>NC_135662.1:17639299-20060453 GCF_964188315.1 Podarcis muralis
GAACCGCCGGCCTTCTGATCGGCAAGTCTTAGGCTCTGTGGTTTAACCCACAGCGCCACCTTACTGAGCTAGATGGACCAATATAAAGACTGCTTCCTGTATAAACATGCACTTCCGTGCACAATGCCAGCAATACCCATTAAACAGCAAAGAATAGCAGTAACGTCCTAAAAACAGGTGAGTCGCTATACTGAAAGCCTAAGCAAAAGAGAAAGGGGAAGAGCGTTGGCCTGGTGTTTAAAACTCTTGGAACCTGGCTTCTAGTGGGCAGTTCTATGGAAAGCATTCCAAAGTCAAGGAAAAGAGAAAACTCTTTACCAAGGCACTGCTCACTTAAGCTGCGACAGGAGCAACACAAGAAGAGCCTCTGGTGATGAGCTTAACAGACGGGCAGGTTCATTGATTGTTATTTGTAAAATGTATATCCCGTCCTTCATTGTAAAACAATCACAGAACAGGCCAAGATACATAAAAGCAATCAATAGAATTAACATATGAGAGCAGGTGGCCCTTTAGATATACAGTGGTACCTCGGGTTACATACGCTTCAGGTTACAGACTCCGCTAACCCAGAAATAGTGCTTCAGGTTAAGAACTTTGCTTCAGGATGAGAACAGAAATCGTGCTCCGGCGGTGCATCAGCAGCAGGAGGCCCCATTAGCTAAAGTGGTGCTTCAGGTTAAGAACAGTTTCAGGTTAAGAACGGACCTCCGGAACGAATTAAGTACTTAACCCGAGGTACCACTGTACCTAGATCCTGAACAGTGCAGGGCTTTCAACGTTAAAACCAGTACTTTGAACAGTGATGAACAGTAGTGAGATGCATTCAACCAACCAACCATTTCTGGTCACTAATTTATGTGCCATATTCCATGCTAACTGTAGTTTCCCATTAGCCTTCAAAAGCTGCCCTATGTGTAATGCCCTGCAAGTTGGGGCATAAATATAAATCCTAACAATAATAATAAAAATAACCTGGATGTTACCAGTGCATGGGTAACTTTAGTCAACCTAACTTTGGCCAAACTCTCTGTCCAGTGAGGTTGTGTATCAGGCATATGTTAACATTTTGCAAAAAATGTTATCTCTGCCAACTATGACTGATAATTTTGCTGTAATTTATCTTGATGGGAGGTAATGTGATGGGTGTTCCCCCAAGGCAGGATACTTCAGGTGATCACCCATGCAGGCACTGATCAGACCCAGATCTCCCAAGCTTCAGCAGGGTGGTGGCCTTCAGACTAGAAGCGGCCAAGGTGATGTCCTCCAGACATTGTGGGCTACAAACCCCTTTAGCACTATGGTTGATGGTCAGAGATGATGGGAGTTGTAGTCTAAAGCATCTGGGTACCACGGACACTCCTGCTTCAGAGCATTTTGGGTAGGGATGAACACTAGAGAATTTAAGCAAAGGTCTTAGGAGATTTTGAGACTTGGAGATGAATGAGAAGATGCCCATTTCATTGATATTCATTCATTCATTCATTCATTCATTCAGCTGTTTCATCGCCAGTGTTTCATGAGACCATTTAAATGGGAAAGTGAGTTAAAATGAGTGGTCAAATAGAAATAAACAGGTGAAAAATAGGGGGGAACAGCATGTTCAGCAACAGTGTGCAAACAGTTTTGGTAGGCTCATTTTATCCATTCTGGTTAGATTATGACAATCCTCCACATAAGCTATTTTTGGAGGACAGGTGAAAAAAAATTTCTTTGTCCAGGCCTTTGAAACCTGATGTTGATGTTGACTGGACTTGAGTAATAAGTGTTGCTTTAAAAAAGAATAATGGATGCATGCTTTTATTTTATATTTTTACATTCTATTTATATTGTGTGTTGTTATTGTCTTCTGGAAGAAGACTGAGGTATAACAACTCCAAAACAATAAAAAAAATTATTTCGTTCTACTTTCTGTGTAACACCATGTGCTCTGTAATCTGCGTTATCTGATTGTAATAGATATTCAGGCATACACATTATGAAATGAACTAGCCGCAGAGAGAGTATGGAAAACACATAAAATTATTTCAGTTGATTGAAAAATCAGTGCAGGTTTTCGGACTGAGTTGACCTCATATACACAAGGGTTCTGAATGCTGGTCGTCTCATCTCGTTGTGTTTGGAATTCAGTTTGTGACTCCACTTTGCCATCAGAGCAGATGGGAAGGGGTCGCCGAGGTGGTTGCAAGAACTGGATTTCAGAAATGATTCGCTATGCTTGCATCTTTGGGGTGGTTTTTTTTTTTTAGTTTTTTCTTTCAAAGAATGCCCTTTTGAAACCTACCCACTCACATAATAAAGCATGTGGTATGTGTGTATTATGTGCTGTTTGGGCCTGACTGCACTGCATTCCTACATCACATTCCTCTTTTACACATTAAAGTTTCTGCATCGCACTGGAATACTTTTGCTGCTGCTGCAGTTGCCGCTGCTGTTTCCCAGCACAGAGTGTTATTCATCTCTTGTTGCACTGGAATCTCTAAAACCTCATCACTTAACTGTATTTTGAAGTGCCATGTAAAACTGAAAATATTTCCTTGAGCCACTTTCCACCTCCCCAATAATTGGCCTGCAACCCAGGCAATAGTTTTGTATCGTTTTACTTGTATGATTGTGTTTAAATAGCTAGAAATAATCACAATATCAGCAAATACGGTAAAAAAATAGAAAAACAATACGTCTTGCCGTAATGGAAAAGACTGTGACCGAGTGATGTGTGTGTGTCTGTTCAGTTTGTTTGTTTGTTTGTTTGTTTGTTTAGATAATTTCTTTGCTGTTTTACATTAAGCAGGGAGGAAATCTCAGCTGATGATGGGGACCTTCAAGGTCCCTGCTTTCCTGTCTAAGGATTCTCTATCATTTAACCGGACTTTGACTCTGCAGCTTTTTGAATAGAGGACTGCTTCAAGCAGAGAGAACACTCCTTTATAAAACAGGGCATATGGCCACCTTACTCATCCTTCCAACATGCTCTTTTTAAGAGAAGGAAAAACTATCTCTCTGAAACTGAAATCACAAAATCTTGGTGGGAGGCCAACAAGCATTAAGCTTTGCTGTTAGACTTTTCCCTTTTTCTTTTTTAAAGAACAGCTTTCTTACTGTCAGCCTCAACATTACTCAGACTGTTGTATCCACTCCGAAGGCTCTGGATTTGTTTGCAATGAAAGATTTGTTGTGGATTTTCAACAAGGCTCCTGTGTGTGTGCTCCATGCTTAGTAAATATTGGCCTTCAGGGTATTTTTCAGTCACACTGAATGGACTGTTAATTTCCCCAAAACTGCAAAGTGCAGAAAATCCATTTCCTTGATTTTCATTGCCACTGCGATTGCATCACTTGCTTTTCCCTGTGCAGAAGCAAAAAAAAATTTTTTTTTTTTTAAAAAACCCTCAAGCGAGGCAGTCATATTTAGAAAGCAGAAGGGCAGCAGACTGGGAAAGAAAAAAGAAACGGAACTCTCTCTTTTAAAAAACAATCTTACTCAAGTTAAAGGAGGTACCAAGTAAAACACACTGATGTAGCTAGGTAGCATAAACATTTTGCATCTTTCCCTTTTCTTATTTTAAAAGTGACATTAAAAATGCCTGCATAACAATGCAATGTTTACTAGCGTTAGTAATTTTTGTCACAACACGATGTTAATCACGTTCCAGATTCTAAATTCAAGTTTCCCCTCCAGTGCAGCAGTGAATCAAAACAGCATATTGATGGGTTTCTCTTCCATTGTATATTTTATTATAATCAAACCAAGCTGAGACTATTAGCTGTAATATATTTTCCTGCAAATTACAGCCGTACGGGAGGGTTTGGTTGGGTTCTTCACTGTTCAGTAGAGAACCCAAAGAGGCTTTGACCAGGACACCATGTGAATATGCACATCTGAGAATATTCACCTATATTCAGGGCCCGCACAGGAGTTTTGTGACAGTTCGTCGGCAGACAATTATAACTGAAAGGGTTGTCCTGACAACAAAAGTTTGAAAATCACTACACCTCAAAGGAATAAGCATTTTGTTATCACTTCTGTACTGTGGAACTGCTCTTGACAGGTTTTTTTTACTTGCTTTAATGAAGAAAAGGTGAAAATAATGGCTTTTCAGACATCACTATGTTCTATGTTATAACATAGGTGGTAGGGTCACTCACACTCTCTAGAATAATTTTTATTGAAACAGCCCGACCCGGTGAAGAACTATAACTTTTTTTACAAAAAAAAGTTTTATGCGTTTTGCTTTGAGTGATCCAGAAGCATCAACTTGAGCAACATTTTTATTAATTACTCATATAATCCTGCACATTCCTTGTTGGTGACTCTGTGGAAAACCTTGTTATGCATGTTTTCTGGTAAAGGGCAGCTTTATAAAAAGCTTTGCCTGGAATTAGCTTACTGGATCCATGTGTTGCCCATTTGCTTGTCATGGATAGTTTAAGAGGGCAAAAGGAGGAGGCTTGACTGACTGCTAGTCTGTCTTAAGGTATGGTAATGAGGCTAATTAGAAGAGATGAGAGCTCAACCAGATCTGTGAAGGCAATTATCTGGGAAACTTTTGTGCCATGGTTTATCTTTATCAGATTACTCTTTCTCTATTTTGGCACTTACTTGAGGGGGGGGGGATGAAAAGGGTACAAAGGGTAGTGGTTTTTTGCTTTATTTTTTTGCTGTTTTAGAAGACTGAAACAAAAGCATTAAGGTACAGTGTGTATTAAACCAAGGCATCTTAATGCTACAAGGTTGTACAGCCAAAATCAGGAATCTCTACTTCAGCAGGAATCACGGTCTCTACTTTCTCAGTTGGGTTTGCATGGATGAAAATGAACTCATATGTTAAAATTAACATCCCCGAAAAGCCAAGTGTACATTCTATTGGTTTACATGCAATTACTGAAATTTCATGTGTGTGTGTGTGTGTGTGCGTGTGTGTGTGTGTGTGTTTGTGTGTGTTTTATGTCAGCCATTCAGTCTTAGAATTCATTTCTCTTGATGGGTGTTTGAGCACACAAGGAACATAAGAGAAAGAAGGGCAAAGTGCCTAAATTCCAAAGTAAAGAATCGTTTTGTAAAAAAAAATCCACCAGGATACTCTCCTGTCCATTCTCCATTAAAAGGAAAGCGGTTTCTGTGCTCCTCTGAATTTTCATTTATTTCCATGGGCTGTGCACACGAAAAGTCCCCAGAGGATTGTGTCCTCTGTTCAAGCATCTTCGCACATCTATCTATGACATCTCATCCTGCCGCAGATGCTGATTAGAAAAGAAACATTAAATACTGCAAATGAAAAACAGGTGTTCCACATATCAATGGGTCCTTGCATACAACTTACAAAGAAAAAAGAGGTGGCATTTGACACGGGCAAAGACCATGCATTAAAGAAACCTTAACCAGGCCTGAGTGTGTTTGACATTTTGAAGAGCGGCACTGACTTTGCAAATCTATGCCCAAAGGAATGAGAACTGTATGTAGCACCTACTATAATTCAAGTTACATTTAATAGTACTTTTCCCAACTTGACACAGAGGCCTTTTGCTGTGATTGGTGGGGAGGGACAAGCCCATGCAGTGGGGGAAAGGGAGCAGTGTTTTCTGTTAGCTTTATTTGTTGTATAATAATAATAATAATCTGGGACGTGGGTGGCGCTGTGGGTAAAAACCTCAGCGCCTAAGGCTTGCCGATCGAAAGGTCGGGGGTTCGAATCCCCGCGGCGGGGTGCGCTCCCGTTGTTTGGTCCCAGCGCCTGCCAACCTAGCAGTTCGAAAGCACCCCCGGGTGCAAGTAGATAAATAGGGACCGCTTACTAGCGGGAAGGTAAACGGCGTTTCCGTGTGCGGCTCTGGCTCGCCAGAGCAGCGATGTCACGCTGGCCACGTGACCCGGAAGTGTCTCCGGACAGCGCTGGCCCCCGGCCTCTTGAGTGAGATGGGCGCACAACCCTAGAGTCTGTCAAGACTGGCCCGTACGGGCAGGGGTACCTTTACCTTTTTAATGATGATGATAATAATAATAATAATAATAATAATAATAATAATAATAATAATTTATTTGTACCCCGCCCATCTGGCTGGGTTTCCCCAGCCACTCTGGGCGGCTTCCATAGAAACCAAAAATACATCAAAATGTCACACATTAAAAACTCCCCTGAACAGGGCTGCCTTCAGATGTCTTCTAAATGTCAGGTAGTTGTTTATCTCTTTGACATCTGATGGGAGGGCATTCCACAGGGCGCCACTACCGAGAAGGCCCTCTGCCTGGTTCCCTGTAGCTTTGTTTCTCGCAATGAGGGAACCGCCAGAAGGCCCTCGGCGCTGGACCTCATATAAATGACAGGTGGGAAGGCACAAGGTAGATCAGGATCTGTTGGTAGATCTTCAGATTATCGTCAGTTTATTTCGACCGACAGAGCAGAAATAAGACCTAAAATAAAGTCATGCAATCATTTGCTGACAAGGATAAAATCTATAGGGCCAATCATTTGCTGATGAGCATGGAAGCTACAAAACAAAATAACATGTTCTATATATTCCACCTCCTGGTTATTATAAAGAGAAACTTTCAAAGAGAGAGGAACACCAGCATTGTCTGCCTCAAAGCAATTGAGAACCCAACACATTAAATTTGACCAAAGCCCTACAATATTTAACTTCATGTACATTGCTAAAATAAGCCACTAGCTTGTCGTAAGAAATGTCTAAGGAACAAGGTGAGCAGGTTGTGCAAGAGCAAGCCAGAAAGTCCTGAAAAGAAATACCTTTAGATGATTTGCAATATTAAAGTAAGGTTTTATAACTCCCGGTTCTATAACTATAGTGACAACTTGCATTTTTTACACATGAACCTACTGAAATGATAAAAACCAGGCATAAGCAAGGCAGGTGCAGTTCTCCAGGTAGGGCAGAGTGACTGTGCTTGGTTTCCCAACAGGTGAATGACTGCTGCTTACTGGCAGGAGAAGAGGCAAGGCAATGGGGAAGTCAGTGTAGTGCTAGCACCAATCCAGTGTTCCTCCTGGTGCGTTTGTACCATGCCAACATCTCTGCCACATTGCCCCACACCCTCCTGGTAAGCAGTAGTGGTCCACTTGCTGCGGAGCTATTATAACCACTCTGCCCCACCAGGCAAGCCACTTCCAGTGCAAAGGCTGTTTTGGTACTGCAAACAGATTCCTGGGCTGAGATGAATTCAGTGCCCTGTTCCTTAATTCTACGTGAATTTTCACCGCTAGTTCTAAACCACTATTTTGCACTTGGCTGCAGCTTGCACTGGTAACCTCCAGATTGGATTATTGTAATGTGCTCTTTGCGGAACCTCTCTAAAAGTGGGTCTGGAAGCTGTAGAAAGTTCAGAACGTGGCCGAATGGCACTGTTTGCCAATGTGCTACTATGCCAAGATTAAGGTATTACTGCTGACCCTGAACAACTTGAGAACAGGTTGCCTTTGGAAACACTTTACCTTCTATACTGTTGCTCAGTAACTTCGATCCTCGGAAAGTTACTCTTTAGTAGTGCCATATGCTTTTGAGGTTCATCTTTTGCCTACTAAGCCCAAGCCCTTTTCTGGTGGTAATACCTTCCCTTTGGAATGTGTTCCCAATGGGCATCAAGCAAACAGCTACTTTTAAGTACCTGCTTAAAACTCACCTGTTCATCCAGGCCTTCCCTGGTGTTTTAAGATGGCCCACTGATTTGTGATGTATTTTGTATTTGTTTTATGGGTGCAATCTTATTGTGGATTTGATGTGATTTTGTATTTTATTATAAATAAGGCAAGTTGTAATGATATTTTCATTGGATAGTGTTACCAAAGAGCACACTCATTTCTGTGAAATTAAACTGCCTCAGAAAGCATTCACAAATTCACAACACAACTGAGTACAACCCACCCAGGAATTCTCCTACATAAACCCCATTGGCAAACTTGTGCAAAAACCACAATAACAGGGCTTGCACAGAACTTCCAAGTACACTTTGCCCATTGACTATTCCCTCCCAAAAAGGGGGAGTCAATTTATTCTCCATTCAGACCATCAAGCATATGAAAATGTATTTATTTCCAATTATTTTCCAATCGTATTTTTACTGGCTGCAGTGAGAGTTCTCTTAGCAATGGACATCTCCAGGAACTGTCTGTTATGCATTTGCCAAAGCACACAGATACAGACATACACACACGGAGAGCGAATCTTAGGTTCTATAAATGTAATTGTGATCTGGAAATCCATAGCTACGTTGTTGACTTTGGTAAGCTAGATTTGGCTTCTGCACAAGGAGGTCTGAGGAAAGCCGACAGTATTGTGGACTACAAGTCAGTTGAAATCAGTGGAAAGAAAGCTTAGTCTGGCCAGGTGCAGAAAATATTACAGGTAGTTCTCACTGATATTAGTTGCTTAGTAAACATACCACTCTGGGCCCAGGCACATCAATTCCTAGCAATATGTATGACTTTCGTAAGCATTTTCAGTTCCTCTACATGGTTACACAGTGGTGTGCAGACTGTTGGAATGTAGACATTGGGTTTTATCCCATGTTACTCATATGCATGGTAGACCTATTGAATTTAATGGGCAAACTAAATGAGATAATTAATTTCAGTGGGTCTACTCCCATGGTTCCCAATGTGGGGCACACACCCCACAGGGGGGCAAAGTGATTTTAAAGGGGCGGGATTCGAGAATGAGTTATTAACAGTTAATGGCCTTTTAGGCTTCCTTCACATGAATAGGAGTTCACTTTTTGAATAATAAGAATTATATGTCACTGCAGGGGCGGGGATCAGGATTTTAGAAATGCTTAGGTGGGGCATGTCCCAAAAAAGGTTTGGAATCACTGGTCTACTCTCAGTAAAGCTTAGTTGAATACAGTCTATAAAAAGCTTGGGAACATATGGCTATAGTTAAGTTAGGGGTTGTGTGTTTGAAGAAATATTGTGACCGAGAGTATGTTTATATTTATTTTTATCCTACCCTTTCTCTGAGGAGTTCATATCAGAATTTATAGGACTGGGTGTGAATTTGAACTTGACTTTCCTGTGTTGTGAAGCAAAAAGTATATATTCCGCATATAATCCTCTTGTTTATCTGGCCCTTACACACTTCTGCCTTTGTGTGTCCAGGTTCAGCACCTAAGGAGGGCTTGAATGACCGTAGAAGTTTCCTTTGGCTGGTTGTAGGCAGCAGACTATTAGCAGTATTTTGAACTAACTGAAGGTTGCAACTGGTACCCTTCTTATTTATTTAGCTACCTTCATGTTGTTGCCCCATAACACGAATTGTCTAGGCAGCTCACAAAGCAAAAGCAACAAGCATGCAAACAAAGTGATTAAAATGCAGCATAAAGCAGTACACACTGTAACAAATTACTTCCAAATCTAAAATGCAATTTAAAACTCAGTTTAAAACTTGAGCCCCAGAATGTACAGCGTAAGTCATTTTAAAGCCCTAGGAGAATAGAGTTTGTGCCTAAAAAGACCATCAAGAGGGCTCGAGGTAAACGTAAGAGAAAGTGCAAAAGTTTCAAGGAATGGGGCAAAATCTAAAGCACTAGTGGCTAAGCTGCAGCCCCCTAAATGTTGTTGGAACTGCAACTCCTACCATCCTTGACTGGGGCTGATGAGAGCTGGAAGTCCAGCATCATCTGAAGTGCCACAGATTCCCCTGATCAAAAGCTTTCCTGAGCTGCAAACTTGATTTTTCCAGGCATGGTGAAATCCCATCCAGAAGAGGTTCAACATTACCTTTCCAGTCTATTGAAATGTCAGCTCTCAGCTTTAGTTTACTGGCCCTCGTCCACAAACTCACCTGAAATGGATGAAAAAGAGAAACTCAGCGGAGTGCCATCTCCCAAACTCAGACACACGGGTTGCTATGCATTTGCGTGTTGAGTTCCACAGTGCCACTCCCCAAATAATTTCACACTTCACACATCAATTTTTGTTTAAGGTTTTTGGCATAATTTTTGGCCACAACTTTATTCAAATACAAAAAATATTGTGAGTGGTTGCTTAGGCATTGGTTATGACTATCTGTCCTGGCCCTCAAGGACAGAGCTGGCCCTTCCGGACTCCACCGGAAGCCAGCGTGGGAAACAAGTATTGGATGAGAAAGTGCGGTCGGGAAACAGACCCTCACTTCTCACCCTCATGTTCCTGTGGGGCTTGCACGGCCCAAGTCCAGCTCCACGGACAAGGACAAAAAGAATGGCAAGCCCCTGGATTCCTTTAACGAAATTCCCATTCCGCATCATTTGGAGGGGTAGGCACTTACCCCTCCAAGCACCAATTAACCAATGCCTAACCGCCAACCTTACAAGTTGTGACGATTTGCTACGCAGTAGGCAAAAACCAAATGGCACCAGCCAATCCGCCAAATGGCAAAATTCCTACCAGGCCCCCGCTCCAAGGCGAACGACCCCATGACAGGCATAGCAAGGTCAAGCGATCAACTTAATAATAAAAAAAAAAAACCCTATTAAAGGGAGGGAGGGCGGGTGATCCGATGCAAAACGGCCAAGAGGACGTCCCCACGTCTGGCCCTACTATTTATAACTTCTGACTCCTCCTCCAAATTGGTAACAATCCATATTCCCCAGCAACCCAATTAACCCTTAAGGCCAGGGTTGCAGATCAATTTGCCTAGTCATGGCTGGGCGGCCTGTTCCCCAACCGCAACACGTGCTCTCTGTTAGGGAGAACACGCTTTGTGGGGTACATTTTTTGCACCACAGTTGAAATGATGAAATGACCACAATATCTCATAAGTTGTTAATTTTGAATTCCTGAATTAGCCTTCAGAAATAATCAAAACTCAGTCTAGAGAACTGCAGTGCTAGGCCAGTGTAAGGCACAACATTTTTGTGATCTTTTAATGTGGATTCCTCTGTACTTCTTCTGGTTGCCCCCTGCTGATTGCTTCTGGAAGTTTGTGGATATTGAATCCACAATGTCAAAGCTAATGCACGGGACAGAGTTTAGTCTTTCTGCTACAACTTGTCAATGATTATCTGTAGAGCAAAATGTGGCCTTGTGTGGGATTGGGAGGGGGGATGGAGGGAGAGGACTAAAGCTTGTGAAACATCTGACTTGGAACGATAAACACTAGCTGCCTGAAAAACAAGAATAATGAGACCATTTTTTTCAGTATTTTCATTTAATGGATTCCAAAATAGTTACCTCATAAAATAAATAGTTTTAAGTTTCCACATTACTTTGCCTTTAATCCATATATGCAATGAGCGCTAGTAAATGAATAAAGAATGTCTGAGCCCTCAAACTCAGCCCTCTGCTGAATCTACCACAGAACGGCTAATTATCTTTCTATCTCAATAGTGAGGAATCTGAGCGTTCCGCAGAAATGCTAATTTTGCCAAAGTTGTTCTTGTCCCTAAGGCTGAGGTTGGTGTATATATTTTGTTAAGGACCATGGCTGACATTCTTGTTAAGATATCCCAACCTGCCTTAAATGGGAGATGCAGATGTTTGAAACTTCATTCCTGTGAACGGTCTCTGTAGGGTTGTTCACAGAGATGCGAGTTAATAAAAAGTTTTGTTATATGCACACATCCTATTTCATCATCTCACGGTCTGAATTTTGGTGTTATAAGCCTTTCTTACATCGTCTTGGAAGTGGTGCTGCCTGCTCCAGTCTTTTTTCCTAGTCAGTGGAGGATCCAGCCTGGTGGCTTTTAAGCTCAGTGTGGAGGGAAGGGAGTTAAGTTTCTTCTCTTCTTTCCAGGAAGATCTGCTTCACATTTGATATGGCCCCTCTGACATGCACCACTGTTCTGATATTGTTTCTTGCAATGCACCAATTCAAGGATGGAGAACTACTGGTCTGCTAGGACTCCAGCTCCCATTAGTCCCAACCAGTGTAGACAATAGCCATAGACTGTAGTCCAACAATATCTGGAAGGCTACTGGTTTCTCATATCACAGATGTGTGATATGACACAGTAGTGTGTGTCTCCAACCAAGTCTGCATCTCTTGAGGTTTGTGGTCTCTCAACCTCTGACCATCCCAATACTTGGGCACCCATATTCTGCCAGAATGCCACAGACACCAAATCACTATTCTGGGTGCATTGTGTTTGGCAGTATGACCCCATACTCTCTTACCTAATTTTATTTATTGTTCAATTTACATCCCACACTTTCCCCCGGAGGAACTGAGAGCAGCAGAATGGGTTAATTTATGCACTTGACTTCCGACAAGAGCACAAAGTATGTTTCTGAAATCATTTTAACGAGCCCTTTTAAAAGAACCAAAATAAAACACCACCACAGGTTATCTCTAAGCGTTTACATGCTGTGATATGTATCGGTGTCAAGAGCAGCAGTTAGTCCCGCTTCCCCCCTCCCCACGTGCTTGTATTTTGGGCAAAATTATTTCTCAGTTCTGAAGATAACCCACTGTTGCACTTTCTGACACAGATTACACCAACCATATTTAGTAAGACTTTAAGAGAATGCAGTCTGTGCTCAATATTATAAGCGCAGCACAAGCTTAGTCATTCATCACATATTCCATGCTGAGCAAGAGTTTGTCGAATGGGCACTGTTTCAGGAATAGGGGTTTCAGTAATGGGGGCGAGATTTGCAGCAAGGTTCAAAGGCTTGTTCTAAGATAAAATAATAATAGTAGTAGTGCTGGCCCTGAGAACAGACAGTGGTTGACTTCCTAAAGTTTCCAGCTGTTATAATTGTTTGTCTACATCTTCCTTGGATATTTGGCCAATCAGTCTTGGCCACTGCACCAGGTCCACAGTCCCTTTCTCCCATTAAGTGTCTTGTTGATATTTACAAGGGTCAGACTAATTTTTTTTGGGGGGAGGGGGATATTGGCAGTGCTATTTTTCTAGAAAAAGAGGTGCTGGAACTCACCATGTTCCCTTATAATGGCAACAGTGCCCACCTGAGAGGTGCCGAAAGTGAGTTTCACTAAGTTCCGTCGGGAAAAAAGCCTCTGCATTGGGGAGTGTTCTTCTGGTTCCCAGAAACTACTCCAGTTCAGTGAAATACAGGATTGACCTATAAGTCACAATGAAACACTTGCCGCAGTGAAAATTGAATTGTCATCCTGATCCTTGGAAGTTAAGCCCCGATGAATTCAATTGATCTTACTTCCAAGTAAAGCAGAACAGCAGCCTACGTTAAGAGTTATGTGGAAACAATAACAGATGCAATTATGAAATAGACCAGCCAAACAAACAAAACATTATAGCATGAAGAAGAAATTAAAACACAATAGAAAGAATAAAATAAAATGTGCTTAAAGTAGCGCTTCTTTCCTGGCGGTGGTGAAGAAGCATTTCTTTTTAATTCTTCGTATTGTCTCAGCAGCTTTTCTTTACATACCAGCAATCAATCCCACTGATCCTGTTGAAGCCTGTTTGCCTCAATTGAAATATCCTCCTCACTTTCTTGTAAAAGCCAGATGAAGTTTGCAGCGCTGGATAATTAAAACAAATCTTGAATAAACTGTTTCGTGGAGATAGGAGTTTGATGGCTGGGTATATAAAAATTGTAACCAGATGTTGTGCAGAAGCCACAGCAATATAAAGATCATGAGCCCTTTTTTTTCAGTCCAAAGTAAAAATATTATAATTGAAGTTGTCAGCAGGAGTGAGACTAATGTGCCTGTATTTGATTAAATAATAGTTTATTTAAAATTCAGTGTGGCCCAGAATTGGATGAGACTGAAATAGGAAAAACTCAAATGCACTTTCTCTCCCCCCCCCCCAAGCTTTTTTTCTTTTTTGGCTTAAATGAAAGGGGGGGAAATAGGCCTTGGTGAAATGTTAACAATTTTGTGTAATATTGCCAATTCCTGTCATTATCAATTCAGTATTTTCACCCCATCAGCATTCTTCAGGAGCGCCTGGTTCCCTGCATTTATTTCTTTTTCACTCATTGACTGGCAGAGTCAAGGAATGAAAGAAACTAAACAATACAGCATGGAAATGTTAGAGCTGTTTTAGATGTTCTGGAATGCTACATCGAAAGGTTTCATTTCCCGTGACAGAAAAGTCCGTAATTTCATATCAATCACGTTCACATAGCAATGTTCATAGACGTTATTCTGATCTTTTACGAGAACAGGATCTTCTTGGAAGTGGCCCCACAGCTATGGAACTCTTTTCCAAGCAGAGGCGGACCAGCTGATATAGTAGGGCAGAACTGTAGAGTCGCCCTTGTGGCATCGGCCTTGCTGCCACTTATTGGGGACAGGGTGGTAAGGCCAAGACTGGCACAAGTCCCAGATTGGCTCTACTGCTGCACCCACGCAGGCCCAATTTTGCTACCACCCTGCTCCACATTTGCACTGTCCTGGTAAATGACATCGGTTCTAGGGTCATCTTTTTCCTACTGTTTTTTGTGGCTAGTCTGTGGACATGTAGTTTTTGGCACAGTCGTGCAATGCTAGTCCCAGTAGCATTTGATGCTGATGTAATACAGTGGTACCTCAGGCTACATATGCTTCAGGTTACATACGCTTCAGGTTACAGACTCCGCTAACCCAGAAATAGTGCTTCAGGTTAAGAACTTTGCTTCAGGATGAGAACAGAAATCGTGCTCCGGTGGTGCAGCAGCAGCGGGAGGCCCCATTAGCTAAAGTGGTGCTTCAGGTTAAGAACGGACCTCCGGAACGAATTAAGTACTTAACCTGAGGTACCACTGTAAACTGTTATCAAAAAAACCAACAACAGACCTGGCCCTCTCTCAAAATAGTTTGGGCACCCCTGCCTGAGGTATCTTTCTAGACAGCATACATGGGAGCAGAATTGACCACTGGTGTGTGTGTGTGTGTGTGTCTCTGTGTGTGATGAGGTTAGGTGTGTGTGTGTGTAGTGGCAAGACATGGTGTAAGTGGGTGGGTTTGTGGAGTGTGTGCTTGGTCGCTGGGTGCAGCTGTGTGGCTAAAGTTAAGGGCTAGATGTAGTTGTGGTGTTGGGGTACTCGGCTATGGTGTCCATAACAATTTCTCAGGACCCTAAAACATAGGTGATCACTTGCCTAACAGCTTCACCCCACATAATTAAAGGAATCTGCATTGCACATAGCAGCCACTAGGTGGCTCCCACTGCAAATATTGTACTCCTGGCAAAATGTTCACTTCAAACTTTCATCTGTGCATGCCCTGCTTTATGTTTCCATTAGCTTCATTTTAATGTAAACCTCTTTGTAAGAAACATTATTAAGAAATACAGTCAATCAATCAATCAATCAATCAAACAAACAAACAAACAAACAAACAAACCCTGTCATATACTTTAATGGGGCAGAGAACCGTTAATAACTTTTGAACCACTACCCAGAATTTGATCAAACCATTGAAGAAATGCCTTCCTTGGCAAGCATAATAAAACACCTCAATACTTTTAAACAGAATTGCAAAGAAATATATAGTATACCTGTTTATAAATATAAATATATAAATATAATATATGATATAATATAAATGTAGTGCGTTTTCTGAATGAAATTCTACTGATTCAGAATCTGCCAATGACCTGTTACATTGTTTATTACATCCTGTTACTTGTAATCTTGCCAGACTCTTTTGAATTATGGTTACATCAACTCATACACCCAAATCCTAGCCTAAAGTACTGTACAGGGGAAATATTATTTTTGCTACAGCAGGAACTTTTCAGGATGCTCAAACCTATGTACACCTATCTTGGAATAAACCCCATGGAGCAAAGTGAGACTTGAACCTTTGAAGAAACAGACATAGGATTGGGCTGCATGACACTTTTAAGGGTTACACAGACTTGATTATCTAAAAGTGAATCTGTACACTGTTCATATGTACACTCTGTAGACAAGAGTTAAGTCTTTTGTCCTCGTGGTATATAAAATGCCACATATGTCATCTTAATTGCAAATAACTTCAAGCAGCTCATGTTTCAGTTCACTGAAATGATGAGCAAATTCTGACCGGAACTTGTAGAATTTCAAGGGAGTCTTAGAATTTTACCTGACAGTTACATTGTTGGTTTTTAGAGAAAGGAAGCATGGACCCAAATAATTGGAAGATGCCTTTCAGTTAACCACTGAGAGGGAAGCCTTGAGGAAGAGAGGGAACTCTCAAAGCTGGTGCCATTATGAACAATTTTCCACATTCTCACACCCAGAGACTGGTCTGGAAATAGAAGAAGAAGAAGAAGAAGAAGAAGAAGAAGAAGAAGAAGAAGAAGGAGAAGGAGAAGGAGAAGGAGAAGAAGGAGAAGTATTTATATCCCACCAGAACCGGGCTCAGGGTGGCTAACATAAAAATATATAATACATTAAGACATAAAATTCAGCAATCAACTTGTTCATTCCTCTTCAGATTCAACCTCTCACTTTCACACCTCCTTCGATGCTCTTCCCTGCATCTGGAATGTTCTGTAGTCTCTGTTCATCAAGCCATCTTTTCCTCCCTTCTCAAAATCAAAAACCTTGCCCCTCCTATCCGTTTTCGTAGAGTTAAACTGTGATCCTTGTATCAAGGACTATGCTCGTTCTGTATTCTGTGCAGGTCGTATCACACTCTTGGTGCTAAATGCATGTTTTTTGTATTCTAGTGCTGCTCCTCTTGTTCCTACTAGCATAGCCAAAAGTACTACTAAGGAAAGCAAATGAATACATTTGTTTTGAACTAAATTCCTTTAGGTTTTGTGGCGATTGCAATAATTTAACCATACCTATGATTGAGATTTAGCCTGGTTTACATTAGACTCCGAAATTCGGAACCAGCACATCCTCCAGGAAAATCATTTAGCACTTCTGCAATGCTGCTCTTGTGATACTACAGAGTACTAATACTTGCACAGTTTGTAAGTTTGCCTCTTTTCCAACGTATCTGCTGCTTAATGCTGCATATCTTTGGCATTATCTGTTACTCTCAAGTTGTGCCATTGTGGTCGATGATAATTGGCCTGGAGAAATTATTTCAAAGGCTGCAACCCATCGCCTTCCCAAAATTAAACACGGCTTTATTTATTCATTAAGAACATTTGTATCCTGCTCTTCAGCCAAAAAGTGTTCCAGAGTGGCTTGCATTCAGCCAGTATTTAATTTGAGCAAAACAATACATTTGGGCATGACACAGTAGTTAAAGAGACATTTTCCTCCTAATTACAAACCCTCATTTTGTGTTTTTATATATGGGACTCTCAAAAAACATGACTAATTTTGAAAATCCTTCTGGTACTATCCTAGTAAAACTAGGGTAGTACTAGATGTTCATTGTGTTTGGTTTTCATGGCTAAACTAGTGGTATGTAGGGTCCAAAATACCAGAACCCTTGTTGCTGAAAACATATACCTTTTTCATGCCTCTTGCTTCTCTGATTTGCTGTGAACTTGCTCTTATTCTCACTCTTATTCTCACTCTGGATAGGGATCCTATTGGCTCCTAGTGAAATCACATAGTGAACTCAATGGCAATCATTCTAGCTCACGGGTGTCCAGAGGCAGGGCCATTGGCATCCATTGGCATCCGAGGCTCATTCCCCAGAAACTGCAGGGCTCCCCTCATGTGAATAATGCATGTTCCAGTGGAAAAACCCAAGACATTGCAGTCACTAAAAATGCAAATCCATTTCCCTGTGTCTGGGTTGATCTGTCTCTTCATGGCTTCCTCATGCTTCTTATCCATGCAAAACTTTTGGAACATGCTCAGAGACTAAATACAGTCTTCTCTTTAAATTCTCACTAAGCTTTCTTTCCCTTTAAATTAATGTATCAGGAAGCTTTCCTGTAAGATACGTTTGCTATTTTCCTGGAAACGCTTTGAGAAAGGGGGAGAGGTATTATCCACAAACCTGAAATTTTTTTTCGTAGTTGGCTTTCCTCCAAATTATAAACAGCTGAACTGATTTAAATAAAGTTTTGTGTTTTCTGGTTTTTTTTAAAACCACTTCACATCTGTGCTGGCCAATTTGTGTGCCAAATTTCAGCCCAATGTGATTTGAGACAACTGAGATATTAAACACCCCAACCTAGGAACTAAAATGGAAATACTGACAGACCCTTAACTGTAGTGGTCCCTTCAGGCAGTGTTATTATAATGTACTGGCTATAAGGATCCACATAATTAAAGATTGACGCAGCAGAAACATAGTTTCAATTATAGACCCTTTGGGCTTCTTTTCCCAAGCACGTACAGGAAATCTACATGGATAACTCCAATTAGTAACAAGTGGCGTTGATGGGAATCCAGACCCCTTCATCTTTGTTCAGGGACATGTTCAGAAGTGCTGCTAGGAGGTTCTGTTAGGGCTGGGATAAAAGGTAGGACGCATGAAATAGGATGCAAACGGCTAATGCAGACATAGGCAGACATTGGCGGACTACAACTCCCATCATCTCTGACCATTGGCCTTGCTGACTGGAGCCGATGGGAATTGTATTCCAACAACATCTGGAGTGAGAGGTAAATAAATATCCTTCACTTAGAGAAGGATCTGGAAAAAAAATTCCTTGAAGCGTGAATGTTTTATTCTGGATTGTTTTGTTCTCACACCATACTTTTAAAGAACATGGTTTCCCCCCAAAGAATCCTGGGAACTGTAATTTGATTGTAGCCCTGTGATGAGGGATGAGCTACAGTTATGCCTGTTAAAGTGGTATGAATGTGCTTTAAATGCATGGGTTTCAGGTTTTCTAAGAAATAAGTTGTTATTGCTGGAATTATCTTTAGAAAAGGAATTGTGAGTTTTACTGGTGATCATTCAGGGTGGGCTGGGGATCCTAACATTGGCTCATGCTATGCTTTGTCCTATTCTAGGAATTGTAGTTGCAGAAACAGGCATTGCAGAAAATTCATCCCCTACCTTTTGAAAAAAACCCACTCAGGAACAAGAGATAGATTGGGAACTGAACAATCACATTTTGCAAAATAACAATAGAGAAAATTGACACAAATAGAGAAGATACAGTCAAATAAAATTTAATGCTTTTCTCCATGTTTCACAACTCTCTGTGATGGTTTAGGATTAGGTTGGGCATTAAGGAATTTAATGCACCTATAAGGCAGCTGGCCTCAGGTACTTGGTCTGCTGACCACACATATACAGAATTTAGTTTGGTATTGCAAGCCAGAGAATAACTTTTGGAGGAAACACCACTCAGTTTGTAATACAGTGAAGGGTTACCGATTAGACAAATTTGTATTCTCAACGAGGAAATTACAGACTTCAGTGACACTAGTAAACCCTTTTTGGGGGAATTAAGTAGTATCTAAATTGAGGAAGATGAAGAAGCTCCAATCTGTTCATCATCCAGATTATGAAGAACATTACACTGTTTACACAGAAACTAGGAAGTGTTTTTTAAAATATATTTTTATTGATTTTATATAAAATAACAGCCATTTAACACAGGAAGAAATAGGTTAGATGGGTCATACTGGTTCCAGACAATACATTTCCTGAATTACCTTGCTTTCCAAAGTGTAATAAATAGCTTCTACTTATCCTGTTAGAGATTTTACATCCTTTCCACTTGGTTAACTTAATCAGTTCTAAAACTATCCAATCTCTAAGTAAGAACTGGATGCACCTTCAGATTTTCCCCCTTTTTGAAATTATTTCCAGTCTTGTCACAGAAAATACAACAACTTTCCAATAATTTCCATGTCCACATTTTTCCCCACACAATCTATCAGGTAATAAAATAAGATTACTTTCTTCTAGCTACAGCCTGTGTAATTTTATACCATTGTGATTTTGGGTACAAGTTACAGCACTTGTGAGCTCTGTGTTGCTTTTCAGAATGGCTCATGGCCCAAAGATATAAAAGAAGGCACAGAAACATTAACTTAAATCCAAATAATCATCGCTTTATTGATTAGGAGCAGAGAAGTTGAATTTAACCTCTCCTCTGGCCTTATCTGGCATGTGTTCATTAATCCCAGTCGCTATGGCAGGCTAGTTCATTGCTACACAGTTTAGCTTGAATTTAGTTGCATCTTGGCATATATTTGATGAAATAACTATGTGTCTCATGTAATTGTGGTTTCTCCTTTAAATTTTGGTCACACTGACAAGCACTCAGTAGCAAGGAATAATCTTCATTTTAAAGACTCTTAATCTCTGGCTCGTGGGTTCGAGCCCTGTGTTGGGCAAAAGATTCCTGTATTGCAGCAGGTTAGACTAGATGACCCTCATGGTTCCTCCCAAATCTACAGTTCCATGATTCTATTACTCTATTTACACTTAGGGTCAAGCAAATTCAACCACCATTGAATTGCATGGTGTGCCAGTTGCACAGATAATTTTTCACTCCATATTTTTGCATAATATGCAACACAGTAATTGTAAACAGTCATTCCCGAGCAGTAAACTGCCTTCACAAATCATTCGTTCCAAATAATCCCTTCGCCTTAAAGTGTTCTACAAATAATAATCACATCATTTATTTTATGGCGGCGTTTTTTGTTTTGTTTTTAGGTTTCCCCAGGGTTTCAGTGGTGTAGATAGGTAATTAACCTTCATAGGTAATTAACCTGCATATATAGATACTTAATAGATAAACTAATAGTTAATTGATAATGAATCATTTTAGGCATATAAATAATAGGCATTCTATGCATAGTCCCCAAAAGGCCGCCTGCCCCTGTATTGACCTGTAAAATCACTTAGATCACCTGGGTAAATTCTACTAAGGCACCACATCCGACAGAGGAATAACCCCAAAACAGGCATTTTCTGCCCCTTTCCCCTTTTTTATGGACTGCCCTTCCCCCTCCAGATGCCTTGCAAAGACTTATTTCTTTGCCCAGGATTTCCCTGACCTGTGAGATGAGATGTTGTTTTATGTGTTTAAATCCCCTGAATTCCTGTTTTATTTGTTTTTCTTATATTTTCTGTTAATAGCCTTTATATTGAAGTTCTATTTAATTTTTTAAGGTTGGTTTAAAGGATGGAGAGAGATAGAGATAGAGATAGAGATAGAGATAGAGATAGATATAGATATAGATATAGATATAGATATAGATATAGATATAGATAGATAATCACTAGATATTGTACACTACTTAGAGCCGAGCCGAGGAATCTCTGGTCCTCCAAATATGATTGGACTGCAGTTCCCATCACACCCACCCAGCCATGGCCGATGGCTAGGGATGACTGGAGTTGTTTTCCAGTGGCAACTGGAGGAGCAAAGTTTTCCCAGACACGGCTTAAAGATTTTTCAATATTAACTGGTTTATAAATGCACATGTTTATAAATGCATAGTACATTATGAAATAATTGGACATGGAGTGGTCCTATTGTAACTGAGACATAGGTGAGACAATGAGGTGTAATTATGATTATGATTTAGTGGTTTTTGGTTGGAGGGGTGGGGCCAGGAGATCATTCCGTTAGCCTTCTTGATTTTATTACCTCGACTTGAAGCAAGACAACCTGCTAGACTAATGAAATTGTGTTCTTGGTTTAAAAGGGCAATTGTTAGGCTGACTTTGGTGCTCACCGAAAAACATTTCCCCAGTCTTGTTAAATTATTGCTCTCATTTTAGATTTTTATGGCCGTGTAGGTTACCTGCCCTCGTTTCCCTGTGTTTCATTCATTTTCCTCGTATTGGTGATTAATGGGGGGTGTCGAACGTTAGAGTGAGCAGGCATCAGCAAATGCAAGATCATAATTAGTTTAGCTGACGAGGGCCTCTGATAGCGCTTGCATCTGGATGGAAAAATTACCCTATAGGGAACTGGCTGATCACCAGGTCTTTTTAGTGATACATTGTGAAACACCCGATGAATCAAATGCCCTTTCCATGCCAAGAAAGTGTTCCATACTCCAAGCCAAAATTATGTCTGCAAAAAGCTTTCCATTTGAAATGTATCAGAGTACAATTATAACCATTGTATTTTCTTGGCACTGATAGCCCCCTTCCCTACAGTATGGCGTAAAGTTAAATAAATTACTTAAATTTGATGAAACCTTGAAATTTTGATTTACAGGACTGGTAATTTTTTAATTTAGAACAAAATCAGTTTAATCTTTTAGTGAAACTGTTTTCCCTCCACACTTGTGCAGGGCAGAGAACATTTAATAAAAGTTTGTAAAAAATAAAGAAAGAAACCAATGTTGAAATGATTTTTTATTTTTTTTACATGGGGGGGGGCAGGGAGGCAAAACAAGACAGCCATGTCATTGTTGTTAGCAGTTGTGCCCACAAACACAGCCTGGGTTTTTTTTTCCCTTGTGGTGTTCTTATTGAAATGAAAAGTTTAATGATATCATTATGTCACCGAAGGAATTTAACAAGCTTCTCTGGTCAGCGCTGCCCGATGCTGAACAAGATGGAATATTAGTAAATGTTGAATGGGCTATTAGTAAAGCTGTAGAGCTCAGTCAACAGTCCAGTTAATGTTCATTTTGCATTTGGAAAAGTTTTGCCTTTACTAAATTAAAACGAAAGTAAAAAAATCTCTCCACTGATAAGGCGGTATTGCCTAGTTTCATACGAAGTTCAGAAGTGGTATCATTAACAATGCCATATTTTTCACCGATGAAATTAGGCCGTGGTCTCAGTCAGCTGTGGGAAATAGAAAGTAGCATAAGTGGATTTTAGTTTTATGTTAACCTATGTGGGAATTACATTCAGTATTGTGTATATTGTTAATAACGTATAGGCTCTTTTACAAGAACTGGAATGAGACAAACGAACTGGAATCACACACGCACGCGCACACACACACACGCACACACGCACACACTATTTGTAGTTAATACTTATAATTAAAACAGTGAAATCCTTGCAAAAAGCAGCTAGCAAGATCAGCAGAGATCATTTTGTGTCAAAATAGAATATTGAAATTCCGAGTTCAGAATCCAGTCATTAGAAGGGCACAGACACTAAAGTTCAAAAAGTTAAAGCTGTTACTGGGTTGGGGGGTGGAGAGGGAAGTGGTGGTATTTCGCACACCTCATCCATCACTGTAGGGTAAATTGTAATGAAAATCAGCGGTCCCTATTAAGCGCAATTGAACCTGACCTCATTATGGGCAGTGTGGTTTTTATGCTATCAATTGTTGCCAGCCTAGAGACAAAACTCCTGTGTTGATTTCTCCTAACTCCACAGATCACGTGACTTAACCTTCGACCTTGTGTCCCCCCCCCTTTTTTTCCCCGTTTCAGAGACGTAGAGGCTCAGGAGTTTTCTGTGCCAACTGCCTGACCACAAAGACCTCTCTCTGGCGAAAGAATGCAAATGGAGGATATGTATGCAACGCGTGTGGTCTCTACCAGAAGCTTCACTCGGTAGGAAGAACTTACTCGTTTTATGCAGGAAAGGTTTTCGGCAGCTAGGCTGAAGTAGGGCAGCTGCGGTTAATTTCCTAACTGCATTCCCACCCCCCCTTTTTTTTTTCTTCTTCCCAATGCGGCCACTCTGGGATCAGATGTGATTCATTATGGAACATGCTGATACACCACGGAGAGGCGTCTATGCTGGAGATTACCAATGAGGCATTAATTATTTTGATACAAAATAAAGAATAAAAGTGGGGGTGTTTCCTCCTCCCACCCAAGAAGTTCACAGAAATATGTTGCAACAGAATTTGTCAAGATCCCCTCATATTGATCACAAAGGGGGAAAGCTTGTAGCTCAGTGGCAGAACTGAAGAAGGAAGAAGGACTCAGTTTCTGTCCCTGGTATCTCCAGGTAGAGTGGGAAGATACCCCGTCAGAAAGCAGCTGCCAATCATTGTAAACAGCATTGAACTGCTGGATGCTCTGATGGATAGAAAGCAGAAAGATGTCCCTTGTTAACATCTAGCTCCAGCCTAATAACTCAGCTTCAGGGCAATATTTTTGTTCCCAACAACGTATGGTCAAGGGACATACTGTCCTGTTCCAATGAACATAGCTTAGTTTATGCCAACCTGCTCCACCCTTCCCTTTTGATTCACTGCAGGACTACCTGGCTTAATTAACCCTAGTTTCCCATTACATCTGAACTGGTAAACCATAGTTACCAGAAACTCAACAAGCCACGATCTTAAGCCCAATCAGAAATGTGGTTTAAGACCTTGGCTTGTTCCAGTTCTGGTAACACATTTTGAACCACTTTGAGGTTTTCTTCTTACCATCAAGCGGCATATAAATATTACAAAATAAAGGAAAATAGACATAAGAGAAAGCTATGATTAATCAACCCATTGAACTGTGTTGTGCCTAGAAGGGAACAGGGCTCATGCATATATTTGCTTAACAAGCCAGTTTATGTACGTCCAAAGCAGGCCATTGACCATACCAGATATTAGCCAGATTTCAATGACCCATATAAGAGCATTCCTTGAACAAATAAATAAAATTATTGGGTGACATTCACCTAACCAGCCCCAGCAGTGGAAGTGCTGTGTAAGGACTTCTGCATGCACAATAGGACTTCCCCCCCCCCCCATTCCCCTGTATCTGCTGAAATTGGCTTATGGGGGAGAACCCAAGAACAGCACAGGGGATGGGGGGCAAGCGGGTTATTCCATATGGCAAGCTGCAGTGCTTTCACAGGGAGGACAACTGGAAGAATGCAATGTTGACTTCACCCAATTGTATGAGAGTTCATGCAATTTTATGAGAGTTTTAATCCTGACTTTTAGTGTGAAATAGTTTGTTGTAGTTTACTTAACAACATATTCACACAGATGGCAAATTCAATCTAAATATAATTTCATCTGGCGCCTTTTTTTAATTCTATTTAATTTTTGATCCGCTGTTTATATCTTGTCTTGGGATATTGCTGTACTTCCTCTTTTGCATCTTTTGATCCCCCCTTTCTTAGAAGTGATGGAAGACATTGTTAGTTTTGTCAGATTGTGTGTGTTTGCGTGTGTGTGTGCGTGTGTGTGTGTGTAATGTGTACACACACACACACACACACACACACACAGAGAGAGAGAGAAAGTAAATACATTATAGCTACAATTTTAGATATTTTAAATTAAAAGGTATCATAAAACATGCAAAGTAATCCTAATAAATGTATGCTGGCAGCATTGCTAATTGGTTATAAGTTGTAAAACCTTTATTTCATTAGCACAGAACTAAGATAACACCATCTTTAGTAGCAGTATTGGAGCATCGTAGTGAGATGTTATTTGATGTACACTGACATTAATGAGTTCAATTTAACTGCCCAATCAAAGCCCATAGATATAATTAACCCTGCTAGGCTGTGACAAACAGAAACACACTGAAATAAATATAGATATTTAGAGGGTTGGTTTTTTCCCCCCTCCCATTTTTACAAAGCTATATAAACACAGGAAATTACGGACTCCTCAGTAACACAGTTTGAACTGGAAGTAAATTAGTATATAAACTGTAGCAAATATGGATAGATCTCACTTTCAGAAATAGCTTGCAAATTAATTCACACCCTAATATTCTCTCCCCCACCCCATTATAACAACTGCCTCTTTAGGTAGTGAAAAGTATTTGGGCATGGGCTTCTCATTGCCCCAGTGTTCAAAGTGATGGTCAGCTTTTGCTACCAAATTGCCTCTCTACTGTGTCTCATAGAACACAACAGAAGCCCTTTAGAACCGAAGTGGCATTAAAAATAAAAGCAGCAATTGACAGAAATTGAGATCAGTGGTGTATCTGGCATGTACTTCCACAGTGGATTTATTCCCCTCGTCCAATCCATCTCCATAATATACACAGTCCTAAGTCCCATTTCTCAGTGGTACTAGAAAGTGTGGGAACCAGTGAGTAGTTGAGTATGTCTGTATGTTTGTATGTTCGTATCTTCCCTTTCTTCCATGACATAACTGAATATATGATATACATATATATATATAGGTTTACCAGGCAGTTTCCCATCCTGGAAGGGACGCGGGTGGCGCTGTGGGTAAAACCTCAGCGCCTAGGACTTGCCAATCGTCAGGTCGGCGGTTCGAATCCCCGCGGCGGGGTGCGCTCCCGTTGCTCGGTCCCAGCGCCTGCCAACCTAGCAGTTTGAAAGCACCCCCGGGTGCAAGTAGATAAATAGGGACCGCTTACTAGCGGGAAGGTAAACAGCGTTTCCGTGTGCTGCGCTGGCTCGCCAGATGCAGCTTGTCACGCTGGCCACGTGACCCGGAAGTGTCTGCGGACAGCGCTGGCCCCCGGCCTCTTAAATGAGATGGGCGCACAACCCTAGAGTGGGACACGACTGGCCCGTACAGGCAGGGGTACCTTTACCTTTACCTTTTTCCCATCCTGGCACCACATATGTGTGTTTTACAGTGAACAGGAGTGATGAGCAAGCAAAAGGAGAATCCATACTCGCCATTCTGGCATGTGCTACACTAGAGTACATCAAAGATTACAAGTTTAAAAAAGCAGAAATATTCATGCAGAGATGTTATTTAATGTAACAATAGATATATGTAAAGCATTTTTAAACTATCCCAGTAAAAGAGAATTGAGTGTTCAACTTACTTGCCTGAACTTTGGGACCTTATATCATAATCATATTATTTCCTGCCCCACAGTTCCTCTTTGCTTACTGAGGAGCTTTCACTTCCAAGAACCGAATCATAGAGTGGGAAATTCAACCACTACTGGTTTATTTCTTATGAAATAAAAGTTTTCACTTCTTATTAAACACCTAAATCATAGTGAATATTCAAAATTAGATTTTTAATAGAATAAAGCTTGAGAGGCAATCACCGACACAACTTGTTTGACTTCAAAAAAGAGGCTAGAAAGTTGTGGGGTGAAGGAGCCATGTGAAGCAAGCAGCCACCTCTGGAAAGGTGCTGGTAAGGAAGTTGGCTTGTTTCGCGTGCTGTCTAGCCTAATGTTGGTTTAAAAATGCCGATATGCATAATTCATGAGTGACAATCATAGTCACTTAAAACATTGATCTTCAACAAGGGGTCATGATAGCCAAGTAACTTAAGGTGAGAAGGGAAAATAGGGAGGGAGGCAGAGGAAATTATCCTGGTCCAATAAACCCTGGTTTTTCAGTCCAGCAACAAGTTGTGTGCCTCCTTCCCTTCCTCTCTGTCTCACATATTTGGCTTCAACAAATCTGTCTTGGTTTCTTACCAACTGGGGGATCAAACCAAGATCAGATTAAAGATCTTGTAGTTGAGAATATCCTCAGTCAATATGGTCATTATTAGGAATTTTCTGCACTCAGGGCACTCTTGAAAGTAACATAAAAAGTTGTTAGGGTGGAGAGATTTGATACTGGCTAAAGCACTTTGATACCAGCTAAACCATTGAAAGGGGGGCGTTGACACATTTTTAATTATATAAAATTAAGGAGTCGGTTTCCAGTGCTTGCTTTGACCTCCTGTCTTCCTGATTTGAGGAAGCCATTTCTTTAAGCTGTTTCCCTGCAATGGCTTGATGTGGTTCAGCAACTATAACTGGGGATTTGCACAAGCAGTTCTGCAAAGCTTTGCTTAGCAATGCTCGTTTATTTATGATGTTATTGTGTTTTATATGCAGACTCCCAGGCCTTTAAACATCATTAAGCAGAACAACGGTGAGCAGATCATTAGGAGACGAACGAGAAAGCGCCTTAACCCGGAGGCACTACAGGCTGAGCAGCTAAACAAACAGCAGAGAGGGAACAGTGAGGAACAAGTCAACGGCAGCCCGTTAGATAGGAGGTCAGAGGATCATATAACAGAAGGTCACCAGAGAGAAATCCAGCTTCCCAGCCTGAGTAAATATGAAGCCCAGGGCTCATTGACTAAAAGCCATTCTGCTCCGCAGTCAATATTGGTCAGCCAAACTCTGGATATTCACAAAAGGATGCAACCTTTGCACATTCAGATAAAAAGTCCTCAGGAAAGTACCGGAGACCCAGGCAATAGTTCCTCTATATCAGAAGGAAAAGGAAGCTCAGAGAGAGGCAGCCCAATAGAGAAATACATGAGACCTGCTAAGCATCCGAACTATTCGCCACCCGGAAGCCCCATTGAAAAGTACCAGTACCCACTCTTTGGGCTTCCATTTGTACACAATGACTTTCAAAGTGAAGCTGATTGGCTGAGATTCTGGAGTAAATATAAGCTGTCCGTTCCCGGGAATCCACACTACTTGAGTCATGTGCCTGGCCTACCAAATCCTTGCCAAAACTATGTGCCTTATCCCACCTTTAATCTGCCTCCTCATTTTTCAGCTGTCGGATCTGATAATGACATTCCTCTAGATTTGGCGATAAAACATTCCAGACCTGGGCCAACTGCAAATGGTGCCTCCAAGGAGAAAGCGAAGGCACCGCCAAATGTAAAAAATGAAGGTCCCTTGAATGTAGTCAAAACAGAGAAAGTTGACCGAAGTACTCAAGATGAGCTGTCAACCAAGTGTGTGCACTGTGGCATTGTCTTTCTGGATGAAGTGATGTATGCCTTGCATATGAGTTGCCATGGTGACAGTGGACCTTTTCAGTGCAGCATATGCCAATATTTTTGCACGGACAAGTATGACTTCACAACACACATCCAGAGGGGCCTACACAGGAACAATGCACAAGCTGAAACGAATGGCAAATCTAAAGAGTAAAGATAAATAAAATAAAATAAACCTTAGCACTTAGCACAATTAAACAGAAATAGGTTTCCTTGATGGGAATTCAATAGCTTGTAATGTCTTATTAAGCACTTCATATAGCAAGCATGCCTTATCCAGTATACAATCCTTCGTTCTTTTCTCTTCCCTCCTTTTCCTTCCTCTAGACAAAAAAGAAAAGTTACCAAGAAGGAAAATCAAAATGGATGGCAGCTGGAATTGGGGGTTAAGGGATATTTACTTGGGACCCGTCCACCAAAACTATACAGAAGACACTATATCAGGGCAAGTCTCTTCAGGGGGGGGGAAACCCTAATCAGACAACTAATGCTTTTCGTTCTTGTAGCTGGCTAGAATGCAAAGATGTATAATGCAGGTGTACAGTAACATATGCACACTGTATAGCAAAATGGACTTGTTAAATAAACTGATGTCCAGAAATCTAGTAGTATTTTTTTTTTCCTCATTTGGGTTCACTTTGGCCTTATTAGAGCATCCGACAGCATCCACCATTTCTGCAATCTGGAGGTAGTATTTTTCTCCAGACGTCACTCACGCAAAACCAGCCGGTAGCTACTATTTTGATGGCTATCGCCTTGCAGTCTACAACAGTACTCCCCAGTCTATCAAGGTCTAGTGCAATAGTAGATCGAATAGGTACCTGCAGACCCAGGAACAATCATCAGGAGCATTCGAAATCATGAAAGCCTCAGTGTAATGCTCCTTCCCTTGCAATCTGAAAACTTTTTTTAAAATGAAAAAGGATCTCAGGAAAGCTTACAGTTAAATGGCGCTGGTGTCGGGGAAAAAGAAAAAGAAAACCTATATATTTGTAGTCCAGACCTTCTCCTTTCCAGTCTGAAAGATGCGAGAAGGCCCTTTAAAATAGATATTGTGCTGGTGTTCATTAATTTCCAGCCCAGTACAGGCCCCAGGGTTGCAAACTACATCTCAGGGGTTTCTGAGTAACGTGCTTTGGCCAAAATACAGGTTTTGGAGTAACATTCTGTAGAAAAGTGCTCTGCCTGGCGACTTATCTCTTTTATGGAAGCTTCTTTACCAATTTGATGTGCGTAGTATTAATGTTTTGCATTAGCTATTCTTTCTAAATTTCGCTTCAGGGTTGAGTGTATGACTCACTTTCCCCAAAGCCCTTTGGTTATTTATATGTAGCGGTCAATCTCTTCACTAGACTTAATGCCAGCTTTTGCTCGTGTCTGCCTTCATGGCTGTTTTTGTTTTTGATACTTTAAAAAGAAAAAGAGAGGGGAGGTTTTGTAAAACTAGCCCATGAAGGGAAAGCTCCTCAGCGTAACTGCTCAGGGAAATAGGTCTAAATAACTCAATATTCAATCATTGGTTCAAGGTGCTTTTAGCCAAGCCTCCATAGATGCTACAAGGATCTGCAAAGGACAGACTTCAATTCATTTGCACGATATCGGCCCAGCAGTAGTTTTGATTGTTGTTTTTACGAAGGGATATACAAAGAGATATTACAAGCTACTGGATGCACTGTCAGATTAACTTATTTCATTTAAGAAGTTGGGAGAACAAATAGGGAAAAAAACTTATTTTTCTAGTAAATATTAATGTATTACATTTCAAATAATGGTGCCTGACATATTGAATAATTATTTTCTACAGTGTACGTATGCAACAAAGATATTCCATCATGCATAAGATTCAGCGCTGGCTCAGCCTCGCTCTGTTTACATTTGCAAATGTAGCAAACAAGGTAATGAAGCAAATTTCTATTGCAGTAGGTCTCTTTTATTTGTGCGTGTGTGTGTGCATTAAAATTGTAAACAGTAACATGAAATGAATGGACTTTATTGATATTAATGATTTGCTGGGGGAGAAGAAGATGAAAAAAGAAGAAGAAAATGGCAAGAAGGAAATACGAGAATATTTTTACGCCTACTTAGGAGGAAGCGAAAGGGTAGCACGATTCATTCCAAGTACTTTTTTGTATTCTTAAGCTCTTAACTCACATTGTTATGCTTAAAATGATAAACATATATCCTCTTTTTATTGCTTTGTCTATGTTTCAGATGAAACATTTCAGAGATTATGTCGAGAGGTGCCATACGACTCCTTGGCACTGAAGGTTTTTATTGCATTCTGTAGTCGCATTGCACTCCCGTTTTTACCATATTACACAGCCGCTTCATTGTTTGGGTTTTTTTGTGTGTTTTGTTGTTGTTGTTGCATTGGGGCTTTACTTCTTTATTTCGCATTGCAGGCTCTTTAGTCTCTCGAGGTTATGGAGTACAACTGGTTCCTGAATGTTGCTGCGAATGAAGTTTTAAAACGTCTTGTCTTATATCCAGTTGCCTGTCCCTCCCCCTGTTTTGTTTTCTCAAATGTTCTAGGAAATTGTTTCTAGGGGATGGGGAAGGGCTGTAGCTCGGTGGTAGAGCACCATCTGCTTTGCATTCGGGAAGCCTCCTCTCCCCCAGGTGCAATCCTGGGCATCTCCTGGCAGGGCTGGGAGAGATATCCCAGTCTGAATCCTTGGAGAGCCATTGCTTATCAGTGAGTAAACAGTACTGGGCTAGATGGACCAATCGTCTGACTCGGTATAAGGCAGTTTCCTATGACCCCATCAAGGCTAGATTACCCCAGTTCAGAAAGGTATGTTAAAGGGCCATCTTCTGATCCCACTTACATGCTGCCTATCACAAACGTTCATGTAATTCAAACTAACTTTTAATAAGAGTCAGACGCATCATCCTCTGATCTAGAAAATGAGCATTTAAAATAAACCTGGGAAAAGGGAGAGAGGACATTGAGGTTAGGCTCCATGTCTGACTAGTGGTTCTTTTGGTAGAGGGCTCAGATTTGGAGGTGGCCCTTAAGGAAATCCGCAAGCCACCCCCAATTTTAGCTAAATCATGTCTCCGCTTCCAAGTCTTCTGAAACCAGTAACTATGGCTGCATTCCTAAACACACTTACCAGGGAGTAAAAGTCTCAATGAACACAACATAACTTTATTATTGCACAGGATCACACCACACAGGACCCTCCTGAAAGGCGTAGGGATCCATGCTGGAATCAAGCGTGGTTTTGGCAGAGGAGAACATGTTTTCAGGGGTGAAAACAGATGACCGTTTGCCAGGTGGTAACTTATCCACGGTGTGTAATGTAACCATGTTGCAACTTGGTCATCTGTAGTCTTCTGCCAAGTCCAGAGAGGCGTTTTATCACTTCTCCTTTTAAAGCTTTACGAAGACAACGGATAAAAATTACTTGGCTAATTTGACAGGTTAATAGAGACAACTATTTAAACCACCAGCTGGATCAGCTTACCATGCAACTCGTGGTCAGTTACTGTTTGTTCATCGGTATGCACCCAACACTGATATTGAAAGCAAAATATGGGAACTGTCACCCTGCATGAGAAACACTCCCATACCTGACTGCCACAGGTCTTGCTGACCTTGGCAGTGTTACAGAAGCTGCATTTCTTACTTGTTATTGAATAATTCCTCCCAAGCCTGTTGCTCGACAAGCCCAAAGAAGCCCCGCAGTCTCGTATGGCAATCCCTCGGGGTACATGGATAGTAGGCTGCATTTGGCTTGGCAGGTCACAAGTTCTGCAGGCCTAACCAAGAAGGGGATTTGCTCTTAGCTCAAGGCTGCGTTGAGCAACTGCTTGCTCATCCTCTTGGTTAAGGGAGCCTGTTAATCCATATCCCTAGAAAGGAATCATGAAAATGAATGTTTGTGGAATACTGGGAAGTTGTAGTAGGTGGGAGTGCCAATGCCACTTTATTTTCATCAACCTCATGTAATACGATCAGCCCTGCTTCAGCGCTTTTAAAGCAGTTGTCCTCCAACAACGCTTAGGTCAATGGCAGGAGCTGAAAAAGATAATCCATTTTCTAGTGACACAGTGTTCCATTAAAAACAGCCATTGTTGTGTCAGATTTTCAGGACGAATGCCAAAAATTAACTGCTGAGATTTAACTAGTTAATATCAGCAGGTTTGGTTTTTAATATCAGCATTGTTTTGGTTTTTAAAGTTTCTCAACTGCTGGGAGATATCCCTTTCCAGGAGAATGCTTCGTATGAAATGAACTCTATGGAGTTCTGTGTATTAGGGCTCATCTTTAATCTGCATCCTACCCTCCTTTTCCTTCAGCATGCCCCCCTCCTTGAAAGTTCAACTTTTAAAAAATCCTTGCTCCTTTTCCTTGTGGAGCTATAGGGAAGAGGATACAGGCAAAATTCAACCCAGTTAGGAACTGAGATATGAAAGCTAGGAGCTAAATGGGTTGTGGTTATGGGTGCAACAACAGAATGTCTAGGAACACTTTTTTATAGCAAGAATACAAAGCTTGCAGTTAAAATATTATGCTCATTTTTCGCATGGTCTAGACCTTCCCCTGCCCACCGCTTAATATTCTTAAGAGAGTCTATTCTCCAGTCTTCAGAGAGTAGCTGGAAGTGGGGAGGCACAAAAAGGTCCTCCTTTCCTTCCACTCTGCCATTTTAACCTGAAATCTTGGGTCCAGTACTGTGTACTGAGCCCACAGCTCAGAAACTGCTTGCACTAATGCAATTCCCTGTTGCAATATGTGCCTAGAACAATGGGAGTTTTGAACACGGGTTACTCCCTAGTGTAACTTACACCTCCCAGTGTCATAACCAAAGGCGCTGACATTACTGACAAGCACTACACCTTTTTTAAAAAAATGTTGCAAAATTAGCATGCATTGCATTACTATTTAATATGATTAAATAACTGTCCATGTATCGGGCTACCTGATACCACCTGCCCTGTTAGGTTAGGCCCCACTCATTGCCATTTGTAGGCCTGAGCTATTCCAGAAGGCAGGTGTGGTCTGAGGGCTTTATATTGCCGACCCCAGGTCTAAACCACTGGAGTTTTACTTGGAGAAATATTATTGCTGTGCAGCTTGGCTTCTAAAACAGCCTTCACCAACATGGTGCCTTTGGAGTTTTGAAGTGCAGCTCACATCATCCCCAGCCAGGTTGGCAAAGGCTGATCTAAAACAAAGAAATATACCTTTCTTTGGGGCTTTACTGTAAAATTTAACCTAAGTATAAAAAAAGCACCATAAAAACACCTTAAACTTTTAAGCAGATCATCTCAGCCTGTTTAGATTGACAAGTTGCTTGTGGCTTGACATAGTGAGATGTTCTCAAAATTATTTCTTTAGAAAAACGTGTGGATGGAAGTGCCACTGATACTTTCATCTTCATTGACCTCACATAATACGATCTTCCCTACTTCAGTTTACAACTCTTCCACCATGATCCTGTGAATCTCATTCAGTTCAATGGGGCTTGCTTCTGGATAAGTACACCCTCTCGGTGTCATACCTGTCTACTTAGAAGTTAACCTGATTGAATTCAATGAGACCTACTTCCAGGTAAATGTGCATAGGTCTGCAGCCTTAAGAACATATCTTGGCACACTCGCCCTTCCCAGAATGTCAGAAGACACACATAGGGCTACAGTTTGAATGTTCCATCATGTTAAACAAAACAAAAAAGCTTGTGATATGCAGAAAATGAGCAGATCAGGAAAATGGATTTTAGTTCAGCCTTACTCTCTGAGATGCTTCCTGCCCCCACTAAATGATTGGGAACATTCAAACATGCACCACTTCTGCCACAATTCTGAGAAGGTCCAGACCCAAATCACTGCTACCATGATTCTTCTCTGCTATAGGGTACTAGGAGGGCTCAGTCAACCTCCCCAACTGTTGAAAGAATTCAGTGGGGTTAGTCCTCCCCACAGCACATCTACTAGCTGTAACCCTACAGTCTGTGTTTGGCCAACGTGCAAAGGAGCTCTGGATGTCCAAGTGTAGAACTTCTTCCCACAAGGGCTAAACAGGGAGGCGGCGAGGTTGTCACCACAAGGACAGAGCTAACCTGTGTGATCTCATCACATTCCCCATAGGTTCTTCCTAAAATACCTGGATGTATCCAGTTCTGTATCCTTGTAGTGCAAGGTTCCTTTTCAGTTTCTGTAGCTCAAGACATTGTGGTGCTTCAGGCAGAAAATCCAAGTGATCGCTTGTCTTTACCATTAGCTGAGATGAAACACAATTCACCGGGGTGCTCTACTGCCCAAGCCTTATTGAAATGAGTGGGAGACTGGGAGTTGTGCAAGAACAGTACGTACTTAACTTTTTTTTTCAACAGGGAAGCAGCAGACCTTCCATTAGATTGTGACTTTGGGGTTAATTCTCCCTCAGTCTTCAACCCTTAAGTGCACCTAAAATTCATCACCATTGGTTACTGTTTCATTTTATTTCATTCTAGGGCTGCCTCTGTACTTTTTTCCAGACATGTTTTTTCCTCCTTTCCCAGAGAGGGAATAAAATACAGCATCTCAAAATACCATTTTCATATAAGGATGAGCAAAAAATGGAAGTCTTGCCTACAGAATTGTAGAATCAAGGATCATCTAGCCCCCCTCACAGCAATGCAGGAATTACAGCTAAATAATGATGTGATGTTCCCAAAAGAACCCTTTAAATGCATAGCTCTGGATTGACTCTAGGATGCTCATGGCTATTCTGTCTGTTACGATACAAGGGGTATTCAGTTTTGTTTTCTCTATTTGTGCTTTCCATTCCCCAGTTTTCATAATGCATGTTCATTTCTACTCACAATCATGTTCCTGGTGTATTTCTTATGCAAAACAATTCTTCAGGCAGCAAAAAGATGTCTGTTACATCTAAACTTGAATAATAAAGTTTTACCACCAGTTATAAAAAAAGCAAAAAAGTTTGGAGTCTTTTTTTGGGGGGGGGTGCCCATACCAGGATAATGTAAAGAAGGCAAGAGAAATCAAGCACTTAACCTGTAAAGGTCAAGGACCCCTGGACGGCTAAGCCCAGTTAAAGGTGACTAATGGAGTTTCGGCGCTCATCTCACTTTCAGGCCAAAGGAGCTGGCGTTTGTCCACAGACAGCTTTCCAGGTCATGCAGCCAGCGTGACTAAACTGCTATTGGCACAATGGAACACTATGACGGAAGCCAGAGCGCACGGAAACACTGTTTACCTTCCCGCCACAGTGGTACCTATTTATCTACTTGCACTGGCGTGCTTTTAAACTGCTAGTTTGTCAGGAGCTGGGACAGAGCAACAGGAGCTCACTCCATTGCAGGGGTTCAAACTGCCAAGCTTCCAATCGGCAAGCTCAAGAGGCTCAGTGGTTTAGACCACAGCACCACTCGTGTCCCTTAACCTGTACTAGACACACACACACCAATTGGTTCGTGTGGCAACAGAGTTTATAGAAGGGGGATCTATCCTCTGGCTCTCATCATCCCTGACCATTGGACATGTTGGCTGGGTCTGAAGGGAATTAAAGTTCAGCAAAATCTGGATGGGCTTAAAGGACGGTGTTCTTCAAGAAAACGTTTTCCCATTGGTTTGCAATAAGAACTTTGCCCTTGCTTTGCACCAAATCCTTGAAGTTCCCTTCTATAATTTCTTTTTTCTTTCTTTTTCGTATTATTATTGAGTCCTGTTTGGGACTCAGATAAAATGGAGCAAGCTATAGAAAATGCTATAGAAAATTAAAAAACACTAACATGATTAAAATGGTATTTTAAAATCCACGAAATACAGATCACAATGAAAGCATCACAACACCAGCCCTTTCCTCAAAAGTCAGTTCCTAAAGGCCTGTCGGAATAGAAAGGTATTTACCCACAAGCGGAAGAACAAGTAGGAGCCAGTCTTCTGTAGGAAGCTAGTTCCAAAGTTTGGGAGCAGCGATGGAGAAGTTCCTTTCCAGCATCCCCACCAAGCATGCAGGACAGAGAGAAAACTCCTTCTTCAGCTGCCCTTTGGTTCCATTTCCATCCTGGTCCTCCTCAAAGGTGCTTGTGGTGGAGTAAACCAGGAACAGGGACTCTGTTGGATATTTTTGGAGACCCATCTCCCTGAAGCCCCAGCCAACATGACCAACAGTCATTGATGATGGAAGCTGTAGTCCTAACGTCACCTAGAGGGCATATACAGTGTTGGCCACCACCATTTTATCTTCACAGCAACCTGGTCTGATAGGTCTGTCTAAGAAACAGGCTGATCGTTTAACTTCTTCAGCCCGGACACTGAAGTCCAGCGCCGAGGGCCTTCTGGCGGTTCCCTCACTGCAAGAAGTGAGGTTACAGGGAACCAGGCAGAGGACCTTCTTGGTAGTGGCATCTGCTCTGTGGAATGCCCTCCCATCAGATGTCAAGGCAATAAGCAACTATCTTACTTTTAAAAGACACCTGAAGTTTAGGGAAGTTTTTAATATTTAATGCTGTATTGTGTTTTTAATATTCGGTTGGGAACCACCCAGAGTGGCTGGGAAACTCAGCCAGATGGGAGGGGTATAAATAATGAATTATTATTATTATTATTATTATTATTATTATTATTATTACAGTGGTGCCTCGCAAGACGAAAAGAATCCGTTCCGTGAGTCTCTTCATCTAGCGGTTTTTTCGTCTTGCGAAGCAACCCTATTAGCGGATTAGCGCTATTAGCGGTTTAGCAGCTTAGCGGCTTAGCTGCTAAAAGGCTATTAGCGGCTTAGCGGCTTAGAAAAAGGGGGGGTAAAGCGGGGGGGAAATTGCAAGACTTGCAAGACATTTTCGTCTTGCGAAGCAACTCAAAAACGGAAAACCCTTTCGTCTAGCAGGTTTTCCTTCTTGCGAGGCATTTGTCTTGCAGGGCACCACTGTATTATTATTTGCTGAATAGGGTCATAGCCTAGTGCTCTGCCCACATTGGCTCATTTACTTAAATCAGTGATGGGAAACCTTTGGTGCTCCGGGTGCAGGTCATTCCCAGTCAGGATGGCTGGTGATCAAGAATGTTGTAGTTCAACAATATTTTTTTTGAGGGGGGGGGAGCACAGGTTTCCCACCCCAGATTTGAGTTTTACTACACTCTGTTAAAAAACAAAGAAAAAGGAGGGCCTCGCAGAATATTTACAAATATCAGAAATAAGCCATCCCCCAGTCCTCCCACCTGTCCCGGGTTGCAATCTAAAAGACAAAACACAAGAAGAAATTGGGCTAGGGAAGCAGGTATTAACCAAGCTCAATATAGTTGTTCTTAATCACAAAATCCAGCAGCTGGTAGCTGTATCCACCCAGGGCAGAAGGTGCCTAACTGCTCCTTCCTCTCCCAGCAAAGTTATTCCAAAGTGATGAACTTTTCCAAGTATCCCAGCCTTTTGGTAGCCAGTACTAGGGATAGAACACAGAACATTGTTCCCATGGAATAAAAACAAAATGGTGCTTGGGTAGACTACCAGCAATCCAAACTCCTGAATGGGCAGCAGTGGTGCTTAATGGAATAGCAGATTGCCTGCTGCACCTCAAACACCATCACTTGTTCTGGCCAAGGCCAAAAGTGTTGGGAGAGCTGGAACCCTGGCACCTGCCGTTTTTTTCCACTTCACCAGCTCCAGGTTCGCGCAGCAGAGAAGCCTAAATCAGGCCTGTTGTTGGTAGCTAGGTAAAGGGACCCCTGACAATTAGGTCCAGTCGCGGACGACTCTGGGGTTGCAGCGTTCATCTCGCTTTATTGGCCGAGGGAACTGGCGTACAGCTTCCGGGTCATGTGGCCAGCGCACAGAAATGCCATTTACCTTCCTGCCGGAGTGGTACCTATTTATCTACTCTCACTTTTGATGTGCTTGTGAACTGCTAGGTTGGCAGGAGCAGGGACGAAGCAACGGGAGCTCACCCCGTCACGGGGATTCGAACCACCGACCTTCTGATTGGCAAGCCCTAGGCTCTGTGGCCAGCAGTTCCTTGGACTGCTGCTCCACCCTGTCCTCGTCCCTAAGATGTCCTTTTCCAGAGGAATACACGCACTACCAGTGGCAGGGATACTACTGGTGGTAGCTTCCACCAGCTGGGTAGCTCAGTTGGCTAGAGCATGGTACTGGTAATGCCAAGGTACAGTTGGAAGTTCTGCAGCGACAAGAGATCCATCTTCCCATCTGATCTTGGCACAAGCAGAGCTGGGCAGAGGGACATTGCCTCCTGATCCAAAACTCTCCAGTGCCGTGGATCAGCAACCATGTGGGATTGCCCAGCAGGTCTTTTATCTTCCATTCTCCAACAAGACCTCTACAATGAGAGGCCAAGTAGAGCAGTAAACCTTGTCACTGAGAGCAGCCTCATTCACCCTGGGCAAACCAGGGACCACCCACCCCAGACCCAGTCCCAAATTAATCCAGGAGCAGGGCTAATGCTTAATTCAAGTATTAAAAATCCACATGTGCACACAAGGCATCCAGAAATTATCCGCCGAAATCTAAACAGGAGTTCTTTGCCGGAAACAAGTCCCAGGAAATAGGGAGCACCCCTGGTAAGCATGGTTTGGTGAGCCTTACTGATATTCCCAAGGGACGCGGGTGGCGCTGTGGGTAAAACCTCAGCGCCTAGGACTTGCCGATTATCAGGTTGGCGGTTCGAATCCCCGCGGCGGGGTGCGCTCCCGTTGCTCGGGCCCAGCGCCTGCCAACCTAGCAGTTCGAAAGCACCCCCGGGTGCAAGTAGATAAATAGGTACCGCTCACTAGCGTGAAGGTAAACAGCATTTCCGTGTCCTGCGCTGGCTCACCAGATGCAGCTTGTCACGCTGGCCACGTGACCCAGAAGTGTCTGCGGACAGCACTGGCTCCTAGCCTATAGAGTGAGATGAGCGCACAACCCTAGAGTCTGTCAAGACTGGCCCGTACGGGCAGGGGTACCTTTACCTTTACCTTACTGATATTCCCAGCACATCCTCAGTGTGGTGTAGTGGTTAAGAGCGTTAGACTCGTAATCTGGTGAACCAAGTTCGCTTCCCCGCTTCTCCACATGCAGCTGCTGGGTGACCTTGGCCTAGTCACACTTCTCTGAAGTCTCTCAGCCCCACTCACCTCAGAGAGTGTTTGTTGTGGGGGAGGAAGGGAAAGGAGAATGTTAGCCACTTTGAGACTCCTTTGGGTAGTGATAAAGTGGGATATCAAATCCAAACTCTTCATTTTCTTCTCCTAGCAGCTTCCATGTATCATCTCCACTCTGGCATTACAAAACGCAAAAGGAAGTAGGCCCCTTTCGAAGCTTATTCACTCGCAAGCAAGCAGCTGGAAGCTAAGAGGAGGCATTTGCTGAACTGGTCAGTGAACATGTATGGCATTCCTTCGTTCACAAAGGCAGGAAGTGTGGAGGGGGAAAGGCCAGCTATTGGAGCAGGGGGTGGGGAGGGTGAGGCAGAGGGGGTAAGAGGGAGGGTTGGAAACATTGACATTGTAATCTGACCGGGATAGTGGGGTCACGAGTTCTGCCGTTCCACAAGGCGCAGTGTTGCCCAACCTCAGGAAATGGGGACATCTCATCTGGAACCTCCCACGGACCGGGACCCTCCAGCAGTCGAGGGAATTTTTAATTAAATCCTGGTTCTCATTTAAATAAATAAATGCATGTGCCACCTACTAAGATGCCACCGCCGCATGTCCTTGTTGCTTCCTTCAGAGAGACCCCCTGTTTCAACGCTAACCAAATCCAAGGCAGCTTAACATATTTGCTCCTGATGAGATCACACAGCCCATAGTGGTATGGCTGGGAGCCATTTGTTCCATTATACTGCAATTTCCTTTCTTCATAGCACTTTTTTTTTGGTCTCATTTGTTTGGGAGACAGGCTCCCAGCCTGCATTTGAAATATTTCAAAGTGATATGAAAGATGGTGCAATTAAAACAAAAATGACTTCAAGGACCGCTGTCCTTAATGCAGCTCACACTGAATGGATCGTAACTTCTTCACAGTTTATGCTCCTGCTGTAAACGGGAGCTCTGTATCATTTAAAAGCCCCCCCCCTTTCCCTCCTCCTCTTAAGTAGCAATGGAAAACGACCCAAAAGGAACTCCTTGAAACGTGAAAGAAAAAACTGTTGAGATGCTTATGTGGGCAGCAAGAACATAGGAAGCTACTTCAAACTGAGGCACAGACCATTTGTGCATCTAGCCCAGTGTCGCCAACACTGACTGACAGAGGTCTCTCACAGCTTCAACCTGGAGATATCGGAGATTGAACCTGAGGCCCCTTGCATTAAAAGCAGCTAATACTGTAGCGCAGTGGTTCTCAACCTGTGGGTCCTCAGATGTTGTTGGACTACAACTCCCATCATCCCTGGATGTTGTTGGACTACAACTCCCATCATCCCTGACCACTGGTCATGCTGGCTAGGAATGATGGGAGTTGTAGTGCAACAGCATCTGGGGACCCACAGGTTGAGAACCGCTGCAGTGTAGCACAAAACAACAAACACATTTTAAGCAAGCCCTAACAAGTGGACACTCGACATTTATCCAGCTGGGAAAGCCTGCCAGAACAAAAATATTTCCAGTTGTTTTCAGAAAGTGCCTTCTGTATATCGACGGGAATGGCGTTCCACAGAACAGCCCTGCTCCAAGTTACCGTGGAGCAAGCTTCTGAGATCTTGGAAACTTGGCAGGAGAAACTCTCCCACAGTCTGCAGCGATTTACTGGGAGTAAAAGGGATAAGGTGGTCTCCCAATGGCTCATCTATTTCAATATTGTCTACACGGGCTGGCAGTGGCTCTCCAGGGTTCAGGAAGGGAACCCGGGACTTTCTGCAAGCAAGGAAGATTCTCTGCCCCTGAGCTATGACCATATCACCCTTGGAGCACCACTGGCCACTGTGCTGAGGAGCTCATCACACACGGAGAGGGAGTTTTGCAGCCACCATCCCAGGAGCATTGGATTGCTCCTGAAATTTCACTTTCAAGGGTGCCCAGGGTGAGCTTACTTAAGATCAGTTACAACAGGACAGTCTCTGCCTGCAGGGTTAGACACACAATGCATAAATGGATGAGAAAGGAAAAGAGAAAATAAACTCAGGTGCCAGTACTGACGGTTGCATTAGACATGTTCAAGCGTTGACCTGAGGACACATTCAAAGTACGGATGGGGACAGGGGTGCCCAGAGAAGCCCTGCCCTCAATATCCTCATACATTTGCTCCCTGACCGTGCTGTGAAGGGAGGTGTGCTGGTGGCCTCTGCCTGCGCTTGCTTGAACCTGAGGAGACTCCTACATGTGCTCAATGAAACTGCTTTAACGGGGTCCCTAACTGCATGGAAGTTTCTATTTGCATTCAAGTGCATGGGAGTAGAAACCCCCCTGTTGGCTTTCCCTGTGCAACACAGGCAGGTTGGGGCCTGAAGAACAGCCAGGGTGGGGGGTGGAAATATGACAGACACAAGGACTTTGGGGAAGGGTTTGAATCTATGCTGTTATCTCCTCCCACATTTGAGTGTTCAGGTGTCTGCCTAAATATCCCTACTGTAGTTCACATAATGTCTAACTGGAACATAAACAAAATAAAAATAAATTCCTTCCAGTAGCACCTTAGGTAAAGGTAAAGGTACCCCTGCCCTTACGGGCCAGTCTTGCCAGACTCTAGGGTTGTGCGCTCATCTCACTCTATAGGCCGGGAGCCAGCGCTGTCCGCAGACACTTCCGGGTCACGTGGCCAGCGTGACAAGCTGCATCTGGCGAGCCAGCGCAGCACACGGAATGCCGTTTACCTTCCCGCCGGTAAGCGGTCCCTATTTATCTACTTGCACCTGGGGGTGTTTTCGAACTACTAGGTTGGCAGGTGCTGGGACCGAACGACGGGAGCGCACCCCGCTGCGGGGATTCGAACCGCCGACCATGCAATCGGCAAGTCGTAGGCGCTGAGGTTTTACCCACAGACCAACTAAGTTTGTTTGGCCACCTCATGAGATGAGAAGACTCCCTGGAAAAGACCCTGGTGTTGGGAAAGATTGAGGGCACAAGGAGAAGGGGTCAACAGAGGACGAGATGGTTGGACAGTGTTCTTGAAGCTACGAACATGAGTTTGACCAAACTGCGGGAGGCAGTGGAAGACAGGAGTGCCTGGAGTGCTCTCTTCCATGGGGTCACAAAGAGTCGAACATGACTTAACGACTAAACAAACAACAACAACAAGTTGTTTGTTATTGGTATGAGCTTTCGTGTGCATGCACACTTCTTCAGATACATGCATGCACACGAAAGCTCATACCAATAACAAACTTAGTTGGTCTCTAAGGTGCTACTGGAAGGATTTTTTATTTTGTTTTGTTTCGACTACGGCAGACCAACACGGCTACCTACCTGTAACTGGAACATAAACAGTTCAGGGAGAAGAGGAGTCAAAGGCATCTAGTCTCCCATCAGAGCTGATGGAGTGGCCCTGCATCCCTGTCTCCCTGATGGGACTGACAAGCTCAGTGACAGAGCTGCTTATATGCCACCCTCTTTGGAGTCCCAAGGTGGCAGACTCGTTTCTCTGTCCAGTCCCTTCTTCTCCTCACATTAACCCTGTGAGATGGGTTAGGTGGAGAGATAATGACCAGATCCATGTCACCCCGAAATCTTAATAATTTCAACCTGGGTCTTCTGAGTCATAATCCAACGCTAGATAATCCAAAGCGTAATCAGCACCAGCTCATATCCACAAGCAAAATTCAGGACTGTATATATGGTTCACAGCCCCTGCTTTCAGATTTGAAGAATTCTGTGCCCCTCACTGGCACAGTCTTCCTAGCTTTCAGCCATTATATTGCCCTGAGCCTCCCCTGTGTGCTGATGCCCTCTGGGCATTTTGGCCTACAAGTCCTCATGGCCAGTGCCAATAACATCTGGAAGACACCAGCTTGAGGGAGGCAGCTCTAAGCACAACGTAATTGGAATCTCTGGTGTAAACCAACCCTCAGTCAAACTCCAAACCCTCCAGACCAGAGTTGGAGACAGCCATGCTTCTCAATGCCAGCTGCCGGAAACAGAAGGAGTGGAGAGTGCTCTAGTACTCAGGTCCTATGGGTATTTGGTTGGCCACTGTGAGAACAGGATGCTGGACTAGATAAACTCTTCGCCTCATCCAGCAGGGATCTTCCTCTGCAACATATGCACACCTACTCTGGACCCAAACCAGTGCTTTCCAAAAGGGAAGTCAGAGTTCTAAATTTGCTCCTGCCTCCAGTGTGGAGAGGACCTTACTTTTCCCCTAGAGAGGGAGAAGGTCAGTTCACTGATTTTCTCCCCCCCCCCCCGACAAAAAACTTTTGTTTTTGTTAACAAGGTGTTATTTAAAAAAAAAGCATCAGCCACACTCTCCCACTCAGCTCCCAGCGCTGACAGTTTAAAAAAGAGATGAGCAATTCTGATGGACATCAGGGACCTGCTGAAACCTGATAGGGATGGTGTTTGCAGTGACATTGACTTCCTTTGATTTCCCTGAAGAATATTGGGGGTCCTGATGTGAAGAACAACACTTAACAGCAGCCTTTGTTGTAAATGAAAGAGTCTCCTACACATCCCGAGGAATAAGACGTGCCTTTCACACTTTGCGGTTACAATGTCACTGGAAGTGTCTGATTCGCTTCCAAGTGCTATTAAAGGATTGACATCTTAATGGTGAGATTGATACTGTGACAGTCTGGTCACGTACCTCCCAGAGCATCCCAACAAATCTCTTCCAAGCTGCGGATTCAATGTCAGTGGAGGTGGCTAGGAGAAGAAGCGCTGCACTTAAGACCAGCCTCCCCCACCCCCAAAACTACTGACAGATCGCAAAGACCGCAAACCATACTACCAACGTTCCAAAAACAGTGTGATTTATACTGTCCAGCCCATAAAAGGTGGCTGTGTTTTGTGAAGTCAATAAAGCTGCCTAGGACCTAGCGATACTGGTATTAAATGAAAACCCCGACGGTAAGTATTTTCCAGTTTCAATTATTATCAAGGATCATCTAGTCCAGGCATCCCCAAACTCAGCCCTCCAGCTGTTTTGGGACTACAATTCCCATCATCCCTGACCACTGGTCCTGTTAGCTAGGGATGATGGGAGTTGTAGTCCCAAAACATCTGGAGGGCCGAATTTGCGGATGCCTGATCTAGTCCAACCTCTTGCAATGCAGGAGTCGTTTGCCCACCATGGGGCTTGAACCCACAACTCTGAGGTTAAGAATCCCATGCTCTAATGACTGAGATTAACTCTTCATCCTATATGGCGTCACTTAATCCTTGCTGCTTCATCCCTCCCCTTGTTTCTTTTTTGTCCTTTCCAGATTAATCCCGTTAGTGAGCCCAGCCAATCAGGGATCCTACAGTAAAGGGACTGGCATCGCAAGGCCACTCAGCTAGTAACCATCTTCCGCAGAAACTGCTGCTTGCCTTCTATCACTGTGCCATTGAGAGCGTGCTCACTTATGGCTTATGTGTGTGGTACGGAAGCTGTACTACCCAGGACAGGATGGGGTTGTGCAGAGTTGTTAAGGCAGCAGAGAGCATTGTTGGCTGCCCACTCTCCACCTTAGAGCAGATTTATGCCACAAGGTGCCATAGGAAGGCACTGGACATAGTAAAAGATCCATCGCATCCTGGTCACTGTCTCTTCGAGCTCCTGCCGTTGGGACGGAGATACAGGACGATGAAGACAAGAACGAGCCGTCTTAAGAACAGCTTCTTCTCCAGAGCGATCTCGGCCCTGAATGGGAAGCCTGGACTTTGAAAGTCATCTAATCTTCCTTGCTGTATTATACTGTATTGTTTTAATTAGTGTTTTTATAGTTGTTTTGATTTTGTGTGGAGTGCCCTACCTGGGTGGATGGAGCAGCCAAGTAATTTCGTTGTCCCCGAGAGGGGGCAATGACAATAAAGATATTATTATTATTATTATTATTATTATTATTATTATTATTATTATTATTATTATTATATTTTTATTATGAATTGATGTATGGCTGATTGAGAGTGAGGGTGCTACCACCGAAGTATGGGGGCATGCCAGGAGTTCAACGTATTTGAACTGCCAACCTGGGACTACAAATGGGGATGGAGGCATCTAGCTTGGCGGGTCAGAATTTGATTCCTCCATCCAGGGAAAGAGATGGTCCATCACTGAGACCTGGGTGTAATGCAAGGGCATATAACATCAGCAGTAGAGAAGCCAACGTGGAGGAAAAGGCAGAGAGAAAGAGAGAGTAGAGGAGGAGGCATTGGAAAAGCCAAGTTCAACCTTGTTCATTTGAAATCAACAGACTTAACATGAAAGTTGCAAAGCACCGCCTTCCAGAAAGGAGATTTGGAAAGGAAGCCTCCTGCCTGTCGTGTTATGTTAATTAACTTTCTCCCTTTAGCTCTCGCTTTCTTTATGTGGTGAGGTTTTGCAGGAGGAAAGCATTCAAGTACGGGGGTTTCTCTCCTTAACATCCTGTTTTCAGTAACAAACAGAACAGTCTAGGAAGAGCTGCACCAACTGTCTGCACTGCTTGTGTAGCACATGAAAAAATCCCAATTTAAGAAAGCAAATGTTTGATATGACTGCAAAAAAAACCCTAATCTAAATGATATTTCCTTTTCACGGGTCTTTGCCATAGTGGGATCTTGAGTTGAATCCAGAGACTAACGCTACTTTGTCCCAATGATTCTTCCAATATATTTTTCAATCTGTGGAATCTGACCTAGAAAGAGTTAGATTACCTTCCCTTGAGATCGATGGATCCTCATTAGTCTGCCATTATTCTCACCTGACATTTAGTCAGAAATACAGAACACTGTTGGCGGAAGAGATTCTAAGCATCCACCGCACCTTCCCATTTCTTTGCTAGGATTCTTATCTTCAAGTTGTTCTCTATTGGAGGTAGCTTGCCTACCAAATAGGTGTGCTATTAAGTACACTACTGCCCTCTACTGGACATGTGTCCACCAGTTCATCCTCAGAATGCCAAATTAGTTTATAAAGAAGTACTGAATGCCAGGGCTTCTGGAACATTGGTGCAAGTCCAATGAATGAATGAATGAATGTCTAAAGAAATGGGCCCAAAGTGAATCCTTTTTACTGGCCTTGAAGATATTGCAGTTCATATATCTCCACCATATTTGCCACTTTACTAGGACTGCAAGTGCTGACCCTAAAGCATGATACGAAAATAAATGAAGGCGCAGGATACATAGCATTTCCTTGGCGTCTGCCTTGTAGGAGAAGGGTTAATCTAAACCAGTCCTGTCCAGAATTATTCTGGGCCTGGATTCTAGTTTACCCATAGGCCTAGGCCTAGCTCCTTAAATACCGATGTCATGTTCTGAATCCAGGTGCTCATAAAAACAGGAATGTATTCCAGTGTAGAGGATGCACCACTAAACTGTGGCTCTTCCCTAATGGCTAGAACTCAGGAGACTTAAGATCGCCTTTCAGCTGCAGGTCTTCCAAATTCTTCTAGGCAGTACCAGTTTCAAGGAATTTGGCTGATGGATACATTAAAAATTCTGATGCATTTCCTGCTTCTCTCAAACACTTAGACAAGGATTGGGAACTATGGTTTTCCAGATGTTGTTTGACTCCAATTCCCATTTGCCCCAGTCAGTATGTCAATGGTCAGGGATAATGGGAGTTCTGTGCCATCTATATCTAGCCCACATCCCTATTCTAGGGAAAGCATGCTCTTGAAGGCAATATGCTTCTGGACAACAGTACAGTCATACGTCAGGTTACAGATGCTTCAGGCTGTGCGTTTTCAGGTTGTGCACTGCGCTGAATCCAGAAGTACTGGAATGGGTTACTTCCAGGTTTTGGTGCTTGCGCATGCACAGAAACACTAAATCACGCTTTGCGCATGTGCAGAAGCACCAAATTGCGACCCGCGCGTGTGCAGACACAGCGCTGCTGGTTGCGAACGCTGAGGGTTGAGAACGTGCCTCCCGCATGGATCATGTTCACAACCTGAGCGTCCACTGTACTGGAAACTGTGTGAGGGGAGAATCTGTTGAGTTCAGCTGCTTGTGGGCTTCTCACAGGCATCTGGTTGGCCATTGTGAGAAAAGGATGCTGGACCAGATGGGCCATTGGTCTGATTCAGAAGGGCTTCTCTTATGTTCTTAAAAGATGTTCTGCAAACTGCCTCTAGGCTGCCCCAGGCTTCAGTTCAATCTGAAATGTTGTGGGAACCACAAATACAGATGTGACATGAAGGCTGGTAATGTAAACCCTGTTGTGTGCAGAAGACTGCAGTGCCTAGAGACAGACAGTCAAGTCATATGCCCATAGTAGTGACCAGCGGAGGAATGACCACTGGGAGGAGCACAAAGAGAAGAAAAACGATGGCATATCTGCAGCAGGACAACCAGACGCCTTCATCTGCCCCACCTGCAACAAAACATGTCTCCTCTCCACAGCAAGCACTGCAAACTTCCAACATTTTAATTTCACCCACAAAGGCACACTCTTCCAATGTCTCCCGAGACAGACAGATGCCAACAACAGATTGATAAGTAGGGGCTTGCACTTGTAACTTGGAAGCCCTGCTGAGGGTTCTTTCAAACGTAGCTGTTTAAAGCTGCTATAGCTTTGGGAAATTTCTCCCTCTTGCTGTTCATGAGGCAAGTTAAACTGTTTTTTTTTTCCAATGCCGTCTTGTCGAGAACTAAGTCAATAACACTCTCGCATATAGTCTTAGCACTCAGAGTCATCCAATAAAATTGACCAACAGTAGATAGAGGACAGGCAAGAGGACAGATGACAGGTCCTTCTTAAAACAGTCAGTCATTAATTCATGCTGTTTGCAGCAACAAGAAGTGGGAATCTCCACTGACTGAAGATGCCTTTAAAAGAGGATTAAGCAAACTCATAGAAGATAAAGGTATCAAGGGCTACAAGTAGCAAGTGTGGTGGGGAATTTGGTTTGGTTCTCATTTTCAATAATCCACACTTCCCATACTAATACACAAACCAAAATGCAACTAATCCAATTCACCCTTCTCCAAATTTTGCAGGAAATAAAGTGCAGGAAACTGTTTATATCAGAAGAACGTAAGGATAAAAATGCACATATTAGGTAAAATACCATGCAAAGAATCCATGTTATTAGGGGAGGCACCTTGCAAAAAATGTGTAATAGAAGGCAAAATTGCAAACAAAACTTTTATCTATTAGGGAAAAAAATGTCCCCTGAAATGCTGATTAACTTTTGCAAGGACTTTTTAAAAAATGATGTGGCATTGTAGCGAGCTGAAAAAATGAGAAACTGAGAGAAACCAAAACTGTGTGCTTCTAGCAAATCGTAATATTTTTATAGAAACTTCACAAACACACAAATGAAAAAGCCTTTACCAACCCAGTACCCTCCAGTTGTTTTGGGAAATCAACTTCTCTCAGCTGGAGCATGCTGGCTGGGGTTTATGGGAGTCCAACCACACGTGGAAGGCACCAGATTTAGGAAGGGCAGCAATATACCTACAAAACAATACATCGGTTTCACAATCTGGGGAATGCCAGTTCCATGTTTTGCTTCTAAGCTTCTGGGGGACATCTAGTCAGCCACCATGAGGAAAAGAGATGTTAGATTAGATTAGGCGGACCTTTGGTTTCATCCAGCAAATACATTATGTCCCTAATATATTGTTACATGCCATATCTCCCAAACAGTGCGAGATTCCAGGGGTTCCAGGGGAGCTTACCCAGGGTTCACGTTTCCTTTCAGGTACGAGGCACAGCGGAGACTGTGTTGTCTTTATGATATATGGTTTATTTGCACATATGTATAACCTGAACCTACAATGGAGCGGTTCCCGGCATTGCACTCCAATGGGATCTTGCTTCTCCCATAGACACAACCCAGAATTCCAGCAGACACCATCCGTGGCTCTCTGTCTGCTTGCACCTTTTCTTCAGCTTCTTCCTACATAACTTCCCACTTGGGACATCGCTCCTCACTTCTGCTACTCCGAGCTCTCTTTATCTGTTGAGGGAGGGAGGGGCCCTATCTATTTGTTGTCTCACACCAATTTCCTTTGATCTGTTGGCTTTCCTCATGGCTCATGACCCCAGGCGATTTCCTGGACATGGGAAGCTTAGCCTAGCTTAATCAGCTTTTATCACGTGTTGATTCCAGGGGATTAGCAGTATCCAGCACACATCTTTAATGTGCACAGGTCTGGCTTAATACACGTGAGTCTGGCACCCAAGTCTTAACACTCCAAGCGTTGATTAAATTCTAACCCTTTATTGATCTAGAGATTATAATGGTCTAGCACCCACAAATTCCTATGTTCTGGAGAACTCAGTACTTTTCATGGAAGCGCTTTCAGCTTCCTTGAACAGTCCCCTAGAAAAGGAACCCAACAATTCACTTCAACTTTTGCTTTAGGCAAAATTTCAGTGGCTTCCCCTGGTGCCAAAACAGCTATTACTGCGTAGTGCGACACCTTCCTGGGGTTCTTTCCTCTCTTCCCAGTTACTTGAGCTGCAGCCCAGATCATCTGGAGTAGATGGTTATTACCACCCACAACTTTTTCCTTGCTTGCTCTGTTCCATGGGTTTTCAATCATATATATTAATGCAAAACTTTGCCTCTCTCTCTTTCTCTCGTTCCAAAATGGTTATTATTTCCTAGCTTTGAGAGTGTAACTATGACTTAACTAATTTGTATTGAAAGGCATTCTCAGCTGTTGGGATTGAACCATAGCCACAGAAAAGGGCGGGGAGGCTAAGGCAGAGCTGAATTGCAGAGCTGTAATTCCTGGCTCCAGTGCATAGGTTCAGGCCACAGAGAACACCCCCAGTATTCCCAAATATGATCTTTAAGAAGTGCTGAAGACAAGGGTTAGTGTAGGCATATGCGATCTTGGCAGAAGCCGTGTTTCACTTTGTAGCGATGGCAAGCCGACTCTGTTCAATCTGTTTCCATTTGCTGGTCAAATTTCTTAAAGGTTCCCTTCAAAGGGCCAGCCAATGCTATTAGCATTACTCAGATCATTTCCTCAGTAGCTACTTTAGAGGATGATATATCACTCCAGTCCTCTGTTTCCTTTCATTTCGAGAGTGGGAAGAGATAGCTGAAAATTGGATTCTGGATTCCCTGATACTGGGCTACAGCGCAGGAATCAACAGCAGGACATGTTTCTTATGGAATTGCCATACATCACTGGGCAGACGGCTGTGGCCTACAAAGAGCTGAGGCAATAAAACAAACCATGCAGTACACACAAATGGATGTAATAAAGCTCTGACTATTTGCAGTCGGGTGCGGGACGGACGGACACACACACACACACACACACACACACACACGTCTCTTGAGGTAGTTGTGATTTTGAGTGAAGCAGCACACACTTAACCTTTTTACCTTATGTCACTTCCCACCACGCAAACAGGCCTCCTCCAGCTGCATCTGGATCTCCACAGTAAGGAAAAACAGCTGGGGCAATATGTGTGAATGGGGAACCTGTGGCCTTTCAAATGTTCTTGGACTCCAACTCCCATCAGCCCCCAAGTCAACGTGGCTAATAGTCAGGGAAAATGGGAATTGTAGTCGAGCAATATCTGGACTACAAACCTGATGCAGAGAAACAACTAGGAGCATCTCTGTCTTATGCTACTCCTCCACTCAGAACTGCAACTTCCAAAGATGGTCTTTCTTTTTCTTTATTTATCATTGCATTTCTATCCTACTTTTCCCACAAGGAGCAAAAGGTGGAACACATTCTATAGTACACACATCTACAAAAAGTGTATACTTTCCCCTTAAAAAGATAAGCAATGAGTAGGATTCCCACCCCCGCAATGCCTCTCTCCAGCCCTTACTTCAAGAAAACCTGGGTAGTCCTCTCTCATCAGACACTCTGACTTCTCCTATTCTGGACAAATTTAACAGGCAGGTAAAAATGCATGTTTGACTTGGGTTAAACCCAATTTTCAAAGATGTTTTACCACTATAAAGCAGGCACACCCACCTGCGCGTTTCGAACTGATTTTCAGTGGGGTTTTATCACTCTATCTGCAGTTGCCTTTCATATTTCGCTATCTATCTATATGAGAAAGGTGGAACAAAAAGACTTAAAACCTATTTCTCCAGAATAAAAGCCCTAACTCTATAAGGGTGAATAACCAGAAGCAAGTTTGTTTGAGAGCTAAGGCTGGGTCCCACTTACCTGGAAGTAAACCCCATTTATCCATGGGACTTACTTCTGAGTAGACATGATGAGGATTGGACTGTAAGTGCTGATCCTCTCCTGCCTCCAGAAATCAAGTCTATGAGTTCGTTTCCTGACATTGGATTAAGAACTATGAGCGAGCAGAGCCTGACATCTGCAGTCCTCATCATAACTGTTCAGCATGGATGGAACGAGCCTTCTCATCCACCATGCAATTGAGGATCAATACACAACTGAAAGCTATGGCAAACAGTGCACAATACTCAGTGCAAATTTTGGAAAGGAATAAAACAAAGCAAAAAAACGGGACAATGAAGTAATTCTAATACACCAGGTTCCATTTCAGAAGCAAGACCAGGTAATTTGACGTTTGCAGACAAGCAGAATTTTAGAAGCATTCCTAAATAAGAATCAGTAAAGGAAGAACAGAGATTTGGATAGCTGACTTGTGTGCTAGCAGATATATACTAGCAGATATATGCTGCCTTCTGTTCCCTGCTCTAGTCCAAAAGGATGAAATGGACACAAATGGGATTTCCCAATCTGGGATCCGGGCTGCACACATATAGCCCCAGATGTAAATCATCTGTTACGGGGGTGGGGGGAAGCTTTGGACCAAATCTAGTGTTCTGTTCCCCATTTGTTCCCCACACAGATTGGTACTATTAAAGGCGGTTAGCTTGGAGCTTTGCTCATGCAGTCCCTAATTATGAATTGGGATTCTAGCTTTGTAAAACACATGTATGCCATCTGTTTGTACGTATGTTTCCTCCTACAGGGTCAGGGCATGTGTGTCTAAGTGTGCAGTTATTTAGAGAGTGGACCAGCTTCCTAGAATTAAGCCAGTCTGCTTAACTGTAACACTGTCGTCTTTGAGTCTCAGCATACAATGTTATGTCCTTGCTAACAACTGTGAGATTCACACTTTTGCACTTCTGATAAGAAATACGCTTGTATGTTTAAAGGCTGCAAGAATGGATTTGCATTCCAGCAGGTTCCCCTTTCACAGCCCACCAGTGCATCTCCTGATTAGGGAAGTATCCAGTTTGGACTGATTTTGCAAATGGCTGACCAATCCTGCATCAATAATAACAGTGAACATGAACAAGAGTTCATCTGCTCACCTGGGCAGCTGATTCTGGCAACCTTCAGTCTTTTGAACTAGCTTGGAAAATAAATGGAACTTGTCAGGACGCCGTTCTAGCAGTGAGACTCTACAGATCTACCCTTTTGAATCCTGCACATTGTCGTTTATTCAAGACTTTCAACTGTCAAAACAAAGGCCCCTGCCACTGATTTAATGGAATTGATTTATTGATAGGAGGTGCAATTTCTATGTAAATAATGATGTAACCCTCCAGAGGGTGGGTTATGAGTCCTGTTTCCAGCCACAGATTTTACAGAGCCTGTTCGATCCAGGCTTCCCAGTTGCTGGCTTTGCAACTCGTACTGTAAACGTGTGTGGCTTTGATTGCAGCGGTAACTGGGAGTAAGGCCTAAATCATCGGTCTGTTTCCCTTTTTGGTCTCTGTCACATCACAGAGATGAATAAAACCTTGCTAATGAGGAGGACGACTGCAGCGAAAAAGGCAGCACACATATGCTGTCTTGCATTCTAGGAGTACTAGAACATGGCTCTGTTCCAATTGCTCTGATGTGCACAGTGCTCTGCATAGACCAGGATTTTTCTGTTCTTTTCTAGGGGTTCCACACTGTTGTTGTTTAGTCGTTTAGTCGTGTCCGACTCTTCGTGACCCCATGGACCAGAGCATGCCAGGCACATCTGTCTTTCACTGCCTCCCACAGTTTAGTCAAACTCATGCTGGTAGCTTTGAGAACACTATTCAACCATCTCGTCCTCTGTGGTCCCCTTCTCCTTGTGCCCTCAATCTTTCCCAGCATCAGGGTCTTTTCCAGGGAGTCTTCTCTTCTCATGAGGTGGCCAAAGTATTGGAGCCTCAGCTTCAGGATCTGTCCTTCAAGTGAGCACTCAGGGCTGATTTCATTAAGAATAGATAGGTGTGATCTTCTTGCAGTCCATGGGACTCTCAAGAGTCTCCTCCAGCACCATAATTCAAAAGCATCAATTCTTCGGCGATCAGCCTTCTTTATGGTCCAGATCTCACTTCCATAAATCACTACTGGGAAAACCATAGCTTTTACTATATGGACCTTTGTTGGCAAGGTGATGACTCTACTTTTTAAGATCCACACTAGCGATGGGGAAAATTCTGTTCCGCGTGCCAAGTGTTTCCTTACTGAGAGCCCTTGAATATGGGTGGAACTTAGAACAGTTTCCCATGGCATTACCAGCATCCTTTCATTGCATTAAAAAGCATTCACGTCATCATTCCTGCTATTTCTGACGATCAGGCAGTGTGCGATGTTGCTTATACAGTCATACCTCATGTTGCGTTTGCTTCAGGTTGAGCATTTTCAGGTTGCGTCCCACGGCGATCCGGAAGTAACGGAACGGGTTACTTCAGGGTTTCGCCGCTCGCGCATGCGCAGACGCACAAAATGACGTCATGAGCATGCGCAGAAGCGGCGAATCGTGACCCGCGTAGACGCAGGTTGCATTCTGCTCATGTTGTGAACGGGGCTCCGGAACGGATCCTGTTCGCAACCAGAGGTACCACTGTATAGCCAAAATGGCACTGCTTGCTAGTGGGAGGTATTAACAGACTTGGAGAAACTCCAATCGCAAAAAGCATCTTATGGGAGTGGAGAATCCTAAAAAGAAGGAGAGAGGAACAGCCAAACGGTGGCTGGACGTGCTCAGTGGCTGCAGAATGGTGACTGCCATGGAATGATGACTGTCAGCTTGGGGTCAACATGGGCAACCAGTTGGCAGGGGAAATAAAACTCTCATCATGGAGGAGGGTGTGGTTTTCTGCCTGAAACACTGAAAAAAGGAGCACACCATGCTGCAGGACTGTATCTCACTTGTAAGCCAATGAAAATAATTGATGTTCACTTAAGTAGATGCTTCTTGTAAGCTGTTTTGTTCACTGCTTGCTGTGCAAAGGTGGCATATAAATGAACGCAGTCAATCAATCTAAATCTCAAAAACTGGTCATCATATTCTCAGGTGCAAGTCCTTTACCATGATTAGTGCCCTACAAAATTTCCCAGAGGAAATTGTTCCAAGTAGATAAACAATTTCTTTCTGTGAGGCATTCCCCCTCTCATGGAATCAAGTCCTTCAAACAGTTTGGCAAGTTCCAAAACCCACACTTAGAGTGACGGGACATGAGGAAAATAGTAAGAATGAATTTGCCACTGGGTGGACGTGAAGTGATTGCAGAACCAGTAAGTGAGCACTTTCAACTCTCTTTGGACAACGTCCTAGAATTTAGAGAGAGGAGTGTGTGTGTTTTTTTAAAGCAGAAGTCTTATGTTTTGAGAGGTGGAAAACCCGAGAAGGTGACAGCAGAGAAAGAAGCTATTTTCCAACTCATCAAACAAAAAAGTTCCCTGCTTTTACTAATATAACTTGCAATTATTTTCTGCAGAAAATGGGGGGGGGGGAGAGGGCACAATGCTATTTAAAGTAAGACTCCTCCATTTTCTTGATTCTCCAGTCTAACCAGTTATTGCCTCAAATGGTGAACTTGTTTTGTGCTGCACACCGCATGGATATTTCAATCTCATATTCATATATATATATAACACACACACACACACACACACACACACACAGTGTGTGTGTGTGTGTGTGTGTGTGTGTATAAAAAGTGGGTTATAAATACTTTCAAATAAATAATGGGTGCTGAAACTGAGATAAGATAAGAACAATCCTGTTTTTCATGCAGTTTAAGTAATCCCTGTCAAAATGTTCCTGGAAAAGTGGGGGAGTATGAAAGGGTAGGGACCCTTTCAGACGCCACATTTGCAAAAACCTATGGAATCCAGGAGATCCCTGAATGCTCAGGGGGATTTTCTGGCAGACATGGCTAATCATCCGGTCTCACTACAGAATGGTGAGCTGAGCAGCCAGAGTGATGAAGTTTCCCTCTTCATTGCTAAACAGCAAAGGCAGCTTCCTGGTTTTCTGGAGAACCGAGTGCAATGAAGCAGGCAAAAGGACGGCTGGAGCGCAGATGGCAGAAAAGATGTGCAACCACATTTGACAGTTTACATGCAGACGTAAGACAAATTACTCGGAAGGATAAGACAGTCCTGAGAGATGAACAGTGCGATCCTAACCATTTCTACTCAGAAGAAACCCCACTGAATTAGATTTACACCTGGGTTCATAGGGTTAGGATTGCAGCATTAGAAACTTCTGCTGGTGCTCCAAATATAAGGGAATAATCCACCGAATTCTTATGGATACAGACAAATAAAATGCCCCCCCCCAATTATTATTTTTAAAGTAACTCTCAGTAATATGGCTGGGTTAACTGACCCTTTCAAAAGAAGAAGTTTGCAAGGGTCTTAAAGGAGGATAAATTACAGTTGCCCCCCCCCCTGCTGTGAACCACCCTGTGCCCTTTGTGTGAAGGGTGGTATACAAATTTTAACAACAACAACAACATCAACAACAATAAAGTACTTATTAGGAAGACAGGGGGGAAATATTTTTAAAAAGAGAGGATATTTAAGGGGCCATTATGTCATTGAACAGCTGCTACAAAAACTAAGGACTAATTAACTGGAATAGTTGCTACCAAAGTCTTTTAATGATATTCTATTTGATTTACAGGGACGATCCTTAAAAAAGAAAACTGAATGATGCTGGTGTCACTGCATGCCCCAAAATATAATCAAGAACTCTTATTTTTAAAAGAAAACTATTTGAGAATGTTATGAGGGCAGAGGTTAATTACAGCAGCACTGTGATGGATAAAAAACGGGCCACATCCAAAATATATGGCATGTCCCCCCCCCCCCCAAAAAAAGTCAACCTTGATCAACAGTTTATAATTTAATTGGTACACAGAAGAGAATTAATGAAGGACCAAGAAATTTTACATTTTGCTCACTCTGACAGGTCCAAACAATATGTGATGTTAATCATGTAGCAGGTATTTTTGAGGTGCAGTTGTTTTGGGAATACAAATTAAATGCGGCTGATTGTTGGAACTTTCAATGATCATCAGGGCTTTGCAAGCCCAAATGAGCAACTGATTTTGCTGTGCTTGCAACCCCTGCTTTTGGCCTAGCTGTGTCTTTATCTACCCCATTCCTGACTTCATAAATTACATCAGGTGTTGGACAAGTGGGCATGGCTTGACCAAAAATCTCATAAGCCAAATGAGGAGGCCCCTGGCTGATGGTAGGTCGCACAAGGCTGGCTTTTATCACCCCTTTTATGCACAAACAGAGAACAACCCAGTCAAGCAAAAAGTCAGGCTTCTCCATTGACTATGAAAGTGCCTTAAAGTTTAATTCAACGTTACTTACACTTACAGCAGCCACATAGCAAAAAAATGCAGAAATAAGCTGTTGTAAGACCAGCGAATACTTTTGCCTCGTCTAAAGCCACTCTTGAGAGAGATTATACTAAGAAGATTACAAAAATGACATTGGTCATATTTTCCTCCTGGGCGCGTAGAAAACAAATACATCTTCGCTTTTTCCTCTCCTTCCTTTCCCACCCCACCCAACTCCTGGGGGAAAACTAGGTGTGTGTGCATGTGTGTTTATATTATCACGAAGGCTTAGGTTGTCATTTCATTAAAGAGCATGATTGGCATAAGTTTGGGGAAACCTCCTTGCAGGCTTAATTCCATACTCTCAGGACAATGCTAATTTTTTCCAAATGCTACAGCTGGCATCATCTTTCTCAGTTAGCTAAGAGTTGTCTATTGTATTGGCTACTCACCAGATTTATGGTCTTTCTCAAGCAGACGGAAATGCTCATTTTTTCCAGTTTTCCAAAGGGTAATAAAACATTTGTCATTGATCTTAGTTCCTGGGTCCCTTGTGAGTCTGACATAGGCCAAACCTTCTCACAGTTTTGTAAATGATGATATTTTAAGAGCTTGGCTTTCCTTTCAGACTAATACAGGGACAAAGGGCCCTTGTATTGGGCACTGGATATAATATGTAATGAAGATGAACATGCAGTTTAAATTCTCATGATAATGTTCTACAGGGTAATCACTCCTAGACTTGAGAAGTCCCCGTAAAAGGCCCATGGTCCCTCTGTTTTAGGGTCATAGAGGAAAGCGGTGTGTGTCACATGCAAACATATGCAGCAACATGCCTTGGAAGTTGTGCAGTGATAATTGAGAACAATGGATGACCATGTGCAGAAAGCTTTTCTTCCATCTCCAGCAGTGATAGCCTGTTCTCACAACATAAACACCAAGGTTTCCAGGGCAAATCATGTCTCAATTTTCAAAGGGAAATGGAGAAAAAACTCACTACCTAAATTAAAACATCGTCACTGCCATCTGTCTGTTAGCCTCTGTTGAGATAAGGAGTTCTCTCTTCCCTGCCAGAATTAAGCTAACCAATGAAATGAGTTTCAGCCTACCCATTACCTCCCTTTCCCCGCAATTTAGACAGCAGCTTCCACTCAAGACCGTAGTGGCTGGTGGGATGGGATGATTTTGCGTCCCTGTGTGGCGGTGACTGCCAGTAACTGAGAAGAGAGGAGCGTGGCACAAGGGAGGTTGCCATGGTTTGGCTTGTCACGAGTCTGAAGTGAGGGCTAGCTGGTGGCAAGGCAATTGACTCAATTATTTCAGTAGTTATTTGTCAGTTGGTGTTGGGAATTGTAAAAATGCAGACGGGTATGAGAGGAGGAAGACAGTAAGTCAGTTGGCTGCTGATGTCACGGAGGCACTTGAGGCTACACAGCCAGTCAGCCTTCCAGTGTTTTCCCTCTTTGCAATGCCTGGAGTGAATTTTCTCCCTTCATTCCAGAAAGTGAATTTTCTCTATTCATTCCAGAAAGTGGTTCAGGAAGCGAAAGGCAGTAATGCTAGACAGTTTGGCTTTTTACTCGATACAGGGAGGCTTGTACACAAAAAAGGAAGGGGAATGTTAAGCTCTTCAAATGCAGTGCAAAAAAGTGCAATTCTAGATATAAGACAATTCAAATATCTGGTTATATTGGCAATGAAACTGAAAACAGAGGGGAACAACTAGTGATAGTAAATGCAAACTTTTACCAAAAAAAGAGTAATATGTGTTGGATATCTATTAATAATAGAACAGCGTTGTGATTAAAACATGGTTTGGTTTCTCTCTGGTTCTCATTTTCCCAGGCTTTGGCTGTATACGCACCATACATTTAAAGCATATTCTTCTCCCCATGAATGTTTAGAACTGTAGTTTGCCCCCCAAAGAGCTATAATTCCTAGCAACTTTAACAAACTGCAGTTCTCACCATTATTGAGGGGGGGATGTGCTTTAAATACATAGTAATGTACACAGCAATAGTTCTTCCAGTTGAATGTTGGTTTTATAAACACTGTGAAGTGATAAAGCTTAGAGACACTCTGTGTAGGTGACCCTGATGTCAGTAATGCTGGCTGAGGCTGATGAAAACTTAGCCCAAAGATTCTGGAGGTACACTTTTAGCTGCTTCTGGATAATACAATACTGAGCTACATGGACCAACAGTCTGGCACAATATAAAGCAGTTTCCTATGTTTTTATAACTCTACTTCACATCAGTGCTGATATCAAGGTGAGGGGCAACAAAAGGTAGGCTTCGGGAAGAAGTTAATCCACATGAGACCACAGCATAGCTGCCAACTTTTCCCTTTTCTTGCGAGTAATCCTATTCGGAATAAGGGAATTTCCCTTAAAAAAAGGGAAGCGTTGACAGCTATTGACCACAGTGAATTGATAAATGTCTGCCTACTGCTCTGTTAACCATGGATGTCTTCTAATATTGGTCTTAAATTGTTATTGGAATGTTATTGTTTTAATGTATTGCTATTTAGACTGCAAACTACACTGAGAACATAACTGACAAAGGGCAGTATATAAATCGGACTAATAAAACACATACTAAAATAATAAGCCCACCAATTTTATATAAAAAACCCATCTCATCAAAATAAATACAAACAAGCAGAAAAAAAACCCAGTTAAGATAGCCTGCTACATAAACAGGGATGGATCATTAAAACCGACAAGTTTTAATCATGCCAACCAGGATTGCTCTCCTTTGGGCACAGCACTCCATAGCTTTTAAGAAAAGGACTTAAAAACAACACCGGGGGTTTTTTTGGGGTGGGGGCAGAAATCCCACACACAATCCAACAGGTTGATTTCCCCCCTGAGAATAAAGCCCCTGAAATGCAAACATAATTCTGTTTAAGAGTAATCACGATGAGATGGAAAATGACAAAAACACACATTCAAGGTTGATGTTTGTGTACTTAGCTCATGCTGAGCACAGATTCCTTACATGGAAACTGGCAGGGGATGAGTGGGTTAATGATGGGTTTCTTGGAGATCCAAAATATGTCTGTTCTCATTGCCTTTTTAAAAAAAAAAAAAAACCAACATAATTCATAGACATGATTTATAAAACGAGCTACATCAGTCCAAATTTCTGTGTTCCAATATTCCTGCCAATTTATATTACAGCTCCAATTAACTATATATCATGACATGCTGTTTCAGCGAAGTCCGGAGGAAAATGTGTGCCCTCTGGCAACCTGGCCAGATGATATGGTTATGGAATAACATTCAACTAATGAGTGGGGGGCATTGGGACCTCCAGCAAACCTTTGAGAGACAAAATGGATGCTTTCTGTTGGTGAGTTTGTCCAGGTGGCAGATGCTTATGTTCCTGATTGGACTGTATCCCGGAGGTGAGGAACCTTTTTCTGCCTGAAGGCCACATTCCAGGGGTCATTTTTCAAGCCATGTATTAACTTGAAGCTCCAGGCGATTATGGAGGGCCACCTATTTTCATCAATGGATACTTTAAAGCTACTCTGTAGTATAAGGGCCACACTGAAGAAAGCAAAATATAGTACTTGAAAAGAATGCAGATTCAAGTATGTGGCAGTGCTGGTCTGACACAGTCAAAATAAATTAAAAAATTGTCCAGTAGCGCCTTAGAGACCAACTAAGTTTGTTCTGGGTATAAGCTTTCATGTGCATGCACACTTCTTCAGAAAAGAATGCAGTTTCTGTAATAGGATAGAATCATCAATTAGATCTCCATGTGATTTTAAATATGATCTGCACACACACATCTCTCCAAAACACACACCCTGAGTGTATCCACATATAATTCTGCAGGCTTAATCAATTTGCTATGCCTGAAAATTTCATCTATTTCTTGTTGAAGATAAAATTTCAAAGTACATACAGTGGTGCCCCGCAAGACGAATGCCTCGCAAGACGAAAAACCCGCTAGACGAAAGGGTTTTCCGTTTTTGAGTTGCTTCACAAGACGAATTTCCCTATGGGCTTGCTTCGCAAGACGAAAACGTCTTGCGAGTCTTGCGATTTTTTTTGCTCCCCCCCTTTTTCTAAGCCGCTAAGCCGCTAATAGCCTTTTAGCCGCTAAGCCGCTAAGCCTTTAATAGCCGCTAAGCCGCTAAACCGCTAATAGCGCTAATCCGCTAATAGGGTTGCTTCGCAAGACGAAAAAACCGCTAGACGAAGAGACTCGCGGAACGGATTATTTTCGTCTTGCGAGGCACCACTGTAAAATGATGTGTTTGGAGAAGTGTGCCTTAAGTGAGAGGTTGCACTCTGGGTGAAAGCGGAAGGCTGGTGATTTTCCATTTCACTGAGTGAAACTATCTGATGACTCACTGCAGGAAACCTGAGCTGTTTCAGCAGAAGAGGAAACTTGATTAGGCAGTGATGGCTAGCAGTAGCAGAGAAGCTCTGCAATGATAAACAAGCTTAGTATCTCTCTCTGGGACCAGAGAGAGGAAAGTTTACTGAACTACATAAAGGACTAGACTGCATTGCTTTGTTATTTTCTTCATGTAATGTTGACTTGTAAACCAGTTTTAAGACTGTTCTGCAGTAAAGCTTTGAAACTCATTCTTGGCATAAAAATATTGTTTAATTCTACAAAAGGCCCAGATCAGGGATTCCGCTGAACAACTCTAACACTTCTGTGTAAAGGAAAAATGTAATAGACGTTTTTAAATGTCTCATTATAGTGAATGGGTAGAAAACAGGTCTATTTATTTACTTATTAGGAGTGGAATTCAATGCTGCACTAGGTTTGTTTTGTTTGCCAGATAGAACGACACCCCTCTCCTCCCACTGTGCGCTGCGGGGTTTCCCAACCTCCCCAAGCCAATTTCATGGGGTGCATGGGAGAGGTGGGAATAAAGCCCAATGGTGCAATTGGACATCCTTGTATAAGCAGGGCTCATTAGGTGAATCCTGCCCTAGATTTCATACCTGCCCTTTGTCATAAGATCCTTGCGTGGGTTACAACAATAGAACCATACAATTATAGAAAGTAAAACAGTTCCAAAGAAAAACAGAAAAGTATAGATTATACAAAACAGGTGGTTTCTACAAAACAAAATACAGATCTGTAATGACGTGGGTGATGCTGTGGGTTAAACCACTGAGCCTAGGGCTTGCCGATCAGAAGGTCGGCGGTTTGAATCCCCGCGATGGGGTGAGCTCCTGTTGCTCGGTCCCTGCTCCTGCCCACCTAGCAGTTCGAAACCACGTCAAAGTGCAAGTAGATAAATAGGTACTGCTCTGGCGGGAAGGTAAACGACGTTTCTATGCGCTGCTCTGGCTTCGCCGGAAGCAGCTTAGTTATGCTGGCCATATGACCCAGAAGCTGTACACCAGCTCCCTCAGCCAGTAAAGCGAGATGAGTGCTGCAACCCTAGAGTCGTCCACGACTGGACCTAACGGTCAGGGGTCCCTTTACCTTTTTAATGACTCAGATTGGAAAGACAAAGAGTGGCTCCAAAACAGATCAGGCTGCTTCCTAGTGAGAGTTGCGGATGCAAATCTAGTGTTGGTCCTGGTGCACACCCCTAGTGTAAGTTAGCTTCCTATGTTCCTAGGACCAAGCATGGATATTAAGTGTTTGTCATAAGTGCATGGTTCATTTTTATTAGCATTTTTTAAAATATTGCACACATTTGGCACAACGTGTATTGCAAGTGTAAGTAATACAGTATATCCAATGGGGGGGAAATGCACATACTTCCATTCTCATTAAAGTAAATAATGTCAGAAACATGTTGAGCCCCCAAGGGATCGTGCTTCAGAAAATGCCACCAACTAGTCTGATGATTTAACAGAGCGGTTTTCTTTTATTTTAAAAAGCTCTTTCTTTTCAAGTTTGTCCATGCAAGGCAAATATAGGAAGCCAAAAATGGGGCTTTTGGTGTAAAATGAAATTGGAGCGAGTGTTTTGCTGCAAATTTTACAGCGGTTATATATCGGGAAATGGGTTCTTACCAAAACACCAGCCATACAAAACAGGAGCTTCGTTCCAGATCTCCCTCTGGGAAGACATTATTCACATATGCTGATTTCATTCAAGTTATATGATGCTCCACTAATGAACACAAGTGATTAAATGTAAACAGCAGTGACTGAAGGAATCTTTCATTATGTACGGAAGTGTATGAAAAACTGGTCAGCATTTTCATTAAGGCCCACCATTTCCAGAGGTTTATAACTCTGCCATAAACACTCTCGCCAACTTGCCATTATAAGATCTAGGTCACAGACATGCATTTCCCTGGTTAGCAAAAAACAAAAAAACAAAAACCATAAAAGCAACTGAGCCAACTGCAAAACAGGACAGCTTTTCCACCATAATGTTTATTATTTGTTTACTCTACACTTGAGTCAAAGAGGTGAAAGTCTTGTAGCTACTAAGAAGGGTTCTGGCTCAGGAATTTTAGATTCCTGTTATTATTCTGCCACAAGTTTATGTATATGTTTGGGCAACTCAGTTAACCTTCCACATTTTGTTTCCCTTCCTCTGAAAGTGATAATGGTAACACAACAGCCACAAAATGGGACTCCAGAGACTAGGTTATGAATATTTCAAAGCACAATATTATACCTTCACAAATGGAGTTGGAGAACAGTGTTTCACAGAGAAATGATCACAGCAAGAAGCTCTCTTGGCTATCTCATAATAGATTTATTTAATCACACTCAGATGCAAGTCTATTTCTGTCCAGTGGTACTTACTTCCAAGGAAGTGTGTATAGGATTGCAGCCATAGTTGTTGAAACCAAATTGGTTGCAGCAAGCTATGCAGTTTTGCAGTTGGTGTGATGATGCTATAATGATCTACTGCAATCATGCCGATGGCATCAATATGATGTAGTTTTCAACAGTCGGTCAAATTAAATAGCAATGAGGGCAAATAAGGCTGTGGGAAGTGAGGATGAAAAAGAAGAATGATTTCAAGCCACAGCTGTCAGAAAAAAACAAAGGGCTGATAAATGGCACCAGAATGTTGGGACTGTTTGGCATTGTACCTGTTACTGATTTATTTTCCATCCTAAATGATCCCAGCTAATCAGGGAATGTGATGATGTAATAACACTATTCAGCCAATCAGTTTTCAATGCATTCTGAGATCACTAAGAGGAAACGAAACTAATTTAGACTGAGGGCTCTTCTTTCGGGACTGGGCACATGGGTGGTCCTAGGTAATCAAGAACAACATTGTGAACATGATGATGTCATGACACTATGACATCATCAAATTTAGCTTATTCTGAGTGCAGGAAATACCTGCCGATGAACTGACAAATTAATTTTAGAAATCTCATCCCCACTCCCATATCAACAAACAGTATAACAGGTGCACTTCAATGCCGATCATGGATGTTTTCAGTTATGAAGCAAATAGGAAAATTATTAAATATTAGGTTCCACATCCAGTTTAAGATAATGCAATAAGATTCGTTGCGCTTCTAGCTATGCAAGGAGTCATTTTCTTAATTAAGCAGACCAAGATGGCTGTTCAAAAGTTTCAGTGCTCTGCAAACTGATTCTGTGGAGGAATATCACACCTAGAAAAATATGAAAGAGAACATATTCCCATGAGGAAAACGGTGCCAGAAGACTGATTAAGATAATCTGGCAGTATAATGAGCCAAGCTCTTAAAAAACAGAACATGGAGAGGCTTACCTGGATAAAAATGCTTTTTGGTGCTATTATTTTCAAATCAAATCATCATACCACATGCCTCCCCTCTCCCAATTTGACTTACTACACCTTTGGAAAGCATTAATTCTGCCACTGCCCTACAAAAAACAGATTAACTACTTTTTGAGTAAGTTATCTAAAAATCAAGGAAGTCATTAGTACCCTAACCAATGCTGGTGAATATAAGTACAGCCCTGATGGGTCAGAACATAGGAAACTGCCTTCAACCAAGTAGGACCACTAAACCATCTCACTCAGTATTGTCTACGCTAGCACTGCCTCTCCAGGCTTGCAGAGTATGGGAGATTAGCAGCCAAACCCAACTCAAAATCCATCTGCACTAATGGCCGTCACCACATCTTGCAGCAGAACCACTGTAAAGCAGAGCCTCCAACCTGTAGTACTGCAAGGTGGTGCAGAAGGATGCCATAGTGATGGTATCAAAAACTGACATAAGGTTGCATTTCCCCCCATTTCCCTTCCCAGTTCCTTCATCAACTACAACAACCAAGGCAAAGTGTCAAAAAGCAGGCTGAAATGGATTCAGATATCAGCACGTGGACCTGACAGGACAGTCTCAAGAACATAGCTCTCCCCTCCTCCCTAAAACAAACAAACAAACCTTGGCTGAAAGTTTCCCAGGTTAGTATGATGGTTGAATAATGGTCCACCATCATACAGGAAGATGGAATACAACCCTCTAGTCTAGTAGATGAATGAACTACCACAGAGGTACAGAACATTTTTCAGTCCAAGGACAACCTTCCCTTCTGGGCCACCTTCCAGGGGCCACATGCCAGTGGGAAGGGCCTGAGATAAAAGTGGGTGGAGCAAAGAATATACTGTTTAAAGGCTCATGTCTGTATACACCCCTCTCTGTCCTCCACCCAAACAACCTACAGGCATTATTAGAGCTCAAGGACACATTCCAGGCAGGCAAAAATATTTGGGGTTCAAAGCAGGGGCTGTTTGGGGCATGGCCTGAGGAGAGCAGGAATGGTTTAGGGAGAGTTTCGAAGGGCAGAGAGAGCAGTTTGGAGGTCTAAGATTCCCCATACTGGGCAAGCTGACTAGGCTTTCACCTGCCAGGGATCTGGAGAGGGAAATCGGTGGCACAGATCTTCCCAAGCACCTTACCTGCAGCCTCAGGTGCAATAAAAACTCATTCATACAAACACAATAGACAGGCAATACAGAGACTTCCTGTACGGTCTCTATCACTTTAAAAAAACAAAGCAAAACTCCACACTACAAACACACCTAGGTTGGGACAGATGTAAGTGACTGAATTATTGATGGTTATCACTTCTTTCTTTCTTTTTATAACAGTTTCAGGCTACTAGACTCAATCTTACCTTTTCGCCCTTGGTGTGTGAAGAGTCAGTGAATAACTTTGACAAGTTGTTATTTGGCCTTGAGTTGCCAGCGTGGTGTGAACGGATGAGAAGACCGTCATTTTCTGTTCAAGAGAAGGAACGGGAGGAAACACAGGAGAAGAATTACATTTCTGCCTGATGACCGCTAGCTATCTAATCACACCACAAGGACACTGACCCTTTGCTTTAAAGGAGAATAACCTTATGATTCCCACAAGAAATTATTAATGGGCTGTTATTCAGGTATGCTGAATGACGTGCACGCTTGCATCTATAATAAATAGACAGTTGTACACAGCTCACTTGGTCCTACATTCATGTAAAGGAAAGTGTAATGATAGTTGTACATAAACCTGTTAAGCGGCAATTATTCCCCTTTCTCCAACCACCCAATCGCCTTCCTTCTCCCCATAAAGCAATTTAGGAAGAGGGAGATCATACCAGGTGTATTACTACCCCGGGTAGTAAGGTAACTACTGCATTGGGAAATTAAAATATCTGGCATTGAGCAGAGCCAAATATTCATACCACAGTGCCCAGCCAGCTTCACTCCCCTTGACACAAGTTTTTTCTGTTGCCATTTTTCTGTTCCATGCACCCTACCGCCTTGACCCTACACAATTTGGTGAGTTTATTTCTTCTGGCCTGGGGGCACTGCTTTTTTTTCCTTTTTCTTTTAATCCCACCAGCCTAATTGTCCATAAAAATCTCAAATCCCAGTATCAGATTTCTGAGAGTTAATGGAGCTGCTTCTTTTCTCAGCTGTTAGGGCATTAGTCTTGAGAGGAGGTCAAACTTTCTGCTTTAATGATTACCTCTAAGACGCTGGATTATGAACAAGTAGCTGTGACCAATCTGAATGTAAATGGGAGATAGAAAGTACTGATCGTTTTAAAGAGATGTTTCAAATTGCATCCCCGTGTTCGTTATCTGAACCAGCATGTCAGCACAAAGACCATATTTAACACAATCCTCTTCTTTTCCAGGGGAAAAAAATCTGATTGAGAGAAAGCCTCAGGCATTGTTAAGAACAGAAGCCATGCAAAGGTTTTCTGCACAGCAAAGGGGTCATACAGACGTATTAGCAATCATGGTAATAAAAGTTTATTTCCAAATTTCTAGGTGTAAAGTAAGTGGTAAGTACTACTTACTGAAATCCATTAGGGCTTCCTTTTCTGCACTGATATGGCAGCCATCCTTTCTTTGAAGGAAAGGACAGCTGTGGTCACGATTGCTGCTGACTCTCCAGCTGTATAGCCCAGCTCTTATTAACCTCTCTTGGGGAAGCTGCTCTGCACCTGTATTCAAGAGAGTGCATAGAAATTCAATAGCTTTTATTGCAATTATCTGTATGTTTTTAATAGATCTTTTATGTTAATATATTTTTAAAAATTCTATTAATGATTAATTGTTTTTAATGATTGTTCATAGAATTATAGGTTGCTGCTGCTTTTCTACTATGTCTTTAGCTGTTCCTGGTTTATCTATAAGCCAGGCAGGATATAAATACAACAACAACAACAACAACAACAACAACAACAACAACAACAACAACTGGCCAAGTTTTTTAGGAGCAGAGTTGCAGTCTAAGCTAGCAAATATTATCCATTCTTTTTGGTGTGGCAACCCACAAGTCAAAATTTAGCTGGTTTGATGGCCCATCGATTTACTGTCACATGGATTTTGGGTTGTAGGCCTTCTCTGCTGCCCATGACTGTTAAAATGTAAGGCTTGTGGCTTTCCGGCATTTGGTTACAAGTGTCAACACAGCATTATAATATGCCAATGAAGCAAAAAGTTGCAAGAGAGGCATTAATCATACCAGTAAATGATTACAAGTGATAATTATTTGGGGTTTATTTATAAAAGCAGTAAAACCTATTTGCACAGCCTTTGCTACCCACAGGTTGGGAAGGGCTGGCATATACCGTACCTCTCTTCCACCCAAGATTCAGCCACAAAGTTCAGTATGTGAGCAAACAGGATCTAATGAACACATTCACATGGTGTTTATTCTCATTTCAGGTGAGTTTTTCCGTCCATCGGTTGCTCTGCCGTGCATGTGATGAAAAATCTATAACTGAAAAAATAAACTGACGGTGGATGTTTCAAGGAAGACAGCTTCTGAAGGAAAAGAGTGAACAACACAGCACAGACAGACAGCTGTGTCCAGTGGTGTTTTTGCACTAGTGGAAAAGGTCTTTGTTTCTGCAAAGCCGGGCACCTGATATTTGCCCACCTCCTCATATGCAGTGCAGCCTCTGTGCTCCCAGAAAGCCTCTACAGAGGGAAGAGGGATTATCTGAAGCAGTGTGGAATATGATTTCGAAGTCTGTGATTGGAAGAACAGATTGGTGAAAATAGAGTGCCTTGCCTTGTGGTAGTTAAGGTACTTCCACCATTGCAAAGTCACCATGTGATACAATCCTTGTTGTTGTTGTTGTTGTTTAGTCATTTAGTCGTGTCCAACTCTTCGTGATCCCATGGACCAGAGCACGCCAGGCACCTCTGTCCTCCACTACCTCCCGCAGTTTGGTCAAACTCATGCTGGTAACCTTGAAAACACTATCCAACCATCTCATCCTCTGTCGCCCCCTTCTCCTTGTGCCCTCCATCTTTCCCAGCATCAGTGTCTTCTCCAGGGAGTCTTCTCTTCTCATGAGGTGGCCAAAGTACTGGAGCCTCAGCTTCACGATCTGTCCTTCCAGTGAGCACTCAGGGCTGATTTCCTTAAGAATGGAGAGGTTTGATCTTCTTGCAGTCCATGGGACTCTCAAGAGTCTTCTCCAGCACCATAATTCAAAAGCATTAATTCTTCGGCGAACAGCCTTCTTTATGGTCCAGCTCTCACTTCCATACAATCCTACACTAAACAAATAAACATCCCCAGCACACACACACACACACACACACACACACACACACACACACCCCACACCTGGGAAGATGACTGGACTTTTCTTAAATAGAGACATTCTTTGAATATAATCTAAGAGGCGCATCACAATGATACTATAGTTGGATGGAAACAAAAAATAGGAAATAATTCACCTCAATACCTGGATAGCTCAGCTGGTAGAGCAGAGCTTTCCAAACTGTTCATGTTGGTGACACAATTTTTAGACACGCATCATTTCACAAGACAGCAATTCAGTTTTACTATCAAACCAGAGGATAATCTAACCCCTCTCCAGCCCCAGAAGGAGTATGGGAAACGTTTGTGTGACACACTGCAGCTGACACACTAACGTGTCGCGACACACAGTTTGGAAAGCTCTGCGGTAGAGTCCGAGACTCTTAAAGGCAAGGTCATGGGTTGAAGCCCCACGTTGGACCAAAGAGTCCGGCATTGCAGGGGGTTGGAGTAGATGTCTCTTGTGGTCCCTTCCAGCTCTACAATGCTATGATCCTATCTGTATGTCATCCTATCTGTGTGCAGACATGGAAGACGACAAACTTAGGGGTCAGGAGGGATAGGAGAAAAATCTTTGCCAGTGATAAACAATATGTACCATTTCCCAGAAATACAAGTTATAGCTGAGTGAAGTATGGAGGGACAGATATCAGAAATGCAAAGAGGGGGATTAGTGGGGAGGACATGAGGTAAATAGAGATTGGTGGTAGAACAGGAGCTGGGAGAAATTGGTGGGGGGGAGAGAAGGAGCAGGAAGAGGAAAGGGTAAAAGCACATAATCAGAGTGTTATCTGCAGAGGCTGGTTCATTGGGACGAATAGGGCATTGCCCCACCAATATCAGTCTTCCCTCAGCCAGCCTCCACACGCCTGTCTTCTTACTTGCGATAAGTCCAGGGGGTTGCACTGTCTGACAGCTTCATAATGCCCTATCTGCCTGTATCTATAAATTTATTAATTTATAAAAATGTGTGTGTGGGGGTTAGTTTTGTTTTGTATCCCTATATTGCATTTCTATGAAACATTTCCGGGTGGTTTATTTAAAAGAAAAATGATAATGAATGACATCCAACATTGCATGCGCAGACTTCTGCTTCAACCATGGGACTTCCTTTTCCTCTCTTCATCCCTGAAGTCTACTGTAACCCTGCCAAAAAAAATCTGCTTTAGGGGACCCCCCCCCCCCGTTTTCCATGGCAGAGTTTTAGGGCACACACTGCAGAGGAAGATGGACCCTCAGTTCCACCAGTGGCGTCCATTTTGATAGTGGAAGGATACGGTTGTAAAGTGGTACCTCGGGTTAAGAACTTAATTCGTTCTGGAGGTCCGTTCTCAACCTGAAACTGTTCTTAACCTGAGGTACCACTTTAGCTAATGAGGCCTCCCGCTGCCGCCGTGCAATTTCTGTTCTCACCCTGAAGTAAAGTTCTTAACCCAAGGTACTATTTCTGGGTTAGCGGAGTCTGTAACCTGAAGCGTCTGTAACCCAAGGTACCACTGTATTGCATCCACAAACCATTATGTACCCTCCAACATTTCTCTGATGAAAATAGGGACATCCCATAATGATATTTTTACTATTTACCCCAACACATCTTACTGGGTTGCCCCATCCACTCTGGGCAGGTTCCAACATATATACAAACATAATAAAACATTAAATTTAAAAAACAAAACAAAACAAAAAACCACTTCCCTAAACAGGACTGCCTTCAGACAGCTTGGGGGTTGGAAAACTCCATGCCCTCCAACATTTCTCCAATGAAAATAGGGACAACCAAGGAAAAGTGGGACATTCCGGGATCAAATTAGAAATCGGGACAGCTTCTCTAAATGAGGAACGTCCCTGGAAAATAAGAACAACTTGGAGGGTCTGCAATTACTGATTACATAAGTTGGTCTGGGATTTATTGAGAACTGCAGTTTGAAATATCAGCTGTTTGCTTGAGACAATGAGAGTCTAGACAATGGGAGGTGGAGGGGAAGAGGTAAGGGACACTGTTTTGGTGAGGTGGTTGCATTTATTTTTATACTGGCCAGACATTTGTGTGATGGAGTCCGCTAATTTTAAGTGCAGATGTTTATGGACATTCACTGCCTAATTGTTATTGATACTGCATTGACTGTCGTTTTCTTAATGTGCTGGTATTCCAAAGCATACGGTCTTGTCTCCACATGGAGGCCTCTTCATGATTCACATAATACAACACCCACACCCATTTTAGGGATGAAAATATAAGGCCCCTCTAAGCCTAATTTCATGCAGTTATCAAGAAAGGAAACAAGAGGAGAGAAAGAGAAAAGGGGTTGGGCCCACCATCCAATTTGAGCACTGGCACTGCCCACTTTAGACCCCAGGACCTACCCATCAACAATATTTGGCCCATAACAGATAAGCCCAGAGAGAATGCAACCCTCAGCTGAACAACTGGTGTTGCCTTAGGTTCATGGCAGGCGGATCTGATCCTACTCCTCCGCCGCAAATCAGAGAACTGGTTGAACCTGTTTCTGAGTGGAAGCAACTTGTGTAAAGGAGTTTGCCATACAGACCTGACCTTTTCACTGACCTTTTCATTGTGGCAAGCTTCTGCCTGATCTGTGAAGGCCATTTTTATCCATAATCTCACCCTCTGTTGCTTTCAAAATATGTATTCTCGGTGTGTATTTCATGCATTTTAAATGTAGTACTATAGAGTGATATAGCTATGGTTATAGCTATAGATAGATAGAATTCACCCTGAGTGCTACACAGGCATTAGGAAATTGGGGCAGACATTTTTCTATCCCCCAAAATTAAATGCATTTTCACCCAATCACCAAATTATGAAAATGTTGGGATCTCCATTTAGAATGAATAAAGGTCGTGAAAAGCAATGGACCAGGAAAAGTTAAGTCGAAATTGTTACTAGAGGAAGCTTAGTGATGGTACCCTAAGTTCCCTTCTTGCATTCCCATCCCAACGCCACCATTTGGATGATGAACTGGAAGAAATAGAAGATTCCAGGATGCATTGGAGTTTGTACAAGCTTATGCGTGCTGGCACTTCTTTTTGGCTTTCCCCTTCTAGGAATTTTTCAACTGCCATATGAAAAATGATGTCAACCACGAGGTATAATTCTACTGCTATTTCACTTTTACATCCTCTCCAACCACCCACCTTACTCTGGCGACTTATACTAACAAGTGAGCCAGGCACCTTCTGCAAATGTGCTTTAAAGGCAATACTTAATTTTAATTTTAACAATTCTGAAAGTTGTTGGCCTAGTTGTGTTTTTTTCTTTACTGAGGTGGCAAGCCAGAGTTTGGGCTGTACAACATCCGAAGGCTGGTTGGAATATGACTGAATGTGCTTCTATTAAAAGCAATAATTACGGTACCTGCACGTAGAAAACTAATATATCTGGCAATATGCAAGGCTAAAATTATTTTACCTGACATCTGTTTTTTAATATGAATAGGGGTTTTACTTTGTTTCATATGGAGGAACATTTACTCAGTGAGCCCTCATCTGAAAGCTGAAGTAGTTTAGCAGCTCAGTGAAATGTAGGCCACTATTTCTTCATTGTGTCTATATACAGGGTGAGTCCTTTAAAAAAGGCCCTGTGGATACAGTCCATACATGTTCCACAAGGCCTCTTTTAAAACACTCACTCTGTAGTTTATGCTGGAAGTGCAACAGCATTGATCATTCATTTGGTAACTTAAGGGGTTAATTCTGCTCAGTATTAATCAGCTACCCAAGATGGGTGGTCATGGAGCTGTTGCTTAACAACCGGCCAGGGTGATGTGATATTCATTGAGGTAGCATGTGTCCTGATTGGCTATGTAGTTTTGAGAGAGTTTTCTCCTGTATGTTCAGCTGAACGTTCTCCCAGCTAATGTAAGAAAGACAAAACTTTTCTGTTCCTTTCTCCTCAAATTATACACTGTTTTTGTCTTGTTCCACCAGTAAAATATTATCAGTATTTATTTTCTCTCCAGACTCCATCTGCATTATTTATGTAACTTTGCTTACAGATTTGTATGTAAACATTGTCTCATTTTGCTTTCATTTGCTAGTAATCCTTAACATGGAATTTACCTTTTCTACAGCAGTCAAACAACAACTCAACGTTTTCATTGACCTATTCACCAAAATCCCAAGGTTTTGTTCCTGTTGAGACCAAATTAGTATATATGTGGATTTTTGCCTGAATGTGTAATCACTTTATACTTGCTGACATAGAATTGCATGTTATTGTTCATTTGCCAAGTTTGGAGATATCATTCTGGAAGTCCTCATAATTCCTTTTTGTTCTTACCACCCTGAACAATTTGGTGTTATGAGTAAACCTGCCCACTTCCCTATTCAACTCTAACTCCAGGGGCAAAGAATTAAAAAGCACAGGTCCCGACACTAATGCTTGGAGCACCTTACTTCTTACATCCCTCCATTGTGAGAATTGCCAAATTATTCCTATTCTCGCTTCCTGTTCACCAATAAATTACTAATCCGGAAGAGGACCTCTCCTCTTATCCCATGACTGCTAATCTTATTCGGGAGTTTTGGGTGAAGTACTTTGTCAAAAGCTTTTTGAAAGTCCAAGCACACAGTGTTGACTGGATCAGCCCATCCTTACATTCACTGACACTCTCAAAGAACACTAAAAGTTTAGCTAGACAGGACATGGCCTTGTGGAAGCCAAGCTGATTCCCCCAACCTTTTTCTTCTAAAATGTAATAGTTCTTCTAGACATTAGACTTCTATTTGTTCAACCTCTGTTTTTCATGTCTTGTGAACAAAAATTGCCCTTTTCCCTTATGGGGTATCCAAGAGCCCATATAGAGTCCTTACATAGGTTCCCTACTGGTAGGAGAAAAATAACAGAGGCCAACCAGAGAATATTGAGAAGCAAAGCAGCTAGTAAGCTTGATCTTTATTGATCTGTTGCAACAGGGTGCTCCCCTCACCCACAGGAGAGAGGAGGAACCCAGAAAAATGGCCCTCAAGGCCTTATAAAGACTTTTGAAATTGCCACCCTGTAGATCAAGACCACCCCCAGAAACAACATACATACATGACAGAAGGGGTGTAACCTAAGACCACCCCTCAGATACATCATACCTACATCACAAAAAGGCGGTCTAAACAGAAATTTGAATGTTGTTTTTGTCCTGTCGTTGTTTATCTCCTGTCTGGCAGGTTACTTGATTGGATTTCCTGGGTAGCCTGGCCAGTCTTTTGTAGTGATAAATAGTTAGTTCCTGGGCCAGGTCACAGGCTCACACCCTATTCATATCTTAAATGTGCCCTTAAGACAGAATTTGTGAAGGAAAAGACAATGGGAGGTTTCCCACTTTGACCTTGCAGAGAAAACATTTGCTCAGCTTAGGAATCAAAATGGTTCCAGGTCGGTCTTCCTGTGCTGATCTACGTACGTGCTTGGTTGGTACACTTATGAGCATTACCATATATCTAAGACCTCAAAATTCCTATCACACATGTTTTTCTGTTCTTGACATTTCCATTGAGTTTGATTCCTTGTGCAGCAAACACCATTCACCTATTTTGCTCTTCTTTGCAGAATCCTTTCACCCCCTCCCTGCCCCAGCTCCCTTTTCCTTTGGTCTCCAACTGAATGCCAAAGTGAACAAACACGTCATTCTGATGTGGTTGGAAACATATTACATATGAGCCTTAAACACCAAAGAGTAACAAGAAATGGCGCACACCTGGAAGCCAAGGTAATAAATCTAGATAGCCCGGACAGAAGAAAAGCAGATGTTAGAGGTTCTGTGGTTTTCTGTCAGCAAAGCGAATATTACAGTCTTCTGACTGTCTATATTATTCTTGGCTACTTCCCTAGATATGTGATGCTGATCGAAATAGATGTTTCCAAGCAGACCGTACAATGTGTTGATAATTCCAGTGCTGGTGAATTAGTCTTGGTATGCCAGATATGAATGCTAGTGTGTAATGATCGAATTGAACTCACAGTTCTGTCCAGCAAAATCAGTCACTCCAGGAAAAGGTATTTTCAGCTTCATGTTCCGTAAGAGAGACAAGAAGGCATTTGACTCCAAAGGTATTTTTTGTTAAGCTAATGGTGTCTCTGACGCCAAAGAACTAACATTCTGCTGCAAAGTCCAGTGGGTCCACAGACCCCTGTTTTAATTTAAGATTAGACACAGAGGCACAAAAAAAAAACCCTTTAAAATCATAGTAAGGATGGGGGAACTTTTTCTTTTTGAGCTGCATTTCTTCATGGCCAAAGGCAAAAGTGGTTGGAACAGTGAATGTGCTTCTTTTGCACAGTAGGATGTACTGAAGCCATATAAAACTAAGATGTTTCTACACATGCAAACAAACCTTTCCATCCTCTGTCAGAGCAAATAAGAGGGCATTATCACATTTCAATGACACATTCCAGAAGGGGAAAGCATTCAAGGAGAGTGTGCAGCAGAACTGGGGAGGGGTGTGATATGGAGAGAGTACACTGCCAAAGAGAGTCCCAAGGATCAAAGAGAAGCTTGGAGGACCACATTTGGCCCCTGGCACCCATTCCTTCTCTACTGTGTTTTATATTGCATTCAGGGCCAGCCAAATATCTGTTGTTGCCTGAGGCAAAGAACAAGATGTTGTCCGCTCCCTTTCCATGGAGGCACAAGTTACAGCAACAGCCAAGGCAACATTTTTCCACCTTCGCCGCATCAAGCAGTTGGTCCCTTACCTTTCCCGCCCCGACCTGGCCACAGTGATCCATGCGTCGGTCATCTCCAGGCTTGACTACTGTAATTCGCTCTACGCGGGGCTGCCCTTGAAGCTGTCCCAGAAACTCCAGAATGCTGCAGCGAGGCTCCTCACGGGGTCTTTGCCATGGGAGCATATTCACCCAGTGCTTTTCAAGCTGCACTGGCTCCCGGTGGAGTACAGGGTCAGATTTAAGGTGCTGCTTTTGACCTTTAAAGCCCTTCACGGCCTAGGACCCTCGTACCTACGGGACCGCCTCTCCTGGTATGCCCCACAGAGAGCCTCAAGGTCCATAAATAACAACACCCTAGTGGTCCCGGGCCCTAAGGAAGTTAGATTAGCTTCAACCAGAGCCAGGGCTTTTTCAACTCTGGCTCCGACCTGGTGGAACGCTCTGCCTCATGAGACCAGGGCCCTGCAGGATCAGATTTCTTTCTGCAGGGCTTGTAAGACAGAGTTGTTCCGCCTGGCCTTTGGCTTGGAGCCAATTTTATTCCCTCCCTCCCTCTCTTTCTTTTTTCTTTTCCTTCTCCTCCTGCAATGAGGCTACATTTTAATATTTTAATGTTCCATTATTTTAATGTTGTGTTTTATTTTTGTTTTTAAGTTGTAATCATTCACCTTGTTTTTATTATTGCTTGTAAGCCGCTCTGAGCCCGGCCTTGGCTGGGGAGGGCGGGGTATAAATAAAATATTATTATTATTATTATTATTATTATTATTATTATTATTATTATGTACAGAAATTGAGCACAGAATCTTACTTCAACAATGATGATGGGCTTACTTTCTCCACCATACCTGATGAGTATAAGTCTAGAGGAAGAAAAAGGGGAGTTCTAGTCTTCATCCCTATCTAAAAGCATCTCTCACCTGAGGTGATTGCTTCACTCCGCCTAATGGTAGGACCGGCCCTGAGCCAAACAATCACATTAGTTTTGATACATAGATGGGCCACTGGTCTTATCCAACAGGCTCTTCTTATGTTCTTTCCTATGTAATGGGAGGGACTCCGTGATCAAGACCTCAGCTGAGCTCAAGACTACCTGTGGTTATACACCTGGTGGTAGCAAGCTGAAAGGGCATTTTGGGGACAGGAAAGGTGCTTGTAGATATTCTGAGTGGCCCATTATTCAGGCGCATCAGCTACATCAGCCTTGAGCTAGCTTAGCTACATATTTGTTTGCTTTGTAATCATGTTTATGACTCACTCAATGCCTCAAAACATAAATAAATATTAATAAGTGATTAGTTGATGAGTACATGATTTTTAATTGACTGATATACATTTAAGCTTCATTAAAATATGTAACTTTGCAGCTATAGCCTTTTGAAATGGAATTGATTAAATTTTTAAATATTCAAATATGCATGCACGTTATTAAATATCCCCAAGTAAAGAGCACGGATCTGTTGAATCCTGTGTTCTATTATTCTGATACCGGGGTGATGGAAAACACTGTTGCATCATGTATGGAAGCTCTGAACTTAGATATTATGGTGATATCCAAGTTCCAAGCTGTAAACATGATAAAAAGGAATTTAGGCAGCCTTTTCTGTCAAACAAAGCAGTCATGTCTGGGAACGAAATGCTTAAACGCATAAATATATGTGCTTTGGCCACCAGAGGTGACCACTTTAACCAAATCCATATGGTGGCTGCTGCCATGTGGTTATTAACATCGCTGCCTCTCGCCCCTCATATTTTGGTGGCATGGAGAAAGTCCCCCAACTGCCTATTCCCCACCCAAAGGGTCTGTATATGGTGGTGTGGAAAAAGCCACCTGTTTTATATGGTGAGAAATGGCTCACCACATGGAGACAGCCACCATGTGCAACGATTTAACATGGTCTCTCTGTGGCAGCTGTATCATGTATACTGGCTCTCAAGCAATAGCCGGCAGTGTGTGGCACTGTTACTTATTGTTCTTGCTTCATGGAGACTGGTGCAATTCCAGTGACTGGGACCAGATCTTTAATCTATTCCAGACTTGCAAGCTTTTAAAAATTCCTTCCCCACTAGTCCTTAAAAGAGACTTTGCCTAGGATAGAAAGTCTTGCAGTTACTGCCTTTGTGAATAAACGATGCTGAAAAGCGAACAGTATTATACATGACAACTTTTGTTTACTTCCGATGTGTTAAAATCCCAGCCTGTTATTTTTCTCCTAGGTGAAATGGGCATGAATGTAAAAGAGGAGAAAGGGAAGAAAGAGAGAGAGAGAGACTGATTTTAGGGCAACGGACAGTGTGGAATGCCAATTATCAGCCACCCACCCCCAAGCAGATGTTTATAGCTAAGATATAAACTCCTGAAAACAGGGGCTTATAATTTAAATGCAGACACAACCTTAACTAGAGCAATGGGAACAGTGTTGCTATAATAACTGCCAGTCTCAGGAAAGAATTTATGGCAATATGTCAATCTTTCTAAAAGTAGAAGGCAGCCCTGTAGCCACCAGTACCTATGGATAATAGAAGCAAGACGCAGATTCCTGGGGACGCAGCCAGCAAAACTCAGAGACCAGGGCCATTTTAGCATGTTTATTGTGTGTTAAGGATCTACTGCTCATTCCTATATGGCTGTAACCAAAGGAGTCATCCCCCCCACCCACAACTTGGTTGACTTAATAGGAAGAATGAATGACTTATTTTGGTGTAAGGATAGTCTTCAAAGTTTGGAGTAAGTTGGGGGAAGGACTCTGGCTGACAATTAAGTTGCACCTTTTGGCATGAAATGTGTCAAGAACATAGTCACTTGTCCTCTCTGGGAATGAATTTCCAGAAATCCACTTCTATTATGGAATATTTGGTTTCATAGGCACTTAACTTTTTTGCTTCTACTCCATAAACATTTAACTGATTCTGGGTTGAGTGAGGCAGCAGCAAGAGAATATTTCCCTACACCTTGTTTGAGGCAACCTTTGCTCATGAGGTCTTTTCTGACAATCTGATTTGTTTTGTTTCTCTCCCGTCCTTTTTCTAATGCTGTTTGAAATTTTAGCGGCATGAAATTTGGCAAGCAAACTTTACAAACCTCACTAGCTTCTGCCATTCCCCGCTCACTTTACCATAATGCTCTGAAGTGAGGACCAAACTACATGTTACACTTTAAGTATAGCATGCAGCAATGTCTTCTGTTTTCCCTTTAAAATTACCCTAATTAGAGGCACTTAGGGGGCCCTGTAATTCTGATCACAGTGTGTGTGTGTGTGCGCGCACAGGCTTCTCCGTTCCCTCCCTAGCTGCAGTCAGGATGGGGATCAGCCCTTCCTTACATGCACTTATGGTGCTAATGAGACTCAGCAAAAAAGTTCCCCTTAGTGCCCAATCGCAGTTGGAGGGAAGGATACCCCCCATGTGCTATGAGTATATCAGCCACTAACACCTCTAAGTAATTCTCATGAAAGAGAAGATGTACACAATGCATTAAACATAACATGTGGTTTGGTCCCAACACTGTGTGTCACTTTGTGCATACATAAAGGAAAAGCAAGATAGAAATATTTTTGATGGGTTTCATCCAGCAAAGAGGTGCCATTCATGCAAAGACTTCCACTTGTGCAAAGGAACTCACCTCCTCCTCTGCTTGCACCTCCCCAAATCTTCTCCAGAGTGTTGGTGAGACCCCCAGGATGGATTTTGGGAGTTGCACGAAGGGAAGGGAGGGAGGAAAAGTTTAGTTGTGCAAGTGGAAATCCTTGTGCGATTGGATACAATTACGGTATGTATGTTATGAGAATTATGATGGCACAGCCAGGGGAACACACCAATGTTTCCCCAAGGGTACTATGGAATAAGGTTATGGCCAGACCATTCTGAGAGGGTGGGGGGAATGTCAGCCTTCGTGTACCCCAGTTTACACACAGTTCCTCATCCAACCAGAACAGGCCTTTTCAAAGTGATGCCCTGCTGATGTTACTGCGTTCCAACTCAACTTTGACCATGCTGCTTGGGGATATTGAGAACTAGAGTCCAAGAACATCTGAAGAGGACCCAGTTGACTTTTCCTGAAATAGAAAATGTGCATTGAATTCTTCTTTTATGCCGATATAGCATCTTGCTGGGTCAGCATATGTGTGTGTGTGTGTGTGTGTGTGAGAGAGAGAGAGAGAGAGAGAGAATGTATCTTCTTCAGTAACTTATTTAAATCTATTTGATGGATTAATCAATCAGTGAAAAGTCAGATGATTAATCAACCAACGTTCTTTAATCAGTGCACAGCCCTGTTATAAGCAAATGTTGCCACATGTTGAAGTGGCTTCCTGCCATGATTGGTGATTAGCTTTCCTGGAGACAACAGCATCAATATGTGTTGAATTATGAAAGTATCTCCTTGGTCTCTCTTCACTTTTGAGATACACACACAACACACTTTCATATTCAGTATGGTATGTAGCATCTTAAAATACTTTGTAATGGGTTTAATGGCAAATCCCCAAATGCATGTAATAATAGTCAATGCCATTTAGCAGAATCAGTCCAGTTATACTCTGCCTTCTGGTAATCTGTTCTGGAAAGAACAATTTCCCACATTGTGCCCATCTGTGATGTCCCAGCAGTGCCCCATCCAAATAGCTGAATCACTGAAGGCAGCCATTTTTGCCTTGAATGTCTCTGTATTTTCTGACGTATGAAAAGGGCAGCCAGATACTACAAGTAGCTAGGTTTGTCTACTGATGCCTTTGTGATCCCATGCCTAACAAGAGGGCAGTGCTGCTTGGTGAGGTGGACCACTGATGTGAGACAAGTGGGGTGGAAGAGAAATTCTCTCTTACCTTACTAGGACGTGATAGTGGAGGCAAGGCTCAGTTAGCACAATGCTAGCATGCAGTTGCTGACTACATAGAGGTCCTCACTGATGTCAGTAGAATGTGTTCCAGGAGCCCCTGTCTTCACATTCCTTCACTGAAGGGATGGAAACTTTACCTGCTCCTCAAAGTAAACTGCAGTAGAAGTTCTAACTGCCTCATCAGCCACCCCTGAGGACCTAGAAGGACACAGTCTCCCTCAATTCCCATCCAATCTCTGCCAAACTAACACAACAGCTTTGACACTTTGACTGAATTCAAGCTGTTCTTAGGTGTTCAGTTTCATTTTTACTCTTTCTAAAAGATTATGTTCCTTCTTTGATGTCCTGATGTCATGTTTAATGACATAAGAGCAGTCCACATGCTATATGACAGTGGTAGCTAGCCAATGTTGTGTCCTGAAGATGTTGTTGGACTTCAGTTCCCATCAGCGTGAAACACCATGGCCAATGGTCAGGGATGATGGAAGTTGTAGAACATACGGCAACCCAAGGTTGGGCAAAGCTCCCTTAAGGTTAGCAAGATACCCACACAACGTGATGAAAAATAGGATGCTGCAGAAATGAAGAGCTGATATGCAGATTTGGCCCTTAACATTGCATGTATACACCAGGAAATCCTAGCCCACTGAAATATGCCACCTAACCTAGTTTTATGGCATTTACATTACAGCTGAGGGAGCTTCATCCAGAACTGGCGTGGGTGCTTGCATGTGCTGCCAGAGCTCTTTAAGCCCAGAATTGCCCTAAGGTTTTTAAAAAGTCAATTTGGACAAATGTCTAGAATACCCAAGGTACCTTTCGCCGTGGCTGAAATCATCGTCTGCCAGCTGTACCTACCCATAGAGAAGCAGCCAAGCAGATAAATACGCTGGATTGTACCCAACTGTGGAAGAGTTTGTGTTGGCGTTCCAAGGACATAAGAGGTCCCAGCCTAGTAATTCCATATATCCAGGGGCTATAAAATCTTTACTGACATTTATTGTTTTATTGCTTAGTGCTTGGCAAAAAGAAAGGAGAGGCTTTGGATGTAAGTGTCCTGCCTCTTACCTTTTTAAAATGGCCCCAAAGCCTGTTAAGTACAAAGTGAAGCCATAAGGCCACCATCTTAACTGGCAACTTTCTCTTCCTCATCTATATAATAATGAGCAGCCATGGCACCCTCTGGAGCTGTTAGTTGTTTGTAGTGGCTTATTTGAATGCTTCTTAAAAATGCTTGTGGAGAGATCTGCATTCTCAGGAAGAGGTAGTAAAACCTGCTTCCCATCATCCTTTAAAAGTAGGTGTCAATCACAGTTAATGACTGGGTTAATGACTGTGCCTGCCATGCAGGACTGTCTCTAGACATTTTGCTGCCTGAGGCAAAGGGCAAGATGGTGCTTCTACATTCAACATATAGAAGGCAACAGTGCTGGTTGCTGAATCTTCCTCCAACATTGGCAGGGTTAGGGACGCAAGAAGGCATCATTCTCCGTTCAGCCATGTATTCATTGCACGCAGTGCTGTTTCCATTCTGCTGCAGTTCATCTTCTGTTAAAAACTACATTATTTGTCTTGCAGTCCACTGTAGCAAAATTATGTAACTTACATAATTTACACGATTAATTACATTATTCCAACGCCCTTCGTTTCAATGCAAAGGGAACAGAAAGCAAACGAGCAGAAAACATAATCAATTATGTATTGTTTACAGTCTGGAAGCAAGAGGGAATATCAGTCATGCCTGCTGGGTTGCTTTCCCTTCCAGACACAAGACAAGGAAGCAAACTTTCTGCTCCTGTTGGAATTCTCTGACTTCCCTAATCAGAGTTCAGCCCTGCTCAGTCCTGGAAGCTGATGTCTCCTCAAAGGGGAAGCAAATCTTCACACCACTTCTGCTAATTACCTTGAGGAGTCATTGGATCCAGATATCCCTGCCCCGGGCCTGGAGGTCCCCACACCAGCTGCCTGGGCTGCCTTGCATGCCTCTCCTCCCACAGGACCAGATGAGATGAGAAGCAACACAGGAACTTCAGAGCCTCCTCCAATGTACCTAGCTGCATGTGAGGAAGGAAGGGGAAAATATCTATTCAGATTAGGGCCTCACTGAGAGGCAGGAATGGGTAGAGACTCCTGCTCGTATGTGAGACTCAGACTGAAGTTCTCCACTGTTGAAGCTCTCCAGCTTAAGCCTTCCTGATCTGGAGGAAATGGACAACATCTTCCACTCCCCATGACTTGCTCTCAGTCACCACTGCCCTGGCATCTTCTCTGTAAGAAATTGATGAGAAGTTAGGAACAGGCAAACATCAAGACTTCTAAATGCGAAGGGGGAAGAAAAAAAGCTCCATTACATAATGAAGGGTAATTTCCCAAGCACTTTGGTTCCTGCTACTCTATTCAGTCTGCCTAATTTTTAAATGACTATGGAGATCCTCTGATTCATTCTGGATCTGAATTGGATCCAAGGTTGTGACTCTGCTGCTGCTTGGGTCCAAGGACGTATATACTGTATTTTCTGGTGTATAAGACTACTTTTTAACCCAGGAAAATCTTCTCAAAAGTCGGGGGTTGTCTTATACACCGGCTACAGCAGCAGCTCCTACAGCAACTCCCCACCAAAGGACAAAACGACAGCAAATTAAATCAGAGGACACCAAGCTCTCTAGATGAAGCAGAAATACGCTTGAAAATTGGCCCCAGAAGCCCCCCAATCACCAGCAACAGAATGACCTTAACCGCTCCTGGTAGTACGCCCAGTCGTCTTATACGCCGGAAAATACAGTACTTTTTGGGGAAAGGAAAGGAAAGGTACAAGCATCCTTGGGTCAGAGCTCCAACCGAGGTCTCAGGAGGTCAGCTGTTGGACTTCACCCATGTCTAAGAGGGCTGATATCCAACAAAAACATCATCATGCGTTCATATATATATATAGGTTTAGGGAAAGAAATAATTTACTCCCTCTATTCCATGCATCAAAAATTCTTTTTTATACATGCGTAATAAAAGGAAAAAGTTTGGTGCATGACAAAGAACATGCTATAAAGCATATACGGCCACCTCTGGGGACTAATAATTCAGGCACCTTCATTTCAATTTCATTTTTCAAATTAAAAAACAACACACAGAACTTAATAGCCCACTTTTGTCAAGCATTTAGAGCTTTGGCCACTAAGCAGCTGCTAAGCCCTGAACTTCCTGAAGCAAGGAACAGCTGATCCCAATAAACAAGAAACTTCTCAGCTAACACTCCTGGTACCTGACCTACTTTTGGGTAGAAGGTTTCCCATAGGCGTCACATAACAATCGATTCCCCCAAGTACGAGACCGTGAGATATATCTCATATTGTTCCATTATATACAATCCACTCCTTTCATGAGTGCCTTTCCCAGGGTCCGTTTGCAAGCATAAACTCATGTATCTTTCAATAATGTATAGACTAGAATTGGTCCCAGGTGTGGCGCTCTCTCATGCAGATGATGATAGGAGAGGGAAAACATATTCCGAACAGCAAAGATTTATTTTGAATAGTTGTCTGTGTTGTGAACCACTCTGTTGCCAAATCTCTCAAAATCGTAAGTGGCAATTTGTTTTTAACAGACTTGAGCTGAATTTTCACTGTTGATTTTTTTAACACATTCACAAAAAAGAGGGGCTGTTGGAGTACACAGGATGCACGCTCCTCAATGCCCCCAAAGATACATTTCCCCCCAGTGTTATTTATGGCTGTTTGCAGCCAATGTTCAGCACCAGTTTTCTTGAAAGGTTGCTGCTTCTCTTTGTATGTGTGAGCCCGGTGTGTGAGAGTCATCGTGACAGATTCAGCAGCATGGTGACATGGCAAAAAGGATACTGCAGAGCTGGAAAAAAATGTCCAGAAAAGGTTTACCAAAACAATCAAGGGGTTGGTACAACTCCATGTTGAGAGAAGTTTATGACATCCAGGGCTTTTAAGTTTACAAAGAAGGTGGGTAAGGGGGTGACATGACAGACATACATAATCTTATGCATAGTGTGGGGAAAAATGGATCTAGAAAAGTTTTTGTCGCTCTCACATAATATTAAACCTTGAGGCCATGATGAATCTGAATGTTGGAAGATTCAGGACGAGTAAAAAAAAGCTATGGCACTCACTACCACTAGATATAATGATGACCCCCTAGCATGTATGATTTTAAAAGATTAGACAAATTCACAAAGGATAGGGCTACTAATAAGTATTAGCCATGATGGCTACCTTCAACCTTCTGCTGCATGTCTCTGAGTACCAGTTGCTGGAAATTACAGGTGAGGAGAACCCTTAAGCATCTGCTCAGCAGCTATGAGAACAGAATGATGGGCTAGAAGAAGAAGAAGAAGAGTTTGGATTTGATATCCCGCCTTTCACTCCCCTTCAGGAGTCTCAAAGCGGCTAACAATCTCCTTTCCCTTCCTCCCCCACAACAAACACTCTGTGAGGTGAGTGGGGCTGAGAGACTTCAAAGAAGTGTGACTGGCCCAAGGTCACCCAGCAGCTGCATGTGGAGGAGCGGAGACGCAAACCCGGTTACCCAGATTACGTGACTACCGCTCTTAACCACTACACCACACTGGCTAGATGGGACTTTGGCCTGATCCAGCAGGACTCTTCAGCAGGGGCGTACGAAGGGGGGCATGGAGGGGGCGCGCCCCGGGTACCACTCTGGTTGTGTGTGACAAGATGGCTTGCTGCCTCCCCCCAGCTGTAGAGCGACCGAGGGCACGGGCACAGTTAGTAAGGGGACCGCTCACATGGCGTCCGTACAGTCTGCCTCTCGCATGGCGACCGTATGGGCTGCCACGCATGCACAGTCCATATGGGCGTTGTGTGTGCACCGCCAGGCAGTTTGCCCCGCCCCTCAGTGTCCCGCCCCAGGTCCAGAGAGGGTTCCTCTGCCACTGCTCTTCAGATGTTCTTATGATTAAGGTGACTCAATGTGAATGCAAGAAGGACTGCATTCGCCCTAAGCAGGTATTAGGAACTCATCAAGGTGGGTCTCATTGCACAAACATTGCACACACATTTCTGTCCCTCTTGGGAAGCCAGCAGCTCATCTGTCTTCATCTCCCGCTGTTGACCATCTGCTTTAAACACTGTGTTTAATTGTTGCTAATATGCTATTAGTTGTTTAAGTAAAACCAAGTGCGTATACACAAGTAGGCAACAGTTGCAGAGGGAAAGTCACGCTGGCTAAAGCTCAGGATTGCAAGAGAGGTTAAACATAATAATAAAAGGTTTCTTTGGCTATGTCCGAAGTAAGAGGAAGAACAAGCAAGTGTTAGGTCCTCTGCATGTGGATGATGTAGAAATACTATTGGGTGACAGAGAAAAGGCGGAGCTACTCAACACCTACTTTGCCTCTGTCTTCACCCAAAAGGAAAGCGATGCCCAACCTGCTGATAACAGAATAAATGATGTAAGGAGGGAGCTGCAGCCAAAGGTAGGAAAAGAGGTAGTAAGGGAACACCTAGCTACCTTAAATGAATTCAAATCTCCAGGGCCTGATGAGCTGCACTCAGATGCACAAATATAGGATGGGAGACACCTGGCTTACTAGTGTTGTTGTTTAGTCGTTTAGTCGTGTCCGACTCTTCATGACCCCATAGACCAGAGCACGCCAGGCACTCCTCTCTTCCACTGCCTCCCACAGTTTGGTCCAAGTCATGTTGGTAGGTTCGAGAACACTGTCCAACCATCTCATCCTCCATCTTCCCCTTCTCCTTGTGCCCTCCATCTTTCCCAACATCAGGGTCTTTTCCAGGCAGTCTTCTCTTCTCATGAGGTGGCCAAAATATTGGAGCCTCAGCTTCAGGATCTGTCCTTCAAGTGAGCACTCAGGGCTGATTTCCTTAAAAATGGATAGGTTTCATCTTCTTGCAGTCCATGGGACTCTCAAGAGTCTCCTCCAGCACCATAATTCAAAAGCATCCATTCTTCGGCGATCAGCCTTCTTTATGGTCCAGCTCTCACTTCCATACATCACTACTGGGAAAACCATAGCTTTAACTATACAGACCTTGGCTTACTAGTAGTACATGTGAAAAGGATCTAGGGGTCTTGGTGGACCACAAGCTTAACATAAGTCAACAGTGTGATACAGCAGCAAAAAAAGGTAATGCTATTCTTGGCTGCATCAACAGAAGTATAGTGTCCAGATAATGGGAAGTAATAGTACCACTCTATTCCGCCTTAGTCAGACCACACTTGGAATACTGTGTCCAATTCTGGGCACCACAATTTAAAAAGGATGTTGACAAGCTGGAATGTGTGCAGAGGAGGGCAACCAAGATTATCAAGGGCCTGGAAGCTAAGCCTTATGAGGAGTGCTTGAAGGAGCTGGATATGGTTAGCCTGGAAAAGAGGAGAATGAGAGGAGATATGGTAGCCATCTTCAAATATCTTAAGGGCTGTCACATGGAGGAGAGAGCATGCTTGTTTTCTCCTGCTCTGGAGGGTAGGACTAGAATCAATGGCTTCAAGTTGCAAGAAAGGAGATTACAACTAAACATTTGGGAAAACTTTCTGACGGTAAGAGCTGTTCAGCAGTGGAACTGACTCCAACAAGACGTGGTGGACTCTCCTTCCTTGGAGGTTTTTAAACCGAGGTTGGCTGGCCATCTGTCACGGATGCTTTAGCTGAGATTCTTGCATTGCAGGGGGTTGGACTAGATGACCCTTGGGGTCCGTTCCAACTCTAAGATTCTATGATTCTGGGAAAGGAGCAAAAGAAGTGCATGTCAAGCTAGCATGCAGGAAAAGTAGCTTGAGCCTTTCTCCTACCACAATCCCCTCCATTGAATATGGCTGCAGGACATATGCAGCAGGCAAGGACTACACTGACACTGAGCTTCTAACATGCTCATTATCATCATCATCCTGATATAATAAAAAGCATGCCATCTTTCTTCAGAGATTTTGGTGGAATAGGAACCAGCGGAAGCAGAATTAAACCACTGAAGTCTTATTATCTGCCTATCCACGGTTATAGTTTGCAATTGAAGAGCCGCTGCACAAAATGCATCGTTTTAGTGTTGCCCCAAATTACAGCAAAACACCCCCTCCTTCTTCACCAAGCTACTAAGTTCTTGAAGGAACCAGGTCAACAAGTCGTCTTGGCAACCTCATCTCAGCTGCTTTGCGCCCCTCCTTGTAAAAATTGACCAGCTCCTCATTTCATTTCCCAATCACAAATTAAACATGGGAACACCGCTCAGCATAGGTGTTTTCTCAGTCTACATGCATGCCTCTGTATGTGTGTGTGTGTGTGCGTGCAAAGGAGCCCTTCACATTTTACAGGACATGTGGCCAGAGACGGAAGTGGCTGGTTCATGTAGAATCAGGGAATGAGGTCAGCCCTGCAGCCATTCAGAGGCTATGTTGTCTGAGCATCCCCCGAACGTATTAGTTCTGCACACCAAAGCACAACATCTTTAATTTTGGAATGCGTATCAGCTTCCCATTATTATTGTTGTTATTATTAACAATAATATTTATTATTAATATTATTATTGGAAAAAATGTTTGGTTATTGCTTTTGTTTGTTATTATGGTATGTGGTTATTTTTGTTTTTTAGAAAAATTGCAAACCACCCTGTGATCTTCAGATGAAGGGTAGTATAGAAATTTACTAAATGAAATTTACTATGTATGTGTATTTATATGTATATGTATATTTGAAATTGTCTGCTACACACACACACACACACACACACACACACACACACCACTGATGATCTTCTATCTAAAGATAAGCTTGAATCCACTTCCCCCCTCCCCACAACGGAAGGAAACTGCTAAATCAAGCTCTGGCTCTGACATAGCCACTGCTTGAAAATAAAGAAAAAGGCTAGTTGCAGAAGCTGGCAATGTCTTCGCTTCTTACATAAGCCATTCTATGATTGGCTGCATCCGGGGTGATGACATCAACAGCCGAGAAGCTGGAGAAATCTTGGTGGTTATCGCTACGCAGGGAAACTGATGCGCTGTGTCAAATGATAATAAGGAATCGCTTAGGAAAGCTTTCTTTCCTTTTCTTTTTTTTAAAGCAAAAAACACCCCCCAACAACCCAATATGCTCCTTGCAGTTCCACTAGATGGCACCGTAGAGCAGCTTTGCAGCAATTTGGCAACGCTGAAACAAACTGCGATGATTTTTAAAATATTTTTTTAAGTTGCTGTGTTTGGTTCCGGAATTGTATGGATGTCCTTAATGCTAACTCCAAAGAGAGAGAGAGAGAGAGATGTTTATATATTCTCTCTAAGTGTATTCACGTGCAAGTGCGACACAGCTGAGACTGTTCTAGGTGGGGGTTTGAGGGATTGTCATTTTTACAGCAGCGAAGTTGGAAGTGTCCTAATGACAGTTTCAATCAAAGGGGTCCCTTTCCTCTCCCGCATTGACAGATGGAAAATGCAGTTCCATTATAGGCTTTCTGTGTACATTGTCCTAAGTAGTAGTAGTAGTAGTAGTAGTAGTAGTAATAATAATAATAATAATAATAATAATAATAATAATAATAATAATTTTATTTATACCCTGCCCTCCCCAGCCAAGACCGGGCTCAGGGCAGCTAACACCAGGCATAAAAACAATTGATTAAAATACAACTTAAAAACAAGATTAAAATACAACATTAAAATGCAGCCTCATTTCAGTAGAAACTCAAATAAAAAACTTCTTTGGGAGATGAAAATGTACATCTCTTCCCACACGTCTGAGAATCTTTAAAAAAAAAAAAATAAAGGCAAAATCTGAATGTATGAATAGTTAAGCATGTGGTACTTGGAGGGTAAAAGCAACCTAATATGAAATATGGAGGAATATGAGACTGCTGGCTGATTGAATTGCTATTCTGTGTATCTTGAAACCTTGAACCAACCCCATCAGAGTTCACATCACAGACAAAGAATCAGAACCATCGTTCAGATATGGCAGGGGAATGGAGTTCTTCTGGCTAGGACAAGCACCAAATAATACCTTCTGACTTTTGTGTTGCTGACATGTAGCCTGAAGTAGAATGGTAAGGTTCATATTTGCTGCTCCACCTACTTTGCTATTGGCTCCACCCACTGTTTTCTATCTGGTCCTCCTCACCACTGGCATGTGGCTCCCAGGAGGCTATTCACGAGAGAATGTGGCCCTTGAATTTAAAAAAAAAACTTTCACCCCTGTGTAACAGAATTTACAAGCTACCATGATGCTCCAGTGCTGTTTCCAGAGTTGTATCCAGGGCTCAGCAAACCTTTTCAACAGGGGGCCGGTCCACTGTCCCTCAGACCTTGTGGGGGGCCGGATTATATTTTGAAGGGGGAAAAAAAGAATGAATTTCTATGCCCCACAAATAACCCAGAGATGCATTTTAAATAAAAGCACACATCCTACTCATGTAAAAACATGCTGATTCCAGGACTGTCCGGGGGCCGGATTTAGAAGGCAATTGGGCCAGATCTGGCCCCCGGGCCTTAGTTTGCCTACCCATGGTCTTATCCTTTCTATTGCTTGATTTGTGTTCTTTGTTTAGTGGATAGCTTAATTAAACGGCAGTTTTGAAAGGATAAAACCCATATTTTTATATCTTCTCCTTGGAACTTAATAATATGAGCTTTATTGCTTATCAACATTTTATGGATTTTATTTGACTATTTTATTGACTAGCCATCTTGAATACGCAATGCACATAGGGAATAATATCTAGCGTAACAAGGAAACATCTTGTTCAGTAGCATGGTTTCTTCCTGCTCAACGTGCAAAATGAAATGAAATTAAAATGCACTGCTTTTTCAAGAGCTCTTCTCTTAGAATTCCTTAGCTCAATAAAATATCTCTATAAAAGTTTCAGAAATGTTCATTTTGTATTTAGCTTTTAAAGGATTAGACGCCAGAGCATGCCACAGGCGTAATAATTAACTCTGCCCATCCACTTTCACCCTGGTCACTACTAATGATATCATTAGAGCAGGTAATTTAAAAACTGGCCATCAACTCACTCTATTTATTCAATAATTGCTATATGACAGAAATGTTGATAGCCTATTCAGTGTCTCCAAGATGTTTAAAAAAGGTCATTAATTGATAAATTTAATTGCAAGCAAAGAGCCCGTTAATTTTTTTTAATGAGCGATTCATCGAGCCAAGTTAAGAGGAAATGAAACTGGTGCAAGATTGTCAGGAAGACTCAAAATTCAAGTGAAGTCTCATAAAAGGTCCACAGGTCTCGAACACTATATGATATATGATCATTATAACCAGATGCAAATGAAGAGGCAAGGGTCTTTGATGGAAGGCCCTTTGATCCGGTGGAGGCCTCAATAGCATGTTCCACAAAGTTTTGAAGGGTCCTCTACTCCTCCAAAGAAGATTTTGAGGGGAGGGTGAAGCTGCAGGAGGTGAGGGAATTCCCCTTGGTCAGCTGGCAGAAGACTCCACCAGATCAAAAAGCCTTCTGCCAGCAAATAGACATTATTTGGACCCACGCTACCATTTGTCCTGGCCACCACCTGGCTTACTTTAATTACACATAGATTAAAAAGCCACTCCTGCAGCTACACTTTCCTGATCTGGATTAAACAATGAGATACTTCTCTGGTTCAGCCACCCTAAAACGTCCTCTTTAACCTAAATCAAACTGCAACCCCATACCCTATTATAGGGTGCTGACACCATTGTTAATTCTTCTGAGGACCTCAGAGATCTCCAATACCTTATTCATGCCACTTTGTCTTTTTAAGATATAAAGTAATACAATAACGTGTTGTGACTTGTGAACTTTGTCATTAAAAGGAGTATTGCTGGGAGGGAGTTAGACTCCCCCACTGCTTTTGCTCTCGTTAACAAGCCCCTATGCCTTTTTAGCAGAGCCATAACACACACAACTCCTTCTCTCTGTCTCTGTTGTGCTCTCTTTTTCACACGCACACACAGAATGGGAGACTGAGGCACCACAGAACAAGAACCCCATTCATTGTAGGAGACTTCATGGAATATGAAGTGCCAGAAGTTGGAGAAAGGGGACCTGTATAAATTACAACAACAACAACAACAACAACAACAACAACAACAACAACAATAATAATAATAATAATAATAATTTATTTATACCCCGTCCATCAGGCTGGGTTTCCCCAGCCACTCTGGGTGGCTTCCAACAGAACACTAAAATACAATAACCTATTAAACATTAAAAGCTTCCCTAAACAGGGCTGCCTTCAGATGTCTTCTAAAAGTTTGGTAATTATTTTTCTCTTTGACATCTGGTGGGAGGGCGTTCCACAGGGCGGGTGCCACTACCGAGAAGGCCCTCTGCCTGGTTCCCTGTAGCTTTGCTTCTCGCAGCAAGGGAACCACCAGAAGGCCCTCGGCACTGGACCTCAGTGTCCGGGCAGAATGATGGAGGTGGAGACGCTCCTTCAGGTATACTGGACTGAGGCCATTTAGGGCTTTAAAGGTCAGCACCAACACTTTGAAATGTGCTCAGAAAGGTACTGGAGTTAAGCAGATTTGAACAATTTCTCTTATTTTGCACAATTTATTCTCACCTCACTCATCACAGGGACAAGTTAAACAGCTATGAAGAACCATGACACCTCCATCTCAAGCCTTCTGGCTTCTGAGATTTCAGCAGGGATTGCTGTAAGCCCTTTGGAGAATATTGCCATTCCTATACAGGGAGTAAAAAACCCAACAACCTTGCTTTATTTAAAATGAAAGCTGATTTTCTCAGAAAGTTAAATTCATGTTTGCATTTCCTCTGTGTCCTTGCAGAATTGTGTCAGACACCCCCCCCCCCTTGTAAAGGTATAAAGGTAAAGGACCCCTGGAAGGTTAAGTCCAGTCCAAGGTGACTATGGGGTGTGGGGTTCAGCCTTGGCAAACTGACCTTGGGGCCCATCTCCTCTCTGGGAGATTCCCTGTAATGTTCATGGAGAGGAACAAGCTTTGCAACACAGCAAAGCGGTAGGCTTTTATTTATTTGTTGCAAAGCATTTCTAAATCATGCAGTAATGATAAAAAAGCCCTAAGTGGCATCCAAGAAAAGAAATTAAGAGAGGTGCAAATGTCAAAGGATGGCTGTGCTTTGGTTCTCATGTTGTTCCAGAAAGTGCAAATAAGGTAGGTTCGCCTTTAAATGTGAAGCGAATTGAATCCCTCCCTCATCCGTACAAATACGTACGTACGAGTACATGGCATTTGTACTTGTGGTATGATAAAGTGAAAATTCATAAAGGATTTCTAAACCACATGATAAGAAAATGATCAATTTTCTGGAATTTATTTATGAGAAATTCCAAAAAGAATGGTCCAACTTTATGGTATACTTAGAGAAAACTGTACATAAATAAAGACACTCACAGGACTGAAATAAAACTCATAACGTTTATTGTAAACATTTGGTTAGACCACAAGATGTAATGCTGTAATATAATAAGGAATGTATGTCTAAAGTATAATACAAAAATTTATTAAGGAATTATAGACATTTATAGAATGTATATATAGTAATCACGCTTAAGTAAGAGCAATGTAGAGAAGCCAGAAGAGGGGTGGAGGGAAGTTAATTCAGATAAGATATAGATTGAAAGGAGAATAATATTGTTAAGCTGTATTGTGTTTAAGATATTTTGGAAAAAATAATAAAAAATATTGGGGGGGGGGGAGATAAGAAAATCAATTTATGAAGAATGGGACAGATATAAAAATCTGCTAGAACAAAAGACACCTTGTTGGATAGCTCCAATAGAAGCATTGACTGTTAAAAAATTAAATATGGAAGGGGAATGGGTCACCGATGGTGAAATGTTGATAGAAACAGAGAAAGGGTGGAAACCTAAACTATATGAACAAATAGAGGAATGGTTTACTGGTTGGTTGCAATGCCATTAAATAAACAATATATTTAGTGCTGACAAAAGGAATTTTGGATTTGAAAGTAAGAAATCTAAATTTCAAACCGAGTTGCTGGAGGGAAAAGCTAAATTGTTGTCAAAGATGTACAGTGGTACCTCGGGTTAAGAACTTAATTCGTTCTGGAGGTCTGTTCTTAATCTGAAACTGTACTTACCCTGAAGCACCACTTTAGTTAATGGGGCCTCCTGCTGCCGCTGCGCCGCCGCTACACGATTTCTGTTCTCATCCTGAAGCAAAGTTCTTAACCTGAGCTAATATTTCTGGGTTAGTGGAATCTGTAACCTGAAGCATATGTAACCCGAGGTACCACAGTATAACTTTTTGTTAGAATGGCACACCAAGGATGAGGAGGTGAAAGAAGTAATGACGAAATGGGCTATAGATTTTGGGCATAATATCCAGTATGAATCGTGGTCAAAATTATGGAATCAGAATTTAAAATTTACAGCATGTAGGGTCTTGAAAGATAATGTAATGGAAATGATGTATAGACGGTAGACAGTATTTGACCATAGTTAAGTTGGCCAAAATGTATAGGATGAAAAACAAATTATGCTGGAAATGTAATGAGAAGGATGGAGACTTTTACCATATGTGGTGGACTTGTGATAAGGTGAAATTATCTATAAGTTAAAATATACCTTCCCCTCAAAAGCAGAAGCATTTCTGCTTGGGTTGATGGGAGAAGAGATTGCCATAGTATTCCAAAGATTATTTATGTATGCCACCACTGCGGCAAGAATTTTGCTAGCCCAAAGATGGAAATTACAAGAATTACCAACGATTGAGGAGTGGCAGATGAAGATGATGGAATATGCGGAGTTGGCCAAATTGATTGTGAGGATCTGGAACAAAGCTGACCAGAAATTCCGGAGAGATTGGAGCAAATTTACTGAGTATTTAAAAGGCTATTGTAAAAAGCTGAAGACATTAGCAGGACTGACATAAATCCTGCAACATAGCGTAATAATAGTATCTGACCATAGACAATAGAAGGGATTTGATATGTATTAAAGGACAGAAACTGACAATAGAAAGGCGTGTACAATTTATGAGGAAGCGGGAAACCAGCTGAAGGGAAGGAGGGAAGTCACGAGCTCAGTGGAGCAAATGCATTTGATTGATTATTGTAATGTTGTTATATTTTATGTTTTATTAATGAAAATAATAAAAATTATATTAAAAGAAGACTCCCTCCCTCATCCCTCTTGCCCTGTGGACACTGTGCCATGAGTAAAATTTCCCTAGACGATCTTACAGGTCTGCACAGGGGAAGATGGCCTTTCAGGTAACCTGGTCCCAAGTTCTTCAGGCCTTTATATGTTAATAACCAGACCTTGACCATGGCCCAATAGTTGATTGACAGTCAGTGTGGTTTCCTCAACCACTGTGGCAATAGTACTCCATACTCACTGAAGTGTAGCTTGTCCCATGACGTGCCATGACCTTGAGCTGAAGACCCAACTTGTGTTCTTCCTGAACACAAGCATCTCCTTGACCACAGGTAGATAAAGACACATGGTAACGGCAGACATTGGCCAAGTACACTATCCAGGGGCACTGGAGTCCTGCCATGTGCCAGAGGGTGGCTCAGGCTGATGGCAGGACAGGGCACAGACATCCCTGGTTCACTTCATGAATCACATTTATAATACTCAACTAGCTACAGGCTCCGAACACACGTCATGAGTATTTCATTTTGATGAAGACAGATTCAAGCACTTTCTAGGAATTATCAGGCTAATGGGTTGAGCTGCATTTGACAAAAGTTTCTTATGAGAAGTTTTCGATCACATTTCCATTTAACAACAATTTTCCTTCCCCACAATGTGCTGATTTCTGATGTAACACTAAACCAAGATAAATATGCTCATTACAGTCTAAATAGGAGAATAACATTTTTAAAACTCCCACCACTTCTTCAACATACACCTCTGCCTCCCTCCTTTTTAAATATAATCTGCCACCTCCCTTTTAATGACTCTGCCCACACTTTTAAAAATAGCGGGTTAGCTTGCACTACGGCAATGATATTAATTAAGCTAACACTGTGATAATTACAAGGTTGTTTATTATCCTATTTTTAAAAATATAAACAGAGAGAACAAAAGTGATGTTGCAGCCATTAGGAATGTGACCCATTAAATTCATAAGAGCAGAGATTCTATTCACCATTAGTTTTTAAATATTGGGTTGCTTGTTGGGGTTTTTTTTTTAGCAACCTTGTTTTTAGCGATTCTGTAATGCTGTTTTCTGAAAATGACATCAAGGTTAGCAGTAGAATTGACCAATATATTAAACTGCAATCCTATGCCTATTTATCAATGTATTCAGTAGACTTACTTATGAGTAAACACGCACACAGTGTAATCCTATGTTTAAAAGTGGCTTTCCTATGCAAGGGATTTCACCCCGCAACCCAAGCTTCTGACCATGTTTGGAGAACACTATCAGGGTAGAATTGTAAGGGGTGCCTGGGTTATCCTCCTCTGGCCACCACTGTGTTCATAGTTTGCATAACCTCTCCTGACTCAGAAGTATTGGAGACATAGAGTTGGGTATCATCAGTGTACTGCTGACACCTGGATCCAAAACTCCTAATGACCACTCCCAAAAGGTTCATACAGAAGTGGAATAGCTTTGGGGAAGAAATAGAGCACTATGGCACTCCATAGAGAAAACACCAGAGAATTGAAGAGCATTCTGTCAATGTTACTCTCTGAACAAGACCCTATAGGTAAGAATGGAGCCACTTTGACACTGATATCCATCCCATGGAGTCAATCCAGAAGAATTCTATGGTCAACGGTATTGAAAGTCACTAAGAGATAGAGTAGAAGTTCCAGGGTTGCACTACCCTTGTCCTTTTCTCTATAATTATCACCCATCAGGACAACCAAGGCAACCCTAGATATTTGTGACCGGGCAATAGTTGTCACACTCCATTGGGTTCAAGACTAGGTTCTTCAGGAGTAAGTGCACCACCACTCCATGTCGCAAAGGATTCACCACACACTGGACCCACCTGGTCAAACCCCTCATCCACCAGGTAGATTTCACTAGCCATGATGGGCAGGGTTCCAGAGAGCCCATAGCGGAATGGATCTCCAAAAGCACCCTGTCCACACCACTAGGCTATAAGCTGATATATTGATCCCACGGAGTTGGACAAGGCAAAGCATTGGACGTGGGAGTTGGAGCGGCCAGAGCAACAGCAGCATCTAAATTGCTGTGGAGTTCATAATCCTCAGAGTCCCTTCCAATTCTACAGTTCTATGATTCTACAAGTGCCTGGCGTGCTCTGGCCCATGGGGTCACAAAGAGTCGGACACGACTAAACGACTAAACAACAACAACAACAACAACAACAACAACAACAACAACAACAACGAATCTGTGAACTTTTTCCTCAAAATGATGGGACAGATGGTCACAGGCCTCTGCTGCCCCCAGAGGCCTATCCTTCCAGTGAGTGAGACAACATTCCTTTGACCATAAGGGAGAAGAAATAAATATTTCTTTTATTTCACTGTTATGCAGTTTTTGCTGTTTCCTTACCAGGTCTGTGCTGATTTTTTTTTAAAAAAATATTATTAAAGTCAATTTACATCTGCTGACAATATATATGTCAAATATTAATAGATAGATCAGTGTTAGCCATCAGAACAGACCTTTTAAATCTGTGTTTTAAAGCTGGTTTACTAAGATAGCACCATTTACTATGTTACACTAACAGTGTAAAGAAACGATATCCATTGCAACAGAATTATAAGAATAGATGTTTCTGAGCAAGAACATGGAGCTAAGCCTCTTTCTGCAGATTGTTTCAGCCATAAGATGGCAATGAGGGAATGTCTTTGCAGACTTCCTTAGGTAAGAAAACTGCCTTGTGGTGATTTTACCATGTAAATAAATATCAAGTGAAGTTTATCTCTTTGGCTTAAGGTTGGTTAGCTGATATGTCAACGGCAGCATGTTTCTCAATACCATTTGCTGGAAAATACAGGAAAGGGGGGTTGTTCTTATGCTCAGGTTCTGCTTGAAGACTTCCCATAGGCCACTAGATGCTGCACTAGATGGGCTATTGGCTCAACCAATCAGGCTCTTACGTTATTCTGTCTTCCTGTATGAATTTGCCACCTTAATTTTCACCCAAGTGGTGTGGTCCTGCCCTTCTTTAGATCGCTTTGGAAGCCAATCAATGTGGCTTGATGCAAAAGAGGACAGGGTTTCCTCCACCTTTAAATAGTTGCATAGACGAGTGAATTGCATAGAAGAGCTCTTTAGCTCAGTCATGAGCTAAAGAAAATAATAAAAATTATATTAAAAGAAGACTCCCTCCCTCATCCCTCTTGCCCTGTGGACACTGTGCCATGAGTAAAATTTCCCTAGATGATCTTACAGGTCTGCACAGGGGAAGCTGGCCTTTCAGGTAACCTGGTCCCAAGTTCTTCAGGCCTTTATATGTTAATAACCAGACCTTGACCATGGCCCAATAGTTGATTGACAGTCAGTGTGGTTTCCTCAGCCACTGTGGCAATAGTACTCCATACTGCCTGAAGTGTAGCTTGTCCCATGACATGCCATGACCTTGAGCTGAAGACCCAACATGTGTTCTTCCTGAACAGTCTTTAGCTCAGTCAACAGAGCATGAGACTTTTAATCTCAGGGTTGTGGGTTCAAGCCCCACATTGGGCAAAATATTCCTGCATTCCAGGCGGTTCCACTAGACAACCCTTGGGGTCTCTTCTAACTCTATTTTATGATTCTATGAATTTCAGTGGTTTCAGCTTTCCAATGAAGCCACCCTTGCTGAAATCCTCTCCTCCACACCACTATTTAATGCAGAGGAACCCAGTCCTCTTTCCCCTCTGGCCACCCTAAAATTATCAATGGGATTTCATTTCATCAGCCAAGGTACACAGAGTTGTAAAAGGTAAAGGACCCCTGGTCAGTTAAGTCCAGTCAAAGGTGACTATGGGGTTGCAGCTCTCATCTCGCTTTCAGGCTGAGGTAGTTGGTGTTTCTCCACAGATAGCTTTGTGGGTCATGTGGCCAGCATGACTAAACCACTTCCAGCACAATACACACCGTGACAGAAACCAGAGCACACGGAAATGCCATTTACCTTCCCGCCACCTATTTATCTATTTGCACTGGCGTGCTTTCAAACTGCTAGTTTGGCAGGAGCTGGGACAAGCAATGGGAGCTCACCCCGTCGCGGGGATTTGAACCACTGACCTTCTGATCGGTAAGCCCAAGAGGCTCAGTGGTTTAGACAGTGCAGTCCTAGGCATGTCTACTGATTCATTTCACATTTAATCCCAGGTAATAATTTATTAGATTGCATTTAAAATGTCTATTCCATGGCTTTTCTCTTTAAAGAACCAACCAACTGGAAAAAGCATTTGTGAAGAAATTGCATGTCTTTGGGATACAGCATATTTTCTCACCTGCGTGCCATCTTGAAAACTACAGACACCAGCCATGTGGTGCGGAACATTTTTACAGCAAGGTGCTATATTTGCCTGGAATGGCATATGGGCGTTCAGGTCTGGTGAGTGCAGATTGACTGGTGCAGTAAATGTGTAGAACGTATTAGTGGATTTCTGCAGTGTGGGAGACAAATATATATTTGAAAGGAAGCTTTGGTTTTATTTAGAAACAGAAAGGTCAAAATAACAGCTTATAGCCTGGAGGTAATGTAGCTCCCCTTCTTCTTCTTCTTCTTCTTCTTCTTCTTCTTCTTCTTCTTCTTCTTCTTCTTCTTCTTCACCACAGATAGTCTTATTCTGACACAACTTCTTCTCTTTTTATATGCTTTTGTAGGAATAGAGATTCTCTGGTTCAGAGTTCTGTTTCATATTCATTCTGTAGTGTTAATGGGAGATTTCATCCCATTGTAAATTCTGTACCAGTTTTAGAGGGATTCTCTCTCCCCCCCCCCCCCCGCAAAGCTCATTGCTGGGGAGGAAATGGTTGAATTCTCTCTTGGCCTGCTTTTATCACATTAATTATTAGCTCCTTGCCTACCTGCTGAAATCATTTTTTTTAAAAATTAGCCCATTAAATGTGAAGGGTGCATTCAATGTTGCATCTGCTTTGACCCCACCTGTATGTGCTGTTGCGAGTCTTCAGCCACCTAATAAAATTTGCAGTACAATTCTATAAATATGTGGATTCTGCAAGGCAAAGAAAACTGATGAGGGGGGTTTCTAGGTAAAGCATTTATGACTTCTTCAGCTTATGAAAAGAACAACAACATGACAGAGTTTATAAAAAGTATAAGGTGTGGAGAAAGTATATCATGTTTATGAATTTAGTCTTACAATGTGATCCTATACACGTGTACTTCAGTGGGGTTTATTTCTAGGTAAGTTTTGGTTTCTCTCAGTTTCTCATTTTTCCAACTTTAAGTTAAGCTCATCACCTTTCCACATGAGAAAATTCACCAGCATTTTAGTGAATTTACATGGTTTTTGCAAGCAATTTTGCTAACAATAATGCATTTTAAAATTTTCACTAATTTTTGCATTCTGGCTCACATTTTTTGAGTTGCAAAATTTGGGAAAGTGCAGTTTTGAAAGGTTTAATGTTTCAGCAGCTGAGCATTATGAGATTCCTATTAAAATGCAAACACACCTGAATCCCTCCCCAGCCCTACTCTCAGGTAAGAATACAGATTGCCACACTAATCTATTCATCCCTTGCTTGTGCATTCAAGTTTGTGAAGCAAAAAAAAAAAAAAGTATCTGGAACTGCTTCACCTTCTTTCAGAAATAGATTCTCATAGCCTAATGCTTTTGTGTTTTTTGCTTTTTTTTAAAAAAAATATTTGCTGCTGTTTGATAGCTCCACAAGTCTCTTTCTCGTTTGCCTGTTGAATACTCAACCAGGGGAGGAAAACAATCCAGCTTTTGTATTCCACAGTAAATTTGGCTTTCCACATGCCGTAAGTTTCAAACACAATTCCCTGAGAAGCCAGCGATTAGTGGATATCCGTGCCCACTTGGCAAAGGAAGCCTAGACCTTCACACCAACAATCTGAATATTCAATAGGAAAGAAAATATTTTCCCAATCTTCCTTTGTTTCTTGGTCTGGCTGAAGTAGCGAGGCTTCAGTCAGAGCAGCTGTGCTGAAAAATCAGATCTTTATCAGACTTGGCGCCTCTGCAGAGAAAACACAACACAGAGGCTGAAGGATAAAGTGGCAGAAGAGGCAGCTCAAAAGCAATGTCCCTCAAACACTTATGATGTGATGCTGAATCTGTGTGGGGCCTGCCTGCTGGAGATGCAGGATTAGAAATGTGTACGCTTTGAGGAACCTACATTTTTTGTAGCAATGCTTCACCACAGCAACAGCCCATTGGGAAGGTCGAAAGTTTTCATCCAATATCTAGGACCAGTGCAGGATTTACGTATAAGCTAAACAAGCTATAGCTTAGGGCCCCACTCTCTTGGGGGCCCCCAAAAAATTAAAGGGGAAAAAACTGGGTGTACATTTCCAAAATATAAGATAAAAAACAAATAAAATAAAACCTACATACAGCAACAGTGTTTTGTGTTGTGTAGGCTCCTATGATGTAAGTAATGGGCTAGCCTGCTCCCTAAAATATCACTATCACCATTAATATACAGTGGTACCTCAGGTTACAGACGCTTCAGGTTACAGACTCCGCTAACCCAGAAATAGTACCTTGGGTTAAGAACTTTGCTTCAGGATGAGAACATAAATCGTGCTCTGGTGGCGCAGCGACAGCGGGAGGCCCCATTAGCTAAAGTGGTGCTTCAGGTTAAGAACAGTTTCAGGTTAAGTAAGGACCTCCGGAACGAATTAAGTACTTAACCCGAGGTACCACTGTACTTCTTCTTAATTGTATTTCACTATTAATATACTTCTTCTTAATTGTAATTACTTTGATAAAAGACATATTTTGTTATGTGCAAATGGCTTTAGATACTTATTAGGTCCATAAATTACCATATAGCATACATTCAACACAAAAAACAGCAACAATTTGTTGTTGACAAAGGACAGCTGGACATATTAAGGGCCCCATTACCTTCAGCAGCTTAGGGCCTCATCAAACCTAAACCCAGCCCTGTCTAGGACAATACTTTGGAGCATCTTCCTCCCACAGACAATTTGTGCCACTCTTTCACTTTGAAATGTCAAGTGGTACATTTGGTAAAGCATCATCTGAAACAACGACAAATCATGTCAGTATATCAGAATGTCCACTGCTTGCTAATACCTTGCAGATGTGGCTTTTGGTTTTCAAAATGGAGCTGGATAACTCATGTATGTCCTTAGTTGCACTCCTTTTGCTTAGGCATATCTACCAGCTGTAAAACTCAGACTTAGGTCACACCTGCCACCACACAATTAAAGCATTATGGTACCAGTTTAACCTTCATGGTGTCCCTCAAAGGATCTTGGGAGGTGTAGATTATTAAGGGAGCTGACCCTGGTTCCTGTCACACTTCTAAAATTTTGCAGAGCCCCCTGGGAAGGGGGCTGATTGTTAAACCATAGTGTTTAAAGCCCTAGACAACTTGGGACTAGCAGACCTAGCAGACCCCCATCCCTGGCTGAACTTTAAGATATTCTGGAGAGCCCCTGATGATCATATACAGTGGTACCTCAGGTTACAGACGCTTCAGGTTACAGATGCTTAAGGTTACAGATGCTTCAGGTTACAGACTCCGCTAACCCAGAAATAGTACCTCGGGTTAAGAACTTTGCTTCAGGATGAGAACAGAAATCGTGTGGTGGCAGCGGGAGGCCCCATTAGCTAAAGGGGTGCTTCAGGTTAAGAACAGTTTCAGGTTAAGAACGGACCTCCAGAACGAATTAAGTTCTTAACCCAGGGTACCACTGTATACATTTTTGCCCTGCAAAATTCAGAGAAGTGTGAATTTTGATGCATATAAGCATTTCAGTTCACACATTGTATTTGGAAGTGCAAACTAGGAAGATTCACATTAAAATGTGAGCTGAACCAAATGCCTCTCCCATCCCCATGTTGTATATTGTAATCTTGCCTGTGATCCTTGGATGAAGGGCAGTATAGAACTTTAATAAATAAAAACCATTAAAAATCACACACTTTAATTATAAGGGTGTGACTCGTGAAATGTTTGCCTCAGATCTTACCTTGTCCACGCACTGAACTTGCATACTCAGTGCCACCAGGCTCCACCGCATCTGAAAAATGGGCATAATGCCAGCTGCCTACCTTTCAGGGTTGTTTTAAAGCTTTTTGAGACATGAAAATCACTTTGAGCATTTAGGCAATGCCGCTAGTCAGATATACCAACCAGCTCTTTTAACCCCCCCCCCATGTAGTCAAATATCTCCTGCTTGGTTGATTTGTGGATTTGTAAGGACAGTAAAAAGAAAGACACCATTGAACCCCTTTGCGGTGAGACCTGGCAACCTAACCCTGTGTTGTGGGTGAGTACATTTCGATAGCCACAACACCTGATTGGTAGGTCACTTGATGCAGGGTTCAATCAGGCCAATGGGACGCAGGCTAAACGGATCAAGGGTCCTATATATACCTATGCACATGACCCAGAGCTTCCTATTTCAGTGCGTGCATCGGAACACCCACCCACCTCTCCCTATATTTAGGGCTTGTGCGCTTGACCTTGCTATGCCTTCGTGTGTCGTCTGTCATTGGGACAGGGGCACAGCAGGAATTTCCCCCGCTTGGCTGATTGGCTGGTGTCATTTGGGTTCCGCCTGCCATGTAGCAAATCGTCACAACTTGTAAGGTTGTGGATAGGCTCTGGTTCAGGTAATAGGGATGGAAGAACGCTCTCGCCATCCCTGTGTGAAGGGTATTCCGTTAAAGGAATCCAGGGACTCGATGGTTTGGTCAACCCCTGTGAGGGGGTTGTGTCCGTGCCTGAATCCAGGGGGGCATTTGGGTGGCGGAGATAGCCTGATCCAAGCTTTCCGCTTATCCAGGTGTTCACCCTGGTGCCCTGGAACAGCGCTACCTGCAACGGTGCAGGGAGCTAGTCAAACCAGAGCCTAAGCAACCATTCACTTGCTGTAATCAATAAAGTTGTAGCCTAAATTCTGCCAAAATTTGAGTCTTTTCTGAATTTATTTAAGGGGGAGGTTTAAAGGTCTAAACACACAAATATTTACCAAGAGCATCACTCAATAATTTATTGTCCTGTAATTAGACATGCTTTGCATTTTTCTGCATTTTGTGTAAACAGACATTTGTTGGGGGTTTTGGGGTTGGAGGGGTGTTTTTAAACAGACACAGGAAGTAAATAACAGCATATGAATGTATTAATGTGTAGTTCCATGGTCATCTATGGAAGGTAACAATATACCTACCTACCTACATATCTATCTAGATTAACATGATAAAAGCTTTAAAGTGGTTTTCATGAAATCCATAAATGTAAGTTCTTCTGTTCCCCGAAAATGTCACTGACAAGGAAGGAAAAATATGCCAGCCCTGGAATTCTTCTTTCAGTTAAAAATGGATGACAAGTATTTTTTTTTTAACTATATATATATACACCAAAATTTAATTATAGGGATAGGGGCAGAGGAAATACAAAATCTATTGTTTCTTTGTGATGTATACTCCGAGGAAAACGTGCATGGGCTTGCAGCCTTAATATTTCAAGCGGTGATACGTGAAACAAGCACGTAGAACGGGCAGAAGTGAAAAATCCCCTCTCAACTGTATGCAACGTCTACATTTTCTAAAGTGCTTGCCTGGTACTCTATGCGATCTGTCCCTGACTTGGTTTTAAAAAGCATTATTAAGCTGCTAAAGGAGCCCAGGATGTTCTTGGAGCCAGCTAATGTGCTACTAAAATGTCCCTGCAAAGAATGGGGATTTTATTCAGTGTCCCTTAATGTGATTTCCTTGTAAGAGAGGTTAAGCTTTCTCATGCATCTCGGAGCATAAAGTTGCAAGTTAATATGCAAATGAGGTTGCTGGATTCCTCCCCCTCCCTCTTCTCCTTCCAACTGTTTCCTGGAGAATAAAATAAGGGATGGAACCAAAACTACAAACCAAGGGAAATGGGGAAAAGTCGGCTTTCTTGAGGTGCACTCCCAAATTCCCACTCTGCATCCTGTCTGAATTAGTGCCAAAACATGTTCGTCAATTTTTCAAAGGCTTTCTTCTCCTGTAAAAGAGGATCATTCGCTGCTTTAGAATTTCTTTAGAATTATGATGGCTGCATGATTCACTTCCTTAGGAAACCTAGGAAGCTGCATATGGGTCAGACCCTCAGTCCATTTAGCCCAGCAGTGCCTGCACTGATTGGCAGCTGCTCTTCAAAGTTTCAGGCAGGGGGCATTCCTACCCTACCTGGAGGTGCTGGGGACCTTCTGCATGCAAAGCAGGTTTCCCGCTTGTCCTGTGCTTTCTCGGCATGAGTCAAAGTGGCTGTACCTTTGCCTCGCCACTTTCCCCTGAAACACCTGACATTTACTACTAAATCGGAACAAACAACCATCAGCAGAGGAACATAATAATAATAATAATAATAATAATAATAATAATAATAATAATAATAATAATAATAATAATAATTTATTATTTATACCCCACCCATATGGCTGAGTTTCTCCAGCCACACTGGGTGGCTTTCAGGGAAGTATTAAAATACAATAATTCATCAAATATTAAAAGCTTCCCTAAACAGGGCTGCCTTCAGATGTCTTCTAAAAGTCAGATAGTTGTTTATTTCTTTGACATCTGGTGGGAGGGCATTCCACAGTGCAGGCGCCACTACTGAAAAGGCCCTCGGTGCTGGACCTCAGTGTCCGGGCAGAACGATGGGGGTGGAGATGCTCTTTCTGGTATACAGGGCCGAGGCCATTTAGGACTTTAAAATTCCATACCAACACTTTGAATTGTGCCCGGAAATGTACTGGGAGCCAATGTAGGTCTTTCAGGACCGGTGTTATGTGGTCTTGGCGGCCACTCTCAGTCACCAGTCTAGCTGCCGCATCCTGGATTAGTTGTAGTTTCTGGGTCACCTTCAAAGATAGCCCCATGACTAGCACATTGCAGTAGTCCAAGCGGGAGATAACTAGAGCATGCACCACTCTGGCGAGGCAGTCCACGGATAGGTAGGGTCTCAGCCTGCATAGCAGATGGAGCTGGTAGACAGCCGCCCTGGACACAGAATTGACCTGTGCCTCCATGGACAGCTGTGAGTCCAAAATGACTCCCAGGCTGCACACCTGGTCCTTCAGAGGCACAGTTACCCCAGTCAGGACCAGGGAGTCCTCCATAGCCACCCTCCCGTCCCCCCCTGTCTTGTCAGGATTCAACCACAATCTGTTAGCCACCACCCATCCTCCAACCTCCCCCAGACTCCCACACAGGACCTTCACTGCCTTCACTGGTTCCGATTTGAAAGAGAGGTAGAGCTGGATATCATCCGCATACTGATGAACACCCAGCCCAAACCCAATTTCTGTTTGTTCTGATTCAGCTCTAAACCACAGGTTTAGAGGAAAGCAGAAGTATGAATGAGCATTTATTGGGTGGCAGACATATTTTCCTTTCCATTATGCATTTCCCTGGCATTCTCCAGTCTGCCTGAAGGACTGTGCTTCCTGGCCTGAAAAGGTCCCATGGGAGAAGTTCCCCAGTGGTGTTTACTCCTTGGTCTTAATGAAATGTGGGAAGCTAGGAAGAAGGGGCCACAAGCGTTTGAGATTGGTGCACTTCCTGAATGGCGGGTTTTAAGGAAAGTTCTTCAGTTTCAGGGGCCAGGGGAGAAAGCACCTTTCCGCACTGAATTCTTTCAAAACCCTTTCACTGAATTCTTTTCACTTCAACAAAAATAGCAACCACAGCAGCTGCCAGGGACAGGGACACAGTCTACCCACCTGCTCATGCTTACTGGAAAGCTGAGCCAAGAATATCGTCGGGTTTTCAGGAAGCACAGGAACCCAGTAAGGCTGCTGAGAGCGTGTTGGAGGAGGAACGATTTGCAGATTGAAAGACAGGATGCTCACAAACACTCGTTGGCCACTTTCAAAGTAAGGAAAGTCCAACGCGATCTGTGCACCCCACCCACATGAGAAATGTCTCAAAAGTTTCTTGATAATTTTCTAATGCAATTTTGTTTCTTTTATTTGATGGCTTTAATAAGAAAAAAATGGACAAAATTTTCAGCAGAGCACTAGCTTAAATTATTATATTGTATCTGTTTTGAGTATTTGTACAGTGCAATCCTATTCGAGCCTATTACTTAGAAAAGGGGATGGAGGAGAAATTTGTTTCTGTTAGCAATTAAATGTAAGCCCCCCCCCCCGCACTATAAATTTAAAGCAGTATCATACCACTTTAAACAGCCAAGGCTTCCCCTAAAGAATCACATATTTTCTTAAGATGGAGAGTTGTTCAGACACCCCTATTCCCCTCACAGATCTATAATTATCAGAGGGGTTTAACAGTCAATGGCTCTTTCCATGCATGGATACTAGACTACGTTTATTGTACATAAATCAGGACAAAGAAAACATGGCTTCTCTCCTTGTCGTTCTTCTCAGAGAGAGAGAAAACAAAAGTAATACAGAGCGGATGTTCCGCTCACGGGACTCCAGCAATCTGTGCTGGAATGTAAACAGACATGTGACATGTAACAATCCCACATATCTGCAGCAAGGGTGGAATGGAATTCCCAACAGCTGAGAGACATAGGACTGATGGACAGGCCTTTTCCTAACTTGTAAGTGTACTTTTGACAATAAAACTTTTATGGACTTGGCAAGTTACTGGTGGTTGTAATAGGCCAACATTCTCCTTTGAAAATCTGGGAATACAGTGGTGCCTCACAAGACGAATGCCTCGCAAGACGAAAAACTCGCTAGACGAAAGGGTTTTCCGTTTTTTGAGTCGTTCCGCAAGACGAATTTCCCTATGGGCTTGCTTCGCAAGATGAAATGTCTTGCGAGTTCTTGCGAGTTTGTTTCCTTTTTCTTAAAGCCGCTAAGGCGTTAATAGCCGCTAAGCCGCTAAGCCGTTAATAGCCGCTAAGCCGCTAATAGCCGTGCTTCGCAAGATGAAAAAACCGCAAGACGAAGAGACTCGCGGAACGGATTAATTTCGTCTTGCGAGGCACCACTGTATCAGTGTCTGATTAGCAATTACTTGCTTTTATTAATTTGACCTGATTCTACAACTTTCCAACCTCCCAGCTTATCTGTACTTCCCCCCAAAATGCACTTCAAAATAAAAAAAATAAAATTCGTAATTGCCAGAAACTTTCTAACTTGGTTCTCACACGATTTGAGTCAGAGCTATTATTTTCACATTTTACCCATTAATGAGTGTTATACAATGGATATGAGTAGGTTTCTAAGGCGATTTTAGTAGTGGGGCTGAGAAAGCAGGGAGGGAAGGATAAAGCATTAATTATCTTTAGAAGATGAATTCATGCTGCTAATAATAGGAACTGTCAGCAGTTTCAGTGCGGGGGACTTGTGGCAACTTTGCCAATAGTGTAAGCTTAGTTCATGATTAGCATTATTTTTGAAGCAGTTGTTTTATCCATTTGGTGCTCATGCTAGTTGCGCAGACTGAATTGAACTGCATGGTGTCTGTGGTGTGTGTGGGGGGGAATGAACCATATAAATAAACTCCCCTATAAATAGGAGAAGGGCATTTTGGGGTTGAAATAGGCCACAACTTTATTGATTACAGATGTCAGTAGGTTTGGCCAAGGCATCAGATGTACATCTGATAACAAGCAGCCCGCCTGCTTGTTGATAGATGTGGTGTGGTCAGCCCTGCAGTGGGGAGCTGTCCTATCATGAACAAGGTGCCACAACCCTGTCCAGGTTGGGTGATGTGTTTTGGCCCATTGGCCCCCACCTGGACCCACTCAGTTAAGGATCCAACCCAATGCCTTATCCACTCAAATTCTGACAGTTGCTATGAGGTTAGCAGACCGGCCAATATGTCAGCAGGTAAAATTCATCCCTTACGACCGAATAAACCATAACAAGGTCTGGAGCTGTCCTGCCATTCCCTCTGGGCAAGTCCTTTAATGTCTAGGTGCCCTCTTTAATACCACAGGGGTGTGCGCCCTTCAGCCCACCTCCCAAGCAGTCTGATGGGTCCACAAGGCAGACCCCGGTAGTCGTTCTGGCACAACCAGTAAGGGGAGGCACCAAACATCACTTATTCCACCCCCTGAGTCTGAGCTATGGCTGCTCTGCACAACAAAGGCCACCCACCCAGGTGAGAGAATATTTCAAAATCCACGTTTGTATCCCACTCTTTTTCCATGGAGCTCTGGGGCCCTCATTTTATCCACCCACCCTCAAGTAGATTTGCCTGAGAGATGGTTAATTGGTTAGGCCAAGACTGGAGAACCTCAGGCCTAGGGGGGTGTGTGTGTGTGTGTGTGTGAAATTTCGACTGGCCTTTGTAAGTTTCTACAAGCCACCCCATCACTCCTGAGGCCACACTCCTCACCAGCCTTGCATCACATCTTCCTTGAGTGTTCTTAGAATCATAGAATCATAGAGTTGGAAGAGACCACAAGGGCCATCGAGTCCAACCCCCTGCCAAGCAGGAAACACCATCAGAGCACTCCTGACATATGGTTGTCAAGCCTCTGCTTAAAGACCTCCAAAGAAGGAGACTCCACCACACTCCTTGGCAGCAGATTCCACTGTCGAACAGCTCTTACTGTCAGGAAGTTCTTCCTAATGTTTAGGTGGAATCTTCTTTCTTGTAGTTTGGATCCATTGCTCCGTGTCCGCTTCTCTGGAGCAGCAGAAAACAACCTTTCTCCCTCCTCTATGTGACATCCTTTTATATATTTGAACATGGCTATCATATCACCCCTTAACCTCCTCTTCTCCAGGCTAAACATGCCCAGCTCCCTTAGCCGTTCCTCATAAGGCATCGTTTCCAGGCCTTTGATCATTTTGGTTGCCCTCCTCTGGACACGTTCCAGTTTGTCAGTGTCCTTCTTGAATTGTGGTGCCCAGAACTGGACACAGTACTCCAGGTGAGGTCTGACCAGAGCAGAATACAGTGGCACTATTACTTCCCTTGATCTAGATGCTATACTCCTATTGATGCAGCCCAGAATTGCATTGGCTTTTTTAGCTGCCGCGTCACACTGTTGGCTCATGTCAAGTTTGTGGTCAACCAAGACTCCTAGATCCTTTTCACATGTACTGCTCTCAAGCCAGGTGTCACCCATCTTGTATTTGTGCCTCTCATTTTTTTTGCCCAAGTGCAATACTTTACATTTCTCCCTGTTAAAATTCATCTTGTTTGTTTTGGCCCAGTTCTCTAAACTGTCAAGGTCGTTTTGAAGTGTGATCCTGTCCTCTGGGGTGTTAGCCACCCCTCCCAGTTTGGTGTCATCTGCAAATTTGATCAGGATGCCCTTGAGTCCATCATCCAAGTCGTTGATAAAGATGTTGAATAAGACCGGGCCCAAGACAGAACCCTGTGGCACCCCACTAGTCACTCTTCTCCAGGATGAAGAGGAACCATTGATGAGCACCCTTTGGGTTCTGTCAGTCAGCCAGTTACAAATCCACTGAGTGGTAGCATAGTCAAGACCGCATTTTACCAGCTTCTTTACAAGAATATCATGGGGCACCTTGTCAAATGCCTTGCTGAAATCAAGGTAGGCTACATCCACTGCGTTCCCTTCATCTACCAGGCTTGTAATTCTGTCAAAAAACGAGATCAGGTTAGTCTGACATGACTTATTTTTCAGAAATCCATGCTGACTATTGGTGATCACAGCATTCCTTTCTAGGTGTTCACAGACTGTTTGCTTAATGATCTGCTCCAGAATCTTCCCTGGTATTGATGTCAGACTGACTGGGCGGTAATTATTTGGGTCCTCTCTTTTCCCCTTTTTGAAAATAGGGACAACATTTGCCCTCCTCCAATCTGCCGGGACTTCGCCTGTTCTCCAGGAATTCTCAAAGATGACTGCCAGTGGTTCTGAGATCACATCTGCCAGTTCTTTTAATACTCTTGGATGCAGTTCATCTGGCCCTGGAGACTTGAATACATCTAAACTAGCCAAGTATTCTTGTACTATCTCCTTAGTTATTCTGGGCTGTGTTTCCTTTGCTGAATCATTTGCTCCAAATTCTTCAGGTTGGGCATTGTTTTCTTTATCGGAGAAGACTGAGGCAAAGAAGGCATTGAGGAGTTCAGCCCTTTCTGTGTCCCCTGTTTGCATTTCACCATCTTCTCCTCTGAGTGACCCCACTGTTTCTTTGTTCTTCCTTTTGCTACGGACATACCCATAAAAGCCTTTTTTGTTGCTTTTAACCTCTCTAGCAAGCCTGAGTTCATTCTGTGCTTTAGCTTCCCTGACTTTGTGTCTACACGCGCTGGCTATTTGTTTGAATTCCTCTTTGGTGGTTTCCCCCCTTTTCCATTTTTTGTACACATCCTTTTTTAATCTTAACTCAGTTAAAAGTTCTTTAGATAGCCACCCTGGCTTCTTTAGGCACCTTCCATGTTTCCGTCTCATTGGTATTGCCTGACGTTGTGCTTTTACTATCTCCCTCTTAACAAACTCCCAGCCATCATGAACTCCCTTTCCTTTTAGTATTACTGTCCATGGGATTTCACCCAGCACTTCCCTAAGTTTTATGAAGTCGGCTTTCTTAAAGTCAAGAAATTGAGTCCTAGTATGCTTGGCTGCTCCTTTCCGCTGTATAGTAAACTTCAGAAGAGCATGATCACTCGTGCCTAATGATCCTTCCACTTCTACCCCACTAACCAGGTCATCAACATTGGTTAGGACCAGATCTAAAATGGCTGTTCCTCTTGTTGCTTCTCCCACTTTCTGGACAATGAAGTTGTCTGCAAGGCCAGTGAGGAATCTGTTTGACCTTATGCTCTTGGCAGAGTTTGACATCCAACAAATATCCGGGTAATTGAAGTCCCCCATTACTACTATCTCCCTTCCTTTTGCATGCTTGGCCATCTGTTCCAGGAAGGCATCATCTATGTCCTCCGTTTGGCTTGGGGATCTATAGTAAACTCCCACAATGAGGTCTCTGTTATTCTTCTCTCCCTTAATTTTGACCCAAATGCTCTCACTTTGGCTTTGAGATTCTAAATCTTGGATCTCTTCACAGGTATACACATCCCTGACATATAACGCCACTCCTCCCCCTTTCTTGTCTGGTCTGTTTCTCTTAAATAGATTGTATCCCTCCATTATTACATTCCAATCATGGGACTTATCCCACCAGGTTTCAGTGATGCCTATTATGTCATATTTAGTTTGCTGTACCAAGAGCTCAAGCTCATCTTGTTTATTTCCCATGCTTTGCGCATTAGTGTACAGACATTGAAGTCCATTAATCATTCCCCCGTGTCTCTTATTTAAGGATTTTTTCCTCCCACCACTAGGTCTGCATGCTGTTTGCTCCATTTGGTCTATGACATTTGGATGATCATCTTCATCAATTGATAGACTCCTACCTTCAGGAGCACTGTCTCCCTCCCCCACATTAGTCAGTTTAAAGCCCTCCTGATGAGGTTTCTGAGATTTTTGGCAAAAACATTCCTCCCAACCGTTGTGAGGTGCAGCCCATCGCTTGCCAGAAGTCCATCTTCAAGAAACTGCAGTCCGTGATCTAAGAATCCAAACCGCTCCTGTTTACACCATTTGCGAAGCCAGCTGTTCACTTCCACTATTTTCCCCTCTCTCCCTGGGCCACGTCGTTCAACTGGGAGGACAGATGAGATGACAATTTGTGCATTTAGTTGCTTCAATTTCCTGCCGAGAGCCTCGTAGTCTCTTTTGATCTTCTGGAGGCTATTGCTTGCAGTGTCATTGGTTCCCACATGAACCAAGAGGAAGGGGTATTTGTCAGTGGGTTTTATGATTCCTTGCAGTCGTTCAGTTACATCTTGGATCTTAGCCCCGGGGAGACAGCACACTTCCCGAGACATCTTGTCAGGCCCACAGATCACTGCTTCTGTTCCCCTCAGTAGGGAATCCCCTATCACCACTACACGCCTCCTCTTAGGTCTGGTCGGGGTTCTTCTGTGAGCTGTCCGTTCCAAGGTCGCCTGCACATTCCCTGAGGACTGACTTTGCTGCTCGTCTTCATATACCTGATCGACTGTAATGAGGGAGAGATCCTCAAATGGAGTGTGCTCTTCGTCTTCCATACTAGGGGAGAGGACCTCAAAGCGATTGTGTATTTCTAAACAATCAGAGCGAACCCTGGGCCTCCTACTTCTTTGAGTCACGTTTCTCCATATATCTGGCTCCTGTGTTGGTGAGCTAGCCTCCTTCTCAGGGGAGTCCCCTGTCTCCTCCTTGGTGGAGACGGTGTGCTCTGTTGCTTCCAAGAAGAGCTCCAGCTCTCTAATTCTTTGGAGCGTAGCTACACGTTCCTCCAGTTGCTGGACTTTGTCTTTTAAGACAGCAATCAACATGCAATTGCTGCAGGTAAAGCTGCCTGCAATCTTTGGCAAGATGGCAAACATTGCGCAGGAACCGCAGGCGACTGCAGCTGTTCCCTCCTCCTCCATCTTGAGTACGTGTCGTTGGGGGTGGCTACAGCAGTCCTCCATCATAAAAAGTGTGAAGACAGGACAAATAACTCCCCCCACAAAAAAAACCCTAGGTCTCCCCCAACAAACGTTTGAGACTAGCTCCCCTAAATCTAAAATATGGATCAAACTGCGCGCGCCGCTAGGCGCGCGCCGCTGCCCTGCTAGCTCTGATAAGCTCCTCCCACAGCTAATCACCTGCCTCAACAGAAACCCTGCCCCCTCTGACCTTTGCACAGGGAGAACAGCTAATCAGCCACAAAGACACACACAAGAAAACCCTTTTTGCTCCTTCTTCAACTGCTGCCCTGCTAGCTCTGATAAGCTCCTCCCACAGCTAATCACCTGCCTCAACAGAAACCCTGCCCCCTCTGACCTTTGCACAGGGAGAACAGCTAATCAGCCACAAAGACACACACAAGAAAACCCTTTTTGCTCCTTCTTCAACTGCTGCCCTGCTAGCTCTGATAAGCTCCTCCCACAGCTAATCACCTGCCTCAACAGAAACCCTGCCCCCTCTGACCTTTGCACAGGGAGAACAGCTAATCAGCCACAAAGACACACACAAGAAAACCCTTTTTGCTCCTTCTTCAACTGCTGCCCTGCTAGCTCTGATAAGCTCCTCCCACAGCTAATCACCTGCCTCAACAGAAACCCTGCCCCCTCTGACCTTTGCACAGGGAGAACAGCTAATCAGCCACAAAGACACACACAAGAAAACCCTTTTTGCTCCTTCTTCAACTGCTGCCCTGCTAGCTCTGATAAGCTCCTCCCACAGCTAATCACCTGCCTCAACAGAAACCCTGCCCCCTCTGACCTTTGCACAGGGAGAACAGCTAATCAGCCACAAAGACACACACAAGAAAACCCTTTTTGCTCCTTCTTCAACTGCTGCCCTGCTAGCTCTGATAAGCTCCTCCCACAGCTAATCACCTGCCTCAACAGAAACCCTGCCCCCTCTGACCTTTGCACAGGGAGAACAGCTAATCAGCCACAAAGACACACACAAGAAAACCCTTTTTGCTCCTTCTTCAACTGCTGCCCTGCTAGCTCTGATAAGCTCCTCCCACAGCTAATCACCTGCCTCAACAGAAACCCTGCCCCCTCTGACCTTTGCACAGGGAGAACAGCTAATCAGCCACAAAGACTCACACAAGAAAACCCTTTTTGCTCCTTCTTCAACTGCTGCCCTGCTAGCTCTGATAAGCTCCTCCCACAGCTAATCACCTGCCTCAACAGAAACCCTGCCCCCTCTGACCTTTGCACAGGGAGAACAGCTAATCAGCCACAAAGACACACACAAGAAAACCCTTTTTGCTCCTTCTTCAACTGCTGCCCTGCTAGCTCTGATAAGCTCCTCCCACAGCTAATCACCTGCCTCAACAGAAACCCTGCCCCCTCTGACCTTTGCACAGGGAGAACAGCTAATCAGCCACAAAGACACACACAAGAAAACCCTTTTTGCTCCTTCTTCAACTGCTGCCCTGCTAGCTCTGATAAGCTCCTCCCACAGCTAATCACCTGCCTCAACAGAAACCCTGCCCCCTCTGACCTTTGCACAGGGAGAACAGCTAATCAGCCACAAAGACACACACAAGAAAACCCTTTTTGCTCCTTCTTCAACTGCTGCCCTGCTAGCTCTGATAAGCTCCTCCCACAGCTAATCACCTGCCTCAACAGAAACCCTGCCCCCTCTGACCTTTGCACAGGGAGAACAGCTAATCAGCCACAAAGACGCACACAAGAAAACCCTTTTTGCTCCTTCTTCAACTGCTGCCCTGCTAGCTCTGATAAGCTCCTCCCACAGCTAATCACCTGCCTCAACAGAAACCCTGCCCCCTCTGACCTTTGCACAGGGAGAACAGCTAATCAGCCACAAAGACACACACAAGAAAACCCTTTTTGCTCCTTCTTCAACTGCTGCCCTGCTAGCTCTGATAAGCTCCTCCCACAGCTAATCACCTGCCTCAACAGAAACCCTGCCCCCTCTGACCTTTGCACAGGGAGAACAGCTAATCAGCCACAAAGACACACACAAGAAAACCCTTTTTGCTCCTTCTTCAACTGCTGCCCTGCTAGCTCTGATAAGCTCCTCCCACAGCTAATCACCTGCCTCAACAGAAACCCTGCCCCCTCTGACCTTTGCACAGGGAGAACAGCTAATCAGCCACAAAGACACACACAAGAAAACCCTTTTTGCTCCTTCTTCAACTGCTGCCCTGCTAGCTCTGATAAGCTCCTCCCACAGCTAATCACCTGCCTCAACAGAAACCCTGCCCCCTCTGACCTTTGCACAGGGAGAACAGCTAATCAGCCACAAAGACGCACACAAGAAAACCCTTTTTGCTCCTTCTTCAACTGCTGCCCTGCTAGCTCTGATAAGCTCCTCCCACAGCTAATCACCTGCCTCAACAGAAACCCTGCCCCCTCTGACCTTTGCACAGGGAGAACAGCTAATCAGCCACAAAGACGCACACAAGAAAACCCTTTTTGCTCCTTCTTCAACTGCTGCCCTGCTAGCTCTGATAAGCTCCTCCCACAGCTAATCACCTGCCTCAACAGAAACCCTGCCCCCTCTGACCTTTGCACAGGGAGAACAGCTAATCAGCCACAAAGACGCACACAAGAAAACCCTTTTTGCTCCTTCTTCAACTGCTGCCCTGCTAGCTCTGATAAGCTCCTCCCACAGCTAATCACCTGCCTCAACAGAAACCCTGCCCCCTCTGACCTTTGCACAGGGAGAACAGCTAATCAGCCACAAAGACACACACAAGAAAACCCTTTTTGCTCCTTCTTCAACTGCTGCCCTGCTAGCTCTGATAAGCTCCTCCCACAGCTAATCACCTGCCTCAACAGAAACCCTGCCCCCTCTGACCTTTGCACAGGGAGAACAGCTAATCAGCCACAAAGACACACACAAGAAAACCCTTTTTGCTCCTTCTTCAACTGCTGCCCTGCTAGCTCTGATAAGCTCCTCCCACAGCTAATCACCTGCCTCAACAGAAACCCTGCCCCCTCTGACCTTTGCACAGGGAGAACAGCTAATCAGCCACAAAGACGCACACAAGAAAACCCTTTTTGCTCCTTCTTCAACTGCTGCCCTGCTAGCTCTGATAAGCTCCTCCCACAGCTAATCACCTGCCTCAACAGAAACCCTGCCCCCTCTGACCTTTGCACAGGGAGAACAGCTAATCAGCCACAAAGACGCACACAAGAAAACCCTTTTTGCTCCTTCTTCAACTGCTGCCCTGCTAGCTCTGATAAGCTCCTCCCACAGCTAATCACCTGCCTCAACAGAAACCCTGCCCCCTCTGACCTTTGCACAGGGAGAACAGCTAATCAGCCACAGAGACGCACACAAGAAAACCCTTTTTGCTCCTTCTTCAACTGCTGCCCTGCTAGCTCTGATAAGCTCCTCCCACAGCTAATCACCTGCCTCAACAGAAACCCTGCCCCCTCTGACCTTTGCACAGGGAGAACAGCTAATCAGCCACAGAGACACACACAAGAAAACCCTTTTTGCTCCTTCTTCAACTGCTGCCCTGCTGCCTCACAGAATATGTCCTCACAGAATTCTTGCCTCACAGAATATGTCCTCGAACTCCCATAATGCTTCTTGCTTGCCTGGAGGGAGGATAGAGAGGAGTAAGTGAGTGTGTGTAGAAATCAACTTTCTGTAAGGGTAAAATGTACATTTATTGCTCTGCCCACATTGGCTCTGTCCACCTTTGGTCTGCAAAATGTTTCCCCCTTCCAGGTTAGGGTCACGCAATGCACTTCAAGACTGAGTGGATAACCCAACCCTTTCTGTACCACACTGGTTCTTAATGTCTCAGCATGTCCATTTACCATGATGGAACCTGATAGCTTGAGGCACTTTCGCCCCCTGAATTAAAAGGGCAACCATTGTTACTGGTTCTATCACTTGGCTATCACTAACTCTCCCATAACTCCATCTGTTGATACAAAATACCCCACATATGGGCAACTTGAGCTTTCTCAATCACATAGCATACTGCCTGATACCAAGACAGACCATCTCTCCATCTAGCTTAGTATTGTCTACACGGACTGGCAGTGGCTCTTCAGGGATTCAGGCAGAGGTCTTTCCCAGCACTATGTGGAGGCAAAAGGCTCCCAGGAACTTGGGATCTTCTTTGTGCAAAGCTCAACCACAGAGCTAAAGCTGTTTCCCAAGTCAGGGGTCATGGAGGAAAGGCTGTGATAATTGGCAGGAGGAGGAGGCAAATGTTGTCTATCGATGGCTCCACTAAGAAGGGCAATGATGTTTTGCTGCTGGTGTGCTCAGAATTTCTAGCTGGTGGCTCAGAATTGAATGCAAACTCTGTGTCCTGTGATTATACATTGAGTCTTTTTTTTATTTTATTCCTGTCTCCGGCTAGAGTCGACACACACATTTCTGAAATATGCATTTCTGTGATTTTGAGCATCTCCTTAAAAAAACAACCACCCTTCGCACTTCAGGTAGGCGGCTGTCATTCTGTGATTTATCTCTAGCTGCTGGCAATATTGTAGTAATAATCCTAACCTTGCAAACAATAGGTCTTGGTGCTTTGTCCCCATCTCCCAACTACCCCATCATTCCCATATCCCATTTACATGATCAAACACATCCACTGTGAAGGAAAATCTATTGACTGTAACATTACTGTTGCTTTCACCCCTATTCTTTTCTTTAAGGTCAGATAAACAGCTCCGCTGGTGCCAAATCATCTGGAAGGATATATTGGCATACTACTGGTGAAATTGATGTCTGCTGTCCAGAAAAGTATCAAAAATTGGCCTGTTTTTATGACATTACTCTACGTGGCTTAGATTCCCCAGGCTACTTGCTGTTAAATACACAGAACTGAAAACCAATGTAGGCTTTTCATGGTGCTACCCATTTTGACCTGGTTGGAACCCTTTTTTGACCAAAGCTATTTCTAAGGATAGCTTCCTGTTCTTTATTCCTTTGAAACCTTCTGTCCCCATATGCCAAGGTCCTGATCTGGACCAGACTTTCAAGATCTACATTTTGTTGCTCTCCCCCTGCCTCCTGCAGCAGAGAACTTGAGGGTGGTGGAGTCATTAAGAATGGTTCCAGGCAGTGGCGTAGCGTGGGTTGTCAGCACCCGGGGCAAGGCAAGTAATTTGCGCCCCCTAACCCGTGGATTTGCCCTAACCCCAGATGTTGTGCCTGGTGCGGCCGGCCCCCCCTGCACCCCCATGCTACGCCACTGGTTCCAGGGGCTTCTAAGTGCATCAAGGATAAAACAGCACCACCTAACAGCCAACAGTTTTTGTGTATATAATCATCACAGAAGCCTCTGAGGTCCTTCTGTGTTCCCATCCTTAACAATATTATTTCCCTTCTACCTCCTATTTGATCTCTGAACACATCCCCACATTCAAGGCACTATTATACCACTTTAACAGACATGGCTTCCTCTTCAAGGAAACCTGGGAACTGTAGTTTGTTAAGGGTGTGTTGTGTCATTAGGAGACCCCAATTCCCATCAAAGGGCTACAGTTCTCAAAATAGTTTAACAATCCTTCTTCCAGGGAACTCTGGAAATTGCTCTTTTTTACCATGAACATCAAACTATCCCTCAAAACGCCCTTTTGACATCTTACATTTTCTTTGTTCAAATACCTTTGAATGACATCAGCTGTAAGAAGGTGGAAGTGGCTTCCCCAGAATGGCCTTGTGGGACAATTGGGGAGGCCTGGTGGGTTCCTCACCCCCGGTATAAAGTCCGAGGGTCTTGCAATGGGATATTGGAAGGGCCTCATCAAGACTAGGGAAGTAAATTCTTTGTGTGGCCAACAGAACAACAGGATAGATATGTTAGAAAAATCCTAATCAATTAAATTCCCTGCTTCCTTTAGGTCATGCTTGTTTGCCAGTTTTTTCTTTAAATCACTAGGCTGCTTTCTCTAACTTATTTACCTAAATCCATCTTCCTGCAACTTAAAGCTCTTGTGCTTTCATAAAATTCCCAGTGGAAATGTAACATAACCTCATCAAGAATAATTGTTCTTCCTTGCATCAAGTACTCTGAAGCTGGCATGCCCCACTTTAATCTTCTTTTCCTTAGACAACCCAACTTTCTCCTCGAGATTTCCTTCTGTACCTTACAAGCTAAACCCTTAATCATCTTTACTGTTGTCCTTTCCCATATTCTCTCATTTTGTCTACATCTTTGTGTAGAACATGTGGCTAAAACAAGCATAGCTCCCTGAGTCTCAAAGCATGAAGGTTGAGTCCATAAAGTGTAGGGAGCTGAAAGGGGACACAGAGGGTTGATAAAGTTCTGGGATAATTGCACCTGTCTTGCATTGCATGCTATTACTAAACAGACTTCGGTCTTCTGAGTTTTCAACTCCAATATTGTGTAACCTTCAGCGACTCCTGGATTGTTTCCAAGTCCAGTTCAAAGTGCCTTTTCAACTCTTAAAATGTTTGAGATCAAAATTTGCAAAGCACGATATGGGAAAGGGCCATAGCTTAGAGTGATATTACGGCATGCTTTGCATTCAAAAGTTCCCAAGTTCAATTCCTGGTATCTTCAGGAAGGTTTGGGAGAAAACACTGCCTGAAAGCCAGGAGAGCTGCTGCTGTTAGTGTCAACAATACTGAGCTGGATGGACCTTCTCCTGATGCACAATAAGGCAGCTTCCTGTGTTCTGTGTAAAAGATTATCTCCTTCCACATGATCTTCAAGAAAAGTCCTTCTCATCCCATCATTGCCCTAAGTGCAGCTGCTGTGTATGCAGGACAGGATCATTTAGTAGCAGAGCCTGGGTTGCAGAACATCAAAGATGTTCACCAGATGCTATAGTCAGATACATTTCCAGCCAAGCTAAGTTCATAGATTCATGTGTTCTGATGCCTTCAGCATATGCCATGTTATGAATCTGGCCTAGATACTTGCATGAAACATATTATTCAATGCCTTACAGAGCGGCATATGTTCAATGTCTTACTAGCAAATTGTAGGAAATGTACCTTCATTTTCCTCTGCTTTCAAAGTCTGCCTTACTCCTCTGAGTAATATCAGCAATTCCAGCAGTCTCCCAAGACAAGTAGCACCAGATGCCATGGAAGAATTACCTAACCATCCATAATGATGATACCTTCCCAATTAACAGTTTGTTTATGTTCTGAAGCATGAATCTCTCATTAGGCAGGATAAATATATATAATGGGTAGAAATGGTGAGTGTTCTTATTATACATATAAATGTATAATCTCTTTTATGAATCCTTCTATTGGTGGGCTTCAGTGATATCTTGGGAGAGTGATGTTCTCTGCTAATTACATCCAGTATAAAAGAACATTTCCTTGTGTTGGTTTAAAAATAAAACAGTGATTTCCTATTGGATTAGTACTGCTGCTTAATTCAACATGGTACCTCAGAGATAAAAGGAAGAAATAGGTTCCTTCTCAGAAGGGTTTATGATTAAGATTAGAAACAAAGAGGAATAGGAGCAAATGTAGACGTGATTCTTGCCAATATAACGGCATGCAAGCATTGCTTACACCTTTCAGAATTTAAAAACATGGATGGAAAACCTATTTATTTATTCCCAAATAGAAGATACAGACAAGCATGGCATAGTTTACAACACTGACCCTGAAGTCCTATACACATCAATGCAGAAGTAAATCCAATTGAGTGCAATGGGTAAAACAAGTCTGGGGAAACTGGGTTGTCCATCTCCCATCTTCCCTGAATGTTGTCCATGTTGGCTGAGGCTAACGAAAGTAGGAATTCTGTGGCCGCAGGTTCTCCATCCCTGGGGTACTGGGTTGGAGACTAAGAGAATATTATAATCTGCAGTAGAAGCTGAAGTAGCCCTCTCTACGTGTAAGGCTAAAGATAGTTGACCACATTGCTCCTCTGCTTTGGTCATCTACAGCAGATGGTGGGATGGTTCTTTTCTTCAAGTCTGGTACATCTGGGTGGCCTCCAACACTGGGCCTTCAAGGGATCTGAAGGACTTTGGAGTATCTTATGGTCTGTGCTGAAATGTTTAATTTCTGGGCTTCCTGCTACTGATGGTGGTGGCTTCCTTCCTTTGGATTTCTACCAACAGCTGTGCTCCTCTGGGAGAGGCTAATGGAGAGGTGACAATGTGCCATTTCAACCACACCTCTATCCATCAACATGTGTGTGTATATGTGTGTTTATAAACTAATTTGATTCATTACATAAGATATCTTTAAGTAATGGCTCCACTGTTTTTGCACATTGGTCAGGGCCCCTGAGAAAGCTGGACAATCTTGGTGGTGCAACACATGCTTTGTATCCTCAATATACTAGGTTCAAGCCCCAGTATCTCCTGGTAAAGGCTTTTGTCTGAAACCCTGGATACCTCCTGACAGTGTAGACCATGGATGGGGAACTTGTGTATCTCCAGATGTTAAACTACAATCCCCACAACCCTTGACTTTTGCCATACTGGCTGGGACTGATGGGAGTTGGAGTCTAATGACATCTGGAGGGCCACAGATTCTCCATCCCAAGTGTAGACAATACTGAGGTGAATGGATTCGGCTTCAGGCATCTTCCCATGTCCCCTAAGAGGTAACACAACATAATCTTCCATTTCTTCATCCCACTTCTAGCAGGTGCCAGGGGAGGGGGTGTGCTGGGTTCAGGAGTTAACCCGAGCAATGCGGTCCAGGTCTGGTCCCGAATCCAAGGATTCCATGAGGAGTCAGTCCAACAGGGCCAAGGCAGGAAACCAGGCAAGGTCAGGCACAGGGCAACAGGGAGGTTCCAGCAAGCAGCAATGTTGCTCCCACAACCTTGGGCGGGGTCCAGCAGCTTTTTATCTCTGACGGGGTAATGGCCAATCCTGATCCCCCAGTGACTCACCTCCCTGTCTCACCCAAAGGCGAGGACTGCTCCTGCGAGTACTCAGGTCTCTCCTTCTCTCAGACCTGAGTCTCTGCAGCTCGGGAGATGTCGGTGGGTTACTAGACCCAGAGGCCGCCTCAGCCTCTCGTGACCCAACTGGTAGTCGAGCAGCTGCACGTGATTGCCCAGCAGAGGGCAATGAGGTAATCCCCGCAACTGGAGCCAGGGCAGGATCAGGCCCCTGACATGGCTCAGCTGGTGCTTGTTGCAGGGGAACCTGTGCAGGCTGGGGCTCTTCAGAATCAGGCCCCAGACTTGGTTCAGATGCTGCCTGAGGCAGAGGATCCAGTGTGGACTGAGACTCCTCCGATTCCGAGTCCGAGCTCGTGTCCCAGGCCATCGCAGGGGTGGCACTGAAAGAGCTTATCTGAGCGTACGCCAAAATTTGGCTTCAATTTCAGTTAATACTCATAAAAGTTGAAACCTTTCTCTCCCTTTTCATTTCCCTCAGCCTCTCGTGACCCAACTGGTAGTCGAGCAGCTGCACGTGATTGCCCAGCAGAGGGCAATGAGGTAATCCCCGCAACTGGAGCCAGGGCAGGATCAGGCCCCTGACTCGGCTCAGCTGGTGCTTGTTGCAGGGGAACCTGTGCAGACTGGGGTTCTTCAGAATCAGGCCCCAGACTTGGTTCAGATGCTGCCTGAGGCAGAGGATCCAGTGTGGACTGAGACTCCTCCGGTTCTGAGTCCAAGCCTGTGTCCCAGGCCATCACAGGGGTGGCATTGAAGGAGCTTATCTGAGCGTACGCCAAAATTTGGCTTCAATTTCAGTTAATACTCATAAAAGTTGAAACCTTTCTCTCCCTTTTCATTGCTTCATTCACAGCTATTGGCAGGAGAAAAACAACCTTCATTGGCTCCTGTCTATAATGTGTGTTTCATCAGGTGGGAATTGACACAATGATGACATACTGGACACAAACAGACTGTGCAACTCCACCACATTATTGTAAAGGACTGATGGATGTTCTTTTACTTCTTAATTTAGTGACCTTTCTGTCTCTCCAAAATATACACTTGCCACTGGAGCAAGCGATACCATATCCTTCGGGCTTTTTCAATCAATCTTCCCTTTCTCCTTCCTCATTAAATCAAGTACCTATTCAGCTCACTGCTGCGAAAATGATTTGAATGTCTCAATTTGTTAAAATCCACAGCGCTCTGGCTGTGTTGAGAAACACGGCCTTGAAAGGAAACTAAATGGTAGCTACTGTTGCCATTCTTAATTTAAAAGGAATAAGGTGTGAAGGTTATGCATTATATAGCAGATTAAACACAGTTTGGTAGCACATTTACCTTGCATATTAGGCTGCTTTGCCATGAATTAGTATGTGCATTCTGAGAGAATTAAAATTAAATTTCTAATTCGGCTGATGAAACTGAGCAGGCGACCAGCAGATGTCTACCAGCTTCGGAAGGGAGGGGGAATTAGAAGCATTAGAGGCCATTTAACTTTGATGCTACAAGAGCGACTGGGGTGCAGTGATTAGAGCATTGGGCCAGAGCTGCAGAAGGGAGAGCAAGTTCAAATCCTCGTTCTGTCACAAAGCCCATTGAGTCACTTTTGAAGCCTGGCCTACCTCACAAGGAGGTTGTGAGAATAAAAGGCAGCTGGGAGAACGGATGTGTGCCGCCCTGAGCTCCTTAGAGAAAAGATGGGATAATGATAATGATAATGATTAATTAATTAAAAAGTAATAAAATGAGTATTAGTGTTATGTTAGTTATGTATCTGTAGAACAGGATTCAACTACAGTGGTACCTTGGGTTACATATGCTTCAGGTTACATACGCTTCAGGTTACAGACTCCGCTAATTCAGAAATAGTACCTTGGGTTAAGAACTTTCCTTCAGGATGAGAACAGAAATCGTGCGGCCGCGGTGTGGCAGCAGTGGGAGGCCCCATTAGCTAAACTGGTGCTTCAGGTTAAGAACAGTTTCAGGTTAAGAACGGACCTCCGGAACGAATTAAGTACGTAACCAGAGGTACCACTCTAATTTGTTGCATGTATGGAATGAAGTCCACCCGTGCAACTGGACTTATCTCCCTCTCCTCTGCTTGTGCTCTCCCCACAAGACATAAATCTGTTCTGGAGTGTTGGGGGATCCCCCAGAACAGGTTTTGAAGACATATGGGGGTTGGTGAGAAGTTCTATTGTGCAAGCAGACCTCGTTTTGTGAATGCATACCCCACTAAACACTACACTTAAGCCTGTGCTTTGCTTTTCGGTGCAGTATGCCTCTGAATCACAGGAGGGGGGAGAGCAGTTGTGCTCAGGTTCATAGGTATCTGGCTGGCCACTGTGAGCTCAGGATGCTTGACCACTTGGGCCTTGGGCCTGATCCAACACGGCTCTTCTTAGGTTCTTATGCTATCTATGTAAAGTAGGTACACCTAAGACAGCATATAACTTTCCTGAGATGTTGGCAGAAGGAGAAGATGCCTTGCAGTGCCCAGGGTATGGTTTGTGCTTTTGGGTACGAAGCGTGCTGGGTTCAGTTCCCAAACAGGAGAGAAGAACAAGTAGGCTCATAGCTCAGTAGCTCTGCATGTTAATCTCTGGCATCGCCAGGTAGGTAAGATGCATGTCCGAAATTCTGCCTGTCAGCATAGACAACATGGAGCCAGTTGGACTAATGCAGAGGTGTAATGTGGGGGGACGACGACAGGGGGACCGTGGCCCCCAACAAAAACTTCTGAGGGGGCGCAATGCTCCATGACAGGCTCAGTCATTGAGGCCAGAGCTATGGGACGGCAAATCAAGCTGTGTCCAGGTCAAGAGGGGGGAGGGTGCCGCTGCTGCCGCAACCCACCACAGAGGCTCCATTTGGATGGGGAGGGAGAGAGGCAGGCAGAAGGGCAGCTACGTTTTCTGGGGCTGGGGCTCCAGCACAGAGCAGCAGTGGGAGGCAGGTGGACAGAGGCAACGGACAAGGCGGGCTCCTTTCTCCCACTGAGTGGGCTCCACATGCATACCCCAGTGTATGCCTCCACCACAGCTGCCCAGGCCACCAGAGGGCGCAACACTTGCTCCATCCTGGGCACCAGCAACCCACGCTACACTACTGGACTAATGGCCTGACCCAATATAAGGCAGCTTCCTGTGTTCCTAAGGGAAGAAAACCCAGGACATGCTTCAAATGATGATATATAGTTAGTTTACCATGGATGAGGAAGAGGCCTGTGCAACAGATATTTTGACCATGTGATGAGTAGACATTAATTAGTCAGCGTAAAATAATTTGGCACCCCAAAGGCTGGCAAAAAAACCTCCCTCATAAATACTAAAAAGAGCCAAGTATATATTTTGCATTGCACAGTTTGAAACACTACCAGCCAGAGTGGCTGTTGTGCAGCAGTTCCAAGAAAGAACTATTAATCATTTTCCTGCCAGAAAAAGGAAAAAGGAAAAAATGCATTTAAAGCCCATCTCTAGCAGCCATGCAATATATGAGGCAATGATAGGAAATTGCCTACAGTATAAATCCCAAGGTCTGTTGGTATCATTAAGCTGGTTGGAAATATATACATCTGTTGATGCAGCTCTGAAAATGTTCGGGTTAAGCAGATCGGTAGCTGCCTGGTTCCTCAAACTATCCTCAGGTGGCCGGGGGGAAAGACACATTCATTCTCTTTCAACTTTCTTTGCTATCTCAACCTTCTTTCAAGCAAGAAAAAATTGTAGCTCATCAAAACTTTATGTTAGAGTAACTTGTGACTATCTAGTGTAGGGGGGACACACACCTCAGAACTCCACCTGGGTTTGTGGCAGTTTCAAGATTGCTTCGGGTACTGCCAGAAATATCTGTTTAAGGTCCAAGGAGTTGCACAATGGTTATCATGTGTGGTCCGTGAGGAGAGTTGAAATTTGGAAAATCTAGGAGTGCCTGGACAGTTTTGATACAGTGGTACCTCGGGTTACAGACACTTCAGGTTACAGACTCTGCTAACCCAGAAATAGTACCTCAGGTTAAGAACTTTGCTTCAGGATGAGAACAGAAATTGTGTGGCGGCAGCGGGAGGCCCCATTAGCTAAAGTGGTACCTCAGGTTAAGAACAGTTTCAGGTTAAGAACGGACCTCCAGAATGAATTAAGTTCTTAACCCGAGGTACCACTGTAGTAGTGCAACAGAGAGAGATGAATGGATGTTGTAAATATGAACAAAGGCATCCCATAGGCATTTGGTTGGCCACTGTGAGAACAGGATACAGGACTATTTGGACCACTAGACTGATCCATCATCACCACCAGTTCTATTTTTCCAGAAAAAGAGGTGCCGGAACTCACAATGAATGCCTCCCTTGTTCTCTTTTAATGGCAATGGCACCCACCTGAGAGGTGCCGGAACTGAGTTCTGGTGAGTTCTGGCTGAAAAAAACCTCTGACCACCACCAGGATCCCTACTTAGATATGGAATTACATAATTTTCCCCCTCCACTTTATTTCAGTAAAATAGCTCAGGTAGGCAGGTGCTCAACATTTCTGCTGATTTATAAACCTACAGAGTTGCAAGTAAATTAAACCAAAGATATACTCATTTTTGGAACCAGCCATGCGACAATTTATGAAGATATACTGTTATCGTTTCAAATGAGACCCCTGCTTTTCATTGCAACAGTATCATTAGCACTAACAGTTATTATTGAGGAAATAGAACCAGATGTCTCCCTAATTAGTAATTAGAATTACCTGCACAACGACTCTGAAATGATGTCGTGAAAACGGGAGGAGGTAGGAGATGTGAAATCCAGTCCTTCTTATGTTTCCAAATGTATAGCTTTGATTTTATTGATAGCAAGACTATAGGAAGCGGATGAGAAAAACAGGAGAGGCGAGGTGGCAACTGAGGCCAATACTGAGTTCAGAACAGGATTATTTAGTTTTGTCAGATGTCATTTCTTACAGGCAGTCCAATTAAGTAGTGTGTCTTGAAGGTGTTTCTATCATCTTATAGCTGGAGCAAGCTCTCTCTCCACAGAATCCATGATTAGCTTGGAATTAGCTTCCAGCAGAAGTGGTGATTGCCCCTTGCTTAGGTGGGCAGATGACATATTGGACAAAAAAAGGAGGGGTAGCTCAGTGGTAGAGCATCTGCTTTGGATGCAGAATGTCCCAGGTTCGACCCCCAGCATCTACAGGTAAATCTGGGAAAGACCCCAGTCTGAAATTCTGGAGAACTTAGTATCTAGACAATACTAAGCTAGATGGACCAATAGTCCAATAGACCAGTCATTTCCCCAACACACTTTGACAGTCAAGGACTAGATTGGACTTTTGTACAGTACATACAGGTCAACTATGACAATGTTTATGCTATTGGAGATTGCTTCTTCTCTCCTGTTCTGCTTCTGGAGACATCTCATGGACCCTTGATACAGCAATACTCTTTTGATGTTTCTGTATTCTTAAGGACTGAAGTGGCAAATCATATGTGGTGACATGGGAGCCAACTCCTTGGGGCTAAGGTTCCTATGGCTCCCCGCAAGAATATTTGAGGGGGCCAGTTCCCCCCAAAGTTGATGGACATTGCCATTCAAACGGTATCTTGTGATCAGTTATGCAGGGCAGGGGTTACACCCCAACCCTTAATATTTTATTCAAGTTGGCACCCCTGCATGGAGATATCTGTGATCGGATTGCTGAGATTAGATGGATATAGATATAGATATAGATATAGATATAGATATAGATATAGATATAGATGATATAGATATAGATATAGATATAGATGATATAGATATGGAAAAGGACCCCTGGATGGTTAAGTCCATTCAAAGGCGCATATCTCACTTTTCAGGCTGAGGGAGCTGGCATTTGTCCACAGACAGCTTTCTGGGTCATGTGGTCAGCATGACTAAACTGCTTCTGGTGCAACGCGACACCGTGACAAGGACCAGATCGCACAGAAACGCCGTATACCTTCCCGCCGCAGCAGTACCTATTTATCTACTTGCACTGGTGTGCTTTCGAACTGCCAGGTTGGCAGGAGCAGGGACAGAGCAAGGGAAGATCACCCCCTCATGCAGATTTGAACCGCCAACCTTCCGATTGGCAAGCCCAAGAAATTCAGTGGTTTAAGACCACTGCGCCACCTACATCCCTTATATATATACCATAGCTAGCTAGCTAGCTGGGGAGGTGGATGGTTTTTAGGAGATAAAAAATCCAGTGTGCCTTCATTTTACAAGTGTATACTTATGTTTTTGTTTCTCTTCATAGCAGGATTTGTTTGTAGTAAGGGACTGTGGAAGAAGAAGAGGCGAAGATGTGGCTAATTCTGAGATCAAATTATTTAGTTGGGTAGCATACCATGTCGTAGTTATTTCATGTTGCAGTTATTGCTGGAGGAGGGGGTGCTTAATCCTCCCCTCCCCCAACTTTCCCAATCTAATGTGCCCACCCGCCTGTTCCTCATACTAATCATAGTTCTCCCATGTTTGTCAATCTATGAGAAAATGCTGGCATGTGCAGCTTACTACAGTCTATCTTTGGGCTCAAGGTTACGTGGGGCATTGACTTCACTCCTAGCTCAGAGAAAACCATGACAACTTGAGCAAGTCTCGCTTCCTCAGTTAGGAAGGCATATTCTCTCACAGTATGTCTCTGCACTCAGTGATTAGCTTGCCTGTGGGATGTCAAAAAACAGACTCTCTTTCTCTCTCTCTCTCTCTCGTGTGTGTGTGTGTGTGTGTGTGTGTGTGTTTGAGTTTGAAGCTTATTGTATCCCCTACACTTAAGCTGAATGTCTGTAAGGCTGCATACACACAATACCTTTAAAACACATTCAAAACACAACCTTTTCCTCAGAAAATTCTGGGCACCACAGTCTGCCCCTCATAGCATAGCTGTCAACTTTTTCCTTTTTTAAAGGGAAATTCTCTTATTCCAAATAGGATTCCTCGCAAGAAAAGGGAAAAGTTGACAGCTATGTACAGTGCCCAGAATAATGTGCTTTAAAGTTATAGTTTGTACACAGCCTTAAAGCCTCTCCATGATTGCACCCATCTTAGGACCGGTCAGTTTGTTTGTTTCAGTAATCTTTCAGGGTTAATGCTCCCAAAGTTGGGAAACAGGAATTCATTTGCTCGATTATGCATGGGAGATGTTGGTGCTGGTGGAATTTCTCAGGTGCAAGCAGATCTGTAATATGAATGGGAAGTGGAAGAAAGGTGAGGAATGCTTAATGGGAAAACCAAGCAGTCCTCTTACCTGTTTGCCTATTCTTAGAGAATGCAGTGTTGGTCCATCATGAATTTTGCAGGCAAGATGGTAGCACTGCTGCCGATACATATTCCTGCAGGCCAGCATCCCTGCCACTTGGGCATTAGATTGTTTATCGAGTATCTCACTAGCAACAGCTTTCTGAGTTTTCTATGAAGTAGCCTTAAGAGTTGTTTAAATAAGAAGGTGGAAAGTGTAATCTGCTAGTGCTAATCCTTTCCCTTTCTCTTCTCCTTTCAGAGCATATTGATGCTGTGTTTCCAAAGGGATACAAGGTAAACCATGCCCCATATTTGTATGCTTTAATTTTCAAATAAGCCTGTTAAATCCAGGTGAGATGCCATTAAAAGCTTCATGGGCCAAGATCAGAATTGCTAGTCACACTTCTCTGATCATTTCGTCTCTTCAGGGGGTCTTGAATTCATCACTTAAAAATAAATTCTCTAACTAGAAAAGTGCATTTGATTAAAGGATACCAATGTGCATAAATTGACTTAATTAGCTTATTTATCCTTTGAAATTGCTTAAGTGGTTGAAAGGAAGCGTGACTGTGGCTCCAAACTGAAGTAGTAACTGGATTACAAGGGAGGAAAGTTCAGAACACTTCAAAGTTATTTCATATGTATTTATTTATTCAGGGCCGTCGATATGCAGAACAGCATTAAACACAAAAAATGTAGTTCCTTGCCCCAAGGAGCTAACAGTCTCGTATATGCAACAGAGAGAGGTGAGGGAAGATAACAAAGACATGAAAGGAAGTGTCAAAGAATAATAAGAGAAGAATGTGAAAGAAATGCAGATATAGGGCTGTATTGAATGAAGTGCTAGGTTAAAGTCACTTATGTGGCGAGATGTTTTGTGCCAAAAAAATGTTGTTGCACAAGAGAATGCTTGCTGGCAACTTTGTTGGCCAAAATATTGCAAGGCGAGTTTCTGCTAGTGCAGGGCCTCAGACAGAGCTCTCTCTCAGCCCTAGTTGGAGATACAGTGGTATATCGGGTTACATATGCTTCAGGTTACAGACTCCGCTAACCCAGAAATAGTGCTTCAGGTTAAGAACCTTGCTTCAGGAAGAGAACAGAAATCGTGCTTTGGCGGCGCGGCGGCAGCAGGAGGCCCCATTAGCTAAAGTGGTGCTTCAGGTTAAGAACAGTTTCAGGTTAAGTACGGACCTCCGGAACGAATTAAGTACATAACCCGAGGTACCACTGTACTGTGGGTTGAGACTGGGGTCTTCTGCAAGCAGACTGTGGTCCTTCTTTGCATATATCTCCCGTCTTTGGTTTCCGACCATGTAACAGAACCATTGTGCAGTAAATAAAACAATAATCTTAGGCATGAACAGAAGATGGAGATCTTACTGCATTAGACTGCATTAGACTGAATCACCTTTTACTTGAAGATTGATAAATACTACACTTCTCTGGGATATTTTACTGCTGCGTAAAACTTCAGATTTATAGTCTAGTTCAGAATCGTTGGTTTTAAGGAATGTGGTGGTTCTTTCAAGAAGCGTGTTTTGCTTGGCTCAGCTGAAAGACTGGGGGTTTAAACTACCTCCTGGCATTGTGAGCAAGTGGGATGAATATATTAAGGGGCAGAAGGGAATCCTGAATGAAGAGCTACAATTTCAGAGTATTTGAACCATCAATCCCTCTTCAAGGGGAACTCTGGGAATTATAGCTCTGTGAGGGGAATAGGGTTCTCCTAAAAGCCTTTAGTACCATTAATAAACTAAAGCCTCCCGAATTCTTTGGGAGAAGCCATGACTGCATACTCTCCAACATTTCTCTGATGAAAATAGGGTCGTCCCATTCCATAATGATAATTTTACTATTTATACCTCACACGTCTTACTGGCTTGCCCCTGTCACTCTGAGCAACTTCCAACATATGTAAAAAAAAAAGTGTAATGAAACATTAAACATTACAAAAACCTTCTGTATTCAGGATTGCCTTCAGACGGTTCGGGGGTCGGATAACTCCACACCCTCCAACATTTCTCCAATGAAAATAGGGACATCCTAAGTAAAACTGGGACATTCTGGGATCAAATCAGAAACTGGGACAGCTTCTCTAAATCAGGGATGTCCCTAAAAATAGGGACACGTGGAGGGTCTGTGACTGTTTAAAGTGGTATCATAGTACTTTAAAGCATGGTTTGAATGTGGCCTTGGTTGGATACAACCCATAGTCTTCACCATAGTTTAGTTTGTTTCATAATAGCTTTTAAAATATTTATTATTTATTGGACTTGTTTCTATGGCTTCTTTAATTATGGTATATTATCTCCCCCCCCCCAATATTTTTATTGTTGATTTGTTTAATGATTTCCTGCTCTGTGCTTGAATGTTCGTAATAAACAAACAATTTTAGTAAACCTTCCAACTTTTCTGTATGTTTCCATGGAGGTATTAATACATGCAAACATTTAAATTCATTTCAGTCTCTGGAATGGGTTAGGTTAAAAAGAAGAAGAAGTAAAAACCAGCAAGATTCATTTGTCATTGTTTATTTCAACGAAGCAAACACTGACAGAAAGGTTTTAAGTGCACTGTTTGTTTGGTATAGCTAATTCCAAATTATTTTGGGACCCAAGGTCCAGAAATTATTAACATGCCATTTACATAAAAGGCAGCTAATAAGTCTTCTGCTTTATTGAGTAAACAAATCTTGTAAATAAGGCACATATTATTTACCTGATAAATGCTCCATCACTACTGCTCTGAACTCATATGCAGTGTAAATTTAATTTGATTGAATCCAGTATATTTGTTTGTATTCTCCAAATACAGCAGTTCTTAGCACCCCAGCTACTTTGGATGGAACTATTGAACATCCCAGAATCACTGTCTCCATGCTGACTCAACAGTGACTGGAACATCCATGTGAAATGAAGTTTCTTTATGGGTTTGGGAACTCGTTCATTATTCATCTCCTCTTGGGCTCTGGGCTCACTTCATCTTAACATGCCATGTCATTTCTACATGGTGATAAATTATTGTCTGCAGGATTGTCTGCAGGAGACAGAGCTAAATCCATTTCTTCTGGGTCATCAACAGTACTTGAACTTTGATCCCCTAGGATGGAAGACAAGTGTCTTTATTGATATTGGCATTCCCCTTTTGAATGTCATGTTGTGGTGAGTTAATCTAAGAGATATAAAAGTAGGAAGGCATTAATAAGTACATAATAATGCTAGGGTCAAACTAAATGTGATGCTAATTCTGGGGTGTTTGGGACCACAACTCCCATCAGCCCCAGCCAGCATGGCCAATGGTGAGGGTTGGTGGGAGTTGCAGTACAGAGTGAAAGAGCTGTTTAACCATTCCCTCCTCTGCCATGGTTCTGAAGAAGACTGGCCCCCTTGCACCTGGGAAGGAAGGTCTCCCAGGATCAATGATGGCTACTGCTTCCCCAGTATTACTGCACATCTGGAGAGGCACTCATAGTGCAACAAAAGCTGGAGGAAAGCAAAACAAGACACGCCACTCTGTAACATTTGTTATGTGGAAAGGTACAGGATTTCAGCAGGAAGGGACAGGACGTGCACCAATGGGAAACAAAGCAATCTGTCTACCCACCCCAGAACTTTTTGCAGGTGCAAACAGTATTAACAGTGGGATCAAGAATAATTGCTCCTATACCATCAAGACCATCCTATACTCATCATGGAGGCATCATAAGAAGGGGCCCTCTATACTACTAGGTTTTAGAGTTAAGGAGCTGCACAAATGGAACTCCTCATGTTATGAAAATATTATCTGAAGCCCCAGATCAAATGGGGGGCAAGTCCACATATGGAAATTGTGTGGTTTTGTGTATCGGTCGATTGGTTAAAGGTAAAGGGACACCTGACCATTAGGTCCAGTTGTGACCGACTCTGGGGTTGCGGCGCTCATCTCGCTTTATTGGCCGAGGAAGCTGGCGTATAGCTTCCGGGTCATGTGGCCAGCATGACAAAGCCGCTTCTGGCGAACCAGAGCAGCGCATGGAAACACTGTTTACCTTCCCGCTGGAGCGGTACCTATTTATCTACTTGCACTTTGATGTGCTTTCGAACTGCTAGGTTGGCAGGAGGGTTGATTGGTTAAGTCATACTAAAATCATGCTGTTAATTAACTGACTCGTATTTGCTCCATATAGAATGGACTTTCCACATATTTCCCCAGCCAATAGCAGCACTTTTTGTTTTGCTTTCTCTACTGCATGACTTCCGTGCAATAGTAACGTCAGTATTTTATAGAGGTGCATATGGTGACACAAAATTCAGTGCACAGGAGAACTGTTCTATTTGAATTACATTATATTCTCTTTTTCAGTAGCTGTCCATCTCTTTTTCAGTAGCTGTCCATCTCAAATACCAAGTGGGGGGGAGGGGGAATCTATTCTCGTTTGAGGGATCTTTCCTCCCCCTCCCCATGACATTTATCACTTTATAAAAATAGTCACCACTTTCTAATGTGAGTGCTCAGTGATATTTGCTTCATTTATTTCTGTAGCAGGTGGGTTAATATTCACGACTATTTCTGGTATCTGTCGAGCTGCTGGAGGAGGCTAAGGTGTCAATAAGTATTTCAAAACAGTCAGAAATATAACATGGTGTTTTTGCCAGATAACTGGCTTAAATATTCCTGCACAATGGATAACACAGGCTTTTGACTGGGGGAAAAATAAATCTGTTTCATGTATTTTTTTTTGCATTTGAATTCTCTAGAGGATTTCCACCCCCCCACCAACCCCCCCCCCCAGCACCCACACAGACATGCTGCAAGGCATCTAAATCCTTGCTGTGATCCCAGGTAAATAGCTTTCTATCCATTCTGCTCATTGTGGTAACCCTCTCTCTTGACAGATTTAGTCTGGTGGAGGCTTTCAAAAATGGAAATGGAAAATATGTCCTCATTGAGAATGAAAGGGGGGCATTAAGGGAGCTCTTTGCAAGAAAGAACTTTTGTGTTTCGCATAGCCGTGTTTAATGCATGCCTTCCAATGATTGGTAACACAGAATTATACAGAGAGTCCCATCTTTTCTGAAAACAGGTATGTGTCAAACCATTTGTCTACAAACAGCCTGCTCTGTGCCCGCTTCGTTGGGTGGATATCTCTGTTTTGATCTCGGTTATGTTCCTTGGCTCAGGATAAAAGAACACATTTCTCATACAAAGAAAGAACAGGTGTCCCTACTTGCCTAGTTATGCGCTTAGCTTAGAAGAAGCCTGTGGTCTTGGAGCCAGAGGTCATCAATTCTATTTTCACCACTGTAGGTGTAAACTGGCCTGACAATCTCTCTTCACAGGCGGACTCAGATCATCGCAAAGGCAGAAGGAGCAGAAGCCTGTTCAAGATATGTAATTTGTTACTATTATTATTTAACCTAAGAACTCCATTGCGTACCGCAAGGGAAAGCGATGCAGGGATTAGCACTTTGGGCCGGGTCTGTTTTTTCACTCACGTTGCCTATGGCTTCCTATAAAGCAGTGGTTTCCCAAACATCCCCACCCAGGACCACTTGATAACTGCAGACGGTCTTGGTTTTCCTGCCTGTTGTTTTTTAACAACTGTAATGCACTGTGCTAGATGCTAAAGTATTTAGTTTTTCAATTTATGTTTGTGTGGATTTCAAATTGTAATTCAACAAGGAGCAATAAAAGTACAATTAAGCATCTATAAATTAAACATCTATTTAAATGTGATGGATGTGCCTGTATTAAGCTAAGTTCTCTGATGTTGGGTGTAATATTTGTCAGCCGACAACTCCCATTCTGAATCACCCTCTTTCTCTCAGAAGCACTCTATCTTAGCTTTGACTCTCCACTCCTTTCAAGGGCTTCCTCAGACCAGTTTCCTTCAGGCCCTCCCACATCTAGTTGCCAGCTGTGGCTTTATTCCTCTGAGAAAGGCAGATTCTTCTTCTTCTTCCCATGCTCACCTTCTGGATTCCACACACAAATAGCTGCTATTCGCATCATCCTTCACAGACCTGTAGCTATGCTGTTCTGCAGAGTCACTGCCATGGACCACCTGACAGAAGCTTGCAGGCCACTGCTGCACTTTGAGAACCCCCGCTCTAAAGGCTGTGGAATATCCATCACTGACATATTGTTCCTAGTGGTTTCATCCAAATGTTAAGTCCCATTGCTCATATGCTACCATAAAATAGGGATGGGGGGACCTTTTGCTCTTCAGATGTTGCTAGACTACACATCCCATCATCTGTGACCATTGCCCATGTGGCTCTGGCTGATGGATTTGGAGTAAGGGTCTAACAACAAATGTTGGCATCTGTCTGTCTCGGGAGACAATGGAGGTGTGCGTCTTCGGGGGGTAAAGTCAAATTGTTGCTGTGACTGTAGAGACCGATATGAGACAGACATGTTTTGCGGGGCAGATTTAGGGTAGCACAATCAGTTCTGCTGCAGTGGGTGCCAAGCCTAGGGGGCACAACTATGACATAGAGAATTGAGCAAAACAGAAGGCAAGAGGCAGGAGGCGGGTGCCAAATTTTGCTGAAATTTGAAAGACCAAAGTCTGCCTGTATGTTTTATTGCAGGTGGGGGCAGATGAAAGTCTTCGGTTTTGCTGCTACAGGTGCACGACGGAGCTTCTTCTCGCTGTTCTCCTCCCAGCTGTCATTCCTTCTCTGGTTGTGTCAATCTCAGTTGTGTTGGGAGGAAGACAACGCGGAGCTATGGCAAACATTCTTTTAGCACAAGCATTTCAGCTTGCTCGATGAAACAACCCCCTATCTCCTTCCCTCATTCACTGTTCTGGGAGTTCCCCATACCCTCTTTTGAGTCCCTGCAGTGGGGGGGGGGCAGGGAATGCACGGGGAGAGGAGGAGAGGGTGGGAAGTTATGTTGCACTAACAAGAGGCATCCACTCGTGAGACTCATTAGTTGTGTGGTTTTCCCCACTATTTAATTACAGACACAGAGTAGTTTTAATTGGGAATGAAGTGTTGCTGTTGTTGCCCTCCATGCCCAGATATATTATTGTCAACAAACAAACAAATAATTAAAAACCCAAACTTTGCTAAAATTAGGTTGGGGGTGGGGAGGAATTTTTCTACTGCCACCAATGGGAGATATTTCCTTAGCCTAAGAGCAAAGTGTGCATGGGAGAGTTGTGTGTGAGGAGGGAGGATTCAACCTCCCCTTTCCATGCTCTGCATTCCTAATTAAAAGTGCCCTGCCCCCCGTAATTAAAAGGAAGAAAAGCCCCATGATGGAAAGGGGAGCAATGCAATTTGTGCCATGTATTGTTGGACCCCTAGATTCTTCTGCTTCTGGAACTTGAGCATTTCCTTTAAATAATAGTAATAATAAATCACAGGTGCTTTAAGCCTTATCCTCCAAACTTAAATGATTAAGTCAACATTTGAAAATGTTGCAGTTCAACAATCAGTATTGAAAGATGGCTCATTTGATGGCACTGTTTAATCCTGTGTTTTACCAGCTTAACTCTGCAGCTCAGATGTCTGTAATGTAATTGAACTTCTCGTGGCCTTTTCCTTACTTGTGGTCCAATATATTTTCATTTTTGAAGACTACGTTATTCTTCTTTTTAAAAAAAATCTCATTAAAGATTTTGATTTGATAAATGGGACCTAACCTGGTACATAAATAAATACAGCAGGATATATTCAATCCAGTGATCTGTTGTGCACTTGGATTTCATAAATCCAAGTGAATGGTTTATCAGTTCTTCGGCCGATGTAAAACATATATTATTGCTTCTCACCTCATATGCTGAGTCTAAGTCTGATATTTTGAATGTTAAAGCAGCTGGATATAGCTGTATATAAATTATCTCTGCTTCGGATGGAATTATTTCAGGGTGGGTTTTTTAAAAAAATAAATTGGTATGAGGCTTACTTTGAGTTTTTGACTGATCTGTCAAAGCAAGAGCTACTGATCATCTTTAATATCCTGCTTTATAACTTCATCATCACCACCAATATCTTTCTCTTCAGCGCATTCATTCTATATTGTTTCTGAGGCTTATTTTCCAGATAAAACATCAATCCATGTTCCGCAGCCAATATTAGATTGAGGGATGAAAAACAACAACACAACAACAAGCAAAGAAAACCTTCTTTTGACTCTTCTGACCCAACAGTACAATGTCTGTGTTTTATTACATCGTGATTTTTTGCTGCAGCTCAGAGTCAGGTCTGACAATATTCTAGCAGCAGCTGATAGGTGCGTCTTCTACCAATATCTTATTGTAGAAGGTTCAGAATGGGTTGCCCCAATCACTCTGGGTGGCTTCCAACATATATAAAAACATAATAAAACATAAAACTTTTTTTTTTATATAAAAAAAACCTTCCCTTTTCAGGGCTGCCTTCAGATGGCTCAGGGGGTCAGATAACTCCATACACTCCAAGATTTCTCCAATGAAAACAGGACGTCCTAAGGAAACATGGGATATTCCAGGATCAAATAAGAAACTGTGAGAGCTTCTCTAAATCCAGGACTGTCCCTGGAAAATAGGGACAGTTGGAGCATTCACAACATCAGCCCCCCCGGAAAAAAAAAAGCAAATTAAAGGGGCCCCCAAGATCCCCAAGAAGCAGAGACATCACCTTGCCAACAAAGGTCCGTATAGTTAAAGCTATGGTTTTCCCAGTAGTGATGTATGGAAGTGAGAGCTGGACCATAAAGAAGGCTGATCGACAAAGAATTGATGCTTTTGAATTCTGGTGCTGGAGGAGACTCTTGAGAGTCCCATGGACTACAAGAAGATCAAACCTCTCCATTCTGAAGGAAATCAGCCCTGAGTGCTCACTGGAAGGACAGATCCTGAAGCTGAGGCTCCAATACTTTGGCCACCTCATGAGAAGAGAAGACTCCCTGGAAAAGACCCCGATGTTGGGAAAGATGGAGGGCACAAGGAGAAGGGGACGACAGAGGACGAGATGGCTGGATATGTTCTCGAAGCTACCAGCATGAGTTTGACCAAACTGTGGGAGGCAGTGGAAGACAGGAGCGCCTGGCGTGCTCTGGTCCATGGGGTCAAGAAGAGTCGGACACGACTAAACGACTAAACAACAACAACCAGATCCTGCTAGGGTATTGGGATTTCTCCATGTTGATGCTGGCCTTGGGGTTGAAGAAAAGAGGCAATCAGTGGCAGGAAGTAAGAAGGTAAAAAAGAAGCTGCACCATGGAAGAGGAAGCCACATGGAGTGAAGGAAGGTCCAGGAAGGATAGCTTGCACAAGGGGAAGGGCTGGCGCTCAGTGGTAGAGCATCTCCCTTGAAAGCAAAAGGTCCCAGGTTCAATCCTTGTCACCTCCAGTTAGGGTTGGTAATGTTCCCAGACTGACACGCTGGAGACGTGCTGGCAGTCAGTGCAGGGTCAATTCTGAGCTAAACATCCTAATGGTCTGACTTGTTTATAAGGCCTATTTTCCCAAGGGCCTCTTATAACATGCTAGCAATGGATCAATACTCATAGCAGATAGTTGGCATGAGAAACAGACAAGGAAGATTTTACAGGAGGCACATGAAAGCAGATGGAAAGAAGAATGAAAGAAGGTGGTGGGCTTCGTGGAGGACAAATCTAAGTACCCACAGTAACATTTTCTTTCCTGCAAGGAACTACAGTAGTGAGGAGAAAATACAGCAAGGCTATTTGAGGATGTGGAACCGAGTTATTTTGTGACATCACTGTTCAGCAGAGCCACCCACTCCCTTGATTCACTGCTTTCCCACATTTAGAAAACCTAGTTCCAGCTGCTGAAGAGGCACTGGTCATTTAGGTTCTGCCTTCAAGGTCAGGCAGATTCATAGGAAGTTAATGGGGTTAACTCTTAAGATGTCAATGAAGTTTAAATGCTAGTCCAGTGCTTCACGAGCTACCTGATGTGGTGGACCACTAATCTCCTTCCACATGTGCCAGGAACCAATACTATATTTGGTCCTTGAAGTGTCCCACTCAACCTGGGCTGTGGTGGAGTTGCCAGGGACTGGCAGCCAATGGCTCGTGGACCAGCGCTGGTCTGTGGGACCACCTCTTGGGTTAGCACTGTTCTAGTCCCAAGCTCTTTGAAGATGCTTGTCTGCAGTTCAAATAGACTCTGGAAACAAATTGTTAAACCCATGCAGCTAGTACAAGATCCAGACTGATGTGTTCCAGTCTCTCTATCCCAACCAACATCCTAGCAGTGGCATTCTGGAGCAGATGAAGTTTCCAAACAGCCCAAAGGCTGTCCCATGTATTCCAATGGATCTGAGGGACACTGGGTTTGTCTATCACAAAACACAGATTGCCTATAGCAAGAGTAGCAAAATACTATGTTGATTTTGCCCTTTCCATGCAGTCGATGGTTTTGCCTGAGGCCATTTTTGCTCTTTGCTTCTTGTAATGATTTTGGGTCAATGGAAATAAACCACAGCACGAGGAGTGACATAAAGGATAACTTGAAGTATTTAGTCAACCATTTGCACAGCAATCTCAGGTCTAACATCCCCATGTGACCTTCGGTCATGCCAACAAATTACCAACTGCCAAAGAAAGGTTAACCAATGTACCAAAGAAAGGAATGACTCAAAATTGTAAACCCAAGGAAGACCCAGGGCACAATCCTTGATGTTGTTGTTGTTGTTGTTGTTGTTTTGCTTAAGGTCCTCATGTTGTAGTAAGCAGCAGTTCACAGCATCAGACAGCCTATGTTCCCAGAGCCTTGTCTTGAACTCCTCTCTTCCCAGCTGCTGCTGCTGTTCTCAAAGTCATGGTCTGGGAAAGGCTCCCAGAGCTGGAGGGTAGGGTAGGGCAGGTGGAAAAGCCATTGCCTGATGACCAGTAGAAGGTCTCTCTCCCCTCCCTTCCCACCGCTCCCTCTTTCCCTCCTTGTAAGCAATAGTCACAGACCTTCCAGAAAACTAGTGTAGCGGCTCTGCCCCATCCAACAAGATGCCCTCTTCTGAACAAGTGTGTGATTGGCTGCATGACCCTCATTCAGAATCCGTTTTTCTACATAAATTGCCCCCGTTCCAAAATGTTGCAGCGGTACAGCCAGAAATAAACATGCCGCACAGAGTCCTCCTCATCTATAACCTCCTTTGGATTCCAGAATAATTTCATCACTGACTTTCCTATAAGATTCTAGCCAGGGGATGCATAATGTAGCCCATTGTCAAGAAAATAAGTAGGGGGTTTTATTCTCCCCCAAAGCAAAATGCTTCAGAACTCCTGTTTAGGTGTAGCTGGAATTAGCAACAGATTAGTGGGGGGAAGAAATCTGTAATGGGCACTTGAGGCATTTTTGAGTCCTAGTATTTGCAAAATAATTGCTATGTGTAGATGTAACTGTAGAGGTACGAATCAATAGGACTATGCAGTGCACAGTTCTTTTCCATTTGGTATTGTATGCACCGGCTAAGTAATCATATTTGAAATTAGTATTTCATATTTCCGGTGGGGGAGAAATTAAACAGCAAACAGAATTCAACTGCATCCGACAAGAGATTTCTTCTTAAGACCGCTCTCCCAAAGTTTATTATCCATTTATTTGCTATAGATTGCCTCACAGCTAGAATGGTTCCCAAGGCGGTTTACAGTAAAAACAAATTAAAAACCATTTATGCAGTTTTGTAAACAGAACCTTATGTAGTCAAGGATGCAACACAGTTTTATAGTCATGCAATGAATGCTAATAAACACTGCTTTATTTTTGATTACTATGCATGCTTGTTTAATATGGAATCTTTAAACTGGAGGGCGTTAGAGCTGCCTCTCATGCTTTATGGATTCTGCTCTGTGAAACACATTCGGTTAGTTAGTTACAGAACAATCCAATGCAGAAGAAGCAAGCTGGTGTAAATTAAGCAGGCATAAAGTTACAAACCCATTCAGCAACAGGAATTCTGCTGCTGCTGTGCCTAAGCCTGGCAGATGTAAAACAAACCTTTAAAACAGTGTTTTACACCAGGTTGCCAGGTGTAAGAATGGGCTTAGGATCCAGCCTGAGTCCCCCCTTTCTGGTCCTAGCCCCACTGCACCCCCAAAAACACCCCTTTTGGGGACCTACACTGGCCTTGGCTCAGCCATTTTCGGCTCAGCCAGCTGAGCTCCGACTGTTACACAGGTGTACCTTACGCTCAGCCAGGGTTGAGGATTTTCCAGGTGAGCTTGGCTGAGCCTCAGACCAGCTGGTTGCATCAGAGATCTGCTGCATCCTCAGCTGCTTGTCCTAACCAGTCTTTTTTAATAATAATAATAATAATAATAATAATTATTATTATTATTATTATTATTATTATTATTATTATTATTACTTTAACATAAAGATTATACAGTACATAAGAAAGGAAGGAAGAAAAAAAGAAGGAAGGTTCTCTTGAACCTTCAGACCTCCCTCCTTCCCTCCATGGGTTCCACTTCTAAATTTTATTCCTGCATCATTTACTGTAATCTATCTACAGTGGTACCTCGGGTTACAGATGCTTCAGGTTACAGGCTCCGCTAACCCAGAAATAGTACCTCAGGCTAAGAACTTTGCTTCAGGATGAGAACAGAAATTGTGTGGCGGCAGCAGGAGGCCCCATTAGCTAAAGTGGTACCTCAGGTTAAGAACAGTTTCAGGTTAATAACAGACCTCCAGAACGAATTAAGTTCTTAACCCGAGGTACCACTGTATTATATATCCATCATATCCAAAATTCATGTTACTTTACAAGTGTCATTGTATTCCTGCCAATGATTTCAACTGTTTACAGTGGTCTCTCAGATATGTTAAATAGTTATTCCAGTCTTTCACAAATACTTGGTCTTCCTGGTTTCTGATCTTTCCCGTCAGTCTTGCCGTTTCAGCATATTCCATCAGCTTGGTCTGCCACTCTTCTCTGGTCAATACTTTTTCTTCTTTCCATCTCTGGGCATGTCCTGATCAGTCTTGCCATAGTATTACCCCCTTAGTTAGTTACGATATTTCTGTAGTGCTTTTCAGGCGAGTCGGACAAAGCTGCTTACACAATACCATTAAAAAGAATAGGCATAAGATTAAAACTGTATAATGAAACAGCAAAGACAATTGATGGGGATTTTGAAGGCTAGATCTCCCCTCCCTTTAGGGTCAGGTGCTTCTCAAGTAGCCCTGTGGTGGCATTTTGTGAGGGAGAGGCAGGGGCGAAGGAAGGCTGACCGGCCCCCGGTGCGGGGTGTCGGGGCAAACTGCCTGGTGGCGCACACGCAGCGCTGCTACATACCATGCATGTGTGATGGCGCTACGTGCTGCGCATGCATGGTGCATGCACTGATGGGTGGTTTGCTGACGACGCTGCTTGAGTGCCGTATGGACGGCGGCTGGATCCTCTGCTCACGGTGGCAGCGGGAATCCTCCATTTGCGGCTGCAGTGGTGCGATGGCGGCGGTTTGCACCACCGTGCCTGGAGGCGACCAGACAAGCCCCCCCCCCCACGGGGTGCCTTCTTGTCACCCTCCTCAGAGATTGCACCCGGTGCGGACCGCCCCCCCGCCCCCTTCCTCCACCACTGGGGAGAGGTAACTTCAGCTGCAACACCAGGAGCAAGAGAGTGGGCAGTGCTCCAGGCTCTTTGGCCTTCTCCCTTTCTGTCAATAATAATAATAATAATAATAATAATAATAATAATAATAATGTATTATTTATACCCCACCCATCTGGCTGAGTTTCCCAGCCACTCTGGGCGGCTTCCAACCAAATATTTTAAACAATACAGCATCAGACATTAAAAAATTCCCTAAACAGGGCCGCCTTCAGTTGTCTTTTAAAAGTAAAATAGTTGTTTATTGCCTTGACATCTGGTGGGAGGGCGTTCCACAGGGCAGGTGCCACTACCGAGAAGGCCCTCTGCCTGGTTCCCTGTAACCTCAATTCTCGCAGCGAGGGAACTACCAGAAGGCCCTTGGCGCTGGACCTCAGTGTCTGGGCTGGATGATGGGGGTTGAGATGCTCCTTCAGATATACAGGACCGAGGCTGTTTAGGGCTTTAAAGGTCAGCACCAACACTTTGAATTGTGCTTGGAAACGTACTGGGAGCCAATGTAGGTCTTTCAGGACCAGTGTATATGGTCTCGGCGGTCACACCCAGTCACCGGTCTAGCTGCCGCATTATGGATTAATTGCAGTTTCTGAGTCACCTTCAAAGGTAGCCCCATGTAGAGCGCATTGCAGTAGTCCAAGCGGGAGATAACTAGAGCATGCACCACTCTGTTGAGACAGTCCACGGCCAGATGGGTCTTAGCCTGCGTACCAGATGGAGCTAGTAGACAGCCGCCCTGGATACAGAATTGATCTGCACCTACGTGGACAGCTGTGAGTCCAAAATGACTTCCAGGCTGCACACCTCGTCCTTCAGAGGCACACTTACCCCATTCAGGATCAGGGAGTCCTCCACACTAGCCTGCCAGCATTTGGGTGCTATAGTAAAAAGATCGTTGAAACCCAGGGGTGGAGTAGTTAAGGGTGATGGGAATTGTAGCCCTGTGTTGGGGTGAACTTCAATTCCCATGTATGCTGTGGACCTGCCCTCGGATTCTTTGTCCTTTCATATTGTCTTTCTGTGAATCAGGGAAGAGGGAGGACAAAATAGCTCTCCAGATGTTGCTAGACTATTCCTCCCACCATCCCTGTGCTGGCTGCAGCTGATAGAATCATAGAATTGTAGAGTTGGAAGGGACCCCAAGGGTCATCTACTCGAGCCCCCTGCTAAAGCATCCATGATGGCACCAAGAACATCTGGTGGGCACCTGGTTAGGGAAGACTGGCATAAAACTATGGAAACCAACACTGATCAAACACACTGCCTTTTTGGCCTCTGAGAAGCCTTCTTCCTGCTTTGCTTTTGGGGCGATATTGACCAAGGAAAGGACAACAAAGGTTAGCAAAAAGATCAGTCTGTGGGGGTGCTGGGGGGGGGGGTGCTGGGAAAGAGGAAATGCTGACACAGGATCAGGAGCATCTGCGCCATTTGACTTTGTGCTAAACAGCTCCTGACAAAGCCAGAGAAAGAGGAATGTAGAAAGAAAGAGGAAAGGTTTGTTTCTCTCCAGAGAAGTCTTCTCCCCTGGGGCCTATCTGATTGGAGAGGCTGTCTAATTACAATGATTTTTAGTTTGCGCAGCACTTGCGAGAACACAAGCAGTGGATTTAAGTCCCGGGGACTCCATTCATTTTCCTCGAGAGCTAGCAAAGCCACAAACAGGTTTCTTCCGCTATTTACAAAGAAGTCCGACGCGCTGGGTCTTTATTGCCACTTAAGTCATGCAACGGTAATAATCTTTACTGATAATCTAATATGGAAGCATTGCAGCATCCTGTTAAGGTACAATGCATGTGGCGCTTTACAAAGTTGCCTGGGAATGCTGTGGTAAGGTAGCAAATGGTGGACGAGGGAATTGGCTTTAGGTTTTTCCAATCACAGTCTAGTTCATTTGGATGGCAGAGAAACCTTTCGCTCTGCTCGGGAATCAGACAGCAGGAATGAAGGCACATTTCATATTAGATAAATTTGTGGACTCTTAAAACCTCTGAGCTTCTATGTTCTGCCTCCACTGTGAAAGGCAGCACTCCCCAGAATACTGAATTTTGGAAACAGCAGGAGAGGAGAGTGCTCTTGCACTCAGGTCTTGCTTGCAGACTTCCAATGGGCATTTATCTGGCTGGCCACTGTGAGAAACAGGATGCTGGAGGAGATGCTGGAGATGGGTTCTTGGGCTGATATAGCAGAAGCAGAGCCTTTCGTGTAATTGGCCGAGCCCTGTGAAATGCTCTGCCAATAGATATTCAGCAGACAGCTTCTGTTTCAAGCTTTATACGCCTGGTGAAAACTTTCCCATCTAGGCTTATTGTTAGCCACGCTGATCTCTTTTACGATATAGCAGTATATACACATAAAAATAGCAAACAAACAAATAAGCAGCCACCTCTCAGTTCAAGGATGAAGCATGATGTCAAAATTGCTTTACAAAGCCAGATGGTTAACTTCATAAGCAACAGCTAATGAAGGTAATTGTGCTATTTTCTTCTTTCACAATATGTTTTGATAAAGTTTTTGTTTGTTTTTTTGCATTCCATCTCCTAAATGTGTCCAGTTGTGTGCTGGCAAATTTGCCAGTGTCTCAAATGGTGTTAGCCTCTTCTTTGCTGGCCAAATATGTCAGGGCACATCCCTGCCACGCTCTTGTCTTATTACCTGGATCAGGAACATAGTCCAGCCGAGGTAAATGAGATTTTGTTTAAAGAAGGTCAATTTTTTGATCCCCCATACCCATTGCCATCTTTTTTTATCCGTAAAAGAAAAGTATCCGGGAAATCAAAGAAGGGGAAACAACATCAATGAATCCAAGAACAAAGGAGTTTGTTGCAGTAAAGGACTCCGTCAGCCAACACAGATGAACCGAAACCATTTTGTCAACTTTCCATCATCACCCTTCCATGAGCAGATTGTCTGCCTTAATGAGATACAAATGAGACAGAACCCAATTTACCTTGGAGTCACCTTCAACAAGCCTTGAACCCACCACGGCCATCTGACAAAAACAAGATGCCAAAAACTAGAGCTGAGCAAGTTGGTTGGAAGAGAACAAGATCTTTATATGTAGCCAACAAAGTAGGCTGCCACTTTGCATGGAGCCAACAAGAAGTACGGTGCCATTGTTCAATGGCAAACTGGTGTCTTCCCATATGGCAGGAATGGGGGAACGAGTAGCTTTCCAGATTTTGTTGGACTCCAACTCCCATCAGTCTCTGCCAACATGGTTGATGATTAGAGATTATAGTTATATTCAAACAGCATCAGAAGGGTCACAGCTTCCCCATCCCTGGCATATGGGGTAGGTCATAACATACTCAGATAACCTGGAGTCTCAGAGTTTGATCCAATGTGTGCCTGCTTAGAAATAAGTCCCAATAAGCCCATCCACACTTCTCCTTGTTCCATGCCTAGAAAGCATAGGTTTGAGAGGTTTTCTACAAGGTGCGCCCCCTGCTGCGACTACAATTCCCATAATCTCTGATCATTAGCCATGCTGATGGGAGTTGGAGTCCACAACATTTGGTAGGCACTATATTGCCTCTTTCCAGATTAGTAGGCCATTCTTGCTGCCTAAAACCCCCCCAGCAAGGGTACTGAATGCAACTGACTTACTGGCCTACTCAAGGACAAAGGATACAAACTGGATTAAAACAATTCCATCCATCCTAAATTCAGGAACCGTAGTTCAATAGAGTGAATTTCTTTCTGAAAATCCTATCAGTAATTTTCTGGTTACTGTAACCTGCTGTGTCTCATAATGAAGGTGAAATAATAAGCAGCAAAAGTACAAAGTCCTTGGATGCTGAATAGCAAAGTGCGTGCAGGAAGGAACAGAATTTAATGGATGTTCTGAGGCCCGCGAATTCAAACCAAGTGCTCACTGAAGCAGGTACAAGTTGCCTATTTGAAATAGCCAATTTGTTTCAGCTCCAATCCTGCACTTACAGGGCCTCAAAGGTCAGACTTTTGAATGCTCATAATATTTGGTTCTGAAGTCCCTGTGTTAGCACCTAACTAAAACAGTATACTTTCAGTGTTTCTCAGAAATCAAGTCTCTTTTTATTTAAGCACTCAGTTTGAATATTTTGGCCTGGCAACCTAAAGAGATCTTTGGTATTAGCAACACATTGCTTTGTGTTCTTTTGAGAACCAAGAGTTTATTGAACTGTATTTTTATTTTTAAGTCTAGAAATAAATAAAGAAGGCCAAATTACTTGCAATTCTATAGCATCGCCGAAAACAAGAAACCATCTGAGAGAATAATTTGCTTCGTGACACTGCTTCAAGAAGTAGCTAATACTCTGTGATCATGTCGAAGTGCTTCACAGAGAAGGTATGACTCACCTAAGTAGTGGGGTGTTTTTTAGCAAAGTATCTCAATCCCCCCCCCAAAAAAAAACAGACATGAGGATGTGGGAAGAAAGGAAAATGGAAACATCGTCAGGGTGTTTAACCATTTGCAACCGTGAGCAACCATGAACAGCAGCAAATGTGACAGGGATAAATGGAGACCTGTTATAACATTCACTTGCTCCTGTTCACTGTTGGAGTGTGGCCATTTAGATTTCTAGGAGAAAGGGGTGGGACAGGCCGTGCAGTGCAATGATGAACTAGACCAGGTTCAAATCCCTGCTCAGCCACGAAGCTGACTGAGTAACCTTTAGCCAGTCTCTCAGCCTAACCGATGTGGGTTAAACCACAGAGCCTAGGGCTTGCCAATCAGAAGGTCGTCGGTTCGAATCCCCGTGACAGGGTGAGCTCCCGTTGCTCGGTCCCTGCTCCTGCCAACCTAGCAGTTTGAAAGCACATCAAAGTGCAAGTAGATCAATAGGTACCGCTCCAGCGGGAAGGTAAACGGTGTTTCCGTGCACTGCTCTGGTTTGCCAGAAGCGGCTTAGTCCTGTTGGCCACATGACCTGGAAGCTGTACACCGGCTCCCTCGGCCAATAAAGCGAGATGAGCGCCGCAACCCCAGAGTCGGCCACAACTGGACCTAATGGTCAGGGGTCCCTTTACCCTTTACCTTTTACAGCCTAAGCAATCTCAAGGTTGTTGTAAGCATAAAGCATGGAAGAGTGTATGCCACCTTGAGTTCCTTCAAGGAAAGGTGAGATATAAATGTATTAAATAAAACATATTTCTGAATGGGGCTTACCAGGTTTCAATAGTTTTGTCTATTCCCTATTTAATATTGTTGCAGACACACAGATCAGTTCCATGGCATCTGTCCTTCAGAAGATGCAGTCTACATACTGTAGATCATGGGTAGGCAAACTAAGGCCCAGGGGCCAGATCTGGCCCAATCACCTTCTAAATCCAGCCCGCAGACAGTCCAGGAATCAGCATATTTTTACATGGGTTGAATGTATCCTTTTATTTAAAATGCATCTCTGGGTTATTTGTGGGGCATTGGAATTCGTTCTTTTTTTCTTCTTCCAAAATATAGTCCACCCCCCCCCCACAGGGTCTGAGGGACAGTGGACCGGCCCCTGCTGAAAAAGTTTGCTGACCCTTACTGTAGATCTACTCCCCCCCCCATTGAAGTAAATGACAGCCATTCTTTTGAACTGGCTGCCAAAATGATACTCCTAGTTGGAAGTCCCACTGCACTGTTGATATTCCTTGTGCTAATGGGATGGGTTAGCAGACCAGGATATTTCACTCCCTACAGTATATACTCCCTATATACCTGCCCATTCACTGTACTATTCTATGGAGGTTCTCCTTGTGATACAAGATGCACCTGATGCTTGCTCCATGATGTCAGGCTTGAGGAATCCTCTCCCTCCACCCCGCCCCCCCGGCCCATGGCACTAAGAGACAGGGAGGAAACAAGAAAGTTCTTACCTATGATTTATTCAGTCATCACGACCAAAGACAAAGAATTCTGGTCATTCATGAGCTCCCCCCCTCCCCCCTCTAGCAACAACACCTGCTTCTACAGCCTCTGTCTGTGGACAATTGTCTCTGTACTCTTTGTTCTAGCACCTTTAACGAACGCCATATTTTGGGAGAACGGGGGTCAGTTGTGCTGTCCAGTGACGTGTCAGCTAGCTGTTCTGCATCCCCTCCTCCTTCTCCTAACACAGCAAAACTCTGCTGTTCGCCTGTCTCTGACCTGTTATTTTCCTCAAAGCCCTCCTGTAATTCAAGACTGCCTTCCTCCTCTCTGGAAGCTACAGGATAAGGGGGAGGGGGGAGAGAGAGACCTCCACCATTCCTCCTCTTCAGTCCAGTCTCTGACACATGGTAGGTTAGACCAGTTTGTTCAGCTCAGAGGCACCTGCCTTATGGAACACACCACCCATTGAAGTTAATACATTTAATACTAATAGACATACGTTGTGCACATTTCATGGGAAGCTAAATGCTTTTTAATTTTTATAGGCTTTCCTGGAAGGATGAATTGACTCATAGGCAGTTTTTGATTTCTTTTCTTTTTTGAAAACTGTTTCCTCTGCTCTTACTTCTTGTGTTTTTTATTATTTTTATTGTTTTTTTTTTAATACCAATATGGTATTTTGTAATGCTGAGTTGCTTGCATATGTTCCAGATAAAATATTTAATAACATAAGAGCATAGGAGAATATGGAGAGTCTAGCTGGATCAAGCCATAGGCCCATCTAGTCCATCATCTTTTTTAAAAATATTTTTTATTAGGGATTTCAACATAACAATTTATCAAAAATATATCATCCTCATTCCCCCTCCCATTTTTCCTCCCCCCTCCCCCCTAAAGAGACCCCCCACCCCCCCAGACTTTCCTCAGCTCCTCTCTCTGGTTTCTCAGCACGTATTATTCTCTGCAGGTTATAAAATTATAAAGATCCTCAGTTTGTCTATCTGTATATTACCAATAAAAAGTTTGTGAATGTTTATTCAAAACCTGCCAAGGAGTCCAGTTCATTTTGCTGTTCCTTTAAGTACTTTGTAAAAGGTTCCTATTCTTCTTGAAAGTCACAGTTATCCTTGTCACGTAGTTTATGTGTCAATTTTGCCAATTCCGCGTAGTCCATCAGATTCTCTTGCCACAGTTCTTTAGTCGGGATTTCCTCATTCTTCCATCCTTGTGCTATTAAGACTCTTGCCGCCATTGTTGCATACATGAAAATGTTTTTATATTTCCTTGGCAGGTCTTTTCCTACAATCCCTAACAAGAAAGCTTCAGGCTTTTTTTTTTTACAAATGTTAATATCTAGTCCATCATCTTGTTCTCACAACATCCAAATCAGATGCAAGTGGCGTCTAAGTGCAACAGTGCTCTCTCCCTTTGGGACTGTCAGCAGGTGATATTCAGACGCCTACTGCTTTTGACAGTGGAGGCAGAATGTAGCCAGCATGGGTGTGTTAATAAAATAAATTGCTGCACTCAAGGATGCTGAGACAGTGAGAGATCAAAACCTCCTCCACACCTCTGATACTGACAGTGCTGGCAAGAATGCAATTCTGAGTTCCCCCTGTATAGTGGATGCATTACTTAAGGCCTCTTCCAGTCCACAACCCCTCCTCCCTATGTGAAGTCATTAATGACTGGTCATTTTACTAATAGATTGCACAACATCCATATCTGAAACAGCTCAGCTTGAAAGCTGTAGATTCTGTACAAACCTTGAAATTAGTGTTTATAACAAATTACATAATTGCACTAATGCATCATCATCGTAAGAGAATGTGTTCAAGTAAAAGCACTGCATTTTCAAAATGTAGCTTGCTTCAGCTCAAATTCCGGAGCTGCTTAATTTTGCAGTGAAAATGATAGCATGTCCTTGAACACGTGGAAGTGTCTTTGTTGAGAATGTTGTCTCCTGGGCTACAACAGAGACTACTTAACGTGTTTTTTTTATTGAGAAGCCGGATGCTCTCCTGACCCACGAATGCAGGAAAATGCTGTGGTACTAGTGATCTGGAAGTCCATTTGAATGGGGAACTGCCTGTGATTTATGCATTAGACACTTTATGAATAACAGAATACATAACTCCCACAAAGCCTAAAGTGGCATTTTATCCTCACTGTACATCAACCTGTTGCACCTTTCAAGAGTAGATCTGGCCCTGAAAGTCTTTTTTTAAAAAAAATGTTGCACATCAGTAAACTTGCATATTATTTTAGGGTCATGCAAAACACAAGCCTCACAAAAAATTTACAGCGGTACCTCGGGTTGCGAACTGAATTCGTTCCAGGGGTCTGTTCTTAACCCGAAACCATTCTTAATCTGAGGTGCGCTTTCGCTAATGGGGCCTCCTGCTGCCGCCGCCGAGCGATTCCCGTTCTCATCCTGGGGCAAAGTTCGTAACCTGGAGCAACTACTGCCAGGTTAGCGGAGTTTGTAACCCAAAGTGTTTATAACCTAAAGCGTTTGTAACCCGAGGTACCACTGTATTGAAACATGGAAGTTATCTATACATTTCTCGATTGACAAAATAACAAGACAATAACAACTTCTTTACTGTACAAAACGGCCCCTGTATTTTGTGGTTATTTAAATACTTAATGGTTGTTGTTGTTTAGTCGTTTAGTCGTGTCCGACTCTTCATGACCCCATGGACCAGAGCACGCCAGGCACTCCTATCTTCCACTGCCTCCCACAGTTTGGTAAAACTCATGCTGGTAGCTTCGAGAACATTATCCAACCACCTCGTCCTCTGTCGTCCCCTTCTCCTTGTGCCCTCCATCTTTCCCAACATCAGGGTCTTTTCCAGGGAGTCTTCTCTTCTCATGAGGTGGCCAAAGTATTGGAGCCTCAGCTTCACGATCTGTCCTTCTAGTGAGCACTCAGGGCTGATTTCCTTAAGAATGGATACGTTTGATCTTCTTGCAGTCCATGGGACTCTCAAGAATCTCCTCCAGCACCATAATTCAAAAGCATCAATTCTTCGGCGATCAGCCTTCTTTATGGTCCAGCTCTCACTTCCATACATCACTACTGGGAAAACCATGGCTTTTACTATACGGACCTTTGTTGGCAAGGTGATGTCTCTGCTTTTTAAGATGCTGTCTAGGTTTGTCATTGCTTTTTCCCCAAGAAGCAGGTGTCTTTTAACTTTGTGGCTGCTGTCACCACTTAATGGTTAATATCTGGTTATTTCTGTATGATGAAACTTGGATTGTCCTTTGGACCAAGTCTATGTTAACATTCATTGTCTTTTTGCTATCTTTATATCTGACACATTTCACTGACATACGCATTGTGGTTAAGTCTTTTCAAATTTGCTAATAAAAACATTACGAAACAATGTGTTTATATTTTTTCATGTTGATTGCATTTGTTAAAAGTTTTAATTGTGATATGTAAACTGCCCCAGGATCCTGTTGATGAACAATGCAATCCTAATGATGTCTACTTAGAAGTAAGTCCTATTGAATTCAGCGGGGCTTACTCCCAGGTAAGTGGGGTTAGAACTGCAGCTTTTATAAACAAATAAGCACAGCTTTCACTTGCCCATCCAGGGCCTGCTGCTGTGCTATTCAATCTCCGTTCCATTCATAGCATGAGGAATGAATGTATAAAATGGGGTCCTTGCAGGCGGCAAATAAAACCTGCACTTCTTTCAAGAGCGACCTATTTTGCTAATTCTTCTGGAATTTCTGCTAATAGGAAGCAATAGTGGTCTAAATTCTTTGAACAGTTAAGGACTCCTATAGAGCTGTCAGCAGTTAATGATACGGCAATTAGAGCAACAGCAAGGGAAAAATCACCTTTCTTTTCTACTGATTTGGAGTATTGTCACTAAGGGGAATTTAAAAACAGCCTTGCACAGGCACTTTAGGCTCAGACTCCACATTAGCAGAGTCCCACAATTCTTTCCCATCCTTTTTTTTTTTTTTTAACCCAAAAGCATTCCTACAGATGAGCCAAGTAAAGTAAGCCAGACTGCTGAAGACACTCTGGCCCAGTTCAAAACCCCATGTTGCATTTTCCCTTGCAGTGAAAGCACAGTAAGAGAGGATTGTGTTAAGCCAGGGGTCAGCAAACTTTTTCAACAGGCGGGCCAGTCCACTGTCCCTCAGAACTTGTGGGGAGCTGGACTATATTTTGAAAAAATAAATAAAAAATGAACGAATTCCTATGCCCCACAAATAACCCAGAGATGCATTTTGAATAAAAGCACACATTCTACTCATGTAAAAACACGCTGATTCCTGAACCATTGGCGGGCCAGATTTAGAAGGTGATTGGGCCGCATCCAGCCCATGGGCCTTAGGTTGCCTACCCCTGCCCTACCAGGTGAGCTGCTCCTTCTCCTTTCTCCTCTGCATGTATCTGGTGCACGGGTGTGACGAAAAAGTTGGTTTTGCTGGACAAGTTTTTCTTTTCTTTCTTTCTTTGCCTGCCAGCAAATGGTTAATGAACAGCAGCCTCTGATTGGCTGTGCTTCCAGGAGGGAGAGTTTAAAAGGAGAGCATCTGAGAGACGGTTGGTTGGTTGGTTGGTTGGTTGGTTGGTTGGGAGGGTTGGTTGAAGTGGGCTGGAATAGAGGTTGGAGAGGTCGGGAGATAGGTAGGGAGACAGGTTATGAGATAGATTGAGGTAGAAAGAGTGGATGCGAGAAAGAGTTGGTTCTGGGGGAAAAACAAGTTCCCACTCTGAGTGTATTGTGAAGGACAGAGTGTGGGGTCCTGTAGGAGGAATAGACCGGAATTTTACTGGGAGGCAGAGGTTGAGCCAGGAGAAGTAGGAGCTGGAAAGGAACAGCCTACTTAGGACTCAAATCTAGTCTGGAGGGGAGAGATTCTTCTAAGGAAAAGAAGAAACTCCTAAACCCAGTGAAGGGAGGGGGTGTGGAGAGCCCTTGGGTCTATTGCTTAAGGTACCTCAGCAGCAGGATTGTTAAAGGGGGTGGATAACTGCAAGGATCACCGTATAAAGGAACAAAACCTATAATGCAAAAATAATTGAGGACAAATTAAAATGTAATCGTACTGTATGCCTGAAGTAACCTAAGTTTAATTCATTTGTGTTAAACACTATCTTGCTTTAAATTAATCTTTACTGTTTATGTAAAGAAAACCTGTCTGAGACTCCAACTTACTAAATATCCCCTCACAAAGGTCCTCTGCAGGATACTCTGGGCTATAATTTTAAGAGGAAAGGAAAAGAAACCGGGTAAAGGGTTGTTCAGTGAGGTGGGGGCAATTTATCTAAATGAGAGCAGGCCCAACGGCGTGTGAGGAAAAAGTGCCGTCGCACCCTTCGCTGACTTGGGCCCCAGGCTATGGGTGCCCAATGGTGCCCGTGATGCAATGTAACGTCAAGATGTCACATTGCATCAGTGGTGCGGCGGCACTTCCAAGGCATCTTGGGGTCTTGAAGGTGATGTCTGAGGCCGTGCGAGACCTCCGATGCGACTTCCGATTTCCAATGGAAGTCATGTTCGGAGGCCTGACCTCTGAGTGTTATCTGGGAGGTCGTGTTGGGGCTCCAACACAACTTCCAGTTGAAACCGGAAGTTGCGTCAAAGCCCTGCGTTGTGGGTGCTTAGCTTTTTGTGGGTGCCCTGGCACTCAGGGCCCCCCTGGATTTTGTGCCTATGATCCAGTGCAACATGTGAGCCGTATGCATGAAAGAGGCAAGTTGAGAACGATTTCTCCTTGCACTGCACTGTTCCATTCTGTTAAATGTACATTGGTACCCTATGGAGTGTGTTGTTTATTGCAGCACTAATTAAGTGCGTGCCATTCCAAGAAAGTGTTAACTAATGCAAGTAACATCTGCTCACAACGCACACATCTGTCCCATCCCATCTTTTATCTTCTCCCTTGTGGGGGATTGCATGCAGGCTATGGTGATTCTATTTGGTAGAGCTGTTTGCTTCAAGTTTTTAAGTCTGTGTGTTTTCCTCTTCTCACTCCTTCTCCTTTGCGCCTTTGTTTTCAGACTCTTTCGCATCTGTCTTTCAGTAGCTAATATGCATGCTCAATGATATTATATGAAAAAAGAGAGAGTAAGATTGCAGCATGTCTCCGAACGCTACTTGCTAGGAATCACAAGTGGGGAGAGTGCTGTTGTGCTCAAGTCCTTTTCTGCGTGTCTGCTTCCCGTAGGCGTCTGTTGGCCATTGTGAGAATGGAATATTGAACTAGATGGGCCGTTGGCCTATTCCAGCAGACTCCTCTTATGTACTTAGGATAAACACAACTCCCAATCAATGCAGTTATCTTGACTCGTAAACAAGGCTTTGTCATTTGGTTCCTTTTATTATCTCTTACCCCCACTGTGGTGTTTGCCTCCTAGGTGGGTCATAAGGAAAGGGTTAAATGAGTGTGTGATGTGATTGGCCGGTGAGAATGCAAGGGGTAAAAGTAAAAGTTAGAGTGGGAGTAAAAGTTAGAGTGGGAGGTTTTGAAAGTTAGTTGAGGTTTGGGAATTGGAGAATGAAGAGGGAGGATTAGGCAGTGGGTTGGTCGAGTTGTGTGGTGAGGGAGTGAGAGGAATTGTTAGGTAGAGTCAGATAGATAGTTGGGGATAATCAGTTTGGAGTTGTTAGGAACTAAAATTAAGAAATTGACAAGAAAAATTAACTGAAACCATAAGCTTGTTCCTAAATTTAAAAATAAACTTGATTATTTGTTCATGTTAACATCTGTCTGGACTCCGTGTGTCCCCGTGAGATACGGGGTGGTGGCAGCGGAAAAAGCAATCGCAGTGGTGGCACAGGGTCAATAGACCGTCAAACGTCCTGGGGCCCTGTGTGATCACCACACCCACCTCTTCACCATCCTTCCTCCCTGGGTGCATAGAAAACAGTGGAAACTCGGTTGTCGAACCTAATCCATTCTGGAAGACCATTCAACTTCTGAAACGTTCAACAACCAAGGTGCAAAGGGAGAATGTCAATTTCAATGGTGAAAATTGAAAAACACGCTGTGGAAGCCGTTTGACTTGTAAGCCGCATTCGAAAACGGAAGCAATTACTTTTGGGTTTTCAGCTTTCCAAAACAGAAACATCCAGCTTCCGAGACACTCGAAAACTGAGGTTCCACTGTATTAATAAATGTATTCCTGGAACCACCTGACGTCATCAGACATGAAGGCTTAAAACTCAAGGGTCACATTGTAGATCTAACACAATATACAGATAACATTTCACTAAATTGGTCTCCTTAATGGAGGATTGTAAGTTATCTAACACAACATCCTAAAAGAGGGAGAGAAAGAGACTATCTCTTTGGGAAGCTAAAAATCAGGACAAAAGTAGCCAAGCAGGTATTTATGGGAAGGAGGCTTTCTTTAATTGAGGTTCCTCAACTGAAAAGTCATGTTTCTACCCAAACTCCTTCGAATGCTGAGAGGACCAGCATCAGTGTATGGAGGTTGCTGTGGTGAAGTGGTCCATACAGTGCCTGTAGGGGGGACCCCTGCTGGCCCCACCCTAAAGTTCCCTCTCCTTGCTTTATTCCACACCTGAGCTTCTTGCATTGAGATGGGTGGTCCGAAGGGGCTTCTAAATATATTCAGCTGAATGCTCTTAGACATCACCATGCAATGGAGAACATTGTGTGATCAGGGGTGATTATTTCTGGGAAGTTTTGAAAAATGATAATCTGCACACATTTTGAAGCCCCCTCCAGGTTTTGCCACTCATTGTGGGAAGACTGGGGATGGAGAGGACGGGACCAGCATGTGCAGGGATGTTGGGGACACGAGTCACTGTTGTTTCTGATAAATAGAAGACCAGCATTTGAAAACTCTTATTCACATTGAGTTAAAAAAAAAATTCTTTGTACTGCTTACTGAGACACCCCCCTTACATATATTTCAGCAATACAAAAGTCAGGGTGTGAATCTCGTAAAACAATTTTCTAACCCAAGAAACGAAGTCTAGATCCAAAGCAATTTTCACTGAACATACCCTTTTCACCTTCAGGAACGGAGAGGAAATTGTCTTCCTTGGGTTACTTCCAAGACTATTAATTTAATGTAATGTGCGAGAGTGAATATCTCCATTCTTTTGAGTGGCAATTTATATTTCATATAGCTTTGGCATTGTTCAAAAGTGTTTGTAATATCTTGGCAGCCATTGTCTGACTACAATACCATTATTAAGTCTACTGCCTAACTAATAATCTATTTTTCAGACAGCTTTTAGAGTCATCTATGTATTTATTCTTATGGGTCTACGCCGATAAATCTCTGCATCCAGTTTCTCACTTCAGATAATGGGTTGGCACCTATCACTTCATTGTCCTCATACAAATACTGAAACATGCAAGGCAGGTAAGGCAAAAATGTGGCCCTCCAGATGTTGCTGGACTACAACTCCCATGATCCCTGAACATTGGTCATGATGGCCAGGGCTGATGGGAGCAACATTTGGAGGGCCACAATTTCCCCAATCCTGCTTTGGATGCCGGTGAAATTCTCCTGAGCCAGAAATAGAAATGAACATAATGAACTTATAAAAGCCCATATCAAAATGAGAAGTCAGGTGTTAACGCCCTTGAGTTCATCTTTGGCTCAACTCAAAGTTTGCTTCCTTGCAGTCTGTGACCTTGGGTATTTCCCCCCTCCGCGAGTTTCCATACAGGAAGTGATGTCAGCTGGGAGGAATACACACGGGACAGCAGGTAGTGAGCATGGTGCCAGTTCCGCTCTCCTCACCTGTGTATCCCCTTTGCTCTTAAAAAGATTGACCTTGCACTCCCTACTTTATTGGTGATTGGAAAAGACGCCAGTTTAAAGAGACAGTTCTGTCCCTGTCACATCAAGTTTGGCCCTTAGCATTAGACAGCACGCAAAGGAGAAAAACACTAGAGATTCTAATAAAAAAAAAGGAATTAGGCTACATGAAATTTCAGCCTGTGGTGTTCCCTCTCTCCAAGATGGTAATCCAGGATGACTTATCTCTGATTACTCACAGCTCCTTGAATGGTTTATTCTTTTTTCCACTTTGTATATTAATGATCTCCATTATCTGAGACATATCTGTTTAGAATTGCTGAATGCTCTAGGCAAATGGGCTGGGACCTTCTGCTCGGAATGCGGTGCTTCTTTCCGTCCATCTATTATTTATTTTAGTTCTCAGCATCTAAAAGAAAGAATACATGAGTAAAGTGTTGAACCTGGATTTATTTAAACCAATGATGCATTATATGCTTATAGCAGGGTCATAAAAAGAAGGGTTCTCAGCTTATGCTCTATGGCTATGCCATGTGTTGTGAAAGCAGAAGTGTTCCCATCATTTTGGCATAATGGCTGTGTTAGCTTTTTGGGCTGAAGTTGAAACTGCTTATGTGACTAAGCTTGGGGACATGCCATAGCTCAGTGGAAGGAATATATGACTGGTGGAATTCAAGAGGAAGATTACTCCCACATAAAGGATGCCACTACAGAAAGATAATTTTGGATTTCTAGGCGTCTTGATAATCCTATATAGGGAGAAAGATTGTTCTTCTTCGGGTGCCAAGTGTATGATTATTATTCACCATTTCTGAATAGGTGGGAAAGGGCTGTGGCAGCTGTTTGCTAATCCTTTTGGAGAAAGGGCGTAGGACAGACAGGAAGGTCCCCCTGTTGCAATTAGTCATAAGTTATTGCTCCAGCTTCACCTCCAATGTTCAGTGCTTACAGCTAAATATCTTTACTAACATGTCACAGTATGAATGACTGAAGAATTACTTAGGGATAAATCATCACACCAACTAGAAGAATGGAAAGCTACAATGATTAAATCTAAATTCATCATCTAATGTGTCAGTGGTGTAAATTCAAAGGCAGCTGAATTAGAATAACTCAATATCTCAGTGTAACTTTCCTGCAGCTTTAGCAAATGAGTAGCAACTTTAATTATTTGTAGCTTTGAACTGCATTGTAAATTTTTTAACTTTGACATCGTTGTAGGGGAAGTATGTGGTCTATCTATTCCTACCATACCCGTAAAAATGATTGCACTTAAGTGCATGTCCTCATCAAGCCTTTCAACGACCAAGGTTTATTAGCTGATCTGAATATGAGTTTGAGAGGTAATACCCTGCATGAACCCATGAGGCAGTGTCATTTCCAGGTTTGGGGGCACTTGGGATAAGATAGCTTTTCTCTTTCATTTGGTCCACCTCCTTCTTGTTGCTTCATGGGTTCAAATCCCCATGAAGTTTATGAAGACCACTGGGTGACCTTGGACCAGTCACTGCCACTCAGCCTAAACTACCTCACAGGGTTTGGGGGGGAGTGGCGCTGTAGGTTAAACCACAGAGCCTAGAACTTGCCGATCAAAAGGTCGGCGGTTCGAATCCTCGTGACAGGGTGAGCTCCTGTTGCTCGGTCCCTGCTCCTGCCAACCTAGCAGTTCGAAAGCACGTCAAAGTGCAAGTAGATAAATAGGTACCACTCTGGCGGGAAGGTAAACGGCATTTCCGTGTGCTGCTCTGGTTTGCCAGAAGCTGCTTAGTCATGCTGGGTCTCTCAACCAATAAAGCAAGATGAGTGCCGCAACCCCAGAGTCGGCCACAACTGGACCTAATGGTCAGGGGTCCCTTTACCTTTACCTTTAGAACCATGTATACCACCTTGTGCTTCTTGGAGAAAAAGGTGGAATATAAATTATATATTTATATTTATATATAATTATATATATACAAATATTTCCCCTTCTCGGGCAGGGTCCTAGAGTGTATCGTTGCAGGCCAGGATTTTATCTATAAGATAAAATTATTATCATTGCATATTTATTTTTATCTTGCTTTTTCCGCTGACTCAAGGTGGCATACAGATAAAAATGAGAACTGCTAAAAACAAAGAATAATAACAATAATTTAAACAGCACAATTAAATATTGATAGAATTCAATCTGTCTCTCTGTCTCTCTCTCTCTCTCCCTCCACACACACATATATCACACAGAAATAATTACAATAAAAACAGCATGGCACCAGCCCTGCCGGTCAATTGTAGTCAATTCCCAAAACCATTGGAACAAAAAAGTCTTCACCCGCTGGCAGAAGGACAACAAGGAGGGAGCCAGTCCTGAGAAGTTCTTCCGGAGTCTGGGAGCTGATTTTCTAGATCTGAGTGGGGATTAGAACCATAGTCCCCTGGCAGATAAGGGACGCAGGTGGTGCTGTGGTATAAACCACAATCGGAAGGTCGGCGGTTCGAATCCCTGCGATGGGGTGAGTTCCCGTTGCTCGGTCCCAGCTCCTGCCAACCTAGCAGTTTGAAAGCACGTCAAAGTGCAAGTAGATAAATACTGTAGGTACCTCTCTGGCGGGAAGGTAAATGGTGTTTCCGTGCGCTGCTCTGGTTTCGCCAGAAGCGGCTTAGTCATGCTGGCCACATGACCCAGAGAAACTGTCTGTGGACAAACGTTGGCTCCCTTGACCTGTAAAGCGAGATGAGCGCCGCAACCCCAGAGTTGTTCATGACTGGAGTTAACTGTCAGGGGTCCTTTACCTTTACCCCCTGGCAGATGCAAGTTATTTTATTCTCAAAATGCTTTGGAAACATCTTACAGCAAGCTACTGCCAAGTCAACCACTCTTTCAGGTTAGACAGTAAAACAGCTCATACTACACCCCCCAAAAAAACCCTCTTCCTCTCTACCAGACTGCTGATTGAGGGCACAATGCAAGGTATGCCACCTTCAATGCCTTCCCTGCAACTGAGTAAGCATGACAATGAGCACTCCACTAGCGTTCTGCTGCATTTGTCTAGACTTTTCCTCCACTTGCCTTCAAACTGTGTCCCAGCTTGTTTCATTGCCCTGAGCTGTAGTGTAAACCAAAGAGCCTGCCAGGCTCTATGAAGTGGAAGAGGGTGCTCAGGGGCGATTATGTCAACAGCCTGGGCCTTCTGCAGATTCTACAGATGAGCCGAAGCTTCAGTAGGAGCTCCAGTCATACCAGGCAGAAAATCTGGCAAGTGTGCTGGGTTATTAACATGTTGCTGAAGCTTTCTGCTGCTGGAGAACTGAGGAGGAACCCCAGAAAGTCTCAGGGGTTCGCAATGGGCCCTCTGCACAGGCCCCGGTCACAACAGATGCCCAGTGTTGCTGACCCCTGATATTGATTCTGGGTCAAAGCTCATGCGTTTAACATCTTTGCCACAACAGCTGATTTCTTCCCCCTTCTTCTATGAAATGCAATCTTTCAACTTCCAGTTGTTCCCACAGCAGCAGCAACAAAAATGAATGCAGTTATAAAATCCTGTGATGTGATTTAATGAGAATTTCAGGGTCCATCTGGAGCTTGCAGAGATCTCTGTGGGCGAAATCTGCAAGTCCCATTTCACACATAGCAACAGAAGTAGGGAAAGAATAATCAAAACTTTCTCAGTTATCTCCCAGACTCTTGCTAATATATGAAAAACTCCGCCAGAAAAATAGTGAACAATTTTTTGGACCACGAGATCTGGAAAGGGAAATAATATCCCCAAAGGTATCATCTGAGTTGCATGATTTAAAAACAACAGCAAAACATGTTGCATTTTTAAAACACACACACACACACACACACACACACCCTTGAGGGCTGGAATGTTTAATTAGTTAATCAACTAAATCTTTAGTTGACTCATGTACAGTGACAAATTTAACCCAAGAGGCCTATTTTGGCTCATGGTTTTAGAGCTGAACTAGACATGATGCTGTAAAGTAAAGGTAAAGGTACCCCTGCCCGTATGGGCCAGTTGTGTCCGACTCTAGGGTTGTGCGCCCATCTCACTTAAGAGGCCGGGGGCCAGCGCTGTCCGCAGACTCTTCCGGGTCACGTGGCCAGTGTGACAAGCTGCATCTGGCGAGCCAGCGCAGCACACGGAACACCGTTTACCTTCCCGCTAGTAAGCGGTCCCTATTTATCTACTTGCACCCGGGGGTGCTTTTGAACTGCTAGGTTGGCAGGCGCTGGGACCGAGCAACGGGAGCGCACCCCGCCGCGGGGATTTGAACCGCCGACCTGACGATCGGCAAGTCCTAGGCGCTGAGGTTCTACCCACAGCGCCACCCATAGGTCTATGTAAATGCAACCATGTGTTACTATATTTTCTCCAGGACCCATTATTTTATGCTTATCTGAAACTAGGGTTGCTCAACAACTTTTCTGTATGTATTTTCACTGTTTGAAATACGGCAACCCTACTGAAACTTACTTGCCCATACAGTATTTAGAGAATGGTAGTTTGTGTTTTGCCAACAAAGGTCCATATACTTAAAGCTATGGTTTTCCCAGTAGTGATGTATGGAAGTGAGAGCTGGACCATAAAGAAGGCTGATCACCGAAGAATTGATGCTTTTGAATTATGGTGCTGGAGGAGACTCTTGAGAGTCCCATGGACTGCAAGAAGATCAAACCTCTCCATTCTGAAGGAAATCAGCCCTGAGTGCTCACTGGAAGGACAGATCCTGAAGCTGAGGCTCCAATACTTTGGCCACCTCATGAAAAGAGAAGACTCCCTGGAAAAGACCCTGATGCTGGGAAAGATGGAGGGCACAAGGAGAAGGGGACGACAGAGGATGAGATGGTTGGACAGTGTTCTCGAAGCTACCAGCATGAGTTTGACCTAACTGTGGGAGGCAGTGGAAGACAGGAGTGCTTGGTGTGCTCTGGTCCATGGGGTCACGAAGAGTCGGACACGACTAAACAACAACAACAACAACAACAGTTTGTGTTTATTGAATTTCAAATACTCTCACCCTTCCTTCACTATCTCCACCTCAACATATAATATGGTAATGTTATGATACTAAAAAAATATTTAGTTGACTACATGAAACTGCTGGGGCCAAAGTAGACAGTAAGTGAAACAGTTGTTGATAATGATGATGATGAAAAGCAGCTGTTCTGAGTTATACAGATTGGTGAGCAGGGATTGGTCCCTGGGGTCAGCTGACTGAATTGCTCAGACAAGCTGGCACTGCAGCCTAGGTGGGAGGGTCTTGAAGTACAGAGATCAATTTGCCGGGCTTCCAATGGAAAACAAGCACTTCCTCAAAACGTGTAGGACTCAGAAGTCTGTGAGGGTTTCATGTGGCTGGCGGCCAAAATAGAAAAAGGGAAAGAAGAAAAAAACACCTTTCATTTTAATAAAGGATTATGCCTGTAACATTTTATATGGGATTCTTCTCCCTCCACGAAATATTGGAAAGATGAGATGCATCATTGTTTAATATATTACAAAGACAGTGGCCATTATGGATCATCACGCCCATCAAACAGAACACAAATATGTTAACATCTTGCAGATAGATCATTATTTGGCTAAAAAAGAAACAGGGCAGATGCGTTGAAAGCAGCTAACATGGATGGCCCCCTCCCCAATGCTTTTAGTCGCAGTAGATGCTACATTTCAATGTCACAAGCAGGATGCAATATCAATAAATGAAAAATTAACCGTGAGGCGGTCAGGCATGCTAAGCTGCACTTAAGGCATATGGATTAGTTTTTCAGTAAGCAAATCATTGCTCCTTCTGGATTGCAAAGGCAAGTGTGGAGGTAACCTGGACTGCGCAGTGTTTCAGATGCTTATTAAAGAATTGGCTGTAATGAAATTTTATTCGGGAAGCTTAAGGCTAGTTGAACTTTTTCTTTAATATAAAGGAATGTTCTTGGAGAACTCACAAGGGAGTGAATCTGTTGGGAATTATTAAAAAAATAAGAAGAAGAGATAACAGCAATAAGTATTTATATTTTCTGTATCTAGGATCTTTAAAGATAAAAAGCTATACGGAGAGATAAAAGGAAGTAATTCTGAAATAAACAATGGGTTAGTTTTGCTAAGGTGGTGCCAGAGATTCAAACAAATTCGGAATGAGGTGAGGTAGGATGGCTTGGAAGAATTTTGAACAGAAGAAAGCCCTGTAGTGCTTCATGGTGCCACAGTGATCTAGCCTTTAAAAAATAAAATAAAAAAATGTTGCAGGAAATGTGAAGGGATGGAGAGAGGAGCACTTTTATAAAACTGGGACCTATGCCTCCAGCTTAAGGAAAACTCCATTTCCAATCATCTTTCATGACCATAAAGGTTTCACCTCCGTATATAATTGCCTCATTCCCCCCCCCCCCCGCCATTCTCAGTTGCCCTGTGCTTACCCACAGTGATTTCATCATATTGTGTCCTCTGAGATTACTGAACACTGTTTACCTTTGCTCATGCAAATACCCATTTTGAGTTAAGAAAATTGTTTAAAAAAATTCTTTCAGGAATTATTCACATTTTTCACAGAAAAAAACATCATGACTTGTCAAATTACATACTTCTCTTTACTTGGGAAGTCACAATTTGTCACAGCTCCTTGGTAGATGTTAATCATAAGTTTGCAGCAGGATTGCAATATTTAATGCTGGGTTCAACCTTTACTCTTCTTACAAACCCTATGGCTGGTACACCCAAAGTGAGAGTAAATTAGAAAACTCTTTGAATAAATACATTTTATCAGTAACCCAGACTGATCAATAAAGTTACATTGAATTACTTTAGCACATGTTTGGATCAAATTGGTAGGGACTGGAAGGCATCTTTACATTTAAATTGTGCTGATTAGCTGGTTTTACCTTAATAACTCTATGATAGTGACTGCCTTATCTTGCCCTTAATTTTAAAATTAATGAAGTAATCATTTATCCTGGTCTCTTTCTGTGTTCTGCCCAATTACTTTAGTGCTGAATGGTACTTTGCATTTTTGCTGGTCCATTAGTCCTCATATCATGCTCTTTCTGGACTTCTCTGCTCCACTAAGGAATAATTACACAGAGACTTTTAGCGTCTTTATAACCTTGGAACATAAATTTCCCTTTTTCAAATAGTTTAACCTGATATATAAATGTCACTTGGCTCACTGACCAGCTTTTCTTTCATCTTGTTTGTTTTTTCTCCCTTTTCTATTCTAGTTGTCTCAATTTGTCAACGAACCGAATTTTACATAAGGGAATAATCCTGTCATCTCCTTAGCAAAATACTTTAGCCCATCAGACCAGGCCGTTTGGAATAGTGAATAGTCTTCCTTATTCTGGTTGGCTCAAAAGTTTTTTATTTTACAGAGTGCAACCAATAATGCAAAAGCTTCACTATGATTTTCATTTTATAAAAGGTGTCAGTTTTGCCCTTTTGCCCTTCAGGACTTCTATCGCTGGTTTAACATTTTCTTGGGGTGCAGGCATGGATTGTAGGTGTAAATTCTAAATGAGAGGTTGTCCTGTCATTTTTTAAAATGTCATATCCTTGGTGGGCTAAAATCTTTTAGCAGCACTTGTTGTTTGGAGCTTTTTGGCTGTGAATCTTATCCCCAAAGGATATTTCTAAACTGCCACATGTAGTGCATAAAGACTCTTAGTGGCAGGATTGGAAGAATCTACTGGAAAACAAGCCTTGTACTTATGGACCCTTGTTACATTCTCTAACACCTTCATCCCAGGTCTTCCACCTCTCTCTGTGCTTGCCTTGTTCCTTATTCTATTACTTCCTCTGCTGCTGCCGGCTGCCCCTGCTCCAAGCGTTGCCTATTATTGATACCATCCAATTTGAGAGGTTGCGTGGCAATTCCCGCCCCCTCCCACGGATGGAATAAATAAAGACACCGGACACCAGAACTTAGGTTAATGGGCGAAAATGGCCACAACTGTATTGATTACAGGTAAGAGTGGTATTGGCTTTAGGCATTGGCCCTAACAGACTATCCGGTCCAACCGGGAAGGGTTAAGCACCAACAGGGGGAGCCCCCGAGATGCACATCCCTAGGCGCTCCCCAAGGGGTTACCGCTCGGGAGCGCGCTTTAGGCCCTAGCCTCCGTAGGTTTCGGACGAGGCGACGCCCCCCGGAGTCCTTTAACAAACTACCCTTCAAGATTTGGGGGAGGTGATGGCGTTCCTCCCCCCCAACTTCATTTGCATAACAATACCCCTGCCAATGCCTACCGCCAAAACCGAGGAGTTGTGACGTTTTGCTACGAGGTAGGCGAAAAAACCAAGTGGCTTCAAAATACAGCCAATTAGCCAAATGGAAAAACTCCTACCAGGCCCCTTGCGGCGACCAGCCGAAGCCCATAGCAAAGTCTGAATGCAAACCTAGAGGGCGGGTGGGTGGGAAAAACCTCAGCTGCTGTAAGGAAGGAAAAGGGGTGAGCCAGGGCTTCCCCGACCGTAAGTGCCCTATTGTAAGCCTGCCCCTAGCGCCTGCCGATTGGCCGGCGCTGTGGGATAATGAATAATAATTACACTGGGGAATCCCTGAGTTTCGCGGGGCTGGCGCCAGCCCCGCGAGTATGTAGTCCGGGGTGTGAGCCCACAACCCCTCCCCCTCCTTAGGTCGGTAGAGGCTTTTCTTTCAGATGAATTCCCTAGATCTTTGTCTTCTCCTTAGTGATAACCACTTGCCCAGTTCCTTGTGACTTGGTGTTTCAGACAGCCTAAACAAACTGTGTCTGCTAACACCATGTCCCAACCCTAGGTTCCGCATTTAGACATCTATTGCTGCAAAAATCCCTGCGTTCAACTTTCTGTTGAAAACCCTTGCCCAACCATTCTGTATGTTCTAAGCTTGACCTCTGTTCATTCTGTCCTAACTGCTGCTAGCTATGAATCCGTGTTAGTGCCATGATTCCATGTCCCTGTAATTCACCCTGTAATGAATAAAAAAATCCATTGTCTATATAAATAAATACATGTTAATGTGTTTGTGTTATTCCAGTCCTTCTCTTATATCCTCCCTCTCACCCTGCCCCAGGCTACAATAAGGTAAAATATCTGCTATCACAATGGGTGAAAGATATTGATTATCACATACCCTCCAACATTTCTCTGATGAAAATAGGCACGTCCTATTCCATAACAGTAATAATAATGATAATTTGCCATAGCTACTTTGGGCAGCTTCCAACATACAGTGGTACCTCGGGTTACATACGCTTCGGGTTACATACACTTCAGGTTACAGACTCCGCTAACCCAGAAATAGTACCTCAGGTTAATAACTTTGCTTCAGGATGAGAACAGAAATAGTGCTCCGGAGGCGCAGCATCAGCGGGAGGCCCCATTAGCTAAAGTGGTGCTTCAGGTTAAGAATGGTTTCAGGTTAAGAATGGACCTCCAGAATAAATTAAGTACTTAACCCGAGGTACCAATGTATAAGAAAACATTAAACATTAAAAAACTTTCTTATACAGGGCTGCCTTCAGATGTCTTCTAAAGGTTGTGTATTTACTTATCTCTTTGGCTCAGGGGTTGCCTAGCTTCATACCTCCAATGAAAACAGGGACACCCTACCATACCTTCCAACATTTCTCTGATGAAAATAGGGATATCCTAAGGAAAACTGGTACGGCTTCCATAAAACCAGGACTGTACCTGGAAAATAGGGACACTTAGAGGGTCTGTTATCAGAGCTTTATGTTCTCCATTACTTTTGGGTTGTTGCAGATCCATAAGAAGACTATGTTAATTATCTGAGGTTGTTATTTATCCCAAAATTTAGGGACCCACTTTATGAACTTTGACACCATCCCTACCAATTGTATTGATTTCTGTTCCAGAAATGGGACAACTAAGCAAAGTTTGGCAATTTCTACTCCCATTTTCCTTCCTTCCTTCCTTCCTTCTTTCTTTCTTTCTTTCTTTCTTTCTTTCTTTCTTTCTTTCTTTCTTTCTTTGGAATTCTCTGATATACCTACTCAGGGGCTTTAATGCTTTTGAAAATCGAATAGTAGCCAAATAGTTAAATGCAGATGTCAGATGTTTCCTTTAAAGACCAACCTGTTGGACTTATTTAGGTGCTCACAGCATTTATAGTCTGAATGAAAAACACATTTTAAAGCTAGGAGGCATTTAGTCTGAGCATTTTAGTCTGAGCTCTGGCAGGCTGCATCAGGAGGACACCACTCAAGGGGGTAGGGAAATTAGTTCCTTTTCATAGGCTCTCCTCTTCTGCCATCAAGAAGCTGCTTTCATTTGCTTTACTTTGTCTGAATTCCTTCTAGGCTCATTAGTGTCAATACTTGATGGGAAGATTGAAAGTCTGTAGATCAAGGCAAGGCAACCTTCCTGATCTGCAGAGGCAAAAGGTTAAGTAGATCAAAGGTGACAAGTGGACAAGGATTCTTATTAACAGAATCATTAAGCTCCTATATACATGCCACGGCTGTCTCAGTCACAATTGGCTTGCCATTACACATTTCAAAAGTAGTTATGTGGAAAGCTAGTAGTTGGGAATAATCAAGTTGCCATGGATACTGATCTCCAATGTCTGGCTACTATTGTTTGATCATCATAACATCCCACATGAACTTGCCCAGTTGCTAAATTACAGCGGCCAACTCTGGACTGCCTACTCTGAATCCCTGAGGTGAGATGAATGGCTACCAAAGCTAGGGCCTGCTAGGTGGTGGCACCTCAGATATAGAACTCCTTCTCTGTATCAGTTTGCCTGGCAACAGATATGGGGACCATTAGTCACCAGCTGAAAAAAAAAGTTCATTTAAATTGACTTTTAGTGGTTCTCAGTGAACCAATGACTTTTTATGTTCTGTTGGAAGCCACCCAGAGTGGCTGGGGCAACCCAGTCAAATAGGTGGAGTATAAGTATTATTATTATTATATTTAGGTGTGAATGATTCTGTTGCTGCTGAAAAAAAATATATTACTGCTTCGCTTTGATTCGTCTATTCTTGGTTGACACGTGCCGCAAAGCACCTTGGGAATTCTGTACTAAAAGAAAACATTGTAAAGAAACAAAAAGAAGCTTTTACCATTTGTCTGCTTTGCAATATTACCCTCATGATGGCTTGACATACACCAAAAATGCAAATTCCCGAATTCATTTTTTTTTTTACTTTTGCATATGGATTGCATTCAACAAGCAATGCAAAGAAATAGAGGAAAACAACAAAATGGGAAGAACCAGAGATCTGTTCAAGAAAACTGGAGATATGAAAGGAACATTTCGTACAAAGATTACCATAATAAAGAACAAAAGCTGTAAGGACCTTGAGGCTAGAAGTGAGAGCTGGACCATAAAGAAGGCTGATCGCCGAAGAATTGATGCTTTTGAATTATGGTGATGGAGGAGACTCTTGAGAGTCCCATGGACTGCAAGAAGATCAAACCTATCCATTCTGAAGGAAATCAGCCCTGAGTGCTAACTGGAAGGACAGATCCTGAAGCTGAGACTCCAATACTTTGGCCACCTCATGAGAAAAGAAGACTCCCTGGAAAAGACCCTGATGTTGGGAAAGATGGAGGGCACAAGGAGAAGGGGACGACAGAGGACGAGATGGTTGGACAGTGTTCTCGAAGCTACAAACATGAGTCTGACCAAACTGCGGGAGGCAGTGGAAGACAGGAGTGCCTGGCGTGCTCTGGTCCATGGGGTCATGAAGAGTCGGACACGACTAAACGACTAAACAACAACATGGATTGCAAACAGGAAAATATGAAAATAAGAACAGTTAATTCAGGAGACTAATGGGGAGACACATCGATTTATCACTGAGAGGAAGTCTAACTATAACTAGGGGCTGTGACGGTGTGTCACACTTCACAGTGGGAAGATCAGGGGTTGTATTCAAAGGAGCACAGAGGAGATTGTTCCTTCAGTGCAGTGGATTATTCCAGATGGAATATACTCTCACTTTTCCATCTGCATGCTATTCTGGGGGTTCTCCCAGGCTTCCAAAGCAGATTTGGAGAAGCCATGTGGGGCAGCATAATAATAATAATAATAATAATAATAATAATAATAATAATAATAATAATAATTTTATTATTTATCCCCCACCCATCTGGCTGGATTCCCCCACGCAGGGGGGAAGTCCCATTGCCCTAGTGGGAATCATTCTCAAGGGAGAGAAGACTTTTCAGTTGCTTTAAATGTGGTGGAGGAGTTTGGATTTGATATCCTGCCTTATCACTACCTGAAGGAGTCTCAAAGTAGCTAACATTCTCCTTTCCCTTCTCCCCCCACAACACTTTGTGAGGTGAGTTGGGCTGAGAGACTTCAGAGAAGTATGACTCGCCCAAGGTCACCCAGCAGCTGCATGTGGAGGAGCGGGGAAGCGAACCCGGTTCACCAGATTACAAGTCCACCACTCTTAAGCACTACACCACACTGGCTCTGGTGGTGATGGTATCCCGCGGCAGAAAATACTAATGGGTCTTCGACCCTCTGCAACCCATGACCACTACATATCTGCTTTTATATTCCAGTTTTGAACCAGCAGCCACCCTCAGTAGTCCCTAATATGCCTGGAGCGAACCTGAAGCAGGGTTCTGTCTTCATGAAGACAATTCTCAAAATCTTCCAGTGACTGTTCCAACTGGAAGCTGGGAGGTGATGATGAAATGCCTTTTAAATGATCTGTCATCCTGCTCATGGCTGCTTTCCTTTTAACATCGATTTTTCCTTCCTTGAGCCCAAGCACTTGATAGTTTATGCCTGCTGCCAGTAAGAATAAACTACCACCCACTTTGTTCAAGACAGCCGAAATCAACATTAAGTGCAAAGGGGCTGAATATGGGATAACAGATCCCTTTCAAGGCTCCTTTACTTTATTTCCAGGCTGCTGCTGCTGGAGCAATTGGAACTAATTGACATCCTTGTTGGCAGCCTATGGGCCGAACACAGAAGGGAAGGATGAAATAGGCATGAAATCCGAACAAAGTGCCCATTGGAAATAGAGCCTTTCCAGCCAGAGTTAAATCTCACTGATGGAGCAATGGGGAGAAGCCACTTACTCTTCCTGCTAATCCCTATAATTCTCATTTATACAGTACCGTATTTTTCGCTCCATAAGACGCACCAGACCATAAGGCGCACCTAGTTTTGGGAGGAGGAAAACTAGGGGAAAAAAATATTCTGAATCCCAGAAGCCAGAACAGCAAGAGGGATCTCACTTCTGGGATAGTCTCTGGCTGTTCTGGCTTCTGGGATAGCCGCGCCAAGCCTCTTCAGGGCAGCGGGATGAAGGCTCCCCCTGCCCCTTCAGGGCTGCACATGGCTAAGGCAGAAAGCCAGGAGAGGTGCTTCATTGAAGGGGTGCTGCGCAGTTCTCCCTCTCTGTGCCGCACCCCTTCAGCCAAGCGGCAGGAGGGACAGAAGCGGCCCCTTCTGTTCCTCCAGCTTCGCAGGACAGGTGCGTCGCTGTGAAACAGGACAGGCATGTCGCTGCGCAGTTCTCCCTCTCTGCGCAGCACCTCTCCATCGCAGGAGAGGCACAGCGCAGAGAGGGAGAACTGCGCAGCGCCCATTCAGCCAAGCGAGAGGAGGAACAGAAGGAGCCCCTTCTGTTCCTCCTCCGGCTTCACAGGACAGGTGCGTCGCTGTGAAGCGGGAGAGCTGCGCAGCGCCCCTTCAGCGAAGCGGGGGGGGGGGGGCTCTGTTCCTCTCCTGCTTCACTGAAGGTTGCGGGGCTGTGCAGCTCTCCCTCTCCGCGCAGCACCATTCGCTCCATAAGACGCACTCACATTTCCCCTTACTTTTTAGGAGGAAAAAAGTGCGTCTTATGGAGCGAAAAATACGGTAAGTTAGTTCCTACACACACACTCAAACCTTCTATAACATCTATTGAGACAAGTAAAGAGGTATTATCAGAGTTCAAGGACTCATTCCATCCAGGCTAAAACATGAAAGAAGGGTGTGAAGCACAGCCAATGAGGGGCGTGGCCTGTGAAAGGGGGTGTGGCCTGCAGAGAGCACTGAGAGTCAATGTGAGAAGCTTGGAGGGCTGCATTTGCCTCTCACTGGGAGCTTAGGCGATGTCTCTACTTTGTCGTCGAGTAGAAAGTAGAGACATCACCTTGCCAACAAAGGTCCGTATAGTAAAAGCTATGGTTTTCCCAGTAGTGATGTATGGAAGTGAGAGCTGGACCATAAAGAAGGCTGATCGCCAAAGAATTGATGCTTTTGAATTATGGTGCTGGAGGAGACTCTTGAGAGTCCCATGGAGTGCAAGAAGATCAAACCTCTCCATTCTTAAGGAAATCAGCCCTGAGTGCTAACTGGAAGGACAGATCCTGAAGCTGAGACTCCAAGACTTTGGTCACCTCATGAGAAGAGAAGACTCCCTGGAAAAGACCCTGATGTTGGGAAAGATGGAGGGCACAAGGAGAAGGGGACGACAGAGGACGAGATGGTTGGATAGTGTTCTCGAAGCTACCAGCATGAGTTTGACCAAACTGTGGGAAGTAGTGGAAGACAGAAGTGCCTGGCGTGCTCTGGTCCATGGGGTCACAAAGAGTCGGACACGACTAATAATAATAATAATAATAAAAAAAAATTTTATTTATATCCCGCCCTCCCCAGCCGAAGCTGGGCTCAGGGCGGCTAACAACAATCAAATAACCAAATAGTTGAATAATCACACATTCTAAAATATTTCATTATAAAAATTAATTAAAATCAAATTGATGGCAACCAAAATACTGTGCAGGTTGCCAGAGGAGGGAGTCAGGCTGCGCCCTGACCAAAGGCCTGGTGGAACAACTCTTTTGTTCTAAAAGAGTTTTGACTAAACAACAACAATGACTAAACAACAACAACAAACGGGAGCTTAGGCTCTCCATTCCTGGTCTACAGAGATGTGAGAAAAGAAGACTCCATGGTACAAAGCTGTAGATGTGAGGAAAGAAGTTGCTACAGCACAGAGCTATAGTACTCCCATGCTTTCCTTTCTCCTTCGAACAGGGGTGTGATTCCTTTTGAATCACTGTCAGATGTGCACCTAACTCAACCCATTCCAGCAGAAAGCAAGTTGTGGTTTATAAAATGATGAGGCGGTTATCATGAGATGGGTTGAAATTTTATAAAGAAAAAATGTAGTTGTCATTGTGACTTTATATCATCTTGGTGCCCTCCATAATTTTCACACCAAAGTATGTTGTAAGATCTAGTTTACTGCTGAATGTTATCGTGGAACCAATGATGATTTATTGGTATTCAACTAATAGTCTTACTGCTTTTGTGAAATCTGAGAACATCATTTCTGCCACATAACAAATAACTTCGTGTTTTGCCTACCTGCAGTGACGAACGAGATTTCTTAGAAATGTTGACAAATGTTCTTTGATCTCCATACAAAGCCTCTGCTGTTTATCCACATCAGTTATTAGTCAGAAGCAAAGAAGTTAACAGATTCAGATATTGTGGCCAGAGGCCGCGGTGAAATGAATGCTTTGTAAAGCATCTATGCTGGTAGTCCTCACAACATTCTTTAGTATTGATGCTGGCGAAATTCTCCTGATCCACGCTTGGAAACAAACTCTGAGACTCTTAAAAGCTAGCCTCAATTGAGAGGCGAGTTTGTAAAGCTTTGAAGTTTTCTAGCCCGATAAAAAAATCATGGCTCCTCCTCCAGCCAATTCCCCAGTTTCAAAACTCATCCCCGCTTCTCTTTCAAGTAGGGGAGGCAGTGGAAGTAGCTGCAATAGTGTGGAAAGAGAAGAAACAGAATGCCACCCCCCACCACTCTCTTTTTCATCACCACGCTACTCAAAACATCAAAGCACAAAAGCTTAAGGGATCATGGGTATAGAGCCCCTGGGAGAACCACATCTCCCTTGATTCCTTAGGCTTTTGTGCCCTAAGAACATAAGTTCGTAAGAGAGCCTTGCTGGATTAGGTCAAAGGCCATCAGGACCAGCATCCCGTTCCTACAGTGACCAACCTGATGCCCATGGGAAGCGCACTAACAGGATTTGAGCACAATAACCCTCTCCCTACAACTGGTATATGTCCTCTGACATTGGAGGCAGAGTTTAGACACTGTTCATTAAGCCACTGGGAGTGGTCATCAGAAAATACGGGTCATCAGTTGTATTTTCTCTGTAATGTCTGAGTCCAGAGAGGCCATGCAAGGCCTAGCAATGGACTTGATGGGTCATTCAGGGCCAATAAACCAGAACATATGCATGGGGAGGAGGAGAGGGAGAGAAAGTCCTGTTGCACAAACAGAAGTTGTTCTGCTTTAGCAATTATTTAGTGCCTTTTTCATTTTATTACATTTATATCCCACTTTTCTTCCATCATGGAAGGTGGTCCAGGGTGGTCTCCCATCCAGGCATTGATAAGACATAGATCTGCTTAATTTTAGCAGTTGGTGGCCTCAGGTGCCTTCAGACCATTCTTTTGAAAGATCTCTGACCATTTCTTGAGCTATTATGAGCTGAGCCTAGTTCAGTTTGCCCATCTCTGTTGTTTGGCTGTGGTTTATTATATGTGAAGAAATGCTTCCTTAGAATAATGACCATTGTGGTGTTGAATGGTTTCTTTAAATGTAAAGGTTCATCATTGTTCCACTCGATGTGTATATCTTAAAGGGGCCAGAGCAAGGGCCAGAGCAAGATAACGAGACCCAACTTTAAAGCTGTGAAACATAGCAGGTGCTGCTGAGTTGTATTTGATTAAGGTGTGTCAGCATTTGGGTTTAGTATATAAGGAGCAGCACCTAGCTCTCCCATTACCCTGGGGTTTGGGTTGGTGGTTGGGTCTGGTTTGGTTGTTAATGTATTTAGTGTAAATGGAGTTTTTGTTTTTCTTATTAAAACCTTGTTTAAGTTATTTTTGAGTCCTTTTCATTTTTAATGCATGATCTCCCCAGCAAGCTATCTGCAGCGCTACCATACTGCAAATAGCCAACATCTTTGGTTATGGGCCCAGCTGCTGAGTGGATGACTGCATATTTTTGGACTCTGAGAAAGGTTTGAAAACTCCTTCTCCTGTTAGTGTAATTTTTTGTGGGTCTGGAAGAGTTCCAGAATGGTTGACCGGGTTCCTGAAGCTGAGAAGGCTCTGGTCTTCCCACAGCTAACAGATGAGAACTATAGTTTATGGTCTTTTCGGGTGGAGGCGCTTTTGACCTCTAGAGAAGTATGGACCTATGTAACTGATGACCCCCCTGACCCTGTAACTAATGCTTGGTCGAAAGGAGATGCAAAAGCCAGGGCGATAATTAATTTGGCAGTCAGCGACCAGCAAGTAGTCTATATAAGAAATAAGAAAACTGCCAAAGAAATGTGGGACAGTCTTGCAGCAGTGCATGTTAGAAAAGAGTCAGCATCTGCATTGTCGTTTTTCAAGCAGTTGTACCAGACGAAGTTGCAGCCTGGTGGTGATTTGGCAGCACACTTGAGACGTCTGGAGGCAATACGCGGCGAATTAATTCGAAGGGACATGGTGATACCTGATATTCAGTATGTTTTTATCATCCTTTGTTCCCTTAATGAGGACTTTGATGGTATAGCTAGCCAGATATCTGCTGTTCCACCAGCACAATTAACTGTGGAAGGGGTAACGGCAAGATTAATGGGCGAGTTGGATAGAAGGGAGGCTTGTGCCATAAGCACTCCTATTTCCAGAAAGAATGAGGAACGCCATATGCAAACCTGTGGTGATACAACTGCATTTAAAGCTGCAAAGCGTTGTTGGTTCTGCAATAAGCAAGGACATTTTGCAAAGGACTGCAGAGCCAAAAGAAAGCAAAGTACTCCCAAGTCTGTTTCTGTTCGTCAGTCACGGTTGTCAGCCCAACAGCAGACATCGTATAGTAAAGACAGAAACGAGCCGCGAGCTTTTCATGCTTGGACTACAAATCGTAAAAGAATTAAAGATGCCAAGTGGAAGTCTTTTATTATAGACTCTGGAGCATCTCAGCACATCTGCAATGATCGAAGCTTGTTTATTTCTTTCGAAGAGGAAATTGGTAATGTACATTTAGCCAATTCACAAGTCTTGCAGTCGCTTGGCAGAGGTACTGTTAAACTTGACTCTTTAAACATTACAATAGCAAACTGCATTTACTGCCCGTCAGTGGACAATTTATTGTCAGTAAGGTGCTTTGCTCGTCAAGGCATAACTGTGCGTTTCTTAAAATCAATGTGTGAGTTTTTTGATGGGAACAAACGTTTATTGTATGCCCGGGACTCTGATGGTTTATATAGACTGTATTTTCGCACCTACTCCCAATCGCCTATAAATTGCAGAGCAGCACAGTCAAGCCAGGGGTTGAGGAATGTAAGGCCTCATTCCGGGTGTGTCCATGAGGCGCACAGAATTCTGGGACACCTGAATTTTGCTGATGTAATTAAGACAAAGAATATCGTTAATGGCCTCAACTTAAAACCATGTAAATTCTTTATGCAATGTCTATCCTGTTGCAAGAATAAGATTAAGGTTGCACGCAAGGGTAGGTGCTCAGATAGGAAAGTAACTGAACCATTTGAGCGTGTACATTGTGATTTAGTTGGGCCACTCCCACCATCATTAGGAGGTTCTAAGTACTGGCTTACTCTGATAGACCAGTATAGTAGATACTGTTGGACTTATGCAATAGCTGAGAAGTCCCAAGCATTTGAAAAGTATAAAGTTTTTTGCAACTGGGTAAAAACGCACTTTAACAAACCAATTAAGAACCTGTTTTCTGACCGGGGCGGGGAATTTGTTTCTGAGGATTTTGAGAAATTCCTGGAAGCGCAGGGGACTACTCATGAGTTATCTTGCCCCCGAAGTCCCTGGCAAAATGGGCTTGTTGAAGTTGTGCAGCGTGACCTACAGGCAGGGGTTAAAACGTATCTGCATGATGCTAATCTGCCCAAAGACTTTTGGGCTGAAGCACTTAATGCATTTTGTTACGTTAGAAATCGCAGTTATCATACTGGTTTAGATGTCACCCCCTATGAGAAACTGTTTAAAAAACGCCCTAATCTGAAATACCTCCGCATTTGGGGTTCAGATGTAATTATGCATTATCCTGCTAAGCAAAAATTGGGTGAACGTAGTGTCCAGGGAAAATTAATGGGTTACCAGCAGGGGGCGTACAGAATTTACATACCAGCAACTGGCAAATTTCATATTACCAGAAGCATGATACAAACTGTAAATTGGAATGGAGTTGCTGTCTTCCAAGATACTGATGGTATAGATAATACTGAGGAAGAAGAGGAAGAAACAGCAGAAGAAGCAGCAGGAAATAGTGCTTCTGAATTAATGGGAAAAGACAAAAAGCCTGTTGAGTCTGATAAATTGTTTGATGATTTAAAGTCACAGGCACCCGAGGGGAGGTCAGATTCTCTTGAGTTTTCTGACCGTGAGCTTAGCCTACAGGCACCTCTTCAATCTGACAATGATTTACAACCTGAAACTAGTGGTTTACTTAGTCCCATTAAGTCTGAGAAGTCTGACTCTCCTTCTGGACTGAGACGTTCAGATAGAAAGAGACAGAAGCCACAACGATTTGCAGATGAACATTTTAATACTGTGTATGCCAATAAGGTAGTTTTTGAGCCAAAAAGCTACAGTGATGTTCAGAAATTACCTAAGCAACAAGCTGCAAATTGGTATAAAGCTATGAACTCCGAGATAGCTTCTTTAAAAGAGCATAACACTTGGTCTCTTGTACCACAAACCCCAGATATGAGACTTATTGATTCGAAATGGGTTTATAGAGTTAAAACGAATGACAAAAACGAAGTTGTAAGGTACAACGCAAGATTAGTTGCTAGGGGTTTTCAACAAATTCCAGGCGAAGATTATGATTTGTGTTATTCACCAAGCGTAAAATATGAAACAGTTAAGCTTTTGTTAAAAGATGCATCACAGCGTGGACATTCCGTATATCACCTAGATATAAAAACTGCATATTTGTTTGCAGATTTAAAAGAACAAATTTTTATGCGTGTTCCTGAAGGCATAGACGCCGCTGAAGGTTTGGTATGCAAATTAAACAAATCCCTTTATGGTCTGCACCAAAGTGGAAGGAATTGGCACCAAACTTTAGCAAAAGAATTGCTGGATATTGGTTTTTCACAAGGAAAGGCAGACAATTGTGTGTTCATAAAGGAAAGGGCAAACTCTGTAACAAAAATATGTGTGTATGTAGATGACGTATTAATTTCTACAAAAACTAAACAGGAATATGAACAGGTGGTATCACAGTTACAGAAGAAATTTGATGTAGTGGAATTAGGCATAGCTAAAAATTACTTATCCATGCAAATTGAGAAAGGCAAAAATGGATCTTTTCTGGTTCATCAAACTGCAAAAATTGATGATCTTGTTGAAATGCTATGTTTAGAAAATGCAAATGAGAAGGAAACACCTATGGTGTGTGGTTTCACCTTTACAGGTGAAGACAAGCCATTTCCTAACAAAACTTTGTATCGTTCTGCTATAGGCAAGCTAAATTTCATTCAAAGAATCTCAAGACCAGATATAACTTATGCTTTTCACTTTCTGGCAAAATTTGTGGAAAAGCCTACTACACAATGTTTCTCTGCTCTTAAGAGAGTGGTAATGTACCTTAAACATACCAAACATTATAGGTTGCAGTTTACAACATGTATTGACAAAGGTTTTGAAATTTTCTGCGATGCATCTCATGCAATGGAACAAAATAATTGCAGGGGTGTGTCTGGTATGGTGTTTTGTTATAACGGTTGTCCATTTGAATGGAAGTCCCAAACACAAACCATTATTTGTCTCTCCACAACAGAAAGTGAATTGTGTGCATGCGTTCAGGCCACTCGTGATGTAGAATGGTATCTGCAAGTGTTTGCAGACCTACAGATGCAAGTAACACTACCAGTAAAAGTTTACCTTGATTCCCAGAGTGGACTTGCTATCCTGTGCTCAGAGACCAATACGCAGCGCACTAGAGTCTTAAGGTTACGTTTAGAATTTGTAAAGCAACTAATTGCTGATGAAATGGTTGTATTTGAATATGTTCCTGGTGACAGTCAAATTGCGGACATTTTTACAAAAGCACTTCCAAAGGTTACACATGAAAAACATGTACAAAGTATGCTTTCTGTTTTTGTTCCACAATGATGAACCGCAGGGGAAATGTTGAATGGTTTCTTTAAATGTAAAGGTTCATCATTGTTCCACTCGATGTGTATATCTTAAAGGGGCCAGAGCAAGGGCCAGAGCAAGATAACGAGACCCAACTTTAAAGCTGTGAAACATAGCAGGTGCTGCTGAGTTGTATTTGATTAAGGTGTGTCAGCATTTGGGTTTAGTATATAAGGAGCAGCACCTAGCTCTCCCATTACCCTGGGGTTTGGGTTGGTGGTTGGGTCTGGTTTGGTTGTTAATGTATTTAGTGTAAATGGAGTTTTTGTTTTTCTTATTAAAACCTTGTTTAAGTTATTTTTGAGTCCTTTTCATTTTTAATGCATGATCTCCCCAGCAAGCTATCTGCAGCGCTACCATACTGCAAATAGCCAACATGTGGTACAGAAGGTAGGCGTTCTTTCATCTGTGTTGGCATGGCGCTGTAGACAAAAGGGTCAGGACAGCCAACTACAACAATATACAAGGGAAGCAGGCATTCTTGTGCATATAATCACACACAACACACAAACACACAAGCATGTTGAGGCAGCATAGCTTTCTAAAGAAAATGGTGTTGTTGAGGCCCATTTCTATAAATATTGATTCAGAAGTAATTGTCCCTCAATTTACTAGGACTAAATCCCAAGGTAAGTATGTATGAGATTGCAGTAGTCTGTTAAAAGCTTGTTTTGTATTGTTAAATAATCCTTTTCATTGCCAATCAAAATAGTTTCCAGCTTTAGAAAGCCTCAGTGCCTCCGTTATTCAACTGTAATTGGCTAGAACATCCCATGTGTTTTTTATTGTCTGAAATCTAGCATTGAATACAATGTTGTTCTGAACACCCATTAAATGTAATTGTTTAACTGTAATGATCTTGGTGTCAGCTACTTGGATTAATGAAGTCTTTCAGACTGCATTAAAGCGGGACAATTTAACAACTAATTTCATATTCACTATATAAAACCATTTCTATCTTTAAAAAGCAGATGTGTGTGTTCGTGCGAGTGTGCGTGCTTTCTGTGACATTCAAAAGAAAGCAAGTTCAATCTGAAAAGTACTAAGAATCAGAACTCTAATTCAATAATAAAATGAATGTTATTCTTCCCTTGGTAGTTCCCCAGCTGGTTCCTCTCACCATTCCTGTGTGCCCAGCCAGCCCATGAAAATGGGTAAATGCCATTGCTTTCTCCATTAAAAAAGTAAATGTATATGTAAGGCAACTGGGAAATGGAGAGTGTTGTCTTGGTATTCCTATTTAGCATGGGTGTTGTGCAAAAGCAAAAAAAAAAAAAAAAAAAAGGTTCATCCCATGTGATTATCCAAAGAGCATATCAGAGCATATGAAGAGCATGCTAGTTTGGAACTTACATGGAGGTGCCATTTGTGTGAATTATTAGAACGTGATATATGCAGCAGTCATCCTGTTTTTTGTGACCTGGTGGCACTTGAATAAATGTAATCAAGATGTCACAGAACCAGTCATTTGTCACCAATGCTGCCTCCATAGAAGTTTAGGCCAGCCATGAATCCAGAAGCAGCCTTGCGTTGTCTCCAGATAATTGTTTCAGGGCAACTGCATGTTTTCAACTTGCTCTGTGACTCTTGCTTGATCCATGTTTGTGGCTGAAACCATATAATTGTCTTCAATGACTTCTACTATGATCAAAACAACAACAAAAAAAAATTCTTCCAGTAGCACCTTAAAGACCAATTAAGTTAGTTCTTGGTATGAGCTTTTGTGTGCATGCACACTTCTTCAGATACACTGAAACAGAAGTTGCCAGATCCTTCTATATAGTGAGAAGGTGGGGAGGGGTATTACTCAGAAGGGTGGTGGGAATGGGTGATTGGCAGATAGCTGTGATGAGCCTGTTGACGACTCTTAACGACTGCAATAGGTCTTACAGGAAAAAGCAAGGGGTGAGAAGGTGAAAAATGGCTCTGTCATGTATAATGAGATAAGAATCCAATGTCTTTGTTCAGACCAGGTCTCTCCATGGTTTTAAGTTTGGTAATGAGTTGCAATTCAGCAGCTTCTCTTTCCAGTCTATTTACCTATTCCAGTCTATTTACCTATCTGTAACTTCTACTATGATGCTATTAAAGAAGCACTTTAAGCACATAATCAACAGAACTAGCAATACTATCTGATAACCAAGTTGAGTATTGGATTTACCGTATTTTTTGCTCTATAAGACACATCAGACCACAAGACGCACCTAGTTTTTGGAGGAGGAAAACAAGAAAAAATATATTCTGAATCTCAGAAGCCAGAACAGCAAGAGGGATCGCTGTGCAGTGAAATCAGCAATCCCTCTTCCTGTTCTGGCTTCTTTGATAGCTGCGCAGCCTGCATTTGCTCCATAAGACGCGCACACATTTCCCCTTACTTTTTAGGAGGGAAAAAGTGAGTCTTATAGAGCAAAAAATACGGTACTCATATAAAGCACCATAACTTGCATGTATTCCCCCCCCCTCTGTCCTGTCATCTCCCTGCATCTACTTTTCAGTTTATAGCTGCCAATGAGACCTTCCATTTTTGAATCTAAGATACTGCTTTATACTGAGTCAGAACATTGGTCCATTTAGCTCAGCACTGCCAACATAGACTGACAGCAGCTTCTCCCATCCCTACCCAGAGATGTCAGGACTGGACAACCTAAATGCAAAGCAGATGTTCTATCCCTCAGCTATGACACCTTGGTAACCTATTTGCCCCTAATTTTCTATCTATATCTTATGAGGTTGTGTTGTTTTTTAAAGCTCAGTTCCTGGTAGAGTGAGACGAAGGAAATCTAGTGTTAATTTTTCAGCAGGGGGAAACAGACAACAGCTCATCCTTAATCACTTTCTGTAAATGTTCTGTGATGGCTGCCTGAAGCATGACATGCCAGTTGCTTTGAAAACATGCTGATTGGAGGATGTCTACATTTTAGAACTTGTTTTACGTTTCTAGGGCACAGAGTTACCTTCTGTTGTCTATATTATGTGAGATTTTGGTGGTACTTTCTGCAAAGGAACAGTAGCCTGTAAGTAGCAATAAGTCTTTTTGTTGTGGTTGTTGTTGTATTTTGTCATCCAGTCCTGCTTGGCACACAGGAGGAAGATTGTGAAAGGGGTTATTAGTTCCCACCTACCACCCACACAACCACCCACCTGCCATATTGATGAAACATTTGTTGAGTCTTGCTTTGAAATTCAAGTCAAGTTTTGCACTATTCCATTCCAAGGCCTTTGGGGGAGGGGCTGCCCCCCATGCATGGAGGGGGGAAAAGGTCCTTTGCTTTGAGATAACCGATCTGTGCTAGTCAGTGACAAAACCTACAGGGAAGCCTATTTGTATAAGCCTCATTGAAAAGAATGAAATTTCTATAAGGACAGCTTTCCTTCCTTTCAATGGGCTTGCACAGAAATATCCTTAGATTGACTCTATCCATCGTTCCTCATGAGATTTCTTTCTGGTAGCATTTCCCTTCAGGAAACAGGGAGCCAAATTTCTTTAGGGAATGGGGACTGTGTCACATTAGGCAAGATTCTTATACAGATGTCACACCAGTCTTTACCATGCGACAAATGCACAGGCACCTATTGGTTACAAATATGCTTGGTAGAAGGGACGTGGGTGGCTGTGGTCTAAACCACTGAGCCTCTTGGGCTTGCCGATCAGAAGGTCGGCGGTTCGAATCCCCGTGACGGGGTGAGCTCCTATTGCTCTGTCCCAGCTCCTGCCAACCTAGCAGTTTGAAAGCACGACAAAAGGTGCAGGTAGATAAACAGGTACCGCTCTGGGAATGTAAACAGTGTTTCCGTGTGCTGCTCTGGTTTCACCAGAAGCGGTTTAGTCATGCTGGACACATGACCTGGAAAAACTGTCTGCGGACAAGTGCCGGCTCCCTCGGCCTGTAAAGCAAGATGAGCGCTGCAGCCCCAGAGTAGTCTATGACTGGATTTAACTCTCAGGGGTCCTTTACCTTTATACTTGGAAGAAATCTGTGGTGGTTTCCCACTCCATGTAAACTTGGTGAAGTAAATGCATGCATATCCATATACATTATACACGAGTGTGGCTTTGATAGAATCATAGAGTTGGAAGGGACTCCAAGGGGGGAACTAGTCTACCCCCCTGCAGTACAGAACTCTCAACTAAAGCATTCATGGCCGATGGCCATCCAACCTCTGCTTAAAAGCCTCCAAGGAAGGGAAGTCCGCCACCTCCATTCTACTGCTGAACAACTCTTACTGTTGGAAAATTCTTCCCGATGTTTAGCCAGAATCATCTTTCTTGTAACTTGAAGCCATTGTTTCAAGTCCTACCCTCCGGAGCAGGAGAAAGCAAGCTTGCTTGTTTGAGGAAATGGGTTTGTGTGAGAGGTCGCCTTTTATTTTCAGCTACCCGTAACAGTTTTTCAGTGGAAAGTGGTTCCTCTAAAATGTTAGTATTTTCAAGAAATCATGAAGGTCTGTATGTTGAGGGGGAGAGGGTGTTTCATTTTATTGAAATGAGTATGTAATGAATTCCTTGACAGATACACTATACGTAGTGTTATTTGCCTAAGGAAAATGTCATAACAACTTAGTAGCTCTTTCCCCTTGGTACTTCACGGATGTCTTAGGGAAGCCAAACCTGATATAGAAGCAGAAATCATTTTTTACATTTTGCAGTTGAGCTAGGATGCATCGGGAACTGCCTTGTAGCAATTAAGACCATTGATCCATCTAATTCAGTATTATCTTTGCTGATTGGCAGCAGCTTTCCAGGGTTTCAGGAAAGGGTTCTTCCCAGCTCGAACCTGAAATACCAGGTAGATATGTATTGAGTTGCGGGACGTGGGTGGTGCTGTGGGTTAAACCAAAGAGCCTAGGACTTGCCGATCAGAAGGTCGGCGGTTCGAATCCCCACGACGGGGTGAGCTCCCGTTGATCGGTCCCAGCTCCTGCCAACCTAGCAGTTTGAAAGCAAGTGCAATTAGATAAATAGGTACCTCTCTGGCGGGAAGGTAAACGGCGTTTCTGTGTGCTGCTCTGGTTCGCCAAAAGCGGCTTAGTCATGATGGCCACATGACCCGGAAACTGTACGCCGGCTCCCTCAGCCAATAAAGCGAGATGAGCGCCGCAACCCCAGAGTCGGCCACGACTGGACCTAATGGTCAGAGGTCCCTTTACCTTTACCTATGTATTGAGTTGCAGTGTATGTTGCTTGAGGAATTGCGAGTTTCAACTATTTTGCCTCATTCTGCAGACTTTATCAATGCAGAAAAGAAAACATTAGCCATATTTCACAACGGAGAAAGACCTGAATTTTGAAGAGGGGAAGCAGAAGACTGCAAGGCATCTTTAAAGGCCACACAAACAAAATTATTTGCAGCCAGTCTCTGTTGTGCTGTGCAGCAGGTATAATTTAAGCTCCATTTCAGTTAAAAGACCCCCTGAAGGAACTATGTTTTTGTAAATAAAGATAGGTGAAGAGATTATTAACCTAGTGGCTGCTGTCTCTTCATTTCCTCCAATAAAGGAAATAAGCTACTTCTTGGGTCCAAGGCTGGTTGCATTTCAGCACTGCAACAGTTTGAACAGAGGAAAATATTAGTCATTTGAAGAAAGCACCTGAGGAGAGGGCAACAACTGGCCAATGGGGCAATTTCATTGCATGTCGGTGTGTGTTTTCAAAAGAAAAACACATTAGCTGCTGAAAGGAACCCCAGGAGAGAGTAATGGTGGAGAAACAAAGTCATTTATCCTTTGTTAGTCTTTCAAAAGAAAAGAAGAGATTTTTGTCATTTAGAATGTCCAAGAAAAGAGCAACTTTGAGCAGCAGAGCAATTATTTCTTTGTTGTGTGCATGAAGGAGAGAAAAAGAGCCAGCCAGTCAGAAAAACCTCAGCAGGCTTTGAATGCATGACCTTCACTTTATTAATGAGGCCTACATAGATAGTTATAGAGACCAGAAGCAAATAAAATTGAGCATATCCTTTGGGTAGGTCCTGCACTCTACTTCTGACAACAAAATTTCACTCCAAAACAGAGCCATCCTGAGGGATCTTAGAAGAAAATGAAAGGGGCAGACACGTGCCCCATAAGTGTCCTGGAAAAAAACCCACACACAACAGGACAGCCCATTTTCTCATGAGAGCACAGCAGCCATTTTGGGTGTCCTGATAGCAAATTGCATGATATCTTACCCTGGGAAAAAATTAGTTTGGGTGGCTGCAATCTTGCACAGCACCACAAAGCATGCGTTTTTGGACACCATGTGAACATGGCCACTAAAAAAGTCCTTTGGGGCTTCATGTTCTCATGTGGGTCACGTGACTCAGGCAGGAGCATGGGCGGGAAAACAAGTGTCACGGTTTTGGGAGTCAAGATGTTGGAGGGCATGTAGACATTTTGCATCAGAACTGCTGGTTCAGACCAGAGACCTATCTAGTCCAGCACAGTGGCCAATAAGTTGCCTATGGGAAGCCCAGCAGCAGCTCAGCAGAACTTTCCCGCTTGTATTCCCTAGTAACTTGGATTCAAGGGCACACTGCCTTTGATACTTGAGGTAATACAGTGGTACCTCAGGTTACATACGCTTCGGGTTACATACGCTTCAGGTTACAGACTCCGCTAACCCAGAAATAGTGCTTCAGGTTAAGAACTTTGCTTCAGGATGAGAACAGAAATCGTGCTCCGGCAGCGCAGCAGCAGCAGCAGGAGGCCCCATTAGCTAAAGTGGTGCTTCAGGTAATGAATAGTTTCAGGTTAAGTACGGACCTCCGGAACAAATTAAGTACTTAACCTGAGGTACCACTGTATATAGCTAACAGGACTAGTAGCCACTGATAGCTATTTCCTTACAGTTAGAATATGGATCAACAGTACTTGTAATGTGGACTGGTAACTTCAGTTGCATAAGAAACAGACAAAACTGGAAGTTAGGCCCCTCATAACAACTATCTAGTTCTAAGATAGTGCTGAAGATGGATCTAACCACAGGATAGGAGACCACCCAATGTCAATCATAGGGCTGTTAATTTTCTTGGCATTTTGGAGCTTGAGTGAGCATGGAAAACCTTCAATGCAATATGTTAAACCACTTTTCTTTTTTGTCAGTTGCAGTTGGATTACTGCAATGTGCTCTGTGTAGGGCTACCATTGGACTTGAGGCTTCAACTGGTTCTGCAGTTAGGTGGCTTGTGGGGGGGTAATGATTCTATGATTCTAACACTTGCTTGTGAGATTTGCACTAGCTGCCAGTTTGCTACTGGGCCAAGGGCACAGTATATATTGCTACTAATATATAAGGCCCAATACAGCTTAGAACCAGACCACCTTACCCCTTATGCCCTCAGTAGATCACTGCTTTAGGGAAGTTTTTAATGTTTGGTGTTTTATTGTGTTTTTAATATTCTGTTGGAAGCTGCCCAGCGTGGCTGCGGAAACCCAGCCAGATGGGTGGGGTAAAAATATATTATTATTATTATTATTATTATTATTATTATTATTATTATTATTACTGCCTCTGCAAGAGCCAACAATCTCTGATGCCTCCATAACATGGAGCAGGACTTTTAGCGTGTTCTGTGGAGTAGTATTTCCTCCGACTTTTTGGAAACAGCTGAAGACATTTTTGTTACCATGGGCTTTTCCAGCTGGATAAATGGGTCTTTTACCACAAGCATCTACTTGTTAGGGTTTTAGGTTTTCTTTTAATGTACTTGAGGTTTTTTGTTTTTTTGTTTTTTTAAATAATTTTAAAGTGCAAATAGCTTTAAGACAGCAGGTTAGAAGGTGATTAATAAACTAAGTATCATAATAATGATGATAATAATAATAATAATAATAATAATATATTGATCAGCTTGTGCCTTCCACAATATCCTTTCAGTGTCAGGTGAAGACTTTTTTTTCATTTTCTCAGACCTTTTAACCAACTTTATGGCTCAGGTTAAATAGGTTTTATCTCTGCTATGGGGTTTCAGGCAGCTGTAGCATTTTATAGATTTGTATTCTAGTTTGTGCTTTATGCGTTTTTAATTTATGCATTTGCTTCTGTTTGCTACCCTGGGAACTTCATTGAAGGGTGGGCCATAAATGACCCGAATGAACGAATAAACAAATAAATAACACACGGCTGCTGAACAACATTTGGCTGGCAATAGCTTTCGAAGCCAGCAACAGAATGTGCAAGGCCTATAAAATCAAATCACATAAAATGGAAAAGAGCTCTGGTGCAGACAGTCTCCAGACACAAAAGCAGCAGTCTCTGCTGTAGTGAATCTGAAGGTGCCAAATACCAACTTGCTGTGTGTCCTCAACACCTGATTTGTGCTCTCTGTCTGGCCTAATTCCACCTGTTCTAGGAAGGGGGGGGGTCCCTGACTTACTCCTGCTGATCCTGATGTCCAAGACAGTGGCATAGCATGGGTTGACAGTGCCCGGGGCCATGCAGAGGGGGGTGGCTGGGAGGGAGGGAAACAGACAGAGTATGCACATGCATTCAACTGCTTAACGGTGTCTGCATTATGCAGAATATCACAGCCTCAGAGATAAGATAAGAGCTGTTCCATTGTCTAGAGAGGTCACTTCCTGGTTTGCATGGAGAAGCTGTTTTCAACGGAGCCCAGTGATGGAAACATGCAGCTGCATTGAGGCAGCACCAGGTGTTGAAAATTTACGCCCCCTAACAATTTTGTGCCCGGGGCAACCGCCCCTGTGCTCCGCTACCCTATGCCACTGGTTCAAGATATACAAATTGCTCCTGCTGCTGAAGGTGCCTAGAGACCACCAGGATGCGGTATCAGTGGCGTAGCGTGGGTTGTCAGCACCCGGGGCAAGGCAAGTAATTTGCGCCCCCTAACCTGTAGATTTGCGCCCCCTAACCTGTAGATTTGCGCCCCCTAACCTGTAGATTTGCGCCCCCTAACCTGTGGATTTGCGCCCCCTAACCCATGGATTTGCCCTTACCCCAGATGTTGCACCCGGTGCGGCCGGCCCCCCCTGCACCCCCCACGCTACACCACTGTGCGGTATTGTTCAAGGACTGTTGTTGAGGTCAAGATTTAGTTTTGAAGATACATTATCTTTTTTGCTGTTATCTTGAGTATGTTCTTGTATTTTTATTGTTAGATCTTATGAATGTATAGTGATAGGAGAAGGCCTTTCACCTCCTGCGTGGTTGCAGGCTGCCACAGCTGATTTTATGAACTGGGTCTCAGGGGAAGAATGTTGCCCTCCCAACACCACCTGCTGCTGGTCATAACATCAACAGCCAAGGTCATTCAAGCACTGGCTAACAGAACCTTTGCAATAAGTGTAAATACCAGCATTCCTGTATTATTTGTTGATTCAAACGGAGCAGGGCAGTTGCTTCATTTGCTGGGCTGGCAACTTTCTGAGCCATTCTCTCACACAGGAGGGAATCAGTCCATAAGGTAAAGGTAAAGGTACCCCTGCCCGTACGGGCCAGTCTTGCCAGACTCTAGGGTTGTGCGCCCATCTCACTCAAGAGGCCGGGGGCCAGCGCTGTCCGGAGACACTTCCGGGTCACGTGGCCAGTGTGACATCGCTGCTCTGGCCAGCCAGAGCTGCACACGGAAACGCCGTTTACCTTTCCGCTGGTAAGCGGTCCCTATTTATCTACTTGCACTTTGACGTGCTTTCGAACTGCTAGGTTGGCAGGCGCTGGGACCGAACGACGGGAGCGCACCCCACCGCGGGGATTCGAACCGCCAACCTTTCGATCGGCAAGCCCTAGGCACTGAGGCTTTTACCCACAGCGCCACCCGCGTCCCTAATCAGTCCATAGTAGCTGACAAAAGAGCTACAATGGCTGGTATTTAAATGCTGGAGTGTCACTGTTTGCAGAGAAACAAATGACCAGGCACCTCTGGTATTGCCTGGAACAGAGGACGTGTGGGATTCTCTTTAGCTTCTTTTGGTTCTTAGCAGAATCTTTCGGCTTATCTTAATTGGTAGCATTTGAAAATGTGTAGTGACCTTTTCCAGAAGCCTCTTGTTCATTGGAACCAGCCTGCTTATATCCTCAAAGGATGAAGCTCATACATCTCACCAACTGCTGGATGGCCCAAAGGAGCAGCATTGACATGCACTGCAATCAAGCCACTGCAGAAATGCAGGCATCTGCTTTAGGGGTGCTAAGCAGCCGACTCAACAAGAGCTATGCGCACTCCAGATGAATAACAATGACAAAGCCTGCTAAGGGAAATCTGCATCTCACTTTAATTTCTTCATGAAGGCTCTAAGTGGTGTGTTTATGAATAAGGTATGATACTTGGCCTGCAAATAGGTATGTATGCTTGGCTTTCAGGAACGATAGAGAATAATTGTTGTATGTCTTTTGGAAAGGAGCCACCCATAGCCTTTTACATAACTGTTTTGTAGAGCAAAGCTTTTCATGCGATTGGGAAGCGAGTGCGCAGGGATCACCTCTGCCCCCCCCCCCCAACGTCTTATTCATTAAAGTGCATATTGTGAATTGATCAAGGTCAAGGATTTTCCTCCGAAAGGATGCCTCCTACATAGCAAGAGTCAAATCTACCGCCTACAATTCCTTTGTCAAACATGCATCAGAATAAATTATTAAACATGTAGTTTGAATACAAATAGCTACAATAATTCCAGAAATACAACCAGATTTCCATTCTGAAAATGGGAGAAATGAGCATGACAACCAGTATTGTGTGATTTTTGATTGATTGACTGCAAAATGTTGCAGGTGGTAAAAGATTCATTTTACAGAACCAGTTTTTTTATATATATAAATACCCAATTAATGCTAATTGGCCACCAAGTTGATTATAGTTAGGGGCAGACTTAGCTAGCAGCTTCCAAAGTGAAGTCCTTTGACCATAATTAGGAGGGACTGGCAATACTGCAGGCCTTCAGAAAATGTGACCTACCCAGACGAATGCAGACCATTAGCCACATATAACAAAAACTACTGCCAGAGTGCATATTACTTTTTCTAAGTTCCCAAAGCATCTCACATACATTATCTCAGTAACCCTTACAGCAGTCCTGTAAAATAGGTCAGGGTTGTATCATCCATGGCTTAAAGATGGGAACTGGGAAAGAGGCTGAGAGATGGTTGGTTGTCTAAGGTTTCTAACGAGGTCGTGGCAAATGTGACATTGGAACGGATAGCTATGGTATAAGACTTTTAGAAAAATAAAACATAGTTTTGCTACACTGTAGATGATGTTTGCACCTTTGCTGCAACATGCTGCTTATGCTAACAGACCAAAATGTGCAAGTAGCAATGTTGGCCTCTCATGGTATACACAGCTTCTGCAAACATTGTCACCAAATATGTGTGCACTTGTGCTATATTATATGGTATACTCCAAAACACCTGTGTTGGGGGGGTCTTGAACATGGAGCTCCAATACACCACCAGGAATTAAGGCTCCCAGAAGGGACCAAAAAATGAGCATATAGGGCATGGGTAGGAAAACTAAGGCCTGGGGGCCGGATCTGGCCCAATCGCCTTCTGAATCCGGCCCGCAGACAGTCCAGGAATCAGTGTGTTTTTACATGAGTAGAATGTGCCCTTTTATTTAAAATGCATCTCTGGGTTATTTGTGGGGCCTGCCTGGTATTTTTACATGAGCAGAATGTGTGCTTTTATTTAAAATGCATCTCTGGGTTATTTGTGGGGCATAGGAATTCGTTCATTTTTATTTCCCCCCCAAAATATAGTCTGCCTCCCCACAAGGTCTGAGGAACAGTGGACCGGCCCCCTGCTGAAAAAGTTTGTGACCCCTGATATAGGGTAAGGTTACCAGATTTTTTTCAATGAATATGGGGACACTCTTTAACTTCAATGGATTTTTATGGGGACTGATTTGTAAATCCGGGGACTGTCCCCAGGAAACGGGGACGTCTGGTAACCTTAATATAGGGGACTCAAATATGTGATTTATTACAAAGGTAGATTGGGGGTGGGTAAGCATATTGAACTTTTAAAAAATCAAACCAGCAATGATTGTGTTAAAACAGAAGAGAAGGCACTGGAGAGTGGATGTGATGAAAGAGAAAGACATGTGGAAGACTGGGGGTTCATCCAGACTTTCTTTTGTGTTGCATTTCTCAGCATAAGTCCACACTTTAAAGCTCTGTGTCCAAGTGGACAATTCCCCCCCCCCCTTACTGCTGAATCGGAGCGAACTACAGTCTGTGGAAATCCCTAATCACCATTTGTCCCAATTCAGCATTAAAGAGCAGGTTTTCCTGGGGAAAGTGGCAGGGTGAAAAAAGAGAAAAGTGCTTGGACAGAGCTTTAAAGCACAGACCTAGAAAGCATGAAGCAAATGCTAAGTGTGGATGAGCCCTAAGAAAGAACCAATGAGGTATGTCAACTATGGCAAATAAGAGACTGAGACAGATGAAGAAAAGGCTCTGAATTGTAAATAAGCCAAAGTTAGAGGTGGCAGATGAGTGGCCTCATCCTCAGAAAACCTACCAGTGGCTACTAGCCACAAAGACAGTGGTCTGCTTCCACTGTCAGATGGAGAAGGCCTCTGGGTACCAGTTGTTGGGAATCACAAGTGGAGAGAACACTGATTATGGGCTTCTCATAGACATCTGCTTGGCCACCTTGAGAAAATGATGCTGAACTGGATGAGCTTTGGGTTACGAGCTTCTAATTCAGTGTTAGGTCAGTGCTAAAGGTAAAGGTAGAGGACCCCTGACAGTTAAGTCTAGTCGCAGACGACTCTGGGGTTATGGTGCTCACCTCACTTTACAGGTTGAGGGAGCCGGAGGTTGTCTGCAGACAGTTTTTCCAGGTCATATGGCCAGCATGACTAAGCCACTTTCTGGCGAAACCAGAGCAGCGCATGGAAATGTCGTTTACCTTCCCGACGGAGCAGTACCTGCTTGCAAGTATCTGCTTGCACTTTGACGTGCTTTTGAACTGCTAGGTTGGCAGGAGCAGGGACCGAGCAATGGGAGCTCACCCCATCGCGGGGACTCGAACTGCCAACCTTTTGATCGGCAAGCCCAAGTGGCTCAGTGGTTTAGACCATGCCAAGGTTGCAGGTTCAATGCCTGTATGGGGCAGCTGCATATTCCTGCATTGTGTTTGGACTAGAAGATTCCCCAGGGTTCCCTTCCAACTCTACAGTTCTATGATTCTACACCAGGTCGTGTTACCAAGCTGAATGGACTTAGTCTTAAGTCTCCCCTTTCTTATTCCAGCCCTACCACCCGCCTGCAATTTTGGGTACTTAAACCAGCATCTGTTCAGCCAACAGAGCTGGGGTGAGCAAGTTACACCAGTGTATCTTTGGCTGAGACAGGGTTGAAAATGTAACGCCAGCTGAGATGGATCTTCCAAATACTTATTTGGCTTCAACACTAAATTATATGATCAAACAAGTTTCAGCATGAATATTGCACATCTCCAGAATGCTGTACTTTACAAGGGGACCTTTCTTAGCAGTGAAAGTGTGACATTTGTGGGTGAACAGTCAATTCTTTGAGAAGGCCCGAGGCCTCAAACGAATGATATGTGTCGCTAAAATGCACATTTGCATCATTTTTGGGTTACTTACTTTATGGTTTGAAACAAGGACTTCAAAGATGCTTCGAGTGGGCAAAAGAAGGCTTTGAAGTTGTCTGGAGGTAATGACTCAAAATTAGCATTTCAAAGGAGTTTCATCATTGCAGATAAAATTGAACAATTCCTTCAAACAAGATGATCCAGTCCTTAATTGAATAAGCAGAGAAAGCTCCATGGGATTAGCAGAATCAAGTGGTATAATTTTATTGTTTTCCCAAAGGAGGAATTATGTCATGTGGACCAAATATTATTGAGTAATGCTTAGGCGCCGCATAATGTAAGCAGCATCTAATTGCCAGTAAAAATGTGGTCTTATCTCTGAGGATGATGAACACTCTTGGGCAAGGGGAATCGCAGGTGGAGATAAACATCTTCATAAGCATTTCAAAACTTGTTAAATAAACCTTAATATGACTGTTCTTCATGATAAAGAAGCAAACAAGACATATTGAAGAAAATAATAAACACAAGCTTGCAAAATTAACACCAGCCAAAGTTAATTTCAAAGCTGGCTCTTCCAGGTAATGCATTATTATCTGAGGCATATGGGCAAGAGAAGATACTATAACCCTGGCTCCATGTACCTTTCCCTATTCCTGAAGAAGGAAAAAAACAAAACTAGTTTATGGTGTTTTGAGTTTAAAATCACCAAGAAAGTTCTTGTTCAGCCAAAAAGAAGACTGTAACATACTCTCAGACTAATTAATATCACTTCATAATAATTACTACCATTGCAGTCCTCTTGTTCCATAAATATACAGTGGTACCTCGGGTTACATACGCTTCAGGTTACAGACTCTGCTAACCCAGAAATAATACCTCGGTTTAAGAACTTTGCTTCAGGATGACAACAGAAATCATGCTCCGGCGGCGTGGCAGCAGCTGGAGGCCCCATTAGATAAAAAGGTGGTGTCAGGTTAAGAACAGTTTCAGGTTAAGAACGGACCTCTGGAATGAATTAAGTACTTAACCCGAGGTACAACTGTATAGCATAGAAGTGATGATGGGGGGCCCCAGGTCCCCTCAATTGCGAGGGTGAGGCGGCACGTGTGCCCCTTTCAAGTTGGCCTCCTTGGTGTATTGTTGTTGTTTTGCCAGGTTCTATTCTTTTTACTATATGGTCCCATTGCAGTGAAAATTATCCACACACATCTGTTAGAAATAAATGTGACAACTTCATCATAACTACTTTGATTTTGATGGGGCTTAGCTAACTTCCTTTGGATCGGGGCTCGCAGGTTTAAAAATGTAAATCAAATCAATAAATAAATCATCTTATGGTTGTACTCATTATTTCTTAAAAAAATGAATCTATCAATGAAAAGAAATCAAGAAAATATATGCATTTTGCCAAGAAGCCAAGTCCTATCAGTTCTGTAGCTTGGGAAATGGAATCTACATATTAGCAGAGCCGTGCTCAAGATGGTAAGTGCCATAATGTTATTTTCTGCTTCCTGTAGATATTTGTGATTGATAGCACATTTGCAGATGTACTGTTACATTTTTCTATTTTTAAAGACTCCTGTCTGCAAAGAAGTACATTTGGACAGCTAGGATGAACAGAGAAGTTTCTTTAAGCAAGCCAACGATTTGCATCTATAAGAAAAGGAAAAGGAATTTGTCAAGTGGCATCTTTTCAATTCACTTTACAGGCAAAAAAGAAAATATCATGTGCTGAAAACTGCGTAGCTAAGTATATAAGTTTTCCTTTGGAAGATAAGGACACTCCAAATATCATCTATATTTTCTGGTCTACATCATAGTTTCACAACTGATTTCTTTTTATGACAAGATAAATGGATATAAATGGATAGTTAAAGCCATGGTTTTCCCAGTAGTGATGTATGGAAGTGAGAGCTGGACCATAAAGAAGGCTGATCGCCGAAGAATTGATGCTTTTGAATTATGGTGCTGGAGAAGACTCTTGAGAGTCCCATGGACTGCAAGAAGATCAAACGCATCCATTCTAAAGGAGATCAGCCCTGAGTGCTCACTGGAAGGACAGATCGTGAAGCTGAGGCTCCAGTACTTTGGCCACCTCATGAGAAGAGAAGACTCCCTGGAGAAGACACTGATGCTGGGAAAGATGGAGGGCACAAGGAGAAGGGGGCGACAGAGGACGAGATGGTTGGATAGTGTTTTCGAGGTTACCAGCATGAGTCTGACCAAACTGCGGGAGGTAGTGGAGGACAGAGGTGCCTGGTGTGCTCTGGTTCATGGGGTCACGAAGAGTCGGACACGACTAAACGACTAAACAACAACAACAAATGGATATAAATTCTATAGCTCTTTAATATATACCATTCTTTCATCAAAAATCCTGTATTTAAATAATGGAAATATGGACACCCAGCTCACTGGGTCATGCAGAAGTTCTAAGGTCAATTCTTAGCATCTTTAATGAAAGGACTGAACTAGCAGAACACTAAGTTATCTACACGAGACCCTATGTACTTATTTAGTGTTTATTCGCCCTTGCCTTTCTTCCAGTAAGAAACTCAAAAGTATTGTACATGGAGTTCCCAGATGGTCACATTAACTCAACTCATACCTGCTTAGCATCAGCAAGGTGGCTTCATGAAGGACCATTAGGGTGGGGAGCCTGTGGGGCCCTTTAGTTATTGGTGCATTACAGCTCCTACCATCCCTGATCTTGGGCCTTGTTGGCTGGAGCTACACCTGTGTAACTGTTCTGTGCTGAATAACAAGGCAAACTGGGGCACTTCAGGGTGATTTTACCACTTCCTGAGTCAACAAAGCGCTCTGAGTCAGCTCAAGCTTCCCTCATGCAACTTTTTTTTTTTTTGCTTGTATTCTCTGTTTTTTCTCTGCTATAGCTCTGTGTTTTTCTGTGTTTCTGCCATGTACGCCAGCAGATGCTGTGTTTCGGTGTAATGCTTTTTGGACCTCTCGAGCTCCTGTAGTTTGCATGCTGTTGCAGGGAGAGTCTCTTTTTCCATTCCTAAAGGACAGTTGTGTTTGAGAGGTCTGCTTCAACACAACACAACCATTTCCCAGCTCAGAGTCCATGGGCTTTGAAAGCACTGAGGCTGACTGAACGCTGTCCACATTCCCTCCCTATCCCCAGTATGAAACTAATATGGATTGTGGAGTTTTAGTTGGCCTAATAAAGATATTGGCCAAATATGGATTATGTAGGAAAGGGAAGTACTTCTAACAAATTATACTGCTATCATCAAGCACAACTCCAGGTATTTCCCATAAGGCAGATTTCAGGTTCAGTTTCCAGGTCCCTTGCAAGTGAACCTTCAAGTATTGCTGCCTCACAAGTTCCATTGATGTATCTGTGGCATCTGCTTGGCAGCAAAGCTTGGTCAATTGTTTCTGTTTGCTGAATCCTCTTTGCCCCTCTTTGCCCTGCGGCCTCATATTGATGTAACCTTACGCAGATAGCATTATGTGCCCATGTTTTGATTATTTTAATGCATACTCCAGATAAACGAAACAGCTCGGTGGCTCAGTTGACTTTAATGGAGTCGCTACAGTTTCAGAGTGTAGTGTTAGCATTTTAGCCGGTCTCAACGTTATCCAGGAATTAGGCTAATTGAAAAAGCCAAATAAAGTTAACAATCAACAATTATCCAATTAAAGCGGGACAAGATCAAATGACTAAATAAGATTAAAGCTCCACTGGCTATTATTAGAGCGACGGCATAATTGAATTGCAATATTCATCCACATCAGAGACTAAAAGTTTCTGGCAGGCAAGCAGGCAGGCTCAGAGCAAGCAGTTGTTCTGCTTCATCACCACCCTTCGTAAAAAGAAGTGTCTGGCCCATTTAAATATGTACTTTGCTTGAAAAAGACAGATCCACCAATATTAATTAGCGAGATTACTCTCTTTTCATTCTCCTGCACCTGAAGCCATATTCTCTCTGTAGCCCACATAAAAATGCTTCTGTTGTCTTTAGGTAAGGATGCAAGAAGATGCTGTTTTCCTTTCTACCCTATACTTGTAATATGCAGCACTGGTTCCGTTTTGCTGCGTTTCATCTTCTGTTGAAAAGTACCTTATTTTTCTTGACTTATGCAATTAATGCTGTAAGTTGCGTAAATTACATTGTCCTTGTGTTATTCAACCCCATTCATTTCAATGGAAAGGAAGTACAGCACACAAATGTGAAAATATGATGATGTATTTTTGGTTGCCTGAAAGCAACAGCACTGGATTCCGATCGTATTCTCTGGATTGTTTTTTATTATGGACTGGGGATGAATAGCCAAACACCAGTGATTTCTGCTCCTATCCCCCCCCCCCCGAATTCTCCAATATTCTCTGCCTTTAGAAAACTTTCTGATGTCTCTAGTCCTAAGCAAACGTATTCCCTCTGAGCTCAACTGGACTTTCTTCTGAATAGAAATGCATAGGATTGCCATGTACGTAAGCGAAGGAACATTTCAGCAACAGAACAAACTGTGAAAATTGGGGAAGCTTCAGGGAAAGGTTTGTTGTTGTTTAGTCATCTTAGTCGTGTTTGACTCTCTGTGACCCCATGAACCAGAGCACGTCTTGGAAACTCTTACTTTCTTCTCAAAGCTTCTCCTTTTTTATATCCATGGAGTTTTCTTGGCAAAATACTGGAGTGGTTTGCCAGTTTCTTCTCCAGGTGGGTCACATTTAGTCTAAACTCTCAGCTGTGACCTGTCCATATTGGGGGGCCCTGCATGGCATAGCTCATAGCTTCTCTGAGTTATTCAAGCCCCTTCGCCACGACAAGGCAGTGATCCATGAAGGGGAGGGAAAGATTAGGGTGGCACAATTGGCTCAAGGCAATGAAGAAAATGGTGTCCCCTCCGATTCCATGGCTGGACTTGCAGTTAAATCTAACTTCAACACTGGTGATGGGTTATCATCCTCCATTGTACCTGTGGGGGGTAGGGGCAGCTGGGCAGCTGGGCAGCTTGGACAGGCTTGTAGGCACACATAGCTCTGTACTCCAAAAACCTGCCCTCACTTCCTGTTCCCCCCTGTTGCCTTAGGTGGCTGGATTATTCTGCCGACCCACAGGGCTGCTCCAGAGGAGTAAAATGTCTTGACTGGTGAAGGGCATTGGTGCATTTGAAAGAGCAGTAGTGCATATGGAAGTTTCTCGACTGAATTCCTGGCATCTTCTGATAGGATTTAGGACTGCTGTGTGGGACTCTGGAGAGCCAGTCAATAGATGAAAATAATCACTTGACTTGGTAAAAGTTAGCTTCCCATGCACATAAGTAGTAGGTTAATATGACCCACAAAGTTTCTGTCTGAGTCATACACACTACAATTGTCATATCTTTATCACAAATGTTTCAATTATATCGAGGATTGTGCCAACAGAGATAGTTGCCTTGGTACACCCAGACATTCTTCCTAGAGACCATGACAGGACCAGGCCTATCAAGATGGTTCTCATATCAGTGAGTGCTTGACTTCAGACTGATCCCAGTTGGTAAGATAACCACTTGTTCCTGGTGCATTGAGGCATCTGTTACTTGAGAAGATCAGAATGAGTGAGGATTAACTGCACTGTCAATCAGTTTATCAGTACTGTCTGGGAGTGAAAGGAAAGAGACCAAATTAAAGGTGGGATAAATTAAGATAGCTGCAGATTCATTGTGGTATGGTTTTATTGTTATGTTTTTATTCTCCCTGTGTTTCTAGAATTCCTAGGTACACACACACACACACACACACACACACACACACTTTGTTGTTGTTTAGTCGTTTAGTCGTGTCTGACTCTTCGTGACCCCATGGACCAGAGCACGCCAAGCACTCCTGTCTTCCATTGCCTCCCGCAGTTTGGTCAAACTCATGCTGGTAGCTTCGAGAACACTATCCAACCATCTCATCCTCTGTCGTCCCCTTCTCCTTGTGCCCTCCATCTTTCCCAACATCAGGGTCTTTTCCAGGGAGTCTTCTCTTCTCATGAGGTGGCCAAAGTATTGGAGTCTCAGCTTCAGGATCTGTCTTTCCAGTGAGCACTCAGGGCTGATTTCCTTAAGAATGGATAGGTTTGATCTTCTTGCGGTCCATGGGACTCTCAAGAGTCTCCTCCAGCACCATAATACAAAAGCATCAATTCTTCGGCGATCAGCCTTCTTTATGGTCCAGCTCTCTTTATGGTCTCACAACTGGGAAAACCATAGCTTTAACACACCCACACACCCATATCTCCATCATACTATGTTTGAACATTAGTCCATCTAACTCCATGCTGTTTACACTGATTGTCAATGACTAGGGTTTCAGACAGTAGGATTTCTCACCCCTACCTGAGGATGTCAGGAATTGAACCTCGGACCATTTGCACACTGAATATGTACTCAACAACTGAGTCACGGCCCTTTCCCAAATTTGATGAGATGCCTCATCAATGCAATAAATTAATAAGATCTCAATAAGGTTCCTAAAAGTTGCAAGATACAGGTTACAGTCCTAAAGCGTTGACTTGGAAGCAAGCTTCATTGAAATAATTAGGGGAAAATGATAAGTGCAGGAAGTGCATTCAGTATCTGGCACCAAAGACTTATCCCCATTTGCCAGAGGATGTTTTTTTTGGTGCGTGTGCTCATGTGTGTGTGTGTTTGCTCCCTGTTCTGTGTCAAATGTTTAATCTTCCTGATTTACTGAAGCAGACCTAAGATGACAGTCAGATATATTTTCTTTTAAAATAATAGTTTACCTCAGACAAGCAGCACCCAAAAGGACACTTCCTGCTGGCAACCTTTCCCTCTCAGTAGACGTACATTGCAGTCACAAATACTCAACTCTATTCTAAGCATATTTGCGTGACAGGAGCCAGGAGAAATCAGTTTTACATAAGGAAGAGAGAAAATAGTATGTTCCCTTACAGGCAAAAGGCATTGAGACAGATCTGCCTGGAAGCAGGGTGGGTGGGAGAGAGTGCCCTTAAAATAATAATGATGGAAGGGGGATTCTTTCCACCTCCTGAGCATCTTGCCCTGCACTGGCAATGTCACTAGTCAGCAGGCTAAAGTACTTTTAAGATTTTTCTTAAAGAGAAGGCTGCAGCGAGAAAGGCTTTAGCACTGAACAACACAGAGGTTAAAGACAAGCGAATCAACACAGCCTTTGGTTTCTACAGATCCTAATGCAACGGATATATATTTTGTTTCCTCTACATGGTACTCCTGAACAGGACCAGATGCAGGATTTAGGGGGGCTGGGCAAAGTGCATTCCTGTAGCAACCTCTTCTATTGGTGAGCCCTGGTGTCTGGCAGCAGTAATGCCGGGTGGCTGAAACCGAGGCCCCATCTGACTTCCCCCAAGGAATTGTAGTTTGTTAAGGTTGCTAAGAGTTGTTAGGAGACCCCTATTCCCCTCACAGAGTTCCCAGAGTGGTTTAGCAATCAATCCCTCTTCCCAGGGAACTTTGGTAATTGTAGCTCTCTGAGTGGAGCAGAGGACTCTCAGCTCTCTTAAACTACAATTCCCATGATTCTTTGAAGGAACAAGAACAGGGATCTTGTCAGTGTACAAACCACCCCATTCTCCAACCACCTTCCTGACTGAGGTCATGAAGGTGGTCTCTGATTTGGTGTTGGAGAATCCCAGGTCGTTTACTGTTCACTGGAAGACTTCGCTGTTCATTTTGACCCTGCCTTGTTTGGGGGGCAGATCAGGGCTTCATGGCTGCCCTGACAACCATGGGTGCTGTCTCAATACATCATACACCCAACACATACCACTACTCCTGGTTTTTGGTTCAGAGGGCAATTGGCAATTGGTCAGAGGGGATGAATGTTGCCCTGTTGTCATTCCCTATCATTCCCTGGTGAAGTCTGGATTGGCTATGACTGGCACCCACCCACCCAGGTTGGGTATCCCAGGCTGGTATACACAACTCATATCTACTAGAAGCCATAAGTTAAATATGGTGGATCCAACACTGTGGAACTCTTTCGCACTTGAAGTTAGGAAGACACCCCCCTTGTTGTACTTCAGGTGGATGGCAAAGACTTTCTTATTTAGGGTAGAGTTCAGGTTTCCTGTTTGAGTTTGTGATGAATTCGTATTGTTTTATTCTCTGTATGATTTGTCTTTATACATGCTAATGTCTGAGTGGTATATAAATAAATACAATTGATAAATGCAGTAGATTGTATCCAATGCTTGTCAGTGAATATGACTAAGGTTTATTAATGTCAAGGGGTCTACAACCCAGTAAAATCTTCTACATGTTTACTCAAAGTAAGCCAAAAGTGGGGCTTACTCTCAGGTAAGTGTGCACTACTACTGGTGAATTTTGTCTCCCAAAGTAAGAAATGCTTCAGTTTAGGCAAGTTGAATCTACAGTTGTATATGTGTGACTTCACATGTGATTTCCGAAGGCAATTTGTAGAGCCATTTGTATAGCCATCCATAATGTGAAAGCATATCATCAGCTTTTCAGAGCTCCAGGAGAATGTTTATGGCAATTATTTGTCATAATAAGATCCATTATCCCTCCATCTTACTAGAATATTGATTAATCACCAAAGGAGTATTCAGTAGCATCAGTGTTGCCCTTGAAATGCAAAGTTGCTGCTTTCAGATTTGGGAAGAACATGCCATGGACATCGAACATTATGAAGAGGATTGCTAAACCACATGAAATTTCTTTTTTATGAAAAACAATGCAGTTTGAGTGGTTTTAACACCATTCCTAATGCCCAGATAAGAGTGTTCAAAAATGCTTTTTTAAAATCTAGGTAGGTTGCTTTTTATATTGGATATAATGATTCACTCTTTTTATTAGAATTTCCATGACCTACTGATGTGTTGTCAAATTTCAAAGCAAGAATGCATATTATTTAAAGGACAAAAAGTAAAGCATGAAACGATGCTATGTACTGGTTGATATCCACCTGCCCTACTTGCATAGCATACTTGCATAACTTGTGAAAATAGGACCACATTCCACTGCCCACTGCAGCTCTTTATACATACCCAACATTTGCTCTAATCTATAGTGTAGGTGGACCCTCTGGAGCAGATTGGGGGTGCTGGGGTACTGCAGAGAGGGAGAAGGATGGGGAAATTCCATTGCATTTGCTAATATGACTTTGGATCTCATCCAATATATCATCATGTTAGAAGAGTTTCATCAACTTCCATTTAGCTTCTGGACTCAGTTTTCACAAAGAAAACCACAAGTGGCCTGGGATATCTCAAAGATTGTCTTCTAGCGCAGGTATTTTACCATTAGCTGAGATAATATTCAGAGGACCTTCCCTAGGAGACCTTGGACTAGACAGGTATTTTTTATCCCTGTAGTCGCACCCAAACTCTGGGATGCTCTCCCTAAACATATTCATCTGGTAACTTGATTGCTACATTTTAAATGCCAGACAGAATCTGTTCTGTTCTCATGGGCTTTTAGTGGTATCTAGGTTTTTGCTTTAACTTGTTTTAGATGCTGTTTATTTTCTGATTTGTGTGTTTTCATTTTTTCTCAGTGTTTTCATTATGTCTTTATGTGGATTTGTAGGCAGTCATGTTTACTAACCTTTTTCAGTTAGTGTCTTCTGTAAGGCTTTGTTGTTGTTGTTGTTAAAAACCATATGGTGTTGATTTGACCCAACTCTTGATTTCTTATGCGTTACGGAAAGAAAAACTGAGGATCAGACCCCTTCTCTCCAATTTGGTGGAAGGTCTTGTTTAAAAGGAGCAAAAGTTTCCACAATTCAGTGTCCTGAAAAAAATGTAATTGTCACACTGATCCTTTACTCGATAGCTTCAGAACAATCTGATTAAAGACTGGGCATTGAGCTAAGACTTTATCTATTACTTTAGGTAGCTACTGCATCTTCCTAAATCACCTATAGATTTGAATGATGACTACACATATTGCTGATGGGGAAAGGGGGGAAAAATACCCTTCTATGATTTGGCAGCCATTCCTAATGATGAATTTTTATAATTTTCACACTCTACCTAAAAGATAAATTAATCATTTAAATAGCACCCTTCATGTGAACATCTTAGAGTGCTTTTCCAAAGTTAAAACCATATAAACCTGAATTCAAAAGAAGCAATAAGAAAAGCAAGTGTTCAGTGTTCATAAAAGTCAAAGGAAGTAGGTCTGAATTAGAACAAATGTAGGATCTGATGACTGGCAAGGAACATTGGCTCATATGAAATAATCTGGAGAAGTGAATTTTGCTGGGAAGTTGGAGAAAGCTCTTGTTTACTGAAACAAGAGACTTTTTGCAAACAGTATAAGCTTCTATAGCCTTAGAGAGGGTTCTACAACCATCGTCACAGCATCCTCTCCCAGGTGATTCCTGTTTATTTTTTTATTTAGAAAGAAAGCATAAGCAGGTAGAACTAAGGCTAATCTAGCTTTGTAGCTGTGTCAACATTTATATAATAGAAATAGAGCATTCCATATGTTGTTTTATTGGTATTGTTGGTATTGGTTTTTGTACTTGTCCAAATACATTAATAATAATATAATATAATATAATATAATATAATATAATATAATATAATATAATATAATATAATATAATATAATATAATAATATAATATAATATAATAATCACTTAGGAGTATAAATCAATTATTAATATTTATTTTAAGTATAGATAACTAAATGATGTGTCTGAATAGGTTTTCTGAAATAAAAGGTTTTAGGTTGGGGACTAAGGGGACAATCCTATGGCAAGATCTGTGATGGTGATTCTTGGCTCAACCATTGCTAAGCTCCCAACCGCAGCTCAGGTGTTGATATACTGGTGTAACTGCCTCATTCATCTTGGCTCAGTGGAGGCTCAGCCAGCTTTAAGTTCCCCAAAGGGATGTTGCATTGGCAGGGCAGTGTGTGTGTGTAGGTTGTATTCAGAGACACTTCTAATCCCTGAACCCTGCAAACTGTAAAATATAAGCCAGGCCAGCTTCCTGAACTTAATTCAGCTTTGGTTCGTCCTGCAATTATGGGAAGTATAGTGGTACCTCAGGTTACATATGCTTCAGGTTACAGACTCTGCTAACCCAGAAATAGTATCTCGGGTTAAGAACTTTGCTTTAGGATGAGAACAGAAATCGTGCTCCGGCGGCACGGAGGCAGCGGGAGGCCCCATTAGCTAAAGTGGTGCTTCAGGTTAAGAACAGTTTCAGGTTAAGAATGGACTTCCGGTGTACTTAACCCGAGGTACCACTGTACTTGAAGGTGTAGATCAGGTATTTCTGAACTAATTCAGGGAACTTAGTTAATTCCAAGCAGTGGCATATATACAACCCCTGCTGGTATCAGAGCTGAAAGTGGTAGCAGCATATTGCTACTATATCACTGGTTTATCTCAAATGGCGGTAGGTCTTCTACTGACTCTTTTATCATAAAGTGGTGAAGCTCTTCATCTATTAATGATGAAAATAAACTCCTCACTGAACTCTTTCTCTAAACCCATCTATCTCATTCGGTGACAACGCAATTGTAAATGGATCCTTTTTAATAGCTACCACTACCCAAAGATCGTTGCTGCTCCCCAACACGACTCAAGGTACTCAGTCTATTGGCTTTTCATGTGTGTGACAAATTGTCTCAGATGGTTTTATTCTTTTGTGTCTTGTTAATTCAGAACCACGCTTTTCTACAAAGAGAAATGTACCGAAGATGTTATCTTTGAACTGGGTTCTGGATGAATGGTTTCGTTTGTATTATTACATTGTAGCTGGAAGGCTATATGTTAACTTGAAATGTTGATGATTTGAAGAGATGAATTAAAAGTCGCTTCATACGCCATTGCGGCCTTGGACTCTTCCGTTAGCTACAATATATTCTGCTTTTAAATAAAGGCATACTCATATTTGAAAGGAAAACACTAAACCTCATCAAGTCCTGATTCCACAAAGCGGGAATGGGGGAACCTTCAGGTGTTGTCGGATACCAACTCCTATCCGTCCCAGCCAGAAATGCCCAAAGGTCAGGGATGATAGGAGTTGTGGTTCAACAACATCCAAACAGCCAAACTTCTCCATCTCTGCCATTAACTATGAAGCCGCCCAATATGTATGCCAAACTAGGGCTGCATTACACTACCAACAAGAAGTGAGTCAAAGCATCAAGGTGGAACAGAAGTATAAGAATCTGAAGTATTGGTATCTGAAGAAGTGTGCATGCACACGAAAGCTCATACCAAGAACTAACTTAGTTGGTCTTTAAGGTGCTACTGGAAGGAATTTTTTTTTGTTTTGACTATGGCAGACCAACACGGCTACCTATCTGTAACTAGAAGTATAAGAAGTTATGCAGCAGGAATGGTGGCAAACATCACCTGCATGCACATCACCTGCACATTCAGAGCTAAACTAGTGCAAGTGACTCTACTGAAAAGCATCGTGTCTGAGGGCAGCTCAGACAATATGGAAGCTTTAGAGAGTTACCACCAAATTTTGCAGAGAGCAAAATATGACTGCAAGCTTGCAGGCTCCTGTTCAGCAAAATGATCATGGGGTGCAAAAGGTGCTTTGATAGGACAAGTCCCTAAAATTCACAAGAGTCTGTAGAGTAGCCTCTTGATGGCTGCAAGAAAAAGAAATCTTGCTTTCCCCCTGTTTTTCCTCTCTCTCTCTCCCAATTTCCAGTGTTCCCTGGGAGGAGAGATTGATTGCCAAACCACTATGGAAATTGTTGTTCTGTGAGAGGAATAGGGGTCTCCTAACAACTCTCAGCACCCTATGCAATGTACATTTCCCCCCTTTTTTGGAGGAAGCCATGACTCTTTATACCTGTAGTACAGATCGGGGCCTTCACCATGTTCATTAATTTGAATAGGTCTACTCTGAGTAAAGTTTGATTGATTACCACTCATTTAGTTCCCCTGAATTTTGCAGTGGCTTCAATCTGTCTGAACCCACAACGCACTGCCATTTTCCACATTTTCCTGGAGTTCAGCGGCATGTTCTTCAGATTATTTTCAGGTGTACAAATAGAGAGAAGCAAAATGCCCATGTACAAGCTGAATGCTATACACATCCTTAAGAATGAATTAAGTTGCACTGAGGCAAGCCTGAGTGGCTTTCAATGTAGGAGGGAGATTTAGGGAATTGTCTACTACAAGGGATTTCAAAGATGTAGGGCAAGCGTTCTAAAAGAGATGAGGTACAAGCCATTAGCACACACAGAGAGATAATCCCCTGGTGTCTTCCTCAAACAGACTATCAGTTTCAGAAAATCTTCAGGATTTGGAGTACTCTGTTAGAGATGAAAGAAGCCAGTCTGAAACACACTGAAAATGAAATCCTACATCTCCTGACTTTTGTAGCACCACAGTATATCCCCCTGAGATGTGCAGATCTATATTTAAATTATATACAAACATAAACCAGTTTCTACAATATGGGAGAGAAACACAATCTGTTTGATGTAGTCTGTGTATAGTTTTGTTCAGTGGGTTGTGTGACTCCCTGTTGAAGGTACATCAGTGGAAAATCTGGGCTTACTGCTTTGTGATGTGTGAAACAGCCCTGACAATCTCTGCTTTCATTTTCCCACTCAGATATGGGACTCCCAAGAAAATGGAGCTCCAGACTTCCTTTTACCACCACATATTACTTAACTGTGCAGAGAGCAGCAGGAGGGTGGAATACCTGGATTTTAATTTTGCAAAATCACTACATGAAAATATTTTATAGCTGGATCTGACAATGAGATGAGTTGTTGTCGTCTTGCTGTCACCCAACCTTCATCAGAAGGTTCCAGGGGAGGTGACAACAATATATAATACAGCATAAAAACTGTTTAAAACAAGTTACAATCACAACTAGTGTGTGTGTGTGTGTACCTCAAGTGTGAAAGGCCAGGGTAAAGAAGTATGTCTTGAGCATACAACAAAAACTGTACAATGAAGGTGCTGGACACACTTCTGTGGGGAGCTAATTCCACATTTTAGGACTTATCACAAAGAATGCCCTCTGCCAGGTCACACCTGTCCTCACCTCACCACCATGAGGGACCTTCTGAGAGGGTCTGTAGAGAAGGAAGCAGTCTGTCTAATGCATGGGGCCTAAGTCATTTAGGGCTTTAAACACTAGCATGAGCACCTTGAATTGGGACCAGAAATGAACCGGCAACCAGAATTGGCAAGTAGTTTCCCACACATTTGTGAATTCACATTGGTGGGTTGTAGAAACGTTGTGACAAACCCAACCCCTAACTTAAGGGCATCCACAAGACCTAGTTCCTATGCCCATGAAGTTTGTACTCATGTTGAGGCCATATTGAAGGTCTAGTTGGCAACAGAGGATTTTCCATCATGAGCCTACTCCCTCCTTATCCACTGTTGGGTATTCACGATGAATTTGATTGTGAAAAGTGGTACAGCCACAGGGATGCTGAGTTATCCTGGATCTCAATGCCTAGAATGCCCATCTTGTAATAAAACATACACATCAACTATTCTCACATTGTGGATTTTTGACGTAGAGGGAATTATGTGACAATCCTGTGAAGGAAACTTATAACATGGGAAGCAGCCCTAAATGATTCCTTTTCCAGTTAGGAGGCAGCTTTCCCTGGCTTAATGACAGAAGGAAGGGAGTGCACTCTGAAGCCATCCAGATTCGTGGAAGGTTGCAAGATAATATCGCTATGCTTTGGCCCAGGCCTGCAATATGAGGCAGGAAATTGAAGGAACGGAAAGGTGAGGGGGGCGGAACAATCAGAGTGTTTTGGGTATTGTGAGGAGGAGGAACGGAGGTGTTTTGGGGGGAAATAGCATCAAAATATCATTTAGAAACCCAATCAGTTACCAGAAAGATATCCACCATGGGGAAATCAAATTGCACTATGTGTCTGCCTGGCAGAGAAATCCAAGTCTCACATCAATGACATCTTTGTGTAGCTGCACTTTCTCAAAAACCCTTTTCAGGAGATACATAAAAGCCTGTACTTTGAGTATGCTAAAAAGAAAGTCAGTGGGGATACAAAAACCTGATGCTTGGGGGTAAGCAAAAGCACCATTGAGACAGCTGTCATCCAGCAGAATAGCAGTTGATCAGGAAACTCCAGTGGGGCTAGACTTAAGCATTTCAGTGGTAGCATTGTAATACTTGCTCTGCCAAACAAAAAAAGGATGTCTTAATTCTACAAAGTGAACTGGATGTAAGTGAGCTTCTGATATTTGTTCTTTGCGATGAGTGTTCCCTCTTTTCTCAAACAGAAAAGCATTTATGCCCCTTTGTACTTTCAGTACAGAATCAGTCGAAGCATTGCCTGCAGCCCTGATTAGCAACCAAGCCTTGCTTTCAAGTGAGCTACAGGACTGGCAAAATTAGCCTGAATCAGTTCTGTACTACCTGAAGCATGGGCAAGGAGTTTGTGCATGCACGCAATACAATGCATGTGCATGCGCACGTGCACATGTACGCACACATGAACATGCATGCACACTTCTTGCCTTTGTGAATGGACAGCCATACTTTTTGGCAAAAGCTTTTCAAACTGTTGCTGAGTGGAGTTATATTTCTAACCTGTGGATTGTTAAACACAATCTAGAGGGCCTTTTCGGTAGTGTCACCCGCCCTGTGGAACGCCCTCCCATCAGATGTCAAGGAAATAAACAACTATCTGGCTTTTAGAAGACATCTGAAGGCAGTCCTGTTTAGGGAAGTTTATAATGTTTGATCTTTTATTGCTTATGATGATGATGATGGGAGCCACCCAGAGTGGCTGGGGAAACCCAGCCAGATCGGTGGGGTATAAATAAATTACTATTACTACTACTACTATTACTTCATGTTTCATGTGGCCTCACCTTTAAGCCTGAGATGAGAAAATGTGGCGCAAATGTCTGGTGTCCAAACAACTCACTTATCAATCTCTAACTTCATTTATTGTCTAAAATCACTGAGCAGTCAGGCTGGCTCATTCAACAGAAATTGCATAGATGAGTACCTGCACATTTTGCTTCATAACTTTCTAGAAGGGTTGGAAACTTACTTTTTCTTTTTAAATAGTAGCTCAGAGCCTGGCACCCCTGTTCTGGGCCTTCACCAGCAATGAGTTGGAGATCCCTGCCCTAATGGAATAGCCTCCACTGACTTTTATTGGCAATTCACCATTTGTGGTCACATTTCAAAGGAATCCTCCAAATTAACAATGTAACTTACCTGGGAATATAACCCCTGTGTAAATGGGGAGTTGCCTGTACTTAAGTGTTCACAGTAGTGGACTGTTTGATGGCTGTGCCCGGTTACCTCCTTCAACCCCCACTCGGTCTAATGGGCACCAGCCACCACTGAGTGACAATGCTTGGATTTTCCATTTTAGAAGGTTTTATTCAAGTATTTCTTATTTTTTTGATAACCAAGCAATTCTTGAAGGCTGTTTGAATGGGGAGGAGGCAATAATGCAGAACTAAGGGAAGGTGTACGCAAAGAATTTAAAACCATTATGCACAAGTTTACATTTAAACTGACAATTCATCATACCCTGAAATGTTATTCAAACTTCTAAGCACCCGAAATGTATGGCTTATTGATCTTCAAAATTGATAAATGTTTAATATGTTATTGCAGAAAGCTAATGTATCGCAAATCACATTTGGACAGGCTGTCTGCCCCAATTTCATGACTCCATTAATGCTCACTCAGGGTTCGCCTTTTGATCCAGCAGTTTCAGTGATAAAGTGCCCTACTAGCCTGGACTAGACCTGATTTCAGAATAGGTAGCAACCCATTACACGTAAGTCAATGCTCTGGAAAGGCTTAAATGGCCTGCATGCATTTGCTGTCTCTAGCACACAGTGGAATGTTTATGGAGGAGGCAGGTTCAGTTATTTGTAAAGAGACTAGACACATATGGTCATGAATAAGCATGGGTGGGGAAAAAAGAGAGAATTCTCTCCCGACCCTGAACAAAAAGTGATGCATGATAACCTTATATTTAAATAATAATAATAATAGTAATACATTTTTATTTATACCCCGCCCTCCCTGGCCAGAACTGGGCTCAGGGTGGCTAACATCAATAAAATTACAATAAAACATAATAGGAAAAACAAACAACAACAGTTAATTAAAATACGGGTCAAAATACAATTTAAAATGCAGCCTCATTTTAGTAGTAGCCCATAAATCAAAACCATAAGGGGAGGGAAACATAAGGGTCAGATTGAGTCCAAACCAAAGGCCAGGCGGAAGAGCTCTTTCTTGCAGGCCCTGCAGAAAGATGTCAAATCCCTCAGGGACCTGGTATCTCGTGACAGAGTGTTCCACCAAGTCGAGGCCAGTACTGAAAAGGCCCTGGCACTAGTTGAGACCAGTCTAACCACCTTGTGGCTCGGGACCTCCAAAGTGTTGTTATTTGTGGACCTTAAGGTCCTCTATGGGTCATACCAGGAGAGGTGTACCATAGGTACAATGGCATATGAACCTTGTGCAAATCCACTTCACACTGTGATATCTAACCATGACTATCTAGGGGCAGTTTCAAACATTACTCTTCCACTATTTGGCTGTTTCCCCTTCACACAATTACCGTTATGCAAGAGGCAAGACCGGGTTGTGCTCCACTGTTGCGCCCTTGTGGTCTAATCCATGCATCCGGCATGCTGTAACGGCAACTTCTGCACCAGGGAGCCTGATCTCAGAGGCGGAGCTAGCTGCTCCGGCACCTGGAGTGGCACACATGCTGTGCACCTGGGGGTGTGGCCATGGGGAAGGGGTGAGCATCCTAGGGGGGCGAGATGCCCATGGGGCGGAGCAAGCCCCCCATGGGGGCTGCTTCCTGGGCAGGGGGTGGGGAGGGAGTCACGCCGCTTTGCCAGCAACCTTCCTTCCTTCCCTCTTCCTTTTGACAGCTCGGGGGAGGCTCCCCCCCTCCCAGGAAGCAGCCCAGAAGTGGGGGGCAACAGCACACCACCTGCCCATGACTCCCAAGCCTCCCCCGAGCTGTCAAAATGAAGGAGGAAGGGGGGAAGGCTGCCAGCAAGGCGGACAGCTCCGCCCCTTCCCCCAATGGCTCAGTGTAGGCTTGGGAGTTGTGGGCGGGTAGTGCACCGAATGCCAGCCCCCTCAGTGATGACACCTGGGGCAAGCCACCCCCACTGCCCCCCTTCCTCCACCCCTGCCTGCTCTAAGCATTTAGGCTCCCTGATTTAGAGTTTAGGGTTACATGTGGCTTTGAATAAACACTCACAAACTTTTTATTGATAACAACCAGTCAGATAAACTAAGGATTTATACAATTTTGTAACATGTAGAGAATAACATCTGTAGAGAAAACAGAGATTGGAACTGAGGGAAGTCGGGGGGGAGGGGAGGGGGGTTGTTTTATGGGGGTGGGTGGGTGAGAAATGGGGGGAAATTAAGGATGATATGTTTTAAGATAATACGTTTTGTTTAAATTCCTAATAAAAATATTTTTTAAAAAATAGAGTTTAGGGTTACATGTAAGTGAATAATGTTCATGGGGGATGACATCGTTAAAAAGTACCATGGGAAACTGTTGATATACAATAGTATTGTGATGACATTTCTGTGTTCGAAAAGAGCTAGGCTCAGTTGGCGTCTTGCAGTCTGATTACAAGGCAGTGAATTATGATTGGTAAGTTCTTCATGATTCTACCATTTTAAGTATCTTAGCTGAGAGATGGAAAGTGGAGCAGGGCTGTTCCCGCCCCTGACATCACAAGCCTCACCGGCAGTGCAATGTTGTGGTTTCACAACATCATTCAGCTTGGCCACAGTAGTCCTTCAAAACTGTAATCCTTCAAAACTGGATTGCTGCAGTGTGCTATATGTAGCGTTTTACTTGGGCTTGATCTGGAAGCTGCCGCTAGTGCAGAATGCTGCAGCACAATTGCTGACAGAAGTGAGACCCTGTCAGCATATAGCACCTTTCCCCAGGGACTTGCACTGGACACTGCTTTGCTACCAGGTCAAGTTCACGGCACGACTATTAGTATATAAAGCCCTTATAAAGATTGCCTTATCCCATATATGCCCATGTTGACTTGCAGAACTGGCACTCTTACAGGTGTCACATAATACCCATTCTCCATTTGCAAGAAATCAATCTTTAGTGAGGTAGGACCCACAATTTGGAAGTCTGTGCCTATTGGCATCAGACAGGCACCTCTTTATGGCACCTGATAAAAATAGCTTTGTTTATACAAACCTATGTAGAATGTTTGCATGCTTTTTATGTTTTCAGGCTATTTCTGATTTTAATTATGATTGGAAGGTTTTTAATTTAAGGGGTTTTACTGATAATTTTACTGGTTGTTGGTTTTTTTTTTGCTTTTTTGCAAACTGCTTTAAGGTTTTCCTTTTTAACAATCAAGCAGTATATACATTTTATGAAAGAAATAAATGTGAAGGGAGGAAGTTCTGTACATACAGCTACATGCATGCACACAAAATCTTTGCACGTATTCATGTGAGAATCTTTGTGTGCACGGCAGCAGTAGATTCACAGTCTCCCCTTTTCACATTTCATGCCAAAAAGTGTAAACATTGGAGCAAGGCATGTAGCTCCTGCTCTGAACATTTAGTCTATGCATGGAGACAGCTCCATGCAAAATGCTTATATCTGTATCTCTGGTATTTTAGTGACAGGTTAACTTTTGTACTGTTGGAATGTGTTAGAATTACTATGCCCCATAGGTGGCCTTGACATCTGTATGCCATGTTTGACAATGCTTGAATAAGGACAAATAATTTCTCTCTGCCATCGCCTTGCCAATGTGATGACCCATTTTTCTGTTTTTCATTTATTTTTCATTGACTGTTTGTGTGATCTGTGACCTTCTGCTTTAGCTGCTACATCCTTTTATAATAACAGAATTGTGTTTTTACTTTAACAGAGTGTTTAATGTTTTCCAAAACGTTCACAATCTACTGTCTGAATTTTCTTTAAATGTGCTCTTCTTGATCTAACTGCTAAGGACAGTATAGTCTTCAGGGCAAAAGAAATGGAAAGGCATTTAGAACTGACACTGTGAGGCATGAATTCTCATGAGGATGCATGCAAAATAACCACCACCACCTGTGCAATGACTTTTGTACTCAACATGTAATGTAAATCTGGTAGAACTGAATTATTTGAAAAGGGGCGTGTGTGCAATGGTCTCCTGTTATTACCATTTGGGGAGAAAGTGCAAATATCAGGCTTGCTAAAATTGGAATGGCCATAGTTCACCAAAAGAAGAAAGAAAAATAAATAAGACTTGGCAGAACTGAAAGGAGCAAAAAATTGTGTTCCATGGTTATCATACTTGAGCAGGAACATATATTTTCTTAACTATCAACATTAGAATCAGATATAAACCATAGTTTCTGTTAATTTGTCTCTTTCTCTGTTGGGGTCATGGGCCCGAGGTAACTGGAATCTCTGAGTCACTGGAATCTGCTTCCATTTGTAATTTGGGTTCTGAGCTACTCTGAACTGCTCTGCAGGTTCTCCCAACACCTTGAGCCCATGGAGAGGCACACAAGGGGAAGAGAGGGGAGTAGTTCTGTGAGTGGCTTCCCTTGCAATAGCTTCCCTAATCCGCATAATGAGGTGGAACAACTGTGTGCAAGAGCTATATCAATGCAGCATAATAACACTACCTGTTAATGGTATCTGAAGCTCCTATTAAAATTATTCAGTTAGTGGCTATTCAAAAATGTATGCTTGTTTGCTGGGTAGGGAGTACATTTGCTGGGATTTTAATTACCGTAAAATCTAGATTTATATGTCTTCCATTTATTCTTCTCTTGCAGTTTGCAACACAGTCAGTTTTTGGCCTTCAGAATGGAACTGGATAGAAATTAAAAAATAAAGGACTCAAACAATGGGGGCAAGGAATAAGATCATGAGATCTTCTTGCAAGTTCCTGCTAATGGCTACTAATGTTTAAAACAGATACTATATTACCATTATAAGAAACGGCAGTAGAATTTCCATCATTGGAAAGGGAAAATATTTAAGATTTCTCCTTATGTTTCTGTGCCTTTTTTGTTATACATTCATGCAGGACGAAGGAGGTAACTCTTATTTCCAACTGGAAAGCTAGTTTCTGCTAACTTTTAGATTCCTCCCTGCAGGTATTAAATCTAAAACAATTTTTTTTCTCCAGTTTGCTAGCTACACAGGAAAGGATGGCCTTGTATACCAATATGAAAAGAATATTACAAGTGGGAATGTCAATAAAATGTAGAAGTGAGGAGTGCTCCTGTTCACTGTTCTAATCAGTCAACAATGCCCTCCAAGCATAGAATCTTAGAATCTTAGAGTTGGAAGGGATTATGAGGCTCATTCTCTACTGAATGAGCTGATAAGATACAGTGGTACCTCGGGTTACATACACTTCAGGTTACATACGCTTCAGGTCACATAAGCTTCAGGTTACAGACTCCACTAACCCAGAAATAGTGCTTCAGGTTAAGAACTTTGCTTCAGGATGAGAACCGAAATTGTGCTCCGGCGGAACGGCGGGAGCAGGAGGCCCCATTAGCTAAAGTGGTGCTTCAGGTTAAGAACAGTTTCAGGTTAAGAACAGACCTCCAGAACAAATTAAGTGCTTAACCCGAGGTACCACTGTTCTCCCATTCCATTCTCCCTCCCACCTGTTTTTTCTTCCTCTCTCCTTCCTCTCCCAGTCAGTCAGAATTCCATGGCCACTGAGCATGCTCTGTTCCCACTGTCCTGTTTTGTGTGTATAACCCCCCCCCCCAAGAACTTACAAGCTGTGCTGTAGGCCAATGAAGTCCAGCATCCTGTTCTCACAGTGGACAAGCAGATAGTTGTGGGAAAACCCACAAGCAAGACTTAAGCATAATAGCACTCTCCGTGCTTGTGAATCCCAGCATTTGGCATTCAGAGGCAATATTGCCTCCGGCAGTGGAGTTAGAATATAGCCACCAGGGTTAGCAAGCCATGAATACTCCATGAATTAGTTTAATCTTTTAAACCGATCCAAGCTGGTGGCCATCACTACCTCTTGTTTGCTATGCAAATACACACTTTCTTTTGCCTGTCCTCAATCATCCAATCTTCAGCTTCCTTGGATGTCCCTGAGTGCTAGCGTTATGAGAAAGAGAGATGCCTTCCTATAGTGTGTAGTTGGTGCCATTTTGGCCAATGCTCACCTCTGAACTTCAGAAATGTGTCTAAGATCGCTGGACAGCACTACACAGTAGCAGCAGACCACCCAGATTCTGACTTGCAGTATTCCACTTGAATACTGACCTGGAGTATTTAGTGTGAGCTGTAGCCATTCTGTTCTGGACACAGCCCCTTCCAGCCTGCAACGTGAAGATCAAACTGCATTTGCTTTAATTATGTTTACCTTAATTGTTTTTTTGGCTTCTATAATATAAGTGACACTGTCCTGGAATACTGCAGGATAAGATTTATAAGTGTAAAAAGCAAATAAGTAAGTAAGTAAGTAAGTAAGTAAAAGTAAGTAAGTAAGTTATTAGGGCATTGCATTGGAGTTTTCACTACTTTTTTGTATTTAAGCATACCTCAGATTTGTCTTCAGTCTTTTGATACTGAGTACTGTGGTTTTGGCTCCATGATTGTGGTCCAAACCTTGAAATTGAACTTACGTTGCTGGTAAGAAATGAGGACTTTATAGCTTGAAAGGGTTTGCCTGCCCACACACAGTACAATATGTTCAAATTGCACTGTTGCTTAAGTAAAGATCGCTAAACTGTACCAATCTGATTAAGAAGTAATTGGCTTATATTGGTTATCCAGATGTTAAGGGGTGTGCGTGTAAGAAAGAAGAAAAATTGTAAATCGGAAAGAAGACTTACTCAGAAAGAAAACAGGAGGTTTTAGCCAACCTCGTTAGTTCAGAGTAGTTTGCAAGGCATGAAACACACACACACAACACAAAAAGTTATCTTGGTTTCCAACCCTAATTTTAATGCCAAGATGGATGGTGTGCTTTGCTTGGGAGGCCACATTTGAAATAGTCCTGTGGCATTTTTGCAGATTTAATGGATGCAATCTACATAAACTGCATATCAATTTCATGGATGTGATGGATGTCTAAGTATGGTTGGTGGAAATGTTGCACTTAATGGTGTAATATTCTTAGCCCCAAACTGACATTCTGGATGTCATATCAACTCCAGATAGAGTATACTGGCTTAAATCCAAATATTACAGTTTTAAAGAGCACAGGCTGCTCTTAAGGATGCCTTGCTTAAATCCCCTGCTAGACCTACAGTGATTTTTTTTTTTTGGGGGGGGGGGAGAATTGTGCATATTAATAGCCCTTGCTTTTCCTAAACTGCATGCTTGATAAACAATCCAGTTCACAATGCAATTACACTTAAATGAAAGATGATTGATTAAAAGGGGGTCTACACATGTATGCACTTTATTTTGTTCTTTGAAGAGGAAGGGTGGGGTATAAAAAGAGCCAGTGTGGTGTAGTGGTTAAGAGCGGTAGTCACGTAATCTGGGTAACTGGGTTCACGTCTCCGCTCCTCCACATGCAGCTGCTGGGTGACCTTGGGCCAGTCACACTTCTCTGAAGTCTCTCAGCCCCACTCACCTCACAGAGTGTTTGTTGTGGGGGAGGAAGGGAAAGGAGATTGTTAGCCGCTTTGAGACTCCTGAAGGGGAGTGAAAGGCGGGATATCAAATCCAAACTCTTCTTCTTCTTCTAAATGAGCCTCTAGCTAATTAAACAACCAACAGCCTTTTAAACTGTTGAGAGTTTTTTTTATTTATTGTGCTATTTTATTATTATTATTATTTTGTTTCTATACAAAGGTCCGTATAGTTCAAGCTATGGTTTCCCCAATAGTGATGTATGGAAGTGAGAGCTGGACCATAAAGAAGGCTGATCGCCGAAGAATTGATGCTTTTGAATTATGGTGATGGAGGAGACTCATGAGAGTCCCATGGACTGCAAGAAGATCAAACCTACCCATTCTGAAGGAAATCAGTGAGTGCTCACTGGAAGGACAGATCCTGAAGCTGAGGCTTCAATACTTTGGCCACCTCATGAGAAGAGAAGACTCCTTGGAAAAGACCCTGATGCTGGGGAAGATTGAGGGGACTAGGAGAAGGGGACGACAGAGGACGAGATGGTTGGATAGTGTTCTCAAAGCTACCTACATGAGTTTGACCAAACTGCGGGTGGCAGTAGAAGACAGGAGTGCCTGGCGTGCTCTGGTCCATGGGGTCACGAAGAGTCGGACACGACTAAATGACTAAACGATAACAAATATATTGTAAACTGCCTTGTGATCTTTGGTTGAATGGTGGTACAGAAATTTTACAAACAAACAAATGAATAATAAAAATAAACAAAAATAAATTCAATAAATAAATAAGTTGATATCTCTGCACTTGATTACTGGACACTCATGGCCAGCAACTAGATGTGTGAATGTCTGTATTGAAAAGGAACCAAGAGAACCTAGGGGACAGTCAGGAATCAGTTCCCAGGGCGGCAGCAAGAACAATCAATGAACTTCCTCCAGCCATGATCCCCCCCCCACTCTTACTACACAGTCTGAGAATTGTTAAACTAGATGAAACAACAGCACATACAGTAGGAGCATATGAAGTTGCCTTTTATTGAAAAAGATCATTGGTCAATCTAGCTCAGTATTGCAGACTCTGGTGCAGGAAGTGTGCAGCCCAGCACAGGGCATGACTAAGGGAAGAAATAAGACACAGGGCATTGTTATTAGGTTGAAATTGGCCACAACTTTATTGACTACAGATGTAAGTAGGCTTTGGAGAAGGCATTGGGTATGTGTCCAGCATCAAGCCACCCACCTGCTGGTTGATTGAAAAGACTGAGTCAACCCTGGATTGAGAGTTGCCCTATGCCATACGTCACATCAGAGTTATCGCATTGGGGCCACCATTTTGGAGGGTGCTATGGACCCCCTCCCCTCGTATGGACTCTTGGATAGAGACACCCGCTCCCAGACCTCTTTAGCAGGATGCCCTATAGGTTAATGATCCAACCCAATGCCTTATCTGCCAAAAGTTGTGGTAGTTGCTATGAGATAGGCTAAAACTGCCAAACCGTGCAGCAGCGCGGGGCGGCACTGATAGCCCTTGGACTGGACCATGGCCACAACATTGGGGACCATGTTTGATCGTCTCCAGTCTGCAGGGCCCTCACCTGTTCTCCAGTAATTTCCTCAAAGATTATAGACAGTGGCTCTGAGATTACATCCACAAGCTCCTTTAGTGTCAGGCTGCCGGGCAAGGCTTACCTCCCCCCTCTCTGTAGATAACAGCACGAAGCGAAAGCAGTGTTTTGCAGCAACAAGAGAGGTTGATTGAACACAGCACAAACATTCAGTGTCCTTTCTCATTGTGCAGGTGCTCCCAATTGAGTTTCTCCCACTTCTCTCTAGTTACTTCCGTCTTCCCATCTCCTCACCACATGATCCCTCCACCACAGGGCCTTCTGAGAGGCTACCCTATCCAGATGCCTGGCTCTTGGGCTCATGGGGTGCATAATTTCTAGTGGTTGCTATTCTCCCAGCTCAGCCCAACTGTCAGTTCCAGAACTGTGCCCTTCCGTGAACCATTGCTCTAGATTGATAGGCACAGTCTAACCCCTTCTCTCCTGCTGTAATCCTCATAGAACTTTAGCCCAATGGTTGCCGTTAATTCGATTCTGAATTGATTCTAGAATGTATTTTAATTAATTGACTGTGATTTTATATAAATTGTGCTATTTTTTTACTGTTGTTAGCCGCCCTGAGCCCGGCTTTGGCCAGGGAGGGTGGGATATAAATAAAATTATTATTATTATTATTATTATTATTAGTAGTAGTAGTAGTAGTAGTAGTGGTAGTAGTCTATCCTCCTACTCCAGAGGAGTTTCAGAATTATGCCCTTGAGCAGAGGGAGAGGGGGGCTCCAACCATTCTTCCTCAGAGTAATACCCTTCAGTCTGGTTCCTGACATTTCGTACCCTTGGGAGCAGCTTATGAGCAGCATCCAAGAATTCCAAAGGAGCTTGTGGATGTAACCCCAGAGCTTCTATCTATAACCTTTGAGAATGCCTGGAGATTTGAATTCACTAAAAGGAGCTTTTAGTTCTCTTACCACATCTTTTCCTGTTTTGGGTTGCACTTCCCTCCTTGCATCTATCCACTTCAATGACAATCTCCACCACCAGAACAGGGCAATGGCTCAAGCAAGATGGAGAATGCCAAATTTGGATTCCAGATCCCAGGGAACAGATCCCAAGACCACTCCTTTATAATGTTAGCTTGGGTGGAAGGCACCTTGTGACTCTAAATCAAGCCGTATGAATATCAGAGCAGAGTCCTCTAGGGAATCTCATTTTTTGCTACCTGCCCAGAATTATGTCTGTTGGCCTGGAACTTCAAACAATAGGTGGGAGATCAAGCACTGGGTAGATTACCATATGTGGCTGGCAGGTTGCATTTGGTTTGATGGGTCACGTTAAATGGATATTGAGCTGATCATGGAACAGATGTGAATCTGAAGAAGCTGTTTCTTTTCCAAACAGAAAGGAAGGTTTTTAATAAAACAAACAAACCATGGTGTGTGTGTGTGTGGTGGTGGTGGGGAGGTCAACTTTGAAGGATGAGATGAAATCTATTTCTTGATCATAGGAAGTTGGCTGCAAAACTCATGGCTTAATTTGACTAATAGCAATGTATGAATGAACTCACTGTGTGCCACTAAAAGAAGATGCAATTTTCTTAGTAGATAATATATCCATTTCAAGAGTCTTGGGATCTGGCACCCTTCTGCCCTTAACCTATTAACACCTCCACTCCAAGTTCTTAGAGTAATGATGCCACTAAAATTATCTGTCTTTGCCTATAATTTAGCTAATAGTATCATCCTTGCCAAATGTCCCCTTTTACACCCACCCCAATCATCTAACCCAAAGACTGAACCTCCCCTGTGCTCCTGAAAATGGCCGAGTCTCTCTCCTGTGCCTGCAATTAGTTAAACAAAAGCATGTGACGTGTAATGTAGAGTTTTGCCCTCATATTATGGCCCCACCTGCTCTATGCATTTAAACAGTAATGGCTTTCTCCAAAGAATCCAAATGATAGTTTGTTAAGGGTGCAGATTGTTGCTGCGAGACCCCCATTCTCCACACAGAGCTAGGATTCCCAGAGTTTCTTGAGAAGGCGGAATGATTGTTAAAGAACTTGCGACTTGTAGTTCTGTGTGGGGAACGGAGTCCCCTTAACAGCAATCTTTACCCTTAACAAACTACAGTTCCCAGGATACCGTAGCTTGCAACTGTAGTATTCTGACCACTCATTGGCTAGAATAGTTATGGGTATGAGAAATTTAAATTTTATATGGCTCATACTGCAGATATTAATACTACACAGCTTGAAGTGGCTGGATGCATAAAAACTGACTCCTTTTGGAATGAAGCATTGCCCAGACCCATGAGATTAGATTGCAGAATTTCTTCAGAACAGAACAAAAACATCAAAGATACATCAAAATAATTCCATACAACATCTTGTGCAAGTCCAGCACAGGTTCACCTTCTTAGAAATAAAATAAACTTATAATCAAAGCTGAGAAACACAACTCTTATTCCCAGGCTCATTTAGCCCGCATTCCAACCCCTTAGGCTATGAAGTTCCTGGGAACAAAGAATAAGGGAAATGGATATTTCAAAATGGATATTTGCAACCAAATACCTTTGTCACCTGATCTAAAGTTAAACACTCACGTTAGCTAGCAGAAAACAACAATAGTTAAATATCAACCCATTCAGGAGTTCAGAAACCACTTAGCATACTTCAGTGGAATTTTCCAATGTTAATCCTTTCAGGGATACACACAGGCATTTTACAACCCAGTGTGAATTAAACAATTATACTTAACAGCCCAGAGGTATTGATATAAAAGTATAAAACACACTTGCCCCACGATGCCCTCCTTCCCAGTTTCCCTTTCTCTCTACAAGCAATATAAAATAATCCAGCATATGAATACTTGTACTCGTCCTTTATTTCTCCTGAAACTAACTTTCAGTTCTCCAGTATGTAACTGCATGCTACTCTCCCACCCCTTCTCTTTTACACAAAACTAATAGTCCCTCAGGAGATGGTGCCAGAAATGAAATAATTCATACTTAAATTCAGGCTTAAGCCATTTGAGTTCAGTCATCTACTTTTGAGTTTGCACCTCATTTTCTCATCCTGTTCTCCCAACCGTAAAGCCTTGCAAGAAATAACAATAGGTACATTCTGGAGAGGAAGGGGAAAAAAAATACCCCTTTCTAAACATTAGAAGAAGAGAAAAAACACAAACCATCACAAAATGTCTCTGTTCCAAAGCACACGAGAGGCTTATGATCCACTCTGGGAAGGTAAGAGGAACAAGGTCATTTCGAAGGCAATAAAAGTTTGTTTTTTATTTCCTTTTTTCCTGACTCATTGGAAGCATTATGAAACTCTCACTGCAATCTGCTGGCAATAAAGATGGGAGAGGAAGCCTCTCTTACAAACTGTGCCTTTTTAGCAGCGCTATACTTACAAACTCAAGCCACCTGTTTTGCTTTGTTTTATAAGGAACTATCATGACTAGCTGCCTCCAGACAAGTTTCCTGTCACGTCAGCTACATGCAAATAAAAACCATAAGAACAATAGATTTCGCTCCCCCCCCCACTGCTGCCGTTATGCACACTTAATCGTTAGCTCTAGGGCCTGTTCATTAGATTCCAACTCTGTGCAGAAAATCCCCTGAGAAATTTCACTAGTTTAATCTAGTGAATGCCGGCAAATTTTCGGAATTTGGGGAAGGTGGTGGAGGAAATGAGCTCCCTGGTTTGAAAACCCTGGCCCTGTTATGAGCTGAGCAAAAAGTGTGGGTGGGTGGGGGATACGTTTTTATTTATTTATTTATTGCACTTTTTACTAAACAATCATAACACCAATGCCTTGTGCAGATTAAAAATGAGACAGCAATACAGTAAATACTAGAAAGGATGTGTGTGCTAGCCCTGTTATGAGCTGAGCAAAAAGTGTGTGTGTGGGGAGGGGAAAATAACTTTGGCATTCTGGGCTGGCTTGTAATATGCTTGCTACCAGCCAATCTTCCTTGTTGTGGGGCTTTTTTTCAGCCGGAACTCAGTTCCGGCACCTCTCAGGTGGGGACCATTGCCATTCTATGAGAACGAGGGAGGTGTTCATGTTGAGTTCTGGCACCTCTTTTTCTAGAAAAATAGCACTGCCTGCCAGTAACCGCCGATCCCAAACTAATCCAGCCTTTTACATGGGGAATGGACTGGTAGTGGACAGGGCTGGCTGATAATAGTAGAGGCCTTGCAGGTCTGTCTGGACTCCGCTGAGCATGCCAGGGATGCATGGGAACTCCATGAGGTGAGAGTATTGTCACTGGGATGCATGGGAACTGTTGCTTCCATTGCCTCCTGATTGAAGGTACTGAGCAAAACATTGGGAACTGCCTTGCTTATTAAAGGGTAACTTCATGGCCCAACTTACTCAACCAAGATGCATTGGGAGCTATAGTTATCATGCACCACAATGACAGAATACACTCTTGGCCATGCTTAGCGGTACATGCAGTTCTTAAAGATATGGCTCATAAGGCCAGCCTTTCACCATTCAGCTTTCCCTTACACCAGTCCCACTCATTCCCCTTTATAATAATATTTTTAATTGATGGGATGGTATTGGAAGAGAGGGAAATCTTCCTGGGCTCAGTCTTTCTGAAGTTTCTCAGAGAACTCTAGGAAAGACTATTGATCCCCCCACCTGCCCCCCCGAACACAATGTATGTAATATTTGTATAGAATTGGAGTATTGGGATTATAAGCTTCGACTGCTATCTGAAGATCTTCATCAGCCTTAGGATTCTTAATAGGGCATAGAATGGCTTTCATAGAAACAGAATTGGAAGGGACTGCTGAGAATCATTTAGTCCAGGCATGTCCAACAACCAAGAGACTATGATCTACTCCTAGTATAAAAAAAAAATGTCCAGAGTTGTTGAGCTATTTTGGGGGAAGATGGTGCAGAGTTTTTGAGCTTTTTTAGTTAACTTTTTGTACACTTTATTTAATCAACAAGGATCCCGCAATCTACCAGGGTCAGCCAAGGATCTACCGGTAGATCACAATCTACTGGTTGGACATGACTGATTTAGTCCAACCCCCTGCGATGCAGGGATATGCTACTGTCCATTATGGGATTGAACCTGCAACTTTGGTGTTGCCAGCACCATGCCTTAACCGACTGAATTATCCAATTGGTGCAAGTGAAAGATAGATGGCACTCACAGTATATCAACGCTAACAGCATACATTATTAGAGATTCCCATCTCCCCCTGGAACATGGTGGAGATATGCAGAAAACTTTGCTAGTCTTACTAAAACACTTTTTGCTTTCCTCACAATTCCCCTGATGTTTTACCCAATCAGCACACCTTGTAATTTCACTTTAGGAGAATGTAATAGCATCTTTAATCCCAGCAAAGTTCACTGTAACTCGGGAGTACGGTACTCTGCAGTGGTAGAAATGATGACTTTTGTCTTTGGGCCAATTCACCCATGAATGAACATGCCTGATATGGCTGTAGAGTAGCTGAGGTCACAGGGATTCAGTCTTTGACTCAGATACTCTATTCTTGATTTGTTCTGATTCTTGGAAATGCAACTTCAATCTCTGCTACTTAACCGACTGACAGCATGTGCTTTCCTTCTCTCTGATGATTCTCCTAAGTAGGCTAATTCTCAACGGAGTTTTTTTCTTAAAGGAAGAGAGTTACATTACATGTGCAAGTATTAAATTAGAAAGTATTCCAGAAGGTTGAAAGCATATCTCAAAATGCCAGGGTGATGTTCACTTTCTAAATGCCGCAACACTGATGTAGAACCAAACTGTATGGCTCTATTTGTGACATTCTTCTTTCTTCAGAGACAGTATTCTTTATGCAAGCTGGAAGAACATTTAAACTTGTCAATTATATGGGGAAATGTGTGTAACATGTGCAGAGGAGGGCAACCATGATGAAGAATGGTCTGTAAACCAAGCCTTATGAGGAATGGTTGAGGGAGTTAGGTATGTTTAGCTAGGATGAGACTAAGAGGACACAATTATAGCCAGCTTCAAATATCTAAAGGGTTGTCACATGGAGGAGGGAGCATGCTTGTTTTCTCCTGCTCTAAAGGGTAGAACTTGAACCAATGGCTTCAAGTTACAGGAAAGGAGATTCCGACTAAACATCAGGAAGTAGTAAGTGTGGTGTAGTGGTTAAGAGTGGTGGACTCGTAATCTGGTGAACTGGGTTCGCTTCCCCGCTCCTCCACATGCAGCTGCTGGGTGACCTTGGGCTAGTCACACTTCTCTGAAGTCTCTCAGCCTCACTCACCTCACAGAGTGTTTGTTGTGGGGGATGAAGGGAAAGGAGAATGTTAGCTGCTTTGAGACTCCTTAGGGTAGTGATAAAGTGGGATATCAAATCCAAACTCTTCTTCTCTTCTCTTAAGAGCTGTTTGACTCTCTTGAAAAGTACCTGAGATGCCAGCATAGCAGGGAGTTGGACTAGATGACCCTCGGGGAACCTTCCAATTCTAAAATTCTGATTCTTTGATTCTATGAAATCAGGATGAATTCAGGGTAAAGGCTCAAACAAATCAGGAAAAAAATGCTCAGTAAAGACCCAACGTAATCTAACCACCATGTAAGCTTTGTGCAAGAGAATTGGGATGAATGTAATTATTGTTAATTCCAGGAAAAATGATTTATGGAATACAACTGGATGCAGTCATGTTGTTGGACGAATACTGCTTGCCATTCATTTGCAAGGAATCTAGATACAGAAGGGATTTTTCTCCCCTGCAGTGCCAAATCGTGGAGCAAGACTCCACGGAGTTAACTGGAGCAGTGTCAGCACGCTGAAAACGTCAGGAAATGGATAAGAATAACTTTCTTTCTTAAAGATGACACGGGGACATGATTTCAAATGTCAGGCATCAAGTGGGAGAACAGCAATCACACCATTAATCATCTATACGTGACTATAGGCTCCCCCCCCCATCAAGCAAAGAGATGTCCTTAGGTTTACCACCAGAGAATTACATGAAATGGAAAGGCTAAAAGCAGCATATAACTCTCAGGGGAAGGCTAATTCTCATCTATGAACAAACATAAAAAGCCTGCCACATATAGCCCAGTATAGTTTGTTTTCACTGACATGAACTCCATGGGATCTCAGACAGAGGTCTTATCATTCGGCAAAGTGAGGTAGATGCCTGAGGCAGCAGATGCTGTGGAAAGACAGTGAAATATTAAAGGACAGTACAATGTGTTGACGTTATTATTATTTCAATATATTGTCCATCCTTCTCCATAAGGTCCTCTGGTAGGTTACAACAATTTAAAATAGAATCCACACACACACCTAATATACCACCTTCCTCCCAGTGCAGGAACCAAGGAAGCTCACAGCTTAAATTAAAATGGACACAACTAAAACACACATAATAAAAATAAACATTAAGAAACAATTAAATACACACAGAGAAATACAGTGGAATTATGGGAGGACATCTTCAGAGTAGGCCCAGATGAGTTCCATTGTCTATTGGAACATGGTAGCCCATCCCTCATGTTGGACCTTGAAACTTTCCTTTTTCATGATGAGGACAGCCTTTACGTTTGTCCCAAATCCCAAGGACACCCTCCACCCTGTGACAATCAATCTCTCTTCTCAGGGAACTCTGGAATCTGTACCTCTGAGAGAAGAATAAGGGGTTCTAACAAGTCTCGGCACCTTTAACAAGCTATAATTCCCAAGATTTCTACTGGAATGCCATAACTCTTTAAAGTGCTAGAATACTGCTTTGAATGTATACTGTGTACCATTGAGGTCTCTTCCAACTCTACAATTCAGGCTCTGAGTCTGAGAAAAGCAAAGTAGGAGTGCATAAAATTATTATGCATAGAGGTGCCCTCTGAGAACTCAAAGGCATCGTTATGGGAATTGACCTTTCCATAAGATCTGGGCCCTGTGAGCTATTTCTGCAAAGCCTAGAAGATATATTCTCTTACGAAACTCAAAGATCTATTTGGCCACCAATAATAAAAGGCCACAGAGCAAATATCTGATTATAAGCTGGGAAGGCAGGTCAGAGTTCAACAGGAGTAGTGTTAGCTATCCAAGTACAAGCAAACACAATGTATATTTTGTGTACATTGTTCACAGCATAAATCATCCTGGCATAACGATGGTTGTAGAAATCTGAACCCCATCCGAAATTACACAATGGAATTTATCTGGCTAATTTTGTGTGTGTCAGAATATACAAAGTCAGCAAAGAAACAAACGCATTTTATGTTTTCTTTTCCCATGTGCAGGAGGAATACATATATCTTTAAAGTAACATCAACTTGGTTTTTGGTTCACTTCTCAGGCTACGTTAAGGTCAGCAATTTTATTACTGCAGCAAACCTCATAGGATATAATATAATTATGTACCATTTGTTTCCACGGTGGTACGGAAGCTCCACTGAAGGGCCACGTGACACCTTGATCTTTCATGGTCTAGAGGGGAGTTCTGCTTGCAGTTTTACAGGAAATGTATTTTGTAGAGCTGAACAAAAACCACCCATGAGTCCCTGTAAACATTTCTGGCCGTGTGTGTGTGGCAGACATTTTTTTTCATGCCTTGCAAATATATTCATTTTCATTGTGCTCAGTCTGAATTTTCCTAAGTAATGGCATATTTGATTGGCTACTTTGTGCTGTGATGTATGCATGGACATTCTCAGTTGGAATATCACATGTGCCTAACCAAGGAAGAAACAGTAGATAGGAGGAACCGGAAAAGGTGAATAAGAATGTAGAAGGCTGTCTTACATTGTCCCTTTCAGGCCTGTAGCATGGAGGCTATCTATGATGTGACTAACTCTCATATGTTAAGTGGGACTCAATTAAGCAAAGTGCAGAGAGCCTTTTTTGTTGTTGTGGCCCCTCGCTTGCAGAATGTATGCCTGAGTATGGCCTGCCAAATGCAGACATATTTTTCATGCCAGTTTAAGGCCATGTCCAAACCACGTGTTTAAAGCACTCTTATGACTTTAACAGTCATGGAGAATCCACGGACAATTATGGAGAAAGGTGTTGGGAATGGTAGTTTGATGAGGTCAGTGCCCTTAAGAAACTACAGTTGCCAGGAGGCTGTTAAAGTGGTACATGGATGCTTTAAGTGTGTGGATGTGAGTTAAGTCTTTCCTTTTCATCTGGGTTTTTGATGGAATTTGGACCAGCTGATCCAAGCTGCTGATGAGTATCTCCCTCCCTTTGTAAGTATTACGATTTGACTTGATTGTTTAAATTTTGATGGTAAGTGTTTTTAACCATTCTGTATGTTCTGAAACTTGAATTATATGTTGCCCGGAGACTGTTCTGTGTTGTGACTATTGAGACACAACTGCAGCAACTATTGGAGTTGCCAGTGAGAGCCAGTGTGGTGTAGTGGTTAAGAGCGGTAGTCTCGTAATCTGGGGAACTGGGTTCGCGTCTCCGCTCCTCCACATGCAGCTGCTGGGTGACCTTGGGCCAGTCACACTTCTCTGAAGTCTCTCAGCCCCACTCACCTCCCAGAGTGTTTGTTGTGGGGGAGGAAGGGAAAGGAGAATGTTAGCCGCTTTGAGACTCCTGAAGGGGAGTGAAAGGCGGGATATCAATTCCAAACTCTTCTTCTTCTTGGAGTCAGTAGAGCATTAGACTCTTGATCTCAGGACTGTAGGTTCTAGCCCTACTTTGGGGGAAAGATTCCTGTGTTGCAAGGGGTTGGACTAGAAGATCGTCAGGGTCCTTTCCAACTCTACAGTTCCATGATCTTCTTGCAATTCCTGCATATAACGGTTCCCTAGTTCTAGCAAGCTGGTTATGTGCAACCATCTTATGGTATAGGATTAAAATTCCTACATACCATGCAGATTTATTTTTAATGATGTAGGGTGAGGTTTTTTTGCATTCAGTGAGCTAATGGCACTTCTGTAATGATCACCCCTGAGGATCATATGGATTACCCCCCCCCAAAAAAAACCAGTTTAAACTTTCAGTTTTGGGGGTACAAAAAATGTGTTACAGCAAAGAACACTCATTTGAAGGAATGCCTTGGGTGTTTCCATGTCTCCATTGCATTAAGATTTCAAAAGCTTCCCTTCCTTCCAGACAATATAGCTTTTGGGGCCAAGACTGAACAGTGTTTTCTTAACTTGCATTGCGTATCTCCATCCCCTCCCCTCCCACTCTAGCATGGAAGTGTTCCAGATGTCATCCTTGTTTGTTTCGAGGTATGGTGTCTTAGTAATATCCCAGTATTGACAGCACTCCCTGAAGAGCTGTATCTGTTACTTAAGCCTGGTCGTCATTCCTTTAAGTTTGCAGATTTTCTTGGCAAAGCTCGGGGGACCCTTCAATTTTTAATAGCTGTAAGGTGAAAGCATCTTTCTTCGGCTTATCTGTGTGCCTGCCAATCGAGCCATGTGGGGTGCTCTCTTTTCCCCCAGCAGACTAGAGAGACAGGCTAATCAGTTTTCCGCTTGGGGCTAAGACCTAGTTCTTTGTCTCTCTTGCTTGCCAGATTATGCCTCCACATGTCAGTGGCAGATCCAGACCTCCCATACAACAGACTATAGAGTAGTTACACCTCTCTGCCGCTTTCTTAAACAACATTATCACAGGACTGAATTAGATTCCTCAACTGACACCTTCTCAAGATGTTTCAAGTAATTAGGCAAGGTGTTCTTCTTTCTTGTCCGAGGCAATTCATCAGTGTTCCTCTTTCATTTCAAAGGCTCTCCAAATGGCTGACAGAAGGATTATGATGCAGTTTTCTGTTATATCCAGCCTGTACCTGCATACCACAGCTATTGTTGGACTCCAGCTCCCATCGACCTCAGCCAGCATGGCCAATGGAAATGGATGATGGGAATTGTAGTTCAGAAACATCCAGAGGGCCACGGTTTCCCCATCTGCGACTTAACCTGGTACTGTGGCTCAAGCAAACAATAAAAATAGCAAGTTAGCCAAACACCTAGTGGGCTTCTAGGCATTCAGCTTGAGAAACATGTGTCAGATGTTGCCTCTTAAGATTTTCAAATCGTTTACAAATTTCCTATGATGGTGAACATTTATCCGATTTCAAATTGCAGAGAGGTAGCTGTGTTGCTGCAAAGAGAACAAGGGCTCAGTTGGGATCTTAAAGATGAACAAGGTGATTGAGGTGATGGTGAGGTCTGGGCCAAGGTGTGGGGACTGCATTTGTCTACCACCACACTTAGGAAGTAATGTGTGAGCCAGGCATGCACACATGAATAGGTACGTGTGAACTTCCAGACCATTTGTATCAGCTTTCTGCCTCCCCAAAAGGGTACAAGGAAAACAGAAGTTGGATGAATTGTATGTTCATCTATGCATATGTCCAGTTGGATCACAAATGACATAATGGGTGGGGATCCACCTTTCCTCAGGCCACCTCCCTCACCAGTCCTGATTTGAACCCTTCTTGGGTGGTTTAACATGGCAGGAACGTGTCCTTGAACTCTGGTAATGACACTTCCTTGCCTGAATTCAAGACAGAGAGGGTTTGTAGAAAGCAGTGTTTGTAGAAAGTAACCTTGTATTCAAAAGTAAAATTGGCATTTGTTGCTGTCTGCACTTTTGCCTCTGGTTCCACCCATCGTTGGCTTGTGGCCCCTGTAAGGTTGTCCAGAAGGCAATGTGGCCCTTGGCCTGAGGAAAGGTTCCTTATCCCTGCCCTACATAAAGTGGTGGCTGCATTAAACCTTGCCTCTTGTAGGACATTGCGATTGTTTTGTCATAACCCTGAACACTGGTATCATTAGAGGGCACGATGGAGGGAATGGTCCCCTCAGTTGCAGAAGAGCAGGGTCCTTTTTGATAGAAGTCACCACGAACCCATTATATGTTCCAGGAAATTCAAAATAAAAAGTTTTTTTGAAAAGCAGAGAAGGCAAGGGTATTGTTGCTGACCAAAGAAGTCTGCTTCTGCTGATTCAAACTGAGCAGGTGCCACATGATTATATAAAAGTAAACCTCTGTTCATCTGCAGATCCCATTTTTCCACTTAAGTTCAGTGTTTATGGGTGACCACTGTAGGCAAGTGGGCCCATCTTTCAGGAGGAGGACTTTGCAGGTTACCAACAGAGTCGATATGGATATTTCAGTCTCCATACTGGTTGCTTCTAATCCAGATGAGCTAGCAGGACTACTCTGGAATTAGGGATGGAATTTGTTGAGTAGCTCCATGTCAACCTTATCTGCACATATATTTTCTAATACCTGCCTCACTTCTTGAGTTTCTTTTTAATCAATCTGCTAAAAATACGAACACTTCTTACATATATGTATCGTCATATACATTATATGTATAATATTATCACATATAAGCATGTGACTTATAAAAATACGTCGTATGTGTTAATACTTACAGAATTAAGGGGCTTGACTCTTTTATACATTTTATATATAATATATACAATATATTTTGCTTATAATTTGTTCACCCCCCCCCAAAAAAAAATAGTGCATGAATGGCTTAAGTGAGTGTTTGATACAAAAGGTGGTCAGAACTGCCAAACTCCATATATAAATTAATTTAAAATGAATTTTTCTTCCACCCCTACTGTAATATAGATGGCACAGTCAGCAGAACTTAAAAAAATATACCCCAAAATAGCTTCAAGACTACACACAAATTAATTCCTGCTTCCTGGAGGCATTTTCCCTCTCATTTTCTGGACTTATGCTACTGTTTCCACAAGCAGTGACATTCAGAAGACCATTTCGTGGAAGTATTTCTGGAAACCAACTTTTCCCAATCATCAGTTAAGATGTAAATGCAGAGACGGCCCAAGTCATTTTGGTGCCTGAGGCACAAAATCCAAAACAGCAGACCAAGTAGTAAAAATATAATAATAAACTGAATGACTGACAATTTGATGGCTTCAAGGTTACCAAAATATGCTGCCTGAGGCAGGTGTCATCATGCCTAATGGTAGGGTTGGTCCTTTCATGTGGCTCATTCATTCACCAGATAGCTGTAGAAAGCTGTGGGTGTTTTTTTTTGTCATACCCAACTGCTTATCCCACAAATGTACCATGTGTAATGGTCTGTTTATAGAATAAGAAATACAAAGGCTATTTTGCCCTTTCTGCTAGACTTGACACAATAAAAAAGAAATTAAGCCAAGATTGGACTTCTGCTTATGACAAGAACTTGTGCAAACATTACTATTGAAACAACAACATATCAAGGCACCCCAAATTCTCATCCATTCATGGTTCTTTGGATCCAGACCAACATATGTTTTGTTTGCTTGCCACTCAGTAAGGAATAAATAAATTTTCCAGAGTTTAAGAGTGCCACAGAATAATCCACAGCCACTTGTAGTCATCTTCGATACATCACCATTCTCCTCCTCATCAGTAGTAGTAGTGATTGTAGTAATAAATAACCCTTGGCCAAAGGTGCTTGAGAGTACTGTAAAAGGCCAATGCCAATATTTCATTCACAGATGGTAAGAGACCACACAGAGTAGGTAGGAGCTTGGAAGGAGTCCAGAAATGGAAGACAATATAACTCAATTCCTTCTAGACAAGCTCAGAGAATCCTAAAATATTAAAATGAATTCTGGGCAATTTAAGCTAGGAAGAAAGCCATCTGCTAACTCTGATGCAGAGGGATTATAGAATCTGTACCACAGAAAGAGAGGTTTGGTTACACCTATGTTGTACTCTTCCGGTTCCTCCAAAGTATTCTTTTGTTGCACCGTAAAAGGGCTTTTTCTGTAAATGTACCACGAGAAGAAAATTTGAATCAAATCCAAAATTGACAGGTTTTCTTTTTAAAATATCGTCCCAATGAAAATATATATTTTTTAAAATAACAAGTCCTTAGTAGAAAGAAATGTTGCCTTATTTTTATTAGGACTGCTCTTTTGCAATCCAAGGAAAAATTCAAGCTCCAAATTTACTTGAAATATTCAGAACAAATAAATACAACTAGGTTGTTTCCGGGGTGAGTTCAAGATGCTGGTTACACACTTTAAAACACTATGAAGTCTAGGCTGTGAATAGTTTTCGTAGACTGATACCCTGGAGAGCCATGACTAGAAATGTGACAAAGCAGCTTTCCGTGGGCACAACGACACACACAGGGACTTCCCCTGGAGCTTGTGAAGCCTCTGGGCTCCCCTCACCCCAAAACTGCTGCCTTTATCACGAAGCAGTAAACACCCTTGGAATTAAAGTTCTTTAAGAGGAAGCCCACCTCTTAGGATCCACAGTAAACTTGGCTTGCCCAAAGAATCGTGGTGGTTTGGAGTGGCACCTGGCTTACGCAATGCCTTCATCTGTGGCATCTGCAGGGGCAGATCATGGATGGAAACTAAGACCAATTTGTTTTGGGGGAAAACATGGCACCAATGTGTTCAAGGTTTCCACTCTTTCCAACTGTGTTTTCTTATGCTTTTTTCATGTTTCATGTTTTGTTCTTCAGCGTTTTGGAAAGGTGGTTTATTCCCCCCTCCAAAAAACCTTGCTTTTAGATATGATGTTTTACTGCTTGTTGTCATATTACATAAACTGTGTTATTTTTACTGTTGTTGGCCGCTCTGAGCCTGGTTTCGGCTGGGGAGGGCAGGATATAAATAAATTATTATTATTATTATTATTATTATTATTATTATTATTATCTGGCTCTTTGCATTCAGAAAGGTGGTATGAATAGCAACAGAAACTTAGTGCTATTGTTGTCATTATACTGATGTTCTAAAATCAGGATTCAAAAATGTGTAGGAAACCTCCATGGGTACATGAGGTATAGGTACCAACCCCTAGGGGCTAAGTCAGTTTCACACACACCCAAAACGTTCTTTTTTTTATGGGGCTGGGCCCCCTCAGAGGACGCCTTGCAACATTGTACGTTCAACATCACATTGGGCTTCCCAATCGTCTGGAGAAGCTGGTGCCTCTGAAAAGAGGTGGTTCTCTCCCAACTGCAAATCACTCTACAACTCACTGAAAGTGATATGGAAGCAGATGGGAAATGGCACTAGTGCCTTTGTGCCCAGTCACTCCTTGTGTGCTTAAGCCACGTTTGATAGGGCTGCCAAACGTCTGGAATTTCCCTGACATATCTGGGATTTGTCCTCCGAAAACAGCGTCAGGGCAGATTTTTCAGAAATTAGTTAAAATGTCCAGGAAAATCCAGGTATGTCAGCCTATATTGGATGTGTTGATTTTTTGGTGAATTTTCTCAGAAATAGCTCCAAAACACACACACTCTTATTTAGATTTTGGAGGGAAAAAAATCTCAAAATCTTTGGCAAAGAAAGCTCAACAACTTTTGTGTCTGGATTTTAACTTTTTGAAATATGTCAACCCTGATGAGCAACTGATGTAATGGCAAAGTATGATTTCTGCAAAGAAGAAGAAGGGGGAATCAGAACAGATGAGGGGAGGAGGTGGCTGGGTACAGCTAGGAAAGGATATGAGCCCAATGCTCCAGCATTAATAACCAACTGATGTGCTAGGTTGTGAACTGAGCCAGTCAGCGAAGCCATTTGTTGTCATGGTGTTCCATGTACAGTTCCCCACGCAATTCTTCACAATGAACCTTGCAACAGCAAGCACGAAATTTAAGACAATCCCTTCAGAATCCTCAGCATCTTCACGCTGTCATCTCCAGCTTGACACAAAGGGGATACGTGAGCTATCATAAAGAACTGGCCTTCTGATTCTTCCGCCTCCTTCCCACCTGTGACCTGAGGAAATGTACAATGTGATAAAGCTTCTGGTTCCCATAGGACATTCTTCTTTCCTTCCTTCCTTCCTTTTTAATCAATGGGACAAAATGCCGTCAGCAAATTTTCCAGTGCCGAAAGGAAAACAAGAATAGAAGCAAACAAACTTGCAAGAACTACCAGTAACATCTGTCTGCTAGGAGGAGAAAGGGGGGAGACATTCTTCTGCAATCTTCACCTTGTCATCTTGCCTTTCCCACATGCTGTTGTGGGTATCATGTTTTGATTAAATTTTTGTTGCATAGGCGAATAGGCTCAAGTCCCAATGTCATTCACGAAACCCTCTACATTTTGATATAAGGGTTCTGGTTGTTTTCCCTGTGCACATGCATTACCCGAGGACAAACATGAGTCGTTAGCTCAGTAGCTTTCTCAGGAATCTGCCATTAAATAAAATGATTTTCCGCATCCCGTACCTTCTGAATTGGCCTCCCACAGGGCCCCTCTCAAGATTGTAAGCTTTGGGGTAGCATGAGTTATAACTAATGCTATCGTACTTGTTAAAGGACACCAGAGATATTTGATAAGGGAATGATGAATAAAACCCGGCCCTGAAATTCTATTTCTACTTCTTTTTTTAATCTTTTACAAAACATAGAACTGCCCCAGAGTACAAGGTTAAATACACAGAATTTTAATGATTTAGCAACTTATTCCACCTTTATAGCTTTGGGCACAGAAGATTTCTGTTTGCCTTGATTTGAAAGAATGAAGAACACCAGAGGTCAGGCACAGATCAATTTTTATTTTCAGCTTCTGAATTTCATAGTGGTGGACTGGCTTACAAATGAGAATCCCCTGGTGGGCTGAGGGGTTTAGGGTTGTATTCAGGGCTTAGGTTGAGCTGAGGCTTCACATGAACAGAATCCATGTCCCTATAAGTTGCCTTAAAGTTAAGAGTGGTCCTGCTTCATGTTTTGCACAAGTGAACCTCACAAAGCAGTTTACTTAGAAAAATCAGAACTACATAATAAAACAGTAAAGGAAAACTACAAAAAAGAACAATTTTAGCGCTCTCCTCCATTCAGGGCAAGACTGTTCTTGGATAGACATCTGGTGGTGGTTCAGGGCAGGAGAGTCCACCTGGGTTGAAACACTGGAGGCTAGAAAGTGGGTGTTATTACCTTCATTGGGGGGGGGGGGCAAATATGTATGAATGGTGCAGCTGATCACTCCAGAAGCTGTGGAGTGGAATGGGTGAAAAAACTTTGATCCAGAAACTCTGGCTCATGACTGAATGATTGTCTTGAGGGCAGAGATGTTTTTCTTTAAGGAATATGAGAGGCAGAAATGGTGACAAGACCTTAGTCAAATTCAGACAATATCCCAGTAGGAAGAGGAGACAAGGTGTGCTACTCCATGTGCCCTTGGTCATCCTGGTGGACAATCATCCCTGTGTGAAGAGTATCCCTTTTCATTTTGTAGGACTTTTCAGCAACTTTCCACACACCATAGGCTTGTTCACTCCAAAGCTCAATGTGGATTTACACATGTCTCTCTCTGCATTAAAGCAGGGGCTTCCACACAATGTCCTCTCTACCCCAGTGTTGTCCAATACTTCCCCCCTTTAAAATGTGTGTCCCCCCCTGGTCTTGGTCATTTTGGACTTTCCAAGGATCAGGAAACCCCACACTTAAAGGGGAAAAGTTCCAGGAAAATACTGGGTTTGTGAGGACATTTTGCAGATGTCCCTACATTAATGAGGAGACAGGCAGGTGTGGGCAACCACCAGGGTAGGGCTTGTAGTCACTGTTCTACAGCATGTCAGGTCCTTCTTAGAAGGGCAGTTTCATAAATTTGTAGATTAGGAGTATATCTGGACAAAGCTTTGAGTGTTAGTGCCCAGGTGACAGGTGTGGCTGGAGATGTTTTTTCCAGATTAGGCTGTTACACCAACTCCACTTGTTCCAGAAAATGAAGATCTGGACAGGGCAACACTTGTAAGAGTCGCACCACACATTTGTCACTGCAGTGTGCTCTACATGGTGACTTTGTTCATATTGTTCTAAATATTGTGGCTATCTTATTAATTGGACCTGAATTTTGTAAGCATGTTACACCTATCCTGATATAGCTGTATGGCCGCCTGATTGGTTTTCATATTCTGGCCATATACTGACAGGACCAGATCCAACTGAAATTATTGGTTATAACTTCTAAAGTCATATACAGATTGGACCAGGATACTTGAAGAACCACCTATAAGGTATTAAGGCATTAAGATAATTAACAGAGTGCATTCCAAAATCATAACACTGATTGGGATCAGAAAGAGGGAGCTTTTTTCAGTGGCTGAACCCAGATTCCATGTTCAGAAAGATCTGCCCTACCACTTCTGTGATTGTCTTCTGAAGCAGAGAAAAAACTTCATTTCAGAGAAAGACTTCAGTTGATAGTGATTTTAGTGAGCTTTGGTTGACAGGTTTTTATTACTGCTTTACAGTTATCTTTTTGGTTTTTGCTGCTCTGTTTCTTTTAAGTAATGATGCTTTAGTGTTTCCTTGTAACTCAATTGTATTTTTATTGCATTTTTATCTATCAATTTGTATTTATTTTTCTTTCCTAGCCACCTTGAAACTTTTTGGAAAGGCAAGCTATAAATTAGGGATAGATAACCTTTCGTCAGGCCAGGGCAGGACAATCCAAGTGGAAACCTGCTAAGGGCAGCATTCCAAAGGTTTCCAAGTGAGACTCAGAAGTATGAGGAGCTAGACACACTCACACAATCATGCACCTACACACACACACACACCCACACACACACACACACCCCTACCTATTCCCCCCCACACACCTACCTATTTCCCATGAAAACAAAGAGACTTGTTTAAATTCTTAGTAACGCTGCTCAGATTTCATCTTCCATTTTCTCCACAGACTTCTACAAAGTTTGAAGTGTGTGTGGGTAGCACATCTCCAATATGCTTTATTTTTCCTGGCTGAGGAAAAAGTCAAAAAGAACTCAGCAATCCCAGCAGAAGAATGCACAGCTAAACTACAACCCTTGCCTTACACCTGTTCAAAGCATCAAATTTCAAGATGCAGTTTCATCCCTAAAATGGTATTCATGCTGTTGTGCAGTGCACAGATGCCTTTTTGCATATTTGCAAGGGTTACCTCTCTGCTGAGTCATGTACTCCTCCATTTTGAACCTCTTGCAGCAGATCTTCTTGCAGAAGGAACTGCAGATGTACATTTTTTCACAAAACTCTTGAACTTGCAACTGCAGCTCCCAGCTAAACAGCTGATGGGCTGAATGGGCCCCATAGGGACAGATGTAATTGGACTGCATGAGGGATCCAGATTGTAGGCCAAGGCTTGCTTTCCCCTGTACTCTGAAATACAAAGAAAAGAAGAAGAAGGCTCTCATTTCAATCTGTAACAAATCCACCAGGTTTATATTACCATTAGTTATCATTCTAATCAATTATATTTCTTCTTCTTTTTCCCCATTACTTCTGCAAGCTTAGAATTATCTGTTGAATTCAATGAATTCTAACTTTTTCATAATGTTCTGTAAAACTTTCCAAAATCTATTCTTGGAGTGTATTAATGACTGGGGACAGCGGGTGAGGCTGAAAGGGATGATAGAAAAGGCCTCCGACCCAGAGGTCCCCAGGGAAAAATTCTTTCCAAAAGCAGGTTTACAAAGATTCTGGCAATTCTAAGAATTCTTTTCTCTGTAGCTAACTTCCTGCTCTCAAAGCATTGTGCTCTGATTTAAGAGATGATGCTGTGTTTGTGTACCATGCTGTGAAAGCTAGGGCAGGTGTAAATGTGGGTGGTAGAAGCAGGGACATCTGCTTCTTGTTCTCAGGCTGGGTTAAGGCTCACCTATAACATCAAGTGAAGAGGAGGCAAGAAGGCTACATATAGCTGTACAACTATTCAGATTCTGGCTGCAAATTTAGCATGGTGAAACTTAAATAAACTTGTGTCCCTTAGCTATCCCACCTCTGCACCTTGCCTCTTTATGCTGGGTTTGTGGGTGCAAGGCAAACTTTCTCAGTTTGCCTTGGAAAGCCATTTCCAAAAAGAATTTAGAAGAATTCTGTTAAATTTTTTTATTGGGAATTTTATTTACAACATAACATAACCCCCCCATACAGAAATCCACCCTCATTAAACGTGAACATAACATACAATAAGCATAACATACAGCAATAAAGGTAAAGGTAAAGGTACCCCTGCCCGTACGGGCTAGTCGTGTCCGACTCTAGGGTTGTGCGCCCATCTCACTTAAGAGGCCAGGGGCCAGTGTGACAAGCTGCATGTGGCGAGCCAGCGCAGCACACGGAACGCCGTTTACCTTCCCGCTGGTAAACAGTCCCTATTTATCTACTTGCACCCGGGGGTGCTTTCGAACTGCTAGGTTGGCAGGCGCTGGGACCGAACGACGGGAGTGCACCCCGCCGCGGGGATTCGAACCGCCGACCGTGCGATCGGCAAGTCCTAGGCACTGAGGTTTTACCCACAGCGCCACCCGCGTCCCTAACATACAGCAATACAAACAACCAAATAAAATACTTCCTTTATCCTGTATCTGGCCTCCTTATTTACTTCTTATAAGCTGTTTCCTTTATGAATAATTATTAAGATTTTTCTAATTATAACTTAAATATCCACAAAGTCTCCTGCAGACATTAATCGAAACAAGTCCAGGTATGTATTTTAGGGCACTGTTTTGTGAAGTATTCTCTGCAAGAATTTGGAAGAATTCTGAATCTGCTTTGCTGCCCATCATGTCCCTGATTTTGCCACCGAAAGTGCAGAAGTCCAGCCCCCAGTCAGAAGAATGACCAGCACCCCATACGAAACAGTGCTGTCTTGCCATATTCTAAATATAAGCATGTTAAGAGAAGCCCTGCTGGATCAGGCCAGTGGCCCATCTAGTCCAGCATCCTGTTATCACAGTGGCCAACCAGATACCTATGAGAAGCACACAAAGAAGATCATTTCTCATGTCCTCAGCAAATGTGCCATGAAGCTGGAGCAGGCTCCTATAGGGAGATGCAGTCCTTCAGAGTGCCTGGTCGGTCTCAAGTTGTATTGGGCTTTGTCATAACCAGCACTTTGAATTGTGCTCAGGAACAGATCCGTAGCCAGAGGTGCTGATGCAACATTGAGTTTCTGCTCTCCATGTAACCAGGTGCAGCCACCAATCCGGCCACAGCATCTTGGACCCATTTGAGTTTCTGAACACTTTCCAAAGGCAGCCCCACATATACAGAGAACATTACAGTAATCCAAATAGGAATAATAAAGGCATGAACCACGATGATTAGATTGGATATCTCCAGGAATGGGTGTAGCTGGAGCACTAGTTTTAAATGTGCAAATGCACCCCTGGCCACTGCTGAAACCTGGGTATCTAGACTCAGGGTTGAATCCAGAGGTATAGGGTGAACCTGAGTTATTTCATTGTTACCTTTGCAGCTCACAAACAGAACAATAATAAAACACAGTATTTACAATATCGAAGGCAGGAGTGCCTCGTGTGCTCTGGTCCATGGGGTCATGAAGAGTCGGACACGACTAAAGAACTAAACAACAACAACAACAATTTACAATATCATAAATAACAAACTATAGCATATTTTGTCCATCCAGCATGTTATTGTCTTTTGAATATGCTTGGTTTTGGATAGTTTGCACAGATTAAAAAAAAATCATTAGCTTCCATTTGAAAGATACATACAATTTTTCAGGGCAATCCTAACCATGTCTACTCAGAATTAAGATCTGTTGAGTTCATTGAGGTTTACTCCCAGGTTTGTGGGGTTGGGTTTGCAGCCTTAAAGCCTTGTCTAAGATGGCCCAGTGCCAAGATGCTATCATTGCTTTCTTTTAAATTAAAGATCTCAGATTTGTGAGGCTACCTGGAAACATTCAAACCAAGACGGCAAAAACACACTAGAGATTCTATGTGAAAATGGTGCTTAACGAACAAAACATTTGGAATGCAGATCAAAGCATTTTGTATGCTTTGTATTTTCCCTGAAGTGAGAGTACTTAAGTTAGCAAAGAGAAGCTCAAATGCATTAAGCAAATGACAGGCTGACACAGGAATGAGCACCTTGCTTGATTTTTCAAAACATCCACTGCAGCAGATGAAGCAACAACAGCAAACTGCAAACCAGAAAGGGCAATGCTTCTGCATACAGAATAGCAGCCTTTGCTCTCAGTATAAAGCAGCTTCATCTGTCCACTCTCTCAATTCACCACACATGCTGAAAACCCAGAAATAACCCTCTAGAAGATGTCCACTCATTACAAGTAATCACTAGCCTTCATCACAATTTCATATAAAACCCCACAAGTCTCTGCTACAGCAGTGCAATATTCAATTGCCTAGACAATCCAGCGAATTCAATAAAAATACACAGAGCAACAACATTCATCATCTGTTGGGAAATGATTGGCATCAACCACCTCTGGCTGAAATTCTAATGAAATAGACCACCCAAACTCTCAAACTTTAACTCTTTTCTTCTGAAAGTAGGCAGTGGTGCATTGCAACAGCACATTAAATCAGTTACAGAGGACAGATTCCCAGCATTAGTTTGTGTGAAGCTGCATATCAAAAGAATCCAAATGCTGGTTGGCATCCACTGAAAACCAGGAATCTGGGAGCGGTGCAAAGTATTCACACAACTGCATCATCACAGAGACAAGCATCCCACAGTCTTGCAACTCATTTTTCAGCACTAGATCTCAAGAATCATCATCATCATTTATTATTATTTATACCCTGTCCATCTGGCTGAGTTTCCCCAGCCACTCTGGGCGGCTTCCAATCAAGTGCTAAAAACAATACAGCATTAAATGCTAAAAACTTCCCTAAACAGGGCTGCTTTCAGATGTCTTCTAAAAGTCAGAGAGTTGTTTATTTCCTTGATGTCTGATGGGAGGGAGTTCCACAGGGTGGGTGCTACTACCAAGAAGGCCCTCTGCCTGGTTTTCTGTAACCTCACTTCTCGCGATGAGGGAACCACCAGAAGGCCCTCGGCGCTGGACCTCAGTGTCCAGGAAGAACAATGGGGTGGAGACGCTCCTTCAGGTATACAGGGCTGAGGCCATCTAGGGCTTTAAAGGCCAGCAACAACACTTTGAATTGTGCTCAGAAACGTACTGGGAGCCAATGAAGATCTCTCAGGACTGGTGTTATATGGTCCCAGCGGCCACTCCCAGTCACCAGTCTAGCTGCCGCATTCTGGATTAATTGCAGTTTCCGGGTCACCTTCAAAGGTAGCCCCACATAGAGCGCATAGCAGTACTCCAAGCGGGAGATAACTAGAGCATGCACCACTCTGGCAAAACAGTCTGCGGGCAGGTAGGGTCTCAGCCTGCATTCCAGATGGAGCTGATAAACAGCTGCCCTGGACACAGAATTGGCCTGCGCCTCCATGGACAGCTGTGAGTCCAAAATGATTCCCAGGCTGCGCACCTGGTCCTTCAGAGGCACAGTTACCCCATTCAGGACCAGGGAGTCCCCCATACCCACCCGCTCCCTGTTCCCCAAAAACAGTACTTCTGTCTTGTCAGGGATCATGGCCCTTATATAAGCAGGAGTGGAAAGTGGTGTCTGCTGTCTCCGTAAAACTAATGATATTTCTTGGATTTCTTTCTCCTTTTGCCACTCTCTAGTTGTCATTCAGTTTTCCATAAAGTAAAAGTCAACACCAAAATAGAAGGGCCTTGCATCTGTTGATATTTCATAGGATCCTCAGAAGCCCATGCATTTCATGTTGCACCTTTGCGCTATCATCTTGGGCCCAGCCATCTGCAGGGGTTGGCAAGCCAGAGAGCGAAGTTGAAAACTCACGCCAAGTCTCATAACTGCTCGATATAAAACTTTGCACAGCTGGCAAAGAAAGATTTAACCAACTCTTCTGCTGACTCTGTCTGGCACTGACAGCTGCACACAAGAGGCTGATGGAAGCTGGCAGCGCAAAATATTCAGAGTGCCAATTTTTTATTTTTTTTATTAAAAAAAATCCTGACATGTTCTCTAAATTAAGAACTGAGATTTAGAGCAGGGTTTTCTCTTTGCATGTTGCTCTACCCATGTGAAAAGCTATCAGCTTGATAAACCTGATGTCACACACTGATCTCTATCTGGCATTGTTTTCAAAACGAAGATCAGGCATAAATCAAATCAGTGTCTTCTGTGTGAGAGATATTCTAATGAGGGGAAGGCTATTCTAAATTCATGAACTGTCATGCATGCAGAAAGACCATACTTTGCAATTCTCATTAAAAGAATATTGGGTAATAATGTAGAAGAAACCTTCTGTTGAACAACTGCCAATCAGAAAGTGGTAGTCAACAAGTTTTACTCAAGAGTAGACCCATTGAAATTAATGGACCTAACATAGCCATGCCCATTAATTTCAGTATGTCTACTCTGAGTAACCCCTTCATGGATCACTGCCTTGTTGTGGCAAAGGAGCTTGAATAACTCCAAGATGCTATGAGATATGCTGTGCAGGGCCACCCAAGATGGACAGGTCATAGCCGAGAGTTTAGACTAAATGTCCAGATGTCAAAGAGATAAATAATTACCTGACATTCAGAAGACATCTTAAGGCAGCCCTGTTCAGGGAAGTTTCTAATATGTAACGCTGTACTGTTTTTAACACTGATTGGGAGCCGCCCAGAGTGGCTGGGGAAACTCAGCCAGATGGGCGGGGTATAAATAAATAAATAAATAAATAAATAAATAATAATAATAATAATAATAATAATATAGATGTGATCCACCTGGAGAAGGAACTGGCAAACCACTCCAGTATTTTGCCAAGAAAACTCCATGGACATAAAAAAGGAGAAGCTTTGAGAAGAAAGTGAGAGTTTCCAAGGCATGCTCTGGTTCATGGGGTCACAGAGAGTCGAACACGACTAAGATGACTAAACAACAGCAACAACTCTGAGTAAATCCCAGCTGACTACCACCCAGAGCAGGCAGTACCTTGAGCCACTGCAGTAGTTTCAAATACTTTTCATACTTGTCATGTCAGCTGCGCCATGACCTGAGGGTTAGCATATCTCAGTAATTTTAGGCTTTTAAAGACTCAGCAGAGATTTTAATATTATTCTACACAAATGGTGGCTAACCTGTGGCCATTCAGATGCGGCTGGATTCCATCCCTCTCAGCCAGCATAGCTAGCATGCTGGATGATGGGAGTTGTAGTCCAAAAACATATGGTAGGTCACAGGGTCCCCTGGCCTGCACCTCCAAATTCACACAGTTCTGCCGAATGAGGCAACCCTGCTACAAATTCAGAAACTACTTCCAGCTATGAAACTTGAGGCCCTGTATCGTTGGCAAAGGTGGTGGGCTTACATGCTGTTGTGCATAATTCTCTCAAAGTTGTTCATAGTATGATGGCCCTTCTGACTTGCCATACAGGGTTCTGCTAGAGACAACTCTCAGGCACTATGCTTTCAGTTTCCAGTCTGCATTCTATTCTTCAGGAACTGTTTTGTGTTGAAGGCTTTTTGCTGTTGTTTATTCATCCTCTGTATGGACTTCTCCTCATGATACATTTTAGTTTTCTCACTTGGTTTCTGAGGTGCCACAAACTTCCATAAGCAACTGTAAGTCTTTTTGCTCATTGACCATCAAAAATCAAAGTGGCTGCTGAGCATTCTTCTTGCTTTAAAATAGTATTTAAGTCACTCCACAGAATCAGACCACTGCTGTACTTGCTCCAATGCAAGCACTGTGTGATACATGGTCACTGTAGCTTTATCTATGTCACTATACAGTGGTACCTCAGGTTACAGATGTTTCAGGTTACAGACGCTTCAGGTTACAGACTACGCTAACCCAGAAATAGTACCTCGAGTTAAGAACTTTGCTTCAGGATGAGAACAGAAATTGTGCGGCGGCAGCAGAAGGCCCCATTAGCTAAAGTGATACCTCAGGTTAAGAACAGTTTCAGGTTAAGAACAGACCTCCAGAACGAATTAGGTTCTTAACCCGAGGTACCACTGTATAACAACTCCACAACCAGAAGTTGAACAGGGTTGAAAACTCTATTAGAACCAAGACTAGGATGTGACCAATGCTCTTTGGAAACATCTAGATCAGTCCTAAACAACTTGTGGCCTGCCAATCTGAATGCAATTCACAGGCTGCATATAGTGTTCTCCTGGGGCTTGATAAAACTTCTGCCTTTATGAGGCCTGCTTGCGAATGCAAAAGCAAAGATGCTCTTAAGCTTCTGGAAAGCCAAAATACGTGACTGGTAAGCTGCAGTCAGCTTTGCATGAGTTATATGCATCCTATCTGTTCCATATTACAGTGCTGGAAAGGGTCATCGATGAAGACCATGAGTGCAGAAAGCTGGTCTTCTGTTATTATATTCTGGGCACAATCCAAATTCACAATTGCAAATTCTGTATTCATACCTGGTAGAATATGAGAAGCACTTGGATTCTTAGAAACTGCATGCCTTAGTGGGGTGCCTCTGATTTTAAGTTCTAAACAGCAACATCCAAATTAAATGTTTCAAATGTCATAATTGGTCTGCACCTTCATAAAACATGTGCCTAAACCTGGGGGGAAACATAATTTATCTCCACCTTTTCCTTTTATTTCAATTTTCAGTCTACCTTTCGTCCATTTGAACGAGACAATTTGATAGAAGACTGTTTTAATGAGAGCTGAGAGGGTTGAGGAAATTCTGCCTGGTTAGTTGGCTAACTTTTTGGAAAATAAATATATAAAAATCTGCAAGCATCGTAAGCCCGGGGAAAACTTGATTAAAGTGAGTGGGGAAATTGAATCAAAGGGAAAATTCAGCAAGAAGTAGATAAAGCCCCAAATGACAGGAATGATAAGAGAAATGAAGTTAAAAACAAAAATGGGAGAACATTTTTTCATACCTGGGAAGCAGCTGTTCCCACAGCTGCCTCGTGTTAAGATGATCATATGAGCAGTGCTTCCCCCCCCCTAAAAAAATGTTTAGGGGTACTCTCATTTTCCTACGCATATTGAAATACTGCCCCTCAATGAGGCCAAACTTCACAAAATGTTTAGGGGTATGCGTCCCCCTGCGTCCCCCCAGAGAAAAGCACTGCATATGGGCCTTCTTGGCTGCGGCTCCAATCTGGTGGAACGCTCTGTCACAAGAGACTAGGGCCCTGCGGGACCTGACATCTTTCCACCAGGCCTTTGGTCAGGGCGCAGCCTGACTCCCTCCTCTGGCAATCTGCACAGAATTTTGCTTAACGGTTGCCATCAATTTGATTTTAATTAATTTTTATAATGAAATGTTTTTAGAATGTTGGATTATTTGATTGTTGTTAGCCGCCCTGAGCCCGGCTTCGGCTGGGAAGGGGGGGGGTATAAATAAATAAATTATTATTATTATTATTATTATTATTATTATTATTATTATTATTATTAAAACCCCAAAAGGCAATAGTACTGTTGCATGCCATCCCAATCTCCAAGCAGTATGAGATTCCAGGGGTTCCAAGCACACTTTCCCAGCATCCATGTTTCCTTTTGGAAATGAGGCTCAGTGGAGACTGTGTTGTGTTTATGATATATGGTGTATTTACACCCACCCCCACACACCCTGAGCCTATGATGAAGGGATTCACAGCATAATCACTCCAAGAGGGTCTTGCTTCTCCCATAGACGCAGCCTTCGATTCAAATAGGCACCAGTCATTGTGCTCTGCCTGCTTCTTATCTTCTCCGTCACATAACTCCTAACTCTAGTTCACATCGCAGCAACCTCTAACCTCTCTGCTGTAAACTCTGGCTTAATCTGTTGAGGGAAAGAGGCCTCAACCATTTGACGTCTCTCACTGAGTCTCTTTGATGCTTTGTTCTCTTAATGGCCCATCAACCAGGCTATCACCTCAACACAGGAAACTTAGCCTAGCTTAATCATCTTTTAATACTTGTTGATTCCAGGGGATTAGAAGTGTCTAGCACACAACTTAATACACCTGTTAAAAGTGCCCACCTTCAACACCCCCAAGCCTTACTTAAATTCTAACTCTAGCTGGATCCAGAGGTTGTAGTGGTTTGGCACCTACAAGCTCATAACAGCACTTTCCTATTTATGACCCCCAGCAACTGGCAATCAAAGCCACACTGCTCCTGATACTGGAGGTCTCTGGTAGCCATTGATAGCCTAATTCTCAATAAGCCTCTCTAACATAAGCAGAGAGTGTTGGATCGGGCCAAAGGCCTGTCTAATCCAGGATCCCGTTCTCACAGTGGCTAACCAGCTGCCCATGGGCAGTCCTCAAGCAAGACCTGATTGCAGTAGGGCCACCCCCACCCCCCAATTCCTAGCAGCTAGCATACAGAAAAATACTTCCTTTATAATGTCTTGAATCCCCAACCCTTCAACTTCATTGAACAATCCTGGGTTTTAATAAGAAGGAGGAAAAGTTCTATTTCTGATGTTAGCGGAGATGAAAACATTCCATAGGAACAAGAAGAAAGCAGTGTATGTATTTGAGAGTGCAAGTACAATAAGCTAGAAGCGTCTGAATTCAGCTTTACAGTAGGAGCTTTTTTGGGGGAGGGGGGAGCCCAGTATGTGCGTTTTTTCTTTTGAAGGTACAAAATGTAACTTGTGTGGAGAAATAGCAAGTGTTCTCTATAAACGCCAATGCTAGAAAATTGCAGAGAAATGCAGCATCCCATAGTGATCACAAGAACTGTATCAGGAATTCAGTGAAGGGAACACCAGCATGAGAAGTATCATTTTGTCCATTTCATATAATGACTTCTTCTTTTTTGCTATGAGAGTGAAAAATTCACTTGCACTTAACTGTATTTCAGCAGCGATAACGGGACAGACTTTCATTTAGATCTCCCTCGAAAAGAAACTCTTCTGTGTGATAAAGAATGAACCCTGGGAACAGATGAACAAAAGTACACTGATTCAAATACACACCAACACAGAAAGACCTTAAGACAAGCGTGGCTTCTGCTACCAACCTGGCTTGAAGTGCAATGGCAAGAACATTATCAGAGTTAAGTCTGTTGGAATTCTCAATCTATGATTGCAGTCATGGGATTGTTGTCTATCACATGACGGTATATGATTTGACTCCACAGAGTGGGAAGTGACGGAGACAGGATGTTTGTGTTACTGTGTTCCGTGAAGTGGGACTATTGTCCTTTTTGTTCTTTTTCTCTTTGCTGTCTGATGCTAGAGAGATAGGGAGCCAGGTTGCAGTGCTCTGTGTGTGTTTATATGTAAATAAAGTAGATTAGCCAAAATGCTGAGTTGCTGAGGTCTGTCACATGCATGCTGCGCAAACTCTGCGGATCCCTAAGTGTGCCGGTGTCGGTTGGCATCGGTCGCTGTGATGTTCGGGCTGAAGAAAGCTTATGAAGTTCCTGAACGATCGACCAGGAGGGAGGGAACATGAAAGTCAGGCATGTGTCTCTGCCAGGGTCCTAGGACATGCCTTAGATCTGGTATTCACCTCTAGTGACGTGGGTGATCTGACACTAAGTAAAAGTGAAACTAAAGAAGTGCCATGGTCAGATCACTTCCTGGTGCAACTGGACTTCTCCGCGACCCTTCCCCTCTGCAGGGAGGTGGGACCAATTCGGATGGTCCGCCCCCGCCACTTAATGGATCCAAATGGTTTCCAGAGAGTGGTAGGGGATGCTTTATCCCATGTTGATGGCCTTTCAGCTGATTCCCTGGTGGCCCGCTGGAATGTGGAGTTAACCAGGGCTATCGACTGTCTGGCTCCGAAGCGCCCTCTCCGATTGCATGGAGCCCGGACAGCCCCGTGGTTTTCTTCGGAGCTGAGGGCGATGAAACAATCGCTGAGACGGCTAGAGCGTCGGTGGCAGAAAACTCACTCCGAATCTGACCGGACACAGGTTAGAGCTCAACGTCGAGCCTACCAAGTGGCGATAGCGACGGCGAAGAAGACTTTCTTCGCCGCCTCTATTGCATCTGCAGAAAATAGTAGCAGGAGACTCTTTCAGGTGGTCCGCAATTTAACGGAACCACCTTTAACATCGGGGCCTTGTAAAGACCCCAAGATCTCCTGCAACGATTTTGCAAAGTTTTTTGCAGATAAAATCACTCATATTCGGAAGGAGCTAGACACCACCGTGGGAGCAGGGCTGGGGCGGGAGAGTGCTGGAGCTCTGTCTGGTCAAGTTGCATGGAACCAATTTCAATCCGTTACCCCCGAGGATGTGGACAGGCTGCTTGGACGTGTGAAACCAACCACCTGTCTCTTTGATCCTTGCCCATCCTGGCTAATAAAAGCAAGCCGGGAAGGGCTGGGCGATGGGCTCTGCGGGGTGGTGAATGCTTCCCTCTGTGAGGGAACATTCCCAGATCCGCTGAAAGAGGCGGTCATTAAACCGCTTCTTAAAAAACCATCTTTAGACCCGGCCAGTATGGCCAACTATCGCCCAGTCTCAAATCTTCCATTCTTGGGCAAGGTGATTGAGCGTGTGGTTGCTGAACAACTCCAGGCACGCCTGGAGGATGCGGACCATTTGGATCCCTTCCAATCGGGGTTCAGGCCTCATCATGGGACTGAAACTGCCTTGGTCGCACTGGTTGATGATCTCCGGCGAGCTAGGGACAAAGGTGAGAGCTGTTTCCTAGTTCTGCTGGATCTCTCAGCGGCTTTTGATACAATCGACCATAACATCCTTCTGGACCGTCTAGAGGGGTTGGGAGCTGGGGGCACTGTTATACAGTGGTTCCGCTCCTTCCTCCTGGGCCATGTTCAGAAAGTGGTGGTGGGGGATGAGTGTTCAGACCCTTGGGCCCTCACTTGTGGGGTACCTCAGGGTTCCGTCCTCTCCCCCATGCTTTTTAACATCTATATGAAGCCGCTGGGAGAGATCATCAGGGGGTTTGGACTGGGTGTCCATCAATATGCAGATGATACCCAGCTCTACCTCTCTTTCAAATCAGAGCCAGTGAAGGCGGTGAAGGTCCTGTGTGAGTGCCTGGAGGCGGTTGGAGGATGGATGGCGGCTAATGGGTTGAAGTTGAATCCTGACAAGACAGAAGTACTGTTTTTGGGGGACAGGGGGCGGGCTGGTGTGGAGGACTCCCTGGTCCTGAATGGGGTAACTGTGCCCCTGAAGGACCAGGTGCGTAGCCTGGGAGTCATTTTGGACTCACAGCTGTCCATGGAGGCGCAGGTCAATTCTGTATCCAGGGCAGCTGTCTACCAACTCCACCTGGTACGCAGGCTGAGACCCTACCTGCCCGCGGACTGTCTCGCCAGAGTGGTGCATGCTCTAGTTATCTCCCGCTTGGACTACTGCAATGCGCTCTACGTGGGGCTACCTTTGAAGGTGACTCGGAAACTACAGCTAATCCAGAATGCGGCAGCTAGACTGGTGACTGGGGGCGGCCGCCGAGACCACATAACACCGGTCTTGAAAGACCTACATTGGCTCCCAGTACGTTTCCGAGCACAATTCAAAGTGTTGGTGTTGACCTTTAAAGCCCTAAATGGCCTCGGCCCAGTATACCTGAAGGAGCGTCTCCACCCCCATCGTTCTGCCCGGACGCTGAGGTCCAGCGCCGAGGGCCTTCTGGCGGTTCCCTCATTGCGAGAAGCAAAGCTACAGGGAACCAGGCAGAGGGCCTTTTCGGTAGTGGCGCCTGCCCTGTGGAATGCCCTCCCATCAGATGTCAAAACGATAAACAACTACCTGACATTCAGAAGACATCTTAAGGCAGCCCTGTTCAGGGAAGTTTTTAATGTATGATATTTTAGTGGGGTTTTTGGTTTCTATGGAAGCCGCCCAGAGTGGCTGGGGAAACCCAGCCAGATGGGCGGGGTACAAATAATAAATTATTATTATTATTACTACTACTAGAGTGTAGGATGAACTTCTGACAAGGTCTGGGTCCCAACAAAACCCTGTGCTACCCAGCCAGACCTCCAGGCAGCAGAGTCACTGCTGCTTACTGGGAGGGAGAAGGTGGCGGGGAGGTCAGGAGCACTGGATTGGCTTGGCTGGCACATTCTGACCTCCCTATCACTTTGTCCCTCCCATTCTCCTCTTGACAAGTAGCAGCGCCCTACTTGTTGGGTGGGTGGGGGGTCAGAATAGTGCCACCCCACCATAGATATTGGTCAATACCTATCTCAGGAATATGATCTCAAAGGCTGTGACTTCTGACCCTTGTGGGTAACAGGAGAGGATATATTGATTCATATTATCCTTCCTAACTCACACTAGCAAGTTTCTTTATACAGCAGAGTGCATTCTCCCTTTTACACAGCAGAAAGCTGCTTGCAGACTCATGTGAGTCTCTTAAGATAATCAGCAATTCAATCTGGCTTGCCCAGATTGAGATATGTTCTATTATTCCTGGTAAGACCCCTTTGATCCCTACTAAAAGAATAAAGACACAACAGTCTTATTCATACGTAACAAAAAGTAGTTTTACTCACGATCAGGCAGGGCACAGTGTGATCCCTGAAGTCAGGTTTTAGTTACAAATATGTACAAACAGGTTTACCCCATATGGGAGATAATCTAGTGCAGTCCAGGTGAAGCAGGGAGCAGGCAGGATGAAAAAGAAGGGAGGAGGTTACTCAACTTGGCTTTTTACCAGGTCTGAAAAGGTCACGCCCACCTACTAGTCACATGCAAAAGGAAGGATGCTCCAGCCAGGTGTAACAGGAAGTTCAACTGGCTGGATCAACATTTCCCTTGCATGGTCACTCTAGGTAAACAGGAAATCCTTGGCTCCAGAGGATTACACCCCACAACCCTGATACAGCTTCTGGATTAGTCCAATAATAAAGTCAAGCATTTGTAAGCACATTTTCGTCGTAATTTTTTTTAAAATACATTTTTATTAATTTTAACATACAAATTGTAAAGCATACCACACAAATTATTACAAAAATAATATCATTGGACTTCCATCAGACCTCTGATGATCTTCCGTCTTACCCACTTAATTTTATATTGTCTTTACCTCTCTTAACATATCATCTCCCCTTTTCCATTTTTACAATATTTCTAACAATACTCCTGACAGAACTTCTTGCAAACCTACAAACGTCATCTGATCATTTTCGCCGTAAATTTCTACCAATCAAGATTACTTCTGGTTTAAGCACATTGCAAAATGGTAGGGAGGGGGAAAGCATAAGTGCTGTTTCTATGTCAAAGAGACAAAGAGGAGACATTTGGATTGAGTGATACACAGCTAATAAGCACCAAGTGAAATATCAAGGCAAACCAATGAGGGCAAGAAGATGCTTGCTGGAAGGACTACAGATCTTCTAGATGAGCATAGAACATACACAGGTGGGGAGATTAAATGATAAAAAGCCAGCCGCTGTGACAAGAGATACCCTAGAGAGAAAAGGAGTCTGAAGGGAGAAAGTTTCAACGCTTTCCCCTCAGCAGGGAAGTGGCAAAATCTGACAACGATAAGGAGGATAATGGAGCTAATTTAGATTAATGTAACCAGTTGATAAAGGTGGATGATCTTTCTTACACTGACTGTGAAACGAGAGCTATGAATTTTGAGAAGCTCTTTAATGGGGGTGAACATCCGATAATGCATTTCTTGATTTGTCATACAGCTGCTGAGGAAGCATGGCTGTTTTCTGATTAATTTTGAAGAAGGGGGGGAGGGAGGAAAAATTATATATCTGTCAATACTGCACAGTCCTCATTTGTTCTAAATATATAGCAGAGCCATAACAATAATTAGACCGAGGTAAATTTGATTTACCAGAGTCATATTTTATTGCAGAACTCGTCAAGTGACAAATGTAACAAAACTGCAGAGGTTGTAGGATGTTTCAGCACAGCTGTGTATGGGAAATTATTGGAGGGGAAAAATGATTATACAGACCCTGGGGTAACCGGCTGCATTTGAAGACTGATTAGGTTGGCAAAAGTTTGTAAGGCTTTAAAACATTTTTTTCTGAATTCTGCAGTGAGGAGAACTATGATCTTGAGAGTCTTTTCTTTATATACATGATGTAATGTGTGCAGTCTTGGTCCTAACCTCTGGTTTTTAGTTTGCGGGCCAGGAAATTATGCAGGAAATCCATTACAGCCTACAGAAATGATACAGATATCCAAGAATTGGCTTAACTTAAAAGTTATCATTTGAAAAGGAAGAAGCCGACATCATCACCCAGCGTCTGGGATTAGGGTTGCCACTAGAATTATAAACGTGTCAGACATGCAGCAAATCTGATTCAATTTGACAAGCAAAATAGATAGGGTAGTAGACTGTTGGGAACCTCAGGTGAAATACACACAGTGGAAGTTACCCCCAGTACTAGTCAGAGAAAGGTTCAGATAGTTTACTGCTGCAGAAGACAAGGCTCAGTAACACCGTTCTGGACATAACTATGTACAGCTTGTAGACGTTTGCAGATACAGATGTATATGGATACACACAAGTACAAAATATCTCTGTTGCTCTAAACAAGTCCAGCAGTTCAAGATGTAACACTGCACAAGTAACACCAACAGATTGACAACTCATAGACTATGTGAGCTGACATACATTAATAATAGATATAGCCGGGGCACTTGGCTGTTGCCATAGCAACTGGCTTGGCTGACCTGATACCTGTGATTAGCTCATCCATAGGGTGATTTACACCCATGAAGAAATTTAACTCCTTCTCATGTCCAGTTATTCCAACATAAAAGTGGTCACCTCAACATTCATTTTTTTAAAAAAAGTCTACTTCCAATTGCACAAATTACTATGCTACTTTGTTTCTGAGACGGTGCGAAAATATGCTTGTAGATAGTAATGCTCTGGAAAATGTTGCAATTCCAACAGGAATTCTTCTAACTTCCCTTGAAATTCTGCTGGAATCAACAGAGCTGTACAGTAACAATAACAAAGGATAGCCATCAAACCATAAGATGAACTCTGCTGGATCCGTCCAGTGGCCCATTTAATCCAACATTCTGTTCTCACAGTGGCCAACCAGATGCTTATGAGAAGCCTGAAAGCAGGACTTGAACTCAGCAGCACTCTCCTCAAGTGTAATTCCAAGGTATCGGCATTCAGAGGCAATACTGCCTCTGGCAGTAGAGACAGAACATAGACATAGTGCCTAGCTGCCATTAATAGCTTTATCCTACATGAGATTGTCAAAACCCTCTTTTAAAGTCATCCAAGAGGGACGCGGGTGGCACTGTGGGTTAAACCACAGAGCCTAGGGCTTGCCAATCAGAAGGTCGGCGGTTCGAATCCCCACAACGGGGTGAGCTCCCGTTGCTCGGTCCCTGCTCCTGCCAACCTAGCAGTTCAAAAGCACAGCAGTGCAAGTAGATAAATAGGTACCGCTCCGGCGGGAAGGTAAACGGCGTTTCCGTGCACTGCTCTGATTCACCAGAAGCGGCTTAGTCATGCTGGCCACATGACCCAGAAGCTGTACGCCGGCTCCCTCGGCCAATAAAGCGAGATGAGTGCCACAACCCCAGATTCGGTCAAGACTGGTCCTAATGGTCAGGGGTCCCTTTACCTTTTTTAAATTGGTGGCTGTCACTACTTCTATCAGTCTGATGCTTATAAGTCATGATTTATTGACCACAGTTTTAGCAGCCAAATGTAAACTAATCACTGGCCCGCATTCCCACCATCTGTTAAACAGTAGATTTCAGTGTTCCAGGAAAGGTTGAAATAGTTCACAATCTGGGGATCCTCAGTGAGAAAACTCAATGCCCCTGAAATACAACTTGCCCACCATTACCAATCCTCCTCAGCATTGTGGTGTCCTGATTCATGGCGATGCCCACCACCACAGACTGACTATGGCCCAAGTAAGGAGGAGATCAGCAGCTGCAGCAGTTCCAAAGCAGGATCAGCACCTTTGAAAGAGACCTAGGGGTTGCTTTCTGGACCATGGTTAGTGATCCTGTAGCTGAGGCAGAACACATATGTTGTCTCAGCACTGTTCTAGAAGAAGAAGAAGAATTTGGATTTGATATCTCACTTTATCACTACCCTAAGGAGTCTCAAAGCAGCTAACATTCTCCTTTCCCTTCCTCCCCCACAGCAAACACTCTGTGAGGTGAGTGAGGCTGAGAGACTTCAAAGAGGTGTGACTAGCCCAAGGTCACCCAGCAGCTGCATGTGAAGGAGCGGGGAAGCGAACCTGGTTCACCAGATTACGAGACTACCACTCTAACCACTACACCACACTGGCTCTAGAGCAACTGACAGATCTTGATAACCTGGTCTAGGTATTCATTGAATCCTGGATCTGGCCATTAAAAGGACTGTCTCCCTTGGCAGCCACTGGGTTATTTTAGGCCAGAGTTTTTAAGCTTTGGGGATATCTCCTCAGGTCTCTGATTCTCTGTGGAGTCTGTAGAGCAATCATCAGGGTCTGGAAGAAGAGGTATCTCCTCAGGGTTCGGGGCAGAGATGCAAGCTGTTGTGAATTTGGCTCTACATGGGGTGGACCAGGGAATGGATTGATCTCATTCTCAGAACCATTGTTGGCAGATAACTCTGCCTCCAAATATCCTTGTTCTGGAGTCACAAGAAACATAGGGATATGTTAATAATATTTTAAGCTATACTTGCCATTTGATCATCGCAGTTCCATGTTTTTCACACTAGAACATCATTTTTGTATATTTATTTATCAAACTTATAACCTTTTCTCTGGATGGTGAGGCTTAAAGTGATAGAAATTAGCGTGCAACATTATATATATTTATGGTTTGTGTTTTTGAGACAGCCGTAAGCATTCTGCTGAATAATGGAAAGCAAATACTAACAAAATTGCTGAAAAGTGATTCCTGAGCCTTTCTTTTGTGGATGATCTCTTAGAAAATTCTTCCAACAATCTCATTATTTTGGGTGTCAGCTCTTGAAAGTAAAATGCATAGACTAAATCGTTATTCTCAAGAATGCTTAATGATTTTTTTTCCCTGAACAGTGAACAAGCACACGTATCACCTTCTGATTAATATCCCCAAATATTTGCGCCTTGTGAGCAAAATCTACCTCTTCTCTAAATAGTAAAATATGCTTTGTAAGGCTTGAATAACATTTTAGCTGGCAAATATCAGTTCCTCAAGAAGTTACGAAGCGACTCCAGTTTCAAACGGATGTTTTCAAGTATTGACTGCATTGGGCAAGAGAGCCAATGCAACCCTAGGCATGTCTACTCAGAAGTAAGACCTATTGAGTTCCATGGACCTTACTTCCATTTACATATGTATAGGACTGCAGCCTCAGGGCATGATCCAGGCAAACATAAGTACTTTGAAGTCTCTGTGAGTTCAGTGGGAGATACTTAAACTCCTACTTAACTCTGCTGGATTTTAAGCATATTTATCAGGATTGTGCCCTTGATTTTCAAATTTTTGTTTGCATTATTGCATGTGTTTAATTCCATCATAAATGTACTGAGGTACGTGTGCATTGAAATATATTTTCAGTTGCATTTGTTTTCCCTCCAATATTTCACAAATGAAAATCAGGGCATCATTGTGTATTTGTAATAATTCTATTCTCAGCAGCAACAAAAAAAAAAAAATGTCTGCCTGAGCACCTACAGTACTCTCCCACTTTTACCCATCACTGAAGGTTCTTGGACTGCTGTTCATTCATTGCAAAGTAGCCTGCCCTGCAATAACTTCACACATTTGTTTGTTTGTTTGTTTGTTTTAACCTTATTGTAATCGCTCTTGCTCTAGTTGTAGATCAATTGCAACTCAGATATTTTCAGCGATATTTTCTAAAGACAGTTATGGAAAAGAAGCTGCACACTCACATTTTGTATCCTTATGCATACATGGATGCTTGAAAGACACTTTTTTAAGGGTTCCAATATCTTTCAACATGACAAAATAGAGGCAACAATTTTCTGAGAACAGATAAATTAAAATATGGGTTGCATATACAGTATTTCCTCTTATTATACCATTTCCCCCCTTAATTGTTTTGTTTAATTCAAAACCTGTTCCAAGTGACTTTCAAACAAAGAGTATATATATATTCAAGTATATAACAGATTCACAGTCAAAAACAACTTAGGAACTCCATTAACTGAGTACATTTCTGGTCTCCGTCTACTTAAAAAATAGTTAGGAAAGGCCACTTGAAACAAATGAGTTTTAAGGCCTTCAAAAAAGGTGAAAGTGTCACCACACACCACAGCTCTACCAGGTATGGAAGTATTCCATAATAAACCCTCTGTCTTGTGGTCACCTATCTCACAATCTATGAGATGGGCACACCAAGAATGCCTCCGTTCAGAGGCGTAGGAAGGTGGTACCCTGTCCAGAAAATTCTTGTGCCATTGATTATTATTATTATTATTATTATTATTATTATTATTATTATTATTATTTTGCCTGCAACAATAGATTTACATTATTTCATATTTTCTTACAAAGGAATGTTGATTATGGGCCTCTGATAACAAGGAGGCGACTGTGGACAAATACTTAAATCTACAGGATGGATTGTGTTTTGGCTCCATGAAATTGAAATTTCAGCTTTCACGACATGAAAACGGCCAAGTAAACTGTTATTTTCGTGGAGGAGGGTCAAGATATTAAGTGATATGCATGAAATTTCAGATATAGCTATATAATCCCTAGTGTAGTAAAATAAGACCTTTGGAGTAGGCATTTTCAAAAAAAGAAGAAGAAGTTTTTAATGAACCGCCCTAGTAGGGCAGTAATTGTTCTTTTTTGACACCCCCTCTCCATGATGGAACCAGGGGCGACCCGCCCCTGCCCCCTTTCTATGCCACTGCCTCCGTTAGATCTTAGTTATGTGGGCAGGATGGCATAGTTGCAGGTGTTGCATCAGATATCTCAGGCCTAAACAGTTTAGGGACTTAAAGGTTAGAGCCAGAACTTTAAATTGGATCTGTAAATGTACTGTAGTTGGTATAATACAGGAGTTATTGAAGGTGACCACTTAACACCAGTCGGATGCATTTTGAACTATTTCTGGACCATCTTTACTGGCAGCCCCACATAGTCCACATTACAGTAATCTAGTCTGATTGTGGATCAAATTTGGTTTCCTGGGAAAGCAGAACTGGACCAATAACTGGGGTGCATCAACCTGGAAAACAATACAAAAATGGGAAGAGTAAAGATGGGAAGGCCTTGTTTTCCACCCCAAATCCTTTCCATCAAATATTATTAACCAAGGCAGAATTAATCAGGAACCCGAATGAAGATTACGGAGTAACACAAAGCAAGTGACAAAGTTAATTCATATTTAAGTGTGAGCTGCAAAGAACATCAATAAATGTTGAAAGCACCAAACCAGCTCTTGCTTGCCCCTATAACTACAAGGTTAAACACTTCTGTTTTCTCACTCAGTAATTTCATCAGCATGTCTCTTCCTTGCCTATGAGAGCTGACATTATGCTACTCAGTGCCACCCTGAAAATATTCACCAAACGAACAAAATGCCAAAGCAAGTAACACCCAGCACAACTCTTCCATATGGTCCCTTTATTTTGCCCTGTTTTATTTCACATACACTTGTACATATCAAGGTTTGCATCCCAAAATAAAGTAACATAACCACATTTTGTGAAGCCTGAGATGATTTCCTTCTGTGCAGTCACATTGTGACTGATGGCAAAAGAGTAAGGGATAGAGCAGGACTTGCAAAGGTTTGGATAAATTTCAGATTTCCTGTGGGAGTGAAATGGGGGATAAAAATTCACTTAGCCCCTTTGTCTTTCTCCTGCTGGTACTGTTCTGCAGTGGCTGTGGTGGCGGCAAATTTCCTTCTGGCAGTGTTGTGCTCTTGCTAGTAGCTGCCATTTTATTTAATGCCTTTCTAACCCTCACCTTCATCTGTTAGCTTTAGGAACCTCACTTTGTGTCTCCTCTCCACCTCCATTATCAGAGCAGTGTGGGAAGATGTGCAATGGATTTTGACAGGTGGGTCACATTAAAATGATACCACATGATTGACAGATGGGTTCCACACCTATCTGTCAATGTTGGTCTGTGGGGTACAGCCATATAAAGATCTGGCCCTTGGAGTCAAAAGGCTTCCCATGACATGTTTCACAGGGGTGTTCTAGGGGGACCGACAGATGTTCTTTCCTTTGGGATGCATTTGAGAATGATGGTACCCGATGGCATACCAATATTTGGATGGACATAACGAATGAAACCAAACAGCAGCCACCAGCTGCCACTTGTAAGAAACAGAACCATGTGACCAGGGGTAAGACTTCCACCCAACACAGAAAATTGCATAAGTGACCCTTGATTTTTCCACCTGCAAGCAGGGTGGTGAGATGTGTCTCTTTCAGCTCTGTTTTAGTTACTGATTATGACCTTGCTACTCCATACAGTCTTAGATTGTGCTGATTATTTAAATCCATCTTGCACTGGCTTCAGGCCTGGCTATGGGATTGAAGAAGTCTTGGCCACTTTGGTGAATGATTTACTTTGTAGAATGGATGGGGGAGTCCTACCCTATTCACTCTCCTGAAGTCCTCAATGGCTTTCAATATTATTGTGCTTATGATTAGAACTATGTTGTTGCTGTTGCCATTTCTCTCAATTTGCTAGTTATTGTAGGCTAGTTTTTCCCCTTAGTATTATTATTGGCAATGTGTTTGGCAAAGGCCAGTGGGTCTGCTTCTGGCTCTTGGTTGGTCACTTACTATGATTCTCATATTTGTTTCCCTTAAGTTTTATTGCAGAATGGCACCCAAAAAAGAGCATTAGACAAATTTATGGAGGCGGAGGCTATTGATGGTTACGAGCCACAATGCCTATGCCGTGCCTTTACAATTGAAGACCACAATACTTCTGGGCTCATAATACTTCTGCGCTCAAATCCTGCTTGCAGGTTTCCCACAGGCGTCTGATTGGCCACTGTAATAACAGGAAGATGGACTAGAAGAGCCACTGGCCTGATCCAGCAAGCTCTTCTTATATTCTTATGTGAAGATGCCTCACAATAACAGTCCACATCCGCTCATAGGAAAGTAATAGTTGTTTTGCTGTATCAGGCCCAGGTTCATGTGGTATTCTGCTTCTAATGCCTTCTTTCCACACAGTGGCGTAGGAAGGGGGATACGGTGGGTGTGGTCCGCCCCGGGTGTCATCACTGAGGGGGGTGACAAAATGGCAAAAATATGTGTTTTTGAAAAAATAACTCCCGCACATACTGCACACCCCTTCCTCCATCACTGCAGGAGAGCCAGTGTGGTGTAATGGTTAAGAGCGGGAGACTCGTAATCTGGTGAACAGGGTTCACGTCTCCCCTTCTCCAAATGCAGCTACTGGCTGACCTTGGGCTAGTCACACTTCTTTGAAGTCTCTCAGCCCCACTCACCTCACAGAGTGTTTGTTGTGGGGGAGGAAGGGAAAGGAGAATGTTAGCCGCTTTGAAACTCCTTCAGGTAGTGATAAAGTGGGATATCAAATCCAAACTCTTCTTCTTCTTCCCTCGAGTAATTTCCAGAAACCGGAAGCATTGCTGCCTCCAGTTTTGCAGGCAGAGCGCAGCCTTTATGGTTAGTAGCCTTCAACAGCCCTCTCCTCCATGAATCTGCCTAATCCAGAGGTGTAGCTAGGTGAGGCGGGGGGGGGGCACTGGGCGTCACACTATGGGGCCTGCTGCGTTCCTGAGCCACGCGTCTCTCCTGAGAGGGCGGCGGCGGGCGGACTGCCTGCAAGCTCCACGTTGCTTTTTTGAGCAGCACGGCGTTTGCGTATGCCCACCGCCTCAGCCACCCTACAGCTGAAGGGGAGGCTGCGAAGAGGCTCCATGCAGCACGCAGCAATATTTGGATAGCTGTTCCTCTTTGGAGGTATACTGAGTCTTAATGGTTCTCCATTATCTTCTCCCATGAATTTCTCTAATCTTTTTTTAAAAATGCCATCTGAGCTAGTAGCCATCGGCACTTGTGAAGCCAAAACTTTTGTGCGATATATTGACCATTGCCTTCTTAAATAAGCTCAATAGCATTGAACAATATAGCACACAAATGTAGCTGCTTCGGCTTGGCTTGCAACAAAAAATAAATTAAAAAAAATGTGCTCACTAAATAAATAACTCTGATCAGCTATATGAAATATAGCACAGCTAATGGCATTTGTTATAATTGCTTTGCTGTAATTCTATTCAATTCATGCTTACTATATGGAAAGCTTGCAAATTTAAAGCTATTATCCAGCCCCTTATGGGAAACATTGAACTTGATCCCTCTCTGTTTCAAAGCACTTTGGGGAGTTTATACGTATGAGCCTTTATTTATCAAGAGTAATTTCTTAAGCAGCAATGGCTGAGTGGTAGCATATGTATGTAGCAGGGCCCTTATGATATAAAATTTATTTAGGGTCAGATTTCTAGAGCATGTAATCTCCCCAGTCCATGCAGCTATACTTGTTGACCATACTATTTCTGCAAGTGAAATCTGGGACCTGGTAGTTAGGTGAAGGAAATCACTGTGACTCTCCAAAAGAGACCATGCGTCCTATTTTGCAGATAACATATGAAGGGCTGTCATAGGACAGTCCTCTATTTGAAGAAGCCCACCAATTGTAAGTTCAGTTTAAATATGAACTGGGGAGAAGACAGTGTGTTCTCCTTACTAATCAAGATTCCATTTTTATCCTCTTTTACTATGTGATCCTTGCCAATCTGGCATCATATTTATGAATCAAATTTGGATAACTGAAGGTCTCACTAAAGACAAAGCCAACACATTGGCCTCACTCTGAATGGAGGGAGGAAAGAAAGAAAGAGAGAATCATCATCCTGTTACCAAGGTAACATGGCCAATGCTCCCTCTCTTAACGCACAGCACTGGTGTGCAAAGAAAAGCAAGGATAGCTTTGGTAGACAGGGAATTTCAGCTCAGATGCTTCAAAAACGGTCCAGTCCATTTCCTCACCTTGTAAACTTTCACACCCTTCCTCCCTTAAAAATGGTTGTCAGAAGGAATTGCTTCTGGGGGAGCACCAGACTCAGCATTAGTATTTATGTTTAATGACAGTATTTCACAACACTGGTAGTTGATCTGTTGCCGCTGAGGCATCAAATTTGAGAGATGATCAAATCAAATCAAATTTTATTAAACGGTCACAGACCAGGTTAACTCGTACAGCTAGTCAGCGAAGCATAACACCAGGAAAAAACAAAGGACAATTTCAATACAGATTAGGCCATAACAGCAATTTGAAATTAGACAGCATAAATAAAATTAAGTATTTGCCTTCGCCTGCATATTGACATTGGAAAGCTCTTGTTTCCTGCGCCTAATAGCGGCTACACAGAATTTGGCAACATTGATCGTAATTTCAGGAACCTTATCTTCTACCAAGGCTCTCATACGTTGGGGTTCTGGTACATTTTTAAGCTTTTGTAGAACTGGGGCAATAAAGGTCAGGCGTAGATCCTTGTAGTAACTACAGTGCAGCAATACATGCAGACTTGTTTCCACTTCCGATGAGCCACATGGGCAAACACGTGACTCATATGGTTTGCCCTCATATCTGCCTAGCAGCAGGGCAGAGGGCAGAACGTTAAATCTGGCCAGGGTGAAGGAGTGTCTGTACTTAGGTATTTGTAAATCAGCCAGATAATTTGCGGGTGAGAACCCTCTTCCAAAGTCTCTAATTGTGGCATGTTTATCCATTTTGCCCATATGACATTGCAGCTCTATGTCCCTAATGCGTTGGAGCACTTGACTTCTGGCTCTCTCATATCCTGCCGCTATCAAGATCTGCGGGGAGAATCCCAAGCTTCTTATCTTTTCAAACAGGGAAGCTTTCCAGGTAGAATGAAAGGTGTCTAAGAGTGTTAAAGGAGCCAAACCGGCCGGGAAAAAAATAAGTTTTAACCAGTAGTGTATCTTTAGAATCCACAACCGCGCGTTAACGGGTGGTTGTCCAACTTCTAAGGGGACAGCTATATTAGATACACAGGGGGGGATCCCCAATAAACACCGATAGAATTTTGTTTGAAATGCCTCCATAGGCGCAAAATTTTTAAAACTGCAAACCTGGGATCCATAAGTGAGTTGTGGGAGTATTTTTGCAGCAAAAACCTGGGAGGCCGCCGGAACGTATTTACCCCCTTTCCCGTGAAAAAATCTTGTAAGGGCTTTATTGGCCCTTCCTGCGTTGGCAATGGCGTTTTTCATCTGTTGGTGCCACGAGACCCTTTCCTGAAAAGTTATTCCCAGGTATTTGAAAGTTGCTACCTGGTCAATAGGATGTCCATTAATTCTCCATTTGTGTTTCCTTCTTTTTTTTGAAAACACCATAATTTTAGATTTGCTATAACACTGGTAGTTGATCTGTTGCCGCTGAGGCATCAAATTTGAGAGATGAAAAAGAGAGAGCAAGTGAAACAGAAAGAAATGCGATTTTAGCAAAAGATAGATTAGAAAGAATCAAGTTCAACGAGAGACTTAATTGCTGAAAATGAATGACACATGAAGGCTGGGTCAAAACTCTACATCCTGTTTTCTGAAAACTATTTACTATTTTTCCTGCTGTGAAAATGGGGCCAATTCTCTCTCTCTCTGTTTGCTAACCATATTCAAGGGCAGCCCTGCATACAGTGCAATGCAGTAATCAAATCTAGAAGTTACATTGCATGGCAGTGAACCACTGAATGAGGAGCCACCGTTAATATGAGCTGCCCAACAAGTGTTCTTGCATAATACACCTTTGCCAAATTTGCCAAAAAATGTACATGCAGCAGGAGGCAGAAGCCAAGCATAGCCCCACACCAAGTGTACTGCAATTCAAAGCAATACCCTAAAGGTGTGAGTGCCGAGATCTCATTATATGGCTTGTCTTCAATCTATATGAGTTCACTGCATAAAACTGTGCATATCAAAAGACCCCCAGTGATGGAAATATGTCCATTAACAGCACAGCGATCATATTGTAATAATTTTTAAAGCACTAAATCCCTGGGACGATTGCAGAGAAGTTGTGTCAGCTGCTTTATAATTCAAAAGGGTCAGAGCATCCTCCACTTACATTTACTCTCCTAATTTGTGCTTAATTAATCACCCATCTGTTAATGCATTCTCGGCCTCACACCTGCAGGCGTTGTTTGTCTACAGTTTTGCCTTATGAAAGCATAAGGCAATACATTATTATTAGTTTAATCGTTGCAACAGATTATTCAGGCATCCTTAAGAGCATCAGCTGGCTCTGCGTCTTCTCTTAATTATGCAGGCTCTCAGAAGCACCAATGATGGTTTCTCTGTGACTTTAGATGACTTCAAGGAAGCGCTTGACATATTGAAAGGGAGAAATTGCACTTTCCTCCTCCACTAATATGGAAGAGTTCCAGGGGTAGTTAAGGTGATCAGAGTGCTTTATGGCACCTTTAAGAGCTCAGTGCTCATTGAGGGCTGCCAATCTGGATAATTCAATGTGACTAGCAGGGTGTCACAAAGAAACATCCCCTCCTGATTTCTCTTTGTCATTGTCATGTAGATGGAACTCAGGAAGGAACTTGAGATTCATTATTCAGCCCAAGCAAGTCCCACAGGCATCATAGCAAAGTCTTACACAATTGAAGTTTGCTGTTTCAACTGCTTTTCCAAAGGACACCTCCAGCCGGGCACAGCAATTTTCAAATACTTAATGGAAACTCAGCACAGAGAAGTACCTCAGCCTGCATGCTTTGATGGACAAGCATCATTGGAAATGGCAACACAGATGTCTCCTTCGAAGGGTGAATACGATCTGCACTTCCGTTTTAGGTTGCTTCTGATCAATGGATGCTGCTAAGTCATTTCTGTTTACTTTTGCTTGAACGACTGTGCTGAAGTAGTGAAACCAGTCCTTTTCAGCGGTGACATCAAGATGGGCTGGGGGTAAAAATGGGATGTTGCCAGAATCAGAAAAATGGGCCCCGTTTTCCACTGGAAAACATGCAATGGCTGGTGTGAGTGGCTTTAGTTTTATGGAGTATCTAAATGAAAAGAGCTGTTCTATTGACAGGCTTGTCATAAAATTTATCCACTAGTGAGGTACCCACCAAGTGGAGAAACTGGGTACGGAAAACGAATGCTAAGCATCACCAAGGGCCATTCCCAAAGTGATTGAGCTTCTTTTAGGGGATCTGCCATTGTTGTTGGGGTTTCCTCCCTGGAAATCATCGGGGGGGGGGGGGGGAGCTTCTGCTGGGTGTGTGTGTTAAACCTCAGTTTATTGGGTACTTTCAATGCTTATCAATAAATAGGTACAATACTAAGGCTACACATTTATTATACATAAATCAGGACAAAGAAAACATGGCATCTTTCCTTGCCGTCTTCTTGGAGAGAGACTGAAAACAAAAGCAATACAGAGCGGAAGTTCCACTCATGCCAGCAATCTTTGCTGGAATGTAAACAGACATGTGACATGTAACAATCCACATATCTGCAACAAAAGGTGGAATAGAATTCCCAACAGTTCCCCCCTTGACTACGCCCATGTCCCAAACTGGTAACTTCAATACACCGTGATGCATACACAGGACTTAACTTCCTCAACTGTTTTTTTTTCCTACTGGGCAGAGGGAGATGGAAAAAATAATTTGCCCCCATCTGCTAGGCAAGAGGATTCAGGCTTCCTCTTCTGAGTGTTTGAACACCAAGTGCTTGGGAGAGGAACTTGGAGTAGGGGTGGAAAGACTCCCATCCCAATTGGACTCAGGACCTCTGAATGTGCTGGTTTTGATTCCAAATCAGGTTCAGATGAACTCACACCATCCCTATTTTGGGATAAGTGATCCCTATGTAACCTATCCTGGATAATTAGGCATAAGCTATCTTGCATCCTTTTCGTTTCTAGGTAAACTCTCTGTTCAGCAAAATAACTTTGCACGCTTGCCAATTAGAGCACACTACTCTCTCTTCATTTGATTTTGATTTAATATTTGTATGCTGCTTTTCCAATATCAACGATGAGCTCAAAGCATATCACGGCAATAACAAAGCAAAACAATAGAAAAAGAAGGTTTCAATCAATGGAATCACATCATAAAACACAATAACACATCAATAAGCAGAAAACCAACAACTGTGTGTTGTTGTTTTGTAAGAAAATAGTTCAATGCAAATCCATAGTAATGCAAAAATAATTAACCAGAAATGGCTGCTGAGACGCAGCCCAATTCCAGTTGGCGTAATGGGAAGGCGATTTCTCACCCGGTGCAATGGTGAAGTCCCAGACTTCTTTTGAGAGTTTCACCCAGAAAGGCTGGTCTGGTCAGCTGGTCTCCTTTAGCCCTGAACGTAAAACATCTCCTTTCAAACAACACATGCAAACAGGAAATTTTAGGAGGGACTTGGTTTAAAAGTTACAAAAATGGCTAGGCTGTAGTTTTCAGCTGCCCAGAATATCTCAAGGACTCAACATTTGTGAAAATAATTTCAGTCGCTTATTAGCACCTCGCTGAGATTTCTACAAGCTGATTTCAAATATGTCTCTTGACACAATGGAGAAATGTTGGACTACATTTTTCTACTATGAAATGTGTTTCAGCAGCTGGATATCTCAACATGATCTTGAAAGGTTAAATAGTTTTCCCTTAGAGTATTCCAATTTTCATATAGATTACATTACCGGGGCATTAACCCTATCTTTCTAGATCTCTGAGACCCCATTAGCTGAATTAGTTGACATTCTAGTAGTTTTTCAAAGTAAGCCAAGGAATCTATGAATGTCACTATTTCTTGAGATAAGGACTGGTTACATTTCTATGTTAGCAGAGAGCTACAAATGATATTATCATGGGAGATACAGTATGTCAACCTATCTTTTCCAAGGCTAATGAGTACAAAAAATATGACATAAATGTTTTAGCACAGCATTGTTGTACCAGAAAGGAACAAATACCCTCTGCTGTTTCAGGAAATGTTATCAAAGAATAATAAGCTGAATCAGATAGTTTCTAAGTTGTCCGAAAGCATCAGTTAAACTTCCACAATAAACTGTTTTGTCACAGGATATAAAAAATATCAATCACTAATAATCACTTAAAATCCAAGAGTCACCACTAGGGATATCAGAGAATTGATGAAAGCAGGAAGAGAAATTGCAGGCTAAACCCTTTTTGTGGTGCCTACCCCTTTACCCCAAATGATGAGACAAGAGACCAGAGTATGGGTTCAAATTGTCCACAACTTTATTGAGCTTCAGAAGTGGGAAACTTGGCACAGGCCTTGGCAGGTAACCACTCAGCCTGCCTGGCTGAGGATATGCAGGCAGATGAGGTCCAGTGAGAGGGGACTGCAAAGCGCAGTCTTACACAGCATGCCCTTCCACTAATCTCGTCCTGGGAGTTTGACCTACATGCTGCCGCTCTAGGGCCAGGGACTCCCGGTTTTTGCCCTTTAACAGGCCCTGCAAGCGCCGCTGCATGGGGAGGGAGCATGAATGCACCCCCCCCCCGACTTGGTGTTAGACTAAAGGATACCTTGCCAAGGCCTAAAGCCGCCAAAATTGTGATGAAATGCTATGGGAAAGGTGAAACCTGCCAATGCAGGGAAAAATCCTTCCCGGTTCTGAATAGAGCAACCATCTTACGACCAACTCAGCACCCACTGACCTGGAATGCAAAATATTAGCCTGTAAAGAAAGGTATCATTAACTTGAAGACAGCTGACCTAGGATGAAATTATGGAGGCAAGAAATTATTAATTTAAGGGAGGGTGGGTGGGTGATCCTGGAAGGAAGAACACCAAAAGAGGCTTGGACAATGGCCTCCTTTCTTTGGCCTTAGCCCCACCCCCAGCCGGCCATCCATTGTCTTCCCTGGCCGAGGGTGGGTCAAAGGCTGGCCCAAGCAGGGGGGTGGCACCTGCCCAGGTGAGCCCCACTCAGTGCCACAAACCCCGCCTACTTGTGTGGAAGGGAGGGCGGGAATTACTGATATCTGCTTTTTCACCCCGTGTCTGGAAGGGAACTCAGTCTAGTGGATATGATGCTATTTGCTGTTGCTGTTGCCTTCTGTCTATAGAATATGCCTCCCTGTATAGATTATAACCCCCCTGCAATTTGCATTGCAATTCCTTCGCATTGACATGAATGAGGGGGATAATGTAATAACAATGTGATTTATGTAATGAATTATGCAAATTGCAAAAGTTACAAAAGTCTGCCACAAAGGACAGCAAGACAATAACTTAGGTTTTGCCGAAGAAGACAAGCTTCGGCAGAAGAGAAATAGCACTGTATGAGATGAATACAGACTGGAATGGAGAGCAATATAAACTGAAATAAACTAAAACGGACATATTTGTCCTTCCTATGTCCACTATGACAACTTTCCATTCACACTTTTCTATTTAATGGAAATATATGCCTACTGGGTGCATTTAAGAGAAGCAAAGCTTGGGTCTCTAAAGAATAAACTTTCCCTCACTATCTCCATCCAAATAATGACATAATCCAAATCATGACATAATAAGCATTTCAGATAAAGATTTCTGCTCTTTTAAAAATAAGTATTCCATTCTAAGAATACAATGCAGATTTAATCATTTGATTTAATATAGCTGGAACTAAATGAATTCTGTAAAGCAATCCAATCATATCACTTCTTGCCTAAGATTATCTCTGAGTGTGGGAAATATTATTTTTTTTTCCTGATCTGAGCACATTTCTAGGCTTGATACAGAAGCGTGAATGATATACAGCGAAGGGTGATAACTCATTGGTAAAGCAGATGTTTTGCATATAGAAGGTTCTGGATTCAACCATTTATTTCATTTTTATCCTGCCTTTCATCCAGTAAGCTTTAGGAGGCAGATACGGTTCGCAAGCAACTCTATTCTTAAAACAAAAAAGCTGAGAGGAATAGGGATGGACTCAAGGCTACCCAGTGAACTTCATTGCTGAGTAGAGATTTGAATTTTCCTAGCCTGACCACTGCACAACACTGCCTTAGGGCTTATCCACACTTCCTATTGTCCCGCTGTTTCACCCCGGGGAAAGCCACTTCTTAGTGCACAACTGGAGCAAACAGCAATTTGGGTTTTCTCTGAATTGATGATTGCTCCAATTTAACACTAAAGAGCAGGTCAAGTGGAAAACCAATCGGATCCATGCTTTCTAAGCATGGGACTAGCAGAAGTGTGGATGAGTCCTTACTGCATCTTCTGTTAAAGATTCCCTTTGGTGAACTGTTGTCAGTCGAAATAGACAGTACTGGGCTGAAATTGGTGACATTTTAATCACTAGAAAGAGGATTTGCAACAGCAACTCATTTTTAAACTGAATGATCCACAGAGTTAAACCGTATGAATCATAGTGTGATAAAAAAGGCCCAGAAAAATAATACTAAAACAGCTTTCACTGTTGGCAGAAATATATCTTAGTAGTAGCCAGGTGGATTTCATTGGGGAGTGCATTCCACAGCCAAGGAACCACTAGTGAAAAGACATTTTCCCTTTTAGCCGCCAGTCATACTTAACTAGTCATTGCACTTGAAGAAGACCCTCAGATGATGATATTAGGGTTCAGGTAGATAGATGTGGGGAGAGGTGATCCTTCAGACACTGAGGTCTCAAACCACGAAGAGCTCTAAATACCAAAACCTGGAAACAGCCGGTGAAGACGACAAAGTTTGTTAGGACTCTACCAGCCATATTTTCCACCAACTGAAGTTCCTGGACAACTCTGAAAGGCAAAGTACAGCACATTGCAGTAACCCAAATGCTCACTTTACAATGGCATGAGTCACCAAAGTCGGCCTCTCTCTGTTGAGGTATAATCCTGACTGTCATTCCAGTGTACATGAGTAGAAGGTGCTCTGCACCACAGGGGCCACTTTGGGGTGTATTCAATGCTCCAAGTGCATTGTTCAACTGGAACAATGGAACGTGTTTCCTCTGCTCTTCCTGAGCCACACACCCAAATGTGTTCTGGAGGATCCCACAATCTCCCAGAGTTGATTTTGAAGGTGTATAAGTGGCTGGAGGGGAGAGTAAGTTCAGTTGCACTCAGGGCCGGATTTAGGTTTGATGAGGTTCTAAGCTACTGAAGGTAATGGGGCCCTTTATATGACCAGCTGTCCTTTGTCAACAAAAACTTGTCTCTGTTTTTTGTGTTGAATATATGCTATATGGTAATTTATGGACCTAATAGGTATCTAAAGCTATTTGCACATGCAGAATGTAGGCACCCTATATATAGAAATGAGCAAACCAGTGATATTTTAGGGAGCAGGTTAGTAGGCGGGGCCCATTACTTACATCATAGGAGCCTACACAACACAAAACACTGTTGCTGTATGTATTTTATTTGTTTTTTATCTTATATTTTGGAAATGTGCATCCAGTTTTTCCCCCTTTAATTTTTTGGGGGGGCCCCCGAGAGAGTGGGGCCCTAAGATATAGCTTGTTTAGCTTATACATAAATACGGCACTGGTTGCACTCATTGAAGTCCATTGTACAAGCAGACTTGCAGCACTGAATGCAGCTGCCTGAGCATCTGTGACAAGGATAGATTAATGAGCAACCCCCCCCCCCAACCCACCAGTCTAGGAATCCAGCCCTTCAAAAAGGAGGTGTAACCATCTCCAGAACAGGCTATCCTGCAACAGGACTACACTCTTCTACTGTGGAAGTAAAACATTAAACATAACATACGGTAATTGTCTTCCATAGTCAAGTACCTGGCGGGTTGTTCCATTCCACTTGAGCTCTTTTCTCTCTCTCTCGCATGCACCTTTAAGATTCCTCTGTTCTTTGATTTGTTATGTTTATCACAGCTTTAGCATAAGCTTTGAGGATACGAGCCACTGAAGAGTTGCTACTAATGCTAGTTAGTAATGAAGGCTGGCAACCCTTTTATTTTATTACTCTGCTGATCTCGGTTCCTTCCTTTCTTAAATTTGCCACAGTGCTTGCCTTATACTGCACTCCTGGGCCCCATTCCTTCGGTTTGGAGGGCACAGTACAGACCTCAGAGGCGCTCAGAAGCCTCAGAGTTCATTGCTTAATTCATTAACTCATTTTTATTTTGTTTCTTTTATTTGTAAGCTGGGCTTGACCAGCATCTGCTGTCTTGGTGGTGTGTTCCTTTACAGTGCATCTGTCAGCCACAATCTAATGAGTCCGCCCCCCCCCCCCCCCACCTTCCCAGAACGAAGGAAGAAACACTAATCACAGAGGCATAAACCACATGTAAGTTAAGGGGGGGGGGAACCAGGCTTAATTAATAGACACCCACAGTTTCATATTCAGCAGGAAAAAAGCAATTCTGAAGAAATTTAACCTTTATAAAACCTGACATTCCAAAACTGCTCCTGGTTTCTCCTTTCCTTTCAATGACTTCTATTACCTGCTCAACCAAAACAAGCTTTGAAAGCTTACAATGATGGCGGAGGAGAGCCAGCGGCAGAGGAAGGCAGAAGATGCTGGCAAAGCAAGACCATTCTTCCTTGTCCTTCCCAGTTTTCACATGGATTTTGAGTAGACCATGGAGGGAAAGCAGCACTGCCAGTTTGGGGCACAATCCGAACCTTTTCTCTGCCAGCAAGGCTAACTGAACCCTTCCTAAGTGTAAATGCATTTCCTCAGGGCAGGGACCCATCTTATCAGTGTATGTTTTCTTTTACGTAGTGAATATTACTTTTTTTTTCAAAATAAAAACACACACGTCCAAACCACTTTTCATTTTAAAAACCCCAGCATGCTTTACAGTGAATCAAAGCATACCCATGTAATTTTTTTTAAAAAAATATACGATAAAACACAGCAATATTGAAATCTGTCATCAATGATTGAGCAATGCCAGGGCAAAAAGTAACTTCTTAATAAATGATAGAAACACATCAGCGTTGGTGTCCAGCATTGTTATTTCAGGGGGAAATTTGTTCTTGCAAGTAGGCACCACAACAGAGAATGCAAGGTGAGGCTCTGCATGTTATGACATACCCAGCAGAACATCCTCCAGAGGACATATGATTAATCAGGTCTATATGGAGGAAGGGGTTCAGTGAGGTAGCCAGATCCAGGTTTTTTGAGCTTTAACTGTTAATAAGGTAAAGGTAAAGGGACCCCTGACCATTAGGTCCAGTCATGACCGACTCTGGGGTTGTGGCACTCATCTCACTTTATTGGCCAAGAGAGCCGACGTACAGCTTCCGGTCATGTGGCCAGCATGACTAAACTGCTTCTGGCAAACCAGAGCAGCACATGGAAACGCCGTTTACCTTCCCCCCAGAGCGGTACCTATTTATCTACTTGCACTTTGACATGCTTTTGAACTGCTAGGTTGGCAGGAGCAGGGACCGAGCAACGGCAGCTCACAACCGTCGCTGGGATTCGAACTGCCAACCTTCTGATCGGCAAGTCCTAGGCTCTGTGGTTTAACCCACAGTGCCACCTGCGTCCCTTTTAACTGTTAATAGCAAAACCTTAAACCTGGCTCAGTAGCAAACTGGCAGCTTGTGCAGAGATTTCAGCACAGGTGTTAGGTGTGCCTGGCCAGATGTCCCACTTAGTAGCACTAGCTGCTGCATTTTGCACCTGCTCCATCCTCCGGGCCAACATTAATTAGAGCCCCACATAATAGAGCACATTACAGTAGTCCAATCCGGAGGTTACTAATGCATGGGTTGCAGTGGCCAAGCTATCCATATCCCTCTGCTACTTCATAAAGTGCTGTACGTATTGACCGTTCTCTAGAGACACATTGACAATAAGAGATTTCCGGTATGCTTTTAACCAAACAAAGCAAGCATCTCTCAAAGCGGATACTTGACTGTGTATGCAGTGCGCACGCATGTATGCAAAGAGAGGCAATGTTTCTGCTTCTGTACATTCCATTAAGAGCAGGTCGGAGAAACCATGCTGTGATTTCTAACAATAGAATTTCCACTTCATCATGCAAATAAATCATATCAAAATAACAAATTCATCTAAAATATCTTGACACGCTTTCTGCAGTTGCAGACCTCATTTAACAAGGAACGTTTAGATAAGAAGGTTGTGGTTTTATTATCTTTTCTTTCTGCACCCAGCTAATACATCAATATCAGGCAGAAAGCAAACATGTAAAATATATTCCAGCACAAACCCTAGTATCGTTATGAGGAGACTGTCACACCCCAGGTAGAAGCACTATTCATCCAGCCCAGAGGCACTCCAATTGGCTAGAAGACTGAAGCTCGGAACTGGAATTCTTCTAAAAACATCGCAGGGATGAAGGCCCTGGATGAATCCAGGCAAACTGTAGTCTCACTGGCCTCATTTTCTGCAATGTGGCCAGCAACAGATAACTAGTGGTACAAGAGAGAATAGATATAATAGTAAAGAATGGAAATGTGTGTTTGTGTGTGCATGATTTTGAAATTTAGAGGTGGCTGGATATGAAAAGCCTTTTATACACACTTTCCAACATTTTCTTACCTAGTAACATCCATGTTTTATGTGATCTTTCACATGATGTAAAAACCACCTCTAGCAGAATCTAATGGAAGCTTAGCACTGATTTCCATGTTAATGGCACCCAGGGGGGAAAAATCTGTTTGCAATCCCGCTAACCCGGAAAACCATTGTGCTGTAATTTTCTTCCCATTTCCCCTTCATTACATAGTTTCAGTCAGATGCTGAAGACACCTCTTTTATCTTTGGCTGTAATACTTGAGGTGTATACTTTAGGGCCCATCTTTTTTAATATTCTAATCTGTTTGGAGGGTTTTTAATATGATATTTTAAAATGGTTGCAACCTGCCCCAGACCATGTCCTTTTCCAACAAAGATTGAGGGGGCAAAGACAAGTTGGCCCCCTAGAGTTGGCACATATTTACCAGCTTACCACTTCTGAGTGACTATAGCTGATGTTTTGTCACACATTCCAATTAGTGATAGGTGAATCCTGCTTAGTTCTGTTTCACTTATGAGATACCACCATTGGCATTTTGAAAAAAGCTCATTTGTTTTATGTAAGTTTTGCCACAGTACATAATGTTGGCTTCATGCTTGCTGATGGCAGTACATCAGTATTTTCCCCAGGGGATTCCTGCTTAGTTTTACAGCTGAACCTGGGTCCCTTCTTCATGTGAAGTGTTTGCTCTATCACCGACATGGGCCCTGCTCTCACACTGTGCTATTTTGTCATCAACACTGTTCCCTGGTGCGAAACCTGATGCTTAATTAATTTATAGGCTTAACAGTTTTTCAGCTCAAAACTGATCTCGCTAAGCTCTGTTTTCATCCATGGATGAAAGATACAAGGGTGATATGAAGACTTTCGATCTTTACTTCCTTTCCACCTACATACAATTTTATTTCTATTCTGTCCAATAGCCAAAGCTATCTGGAAGGCTCACAAAATACCGTATTTTTCGCACCATAGGACGCACTTTTTCCCTCCTAAAAAGCAAGGGAAAATGTGTGTGCGTCCTATGGAGCGAATGCAGGGGGAGGCAGGCGGGAAAAGTCCCCAAGAGCCGCACACAAGCTCCGTGCACTCTTGCGGGCTTTTCCACAGGAGGGAGAAGGGACTGACTGGCCGCATCGGTCCCTTCTCCCACCTCCCAGGAAAGCCAGGAGAAGCCGTGCAGCCCTTTTAAAGTGCGCGCGGCTTCTGCCGGTTTTGCGGGAGGTGGGGGAATTCCCCCACCTCCCAGAAAAGCCAGGAGAAGCTGTGCAGCCCCTTTAAAGAGCTCACGGCTTCTGCGGGCTTTTGCGAGAGGTGAGGGAATCCCCCCACCTCTCATGAAAGCCAGAAGAAGCCGTGCAGCCCTTTTAAAGTGCGTGCGGCTTCTGCCGGTTTTGCGGGAGGTAGGGGAATTCCCCCACCTCCCAGAAAAGCCAGGAAAGCCCTGTGCAGCGTCTCCCGGCAAGGAGAGGCTGCGCGGGGCTAAAGGGGAAGGCAAAACAGCGAGCGGGATCCATCCCGCTCGCTGCCTTGCCTTCATCCATAGCTGCACGCAACCCCTCCGCAAGGAGAGGCTGCACGGGGCTATGGCTTCTTTAGCCCTGTGCAGCATCTCCCCGCAAGGAGAGGCTGCATGGGGCTAAAGGGGAAGCCAAAACTTGGCTTGCTGCATAGCTGCGCCCAACCCCTCCGGCAGGGAGAGGTTTTGCGCACCCTGTACGCTGCTCTTTGGGGCTGGGGGGAAAAAGATTTTTTTCTTGATTTCCCCTCCTAAAAACTGGGTGCGCCCTATGGTCCAGTGCGCCCTATGGTGCGAAAAATACGGTAGGTGAAAACTCCCCTTGCAGAAGGGGACTCTTTTCTTGTACTATACTGAGATTCACATCCTGCCTGAGTTGTTGTTGGTTAAAAAGAAGACATAATAATCATGGAATGCCACCTACCATTTAGTTAGAGGTGCAGAATCCTTAGCTTCATCTATTTTCCTGGCCTCATCCAAGCTCAGCTGAAGTGACAGGTCACAGAATCATGTGCTAATCAAGTACTTGCTATGAATCAAGGACTTGCGATTGTCAACTCGGTGGCCATTTGAGTAAATCTGAATTCCAGTGCATTGTCAAACAAATATTATCACCCACCATGGAAAGTGTGAAATAGCCTTTTAAGTTGGAAAGAAAATCTTGCTTGTCACGCAAGTGCAGAAAAAAAAGCATGCAACACCAACATTTGTTACTCTTACATTTTGGCAGCATCCCCAGAACATGTCCAGGAAAAGACACACACACACACACACACACACACACACACACACACACCCTATAGGGAAATAATGAATGTGATACAGATACCAAAGGAAGAACATGGTGTAACACCCCATTCTATCATTTCACACAAAACCTTTTAATAGCATAATTTGACAACATTTGAGTGGTCATATCATCACCCAAAGGGACTGGATAGAAGGTGCAGTCGCTGTCTTCTTCAAGGATGACTAAAATACTGTTTGCAATGAGAAGAAAAGGTGACATTGCAGATGATGGGGGTGGCGGGTGGGGGGAACCCAACAGGAAATGTTTTTCATAAAGATGAAACAAAGTCTACTATGCCACCATCTGAAATATTTAAAAATGAAACCAAAGTATCATGACTCCCAGATACCAATCTTGTTTGCTTGTGTTCCCCAATAGTTTGGATTACTGAAGATAGCAAAACAAAGTTCATAAGGAGCTTTCTTGTACTGGCCTGCTTTAGTGCTGCTTTCTATTTTAGCTCACAACAGTTCTCCAATAATCTTTCTGGTCTGATCTCCTTCTCCAGAGTTCCAGAATTCCAGCAGGAGAAACACAATTCTGCTGTTTAGACATGTTTTGGCTATGGGAGCAGGAGCTTGACACATAGTTCAAAATAGCTGGAGGGCCCCAGGTTATGATGTGCTGTTTTAGGATAATACTCCACATGCTCATAGGGTTTCCAATACAATCTGTGGAGGGGGAAACTATATTAACATTGAGGACTTGTGTCCAGTTGTCCATAGTCTGATTAGGATGCCGACATCCTGTTGAATTCCAATGGAAATATATCCCACTGATTACAAATATATCTTTGTGGTTGTGATCTAGGATAAACAGCAATTTATGCAAACATAAGAGATTTCATGCAGTCACCCACATAATTGAATTTGTCTGATTAGTGGCTGCTTATCTGGAACTCTAAGTGGCCGCTTATCTGAAACTCTGGGACGCGGGTGGCGCTGGAGGTTAAAGCCTCAGCGACTAGGACTTGCCGATCGAAAGGTCGGCGGTTCGAATCCCCGCGGCGGGGTGCGCTCCCGTCGCTCGGTCTCAGCGCCTGCCAACCTAGCAGTTCGAAAGCACCCCCGGGTGCAAGTAGATAAATAGGGACCGCTTACCAGCAGGAAGGTAAACGGCGTTCCGTGTGCTGCGTTGGCTCGCCAGATGCAGCTTTGTCACGCTGGCCACGTGACCCGGAAGTGTCTGCGGACAGCGCTGGCCCCCGGTCTCTTGAGTGAGATGGGCGCACAACCCCAGAGTCTGTCAAGACTGGCCCGTACGGGCAGGGGTACTTTTACCTTTACCTTTTATCTGGAACTCTAGGGAAGCAGTGGTTTGTGATCCAGCGCAGCTATTGATTAACTCAGGGCCATTTTCAACCATTTTGGGACATCAGTGCCTCCCTCAAAAGCTGTGCATTTGGGCAGAAATCAGGCCAATCAGCTCCAATCCCATGCAGACTTTCTTAGGAGAGGTCCCACTGAATTCAGTAGTGTTTACTTTCAAGTGAACCTTTGTACGATTGAATTGCTCATGTGCAAAATAAATGATGGCTAACATCCTCTCAGCTGCTCCTGACATTTTCTCTGGCACACTGCCCGCCATTTTTCTTGCTGCAATGCAACACATTAATTTAGGGCTGGTTCTTCTACACACATGGACGTATTCCGATCACTCCTCAATTCATTATCTAACATTTGGTTCTCAGAAAAAGTGTAGCACTTGGCCTCAAATCAGGCTCTATATGTGGTGACTAATCTGTGAATCATTAGCAGAAGTAAACTATCAGTTGATGGCACAGTCAACATGACGGGTGTGTGAGCCCGCCCAGAGATGTGGGTATTGATACCATATGATCATCAACACATTTAAAAGACCGAAAGATGAAGTTGTGGCTGCCTAAGAATCTTAGCAAAGCAAGGTAGATTTAGTGGAATGTTTTAACAAAATACTCTGTATTAACAGGCCATGGAACATATCAAATTGTAATTAGAATATGTAATTAAGAATTGGTGAGATGGTGTAATTATAAAGAAAGAAATAACGAAGTCTATATCATTTGGCGTCACAGTCCTACAATATGTTTGCACATGTGTGAAACTAGGGCTGAGCTAAAGATACCCAAAGTTCTTTTTGAACATTTTTGGCAAGGCTGACAAAAATATCATCACCTTTTCAGTGATCTTTCGACACTCCTTGCAGAAATGTTTGGATCATCTTCACTCGTCGTGCAGCCCAACCTGGCTGTTTATGTGATGCTATGATGTCATCTTTTCAACATGTGCTCTCTGATTGGATTGAAGTAAACACAGGAAGCAAGAGCTAGCAGAAACAGTGACACCTATCAGAATGAAAACAGCAGCCCCAGCAACAACAACTGGACAGTAAAAAATTATTCAAGGGAAAAATCAAATGAATATGAAAAGCATTCAGTGCAGCCCCATCCAAAGAATATCAGCTGAAGTGAAAGTACATGGCTAGCATCTTTAAATAGTGCACAGGTGAAAGTGACTCTCCACATTCGCAGTCCCATTCTCTGGCTGGGAAGCTGGGGTGGCTAGTGACATTCTTAAAAAATTTGAGGGTGGGGAATGTACGGTGATATTCAACACTTCACCTCTGCTGATGGAAGTTATCTGTCAATGGGATGGGAGAGGAAGGCACACCCAAGTTCCCCATCTTCTCTGGAAGGCAGCCCTATTAAGCCTACAAAGCAGATTTTGAGAAGGTTTTCAGGGCAGGGTACTGTATGAGAAAAGGAGCAAATGCTGAAAAATTACCTCTCCAGATTAACTGAAAGATGCCTTCCATCAGCAGAGGGCAAATGTTTGATATCATCTTTTTTCTTTTGTAAACATCAGCCTTTCTCTTTTCTTCTATATTTTAAACAGTGGGTTTTTTTTGGCCATTGTGTGAAAGTGGTGACAGCATTCCATAAGGTTCCCCCAGGACCACGTTGCACCATAATTCAACTGAGGAAGGTACAACATCACAGTGCAGTATATTTCCAGGTGCATTGTTTGGAGGTGGGGCTGCTGCAATTGGAAGGATGCTACATTGTGATGCTGCTTCCTGCCGGAAAGGTATTGTGGCACAACATGAATCTCAAGAGTTACAGGTGCACCACTGCTGTGTTCATGCAGCAGCAAAAATGGGTGGAGAATGAATACGACGACAGAAGTCTCTGTTGCTCAGTTTTGCAAAATTAAGTCTCCCACTTGTGAAATTTTCAAGAATTTTGCTAGCCCGCTGAAGACTGTGAGTTTCATAGGAGGAAACCGCCACTGATACAGAGTGTTAACAGGAAGCAAAGCAGGCTTTGTACAGTGGTACCTTAGATTGCTGAAGCTCAACATCAAAAAAACGAAGATCATGGCCACTGGTCCCATCACCTCCTGGCAAATAGAAGGGGAAGAAATGGAGGCAGTGAGAGATTTTATTTTATTGGGCTCCATGATCACTGCAGATGGTGACAGCAGTCACGAAATTAAAAGACGCCTGCTCCTTGGGAAAAAGGCGATGGCAAATCTAGACAACATCTTAAAAAGTAGAGACATCACCATCCGTATAGTTAAAGCCATGGTTTTCCCAGTAGTGATGTATGGAAGTGACAGCTGGACCATAAAGAAGGCTGATCGCCGAAGAATTGATGCTTTTGAATTATAGTGCTGGAGGAGACTCTTGAGAGTCCCATGGACTGCAAGAAGATCAAACCTCTCCATTCTGAAGGAAATCAGCCCTGAGTGCTCACTGGAGGGACAGATCCTGAAGCTGAGACTCCAATACTTTGGCCACCTCATGAGAAGAGAAGACTCCCTGGAAAAGACCCTGATGTTGGGAAAGATGGAGGGCACAAGGAGAAGGGGACGACAGAGGATGAGATGGTTGGATAGTGTTCTCGAAGCTACCAGCATCACTACTGGGAAAACCATAGCTTTAACTATACGGACCTTTGTAGTATATATCTAGCTTGGATTTAAAAGAGGATTGGACAAATTCATGGAAGAGAGGGCTGTTAATGGCTGCTAGCCACAATGACTATGCTCTATTGCCACAGCTGGAGGCAGCAATGATTCTTGATAACATTTCCAGGAAAGTATGGGAAGGAAGAATCCTCTTGTGCTCCTGTTCTGCTCACTGGACTAAGTGGGCTGTTGGCCTGATGATCTTATGAGGGGGATATAAAGGGTAGGTGCCTCAATTCCTACATTATACTGAGTGGACCTCCTGATGTGTTGGTTATCTAACGGAGGCCCTCCCCTGCAGAACAAAGTGATGTGTGTCTGTGTATACTCACACATACCATAAATATATGCCATAAATGATAACAAACCTAATAAAAAACCTGCTCACATGTTAGTTTGATACCTCCATTGTAGAGTAGTAAAAGGCAAATAAAGTTTATGTTTCCTCTGTCCCCTGCTGTTTTATGATTTTTATAGCTTCACTCATGCATATAGATTTTTGTGAATGGTTCTAATTGGGTGAAGAGTAACCATTGGGAATCTCCTGCTGCCAAAACAGCCTCTCGCTGTGTGCTTGTCAGTATTTAACAACAGGGGAAGATATTGCTGGTAATGCCTAAGGAGTCGAAAGACTCTTAATTTCACATTTGGTTTCTCTTAGACACCCAAAAATTAAAACAACACTCTCATCCTCTCTTCCCCCTCTCATTTCAGGACTTAAAAAGCACCCCTATGCTAAATTTATAATGCACTGCATTTATTTAAACATTGCTTTCATCAGAGATGGTTGCTCCTCATAAAAGTTCCCAACCTTTTAAAGCATTGCATTTAAATTGCAATAATTTATTTATCAATTAAATGGCACGCACTTGTAATGTGCACAGAATTTTACACGTACGGAGCTTCTGGGTGCTGTGCATCCAAATTTAGGCACTATTAAGTTGCATTGATTTTTTAACAGTGGCTGGATCATATCCTCTTTCTATGCACCATGTGTGATTAATCATTTCTAATTTTTTCCCTTCTGTATTTTGCAAAACATCGCACAAATATAGCAACCCATGAAGTCTCAATATTTATATTGTAGGGTTTCCAGTATGTCAATCCCTGAAAACTGAACTCATTTGAATGCAACTGTACTCAACTCACATAAGTGTATTGTGGCCTGATGAGTGCTTTTTTTTTGCAGGGTTAAAGTAGGCAACACAAAAATAAGAGGCTTATTAAACCTTTAATAGCCCACCGACCCATGGCTAGTGAGAACTGTGTTTCACTTAAAAGGCTGCAAGCTGTGCATGAATGCAACTTTTCTGTAGACTGTTCTGCTCCAGGAATTCAGTTGCAGTGAAAAACATGGGTATATTAAGACTCACTGAGACATATCATTTATACATATGCTTCTATGGAGCATGTATAACATAATAGCAAGTGGATACACTTGAATTGTTCCAAGCCTGAGGAGTGTCTAGTACACCAAATTTAGCAAAATGTTTAATATATAGGTTGAAATTTTCATTAATCTCTACTCTGAGGCATAGCTCCTACAAAAGTAAAGGAACTCAGTGTATACTCATATAATATAAGAAGGCAGAAGTCTTCCAGGACAGACTCTATGTCTGTTTGTCTAGTATTGTCTTCTCCAGCTACTCTCCAGTCTGCTGCAGAGGCAGCGGCGTAGCGTGGGTTATCAGCACCCGGGGCAAGGCAAGTAATTTGCGCCCCCTAACCCGGGGCAAGGCAAGTACAGTAATTTACTCTCCCAAGCAGCAGCAGTGAGGCTTCTCTTTCCCCCGCGCTCTCCTGGAGCTGCCTCTTTTCTTTCCTTTTTTCCCTTTCTCCAAGGGTTTTCGCTTTCTCTCCTTAATTGATTCCTCCTCCACACCGCGTCGTTTCCTGGCTGCTCCCCCCCTCCCCTCTCTCTCCTCCTCGCTCTGCTTGCCTTGCCCTGCCCTGCCTGAGGGCGCCCTGAGGAGACTCTGCTCTCCTTTTTGACCAGGCGAGGTGGAAAAAAGGGGGGAAAGTCTCTTCCCGCCCCCTCGCCAGACTCCCTGCTCGGCTCGGCTCACTACCCAGGCGGCCAGTGGAGAGAGAGCCGCAATTACCATAAAGCTCCGCTCCCTCCGCTTCGCCAAGCTGTCAAAGCCCGGCAGCAGCGGCAACGGCAGCAGCAGGCGCAGCCAGACCCCCGCCAGCCAGCCAGCCCGCCCGCCCACCCGGCTTCCTCTCCTTTTTTTGCCCGCGGCAGAAGGCTTCGCTCTCCCCCTTCCGCGACCTCCTCGCCAAGCCGAGCGAGCCCGGGCTCCCTAACCCGTGGATTTTAGTAGGGGCAGAGAGCTGCTAGTGCGAGCGCGCCCCCCGCCCATGTTGCGCCCGGTGCGGCCGGCCCCCCTGGCACCCCCCACACTACGCCACTGTGCAGAGGCCCTTTCTAGGGTTGGTCCAAAACATTTTGCTGCCAGAAGTGAAGGAGAAGATGGCAACTCCAATTCCATGTACAGAAGCTGAATGGTCTAGCAGCTGAATCTCACTCCAACATCTCTGATGGGGCAGCGTCCTCTACTGCACCTGAGAACAGCGGACTAGCTTAATGGAGTGTAGGAGAGACCTTTGTCATGCAACACCTCATTCCTGCCCCTCCGCATCTGCCACCTCCTTCTGCTTAAAGGTTGGGTTAGTCTTAGTCTTCTCTGGTGTTCATCTGACATTCTAACCACAGCAACACACTGGATCTCTACAGTTCTGTGGGACGCAGCCTCTTCAGACTATATCAAATAGAGGTTCAAAATACAAAGTACCATGTGCCAATAAATAAAAGTGAAAGAAGCAGCTAACAAAAGCCCAAAGCAATGATTTTATTCTTGAATGCGCTCCAAGTTTCATGCTAGACAAGGCGTCAGCAATGCTACATTCAACATTCTTAAGAACAGACTTTGCTTTCACACTATGGGGAGTAGGTTTTCGCATTGAGCTGCTTTGAAATGTACAGGCTTTCATTCTCCACAAGTTTTAATAACATTCCCCATTTCTTTGTAATTTATCACCTGTTCATTCACCCTCATGAAGCTTACATGGTCCTCCTCCTCAGCCCCACAATATAGTAATCATGTAGACAATTTAACAGTTCACTTAACTTCCCAGTGCTGGACTGCACTTTCATAACAAAAGGTGAGAACTTCACTGAAGGCTGATCCTTAATCTGGAGATAGCTGGCTTTTTTAAGTCAAAGAAACAGAGTTGTCAACAGGTGTAGCTGGTACAAGACTGGAAAGGCTGTAGGTCAGTCATAGGGCACATTATTTGTTTACAAAAGGTTCCAGATCATTTACAGGTAGGACTTGGAATTGCATTTATAATGATGAGGAGATAAGACATGTTTTAAAGAAAGAAATGCATTTTAAAATATATTTGTACACATTTTTTTGGTTGGATACCTACATCCCCAAAATTGGAAAAGTGAGAATTTTTAGCGATAGCTGCATTTCGGTTCTGGTATTGTTTGGGGAAGTGTGAATTTTTCATGAACAAGTGTGAAATTTGAAGTACAGGTCTGTTTCACTATACAGATTAATTAATTAGGCAGGTTCTGATTAAAATGTGAACTGAGTGAATTCCCACCCCATCCCTATTTTGGGTGGGTATACACAAAATTCTCTGAGACCGCCTAGCCAGTTTGATTTAACTACAGTTCAGTGGGGAGAGGGAATGGCTGTTAACTCTAACCCAGACTGTTTGAGGTAAAAATCCAACCTGGTGCAACTTTCCCTGCAGAATTTACACATAAGTAGAAATACAATGTAGTCCTTTGAGGACGTTCTTATCTGTACAGTCATAAACAATCTTTCCAAATTTTAGCCACTTATTTATATTTTTATTTCTGTATAACGAAAGCACATGGAACAAAAATATGTAGAATACTAACAGAGTTGTTCTTGTTGTTGTCCCAACTATATTGGGAGTTGAACATTTCTAACAAAAATTTAAGTGTCCAGAGAGGTTTCCTTTTTGAAAACCCAAAAGAGACTGAAACAAAAGTGTCTTTTTTCAGAGGGGACATGGGGAAGGAAGGATGGCAGAATTCACCTCATGATTTTACCTCATTAATGTGAGATTCATCTTCTGTCCCCAGCAGTGATTAATCTTACCTGAGAGATTAGAGAAATGAGTGGTACTCACAGACAGGCCTCACTTCCAGATCTGAAGCTGCAACCTGGCGCCCTGCAAGAAATTGTAAAGTTTCTTTACATTTTGAAGTTTAAGGTGGTGGATGGGCATTTGTCCATCAAAGAAGAGAGGCGACAACCCCCTCCCCCTCAAAAGCCCAACAGAACTATTTTTGCATAGGGTAGCATCATTACTACATCAAGAACATGGATGAATAGCAATACATCCAAGCTGTTGACTTTGTAATGGGGTTAAGCCGGATGAAAACACTCCGAGGAAATGTTTAATTTCTTTCCTTTGTTATGGAGACTGTCTGAATCAGAGTCAAAATGGAATTCATCTCTCTCTCTCCGAGCTTCAAAGCTTCTCTTAATGCCTTTTGGATTGGATCCCAGAACGGTTCTACCTTGCAGCATTTAAAAAAAAGAAAGAAAGAAAAAGAAGCCTGAAGACATTGTCTGTCAGCAAAATTTCTATTATAAAGTACAATATAGGTTAACATTGTCAGCCTTACTGGAAGGAGGGGGGGGGGAGTTGTCCATGAGTTTAGTTTAAGCTCCCAGTCTAAAGTATAGGACTGCATATTTACACAACACTTTGAAAAAGGGTGTGCAGAATGTTTACCTGTTTTAGGTTTGTGTGTGAGTGTGTGTGGGGGGGATTACTGCTTCCTCTCTGAGGGGGGATATTCCCTAAATAAATACGTGTTCACTAATTGTTCACTGCTGTCTGCCTTCTTTCATTCTCATGAAGGTCCCAAAGAAGAGGTTTTTCACCAATTCCATCTACAACCTCCAGTGCCACCTGCAACACTCTTCTGTAAGGTCCTCAGCCCTTCAGAGCAAATGCTGGGGAGGTACAGAGGGCTGAAGTTGGAAGGAAGAACTGGGAAGAATCCCCCCTGTTCCTCATCAATGGAAAAGTCCCTTTATTGAAGTTCTGTTTCCAGCATGTCAGAATCCAACTCATTGTTTTTCCATTGAGGTTTTATCACTATAATTTGGGTCATTTTCCTCAAGGAAACAGACATGTTAGGCTTAATCAATCAGTGATCACAGATTAAACAGAATGTCTCCATAATGTCAAAGAGCCAGCTTTGTGGAAATGCTGATCCACAAAGCTTTCCTTCAGTTTCAAATGACTTTGGGAATAGCTTTGACAAATAAAGCAGTCAGCGTTTGTCTTAGTGCTCCCCGGCTACTGCAAAAAGAGCCCTAGGATCGTTCCTTTCCTAATCCTATACAGTTGTTCTTTGGATCCTGAACGCCTTGGTACTTGGACGTTTTGGATCCCGAACGCCGCAAACCAGAAGTGAGTGTTCTGGTTTGCGCACTTTCTTTGGAACCCGAATGACTGATGGGGCTTCCGCGGCTTCCAATTGGAAGCCGTGCTTTGGTTGTATTACATTGTATTGTCTCAATAGAATATACAACCACATGGCCTGCCTCTTGGCAGTATTACAACATTTTAAAGGGAAGAGATTTTAATCAGAGTCTGGAAGGAACGCATAGTATCTCTACCTTATTATTTCAATTTGCTGATAAACCCTTTCCCCAGCAAGGTGACAGCAGTGATGAACAATAATGTACGTAGCATTTTCTATCTACCTATCTTAACATCTTTGTAACAATCCTATAAAGTATGCCAATATTAGTAATTCTGCAGCTGTGCACAATTGTGTGGTTTGATATATCAAGATGTCCATTTCATAGGGCTAAATAATACATTGGCTGTATTACTTAGCAGTTCTACACTTAGGTAGGAAGAACCAGCTGCACAAATATAAGATAGAAGACACCTGGATCACCAGTAGTACGTGTGAAATCCAGAGGTCTTAGTAGACCACAAACTTAATATGAGTCAACAGTGTGATGCTCTCCTAGGCTGCATCATCAAAAATATAGTGTCCCAATCAAGGGAAGTAATAGTATCACTCTCTACTACCTTGGGTATTGTGACCAGTTCTGGGCACCACAATTTAAGTAGGATATTGACAATTAAGATGATCAAGGGTCTGATAGCCAAGCCTTATGAGGAACAGTTTAGCCTTGGAAAGAGGAGATTGAGAGGAGATATGACAGGTAGCTTCAAATATCTAAAGGGCTATCACATGAAAGATGGAACAAGTTTGTTTTCTCCTGCTCCAGAGGGTGGGACCCAAACAAATGGCTTCAGGCTACAAGAAGGGAGATTCTGACCAAACATCAGAAATAATTTTCTGATAGTAAGAGCTATTCGACAGTGAAATGGACTCCCTCAGGAGATTGTGAGAGTTTGGATGCCCATCTGTCATGGATGCTTTAGTTGAGATTCCTGCAGTGCAGGGAGTTTTACAAGATGACCCTCAGGATTTCTTCCAGTTCTATATACAGTTCTAGTATTCTATGAATAAACTCAATTCCCTGCTACCTAAGAATGAATTCAGCTTCACCATCTTCTGAAGGACTATTGAAATCTGCTTTTTATAATCAAGATAGTGGTGTGTTCACCTGCCTAATCTTGTTGAAGCATTGAATTTGGTAGGAGTCTGCAGATGGAAAATGAGATGAGCAGAACTGAAGGGTGAAAATTGTGTTATAATTTCTAGGCCTCTGTACCCCAACTTTGGGATTGTTAACTATTTTTAAAAGATGGGCACTCTGATCTTTGTTATAAAAAGCTAATTGCTTTTCTTTTAGTAGCAGCACGCCTTCTCGGGACACGGAATTAGAAATGACTGGAACATCTGTGTATCTCTTGTTGGAAACAGAATGTATGGTCTGTTGCTGTAAGAGAAAAAAATAACAAAGAGATTACATGCATTGAATAATACAAATGATGTAGACGATTTTGTTGAAATATGGCATCCTTTTGAAAAATACTTTACTGATAACTCTGAAGAACGGCAGCCACCGAAATCACAGATGGGATTTTGACAAGCTTAATTAGACTGATCTGTCCCGCAGGGGGGTGTATGTAAGTTCGGACTTTTTGTATCCCCCTCCCCCTCTTTTTGTAATTGTTATATATTGTAAATTAATAAACTATATATAAAAAAATCTAATCCTCTATTTTATTTCAGGAATATCCAGCGAAGGCAGTGACTTTATATTAACTTCAGATGAAGGAATGCTGGTGAATACACTGGTGATTTAAACTAATATCAAAGGGAAACAAGTGAAGCGGGTAATTTATATAACTACTACAAGAGGATTTTTCACTTTGTCTTGTTTTATTGTTTTCCCCCAATGTCCTAAAAACAAGGACATTCATTAACTGCTTATTGAATATCAGTCAGCAGCTCATGAACGGAACCAAGATGGCATGTTTGCCAATTACAATTCAGCAATAAGCTTTGCAAAGGGAGTACTTTGTATAATTTTGTAGTCAGTTCCCTCAAAATAAATTCTGAAGAAAAGCTATTATTCATTGAAAGTGGGGTTGGGGCAGAAAAACAACCCCAGGTTGGTTTAAAACAGAAATAGCCAATGTATAGCACTCTTCATGTTGTTGGTCTAAATGCCAGTCAGCACAGCCAATTGTTAGGAATGATGGGAGGCATTAGGGAGTTGTTCGGAATGATGTTCAGCATCATTTGGAAAACACCACATTGGCTACCTGTGGTTTAAGATACCACGGGAGGAAAATGGGGGCCCAGTGCTATAAGAGAATCAATGGGAGCAGCATTTTATCATGACATTCTCTGAGGCCTACTGTTTACCTCAAGGTTAGGAAACTTTTTGCTGTCCATAAATTGTTGAACTCCATTAGCCCCAGATAGCATGACCACCAGCCAGGGATTATGCAAGTTTTAGTCTGATATCTGTACAGCCAGAGTTTTCCTATGCAGGCTAAAATTGTGGTTGTGTTGCACTCAGGATGACTGAAAAAGAGAGAGTCATAGACTGAAGGAACTCAAAGAATGATGCATGTGACTGATGCCATGTGGAAATGCCCTGACTTCTCATATGTAGCAGGAGATCTTCCTAGAACTACATTTGACCTAAAAGTTGCTTTTTATTGACTATTAACTTTGTAGTTAATAGTCTGGTGTACAACTTCTTCACTTACATTTCAGAGTGTAAGCACAGAAATAACTAAATAACAGTCCAAGGTGAAGCTCATAATTATGTTGGGTAGTTCAGATTTCCACCTGAATGGATTTCTTCATTAGACAAAGTCTCAGGTAGGTTCCCTCTACTTGCATCCTAAACCAACAGGTGTACTTCTGCTTTCAGTGAAGTCCAAATACTGCACCAGAGCATCCCTCTTTCATGTTAGGATTGCATCTGAAGTTAAATGCAGTATGTGCCTGAAACTTTAGACCCACTTTGGAAGGTGGTTTGGAAGATGGAAGAAAGGTCTGTGAAAGCCTGAACTTGATATAATTTTGAAGCTCTCACAGGCAACCCCTCAATTAAAGGAAAATACCAGCCTGGGGCGAGGGTAGAGGAGTTCACTTTATGTTTCAGTTATAAAATGACTTTACCAGGATGCTCTAATCAAAACATTTTGGGGAAGGGTATGAAAGTAACATACTAGAAGTTGTTCTTTTTATGTTAGGTTCCCATCCAATTTACAAAGACCACAACCCGCAAATTGAATCCCTGCAAATGTTTTTTAATGTTGTAGGAAACATACATAGAAGAGCCTTCACGTTGTATGTCCCATTCATGCAAATTGCCTACAAAAGCTGGACTTGTCCTGAACTTACAGTCAGTGTGCTATATCACCTTGCAACTTAGTCAACATTGTGCAATCCTTCCCATTTCACTTTTCCAATTAAATGTAGAATTAAATTGCATATGAATCCACTTTTCATTGTTACAGATTTGTGACGTGTGTGTGTGTTTGTGTTGTATTTATCATATTAAGCATCAGATATGGGGAATTTGTGACCGTTATCTTGCTATTTACTTCCAAAACATGATTCAAGTATCATTATCTGTATTAAATATGGTTCTCCATATTGGTGAATGGTTCATAAGTGCACATCCAAATACGTTGGGTTCACCAGGGTTAGGCAGGTAACACTGGTATGGTTCGCCATTTTTGGATACCTCGATTTTAGTGAGAAAAGAGAGAAATGCCAGAAAGCATCTTATACCATTCTTGTTACTCCAGTGGAGAGCATGAACCATGCAGAAACTATTTTAAGTCTCCAAAGCCCTAGTGCATTGTACACATTTCATGTGGCAGACAAGCTATGTCACAGTGACAAAGCATGGTGTCAGACTGACCTTGCTGCCTGACACAAGCTATCAGCTAGAACTACAAGCAGCTGACCTTGGATATAGCTTTGAAATTCTTGTAGTGAATTACTTTTGAAGCATTAGCCCCCAGTCTTAAACAGCTAAAATGAATGTGTCTTAGTGTAATGGTATGAGCACTCCCAGTTGGTTTTTGTAACCAGCCATCACTTTGCATCTATAGTTCAGTGAAACATTTCGACTTTATCGTGGTTGCTGATGACATTGTGTTTTGAGAACACACATCTTTGGCGCGTTCTAAGATCGGCAGGTAAAAAATGAAATTATTTACAGTGCTGGGATGCTTGGGAAATACAACCTGTATGAACACTGTACTGTCAGGACTGCTCTGATCCTAACCATGCCTAGTTAGAATTCAGTGGGCTTACTGCAAGGTGAGGATTGCAATCTTAGTTATAGTTCAACACAGTTCTGTAAAAGGTTTTAAAGTATGACTGAAGTTTGTAAGCAGTGGTTGGATCCCCATCTGCAATGGATGCTTTACTTGACATTCCTGCATTGCAAGGGGTTGGATTAGAATTAGATGAACCTCAGGGTCCCTTCCAATGCTACAATTCTATGATTCTATGAGAGAAACATATTTGTTATTGTTAATTTAAGAGTGCAACTGAATTCATGACTGCTCAGTAGTAAGTCCCATTGAGTTAAGTAGGATTTATTGCAGGCATGTATAGCATTTCTCCTGTTCATGTACCTTGAAGGCATGTTATATAGAATATTGAGGTAATACATTAGAAGTGCTTTGAAATATTATATCAAAGCTACGTATTATTGCTATATCTTCAAACATCGCATTTTACAGACTAACTCAAAACTGAACAATTAAGAAGGAATCTAAAAGAACCGACAAGTAGCATTTAGTTTAGTTTGAAAGAAGTGGTAAGAAGGGAAAGAAAAGAAAAAAAGACAGATAACACAAAAGTTAGAAATAGCTGGAGGATAAACAAGGAAAACCTCTAATATATTACTGGTTAGAAAACCATTAGCTTTAAAAGTGGAACAGATTGAAATGGCCACAACATGAGGATGAAAATGTCCTGCAAATAAATCATGCAGTAAACACGAAGAGATATAAAAAGAGAAAGTAGAAGAATTAAGGACTCTTTGTTCCCTTAGTATACTCTGCGGTTTTATTTGGTTTGGGAACATCGTTATTTTGCCTTAAATTTGAGTTTTTGCTGTAGTTAGAAAATAGATATTTTTCTTGTGGCTGAAAAAACACACCAATGAGTTGCATGCAGGCTTCCTAAGAGTGGAACTCTGCTAATGAGACATCTCCGCTGGAGGGAGGGGAAGATATGTTGATACTCCAGATTTCTCCTTCCACTCTCACCCCCCTGAAAATCTGCTCTGGAGATGGGGGATCCTCTGGAGAGCTGGAGCCATGGAGGACCATTAAGCTCTTGTCATGAGAAGCAGTGAAGGAGGTTGCAGAACCCACTTTCTCCAGTAGGAGCCTACACTGGTTCTTAGGAGATGTTTCTCCACTCACATAAGGTCAGCCCAGATCCACCTGTGCTATGATTCAGATGCTGAGAGAGTTCAGCTCTTATTTCACATATCCTTAAAAATGCATTTAATGTAATCTTCTCCCAACCCCTGATCAATTTGGATAGTCTTATTTTTTAGCTTTCCTAAGAATTCTTCCAACAGTTCACCAAACATTACACTTTATGTGAAACCAGGTAACAGGAATTGAGAATGATCAGACACCCACCTATTCTTCTCTGAGAAATGTTATTGTTTATTACTATTATTATTTATTGAATTATATACCACTCTATATGAGGTCTCAGGGCGGTTCACCTAAATCGTGTGTTTATATATATATATATATACACACACACACATACATATATATATGCATATACATATATATATATATATAAGCTTCCATATCCACCTAACAGTAATGTAACATTACTATAGACAGCTAGAAATACAATCATATCTAATTCTCAGTTCCTGAAGTATTAGTGAACTTAAACAGAGATATCTTTGAAATTTGCACTTCTAAGAAACTTGCAGTGCCCATTAGGAGGAAATGTGCATAAAACATGCATATTAGTGAAAATTACATTTAATAATTGTATTAAGGAATATTGCTTGCAAAATTGTGCGTAATAGGCAAAATTGCACACAAAAATGTATATATTAGGAGAAATGCACACTGAATTCTGACAATGTTTTGTGAGTCCTGAAAAAAGGAAGAAAACCACCCAGTTTTGTATTGTAGAAATGTGGCAGACTTAAGAGTGGAATACTGACAAAGATAGATAAACCAAAACTGACATTGCTGTCCACAGCAATGGACAGATTTATCTACATTGCTATGTAGAGTGCACATTTTTTTTTAAAAAAAGATGGGAGTTAAAAAGTGTAAAGGCTTCTATCAGGATCAGTATGAATTGGCAAAGCAATTCCTGAATGTTAGCAGTGATGGTGACTGCATTGACTATAAGCCATATGCTTCCAGCATCCATCTATTTAACAGATTATCCATCTTTGTCTTAATGACCTGAAAACTATCTTTGAGAACACTGGCTAGTGATGGCATCCTTAGGCAGCATATCAAGGTTTGTTCCTCGGGTAATTTGAACATTTCACTTTACATTCATTTAAAATAAATAAATAAAATCACGATCCTGCTAAACTAAAGCACTTTTTTTGGACCAAGTCGTTTCACAGGGAGAAAGTTAAGCACATGGTAAATTGTCCCAATGAAACTGATGGGGTGTTTGAGTGCTTAATTTTGGCTGTATTGTGCTCTTTATCTTTATATCACCCTGAAGGCAGCTATAATTCAGATGCCTACCGGATGGGAAAATCCGACATTCTTACCACCATTGTTTGAGGGCACAATTTTGGCTTAATGGAAACCATGGTTGAGCTGCTTTCAGGAAAGTAAAGCCTCACCTGTACTTAACTGGACAAGCTATTCTGGCTGCACAGTGTGTCTTCAGGGAATCAATAGCCGTTGGAGGCTCGCTGTACCACGTGTCATCATTATTGCATTAGGAAACTTAAAATAATAGGTAAGCTCCTGTCTCTGGAAGAGCAGGAGATTTTTCAGACAGCTCCGTTATAGATTATAGCTGGTCAGCTTTATGCCCTGTGAATTTTAAAATTTATGCGTGGGCTGTGTTGCAAAAACCTAATAAAACTGAAAGCATTTCTTTTATGAAGCTGATACGAGGCTGTAGAAAGGAATTAACCTTGCTGAATTATTTTGGCTTCTTTTCTCCACTTTGCTGGAATAGTTGTGTTGATTTTATTATTATCATTATTATTTGTAAATGAGAAAAAAACAAAGTTACAGTAGAACTAGAGTAAATGTAGTCATTTTGGCTCTTGACATAGCCTGGTTTTCTTTGATTGTGGGGGGCGGGTGAATCAGAGATGGTGTGAATGTATGCGCTGGAGAATTCACCCATCAATAGCTACTCCAGTCTCTGCAGGAAGATTGCTCCGTAGAGTGACTGGAATGCCTTTAAGATCATGGCACCTTGTCATTTCATGGGTGTGTACATGCTATCTTCAGAGTCGGATTCAGGGGACCGCTAGTGGTATGCTTGCACTGGGTGTGGAGCCTCAGGGGTGCCACTGTAGGGAGCGCTGCAATCAGTGCAAGATAAAACCCTGTGGAGGCCCCTAGGCAATCAAAATCTCAGACTCCCCCCACTCTAGTTGTCAGGGACTGGGCAGAGGAGGAATGGTGGAGACTGCCTCCCCAGCCTGACACTTCCTGAGAAGAAGAAGAGAGTTCAGAATTACAACAGGGGTTTGAGGGAGGTCACAGCTCAGAGGAAGATGAGGAGAAAAGTTGGGAAATAATGGGAGAGGAGGAGGAGGCAGAGTTGCAGCAGCTGGACGACACGTTATCACTAGAAACCATTCCAGACCCACCATCTCACAGAACCCGGCAAGTCTTAAAAATAGGAGAGCAAAGAGCTCAAAGATAGATGGCCCTAAGCGGTAACCGTAGGGATGGTGGTGCTGTTGACGAATGAAGAAGTGGGAGAGAAGGGAACCATTATTCCAAGAGGCTGCATTCCCAAGCCTCTCTATATAAATGTTGAATAGAAAGCAGATGGTAAGGACTTTTCCTTGTCTTATCCGTTCATGGCAACCTGCCATAGGGGTCGGTTCCCCTGCCGCCTGACGCTAGTGGGATAACATTGAACTAAGAAAGCTTGAGTGTAATTTTCTTTCAAGATCAAATCAGTATTATTTCGATCCATTGTCGTGGAGCCCCTAAAAGGAGGAGGAGGAGGAATTTGGATTTGATATCCCGCTTTATCACTACCCAAAGGAGTCTCAAAGCGGCTAACATTCCCCTTTCCCTTCCTCCTCCACAACAAGCACTCTGTGAGGTGAGTGAGGCTGAGAGACTTCAAAGAAGTGTGACTAGCCCAAGGTCACACAGCAGCTGCATGTGGAAGACCGGGGAAGCGAACCCGGTTCACCAGATTATGAGTCTACTGCTCTTAACCACTACACCACATGTGAGGGCTATAGACCAATGCCACCTTTGCCTATTTGGTAATCCAGCACTGGCTGCAACAATAATGCAGGATGGAAAGCGAGAGGTGGTAGACCAGGCATAGGCAAACTCGGCCCTCCAGATGTTTTGGACTACAACTCCCATTATCCCTAGCTAACAGGACCAGTGGTCAGGGATAATGGGAATTGTAGTCTCAAAACATCTGGAGGGCTGAGTTTGACTATGCCTGTGGAAGATGGAGCTGAATTTTCACGTTGAACAGAGCACTGCTGAAATTTGAGACCCCAAGGTCTGCCACTGCTGCCTCTGATACTGGAGATAAGATAGCCATCATCATTGGTACCTATTTTACTTCTAGTATCACAGGCAATATGCTTTTGAATGCTACTTGCTGAGGATCACAGGCAGGAAAATACCGTTGTGCTCATGCCCTTCCTGTGGGCTTTCCATTGGCAGCTGGTTGGTCACTGTGAGAACAGAATGTTGGACTGGGCGGGTTCTTGGCTGAATCCATGAAGCTCTGTGTGCTTAAATATTCAAGAAGAAGTCTCATTCAGTTCAATGGGGCTTACTCCCAGGGAACAGTGCATAGGATTGCCACCTAAATGTGTGCATACTTAAACCAATTAGCAATTACTGTTTCAGTGCTTTTCCATGTGCATTACCCACAAAAACACCTGCAGAAGCTTTCTAAAGGCTCAGAGGCCGGCAATAGCAGGATTACATTAACATCCTGTTTGTTAATTGCATGTGATACATGCATTATTGAGAACATAATGGCTGCCAAGGAGCTGTTGTGATGTCAGAGCAATTAGCACAACATTGTGCTGGCTTAAGAGTTATCATCATAAAAATGTTCTTGCTGGGCAAGGTTTTGCTCAGGAAGAAATAGGTTGCTTGGCATTATTCACTGCAAATAGGAGCAGAGAGAATAAATATGCTTCAGGGAGTCCTTTGTAGGAAGGGAAAATTTGATTATTAAAAAATTTGGTTGCACAGTTGTTCAACTGGCACAGGACCATATCACACTCAGAAGGCCTAATTTGGCTCTAATATGTAAATGAATGCTTTATAGTTGCTTACACATATGTAGTTATTTATTAATTTAGATATTTAGCTTACCCTTCCCAAGGGTTTAGGGAAGAACATGATACTGTGGATCAGACACCAAATTAGCACTGGAACTAATACAATTGCTTTGCATACTTTAAACAATATAATAATAAACCACTTGGGACTGCCTTAGAACTTGACAACTGAAAATCAGCCCAAGCTCATCATGCACTTCAATAAGGCACTCCAAATATCTGGGGGAAATAGAGTAATATAAAGCAAACTATCATGCTGTTAGAAGTGCAACAGCGGGGATCATTCAGTTTTTAACTTAGGGGTTAATTCTGTTTTCAGTAAGTCAGCCAATCCAGAGGGCGGTGGAGTTGTTGCTTAGAAAACAGGCAGAGTGGTGTGATCTCTAGTAAGGCAGGATGTGATCTGGCTCTGTACAGTGGTACCTCAGGTTACAGACGCTTCAGGTTACAGACTCCGCTAACCCAGAAATAGTACCTCGGGTTAAGAACTTTGCTTCAGGATGAGAACAGAAATTGTGCGGCGGCGGCCCCATTAGCTAAAGTGGTACCTTGGGTTAAGAATAGTTTCAGGTTAAGAACAGACTTCCGGAACGAATTAAGTTCTTAACCCGAGGTAACACTGTAGTTCTGAATGAGTTTTCCTTTGCACAATTGATTGCATGTCTCCATGCTATGTACAAGGCCAGCCCTGAAGGACAAACCCTCTCTCCTTCTGTTTGTTTCTTCTCATAACAATCATATATTGCTTTGATCTACAGTGGTGCCTCGCAAGACGAAATTAATTCATTCCGGGAGTTTTTTCGTCTTGCGATTTTTTTTGTCTTGTGAAGCACGGTTTTGGAAAAGTTTTGGAAAAGCTTCAAAAATCACCAAAGTCTTCAAAAACCTCAAAAAAAGGCTACCACACCGCGTGTTATGAGTTGCTCCTCGAAGTCAAGTCGCAACTGTATTAACGGTTTTAAGAAAAAGGAAACAAACTTGCAAGACGTTTCCATCTTGCGAAGCAAGCCCATAGGGAAAATCGTCTTGCGAAGCAACTCAAAAAACCAAAAACCCTTTCATCTTGCGAGTTTTCCGTCTTGCGAGGCATTCGTCTTGCGAGGTACCACTGTATTTGTTCAGTGAGATGCTATCAGGATTTATTTTCTCTCTGGACTTCATCTGCATTATTGATGTATATGTTCTCCCCACACATTAGGAGGGCATGTTTCTGAATGTCAGTTACTGGAAACCATAGCAGAAGAGCGCCCAATTGTCTTCAGATCCTGTTTTCATGTTTCCCATAGGCATCTGGCTAGCCTAGGCATAGGCAAAGTCCAGCCCTCCAGATGTTTGGGACTACAATTCCTATCATCCCTAGCTAACAGGACCAGTGGATGATGGGAATTGTAGTCCCAAACATCTGGAGGGCCGGAGTTTGCCTAGCCCCTTATGAGAACAGAATGCTGGATGACATGAGCTACTGGCCTGATCCAGGAGGCTCTTCTTATGTTCTTAGGTCTATATATGAGTGTACCACAATAGGACCTTTATTCATCCATCCATCCATAGACAGCAGCTTCACAGGGAAGAGGCTGTTGCTTCTAGCAGTTAAGCAATTAAAATAACTGATTTCTGCTTGGAGGTGAGGTTAAGCAGTTCCTGTCTTTGACCAGGGTATGTTACCCAGACTGGCTGTAGTTTAGTTCACTAAATATCTATATTTGCGACCCTTGTTGAATCCAGTTCAATATATGTTGCATCCTTATTCTTGGGAATCTGCACAATTATCTGAGCTGATAGGCAGTGCTTTTTTCTGGGGGAACACAGCAGTACGCATACCCCTAAACATTTTGTGAATCTAAGTTTGGCCTCATTGAAGGGCAGTATTTCAATACGAGTAGAAAAATGAGAGTACCCCTAAACATTTTTTAAAGAAAAAAAAAGCACTGCTGATAGGTATTGCCAATGAATTTAATGATAGAACTTTGAACTTAAACTAATTCAGCAATTTGCTTTTATCCCCTTTTCGGTTTAAAAAAAAAAGAGGAAAGGAAACATCTCCCAAGACGTTGATAACTTTCCCAAAACAATACGCAAACAATATGCTTCTCTGAAAACTCTATTAGGCATTCTTTTTAAGGAAACATTTAATACTCTCAGAAAGCATAATCAGCAGCACTTTTTAAAACACATGCTAATAATTTCACTCAAATTTACAGGGACTGAAAAAGCACACCATGAAAACATCTCACACTGAGCCTAGAGGAAACGTAGAGAAGGGGAAACAGTTTTAAGTGGAATTTGGATGCCAGCATTAGTTTTCATGGCCAGCATTAGTTTTCATGTGTCAAGGCAGTAATGATTTATTTGGGTCTTACTGGACACATCAGCGATCCAAGAGAACAACATCTTTATTAATTACTTGGAGCCACAAAATCCAGCCCTTTCATGGTAGTCATTTAGTCGTTCAGACAAAACGATCCTTCGTCTTTCTCCGTTCCTGCCACCCTACCCTGGCCTGGTACTTTGTGTTCACGGAAAACTAGTCTGAGCCAACATTAAAATTGGGTACGTCTCTCTGTCAAAGAAGAGCAACGGCAAGGCTTTAACAAATCACTATCTGTTCCCATCCTTATTGCTGGAATGTGTTGTGGCTCTCTTGCTATAATCAGGGGGTGGAAAATATTTTTGCTGTTGAGAGCTACATTCAGGAGAGATAAAAGGAAGTGCTTGTTCACACAGTGCATAGTTAAACTATGGTATTTGCACCCACAAGAGATAGTGATGGCCACCAGGAAGATCCGACAAATCCATGGAGCAAAACGCTATCAGTGTCTATTAGCCATAGTAGCTATGTTCTACTTCCCTCTGTATACCAGTTGCCACTGGCACCAACTATAGGTTTTTGTGGGTGCTCAGCACCTATACCACGTGGCTCCAATGTGACCGCGTGTGAAGCCTTCAACACAACTTCTGGTAGAAACTGAAAGTCATGTCAGAGGTATCACAAGGCTTCAGATGTGACCTCTGAGGTCCCTATTTACTATACAGTAAACCAGAGTGGTACCTCTGGTTACATATGCTTCTGGTTATGAACGCTTCAGGTTACAAGCTCTGCTAACCCAGAAGTAGCTGCTCCTGGTTGCGAACTTTGCCCCAGGATGTGAACGGAAATTGCGCCCCAGAGGCGCACGTGCAGCGGGAGATCCCATTTGTGAAAGCGCGCCTCAGGATAAGAACAGTTTCAGCTTAAGAACAGACCTCTCAAACGGATTAAGTTCATAACCAGAGGTACCACTGTTAAGTTGTGGGTGAACATATCAGACGACACAGCGATTCTTCAAACAGCTCTTGTTTATTCACAGGCCAGGACAGAACTGAACTGAAGGGCTCAGTCAGCCTGCTTATATAGAGCTCCAGTACCACGTTACTGTAACAACTTTCTAAAACTATCCAATCACTGAACGTCACTTTCAATCCTTCATTTGCATAACTATCTACAGTATCCCCCTGCTGGCCCAGGGTGAGAACTTCAGTACATAGCAACCACTGTATATAGCTCTTCTGCTGTTTGAAGGAAAGATACGCACGAACATCATGCTAGCTAATGCTGTTGTGTAAAACCCATAGCCTCTTCTCCTGACTCTCACAGATTCAAAGCTAGACCAAAAGCAAACAGGACAGCATTAGGACATGCAACAGGACAAGACCATAATAGACAATGCCCTAGAGATTATTATACCCAGTTCTACATTCCTGAACCAATGGGACGGTGAATGATTCAGCAAGACATACACATTATCTTGCTTAGTTGCCATGGTAACTCAGTGCACCTGCTCTCTTATCTCTGAACATCCAGATGTGGGGGATGTGCTAACTCAAGACATGAACCAAGCACTATGTAATTTCACCCATTGTTCACATCACACCAACACAACGTGCATGCATTTCCTGTGCTGATGTGGCTTGGTGAATGCCATCAACACACTATGCATGTGCTAAAGCTTAGGCTGCTGTAATGAAACAAAGATATCTGCTTTTGCACATGTGCAGTAAAGCCCAATGCATCCTTGAAGCTTCTTGGAATTGCCCATCACTCAGGAAATGGGTAGTTTTCTGGAATTGGGAGTATCAGAATCTGAAGCAGATCCTGGCACGACCCCTAGAAATCAAGCAGTTTCTGTGCCAAATAATTTCTGGAGTCAAACTGTTTGGTCTACTCAGTCTCTAATTTTCCTGTCTATGCTTCCTGCATTTTCAGTTTGATGCTGCATTATACAGCCAGCAGTCTGAGTAGCTGCAATAAAGTCACACCCTAAGCCACTTCAGTTACATAAGAACATGATTCAGTGGCCATATAACCTGGTGAAGTTAGTCAGACTTGAAATTATCCTGACTTCACAGAGACTGCGCCAGTAGCCATAGAATCAAGATTGCCTAAGCATGATGCAATTTTAAATCAAGCATAATGGTGTTACTGTATGCGAAGTAATAGAAAAAAAGCTCTTGGAAATGCAACACCATCCGTACATTATTGATCGACTACTAAACCAAACTAAGTAGCACATCAATATATAGTTTTAATTAGGATACTGGAGCATGTGGAGACATCTGAGAAATGCTGGGAGACTTGGGGCCAGAGAGAGAGAGAGAGAGAGAGAGAGAGAGAGAGAGAGAGAGAGAGAGAGGGCTGGGGAATGGAATCTATCCAGTCTTGCAATGAAAAATATAGAGCTGTAGGAAAATCAGAGCCTTGGGAATAATTTCGAAGCTAAAATCACCAGTGCTTGAACAAGGTTATAGAACAGAATACAGGTGAAGATCACTGGAGCACATACGAGAAGGATGGGAGAACCTAGCATCATTGCCAGGAACAAGGCTTTCATGTTCCGCTGCTAATACTTTCCTTCATTGCAAATGCAAATGCTACTTTTATGTGCTTTAATTCCTGTGATAGAAGAGCATCATTGGCTCCCAGTGTATTTCCCAGATCAATGCAGAGAGTTGATTTTGACCTTTAAAGCCCAAAATGCCATAAGACCTGAAGGACCCTCTTCTCCATATTTATTTATTTAGAATGCTTAATAGTCACGCTTCAGCAAAAGCTCTCAGATGTACAGACTAGGACACAGCTGCACCCCTATCTAGACAAGGGTACCCTCTGGTAACCTCTAGGTTAGATTACTGTGATGTGTTATACATAGGGCTGTCTCTGAAGATGCTTCAGAAACTTCAGCTGGTGCAGAGTAAAGTGGCCAGGTTGATCACCAGGGCAAAATGGTTTTAGCAATCCTGGCCTGATTGCATTGGCTGCCAATTAGTTTCTGGGCCCAATTCAAAATACTGGTTTTGACCTATGGACAGAGCCGCCTTTCCCATAGGGCTTAGTGGTGACTCACGCCAGGGTGCCGGCCTCTCAGGGGCACCCAAGCAAGTGGGGGAGCTGCGTGGCTTTGCCGGCGGCCTCCCCTTTCCCTGCATGCCTGCCAGCTGTGCGCCACTAACCATAAGGCTGGTGGGCATGCAGCTTCCCTCCCAGGCCTCTGGAAGGATCGCTCTCCTCCCAAGGAGGCTTGGGAGGGCCACAACTTCACTCCCAAGCCTCTGCGGCGATCACTCTCCTGCAGCGGCATGGGGGAGAGTTGTCCCCCCGGATGGCTGGTAGTGCACACCTACAGCCACCCCAACACTATCTATTGTAATTTGGGGGCGCTGGGCGGATATTTGCACCCCGGCACCGCATCTGCTAAAGGCGGCCCTTCCCATGGAGCCTTAAATGGCTCAGGTCCACAATACAACACCTCAAGGATGGCCTCTTCCCATATGAACTGACCAAGATCTTGTAATCATAATCTGAGGTCCTTCTAGATGTGCCTCCTCCATAAGAGGTCCTGTCGGCGGCAGCATGGGAACAGGCCTTTTCTGCAGTGGCTCCCTGTTTGTGAAATGCTCTCCCTAGGGAAGCTCGCCTGGCTCCTTCATGACATATAGGCACTAGGAAACATCATTCCTCTTCTCTCAAGTCTTTGGCTGATTAAACAAGTTACAGCCTTTTAAACAGTGTGTGTGTGTGTGTGTGTGTGTGTGTTATTGTAGTATGTATTTTTGTATTTTTACAGTAGTACCTCAGGTTAACTACTTAATTCGTTCCGGAGGTCCGTACTTAACCTGAAACTGTTCTTAACCTGAAGCACCACTTTAGCTAAAGGGGCCTCCTGCTGCTGCCGCACCGCCAGAGCACAATTTTTGTTCTCATCCTGAAGCAAAGTTCTTAACCTGAGGTAATATTTCTGGGTTAGTGGAATCTGTAACCTGAAGTGTATGTAACCTGAAGCGTATGTAACCCGAGGTACCACTGTATATTGTAAACTGCCCTGTGAAGGGCAGCACAGAAAATTAATTAATTAATTATACGTCTAGAGTAGATTATATTGATATAAGATCGGCCAACAGTCTGACTCAGTATAAGGAAGCTTCTTATGTTCCAAAGTAAACTATAGATCATTGGAAAGATTCTCAATAAATATACTTAATGGCGTCTCACTTCTCCCTAGCATTTGCATTTTCCATTTACTAATACTAAAAATGATGCAAGTTTGCTTTCCGTTGCTTGTGAGCACACTGTTCGGGAAGCATTGCTGTTAATGATTGCCATTACCCCATAGATGCTCATATACGTACCTAGCTCTTAAAAGAAAACATCCACATTTATATCTTCCTCATGACATAAATTGCAGAGGTTTGTTTGTAGCACACCAGTTTTCAATTAACACAGAGAGGCATCTATTAATGCTTCCCGCCCCCCCTGGTAACCAGGAAGGGGACGGAATTTGATTGGAATGATTTCCTTGAATTTTTCTCTGCTCATAGACACTAATATGCCATAGTCGTGTTTTAATCAGAGCAAAATAAAATGCAAAGAGCCAAGTTAAGCAGATGGTAGTGAAGGTAACGCATAGTGACCTAAGACATTTTGCTGCCTGAGGTGAAGGACAACATGGCACATTCTCCTCGTGCCACAAACAGAAGCTGACTGGGCTGATTGTTAAATCATACTTCAGTACAGTGGTACCTCGGGTTCAGAACTTAATTCGTTCTGGAGGTCCATTCTTAACCTGAAACTGTTCTTAACCTGAGGTACCACTTTAGCTAATGGGGCCTGCTGCTGCTGCCGCGCTGCCGCCACACGATTTCTGTTCTCATCCTGAAGCAAAGTTCTTAACCCGAGGTAATATTTCTGGGTTAGCGGAGTCTGTAACCTGAAGCGCCTGTAACCTGAAGCATCTGTAACCCGAGGTACCACTGTACTTGTGAGGGAACAGTGTCCTACAAAGCACCTCAGGTTCCAGACAGATTAGCCCTATACAGTTTATTTGTTTGTTTGTTTGTTTGTTTCTTAATATATATGCACTGCTTGGTTGTAAAAACACACACAAAAAACCTCTCAAAGCGGTTTACAAAAAGGTAAAACAACAAAATCAAGGGGAGGGGAATACAACCATGCTTTAAAAATTATAAAAGTTAAAATACTAAAACAAATTAACATTTCTTCAACTTTCTAAACATCTGGGTAAAGGTAAAGGGTAAAGGGACCCCTGACCATTAGGTCCAGTCGTGACCGAGTCTGGGGTTGCGACGCTCATCTCGCTTTATTGGCCGAGGGAGCCGGCGTTTGTCCGCAGACAGCTTCCGGGTCATGTGGCCAGCATGACTAAGCCGCTTCTAGTGAACCAGAGCAGCACAGGGAAACGCCGTTTACCTTCCTGCCGAAGCGGTACCTATTTATCTACTTGCACTTTGACGTGCTTTCGAACTGCTAGGTTGGCAGGAGCAGGGACCGAGCAACGGGAGCTCACCCCGTCGCGGGGATTCGAACTGCCGACCTTCTGATCGGCAAGTCCTAGGCTCTGTGGTTTAACCCACAGCGCCACCCGCGTCCCCTAACATCTGGGTAGGCTTGTCTAAACAAGAATGCCCCTCAAGTTTGGGACCAGGATACCTAAAATACTGCCTTAGTGCCAACTAACAACTGTGTTCTGCAGAAGAGGACATCCTCCTGATAACATCTTATCAGAAGATCCCTTTCACATGACACCAGAATTGGACCTATAGTGTGGTTTATCTACCCTTTGGGAATTCCCACCCAATCATTCACAGTGCCCCATAGCACTCTAAGTCAATTGGTTCAGTGGGTTCTCCTCAGCCTGGACCTTTAGTATAGGGTTTGTGTAACTCCTTTGGCTTGAAGCTGTTGAACTAATGCTAGTATACTTGGAGGCTTGCTTTTGAATGCATGATTTTTTTTCCAGCCAATGCTATGGAGCTCTGTTGAGACTGCACCCTTTACAACTTGCAAAACAATTCCAACAATGAGATTTGTTAAGGCTTGGGCCAACCCCAAGGCTAAATGAAAGAAAGTACGGTAGTTTGGTCCAGGCATAGGGATTGTATTTATATGAATTGCTAAATTTTGCAGTTAGCTGCAAGCCTCACACAAAATTGATCATAGGCCTAAAGTATATAGCTGAATCAACTCATTTTAAAATAAATATGTAAGAAGATAAAAGACCCAGAGATGCAATAAAGAGCATAAAATAAATTTCCCATTGGTGACATCTCCTATAGCTAGAGATGGCTTTTGATTAATAATTAACAGGAGATAAAAGGAACACTTAGGCCTCTAAAAATGAGTCAAATTGGCAAGAAAAAAATGCTTCATGAATCGAGAACTCTTTACATCTATCTTTGTCACTTTGTAAATGCTTTTTCGGATACTTTTCTTTTTTGTTTAAGGCAACCACACATTGGGGAAATGTATTCCTTGGCTTAAAGTATGAGAAAAAAATGACACTCCATTTCTCGCCTGTTTCATTTTAAGCTAAATATTTCGTTGCTTTTGTTCCATATTCTTCTTGATGAAAAAAGTTTTCTTTGCAAATTACTATATTACTCATAGGCACAAAGGAACAAACAAGGTTGAATAAATGTACCCAGGTAGGCTTGGAAAAAGCAAGGAAATAGGGATAAAAGGAAGGGTGGTTTCTTTTTGGAAAAAAATATATATTATAAAAAGTGTGTTCATAAAGAAGAATATGTCAATCATCTCATGACTACCTAATATAAAAGTCCATGGATTTTATGAGAAAAACAATAAATATTTAAGATCAAGACCTTTTCTGTAACAAAGTGGAATAAACTCAGTGGTAACCAGGGCAACAACACCCACACCTTCCGTTCGTTCAATACTAATAAAATAACAACACAGAATTTTGAAAAGCAGAAAATGAGCGATCGGGTGTGTTAATATACTAATATACCAAGTAGCTCAAAATTTGTCATCTTTTCTTTGAGGCTCCAATCATACAGATTTTCAATAGTCACCATATTGCACATTGCTAATAATAAATAACTGAACTATAGTGTTTTTGTAAGGATTACTGAACCCGTTGCTGCTGAATGGAGTTTGGCTCTGCCCACAACTTTACACTGGCTTAACTCGCACCAGCTTTCTTTCTGCCAACTTCTTGTGAATAGGATTGCTCCCTTTTTATAGTCATCTCCTTGGAATTAAATGATAGAGAGAAGTAGCACTAAGCAAAATGTTCCATCAGTGCAAGCATTTCTCCTTGTGCAATGGAATGTTCTCCTCCTCTCCTTGCCCTGCACATCCCCTAAATTTGTTCTGGGTTTTCCCTCAAAAACTCTGGGACACATATGCGGACAAGGTGGGGGCATGCAGCGGTAGAAGCAGAAGATCCCATTGTGCTAAGTGTGAGTCCTTGCACCAGTGTAAAAAATTTACTTGGCCACTGCCCATTCTTTACATAAAATGCAATTGTTTGCAGTTGTTATTTGCCTCATTTTAATAAGGATATACCAAGAACAAGTTTTGAAGGGTGTGGTGATAAATTTGTACTCTAATCATTTATGCAGTTCCTAAGAGAACTTAAAAGTGTTGCATATACTGAGCTGAACAGAGTTAGGATCCAGCTTAAGTCACCTCTGCCCAGTACCACCTCTGCCAAAAGACCCTGGATGTCCTATTTGGGGGACTTACACTATCCTTGGCTCAGCCAGATGTGCTCTGGTTGAGCCAGGATGAGCAAGTTGCATGAGCCAGGGTTGGGGACTTGAGCCTGGCTGAGATAGGAGCCTCCCAGCTCAGCTGGAGATCTTTTGCATCCTAAGATGGTCAACCCAGTGGATCTTGCCATAGGATTTTCTAAAACCAGAAAATGTAGATGTTTAGATACTTAGAGGCTTGGACATCCTAAAGCAATTGAATCACTTTTCTAATTTGTGCCATGTCTTAAGAATTCTAGTGTGCTACGGAATTGGAAGGAAACCTCCCTGTATGTAATAAGAATTAATTCAATGATTCATATCCATGATTCTTTTTGTCCTGCTGATGAATAGAAGATTTGTTGCATTTAATCTGCTCAACTGCACAACCTCAAAAGATTTCGTTCTGCAGTCCTTGTTAGTCTAAAGTGGGAAAAGAGAGGCGTGAATTTTAGTATGAATTATTTCATGTTTTATTTTTAAAGGATCATGTTCTATTTAGATTGTAGTGCTCAAATGAGGTAAATGTCTATTTTCATCCTCAAAGTGTCCGTATATTCTGTTGTAAATATGACTTTGCTGTGGTTTGGCTGCGGGTCAAATGAGACAAGCAGTGGATTCCTAACATATATTAACTTTTGCAATAGCTATGTCCTGGAAGTCAAGAAAAATTAAATTGTCAGAGGCAGCCCAATGAATGCTGGACTCAAGACCACTATACCACTTAAATTTGGGGTTATCTTACTAGCCCCAATGGATTGGCTGGTTGTGTCTCCCCCTTACCTTCCTTCCTTGCCTCTGATGTGGATAAGGATGTACATATCCCTGGTTCCTTGCATGTGGTTAGTTGCTTGCATCTAGAGCTGAGATGGACCATTGCACAGCTGTTCAAATTCATTTCGTTATATGTAAGTTCATGTCAGGGGATGTGGGCATGAGCCAGGAGCCTGAAGTTCCACATTGTCACCACAAATCCAGGAAATAAAAATAATAAAAATACTAAAATTATATTTTAATTCATTAAAATAATAACGAATAATAAAAGATCAGCAATTTTCAGGTGTATTGGAAAATTGCCGCCCCCATTCTGATCAACCAGTTCATAATTGCTCCTCGGGATCCCGTTTCCACAACTTTTGCATGTTGAGCACCTTCCTTGCATTTTCATCTTCCTCTTTTCTTTAGACTGATTATGTGGCTACAGCATTCTGAACTTCATTTAATAACTACAATGTGGTTTTTGGATTTCTGCTTTGTGGGCTAGCTTCCATTCAGTCAATCCTGATTCGGTTTAGAACTTTTGACCTGCCCATGCCCAGGTGAGCTATAATAGATGTAAATTGGTGCTTTAATATCTGATGGGAAGAAAAGTAAGCATCCCCCAAACAAGAAAACTGCATGTTTAATTATTTATTGCAACCATTGTCAGGCCACTATTCCAGGGTGCTAAAATGCTATTCAGGTGCAGCATTATATATGCAGACATAATTGTTTTTATTACCTACGGGACCGCCTCTCCCGGTATGCCCCATGAAGGACCTTAAGGTCCATAAATAGCAACACCCTAGTGGTCCCAGGCCCTAAGGAAGTTAGATTAGCCTCAACCAGAGCCAGGGCCTTTTCAACACTGGCTCTGGCCTGGTGGAATGCTCTGTCTCATGAGACCAGGGCCCTGCAGGATCTGATTTCTTTCCGCAGGGCCTGTAAGACAGAGTTGTTCCACCTGGCCTTTGGCTTGGAGTCAGTTTGATTCCCTCCCCCTCTTTCTTTTTTCCTTTCTCCTCCTGTGATGAGGCTGCATTTTAATGTTTTAATGTTGTATTTTAATCTTGTTTTTAAGTTGTATTCATTCAACTTGTTTTTATTATTGGCTGTTAGCCACCTTGGCTGGGGAGGGCGGGGTATAAATAAATTTATTATTGTTATTGTTGTTGTTATTATTGTTATTGTTACAAAGCGGAGAAATCTGTGGCCTTGCAGATGCTGTTGAACCCCATGGGCGAGAGCCAATATAAAGCTGGTGGGTGTCTTCTCATGCAATAAAGTTTCTCCTTTCTCCTCAAAGCCTGCTCTGCAGCATTGGTTTACCTTCCATAGAAGATTTTTGAGGTACATGGTGAAGTGGAGGGGAGAGAAACTGGAAGTTCCATTGTGCTAGATCATTTTCATTCTGCATGTGGATATGTGTTGTGCAAATGGGAGGACCTCAGTGAATATTACCTCATGGCCCATCAGTGGTCAAGGATGGTGGGAGCTGTAGCAACATCTGGATGGTTATGGGTTTTCCCCCACTGATATATAAGTACACAGAACGTGGGATATAAGAATATAATAACTGAATCAGGCCCAAAGTCCATGTACTGGGGACAAAACTTTCTTTCCAAAAATGGCCAGATGTTACCAGGAAGCTCACAAGCAAAAAGATGATGAAGATCTCAGTTTCCATTGCTCATCTTCAGCATTCTACTAATCAGCAAAAACAAATTCTTCTTCTAAATATGGAAGTTCCCATGCTGGCTACAACAGCCGTATTTTGTCCTCAGTTTATTTCCAGTCCACGGTGCTTTCTCGTATGCTTTGTTTCATCCCATCTCCACATAATGTATGATATTAAAAATACCTGCAGAAAATTGCATCTAAATATGTGCTTTTAGATGCCTTCTCTCAAAACACAAAATTTGGTGTGCTGGAGATCGCATCAGAACGTTTGAGAAGTGCAAAAGGTGGTGGATGACAAAGCCCTAATCTGTGCATTACTCTTGGAAGTGGGGAGTCAGATCTACTCATATTGGAAGTCTCAAAGATCAAATTGCCCAAGCATTCCTGCTTCCTTCTAGATAAGTATAAGCAAATGCAATTGCAAAGGGTGAATGAGACTGCATCAACAGAAGCGTAGCATCCTGATCAAGGGAAGTAATAGTACCACTCTACTCTGCTTTGATCAGACCACACCTGGAATACTGTGTGCTGTTCTGGGCACCATTATTGAAGAAGGATATTGACAAGCCAGAATGTGTGCAGAGTAGGGTGACCAAGTTGATTCTGTAAATTAAGCCTTATGAGAAATGATTGAGGGAGTTGGGTACGTATGCTTAGTCTGGAAAAGAGGAGACTGAGAAGGGGTTGGACTAGATAACTCTTGGGTCCCTCCCAACTCTATGATTCTATGAAATATCCAAAGGGCTGTCACATGGAAGATGGAACAAGCTTGTTTTCTCCTACTCCGGAGGGTGCTGGAAATTGTACCTCTGTGCATGTGTCTTGTGCAGTTGTCATGTGCCTTAAACACCTGGTATTTACACAGCCAAAATTCCTTGAAAATTTGCTCCTAGGTAAGAAGAAAACAGAGGTCTCTCTCATTGGAGATGCCAGCTTATGATGCAGAATATTGAATGCCGTTCCTAGTACATCAGTTGATGCAAACGTCACATTCCTTGATCTTTCCTATTGCAAATCCACACCACAGCTGTAAATAATCTATGTTCATTTGAACTCCCACAAAAAAAGATTCTGGTTAGATATCTCTTCACACTTGGTATGCATAACTTGCCAGAATAGCAACAAACAAATAAATCATCAAGGAATGAGGGTAGAGAGAAACAAACAAGCAGATGGAGATGTCTATAAAAATCCCCTAAGAAGTTTTCACTGATGCATCAATAAGAGCAAATTCTTCAAAAACACTGTCCAAGTCCATAGCCTATTCAGCTAAAAATGTGAAAGAGATGGATTTTTGGGGGTTTTGTTTAAAAAGGCAATCCTTTAGAAAAAGCTCTGTAAAGATTTTTGGAAGCTTTGAAAGTTGTAAGCACTTTTGTGCACTGGCTTTTCCCTGCTTCTTTCCTGCTCCACGTGCTAAGAGCTCATGGCAGCCATGAATCAAATTTTTGCTGGGTCTTTTATTCATTGGCATAAGAGCCTTGGTTAAAATGCTACAGCAGCAGTGACACTAATTTGATCCTATAATTAGTTTTGCGAGCGTTTCCTCCCCTTCCCAACGCTGATGTCGGTTGCATGTGCCACAAACACTGATGAGACTGTTGTGCATTCGAAATACAAAAGGCACACAGTACTTTGGAACACTTTTGTGGAGTTCTTGTTTCACTGTTATATTATCAGTGGATCCATATCTGGTTAAGTGGTTAGTTTTGGAGAAAGCCTTGGAAGGACTCATTATAGTTAGCGTGATCTGCTGGATCCAACTAAAGAACCATTTGGTTCACTGTTCTACTCACACAGTGGCCAACCAGATGTTCCTGGGAAGCCCACAAGCAGGACCTAAGTGCAATGATCATGCTCATCTTTCCTAGTAAGAATAATGGCTCTGGCTCTGGAGATAATATTGCCAGTAACTGGTACACAGAGGTCCACTGCCTCTTGACAGTGGAAGGAAGACATAGCCAAAATGGCTAGCAGTCACTGATAACCTTATCTTCCATGAATTTGTCTAACCTCCCATGAAGCTATCCAAATTGCCAACCATCACTCCATCTTATAGGAACAATTTCCACAGTTTAACTGCACCTACTAATACGTTACAAACTTCACTGGAAGCCCTCCTGAAGGTGAGGCAATGGAAAACCAGAAATTAAAAGGGACTTCTTAGTAGTTGTACAACACTCTCCTGAGAGAGCTTCACTTAGCATCTACTTTATTGTCCTTTTTTTCTCAAAAGTCCCTGCCCAGTCCATTTTAAGCCTGCTGACTCTTTGGTTCTGTTTTTATAACTGTGTGCCTTTTAAAGTGTTGTTGTTTTTTAAATGCTATTATCTCAGTCACTTCATTTTTTTATATATATAAATTGCTGTGGGAATACAACTGAAGGGTTGTATAAAAATTATAATCAACCAAATAATTGAATTGGATGTCCATTTTTATATCTTGTGTTACTGTGCATTTTTTCATTTAGGATTTTTTTAAAAATGCTCAGAGGTTATTGTAAAATGGCTTAATTGTTGTTTTGTGTGAGTGTGTGTGTGTGTGTGTGTGTGTATTAATATTTACAGTTTAAAAATCAAATACTTCTTTTTCTCCCTTGGTCATAGCTTTCCATTTGGTTTCTTGGTGAATGCTCTATATATTCTCAACATGTTTTTTATGCCCTATGTACACAGCTATTGAAACACTTGAGGGCTTTTTCATTAGCATTTTATTTTGATTTTCAAAGTGCATTACAAGGGTCATTCAAATCCCACTGATCTCAGTACTCATAATCTAGGTACTGATCCTGCAAGTGAATAATCTAAGTAGGGACGCCTTCCAATAGTGGGAACCCACTTGCAGAAGCTATGTAACTTTCCTTCTTCTCTAGGGAGTTTTAAGCATTTCTTAATAGCAGGTTAGGGGTCACAACTGACTCTCTATCTTAATATCTAATGGAGAGCCCAAGATTGCTAAAACAAATATGTTCCGATTGGTAATGGCAAAAAGTAATGAATGTAATGGTGTTTGAGCACTGGTGATTACAAAGAAGGAGAGTGTCCACCCCGAATCCAAGATGGCATATCTTACTTACACCATGTACCATCATTCATATGCCCACTAGTTGAAAATTGTAGTTCAGGTTTTATTATGTCAGCACGTTGAATTCACTGGCAGTATTTGTACTGAAATCCGTGAGCATGGGGAAAATTGAATCTTACTAAACAAGTTATGAAGATTTGATAAGGAGAAAACTTAACACATGGCCATGGCCATTTCCTTAACGGACTCTTCAAAACATTGTAACATCTAATTAGATATACCTAAGTAATGATTATTCCCAGAAAGTAGCAATTATAAAGACTTAAGTAATGGTTACTCTCGTAATTTAGCAATTGGGTTTGAAATGCTTTTGGCATATATTCAACCTTGTCTACCTCTTATTGCATTATGAAAGAGCACTACTGTTTATTCTATAAGAACTTTAACTTAATGTAATCATTTTTCGTTTTAAAAATTTGATACACTAGTAAAAATGATGGAACTAGAAAAGGACGATTAAAAATAACCTGTTTAATTTAATTGTCTTGCGGTAACCTTCCATCGTTTTTACTAGTTGGCAGTTCGAATCCCTGCGACGGGGTGAGCTCCCGTTGCTCGGTCCCAGTTTCTGCCAACCCAGCAGTTTGAAAGCACACCAAAAAGTGCAAATAGATGAATAGGTACCGCTCTGGCGGGAAGGTAAATGGCATTTTCATGTGCTGCTTTGGTTTCGCCAGAAGCGGCTTAGTCATGCTGGTCACATGACCCGGAAAAACTGTCTGGGGACAAACGCCGGCTCCCTCGGCCTGTAAAGCAAGATGAGCACTGCAACCGTAGAGTCGTCCATGACTGGACTTAACTGTCAGGGGTCCTTTACCTTTACCCTTCTCTTTATTCTCTCTTCCCTCCCTACACTGCCAAGACAGAATCAGGGTCTAGTGACAAAACTGATTCCTAGGTGGCTTTTTTCACGAATGATCAAGCAATTTTAAAGCACCTTTGTTTCACAGTCTCCTTCAAACATTCAGAAACATGGGATACAGCCATGTTTGTAAAACTAAGATCTCAAGACTTGAACCAGACCTGTCTTCTAGACGTCCATTCAGATGAATCAGCAGTGGGTGGCATTTTGGGGCTGCCCTGCTCACCTGACCTCAGTTTGGTTGAATTGATGCAGCAAACTGAGTTGGAGAGCAGGTGTGTGTGTGTGTGTGTGTGTGGAAACAGTGACGTTGCTCCTGCCAGAAAGTCGTCAAACAAAGCTACTAGTATTGATGGCTAGGCTCTGCCTCCATGGCTGGAGGCAGTAATGCTTCTTAATACTAGTGACTAGAAGCCACAGGAGAGGGGGGGTGCTCTTGTGCTCGTGTCCTGTTTGCTGGTTTCCCAAAGGCACTTGACTGGCCACTGTGAGAAAACGATACTAGAGCAGACGCTTAGACTTGATTTTATCGGAACTGAGTGAAAATGGTGGCTACCAGCAGTGAAAAGACCTTTGGATTGATTCGACAGAAACACCAGCGTGAGAGGAGATGTTGCAAACTTATAGAGGGGAATCATAGACATAAAATCCACACAGAAACACATCAGTGCTTGTTTTAACTCGCTTGTGGGAACAACTCAGAGGCTGTGAAAGAAGGAAGGTTAACAACAGAAAGAATTAGAGGAACCATCGGAAGTGACTATGAAAAGCAGTAGGAGTATGAGATGATCAGAACCCTCCAAACTTGAAGCATGGGAAGTCCTATTAAAAATTTATAATTTGGCAGTATATTTGGATTATTTGATATGTATAATTTGGAATATTTACTGTGATTTGATTGGATTGTTAAAGTGGAAAATTTAATAAAAATAAATAATAAAAAAGAGAGAAAAGGATACTAGACTAGGTGGACCATTAGCCTGATCCAGTGTACTCTTGTTATGTTCTTAAGGAAAACCACTGCTGAACATCTTTCCTCCCTTATCAAACTGCATATGGCTGTGTGCCAGGTTTACACTAGAACTAAGGTGTGTGTTGTTTTTTCCATGCTCAATAGGGGAAAATGCCCCAGGTTCAGTTGCTGCATCTCCAGGTAGGCTTGGAAATTCCGGTGTTTGCAGCCATGGGGAGGATCTTCCAGTCAGTGTAGACCAGCAGTCTTCAACCTTTTCAGACTTAGACCCATGTTTAATCCAAACTTGCATATTTGGATCCATTTAACTTTTTAACACCTATCGGTACAGTGATAGTGCTGATGTTGTGATTCACCTTACATCAGAACAACAACACCACAAACTGGCTTCTACGTATAAAATCAAATTTACTAGAATAATAGCTAGAATAGAGATAGACTTGTAACTATTCAAGCAACAAACATACTAAGGTGCCATATGTTTACAGTATCTCCTGGCTTTGTTTTGCACATGGCACCTTAGTTTGTTTGTTGCTTGAATGGCTACAAGTCTATCTCTATTCTAGCTATTATTCTAGTAAATTTGGTTTTATATGTAGAAGCCAGTTTGTGGTGTTGCTGTTTTGTTGCATTATTATTACTGTCACCACATTTGATACTTTGTGTATATACCTCACCTTACATCAGGCCACAAACCAGTAGAGGGTCTGACCCACCAGCTGAAGACCAATCATGTAGACAGTACTAAGCTGGACAGATCAATAGTTTGACTTGGTGTAAGACAGCTTCCTTTTCATGTAGCCTAGAGGGGGCAAACCTTTTTCAGCACATTTTTCCTTCAGGGTTCAAATCCTCACTCAGCCATGAAGCCCCTTGGGTCACTTTGAGCCAGCCACTGTCTCTTAGCTTAATCTACCTCACAGAGGGGGACAATTGTGTCCGCCTTCTTGAGCTCTTTGGAGAAAAGGTGGGATGAAAGAATGAATGAATGAAATTGTATAGATATACTATTTTATGGTTTATTTTGGAACTGCTATAACCAAAGCTTTCTGGAGGACATGAATGCCTTTAAGTTTTGGTTTGTTTGTTTTTAATCTAAAGTAAAATGTTATAAAGTTAATGATGTCCCCGCTGCTGAGGAACTGCAAGGCAAAGGAAGATAAATGTACTTTTTGTTCCTGGTACTTAATGATTCTTTAAAGTACTCTTCCCCTTCCGCACACTTTCCAGAAAATATGACTAATATAATAAGACCAATGTTCCTCCTAATGTAGATGTTTAATGTGCTCCTAATGACATATAAGCTATGAAAGAATGGGGGGGGGGGGAGAGAGAGACTGGGCTTGTATTGGGAAAGATGTTGATTGAGTGTTAAGACATGGAGGGGAAATACTGGCTTCAGGCAGCCCTTTTGCTTTACTTATTTATGTGATAAAAATAAGATTTCTAAAATGGAAACAGCCAGAGCCTGTTTCATATTACTATGACAAGTATAAGATGTAGGGCATGCAGATATTTTGGCTCAAAACCAACAGGCTGATTAAATTTGATAGCCTCGTAATAGTATTTTATAAGACTTTTGCAGAGGTGTGGGGTGGTGTTTTTTCCTTCCTTTTAAATGTGCTTGCATGCTGAATAAGCTCTTTGCCATCGGTTTGCAATGCCCCCCCACCCTTTCCAACGCTTTACTTCTTGGTTAAAAGATCTGCTAAATTTAATATATACTGAAGGGCAAGCAAATGGGAAATATCTAAACTGCTCTGACACTCGAACAAGCAAAGTGGCAAAATATGAATTTCACAGGCTAGGCTCATACTTTGTTATCTTATCTGTTGAAAAGCACTTTACAGCTGGAAAGCACCCTAACAGCAACTGCGCTGCTTTTGATCAGCAGGAACATCTTACATTACATCTGGTGAGATGCATATCAAAACCAAATGCATAAATAAATGACAAAGTTCATTTACAAGTTAACTAGCCTTGGGAAAGACATCTATACATTTCCAATTGCCCTGGGAAACAAAAGATGCTTCCTGCCTACTTCCCCTAAGACGCAAGACAATTTTATTTTCGTTTGTTGTCATCTGCTTTGTGTAATTTTTCTATTCTTCCTGTCAGAAACAAACCACATTAGAAAGTGGTCAGATTAAAAAAAATCTAGTTTATGATATAAATCATATAATCACAGTAGTGTGGGGGTGATTTGGGAACAGCTCATAATTATGAAGATGTTCAGCATGATTCTAGCATTTCTTACAATACAAGGTTTATTTAAAGAAGAAAATCACCAGGGAAAAAGAAAACCTCAGGCATTGGTCAAAATCTTTTCATTCGTTGTGAAAGGGCAGGTTCCAACCAATGCAGGTTTATTGTCATTATTATTATTATTATTATTATTATTATTATTATTATACATTTATTGTTGTTGTTGTTTAGTCATTTAGTCGTGTCCGACTCTTCGTGACCCCCTGAACCAGAGCACACCAGGCACTCCTGTCTTCCACTGCCTCCCGCAGTTTGGCCAAACTCATGCTGGTAGCTTCGAGAACCTGTCCAACCCTCTCGTCCTCTGTTGTCCCCTTCTCCTTGTGCCCTCAATCTTTCCCATCATCAGGGTCTTTTCCAGGGAGTCTTCTCTTCTCATGTGGTGGCCAAAGTATTGGAGCCTCAGCTTCAGGATCTGTCCTTCCAGTGAGCACTCAGGGCTGATTTCCTTCAGAATGGATAGGTTTGATCTTCTTGCAGTCCATGGGACTCTCAAGAGTCTCCTCCAGCACCATAATTCAAAAGCGTCAATTAATAATTAATAGATTTATTAATTAATAGATTTATTAATTGCCTTCTAAACCACCATCTCAGGGCAATTTACACAGATAATGAAGGATAATTAAAAACAGATAACATCACAAAAACAAAAACATTTATTCAGCTGGGAAAGCCTGCTGGAACAAAAATGTCTTCAGTTGCTTCCAGAAAGTGCAGATGTAATGGGTACCTGTAGCATCTCAACAGGAATGCTGCTTATAGAATCATAGAATTGTTGAGTTGGAAGGGACCCTGAGGGTCATCTAGTCCAACCCCCTGCAATGCAGGAATCTCAACTATAGCTTCTGTGATAGGTGGCTGTCCAACCTCTGCACAGAACAGGGACATCCACACTAAAGTCCTACTCCAAGTCACTGTGGAGCGGGCTTCTAAGCTCTTTGAAACTTACAGGAGAAACTCTTCCACAGACTGCAGCAATCTACTGGGTGTATAATGGCTGAGGCAGTCTCTTATTTCATAGACTCATAGAATCAATTGTAGAGTTGGAAAGGAACCTTGAGCATCTTCTAGTCCAATGCAGGGATATGCGGCTGTCCCATACGGGAATCGAACTTGCAACCTTGACATTATCAGGACCCTGCTCTAACCAACTGAGCTATCTAGGCTTAAAAGCCTATGTGATGTAGTAAGTAGATGCTTTGAGATGTGAGACTTAAATCAGGTGCAAGTCTTTCCTCATCCATTGACTGATTTGGGTGATTGGGGGCAAGTCGCTTGGGGCTATTTTAATATTTTACAGGGTTGGGGTTTTTTTAGGATATAGGAACTGAGTCAGATGATTCACCCACCTTGCCCAGTATTTTCTACAACTGGGGTCTTCCATGTGGCCCCTCCTTGTTGTCTGCCAAAGCCCTTCACAATTTATACATTTCTATCATGTTGCGGGTGGCGCTGTGGGTTAAACCACAGAGCCTAGGACTTGCTGATCAGAAGGTCAGCGGTTCAAATCCCCACGACGGGGTGAGCTCCCATTGTTCTGTCCCCTGTTTCCGTGTGCTGCTCTGGTTCGCCAGAAGTGGCTTAGTCATGCTGGCCACATGACCCGGAAGGTGCGCCGGCTCCCTTGGCCAATAAAGCGAGATGAGCGCCGCAACCCCAGAGTCGGCCACGACTGGACCTAATGGTCAGGGGTCCTTTACCCTTTATCTTATCATGTTGCCTCTTACTTGCCTTTTCTTAGAAATGGGCAGATCCAGGAAGGTTGTTCTTACTCAATGACACAGGTCTCAGTGCCGAACTACAGTGGGGCTAGCTGGTTGCTTGTTTGTTTTTTCGCCTCAGGTGATGCCTCCAGAGGTGCGCCATTGAGGGTCCCAGCCTGTGTGTGTGTGTGTACACAAATGTGCACAAATGTGTATGTGCCAATCTAGTCTTGACCCAGGTGAAATAAAGCCTAGTTTCACCCCTGTGAGGTCTGATCGCTGAGGCATTACTGAGAAACCTAGTTGTCTGGCATTGCTTCTTCCTCCTTAGCTTTCCAATTTCTATGCCCTGAAGCAATTTGTCCTGCTCCTCTTATGGGGAAGAATAGGATCATGGTCAATGGTATCCTGGGGCAAATTCACACCACCCTTCTCATTTATTTCCTGTTTTTATTTTAGTAACGAAAACCTCACAAGAAGCATATGTTTCTCTAGAAATTTTAAACTTTATGTCAGGCATTCTTTCATTTCCTGACAGGGTATGATTGATTTGGTAATGAAGTGCAGATGAGGTGTCTGAAGACCCATTCCTGAGGGATTTAACACGTGATATTGTATCTTTATTAGCCTATCAGAATTTTTTTTAAAAACCTTGGCAAAGAAATAATATCACTTTGACTTCCCAGCTGGCATATTCATATATATAAGAAGTAAATACAGTGGTACCTCGCAAGACGAATGCCTCGCAAGACAAAAAACTCGCTAGACGAAAGGTTTTTCCGTTTGCGAGTTGCCTCGCAAGACGAATTTCCGTATGGGCTTGCTTCGCAAGACGAAAACGTCTTGCGACTTTGTTTCCTTTGTCTAAATACTAATTCGCAAGATGAAAAATTCGCTAGACGGCAAAACTTGCGGAACGAATTAATTTCGTCTTGCGGGGCACCACTGTAATCAGTTTATATGCACATGATTTCCTATACCGTAACCAAATATAAATAGAGTTTTATATGGATAGGTCAAATCTAGATACAATATTCTGCCTGACTGAGGGAGCTATAAAACCTCACAAATAAAGGGTCCCATGGATAAAACAGAATGGTTGAGTGCTGGAAGATAAGTAGAACCAAAATGTTTAGTTTTCTGACTGGTTGATACTCTCTCACCTGAGTTTGTGACATTATTAGCAAAGATAGCTAAACAGTGTAACTCAAGGACATAAAATTGTTTCCAGGGGACCAAAATGAGGATCAAGCAATGAGTTCTATCAAGGTTGACATTTCCAAGTGTGGAAATCTTGCTTTCCTTAACCCATTATTTTATATAGATTAAAGCCCTATACATATAGTCATTATAGGATGCATGCAACTGCTGCTTTGAACCTGTGCAAAACTCAAAGTTACTTTGAGTTTGCCTTTCTGGTTGGGTTGGGTGGAGTAGAAATATATTTCAAGCCCCCGCCCAAAGGTAGGAGCTAACTGGTCCCATTCCACCACTTCTCCACTGGAAGCTGAAGCATTCTGGGCCTGCTTTTCAATCCCTTCCTACATGTTTCCATGTAGTTTGCCACTAAAATCAGGACGCTAAATATGTTTACTTTGATAGCAGCACCTCTAATTGTACATTACTGTACATGGCAATTTCAGGATGGGAACATCAATCAAGTCGATAGACAGGTGTTGATCAGACTAGCAGTTCCTTGAATGCTAGCCAGTGCAGATTAGGATACATAATGAATCACTGCCCTTTGAAGGTCGGCATCGAAGCCCAGTGCCGAATAGCATCTAACTTGGCATTATCTGCAGATATAAGCAGGTCTGAGTCAAAACAGAAGTTTTGTGCTGGAATCCAATCTGTGTCTACCAATAATGGTTGGGATCATGCTTGCTAGTCCTGTCACCCCACTATCACCAAATCACCACAGATTTGAGGCCACACATGCCTGCAGTGTGTATAAACTCAGTATGCATCATCTATTTCCTACCTTTTTGAAGACTTCCAACTGCATGGTCTGAGTGTATATTGGCACTATGGGCCATAACTCAGTGATAGATCATCTTCTTTGCATTCAGAAGGATCTCCCCCATCTAATGCCCCCAGATTGAACAGACCCACCCTGTGCTATCCAGGGGCAACTCACCCCATATCCAGCTCTGTATTAATTTGGTGTGTGTGTGTGTGTGTGTGTGTGTGTGTGTGTGTGTGTGTGTGTTTAATTAGGATTTTTGCTCAAGTTGCCCAGGAATCCCAGATGTGGCAGCCCCTGCATTGTGGAACTCAGGTGCACCTGGCACCACAATTGCAGAAGGATAGTGTCAAGCTGGAATGTGCGCAGAGGAGGGCAACCAAGATGATCAAGAGGAGATGGAGACGATATATGATACCCATCTTCAAATATCTGTGAAGGGCTGTCACACGGAAGATCCACAGAGAAACTTACGGTCTTCAAATAAAAACATCTTGAAGGTCCCAGGCCACAGAGAAGTTAGGCTGGCCTCAACTAGAGCCAGGGCTTTTTCGGCTGTGGCTCCGATCTGGTGGAACACTCTGTCACAAGAGACCAGGGCCCTGCGGGACTTGACATCTTTCCGCAGGGCCTGCAAGACAGAGCTGTTCCACCAGGCCTTTGGCCAGGGCACAGCCTGACTCCCTCCCTCAGCAATCTTCGCGGAGCTCTGGCCCAATGGTTGCCAGTGGCTTGAATTAATTAATTTTTATAATGAATGATTTTAGAATGTTGTTTATGCTGTACTTTTGTACTGTTTTATTGTTGTTAGCCACCCTGAGCCCGGCTTCGGCTGGGGAGGGCGGGATATAAATAAAATTTATTATTATTATTATATTATCGAGCAAGCTTGTTTTCTCCTGATCTGGAGTGTAGGACCTGTACAATCCATTGGGATTCAAGTTACAAGAAAGAAGATTCTGACTCAACATTGGGAAGAACTTTCTGACAGTAAGAGCAGTTTATTAATGGAATGGACTCCCTTGGGAGGTTGTAGACTCTGTTTCCTTGGAGATTTTTAAGCAGAGGTTGGATGGCTTTGTCACTGATGTTTTGCAAGGGGGTTGGACTAGATGATCCTTAGGGTCCCTTCCAACTCTACGATTCTATCAGTCATACAGCTTTTGGTGAATGCTGAAAACACATCTCTTCACCCTGGCTTTTGGCACCTGAGACACTTCAAGGTAGTGAGAGAAGCATGCTGTTCTCGGGAATCAAAACCGTAAAATGGAACTAAAAACATGCAGGTTCTTTATACATTACATTCAATTAATATATAAACTGAGTACCCAATAGCAAAGCTGTGCAGGTAAACAACTGTACACTCCTTCCCCTGAAGACTTGTGCATGTGCAGAAACAACTTGTATCTGTGTTCAGTGCAATGTGCGAAGAAGTCTATATTGATTTCTGATTTGAGGTTTTCCTTCCCTAGCTAGATTTAGGGCCTGTCACTTTACAGCAGAATAAATTTTATTCTCCTTGTTCTTGACTCTTGCAGGGGTGACATATTATTCTCTTTCCCTCAGTATTTGATTTTGTGTTTGTTTTCCCATGGACCCCTAAGCAACGATTTCCAGACCTTCTTTGTGCTTTCAGTTCTTTGGGTCAGGCGGAGGGTGGTAGCTTGGCTTGTAAGATATATTTGCAGTGACTGAACGGGTGTCTGTTCCACTTTCACCTCATGCCCTCAACACCACAGCTGAAGAAATTCACTTTTATAAATAGAATATCTATTTGCCTCTAAATTCCAGCTACGAACTTGCCCTGGTAGCCTCTGAGAATCTAATTTTGTTCTCTGTGGAGCTGATTCTTCTCTTCCAGTCACCCACTTAACACTCTGGCATAGGGGTGTCACTCTTGGTTTGCACTGTTGTAAGTTATAGAACAATAGGTCCACTGTAAAGAGCTGCTCCTTCATTAATGAAAGGGGCGATGATGTCAGGGTGTCATTTAGTGGGGACAGTAATGATGTTCCACCTGTGATTAATCCAACTGCCTTCTCTGGCCAGCTCACTGGTTCAACACATTAAGTACTGATCACTATGACTAATCTAATAGGCCTGTGGACTAGATATGCATGCCAGAAGTCCTTTTTGGAAGCATGGATATTACCCATGGTTATATGATGTGCAAGAGACGTTATCACGAGGACAACTGCTTAGTCATTTGCAACCTCAGATCTCCTTCACTGATCTATAGGTTCTATATATACATTAATAATATTTCCAGGTCAAAAGCTTTTCACTGTCTATCTGAAACTGCAAGATGCTCAGAAATGCTATCAGCATACATATTTACTCCCAAGTAAGCTTCAGTGGAAAGGGACGTGGATGGCACTGTGGGTTAAACCACAGAGCCTAGGACTTGCCTATCAGAAGGTCGGCGGTTCGAATCCCCGCGACGGGGTACCTCCCGTTGCTCGGTCCCTGCTCCTGCCAACCTAGCAGTTTGAAAGCACATCAAAGTGCAAGTAGATAAATAGGTACCGCTCCAGCAGGAAGATAAATGGTGTTTCCGTGCGCTGCTCTGGTTCACCAGAAGTGGCTTAGTCATGCTGGCCATATGACCTGGAAGCTGTACGCCGGCTCCCTCGGCCAATAAAGTGAGATGAGTCGGTCACGACTGGACCTAATGGTCAGGGGTCCCTTTACCCTTTACCTTTAAGCTTCAGTGGGTGACATCCATTTGTCTGCGCACCAGTGGAACAGGCTTCCTCTTGTGCATTGGGGACTCTATTTCCTTTCCTCTGCGCACCCCCAAAATCTACTCTGGAAGGTTGGAGGTAAGGATGGGGAGGTTCACATTTTATTGAGAAGCTCCCTAATTTGCACACTGACTTCATAGATGTGGAAGCAAGCGTGCATAGATGTATCTCTGTGCCTGATATTTTCACTGTCAGTGCCTTATAGCCACTACATTGACTGTCATATTCTGTCTTCCCTGATTGTACCTCCCAATTTTTATGTTTCTTTCTATTGATTTTTTTTAAAAAAAATCCATGTTATATTAGGGCTGTGCAGTCACCACCGCCACCCCCCATCTTCTTTCCTGAGAAATGAAACCATGCTGACTTGAGAAACACCCAGAGGTCAAGAGGGGAGGTGGTGGAAATGTGGGGTTTCATTTTGATAAAATGATAAAAAAAATCTAGCTTTTATTCACTGTGAGTTATTTTCCCATTCCAGTCACATTGATTTGGGGGAGGAATGCTGAAATAAATAAAGAAATTTGCTCTTTACATGGGTCATTTTCTCCTAGGGTTGTCATATTTCAAAAAGGAAAAACCAGGACACCCCGAAAGTGAGCTTTCCCAAAAGCTAGGAAAGTGTGATGTTCCTTATTCTTACCTGCAAATGGTAAAGTCTGCTATTCCTTGAGAGTAGCTCCATCATTTAGCAAACTTTATTCCCTCAGAAGGGGCAACCAAGTCTGCAATGTTTCAAAAAAGAAGCAGTTGGAAACTACTTTAAAAAATAAATTTTAAACGTTTCCTGCAAGGAAACCTTTGGGTGAATCTGCTTGAAATGGTGCAAGCTTGGTGTGTGTGTGTGTGTGTGTGTGTGTATCTTCTGAAACTATATACTCCTGTTTTATTGTTTGTTTAAAAAAGAGAGTCCTCCAGCACTATCAAGAGAAACCCTGAAAAGGATGACTAAGCTGTACTGAATTGCAAAAATTGCTGCAGTTATTATGAGACATATAAAATGTAACCACAGCCGGTGCTCTTAAAATATAGAGTGTTTAACATATATAATGTTATAAGGTTAGACAGATATAGATCATTGCATTATAATGTACATAACTCAACATCTTTCTTTTATGTTTATGTTTATGATTACATTTATACTTTTGAATGTAAGGAAGTGTAGCTAAATAGACAGATGATAGAATATATAAGATTAAGCTTTTACATTGTTCCAATATTCTTCCCCTCTACTTCTGGGCTGGAGAATCTGTGGTCCTGCAGATGTTAATGGACTTCTACTCAGCCAAGCATGGGCAGTGTTTGATGATGAAAGGTGTTGTGCAAGTTAAGGGACATACTTTAGCTTCCCCATCCAGTAAGCAATAAAGACTTGCTTTTGTTTCACTTATTACACATGCTAAATTAGGGCATGGTGAGGAAGGGAGAAATTTTACAGGTAAAGTTTCTGCAACTGCACCTGTTGAATTTCTGCCTAGTTACTAAAAGTTAACATGGAAGCTCTTCCTAAAGCTTAGTCTACATTTGGTACAGATTCTGTCCTCTGGGTCAGCAGAAAATGACTTTGCTCCATCATGTATGTGACAGCCCTTCAAATATTCGAAATCACCTCTTAATCAGTGCTTCTCCAGGTTAAGCACACCTATCTTTACTCGTAAGGCTGCAATCCTTACCCCACTGACTTAAATTCAATAGGATCTACTTCAGAGCAGACACGGTTAGGATCCTAGTCCCTTCACCACCTCTGCTGCTCTCCTTTGGACATGTTCCAGAGGAACAAGGGGAGGGAAAAGGGAAATTGAGGTGGGAGCAGTGGCGTAGCGTGGGGGGTGCAGGGGGGGCCGGCTGCACCGGGCGCAACATCTGGGGGCGGGGCGTGCTCGCCACCTCCGGAGTCACCGAAGAGCCTCGGGCGCAGGCTGTAGCAGAGCCCCGTGTCTCGCGGAACCGACGAGCTGGCAGTGGCTCTCAGCGCTCGCCACGGTCCCCGCACATCAGGGCCGCGGAGGGCGCGCCAGGCAGCCCCTCCTCACAGCCCTGCCGCCGCCGCTGCTGCTGCAGCTGCTGGGCCATGTTGCATTTTCCTCGCCTCTCTGCCTTCCTCCTCCTCTGGGCAAGCGGCGTCGTTTGGGCGGCAGCGCCAGCGGCAACTCGCCTCAGATCACCTGACACGGACCCGCCGCCGCCGTCGTGGCTACCTTACCGTAAATACCCCAGCCCAGGCAGCAGCAAGAAGAAGCTGGCAGCGGCGGCAGGTTAGGGGTTAGGGGGCGCAAATTACTTGCCTTGCCCCGGGTGCTGACAACCCACGCTATGCTGCTGGGTGGGAGGGACAGCATTTGAAGACTGTAATAAGGGCAGCAGTGAGATCCAGACCATGCTAAGAAAATCCAAGCAACGCATGGAGTGTTTCCCTTTGATTTATAGCCCTGCTTGACAGAAAAGCATGTAGGGTTAACTAAGGTTATGCGGCATCTGAAACTGCTATATTTCATACTGCACCATTGTGAGCATATTTCCCCCAAACATTAGTGAGCCACAAATCTAAAACATATTGCTCATAATTTTATTTTATTTTTGAAAAGTGCTTTATAGTTTGCAGGAAGTGGGTTGTGTATCACTTTGACTGACGTTTGGGCTAGCTGACAGCTAGAAAACTGTGTGTGTCTATCACAGCATATTGGCTCATCCTTTAGTGTCTGCAGGTAGGATGACAAAACGCTTATAGGGAGCTCATCGTGGAATATGCTTCTAGACGTGTTGACCAAATTTGACTTCAGAAACATGCAGGAAGACATGGATATCATCAAATATTTTCTTTCATGGTAATGAAATAATAGTAAGATACACTCCAGGAATACCATCATACCTGTTATTTTGAGGTGGAGCAACTTATTTCATTTTATCAAAGCAGGGTATTTTTTTTAACCTGTTTTAGATGTTCTGAAAATGTCTAAAGATCAGGGTTAGCTCAGTGGTGGTGGTGAGAGTCCACAGAACTCTTGATTCAAAAACAGACTCACCTGAATTGATCCAGGTAGATAATGACTCAGATTGACTCCTACAGATCTCTCTGCTGGGTGATTCAATGGCTGCAGCACTGCCTCTGTACATCTAATTGCTTTCCTATTTAAAAAGCTCCACTATAGCTCCTGTTGTTCAGTCCCAGCTCCTGCCCACTTAGCAGTTCAAAAGCATGTCAAAGTGCAAGTGCAGTGGTACCCCGAGTTACATACGCTTCAGGTTACATAAGCTTCAGGTTACAGACTCTGCTAACCCAGAAATAGTACCTCGGGTTAAGAACTTTGCTTCAGGATGAGAACAGAAATCATGCTCCAGCGGCGCGGCAGCAGTGGGAGGCCGCATTAGCTAAAGTGGTGCTTCAGGTTAAGAACAGTTTCAGGTTAAGAACGGACCTCCGGAACAAACTAAGTACTTAACCCGAGGTACCACTGTAGATAAATAGGTACTGCTCCAGCGGGAAGGTAAACGGCGTTTCCGTGCGCTGCTCTAGTTCGCCAGAAGTGGCTTAGTCATGCTGGCCACATGACCCGGAAGTTGCTTGCGGACAAACGCTGGCTTTAGAGTGAGATGAGTGCGTAACCCCAGAGTTGTCCATGACTGGACTTAATGGTCAGGGGTACCTTTACCTTTTTACTATCATCCAGCCAGCACAGGGCCTCTTGTTGCTACACATTTTGAATTACGAGAGCAAGTCTCTCTGAGTGTGATGGGACTCGATGACATTCCATTTCTCTCGGAGGGAATTGTAAGGGAAAGGCATGGCTGCCAAGAGCTTTTCCTGATCTGCAAAAGCTCTGTAGGAGGAGCTGCACCATGATGTCTTTTCCTCAGCTTTAACTGAGGTGTGGGAAGCTGGGGAGGCTGCAGAATGCAGACTAAGGGTGAGAAGATTTGCAGAATGCAAGAGACAAATACTCACCGACACCTTGTGGGTAAGATATGCACAACAAAAACCCTGCAACCCACTTGTGAGAGCACCTGCTAAATCTGTTCTGGGTATTTCCTCAACTCTCCTGAGCAGAATTGGGGTTAGAGCAAAGTGCACATGGGTGGGGTGGAGGGAGGAGAGAGGCAAAAGTCCCATTACACTAGCAATAATCCTTGTGCTAGTGCAAATATTTAGTTCAACACCACCCAGTATCTCAGTTTAAGAGCAAATTCCAAACAGTGTGTCTTGGGGAGTCTGAAGGATGAGCAGAGAAACCTGGAATATTACAGATCAATTTCTCTTCTGCAACTATACACATGCACACATACCTTACCATGCATTTTCCCATAATCAAATGCAAAATTTATCACCCAGTTTGTATATCCTTGTGTATTTAATTTAGTACATGAATGGTTATTGAAAGAAAACCTGGGGAGGGGAAGAAGCTGTTAATCAGCAAAAAATTACTTCTGTTCGATTAATGGCTTTGTGTTTTTAGCTAACCACTTGCATACTCTCTGTGTGCCTGGGGTTTCCTAAATTGTGTGTGTCTGTGTCTGGGGTTTCCTAAATTATTGCTGCTGGTGGTGGTGCATGTCAGCAGGAGTAAATGCAATATCTGTGACCAGTGATCTGTCTCTAGCATATATACACTGATAACAACCTGTGGTTCTAAGAGCTTTAGTTATTTTTCTCTATATAAGAACAAATGGAAGAATGTCATCATTCTGCCCCCAATGGAGGATTTGTTGTGCTTCATCACAATCCTGTTGGATAAAAGCAGCAATGCAAAAGCCAGCAGCAGGTGGCTGGAAAGCAAAACAGGATGTTGTTGTCTGCAGATGTACTGTTGGAGAAAAGGGGGAGTCCATTCTCTGTACTGAGCACCGGATGTTAGCTCAGAGTGTCATCTGACCTGTGCTGGAAGTACAGGGGTGGAGTTGTGACTCTTCTGATGGAGTCTGAAGGGTGCAGTCACGTTTCTATGTACTGCTGAATGACAGGAATAAAAAGACATGTAAATAGACTCCTGTCTGTCTCATTTCCCCTCCCTGGGGAGGAAAGCAAGGAGAGAGAAGCAGAGGGTGTGTTCTTCTCACGTCTAATGAGGAGAATCGCCGATTTACGACCTAGTCTGCCGGGAGACGCAGACGGAAGGTAAACAAGTATCTCACTCAGTTCGCCTCGGGGGAGGCCAGTTACCTCTGACTGTGAGCTGAGATACTAACATGACGTGAGAGTGGGCTAGGGGAACAAGTTGTACAACAGCAGTTGGGAGGGACAGTGAGAAAGGGAAAGTAGTGGTTTAAAACAACAGCAGAAGTTTGAGTAAAGCAGAGGTGGGGAGAAACAGAGAAGGAAATGCTGGTTTCAAACAACAATGCGAACTGACTTGTCTTTCTTTTCTCATAGCTGAATGGGAGTAGGGAAACTAATTGCACGATGAGCCATATCTCATATTTTTGTTTGTTGAGATCTCTATGCTGGGAAAGTAGATTTTTCATTACGAATGATTGACTGAGAAATGGGAAAGTTATAATCTAGAATGGCTCTTAATCAGATGCATGAAGTAAGCTATCCTATTCTTGAGACGCAGGAACTGGAAAACATTCACAAGATACTTTACACGTTACGGTAGGCACAGGTTTTCTTATATAGTAATTATTTCCATATAGGTAAAATTAAATGTGTAACTGAATGTGTTGGAAAAAGAAGGGGGGGTGCATATTTTCTCCCTGCCTGCCTGCCTCCTACTCGCTCTCTCTCTCTAGCTCTCCTCCTCCTCCCTCATCACATGCACACATGCCTTGCTTCCAGAGTACATAGTTTCCAGCTCACCTTTGCTGTGGAATTGAGGCAAACCGGCAAAGGTGTAGAAGCAAGTGCAGAAAGGACAGAGATTTATTGCTGTCTGACCCTCTCTAGCTGATTGGACTAAGCTGCTCTGCTCCTCTGGGAGATAAGGTCATACTCCGAATGGCAACCTGTGTCCCTTCAACAGACATCAGGGTGGCCTCTGCATCTCTGGCGATGCTCTGACAATGTACTGCAGAAGTGCGTCACCCGGACATCGAGTCCTGCATGATAAGTGGAAGCTGCCTCGATGGAAAGACCTTTGCCTGTTTGGAATTCTTGCCGTTACATCCTGACTGGTTTAAGGCAAGCTGGACTCTAATGGACAGGTTCAGTGATGGACTTGTAGGCAGGTATAACCTCCTGAGAGGGAGGCTACTGGGCTGCTGACTATATATCATAATATGCCGTCCCTTCCTAGGGAATTGTAAAGGTAAAGGTACCCCCACCCATCTTGACAGACTCTGGGGTTGTGCGCCCATCTCACTTAAGAGGCCAGGGGCCAGCGCTGTCCGGAGACACTTCCGGGTCACGTGGCCAGCGTGACAAAGCTGCATCTGGCGAGCCAGCGCCGCACACGGAAACGCCATTTACCTTCCCGCCAGTAAGCGGTCCCTATTTATCTACTTGCACCCGGGGGTGCTTTCGAACTGCTAGGTTGGCAGGCGCTGGGACCAAGCAACGGGAGCGCACCCCGCCACGGGGATTCGAACCGCCGACGTTTCGAACGGCAAGTCCTAGGCGCTGAGGCTTTTACCCACAGCGCCACCCGCGTCCCTGAGGGAATTGTACACAGACAGAAAAATATGGTTGCTCCCCTCCAGGAACCTATGGGGTGCACAGTTAACTTACAAGGACAATGTATGGGGGGGGGAGAGTTGACTGTCCATATAGGTAGTTTTAGGAAGCCATCTTTCTTTCTGTTTGAGGCATATAAGCCAGTGATCTAGAGAAATACATACAACACACGCCCCAGTTCAATGTTGATTAGGGAGCAGACCAACCCATTCTGCCCCACTTGGACTCATGTGAGGATTGGAAAGTCGACCAGAAGATTTTAGTTGTATTACCAATAAACTAATCCATGTATGAGACTGTACTGTACTTATGATCTGGTTGGAGGGCTGCATCTTTCTTTAACATTTTGCAGCTGCTTCAAGCAACTCATCCCCCCCCTTCTGTGGGATTTTTTTTTTAAACTGCTTTAAAATGGTCCCAGGAAGTGACTTTACAGAGAGAACATGCAGTTCCTTCTTTGGGAGAGAAAGATATGACAGCCTCTGTATACATATGGGGCCACTGGTAACCTTTCAAGGACACAGTATAGAAATAAAGATAGCTGTTAGCATGGGTACATGGGGCTGCCATCTTTTGTTCCTTCTTTTTTAGTTTGGATCATGTGCTCCCATGGCATTCAAGCAAACACCAAACACCTGCACAGCTAAGACCTGGGATATGCGCAAGTATTCATGCAAGTTTTAAAGCAAAGGTCTCTTTCCCACAGGAAACAGACTGTTCCCCAAACTCAACCATGAATCTCTTGTCTTGTCCAGATATTTTATTATCCATATTGCTTGATTATAGCTTTCGAAATATATCTTTGCACAAACATCTGCAAGGTGACGTAACACCCTGTAATTCAGCATAAGTTGTCACACTACAACCTTCTCTGTATATAATGAAATATAAGAAGCCCTTTATCACTGCTGGTGTAAGCACAGTATCAGCTTCTGTTGCTCCTTCTACTGCAGGGGGTGGGGGAAATGCGGCCTCCCAGATATTGTTTGATTTCAGCTCCCATTAGCTCCAGCCACCATGACCAATGGGGTAGGAGTCCAACAACATCTGGGAGGTAACAATTTCCTTGGAAGATAACAGGTTCTACAGGTATACAGTGACTTAGGGTCATATTCAACTAATGTTTACTCAGAGTAGACCCATTGAATTTAATTGATCATGACTAACTTAGATCCATTAATTTCAGTGGTTCTATCCTGGGTTAAAGTTAGCTGAATCTAACCTTTAATTTATTTACAGTACTAGTTCAAAAAACAGGCTAGCTGCTTTAAATAAGTAACAAGTGAATTATTATCTCATAAAAAGTCAGAATTTTGCTGCATGTTTGCTTGCAATATTAAATAAAACTCCTTACAATTGCCTTCAGAAGTAGATTACACTTATAGCTGTGTCACCCTTCCTTTCTACATTTTAAAAGGAGTCACAAGCTTTCCCAAGGCTGGATTAAGGTGTTTGGCATCCCTGGTGCAGTATCCAAAATAGGGCACGCCTTCCCCTCCAAAACAAATGCACATAATAAGGTATCACAAACATATTTTTTATAAAGGTATGAATTCTGTACTTATTGCTGAATAAACACATTCATTCTTACACTTGCATACTTTGCTCTGGAGTGCAGAGATCATTTTCTGAGCAAAGTACTGTATCATGAGTATGCATGTTGCTAAATGGTTAAAATATAAGACTGCACTTATTATCAACACATATAAAACTCATTGATGCAAGTGAGAGAACAGTATGACATATCATGCAATAGATTCATAAAAAGTATACGAGATATTACTATAACATTTGGAGTAAGATTTGGGATTGCAATGACCACAACCTTTGAATGAATTTCTATTGTAAATAAACCAGTACAGTTCTCCCTTTCTAGAGTATATGAATACAGCCACAACTTTCCTCTGTGCTTCAGAGCAAAGGTTATTTTCTATACAGGGCAATTAATACTCAGTACCAGTTACTCCTCTTCATTTACACTTGTTTACTGCAGTGCTCCCTGAGATATTAGATGCAGGTCAGTGGATGAATTCTTAATGTTTCAGGATCTAATTTGAACTTTCCCTGCAATTAGAGGGTTGAAAGAAAATCATTTATGAACAAAAATGTGCCTCATTGGGGATGTGTGGGAAGGTTGATGTGCAGTAAAAAGACCATGAGATGAGATCTGAAGGCTGGGGGAGGACATTTTTCTCCATTAAAGCTATTAACATATAGAAGATAAAAATGACTAATGCTTTAATAGCAGTGCAGAGATAACTGTTGTCGAGTCATTTCGACAGTATCAAAAATGTTTGATGCTTAGCAGGCAGGTGTGTGAAGATAGAGTTGTTTCAACATCCACTGGAGCTGGTTGATAGGAATGAGCAAATGCATATTATTTTCCCGTTTTTCCTCATCTCTTAATTATTCCACACTTGGTGGCTCACAGCTGAAAGTATCAACTGGCATGGGGTCGTTAATCGCATTCCAGTGGGGAATTCCATACTGGGGAAAAGAAAGTTGGAGGATATTTGGGGCCAGAGGCCTCAGTGTTGCTCTATTCCAGAGTTACAGCCAGAAACGCAGCAGCAGAACAAGGAGAGCTTGGAAGAAAGTGGGTGAATGAGAAAGAAGAAGGAAACAAGTTATTATCCAGTTTAGATTTGAGAGAATTTTTTTTTTGTTAAACACATTATCAGTGAGGCCCGAATCATTTATGCAAGCATACAACCTGACCACAAAACTGATAAGAACCCGTTTAGGAGTAACATAATGGTCGAATGTTAAAGCGAAGAACAGCTCCATAAATGGTACAAGGAGGGTTTTGATTCGTAAAGTAAAAATGGGTTGAGTTAGTGTGTTGCATTTCCAAGGACTATGGGTGGGTTGGAGAGGGGGAGGCAATGGGTTGGCGGAAGGTGGTTGGGTGAAGGATGAACACCTCAGATGACATATATTTTGTCTACATAGTGTGTGTCCGAAGGGAAAGCTATTGCAGACTCTTTGGTGAATTACTGAATAAAATCTGACTGATGGAGAATTTGGCATGAGCCTCTGTACCTGAAAGGGAAAATTTCTCCCGCAGATTAAAATCAAAGAATTTGAGGTGCACATTACAACAAGGTTTGCATCCTAACTTGAGCCAATGAATTAATTTAGAGAGTTCAGCAAGAACTGAATTCAGTGAAATGCCTTCCAGAAGCAGTCATGGGTACACTGGAGTTGCTTTTCTAATATGTGATCCCACATGCAAAGGACTGCACATAGATGGTGCAATCACATGCAGTGGCGTAGCGTGGGGGGTGCAGGGGGGGCCGGCTGCACCGGGCGCAACATCTGGGGTTAGGGCAAATCCACGGGTTAGGGGGCGCAAATCCACGGGTTAGGGGGCGCAAATCCACGGGTTAGGGGGCGCAAATTACTTGCCTTGCCCCGGGTGCTGACAACCCACGCTACACCACTGATCACATGTGTGGTTGATCGCATCTGTGATGGCGTGGGACTTGGGCTCGGACTTGGAACCAGAGGAGACTTAGTCTGCACTGGATCTTTTGCCTCAGGCATCATCTGAACCAAGTCTGGGGCCTGATCCTGAAGAGTCTCAGTCTGCACAGGTTCCCCTGCAACAAACACCAGCTGGGCCGAGTCAGGAGCCTGAGCCTGCCCTGGCTCCACATGCTGGGATTACCTCATTGCCTTCAGCTGGGCCATCACTTACAGCTGCTCCACTACCAGTTTCGTCAGGGGAGGCTGAGGTGGCCCCTGGGTCTAGTAACCCACCGACGTCTCCTGAGCTGCAGAGACTAAGGTCTGAGAGAAGGAGAGACCTGAGTACTCGCAGGAGGAGTGCTCGCCTTCAGGCGAAACAGGGAGGTGAGTGGGATCAGGACTGGCTGTTACCCCAACAAAGATAAAAGGCTGTCGGACCCTGCCCCAGGTTGCGGGAGCAACATTGCTGTATGCTAGATCCTGCCTGAGATCCTGTACCTGTTTCCTGCCTGGTTTCCTGCCTCGTGTCCTGCCTTTGCCCTGTTGGACTGACTCCCAGTGGAACCTTCGGATTCTGGATAGGTCCTGGACTGCGGTTCACGGGTTACCCCCGGGCCCAGCGCATCGTCAACCCTTCTCACCTAACCAGTAGCTGATTGGGTGGATCCACAATGTTAGTTTGCCAGCTGCTTACTGAGAGGGTGAGGTGGTGGGGAGGTTGGGGTGGTGAAGGTGCTCCAGTGGAACCAACCCACTTCTCCCACCAGTGTACTCACACAACCCTGACACCTCCACTGCGTTGTCCTCACCCTTTAGGTACACAGTAGCAACACTGCTGCTAGGAAGTTAGCATTGTGGCTTAGCTCCACCAAGTGAGCTGCTTCTTCAGGCACAACAGGCATATGGAATCATATGCATCCCAGCAAATGGGCCAGTGGGGGGAGGGGAATGGAATTTTACAGCCATTAGAAATATGGGGTTGTTGAACGTTGTTGATCAGTTTCCTTGACACAGATGTATTGGAAATAGCCGAACACAGCAGATGCTACCCTGGCAGTTGCCTCATCTTACAAGCTGACATAGGACTGCAGGGACTAAGGCTCTTGGTGATTGCTGCCACAGCTCCTAGCTGCTATGTGCTGTTTTACATGACGGATGTCCCATTGGAGCTTGACAAGCTGTAGTGCAGGGAAAGCCAGGATGCCATCACCCAGGAACCAATGCAAGAGCAAGTGCAAAAGGAGGCAGAGGATCATTAGCTTGATACAGCGCGAAAAGGCTAAGTCCTTCTTACCAACTCCCGTGTGAAGTTACCAAATTATTATCTGTTATAATTGTTTCAATTTGCTGCAGTTGCATGTGGTATTGGGTGTAGACAATTCACCTTTCTCTTTCTCACACACACATGTTTTCCTGGTGGTTCGGAAGATATGCTTGAAAGTGATGCTCTGTGTGAAATCAAAAGCCAGAGGAGAAATTTCCACTATGATTTCCACTGACCGGGAGCAGGGAGGGGTGCTCAAATATCTCACTGCTGTTCTCTTTACTGAGTGTAAGAATAAAATTATGTAATGTAGGAGAAATTATGCCAATCAACCTAATGTTGCAAGTTACCCTGATCTCCAAGTGGTGTGAGATTCCAGGGGTTCCAGGCTCTTATCCAGGATTTGTGATTTCTTTTGCTGCATCCAGGGATCAACAGGCTGAATTAGATTTTAACACCCACAAACTCACAGGTGCATGGCCATCTGTCGTGGATGCTTTTGCTGAGATTCCTGCAATGCAGGGGTTTCGACTAGATGACCCTTGGGGTCTCTTCCAACTTAACAATTCTATGATACTATAACAATAATCTGTACAGATTTCAAAATTCTGATATTCTTGGCAAATATATAGGTTGCCTTGACTTTGGATTTATTTCATTGGAGCCTACAACTTTGACAAGAGGAGTATCCCATCGTATACAGTGGTTGCTTGGGTTACAGATGCTTCAAGTTACAGACGCTTCAGGTTACAGACTCTGCTAACCCAGAAATAGTACCTCAGATTAAGAACTTTGCTTCAGGATGCGAACAGAAATCGCACGGCAGCAGCGGGAGGCCCCATTAGCTAAAGTGGTACCTTAGGTTAAGAACAGTTTCGGGTTAAGAACAGACCTCCAGAACGAATTAAGTTCTTAACCTGAGGTACCATTGTATTGGGTCAGGGGGGAGAGAGAAAGAAAATACCAGCCTTAGCTTTTGTGATGAGCAAGTACTGCTAGATGGGAAGAGTGACAGGCTGAAGTCAAAACGGCTGAAATATCTACAATAGAAGCAGGAAAGAGATGAGAAACATGTAGTCATAAATCATACTTTCCTTATGCTAACATTTATAAATTAAATGAGAAACTATAAATAGAAAGACCCAAAGCGGAGTATTTTCACTGCTGTAGCTTCCACAAAAGATAATGTAGTAACTTGCTGACTGAACTTTTCACCTCCATCCTTGCTTCTCTACTATTGTGGAGGCCGACTTTGTGCTTCCTTTCATGGTGGAAGAATTATCTAAAGCCGAGGATAATGGCTGCACCTCATGCTCATGACTTGGCTGATGCGCCTTTGTTCTCCTTCCTAACCAAAGAATTTCATTTCAGCAGTCAGATGTAAATGTGAGTTGACATGCACAAAGACATATTTTATTAAAAGGGGGAGGGGGAGAGCAGAAAGCTTATCTCCCCCCCCCCTCCCATATTAAATGGAAGTGGAAGAAAGCTCTATATAGCACAAACACAGATCTAAATAAACAAACCATAAGAGTACAATAAACGTAGAGGTAAATAAGAAAGCGGGAAAGAGGAGGCTAATCCAGGATAAGGACACAAGAAGAGCCCTGGTGGATCAAGCCGAAGGCATTTTGACATGTGAGATGAACCACAGAATGGAGCCTCCATGCCAGGGAAGAAAGAGTGAGTGAAGATCTACACCAGGAACAAGCGTGGGAGCAGACCATAGCACCTCCTGTTCACCAAAAGGCTGTGGTAAAGGAGGCATGGGGGGTGGCAGCCAAGGAGTTCCAGCCCCAGTCACAGGCCTTGGCCCTATATACCTGAAGGAGCATCTCCACCCCTATCATTCAGCCCGGACACTGAAGTCCAGTGCTGAGGGCCTTCTGGTGGTTCCCTCTTCCCTCGCTGCAAGAAGTGAGGTTACAGGGATCCAGGCCTTCTTGGTAGTGGTGCTTGCCCTGTGGAACGCCCTCCCAGCAGATGTCAACGCAGAAAGTGACTATCTTACTTTTAAAAGACATCTGAAGGCAGCCCTGTTTAGGGAAGTTTTTAATGTTTGATGCTGTATTGTGTTTTTAATATTCGGTTGGAAGCTGCCCAGAGTGGCTAGGGAAACCCAGCCAGATGGGCAGGGTATAAATAATAAAAAATCATCATCATCACCATCATCATCATCATTATCATCAACCAGAGCCAGGGCTTTTCCGGCTGTGGCTCCGATCTGGTGGAACACTCTGTCACAAGAGACTAGAGGCCTGCGGGACTTGACATCTTTCCGCATGGCCTGCAAGACAGAGCTGTTCCACCAGGCCTTTGGCCAGGGCACAGCCTGACTCCCTCCTTTGGCAATCTTCACAGAACTCTAGCCCAATGGTTGCCATCAATTTGATTTGAATTAATTTTATAATGAAATGATTTTAGAATGTTGTATTATTTTATTGTTGTTAGCTGCCCTGAGCCCGGCTTTGGCTGGGGAGAGCGGGATATAAATAAAAAATTATTATCATCATCATCATCATCATTATGTCACAGCTGTCGCTGCCAGTGCAGCAACAGCAGCAGGCAATACATTTTTGGAAGCTGAATCTGCTGCGTCTATGGATCCTGCTGTCTGAGACAGTTGCCTCCCCCTGCCTCATGGGTAGGCCAGCCGTGGGCCAAAGGCCCATCTAGTCCAGCATCCTCTTCACAGAGTGGCCATCCAGATGCCCATGGAAGGCCTGCAGCCAGGACCTGAAGAGGACAGCATTTGTGTGTCCGGTGAGTGGTTTCCTGAGGCATACCAGGATTAAGAACTCGTACAGACATGTTTTCAGAGCTCTTAGATGTCCTGAAAGCATCCATACATATTATTAAAGCTATACTCACCCACTCCTGTCAGGATTTACATTCTTTTCTCACACAGGCAAAAAAACAAAACCCAGTATCAGTATTCAGTATTCAGCAACCATTACCGGAGTCCAAGCAGGACCCAACAGTCGCATGTGCCTTGTGACCCCCTTTCAAAATTTGTTTTGCTCTCCTTTTAAAAAACAACAAGCCGGAGTTCTTTAAATTACATTTGGACTGGACTGTCCTTTAGATAGAGGACTTCCCTCTAAAAGCCTTCCAAACGGAGGGCAGTTCTCTGTAAAGCATGGCATGTGACCTTTCTGGACACAGATCTGCATGGCTCCCAAAGGATGGATGTACACTGTGTCTTCAAACTATGCCCTGGACCACTTTGAGCAAGGCACCATAAAAAAGTACATTGCTGCCTGTAAAGCACATGAAGATCGTACCAGTTCTGTTCAAGATTAAATTAATCTTGTATAGATTGCATCTGGGAATACCTGTCTCAAGCAGAACCACCAATCATCTTGTTGAATCTCAATTTATTAGACATTGGAACTGTGGAAAACCACAGAAGGCTAACAAAAGAGGAAATGGTTAAGGCAGGTTATCATGACCTCTGCTCTGTAGAATCCAAGAGCCAAGTTGATTGTCCATTTGGGAATTCATGGCTCAATTAATACTACATAATGCAGACAAATGCTTGAGGTTTCCAAGTCCCTCCGCATTACTTACTAGTTGTTCTGTGAAGTAGAAATGTGTCAGTACTGGACTGCTCTTGCCAATTTATGACAGAGTGAAAATAGCAAAAAACGAGTGTAATAGTACTTCTTGATTGGATCTGTGCAGCTGGTGGCTCCCCAAGTTGAATGGAGCCCAACAAGCAATTTCCTTCTTCCTCCATCTGTCTATGATGGAAAAATCAAGTGGTCGCCAAGTGTGTGGCAGGACACATTTCATGGCAAGTGGATTGTTTTTGGGGCTGTGGTCAAGGGGTCATTTAGCACTCCAGGGCCCTGGACCTTCACCCAAAAGCCTGTCCGCATAGTGGCTAACCAGTGAAACTATTTTCTGACCTGTGCTTCACAGACTAACCAGTTTTTTGAAGACCTCGGAAAGTTATTTCATTTTTGAAAATAATATGTAAAGCTGTTGAACAAGTCCAGGGACACCAAGCAGACTTGGGGGATCAAACAGATTTGTCTACTCCTCTCTGCTGCTTTGAAGAGCCTGGTAGTCTCAGCTACCTATGAAACCCTGAAGGAGCACATCTCCCATAATTTGTCCCTGGTATATGATAATAGAGGGTCTAGTGTCTCTGAAAGGAGAGGTTTCATTTCTTCTTCCTGCTGTTCTTTCTATATTTTAATTAGTGGGTTTTACAATAAGAATCCAAATAATCAGAATCAAATACACTAGGAATAAAAGCAACCACATTTAAACTAAGGTTACCAGACATCCCTGTTTCCCGGGGACAGTCCCTGGATTTACAAATCAGTCCCCTGACAAAATCCATCCCCTTCAATTGAAGCTGAAAAGTGTCCCTGGATTCATTGAAAAAAATCTGGTAACCTTAATTTAAACCTCACTGAAATAAGTGGGGTTTAAATATTGTTTCTTTTTATTCTTACTGTAGGTTGAGCTCGAAAAACTTTAAAGTTATATAGAAGCAACAAGTATAAAATAAAGAAATTAAAACGGAAAGGAAGGAAGCCCTAGGGAAGAAAAGCTCCAAAATTCTGTTCTATGAAACATTATCAGTAATATAGAAGTCCTAATGCTGACAGAAAGATAATGAGACAACGAGAAAATTGAGAGTGCTAGGTTTCATTGATTGATCAGCATTCTCCCTTTTTCTCAAGGGGCACCCTACTGTTTTGTAGCTACTGTTTCTTCTTCCGCCAGAATTGGCCCAATACATTTTGCTGCCTGAAGCAAACCAGAAAATGGCGTCGCCCCGTCCCACCATGTCTCACTCCCACAAAAACAAACATTTGACTGGTTGGGAGCTGGTGAGGCCCTGTCACAGCTCTTTGCTGTTGATATTTCTATTCCACCTTAAGAGCAGACGTGTGGAATTGTTGTGTGTCACATGACTGTTTACATTCCAGCACAGCTTGCTGGGAACTACTGTTGTGTATAGCTTTTGCTTTTCCTGTTCTCTCTGAGAAGAAAAGAGAGACAGACAACATGTTTCTTGGTCCTGAATTATGATTAATAAATCTGTAGTTGTAGTATGCTTTCACAAGCCTCACGCCTATTCTGTGTGCGCAGTTCGCTCTGCTGATAGTGTGCCCTGGCTTTGAAGCCCGGGTCGCTGATTTACGTTGGAGCAGATGCTGATGGTCTTTGAAGTGGGAAGACTGGAAGGAGACGGCCCAGCTTGGGGCTAGCCAGCTGGCCTCCCAGCCCTCTGCATGCCGACATGCACTCCCACAAAAAACAAACATTTGCCTAGCTGGGAGCTGGTGAGGCCCTGTCACAGCTCTTTGTAGCAGCCTGGGAGGTTTTGGTGGCAGATAGAGATGCTGAGTGCCATCCACAAATGTGGCTATGTCAGGGCTCCTCTCCAATTTCCCAAGGAGGAACAGCATTGACCCCCACTCCGAAAACAATAAATAAAGGGGGGGGGGTGGACTTCGCAGTTCTGACAAAGAATGTTCCATCCCAATGCAAACCAATCATGGCTCTCTTAGTCCCCCAGTTGAGGATGCAGCCTTGGGAGCACGAGGCAGAGCTAGCCTGGCTGCCTGAGGCTGCCTTGTGGAAGAAGAAGAGGAGTTTGGATTTGATATCCTGCTTTATCACTACCCTAAGGAGTCTCAAAGCGGCTAACAATCTCCTTTCCCTTCCTCCCCCACAACAAACACTCTGTGAGGTGAGTGAGGCTGCAAGACTTCAGAGAAGTGTGACTAGCCCAAGGTCACCCAGCAGCTGCATGTGGAGGAGCAGGGAATCGAACCCGGTTCACCAGATTACAAGTCTACTGCTCTTAACCACTACACCACAGTGGCATTGTGGGGTGTATGATGACCCTGGACCAGCCCCCCATTTGCTGCTAATAGCACAGAGTCCTGTATACCTACTAAGAAGGAAGCCCACTGAAGTTCAATGGGACTTACTCCAAGGTAAAAGCATGTACAGGATTGCAGCCTAAATACTTTCTAGGGAATAATTTAGTAAAGGCCTGAACCTCTACCTCTATACATGGAAGCCAGCTGAATACCAAGCTCAATAGGAAGCTTATTCGTCTTCTTTCCACCCCCCAATTTTTAATACAAGGTAAATGTGTGCAACATTCTTGTAGTGATGCTTTGGCTTCCTTTTCGGCAAAAATTAAAGGGTATAAATGAAAAAGCAATCAATATAGTATCCAAAAGTGATATCCTGTAAGAGATCTGCTTTTCCTGCTTACAGAATTGTAGATTTTGAAGTCCAATCCCCTACATTGCAAGAATCACAACTATGATTTATATATTTATTGAAGCATTTATGGCTACAGTCACATTTACCCCCTCCTTGGATGTAAGCCTTATTATTATTATTATTATTATTATTATTATTATTATTATTATTATTATTATTATTATTATTATTTTATCCTGAAGGGTAGCAGTGTTGCACTACAGCAGAAAACAACAATGAAAAAGTCCCATGACACATTAAAGGCTTCACGAACGGTGATACTTATTGATAACATTTCAACCCCCACGCAAAACGAGGATTGTCTGTGCATATCATTAAGACAGAGTACTGATATCACTTGGTTTTTGAGAGTTTCATGTTCTTCACCTCTGCGTATGTCCTTTACTGCCAGCACCTCCAGAGACCCTGAACAGATAATTTTGATATATAAAAGCATAGCAAAACTATTGTAAAGAATTTCACTTGCAGGCTTCCCATAGGTATCAGGTTGGCCACTGTGAGAACAGAATGCTGGACTAGACGAGTCTAACCCTGTTAGAGGAGGGGGACTTACACTTGGGTTTTTGTTGAACAAATATTTGAGGAGAAACTTCGTTTTCTCAGAAGTTAGCGTTGCTTTAGAGTTCTTCATTTTTTGTCTTTCTTTTTTTAAAAGCACAAGGCGCTGTGAGTTGCAAGTAAGAACAATACTTTACCAGGAGCCCAGCCCTCTAGGCAACCCGTCTTGTGTCTGCTTGCTGTGCTAACATTTCAAACATCAATACAGAAAATCCAGCCTTAATTGTTTCTGAAACATCACGTTGGGAGAGATATTTTTCTTTCTCTTGCAGCCCCAAGTGGCAAAGCAATTCCACGGAAAATAACACAATCAAGAAGAAGAATGCAAAAAGTGTAGGGTAGAATGGAGGTGGAGAGAAGGAAGAGTGAATATTCTCTAAAACAATGGTGGAAACAGAAAGATTTGGAAAGAAGAAACTGTGGAGTTAGGTTCTAATAAAGACAGGGTTGGAGCTGACAAGTGCAGTTTGTTGGGAAGATTTGCATGGCCTACAGAGAGACACCACCAGTTTGTATCGTCTATTAATTTTATATAGCAGTTTTAATAACCTTCAATATAATAGGCTAGATGGCTGTCATCTTTTGTCCTGGAAAGTCCTTTCAGTTCTGTCTGGGTCAATGCCTTTTAATTTGTCCATTAAAAGAACAGAAATTCTCTCAGAATAGCATGCCACCAGTAACCCGTTTGTATAAGCAGTCTGGCTGCTACCTTCTCCACTAGCTGCAGCTTCTGGGACAGAAACAAGGGCAGCCCCACATCAAGTGTGTTACAATAATCAGGAATGGAGTTGTCAGAACATGGACAACTGTGGTCATGGCATACCCTCCAACATTCCTCCGATGAAAATAGGGACGTCCCATTCCATAATGATTATTTTACTGTTTATACCCCACACAACTTACTGAGTTGTCCCAATCACCCTGGGCAGCTTCCAACATATATACAAACATAATAAAACATTAAACTTTCCTATATTGGATTGCCTCCAGACGGCTCAGGGGTTGGATAACTCCATACCCTCCAACATTTCACCATGAAAATAGGGACACCCTAAGGAAAAGTGGGACATTCTGGGATCAAATCAGAAACTGGGATGGCTTCTCTAAATCAAGGATGTCCCTGGAAAATAGGGACGCTTGGAGGGTCTGTCATGGTTGGCATACCAGTTGAAGCCGATAGAAAGGAATCCTAATTGCAAAGGTCACTTGGGCCTCTAGTTACAAAAAATGGATCAAGCAATACCCTCAAGTTGCAAACCTGTTCTTTCAGAGAGAGTGAAACCTCATGCAGAACAAGCAATTGACCTATCTCTCAAACCAAACATGGAAATCTACCACCCACAAGGCCTCTGTCTTTCCAGTTCAGTTTAATACCCCTCATGCAGTCCACCACTGTATCGAGGCACCAGTCTAGGGCTGACTCGGTTGCAATGGATCCAATGGTTCCAGGAACAAATAATGGATCCAATAAATAAACATTTATTTATAACAATGTTTGGATATCTTCCAAAGACTGTGATACTTCTGAAGACTCCACAAGCCCTCCATACAGTATGTTGTTGGACTACAACTCCCATCATCCCTGACATTGGCTATTCTGAGGCTGTTGGGCTTTGTACTTCAAAACATGGAGGGCACAAGATCAGGGAAGGTTGCAGTAGGCTGATTGCTTCCATGCAGGCAATGCATTTATTTCCCTGTGCTGGTAAGCCTATAAAGCTTCAGGGTCAGGCTTTGGCTTGGCAACAGTCATCAATAGCCTTGCGTACCTGACTGCTATCACTGGTCTTGTTCTCCTTACTTTCTCTCAGGGCCCTTTCCTGGAAAACAAGCTTCACGTTTCCCCACTTCCTCAGCTCTTTAAGCTGCCTATGGCCCAGCATTACAACAGCTATATTGTCATCTAGCCAAAGAACTGCAGTGACCTTTATTCTGAACGGGTTTCAATAATGTGATTGCTATTGAAATTGATTCTGCTCATAACACAGGAAGAGTTCTTTTATGTTGTTCATTCTACATCTGTCTTGTTAACCGTTTGCACACATCTGAACTGTGCAATTTCACAATAAATCCAGGCCAGAGCTGATTAAACTCTGCAGATTAATCATGACCTTAAATCAATGCAGGGGGGGAAAGCAAGAAAGAGAGAGAGAAAGAGAGAGAGAGAGAGAGAGAGAGAGAGAGAGAGAGAGAGAGAGAGAGAAAGAAAGAAAGAAAGAAAGAAAGAAAGAGGAGATGAATACCAGTTGATTCTTTTATTTTATTTCCCAAAATCTCCTCTATCCCAGCATGGGCAATTCAGTGTCCATGCTGTATGCAGAAGCACATGGCAAATGTATCTCTGTAGCATTTTTCCAACAGAAGCACCAGGAGGTGGGACCTAGAAAGTCAACCCACCCCGCTCCTTTTGAATTGTAGTGCTCCTCCCTTGTATGATCTGGAACTGCAGCTTCATATTCAAGCTAGTTTGTCGGATCTTGGCAAGAGCTAGGACAACTGGTGCAGACCTCAAGCAAGAAGGTAAAGGGGGGGGGCAAAAATGTTGGAGTCCAGCAACATTTGAGGGATCACATTCAGAGAATTGTTACATGTGAAGGCATTAGCTGTAGCAGTTGGTGGGGTGGGGTCGGCGGGGAGGCATAGCTAACCTGCCTTCCAAACACTGAGCATCCCTACCAGTTACGGTACTGAGAGGAAGAGATACCAGGAAGCAAAAATGGCAGGAAGGAGTGTGGCAATAGATGGCTCCCAGCAAAATATCGCCATACATATGAAAAACAACCTACAATATGAGCCTTACTGCATGTTAGCACATTTGCAAAGCTAAGCAGCTCTATGATTCTATGAGAATGTATACTGGGGATATAACAACAACAACAACAACAACAACAACAACAACAACAACAACAACAACAACAACAACAACACAAGCATACTGAAATCCACTTTACTTTTCCTTAAAAAAATATTTTTGGGGAGGAAGACAATGGTTAGAAATATTTTTTAAATCCTCTCAGCTTCAAATGGATGTTTGTGGAATATAAATGTGAATGATGGGAAGAATTTCTGGAGGGTTTATAATGAGAATAGATCATTTTATGAGTCTTTTGTGTGGGTGGAAGAATAGTATGAGCTCTTTTTAAATTGTTGGTAGCCCCTCAGAACCTGGCTGCTGGTATCCCCATAACTATTAGATTTGACAGGAAAAGTCATCATTGTCTTCAATTACAATAAAGGAATGGCCAAGCTGGGCATTAGTGACAGAATAATTTATAAATTTGGTGCAGTAAAAGCTTAAAAGCAATCACTGACAACACCAGTTAATTTGCAGTCATGGAGACTAAGACAAGATGACAGCTGGAGCCAGGGTAGGGATGGCAAGGATGAGATAGCGAAGATGAAGGGAGAGCAAAGCTACTTGTGGCATTATTCACAAATGCTCTTCAGGTGATCAAACACACACACACACACACAATTCCATTTGCATGCATGGGGAGAACAGGGTTCTTCTTCCCTCATTGTGCCATTGGTACCTTGCTGTCATGGACTGGTTGAACTCAGAGGAATGGTGGGAAGAAAAAGCTGGGGAACTGCCCAGGGAGTGGTGATGGGACAATGATGATGATGATGATGATGAAGAAGAAGAAGAGTTTCAATTTGATATCCCGCTTTATCACTACCCGAAGGAGTCTCAAAGTGGCTAACATTCTCCTTTCCCTTCCTCCCTCACAACAAACACTCTGTGAGGTGATTGGGGCTGAGAGACTTCAAAGAAGTGTGACTAGCCCAAGGTCACCCAGCAGCTGCATGTGGAGGAGCGGAGATGCGAACCCGGTTCCCCAGATTACGAGTCTACCGCTTTTAACCACTATACCACACTGGCTCCTGAGTGGTCAGAGGAAGAAGACTGGGAAGAGGAGGTGTCAGAAGCTGAAGAGGTAACAGGGTTTAGTGAGCTCAGAGAGTCTGTGGCATTGAAGAGGCCAGGATTAGAGACTTTTTAGGTGGCAAGTAGATGATAATATACATTGGGGGTGACACAAATGGACTGAAGGAATGGAAACCTGTGTTAAACTGCATATGCACAGTACTCTGTGCAAAGTTAACAATTTTTTTAAAAGGAGCAATAGATGATTTGTATTTCTAATGCATTAATTCCAGTTTGCAAACACGGCCAGATAACTTAGAACTTCAAAAAGTCAATGAGAACTTCACAGGCATTGCTGAAAACACCATTAAGCCCTTAATTAAGTGAAACCTCACAGGCAGGAGCACTGAAGGCTAGTTCCTTCATTATAAGCAAAGGTGGGGTGGAATGGACTCTTCAGAAAACGACTGCTCCTCACCAGATCTCCAACTCCTTACACAATTGCTATATCTGGAAAACAAGGTGAGTGGGTTTCGGCGTAACCAGGCTGGCAGAATCACAAGTGCATCATTTCCCACCTGTAGCTTTTCAAATTAACCTGATGCCATGTAATCTCCGGCTTCTGTTTTTGTACCATTAATTTCCACCTTCACATCCCGTTCGGTGATGAGCCGAAGCTTCCCTACCTCCACTTGCCTGGGTGCTATGTCCTTTAAAAGATCTTTCCTTTGCTTATATTCTCCTCTAATTTTATGTGAAACTTTCTCTACTCGCTGTCAGTGTTTTGGAAGTTCTGATTCTTGTTGACAATCAAACTGAAGTTTTAATTTCCTTCTCTCCCCTCACAAGCAACTCAAAGCTGCTCCATTGCACATCAGTTGCAAAACTCAGGCACCGGTCCCTGTCAGTCAACTGTCATGGAAAGCTCAATTTTTGATGGTTCAGCTGCACTGCAGTAAAAATGGCATATGCTCTCCTTGGTAAAGTACTAGCAGTTGTCAATGTCTCAGTAACGGCTGGATGTTTAGAGGAAAAGGAAATCCTTTAAAATGCAGACCCTTAACCGTAACGGTGATAGAATATTACTATTAGAAAGAGCGGGTGGTGCTGTGGGCTAAACCACTGAGCCTCTTGGGCTTGCCGATTGAAAGGTTGGTGGTTTGAGTCCATGTGACGGGGTGCCAACCTAGCAGTTCGAAAGCACACCAGTGCAAGTAGATAAATAGGCACTGCTGTGGCGAGAAGGTAAACAGCGTTTCCGTGCACTCGTCACGCTATCCTGCTGTGCCAGAAGCTGTTAATCATGCTGGCCACATGACCTAGGAAGCTCTCTGCGGATAAATGCTAGCTCCCTCTGCCTGAAAGCAAAATGAGCACCACACCCCATAGTCGCCTTTGAATGGACTTTACCATCCAGGGGTCCTTTACCTTTACCTTTTACCTTATTAGAGTTATTTATCCACTTACTGAAACAATTATCCCTGTTTTTCTATACAAAAAAACAAGATGCCTACTAAAATTTAATTTTCAAATAATAATTTAAAAACAACCACAAATAAACAAAAATCAAAATAGCAAGCAAAGTCACACCAGGAGGGGGCACATATCTGCAGAAAGAGACAATAATCAGCACCAGAATCAAGCTGTGCAGCTATATACATGAAAACTCTGTAAGAAGTTTAAATTTATATACAGGAGAGATGGGTCATCCAGACTTCCTTTTTCACTTCTTTCTTTCTTTCTTTCTTTCTTTCTTTCTTTCTTTCTTTCTTTCTTTCTTTCTTTTCTTAAATAAGATTTTTTAAATTTTAATTCAACTTTCCATTTTTTTCCTTTGCTGGTCCACTTTATTCACCATTTCATTAAGCTTAGCCCTAATCACTTTGATTTACTCATTGGCATGCTGAAGGATGTCAATAGTCAATGGAATCTCCAATAATGTATTTGCCAAACTGAATGTTCTTGATCTTATTTACAATTCAGTCAGAGCCCCGTCCTCCCGATTCTCAAGGGTTGGAATGATCATCATTTTACCTAAGCATTGGACGAGAAAGATTTTTGGTTGAAACGACTCTGTGACAGAACTTCAGATTATTCTAGGATAGTATTCACATGATCATCCTTTAATGAATATGAGATGTTATTATTTTAATGCCAGAAACAATGGTTCCATGTGACCTTATATCATCATCTTTTTAACTGCACCTTTCCAAAACCCAATGTAATTCACTGCTGTTGTTCACAGGTGAAGGAGGAAAAAAATCTTGTCTATATGAAATGACTCCCAAAATGAATAGACCTCTGGGGTGAAGTACTCTTACTGCAATGGCCCCACACTCAGAATCACTATAAAGGAGTTATCTCATTGTTCGCAAAGTACAGTGAAACGATATGTAACCTCAAGGAAACTCAATACAAAAGTCTATCCTATTTTGACAGTTATCTCCCCAGGATTCATCATCTCTCATATTTGGAAGGAGATGGAGGTACGGGTCATTTTTGTTTCTGATTACAGTGTAAGGAAAATGAGCCTTTTCCATTTCTGCAGATTAGAGTTAGTTATCCTCAATTTCAAACAAACCGAAAGGGTCAGGAGAGCAGGAGGGGAGGGGGGACAACGACACCAACCTTCAGACTGCCACAAAAGAGAACTGCTAGAAGAAAAGGAACAGAAGAGATTATTGGCTATTGCTGAAAGTCTGACTTGGAACAACCTGTGAATATCACTGGTTCCTGCACTGGGTTTTTCAGCCCAGGGCAAGAAGTGCACAATTTTGTGCATAATTTTGGACTGAGGCTACTTTGTGAATTCCATCGAACAGAAGGAGTTGTACCTAGCTGGGCGCCTCTAATCAAACCAAACATGGCAGGCATCAGCAAGGAAGTTATCCCTTCTTTGTTAATGGTCCCAAGTGAGGTCAGTGTTATAATTTGCAGATTTGCTAGTGTTGCAAAGAGTTTGGGCGCCCCGGGGGTAAACGACAGGAAATGTTTGGGAAAATGCACCGTAAATCTATTCTGATCTTTTGTTACATAAAGGCTGCTACATTTCGTGTATACATCCATTTAGTTTGGTTTAACTGCTGAAGGAGTGCCAGATTAATGTCAGAGGGAAGAATTCTCTGAAAGATCTCAGAGCACGTCACAATGAGTAAATAAATATTTCCCTCCTAGCATTGAAGAATAAAGGAATAGGAACTTAGTCTTTATTATATCCTTTGCTGGTAGAGCTGGTTCATGTGTTTTCTCTCCTGCCAGCAAAGGTCTGTCTGTACTTCTCCATTATAATTGGGAATTTAAAAATGGCTGTTACTTTCTTCTTCTTCTTTTGGCCAATGTGGATGAAATTTATAGGGGCACGAGCCCCTCCGGAGTGGATTAAGCCTGCCAAATTGCAGACAATTTGTTTTGGGAGAATTTTGGTGGAAGAAGTAAAAAGGATTCACGTTTCTCCATAATACCATATGGATTGGGTGAGTAGGGGTTTGTTTATTGCTCTTTCTTACCTTAAAATTTTTAATAAGTAGTAAGTGTGCCCATGCTTTTACATTATTATTATTATTATTTTAAACTTTGCTGCTTCAAATCAGGCTTGGTTTCTAGTGCCCTCTGATATGTCTTACAGGACTTGTCTGTGTCTTTATATAACGACACTGTCTAGACAAAAAAAATTCCTTCCAGTAGCACCTTAAAGACCAACTAAGTTAGTTCTTGGTATGAGCTTTCGTGTGCATGCACACTTCTTCAGATGAACTAACTAACTTAGTTGGTCTTTAAGGTGCTACTGGAAGGAATTTTTTTTGTTTTGACTATGGCAGACCAACACGGCTACCTATCTGTAACTGACACTGTCTGACACTGTCTAGAATGATGCTTGCGGACTTCTGAAGAGGTTTAGTTCTTTTTTTAGTTCTTTTAGAGGTTTAGTTCTTTTTTTAGTTGTTGAGATTTCTGGACTGGCCAGAGGCATCATTATTCTAATAGCTTCTTTATTATGGTGTGCTTTTTCCTTGAAAAAAGGCAGTACTTCATTGTGTATGTATCACTGGAGTCATTCATTTTTTTTAACAAACAGCTCAAGCCATAGTTATGCTAACCCTACTGCTCATGCAAGGGACACAGGTGGCGCTGTGGGTTAAACCACAGAGCGTAGGGCTTGCCGATCAGAAGGTTGGCGGTTCGAATCCCCGCGACGGGATGAGCTCCCATTGCTCGGTCTCTGCTCCTGCCAACCTAGCAGTTCGAAAGCACGTCAAAATGCAAGTAGATAAATAGGTACCGCTCCGGCGGGAAGGTAAACAGCATTTCCGTGTGCTGCTCTGGTTCGCCAGAAGCAGCTTAGTCATGCTGGCCACATGACCCGGAAGCTGTACGCTGGCTCCCTCAGCCAATAAAGCGAGATGAGCGCCGCAACCCCAGAGTCGGCCACGACTGGACCTAAAGGTCAGGGGTCCCTTTACCTTACTACTCATGCAGTGGTCAGTCTTGGGCTATACATGAAGCCTTCTTCTCAGGCACTGTACTTTCCATGACTGCATGCCTTGCCACTCTGTAGCTTCTCTCTTCCTTTGCCAGTTTCAGCCAACAAACAGTATCTTCTGATCTTCTCTGCCTTCTACTTTAGTAAGCACCTAGTGAGCCATTGATTCTGCTCTCCTCTTAGAGTCTGTAGTTTCTCTCTCCCTCCCTCCTCAACCGCCCAAAGGCTTTCTTTCTTTGTATCTAACAAGTATTGTCCAGAAACCCGTCTTCTATTCCTGGAGTTTGCAGCTTGTGGCATTGAAGCTGCATGCTGTTCTCAATCTTATTTTCTAGGCTCTTGGTCTAATTTCAAAAGCCCCCTACAAATGACCAGTGCAGACCTGGCAATAACAATTTGCTCCTTCCCGAGCAGCCTGCTAGGTGGGCAGTAAGGGGGTTAAGAGAGAAGCAGGTGTCAGAGAGGGAGGGATGGAGAGGGGATGGTGTCAGAAAGAGATAAAAGGATGCATGGGTAAGGATAGTCCCATGCACTTTTGGTTTTGGTCCTGTCCACTGCTGGCTCTTGACAGATTACTCCAAAGAACTGTGACCTTCAACAGAAAAAAGATTGTGCAGTCCAGCTAGTCCTAACCCCATTCCAGCCCTACTTAAGCTTATACAGTTTTCTCTTGCAACTGCCTCTTCTTCTCATAGGTCTCAAGCTCATTATTGCAGCTCCAGTGACCTAACACTCACAGTTGTACTTAGTTTTTTTAATTAATTGTTATTAATCTCCTTTTCTTGCATAGGAAACTCTTTCTCTTGATCACAACAATGTTCTAAAAACCAAACTTCCTTATCCCACTTGTAATATGGCCATGATTGTAATTAAGAGACTTAACATATATTCCCTTAGTGCTATCCTGTTTCTCCTGCCTCATTGTCTGAACCACAAAGGAAAAGAATCAAAAGCAGTTTTATAGCAGTGGATCACTGGGAAGGGCAAATTGGCTCTGTGTTGTTAATGAAAGTTGTGGTCTTTGACTGCTTATTGAGAGCTTGCTTATTAGACTCTGAAACATGGAATTTCAAGACATCCAGGATTCTACATCAACCTTGACTTCTGCCGGAGCCATTTCTCTTCACTTGCGATTATTCTGAATGGGCTTTCTCTTACTTCCCCCTTCCATGGTATAATTGTTATTTATAGTCAAGCTCTTGACTTGAGAGATAAAACAGCCATAATTACAGCAAGGAAAACATCCTCTCCATTGAATAAAGATCCGCACTGCTGCTATGACAGAGCATCAGGCAAGTAGATTGGAAGTGGAAAGCAGATTAGGTTAGGCACTTGATTAAGATTCCAGATCAGTCTCAGCAGGATTGGTGGCTGTGTTGCTTCCTGCTTCTTCCCCTTTCAGAACTCCAATATGGCCTGAAAGTCTCTAAGTTAGTCTCTCTCTCTCTCTCTCTCTCTCTCTCTCTCTCTCTCTCACACACACACACACACACACACACACACACCATACATACATGCAACATACAGGTCTGCACTTTCTGTGATCACTTTAAAAGTCTGAAGCAGCAGAGAGATATGTGAAAGGTTTGAGACACATTCCTGCTAATCGTATGCAAAATGGTATAGTTATTCAAAGGTGATCATTGAAGGAGAATCATCTGCCTCCTAGTGTGGTCTTAGCTACAAGAACGTTATCCCATTTCTTCTTAACTGGTGGAGTATTTTCCTGAGAAGATATCCCTGGCAATACATAAAATTGTTTGTGCTAATGTCAAAAATCCTCCCAAGCAGGGAGGGAATTTGTTGCAAATATCTTTTTAGGTATGGGGAATCTCTGGGTATTGGACCACATGGGGAATCTCTGGGTTTGGGGCCAAATGTGAATCCTCCAAGCTTCTTTATCTGGCCTCTGGGACTGCAGGTCATTCCTTCTCTGTGTCCTGGCCAGAGCTTCTGCCTGGCTGGAATGTGTCCAGATAACTATGATAACATTTTTTTGTTTGCATGGATAGATAGTGGAGTAATAGATAAGGGTGCAGAAATTCTGGCTTTTGCACAGCTGGGCTGCAGCTTACTGTGCCTGCTATTACGCTATCAACCTCTGCCCTCAGGCAGCCCCTACTTGCCTGCCTTCTTACTTACCAGTCCAGGTGGATGGCCCTGGTTGTCAGCTTTCTCCACCATAGTCTCACTTTCTAGGACTCAGCAGGGAGACAGGTGGGGGAAAACTAGGATAAGTTGACTCTGCCTGTCACTGGGTCTGGTTCCACCTACTGTTGGTTTCCCTGCTTCTACTCTGCCAGCCTTACTGGGCACCAGCCATCAGTGTTATCAATTTTATCTTCTCAGGGCTAAGCCCACTGAAAGCAGTTGGAAACCTTTGGTCCCAATGTGCCTCCCGACAAAGGAGCCCACTGAAGCCCACATTAACAATCCTAGAGGGAAAGGAAGGATCTGATGGGAAGAACATCTGCAGCAACAGCAAGAGGGAGCCAATCACTTTGTGGAATGAGATTTAATATCATTCAACTCTGATTCCATTTTCCAAGTGGTCCTTCAGGAGAAATGGCCACTGATCAAGAAGAACCAACTGGCTCCTTAACTTTTTAAATATTTTTGCTTAGATGGCCTTTAGCTACTGCATTTCCCCACCCTTCCTTGCAAGTGACTGATGTTCTGAAGCAGGAAGATTGAGGAAGGCTGTCAAGTCAACTGTCAGAATATTAAAAAGGTCATAGGAACACAATTTATAACTATCATTCGCAGGTTATATGAGGCATTAAAATTGGACTCTGTATTCTTATGACAGTAGCTGCATCAGACAGGAGAGATAGCATGGCTAAACTCCAGTCGTCTGATCATAAAAAGTATAAAGACAAGGTATAAAGATGAAAGTTTACAAACAACCCAGTAGATAGAGAGCTTCAGGGTGGAAATCTTGCAGTATTTAAATTTATTGGCAATGCTGTGCTTATGAAAGGGTGTGTGTGTGTTTTGCTGCCACTTTGAGGAAAAGGGTAGATTTCGGTCACCCTTAGCTTGTGAAACCTTTAGGTTGTGTGGGCGTGAATGAACAAAGATGGTTCTCTGATAAAAAAAAAGGCTTTTCTCATTCAAAAAGGTTCCCCTTCCATTGAATTGAATAAGAAGTCAATCCACGCAAGAGCTTATTTTTCTCATCCTGGCATACATGGAGATCAGGACTTTCTGAAAACTTGCAATGGATGAAGTTGCAATCAAATACACACTTAAAAATATTGTACACTGTTAATTACTGAATGTATTAATGCTACAATCCTACATATCAAATTAAATCAGGACTACAGGTATCATAATCCTATGTGCACTATTTAGATTGGGAGTATATGTGTCACTAAAATAGGTTTTTAGTACATATAAAACACAATGTAAGACAATCAGCCCACTGCAAACTTTAGAACAAATAGGAAGTAGTTGGGAGGAACCTTTGTGAATATATCAACTCTGCTTAATACAGGGTCTACAGTGCAAACTGCATCTACACCATCCCTTATGGGCATAGACCATATTGACCTGAATCTGTATTAGGCTTCGTATGTACATGTAGGAGGGATGCATTTACTTGGCATGCACATGAACGTAATGATTCATCTTGTATTTGTGCTAGTTCTGTGCTCTTTGTTCACAATAATGGGGTATCTAAAGATGCTTTTGGCTGAAGTGGGTGGAATTTGTAGGCACATGAGCTCCTTCAGAATGGACTAAGTCTGTTGAATTGCATACAAATAGGTCCAGGAGCTTTTGCAGAGGAGATTTCCTCCATTATCCATGCTCTTCCTTAAATAATTAAGAGGTTGCAAAGTAGTGTAGGTTCATGTCTCTCTCTCTCTCTCTCTCTCTCTCTCTCTCTCTCTCTCTCTCTCTCTGTGTGTGTGTGTGTGTGTGTGTATTCCGTGGCTGTTTGGAAGAGGTCTCATCGCAGAGCAACATTGAGTTTTTAAAAGAACCAAATGTTAAAAAAATCTATGCTTTGAAAAACAACACCCCAGAGCTCTTCAGAGCTCCACAGGCAGAATTTATGAAGCCTCTTTTCCTGCTAAGCCCATGGACCAAGAGAAACATAGACATATATATGAAAACTTAGAGCTATTATTAGAAAAGTTAAGGGGGGAACTAGAGCAACAGCAGGCTTTGTGGGGGCATGGATCTGTTGGGGGCATTAATCGCATGCATCAACATGGGAGGGGTTGAAGCCCCCCAAAACCATGACCTCATTTTTCAGTCTCCACATAGAGCTTATGCACATTCCTGGCATTTAGTGGGGTATGCAATGACTTATTTACAACATTGTTATAGTTGAGTTTTATTTTAGTTCACCACTAAAAAAAAAAGTCTCAAAATTATGTTTTTAACAACTTACAATATAGTGTGGGTGTGGGTCATTTGTGTGGCTGATCAGTAATCATGTTACAAAAACCTTCGGTAAGTTTCCATGACACTCATGTAATGACGTTTCACACAGCAATCACAATAGAAATAGAGGAGCTATTTTGGATACAGAGGGCATGAAAAAAAATCATACTTGCTGCACCAGTCAACAAGAAGTGAAACTTTGTGGGATGATGCTAAGACTTCACGTAAAAATAAGAAGCATATTAATATTTATTTAGCAAAAAGAATATAAAAACTCTAGCAACATCGTCCCCTTCACTGGAATTTGGTTTCATAGGTCTCAATATTTGGTTTTATGGATCTCAGTATTTCCATGGATAATGCAGTAGCAAATGTTAACTTCAGCAAATTCCTATTATGCCACAGAATGTAAAGTTTGTCCCACTTACAGGGGTTTGCTGTGGAAAGGGAGTCTGAGACTTTTAATTTGGATTGACATTTTGGAATCCCACCCTGAAGGGGTTGCAGTGGCCTTCTCCAGAGTGTGGCACTGGTGAATTATTTTGGGTCATAAGGCTGGAAGGAGGGAGGAAGGGATACTAGAGTGTTGTTTCTTCATGTGCAACAGCAGCAAAAAGAGTATGAGATACAGAGTGGGACCATGCTTCCCCTCTGATATTCAGAGAATTTCCAACTGTAACTCATCTAGCTCTGAGGAAGTTGTATTTTCAAAGTGGAGCAGTTGCATTCTTGGGGCAGGACTGCTGAGCCAGACATATAAGAGTAAGGCAGGGATAGTCAGTGTGGTGGTCTTCAGATATTGTTAGTCTACAAATCTCATCAACCCTTAGTAAAATAGCCAAAGAATAGGAATGATGGGAGTTGCAGTCCAACAACATCTGCAGTAGCAGTGGGGTAACTTTAGCCCTTCGGATGTTGCTTGACTGTTGATCCCATTGTCCTTTACTATTGACCTAGCTGGTAGGACTCATGGGAGTTGGAGTTCAACAACCCTTGGAGGATCATGGTCTCCCCATCCATGAACTGGCAAGTATGGTACTGGCTCCCCTTGGAGAAGGCAGTTCCTTGTCTGATTCCTCTCTTCTTTTAGAGCCTCCCCCAGCCCAAGCTGCAGTTGTTTCTCCTCTTCGCTTGCGTGTGAGGAAAAACTCACAAAGAGCCATTAGGGAGGCCATTTTAGTTCAGTCCTATTAAACAGCTAGACTTCAGAGGAGAAAACCTTCTTGAGTAATTCACAGATGGATCAATATTTATTTATTTTTCTTATTAGACTGATCCGAGGAGAAACATCATCCTGATATATCAAAGGGCCAGAACTACCTGGAAAACTATATTGCCTCCCCCAATGTAATTGTGCTGGAATTGTTCAGTTCTACAAAGGAAGGGGGGGTGTTGAAAGAAAAACAGTAGGAGAAACCCTTAGGGGACATTATTTTGCAGCAGTGGCTATTTTCTCTTGGCCTCTGCAGTGTCTTCTGTTGTACAATTAATCATGCTGTAATAAACACTTAAGGGTTTACCTATAATGTGACACAGTGCATTTGAGAATTAGCATAAGGCAGGGACAGGAGTAATGATATTTTTAATGGTAATGAATGTTAATACAGTGCAAATGGTTGCCTGAATTTGCAACTTGGTGGAATTTGTCAAGCTGTTCCATATAAAATATAATCAGTTTACAGTGAACTTTTACAGTGTCACAATTTAAAGCCTAACTTTTTTCCATCTCGATGCCCCAGCAGAAGGAAATTCACCAATTCCATGGGAATCATGCTGCTGTAGAATAGAGTGGAATATTTGGCTTGATGTGAAGCTAATGGGTATTTGGAAATAATTTCATACAGGGAAATCCTACATTGATGGGGAGGGGAGAGTCAGTGGTGGATTAACTCCCATATCCAAGCCTTGCTGGTCTCATGCCAAGCAGGGTAGAAACTGGGTGTATGTTGGTAAGTGTGTCTTAGAGTACGTGTGCCCTGGTCCTAAGAGCTAATTCCGCATTGCAAAAACCAGGTGGGGCCAGTGAGTTGCTCTGCAGAGGACCCCCTCTTGCTTTTAATTTAATAGAAAGTAACAAGTGCAAGGAACACAATGTTTCTTATAAGCTGCCAGTAAAACAATAGCAGGAAGCAATCACAAAGAAAAAGAAAACCAGACCCAGCCATAAGACAGCAGACAGTGGGCTGCTGTCTGCTGAGGGTGCCTGCTCATAAACTTTACTGTCTAGTTCAGTAGAATCTAAGGGACCAGTGACCAGCATGGTGAGATGCTGCTGCTCACCTGACTTCTGGTTGGTCCTGTTGATGCTGCTTCGAGGGAGGTAGATGGGAAGGGGTTGGGTAGCAGTGAGGTTGGCATGGTGCAAATGCAACAGCAGAGTCCATGTGGTACTGCTGTTGGTGCATTTGCACTGCATCAACCTCCCCTTCCCTGTAAACAGAGGCAGTGCAACCAACCAGAAGGCAGGTGAGCACCACCACCAATGACATGCCATCTGGTACAGGCCTGTGGCAATATCTTCTGCTGCTTCCTCTCCTTGTGTGGAAAGGTGGACCTATTTCAAGCGCTTGGTTTGCATTTCAACTTGACTGGCTCCTCTGCACATTAGGGTAGCTTCTGGCTGCTGGCCCAAACACTAGTTAGGTCAAATAAATAAATAAATAATACAAAATTGTCCAGTAGCACCTTAGAGACCAACTAAGTTGGTTCTGGGTACAGTGGTACCTCAGGTTACAGACGCTTCAGGTTACAGACACTTCAGGTTACAGGCTCCACTAACCCAGAAATAGTACCTCAGGTTAATAACTTTGCTTCAGGATGAGAACAGAAATCATGTGGCGGTGGCGCAGCAGCAGCAGGAGGTCCCATTAGCTAAAATGGTACCTCAGGTGAAGAACAGTTTCAGGTTAAGAATGGACCTCCAGAATGAATTAAGTTCTTAACCCAAGGTACCACTGTATAAGCTTTCATGTGCATGCACACGAAAGCTTATACCCAGAACCAACTTAGTTGGTCTCTAAGGTGCTACTGGACAATTTTTTTAAATTTTTTAAAATTTATTTCGTCTGCATCAGACCAACACGGCTACCTCCTTAAAACTAGTTAGGTCAGTAAGGCAGCATTCCAGAGTATTCCAAAGCAGGAGCACAGCTATGAAGCTCTTACAGGGGGCACTGCCTCCCCCAAATGATCATGTATACTCCCTCTCCACGCAGGTTAACCAGTTACAGACTTTATGAGGAAGAGCCAAGCAGGCACCCCATCTAACCACCACAACCTGAATAGGCAAGGAAGGTTGAATGCTGAGTTTCTTCCTCCTCTGTGTTGTACATGCACCATGAAAGGGGGGAATCGGAAAAACAATTACACTCTTTGAGCATCAGTGTCAAACAGCTGGAAACTGTTAGCTATAGCAATGAAAGAACACTGTGGCCAGCCAACTCTCACTGCCATCCTCCTCCTTAGGCAAAGAACAGGGAAAATCAGCTCGTTAAGAGTTCCAGTAAATATGAAAAAGGCCCATTAGGTCTATCCTCTCCTTGGATGTGATACTCTTGGCATCTTTTCCAACCTGGAAAAGACCCCATGTCCCCAGTTGGAAATGATACTCAGAGCATCTTTTCCAACCTGGCATCATGGGGCTTGTAGTCTCGGACCATGACCCATGTTGAGGAGGGAAACTGCCAAAGTGTCGTTTCCTGCTGGAAGAGAAGCCTGTGGAGCCTCTTCCAGCTTTGCTGAGGTTTTCCAGCATCTTTTACTACAGATAGGGGTTAACCTAGATTCGATTTACGTTTAAAGGCAAATCTATCACATTCACACATTTTGAAAAACAACAACATGAAAACAAAACCATCCTTTGAAATTGCACTTTCCGTGTTTTGTTTGTTGCAGGTGCAGTGACAATTTACAATTAAAGTGCAAGAACACAATCATAATTTTAACTGAAGAAAAATAAAGTGTTTTGTTACTAAGCAGTACAATTAAAATTAAGGTGCTGCCCATAGGTACTTATGGTTCTGGAAGGTGCTAAATTGTCCATCTGAAAACTTACGTATTCAGTTATTTTACTTAGGGTATTTATGAATCGTCCTTGCTCCAGAATACAGGGCAATATACAACAAACATAAAAGCAAAATATATCAAATGAGTTCAATTGAGTTTGAGTGTGTTTATCCTTTGCAGTGTGACAATTGTGCCTCATGTTCTCAAACCAGCAAGGATGAGAGCTCTCAGCTAATAACAAAACAAATCCATAATGATAAACTTTTGTCTCTCTTCTCCTTTCTTCTTGAGTGCAATTTCCTCCTTCCATCACCACCTCTGATGCTGTTTCTGAACCATCCAGTTATAGCTGACCACCTTTTAGACAAAAGCTTTGGCTGACATTCAGCTTTCAGAAGAAATACGACACACCACTGCACATTTTCTCCTACACTTCAGCTTAGCTTTTATGGAATTTGCTGGTTTCCAGAAGGATTCCAGTGAGACCCATAAACATGTAGAAATCAGAAGGCAATATCTTAACATGACTTTCACCACAGAAGCAACCTTGATACTTTACTTATTGATTAGAATTTGTCAGGCAAATGACAGCTATTGACATCTTTTCTGATTTATCCTGCATGGAGCTGGTCCACTGCTAACCAAGGATGTGTGAGATTTTCCCTATGTTGATTTGGATATAACACTCCTGGAATGAACTAATTTTAGCTGCTGATGAAGGGGACAGAAAGTCCTTCTCTTGTTCTAGAAACTCCTGCTGCTCAGGATGCCTAGAGACTATTCCAGCTGGGCAATCTGATGTCAACATCCACCCGGATGAGCAGTTTAGGATGTAGTGGCTCTCTGGCTCAGCTGGTGTCCACAACCCTGGCTCAACAGAGATGTGGTTGGGACCAGAGAAGAGGGGATATGGGATGGATCCGAAACCTATTCAGCTTAATCACATGACCTGACAACTTTAAAATACTGTTTTAAAGGCTTGTTTCCCCTCTGCCAGGCTTACCCTGCTGCTGAATGAGGTTTGGATCTGGTGTAACTTTACACTGGCTTAGCTTATGGTGGGTTTTCTTCTGCCACCTCCTTGCTCCCTTTGCCTCTTTTTTATTTGTATGGGCCAATCTCTACCACGTGAAAGCAGGTTTTGTGAATTGCATCATATATACATGGCCCAAGAAAGGCAGAGGGGATGGAGGCAGGAGTTGAGGATAGATTCCACCAAATGGGGAAAGGGGGAGATAATTGAATTATACCAATTAGCGCTGTTCCAAATATCACCCTGCAATTTCATTAACCCACATCTCAAAATGAGGCAGTTGTTTTTTTGTATGATGATGTATCTTTCATGATGATGAAGGATTCTAGTGAAAACTTAGAATCATAGAATCCTAGAGTTGGAATAGACCACAAGGGCCATCGAGTCCAACCCCCTGCCAAGCAGGAAACACCATCAGAGCACTCCTGACATATGGTTGTCAAGCCTCTGCTTAAAGACCTCCAAAGACGGAGACTCCACCACACTCCTTGGCAGCAAATTCCACTGTCGAACAGCTCTTACTGTCTTGCAGGGAAAGAGATTTGGGTGCTGCTTTAATAAAGGTGACTGAAGGGTGTGCATGTTCTTCCTTTTTACTTCAACAATTAAATTCCTTGTGGTGAGCTCAGCAGCTTCCCTGGCATCCCAGGCCTCCTAGAAAGGCCCAGGAGAGGACATTATATTATGACAAGTTTCCATGGTCTGTAGACCATGTGTGGACAGCTGGGGAAGCTGTGTTTGGAGTGGTACAAAGCTAGAGTCCTTTTAACTTTAAAAAAAGAAAAAGATATTTCCACTGCCTTCAAGAATGTACCTGGTATTCTCCATAGGAGAACTCACAGACAGTTGGTGAGGCAGCATTTGGTGCACCTGAGAGCACTGTGAATATTTTTTTTAAAAAAACAATTTTACAGAAAACTGCATGCCACTCGGGCACTCTGAATGCAGCCTCCACAGCTTCATGCACCTCCCAGAAAGCCCATAGAAGGACATCATCCTGTAACATCCTTTTAATGCCCCAATCTATTATAGGAAATGAGGGCAGCTGGGGAGCCTGCCAGATATGTATTTGGAATTTTATTTTTCAAAATGAAAGCAAGAACACATGATCCCACCTTACCACTTTATTCAGCTAGGTTCCAAACCCTTCTCCCCACCAGTGAGATTTCACCAGATTTCCCCCCTTCCCTTTCTGCAGTTTTTGATGGTGGTTTCTTTTTAACCCACAGCAAACACTCCCGAAACCACTGGACAAAATTATCAGAACAGCACTAATACCCAAAGAGGCCAATTCTATGCATCAACAGAAGTTGAGTTTCTTTGAGGGAGGATTTCATTTTTTAAAAAATCGGAAGGATTTTATTGTGTTATTCCAAGTTATCTTTATCCAGCTCTTTTGTGCCTTCTGCATGTATTGTTCCTTATCTTGTTTGATGCATTGTCTGAAGCTTTCTCTCGCACAGAGTGGGTCACTTGACCCATGACCCTTGAGCGCTGCCCTTCCCCTGTAGCAAAGAGGAGGCCCTGTATGTCCTTACACTGTTCCACAGCCAGAGCAGCGCTAATCTCTTGATCCCTTTGATATTTTACAAGGGGCAAAGGATGGATTCAGATAGGCTGAGAATGTGTAATCATTCTCCTGCTGATGAGCCTATTGATGGGTAAAGTGTCCTCATTTAACAGTTTATGCCAAATTTGTAGCCAATGAAAATAAAGGGCTGGTAATTTATTATCATCATCACCACCATTATTATTATTATTGCAATGCTAAAAGCTTTAACCCATGTGAACCACGTGTGATATTTCTTGAACGTAACAGTTATTTATCTGTTACCAAAAGTAGAAACTGATGTGAACTGGACTAGAAAGAGCTCCTTGCATTTGGAGCTCAGCAAAGGCCAGGACTCCCAGCAAGATTTCCCCTAGCAGTATGTAGGGTTGCCATATTTCAAACAGTGAAAATCCAGACAGAAAGGTTAACAACAACAACAACAACAACAATTTATTATTTATACCCCGTCCATCTGGCTGGGTTTCCCCAGCCACTCTGGACAGCTCCCAATAGATATTATTATTATTATTATTATTATTATTATTATTATTATTATTATTATTGAGATAAAACATTAAAAACTTCCCTAAACAGGGCTGTTGTTGAGCTTTTATTAGTTTTGCTCAAAGTTGTTGAGTTTTCTGGGCAAAATCACAAAGAAAAAATTTTTTGAGCACTTTTCCTGGATGTTTTTGACAATTTCCGCCTGCACACTGCTGCCGACTACAGTCTTCCCGATACAGTGGTACCTCGGGTTAAGTACTTAATTTGTTCCGAAGGTCCGTACTTAACCTGAAACTGTTCTTAACCTGAACGCCACTTTAGCTAATGGGGCCTGCTGCTGCTGCCACGCCGCCGGAGCACAATTTCTGTTCTCGTCCTGAAGCAAAGTTCTTAACCTGAAGCACTATTTCTGGGTTAGCGGAGTCTGTAACCTGAAGCGTATGTAACCCAAGGTACCACTGTATGTCCAGATTGCCATTTTCCCCAGCAAAAAAAAATATGCTAAATATCCACAGGCTAAGTGAGGTGTTTTCCCTAAAAAGGTGGGTGATCTGTGGTGGTACTCTCACTTTTCAGTGGAATGCTGCATCATCTGTGGTAAATAGGAATACAAAGAGCCAACCATAAGCAACGTGTGTGGCGAAAGCACCAGGAGCAAGCAAAGGATATTTGGTGTGGTTCCTTCATATTCCAAGTGCTTTTTCTTGGTATACCAACTCTGCATTACGGAGATGTCTGCAAACATGACAAGAAGGCTGGCAACATCAACCCTGCTTTGCGGAATCTCTTGCAGACAATCACAGTGCCTGGAGACAGTAATGATGTGCATCCACAGCAGTGACTAGAGCAGGAATGACAGCTGGCAGGAGAGCAGAGAGACGAAACGCTGTGGTGCATCTGCAGCAGCACAACTGGACAGCTTCATCTGCCCCAGCTGCAACAAAACATGTCTCTCCTGTATCGGTCTCTACAGCCACAGCAGGCGCTGCAACCTTCCAGCAGTTTGACTTCATCTCCAAAGGTGCACTCCTCCGCTATCTCCCAAGAGAGATGGATGCCAGCAACAACTCCCATAATCCCTAACTAACCATAGGCCATGTTGGCTGGGGCTGATATGAGTTAAGGTGCAAGAACAGCATCTGGAGGGCCAGAGACTCTTGATATCATCAGCAAATATACTTTGCCCATCCCCTCCTTTGTGTTTTCCTTTCCCATTTGTTTTCACCACCCACGCGTGATTATAGATTGCAGTGCTGTCCCATAATATTTTGCAGCATGTAATGCGGTAGTCATGTCTCTTGTTTTACAGAAAACAGAAGAATCTCTACTTCAGGTGTGGGAAATCTTTGGTTGTCCAGATATTGATGAACTACAACTTCTTCAGTCCCACAAGCATGGCCAATGGCCGGGGATAATGGGAGTTGTAGTTCCACGGACATATGGAGGCCATAAGTTTCCTCACATCAGACCTACTTGAAGAGTTGTCCAGTTTAAAGATAAAGAACTCTAAAAAGGGAGAGCAGGGTCCTTTTTAGACAGCAGACTGAGCCGAAATACAGATGTCCTTTTCAAAGTCTTCCACATTATAGTGAGAAGTATTTCTATTTCAATTACTGTAATTATTTCTGAATTTGCACTTGAACATATAAATGAGCACATGCAAATTTTATCTTCTTTTGTCCTCTTTTTTTTTGGGGGGGGGGGTCATAAGTGACTTCACCTGAAGCAGAGCTCAAATGTTCCTGTCCCACCAGGTTCCAAACTTTAAAAAGTTCTGTTGCACCAATCGAACAGCAATTGTAGTCTTTATGATGCCTCCATTAGCAGAATACTGTACCCTGTTGCAGTGTTTCCAAAACTTGGGTCTCTCGCTGTTTTGGACTACAACTCCCATGATCCCTAGCTAGCAGGACCAGTGGTCAGAGATGAAGAAGAAGAAGAAGAAGAAGAAGAAGAAGAAGAAGAAGAAGAGGAGGAGGAGGAGGAGGAGGAGGAGGAGTTTGGATTTGATATCCTGCCTTTCACTCCCTTTAAGGAGTCTCAAAGCGGCTAACATTCTCCTTTCCCTTCCTCCCCCACAACAAACACTCTGTGAGGTGAGTGGGGCTGAGAGACTTCAAAGAAGTGTGACTGGCCCAAGGTCACCCAGCAGCTGCATGTGGAGGAGCGGAGACGCGAACCTGGTTCCCTAGATTATGAGACTACCGCTCTTAACCACTACACCACACTGGCTCTCAAAGATGATAGGAATTGTAATCCAAAAACAGCTAGAGGCCCAAGTTTGGGAAACACTGCCCTATGGCAGGTCTCTGTCTGGTAGATTCTAAATCCCTCCAGCAGGGATCTGCCCCTTATACTTAGTAAAGTGTCATGCACATAGTTGGTGCTATGTTCACGCCAACAGCACCCATGTCAATAGTTGACTTGCAGGAGCTGAAAGCAAGTGAAAATTGTAACATGTGAATCAGTTCTTCTGTCCCTTCTAGGCTCCAGGGAAGCTACTTTGCAAAGGAAGTGCTCCCTCTAGTGACTGTCCTTCAATATACAATAAATATCATTTGCTATATTTCTTTTCAGTTTCTTAGAAGGACAAAATCTCCTTTGAATGCAAGCCTCAGCACTGAAGTCAGTATGCCAAGTTTAATACTTTAAAATAGGAAAGTCTATCTAGCCGCTAAGTACCAGAAAAGCACAATTCCTCCTATCAAATGCAAAAGAAAAAAAGTTTAAAATAAGTATATTTAAAAGACAGAGACAGCTTGTTGCAGGGACAGAGTGAAGGAGCCATTTTAACTTTTCAAATAGAACACTTAAAGAGATTTTTCAACTTCAGTTATCTATTTGCATGATTTGTTTGTTTTTTAAACTTGGCAAATCACTTTCAAAATGATTGACATTGCATACAATATTTCTTTGTTGTGTTGTGTGTGTGTTGAATTCACAGTGAAAGGAGAGCAAAATGCATTTCAACTGCAGGGGGTATAATTCAATGTTGCCTACTCATTTTCAGGTAATTAGACACTGCCACTTTCTGTAAGTTGCCTTAGCCTAGCAGTGTGCTCTGACTGGTTGCAGTTTTCAGTGACAACGCTGGGGATTCAACCATGTGCTCCACCACCAAGCTATGACCATTCCTCAGGTCATTCACTTTGGGATGAAAAACAAACTCACTGTAATGAAATCTTTGGATCATAAATTGAGTAATGATGAACTTAGTAGAAATATAACTGCCCACCTTCCCCTGGAGCCTTTTCTTGACTACAGAAGTCATAAAATTATAGAGTCTGATGGGACTTCGGGGGTGTGAGAGTCCAGTCCCCTCCTCCATTCAGGATCTACGATGCAAGAGGCAGCTATAGCATCCCTTGCACATAGCTATCCAGCTTTTGCTTAAATCTAGTGAATTCTCCAGTGAAGAATTACCCATCACCTCTCAACACAGTCTGTTCCACTGTTAAGGAGCGCTTACTGTTAGGAGGTGTCTCTTAATGGTTTATCCAAAATCTGCTTCCCTACAACGTCCACCCTTTGGTTTAAATTCATCCGAGGACCAGTCAACTCCATATAATGAGAACCATCCGCAAAGGTTCTATCTGAAATAAAATGTTTGTTTTTACATTCCCCCTCTGAAGAACTCGAGCTGAGTCATGTTTCCGTCACTTGAAACTGCTGCTTTGCGCCAGCCATAATTGTAAATAGTTTATCAGAGAGTTATTAGTCTTTCTTTGGAGACAGCAGAGGACAATGCCATGCTCTGAAGGATCACAATCGAGCTGGCTGATGCAAAATGGGTTGAGGATGCATTTTCTATGAGCTCCATTGTTATCTAATTTTTATTTATGCTTTTACAGCAGGATACAGTGAGACGTAAAACAGCCCACTGCACCAGGCAGATGCAGCTGAAAAATATAACAGTGCAACATTATTGTGGCTTTATAATGAACCATAAACCTGATTTATTAAACATCCTCCATTAATGTTACACCAGGGATGGAGTGATTACAGAACCCTTTACATTGTAAGAATTTATAATTATGACTCCTCCTTAAGAAGAGAGCTGCATATTTACAAAATGCTCACTAGCTTTTCGACATGCTGGGCTGTGTAAAACTGATAATGAGTCGAAAATTAAGACTGTCAGCAGCATATCTCCCTAGCAGACGTAGAAGCCAGATGAATCCAAAAACAATTATGAATAAGGTCTTTTTGTGTTTTTGTGTTTTTGTTTTTGTTCTGTTCTGCCTTTGGTCCAGTTCATTAAAGATCTGGGAAGCATCCCTAGAGATGGCATGATAGAATGAAAGCATCTCTTACAAATTAAGCACTTAATAATACAGCAAATAATACAAATAGTAAATATTTAATGGACTGAGCCAAGCCATAGTGAGGAACACTTTCCTATCAAATTTTAAAACCTAAGAAGGCAGAAATGATAGCTATTGGAGGTGCAAACTCCTTCCTGACCATGCTAGATGACACTTTTATCAATGTGCCATGCAATGCAACCTTATGCATGTTTACACCCCCTTTGAATCCACTGGAATGCATGCTTCATTTGGGTCAGGACTAGGTTTATAGCTTGCCCTCTTCAAATGACAGGACATATGTAGAGATGTATGCCTCAGGATGACCCCTATGAAGATGATAGTGCAGCCTTTCTCAACCTCGTGTTTTCCAGATGTTGTGGGTGATGAGTAACACCCATCATCCCTCAACATTGACAAAGCTGACTAGGGCATCTGGAGGGCTGTAGTTTGGGGGATTCTGCTGTAGTGTAGGGGCCAGGGTCTCTTCTGTGGATTCCTCCATTGTCTGATATGAGGTGGGCCAGGACAAAGAACTTCATTCTGATGTCCCTGCCTTTAGAATATCTATCCTGGAATGAACTCTATTATCATTTCAGGGCCAAGTGAAGATGATGACAATTGAAGATTTATCAATATACAACTTAAAATCCACACACACACATAGTATTTGATTAAGACAATAAATCCATTTTTCTATTTAAATTGGTTTTTATCTGGCTTCCTTTATCTGCTGCCCTTTATTTTTTGGATTGCCATATATATATGGATATATTTCGTATATCTACGAAAGCATATATATATATATATATATATATATATATATATATATATATATATATATATGTCAGGGGCTCAGGAGCAGAGGCGCAGGGGAGAGAGGAAATGGAGAGTGAAGGGGAAGAATATGAGGGCAGCGGAGGGCAGAATGACAGTGACCCGAGAGATTCCATAAGCCTCTCCAGTGAATCAGAAGATTCCCAGAAGGGGGCGCCGATGGCCAGGGCAAGGGGGGTCCCAGGGGGGACACACCAGAAGCAGGGGGCCAGCGGAGACTCCCAAAGCAGTAGCTGGAAATCAGGACCAGCTTCCCCACCAGAGCGTAGTGGGGGGGAAGAGCCCCATAGGTCAGAGTCAGCGTCTCCTCCGGCAAGCAGGGAGGAGGAGTCAGACCCAGCTAGCATCCCCGAAGAGGGAAGCAGCAACAGGAGCAGTATAGCGGTCAGAAGGAAGGTGGCAGGCTGGGCGCGCGCACCAAGTTCAAATGTACAGGCGCGCGGGACAGCAGAAAGCCCGGATTGGGAACCAGGTCCTAAAGCTCGCCGGAGGGAGGGGGAAGACTCAGGGGACTCAGCGTCAGAAGAGTCTAGGAAGGGCAGGACCTCGGCAGACAAGCGGACCCAGAGGAGGAGGGAGCAGAGGAAGAGGTGGAGCAAGGCTAGGGTCTTAAACTGGTGTCTGGGGGGAGGAGACTCAGACGGAGCTTCGGCGGTCTAGGGTTTAAGACGTAGAGCTGTGCGCCGTGGCTGTAAAAGAGAAACTGAACTTCAATAAAGACTATTTTATATAACAACGGACTGGCGTTGGTCCTCTGTGAGCTGGGACCTGAGGCAGCTCTGACAATATATATATATATATATATATATTGTCAGGGGTTCAGGAGCAGAGGGACAGGAGAGGGAGGAAGTAGAGACCGAGGGAGAGGAATCTGAGGGAGAAGTCAGCGAGGGTAGCCATCCGAGGTCTCTAAGTCTCTCCAGTGAATCAGAGGATTCACAGAAAGGGGCCCCAGTGGTCAGAGCCAGGGGGTTGCCAGAGGGAACACCCCAGGAAGGAGGGGCCAGAGGGGACTCAGAGAGCAGCAGCTGGAAATCGGGACCAACTTTCCCACCGGAGAGCAGTAAGGGGGAGGAGTCCCAAACATCGGCAGCAGGCAGCCTTCCGTCAGCGGAAGGACATGAGTCAGGGTTAGCCACGCCTGCATCAGAGAGCGAGGTAACGGTCAAAAGGAAGGTCAGGGGCAGCGCGCGCGCGCCAAGTTCAAATGTACAGGAGGGGGGGCGCAATGGGCAGTCCGGAGAGAGAGCCGGGTCCCAAAGCCCGCCGGAGAGAAGGGGAGGAGTCCGAAGGGTCCGCTTCCGAGGCATCCCGGAAAGAAGGCACCCAGGGGGGTAGTAGGACCCAGAGGAGGAAGGAGAAACGTAGAAGGTGGAGTAAGGCTAGAGTCTTAAGCTGGTGTACAGGGGGCGGAGACTCAGACGAGGCTTCGCTGGTCTAGGGTTTAGACGTAGAGACGCACGCTAGTGTTTGGAAATGGAAACTAAATGCCAATAAAGACTTCTGTACAGTTCTAATGGCTAGCGTTGGTCTTCTGTGAGCTGAGACCGGGAGGCAGTCTCTGACAGTAAGCCTCGTCTCCAGTTATCATCGGTTTTCTTCGCCTCAAGCATCGCTAAGGAAGCGAGGCAGGGAGGGTGGAAGACTGGTGCCTTGCGAGCTCACAAGAGTCAGGCAAGATGACTACAGAACAGAAAATAGCTTCCCTGCAAGAAGCGGTGACGCTACTCAACGCTGAAATAATCGCATCCAGGAAGAGAGAGGAAGAAGCGGCAGCTGCATGCAGAGATCTTCAAGCCAGGTTGGAAGGGCTTGTAAAGCAGGGGATCCCAGCACCCAGGTCCGAGGGGATCGGTTTGGGGAAGAGAGGAGGCAGCATTGTATCTCATTTTGATGGGAATTTGCAGCAGTACCCCAATTTCAGAGCAGATGTGCTGTTTGCGCTGCAGCTGCTGGAAAGAGACTTTAGAGATGAGCGGGAAAAAGTGGGGTTTATTTTGTCTCATTTGCATGGGGACGCGAAATCATGGCTGCGCAACCTGTGGAGAGATAAGGATCCAGCGCTCCAAAGCGCAGATGCGTTCATTAAGGCGATGGACTCCTGTTTCTTATCCAAAATAGACCTGGACATTGCCCGGAGGGACATATTTGGGCTAAGACAAGGGAAAGCCAGCGTAAGGCAGTATCATTCCCGGTTTTTTGCATTGGTCAACGCGCTGAATTGGGATAAGGATTCTCCGCCGGTTAGAGACCTTTTTTGGGAGGGTCTGAATGCACAGATCAAGGATGAGATGGCAAGGGGAGAGAGACCCACCACCACTCAGCAAGTGGTTGAAAGAGCGTTGTCTATTGGGGTGAGGCAGGAAGAACGTCCGTGGAGCAAAGAAGAAGGGCGTTGGGGACGTTCACCAGCGAGAGTGCCCTCCCTCTTGCCCAGAGAGGCAGCGCGTGCGCAGTCCACGCCTCCACAGGGAGGGGGCGAGGAGCAGATGGAGATTGGCGGTGCTAGGGCTCACTCAGCTACCAGAGCCTTAACGCCGGGAGCAGTAAAATCGAAGCTGCCTAGAAGGAACAGGAAGTGTTATATATGTGAGAGTGCAGAGCACATGGCGAAAGAGTGTCCCCAGAGGAGTTTCAAGCACACTGCAGCTTCAGTGACAGTATTGGAAACAACTCAGCAGAGAGCACCACAGCAGGGAAACGACCAGGTCTGGCTGGAAGAGGAGGCACTGGGGCCCAGCCAGACGAGTCAGTGAGGAAGTCCCCAGAGATTTTGCAGCCCACAGACCCCCTCCCGCCCAAGCCAGTGGTGCAGCTAACCGCATCGCTTCAGCTGCCCAATGGACTCACCTTAGAAGTGCCTATTACAATTGACTCTGGCAGTAACGCAGACTTTATAGGATTGGAGTTCATTCAACAACACAACGTAGCATTACTGCCAGCCACACTGCCCCTGAAGGTTGTCACGGTGGATGGCAGGGAACTGCTAGGGGGGCAGGTGGTGCAGCAGACGCCGCCTATGGTGATGCAAATTGGGAATCACCGGGAAGTTATCAGTTTCAATGTCACCCAGCTGTCCGACACGCCTATAGTATTAGGCATGAGTTGGCTGCACAGGCACAGCCCAGCATTGGCGTGGTACCAGCGCCACCTGACTTTTGGCTCCTCCTACTGTGCAGAACACTGCATTATACCCAGCCCGGAAGGGGAAGAGGAGGACCCGCAGTTGCAGTTGGGCACGCTGCAAGCAGTACCCCACAAGTATGCGGAGTTTTTGGAGGTATTCTGCGAGAAGGAGGCGGACAAGCTACCCCCTCACAGACCCTATGATTGCAAGATTGACCTCCTGCCGGGGGCGACGCTGCCAACTGGGAAACTGTACTCCATGTCTGAGGATGAACTGCAAGAACTCAGGGAGTTCATAGATCACAATTTGAAGCGTGGGTTCATCCGGGAGTCGAAAGCGGTGGGAGGCAGTCCCGTATTCTTTGTGAAGAAGCGGGATACGCCCCAAAAAAGACTGGTGGTGGACTTCAGAATCTTGAATTCGAAAACCAAGCCCTCAGCTTTCCCCATGCCCAAGATAGACGACCTGCTCGCGACGGTGCGGAAAGGACGCGTTTTCACCAAGCTGGATCTACGTGGCGCGTACAACCTGATTCGCATGCGCGACGGAGACGAGTGGAAGACGGCCATGTTCACGCCACTGGGCACCTACGAATACAGAGTTATGCCCTTCGGATTACAAAATGGCTCTCACACTTTCCAAGCCTTTATGCATCACGTGCTGGCGGGGCTCCTTTACAAGAAGTGCGTATGCTTCCTGGACGACATCCTGATTTTTTCAGAATCGCGAGAGGCGCACGAGAGGGATGTCAGGGAAGTTCTGCAGAGACTGAAGGAGCACAGGCTGTACGCCAAACTGGAGAAGTGCCAGTTCGACGTGACGGAGGTGGATTTCCTGGGCTACAAGTTGTCGGACAAGGGGCTCGCCATGGACAGCGCCAAGGTTCGCGCAGTTTTGGACTGGAAGAGCCCACGCAATCGGAAGGAAGTCCAGCGGTTTGTCGGCTTTGCCAACTTTTACCGCAAGTTCATCAAGGGATTTGCCATGCAGACAGCGGCCATCACCGACACGCTCAGCTCCAAGAAGAAGAAATTCATCTGGACGGAGCAAGCGGAGCAGTCCTTTCAGAAACTCAAGCGTCTCTTCGCGTCCGAAGAGCAGCTGCTGCATGTGAATCCCAGCAGACCCATGAGGGTGGAGACGGACGCCTCAGACAGAGCCGTGGGAGCTGTCCTGTTGCAACAAGACCAGCAGGGGGACTGGAGGCCGTGCGCCTTCTACTCGAGGAAGCTCAGCAAGTCGGAGCAGAATTACACTATCTGGGACAGGGAGTTGCTAGCCATACATGCAGCATTCAAGGCATGGAGGCACTTCCTCATCGGAGCCAGACATACAGTGCAGGTCCACACGGACCACAAGAATCTGGAGTACTGGCGCACGGCTAGGTTCCTCAACCAGAGACACATTAGATGGGCAGAGTTCTTCGCGGACTTCGACTTCAAGATAGAGTACATCCCAGGCGACAACAACGTGATGGCGGATGCATTGTCCAGAAAGCCGCAATACCTGGAGGAGGCGGCACCGTCGGCGGCCAAGCACATTTTCGCACCGGAAGCGTGGGCATGCGCGTCGGCAACCGTGGACCTGGACGCCGTACGTCGCGCGCTGCGGGAAGACCCCTTCGCACGGGCCAAGATGGAGGAGGTGCACAGGGGCACAGCGAGGGCCGACGAGTTCCAGATTCGCGATGGGTTGCTCCTCCACAAGGGAGCACTCTACGTGCCGGGAGATGACCTCCGCGCAAGGGTCCTGCAGCAGCTACACGACGCTCCCACCGCAGGGCACTTTGGCAAAGAAAAGACTGTCGAACTCGTAGCCAGAGACTTTTGGTGGCCCAAGATGCGGGGGGAAGTAGCGGATTACGTCTCGAGATGTGACACCTGCCAAAGGGCCAAGTCAGTTCACAGACCGCCGGCGGGATTGCTGGAACCGCTGCAGACACCGTCTGAACCGTGGGAGAGGGTGGCCCTGGACTTCGTCACGGATCTGCCCAGCTCGAGGGGAAAGACAGCAGTGCTAGTGGTGGTGGACATGTTTACTAAGATGGCACACTTCATTCCGTGTGCGAAGGTAGCCACGGCAGAGCAGACCGCCAAACTGTTCATAGACCACGTGTTCAAGGTCCACGGTCTGCCACGGTCTATTCTTTCCGACCGGGGGCGACAGTTCATCTCGAACTTCTGGCAGAAGCTGATGGGCATTCTGAACGTCAAAGTCAATTTGGCGTCGGCGAGACACCCGCAGACCAACGGACAAGCGGAGAGGGTCAACGCCGTCATGCAGCAGTACCTAAGATGCTACGCCAACCAGCAGCCCACGACATGGGTGGACTACCTGCCGCTCGCCGAGTTCGCTTACAACAATACGAAGCACGTGTCGACGGGGGTGACGCCGTTCTTCGCCAACAACGGGAGGCATCCCAGAACCTTCCCGGGTTTAGAGAGAGTGGGGGAGGGGGAGCCACAGGCAGCGGAAGCCTTAGCGTCAGAGTTGCAGGAAGTCCACGAACAGCTCAGGAGGCAGTTAGAACTAGCTAAGCACGCATACAAGGTGCAGGCCGACAGACACAGAAGAGTTGGGGAAGACATACAGGTGGGTGACTGGGTCTGGCTAGCAGCGCAAGCAGTGCCGACCAGATCATTAGCTAAGAAGAAGCTAGGACATAAGCAGCTAGGACCTTACCAAGTCCAGGCGCAGGTCAATCCAGTGGCCTTCCGGTTGGCTCTTCCGGAGGGTTCCAGAATGCATCCGGTGTTCCATAGATCGGTGCTCACGCCCTACAAAGCACCTCATAGGTTTCAGGAGCCAGACACCGCACCAGACCAGAGCAGTGAAGGGCCCAGAGTGAGGGGGCCGCCTAGGAAGGGACACATCAATGAGGTCACAGAGATTTTGGACTCCAGATGGGGGGAAGAGGGAGTAGAATATTTCCTAGCCAGAGAGGGTACCCCGGCCAGTGCCAACAGCTGGGTACCGGACTATGCCTTGGAGGAACCGCTGCTCAAAGAGGAGTTTCATGCCCTCTTCCCGCACAGGCCCATGCCAGCAGAGTATTTCGATGACTGGCTTTTCACACCCACTCTTTCAGCCAGCACATTCCTGGGGTTCGACTCGGACGAGGAACAGGCACCGGTCCCCAGCTCTCAGGTGGGTTCGCCACCGGGGTCTGCCTCAGACCACTCGTATTGGTGGGACGATCAACCAGAGGAGCAGTGGCGCAGGAAGTGGCTGAGGGGTCCTTGGATGGGACCACCCGAAGAGGGGGAGAGGGGCGAGACGGACATGGACGTGTTGGGGGACAACGTGGGGTTCGAGCATGAAGACAGAGAGATGGAAGCAGAGGAGAGCGACGTTGACGAGTACATGGGGGATGAACTGTATCCGGCAAGCACCCCCGCGACGACGGAGCACCCAGTACCCGCACCGGAAGGAGGGGAGGGGGGAAGGGGGGGCTTCGAGGGGGGGATGGATGTCAGGGGTTCAGGAGCAGAGGGACAGGAGAGGGAGGAAGTAGAGACCGAGGGAGAGGAATCTGAGGGAGAAGTCAGCGAGGGTAGCCATCCGAGGTCTCTAAGTCTCTCCAGTGAATCAGAGGATTCACAGAAAGGGGCCCCAGTGGTCAGAGCCAGGGGGTTGCCAGAGGGAACACCCCAGGAAGGAGGGGCCAGAGGGGACTCAGAGAGCAGCAGCTGGAAATCGGGACCAACTTTCCCACCGGAGAGCAGTAAGGGGGAGGAGTCCCAAACATCGGCAGCAGGCAGCCTTCCGTCAGCGGAAGGACATGAGTCAGGGTTAGCCACGCCTGCATCAGAGAGCGAGGTAACGGTCAAAAGGAAGGTCAGGGGCAGCGCGCGCGCGCCAAGTTCAAATGTACAGGAGCGGGGCGCAATGGGCAGTCCGGAGAGAGAGCCGGGTCCCAAAGCCCGCCGGAGAGAAGGGGAGGAGTCCGAAGGGTCCGCTTCCGAGGCATCCCGGAAAGAAGGCACCCAGGGGGGTAGTAGGACCCAGAGGAGGAAGGAGAAACGTAGAAGGTGGAGTAAGGCTAGAGTCTTAAGCTGGTGTACAGGGGGCGGAGACTCAGACGAGGCTTCGCTGGTCTAGGGTTTAGACGTAGAGACGCACGCTAGTGTTTGGAAATGGAAACTAAATGCCAATAAAGACTTCTGTACAGTTCTAATGGCTAGCGTTGGTCTTCTGTGAGCTGAGACCGGGAGGCAGTCTCTGACATATATATATATATATATATATATATACATGGATGTTCCTTTGGGTTAATGTTTCTATAAACTTCTTTGGGAGGATCCAACATCTGAAAAGCATAAATGCCTAAAATTAATGAATAAATGAATATACTTTATGAAATATAAATGTTTTGCAGTGTAATAATTATTCTCCAAAACACCCCCTCCCTCATCTTAGTAAGTTCCTTGGGGCAGTTAGTAGGGGCATTTGGGGAAAGCTCATCAATCAGATCAGTCACCATCTCTTAGCCTAACCTACCTCACAGGCTAGGGTGTGAGGATAAAATGGGGAGAGGAAAAACCACTTATGCCACCTGGAGCTCCCTGGAGGAATGGTGGGAGATATCACACACACACACACACACACACACACACACACTGGGTTTTCCAACTCCCTTTCTCTTGCAATCAAGGCTTGGAACAGATTCCCTTAGACTTGTGGATTGCTTTAAGCTTGGAAGGTCTGGCCCTCCGACTTCATACTCTCCAGCTGTCTCAGTTCCCATTTTTTAACGCAAGAGCATGGCACCCCATTTGGGTGCTGTGATATTGCCCTGGGAAAAAGCACTTTTTTCGGGGCCATGATCTCATGCGAGTCCCATAAATTCTGCGGCCCTGAAAGATGTGTAGCCCATTTTTTCGCCTTGACGTGTTGGAGGGTATGAGACCTGGCCATTTTGCCCAAGTCACCCTCACCAGCCCTATGACATCATGGGCGAGGCACAAAAGAAGTTTTGCTCGACCAAAAGGAAAGTTGCAGTCGCAAACCACCAGCTGGTTGGTGGTGCCTGAAAAGCTCTCTGGAAGACGTGTGCAGCGAGGTGGGTGGGGAAAGGTGACCTGACATCATTGTGACATCAAGTGATTGACAGGTGGGTGGTTTGCCAGCCTATCAAACTTGATTTGAAAGGCATTGGAGAGGGTAAGAATTATGCCTGCCTGCTATAGTGTAGTGGTTAAGAGCAGTGGACTCATAATCTGGTGAACCGGGTTCGATTCCCCCCTCCTCCACATGCAGCTGCTGGGCAAGTCACACTTCTCTGAAGTCTCTCAGCCCCACTCACCTCACAGAGTGTTTGTTGTGCGGGAGGAAGGGAAATGAGAATGTTAGCCACTTTGAGACTCCTTCAGGTAGTGATAAAGCAGGATATCAAATCCAAACTCTTCTTCTTCTTCTACAGTTGCCTACTCCTGCCTTAGACTCTGCTGTGGAGACCCAAGGTTTATTGCAAATGCACAAAATGCATTGAGGATATGAGTAATGGTAGGTACTTTTCTGAAACACAGCTTTTACCTTCTGTTGAGCATTCACTGCAGCCCACTGCTGCAGAAGACTAGTGAGCATGCTTCAGGGTGCCCCCAGTTCACAGGGGAGAATGGTGAGACCCAACAAGCCCATTCAGTGATCTTCATGCATGATAGAACATGGGACAGAACCATCTTCAGTGCGCAGCTGTTTGGTGGCAGATGCATAGGGAGTCTTTGACAGGAAAGGCGATGAAGAGAGTTTGAAAGATGCTGACTTAGGCAACAGAACCCTACAGATGATTAATATGTAGATAATGAAGGAGTGTAGGGTGTAGCGAGAACATGGCTTTTAAATTATATATGCTATAAACATCATAATCCCATAATTATAAAATATTATTAATTTAGCACATTGAAAAAACCGCTGCACCGCTCATCAATATTTATATTGTATCTATTCTTCATGAATTCAAATAAAGGATTCCATTTATCTTTACATCTCTCTTGTGCTCTGTCTCTTGTTTACAGTCTCTTAGTTTTATTAACCCTGAAAGTTTGTACTTCTACCCTCCAAGTTTTTGCCAGTCACAAATGGAATAACAGATCACTGTGGGCAGTGACCTGTTATTCCATTTGTGTGCAATAAGCATATGGGCATGTAAATTATTACATTCATAGCCCACATTTCTTCCCAGATGAGCCCAGGGAGTCCAATGCGCCAGTGATGAAAAAATGTAATAAAAACTAATGAAGATATCTTTTAAAAAAAATATTTACCACATATAAAAACAATTTCTTTTAAAATTCCAGTACAGTATTGAAGTGTAGATGGGCTCAGGCATAACCCAAGACCGAGATTCAGCTCAAAAAGAATTTAATGGGACATCAGGAACAAGAAGAACAAGAATGACAAACAGGAGCACTTGGTCCAGTATATATACCTTAAGCCGGCCCAGGCAAAACACACACACTACCTGTGATAGGTCGCCTTAATGCTGCAATTAGCGAATCACAACACTGGCCCTGTCTCAGCAGGGATTGGCTGCCTGCCAGCTACTAACAATGTCATTGGAGGGTTTTAGAAATCCTCTCTGTCTTTTGTTATGCAGATGAAGCTCTTAGGCCTGCTTTGCATGTATACAGCCTGGCTTTAACACATAACACAAATGTATAACACATGCTATACTTTTAAAGCACTCTTGAAGCACATTTCTCTGCTCAAAGAATTCTGGGCACTTTAGTTTACCTCTCACAATTCCCAACGGCCCTGCACAAACGACAGTCCCTAAAACAAATTTCAGGGGGACAAATGTTTTTCAAATACACTTTGAATGTATATTGCGTACATAGCCACATATTTCAGCCTGGGATTAAGAATTCCATCCCAGTCCCTACTTGCAAACAAACTGTATAGGTGAAGCCACATGCAAAGTCTAGGCGAGTAGAGTTTGTGTGCAAATAGGGACTGTACCCACTGCTGAGTTGCAGGGCTGATGTGCCCTTTGTTCCCACGCTCACTGTCTGCGCGTTGAATTCTGCTCTGAAATCTAAGTCAGCAGCAGTGTCCACGGACAGGAGAGAAGTGACATTACCTCTAAGAAGGTATACAAAGTTCTCTGGAACTTGGAAAGTGTCACCTTTGGGAAACTTTTCTGGTTCCTCCTATAGATACAGCCTCTATTTTAGCCAAGGGATGCTTCAGCAAGAACACAGAATTCAGGATCTGGCAAACTTCCAGATCTGATGCTACCAACCAGGATTCATTTTACATCTGTTTTTCAGAGATTACACTTTACCATTCTTCCCCTCCTCCTCCTCCTCCCAGTCCTTAAGCACAACCAATAACAAATGTGGACATTTTAGAGGCCTACGCTTTAGAGTAGCTGCATAAGTCAAACAAAGTCTCTTTAGGGCAGGAATATAAATCAGCTTCTGAGTGTTGGGGGGTCTGTCTCTAAGCACACACTTTTAATGCGATTGCTACTTTATTTCCAGACACTTAAAAAAAAAAGAGACCTTTACAAACTGAGATGCTCCCAATCTTTGGATTGCTTTGGTCATTTTGGAGCATTTGAATTAAAGGGATCTTTAATTCTGTGACTCTCCTTTGGTTTCAGCAATGCATTTCTGAGAGAGAGAGAGAGAGAGAGAGAGAGAGAGAGAATATCATACAATAAAAAAGCAACTTTTTTCAACTATTACCTGAGAAGAAATGTGCAGTGAATTATTAACTATATTTTGTTATTGTTTTTCCTTAAAGTCTGATTCGGTTGGTACCTGTCTTGCATTCTCCATCCATGTGCTAAAATTAAATGTAAATGGATGGGCCCTTTCCCACAATCTCCTCAGTCTTGGAAGCGACTAACTATTTTCTGTCCATATGAATGAGACAAATATTTGACCATTCTGACTTTTGGTTCCCGTTGAAGCTACATGTGCTTTCATTTGTGCAACTTAGAATGAGGCATTTGATTGTCATGGGGACACACACTTCAAAACTGGTCTCAGCTGGCCTGAGCCCTGAGGAACTTCCAGCCAACAGACCTCACACATCTTGCCTTATGGCCCAAGCACACTCACTTGCCTTACAGTTGGCCTAAGTTATGGGTCAGGGACAGATGCAGCAAAGCAGGGGTTGCAGGCATCTGTGCCTCTGCTAGCATCGACAATCTGCAGATTGCCAGCACTGTCAAACCACTGCCTGACAGAGCAGCTTCAAAGCAGCTCACTGTGGCCATCAGTCAGCTGATTGGTGATTACTGTGAGCGCCTTTGAAGGTGCGCTGTAAGGCAAAGGATTTTGCAAGTGCCAATGATTATTAATGGTTCCTCATCATCCTGGAAAAAAGGTGACAACTGGGGTGCTGCAGGGTTCTGTCTTAGGCCTGTTGTTCTTCAACATATTTATAAATGACTTGGATGAAGGATCTTAGTGGACCACAAGCTTAACATGCAGCAGCAAAAAAAGCTAATGCTAATCTAGGCTAGTATTTCCCAGTACGTTTCCGAGCACAATTCAAAGTGTTGGTGCTGACCTTTAAAGCCCTAAACGGCCTCGGTCCAGTATATCTGAAGGAGCGTCTCCTCCCCCATCGTTCTGCCTGGACACTGAGGTCCAGCTCCGAGTGCCTTCTGGCGGTTCCCTCACTGCGAGAGGCCAAGTTACAGGGAACCAGGCAGAGGGCCTTCTCGGTAGTGGCGCCGCCCTGTGGAACACCCTCCCATCAGATGTCAAAGCGATAAACAACTACCTGACATTCAGAAGACATCTGGGAAGTTTTTAATATGTGACATTTTAGTGTATTTTTCATCTTTGTTGGAAGCCGCCCAGAGTGGCTTGGGAAACCCAGCCAGATGGGCGGGGTACAAATAATAAATTATTATTATTATTATTATTATTATTATTGGCTGCATCAACAGAATTATAGTCTCCAGATCAAGGGAATAAAGGTAAAGGTAAAGGTACCCCTGCCCGTACGGGCCAGTCTTGACAGACTCTGGGGTTGTGCGCCCATCTCACTCAAGAGGCCGGGGGCCAGCGCTGTCTGGAGACACTTCCAGGTCACGTGGCCAGCGTGACAAAGCTGCATCTGGCGAGCCAGCACAGCACACGGAAACGCCGTTTACCTTCCTGCTAGAAAGCGGTCCCTATTTATCTACTTGCACCCCGGGGGTGTTTTCGAACTGCTAGGTTGGCAGGCGCTGGGACCGAGCAGCGGGAGTGCACCCCGTCATGGGGATTCGAACCGCTGACCTTTCGATCGGCAAGCCCTAGGTGCTGAGGCTTTTACCCACAGCGCCACCCGCGTCCCGATCAAGGAAATAGTACCACTCTATTCTGCCTTAGTCAGACCACACTTGGAATACTGTGTCCAATTCTGGGCACCACAATTTAAGAAGGATGTTGACAACCTGGAATGTGTGCAGAGGAGGGCAACCAAGATGATCAAGGGTCTGGAAACCAAGCTGTATGAGGAGTGCTTGAAGGAGCTGGGTATATTTAGTCTGGAAAAGAGGAGACTGAGAGGAGATATGGTAGCCATCTTCAAGTATCTTAAGGGCTGCCACATGAAGGAGGGAACATGCTTGTTTTCTCCTGCTCTGGAGGGTAGGACTCGAACCAATGGCTTCAAGTTGCAAGAATGGAGATTACAACTAAACATTTGGGAAAACTTTCTGACGGTAAGAGCGGTTCAGCAGTGGAACCGACTCCAACAAGACGTGGTGGACTCTCCTTCCTTGGAGGTTTCTAAACAGATGTTGGATGGCCATCTGTCATGGATGCTTTAGGTGAGATTCCTGCATTGCAGGGGGTTGGACTAGATGATCATCAGGGTCCTTCCAACTCTACAATTCTATTATTCTATGACTGGCTAACTCATGCAGTGTCCTTGCTTCAAAGTCTACTTGCCTGCTTCAAGCCACAGCTACAAATGGAGGGGAAAATCTGGTTTGGGTTAAATATATATACACATAAAAGGTAAAGGTAAAGGTACCCCTGCCCGTATGGGCCAGTCTTGACAGACTCTGGGGTTGTGCGCCCATCTCACTTAAGAGGCCAGGGGCCAGCGCTGTCCGAAGACACTTCCGGGTCACGGGGCCAGCGTGACAAGCTGCATCTGGCGAGCCAGCGCAGCACACGGAACGCCGTTTACCTTCCTGCCAGTAAGCGGTCCCTATTTATCTACTTGCACCCGGGAGTGCTTTCGAACTGCTAGGTTGGCAGGCGCTGGGACCGAACGACGGGAGCGCACCCCGCCGCGGGGATTCGAACCGCCGACCATGTGATCGGCAAGTCCTAGGCACTGAGTTTTTACCCACAGTGCCACCCGCGTCCCCTATATATACACATAAACACACGCTATTCTATGCATACTCTCTCTCTTTTTATCTCTCTCTCTCTCCACACACACAAATGCACCGAGAGAAAGGTGGCCTATACTATTATCAGAAAAGCATCTGTTTTCCTTGCTGTTTCCCATTGACCTTCCACTAAGTAGTATTATATTGTTGATTTATTAAAATGAGAACATCTGACACTGCCACAATAAAACCAGTGCATATTACAATTTGCCTTAGTTTTCCCCAATTTGTTTTCCTCAGGATGTATGTAGGCTCCGCTGTACACTTTCAACATACATTACAGTCTCATTTCCCTATTTTCATATTGCACAGAGATTCATTTTGTTTGAGACAAGAAAGCCATTAGATGGCACTCTGTGTAAAGTTGAGGAAATAACTTTGCAAGGCCAGCGCAAGAGCTCAGTTACTTGGGCAAAGCTGAGCTGGAGAAATGCTGGCAAACAAAATGTGTCAGCAAACTGGGCGGGGGGAGGAAAAAACGTCTTCATGTTTTCTGCATATATACCTTTTTGGCAGTCTGGCTCTTCAAAGCAGATTTTAGATACTGCATTTGGAACCAATCAATTGCTCCATTTGTAAGGAAACAAATCCAATTAGGGGAAAAGAAGAAAATCAAAAGATGCTAATGAAAATGGTTATTCTAAGCAGACTGTATATTTTTGTCCCTATATTTTCTCTTAATTTTGTCAGCTCTTGGAAAGAATGCGGGGTGGTGGTGCTTAGATTAAATACGGAATGTCAAAGCAAAACAAACTGAATTAAAAATAAAGGGACCAATGCAGTCTATCGTAGGAACAGTGCTCATGCACAGAGGGTTTTCATTGGGCAATATCTTCTGCTTCCTTTCCAAAATATGTGCATGCTTGTGTCTTCATTATGACCCCAGGGTCTGACTCCAGTTTAAGCTCAAATGTACACTTCCCAACCAAACAGTGGATAAATTGATAATGCATATCTATAGCTGGCTGAGGACTCTAGCTCCCCACAATGACCTAGCCCAATCACATAATTGGGTCTGTGCATGCAAACCTGCAGTTAAGACATTCTAAATGGAGCCATGACAAACCTAGACAGCAATGACAAATCTAGACAAAGCTTAAAAAGTAGAGACACCACCTTGCCAACAAAGGTCCGTATAGTAAAAGCTATGGTATTCCCAGTAGTGATGCGTGGAAGTGAGAGCTGGACCATAAAGAAGGCTTATCGGTGAAGAATTGATGCTGGAGGAGACTCCCATGGACTGCAAGAAGATCAAACCTATCCATTCTTAAGACTCCCATGGACTGCAAGAAGATCAAACCTATCCATTCTTAAGGAAATCAGCCCTGATTGTTCACTGGAAGGACAGATCGTGAAGCTGAGGCTCCAATACTTTGGCCACCTCATGAGAAGAGAAGACTCCCTGGAAAAGACCCTGATGTTGGGAAAGATGGAGGGCCCAAGGAGAAGGGGACGACAGAGGACGAGATGGTTGGATGGTGTTCTCGAAGCTACCAGCATGAGTTTGACCAAACTGCAGGAGGCAGTGGAGGACAGAAGTGCCTAGCGTGCTCTGGTCCATGGGGCCACGAAGAGTCAGACATGACTAAACGACTAAACAACAACAACAACAAATGAAGCCAATCTACTGTTTGGCGGGCAAGTCAGAATGTAGTCTTGTTTTCAGGCTTCCTTTAGGCATTTGGTCTTTCATTGTGAGAACAAGATGCTAGAATGGATTGGCCATTGGACTCACAATGATTGATCATTACTGCTGTGCTAAAAAAAAAAAGTATCATACATCCCCCAACATTCCCATCAGCTAATGATAAAACCTATTGCATCTATAAAATTGAAAATAAAATATTTTTTCAGTGAAATTACCATGGGTGTGTTACAAGGGTTTTTATCACACTTACCTTATGCTTGAGGTGGCAAAGCTTGTGACTGGGGAATAAATTCAATTTAGTTAGCATTTAAATTACAGTTTCATTTAAATTGATCAAATGCACACTTTCAGAAACAATAAGAGAAGCAAAACATAGCTATTCTTTGGAATTCACACTTACACGAATTTTCTGATGCAGTTTTCCAGTCAACTAATGTTGACAGAAATTCATGTATTTGGTAAACGTGTGCATAAATATGAATGTGTTATCGAATATAACACACAAAATGCATTATGTTAGGGGAGTTGCTTTCAGAAATGTGCACGTTAGTGAAAACTGCCTACAAAAATGTGTTTTTAAAGAGAATTTCACACTAAAATGTTGAAGAATTTCCATGATAATTTTTTAAAAGAGAATTCTCAGATTGCTGTAGAAATGTGGAAAACCAAATTTTAAGATTGGAAACAACGAGAAACGGGGAGAACTGAAATGGAGAGATCGTTCCATCTCTACTTGTGGGTGTATGTTTGTTTGTTTTTCCCATTTGGCAAATAATCTCGACGGTGGTCTGCACTCTGCAGCCTTCCCAGGTGCTCACACTTCAATTAAAGGTCAGGGAAATACATCATGAGCTAACTCCTCCATTGGGGAAACACGGGCAACTGTGGAGGCTGCAGAGTCCTAGAGATAAGTTTACTCAAAAGAAAAACACAAACACCACTTTTGGCTACTTCACAACAAGGCAAAACACAAATCCTCAAACTCAAAAGTCCACCTACATTCTAAAGAAATTCTTAAGTGACTTGAGAAGGAGGCTGAAAAATGAATGCCTCTTTTGCCAAGGAAGAAAACTTTTGAGGACAGATTTCAACACAGCACTATTTATCATTAGGTTCCACAGTTACCATGCAGGACTGTAGACCTTTCTCTTCTTTGCTCCAGCAATGGAAAATCAAAGTATGTGATTCTGATTGCAGGGGTGACGATGATTATGATTTCCAGAAAGGTAACATGGTGATACTAATATCTAGTTCAAATCATAGTTCATTGTTGGTTTGTTTTTAGTAAGCTGATTAAGTGGAAGGGCAAATATTTCTCCCGACATAGCTTTTTTCAGATTCCACCCTCCAAAAAATATTACTTTTGTACACTATATGTCCAGGAAGTGATAGTTTAAACAAGAGAAAAGGGAAGGGAGGGTGGAGAGGAAGGGAGAGGGAGGGAGAGAACTTGAATCTCAACCACAAAGCATTTTAGGTTTTCTTCCCACCTTACTGATAAAAGCTTTGTTCTCAATACTTGAACCTTTAGTCTTGTAGCCCGCTCTTCTTCCCACACAGGACTGCTGCTGGTTTCAACGGTTGTACCTCCCACACAGAGATTAAGAGAAGAACTGAAGTGAAAATACATCCAGTCTCTGGAGGTAAATGATGGAGGAGTTAGCCTCCCATCTCTGGATCCACGGAGCAGTATCCTTCTCCTTGTACATCACAGCTGGCTAACTTTCGTTGGCCCAAGTGGGATGGTAGGCTTCAGCTACATAGGAAGTTGTCTCATGCCTAGTCAGACTAGTTCAGCATTATCAACATTTGCTAGCAGAAGCTGTCCAGGGGTTCATATAGGAGTTTTTTCTCAGACCTACCTGAAGATTAAACATGGGACATTTTGCATGCAAGGCAGATGTTCCTCCGCTGAGTTATGACCCTTCCCTGAACTAGTACTCCAAATACATCCTGCATCGTTTCCTTGAGAAGAATGATCTGGCTACCGTTCATTCCTTAATAACCTCCAGACTAGAATACAGCAACATGCTGTATGCAGGCTAGCACTTGAAAGTGCCAAGAACCTTAAACTAGTCCTAAATACATTTGTTTGACAGGACTGTACCTTGATTATCTCCCCAGGCTTCCTGTTTATTTACAGGCTTAGTTCAAGATGTTAGTTCTTAGCTTAAAAACTCAAATTAGATGAAGACTTGGGTGCCTCATATACAATCTTCTCATACACATTTCTCCTCATTCATTCCAATAACCAGCTGCCACAGGAGTCTTATTCCATGTTCTCACATGGACAGAGATTTGGTGAGTTGAGTACTAGGGGCAAAGCCTTTTTAGCAGTGCCACGAACATTATGGAATGCTCTCCCTAGGGAAGCACCCCCTCCCCAATCCCATCTTTATATGGATCCCCCATCTACAGACTGGATCCATCTGGATCTACGAGCTGTGATTGGGGGTTAGTAACATTTTTGTGCTGTGGTGAATGTTTTGCTATTGCTGTTTACACTTTGAAAGGGATGGTGGTTGTAGATGTTGTGTTTTGCTATCTACATTGTTGTTGTGTTATGAGTTGCTAGGCATGATTCTTTAAAGAAAGGCAGGATACATTTTAAGCAGCAAATAAAAATGAAATCTGAGGTCCACTTTTCTGGGAGTAAGCCTTACTTAAATTAATTGGACATACATTTGAAGATATGAAGAGTTTGCTGGATCAGGCCAATGGCCCATCTAGCTCACCATCTGAATTCTCAAAAGGGCCAACTAGGTGCTTATGGGAAGCCCATAAGCAGGGCACAAGCACAAAAGCACTCATAGATGCCCACATCATTTTGTGCTTTTATGTTGTGGTCTTTGGATGAAGGCCGATATACAAATTTAACAAATATATACATAAAATAATATGAAAGCAAATGGGAGTTGAGTCATGTTGGCCTTTTATGTGATATGAAGATCCAGAAAGAGGAAAAGTGATAAAGGCAAGAGAAACAAAACCCCAGTCATGTTAAGCAGTAGGATAATGATACACTAGCAACCTACATTGCCAATCAATATAGTGGATGCAGACAGAAGCTCCATATAATTCTGAAATGATCATGAAGAACTACCTACTACATGTCAGAACATTCTGTTCTGTAAGCTGGAGAAGACTCTATATGTACAGAAAGGCACCCTATGCTTTCAACAGTGATGGGGAACGTATGTCTCTCCAGGTATTACTAGACTCCAGCTCTCATGAGTTCAAGTCTTCATAGTCAATGGTTAGGGATTCTAACATCTAGAGGACCACAGGTTCACCACCTCGGCTTACAATTAAGGCAGTCATCCTGCTCTGGGCATGAACAAGCAAGTGCAAAGCTGCAAGATGAGATTTGACCTACTATCAATTAGGGAGGGAAGTGACTTCCTTTATCTTACTCCACAAAAGCCCCCAAACTTTAGAGGACATCCAGCGCCTGCAAATTTCATCAGCTTCTGCCAAAAAGAAAAACAATTTTTTAAGCCATTTTTAGATTACCATTCTATAGTATGGGGAATACAGAGCTTTGTTACTTCGTTTTACAAAATTGCTTGGAACATGGATCACAGATTGAAGCAGACAGCACACAGAGCTACTCAGAAACTGATCAGATATTTTTTTCAAAACATAGATATAAGGTGAATCACTGAGCCAATGAACACCCCCTAGGATGACATCAGTGTATATATATTAACAGAGGTAGAAGAATCAACACTGTATATGACATCCTCCATCTGACAGGCATGGAAGGGTGGATACAACATGCTGGCTTCATTTATCATATTTCAGCCTCCCTTGCAGCACAAGATTGTGCCCCAGCAGACAATTGGGGAAACTGCTGCCTTGAAATCTGCCTCGCAAAAATGCTGTACCCAGCAGTTCATGCAATGAGCTATATTTCTGAGGTACTTGGCTCCCTCCATGAAAAAGCAGTGTTTACAAGTCCCCAAATGGATCAGTAACACCACACGAGTCTTTCAGCTGCACAGAAGACAACATGCTGTTTTCGGAAATCTGTTTGCACCGAAAGCAGTGAGCTGCATATCAAAAAAACCACAGACCTGCACCTCTCCATTGCTTAACTAAAATGAAAATGACAGGTTGCAGTCGGGAACGTCTTCCTTCACACCGCTGTGGGGAATGGAAGATTGGGAGGCAGCATGTGGCAAGTGAAATGAACACTCTGGGGGGAACCCATTCCTGCCGAATGGGAAAAGAAGACCTAACAGCAGGAGGCTGGCTCACCTCTCTTTGCTAAGAAAGAATGATACACCAGGACCCTTGACTTCTAGTGGAATAAGCTAGCAACAGGAAATCAATGGCATCTTCACACTTGCAACGGCATGCTGAGCTCAAACTAGGACACAGGCCTTAGATGCTCTTGCTGGACCAGTTTCAGAAGAGGCTTTCTCTGCCTTGCTTAGTCTTTTCAAAAATCTGACACCTCGGATGCATTCACACAGCAGCTTATTCCATTTCGCCAATGTTTCCCTGTTAATTTTGTTTTTGAGCTTTTCACATGATGTGAAAGACACTTCAAACAAACAAACAAACAAACAAACAAACAAACAAACAAACACTAATGAAATGTAGCAAGGTGACAGAATTTAGGGGAAGTATACCAGCAGATAGGCATAGAGCCCAAACTTTTCATGTTAGAAATTCACTTGCAAACTTGCAAAAGAGCAAGGTAAAAATAATACAGAATTTCCCTCCTCTGTGCATTTCCCCTGTGTATTTAAGATATATCTTTCCCCTGCTAGCTAGAGGATATTCTCCAAATATCACGATGTGGTTCTCCAACAATAACAAAATATGTACAACAATATGTACGCTTTGAGAAAGTGTGAATAAAATGCATGTGTTAAGTGGAAATAACATAAAAAGAGCATTCTGTTAGGGAAGGTGGCTTGTAAGAATGTGTATGGTAGGAGAGATTTTAGGAGCATCCCTGGTTTAGGCTCTGCATATGAGCTAATTCATGCTATGTGAGACACTTTGTAAAGAATCTGCTTGTTAGCTTTCTTTGCAATTTCCCCACGATTCTCAGGTCAGGGTGCATGGAGCTGGGAACCTTCAGCTTTAGAGGTAGTTTGCTTTTGAACTACAAGTTACAAGGGAACAGTGGGGAAAGTCTCTTGCCCTCATTTCTTGCTTGTGGGCTTCCTGATGGCATTTGGTTGGCCACTGTGGAGAACAGGATGCTGGGCTAGAAAGGTCTTTGGCCTGATCCAGCAGGGTTCTTCTTATGCCCTTCTTGGAGTGGAGGTTTTCATTACAAAATTAAAATAAAAATCTCCTGGCCCTTTGGAGCTGCTTAACACTTTAATCTTATTCATAAATTGCAAGGTAACTGTGAGAAGTTGAGAGTTGGTGATATGATATATTAAAGCACAATTAAGGACAAGAGGCATGGAGAATGAATGTATTATGTTGTAGGAAGAATCAGGATGGAGGATGAGTTGATCTTTAATTAATCTGAATGAATTTGTTTCCTTGTTTTTGCTTTTTTGTTTTTTTTTTCATTTCTTCTTCTTCTTCTTCTTCTTCTTCTTCTTCTTCTTCTTCTTCTTCGCAAATAAATTAGATTCACCTTTTGCATTTTCATGCACACCATGGTAACCATTCAACTCCTGTTGGACTTACTTCTGCATAGTGTCAGGCTGTACTCTTTCGTTGCAGCATATGATTTTACTGCATCTTAGACTGCCGTACACATACCTCCAAACTGACTTAAGTGTCTGGAAATGTCATAATTCTATACACCTACGCTACATAACAATTCAAGCACTGTAACTTTCCCCCTGACTCCTCTGAAACAAAATATGCTACTATCATGAGTCACTGGCATTTTCAATTAAACACACGATATTGTGTCTCTATTCTAGTACTTCAATGAAAAATGCTTTCAGAATCTTTTGACTGGAATTATATGTTCTAGTTGTTGGGTGTTGTTTTTTAACATTAACAAGATGGGCCTTAAGACTCCTAGGTGGATCAAGTTATGGGTTGAATTGGATAAGTGTATATATTTTCCTCTAATAATGAATTCAGTTTATTTATTTATAAGCACAGGCTACAGGGAGATTGACAATAAAAACAAGTAAACAGAAATACATAATTATCTATTTGTCTATCTATCATCTATCTATCTATCTATCTATCTATCTATCTATCTATCTATCTATCTATCTATCTCTATCATCTACCAACCACCACCCATAAAGACAAATATATCAAGAATTACTGAATGACAGCAGCAAGCAATCAGGTCTCTCCTCCTCCAAATGCTCTTGAAAGACATGTGACTTGGCCAACTGCCTGAAGTTATAAGGAGAGGAGGCCAGACACAACTGTGCAGAGGGAGTTCCACATGCTAAACCACCACTAAAAAAGCCTTTTCATGCACCTCCAAAACAAGGACACTGAGGAAAAAGAAGGATGCATCAGCATTCTCAGGGTAACCCCAAGGCTTGAAGAAGCACAATCAATCAATCAATCAATCAATCAATATCAAATCACACTGGGTGGTGTCCAGCTGAACAGTTCTGATATGACAAGCACTTCAGATTGCACAATTGAACACCACTTCCCTCCCATCTCCCCTTCACACACACACACACACACACACACACACACACCTAAATCTGCTTTGGAGGGTTGAAGGAAAGCCCACAACAGTTTTAGGGGGTGTGAAGGGGGAAGAGAGGGAGGAGAAGTTGCGTAGCACAGCCAAATGTGTTTCTGCTAGAAGAACTGTTTAGTTGGATACCACCCGCCAAGAGGAGTTTCCCCTTGCTTTCCAGAAGAGAAATCCACATCCCAGTCCAATGAGAATGAAAGACAATGAACAGAATATAAAATATCAGTTGGAAAGAGGGAGAAATCCCAGAATACTATGTGAGAAGTGAATTGACATGCCTGAGTCGTGAAAGGCTTATAGTGCTCTGGAAAAGGGGCAGAACTCTGGAGTACTCTTCAGGGGGTGGGGCTGTCCAAAAATACAGCAATATTTGGTTTCCTATCCCACTTGGACACCTCAATTTTATCTGCTCAAGGTTGATAGTCAGAGAGACCAGGAGCATCCCATTTTGCCGCCTGAGCTGAAACGAGAAGTTGCTGGCCTGCACATGCACTGTGGGCCACACACCACAAACCCCACACACTGTTTGCTGCCCCTGCTGAAGCCTCACCAGAGTCACGCAGCTGCACTTTCCAGAGCCCCACAAGATCCTGTCAGAAGATTGAAGCTGACACAGCTCCTTCCTCTCCCTTCTCCAGTGGTGGCAGGGGGTGCTTCTTGGATTCTGCCACCTGAGGCAGCTGCCTCAGTCTGCCTCATGGACAGGCCAACCCTGATCAAGAACAGTCAATTAATTTCACATCTAAGAGCTAATCTATGTTGCTGTTGTTGTTTTTTAAAAATAGTACAAGTCACACCTCTCCACTTATTTGATCTCAACAGGAATCAGCATGTGGGTATCTTTATTTAAATGCTGCCACATAGAGTGTTATGTACTGAAGTTCTCACCCTGGGCCAGCAGGGGGATACTGTAGATAGTTATGCAAATGAAGGATCAGAAGTGACATTCAGTGATTGGATAGTTTGTATGCAAATGAAGGATTGAAAGTGACGTTCAGTGATTGGTTAGTTTTAGAAAGTGGCTACAGTTACGATGTTCTGGAGCTCTATATAAGCAGGCTGACTGAGCTCTTCAGTTCAGTTCTATTCTGGCCTCTGAATAAACAAGAGCTGTTTGAAGAATCACTGTGTCGTCTGATATGTTCGCCCACAACCTAACACAGAGAAAGAGAAACTCTCTGTACATATAAAACTAGACAATGACAGAAACAACGAGGCTGGAATTGTTCTTCCTTATACTGATGCAGGAGGTTTCGGACTTGAAAAAGTAGCCAGTCTTTGACAGGGGGTGGGGGAGAAATTCACTTTGGTTTGTGTTTAAACTAATTCACACTTTCTGAAACCACATGCAAACCCAGAGCTCCTGGTGACTTGGTTGCTACTGTAACAGGTGCCAGTGATGAAGGGGAGGTAAGAAGACAGAGACACTTTCTAAGCTGAAACTGCTGGAGCAGCATCCGCAGCTATTAAAGCCGTCGTAAATGGGTATATGGAAGGGTCAGTGTAGATGTTAACCTTTATTTTAAATGCAAGTATTACATATCCTCTAGATTTGCATTCTGAGACTGCACCAATGAATTATAAAATGTTCCGTCCTCTCCTGTAGCTGTTAAATTGAGCTTTCGCACTCGCACACCTCCAAACATATTATCTTTTCTATTACATCACACTGCCTTTGTGTTAGCCGGAAAGTGGAAAATATCTTCTCCAAGACTATGAAGGACAGTCGGACTAAGAGGAACTAACAGTCACACACTCAGAGCTTGCAACAACAGTAAAATACCTTATGCTGAGTATTTGCTCTGCTGCATGCTGTCAAATATTTGCCAAACCTTTGAAGCTATGAAATCCACTCCACCAGTGTCATACAAACTTAGCACCATTGACAGTGGTACTTCTTGACTGGAACAATAATCTGGGCACTCACAGATGAGGTGCCATGTTAGACCCTGTGAATATGTCCCATGTGTGTTGTATCACAGCACTTCATCCTACTTATCTTTCACAGGTATGCTATCCTTTCTTCAAGGTGTTCAAGATAATCACATTTTATCCCCAGAATAGCCCAGTGGAGTAGGTTGGACAGAAGAATAATGACTTTCCCAAGGCCACCCAGTGAGGCTGATGGCCAAAGAAAGATTTGACTCCATGCTTCCCCAGTTCTTATCATTCTGGCCACAACATAATACCGGTTTTTCCTGGAGCCAAAAAAAGTAGTGATTGAGTAGTCTGTTTCCCGTTTAGTCTATTTTCTGATTGTTTCACTTGTGTTCATTCTATACTGTCCCTACAATAATGTGTCATTTAAACAAACAAACAAACATACATCAAAATTGCATTTAAAAAGTAAGTGTTTTGTCTGAATGTACACATTTTTCAAAATATTATAACTGAAAAGATATACTTTAAAATATATATTGGGGGGAGGGTTTGAGCCAAGAACTGTATTGTGAAATACAGGGAAGTGCAAAATGTGAAGAAGAAAATCTGGTCCAAACAAAATTTTCCCCCTTCCTACACAAAAACATTGATCATTGTGGCAACGTCCATACCTGCCATTAAATAATCTCACGACGCTCCCAGATCAAATCAGTGTAGGATGAGAAAGCGCAAGCGTTCATTTTGAATGTGATAAATCCTGTAGGAACTGGCAGGCTATGCTTTATGACAGTAGAGGCACAATTTTCATTCATTTTATTAAGGAAAACAAATTTATGTCAGCATATTTAAGTGTTCCACTGAATCATCCATGGCATGAGCATTCCCTGGCAGCCCTTTCCTCTGGGACTATAATTCCTTACAATATTTTGTGAGAGGGATAATAAAAAGCTCTAAGAGGGGCACCTAGGGCATGAACTCAAGATTCATAAACAACCCCCAGAGAGATTTCTGAATGAGCTTCGTGACAAGCCTGCAGCAGAGGGCTATTTAGAAAATGCAACTTTCCCCAAACTTACCAACAAAATTTAAAAGTGCCGCAGATTCAGTACATATAAATTATGAGTATTATGAGCATTATGATAATTTTCAGAAGAAGAAGAACAACTTGTAATTGGTTTTGAATAAATGGCTCATTTTATGGCTGCATAAAATGGTGTAGTTTTGTAGCTGAAAGATAGGATTCTGCAGAAAAAAGGGGATAGCTAAAAGGGTCAAACCATTTCTTTACTTTGGACTCATTCACACTCTATTTGCCCCTGGGAAACCCAATCTTTTGTGTTCAATTGGAGCAAATATCAATTGTGTTTCCTCCAGATTGACATTTGCCCTGATTAAAAGACGCCTGCTTCTTGGGAGAAAAGCAATGAGAAACCAAGACAGTATCTGAAAAAGCAGAGACATCACCTTGCCAACAAAGGTCTGTATAGTTAAAGCTATGGTTTTCCCAGTAGTGATGTATGGAAGTGAAAGCTGGACCATAAAGAAGGCTGATCACTGAAGAATTGATGCTTTAGAATTATGGTGCTGGAGGAGACTCTTGAGAGTCCCATGGACTGCAAGAAGATCAAACCTATCCATTCTTAAGGAAATCAGCCCTGAGTGCTCACTGGAAGGACAGATCATGAAGCTGAGGCTCCAATACTTTGGCCACCTCATGAGGAGAGAAGACTCCCTGGAAAAGATTGAGGGCACAAGGAGAAGGTGACGACAGAGGACGAGATGGTTGGATAGTGTTTTCGAAGCTGCCAGCATGAGTTTGACCAAACTGCAGGAAGCAGTGGGAGACAGGAGTGCCTGGCGTGCTCTGGTCCATGGGGTCACAAAGAGTTGGACACGACTAAACAACAACAACAAAGCTAAAGAGCAGGTTTACCCTAGAACAAGGGGGGAAACCACTCAGTCCCATGCCTAGAATGTGTGGGTCAAGTGGAAAACCACTCACACCTGTGCTTTCTAGGTGGAAGTTTGAATGAGCCCTTTGTTGAGGAAATAGCTTTAGCTAGGTCTGTTGAGTGTCTGCTTTGTCATGTAAAGCTGAAAATACTTATGGAAAGTGAGCAGAAGGGAGAATTTATTTTCCCCTCCCTTGATTGGACAGGATCAATACATCTCTGTGTGAAAGAGACTTTAAAAAGCAACCAGTTTTGAAACTGGGCCTGAAGGACACAGAGATCTGATTTGCTCCTTCTAATAATCCAGTGTTATAGCATTAGGGATTCACTTAGAGGCCTAAGGTGAGTGGCAGGATCTATCATCTCAGGCTGTATTTGTGTGTGTGAATAAACCTTAGAGAAATGCCCCCAGTCTCCAGTGACCTTTGTTCCAAGCAAACATGCTGGAAGAGATTGGGACACACTTAAGAAAGTCTCATTTTTACCTGTTCATTTTATCCATTCATTTTATTAAAATTATATACAATTTATATACCAAAATTATTAATAAAAGAAGTTAAAACATTCAAAAAATTAAAGCCAGCAATAAAAAAAAAGACACACCAGCATTCTAGATATCCAGGTAGGTTTTTCTAAACAAAAATGTTTTGGGCAAATGTCAAAAAGTGTTCAGGGAAGGCATCTGCCTGATACCAATAGGCAGGGAATTCCAAAGTTTAGGTGCCACAACAGTAAAATATTGCTTTCTTAAAGACACGGAATGAGCATTATGTGGCACCTGTTCTGCAGATCAAAGCAGTCAAGAGGGAATATATGGGGTAAGGCTATCTCGTGGTCCCAAGTTGTTAAGGGCTTTGTATACTGTGAACTGGACCTAGTAGCAAATCAGTAACCAGCGCAGATCCCTGAGCGCAGGTGTTATATGCTGACAAGTTCTCACTCCTTATTCTTACAGTTAACAAAACCACACAGAGAGAGACAAAATATGCAAGTCATGTCTGGATCCGAAGCTGCCAATTTACAATTTGAACTAAACTTAGAAAGGCCATGCAGAGTTGGCAGAATCTGGAAGGAGCTCCAGGAGGAAGCACTGTGTATGTGAGAGAAAGGTCACGAGAATGATGGGGAGATACGCGAGTTGTAATAGAAAAGTCGATTAAAGAGCATGGCTTTGTTCCACATTTTAAGGACACTTCCTTTTTCACAGAGATGCTTTCAAAGACATTTTTATGCAGGTATCACAAGGAAATAACACTGGGGTACAATGGGGTCATCAGCCAGTTTCTGCAGGCATAGGGGATGGAAGTTTCTAGCAGAAGAAAAAAAGGGGGGGTTATAAATAGGAGAGAGAGAAAAGCAGAAGGTAAGCAAATAAGAACAGCTGACATAATGTGTGCTTCTAGTTGTGATAGTTGAATACAAGGCTTTAAAGAACTCCCTAGGCAACAGGCTGGAGGGTGGTCTACCTGTTCCATTAGTGGAGCCTTTCAATCGCAAAAGATCGAAGACTTGTTTCTACCAGAAGATTGGAAAACTAGCCACCACCACCCCTTTCACTACATACGTTTCCCTTTTGTGGTCTGGTTTTATCTTTCTGCGTAGCTCTGCAGAACCCTAGTAAACCGTCACACTGGTCTATGTCAGTCCTTACAACCTTGATTCTTGTTTTCAGAATGAACATATCTGTCCTGTAAACAAATTCTCCCTTGCCAACCATGAACATTTCAGAAGAAAACTGAAGCTGGCAGATACCCTATATTCACAAACATAGGATGTGTTTATTTGAAATATTTTATACCTTTTCAGTTTACAGGAAAACCCCCCATAAAAATACAAGTATAATGTAATATTCGCTGAAGTAGTGAATATTACATTCGAACACTACATGAACACCCTATTCATGAAGACTCCATTTCAGTACAAAGCTATACAAAGTATAGCCTATATAAATCAACCAAAACTAGAAGTATCAATGACAAGTGTTTTTTTTTAAAAAAAGGCAGGTTGTAAAATGCATACCAGCAGCACTAATTCAGTTCAAATAGATGGAAATATTGAGGCAGGAACTGCCCCACATAAAAGGTGGGGTGAAGCAGCCACCATCAGAGATCTGGTGGGATGTCACAGCTGCACCAGGGCAGGGTGGCAGAGTGGCAAAGGAAGCCTCTCCGGCACCCAGGGCAGGGCGCTGAGGGGTGGGACAAACTGCCCGGCAGCGCCCGTGCGGCGCCTGTGCGGATGGCGTTTGAACGACAGCCCATAAGGACAGCATGCGGCAGCCCATATGGATGCCGCAGGCATTCCCTCGGCCACTCTACAGCTGGGGGCGGGGAGGCAGTGGGCCATCTGGTCATCCCTCCAGGGTGGTACCCGGGACGGTTCCCCTGCCCTGCCCTTCGTACACCCCTAGGGTGGCACCTATTTCACCTTGAGCGGTGAAACAGGACATGCCAATCCTTTATTGAAGCCTTTAAGAGCCAGTGTGGTGTAGTGGTTAAGAGCAGTAGACTCGTAATCTGGTGAACCGGGTTCGTGTCTCCGCTCCTCCACATGCAGCTGCTGGGTGACCTTGGGCCAGTCACTCTTCTCTGAAGTCTCTCAGCCCCACTCACCTCACAGAGTGTTTGTTGTGGGGGATGAAGGGAAAGGAGAATGTTAGCCTCTTTGAGACTCCTTTGGGTAGTGATAAAGCGGGATATCAAATCCAAATTCTTCTTCCTCTTCTTTAAGGGCCCTTTAAAAATAGCAAGGTAACCAGATGCATGCCCCCATGAAAGGATGTGGCTGCATCAAACAGCCTTGTCTCTTGTGCCTGTTAATGTGGTGGACCTTAGTGGCAGGGCCTCCATGCCCAGGCAGGTTCATACATGTCCAGGTGGTCCTTCAACTAAACTTGGTCCCAGGACACTTAGGACTTGAGAGGTAACCACCATTTTCCATGTTTCCCAACTTCTTAGGATGTGCCATCTTCACAAGAGAGCCCCTCGCTACTAGAGAACTCAGTGCGGAACTTCCAAGCTGACCTCCCGCTTCATTAAGGCTGCAATCCTAACCGTTGTCCACTCAGAAATAAGCCTTCTTGAATTCCGTGGGGCTTACTCCCAGGTAAGTGGGGTTACGACTTCAGCCTAAATTGGGAAAATGGGGTGGTGGCGAGGAATCACACTGAGCGCTGCGGTGGGTGCTCAATCCAATTTGGAGATCAAATTACTTTGCTGAATGTCTGGATGATATTTGGCAAAATAACCTAGGCCGCTCCAGTTATCTCCAGAGTGAATTTGGGATATTGGGGTGTGTGTGTGTGTCATCTAATTCCTATTTACACCAGGCATCTTCCTCCCAGCCACCTCTTACTCTCTTTCATAAACTTCTCGTCAGATTGCTGGGTCTTATTGACTTCCAATATACCCAGTAAAATCTGCTTCTGCTTTCTCTCCTGCTATACATTTAGGGGAAAGAGTTAAATCTCTAGCACATATATTTTGTTTATTTCCTTGACTCACAGCATTCACTTTTGTTTTATTTTAAAACCAGGTCTCCTAATCTTGGCCTTGCCCCTCCCATCTGTATCTATGAAGTCTCTGCCAAGAATTCTCACCATATGGCAGGAGAGAGAATGTTGGATAATTGTAGGATGCTTAAGTCGATAAAAAGGACTTCAGAGGTTTGACCCCCAAGCTGCCATGCTGATTACCGCTTTCATCTCTTCTGGGAGGTGATTTCATAGCCGTTGGCCATTTTCCAGAGCAGGGGGGCAGGGAGTTGCATCTCTTCTCCTAAACTCTCACTCTGGAGATTGACAGTTTCATTCTTCCCAAGGAAATTAGTTGTCATGCAAGGTCGTGATCTCAAAGGCAAGGGTGGCCTTTCAGGTGTATTGGGCCAATCCCGGGGAGATATTTGAGAACAAGAGTCAACTTTTTGAACCTGACATGGTACTCAAGTGGCGGAACAAGGGCAAGCGATGTGATGCTGGGAAGGAGGACATATTCTGATCGGCCTCCCTTGCTGAGTAGGCAGCCTGCTAGGCTTTGCATTTTTAAGGTTGGCAAGTTCATTATCAGTACCATCAATGGTCAGCGAAGCTGTTTGCATAAATCACAACCATCCCAGGAAGCGAGGTTTTGCATGAGCTCACGTTTGCAGAATAAAAGAGCAGAGAAACACAAATCACATTTTGAAAGTAACGTAATTTTCCTTGTTTCCTCACCCCCACCTATTGATGGTGGGAATCAAAAACAGCCTGTCAGAAAAAGGGATTACCCCCCCCCCCCGAAAAAAAGAAAGCTTGCAAAGGTAATAATTTCCTCTGGGTTCACTGGAGGAGAAAGAGGAGTGCGGGGGGAGTGTACCGCCCCTGGCAGCGCGATCCCAGTGGGGTGCCATTGCAGCTGCCCCCCCGCTCGCACTTGGTGCCCCTTCCCCTCAAGCAGCATGCCACGCCCCCAGGACATGTGCCATGCCCCCAGTATGCATGCCAGCCCCTCCCCCACCTGCGCTCCGCCACTGTCTGGGTTTATTCTTCTTCTCTTAATGTAGACAAAATGGATGCAGAGACAAGAAGTAAAAGCTGCCCATTGCTTTTTAGCATGGTTAGGTTCATGCATGTAAAATGTAAAGGGTTTGAAACTTGTGCCATTGGCCAGTATAGCTGCCATTGCCTAGCAGTGCACATAAAGTTGTTTGTGATTCAATTACTGTGACCAAATGAGAACCTGTAAAGGTTTGCCAAAATCACAGTCCCAAGAGTATACACAGAGCATGACAGACATCCAAAAGGTCTTGTTTTTGCAATCTACCCAGGCCCACATTTGGAGGATCCCAATAAAGCTGCTCAATCTCGGCCTCGGTCCTGTATACCTGAAGGAGCGTCTCCACCCCCATCGTTCAGCCCGGACACTGAGATCCAACGCCGAGGGCCTTCTGGCGGTTCCCTCATTGCGAGAAGTGAGGCTACAGGGAACCAGACAGAGGGCCTTCTCGGTAGTGGCGCCCACCCTGTGGAACGCCCTCCCATCAGATGTCAAAGAGATAAATAATTACCTGACATTCAGAAGACATCTTAAGGCAGCCCTGTTCAGGGAAGTTTTTAATATGTAACGCTGTACTGTTTTTAACACAGATTGGGAGCCGCCCAGAGTGGCTGGGGAAACTCAGCCAGATGGGCGGGGTATAAATTATTATTATTATTATTATTATTATTATTATTATTATTATTATTATTATCTATAAGCCACATTCAGGTGTGTTCTTTCTAGTTCTGTGCCAAAATCTGCCTTCCAGGGTCCCCCCCCCCCCAGAAGTTTTCTTTCCGCATGAAAGAAGCTTCCATTTATTTGCCTCATTCTCAGGGCCAAATGAAAGTTTCTTCAGAATTTTTCAGGGTGTGGGGTTTTGAGTTTAACTCCTTCTTGTGATGTGGCCAAGGTGATGTTCTTTCTTCTGTTCTTTCACTCTGCAACTTTCCCAAAAGTGAAGGAAATCTACATAGTAAATCTTTATTCCATGCACATAGGTATGTATCTATATTGTGCTTAGAGATAGGCTGAACTGCTAATTCTGTCCTATTTTTGTCTTACTGTCACACAATCATCATTCCCTTTTGTTCTGTTTCATGTGGATTTTTGAAAGCCTGCATCAAAAGTCCACTTTTCTACACGTACACGTTTATTATGCCTTTTAGACATACTTCTTGCATAAAATACATGCTTTTATAATGCAACATGTTTACTCTCCAATCATTTTAAGGCATTCATCTGTGAAATATACATGCTGCATGTATCTTTTATGTAAAAGATAATATTGGGGGGGGGCGGGTTGCGGGTTGCGCAACAAAACCGGCATTGCAACACCCGGAAGAGTACATAATCTGGGAGGTTCATTTTGATCCACAAGCATCAGAACGGTTTAATCTGCTGTAAAAAGTGGACCAAATTGCTCCCCACTCTTTGTTTGCTATTATTACCCAGGCACACTCAAACGCCTTCATACATCTTTATGAACATTGGTTATTGTGCATGACTCTAATATGTTACTAAAATTGCAGACCTTTTCCTTGTTCAAATGCTTTAAAATGGGATATAGATACCATGATTTTTGGTGACAATATATTGAAATGCATATATGACATGCTCTTCTCTAGATGTCACATTTTTTCCAAAAGGGTCTCCACTGGCTCTTCTCTCTCTCTCTCTCTCTCTCTCTCTCTCTCTCTGTGTGTGTGTGTGTGTGTGTGTGTGCTAGAGAGAGAGAGAGAGAGAGAGAGAGAGAGAGAGAGAGAGAGAGAGAGAGAGAGTTCTTGCCTCCTGCGTATATTAATTCAGTCTCCCTGCTGGAAGGGTCATTAACAATACTCTGATGTGCTGTCAGAGGAAGACTGATATGAACAGTCTGGATGCCCTTACAAGGCTGCAGAGGTCTTTTATCCTAAATATGTCACAGATCAACGAGATATATCTTGGTGCTAATATTCCAAACATCTTCATTTCTCTTCTGGAAAGCTAACTTATCTCTGATAACCTTGACATACAGAAATTTGCCATAGACAACGCCACTATATTTTCTTAATCTATAGACTTGTAAGGAGCTAATTTTCATGATCAGATCAAACCAAATAAAATTAAAATTGGGAAAGGTTTAAACTTCAAATGGTTTTGCATGTTCAGACCCAGAGACCTCCCCCTTAAATAAAGACACATTTGACTCAAATTTTAGTTTTGGTTTTTGGCAGAATTTAGGCCAAAATTTTATTGATTACGGAAAAATGAGTGGTTGCGTAGGCTCTGGTTCGACTAGCTCCCTACATCCTTGCAGGTAGCACTGACCCAGAGCTCTATCATAGGTCAGCCAAGGGTGAACACCTGAGGCAGGTGAAAAGCCTGGGAACAGACTCTGTTCACTCCCCAGATGCTACCCTGGACTCAGGCATGGGCACAACCCCCTTTTGGGGGTTGACCAAACCAAGTTGAGTCCCTGGATTCCTATAATGGAATACCCTTCACATAGGGATGGCGAGACCATTCTCCCATCCCTATCACATGAACCAGTGATGGAAATGTGGGTTATTTCACTTCTATCAAACACTTCTGTCAAGCAGGCCTGATGCATTTACTGGTCCTCCAGCTTGTTCTTGGACATCTGTCCCAATGGCCTGCTCTGACAGCACCATTATTTGCAAGGATGCAACATTATAGCAGGAGATTTAACTGCTGAAAGTGAACAGCTGCATGGTGATTCCAAAGCAAAGTTGTGGTCATCAAGGAACATGGGGAAATGATAAGGACCTTTTCCAGAAGAAGTGGAGATGAATGCTGAATGAAAACTAGCTCCTACAAAATTATTGTGTGGATGGCACACTTGACCAATGATGATTAAGTCACTCTTGCTCTCTTAAACCTTTCTTGCCAAAGCTCCAGACAATTTTCTAAGCAATATAAATGTAGCTTAACTGTAAACCAGAGCAATAGTTCACAAAGCAACAAAAATATAAGGAAGACTTCATTGAAGCCCTGCCATCCTGGTTCTTGCTCATCACAGTCTTCTTGCCAGATGCCACTCAATAGTACTGCAGCAAGTTCTGATGAACCTCTCCATGATGTTGTCGGACTCCAACTCCTATTTTGGATGGTGTACCAGGTAAAAATGTCAATTTCAGTCAGATTCTGTTTTATTACCAGGGCTTTTCTTTCAGGGGGAACTCCCATGCACCTCTCAGGTGGATTCCAGCACCTCTCTGGTGGGCACCATTGACATTAAGAGAATGTTCACAATGAGTTCCAGCACCCTCTTTTTCTAGAAAAATAGCACTGACTATTACCAAATGCAAGTGTTTTGCTGGATATAAACTTCAACAGCTCCAGTTCCTCTGGCCAGTGACTGAAACCAGAGTGTTCTTTTCTTCACCTCTATAGCAACTGGGCATTGTTTAAAGGATAAAAACACCAGGCTTCCAGCAGCTGTTGGTCATTTGATGACCAACAGATCAGCCATTTGATGGCTGATCTTCTACTGGCTGCATCATTTTATTGACTATCTATCTATATCATCTATCTATCTATCATCTATCTATCTATCTATCTATCTATCTATCTATCTATCTATCTATCTATATCTATCTATCATCTATCATCTATCATCTATCATCTATCATCTATCATCTATCATCTATCATCTATCTATCATCTATCTATCTATCTATTCATCTATCTATCTATCTATCTATCTATCTATCTATCTATCTATCATCTATCTATTATCTATCATCTATCTATATCTATCTATCTATCATCTATCTATCTATCTATCATCTCATCTATCATCTAATTTGCTTTATGCTGCTTTCAAGGTAGCTAATAGCAAATAAGATCCTACAGCTATGAAAATAAAATAAAATTCTATATCAACAGCTGAAATCTAAACAACAGTAGCATTGGCGGCACATCATGCTCTAAAGGCCAACTGAAAAATTTGAAAGGTAAGTACTCTGTTCTTTACAGCAGGAGAGGGATATATGTTGGAAGCAGCACTTTCTAAGAAAGAACCAACTTGGGAGTCCAACTTGACTTGGAAAAGTGGTGGACTTTTGCAATGTTTTGTAATATGGCGCCCTGTGCAAGGCCAACATTTGGCATCCCAAAAGGGATCTTCTCAATTATGGATCTTCTCTATTTTGGGTTCCATTGGCTTGGTGCCCTGTGTGGTGGAACCAGACATGGAGGGCCACAGGTTGCTCTAAGAGATGCACCTCCCAATCATTGTTGGGAAGAGTTTTCCAAACTTTTCATGTTGGTGACACACTTTTTAGACGTGCATCATTTCGCGACACAGTAATTCAGTTTTAGTAGCAAACTGGAGGTTAAACTAACCCCTTTCCAATGCCGGGAGGAGCATGGGGAGCCTTCACACGACACACCTACACACTGCAGCCGACACACTAATGGGCCGCAACACACAGTTTGGAAAGCTCTGATGTAGGGCATTAAAAAGTCTGCAGCGTGTACGACAATAAAGTCAGTCTCTAAGTGATAATTGGATTAATAATCTATTGGCATTATTCAACAGTGTTTTGAGCACTCAAGACAAATTGGCTAAACTCTAAAATCCTCAGGAAGTTTTCTTTTTCCTCAGGCTGTAATGGCTCATTGTCATATTCAAGTATCGATTTCAAACTCAGTGTTGAATGGAATAATAATAATAATAATGAGGCTTTAAATTATGATCACCATTAGCTTCATTAGTCCTGATGAGATATCTATTGGCAAAACTGTAGCAGTTTCTTCCATTCTGTTTCCATTAGACTTGTGTCACTTTATTAATCATAACACGTTGTCATCCTATTGTGGTTCTTTGTGCTTTGCATTTTTTTTGTCTTGTTTTCCACCACAGCAATGGAAGATGTAAGAAATGGTGTCCCATGAGAAGGAATGGGCACATCTGTCAATTTTAGTTTCTTCCAGCAGTTTCTCATTTTTCCAATCTTTAATTCAGTTCTCCATATTTCCCCCTCAATGTGAAGATTTTTTAGTCCTCATGGAAATACACCAGCAAATATTTCCTAATATACAGATTCTGGTATGCAGTTTTGCCTAATACACACATATTTGCAAAGCTATTTTTGCTGACATAATACATTTATGTATGTTATTTTCACTAACATATACCTCTTTATGCACAATTTATCCTAGTATATGCATTTTTGTACACATTACATGTCTGGAGAACTGCACTGCAAAACTCAGAGAAGTGTGAATTTGGAAGGATGGCTCTCTTTAAGCTCACGTATTGTTTCAAGAAATGTGAATTATGTAGGTTCTCATTTGAATACAAACTGAATCATATTTCTACCTCCAAGGAACTAGGAGACAAAAGGACACACTTTTTCACACATATGGCCTGCCTATGAGGCAGGCTGAGGCAACTGCCTCAGGTAGTGGAATCACAAGAGGCTGCATCCCTACAATTGCCTCACCTGCCCCACTGCCTCTGTGAGATCTCACGGCCATTGTTGCTGCTCAGTGGGAACCACCACATAACCCAGGTAATGGAGGCTTCAGGTAAGGGGTGGTGTGGTGAGGCACAGGCTTCAGGTAAGGGGTGGTGTGCCCTGCCTTTGGTGGCAAAACAGGATGTACCAGCCCTGCACACAGAACCTAGTTTAAGTATGGCATTTGCTACCATGTGAGGTAGTGACATTCACCAACTTGCATGACTTTAAAAGGGGATTAGACAAATTCATTGAGGGTAAGGTAATCAATGTCAATGACTCTGCCCAGCCTTCTTTATCTTCATTTTGCTAGTTAATTGTAGAATTGTAGAGTTGGGAGGGAGCTCAGGGGTCATCTAGTCCAACCCTTCTGCAATGCAGGATTCTCAACCATGACAGGTGACCATCTGACCTCTCTGATAAAAAGCCTGCCATGAAGGAGAATTCACCTCCTCTCATGGGAATCTGTTCCACAGATGAACAGTTCTTACCATCAGAAAGTTCTTCCTGGTGTTTAGTTGGAATCTCCTTTCCTGTAACTTGAAGCCATTGGTTTGGGTCCTACCCTCCAGAGCAGGAGGAAGCAGGCTTCTTCCATCCTCCACATGACAGCCCTTGAGATATTTGAAGATGGCTATCATATCTCCTCTCAGTTTCCTCTTATTCAGCTGGCTAAACACACCCAGCTCCTCAACCATTCCTCATAAAGCTTGGTTTCCAGACGTTTGATCATCTTGGTTGCCCTCCTCTGCACACTTTCCAGCTTGTCAACATCCTTCTTAAATTGTGGAACTGGACACAGCACTCCAAGTGTGGTTTGATTAAGGCAGAGTAGAGCAATGCTTCCCTTAATCTGGACATTATACTACTGTTGTCACAGCTACCACTATTATTTTTTTAAGGAACAGTGCATAGAGGGCATGAGTTTAGTGTTGTTGTTGTTTAAATAGGCATTGTTTGTGTGCTTCTTTTCAATTCCAGCTATAAGCTTTGTGCTCAGATTCATGGGCAGTTTCAAATATATCTGAGCTCTGAAGCTTGAGTAGCTTCATTCAAACAAAACAGAATGGAAGTGCAATATGAGATCACCTTATTACCTCTGACCTAAATAGGTGTATCCCAAAGACTCATCTGAGACAGGATTTGGCAGGATATATACCATGGATGTTTTGTATTCCATAAAAGTCCCATAGGCAGATTTAAGGCGGAGGGAGGCTAGAATTAATGCACGTGGGATAACGTTCCAGCCCCAGGGCAGTATTATAGAAACAGGAGAATGAAAAGGTAGAATAACCTGCAGAACTGAATCAATAATTTGAGTAAACAGATTTTTTTTATATTAAAAAAACCCAATTACCTAATTGCATAGGATTTTAATATAAATGTGTTTTCCCTCCAGTAATGGCTTAAAGCTTTAGGTTTTTAAGCCCTTCCTCGTGTTTGCTATTTTAAGATAATAAAGCACTTTATTAATATGTCAAACTTACACATTTGCTTGGAGAGCAACCACTTTTAAGTTCTTCCTGTTTCCTTAACGACTGAGAAGGGTGGGGGAGCAGAGAGAAAGAGAGATAAAGAAAGATTTCTTTCTACACTGTTGATATATTAATGGGAGGAGGGCAGCAAATTCAGGGGCGGAGGAACACCATTTTAAGTGTGCATAAGCCTTTGTGCTATGTGGCTTAGAAACAGTGTAGAGTACATTAGGGACCACAGGAGGCAAACGGAAAGACCCTTAGTTGAAATCTGTGCATTAGCATCGCAAATACTGGCACATTGCAAATTAGGTTTGCTACCACTGCCTCTGGGGCTCCTGGAGACTATTGTTACTGCAAAGTGCAATTAAAATCTTGACACAATGGTAATGCAATCTTTGCCTTGTCTAGTTTCACTGCCCCTTTTCCAGGGAAAGGGAAAAATGGATCCATTTTAATATGTGAGGAACACTAAAACCCTCAACTGCAGGACAGAATTTGGGAGCAAAAGGGTTGCTTCCTTCACTGCCCACCAGGAGCTTTGGATAAACTAAACACATGAAGGGTGGTGTTCTGTTTGGTTTCTTTTTTTATGTTCTGGGATTGTTCTACAGTGGATTATAAACCCAACATTAAATATAATGTACAGTATAGCTTTCATCTTATAGCATCCTTATAACAATAGATCCAGATTAACATGTGTAAGAGTCGGTGATATATTCCATGTGAGCCTGTGTAGTAAGGAATCCGAACCAACAGAGAACATAAGAAGAGCCTTCTGGACCAGGCTCCAGAATTCTTCTACTCCAGCATCCTGACCTCACAGTGGCCAATCAAATGCTTTGGGGAAGCATGCAAGCAGAATTTGAGTGCAACAGCTCTCTCCTTGCATTGCAGCTAATAACCAGAGGCATATCGCTTCCAAGTGTAGAAACTTGCTGGATGACCTTAGACTCCCCATTTCTCTCTCTTAGTCTCACCCAGTTGGGATGGTTGTGACAATAAAATGGAAAAGCTCCATGCATACTGCCGTGAGATTCTTGATTGAAAGGATGGAACATAAATATGATAAATCAGGGATGGGGAACTCACAGTCTTCCTGATGATGTTGCACTATAATTCCAATAATCCTTAACTATTAGTTGGTTGGGCTTGGTGGAATTTGAAGTCCAGCAATATCTGGAGGGCCTCAGATTCTCTTGTGAAAGATAAAGCTTAAATATGTTTTTTTTACAGCAAAACCCAATCTATGTTCTTTCAGAAGTAAACCTTATTATATTCAGTGAAGATTATTCTCAGGTAAGTATGGGCAGAATTCACAACCTTACTGGGAATTTCTGTACATGTCTTTTCAGTTGTAAACCCTGTTGAGTAGAATGGGACTTTCTCCCAACTAAGCCGGGATTAGCAGCTTGTCAAAATGCCTTCGTAGAAATCTCAGTATACCATTTGGAACAGCTAGAGAAGTTCCTGGAATGTGCCAGTGAATGGCATCTGTCCAACAAACTCTGTTCAAGACATTACCTATGCATGAAAGTTGCACGAAAGATGAAATATTTTCATATGTATGCAGTTCAGGACCAAGCTCAAGAGCACAAAATGCCATATCAGGAATGATCCTTCATTGCCTCGCTCTCAGAAAACCAGAGCAGATCTCAGAATTTCTATGGGGAATGATATCATTAATGTTCAGACAGCTTCTAATTATTGGGAAGGAACTCGCCAGATGTACCATTGAGGGAGAGCAGCAGGGCTGCTAACACTCTTCAATTTCAGGGAAAATATTCAATCCCAGAGTGCTAAAGCTACAAGGAATCAACAGACCATCTAGTAGTAGCAGTAGCATGATTTCATCTTATTTTGGGTGGCACTGCTTCTATGCCTTTAACAGCAATGAATGCAACCCACAAAGTGAGGACTCTTTTGCATATATATAAAAATATATCTCCCCCTTTCAGTGATTGTTTTGTAACCTATAACCCTTTGCAAAGGGTCAAAAAGCCATTTCCAAAATGGATGTTCAGCAAGATGGAAAAAATGGTGGGGGAGGGGATGGAAAACAAGAGGGAATGGAGTGGAATGGAGTATTCTGGGAGATGGTATGGCTGGCTGGACCCCTGTAAAGGAGCACTCCATATGGAACATCCCATTGATATTTTGGTGTAACTTGCTCTATTTGGCCTTTGTAAGTCCCCAAAAGGAGGCATGCTGAGGGTGTGGCTGGGGCAGGACTGGAGACAGGAGGCTTTGGTTGGATCCTAAGCCCATTCAGCTCAGTCATGTGACCTGGCAATTTGGCGTACCACATTATTTTAAAGCAGGGGTCGGCAAACATTTTCAGCAGGGGGCCGGTCCACTGTCCCTCAGACCTTATGGGGGTCCGGACAATATTTTTGGAAAAAAAATAATGAACAAATTCCCACAAATAACCCAGAGATGCATGTTAAATACAGTGGTACCTCAGATTACAAACACTTCGGGTTACAAACGCTTCAGGTTACAGACTCCGCTAACACGGAAATAGTACCTTGGGTTAAGAACTTTACCTCAGGATGAGAACAGAAATCGTGCGGCGGCAGTGGGAGGCCCCATTAGCTAAAGTGGTACCTCAGGTTAAGAACAGTTTCAGGTTAAGAACAGACCTCCGGAACAAATTAAGTTCTTAACCAGAGGCACCGCTGTAAAAGGACACAGCATTCTATGCAAGAGCAGCAGGCAGGCCCCACAAATAACCCAGAGATGCATTTTAAATAAAAGGACACATTCTGCTCAGGTAAGCCACCCTCTGACTCTCCCCTCCCTTCTCCACAGCACTGGATGATCCCCAGTGGCTGCTTATCTGTGTCTTGCGAGCGGCAGAGGCTGGCAGCAGTGGGACAATGAGTGGCGCATAAAAGGGTTCCGGAGAGGGGCTGGCAGCAACAAAGCCCGAATTGAGCCTGATTACAATGGCGGCTGCTCGAGTTCTAGTGCTGCTGCTGCTGGCACCAACAAAGCCCAGTCCCCTTTCTCTCGGCTCTAGGCAGGGCAAGGAGAAGCCAGGAGGAGGGAGGCAGGTAAAGGTAAAGGGACCCCTGACCATTAGGTCCAGTCGTGACCGACTCTGGGGTTGTGGCGCTCATCTCGCTTTATTGGCAGAGGGAGCCGGCGTACAGCTTCCGGGTCATGTGGACAGCATGACTAGGCTGTTTCTGGCGAACCAGAGCAGCGCACGGAAACGCCATTTACCTTCCCGCCGGAGCAGTACTTATCTACTTGCATTTTGACGTGCTTTTGAACTGCTAGGTTGGCAGGAGCAAGGAACGAGCAACGGGAGTTGACCCTGTCATGGGGATTCGAACCGCCGACCTTCTGATCGGCAAGTCCTAGGCTCTGTGGTTTAACCCACAGTGCCACCCTCATCACTTAGGGAGGGAGGAGGCGCCACCAAATGTGCACACTGGCAATGATCAGATCCACGCAGATCCATGCGGGGATTTCCAGATTGTCCACGGGCCGGATCCAGAAGGCAACTGGGATGGATCTGGCCCTGGGCCTTACTTTGCCTACCCATGTTTTAAAGGCTTGCTTTCCTCTGCCAGGCGCAGGCAGAAGCAAAAGCAACCCAGCAGCTGAATGGGGTTTGGACCTGCTTTAACGTTCTGCTGGTTTATTTATACTGGATTGCTTTACACTAGCTTCTGGTGCAGAGGAAAGAGTTGCATCCAACCAAGTTTTACTTGGAGTAAACCCACTGAAATTAATAGACCTTGTGTTTATTACATGCAGTGGGTCTACTCTGGTTAGGACTAGCATGATATGCAAACCTACATTTAAAACACAACAAGCATAAATGAGATTTTGAGCTTTGTTTCACATTTTGAATGTTAAGAAACAGTAAAGCCGACATCAATAGTGAGTGAAATGTAGGGCTCATAAGTAGCAGATAGGTAGATAGATTGGTATATAAATTCTCACTGTCTTTGGCATAATCTGTAAAGCTCTGATGATAATTTTACACTACTGAATAGAAACAGAAAATCTGCCAGAAAGGGCAACCCAAATGCATTAGGAAATCAGAGATCCTCTGAGCTGCTAAAGAAACTGGGTTTTCATTCCTTAAAAGTGAAGGAGCTTAATAGGAGACCTATAATATTGGGAAGAGGTGACATATAATATTGGGAAGAGAACAGATAATGGCACAGGGCAATTAGCGCTGGTACAATCTCTGGCAACAGACCAAAAGAACAAGAAACATATGTTAGAAAAAGGGCAAAATCCTGTCTTGAACTAAATGTGGGCAGTTTTTCTTTCTTCGTATAAAAATAGTTTATATATAGAATTATGACGAAAGGCGGCTGTGCCAGAAGCGCAGGAGCTGCCATTTATATGCAAGCCTAATAGCTGCCGCTTCTCATTTTAGCCCAATTATGCTGCAAGATCACAATGGAAACATACGAGGGCAGTCAGCGCTTTGGTGGCGAAGGAAGAGAAAGGTTGACACCTTTGTGCATCCAGCCTTGACCTATTATAGAAAGTTAGAGGGGTCCATTAACAAACCTGGGTGAAGGACTATGGGAAAGGATAGGAAGAATAAAGGGAGTCATGCTTCAAATTACGGTCTCATCTGAATGAAGGAATGGGTTTCCTGTTCTAAAATCTGACTGTGCAGTCAGTCTGAAACGGGCCCCAAAATCCCACTTTTCCTTCTCCAAGGGTGCATTAGCTAAAAACCATTAACTTGAGCTCTTGAGCAAATGTATAACAAGAACACATCTGTATAAACAAAGCTCTCTCCTTTATCAGTCCGTGATGCCTAATGAATGGCCTTGCCAGTTCCAAAGTGTAGCAGGGATGACACATCTGGGTCTTATTTTACATCCTGACCACAATGACGCACAGACCTTGTCAGCCCCCCGGGAACGGCGCCAGGAGTACTCTTAGAGTTGGTGACCTTCTTACCCCAAGATAAGGAATACAGGAACAGGAACACCCTTTTATGGTCAAGAATACAGGGACAGGAACACCCTTTTATGGTTAAGAGTACAGGAGCAGGAACATCTGTGATGTCAACTTACATGTATAAGCTTATGTGGCTGGATTCCTGGGGAAGGGGGGAGAGGGTGCCTGGAGGATATATATACTACATGGAATCTCTCCATGCAAGCTAATGCACCCTTGGAGACGGAAAAATGGGATTTTGGGGCCCGTTTCAGTCTGACTGCACAGTCAGATTTTAGAATGGGAAACCCATTCCTTCATTAAGAAGGGAGAAGTGCATGGAAAAATGTGTGTATCTGGAGAAATTCACAAGACAATGCTGCTGCATTTTCATGATGACTTGTGTGTTTTTTTTTTGGGGGGGGGTCCAAACTGATGTGGAACTGTGGAGAACTGAGCATAATATTGGAAAGGAAAGGAAGCGAGAAAAATTAACATTGACAGGTTCATATAAACAAAGCCAACTCCATTATGAACTCTCCTTGCAGTTGTGGGAATGGGAACTGTCATGATGAGATCCTGAACATCAAAATTTACCATGATGCCAGTGCCAGTGACAGAAACCTCTTGCACAGGTTGTTGTTGATGATGATGATATTTTTGTTCCTGTTGTTCGGGCATCAATGATCAGGTCACTCTTGGAGAGTGATGGTGGCCGAGCTATGGGGCTGGCGTGGTTATCTCTGTTCTTCCCTCCTCAGGCATGGGTAAAGTCAAGCAATAAAAGTCCAGATAGGGTTGTGAGCTACTAGGAAATTGTACCTTCTGACGCAATGCCTTGGGTCTTCCTCACAAAGTAAAGATGGCAGACCCTGTTCCTGGGGCCTCACTTCAGAATCAACTGGAACCAGGACAGGCAGGCTAGCATTGTTTGAGTATTTGTTTGCTAGTGGTTAGTGGGGAAGGGCCAAGGAGATATGGCTATAATAATTACTTTGGAACATAGAAAACTGCTTTATACTGGGTCAAAACAATGTACCAACCAGTTTAGTGATGTCTGTACTGACTGGTAGGAGCTGTCCAGGATTTCAGACAGGAGGCCGTTCCCAAGCCTACTTTGAGATGCTACAGCTTGAAGCTGGGACAGGTGGCATGCAAAGGAGAGTTACACTGAGTTACAACTCTTCCTACACTCACAAGCATCCATCTATTATTCTGCTTCCATTCACTCAATGCTTGTGGGAATTCACAAGCTGAGAATGCAAGTGTTGGCCTTCATTTTCTATATGTATTTGGGATTTAGAGATATACTGCCTCCAGACTGGGAGTTTCTGTTTAGTCAGCATGCCTAGTAGTCATTGCCTGACCTGTCCTCCAAGGATTTGTCTTATCATCTTTTCCAAGAAGACCAAAGTGTAGCTTCTTCTGCTGCAGGAGTGTTTGAGGGTGGAATCAACAGTCCAGAAAACACCTTTATTGAAAGAGTTGCTGATGAATTCAGGAGGAGGAGTCAACTTGTAATATGGACCCTCTTGTTATTTCCATACATTACAGTGTAAAACAGTGCAATCCCCGCCTCCCTATCTAGCATGCATGCATTGTCACACAGTGAAATGTACAAAGCTTCATATTAGTGAAATATCGGCCAATTCGCACTTACAACTTCAAAATCCTCCTGCAATCAGAAAGGGAGCTAGGAAGCCAGCAGCCCACCTGAAACATGCCAGATTGGGTGAGTTTTATGGAAGGAGTCAGCTCAGTTAAATTTATTGGTCAACGTTCAAAACATATTCACTGCAGAAGGATTCGTACAGTGTGGCAGCTGCTTTGATGAATGCCCACAGCAGTGTCAGAGAGTGCCACAGCTGAAATGATGGATCGTTGTCTAAAACATTTTGGTTCCTTGAGTTTCCAGCACATCAGCAATATGACTTCAGGGAGGCATCACTCTGGACTATTATGTACGGATATAAGCACACACGTACACAATATCTGGGAGGAATTGTATCTGGACTTAGAAAGAGTGTCATGGCTTGGATAGCGCTGATATTTTTGTCCCCTTTGTGGTTTGACATTTCATGTGGGAAGGAAAGTGAGAATAAACGGCCCTTGGAATAAGGAAAACTTCAGAGAAGCATCTGAGGTGCAGGGGTTTCACAGAACTGCTTCCCATCTCTCATGAAAGTGGCAGAAACACGATTGCTTCTTTTGCTGAACAGGATGAAGTGTGTCTTGAAATAACAGCGTGGGGATTGGCATAGCACTATTTAGAACAGTTGTTTCCAATTTGTATTCCAGAGAGCTCTCAGAGTTTTTTTCAGGGGGCCTAAGGTCTGAAGGCACACAAGACCATCACCCTGCTGAATCTAAGTGGCTGAAGATTAGCCCTGTGGATAGCCCCATTCCTGAGATTTGTTTCATTGGCATGAGGCTATGAATGGCTACATTGAACAGTGACAGAATCTAAATAAGAAATTTACACTGAGGACAGGTATCAAAAGGGATACACTTTGATCTTGGTTAAGTAGCTGTCTTTAGCACCACAGCAGCAATATTGCTGGGCAGAGGTACAATTAGAAGAAGAAGGAGAAGGAAGAGAAGGAGAGGAGGAGGAAGAGGAGGAGGAGTTTGGACTTGATATCTCACCTTTCACTTCCCTAAGGAGTCTCAAGGTGGCTAACAATCTCCTTTCCCTTCCTTCCCCACAACAAACACTGTGAGGTGAGTGAGGCTGAGAGACTTCAAAGAAGTGTGACTAGCTCAAGGTCACCCAGCAGCTGCATGTGGAGGAGCAGGGAAGCAAACCCAGTTCACCAGATTGCAAGTCCACCACTCTTAACCACTACACCACACTGGCTTCTAGCCAGGTATGCTATAGAAGGGTCACTGACCTGATTGCAGAGCACAGGACCCCTTCCATCTTCCCCCTGGCAGTTTATGCCAAAATAAATTAAACATGACTGAAAGTGTGAGAGACACTAGGCTTCCTAATGGCTATAGCAGCTTCAGCCAATCTGCTATATTGGTCATCCTCTTTGTGATTTATAGCATACAATTCTAACTTTATGCAAGTATCTCCCGCAGAATGCCACAAGATGTGCCAGAGCCACTGGGTCCCAGAGAGTATCTCTTTGGGGGGGGGGGGGGCTGGCTTGTTAATGGAAAGCTAAAGTATTTCATTTCAGTGGTATGTGACACACACAGACAAATCAAGACAAGGTTGGAAAGGCGGGGGGACAAAAAGACACAGAGATCCTGCAAAATACTGTCAATATTTTGTGGAAGGCATTCAAGTGAATATCAGAATTTTAAGTTCACACAATTAAACTGAACCAAATTCTTTGTAATTCTCGCATTTTTTAAAAAAATATCATTTTTTTTAAAAAAGAAATTTACTTTTTGAAGTTAGGAAAGTGATGGGGAGAATGCATTCATAAGAGTGTGCATGAATGACTAATGGGGAGAGGTATAAACACTGTGCAGGTAAATCAGGTGAATGCAGGATTAATGCTCCTGTAACCACCATGCAAATAAATCAGAATGAATTCTCAATAAAGACCGGATTTACTTTAACCGTCACATAAGTCCAAGCAAATGAGGATAAATTCTCCTCTCTGGAGGAGCCCATAGAGTGTGACAAGGAGCAAAGGTGGAAGCAGTCACAGTATTCATTCTGTCCTGCCCCAAATGCCGAGCGCAATTTTCCTCATATTTCTGTTTTTGGAACAAATGGGAATTTATGATTCTATGGCTTCTTCTCAGCAGGTCACAGTTGAGTTTATTGCATTAGTATTTGGGAGCAACTCTTTCACCTACAAGGCAACAGAAATTATGCAAACAATTATGCAGTGCAAATTATCATTATTAATTTTACTTATTCCAACATGCCTGTGCTCAAGCCAAATCTGTTCAAGATGGCCAGGAGCAGCCAGCCAGCTGACTTAATTTGATCTCTTTCCGCTTGGCTGTGAGATGTCCTGAGACCACCTTGTGCAGAAGCCATCGGGTTCATATTCAATTTCAGCCATCACTGAAAATAAATAAACTCGCTCGGAAACAAATAGTCATTGCTATTCATGCCTCTTACTTAACATTCAGATCTGAAACTTAATAAATGACATAAAAAACAACAACCATACTCTGTTTCATGTTTCAGAATTTCAATTAATTCTGACAGAGTAGGGAAATACTCTGAAGGTTTTCTCAATTTCTTCCCCTTTAAACTTAATGGCATTTCTTAGCCATTAAATCTCTTTATCTACACAGAATAACCTATATAGTCAGTTGGTAAACCACAATCATATTCCTCTTTCTTTTGTTTGGGAGAAAGTTGAGAATGGCACTACTCTGCAAAGATATGTGACAGGCTCGCTTTGGAAGTGTCCCAGTGCAAAGCAGACAGCGCTATCAACCCCAATGTGAAAGAGTCCAAAACTGATATAGTGATGGAACCCTATGGGCAATCCAGTTGGAGCACAATATTGGGTGTAAAGGCTGATTCACACATGCATATACCTTCTCAGGTGCCGTGTTCCACAGCTGAAAATTGTTGCATATAGGATCTGATGAAGCAATATACAATTGTGCCTATGGTCACTCAAAGCAGTGGTTTCACTTACTCATCATCACTTGAAATTGGAGACTCATGGGTAAACTTAGCCTAAACATGATGCTGGTGTGTGTGTGTGTGTGTGTGCGCGCGCGTGCGCATGCGTGTGTGTGCATCAATCTTATCCAAGAAGAGTTCTGCATACCTGGCATTTTGTCACAGATTCTTAATATGCTCATCCTGCAAATACAGACATGGTTTCTCGGTTTAAGCATGGTACCAATGTTGTGCAGCTCCACTGGGCATGAGTTTAAAAAACATAACATACGGCATTGCTTAAGGGTCATATTTAAGTGGCTATATGGTCGCATTCTTCTTCTTTTTTAAACTTTTTAAAAAAGATTTCTTGGTTTACAAAAGTATGTACAATGTCTCTTTTTTTCAAGTTACATTTTCTACAGATCAGTTTCATTTGTTGAGACATTAGTGTTACATTAGGAAGAAAAGGGAGAAAGAGGTGGAGGTGGGCATGGTGGGTGGGGGTGGAGTCGGGTGGCAATGTTTCTATTTTACTTAATGTATGTGTGGGGTTTTGTGTCAGCGCTGCTTGTGCGGGTTCTCTTTACTATTCGCTTGTGTTCCTTTGGTGGTGAGAGAGGTTGGGGATGGCTTAGGGTGTGGTTGTTTGTTTGTGATTGGCTGTGGTGAACTTTGTTTTCATGTGTGAGTGGGGTGGGTGGCTGTTTTTGAATCAGGTTAGCCATACTGATTCGTATGCTGTTGGTGGATTCTTGTTGTTGTCTTGCTGGGCTGTGTATGTGATAAAAGGGAGCCATACAGGGGTGAAGGCATCTTCTTCTATTTGTCCCATGGACCGCAAGAAGATCAAACCTATCCATTCTTAAGGAAATCAGCCCTGAGTGCTCACTGGAAGGACAGATTGTTGAGAAAGATGGAGGGCACAAGAAGAAGGGGACGACAGAGGACAAGATGGTTAGACAGTGTTCTCGAAGCTACAAACATGAGTCTGACCAAACTGCGGGAGGCAGTGGAAGACAGGAGTGCCTGGCGTGTTCTGGTCCATGGGGTCACGAAGAGTCGGACAAGACTAAACGACTAAACAACAACAAAGTTTCAGTTTATTGGTTAGTTTTTCTAATAAGGCTGTTTCCCATACTATTTGGTACCATTGGTCCATGCATTTCTCAACCTCGGCCCTCCAACCTTTTGGCCTACAACTCCCATGATTCCTAGTTAGCAGGACCAGTGGTCAGGAATGATGGGAATTGTAGTCTCAAAACATCTGGAGGGCTGAGGCTGAGGAAGCCTGTTCCAAGACCATTATAAAAGATGCCCAGCAACTAAATGTCACCACTAAATGTTCGGACACCCTGTCAATACCTGTTCCACTCACCATTTATCCTGAGGGCATGCATTACAAAATCAGTAGAACCATTCACTGTACTTTAATGGTTAAAGGACAAAATTCACTACCACCAGATGAAGTGATGGCCACCAAGTTGGGTGTCTTTAAAAGGGGATTAGACAAATTCATGCAGGATAAGCTGTCACTGGCTGCTGATTATGATGGCTGTGTACTACATGTGGTATCAGAAGTAGTTTGCTTTCAACTATCAGATGCTGGGGAGCATGAGTGGGAAAAATGCTGTCCCATTTATGTCCCGCATCTGGTTGGTCACTGTGAGAACAGAATGCTGGACTTTATATGTTTCTGGACTGATTCAGCAGGGCTCTTGGCTGATGTTCATTACTGGTAACAGGGCAATATATGTAACAGGGCAATATATATATATATATATATATATATATATATATATATATATATATATATACTATCCAAAAATCCATAAGGGTCCCAGGACATGATCCAAAACTGCCCATGAATTCTGTAGTTGGGGGGGGGGGGCAGCAGCGTGGAGTTGATTGATTTTGCACATTGAGATGTAGGTTAGGTGAATAATTTCTGGCACTCTCCACTCTTGAAATCATATCATATAAGTAACTTTCCCGAAAACAGGGATGCCTAGCATTGCATATAGATAGCCCAAGCAAGGGAGATTTCAGTAGTCCTAGAGTCTGAGGTGAAGACAAAGTCTAGGCAAAGCAGGATCAGCACCTGTGGGGGTGGGGAGGGCAACAAGGGAGTGGGACAAAGCTGCCATACATTTTCAGGGTAGAAGAAATTCTTAATTCACATATTGCCCTCTTTGTGGCTTCAAGTTGGTGGTTGTCTTTTCTTTTCTTTTGTTTTCTTTTCACCCGACTCAAGAACAATATTCATCATCAATGCTCTTTCATTCCAATTTCTTTATTATTTACTTATTTCTGTGCCACCTAATGTCAAAATAGGCTTCTGATCAGTTAACAAGTTCGAAATATTTCTCATGGTGGGATGTCATCTTCTTCTACTGGTCCTTTCCATTTCAGTAAATGTTTCGATCTGAAACATTCATTTAAAACACACACACATAAACATTGTGATGGGGTTTTAATACCGGTGCAGAATTTAGTAAAATTTAAACTTGGATCTGTCAAGAGATTCCACACCAGAACAAAATCTTTTGAAAGTAAAGTAAATAATTGCAACTGGAGAAAGCTACTTTATGACATTTAAATACCATTTTCTCATTAGGACTTTGAGGGCTTGCCAGCTTGAGATTATAAAGGTCCAGGAGAAGAACTTTCTGTCCTCCTTGTTTAATTTTTAAATGTCAGATTGCCAAACCTTGCCAAGGGCCTGAGGACAGATAGAGTCTGGCATTCCCTCCTAGATTAGGGATTCATCATTTATTATATGTTTTTATCCCACCTCGATAAAGCAAAATGGGATGTTAACAAAGTTAGGAACAAATGTGACTATGAAGGTCAGAACTACATGCTATACGGGCCATGGGGATGCCACCCAAAAATGGAAACAATGCATCTTGTTTCCCTCCCTGTTATAACCTTTAGAAACCTCATTGGGAACTAAAAGGCAATGGAGCTCATTGTGAGCTGAAATTCTACCTCAGCTCCTCAGTATTGATGGTGGGAATGAGGAATTTCCTTCTTAGAGAGGCTCTCCTGGCACCAACACCAATGCCATTTAGGTGCTAGCCTTGTAATTTTCACAGACTTTTAACTCCTGATTAATTTTCTACCCCACACCCACCCAGGATTTTAGCATTGCCTTTCTATGTTTTTGCCCAACAGCATACCCTCCAGCATTTCTCCAATGAAAATAGGGACATCCTAAGGAAAAGTGAGGGACGTGGGTGGTGCTATGGGTTAAACCACAGAGCTTAGGACTTGCCGATCAGAAGGTCGGCAGTTCGAATCCCCACGACGGGATAAGCTCCCGTTGCTCAGTCCCTGCTCCTGCCAACCTAGCAGTTTGAAAGCACGTCAAAGTGCAAGTAGATAAATAGGTACCGCTCCGGCAGGAAGGTAAACGACGTCTCCATGTGCTGCTCTGGTTCGCCAGAAGCGGCTTAGTCATGTTGGCCACATGACCCAAAAGCTGTACACCGGCTCCCTCGGCCAATAAAGCGAGATGAGAGCTGCAACCCCAGAGTCGGCCATGACCCGACCTAATGATCAGGGGTCCCTTTACCTTTACCTTTAAGGGAAAGTGGGATATTCTGGGATCAAATCAGAAACTGGGATGGCTTCTCTAAATCAGGGACGTCCCTGGAAAATAGGGACTGCAATGGGCTGTCTTATTGAATTATAGTTGATTTATAAAGCCTACAGTAACAAGGTCTATCAGGCAAAAGTGTTTCTGAAACAAGGGAATATGTAGGTATGATGTCTGTTCTGTGGAACTAGGGTGACCTAAAACAAAGGAAGCCCATTAAGTTATTTGCAGCCAGCATGTCCTATAAAATGTGGCAGCACTTTCAAATCAAGGAATTTCTTTAAACACTGAATAATTCCCTTCCAGTCAGATCCACAGTCTGGCTATTTAACTCACCTGCAGAGGTTTAGTCCCTGGTCTGTCAGCTTAAATGACAGCTGCCACAAGACTGCAAATAAAACAGAAAGCTGAAGAGATGAGACTAAAAATAATGCCACCTACTATCACAATCTAGTTTTGGAACTTTTAAAATAGTTTGGATTTTTAAACACACATACACACCAAAGACACAAATTATTCTTCTGTGTGTATATTAGAGGGGGTCAAACATTGCAAAGAAATATTTTACTATGAGCAGCTCATAGTGTAGCAAATGTTATAGAATACAGGAATATATGAAGTCGCCTTACACAGAGTCAGACCATTGGTCCACCTGGAAAGCTCAGTTGATTAGAAGATGGTACTGATAATGCCAAGGTTGCAAGTTTGATCCCTGTATGGGACAGCTGCATCGTCCTACATTGCAGTGGGTTGGACTAGATGATCCTCAGGGTCATTTCAACTCTACAGTTCTAGGATTCCAAGATATTATCTACACTGCCTGACACCAGCTGTCCAGGGTTTCATGTGGTGGTGGTGGGTTTCCCCCCAAACTTCCCTGGAGATCCAGGAGATTGAATCTGGGCTCTACTACTGAGGTATGGCCCTTCTCCCCAACATAAGTTCTATGACAACGTTCCCCATATTTGTAAAGAGGCAGCAACAGAATTGGGAGCGGTGTGGGGTGGCATTCACCTGACCTCTGGTCGATTGCATCATTGCTGCTTACCAGAAGATAGCAGGGAGGGGTGAGGCAGTGGTCAGGTCAGCACAACCAATGAGCAGGACGGACATGACAGTAAAGGCAATGAGAAACCTTCTCAGGCGTCAAATCTGAGACGGATCGTTCCCTTTGCTCTACACAACTGTCTCGTTGCTCGATGGCTGGGTGCACAGGAATGGAATCTCCAAATGAAACTACCCTTCCTTTCTTCTAACCTACTTGTTTCTGAATTGTTGACAAGATTGAATACTGACGGATGAGCTGTTCGTGTGATGTCTCGGTTGAAAAGTTCAAGGAGTTATAACATTTTCTTAAGGATGCCCACAGTGACGGTGTTTGAGTAGTCCAAATATAATTCAAGTGCCAGTTCAGGACAGGACTCTCCATACCTAAACCAGTTGTGACAGGAGCTTATTCAGCCTCTCATTCAGTGAAGGAGTTACTTCACCTAGGCAATCTGCTTTATTCTGTGGCTAATGTTCATATGAAGGCAATATTCTTAAATATTATTTAGTTTTCTTTAGAATCATAGAGTTGGAAAAGACCTTGGGGGTCATGTATTCCAACTCAGCTATGATTTCTAACTGAAAACCCTTTAAACACCCTCTCCCTTAATATTCTTCACATTTATTTATTTTTAGACAAGTACAGATGAAGCCTGATCTATAATCCATTTAGCACTTATTTAAGACTTTACACAATAAACTAAAGCACTGTTTGATCATAAGTCTGACAAGCATGGTTAGCACGTCATACTTATTTCACTGCCATCTCAGATTGATCTGTTCTCATATTCTGCCTCTTTAGTTGCAACCTCATTTACCACCCATACGATATAGGAAATTTCCCTGGTCTTCATTTAAACATGTTGGAACCATGGCTTGGTCCATGATACATCCACCTTGCTCATAAATGACACAAGAACATGCAAAGCTGCCTGAAACTGAGTCAGACTGTTAGTCTATCCAGTATGAGCTCTCCAGTCATCAGTCAGAGGTATTTTCCAATCATCTTCTGATCCTTCCCCATCTTTCATCCTTTAATGCTAGAGAACATAGACTCTTGGGCTGGCATATTGTTTAGGTGGTTTTTTGGGGGGAGGGTGGTTGTTGCTGTTATTGATTTTAATATTTGTATCTTTATTTCAGATACTATTATGAATTATGCTGAAATTGATTCAATTTGATTACATTCTTTTTGATGTTATATTTATTCTTTATGACTACTTTTGTCATGTTTGTAATTATGTATTTTTATTCTGTAAGCCATTCTTGAGCCTGGTTTTAACCATGGAAAGGTGGCCTACAAATAAAAGTATGTATGTATGCATACAAAACACATGTTCTACCACTGAGCTATGGTGCTCTGTAAAAACATTTGCTTCTCAACACAAGACATTGGGTTATTATGACATCCATGCATGTTCTGCTGATTTCAGAAACCAGCTTCAGATATGGCACTGGTGAATTCAGGATGGTGCAGGGAAATCACCTGTGACACCAACCTGTTGGCATTGTATATGACAAAGAATGATTAATCAGCACTGAACTGGCAGGAACCTGGGAGAATGGGCCTGCCCCATATGTTTGCAACAGAATGCAGCTCATGTCTAGTCAAGGGGACATTTGCCAAGATATGCAAGAGTAATGGTTGCTAACGTAAACTGGGGATAGATTAAAATACCTATTTTAGTAAGTACATCCTCCTGTGACCCAGTCTTTAAAATGTTTTGGATTTCCTGGATGAAGGCAGTTAGCTCCTGTCCTTCCTCTCTCCTCCTATCTGTCAAAAAGTACATAATATAATCAGTCATTTGGATTAATCCGTAATAAACCCATTCCTGGGTCTAATAAAATGAGAGATCACCTTCATTTTTGTTGACTGCATGTTTATGCATATGCTTATCTTAGAATAGGAGAAGAAATAGCCTCCAGTTCTAGTAGGATTTTATCTTGTCCACCTTCTCTGAATTGTTGATTACAGAGCTACACCCTTTTATGAAGGCAGCAACTAGAAGAATAAGTGGATGTTTGGACATGTTAATGACAGGAATGTTTGGAAAAACAGTAGACCAGCTGAAATGGGTGCTTAATGAGGATGTGAAACTTCACAAATATTTTGTTTATGTTGAATACTTATAATAATATTTGCAAGCGTTGAAAGTCTGTCTGCTTCTATCAGAAAGATAATGAACAGAATTACAGAGAAAGGCAGTGACTTAATTCATCCCTTGATTGTCCAAGCTTATTCAATTTTACCCCTTAATGCGCTCAACAGCTTTCTGATATTTTTCTGCATTCTGAGACCTCTGCCACATTTTAATTGAAACTGATAATCACTTTCCCACATGGTCATCTTATATTCACCTGGAATCCTACATTATTTAATTCTATGATTGATTCTGCATATCTCATTGTTAGAAAGAAGGTGTTTGACTTTCTGAAAAACAAACCCTGCGTTGAAGTGTCCTAATTTGTGCTGTGAAGCATCAGCTGAAAATACTAAGGTGAATGCCAAGATGATATTTTTGTTTGGATATATACATTATAGGGACATATAGGGATTATATTGAATCAGACCATTCATCCACTACAAATACTGGCAGTGGCTTTGCATACCTGGAGATGTTCGGGATTGAACCTGGGACACTCTGTTTGCAAGGCAAACACTATGCCACTAAGCAGCAGCTCTTCCCCATCAGTATCAAGTCCATTAGGTCTGTTACTTTCAAGCCATGTTCTTAGGACACCAGGGGTTCCTAAGAAGATTATGAACATATCAGTAATGACAATCAAATTGCCACAAGACAACTCATCCACTTTTACTGATCTCCCTTGCAATGCACAGCCATAGAAGCAAGGTGGCTGCATCTCTGGAGCCAAAGTGCTGCCATGTTTAAGGGGACCCTAGACAAGGTGCCATATGCCCCCCCCAGTACATGGGTCTGACCTGTCTACATTAAAAGTGACTTTAATGATGACTTTGCTCTGTTTTTAATTATTTTCATATTTTATTGTATACATTGTTGGGCACAGTCCTGATATTTTATGAGAGGGCTGTATATAAATACTTTTATAAAAATAAAAAGTCAGCCTGATGCTCTGAACAAGATAAGCCACTCTGCGAAGTGGCGAAATAGGTTCTAAACAAAATATGTTTTTCTCTACACATCTCTAGTATAAAGCCTGAAAAATACTGGATGAGCTTTATGGGATACAATGAATCATATCAAGGTTCCTTTTTTTGTTCTATTATATTGCAATGACTTTTCCAATATAACCATAACTGAAAACTCTCCCAGGATTGTAAAAACAAAAGAAAACGAAAAAACTTTAAGTTGGTGGTAAGAATAAGAGGGCTTTGGAAGAAAGTAAACATTGCATACCTCTCCCCACTCCAGCCTTTTATTGCCCTGAACTGAAACCAGAGACATTTGTCACAAACACTTTCACAGTTTGGAAAAAGTGTTGCCCTGCTTTGGAAATTTGAGGAGATGGCAAAGTCTGCATGAGGACAGGAATCATTAACCCTCAGATCCCACAAAGCCAGTTGAGAGCCCAGTACTTTCTGCCCTTTCTCTGAAATACAGCCACAATGTCAACATGCCGCCAATCATGTCTGGTTACCTGAAGATGGCACAAAGATAATTCAGAGTAAGTGCAATGCTTTTGGTTCTCACTCTGTTTTGTGACCTGAGTACATTTATGATGTGATCCTTAGTGGACAAGATTAAATTAACTAAGACTGTGCAAATCCCTTCCCTCCTGCACCATAGCCAAATCTTCAAAGAAAACTATTTGAACACACTAACGGGGCATTCCTATGGCAAGATGAACTGGGATGGGCAGTTTAGGCTGCAGTAGATCTCTGGCTGAGCTGGCTGGTTGCTCAGCATTAAGATCTGGACCCTGGTTGAACCAATTATATGTCATTGTCACTTGCTTATTCTGGCTCAGCTAGTGTTTATCTGGTTGAGCTGCGACTATTGCAAGCCCCCAGAAATTGGTGTTCTGGGGTGTGGCAGGGCAGGATCAGAGAGGCGGGACTTAGGCTGGATCTCAAGCCCATTCAGCTCAGTCACCTGACCTGGTAAGCAGTGCAGAACACTATTTTAAAGGTTTGTTTCCCCTCTGCCAGGCTGAGGCAGAGTAGCAGCAATAACTCCTCTGCCAAAAGGGGTTTAGATCTGGTTTAACTTTATGCCAGCTTAACTTGTGCCAGCTTCCTTTATGTCAGCTTCTTTTTCATTGCCTAGCAATCTATTTTATGGACTAAGGCTGCAATCGTAACCCCACCTACCTGGTAGTAAGCCCCATTGAATTTAGCAGGACTTAGTTCTGAGCAGAATCGTGCTGAAAATTGAAGTCTAGCCTATTTCCTAATTCTTGTTAACACCAGCCATGTCCTATCAGTTTCAAATATAACAGACATTCCCTTTCCTGAGGCTAAATTTTAGACTTGCGAATCGGCCTTGAGTTAAATTCTTATTGCTTACCATGGCATAATGAATTTTCCAAATGAGAATGAATGTGCTCTTAAGCAGCTACATTTATGCGCTGAAGAAAGGCACAATGAAGTTTTGTCAGCTTAATCCTAACTTTTTATCTTCGTTCTCAGGGGGCTCAGCCCCTACTTGGCTGCCAGCAGTAATAATTCTAATGGAGCTTGCTGGTCACTTTCTTAACTGTATGGGCTTTTGATAGGTGGAGGTTCAGTATCCCTCATATGCCTTTCCCCCAAAAAAGTCATGCAAAGTTCATGTGACCTAGCAATGCAAGAGGACATTCTGCTAAGTATGCAATCTAAGCCCTGTCAGGACCATTTTCATTGCAACTAATTAAAGGTGTCAGCAAAGACATGACTGAACGATGCCCTTGGTAAATAATGCATGGGAGTTGTGCAAAGCTATTTGACCAAGCATCTTAACACCTCCATTTCAGGTTACTAGGATGGTAGTGATTTTGTACAAACTACCTTTTAATGGGAAATAACCAATGAAATATTTAAGAGCCGTAGAATGCAGCATCCTAGTACAGTGCTTCTTATACCATAGAAAGGTGTGCTAACCCTGAGTTCTAGACCTACATAAAAGGTAAAAGGTAAAGGTAAAAGACCCCTGGATGGTTAAGTCCAGTCAAAAGCAACTATAGGGTATGGCACTCATCTCGTTTCAGCTCTATTTGTCCACAGACAGCTTTCCGGGTCATGTGGCCAGCATGACTAAACTGCTACTGGTGCATAGAGGATTGTGACAAGTGCCAGAGCACACAGAAATGCCATTTACCTTCCTGCCTCAGCGGTACCTATTTATCTATTTGCACTGGCATGCTTCCGAACTGCTAGGTTGGCAGAAGCTGGGACAGAGCAATGGGAGCTTACCCCATTCCATGGATTTGAACCGCCGATCTTCCTATCAGCGAGCCCAAGAGGCTCAGTGGTTTAGACCACAGCACCACCCGCTCCCTTTTTCTAGACCTACATACCTGGAAGTGAGCCCCATTTAATTCAGTAGCAGTGACTTCTGAGTAGTCATGCTTATAATTGAAGGCTTGGTCAATAAAACAGTTTGTTAACTTACTATAATGGCACACACACACACATCACTTTTAAGGACTGTTTTATTCTTTAATTGCAGCTTCATGGTTTTTTGCTTTTTTAAAAAAATACTTTCTGAAATGTAGAAATGGAAGGCAGCAATTTCACCAGGCAATTAAGTTTTCCTCCAAAGAAACAATAGGGGCATCTGCAATGAAGGGGGGAAATGTCACAACAGGGGTGGAGTCTTCATAAAGCAGCATTCCTGCATTAATACTGTATTGAAAAACAATACAATTCAACAACAACAACAACAATTTATTATTTGTACCCCGCCCATCTGGCTGGGTTTCCCCAGCCACTCTGGGCGGCTTCCACAAAGACCAAAAATACACTAAGATGTCACACATTAAAAACTTCCGTGAACAGGGCTGCCTTAAGACGTCTTCTGAGTGTCAGGTAGTTGTTTATCTCTTTGACATCTGATGGGAGGTCGTTCCACAGGGCGGGCGCCACTACCGAGAAGGCCCTCCGCTTGGTTCCCTGTAGCTTTGCTTCTCACAATGAGGGAACCGCCAGAAGGCTCTTGGTGCTGGACCTCAGCATCCGGGCAGAACGATGGGGGTGGAGATGCTCCTTCAGGTATACTGGGCCGAGGCTGTTTAGGGCTTTAAAGGTCAACACCAACACTTTGAATTGTGCTCGGAAACGTACTGGGAGCCAATGTAGGTCTTTCAAGACTGGTGTTATGTGGTCTCGGCAGCCGCCCCCAGTCACCAGTCTAGCTAAAAAAGCAACAGAGCATTATATAAAAAAGTTGACAAAAAAGCATCTATTGGCTTATTAACATCAGCCTTTACCTCAAACAGAACTGTCTGCAGCACTTCTGAACAATGCTCAGGCTTGCCTTTTTGACAGATCTCCAATATGAGCATGTTTAGAGGGAACATATTGCTATGAGTTTGGGGGTGCGTAGGAGTAGGCTGCATGCAGAGACCCTTCTAACCCCTGGATCCAGCAAGTGTTCAAATATAAGCCAGGCTAGCTTCTTGATGAGGTGATTACATGGGAGATGGGCCATTAAGGGAAATAAAGAAAGTGGATCTGTGTGAGATGGCAAATGGGTGGTATGGTGGTGGGTGAGGCCCCCATCCCTCAGCTGGCTGGTAGTTAGAAAAAGACAAAGGTGAGAGTTGAGAGAAGAGGGTGAAGTGAAGTGAAGTGAACTAGGAACTAGATGTAAAGCAGCAAACTGGGAGAAGGCAGAGAAATAGAGCAATGTTTGACTTCTGTTGGAATCCAAGGTCGATGAACTCCAAGGTCAAGGAGAAACAAGACCCTTTAGGGAGTGGTAATGCTGTGTACCCCTCCATTTTATATATGTGAAAATAAATCATATAGCCCAAAGACAGCACAGCCTCCTCTGTGCCTCATTTCCAAAGGAAACACATTCCTTGGGTAAGCGCCTGGAACGCCTGGAATCTCACACTGCTCAGAGATTGGAGTGGTATGTATACAATATTATTGAGAATGGATGTTCACACACATTTGCTGAACAGATGAAGCATATATGGATTGTTAAAATGAAATATTCAATCAGATATCTCTGTCTACCTCTTTATATATCTCGAAGTGGCTGGCAAATGTCAAATCCTGTTGAATGTCCCACATTTCAAGATCTGCTCTTTCCTTTCTCTCTAGTAGTTATAAAACTTAATTTGACCTCTTCTGTCGACTATTTTAACATCCACCTGCATGGCATTTTGTCTTGCTGTGTCCAAATATGTCAATGGAGTTTCTCTTTGTTTCTCATTTTTCCATTCTTAAGTTTAATTTTCCATATTTCCTCGTGGGTTTGGCATTATTATTATTATTTCATTAAAACGCCCTCATGAAAATTTATCCACACTTAATGAAAATTTCTCTTAATATTTTTGCAAAACAATTTCCCCTAGCATTTGTGTATATTATTTTCACTAACATTTGCAACCCTAGTATATGCATGCTTGTGTACATTTCCTGGCTGAGGAGCTGCATTGCAAAACTCAGAGAAGTGGGAATTTCAAAGAATGGCTGTGTTTTAATTTGCAGTTTCAGAAAGTGTGAATTAGGCAATTGCACCTTTAGAGGCAAACTAAATCAAATTCCTCATCCATTCCTATACCCCCGTACTTAAGTGACTCAGAATATTTCCTGTAAACACATCTTTCTTGTCCATTGTTAAAACAGGCTTTCTTCTTGAGCAATTTCTTTATGTTCCCATCTCACATGCTTACCCACCGTCTCTTCCATTTGTTTTGACCTCCATGCTTTTATCCATGCAACTCTATAACTTGATATATTTTCTTCTCTTTTTCCTCTTTCAAATCTCTCAAGGCTCACTACTTTAGCATACGCTTTCCTGAATCAACCTGATTTCACCTTGCCTGTTTCTCTACTGCAATCTATTCCAACACTATTTCTGTGTTGCATCAGCTCTGCCCCGTGCCATTTATCTATCATCACACAATAAAACAAGTTTACTGTTCACATTTTGAATGCGAACTATCAGCTTGCATTTTGAATTGGAACACTTTACCCGCAGTATTCAACATGAAATGCTGTAGACCTGTTGCATATCTTGATTGCTTAGATATCTACAGGGGTGTCCATTGGTTTCAGAAATGAATGTAAAACAGAATTCGCTTTACTCACATTAGCTTTAGTGTGAATGTAATGTGGAAACTGAAAGGTGTTATGAGCTCCTCTGAATGTCCTCTGAATCCTAGTATGTTCCTCCTTTCTCAGGTACATCTGGTGGACCTCCAGCCCCTTACATATACCAAAGACAAAAGGACCATCACATCTTCAGAGCACCAACATGGCCTTTTTCAATATTTGTAAGTTATGGTTCACCCCTAGATTTCTTGCCCATGCCTCTTAAAGGAGTTCCTACTGTTTGTCTCCACTACATCCATCTTGTCCTTTCACCTCCCCCCCCAATTTCCCCAATCTCGACCCCATTCTCCTTAACAGAATCTCCCTTGAATCCATCTCTTCCTTAATCTGCTTCTTGCCCAAAGAAAAGTCTATTACAGTCCCCTTTTTACTTCAAACTTTACAAAGAGAGGCTATAGAACCCAGCCTCTTGGGTAATGGTGTTATCCCGAGTGAATCTCCATCTCCCCCATCTCTCCCACTTCCTCATTTGTCATCATCACCACCTTCTCTATGGGTGCCACTAAGTGCCCTCTGTCTTCAAGCTCTTTGCTCCCCTACTTTTCAGGCTCCCCAGGTTCTGGGAGATGGTGGGTCTGGAATGCTTACTAATGACAACGTGTCAGCCAGGTGTTGCTCTGGCTCTCCCATGATTTACCAACTTTCCCCCTCATCTGCCTCTGAGCTGTGACCTCCCTCAAACCCCTGTTGTAAATCTATACTGTCTTCCTCTTCCTCCTCCCTGGAAGGGTCAGGATGGGGAGGTGGTCTCCACCATTCTTCCTTTGCCCAGTCTCTGACATCCACCTTACCTCTGTTTCCTTCACCTTCCATAATTCTTTTACTTCCTTCTCCACCATCAATCCTGCTGTCTCTTTCCTTATGTGGTCTCCTAGCTCCTAAGTCCACCATGTGACACTCAAAGTCAATTCTTTTCTCAACCTCTGATGCTCACTCAGTGTAAGTCCTCTGTGTATGTATGTGTGCCCCTTAAATTCTGCTACCTCTTGCACTCTCCTTCCAGCGTGCCCTTGCTGCCTGTCAGACACTCTATCCCCCACTCTTCAACTTGTGTCTTCAACTGGACCATGCCATGGTGATCCTCCTTGATCACTCTCCCATAGCAATTTCCCTTATCATGGAAGGCAAGAAACCAAGAGGGTATAGAACTTTTAATCATGTGTTCAAAAGAACAGTTGAGGACACAAAGTGTGTAGTGCATGTGGGGGTTCTTGAGCTGGACCTGCCCCCATGTGTACTGGCTCTATCCCAGTTTTCTCATGTTGAGTGGGCAGGTCTGAAGCTGGAATCTGTTCTCATTTGCAGAAAGTCTTCAAAGCACATTCAGCCAAATGGGGTCAGAATCTTTCTTCAGACATTCCCACCAAATGCACAAAACTCAGCAGTTGAACGGCTGAGCAGCATATCTGGGGACATGCAGTCTGATCATTCCACAGAGCTGGATCTATTAGTTTTGCCATAGGGGTCAAAAGTCTACACTGTTGCCCCCTTGCCCGCTTCTACAGTGTTCTCTGCTGCTCTTCTCAACAAGAGGGAGAAAAATTGTCAGGTGGCAAACTTCTGTCAAATATGGTTCCCATTTTCACCTAAACGCTATGGCTTGGATAATGTTGCTGTTCCATTTAGGTGAAGCAGCAGCATGTTCTGCCTTATATCCCAAACAATTCACAATGGTCCTGCTATCAATCTCATGGAACTGATAGCAGGAGGACACAGAGAGCTGCAGAGTAAAGGGGAATGAGTTAAAGTCCTTTTCTATGAACTTTGCACTGTGTTTTATTCACAGAAGGAAAACTATGATCTAGGCCTATGTTTGGGGCAAAAGAAATATGAATTTTAGATGAATAGAAGAATGGAAAGGCACTTCAAATATCACAGAGGCTTATTATGAAGTTGGATCAAAGTCTCTGAATGCACTTGAAACAAAACCAAAGCCATGAAATATAATAAAAAGCATTCTTGTTTCACAGTATAGCACCACTATAACGAACAGAGATGTTTGAGGAATTTGATTTTTGTGAATTTTCAAAACTAGAGATTGACTTCATCTGCAGTGCCCAAACTATTGAGCAGATTAGTAGATAGACTTTCACACTTCTCCAAATATTGGGATGTGGTACTTGGCTTATATAATGTATTTGAATTTAAAATGTTTGAGTGCAGTTGGTCACAATTTTGAATCAAGATGGTGGAGTGAAACTTTCAAAACTGCCATGATTTTAACCATTAATTTAAAAACCGCACCAATTTCTTGGTTACCTAGAATTCCTGAACAATCTAAGGTATGAGGCTTCTAGTCTCCTAAGTGACTTTCATGAATCCTTGTAAATTGGTTTCCATGCTCACCCAACTAGATTTTGATATATTGCAATGCCTCTTTTGGACAAGAGTACAGGTTCCAAAACATTTTTATGTCTACATTTATACAGAACTGGATTAGCCTAGTGGCTAAGGAGGCGGACAAAAAAATAAGAAAACGCCCGTTCAATTCCTGCCTACATTCTGAAAGCCTTAGGCAAGTCAATCACCAACCAAGAGTTAAACTATCTGATAGATGCCCTTGTGTTACTAAAGCCACTTTTAATTCCAGCTATGAAAATATCTGAAATTAGCATGTCAACAAAATTATTTCCTATTCATAATTCAAACCACAGAGTGTATCTGTCTTATCACTCACAATACATATTTGAATGAAAAGTCTGCTTTATTTCTCCAGCAGCATTTTGAGTAGAATTAATTGCACATTTTCTTTCTTGTGCAATATCCTCTTCTCTTTCATGCTGGCACAATATTTGCTATTCTTATTAACATAAAATAGAGAAATTGAGACCTCTATCTGAACTGCTCCATCTGAATTAACCTGATTCTAATGGGTCACCGGGAGTGTATTACACAAGGGCATCAGTGCCTATTCTAGATTCTGAAAACAATTTACCTCAGCATGTTTTGGCAGCTACTTGTCCAACAAAATTTTTGAGGAAACCTTCCCATTTCATAATCTGGATGGCAAGAGTATGCTCTAGTATGCAAATGCTTTAAATAAATCGTTTCAATACCTGCAATTCAAATGGCTTTTTTCTTTCTTTCAGGCAATGGGTTAAAATAGAGGGTTAATTTCATTTGATTCTCCCTTTTGTGACAATGCTGTTTCTTGAAGAGGATTGATCTCAGTCATAAGTAAACTCTTAATTCTGATTAAAAGGTAAAGGTAAAGGGACTCTGGGGTTGCAGTGCTCATTTGGCTTTATTGGCTGAGGGAGCCGGCGTACAGCTTCTGGGTCATGTTGCCAGCATGACTAAGCTGCTTCTGGCGAACTAGAGCAGTGCACGGAAACGCCGTTTACCTTTCCGCTGGAGTGGTACCTATTTATCTACTTGCACCTTGATGTGCTTTTGAACTGCTAGGTTGGCAGGAGCAGGGACCGAGCAACGGGAGCTCACCCCGTCGCGGGGATTTGAACTGCTGACCTTCTGATCGGCAAGTCCTAGGCTCTGTGGTTTAACTCACATTCTGATTAGGAGGTGACAAAATAGCTTATTTAAGGACATGGGAAACTGATACAGGGAAAGACTCATCATACCTGAAATATGGAAATGAATTTGGTTTATGAAGGCTGCAATCCTGAACTCATTTAGCTGGGAGTAAAGCCAACTGAATGCAACGAGGCTTTCAATGGAGAGTGCATAGGATTGCACTGTGATTATTTTAATGTCAAGGAGTCTGAAGTTGTTTGGAGAATAACTTTCAGCCTCAAGTGTGTTAGTTTAGAGAGATGAAAGTTTTAATATGATTGGCACCCTTCGCCTTTCTCACAATTTGCTCTTTGTATGATCTCTGGAGAAGTAGAAAACATGCTTCTCACTATTGCTAGGTTTCTTCACCATGACTTGGCTTTGTAACATTGCTGTCAGGTTTCCGGGAATTGGCTTCCTCCCCCGTGGCAGTAGATAAGCAGAACAAAGGAAAATAAGTTTTCTTACCAGTTAGAAACTTTAATAATCACAGCAAGAGAACAAAGAATACACCTCCTAGAAATAATGGTGCTCCCAATCACACCCCCTTCCATCCCTATTAATTTACATCACTCCTGCATCTTGTAATCTGAGTTTATACCCTCTGTGTTTTCTGTTCTGACACTTTCTGAGCTCTTCTCGACCTTGGGCTGAGCGAAGTAATGCTGTCCAGAGACTGTGAATCTGTTAACCCTCTCTCTCCCAGTGTTTCTTCTCCTAGCTGTTCTCCATCCATTATTTCCCAGCTTCTGCCTTCTGAACTATGTCCCTCTGCAAACCACTTTTCCAAATCTATACTATCCTCCTGCTCCTGGGAAGACTCAGAATCCTGATCAGGAGCAGAGGGAGAGAGGAACACGGTCCCTGACAATTACCATTGTGAACTGTTCTCTGATCTTCAGATGAATGGTGGTATACAAATAATAATAATAATAATAATAATAATAATAATAATAATAATAATAATAATTGCATTTTGCCAAGTCAGAATGGAAAGCAGAATTCCTCCTCTTACTCTAGCACAGCCTTTCTCAACCTGTGGGTCCCCAGATGTTGTTGGACTACAACTCCCATCACCCCTAGCTAGCAAGGCTAACAACATCTGGGGACCCACAGGTTGAGAACAGCTGCTCTAGCATCCTCTGGACTGGAAGCATTGGATACAAAATGGCACTCTGCAGAAATAAGGAGCATATATGACAGTGATGGAAAACATCCTAAAAACTGCTAAATGCTCCCCCTCCTAAGTTTGCAGCTTGTGAACAAACTGATGAAGTTGGAGAACTCATTTATGTTCACTACTACTTTTTTAAATAAAAATAAAAAATAAATAAAAATGCAGACAACATCATTAGCTATTGTGATCTAACACCTTGCAGACTTACGGTGATGAAAAGTGTGCCGTTAGAAAACAATTTGTTTCATTTATGGCAGAGCTGTAAAGAGAGAGAGAGAGAGAGAAAGAGAGAGAGAGAGAGAGAGAGAGAGAGAGAGAGAGAGAAGAGACTTCTTCTGTCTAGTTTTGAACTGAATTAATGAGCTGGTGGATTAGCCTATCCCAGAGGACCCAACAAGTACTTTTATTTAATAACTTTTAAAATGTTCCCCTGTGTTTGTAGGTGTAAAAGATCTTGCTATGTGTTTGTTAACTATAGCAAAGGGCTGCCCTTGCTAGCAGGCAGTCTCCCATCTGAAACTCAATGGTTAGGTAATCTTGAGGATGTAATGAAGAAATAGAGAGGCATCAAAGGATTGCTGGTTTAGGTAAGCATAAACCAGAGGATTTTATTGGATTTTAGTTCCACTTTAGAACTCATGTATAGTACCCATATTCATTTGTCACTACCCCAAACCATTGTTGTTTGATTGTGGTTATTATTAGACTTATTATAGCTCTTTCACTATCCCTGTACTTTATTATTGTTTTTTATTGGATTCATTTGTTTGGTGAATAATGACTTGGGAACTTAACAATCTGCTTTGTGCTGGTTATGGCTTTTGCTTCTGGCTAAAAAATAAATAAATCCGTTATATGTAAGTATGTAAAACCCCCTGCTATATTAAAAAGATTTTTACTCAGTAGTCAATACACACACTGAAAATAAAAGAAAAGGCTCAATTCATTGGAATTCATAAGGGGGATATCACGTAACCTCTCTCACTGCTGTCAAAACTATTCATTCCCCTCACATCACTCAGACCATGGGACTGTCAGTATTTCCACTGCCACTATTGCAGAGGGTCGCAGGATTGGATGATTCCATTTCTTTGTTTCTTTTTTAAATACATTTTTATTAATTTTTAAACATATCATTTCCAACAGTCATTTAACATACATTTTTGTCTTATACAATATTTTAGACTTCCGTCAACTACCTCTGAAGATTTTCCATTCTTTATCACTTAATCTGCATTTCTTAATTTCTCTATTACTTTTAATTATCCTTAACCAATATTCTCTTCATAGTCTTCCTTGCAATATTTCACATAATCCTCCTTACAAAACTTCTTGCAGTCCTACTAGCGTAATCTGTTTATTACAACTGCTTTTCAGATAATTCAAATATTTACTCCAGTCCTCTAAGAACTGGTCCCGCAAGTTTCGAATCCTTCCTGTCAATTTGTCTAATTCTGTATAGTCCATTAATTTCATTTGCCACTCTTCTTTTATCGGTAATTCTTCTTGTTTCCATTTTTGTGCCAATAATATTCTTGCTGCCATTGTTGCATATAAAAACAATTTACAATCTTGTCTATTAATAGCATCCCCTACAATGCCAAGTAAAAATGCTTCTGGTTTTTTAATAAATGTATATTTCAACATCTTTTTCATCTCATTATATATCATCTCCCAGAAGTTTTTTACTTTCTTACATTCCCATGAATGATTCCATTTCTTGTCACCGTGTGTGTGTAAGCGGAAGTCAGGCTGACAAACTTCCGCTCTTTGTGCTCTCTCCACATAGAGAGGATGTGTGAGAAACCGCTAACACAGCATGCCGTGTTTCTTTTGTTTTCTTTGCTGTAAATCATAAAATGATGCCACCATTCCTACACAATTTTGCTTTTGCTGATTCTGCTGATACGTCTTATAGCATGCACATGTTTTGCAGATGTGTGCCAATGCTTTATATGGGACTCCGCCATGAGATCGTCCTGTTAGGGACCACATCAAGTCCTTACACTGATTTCCCATTCTGGTCTGAATCCCATGCATTATTTTTTTAAAAATCCTTACTGTTGTAGCATGGATGTGGAACCTATTGTTAGGGACTGGCAGGGCTCCAAGAGTGGGTAGAAGAGGTAGCAGGGCCAGACACAGATCCACAGGAAAGGGGTAGCGATTTATGGTGTTTAATGCATCCCTTTAGGCAAGAGCTGGAGGATGGGGAGGAGTGTGAGCAGTCAGAGACAGAGTAAAGAGGGGGGCATCTAAAGAAACCTGTGTTTCTTTAAGGAAACTGTTTCTTTAAGGAGATGACAGATGAGCTGAAGTTTAAGAAGGGCATGTACAACAAATGGAAGAAAGGGGGAATCACAAAGGAAGAGTTTATACAAGGAGCTAACAGTTGCAAGGAGGTCAGACAAGCCAAAGCTCAGAATGTGTCCGGGCTTGCAAGACAGGTTAAAAATATTTTTTTAAAATATTTATTTGGCTATGTTTGAAGGAAGAGTAAGAACAAGGAAATAATAAGCCTTCTGGATGGAGAAGACAGAGAAATGCTCTTGGGTGATAGAGAGACAGCGGAACCGCTCAGCACTTACTTTGCATCTGTCTTCTCCCAAAAGGAAAGCAGTGGTCAGCCTGGTCATAAAAGAATAAATGATGCAAGGAGGGAGCTGCAGCCCAATATAGGAAAACAGGTGGTAAGGGAACACTTTAATTGAGCCACTTTAAATGAATTCGAATCTACAGGGCCTGATGAGCTGCACCAAAGGGTACTAAAGGAGCTTGCAGATGTGATCTCAGAGCCTCCGTCTATAATCTTTGAGAATTATTGGACCACAGATGAGGTCCCTGTAGACTGGAGGAGACCAGAAGTCCCCCCCCATCTTTTAAAAGATGAAAAAAGAAGATTCGTGTAACTACTGACTGGTCAGCTTGATGTCAATACCAGGAACTGTCCTAGGACTGATAATTTAACAGTCAGTTTGTGAGCACTTAAAAAGGATGCTGTGATTACTCGAAAACAAGTCATACCAGATGGATCTCAATCTCTCTATCTTTCTCTCTTCCCCCCTCTGAGTTACAAGCTTGGTGATAAGGGGAATGCTATGGATGTCATGTATTTCAATTCAGTAAGGTTTTTTGTTGAAGGATCTTAGCCAGAACCTGTTGTATATAGCAGAGCATACAGGAACAAGACACTGCTACTAGTAACTTGGTTACTTATAGGTTTATTATTTACCACAGAATCACAAGTTACTATATACAGGATACAGACACAGATCTTAACTCTCTATGAACAAACTCCAATGAACTCTCAGACCACACACCAACCAACCAACCAACCAACCAACCAACCAATCAACCTGGAAGGTCATGAGTCATCATGCCTATGTGGAGACCTCGACCAATAGCAGAGTTGTATCCAAAGTCCCATATCTCTAGGCATAATAACTCCCACTGCTCAGTCTTCTTGGCCTTTGGCCAATTCCTTAATTGCTTCTGTGGGAAGCTGCATCAGATAGCATGTAGTCAAAAATGTTGGGATTTTTGACTAAGTTCTCCATGATATTCTTGCGGACAAGCTAGTAAACTGTGGGCTGGATGAGGTAACTGTTAGGATGGATTTGTAGCTGATTGACTGACGAAGTGTGCTCACTGATGGTTCCTCATCAACCTGGGAAAAAATGACAAGTTGGGTGCCACAGAGTTTTGTCCAGTGGAAGGAGCTGGGTAGGACCCAAACCAATGGCTTCAAGTTACAAGAAAGGAGATTCCGAGGAAGCATCTGGAAGAACTTTCTGATGGTAAGAGCTGTTTGACAATGGAATGGACTCCCTCATTTGAGGGACTCTCTTTCACTTGAGGTTTTAAGCAGAGATTAGATGGCCATCTGCCATGGATGCTTTAGCTGAGATTCCTGCATTGCAGAGGGTTTGACTAGATGACCCTTGGGGTCCCTTCCAACCCTACGATTCTATGATGTGGGGCAGGTGTCAGAGCTGTAGGAAAGACAAGCTTTTTATACAACAAAGTGCCTTTCAAAAAAAAAAAAGCTGAACAAAAAAAGGAATAGATATCAAAGGAGATAGCAAAATTGATAAGCCACAATGCACTAGCGGAAGTCCTTCTGCGGGCTTCCACTGGTGGGACTAATCAGTTGATTTGTACCCAATTTTTGTGTTCAGTGCTTGTCCTAATCCAAGTAGATCCATTGGAGTTAATGAACATGCTTAACTAAAGTTCATTAATTTCATTGGGTCTCCTCAGAGCAGAACTTATTTTGAAGCAACCCAATGTCACAACGACAGCAGGGAATTGTCCAGATTCTGCTATCCAACCACAGAATTTGGCTCTGACCCCCCCCCCTTCCCCATCACTTGTTCTGTGATGGACACTTACATTTCCCCCTCAGAGCTTAATGTAAACCAGTTCTTTTAGTGGTGGTTCAGTCTCACTTCCCCTGCAACACAATTTGCAGAGCTGTGGAATAAAAGGCGGGGAGTCTGACAGTTTGCAACCTTCAGTGACAAGGATATTGTGGGGAGGGGAGAGGAGAGATGAAATGAATCAACTACAGAGAGATCAAAACCACGTGAAATAAGCAAGGCACTCTGCTGCATCCAAGATTAGAGCATGAAGCTCCAATTCTGTTCTTTCTGGTATGTTGGTTGATACAGGTTTGCTTTGTGCTTTTTTTTGCAGTTAACATATCCTTGGGTTGTTGCTTTCTCTGAATGGGATGTTATGTCAAGCTATCAATGGATTTCCCACAAAGACAAACAAGAGCAAGAAATGGTTACCAAGGACATAGCTGAGCAAACATTCAATTGCTTTATTTGTATTAGCTCTCACTCTCACAGATTTTTTTTCTTTAACAAGAATGAATGAAATACAAAAGGCACAGCTCTGCCAGATTCTCAAACACGCACATAGAAGGAGAGGAACATGGCAAATCAATATAGTAAGCACACATTAAAACCACACATTCATTTCTGCTGAGAGAAAACATGAATTCGGCAGCTAATGTGGTGCCAGAATTATCTTCTATAAAGGAGCGGCATACACATGTTTACTCAGAAGTAAATCCAATGTGCTGAGCAGCATATTTATTCCCTAGTAATATGAGTTTAGGATTACAGCTGTAACACGATATGGGGTAGCATAATTACTTACATAATGCTCAGAATTGTGAAAAGCTAGAGATCAGAATCTCATTCAGAAAACAAACATGAAGCAAGGTCAATACGGCACAACGCTGCCTTGAATTTTGCATCCACAACTAAGAATATCCTTGCAATATTCACTTAATTCCTGTTTTAATGTAATCAGTATTTCAGTCTGGGTTTGTGAGACCCCATTTTGCAGATGAAAAAACTGAGGTTCATTCATGTCAACAGACTGATCCACAGCTGCCACCAATGTCAGTACAGTGAGCACAAACAGTAAAGGTGCATAGCAGGACTTATGAGTAGGTATCCTGCTCCCATGGAGTCCCTACTGTATGTGTGGGCAGTTTGTCATGCAAAGGGTTCCCTTTTCATATCTCTGCATTCACCATGCAAAGCTTAGAGTGGTAGATTGTGTGAAAGACACACTATCAGGTGGCAGGGCTGAAACTGGCTGCTAAACCTCAGCACCTATGTAGTAATTGTTGTATGAATACTTAATATACTTCTGCTCCTTTTCACAGTACTTAATACCAGGCTTGAAAGACCAAATCCTGCCACAGGAAAGTCTCATCTTACCCAAAACTTTAAATTTCCCATTTAGTTGTCCTGTTACTTTTTCTGAAGAGGGCACATCACAGAGACCCTAAAGGTCTCCTCTCTGGGAAACTGCAGCTAGAGAATTGTCATTCTCTTCCTCATCTTTGCCCACATGCACCCAGTATTAATTCCCATTAGAGATGTGCTGAAAGTTCAGGCCTAGGTGTGCAGTGAACATTTCCCCAGACTAGCTTGAGAATGATTGGGTGACACAGTCACATATTCCAGAGAAGGGTTGTAGCTCAGAACTGGAGTCAATTCATGACATCTCCAGGTAGGTCTGGAAGAGGCTCCTTTCTTGAAAACCTAGAGTGCTGCCAGTGCTTAGTTAGACAGACCAATGGGTCTGGCTCACTATAAGGAAGTTTCCAATGTCTCTATGTCAAGGAAGCAAATGCATGGCTCTTTTTCTGTGGAATCATTGTCCTGTTGCCATGATACCTGTTCTGTGTATTAGGGCCAAACTCCATCAGAAGAGCCAGCTGGATCAGGCCAATGGCCCATCTAGTCTAGTATCCTGTTCCCTAAGTGGTGAACCAGATGCCCCTGGAAAGCCCACAAGTAAGACCTCAGTGGAAGAGGTCATTCTTGTTCGCCAGACGTACTGCCTCCAAAAGTGGAGGAAGAACTTAATCATCAATGTTATCATCTATGGATAGCCTTCTTCTCCATGAATTTGTCTAATCCTCTTTTAAAGCCATCCTAGACAGTGGCCATCACTGCCCCTTGTAGGAGCAAATTCCATGGGCTGTTATTGTATACACATTATGCTATGTGTATGGGTTGTTGTTTTTTCTTATTCAGAAGCTAGTACAGGGGTCCCCAGATAAGACTACAGCATATGGAGAGGAAAAGAACCATAGTAAAAAAGAAGTCCCCACAGGCACTCAACAACTATGCCATTGGTCCTTTATCCATGTCCTCCACTCATTTCAACATTGCCATTACTAAAGAAGACTCATGATACCGCTTTAACATGGGGAATGGTTATATTTATTAAATATAGTATTAAGGGAAATTAGAGGATCTGCAGAGAGACCGATTAACTAAACTAGATCCAATTAAACCAAATAAAACATAGTCTGAGCAGGAAAGTTCCCTAATTAAGGAGGAATCATCTCCCTCCCAACTCCTGAAAGAGGGAGGTAGAGAGGGCACCACAATAGAAAAGACGTAAAATTTGGGGAGATGCAGGATTATGTATCCTAGCTTCCCCTCTGCCCCATCCAGATCGTCCACTTACCCTTTCATGCCACTCCAAGATTTTTCCCCAGGGAGAAACCAAACGAGTCATCCCTTGGGGTAAACAGGGTTGACAATTTTGCTGCCACCTAAGAGTGAGAAGTGGGATGCGGGTGGCGCTGTGGGTTAAACCACAGAGCCTAGGACTTGCCGATCAGAAGGTCGGCAGTTCGAATCCTCATGACGGTTGTGAGCTCCTGTTGCTAGGTCCCTGCTCCTGCCAACCTAGCAGTTCGAAAGCATGTCAAAGTGCAAGTAGATAAATAGGTACCACTCCGGTGGGAAGGTAAACGGCATTTCTGTGTGCTGCTCTGGTTCACCAGAAGCGGCTTAGTCATGCTGGCCACATGACCTGGAAGCTGTACGCCGGCTCCCCCGGCCAATAAAGCGAGATGAGTGCCACAACCCCAGAGTCGGCCATGACTGGACCTAATGGTCAGGGGTCCCTTTACCCTTTACCTTTACTAAGAGTGAGAATGGCATGCTCCTGGCATTGAAGGAGCCGCTCGAGAATAAGCAGCTTTCACACAGCTGGCAGAACACCTAAAGGTGTATATTTCCATTCTCAGCTACAGTTACAATTATTGGTTCAGGTTTCTGCCATTGCCAAACCATTTGCAGGTGCCATTGTGATGGAAACAAAAGAAAAAGAGTGATGCTGTGGCTCAATTTTGTTAAATAACACTATCTAAAAATAGAAACATTAAATAAAGATAGGTTTCTTTTTTGAAAGGAAGGGTCCCCTCCTGCTCCCCCTTACTATCCAGGCACAGAAAGAAGAAAAACGGGAACAATGCCTCCATTGAAAGTATTTGATTAAAAACATTGCTTGGAAAAAAACTAAAACTAGGCTAGGAAATGAGAGCACTGCTATGAATAGTCCCCAATAAAAAAAAAAAGAGGCATGCCTAATCTTCTTTACATTATTTTCATTTCACCACTGAATTATTGAACAGCAATTTTCTACTCCTTTGAACTTTGAAATGGTATTTTCGGCAATACTTAGACTTTTGTATCAGGATCAATCAAATCAGACTGCCATGGAATTTGAGGAGCTTGTTGGGATAAGTTGGTGATTTTATGGGCTTCCAGGCCCCCATCAGCTGACAATGTCAGTGGGTTGTTATGAGTTTGGGGGTACCAGAGCCCTCTAAATTCCTGGATTCAGCAACTGGATCCCCAAGGATTGGGGTGTTAAGCTTGGTGCAAGACGACTCTCATACCTGGATCCAACAAGTGTTAAAAGCTAAATAAGCCAGCCTACCTTCCTGAAAGGTGGGCCATTAATAGAACAAAGGAAAGGAGAGCAAAATAAAAGAGGCCTCTTCATCAAACAACAAATAGCTGGGGCCCCTCCTGAAGCTCTTAGAAGGATAAAGCTGGGGTTGGAGTGCAGTTTGCTGTGACTTATTTGAAAGGAAAAAGCTGCAGCCTGAAAGCTAGAGAGAGAGAGAGAGAGAGAGAGAGAGAGAGAGAGAGAGCGCGCAATGGCTAACTTCTGCTTGAATCCAAGGCTGTGGCTATGGGAGAAATGGGGCCCTTTTGGGGTGTTGATGCTATGAACCCCTCCGTTGTAGGTTCAGGTTGTATAAATGTGTAAAGCAGTGTCTTTAGCTGGTTTTGGACCACAACTCCCATGATTCCTCACTGGCAAGACTAATGATCAGGGATGGTGGGAATTGTAGTCCGAAAACAGCTGGAGACCCAAGTTTGGGAAACACTGATGTAACGAAACCTCGTATCTTTATGATGTATATCATAAAGATGCAGCAGTTTCCGCTGTGCCTCATTTCTGAAAGGGGACATGAACCTTTTTGATCCATTTGTGATTTTTCTCCAAATTCAGTTGTTGGTGCTGTGGATGCCTAGCTTCACTAAACCAACCAACCAACCAACCAACCAACCAACCAACCAACCAACCAACCAGCAAACCATTGTATTACCAGTACTAAGTGAGTGGTGGGAGCAGGAGGGATAAACCTAGCTCTCTCCTCCTTCTTCCCAAATGGCACTGGTGATTAGTGAAATTTCCAGCAACTCTAACTCAGTACATGGGAGTCAATATCTTGACATATGAGCCTTCATGTGGGAAATCTACACACAGTCTATGAAACGGTGACAGGTGACAAAAGGGAAGGGGACTCTACATGCCTCACTTTCTGCAGCCAGTTACAGGAGGAACCATTCATGTTTGGTGCACCGCTGGAGATTATGCTACCTGATAGAATCACATTTTCCTGTATGTAGCCATGCAATGACTACTGAAGCTTTCTCTTGATGGCAGAAACAAGCCTATGAGTTCAATATCACCCTTACGTAGCTCCCCAAATGACTAGTGCAACAGAGAAGTGGAGCATACTCCTTTGTATTTATTGGTTTCTTATCCTTGTTAATAATCCGTATCATTTAATAGCCTTACAAGAAGAGGTGCTTCGTGCATCAGGGTTCTAAAAACAAGTTCAGCCATCCATTCATGCTTGGGGCAGTTTAACAAATGAATAGCGATCCGAGGCCATCATGCGAGATGCAAGGTGCGCTCTTGCTTACAGCCTGTTCAGTTTGTGTGGCAAATGTAGTGTCCTCTGGAGCAGAAGCAATTTAGTCTGGAAACTTGACTATGCCAACTCAAAAGGAACCAATCATTCTGAAAAAGAAATAAGCCTTATTGATTTTAAATGGACCAAGCGCCTCTGCAGGTGGTGTGTGTCAGATTGAATCCTAATCTCCCACCGTTCATTATCTGCTTAGATAGTTGATCATTTTTAAATTCTCAGAACAGGTGCACAAATGCAAGCCATGGATTATTTCTTTGTACCTAATGTTAGCCGACCAGCTTTGAAAAATTGATCCCCTGCATGACGGGAATTAAAGAGAGAGTGAGAGCAATTTAAACTTCAATGAGGCTACTGACGTGTGATAATTTGATACACAAAATGGTTTGGGCAATATCAGGCCAATACCTTGGAGAGCTTTGAGTTGCGCACTCTTCCGAAGTCAGAATGAAAATGAAGAGAGAAAGGAGGAAAGCTAGAATGCACTGGATCTGACCACTGGTCCATCCAGTCAAGTGCTATCCACTCTGATGGGCAGTAGCACTCCAAGGACTCACGCCAGCTCTGGTAGTTAAGATTGTTAAATGGGAAGATTCCAAGGACTGAACTGAGCAACCTCTGGGTGCATAGTATCTGCTTTAAAAGTAAAGGTAAAGGTGCCCCTGACCATTAGGTCCAGTTGCGGACGACTCTGGGGTTGCGCGCTCATCTCGCGCTATAGGCCGAGGGATCCAGTGTTTGTCCACAGACAGCTTCCGGGTCATGTGGCCAGTAGCACTAAGCCGCTTCTGAGGAACCAGAGCAGCGCATGGAAACGCCATTTACCTTCCTGCTGGAGCAGTACCTATTTATCTACTTGCACTTTGACATGCTTTTGAACTGCTAGGTTGGCAGGAGCAGGGAACAAACAATGGGAGCTCATCCCGTTGTGGGGATTCGAACTGCTGACCTTCTGATCGGCAAGCCCTAGGCTCTGTGGTTTAGACCACAGCGCCACCCGCATCCCTATTTACCATTTGCCTATTTACCATTGTGCTAACAAGGCTTTGGGAAGGAAGAGGGAGGACTCTAGGACTCTGTCAGAGCCCTCACACCTTCTTGAAGCAAGCACTTACTAGGCTTTGGGAAGGAGGAGGCAAGGCACCCCTCAGCTCAGCACCCTGTGCGGGAGAACTGATTGCACTGTCCTAAATATTCCTATGGCTGTTCACATCACAGTCACAAGGGAACAGATGGCACAGTCACAGTACATTTAAAGCACTATTGCACCACTTAAAACGGTTGTGGTTTCCCCAGAAGACTCATTGGAGCTGTAGTTTAAGGGTGCTGACAGTGGTTAGGAGAACCCTAGTGCCCTCATGGAATTACAACTCCCAGAGTTCCCTGTGGAAAGGGATTGTTTGTTAAATCACTCTGAACATCGAAGATGGGGAACCTGTGGCCCTCCAAAAGGACTGCAACTCCTATCATCCCTGATAGAAGTTGGAGTCTATTATCTGGTGGGTCACAGGTTCCTCCTCCCTGGAATACATGAACTCCTAAGGATAGCTGTGAGATTACATAGATCATGTCCATCTCTTAAACATTTATTTCCCCCCTTAAAGCAAGACCACTTGCAAACTTTATTTCAAGTAGGTAAAAACTGTCCAGAAGTGCTGATCTGGTGTTGGTGCTCTTGGTTGTTTGCCATCTTTCTGAGTCCCATCAGAACAACAGTATGTATGTGGCATCACTGAGAGGACTTCTTGGGGGAAAGTAGTGACCACTAACTGCCCAAGGGAAACAAAAGAGGCAAGCTGGAGGTTTGGAGGCACCTTTCAAACTTCTGAACCCTCTTGGCTCCTCATGGTCAAGCCTTATTTGATAGAATCATCACAGGCTGGAATAAATTACCATATTTTTCCATGTGTAAGACGGTCCCCATGTATAAGACAACCCTTATTTTTTGAGCCCCAAATTAAGAAATAAATATTCTAAACACCAAACAGAACAATTTTCATATTTTATTAAATATTCAAAACACCAGTATATTTAGTACCGTGTATTTAACATCAAACAGTGAGGCAAGCTGTGTAATGGCAGCTGCCCCTGTCAGCTCATTGTAACTCCACTGTAGCTGCTGCGCCAGCTCTCCCACCTGTATGTTGCACTTTTGTCTCAGTATTTATGGTATGTACCGTATTTACTCCATGAGCACCAGCAGATGTGAATGCTGATCGAGGAGCTGCGACTGCCAGAGCTGCCTGAGTGAGTGAGCTTGGGGAATGGGGGGTCTGGGTAGCCAGGGGGTGGCTGAGGGAACCAGGTGGAAGGGACAATATCCGGAATGGGGGCAGCTGGGGGGGTAGTACCAGACCAGGGTCTGTCATGAGGCCAATAGTGAGGGGAGGCTGGGGGGGGAAATAATATGGATGGCGGCATGTATTTATTTATATTTTTAATTGCAACATTCCATGTATAAGACGACCTCCAATTTTAACCTTATTTTGGGGGGGGGGGAAATATAGTCTTATATAAGGAAAAATACGGTATTTTGATGGATAGATGGGGTCTGTGGGCCACCAACTGACCACTCATGCTTTAGATTAAATGTCAGGAAGCTCATCTTTGAGGTTGTCTTTTAAACTACCCTCTGTTACCACAGTTGCTTACTATTCACGTAGCAACTCACACTTTGTGTTGTCACTTGACATTTTTTATGTATTGCCTTTATCTCCCCTCTTATCTTATAAAGCAAGAACATTAGATTGTCCACTGGATGGGAATGAAAGATAAGGAAGAAAAACGGAGACAGGAAAATATGGAGATATACTTTAAAGCTCAATTTTTCAAGGGGATTGTGATCATTTCTTCGAAGCTACTGTTAAACAAGTTGCAGCTGTTGTTTGACAGTGTTTAAGTGTTCATCTGTCCATCCCCTCCTTCATGATATCCTTGGAAAGCAATTAATGTTCTTGCCAAATTGTTCCCCTGCATAATTATTCAACAAGAAGCAGAATTTGTATCTTAATTTTTTGTATAGATTTAAACCATTTTTCTTCTAATGGATGGAGCTGTTCTAGACCACACACACACACAAACACAAACACACACACACACACACACACACACACACACACACACAAAACAAACCCCCCAACCTATGTCATGTGTCATGGAACAACACAATTTTGGAGATGTCATCATCACCATCACCACTGTATTTTATTAAATTGGTATACTGCCTTTCATCCAAAGATTCCAGGGCAGTTCACAACAGGGGGGAATTTTTTTTTTAAACTGGTATCTATACTCATACTCATTGCCACCAGAGGCCTGTAGTTAAGAGACAGACACAACTGTCAATTTTGCTTTTTATCAGTTCCTCATTTCCCCAATCTTAAGTGCAGTTCTCCACATTTCCACATCAGTTTGCATTTATCATTTTACATATGCCACATAATATATACATTTTGGGTGCAATTTTGCCTAAAATGTAATTTTAAGCTATTTCCCCCAATAGAACCTATCTACAGTATCTATCATCACCATCGTATTTTCATGCCACCTTTCAATAGCTGAAACCATGCTCAAGGTGTCTTCAACTTCATGGAGCTGTAGTCAATCTGAGTCAAGGTGGCAGACCTCTTCCGACAACAGCAGGACCTACTTGTGGGGTGGGGCCAAGAGTCTGCCACTGATAGGGCTATGAGTTCTGCTTGGCCAGAAGGGAACCACTACAATAATCTCCCCTAAAATGGATCTGGATCACCTGAGAAGTCTCTGGATTAGGGCCATTGGAAGAAAGGCGTATAGAAACCCCCCTGGCCAGATGGAGGTCAGGCCATCCATGCCCATCACTCCCTGGGTCCTGAACTGGGAGAAGAAGAGTTCCTCTTTCAGTTTTCTGGACTTGCAAACAGGTCTGATCTTGGAAGGCTGAAGTGATCTACTATTCACTGGAATACTTGTGGGTGAAGGCTCCACTCTGCCTGGAGTTTAAGGGGGTGGTAGTGAGAGCTTGATGCCTCCTCTAAGATGGCTGCCTTGGGGGTGGGACAGGTCTCAGCTTTCTTAGAGGCCCTTCTGTCAGAGCCCCTTTCTCCCCTGATCAGCACCCTGCTCCTCTTGGCTGGCATCTGTGCCTTCTGCCACAGTGAGAGGATGAGAAGCTGCTGGGTGGTGAAGAGGAGGACACAGAGGGGGAAGGAGAGAGGTTAACCCTCCTTCTCCTCCTGTGTGCCCAACCACCATAATGGTTCCCAGCCCTGCTTGGACCATGGGTGCTTCTCTGAGACCCCTGATGTGTCCACAGAGATACCCAATCAGGTCTCCTCCTGGGCAAGGGCTGTAGGCTCCAAAAAGGCCAAAGAAAATGGATGCTGGGAAGAGGGAAAGGAGAAATCTATAGAGCCAGAAGAAGCTGAACTGGAGAGGGATGCCTGCCTATCAGATGTACCCTTCTGAAAGTCTTTACTTCCTGCCAGTGGAGAGGTGGTGACAACTCACACAGGATCTCTTTCCTCCACTAAAGGAGAATGAATCCATGCAGTGCATCCTTTCAGTATCTTGCCACTCTATCAAACATGTGAGAATCAAATTCTGATGTCTCCTTAAGGGCCATTTGTTTGTACCATTTTCAATGTCAGTGCTGCAAGACATAAAGCAGTTGGCAGCAAGAGAGTGAAAATCTTTTAAAACTGATTATTCCAGAGTCCTTTCACTTATAGAAAGTGATTTAATTTGTAAAACATCTCAGTATCTAATGTAGAAAATTGATTCCCTCTTTCTAGTTTCACTGCTTCCCTATTATTTTTAATTTAGCCTGAGCTGTGCATCTTTGAATTCTTAGCAATAAAGTACAAATTGACTAATAATTCAGAATGCCATTTGCTCCCCTGGAGAAATGGAAGTCCCAACTTCCACAAGTATCGCCAAATAAGAAAGGGGGAAAAGTTTATATTACTTAGGTAATTGCATCAGTATTATTTTGATTCTGACAATCACATTGAAATTCTCTACTGTATCCAAATAGCTTTGTACGTCAACCAATACATCATTTTGCCAGGCAAATTTCATGTTCAAGATTAAACAATGTAACACCTGCAAGAAGGATGAATGAGATACAGAACTGTGATGATCATCTTTTCCATTATGTTTGGGAGATTTTTTTTTTGTAAGCTGCTAGGGTAAAATTGTTATCATTGCAGTTGAGTTAATCGTACCATGGGAAACAATTTCAAATCTTAAAAACCATTTCAAATATTCTAGCTGGAACTGTGTACTCAGTTACAAAATGTGCAGGCAGTTTTAGCAGGCCACAAATGGATAAAACCATTTTAATCACAACTATACCAATATATATAGGAGATATATATTTCAATGATAGAACAGAGAGCAGAAATTAAATCTAATGAAAATACAACCAAGTAGTAACTACAGCCCAGCATTAAAAATAACTACAAAATCCAAGTCTAAAATCTAAGTCCAAACAAATCTCTAAATCTTGAACTAGCTATTGGGTGTTAAATAACTGTGAATTTGATACCCAGCCCAGAGAATAAGGATCAGAGCACATATGACATCAGTCATGTGTTTGAACAAATATGTATGTTTAAGATAGAACTTTAAGATGTGCCCAAAAGCCACAGTCCAAACTGAGAATGAAATGCATTTTAGCCGCAGTTAAATCAAGTTTTGTTTTGCTTTTCTGTGTATAGGGAATTTGAAATGTAGATTGTTTGTTTGTTAAATTGTATGATTTACTGTATTGGGTACATGGTGGTTGGGATGAGTGAGTTGTTGATCGTGTTTTTAATAAATTACAGTCGTACTTTGGATCTCAAACACCTTGGCTCCCAAACAAATTGGTTCCCGAATGATCGAAACCCAGAAGTGAGTGTTCCAGTTTTCAAACGGTTTTCGGAAGTTTGGATTAGATATCCCGCTTTATCACTACGCGAAGGAGTCTCAAAGCGACTAACATTCTCCTTTCCCTTCCTCCATCACAACAAACACTCTGTGAGGTGATTGGGGCTGAGAGACTTCAGAGAAGTGTGACTAGCCCACGGTCACTCAGCAGCTGCAGGTGGAGGAGCGGGGACGCGAACCCGGTTCACCAGATTACAACTCTACTGCTCTTGACCACTACACCACACTGGCTCACAAGTTGAACGTCCGGCGTGGATTCTGCAGCTACCAATTGGCTGCAGGTCACTCCTGCAACCAATCAGAAGCTGCACCTTGGTTTTTGTATGGTTCTGGGAGTCGAATGGACTCCCGGAATCCATTCTGTTCTAGAACCAAGGTACGACTGTATTTCCGTTTGTAAAATTTTGTTTTCTGGTGTTAAGAATGTGGTTTTTTTAGCTGCTTGCTATGTTTTATAGCGTGGAATTTCATTTATATTTTTGTAGCAGATAATTATGTATGATGTTTATTTTGATGCCATTTAATTGTTACTTGTGTTTGAATTGAACATGGATTTCTTTTTGTATTTTTGGAATTCATCTCTTATTTAATATGCATTGATCTCTGTTGTAAACAGCTTAGGTGCTTCCCTGAAATGCCTACTTATCTTTTATCTCTAAGATTATTCTTGCTTAAATCCTCACACCTGCTATTGTTGTTAGTATAACTGATATTTTATTTGGGATTGTATTCAGTGATCTTTTTCCTCAGAGCAGACCCATTGAAATTAATGACCATGACAAACTTAGGTCCATTAATTTCAGTTGCCTTGTTCTGAGTAAATCATAGCTGAATATAACCCTTGGATTCATAATTTTGTGCTTTATTTTAGTTCCATGTGTTTGGTTTCTGGATTGTATATTTAGTTTTGCCTTTGTGCAAGTCACACATTTGAGCTGTGCAACTTTACATATTTTCTGAATTTTTAATTCTTTTGAAAGAGATTGCAATAAAAGGTTGCTGAAAACTAAAAACAAAAATAAACTCATTAGAGTTCAACATTCAATATAAGCAGCACATATAAATTATCCAAATAAATTCAAGAGCAATGCATGATTCCCCTGACTTTTTGTACTTCTCTTGGAAAGGTCTTCAGCCCTTTTGCACTCCACTTTCATGCAGTGCTTGCTAGACGGGAAGAGGCACACATTTCATCTAGACAGAGGAAGAAATAGAAAAAAAACACCTCTTTATTTCTCTGCATTGTCTCGTGCTTTTTTCTTGAGACTCACCAGTTATGTCAGAACTTACAAATGTGCAGCCCTTCCCAAAAAACAATTAGTATGAAAAGGAGTGCAGTGCTCTGGTGACTGAGGAGTCAGAATGACTTTTCTTATATTGTATGAGAATGTGTATAAGAATGCAAAAGGTCTTTTGTCCTCATACAGAGGTCTGCACATCCACAGTCATGTACACGATTCTCAACAGCTCTCAGTTCTCACTAAGATGGATGGAAGATGTGGGGAAAAAATTCAAAACTTTGGTAAGTGAAGAGAGGAAGAGAAGAAAGAAAAAGAAGGGGTAACAAATGTTAAGATGGAAGGAGGGTAGAAAATGATTGTAAAAGATATATATTGTGTTTGTGAATGCATCCATCTCTTTTGACTAAACAATAGCTCTCTGGTTGGCAATTATGTTGCTGGAGTTCTAATTTGAGTTCCCATCTGCACTATACTTTTAAAGCAGTATCATGCCAATTTAAGAAGCCATGATTTCCTCCAAAGAATCATGGGAAGTGTAGTTTGTTAAGGGTGCTGTGAGTTGTTAGGAAACCACTATTCCTTTCAGATAGCTGCAGTTCGCAGCCTGGTTTAACAATCAGTTCCCATTCCCAGAGAACTCTAGAAAATGTAGCTCTGTCCATTTATTCTTACCCCCCGAATCCTGTTACGTAACCAGTTCCTGAGCCACAAGAGGTCCTTGCCCCTTATTCCATGACTTGTTTGCTTACACTTTGATGAGGTTCTATATTGAAAGCTCTTTGAAAGTCCAAGTACAAAATGTCAACTGGATCACCTCTATCTATACTTGTTGACACTATCAAAGAACTCTAATAGGTTAGTGAGACAGGACTTAGCCTTGCAGAAGTCATGCTGGTTCTGCTTCAGAAAGCTTTGTTTTTCTATATGTCTGGTTATTCTGACAAAACTTTCTGCTAGTTTTCCCAGACAGACATTAAGGTAAGTGGTGTGTAATTTCCAAGATCCACCTGGATCCTTAAAATAAAAATAAATAAAAATGGTGTTGCATTGGCTACTTTCCAGTCCTTAGGTACAGAGCCAGATCTGAGGAACAGGTTACATATTTTTGTTAGAAAATCAACATTTCAACATCTGAGTTCTTTGAGAACTCTTGGGTGGATGCCACATAGACTTGGCAATTTGCCAGTTTTTATTTTGTCTATTGGAGGCTAGAACTTTGTCTTTCAACACTACCATTTGCCTCAGTTCCTCCAACTCCCTTCCTACAAAAGTTACTTCAGGCACAGGGATCTGCTCTATTTCTTCCACTGTGAAGACAGGGGCAAATAATTTATTCAGCTTCTCTGCAATTTCATTATCCTCCTTTAACACCTTTGACTGCTTTGTCATCCAAGGGTCCAACCACCTCCCTAGATCGTCTCCTGCTGCTAATGTATTTAAGGATTTTGTTGTTGTTGCTCTTTCTGGTTGTTGTTTTTCTAAGCATACTATCATGGGAATTGGGGTTGCTTGTGTGTAAACCTCCTCCTCCTGCAAACTGCTTGATGCGGTTGCTTTTCCCCCCGGCTGAGCAGCCCTCCCCCTGGGCACGTCTGCTTCAGTCACTGGCAGAGTCCGTCAGTGGGCGTTTTCTAAATTTCCTCCAGCATAAAAATTCCTTAACGGACAGCCTCTTTCTAGCCTCTCTGCGCGGCAGCCTTCTGCGCAGAGTGGGCGTGCTTATCGGTGGTCCTCCACTCTCCTCACTCACCTCACTGGAAGAGTCTCGGAGCCTTCCCTCCGATAAGCTCTCCACCCCTTCTTTCTCCCTTGTGTCTCCTTGCTTTTCTTCCCCAGCGGACTTCCTCTCTATCCCTGTACTGGTTCCCTCTCCGGCATCATTAGGGAGCCTCGCCTCTCCACTCTGCTCCGATGTCAGTTTCCTGACACATACATTCTCTTCAAATACTTTTAAAGCATCCCTTACTGTCTTCTTGCACTTCGTTTTGCCAAAATTAGTTCCTCTTTGTTCTCCTTATTTGGACAAGACTTCCATTTTTTGAGGGAAGCCTTCTTGCTTTGAATAGCTTATTTGGTTCTGCTCATTTACCTCCCTATAATCTTCTTGGTCCTGATGGCACTTTCCAGAGCGCAGTCAGTAGAGCATGAGACTCTTAACTGCAAGGTCGTGAATTTGAGCCCAATGTCGGGCAAAAGATTTCTGCTATGCAGGGGGGTGGATTAGATTACCCTTGTGGCCCCATCCAACTCTGCAATTCTGTGATTCTATGATCTGCAGTATACATTCCAGTTAAGCCAATATTGAGTTTTCAAACAATTCCTAAGCCTTTTGGAACGCTTTGACTCTTTAACTCTGTAGGTTGCCATATGTCCTCTTTTCCCAGGACATGTCCTCTTTTTCATGGCTAGAGTCATCATAGCGATCCATAGTTTAAAGTAGAAGTCAGCAAACGTGTCCTCTTTTTTGCTTTTCAAAAAATGGCAGCCCTATTTCTGGGAAGTTTCCTCTTTTGCAGTCAGATCTGACCATGCTGGATTTTTTTTATAGCAATTGGCTTTAAATGTACAGATCATGGATAGCCAACACGATGTCCTCAGAAGTTGGAATGCTATTCCCATGAGCCCCAGCTCCAACAACATCTGACTTGAAGTCACTTTGTTTGCTTCCTTTCATATGGGGCCTAGAAATTCTGGATTCCACTGCTGTAGTGCACTATGCCACTATTAATTTTAATTAATGTCCAGTTAGCCATGCAATTGATTCTTGATATCTCCATATAAGTTGTGTTGCTGACAGTATTGCATCACCACAGCTTTTCTAAATGTGCTTGAAACTCAATTACTGTTTACCTTGAACTCTTTGTGCTCCATCCAGAGAGTACCATATGAAAATACAAATTTAAAAGTCCTTGGGAAATTGCAGTGGATAAATCTGAATAACTAAGCTATAAGAAGAACTCATGCACTGCCTTCAGACATTTTTGAAGCAGACCGAGGTTAAGTTTATTGTCTGAATTAATTACTGTGACTCATACCCGACAAAGCATGGCAATCACTAAACATTACAGCAAAACTTGCAGTACAGTTTCCTCATCTGTTACATTCACTGAATAAATGTAAAACAATGAAGGACCATTGTTTCATTCCTTGTATCCAAATTAGTTCCACCTTTTTATAAACCAATCGTCTCCCCTCTGTACGGATTTGCAACCTTCCTGAAAATTTCGCTTTGCCTCATCAAAATTTCCCCTTTCTGCAAAAATCCTTGGATATTTTCCCCAAGCAGGATCCTCTAGATCTGCCTTCTCCAATCTGTTACCCTCCAGATGTCTTGGGGTACAACTCCCAACATCCTTCACCATTGACCAGATTGGTTGGGGATGGTGGGAATTGTAGCTCAAAACAAGGTGGTATACATGATTCTCTTGCTCCTCATTCAGTCCCCACAACAACCCTGTGACACAGATTAGACTGAGAGGCAGTGACTAGCCCAGTGAGCTTCATGGATGAGTGGTGATTTGAACTGGTATCTCAGATCTTAGTCTAACACTCTAACCACTACACCATATGACACCCTACAAAGTGGAATCAGGCTCATAAAAGTTCATGTCACCATACATCTGTTAATCTATAAGAAATGCCTCTCTTTTATTGTGGTTTGATTATAAGAGACTAACAGAGCTATCCCTCTGTAGTAAAGCTCTATAGTTCAGTTGGAGATTACATGTTTTGCATGCGAATTGTCCCAGGTTTGGTTTCTGGCATAGGAACACAGGAAGCCATTTTATACTGAGTAAGACTGTTAGTCCATCTCTCTTCTTCTTTGGCAATGGTTTGGAGGTCATCTTCTGAGTGTGCAAACACTACATTGTCATCAGCATACTGAAGCTCTATGATGGAAGTTATGGTAACCTTACTCTTTACTTTCAGCCTACTCGGGTTAAAGAGCTTTCCATCTGTTCGATATATGATTTCTACTCAGGTGGGGAGTTTCTCTTCGACAATGTGTAGGATCATGGCAATGAAAATAATAAATAGAGTTGGGGCAATAACACAACCCTGTTTAACACCTGATCCCAATGTGAATGGTTCACGTTGAGAGCCATTGCTATCTGTGATTGTTGCTGTCATATTATCATGGAGGAGACGAAAGATGTTCGTAAATTTATCTGGGCAGCCAGTTTTCGGGAGGACAGTCCACAGGGCATTGTGATTTACAGTGTTGAAGGCCTTAGTCAGGTCAATAAACACCATATACAGAGGTTGGTTTTGCTCTCCGCATTTTTCTTCAAGCTGTCGAGCGGTGAAAATCATGTCCACTGTTCCCCTAGATTCAGGAAGGGTAGCTTCAGATATTGTTAGGAGATGATTTGCTAAGATCCTGGCAAGAATTTTGCCAGCTGCAGCTAATAAAGAGATGCCTCGATAGTTTCCGCAATCCGTTCTATCACTTTTTAAAAAGAGAGTGATCATTTTGGCATCCCTAAAGTCTGCTGGAATGTCCTCTCAGATTTTTTTCGATGAGCTTGTGAAGTTGTGTAAGTTCAATTCCGCCCACTTTGAAGACTTCGGCAGGTATCCCATCAGGTCCGCTGGCTTTGTTGTTTTCATTTGGTTAATAGCTCTACATAACTCTCCTAGATTTGGAGATACTGCAAGCTCATCTCTAATTCGTTTTTGAATCCTGGACAGTTGTTGTCAGTCACCGCAGACAACACTGAACTTTATGGACCAACGATCACACTCGATATGAGACAGCTTCCTACATATTAAATTTCTTTAAAGATTTAATACCAATCTGTATTAAATATTTAAAGGTTCACAGAACTGTGGCTGAGGAATATATGATAGTTTTGCTTCATTCCAAGTGCTTTTCCTATTGAAGCTCCAAACCACGAAATTCTGTAACTTCTCAAAGGCCTTGGGGGTTGAAAAATCAAAACATCTAATTAAAGATGCAAGATTATTTGCTTGACTGACTTTACATGCTTTTCTCCAGTGTAATACTTTGAGCATTTGGGCACAACAGGATTTATTTGATCACTAAAGCCATATGAGAAGCAACATGCGTGACATGCTAATTTAATAAGAATAATATAAACCACCACTCTGTTTTGTGGTGTTCTATATGTTTTGCAAAGAAAATCCCTGATTTATTTATTTTTATCCTCTGGCTTTCTGATATAGTATTTGTGGGAAAATGGTATCAGTACCGTGGTACTTTGGGTTGCAGACGCTTCAGGTTACAGACGTTTCAGGTTACAGACTCCGCTAACCCAGAAATAGTACCTCGGGTTAAGAACATTGCTTCAGGATGAGAACAGAAATCATGCTCTGGTGGCATGGCAGCAGCAGCAGCAGGAGGAGGCCCCATTAGCTAAAGTGGTACCTCAGGTTAAGAACAGTTTCAGGTTAAGAACGGACCTCCAGAACAAATTAAGTTCTTAACCCAAGGTTCCTGGTTATCAGAGAATTTAAGATGCTAACTGCAAAAATATATTATGTCCATAGGTAAGGCTGGAAGCAAAGGCAATGGGTACAGTTGTTTGAGACTTGCACTTTTATTTCTGTGCACATTTCAATTGGGGATGTGCATCCAGGAAACATATCTGAAAGAGCAGAAATTCTGAATTTCCAGTGGAAATACTTCCTCAAACACAGCTTCATTTAATAATAATAATAATAATAATAATAATAATAATAATAATAATAATAATAATAAATTATTTGTACCCCATCCATCTGGCTGGGTTGCCCCAGCTATTCTGGGCAGCTTCCAGCATATATAAAAACACAATAAAACATCAAACCTTAAAAAGCTTTCCTACACAGGGCTGCCTTCTGATGTTTCCTAAATGTTATATAATGACTCATCACCTTAGCATCTGATAGGAGTGCAATCCACAGGGTGGGCACCACTACCGAGAAGGCCCTCTGCCTGGTTCCTTGAAACTTCATTTCTTGCAGTGAGGAAACCACCTGAAGGTCCTCGGAGCTGGACCTCAGTGTCCAGGCTGAATGATGGGGTTGGAGATGCTCCTTCAGGTATACTGGGCTGAGCCCATTTAGGACATTAAAGGTCAGCACCAACACTTTGAATTGTGCTCTGAAATGTACTGGGAGCCAATGTAGGTCTTTTAGGACCAGTGTTATATGGTCTCAGCAGCTGCTCCCAGTCACCAGTCTAGCAGCCGCATCACCAGTCTAGCTGCCACCAGGGAATTTATTACTACAAAATGCAGTGATGGCTAACCAATTAGAAGGCTTTAAAAGCAAATTAGGCAAATTAATGGATGATGTTATTGATAGATATTAGTCAAAATGTCTATACCTCTGGGATCAGCATACCTATTGATAGCTTTTTAAACCTTAATTAAGAACAGTGCAAGGCCCCAAATCAATTCAGGGTCCAGATCCAGTTCAGGTCATCCCCAAATTGTACTGGGTCAGACTAGTGCCACTCCAAAGCACTGGATCAGACTCTGAATTGGATTGGGGTTTATATTCCCTATATTCCCTATTCTGAAGTGCAAGCAAATCGCTAGGTGGTAGACTGCACATCAAGTTTTTTATGGATTGAATGCAGGTTATCACCCACAACTGTGTGAACTGTACACCAGCTTAAGCATCCTTTTCATCCGGATGTGGTAGAGCTTCCAAAAATATTCTCAAACTTGCTGCTTGATTAGCATGCTTATGTGAGTTAGCAAAGATTGGGGTTTTCTGCTGACAGCAGAAAATCAGATGTTCACATAATCCAAGTCAAGGGAGGCCAGATATTTAGCCCAGGATGCAGCCTCTTCTGGGGCCCACACCCAGTAGCTTGCAAAATGGAACAAAGCTTGATGTCAACAGAAAAAAAATAAATCACATTGGGTGGAGTATAAGGATCTGTGAGAGCATACAGAGACTGGGAAAGGTCAAAACAATGACAGGCTCAACTTCCCACTAAGACGTCATTTCTGCATTCCATTTACATGTAAAACCAACTTGAAGTGGGAGTGCGCTAAGCTTCATGCCTCCATTACTCTCCCTAACTGCCTCAGTGTATTGGAGGTCAGATTTCTGAAGCAGAGGGTCTACACATGGAAATTCCCTGCACAATTTAGAACCCTTTAAGCAGCTTTCATGACATCACCTTGCCAACAAAGGTCCATATAGTTAAAGCTATGGTTTTCCCAGTAGTGATGTATAGAAGTGAGAGCTGGGCCATAAAGAAGGGTGACCGCCAAAGAACTGATGCTTTTGAATTATGGTGTTGGAGGAGACTCTTGAGAGTCCCATGGACTGCAAGAAGATCAAACCTATCCATTCTTAAGGAAATCAGCCCTGAGTGCTCACCGGAAGGACAGAACCTGAAGCTGAGGCTCCAATACTTTGCCACCTCATGAGAAGAGAAGACTCCCTGGAAAAGACCCTGATGTTGGGAAAGATTGAGGGCACAAGGAGAACGGAACAACAGAGGACGAGATGGCTGGACAGTGTTCTTGAAGGTACCAACAGGAGTTTGACCAAACTGCAGGAGGCAGTGGAAGACAGGAGTGCCTGGCATGCTCTGGTCCATGGGGTCACGAAGAGTCGGACATGACTAAACGACTAAACAGCAATAACAAAAAGCAGCTTTCATGAGTAGAAGAGGCTCCCCTTTTCATAATTTTACCCTCTTGTTCACGGCGGATAATATGGATGGTGATGGGGTTCAGATTGGCATGGTTTTCTCCACTCTCCCTACTTGCATGCTGCTTTTACACATGAACTAAATGCCTGAAGAGGGGTCTCCTATAATATAAATGTTTCAGATTGCTGCATTTATGGAATGATCAGTCAGAGCTGACCGGAAAACACCTTTATAGTCTGGAACCATGTCTAGCATTAGCAGACATCTGAGTGGGTGAGGTGTTGGTGTAATATCCCAACAAACTGAAGATCTGGATCCAAGCCTGCATCCTACTCAATCCTCATTCCAAAAGGTAACATATGGCAAACCTTTAAAAGCCTAGGAGTGATGCAATGATGTGGGTCAAAATAGATCAGATTTGAACTTCACCAGGTTTTCCGCTCTTTGTGCTGCTGTAAGTCCCCCCGGCTTTATGGGCAGCTGCTGTCATTTTTTCTTGTGCCACCTGTGGCCCTGGGATTGATCCGAGACAATAGTAGCTTCTGCAGACATTCACCATGATTTCTGCTGCCCTGCTTCTACCTATTCTCATTCTACCTCTAACAAACATGCCACATCAATCTTTTCCTCTACTGTTCCTCTGCAAATGAGAAACAAGGACTCTGCACCCCTTCCGTTGCTCCTGCTGGCAATTAACCTCTTATCTACCAACTCAGCTCTTAGAGGCCACACCCACCATGCGCTCTCTCTCATTGCTTTCTCTTTGGTGGCCAAATTACGTTTTGGTACATCACAGTGTATATGTACCCTCGCTATCTAGATCAGTGAGCAAGTCTGGCCTTGAAAGTGGGTTGTCTTGAACGTTTGAGAATCGGTATTTGCAAAGCCAGGCATTTCTCCCTGAATGCTTGTGAGCACAACCCTTCTTCCTGCTTTCCTCAAACTTTGTCTGCTCCTTGCACTGCAAACTACATCTTCTTCAAATCTAAGGAAGTTGTCCTGGGTCAGCAGAAGGCAGAAGCAGGAATGGATGGTGTTTCTCTAATGTCCTCTAATGGGATCTCATACAAAGTTTTGAGCCTTTTCAGGGTGAATCCCTACCCAGATATTATTATAGCCTACCAGAGTAAGGAGATTTCTTTGGTAGATGTGTGATATCTCTCTGTAGTTCCTCCTTATAGCCAGAACCACATGGTGATTCACAGACTGAATCCTTACCTGCCATAGTATGTGAGAGTGCTGCAAGTCTGAGTCCCGACAGAGAGTGGTTAAAGCCCTAATCTCAGTTACATGGAAACAAGTTACAACTGAATCTCTGAACTCCTTCCCAATGGTTCACAGTATCCTTGTAGCAAACAAAACTGGACCCCCCCCCCAAAAAAAAAAAAGTGCAAGTAGAATTTATGGAGATTTTGCTGACGCCAAAGACACCAAAAAGAGTTTGTGCAGAAATGGCATTGACTGAACACATCAGAGGTTGATCCCAAAAAAGTATTTTGTAATTATACACTGGCGTCTATTTCTGTTTTGCAAAGTTTGGCTTCTTTCCTAGAGAATGAGTCCTAGGTGACAAATGCAGCTGCTGCAACACCTGGACAGTTACGATGTGTATGATAGATTTCATTCATCTATGTATGAGCCAAAATGAGCAAAGGTTCATTTGAAAGTATTTTAGCACAATGCAGGGCAATCTTAACTAGATTTCTGACAAAATGAATGACAGGATAAGTCTGATGAAATCGAGATGAAGGGAAATATAAAAATGATGGGCAATATTTATTAGTTTTTTGACAGGCTGGTACATAATTCATGTTTGTGCAGATTTCCAAGGCAGTACAGGAAGAGTCTTGTATGAATGTGCATTAGGAGTTGTTAATACTCTTTTGAGTTATGCACTGTTAAGTCATTAAGAAAACATATTAAATCAACAGAGACTTTATGATATCTTCAACCATCTCCTGCAAGAGGATAATTGTTAAAGGCTATGAAAGGCATTAGCCATGTAAGATAATATGTAAGAGCGGTTAATTTTTTATTTTACTTTTAAAATGACATTTTAAATAAATAATTCAACATGGTTTTCTAAACATAAGGACACTGAGTTGCATATAATGTTAGAATTTAGAATTTAGTTGGGGGACAGTGCATTGTGTACTGAAGCAGCCTTTGCACTTGCTGGTTGTTAGCAAGATGGACATGCCAAGGCAGTCATTTACAGTATAGGATTAACAAAGGGTAGTTTCTACTTTGACCCTTGTGATAAACATGAGCCATTATTATTCAAGATCTTTGCTTTCCTCTAAGAAGATCAGGGTGCCATACATGGTGTCGCCTTAGTTTATCCTTCAAACAGCCCTGTGAAGTAGGCTGGGCTAAGAGTTAATGCTTGGCCCAAGGTCTCTCACAATAATCCTTTATCAAGATCTGATATAAGGTTAGGATGCAACAGATCCTTGGCTCATCTGGGCTCAGCCGGCACTAAGTCCCCAACCACAGCATTTGATGGCTTCATGAATTTTAATTCATTTGAGTATTGTTTTTATCTTCTCCTCTTGTGCATAATTTTATGTATTGTATTATATTGTTGCACGCCTCCCCAATCTCCAAGCAGTGCCAGATTTCTGTGGTTCCAAGTGATTACCCAGGGTTTGTGTTGGGTTTGGAATGAGGTGTAGTGGAGACTGTGGTGTCATTATAATATATGGTTTATTTACCCAAATATACAACTTGAGACTACGATGGAGCATTTCACAGCATTAACACCCCAAGACGGCCTTGCTTCCCCCTGAGCCCCAGCCTTTGATTCAAACAGAAATCAACCATCACTTTAACTCTGGCTTCCCAGCCTGTTGCTTCCATCTTCTAATTCAACTTTCAGCTCTCCCCAGTGTCTTTCTAACTACCAGCCGGTTAAGGAGAGGAGCCCACAGCTTCCCATCTAGCACAGAGCCACTCTCTTTGTTTCCTTAATGTCTCAATTTCTCACCAGGAAACTAACCTGGAATTAGAAGGATCTTGGCATACAGCCTACACCCCACCCGGCACTCATAACAATATTTATTGTTTCCATATATCTCTGTAACCCATTCTTGGGTGAAAAATTATGAATGGTGGGATATTCATTTCCTAAATTAATATATAAATCAATACGGATTTTACAACTACTTTTGGGACCACCAGGGATGTGCTTTGCCACACATTCTGTGAGATGCTGCTCTATAAATCAGGGGCAACCACTGAGAAAGCCCTGCCTTTGGCTGGGATAGGACCTGCTTATGTCTCAAGTGATTCAGCTGAAGGGTTAAGTATGAAATCTCATCCGTTGCAGACTATGTGACAACAGATATCGGCATAACAAATGAATAGTAGAAGGTCACACCATGTTCTACTTTCTGTCAGCTTATCTTGTTTTCCAAAGAGGAACACAACACCTCCTTAAGCCCTCCTTGTCAGGTTTATGTCAAACAGCTTGGGAACAAGAGTGATGCATGACTCTGTAGTGCTTAAATATGATTCATTCTTCCCCACACCAGTGCCAAAGTGAGGATTTACTTGTAATTGGGTATTGAAGTGTTATGTGATTGATTGATTCCCAGTTGTGATTGATTCCAAGTTCATAGCTGGAGAATGACATGAATGGCAACAATTGTACAATTGATGCATCAGTTATCTATATAAATGGAAATGTTAATGGGAAATGGCATTTGAACTTGGAGTGATCTGAATCCCACCCTCTTTCTTTCTTTTATTTTATTTACATTAAGAAGGCACAAAGGCTGCTGAATCATCTGATCTAATAAACTAGAAATATCTAGGCTTGTTATCACACTTACAGTAAGCTGTGCAAAATGGAGATAAAAACTATAGCATGATGGACCAGAATACAGCCTGGAGCCTGAAGTAGACTTGGAGGCTTCTTCCTCAGCAGCATTAGCATCCCAAGGTCAAAGTCAAGGTCAAGCTAGATGTGATGTGTGTATGAGAGACCCATTATCAATATGTCCTGACTTTTGTTTGTTTGGGTTCCCTTGAAGATTAGAGAGTGGTCTTAGGGAAGGCTGCAATGAAACTTTCCTCTATCATCATTCTTCTAATCCAGCCTTTCTCAACCTGTGGGTCCCCAAATGTGGTTGAACTACAACTCCCATCACCACTAGCTAGCAAGGCCAGAGCTCAGGAATGATGGGAGTTGATTATTTTGATTGCTGCAATGCATCCTGCATGGGGCTGCTGTTGAAGAGGACTCAGAAACTTCAACTAGTTCAAAACGCAACAGCCAGATTATTACATGGGTTTGCCTTTAGAATCCATAAATCTAAAACACCTGCATTGTATACCAGTTCATTTCTGTGCTCAATTCAAGGCACTCACATTAGGGTTCAAAGCCCTAAACAACTTAGACCCCAAATATCTGAAAGGCCACCGTCTTCTCCACAGACCAGCATGGGTACTAATATCATCACGGTAGTTCCACCTCCCTCAGAAGTTAGGAAGATGACCTGGGAGAGGGCATCTCTTACATTGTGGGATTCTCTCCCCATAGAGGTGCATCTAGCTTCTTTACTGTACAGCTTTTGACAAATGCTGAAGATGTACCTCCTTACCCTAACCTTTGACATATGAGATGTGTGTTTTCAGGACCCACTGTGTTTTTGTGAATGTAGCTGTTTTTTTAATTCTGAATTGTAAATTGTTGTAACCCACCCTAGGACTTGCTGGTGAAGGGCAGATAATAAATTTAACAGCAGCAACAGCAGTGCCACCCTCAAATTGTATTATAGCCTTACGCAAGCTGATATCCTTAGCTCCAAGATGGCAACTTCCATCACTCCCAGACAGCCAACTGGTCTGGGAATCCGGTCCGGTTTTAATCCGGAATATCTGGAGTGTACCAAGTTGGAGAATGCTTTGTTATTAGCTGTGCAGGGTGGGAAAGAAGGACATACAAGCACACTGAGGAGACAATACCCAATTCTGGGGTGCTTTTGTGTGTGGTGGTGGGGAATGGGATATTCACACTGGTAAAATAGCATTGGACAAACGTGTTAGACAACCCATCCTCTTATACCACTTCCCTGATCTTCAAGTAATCTGGGGGATGCTAACTAGACTTGTAAAGTGATTGATCCCCAGTTGTGATTGATTCCCAGTTTGTAATTGGAGAAGTACACAAACGGCAGCAACCGTATGATCATATTTCACCATGTCATACTTCTTTGGTTCTCATTTCCTTTCCAGTAATGACTTTGCTCTTCATCTAACTCTCACTGGGTCTCCAAATGGTAACATGTAGTGTAGTGACTCTAACTTGCAGGTGAATCTGTGGCCTTCAAGATGCCTCTGGATTCCACCTCCCTGACCATCGGCAGTGCTGGATGGGGCTGATGGGAGCTGCAGTCCAACAACATATGAAAGTTCACAGGTTCTCCGAAAGAATATAAACAAGCTACTACCACAGTGTAGTGGTAGACTTCCACTGATCTAACAGCTCAGGTGGTAGTTAAAACATCATGGTCTGAATCATAACTTGTTACCTAACCTGTTGTAATAGAAGGCCTCTTTCTTTCTCTTTAAGAGAATATATCTGCACTCATCATGTCCAAAGCATCTCAGAGTGGATCCCACTACCATCTTATCAGAAACTTCAGGAAACTTCAGGAGAAGGTGGGCTCATTCACCCCTTTTGTCCCACCTTTCCAGACTGTTGGTAAATGTCATTTTTCTTTTGCACTCAGGCCTAGACAGCTGAAAAGCGAAAGTGCCTGTATATATTTTTAAAACCGAGCAAGTGCCCTACATCTTGTGCTAACATCACAAGACTGGTGCGAATGGGGTGCCCTTTCCATTACAGCTTTTAAAATCAACAAGTAAAACGAAAGGAAGAAGATGCATTACTGATATTGGGGTCAAAGGGACCCTAGTTAAATCATAGCTGTTTTTATCATGAGTTGTGTTTGGCAATGACTCATATTTAATGTAAAATGTTAAATGAATATATGTTTATAATAACAGGAGTTCAACTGTGGGGATGGTACCTAGAGCCTGTACAGTACTGTGTAGGAGGTTCAAGTCAGTTGTGACTAATTTATGCCACCAATTTTAATAGAACTGAAACCTTTTCTGGATTGGAGACAATGTGTGCAGAGGCCCTTCGATAATGCAAGTCCCCATGACAGTGTAAGTCCCTACAGCATGCTTTCACGTTTTATTATGAAGCACTTACTGGGCAGGCACTGGTGGCTGATTTTTATAGCAATCATTTTCACATGAGTGGTGCAATCCACTTCTGTTCACCAGTCACACAGATCCTCTTCGTGTACAAGAAGCTAAATGATTGTCATTTTTTACAGTCTATGAAATCCAATGGACTTCTCTGCCAGAAATGCATGAACATATTGAGATCTTAGTAGGAGCCTGTCACTTCTCATTCCCAAATTATCTATGCTAAAGTGACTTTAATCACATCTACATAAAAAGCATAACACAAGCTATATCTGTCAAGCCAAATTCCTTCTTCCTGACCAAGACCATGACAGCATTTTTAACTGGCATAGTAATGAGGTGGTCCCGGGGGGTGGGGATCATCAACTTAATAAATATGAGAAGCTCATAATAAATGAGAGCCAGAGTGAAGAGGGGTAGCAGTGAAGGATCTGCCATGGGGCTGGAGCTAGTCTCTACCCTAGCTTCATCTATCATCTGTGAGATTTCATAGGTTTATGATTATCAAATGTCCTAATAGTGATCTTACACTCCAAGTGGTGATCTTTATGTAATGAAAATGGTAGAATCCAAGCACAGGAGGAAAGTGTCACCAGGCTTGCTGGGAAAGCTTGGAAGACTGCCTGCCTCTATATGCAAGGTTACTTACAGTAAGGTCACTACATGGCGTAGGCACAAACTCTCTGAAAGACACTCATGTGGACCTGCCTGGGTTTTGAGATCATTGGAGGAAGTCCTTCTCTTGGTCCCACCACCCTCATAGGCACACTTAGTGGGGACACAGGAGAGGGCCTTCTTGGTGGCTGCTCTAGGACTTTGGAGCTCCCTCCCTAGAGAAGTAAGACTAAATCTTTCCTTGCCATCCTACTGCTGGTGTTGGAAGATAGAACTCTGTAGTCTGCCCTTTGCCCCCTAAGTTTGCATGCAGTCTTCAGGTCAGGTGGAGGTTGCTGTCCCATCAACAGTGCTGTAGTATGATTCAACTTTCATTCTGGTCAGTTTCTTTTTGAGGAAGTGAGGACACTATCTGCTCTGTCACCTTAAGCAGCAAAATATATTGGGCTGCCGCTGCGTATGCATAAGAGAACACTCACACACACTTCACAAACTTGTTTTGCTTGTCTCAAAATATGCAAGCAAGAAGCTCCAAATGCCACAACTTAGGTGAAATTCATTGTCAATCCTAGGGAAGATAGAGGCTTCAAGGGCCGGCCATCATCTTCACATCTCCATCCTAAACACCATCAAAACCACATTGTCTACTGTAATATAACTTTGCTATTTTTTTGTGTTGTTGTTGTTGTTTCCTGTTGACAAAAGAAAGGATTGATGTTATTCCATTTATTCTAGTCTTTGTGGCCCCTGGTTCAAAACCATCCAAAAGGTCAAAGAGTGTTATTTATAGCGGCTCTGACCTCTTTATTGTGGGAGTGTAAACTGAGTTTGTAAACCTGACATCATTTAAAGGGCTAAGTGATGATCAACCAATGAAAAATAATATTTTATTCCCCTCAAACAAACAGAATGACCTTTAAAATCAGAGGCAATCTGTCTTTATAACCTCTGCATGCCAGTGGGGAGATCTTAGCTTCCGATTCTGACTGCCTGTTCGATGTTCTCATTAAAGTCACTTCGAGGTTCTCTGGGACATTCTTCTATGTTTTTTTATCTAAGGGCCAAATGAGACATGCATCTGCATATAATGTGCACATTTTTAAAAAATAAAAAATAGCATCTACAGTGGAAGCTGGTAATTATTAGGATTGCATCACACTGAGAGGTGGAGTTTAACCCTTTCCTCCCATACTATGGTCCTGAGAAATATCACTCCTTTAAATCACTGTTTGTACTGGGTGAAAATTTCCCATTGCAGCCAATGTTGGTTTTTCTCACAATACAAACAACTTTGGAGAAGATGAAGAAAAGGGTAGTCACCCACCACTGTCACTTCTGTGTGATTCACACACACCTCTCTAGAGGCTATATTACTATGCTAAGTGTATATTTCCCTCCACATTGCAGCAGGAGAGAGAGGAAAAGGTTAATTCCCACTTCATGGTTTCATATCACAGAACATAAAAGCAATGTTTAGTTTGGCCCATTTGACTTTCAAATGATACTGCAGAAAATAAACTATCTACTCAACCATTGTATATTTTCTTTCATTTTGTCTTCAAGATATATTTATTTATATTTATTTTGTTTAATAGATTTGAATTTTATAGCCTGCTTTTTGAAACATCTCCCAAAAAAGTGGCTTACAATTATATCCAAAGTCACATATATATTACAAAGTTACATATATATTGCAAATATATAAATAATCATCATTTCATTAATTCCTCTATCAGAAGAAAATCCAACCCCCCCCCCCCTCAGAATTTGCTACCTGAGGCAGTTGCCTCATGGAAGGGCTGGTCCACCCAATATCATTATCAGTATCTAGGATAAGGGCATTTAGTACATGGACAGAGGTCAGAGGGTAAGACCCAAACAGATGGATTCAGGTAACAAGAAAGGGGATTTCAACAAAACACCAGGAAGAAAATTTTGACAGCAAGAGCTGTTCAACAGTGGAAAGGACTCCCTTGAAAGGTGGGAACTCTCAATCACTGGTGGTTTTTACGCCAAGGTTGGATGGCCATATGCCATGGATGCTTTAGCTGAGATTCCTGCATTGCAGTTGGTTGGACTAGATGACCCTCAGGGTGCCTTCCAACTCTGCAATTCTGTGGTTTTATGACTCTGAGAAAAGGGCTGTGATCTGCAAAGCTAATAGCAGGACCAGCTTCAGTCCCTCCAGTGGGGCTCCCTCTTGCGTTGAGGTTCCCCTCAAGCTTATTTGGCCATGGCACTCCAAGGGTGGCTGGTAACTGTCACTTCAATTCCCAACAATACCCCAGAGAACACAGTGTACAGGGTACCTCGGGTTACAGACGCTTCAGGTTACAGACCCCACTAACCCAGAAATAGTACCTCAGGTTAAGAGCTTTACCTCAGGATGAGAACAGAAATCGTGCGGCAACAGCGGGATGCCCCATTAGCTAAAGTGGTACTTCAGGTTAAGAACAGTTTCAGGTTAAGAAAGGACCTCCAGAACAAATTAAGTTCTTAACCCGAGGTACCACTGTAGCTCTCTGGGATATAGTAGGAAATCAAAATAGAGTCCCAGCTGCCTGACCTGGGGGGCTTGGGGCAAGGATCAATATTGGTGGGTCCTCCTGGAATTGTGGGCCTCCTGCAGCTGTCTCAGGATGCCAGCTGCTGGTGCCAGCTCTTGTAGACAGTGAATTTATACCTTTAATTCAACTGTTTTGTTATGTGAGTAATGGTTGGTCCCAATAAAGGGATTTTTATAACCCTCCACATGACGTTTATACACACTGTGGGTGGTTACTTTAGCAAAGAAAGATAACACCAAGTTTCCTCAATTCCAAGACTGCAGTTTGCAATGGAAGATCAATTTTTTTAAAGAAACACGTGAAACTGAGGTTCAGAACAAAGGAATGATCAGTTCTCTCTTGGACAACTTACTGCAGTAATGGCTCCCTGCTGACAGAGTTGGCTGCTGGCAAGTTGGGCAAGCCACTGCTGTTTGTTGAAAAAAGAAACTGTCTGGCTGCTCAGCAAAAGCAGCTTTTCCGCCTCTCTCCAGCAACTGTTGTCTGACCCAAATCAACTTGAAATATAATTGAAGCTAGACAATAAACATTGTGGGGAGGGGGTGGAAGAGATTTGTTTATTTATTTCATCTATTGTTATACAGTGTAATCACCAGAGTTTCTAAGCAGTGGGCATAGATAATTTTTAAAAGCATACAATGGATAAAACTAATTAAAATTAATCATAAAACAGAAAACTTCCTTAAAATGCTTGCTGAAACAAAAAGCACTGCCTGACTGCCTGATCCCAGCCGGCCGCAGAATCAGGCCCACAATAATATGGCGGATACAAGTGATGCAACTGATCCATGGGGGCAACTAACAGGAAATCCCCTGTAGATTTCAGTGATCATATTGGGATATGAGGAACGAAGTGGTCCTTAAGCAATCCTGGATACAACTTGCTAAGGTCTTTATAAATTAATACTGTAGAAGAATTTTGAACTTCGTCCAGTAACATATAGGTAGCTAGAGCAAGATTTTAAATACAATATTTATGTTCTGGCTAGTCAGTGGGGTCAGGTTATCTCTTGTCCAAGAACAGCTGTAGTGGATGTACCAGCCACAGCTGGTTAGAAGGCACTACCTGAGCCCCAGGGAGCCAGGCAGAGGGCCTTCTCGGTAGTGGCACCCGCCCTGTGGAACACCCTCCCATCAGATGTCAAGGAAATAAACAACTACGGTGGTACCTCTTGTTACGAACTTACCATAATTTGTTCTGAAGGTCTGTTCGTAACCTGAAACCGTTCTTAACCTGAGGTACCATTCCATGTCTCCCAAATGGTCCCTGAGCTAACCAGAGCTGGAGTAGTACATTCTCTCCTATGAAATCAATGGGTGGGAGATCAGGCTTAGGCAACATAGTCAAATGGGACAGAGTATAGATAATAAGATAATAATAATTATTATGCTAAAAGGTGAAAATAAAGCCCCCTAGATGCAATGACTTGACAGGGCACTGGATGTGGTCATTGCTCTGCCATGAATTGCGCCACCCATTAGCACAGGATTCATCGGTTGGTCCGTGATGAAACCTCTGGTATGCTTTGCCACTTAAAGCATCTAGAACAGGGGTCACCAGTGTGGTGCCCTCCAGATGTTGTAGGACTTCAACTCCTATCACCCAGCACTGTTGGCCCTGCTGGCTGCAGCTGATTGAGAGAGGGAGTTGCCATAGCGGAGGAACTGTTTAGTGGATAAGCCTGCTGTTGTTTTTCTTAATTCACTATTGAAGGCTGGCTGCAGGACTCCTTTCAAAATGGCCCTTCCCAATAGAGAAAATATGATCCATTTTATAATCTAGCTCAGTCTGCTAGTGATTAGATGTATTGACTGTTTTACTGTTTCAAGACCAGCACTTTCCTTTCATACTCCACCTGTGCTTTTTTCATGAGTCAATAAATGTAGTACACAATTACTTGTTAGTGAGTGAGTTATTGCCTGTTCTCTGGAAGTTTCAGATTGCACCCTTATTCCACAGAAGCAAAGGTGCACTACAAAATGGTAGTCACTTAATAGAGGAGGGGAGAATGCTGTCTGCCAGATAAAAGGAATGATGCTGCAGAAGAGGATTTACATTCATGTCAGTGGGAGGCTACTCAGTCAAGTTGACAATTGGGCATGGATGTGAGAAACCTAGGTTAAGATCCCAGCTCAAACTTCAATGTGGTGAGTGATCTGTTACCTTTCAATCTCAGTTTTGCTCTTTGGTTTTCAATAAATAATATATGGAGGTTTATTATTTACAAGAGAGCCAGCGTGGTGTAGTGGTTAAGAGAGTTGGACTCGTAATCTGGTGAACTGAGTTCGCTTCCCCGCTCCTCCACATGCAGCTGCTGGGTGACCTTGGGCCAGTCACACTTCTCTGAAGTCTCTCAGCCTCACTAGCCTCACAGAGTGTTTGTTGTGGGGGAGGAAGGGAAAGGAGATTGTTAGCCGCTTTGAGACTCCTTAAAGGGAGTGAAAGGCAGGATATCAAGTCCAAACTCCTCCTCCTCCTCCTCCTCCTCCTCCTTCTACAAGGCACTTTTTGTCATGTAAAACTCTAGTAGGTTATTGATAATGATATCAGGTTCAAAAAGAGAATGCAAACTTAAAAGCATCAGGTTGTTTAAGTAACCCTCTTGAGGGTAAATTTGAGAGCTGAAATAAAGATTAAAAAGATAAGCTTTGAAAGCAATTATTTGTTTTATTTTTGAAATTTATATATTGCCCTTCATTCAAAAGTGGATGGATAGACAGATTGTTTATAGACAGGTCTCATGACATGATATCCAAAGAAATTGTAAATTATGGCCTCCAAATTACTAAGGGGATTTGGGTAAGTGAATGTGTATAAAAACTAAAATTTCTAAAGCTCCTTCGAGGAAACCGTAATTTAGCACAGTGTAAATTTGTATGTACAGTCTACTGCATTGCTACATTTTAAGCAGCTAACCCAGGCCCTCAGCTAAGGGTAGGAAGCTCAGGTTCAGGCAGGGACGGAAGAAGGGGTGTGTGGTAGGTGTGGACTGCCCCGGGTGTCACCACTGAGGGGGATGAGAAAATGCCGAGCGGCACTCACCGCAGGGCCTTGGAGAGACGCATTGGTCCACGTTGCTCAAACGGTCCACCCACTGCCTCTCCCCGAGATGTAGGGCGACTGAGTGGGAGGAGGCAGGTAGACTCCGGAGGCCCTGCAGTGTGCCCCACCCCTATGGGCGGCTCACGCCGCCCCTGGATGCGCCGCCTCAGGCACCCAAGGTGGCTTCCTCCACCGCTGGGTCCAGACACCAAATGCCACTCAGAAATCTAACCAGGCCACACCCCCTCCCAAGGCTACTTCCCTCACCAACCTGGCTTTGCACCAGCTTCAAATGTCTTGGCCTAGTTTGCATACTTGCATACTGATAACACCAAGGTTGCAGGTTCAATCCCCATATTAGACAGTTGCATATTCCTGCATTGGTGTCTGGATTTTTACCTTCTGAAATATGGCATCCCTTGGATGCAGCTCATGTCTTTCTCATGCATGCTAAGTGGAAAGTCCATGATCTCCAATTGCTTCTTCCCTGTATGAACAGTGAAGTACAATAATCCTGCACAATTTGTGTCCTTCCAACATTGCACAGCCCCCATATATCATGGTCTATCAGGGACCTCATCTAGGTTCTGTTTGGTCTCTTGCCTGTCCTGTGAAAAACGGGGTGATATGCTCCTGGCAAGGCATCACACATAAGTGATAGGTTTCGTAAGGATTACTAAATCACAAATTATGCAGGCCCACACTGTGAGATCATAGCACATTTCATATGCCCTGCAATCCTCATATAAAGACTTACAACAGATGTGTGTTTGCCCAGCAATAGAGATTAAAGTATCTATATGCTTAAACACCAACTTAAAAATATTGAAGGAGCCTTTCTAGTCTGCAGCAAAACTATGACCAAAAAATCATTGCAAGTGTACCAAGGTGGGATGTTGTAAAGCCAGATTTGCATAGCAAAAGGGCTCTGTTTTCAGAATTCACTTCGATCTTTAGTTCCTTCCCTAAAGCCATTAGAGAAAGAAAGAAAGAAAGAAAGGGAAGTGCTTCCTATACTGCCGCCACCACAAGGAGGGGAATCAAATTCTCTGGAGAGTCTTTGACCTATGGAAGCCCTTGAGTTGGAAAGATAGAAAGGTATAAGTTAGTTCTAAGAAATTGAGACTCCCTATAAATAATCTGAAGCAGTACCAAAATCCCTTTTGTGAGCAAGAGAGAATGGGGGCAAGAAGGATGAACAAGGTAAGAACATTGAGAATGCGACTCATAATCCACGCCCACGGGTTCACTGATAGGGCTGATGGTACTCTGATAGCAGGAGGGAGAAAGCAGAGCATTGACTTAATAGCACAGAGATGGTTGATATCCAGCGACCAAGAACTGCAAACATTTCTCCCTACCAAACGGTAACCTCTACATTTGCTGTACTTCTTAGCTACGATACAGTTTTCCTATGCATGTATGGGATCTGTCCCTTTATTTATGTGAAGCTTTTTTGGATATCCTTGGACTTTTTGAAAAATGTGCAAATGCAAACTAGGGGCTGCTGCCCTTGCTCACGTTGCTTGCCAACGTCTTCAAGCCCCACATTTTCACAACTCCTCTGTGTCCCTCCACCCCTGCTTCATTCAAACTCCAGCTGTTGTTTAAAACCACCATTTAAAAACCTGCCTTCTCTTTCGCTCCCCTCTTCCAATCTGAGTTCATGCAAATCCAGAACTGTGATATGGCACTATAAATCCTCCAGTAAGGGCTGCACGATGAGAGCATTACATTTGTGTGTGTGTGTGTGTGTGTGTGTGTGTGTGTGTGTGTGTGTTTTATCCCCCCAGCCCCTGATTTGAATTTTTGCTTGTTTCCCCTTTCCCCCCTTGTTGCTCAATGGTCAATGGTTATAGCTTTGGAGAAGTTACTTAGAGGTAAAATTGACTTGGGCACTACTCCAAGTACCTAAAGAGGTGGAGAGATGGAGTTTGGTCAGTTCACTTCTGCTTTGCACAGCCTTGATCTATCAGACAAAGTTTGTGGAAGGTTACACACCCAGCTGTGCAGAAAGAGCTTATATATGCAGCACCTACCTTTCAATTACCACCCACCCAAAAATTAAACTGGAAAGAAGCAGTCAAAAGGATAACCTTTGATACTTGTCCATATCAGCAGAACTACAACATCCCACACAGAACTTGCTGGATTGCCACAGCATCCTTAATATCACATAAGAAATATTTTACATATGTACATTGCAGTGCTAGTAAAGGAGGAACTTCATAATAATTCCAGACTTTCTGTTATTACTGTATTTGCCCAGATATAAGCCGCACCCAAATATAAGCCACACCTTTAAAATTGGCCGCGCTCCTAGCACTGTTTGCCTCACGCTCCTGGCTGTATACCGTAAGCTCACGACTATAAGCCGCACTTTAACTTTTCATGGTCGGAATTTGGGGGGGGGGAGTGCAGCTTATATTTGGGCCAATACGGTACTTATGATTGAATCATGAACCCATGTATGCACTGATCAGGATGCAGCCAAAGCATTATAATAAGGACATAAGTACATAATAAGAGCCCTGCTGGATCAAGCCAAAGGCCCATTTTGTCCTGCATCCTCTTCTCACAGCGGCCAACCAGATGCTTGTGTGAAGCACACAAACAGGAGCTGAGCACAACAGCACTCTCCCCTCCTGTCATTTCCAGAAACTGGCATTCAGAGACATGCTGCCTCCAACAGTGAAGGTCTCATTGATTTACTGCTGCGCCAAAAACATATCCAGAAGGTGGTCGTTGTTTAACCATTCCACACCAACTTATGAGAAAAGAAACTGCCTTCAAAAATTGTGAGCGGGGTGAAACAACTCATGCAAGATTGATATGTGCTGGAAATAGACTGATGCCTCCATCCCTACTTACAGGTATGTTGATTTCCTGCTTACTACACAGTCACCTCAATCTTAGTATTTTCTGCACAGCTACATCACTGCTTTCCACTCTTATGCATCGCCTCTGGCCTTTTAATAGGGAGTTATGAAGCCAGCTGCTCCTCTAATGCAGGAATCATACAGCCAGTTCACTGTATGCAGCACTGTTTCAAATAGCTTGGAGGGATTACCATCATAAGTTAGGATTGTATTGATCAGGGAGGTATAGAGCAAGGAGCTCTTTGATTTCCATTTCAAGCCTCTGTGCAAAGACTTCCTTATTAGCAGAGAGGGCTCCAGACTGCTTCTCTTTATCAGGTTTAGAGATATAGAAGGTTAGAAAAAGGAAAGCTCGACAGGTGAAACAAGAAATGACCCTCTGGAGTGCCGTTTCTTCTGGCTGGGATCAGAAGCATTAGACCAGGATTATACTGGCACAGTGTTGTAATGAGAAAGTAGTATGGTTTAAATACAAATGCAAAGAAACCAGAGACTTGGCCAAAGACTGTCTGTTCACAGCTGCCTGCACATTTCATTTCTATATTGAATGATGAAATATTAAATAAGTCTGGGTGTAAGAGTTCACTTAAACTACTATGCTGTCTCCCTAGGTCATTTGAACTCAAACACCCATCAGCCCCAGGCAGCATGACCTATTTTCAGAGGTGAAGGGAGTCATAGTTCAATCACATCCCGAGAGCCTCAGGTGCCCAACACCTGACCTTGGACTGTATGTATGCTGAACAAGGTAATCACATTTGCTGCAGGTAGCATTGTGTACATGTGATCACAGGTTAAACAAATCTACCTGGCCACACGTGTGACTTCAAGCAAAGCTTAATTCTGATTTTATGTTTGTAAATTGCTTAGTTGGTTTTATATACTTCAAAAAGCAACAACTCTCAGTGGTAATCAGCTCTGTTGTAAATAGTTTGACTTACACTGTATGCATGTCAATCCCATTTCTGGATGAAGGACAGGGATGAGGTAAGGCAGTGGTTGGCTGTTACACAAACACATACGTAGTTGTAATTGAGGCAATACATCTGAATGATAATGATGATGACAAGTCATCTTTGTTCTACAAGTGCAACAGGCAAGCATATCCATACATATCCAACACAGTCAGTCAAAAATGTTCCCTGAGCCCCATTTATGTGAACCAAGGAATGCATAGTGGGTTGCTGAAAGTGGCATATGTCTTAATTGCACTTGTTCACTTCATCACCACTGTGACATTACTGCATGGACTCACGGTGCATACGAAATGTGATTGGCCTGAAGCCCAATATGGATCGGCTTTTATTGCCATAGCAGTTTAAACACAACCCATCACTTCATTTGGGAAGATATGCTGAGCTGCTGATTTGCTCCACTTGCCAAAAGAAACCCTATTACTCCAAGAGGCCAACCATTCTGGGCTTTACCTATGTTTCTTGATCGTAGGCCAGACAGCTTGGAGAAAAGATGTACAATGTGAATGACGATCCCATCAAAAGGCAAGTATCCGCCATTCTGGAAAAGTAACTTCTGAAGCAGAGGTTTACTCTGGAAACTTGGGAAAACATCAATGAGTGGTGGGAGTATGAGGGTCCTTCCCAGACAACAATTACACAGCTGGAAGAGTAACTATTGAGTAGGCTGATTATTGACCTTCCAAAATATCCCCAGGCTTCCTTGTATTCCTCCATCTCCTCAGAGTATTGCGAAACAATGATGTCAATCAACATTTGATGATCTCCTTCTACCGGTCCACAATAGAAAGTGTCCTTTCATACTGCATCATGGTGTGGTACACTGGTTTGACATAAACTGATAGGAAGTGCCTACAGAGGGTGGTGAATACAGCACAAGATATTATGGGCTGTCCCGTGAATCCACTGGATGACATTGCGGAAGAACGTTGCCTCAGGAGAATGAGGAAAATTCTCAGGGATGTTTCACACCCTGGCCAGCACTTTCTTGATCTCCTGCCCTCGGGCAGAAGATATAGAAGCATGATTAGTTGCACCAACAGGGTAAAGAACAGCTTTTATCCGTGGGCTGTTAGGCTGCTGAATGAAAAGATAACAACAGGGCAACTGACTTTTGGGTTTGGTGGGTGTGCGTCAGTAAACGAGGGGAATTAAAACTAAGAGAGCTGAGTGGGGGGTGCTCGTGTAATCTCACTGTATACAAGTTGTACAAGTGAGAATAAAGTATTTCAATTTCAATCATTAACTTGGCTGTGTGGGAAGAAGCAATAGCAAAATAACAATGCTGATTGGGGTAGGGTTGAAAGGAAAACTCTCCCACATGAAATGGGAACTCCTTCCAGTGGCACCCACCACCGCCATTTCTTGGAATCATAGGACTATAAAGTTGGAAGGGACCCTGAGGATCAACTAATCCATCCCCCTGCAATGCAGGAATATGCAGCTGTCTCAGACAGGTATCAAACCTGCGACCTCTGCCTTATCAGCACCACACTCTTGTCAGCACCATGCTCTAACCAAGAAGCCAAAGTCCTCTCACCGTTGCATAGTGAGGAGTGCTCACAAAGCAGCCTGGCCTTCTCAAGTATGCAGCTTGAAAAGATTCTCTTGAGCAGACAAAATGACAGACCCCATCCTCTTAGTAGGTAATGATTGTCTCCAGAAGCACCTTGTCAAGCTCAGGAGTCAAGCAGACAGGTATATCTAGCGAGCACTTCCCAATTATTGTTAAACTTCTTTTGCAAAAGAAGGCCGCTCAGGGGTTTTTTTTTCCCCTTGGGGAAAACCCACAAAAGTCCTCCAGTGGTTTGCATGTATTACTGCTGAGAGGTTTGGGATATTTAATAGGAATGCCTGCAACCCCCAATATGCTTTTAAGCAGAGCTGAGGGGTGTTCATTTATCACTACAGGAAAGCAGCTCCCATGCTACTGAAGTAGCATAAGTTCCCTTTCCTTTATAATCACCTTGGAAATTAGAAAGATACGGGTGGCGCTGTGGACTAAATCACAGAGCCTAGGACTTGCTGATCAGAAGGTCAGCAGTTTGAATCTCCACGACTGGGTGAGCTCCCATTGCTTAGTCCCTGCTCCTGCCAACCTAGCATTTCAAAAGCACATCAAAGTGCAAGTAGATAAATAGGTACCACTCCAGCGGGAAGGTAAATGGTGTTTCCGTGCGCTGCTCTGGTTCGCCAGAAGCGGCTTAGTCATGCTGGCCACATGACCTGGAAGCTGTACGCCGGCTCCCTCGGCCAATAAAGCGAGATGAGCGCCGCAACCCCAGAGTCGTCTGCGACTGGACCTAACAGTCAGGCGTCTCTTTACCTTTTACTAGCTGGGAAAGGGAGAATTCCACATACTATCCTACAGAAGGATAGGCAGCAGGATGTCTTGCAGATCTTGAGAAGTACGACATTCATCAACACTCACAGCATGGCCTTTGGCTAGAAATAGGGTTAGGCAAATCTGTCAATTCTCTCTCTGTTATTTTTCATTTTCCCACGCTTAAGTTCATTTCTCCACATTTCCACTTCACTGTGTTTTCGAAGTGCTTGCTCACAAAAATTCATTGGCATTTTAGTGAGAATTTCTCCTAATATCACATTTTCAAAGGAACTTTGCCTAATACACTCTTTTTTGCAAAGCAATTTCCCCTAATATACTGCAAATTTGTAAGTTATTTTCACTAATATATACCTTATTCATTTCCACTTTACCATTGTGTATGCATTTTATTTGCATGCATTAGTTGGCTGGAAAACTCCACTGCAAAATTTGGAGGGTGCAAATCTTGAAGGATCGCTGTGTTTCAGTTTTTTTACTGCTGTGTAAAGGGTGCATTCAGTAGGCTGACTTTTAAATGCAAATTGAATTGAATTACTCCCCTATTCCTTGTCAGAGAAGATGGGACTCCCTAGTCCACAGCATCTGCAGGGCACCATGCCTGATAGTTTCACAGAAAGAGCAAATGGACAGAAATAGGGTTCTTCTTGTTTTGCAGCATCCCATGTTTGACGGTGGTTTGTCTCCTGGTTGCATTACAAAATCATTACCGCAGTAAGAAAAGGAACTTGGTACTAGAGGCACAACTGGCTGCAAAAGAACTGAAATGAAGGCATCTGATACCTATATTAAAGTTTACATTTCCTGACTTAGGGGGGTCATCTCTGCCAGATTTCATGTTCAGTGATGAAGAGAAACTTCATTATTATCACTATTCCGGAGGTGGTAATTCAGATAAGTCTTCAGCTCATAAGCTTCTGAAAAAGCTACATTTTTCAGAGCTTGTGAATTAGAGCTCTAACAGCACTGAAATGGGAAGCAATGCAAAAGCCCTCTCTTGAATTTCTATCAGTTAATCAAGATTCAATGGAATGGAAAATTCAAAAAAAATCCCAACCCCTAATCTGCATGCTTTCCAGGATTCCAGCCTATGTCATTTATGTTTCTGGCTTTGAAGTGTTTATGAAAAAACATAAATGTTTTTAATTTAGATTTTTCTATTGCTGGGGTATTTTCTGATACTTTCCTGAATTAATTATCGTATACAGTTCATCAGGCTAGGAGGCAACATCCTCTTCTATCTTGTTAATGGAAGGTAAACCTAATAAACCATGCCATTCTCCAGTATTTAAATAATATGTGGTTTATTTGACTTACTTTTAATTTCTGGGGGATAACTGAGTAGTAACAAAAGGCTGACATTTCACAGGAATGGTCCTTTTTCTTGCAAAAATATTTGCCAATCTTCTTACTGTCCAGAAGCTTTCTAATTATCATTGATTAAGCACCCTTTCATATGAAAAGCTCAATACATTACAGAGTCCCTTGATTAAGTTTTTTGTACTATGGATCATGGAAGAGTTTAACAGAGACATAAAAAATAATTAGCTCCCAAATCAAAGTTGTTAGATATAGGGAATCAACAAAGGAGGAATATGTGCTATGCTTTCAAAAGGAATCAATAGCTGCATGAAACCTTTGGGTGAAGTCATATGGGCGTCTGGAAGATGGTGACATCAATATGCAGATGACATTTCCCATTTTCATTAGAATCAGGTGTGGTGGTGATCTCCTTAAAACAATACAGAGAGGCAAAAGATGTGTGTTTGCATATTCCAGTTCCAATCAGAACCATGGCATGGGCAAAGTTTAACCATCCTTCCCCCAAATTTCCTGATCCTCATGCCTCATTGTTTTTTTTTAAAAAAAAACCACCCACAAAGGCCAAAGAACATGTGACAACCAATATGTCCCTTTATGTACAAACAGAAATGCACCTTGGGCAGCTAATCAGCTGCCAGGCTAGGTTCAATTTGTTGGCATTGGTGCACAAAACCTTGTATGTCTTGGAACCAGGATACCCAAAAGGGTGTCTCATCTGTTACATACTCAACTAATCACTGCATTCTGCAGGAGAGGGAATTTCACATGATGTAGCAACTGGACCTTTAGTGCAGCTACACTATCCCTCTAGAGCTTCCTTACATTATATATCAGAGAAGGTATTTCGCTATTGTCCTTTCCAACAAACCTTCTAAATGGAGTTTATCCCAGTTTCTATCTGTATTGAATTCGAACCGATTTTCTGTATGGGCTGTTCTTGTTTTAAACTGTTTCTATATTTCTAATTGTTTTTGAGAAACGGTTTTAATTTTATATATATATGTCACTACTTTATGTTACAAAAAAGGAGCAATGCAGCAGCGAGCTCCAGCTGGCTGGAAAGCCAGACAGAATGTTGATGTTTGGGACTGTAGCATGGGAACAAAGGGACAGTCTATTCACTATACTGAGCACCGGATGTTAGCTCAGAGTGTCATCTGACCTGTACTGGAAGTATAGGAGTGGAGTCTCTCTCTCTGCTGTTGGTGTTTAGAGAGTACAGACATGTTTCTCTGTACTGCTGGAAAAGACAGAAATAAAGGCATGTAAATACATTTCTGTCTGTCTCTTTCCCCTCCCTGGAATGGCAGGGAGGAGGGGAAGAGTGGTGTGTTCTTCTCATGTTAGAGGAGGATCGCCGATAGAGGCCTCGCCTGATCTTGCCGGGAGTCGCAGACGGGGAGGTCAACAAGGAACTCAAGCCGGGTGCCTGGAGAGTGGCCAATTCCTCTGATAAGGCTTGATTCCGACACTTTATACATGTGAGTGTACTGCACACCATTCTTCTTCAGCTTTTGGCTGATGGTCAGATGGGTGTTATAGCGTGCAGCAAAACCAAAGCTATTGTACTACCAACACTACTGTATGCTTGCAAAACATGGACCACTTATAAATGCCATGTCCAACTCCTCAAAAGATTCCAACAGTCTCCAAAAAAAAGTTACACATCACTTGGGAAGTCAGGTGAGCTAATGTCAGTGTACTGGAAGAAGCAAAGATCACCAGTGTCAAAGCAATGCTTCTTCAACATCAACTTCATTGGACTGGTCATGTTGTTTGGATGTCTGATTATTGTCTTCCAAAGCAACTACTCTATTCCAAACTTTAAAATGGAAAGCGTAATGCTGGTGGTCAACGAAAGAGGTGTAATGGCTCTTTCAAGGCAAATCTTAAAAAATGTAGTATAAACACCGACAACTGGGAAACACTGGCCTGCGAGAGCTCCAATTGGAGAACAGCCTTTACCAAAGGTGTCATGGGCTTTGAAGACACTTGAACTCAGGACGTAAGGGAGAAATGAGCTAAGAGGAAGGCACATTTGGCAAACTCCCACCATGATCATCTCCTGCTCAGAAACCTATGTCCCCACTGTGGAAGGACGTGTGGATCCAGAATTGGCCTCCACAGTCACAGACTCACTGTTAGGAGCGTTTTCATGGAAGACAAACTTACTTGGCTACAAGTGATTGACAAAGAAGAATAACATGCAGCACCAGGATGCTACATTCAATAATATTTGATCCATGATAATCTAGGTTGCAGACTATGGATGTACTACTAGCTGTTGTCATTCTGGACCATCAGAGCTTCTATTTCCTGTGGCTATGCAGAGAGAGGCTATGAGCAATCCCTCCATTTTATCAATTTTTTTATTAAAAAAATCCAGAGCACTCTTCTGTGCATATGTAAATTTCCATTTGAAGAACAGCACAAACACCATGTTGTTGTTTTTTAAAAAAAGGTTTCAGTATTGCAACTCTGATAGACACTTGTAAAATGTGAAGCTTCCGAATCACCCAGTCATAAATGCAGTGCTGGGCTAATGGCTATATTAACAGTAAATTGGGCATTTAATCTGTCAGATAAATAGTAGGCTGGAACACTCACCAGGCATCCCAGCTATTTTCTAGAAAGAAAGGGAAATGATGAAAAGTAACAGCAACACAGAAAAAGCCCATAAGCTGTCCAAGATCACAAGCAAAGGGACATCATAACATTGTTGTTGGCTGGTGCTTTCAAACGATTGTTCTGAACTCCAGAGGACCAAAAAAGCTCCCTCTTTGGTTCTTCGTCAAAGTCTTGTTGTCTCTGTATTCCTTTGAATGATACCAGCAGTGCCCAGTTACACTAATTGAAAGAAAACATTTCTGTGGGGACTCACCTCTTGACTGTAAAATTCACAAGACAAATTTATTTACTGGCAAGTTAGAATGCCTCACAGCGAATGATCTGACGCAAAGCGATGAATCTACCCCAGTCCCTGTCTGCTACGTGTAGGCTGCAAATGCTTAATCCCTCGTGAAGGCCTTGTAAATTTGTGACTGCAAAGTCTGCAGGAACGGGTCAAGGGAACATGATTATTGAACCAGTGTTTCAAATCGGGACTGAATGGGGCGTGCTAAATAAGGAACCACTCGTTTGATTGTTACTTGGTGTTCCTTTATTTGCTGGAAATATGTTGAACTGTCCTCGGGAGAATTGGCCCAGCACATTAGAGTTACTGTTTATCACTAGCATCAGCTTGGTTAGCAGAATGTTTTCAGCGGGCATTTATAAAAGGCCTTTGAAGAAGCAGAAGCAAAACCGAGTTGAAAATTGAGGGTAAGACCCCGAAACACTGTGCTGCCAACTTTCTTTTATCAGGAAGGTCAACACAACCAGCCGCCACCACAGAGAAAATCCCAAGACAGTTATTTCTCAAGTGTCACCTAGTAATACGATTCTGTGCAGTCATTGTTTAAAAGAAAAATTGAAAGAAAGAAACAGTGAACGGGGGGGGGGGGGGGCGACGACGCAGGAGTCTAAGAATCTGAAATATAAGCACCTCACATTTTTATGCAGACATCACAAACTACTGGTCTGGACATACAAAACATGAAGAGCTGCAGCAGATCATCTCCCTATTTGTGGTCAGGAGTTGTGTTCTCTTTAAGAGTCTAACATGGGGCTCATCCATGCTCCCATTTGCCCTTTGCTTTCTAGACATGGGTCGGAGAGGTTTTTCATTTACCCCCCAGGAAAACCTGCCGTTTACCATTGATTTGTAACAACCATTAATTGAGTTTTATTCAGATTGACATTTTCCCCCAAGTCAATTGTAAACAGCGGGTTTTCCCAAGGAAAACAGTGTCGCAAATGAAAAACCTCTCAGACAAACATGGGACAAACAGACCAACTGCTTAGCAATGAGAATTCTCCCCAAGCAACAGGTGTATTTATCAGGGCATGTCTGGAGGAGAGTGGGTCAGTGGGTCTGCCATAACATATGAAAGTCTGTGAGCCTGTCTCCAGCCAGATGGCTGAAGGGAGCAGAGATCTGTATATAGTTCTGTTTCTTATTTTATATGTAGACCAGTAAGGTTATGCAACTTGTAATGTAAATAATAAAGACTTTAAGAGAAGAGCTGGATGGGTGAGGTGGTTATTCCTGTCATGGGAATTCACCAAGAGAGGACTGGACTGCTGCTGCTGCTGTGAAGACCCAGGAAGACATTCTACGTAACTCTGCTGAGATGAATAAAGGAACCCCAAGAATTGGAGTGTATGCACTAACACCCACACCCCAAATATGCTTTGGAAGGTTGGATGAACTCCACAGCAGATTGGGAAGTGGAGAGGAGGGTCAGATAAATAGTAGGCTGGAACAGCTCCCAGGCAACCACCCCACTTCACCACTCCACTGAGCACTATTAAGTTACATCTAACACAGCCAGTGCAGTGTACTGGTTAGGGTGTCAGACTGGGATTGAGGAGAACAGGATTCATATACCAACTTGGGCAAGAAGCTCACTGGGTGACCTTGTGTCAGGAACCCTGGACTCAGCTATACAGCTGCAAATAAAACGTATTAAATGTGTTGTAAAGTGCAATATACAAATGTGACTCTAGATGGCGAGAGTGAGCTATGCCAAATTCAATGTATTTTTCCAAAGGTTTTTAAGAAAAGCATTTTCACAGCGTTTTTAATATGTGTGTAGATTCCACTTCTATCTCTGCCTATCTAAACCAACAGGGTTATTATGAGGTTGCTATGCACAAGGGGAGAACTATGTGCTGCTTCAATTTCTCAAGGCTTATCCCCAAATAAGTAGATGAGATTTCTGTGGTCAGTTGATCAATCTCTCGCTAAACCCAACTCCAGACCTGTTTCATATTCTATAGTTATTTTTTCTGCAGATCATACCAGGCCACCATGCAAAATTTGCCCATCTACCAAACAAAACGATTCTCTCCCCCCCCCCCCCTTTACAAGATGATTACATTTGCCTGTCAGAAAAAATTATTCATCTTTGGCAATAAGTGGATGGGTAGACTTCTCCAAGCTGAGCAAATTAATCTAATTAAGTTAATCATGGTTTGAAGAGTTTCACAAAACAATCGTTGTCGCAGTGAGCTGAATCCAGCAGCATCCTTTTATCATGTTATTGTGGTTAAGCTTAATTAACCATAGGGCTTAATTAGCAGACCCAAATCCTCACAGTCCTGGTCAACAGCTCTGAAGACCAGCCAGAGCTTACATCTGCCAAGGGGGGAAAGTGTCACCTTAAGAATGTGTGCCCGATGTATGTTTCCCACAAAGGCATCTTAAAGAGTTTATCCAAGTCCAATTACATAAAATGAATTGGTGAATGGTTCAACTTTATTTCAACAGAAGCAAGGATGCACAGTTAAACAATGCAGCCCCATATCCCATCCTTGGCCCACACTTTAGTTACATAGTATGGTACTTTACATTGGTCTTTGGCTCTCACTTATCATAGAATCGTAGAATTGTAGAGTTGGAAGTGACCCAAAGAGTCATCTTTTCCAACCCCCACTTAACTGTCACCTGGCAGAAGCCACTACATCTGGTTGTAGTAGGAATGGGGAGAAATGGGGAGCAGGTCTACTCCACCGGCTATGCTGAGACACCGACTGTCTTTGGCATGACTTGCTGCTCATCCATCACCTGAACAGTTTAAGGACATCCATAGAGCCCTGTTGGATCAGGCCAATAGCCCATCTGGTCCAGCATTCAGACAGGGGGCATTCCTAGCCCTACCTGGAGATGCTGGGAATTGAAGCTGGGGTCTTCTGCCACTGAGCCTTGGCACTTCCTGACACACAGGGTTCAAGAAAAACAGCAACAGCATTGTAACCAAAGGGAAGAAAAACTGGCACAAGTCGTCGAAGAAAGCTGGTTGAACACTTGTTTTTACTTAACAGAGAAAACACCCTCACCTGCCTAATCTCAACAGGAAGCAATTTTAATATGGTGGGCACCACAACTGAAAAGACCACCCTCCAGGTCCCCACCAGACATCCCTAGGTGCTCATGCTTGCACCATGGAGCCCCTTGACTATAGTTCTGTCTCTTTGCAAAATGAATGAATCAATAATTTCTGAGTTGTTTGGCAACCCGAATGAACTGTGCCTAGGTCGTAAATGGAGACTGCATTCACATGACAGTTTTTTTTGTTTTCCTGATGTTTCCCTAACTATTAATTTCTGCATTACAGTGGAACCTCAGGTTGCGAATGTGATCCACGTGGGAGGCACGTTCGCAACCTGCAGCGTTCGCAACCCGCAGTGCAGTGCCGCGTCTGCGCATGCGCGGGTCACGATTCGGCGCTTTTGCGCATGCACAAAGCATGATTTAGTGCTATTGTGCATGCGCAAGCGCCAAAACCTGGAAGTAAACTGTTCTGGTACTTCCGGGTTTGGTGTGGTGCGCAACCCGAAAACACATAACCTGACACGTCTGTAACCCAAGGTACCACTGTACATTTGAGCTTTCACATTACGTAAAAGCCACTTATAGAAATATGGTGAAATATAGTGCAGCTTTAGTGTTCATTTCCGTGTGTGTGTGTGTGTGTGTGTGTGTGTTTCCCTGGAAGCAAGTATCGCAGAAATGAATGCTTAACTTGTGTTATATTCTGCTATATTTCTGAAAGCTATTTCTACACCGTGTGAAAATCAAAACAGAATGCAGAAATTAACAGTTAGGGAAACATCAAAAAAATGGAATTGTGGTAACTTCTGTGCGAATGCAGAGTGTTCCATCCCTTTGGTCACAGCATGCGGCATTTGCACTGGCAAAGACAGCAGAGTGAGCCGAGCAGGTGAACCTCAAGAGCCCATCTCGAATGCTTAGCAAAACCCTTCCCCATCTGGAACATTAGCAAAGGGCAAGGCACTTCCTTCTGAGTATCTGCAGAGTCTGTCCTATTATCTTGAACTTGCTGGTCTTGGCTTGCCCATGGTATTTAAAGAGCCGGCTGCCCTCCTCTGTGGGCAGTCTCAGTGGCCAGTCTGCTAGGTCTGCATTAAAATCAACTCCTGCAGAGCTCAGCTCAGCAGGAGCTGGCACACAGTGTGCTCTTTAAGTGCCTTTGCTACATACTTTCCAGTTCCCCAAGTTCATTGTTAGAGTCGCATATTGTGAAATTTAAAGGTAGAACAAAGGGGGGGGGGGATATGATGATGAAGAGGTTTAGAATGCATTCTTTTTTATATGAAGCTACAAATAATTAGTCCTCAAACATCAATCTTTTTACTCCATTGGTTCATTGGTTTATGCATATACGAAACTGTCAGCTGTCATATTTTATACATGCACATGATGGCTTTGAATAAGAAAAAAAAAATGAACTTGAGCATTAGTCACTCACAGAGCAGATTTCAGCCTAACATTGTTGGCGGATTTGCCTGATGGAATACTGAACTTCCTGATTGTGAGGTGACACTTATCAAAAAAAAGGAGTTTGCATATATTTCTTTTTTGTTGGCATGCAATTGCCTTTCTTCACACATTCATATTTTAACCCTTGACTTTCAAATTCACAAATACTCAAAACCTGAATGCTGCTGCTTATTCAGTGTTGGTTCTTGGGAATCTAGAACTTGGTTAAATAACACGGAACCGTTGTATAAATTAAAAACATGTATGGCTGTGAATATATGCATTTGCAACTATGACATATATGTGTGAATGTATGGAATAGTCATCCATTTCCCAACTGTCCTAGTATTAGGAGTATGGGGAAGGGATGTCAACTATTAGCGTGAATATTTCTGTCAAAAGTTAACTCAATAATTATGAAATAGAATGGATATGCTTTTTTTTTTTTAAGCAAGAGTCATTAGTTCTCTAGCATAGTAGTTGTTAAACTGTTATTCCACAGACCACTTGAAAATTGCTGGGGGGCTTGGCAGATCACTTAGCGATTTTTTTGCAACAGCACACTGACTGAGCACTGGCAGCTCAACTTATAAGGTATGTTCCCATGTATCAACATTATACATTCTCATGGTATATATGATATTCTTTACCCAACTTTTGCATTTTTGCGAACAAACAGTGCACAAAGTATCTGCATATGCAGCCTTAAGTCTTCAATGTGGGTTTTAAATTGAAGGGATAAGACTAATCTAAACCCAAGATCTGCCATGATGAGTGAGTTTGACTCTGGGCGTAGTAGAACCAGTCTAGATAAAATAGGTAGATGGGTTTTCCATAGAAATCCTCCATGTTTTGCTTATGGGTGGGGGAGAAAAATCAATTTTCTTTGCCTTTTTATGAGATACGACCTAATGCACACTTTTCAAACCAATATGCCAACTGAAATTAAATTATTCTTCAACATTTGCCCTTTTCTGAAAGCTGTGGTGTAGTTGTCTGACCAAAACATTTCTTCAAAAGGGCATATATTAGGAGAAAGTGTGCAAGGCAATGTACATGCTGGTGAAAATGGCATCAACAATTTATTTGCAAGAATGTGTATATTAGTCAAAAACTACATACAAAAACATGTCTATTAGGAAAATGAAACTGATAGGTCTATTCATCTCTAGTTAGACTCTGAATCTGGAATTGAAAACAGCTTTCCACTGCAGTTGAGGGACCCAAATATGTGTTTGTACATCACAATGCACCATGGGATTTGAAGACTACATGGCTGGTTTTGTGCAGATGCTTGGGGAAAAAGTGCTTTGGCACCAAATGGTTAGGAATATCATGGCCAAGTTATGTGTTGGCATGGGAGACGGTAAACCACATATGGAAGAATACAATCACATTGTTTGTTACAATGTCCAACAGTCCAGAGATGAGGCCAGGAGATCATGTAGATTAAAAGTGATGAGTCTGTACCTAATAAACCTACACAGGAAAGGATGGATTCAGAAGGTCCCCCCCCCCTTCTTTTTAGTATGGAAAAAAATCAGCACAAAATCATGAACAGATGTTAATTCCATTTAAGATATAATTGCCAAAGCTTTGGATTAGAGTTCCTGAGCATTCATTCTCTCCTGGGGAAATGGATTTTTTAATCATACGTAAACTTTCCGTGATGGTCTGTAATTAAAGAAGAGCAGCATAGACGGCAGGTAAATCCTAAAGCTATGCAACTTCATCAGCTTGAACCTAATAACCCCAGATTCATGCATAGAGACCTTTAGCAGTGAAATTGTGTGTAGCATATAAATGAAAAATTTCCAAGCATCCTTATAAACAGTCACGTGGCTTGATGCAAATAGGGAGACTGTGGTTATGTTTGAAGTGAGCTGAAAATTTTGCCCAGTTATTTATTTTTTATTTTTAAAGTATTCATTGGGCAGGGTGTGTGAAATAAAGAATACTGGCAGGGGTGAGTGTGTGGAAATTTCGCTGTCTTTTCTGTGAGGATCCCAGAAGTCTTCACTTTTTCTTGACTTTTTAAAAGCTGAAATGACCCGTGTCTCTCAAAGCAATGCAAAGGTGTTTTTTTCCTGCACAGCTTTCTGCTGGCTGCATAACTTGAAATCCTTCAAGAGTGAGGGCATGTCACACCACACTACATTGCTACTGAGGCATTCTGGGAAGTGCTGTTGACAGGAAGCAGCACAAGGCTCTCTGCACAGCCTCTTGCTGACCCTACTTCCTAGCAAGCCTTGGGAGCAATGCCACATGACTTGCGTTATGTTTCATCACTCACAATGCACCCCAGGAAATGCAGCTGGTGGGCCATTAGGGAGAGAGCCATGCTGTGAGACAAGAAATAGGAATAAATATAGAGACCTATTCCATGATCACTGGTTTAGCTTTATTTAATACAATGGGGTCCACCCTAAACACACAGAACATTATGGAGGCATCTCACAGGGGTAAATTGCATACCACAGGTGGAATTCAACATTGAGTTCTTCCAATCATTCCATCAGCATCCAGCATTTCAGCTTGCTCAGTGGAACAATTAACCACTCATCTCTGCCCCCAGAGCCAATTTGGAGGTGGGGGGGGGGGCTCATGAGGGCAGGAGAAGGGGGGCAGTACCATTGCAGCAGCTGCCTCCTGCTAGCGCACCTACTTAGTTCAATCCAGCCCCATAGTCATGATTTTATGAACCTATATCTAACTTATTTATATCATAAACATCACTTTAGTCTTATTCTTTTGCATGATTGGACCAAAAAGATATGTAATGGATATTGGTATGAATTGCATGGGTGCTCTGTGTTGCATTCTCATATTGTTATTTAATCTTATTATAAAAATTGAAATAAAATCATTTATTCTAAAATAAAATAAAAATGTCTGGTCACATTGTGAGGTATGAAGCAACCCCTCAAGATTTTACCCCCCAGGATATTTCTGCCCTCCTTCAGAAAGCAAAATAAAATTCCCTTTTTATGATACAAGGATGAAAATTTCAGCCCAACTTTAGATTATGTACAGACTTGCTCAGCTAGCTTAACAAACAAGGGTTTACAAATCATATTATGGCACTATGGTCTTGATTTATTATGCAGAAGCTTTTCTGATCTAATGTGTGTGTATTTCAGAGTATTATTTGGATGCATAACTGGCACACCCAAACTATTGGCAAACTTCTCCTTACACTGTTTTCCTTTAATTGCCCTGCAAGCTTATCCATGAAAAACAGAGGACTGTAATCAGCATTTCCTTTTCCTCTTTCTTTTTGGTGCCTGCATTTTCAACTTTTCCTCAAAAATAAAATTCCATGTTAGAACTTAAATCAGACACTATGCCTTTTAAAAATAAGAAGTATAAAGAAATATCATTACTTCTTCACTATCCAATGTCTCTACAAAGCCTTCCTTTCCAGCTACTCGCCTTCTCTTAGTCTGTAAAAAGTTGAAAACTATTGAACAGAATTACTCACATGAGTAGGATTCTGGTTCACCTGCCTTCATTTAGAAAATCAGGTACAGTGGTGTCTCAGGTTACAAATGCTTCGGGTTGCAAACACTTTGGGTTACAGACTCCGCTAACCCGGAAGTAGTACCTCGGATTAAGAACTTTACCTCAGGATGAGAACAGAAATCACATGGCGGCAACGGGGGGCTCCCTTAGCTGAAGTAGTACCTCAGGTTAAGAACGGACCTCCAGAACAAATTAAGTTCATAACCTGAGGTACCACTGTATTCTCATTTACAAAATCAGGTATTCTCTCTAAGGAGAATTCCTAAACCTTCATATTATACCATGTGAATTCTTCTCCTTGCTGGCTCTCCATAAAGTGGGGCTACCAGCCACAGTACAGTGGTACCTCGGGTTAAGAACTTAATTCGTTCTGGAGGTACGTTCTCAACCTGAAACTGTTTTTAACCTGAGGTACCACTTTAGCTAATGGGGCCTCCTGCTGCAGCTGCGCCACCGCCACATGATTTCTGTTCCCATCCTGAAGCAAATTTCTTAACCTGAGGTACTATTTCTGGGTTAGCGGAGTCTGTAACCTGAAGCGTCTGTAACCTGAAGCATCTGTAACCTGAAACTGTTTTTAACCTGAGGTACCACTTTAGCTAATGGGGCCTCCTGCTGCAGCTGCGCCACCACCACACGATTTCTGTTCCCATCCTGAAGCAAATTTCTTAACCCGAGGTACTATTTCTGGGTTAGCGGAGTCTGTAACCTGAAGCGTCTGTAACCTGAAGCATCTGTAACCCAAGGTACCACTGTATGTTGCTGAGAACACCACCCCCTTCCCCATCAATTCACGAGTCCCCTCCCCCACAGTCCAATAGAGAAGCCTGTGCTCAGAAACAAGCTGCAAAAGAATGGGTTGAGGGGGTTCTTGCAAGCTGGGTGGATTTTGAAAGGGACCATTCGCTCCTCTTCTTGAGAGAAAAGTAAGCAAAAGTGGATAAAAGCACATAAATGCACTCAGAACAAGTAATGCCCCGTAATGACTAAGCCGAACATCTACAAAATCACTTTGAGATTTATTATTTCCCACTTACATAAGACTCAGCAGGTGGGGCAGGAGGGAACATAGGAACAAGGCAAAGAGAAAGGATTACATCAGCCCAATCTATAAACTGGTTGAGTACCCTATGGTAAAGACTTTATCAAGGGGGAGGAATATAGTGAGGAGTGAACATCTATGAACACCTACTGAAGTAAGTCGTGGAAATGTAATCATGCAAGTGCAGGTTTAACCTAAATCAGCTTTTGTTGTTGTTGTTCTTTAGTCATTTAGTCGTGTCCGACTTTTTGTGATCCCAAGGACCAGAGCACGCCAGGCACTCCTGTCTTCCATGCTGGTAGCTTTGAGAACACTGTCCAACCATCTCGTCCTCTGTCATCCCCTTCTCCTTGTGCCCTCCATCTTTCCCAGCATCAGGGTCTTTTCCAGGGAGTCTTCTCTACTCATGATGTGGCCAAAGTATTGGAGCCTCAGCTTCACGATCTGTCCTTCCAGTGAGCACTCAAGGCTGATTTCCTTAAGAATGGATAGGTTTGATCTTCTTGCAGTCCATGGGACTCTCAAGAGTCTCCTCCAGCACCATAATTCAAAAGCAGCTTACATGCAGCAAATAACTGTGTCATGGACCGGTTTCATGAGTGGGATTAGTCCACATGCTTCCTCCACTTTGCTCCAGCTCAAACCAACTTCAGATTATCCTTGGGACATCATGTCAGAGGACGACAGGTTCATGCTCAGGGTTCTCTGCTTAGTCTCAATCCCTTTCTCCATTGTGAAATCCCACATTGCTGGAGAGTGAGGGTGAAGAAAGTGGCTCAGTAAATGAAGCCAATCTTGCCCGTCTATTTCTACCCAGTTAGGATGCTGTTGGGAAGGGAGAAATCGGAAAATAAATATTAAAAATCTCACTTTACCTCCTGATTGCTTTAGCCGTATGTGCTTTTGATTCACATATTGTTTCAGGAAGTGTGAAATAGGTAGGCATGGATTTCTTCCTCATCCCAACTTGTTCTCTGTTCATAACTAGATTTAACTGTTGGAAACTCCTAGAATTAAGGAAGCAGATGATGCATTAATGTCAGGAGAAATTCCCTAATGGGAAATGCTTTTTGACAGTGACACAGACTGCCTTGGGACATGGTGGGCTTTTCTTCACTGGAATTGTTTAAGCACATGCTGAGCTGCAGAGAGTTGGACTAGAAGACCTCTAAAACACTTTCAACTCTAAAAATCTATGATTCTATAATGAGGCTAACAGGAGTTAAAATGGGGCAAATTTCACCTTTAGATTCAGCTCTCCTCTTTTTGCCTGTATTATTCTTTCAGGTGGAGAAGAATCTTGCAACATTTTTTGATGTACGGAAATATCTGATTCATTCTGACAAGTGTGCGAAGTGGGACTCCTACCATCCTGTTCCACATAACTTACTAAGTCCAGAGTTTGTTGTTTTCAGCACTGGTTGCCATTAATTTTGAGAGTTACCTTGTTCATATTTCTTTGGAGCAAAATCTATCAGAAGAGATGTGGGGGGTGAAAACCCCCAGAAATGGTGGGTGGGATGTGTACAAATGCATTCTTTCAAGTAACAGCTGTCAAATGGGGGAACAATGAGATGTTGAAAGTGAAGATTTTTGATATGACAGGCCTAACCTTATGTGAAGCATCTGTTTCAAATGTCAAGTGCAGAAAACAAAGAAACCTTTTTCCTTGTAATCAGTAGGTGTATTAGCAGCAAAGGAAGATTGCAACCCACCCACTGATGTATGGCCACTATTGACACTATTCCCCATTGTTGCTACAGTTACTTGGTTAGATCCAGAACTTGGATTCTGCTGAAGCTGCAGAAAGGGGGCATAATTTTTGCAATTTCTCCCTTTCACCTGCAAACCACTGTGTCACCATCTGAGAAGCTATCTCAGATGGCTGGGGGACCCTAGGGATGGAGCAGCAGGTGGTACTGGTGACTGGAGGAGAAAGGGGAATTAAGTGAAGGAGGAATTTGTGAAAATCACCAACCTTTCCTGGATCCTGATTCGCTCCACAGATGGAAGCAGCATTTCCATTCATGGAGGTGTAAGTCTGGCTAAAATCTATTGACTTCACAACCTCCAGATTACAAGTTTCCCACAGGCATCTAGTTGGCCACTGTGAGAACCAGATCCTGGACTCAATGGGCTCTTAGCCAGACCTGGTTGGGCTATCTTTATTTTCTTAAGGACAACAGGTGAGCTCTGCTAAATAAGACCAGTTCAGTATCTTCTTTCCCACAGTGACCAACCAAATGCCCCAGAGAACCTAACACATAGGGTATGAGGGCAACAGCTCTCCCCTGGCTGGTCCCACCAACGGATGAACTACCTGTGAATGTGGAGGTTCTGTTTGTCTGCACAGCTAACAGCCATGGATAAATATGTCCTCTTTGAATATGAATAATCCCATTTTAAAATCATGATCCCTAGCACATCTTGAGCCTATCCAGCATCTGAGATCGTCAACAGAATCATTTTCTGGGCGTCCTTCCCTTTGGAACTGAGGCATTCGGGCACTGAGGGAAAAGGCCTTTCCTGTGGTCACACCCTGACTGTTGAGTTACTTTGACAAGGGAGATTATTTGTATGCTGCCCCATAACATTCCCAGGGAGTTCCCAGGGAGCTTACAATATAAAGTAAGAAAACAATATAAATGCAAAATAGGACATAAACCCTGAAAATCAGAGGCTACAAAAACACATTGAAAACAAAGCCTACTGCCCCCCCCCCCGATCCACAAAGTTAAAGCACAGATTTAAAAACTGAGAGGCCCAGATTACATATGTTATTTAAAAAGGAAAGAAAAAAGCTTTTCGTTATCCACTTTCTCCATACCAAGCATAATCTTGTAAAAATGATCATGTACTGACTTTTAGTTTTTCTCTCTCTAAACTAATAAGTCCATATATTATATTTTTTCTTCATAGTGGAGTTGTTTCATTAGCTGCTGTTTCCTGCACTTTGTCCATCTCTGTCATATCCTCTTTGAGATCTTTCAGCTAGAATCAGACACAGTATTCTACGTGTGGTTGATTTATTCATGTGTGCAGAGCTTTAATTTTTAATCCTTTCCTAGGGACTCCTAACATGGAATTCACCTTTTCACAGCTCCTACATGCTGAGTCAAGGGTTTCACTGAGTCAGTGTGCCTGCCTGTATATTCTATGGCACCCCTGAAAATTTTCAATAAATATCCCCCCACAAAAGACAATGCATGAGAGATTTGTTTGCTTTTCCTGCTCAGTTTCTGTTTCTACTGACTTATTCTCTCACATATTGTACATGGCTCTTCACACATTCCCACATTTTATTCTGAACAGAGGAGGGGTGCATAGAGCTCTCTGAGCATGGCAAAGACTGGTGTTGGTACCTTTCCCCCATTGATCGGGGGGACATACCAAGGCCATTTTGTGGCACTTTTAAATGTGGCAGCCATTTTGTGTTCTGATACAAACAAACGGCAGCCATATTGTGACTGGCGCCTAACATTTCTCCATATGTGTCCACTGGCCCCAAATGCTAGGTGATCGCTGATGAAGGTGTTTGGGCAGGATATTTCAGTTTGAACAGATGGTGACAAAAGATGGCTAGGATAATTTAAGAGAGCTGAAGGCTTTGGGGCAGCTCATGGTGCTATACTTTCAAGAGCGAAAGTCACATGAAGAACTTTAAGAGGAAATACAGGACAGGCAAAGCCATAGAGACCTTGAAGGTAGAACAACTAAGTTGTGCCAGAAGCAGAAAGAAAGGAATCCTCTGCAGAGATCTGAGGACATAGCTCCAGTCTTCAGGACACATGTCAAGGTACCCCAAACACAAAACCACTGCTCCAATGAAAGTGTTTCAACACTGTATTTGTCCTTCTTTCCTTCCTTCTTTTTTTTTTGTCCTGCCTTCCCCTCTTTTTTAGAATGCACATCAAAGCTGAGGTGAAGCAACCTGCTCTGGTACCTGGAGCAGCCCTCATCTCAGGGGGCATGGCGCATGTCCCAGGGGGCATTGTGTACCACACGTAGGGGGCTTGGCACACATCCTGGGGGCATAATGTGTGTCCCGGGAGTGTGCTGCATGTCCCGGGGGGTGCACAGCGAGCGGCGCACACCCCGGGGATGCCACCAATCGGGGGTTGGCATTTTGTCACCTCCCTTTGGAATGGTACCCGGAGCAGACACCCCTCGTCCCTCCTCAGAACCCCCCTGCATCAAAGAACAGCTTCTCTTGTGTATCTTTTATTACATCATGGCAATGTCCTGTTGACTGGAACTGCTTGAACAAAGCAGGGTGCTGTAGGGTTGAGATATGCCTCTTGGTGAAAAATAAGGCAAATCTCAAACATGTCTTTAGGCTACCGAGATATGAACATGGGAACTCATTATAGCATACAGTGGTTTTCCTTTCTTTACCTCTCAGCCTGGCTGTGTTCAAAGCTATTACTGCAATTAATACTCAAAGACACAGTCCTGAAATGCCTACATGCTGCATAATAGCTAAGTCAGTGGGAGGCCCTTAATTTTCATTACTGGACGTGGTGGGATTGCCAGGAGAATCTTCATCATACCTCCTGGTAACAGCATGGTGTAGTCACACTGTTGATCAAGTTGGTCAGCATTTCATGGCATCTCAGAAGCTCAGCCAATATCCCAAGAGGCTTGTAAGCGCACAGTCCTTATTTAGCCTACTTTACACATCTGTGAAAATGCTGCATACTCTTGCATATACATAGCAGATGAGTGTAGCAGGAGCATCCTGCTTGCTTGGCCCAAATAATGCCAACTCTTTTGATCAGAGGAAGAGTGTTTCTGTGCAGTTACTGTTCTTCTAGACAATTAGAATCTGCATAAACAGAATTACATAACTATGTTAAAAGATCCACAACTTTAAGAAGTGCTAGAGCTTGATTTTGTCCTCCCCCTTTGCATCCTTTTTCTTCATGGGCCACGTATTTTGAGGTTGTAAACCGAGGTTAGGGACCACCATACTACTGGTTTTTGTAAGCCTCTCTAGGAACGTTTCCTAAAGGGTGAGTAACTGTCTTAAATAAGTGAATAAAACACTAAATTGCCTGAATTTGGAGAGGACCTAGTCAAATTGCTCTCTAAATAAAATATATAAGAACAGACTATTTAGTGTATCAACATATTTCATGTTCAAGCACTTACTTAACAATTAAAAAATAAGAATTTTATTTTTAGTAGGATTCACATTGAGGCCATGACCTCATTTCAGACAAATCCATCTGAAAACTCATAAAGGTTTTTTAGTGGAGATTGTGTGTGTGTGTGTGTGTGTGTGTGTGTGTGTGTGTAAACACATATTAATACATATTTCATGTTAGATTTTGGCTGCTGTAGCTTAGTGAGTTAAGAAATTGGCAGTCAGTATGTGCATGCATGTGTGTGTGTGTGTGTGTGTGTGTGTGTGTGATGTGTGAATAATTGCTATGTTGATATTTCCAAATTTGTTTCATTAGTGACGAATCTTATAAAAGGCCAGAAAAATGTGGAAGCAGCACTTTTTTGAATAAACTAATCAAATTTCAAATTAGATGAGCCAGTGAATTTGTAGCATTTTTTGAGCATGTAAGCTCAGCTACAATGAAGCTTCCCAAACCAACGAAACATCCTACTAGAACAGGAATGGCCAGCTCCCAAGAGACTGCGATCTACGTACTTTCAGAATTAAAATCTGGCAGTGATCTACCCCTGGTTTTTTAGGGCTTCAGTTCAAAGTTCTTGAGCTTTTTTGGGGAGGAGGAGTTTATAGGGGGGGGGTTAAGGTGCAGGCTTCTTGGAGGAGAGGAGTTCCATTTTTGGGGGGGGGGAGGCAAGGGAACTAGGGTTAAGTCACTCACAAAAACATCGCTATGGATGAAAACAGCCACACAGAGGGAGCTCCATCTTCCCTTCATGAGTTAAACAACAATGGAGGACGGGATGAGGGGGTGGGGCAGAAGTCACATTTACCAACGCAGAGGAAAGGGAGCCAGAGATCGACCATGATCTACCAAAACATCGTGGGGATCTACCAGTAGATCACAATCGAACTGTTGGACATCCCTGTATTAGAACATTCCCAAGTCTTCATAAAAGTTGTCCACACCCTGTTCAACAGAGAGGCTGCCACTCTAGCTAAGATTGAGTCAGGCTTGAGGAATCCTCCCACTCCCCCAATGGCACCAAGAAGCAGGGAGGAAACAAGAAAGTTCTTAGTTACGATTTATTCAGTCATAACAGTGAAATACGAAGAAATCCAGTCATTCCTCAATGATAGTATTGCTGGCACTGAGCTCCTCCCTACTTCCCTTCTAACAACGCCACCTGCTTCTACAGCATCCGCCTGTGGTCAACTGTCGCTGTGCTCTTTGTTCTTGCACCCTTATCAAACGTCGTGTTTTGGGAGAACGGGGGTCGGTTATGCTGTCCGGTGATGTGTCAGCTAGCTGCTCTGCCTCCCCTCCTCTTTCTCCCAACACCTCATAACTGCTGTTTGCCTGTCTCTGAGCTGCTATCTTCCTCAAAGCCCTGCTGAAATTCGAGACTGCATTCCTCTTCTATGGAAGCTACAGGAGAATGGGGGGAGGGTGACCTCTACCACTCCTCCTCCTCTTCAGTCCAGTCTGACAGCTTGGCAAAGGGAAAACCAGCCTTTAAAACAGTGTTCTGCACTGAATTGCCAAATCATGTGGCTGCACTGAACAAGCTTAGGATCCAGCCTATGTCCCTCATCTCTGGTATCACCACATCCTATAACACCCCTCTTTGGTGACATCTCTGGTTCTGATGCACCACTGGAATGCCCCTTTCTGGGGTTCTGCATTGACCTCAGCTCAGTTAGCTGAGATGATATAAGCAAGTTACACTGTTGGGGATTTAGCATTAGCTGACCTGGAAAACCATTTTATCCTAAGCTGCTCACACAGGCAGATATTGTCATAGCATTGCACCTTGGTCTCTTTATTCTATGTTTTATCTCCTTTGGGAAAAATGAGGGACATGATTCTGAGCAGGGGGGTGGGGGAGATGGTTAGAAATACAAGGGTATAACAACCACCACTCATCCACCCTCTGCTCACTCTGAAACACCCACAGCTGGTTTACCTGATAAAAAGAAAGTCAGGGGGACCATGGAACTACACATACAATATAGTCCCCCTATATTTTGATGGGCATTTGAAGCTCATTGGAGAAGCAGGCTGCAGAGAGCTTTCAGCACCTTGGACAGTTCTAAAGGGCCCTCCTATGGCAGCTCCAAGAGAAGTTGTCTCTTCAGAGAGCTAAAGCGGCTTATTCATGCTGGCCACATGACCCGGAAGCAGTACACCGGCTCCCTTGGCCAGTAAAGTGAGATGAGTGCTGCAACCCCAGAGCCATCCAAGACTGGACCTAACATTAAGGGTCCCTTTACCCTTTACCTTTACGGCAGCTCCAAGAGAAGTTGTCTCTTCAGAGTGCTAAAGCCAAATGATGCCTTATGTTGACTGACCAAGATTGGAGTACGGTAGGTTCTACCATCTCAGAGGAGCTGGTTTCCTGTTAAAAGGCATGCATATTGTTTTTCATACTTTGACTTCAGTGAGGTTGTGAAGAGACAGATACTGCAGAAGGCACATCATCTAAGTCAGAAAATGGTAAGAAAACGTCAGAAAATGTTAAAATGATATATAATGAAATTCAACCAAGGGGATTTGAGGAAGTCACTTAATAATGTTAACAAGATTTAAACAGGATGTTTGTTTGTTTGTTTGTTTGTTTTGAATTTTTGAAAATTAATTTTATAAATTGAAAAAGAAAGAAAGAAAGAAAGAAAAAGAAAATGGTGACAGGTCTCTGTTCTCTGGCTGGGAGGGCCCTGAATAAAGTGCTGGTTTTTCTCTACAAAGGAAGTAGACTGAACCTCATCTGAAAAAGGGATGAGGAAGGAAACGGGGTGGGGAGGGGGAGAGCAGTGACAGTAGTTACCAGAAAGAATGGGAAGGGCTAGACATTTAAATCAAACAAAATAGGATATAAAAACTCAAATTCCTTTGGCAAGAGCCTCTTACTGTGAAAAGTTCTTAAAACTGTTCAAAATTCAACTTCTTACCTTCAGGCTGATTCAGCCACTCAGAATAGGAAAGCAATGATCAAAAATTGCAAAGTTTTTTGTTTTTGTTTTGTTTTGATAAAACAAGAGTTTTCAAGACTGCTTCCATGGAATGAGCGATCCAACTCTGTAATCATGAACTGTGAAGGGTGGCCTCCTGCCAGGCTGAGAATGCACTCTGTTAATAAATGTCTGTTAATAAATGTTGGGCAAGATCCACACAACACCTCTTCACACACAAATATACCGGGAACTGCAACACCTCTGCAGAAACAATTCCACAGCACTCGCTGAGGCTTTCTTTTCTGGCATGCTTTGGTAAGAACAACTTGCAGACTGGGACTCTGGAGAGGAGAGGGAGGGAGGGATTTTGTAGATCGGATACATATAGTCTTCAACCTAATCATGTGCCCTCTTTTAAGATCAATTGCGAGGAGTGTGGTGTACTGTAGAGGTTAGTGTGTCGAACTAGGGTCTGGGAGACTAAGGTTTGACTCCACACTCAACCATAGAGCTCACTGGGTCAGTCCCCTAATCTACCTCACATGTTTGTTGTGGGGATATGAAGAGGGGGGTACTCCTTGGAGGAAAGGTAGGAGAAATATGAAAATAAATAAATAAATAAATAAATAAATAAATAAATAAATAAATAAATAAATAAAGTTATTGATCAATAGAGATTGGGCCTTTTTAATAGTGATGCTTGTTGTTGTTGTTGTTTAGTCGTTCAGTCCTGTCTGACTCTTCGTGACCCCATGGACCAGAGCACGCCAGGCACTCCTGCCTTCCACTGCCTCCCGCAGTTTGGTCAAACTCATGCTGGTAGCTTCAAGAACACTATCCAACCATCTTGTCCTCTGTCACCCCCTTCTCCTTGTGCCCTCCATCTTTCTCAACACCAGGGTCTTTTCCAGGGAGTCTTCTCTTCTCATGAGGTGGCCAAAGTATTGGAGTCTCAGCTTCAGGATCTGTCCTTCCAGTGAGCACTCAGGGCTGATTTCCTTCAGAATGGATAGGTTTGATCTTCTTGCAGTCCATGGGACTCTCAAGAGTCTCCTCCAGCACCCTCATTCAAAAGCATCAATTCTTCGGCGATCAGCCTTCTTTATGGTCCAGCTCTCACTTCCATACATCACTAATAGTGACACTTACCCTATGGAATTACCCTCTGAAAGATATGTACCAGGCTACATTGGTTCAAGTATTCTGGAAAGTATTAAAAATTCATCTGTTTTTCCCTGGATTTCGATTGAAGATTTAATTGTACATCCTGCAGCTGGACTTCTTAATTGCATTTTTTTAAAAAATGTACTTTGCTCAGTCTCATTTAACTTTATTTACAGTTTAATGATCTTTGGTTTGTTGTCCTGTATTACACTTCTTCTTTTACATGAGAGGCACACTGTCTTTATATCTTTTTGATGATGGAAGTATGAAGAAAGCATTTTAAATAAATCCTAGGATGTAAGCAGTGCCAAACATATTGCAGTAATATGCACCCATACATGCATATTTGTAGGCTAGCTGGAAAAGGAATTGGTGGGGAGGTATATGATGAGCTCTTCCTGTGATGGATTGTGCCCAGAGACATTATTTTTCCCAAATTCAATTTTGCCCTGAGGGCAGGCTTTATATCATTTCATGTGTGCTGCGTTTCAATATTCCCCTTTATTATGCAACAGAATGCTACTCTTTCAGTATAGGTAGGCTGCTGTTTCCTCACTCCCTTGTTATTATGAAAGCACATTGGATAAGGGATTCAAAATGGAATTCTAGCCAACAATCCCAATTCCTCCCTTTTATGCTGATTAAAGATGCCAGCTGGACGCCACTTCCTCCTGCATAAACTGAACATATGTTCATAGTCTTTTTCTGAGTGGGAGAAGGGTTACTGCAGAAAATTTACCAACAAATCCCTTGCTTTTCAGCTAGAAAACAGACACAACTGCATTGCAAGGCACTTAAAGCTTCTCCCATGAGTCAAATTGCAGTCATTATTATTATTTTATGTTTTTAAAGGAGAGGCTGAGTTTTGTTGAGACTGTGGAGGAGGACAAAAGGTTTACACCCTGCATCTATGAATGCTGCAAGCCCAATCTGCATTGATGGCAAATGACACTTACCTTCAGTTCTATAATGCAGGGATAGCCACCGTAGTGCCCTCTAGAAATTGCAGGATAATAACTCTCACCATTCCTCACCATGTTCATGAAACATGCTGTGTTGTATATTATTTATCTGTGTCTCATTCATTCATCTTTTCATTTATTCATAATGCATTTTAATTGCCTTTTAGATGGTCACAAACTGCTTTAATATTCACTGAGAATAAATAGTAATAGTAATAGTAGTAATAGTAGTAGTAGTAGCAGCAGCAGCAGCAGCAGCAGTAATAATAATAATAATAATAATAATAATAATAATAATAATAATATACCACCTTTGGCCATGTCCTGTCAAGGAGAAAGATGGGATAATAATATGAGTAAAGCCATTGGCCCATTGAGTTTAGAGCTGCCTACTTTGACTGGAAACAGCTCAGCAAGAGTTCAGGCAGAAATTTCCCTAGCTCTATTACCAAAGTCCTATTGGAGATACAAAGCTTTAACTGGAGTTGTCAGGTATGCCAGCAGGATAGGCTCACTCTCTTCCAAAGAGAGGTCCTTCCTCTCTTAAGGCATGTAGCTGTATACCAAGAAGACATTTTTAAAATGTTACATGCCTAGAATTAATCATCATCTGAATGCTTGCAATTTTACAGCTGGGACAAGCATCGGGCATGCAAAGAGAACTCACAATGATAAAGTTGATTCTGAAGAATGATGAAGTTGTTAATTCTATTTTTTTGTAGTGGGCAGGGAGAATCCTGATTGTCCTGAATGACATGTTCCCATGGACCTAGTGACTGATGCTCGATGCCATAATCTCAGACAATTTATGTGACTATTTCTTTGTCACACCATGGTAAACTTGGAACCCATTTCGGATGAGCTTATTCACGCTATCTGAATTCCATGAGTTTCTAAGTTACATTCTAACAGGTCATTTTTAAGCTCAAGGGATTAAAACCAGCTGACACTTTCTGGGGTCAGCCAATCTTCTTGCTTGTATAAAACTAATAGGAAGAATTTTGAGCTGGTGGTAAGTGGTTCTTATAACGTATCTCCAAGCTGAGCCAACGTGGTAAAGGAAAGCAGAATAAACAAGCCTTATATACATATATATTCAATTCTCAATATTACTATTTTTAAAAAATCCACAGTGTTTACATCTGACACGATCAATATCTCTTTGCTACTTATTTCCGCACTGCCTGGTGTATCATGCCCGTTCAATAGGTCTAGACAGTCAAATGAAATGGGCAATTCTTTTCAGAACAGCTAATTTTCACTATGTCTAGGATAGTTGTTGTCTGTTCAGTGACAGCATCATTGACTGACACCTCACCTGGACATCTTGCACAAACATTGCCTCTCTTAGAAATAGAAACTTGAGAGGGGCATGTCTTATTGATTTTTATTTTTATTTTAGTTGCCACACACATCTACTTTTGTTATCTTCTCAGGGCAGACTGTGTCTCCTTCAAATCCCTCTTGTGCTCCTTCTTTCTTCAATGTAATGTTTGACAAAGAAGGCCAAATGAGTTTTAAGATCCTCTTTTAGAGCAAAATCAAACTTCTCCAAAGTCAGTGAATATGCCGCCAGTGCTTAAAGGACTAGTTGGATCTGCTTGTCTCGGTGTTCCCGCCCTCTGCCAGCTCAAAAAATCAATTTCTTAATTAACATAACCACTTTCTCTCCTGATGTCCCTTCAGGCTGAGCAAGTCTAAACCGGCCAGGTAGAAAACCAGCCTTTAAGATAGCATCCTTTTTGCCATCTTAACTTACTGGACTTTTAACCAGTATCAGGTGGGCATCTTCTGATTATAGGGCAGCAGTAGGTTTGCCTCTCTTTTTTTCTAAATTATTTAGAGCTCATATGCCTAGTTTGGAAACAATCTCATATATGTGTTGATAGATTAATATATATATATATACACATACATACAGTGGTGCCCCGCAAGACGAATGCCTCGCAAGACGAAAAACCCGCTAGACGAAAGGGTTTTCCATTTTTCGATGCGCTTCGCAAGACGAATTTCCCTATGGGCTTGCTTCGCAAGACAAAAACGTCTTGCGAGTCTTGCGATTTTTTTCGCTCCCCCCCCCCTTTTTCTAAGCCGCTAAGCCGCTAATAGCCTTTTAGTCGCTAAGCCTTTAATAGCCGCTAAGCCGCTAAACCGCTAATAGCGCTAATCCGCTAAGCCGCTAATAGGGTTGCTTCGCAAGACGAAAAAACCGCTAGACGAAGAGACTCACGGAACGGATTATTTTCGTCTTGCGAGGCACCACTGTATACACACACACACACACACACACACACACATTTTATTTCTAGTTTTAATGATTTGTATTACTAATCATGTTGGGTATCTTCTTTTGCCAGAATATTGTTCTGAAGTCTTGTGTTCAATAACTTATTTGTCACTCTTTTGCATTTAATCTTATGCTCTAAAGGGCATTGATCCATTTGTAAGTTATAGCTCTGCCTTCTATATAACGTTCACATTACCCAGGCATCATTCGACAATGAAAGAACAGATGAAACTCATCCATCACAAATTTACATTTATCAGAAGTTTAAAAATAAAAGCGGCAGATGTTGCAATATATAAAAGGAGGGTGAACTAGGTAAAAATAAATGCACACATATGGAAACAGGTTTTTTTTCCCCCCCAAAAAACGAAGCAAAGGAATATTTCATTACCCCTTCACTTTGTGACTATATTCACAAACTTTGAAAAAGAGAAACTGTCAATTCCATAGCGTTAACATAGAAAGGCAGGGAATGTCTTTCCTTGATTCATTAATAAGTCATTGGCCACAAATTAGTAGGGCTGTGTGCTGGATTCGGCCAAGGTCCATATCCTATGCCAAACTTGTCTTATTTGGAGGGATTGCTGTAGATTGGGTTGGATGACCCAGAGTGATCAGGGCCTGTCAAAGGCCGGGGCATCAGGCAGAAGGGAGAGGCAAGCAGTGGGTGGGAAAAACTCACAAAAAGGCTAAGGCCTACTTGGCAAGAGAGGGTTGGAGGGTGATCAGGGTAGGCGAGTATCCCCAGCAGGGGTGGCAGCCTCTAATCAGAGTATATTGGGGTAAAGCAAGCAGTGGCAGTACAGGTAATAATAATAATAATAATAATAATAATAATAATAATAATAATAATAATAATAATTTATTTATTTATTACTTATACCCTGCCCATCTGGATGGCTTTCCCCAGCCACTCTGGGCAGCACCCAACAGAATATTAAAAACACGATAAAACATCAAACATTAAAAACTTTCCTAAACAGGGTTGCCTTCAGATGTCTTCTAAAAGTCAGATAGTTGTTTATTTCTTTGACATCTGATGGGAGGGTGTTCCACAGGGCGGGAGCCACTACTGAGAAGCCCTCTGCCTGGTTCCCTGCAGCCTCACTTCTCACAGTGAGGGAACTGCCCTTGGTGCTGGACCTCAGTGTCCGGGCAGAATGCTGGGGGTGAAGATGCTTCTTCAGGTATACTGGGCTGAGGCCATTTAGACCTTTAAAGGTCACCACCAACACTATGCAATGTGCTCGGAAACATCCTGGGAGCCAATGTAGGTGTTATATGATCTCAACGGCCACTTCCAGCCACCAGCTGCCACATTTTGGATTAATTGTAGTTTCTGGGTCACCTTCAAATGTAGCCCCACATAGAGTGCATTGCAATAGTCCAAGCAGGAGATAGCCAGAGCGTACACCACTCTGGCAAGACAGTCCACAGGCAGGTAGGGTCTCAGCCTGCGTAGCAGATGGAGCTGGTAGACTGCTGCCCTGGACACAGAATTGATTGTGAGAATCACTGTGGAGAAGGAGTGTTGGAGATGCTGTTAGAATCCCCTCCATGCCTCTGGTGTAGAGAAATGCTGGGTGAGAGACATTGCATAACCCACCATATATTTAAAGCACTTATGTTTTTTGGCTCCAGGTACTGTAGGGACTGTAGGGACACGGGTGGTGCTGTGGGTTAAACCACAGAGCCTAGGACTTGCCGATCAGAAGGTCAGCGGTTTGAATCCCTGCAATGGGGTGAGCTCCCGTTGCTCTGTTCCAGCTCCTGCCAACCTAGCAGTTCGAAAGCACGTCAAAGTGCAGGTAGATAAATAGGTACAGCTCCGGTGGGAAGGTAAACGGTGTTTCCGTGCACCACTCTGGTTCGCCAGAAGCGATTTAGTCATGCTGGTCACATGACCCGGAAGCTGTGCGCTGGCTCCCTCGGCCAGTAAAGAGAGATGAGCGCCGCAACCCCAGAGTCGGCCACGACTGGACCTAATGGTCAGGGGTCCCTTTACCTTTACTGTAGTTTGTTAAGTGTGCAATATTTTAAAGAATGTTGTCCCTCCCAAATTCTTGAGATATCTTCTCCCTGCACCCTGCCACCCAGCAACCCAACATCATGGGAAATTAATGGCCCTGCAAAAGTATGAGATCTTCTGCATAGCGATGGGGAAAGAATTTGGTTTGGCTCACATTTTCATGCCTTCCTACCTAATTCAGATTCCTTGAAAAAATATGCTAATTTGAAACACAGCTATCCTTCATTATTTGCACTTCCCTGAACTTAGCAATGTGGTTTCCCAACCAAAAATTGCATGCAAAAATGTGTATAGTCAGTGTAATGCACATTAAAGTGCTGATGACTTTTCAAAAGGACTTCTTTTTTAAAAAAATAAATAAACAAATAAATCACAAACTGATCAGGAAATGTGGCAAGTTGAACCCAAAATGGGATATTGGGAGAACATGAAATCAACAGATTTCTCCATCTCTCATTCTGTCTGTAATTAACCTTGGCTTCTTTAGGTTTGGGCAAACAAGGAGCTGCAGTTACCATATTTTTCCGTGTACAAGACAAGATTTTTTATTATTAAAAAATGATAAAAAACTGGGGGTCATCTTAAACACAGATAGTGCAGAGGTGGGACGGGCGATTGGTGACTGCCATGAGCAGGAGATTGTCAGCGGCATTTGGGCGGGTGATTGGTGGTTGCGGCAAGGTCTGTTGGTGATGTGGCTGCTGCGGAAATTGGGTGGGTGATTGGCGGCTGCTGGCGGCGAGTGGGGGATGATTGGTGGCTTCTTTGATGCGTGAGATTGACAGCTGTGGTCAGGTGGGTGAGTGATTGTTGTTGGGATACTGCCAGGGAGATAACGTCCATCTGGCCCCAAGCCGGCTGCCGGACATCCATCTGCCTCCCGTAGTCACGCAGTCACGCAGTATCATTTAGCGACACGAAGCCTTTGGATCCACATTCCTAGGCTGGTGCACACTCTTTCAGCAGACTCCACACAGCAAAAGATGCACAGCAGGAGAGTATATTTACAGTTTATTTAGCGTTGAACAGAACAAAGGGAAAACATGACCGTTCTGAGTCAGTGACTCCGACCGACTGAAATCGAAAGGAAACAGCAAAGATAAACATCCTGTAACAGGAAATACGCAGACTCTGTGACTCACAAGCCTGCTCTCTCTTAAGGTGGAACGGAAATATCCTAACATCCTCCCCCTTTCCGTGTAACCTGTAGTACCTGTGGTTCACTCAATTGCAACCTTTGTACATAAACCTTTAGTTGTTCTTTGTTAACAACCTTAGACAACAGATCAGCAGGAATTTCATTTCCTGCCATGTAGGACACCCGAATCAGTCCCTTCTGAATACACTCTCTTGCACGATGTAGCTTAATCTGCAAGTACTTGGTTCTTTGCTTGCAACTCTCGGAGTTCAGCAAAGCCAAACACGATCTATTGTCTTGATACACTTGTATAGGACATTTCACAGAAACCCCGATGTCCTTAAACAGTTGCATCAACCATTCACAATCCATGAGTGAAAATGACAGAGCATTGAGTTCTGCTTCACAGGAACTTAGGCTCACTGTTGTTTGCTTCTTGCACAACCAGTCAAACAGGCAGTGGTTGTACATGTAGCATACTCCAGAAGTGCTTGTACCATCTGTGGTGTCACTTCCAAAACTTGCATCTGCAAAGATTTCAAGACCTCCAGTCTTCTGACTGGTGAACCTCAGCCTGTAGTGCATAGTCCCTTTCAAATAGCGGGCTATGCGCTTCAGAGCTTTCCAATCCTGAACCGTAGGATTGTTGGCATGTCTGCTAAGCAGATTACAGCTTACAGCTATGTCAGGTCTTGAACATCTGGCAATGAAATTCAGCTTGCCTAGAACGCATCTGTATAGCGTTGTGTCAGAAAACGCTTCAGCAGTACTGTCTACCTGGTAACCTGTCACCATCGGTGTGTCTGCTGGGTTTGCATCAACCAAATTCAACCTGGTTAATACATCAGCAATTTTCTGTGTTTGGTGTACCAGAAAATTACCTGCTTGGTCCTTCTCCACCTGCAGAGAAAGATAGTTGGATACCTCACCAAGATCCTTCATGTCAAAGTGCTCCTTCAGCTGAGCTAGGGTGCTTTGATAGAAAGCCTGATTCTTCCAAAACATCAGAAGATCATCAACAAAACATAAACAATACAGTTTGTTTTGCCCCTCCTCCTTGACAAACACGCATGGATCAGCTTTGCCCTGGTGAAAACCTAGAGAAAGCAACGTTTCAGTGAGTTTTGTGTTCCAACACCTAGCACTCTGCTTGAGACCATATAAGGATTTCCGCAGTTTACAGACCATTCCCTTCTGTATCTGCATCCCGTCAGGTGGAAGCATAAACAGCTCCTCGTTCAAAATCCCGTACAAAAAAGCTGTATTAATGTCATGATGAGAAACATGCAGCTTCTCCTCCGCAGCGATCTTGAGCATCAGCCGAATGCTCTCATATTTGACTGTGGGTGAGTAGGTCTCGTGGTAATCCTGTCCTGGTACCTGTGAAAAACCTCTGGCAACCAATCTGGCTTTGTGTCTGACTACCTTGCCATTCTGGTCTGTCTTGGCCTTGAAGACCCATTTGCTGCCAACCAGTCTCATACCTGGAACTACCGGTACCAGTTCCCAAGTTTGGTTCCTGTTCAAGGAATCAACTTCAGCCTTCATGGCATTAAGCCAAGGCTCAGCATCTTTAGAGGTTAACTCCTGAACCTCTTTGAAGCTTGAAGGTTCCCACACCTTCTCTGAGCTACTAAGAACAGCAGTTGCAGTCTTAGCAAACTCATCAGCAAATCTCTTAGGAGGTCTGCCTTTGGTCGCTCTTTCAGACCTACGTACTAGACGCAAGTCTTCTGGACTCATCTCCTCTTTCTTAGGAGAAAAATGACCAATGGTGAACAGTGGTTCTTCCAGTTCATTGTCAGACGCATCAGATGGTCTGACTGAGGCCTTTGCACTCTTGTAGTCTGCTGTGTCATCACTCTCACTGACATCAGCAGCAGCGCCGCCCACTGAACTGGAATCCGAACTCTGATCATCATCATCATCATCATCATCATCATCATCATCATCCTCAGCAGCTTCCTCAGCTTTAGCTGCTTGCTTGACATCACCTTCATCCTCCTCTGGGTAACTCTGGAAAATTCCCACATTTTCCCCCCACTTAGGATTGTACTCAACACTCCTTGTGAACTTTATGGATTTAGAGTCAGTCATCCATACCCTGTATGCACCTTTTTCGTACCCCATGAACAAACCATGTGCCCCACGCTTCCCAAGCTTGTTGGTTTGTGGGGTGTGTACCCACATGTCAGAACCAAAAATTCTCATGTGTTTGGTGTTGGGTTTCTTGCCAAACATCTTCTCATAGGGGGTACAACCAATGGGTGATGACAATCTGCGATTATAGGAGTAAACCAGATTCCCCAAAGCCTCCCCCCAAAACTTATCAGGGAGATTGGCATCATGCAACAAGGTTTTCATTCCTTGCAGCAATGTCTGATTTGCTCTCTCCGCAAGCCCATTCATCCATGGCGATCTGGGGGTTGACATGTCATGCTGGATTCCCTTCTCAGTCAGGAAAGCTTCAAACTGCTGAGAAGTGAATTCCCCACCTCGATCGGAAAACAGACAGGAAATACGTTTACCGTGCACATTCTCCAACCAAGCACAGAATGCTTTGAACCTAGGAAACGCTTGCGATTTCTGTTCGAGCAAAAACACATGAATGTACCTAGAAAAAGAATCAATTAGAACCATGAAGAACCTTGCTCCTCCTAAAGAGGGCGTAAGTGGCCCAACTAGGTCTGCGTGCACTAGCTGGTAGGGCTTGGAAGCCTGCCTGCTAGACTCTTTGCCTTTTGGAGCAACCTTCACCTTGTTCTCTGCACAAGATACACATTTCATGTGAAATTTACAGGGTTTGATGTTCAAACCCTCAACCACCTCTGGCATCTTGGCCAGTGCCTTCCAAGAGAGGTGACCAAACCTTCGATGCGCTTCATGAATGCAACCTGCATGAAGAACTTTGTTAGTTTGTGCAACACAACAAGAATCAGCATTAGATACAACAGCAGTGTCCTCATAAGTTATATGGAACAAACCATCCATAAACTTTGCATGCAAATAGTCCTCTTTGCCTTTACTGATGACACAGACGCTCCTCTTGAAGGAAATCTGAAAACCACGTCCAGTAAGCTGCGGGACGCTCAACAAATTGCTTGCAGCTCCAGGAACATACAGAACATTACTGATGGTTGTATGCAAACTTGCAAGTTTCACAGTCCCTTCTCCTGCAATTTGCAACGTCCTTCCATCAGCCAGGTGGATCTCACCTTCCTGAGGCTTGAAGGAGATAAACAGGTGGCGATCCTTCGAAATATGGCGGCTGGCACCTGAATCGATAATAAACCTGCCTTTGGCTGTTGGAGCAGTCTTTACAGCAAGCAAACCCTTGTTTTCCACTGACTTGGGCTTTTGCAGCTTGCCCCCCTGCTGCTCCTGGCCAGCAGACGTGCCTTTAGCCTTTGGTGAAGCTGTGCCAGCAGACATAGCCTTGTCTTCCACTGGCGTGGGCTTTTGCAGCTTGCCCCCCTGCTTCTGATCAGCAGACGTGCCTTTAGCCTTTGGTGAAGCAGTGCCAGCTAACAAAGCCTTGTTTTCCACTGGCGCGGGCTCTTCACCCCCCTTCTGCTTCGGGCCATCTGCAGACGCCTGTTTACCTTTGCCTTTCCGGCCTCTGCAAAGGCGATGACCTTGGTTCTCACGAGAAACAGAGCTCTCAGCTGCCGACTCCTTGGCTCCCTCTGGAGGCTGGAATGCTGCCTGGGATGACATCACAGTCTGCTCCCCCTGCAGCTTGCAACCGGTGCCCTCAGCATCCCTGCATTCACTCGCATTCTGGGAAACAGCCAGGACCTCCGATGCAGTCAAACTCTGGGCTGGGATGACTGACTTGTGAGCTTTCATCAAAGCATACCACATTCCACGTGCAGTGGTGTTGCCAGCCAGCGTCTTAATTTCCTCAAGAGATACGGATAAGACTATTACGTCAATCGCCTTCGAATCATCGGCTTTCCATCTCTCTGTCAGAGGAACTGGGGGGGCCTCACTCACGGTATGCCACACCCTAAACTGACGCAGCAAACTCTCACACCATTTTGCCCAGGTTTCATAATTCTGCCCATGTAACTTAAGGCATTCAGCATTTGCCTCAGAAGCTTGGAAAAACCCCATTTCCAGCTTTCTACTTGAGCCGTGAGCCTTTATGCCTTCTTATCTCGGCAGCTCATTAATCACGATGCCTTTTGGCTCGGCTCCCAGGCCAATTAAGCCTTGCCGGAGTTCAAAGGCTCCTTGTTGAGGTAAACAGAAAAGCCTCCGCTCTCGCTGCTTTCGCTTTTCACATGCCTCTCAAACGCAGTCTGTTGCAGCTTTACTCTCCTGTAGGTGCTGTGAATCTGGGCCCGAAACCTTGTTGTTGGGATACTGCCAGGGAGATAACGTCCATCTGGCCCCAAGCCGGCTGCCGGACATCCATCTGCCTCCCGTAGTCACGCAGTCACGCAGTATCATTTAGCGACACGAAGCCTTTGGATCCACATTCCTAGGCTGGTGCACACTCTTTCAGCAGACTCCACACAGCAAAAGATGCACAGCAGGAGAGTATATTTACAGTTTATTTAGCGTTGAACAGAACAAAGGGAAAACATGACCGTTCTGAGTCAGTGACTCCGACCGACTGAAATCGAAAGGAAACAGCAAAGATAAACATCCTGTAACAGGAAATACGCAGACTCTGTGACTCACAAGCCTGCTCTCTCTTAAGGTGGAACGGAAATATCCTAACAATTGTCAGCATTTCTCACCAAGAAAAGCTCAACAACTCTGGGCAATCTCCCCCCCATTTCCTCAATTTGGAATCCGCAAAAATAGGGGTTGTCTTATACACGGGGACATGTTATACACGGAAAAATACAGTAGTTGGAAAAGGAAGCAAAAGCTTCCCATTTCCTCCTCACAGTTGTGTCACAGGAAAAGTGAGGAGCACATGAATCCCAGGCTAATGCGCATTATGTTCAAATATAGTACAACATTACATACAAAGCATCCCAAGCTGGTGAATTAACTTCAGGCACTTATTAATATGAAAATATATATAACCAATGATGAACCCAAACCCACTATGATTCAACCCAAACCATTAAATTGCTTCTCATGAAATATGCTTTTTTCCCCTTTGAGATTTTCCAAAGTACAGAACAAAGGGGGGGAATTGTGGTTGCACCAAAATAAAATAAAATAAAAGCCTTTATGCATTGTCTTTAATAGAGTCCCTGTAAAGATTCATAAATGCATGAATGTCAGGCTGAAATATCACACTGATTATATATAATAGGAAATCACATTGTGGCAGCTTACAGATTTTTTTTAAAAAAGGTATCTAACACCATTGCACCTTGCTAATAACTCATTCCGACTCTTGAGTGTTACTTTAGCTATTGAATCCTGGTTCTCTGCCTGAATATTAAAGACTTGTTAAACAGACATTTACAGACAAAAGAAATTCACCATGTGTTTCTGCATTACCAAGCATGATATTAATATTCTACTGGTGAGCTACTGAATAAAAAGCAAGGCCTGTTAGGAGCTCAAAATGCTAAAACTATGTCTTCATTGACTGTAACTGCATACTAAAAGCCTTGCTCCATCATACAGGAGAGAGGAAAGTTCACAATCCATTACAATATGGCAACTGTTTGAATTTAAGGCAGTCGCGTCGAGTTCCTAAAATTAATTAAAATCTTGTGCGCGCTAGAGGAAACAGCCGCGGCAACAACAACAACAAGAGTGCAACCACAGCTCCACCTACGTAGCCCCGTGGTGCTCTCTCTCTCATGAAATTAAAGTTTGCATTAGCTTTCAGATTTGATTAATCAGTGTTCAAAGGGTTTTATTTATGCAATGGCTGAAGAGATCAGGTTGAATTAAATTCAGAGGAGCTTTTCCAACTTTCCATTCTTCCCTGTGGCAACCTGGCCTTTACCCCTGATATCAGCTGAGCCATAATGGTCAACTTTAGTTTTGTAATCAGACTACTTCACCTATTTTGCAGACAGTATAAATAAAAGGAGAAAGTACAATTGCCCGGGGAATGATTAGATAGTGGATGGTGATAGTTGCCTTATTATTCATTCTTACTTAGCAAATACCTATAGAAATACCTTTAGAAACCAGTTAGTATTGGTGTCTCAACTTTCACTCAACTTTCTGCTTTAATCTTCCCCTGTATTTTCACATCATATCAGCCTCATAATAAGGGTGAAAGGGTACAAGGGGATACAAGAGTTTTGTGATCCAATTTCAATGTCTTTATATTTCTTTAAAAACTAGTCATGGAGTGGCCAAATTGCATCCAGACCAAGGCTTTTCTTCAGCCAAAACTTGCCAGAACTCAGTTCTGACACCTCTCAGGTGAGCACCTTTGCCATGAGATTCCAGCATCTCCTTTTCTATAAAAATAGCACTGATCTAGACCATAGTGCTGTGGGTTAAACTACAGAGCCTAGGGCTTGCCGATCAGAAGGTCGGCGGTTCGAATCCCTATGACGGGGTGAGCTCCCGTAGCTCGGTCCCTGCTCCTGCCAACCTAGCAGTTCAAAAGCATGTCAAAGTGCAAGTAGATAAATAGGTACTGCTCTGGCGAGAAGGTAAACGGCGTTTCCGTGCACTGCTCTGGTTCACCAGAAGCGGCTTAGTGATGCTGGCCACATGACCCTGAAGCTGTACGCCGGCTCCCTTGGCCAATAAAGTGAGATGAGCGCCGCAACCCCAGAGTCAGTCACGACTGGACCTAATGGTCAGGGGTCCCTTTACCTTTACCTTAGACCATAGCAGTAGTGAGGTGGGTTGGGTAAGCCTTTCTCCATTTTCTTGATATAAATCTTTGCCTCCCACCCCACCATCTTTTCCTGCCCACTAGGGAAAAGGTGTGTTTATTTATGATGAGGCAAATAGCAACTTGAGATGCCCCATTTAGATGTGGAAAATGGGTAGGGATCTCATCCTCACAGCACTATGTCCAGACGTAATCTGAGACTCACTTGGCTGGTTTTACAATACTTTGTTTAACTTAGCCCTAGCAGTCTCAAATTCTTAAATTTAGCATTCCTTTCCTATTTTCTCTGTGATCACAGTCTTGTAAACAATGCACTCACAGTGTTGCTGTTGTTAGCTATGGAAAGAGAATCCTCCTAGTTTTCAATACTGTGGACTTCGTGTACAAATGATGAATCATAGAATCATAGAGTTGGAATAGACCACAAGGGCCATCGAGTCCAACCCCCTGCCAAGCAGGAAACACCATCAGAGCACTCCTGACATATGGTTGTCAAGCCTCTGCTTAAAGACCTCCAAAGAAGGAGACTCCAGCACACTCCTTGGCAGCAAATTCCACTGTCGAACAGCTCTTACTGTCAGGAAGTTCTTCCTAATGTTTAGGTGGAATCTTCTTTCTTGTTGTTTGGATCCATTGCAAGAAAGAAGATTCCACCAAAACATTAGGAAAATTTTAAAAGAAATCCCCACATGTTGTTGGAGTGCAACAGAACGTATTGATTCACTCATTCTGCCTCTTTCCACTCTGACAATTCTATAATATCCTTTGAATCCCATAGGTGGGGTGTCAACCCAGATCTAAGTCTAAAACACTGCCAAGTACATTGAATACTGGCTCTTACAAATATACATTCATTTTTAGACCTGAGCCAAAACTGTTCATCATTTTCAGCAAACCCTTTCAGCAGTGCCAAAAATAAAACATAATCTCAAAAAAAAAAAAAAAACCTCACATTTTTGTGAGGTGTTACTGCTTTCTGAATTCCCTGAGAAAATGTTAACATATTAGTTTAAACTACTCTCACTATTATTGGTTGGTAGTCAACTGACACTGGTCATTATTTTCTTTAGTGACATCATCACACCCTACATTTCATTACATGGATATGGATTGAAACTAATTAAATATTGGCACTAACAAAATATTCACACCACACCCTCAACACCTTTTAAAAAAATATTAATGCAATTCTGTTCCACTGTAATATCTAGTTTTCCCCAAACCTGAAACTGTAAAATATTTAGTACATCCTGACTCAGCCTTGCTTGAAAATCCCTACTGGACTTTGGTTACTTCTCCAGTTCTGCAAGTCTTTTACTGAGTGTGTACAGTGGAACCTTGGGTTACATACGCTTCAGGTTACATACGCTTCAGGTTACAGACTCCGCTAACCCAGAAATAGTACCTCGGGTTAAGAACTTTGCTTCAGGATGAGAACAGAAATCGTGTGGCGGTGGCGCAGCTGCAGCAGGAGGTCCCATTAGCTAAAGTGGTGCTTCAGGTTAAGAACAGTTTCAGGTTAAGAACGGACCTCCGGAACGAATTAAGTGTGTAACCAGAGGTACCACTGTATTACAGAACAAGATTTTAAAATGTCACATTTAGCTTTAATTTACAGTGGAAAACTTTAGTAGGCAGTCATTTTACACTGAAAATAGTAGCTAACAATGGACAAATGAAGTATATGACAGATTTTTTTTCTTTCTCTGAAAAGACATAAAGTATAGAAAACATTATTTTAACTAAGATTCATATTTTTTCTTGAGAGAAAGTAATAAAACATGCTGATTTTAGCAATGACTCACTGACGTACCTCATTGTTGAGTACTGATGTCTATATTAACTTTTCATGCACAATGATTTGCAAACTTCTGCCTCAGTGAACCCTTTCTTCACTTACAACTCTGTCAACAAGCCCCTATATGTTGTTGGGTTAAAAGGAAGGCACGAATCAAGTGACTCTCTTCCTTGTCTACATAAGAGTAAGAAAAAACAAACAAACAAACATATTTGCTATTCAGAATGCCCTAGACTTATTTCCAGAAATGTAAAGCCATCTCTGATATCATCATTATAGGTGGGTGGGTGTTTTTATAATAAGGTAGACATTCAGCCTGATATAAATAGCATATAATGGTTAGTATAAAGAGCTTCTACAATTATAGGACCATACTTCTCAAGGGAACACTACTGCTGGAACAAAAGGCGAGAAGCTTGCCTTCTTGGCAAATTCAGCTATCCCTTAGCAGATATTGGTTTTCAGCTTGTCCTCTTGTAGAGTTTTCGTGATTAAAGTGCAGGTTAGTTTTTTGGCTACTGTAGATGAGAAAACACAGACATGTTTATGCCTTGCTGTCTTCAGATGTGTACTGTTCTTGGAGGAATATGGCCAACGAAGCTGGGATGGGGCAGGAATGCATTGGTTCAGAGTTGCAGGGGCTTGAAGATCCATTCATATTTCTGCAGCAGGGTCCCGGAATTTCACCAGTGAATCTCTATAGCAGTACAGATACCTGAACTTGGGTTTCACCACTCCGTAATATGCCATCTAACCATTATGTCACATTCACTCTCTCCTTTAGATCAGAAACAAATGATCCATGGGATATCAATGGCAGATGTGTACATAATTTCTAAATGCTCCTTGAAGCAAAGCTCTTTTTCCCCTCTGCCTGGAAATGGGTAGCTGGAAGAAGGTAACGCTTGTGTGCTCCATAGTTCAGTAATGTAAAACATTCACAGATAGTTAAATCCATTTGAGACAACTGTCCACGATACATCTTCTCACACTGGCATTCTATGCCATTCCCTGTCAGATTCTTTTAATCCTGTCTCTCTAGTTTGAGAAATCGTATGATTGGGTGCAGGGGGAGCGAAGGAAAAATAATAATCCCTATGCTGGCTCATGCTACATTTATTAAAGAGGATGAGAATTCTTTTAACACAGCCAAAGCATAAGGTGTTAAGTCATTGTCTTTGATCAATATTTTAAAACCCCACCACTGATAGAAAGGATGGAAAGCAATTATAGAGCATTACAGCCGAGGTGTTATTCAAGGTCCAGCATGTTTTTAATTCCTTTTCTCCATTTTTCCAGCTCTAAAGAAGGTGCTGTGTGATATGCTGGCACAAGCAATCACATTTTATACCATGAAACTGGAAGGCTCTTTTCTTTCAATTAAAAATTATTGATAAAGGCATCTTGGCCACTCATTATACTACCCTGATTGGGTTTATAGTTTCCATGAAGCTGCCTATTATTTTATTTTCTTTTTTTGCTTCATGTCGTCTCTGCTGAAGACAATGTACAAATCTTTGGAACTTTAACTCCTGCCAAGCTATTTATTCACCAAACTCTCTGGAAATGTCCTCACTTCTACTGGAAGGGTCTGTCACTAACTGGAATGACCTTCTGTCCTTACTGGAGTCTGAAATCAAAACATACCTTTCAGGCATGGCAAAACTACTGGTTCCCAGCTAGCAAAAGTTTCAGTTTAAAAGACTGGATTCAGTTCAGGTTTTATATTTATGGTTTTTTTTTTAAAGAAGAAGTTCAGATGCCTTCCTGAGTTTGCTCAAACTTTTCAGTTTAATGGATGCTAGGCTGAAAAATGGGGAGAAAGATACCCAGAGGGCTTCAAGACAACCAGGTGACAAGAAACCAATTGTAAATATTGGTTCATAACTAAGTGGTAGAGCACCTGCTTTTTAATGTTGAAAGTCAATGATTCAGTGCTTGGCAACGCCAAGTAGGGCTGTGAATGTCCCTTGTCTGAAACCCTTGTGGCCAGTTGGTGTATGCAATATGGAACTAGATGGAAAAATGATCTGACTCAGTATAAGGTAGCCTCCTATGTTACTAAGTATTATGAAAAAGAGAGAGAAGACCTGCAATGCTTTTAATCATATGCTGACATATTAATGCTAGGGGTGCCTGAAGACTTTGCATTCATTTGCATTTGTAAGTGAATCAAATTCATCCACATACACCCAAACTAACATGCAGAACCTAGTGCAAGAATCAGCCAGGGAAACACAATTTTCTGAATTTTGAGATGTGGCTCTCTCTTAAAACAAAAAAATGCACAAGAATGTATAAAATACTTGAGGAAAGGAACATCTTAAAAATGCACTCAGAATATTTGCAAGGTCAACAATACATGCAAGATATTAAAAAATGTGTTATTCATATATGTGATAACTTTTAGTGCGTTCTTTGGTACTTTGGAAAACAGTATATTAAAAAGGGGGGGGGAATCTGCAGATACAAGAAATGGGATGAATTTGAACACTGAATGGAAAAAGTGAAAATAATTGTAACAGAGCTAATCTGCTCTGTCCATCCATAATTTACTAACTGAAAAGACAGCTACGTGCTATTTTCTCCAACACATGCTCTTTTGATAACACACTTACAAAAATTTTCTCATTTGTCTCTTGCTCTCTTCAGCCACCCACCCATTCTGGGTGTTAGCTGTATAATTACTGCACACCAGTCAGGGACAGCCTAAGACATTTTTGTACTTGAGGCAGACCCCAAAATGGTGCCCTCCTTCCCACCAGCAGTGGCATAGGAAGGGGGGTGCGGTGGGTGCGGTCCGCCCCGGGTGTCATCACTGTGGGGTGTGTGTGACAAAATGGCAAAAATATGTGTTTTTAAAATAAGAAATTCCCATCAGGAAAGAAAGTTTTATGTGTTTATGCTCACAATGTTCAGTAAAGAAACCAAAAAATCACACTTGCAACTGTAAATATCCTATGTGGGGGAGGGGTGACAAAAAAATTTCCACACCGGGTACCACCTGACCTTGCTACACCACTGCCTGCCAGGGAAGAAGGGTTGAGGGAAGATCAACATCAGGAACAAGGGGGGGGGGGAGATAGACTGACATTTAGATCTGCTGCCCTGGTGGATCCTGCTGCCTCAGGGTATTGCCTCACCTTTCCTCATGGGTGGGCTGTCCCTGAATAAAAATCTACATCAGGCTTTGCTGCCCTTGTGGACTCTGCCACCTGAAGTGGTCAACTCACCTTGCCTCATGGGTGAGCTGGCCCTGACACCAGTTCAAGGACTGAGTCAATCTGCAGTGATGCAATGGGAGAGTAGTGCACTCTGTGACCTATGCACAACCCTGGACAAGTTGATGGCGCTATTCATAGGATCAGGCCATTAGTGGACATTATGGCTTGGCTGGGGATTCAATTGGCCATCCAAAAAACTGAAATCAGCCCAGGCTGACCAATTAAAAAGTTGACTGCTACAGCAGAATTCAACATCACTCTGTCCCTAATCATTCTTCAATGAGAGCCAGTGCAGGTAGGGAATAAAACCGTACCTCCTAGCCCAACCTTGACATCATGCATCTGGCTGGCTTAGCCCTCTGATCCCTTCATCAAACGTTTGAAGGGAGCTGAAAATGCATGACTTTACTCATATGGTCCCCTCTGTGTAATCAAGAGCCCTGCACAACTGATGCTGTTGATTACATAGCGGACATCGCACAATAGCAGCAAGACAGCCCCTTAGTTGTTTGCTGAACAGAGAGGGAGAAGCTGGCTGTTGTGGAGATGGGAGCCGCAGGAGGTGTGGATTCTGCAATGTTTTTTGGGGGAGTGGGGTTGCCAAGTGCAGGATCCCTTACCCACCCACCCCACATTCACCCATCATGCGGGGGGGGGGGGGAATGAGTGAACAGGGCTTAGCTCAGCCATGAAATACGGCTGCCGTTATAGTAAATCTATATAATATGTTAGCCAAATGTTGGGCGATACTTTTGTCTAACACCTGCGTCTTTTTGCATATGCAAATGCAGCATTCACTGATTCACACAAATTGTCAAACATGGACACAAAACACATGCATGTGGCAGACGGCTGAAGAAAGGTTTCCTTAAAAAAGGAAGAAAAGAAAATGAAACATACTTTGAGTCAACCTTTAATTGTTTATGGGTGACGTGGCAGCATTTCACCATCTGCATTAAGGTTTCCTTCCATAAAGAAAAAGGAAATTAATTACTCAAGTAGGGAGGGAAACTCCTGCAAATTAGGTTTGATGTCTCATGCAGTTTGCCTTTGTTTACAAGTTTACAAGCACACACACACAAACTTAAAAACACACATATGGGAGAGGAAAAGATGTACTTCTGTTTTCAAGATGTTATATCCTGAGGGAATCGGAACTTCAGCATAAGATTTAGCCTACTGATTCTGTAAATATTGTAGGAAGTTCTGAGACGACAGCTGAAAATATCTGTGGGCAGAATCCGGAATGAGTAACTATGCATGTCTCTATTTTGGGCCCTTATCCAAAGCATAAGCTTCCATGCGTGTTGCGGGAGATTTAGAAACCTCAGTTCTACCCCAGAAAACTAAACATTATGTAACAGGTCTTGGTGAGCTGTGGCTACATACACAGTAGGCTCTCGTTTGATTCCTTGCTCATTCCGGTGCTCATATTATGGAGGGAAAACAAGGGGCTTATGAAAACCAAAAGTCAAACCTCATTACTCCCCCCCCCCCCCGACACTGCCATTTTTGGCCAGACCTCATGATTATTCACCAGTATTTTAATGCCTTTTGGTATGTTATTTTCACCAATAAATACATTTTTATGCACACTTTACATTAGTACATGCACTTTTGCAGGGCCGTCTTTTTTTAAAAAAACTTTTTAATTCAAAATTAAAACAAAACATATTATCCATAAACATATCATCCTTATTTTCCCCCCATTTTTCCTCCCCCCCACCCCCCACCCTCCCACACAACCCCCCCCCAGCTTCCCTCAGTTCCAGTCTTTGATTTCTCTAAGAATGCTGTTTTCTGCATGTTACACAGTTGTCTAGCTCCTCAAACTTTTTAGCTGATTATCATCAATAGAAAAGTTTGTGAACATTTATTCAAAGCCAGCCAAGGAGTCCAGTTCACTTTGTTGCGTCTTCAAATACTTTGTAAAGGGTTCCCATTCATCTTTAAAAGTTGCAGGGCCGTCTTAAGCATATCAGGCGCCGTGGTGCAAAGCTCCCTCCGGCGCCGGTGCCCCCCATTTCCCAGAGTTTTTTAGGGAGGGCAGTGCTGGAGGAGGTGGGCAGTGGCTGGAGGGCCGTTGCTCCAGTGGGGAAGAGGCGGAGGCTGGACATGGCACCTCCCAGCTCAGCTGGACACTTCATGCCGCAGTTGCCACGGCAGATGGAGGCTCCGGGAGTGGTGCTGCTTTGGCACGGCATGGCGGAGGCAGGCGAGGGCAGCGAGCTGATGCCAGGAGGCGCCGTGTCCAGCCTCCGCCTCTTCCCTGGCGCCCTCCAGAACTTGGCACCCTGGCGCCCCGTGTCACTAGCCTCTATGGGTAAGAGGCCCCTGCACTTTTGTACCCATTACTTGGCTGGAGCACTGCACTGTGAGCTGAATAGTGAATGTGCATGGACACTGACTCTTGTGCATGCTTGCCTGACATTGTGGAGAACTGCACGAAAGGACCACTTAGGCAGAGACTATGGCATACTTCCTGCCCGAAGTGCCTAGTCTAAAACATGCTAGTGAACAACTAACATTTATACAACTGAAACAGTATATTTCACATACTGCCTACCCATTCTCCATTTACATGTATATGTCATTATTAGGCAATTATGTTCCCGACTTCCCACATTTAAGAGCAAGATGTAATATAATACATTAATCGAAGCCAAACTCAGAGGAACGCATTTATTTCCATTGTCAAAGTGCATGAGCAGTCTGTGCAGGTAAAGTAAATGAAATCGAGAGATGACATTAAATATGTCCAAATCAGTTTTCAAAATGTGAGTCTGATGTAAATGCTTTGAAACAAGCTTAGCAGATAGGGTGCATTTCTTTTGCTCTATCTTTTTTTTTAGAAACAGTTCAAAATTTAAATTCTTCAGAACCATTTCCTAAGCATTACTGAGATGCTTAATGGAACGTATTTGGTCTGTTTGGTGAACAGCCCGTATCAACTGGTGGGGCAGCATGGAGCAGAGGGCATTGCTCTCCTGGCTTCCCAATGCTGTTGCTGGCTTCCCAATCACTGCCAAATACCAAGAGGGACTGGAAAAGGAACAAGGCAGTGAGGAGCTCAGTGTGGTGCAGCCACAACAGTGGGAGCATTTCCCCCCCAATACTTTATATTGCTTTTTTTGTAACAACAACAAACAAAACAAATACTCTTACATTCAAACATTTGTATGTCTTCTTATTTACCCTGCACCTTATTGTGCCTGGACTTCCTTCCATCCCTTCAACAGTTTTCATGTCTCAAGTCTTTTCTTACAGTTTCTTATTTACACTCCATCCACATCACAAGGTTTACATTAATCCTGCTACAGTTTTTAAATTCTTACAATTTGTCCGTATATATTCAACAAATTTACTTCAATCCTTTTCGAACTTTGGTTCTTTTTGGTTCTGGATCTTATAAGTTAATTTCGCCAATTCTGTGTATTCAAACATTTTTTGTCTGCCACTCCATTAAAGTTGGGATTTCTTGGGATTTCCATTTCTGAGCCACTAAGATTCTAGCGGCGGTCATTGCGTACATGAATAGTTTGTAATCTTCCTTTTTTAATTCATCGCCTGTTATCCCTAGCAGAAATGCTTCTGGTTTCTTTGGGAAAGTGTATTTTAATAATAATAATAATAATAATAATAATAATAATAATAATAATAATTTATATCCTGGCCTCCCCAGCCGAAGCCGGGCTCAGAGCGGCTAACATCAAGTGTATAACACATTAACATAAAATCAGACAATCAGTTAAAATACATGCTCAAATCAGATCAGGATCAGAATAAAATCCAATCAGATGGCAACCCGCAGATTCGGGTTGCAGACCTTAAATGCTCACCAGGCCCAACTGTTTGTGCTGAACTTATATGGGCCTGTGAGAAAAATTGGGAGGCCACTTTCATGCAAGTTCTTATGAAAGGGGAGAGGGTCAGACTGAACCCCGACCAAAGGCCTGGCAGAACAGCTCTGTCTTGCAGGCCCTGTGGAAAGATGTCAAGTCCCGCAGGGCCCTAGTCTCTTGTGACAGAGCGTTCCACCAGATTGGAGCCACAGCCGAAAAAGCCCTGGCTCTAGTTGAGGCCAGCCTAACCTCTCTGTGGCCTGGGACCTTCAGGATGTTTTTGTTAGAAGACCGTAAGTTCCTCTGTGGGACATACCAGGAGAGTTTTTTCCCAACAGTGGGAGCATTGAATTGGTTCTGCACCTGTGCCCACACTACACCCAACTCCCTGCTGTCTTGCCCCTCACCGCTTGGTAACTCAAAGCATTGGGAAGCCAGATGAGCAATGCTGCCCCACCATCCATGACTGTGCACAATGCAGCTCCCATTCAGAATGGGCTCTCCCCATACCCATTTATTCAGTACAAAGTTCCTGTGATATGTAGGGAGGGAGGAAGGAAGGTAGGGAGAATATGGCTCAAAGCATGGATGGACAAATCTTTCAATTTCAGTTAATCTCAGATTCTCATTTTTCCAGTCTCAAATTCTGTTCACCACATTTCAGCATCAGTTGATTATTTTGGGTTGTGTTTTTTTTTAAAAGCCCTTGAGAGAATTCTTCTAGCATTTTAGCGTGTAACTGCTAATATACATATTTCGGCATGCAATTTTGCCCACTTTTCCAATCCATCTTGCCTTGCAGGCATATTTCTTTGCCAGAAATTTATTGTAATTGTTATATGTTACTTTTGCTACTATATGCATTTTAAATGCACACTCTCCCCTAATGTTAGAATACTTTTTTTTAATGCATTATTTGGTTGGAGTAATACACTGCAAAATTCAGAGAAGTGTGATTTTTCAAGAGATAGCTATGTTCCAGTGTGTGTTTTGCTTTGGAAAGCATGAATTGGGTAATTTCCCAATTTCCCAATTAAAAGGTGAACTGAACCAAATTCCTCCCCTATCCCTAGGCCATAGTCCCTGAGTAAGCTTCATAGTTGAATGTAGAACTGAAGCCAAGTCTCTTCAATTCTACACCAACACTGCAACATCTCACTAGCTGGTGTAATATTATAAACCAATGACCGTCAAAGTTATGATAAGGAGAAATGAACAGTTGCTAAGACAGCAGCAAGTTATTTTCAGAGCCAAAACTACAAAATTGGCAGTAGAATGTGATGGCTGCATCCTCCACCTTATTCCCTTGTAACTGGAAAGTGGTGGTTAGAATTCAGCCTATTACTCTAGAATTCTGGACTACTAATTTTTAACAATAAGACATCTTTCAAATGCATCCAATTATATATATATATATATAGAGAGAGAGAGAGAGAGAGAGAGAGAGAGAATTGGATCCATATATATATCTTTATTGTGTTTCCATTTTATAACAATTATGACACATCCTTATTATCCAACTTATACTTTTGCTCTTGTGAGCTGGTCGACTTCCCTCCCTCCTGCCTCTTGGTTTTCAACTTAATATTATATATCATAGCATTTGTATATTTTCCAATTTATGTTTCACTAAATCAAAAATCCCGACTTTTAAATAAATATAAAACAATTGTCATTACAAGTCTTCTTACAAGCCTGCTAATGTTGTTAGTTGTTACAATGATCCTTCAAATATTGTATAAATTTACTCCAGTCTTTTTGGAACGCTTGATCACATTCATTTCAGATTTTCCCAGTCAGCTTCGCCAGTTCCTCAAAGTCTATCATCTTCATCTGCCACTCTTCTTTTGTTTGTATTTCTTGTTGCTTCCATTTTTGGGTTAAAAGAATTCTTGCTGCAGTTGTTGCATACATAAACAGTTTTGGGTTGCCTTTTGGGATTTCCTCTTCTACTATACCTAATAAAAATGCTTCTGTTTTTTTAACAAACGTATTCTTATACCTCCTGCATGGATCACTGCCTTGTCATGGCGAAGGGGCTTGAATACCTCAGAGAAGCTATGAGCGATGTCGTGCAGGGCCACCCAAGACGGACAGGTCATAGTGGAGAGTTTTGACTAAACGTGATCCACCTGGGGCAGGAACCAGCAAGTCACTCCAGTAACCCTGCCAAGAAAAGCGATGACAAACCTAGACAGCATCTTAAAAAGCAGAGACACCACCTTGCCAACAAAGGTCCATATAGTTAAAGCTATGGTTTTCCCAGTAGTGATGTATGGACCATAAAGTGAGAACTGGACCATAAAGAAGGCTGATCGCCGAAGAATTGATGCTTTTGAATTATGGTGCTGGAGGAGACTCTTGAGAGTCCCATGGACTGCAAGAAGATCAAACCTTTCCATTCTTAGGGAAATCAGCCCTGAGTGCTCACTGGAAGCACAGATCCTGAAGCTGAGGCTCCAATACTTTGGCCACCTCATGAGAAGAGAAGACTCCCTGGAAAAGAGCCTGATGTTGGGAAAGATGGAGGGCACAAGGAGAAGGTAACGACAGAGGATGAGATGGTTGGACAGTGTTCTCGAAGCTACCAGCATGAGTTTGACCAAACTGCGGGAGGCAGTGGAAGACAGGAGTGCCTAGCGTGCTCTGGTCCATGGGGTCACGAAGAGTCGGACACGACTAAACAACTAAACAACAACAACATTCTTATATATTTTCTTTAACGTATTCTATAGCATTTCCCAGTAGGCTTTTACCTTATTAAATGGATCCAATTCTAAAGGTACAGCAGCATTTGCCTTGCCCGCTGGCTCCCACAGTAACCATGACACAGACAATGTGCTCCATGTTTCCTAGCTGCTGTGACAGTTTCCTCTTTATATGCCTGTGTTGTTCATGTCCATTTGCTTCCAATGTGGTCTAAGCTCCACAGCAAGTGAAGTATCTTGCCAGAACTTCTTTTGCTGTTTGCATGGAGCAGAGTTAGTTATAGAATCAAAAAAATGTAGAGTTGGAAGGAACCACAAGAACCATCTTGTCCAATCCCTCATTGCAGGAATCTTTCACCCAACATTGGGCTCAAACCCACGACCCTGAGATTAAGTGTCTCATGCTCTACGTCTACTCACTGAGTGTGCTGGTCCCGGGGGGAGGTTACCGTGGGGCGAGGTCCAGGACCCGAGTCGAGGGTCGGCAGACAGTCCTTCACGGGCGAAGCGGGGTCCACAGGGAGGAGCCGGACAAGGACAGGAACACTGGAGGAACAGGACTGGATGCTGGCCGAAACAGCTCTTCAATGATGACATTGCTCCCGCAACCTGGGACCGGGCTGACTGGTTTTATCTTCTCTGAGGCCAGGGGTGGCCTTAAGGCGAGCACTCCTCCTGGGAGAAACCAGTTCCCTTCGCCTCTCTGCCCTAAGCCTCTGCAGTTCAGGAGAGGCTGAAGGGTTACTGGGCCCAGGGGGAGACTCACCTGTAGGCACTGAGTCCTCAACCACCTCTGGAGCCAGAATGGATTCACCTGGTGCCTGCTCCTGAGGATCCGGCACAGGTGCAGGCTCCTCAGAATCAAGGCCCTGCCCCAGTTCAGCTGGCCCTGGAGGCGGGGACTCCTGTGCTGGCTGGGATTCCTCTGGTTCACTCTCTGAATCAGATTCCCAGGCCATCACACTGAGTTCAGGAGTTACAGAAACTGCATCTTACTTGGAACTCATCTCAGAAGAAAACATGGAAGAAAGGGGAATTCTTGGGATAAGAGGATATGCTACCAGACACTTGGGAAACCACTCGAGCCCAATTTGACCTCCAGGCATTCAGTGACCTACCACTACACTTGGATGATATTTGTAATATTTATATTATGGAATCTACTTTAACTTATGTTCTGTTTTAGAGCTGTCCCACAATTAAAGATAGCATAATATATCATATGAGTTTTAGTTGATTGTTTAAATGCACAAATATTTGAATATGAGTAAAAAGTGTTCTGAAGCAAAAAATAATAATACCTTTTTATGATGAACACCTGTATCAGGGAGGCATCAGTTTGTGATTAGTGCTATATTGAACATTTGTACCACATTTTTGACCATTCTCCATCAATTAATTAGGAAAAACATTATTACATTAATTAGGAAAGAAAATAATCAGAGGGGACAGAAAAAATAGCAGGAATTCACATTGATGGGGTGTTTGTGGCGCTTACCTTACTTCTGAGATGATCAAGAGATACAAGAGTCATTTTTTTATTCTAGATATTATTTCTCTAGCGGTTTGTGCTTTGCAGCATCCCTGGGTGTGTGTGTTTACTGGGGAGGGGGAACTATGATGTCCACAGCTAGGTGAAATCATTTTCAGCAATCTTAGTATCAAAATTCAGAGTTGTGATTTTGCAAAAATAAAAATAAATGTGCCCATTTCATTTACAAAATGCTCATAAGCACCTCGTGCTCTCTCTCAAACTTACTGGAAGCTGTTCCACATCTTCCACTGCCTAGTTAATTAAAATTCCATCATTTCTAAAATGCCTTCATTCATTTCAGAATGTAGAAAAGTGACCTATAATTCTTATATGAGTTATTGCAACAATTACTATCTCCCCAAACTTGACTTTGTTGATTAATCAGCTAATCAACAATCTTGTTAATTAGTTTACACAAACAAGAAAATTAATTCACATTTAATTATCCTTAAAGAAACAACTGCAATGTTATTGTTTAACAAAATGAAATCCTTAAAGCAATAATGCTTCATTACATTTTATGGAATTTATTCACCAAAGTGGATTACAACAGATTATATTGAACAGAGCATCTGTGTGTCAGATTTTATGTTAGGGATCCTGTGATTCCCCATATGTTATTGGATTCCAGTTCTCAAAAGCCACAAAGAGCGTGGGCAGTGGTCAAATATTATCAGAATTGGGTTCACTTAAGTAACCCTAAGTAAAGGATGCTAAAGGAATTTAAATTAAGCTACCTGTGTTCCAAATTCCGTTCTGGCACAGGACTACAGTGGTACCTTGGTTCTTAAACCAAATTCGTTCTTAAACTGAGGCACACTTTCCCTAATGAGGCCTCCCATCGCCAGTGCCCTTCCACCGTTCGGCTTCCGTTTGTAGACCAAAGTAAAGTTTGCAACCCAGAACACTACTTCCAGTTTTGCGGAGTTCGTAAACTGAATAGTTCGTAAACAGGACTGTTTGTAAACCGAGGTACCACTGTACTGCTGTTTGAGTTGGCTCAAGCCCCGAGAAAAAGAAAACAAACATTCAAAATAAACTTTAACTTACACCACTCCTTTTGCCAGTGCAACTTTTGCCAGGTTGCCAGGTCACAGGACTGAGCTGAAAGAAGTTTTGAATAGGTGCAAGTCTCTCCTGGTTCTGCCTTGTCCCAACATGCTCCTTTGAGGGGTGACTTGTGCTGGTGTAGGTTCTGCCAGGTTAAGTTGGTGGAGCAGTGGTGGAGCCCACATAGGCTCGGCACAGCCAAGTTGAGGAAGTTTTGCTGGCTGAGCTCGAACAGCCTGAGATCTGCCTATTCCAAACTAACTTGTCCTGGGTTTGGATTGAGCTGTTAATCACCTAATAAGGCAGACTCTGGCTTGGCTACTAAATAAAAATAATTTGGGACAGAATAAGATGCCAAACAGATAAACAACTATTTGACTTTTAGAATGCATCTCAAGGCAGCCCTGTTTGGGGAAGTTTTTAACGGTTGATGTTTTACTGTGTTTTTAATATTTTGTTGGGAGCCACTCAGAGAGGCTGGGGCAACCCAGTCAAAAGGGCAACAGATAAATAATAATAATAATAAATGTAGAAATTACTATTAGATATGCCAAATATAAGTTCATTGGCTTTGGGCTGGTCTGCTGTTTACCTTCATGGAGAGTTCCAGTTTTCTTAAAATATTTGCTACCCTCTGTAGTCTTTCACTGAAAGCAATATAAAAGGTGGATGCACAGAGGATATGTGAAATATCTGTAAGAACAGCAGTTTTAAGGAGTAAAGTATACATCGACAGGAGATGTCAAATCTCCCAGGGTTTATTTGCACACCTCTAGGGCCCAGTGTAATGCAGGCAGAATATTTACATAATTGGAACACCAAGGACTCATGAATCCTCAGTTATGATTTCTGGATTCATAAGAGCTTTGATGTGGGGTTTGGGGTTTGTGGCATATGTTGTATGTGTATGTGTGTGTTTGCCTTTAAGCAGTATCACTGTTGACATACCTGGGTACAATCCCTTTATAATAAAGTGAAAAATGAAGACAGGATAACTTTCTCAAGAAAATCCCATGTTTTTCATATCAAAGACAACTCTTGGCAGATTAGGAAATAAGAACAAGCTTAGAAAGGTTCCCTAGAGTTAACTCTCGACAATTAACTGTTCCTCCAGCTTATTGCTGTTTCTGCCACGTTTGTTTGCAAGACGTCAAGTCAACTTGTGTGTGTAGCAGAAGCATTGAGAATCAACAGCAAAGTGCATTTAGCTTGAAAAACACTGGTGATAACATTTATTTTAAGTCTTAAATCAAGATGGATGAATCCGTCTATTTCCAGTCTATGCCACCTTCACACACATTCATACATAAATCTAGTCCAAAATATTTCTGCGTTGGTCTGTGAGCTTCATGTTAATTTATATATATATATATTTGTATTTACATGTGTGTGTGTTTAATTAACTTCTCTCAGAAAATATGCATTCTGAATGCATTTCCTTTCAAAGTGCACATTTTGATTCATTTTTGAAAGTCAAGAACAGCATTGGAATATTCAGGAAGTGTGAAAGACAGTGTATAACTAAGTTCTGGTCAATTCATTCCGAAATTTGCAAAGATTGGATTCACCAGGAATCCCCTTTCCTCTAACTGGATTCAATGCCACTAGGAAGGTGTAGCTCACTGGTAGAGTATCTGCTTTCCATGCAGAAGGTCCCAGGTTCAAACCCTATTGATAATATATTCCCTGGCATCTCTAGGTACAGCTGGGAGAAACTCCACGAGAGCTCCTGCCAGCCAGTGTAGGTAATATTGAACTTGATGGACCTCTGCTCTTGCTCAGTATATGGCAGGCTCCTATTTTCCTACCTCTAAAATGTCCATGTACTAGTCATTATACAAAGAGTAGCATCATGTCTGAGAAGTGTGCATCATTTAACACTGCGATTCCAGTTTAATGTTTTACCTCTGTTAACACATGCCATTTAGTAACCCCTCCTCTTTCAAAAGCAAATGCATTTGTCCCTTTAATTGTTTAAAATGTTAGCTAGTTAGACTGTAGACCTAGACTTACTAAGGAATCATGTCATGTGCCATCTCCTGCCCTCCCTTTCTTGAGGCAGCTGGCTCCACGTTTCTATCCCCATGCAATGAAACAGACCACAGACTGCAAAGTAAGTTTAAAATATACTTTACTTACAGTCGTGCATTGTCCTTAGCAGCATCAATAAAATGCAGGAAAATGTTCTTAGTTGAAGAATACAGCAAGGACAGCCTAACAGACACATGCCTGAGGCAGGGAGCTATGTAAAGGCATATCTGCCTCCTTGCTTGCAGATTGAAGAAGAGAGACAAAACAGGAAACAAGTCTTACTTTTTCCCTCTCAGGAAAAAGAGGACGTGACATCACTGAGTCTACTTGAGAAATTTAGAGCTCTGTGGTCCTTAACCCCTTCACTATTCTTTAGCAAATTAACACTTAACCCAAATAGCCTGGTACAGAACCAAAACTTGAACTACGTCCTTGATTTTTTTGACCGGGTTAGCTTAGAATCAGATATTAGCAACAGGAAAATGACATCATCCAATAGGACTCTATACTAAATGCAAATTACAGCAATATAGAGAATGTTATTCTCCTTTTTAAAACACACCCCCCCCCCCATGTTATCAGTGATCCATTTTTAAACTAGGGGTGAGCAACCTTTATCAGTCCATTCTGTGCAACCTTCTGAGGGCAACATGCTGGTGGTAGGCAGCATCAGTGGACAGAGCACGAAAAGAAAATTTTTCATTTGTACAATAGACTAGCTTTGACACACTTATCCACACTCCTCACTAGCCTCCATTCAGGCAAGCAAAAGACATTATCAGAGTTCAATGACACATTCCAACCTGGCCAAAATAGTTGGGGTGAAAAGTAGGGGCAGTGTGAAGTGTGGCTTGAGGAGAAGTTCCAGGGCCAGACAGGCCTGGGGCCAAGGTCCTATCCTGAACAAACATAGATGCCCACCTTCATCAATAGTTGTGAGTCAGACCTTACTCATCTGCTCTGTTCTTCTGCCTGAAATCATTGTGTGGAAGGGTGGGGAAAATACTTTTCTGGTGAAGAACTTCGCTTTCTCGTGAAAAAAAAGAGCCACAGGATAATTTCCCCCTGATATACTCATGCTTCCATTTCAAAAGTCAGGCTTCTTGTTTCCAGTGATCATAAAAAAATCTCAGAGTTCATCTCGGTACAGGGTACTGAGTATACCCTTACTTTATGGGCACCGTGCATGAAATTTAAATTTTCTGGAGGCGGGCAAGAGAAAGAGATTCAGCTGTTTGGGCTGAAAAATGCTGTTCTGGTGGCAGTGGGGGATGTAATAATAGACTTGGAGGAGAGAGTGGGAGGAGGTTACTGGGAGATCACAGAAAAGAGAAAATTGAGTGGAAGAAAGCAACTGAAGTAGAGACAGAAAGGTTTCGTACCTGTATGAAAGTTATTAGATTTTTAATTTTTAAAAAAATGCCGAGTCAGATGGAATTAAGGACATAAATACTTTGGGAAGAGAAGTTTTTCAAACTTGGGTTCCTCACAGTTTAATTTTAAATCATGCTCCAACACCAGTGTGGTATTTTTTCTCTTTTTTTGTGATGACCTAGCGCCGCCCATCAATTCAACATTCTCAGCTGATTGACCATCTGCCTCAACTGATGAATAGGTTGCAGCCTGGCACCAAAACTTCACTTTTTGATCAGGGAAGGGAAATTTCCAGCTTGCAGAATAGATGCAGCTCATGGGATCTCCTCCTCAGGAGCAGAATCCCCTTCTCATCCCACTCTTCCAAAAAGGCTTGGAAAAAGTGTAGCCTCCAAGGTCCACCAAGGGGTCCTCCAAGCCCAATTGCTGTGGGGGAGGGTGAGAAAGAAAGAAAGAAAGAAAGAAAGAAAGAAAGAAAGAAAGAAAGAAAGAAAGAAAGAAAGACTCAACTGTCCTTACCCCAGTCATGCCTTCACCCACCCAAAACACTTCCTCGCATCTTAATTATGCTTGTGAGTGACCTGCTGTTGGAGACAATAGCATTCCATTGGGTGCAGTTTGGAGGAAACCAAGAGTCATCAGGAGAAAACAAGGACAGCTTATTTATTTATTTTAAAATGCATACCATAATATAACACGATTTATAATGTGGATGAACATAAGTGGTGTGTCATATATGAGTGAAAATAACACATGGGGGGGGGGGGTTTACATTAACTCTGGTTTTCCTATTCCAATGCATTGTGAATAACACCCATTTTCCCACAAATGTATCTGATCTTGTTTCTTCTCCTATAATACATTAGTGGTGGGTTAATAATGCTAGAGTTCATACCTGTTTAAATCAACATTTTAAAGCTAGTAGTGGCATAGATTCCCAATAACATGCGGTAAACATTTTTCCCCGGGGGGGGGGGGGGTTGCAGTTAGTAAAGAAGTAATTGGTTTGCGGTCTTCATGTCCAGTAATCATCATCATAACCATAATCACAATCACAACAATTCAGAAGTAAGAATTTGGGATCATCTTGGTGCTGGGCCGACAAATCATACCCTAGTTTCACAGAACCATTTATCCCTGCCGGCTCCAGGCTACCCTAGGTCCCATCTATCTTCCATTCCACCTATTGTATGTGACAGCACTGGAGATAACAGTGGTGACCTACCACTCCATATGGCTCCACCATTGAGCGGCTGGGGTTAGGTTTGGCCCCTCAAGCCTTCATTTTCTGCCCTTTAATTTGTGTGGGGTGAATTCAGTTACACCTGCATTTTTTTGTGGTGTAAGATATATGTTGCGGGTGGCATCAGCGGATGGAGGAGATTTAGGATACAGTGGTACCTCAGGTTAAGTACTTAATTCGTTCCTGAGGTCCATTCTTAACCTGAAACTGTTCTTAACCTGAAGCACCACTTTAGCTAATGGGGCCTCCTGCTGCTGCCGCACCGCCAGAGCATGATTTCTGTTCTCATCCTGAAGCAAAGTTCTTAACCCGAGGTAATATTTCTGGGTTAGCGGAGTCTGTAACCTGAAGCGTATGTAACCTGAGGTACCACTGTACAGCAGAACTCTGCTTCTCTGCACCTCCCCACACCACTGTAACTTCTGCTAGTTTAACATACTCTGCTTCAGCCAATGCTAAGTCTATATGACAGCAGAAGGCCATATTCACACCATACTTTTAAGTCATGGGTTCCCCCAAAGAATTCTGGGAGCTGTCAATTTTTTAGAGTGCTTAGAGTTGTTAAGAAACCTCTCCTCCTCTCACAGAGCTACAATTCGCAGAGGGGTTTAGTAATACAGTGGTACCTTGGGTTAAGAACTTAATTCGTTCTGGAGGTCCGTTCTTAACCCGAAAGTGTTCTTAACCTGAGGTAGCACTTTAGCTAATGGGATCTCCTGCTGCTGCTGCGGCACTGCCACGCGATTTCTGTTCTCACCCTGAAGCAAAGTTCTTAACCCAAGGCAATATTTCTGAGTTAGCGGAGTCTGTAACCTGAAGCATCTGTAACCTGAAGTACCACTGTATACCGTCTTTGCAGGGAACACTGGCAACTGTAGCTCTCTGAGGGAAATAGGGGTGTCTTAACAACACTCTGAACCCTTAGCAAACCACAGTTCCTCGTATTCTTTGGTGGAAGCTGTTTGTGTCATAATGCCTTAAATGTTTGGTGCGAACCGAGTTGTCTATACTAGCTTAAGGCTGGCTCAGGAAAGCTAACCCTCATCCTAATCTCTTCCAGATAACATATCTGGGTGTAAGAATCACACTGTCTCAAAAACAAAGGTAGCAAGATACAGTGTCACTCACTGACTAGATTGGCAGCCAGAACACTGTGTAAGGCAAGTGAAAGCTCACTGTGACAGGTTAGACGACTGCTAAATTCCTGTCTTGTACAGTTTTCCTGTACTGCACTAAAGCTATAGCAAAGAGAGCAATTTTGCTAATGGGTTGCATTGAATGAACAAAGGCCCTGAATGTTAAATCTTATTTTATTTAACGGAAAAAAGGAGGCTCGTTAAATGAAGATAGAATTTTTTTTTCTTTTTGTCATATGAGTTTATTGTCAAGGAATAAGCACTCAAAGCTTTCTAAGCCTCATTCCACAACCTGTTACAGATTGCTAAAAAGCCTCATCTATCTGCAAAGGATTGTTTTTGCCTATGGCTATGGACATGTGAGTAGAATTGTTTGGGGAATCGTGTACAAAGAGAGAGGGGGGTGAGGAGGAAAAGAGCTGAAAGCAGTTCCTCCTAATGATGACGGAAGGTAAAGAATCAAAGAAATGGCAAGAGATGTTAACCAGCAACTAGCTGAACATATGATACAAGTGGATAATGTTTTGTTGAACTGCAGGAGGCAGCTTTAGATTTATAGAGCTGAGCAATAACAATGATTAGAGAAGATTTCTGCCGTGAAAAAGGAGATTTTAATGAAATCAATGCTGCACCACGGTGCTCTTGCTGTTGTGACTGAAGATGCTGATGACAACCCAGTAATGGTCATTGAATGTTCTAAATTAGTATAATTTTAGGCTGTACAATTCCTAGACCAACTCAATGCCCCGTGAAATTGGCATAATTTCTTGATTGATTTATTCATTTAAGAGATTTTTCTCTCACACACTTTTAACTGTAGTGGCTTATATGCTACAACAAATGCAACTTTATAAAATAATCAAATTGTCCTAACAGACATCTGTTTGTAGGTATATGCATGTATATATAATAGCAATGCCTTGTAACTGCAACTCAGCCTTATCCTTTTAACTGGTGATGATGGGAAAACTGAGTCTTTCTACATGACAAGCATGTACTTGTGGTCCTTCCTCTTACTTCACAAAGAGTAACACATCATCCTGATTATAGGAATAAAAAACAGCACTAGAAAGAGATTTAAGCAATATGATTATGATGAGTAAATTAATTCTGTCAGCAAATATTAATATTACATTAATATTCAGACTGGTTAAATTAGTGCAATTTGCTGAAAGCTATTACAAATTATGTCTGCAACATTACCTTAATTCTGAAACCCCTTCTGAGATGTTGGCATTAATGACTCACGCCTCTTGTCCTATTCTGAAGCATCCCAAGCACACCTGTGTATTGTATGTAACCAGAGACAATAAGGCAGCAGATTTATCGCAGGCTTCCCTAAGCAAAGATTTTGTCCCTGGAGTGGGTGGTTTCAAAAGCTGCTGCTAAGATGCCCTTACGTGGACATCCCACAAACCTAAACTACCTGAACAGCGGCCCATTTGGTGGGGTGGAGCTACCCAGGGGCAGATATCCTATGAAACTAAAGAAGCTTCACCTTCAGGGGCCCTAATTCCAGAGGGGCCCCCGAATCAACTTTAGTCCACGTTGCTTAAAAACGTTGGGTCTAGTAGACCCAGTTTTAGTGGCACGACTCAACTTGATTAATTTTTTGTTGGATATAGTTGAACAATCCCAAAGTTTGACAGTCAGTAGCGCAGATGTTGTAAAGGTGTGGTGATCTGTCACAGATCAACCCCGTTGAAGAAGATAACAGTGGTTACCCAGACCTTGTTGCTGGGCCCCCATGACAGTTCAAGCTGTCTGCCATTGGTCTGTAGGTCTGCCATTGGAGCTGTGCTTTGGGTGGGACAGAGCCACTAAGCTAGCTTCCCAGCAGGAAGGTAAGTGATACTTGCCAGGAGGAAGGAGAGACACGACAAGGCAGTGAGGAGAGCCAGATTGGCTCTGTTGGTATGTTTGCACCACAGTGGCCTCCATGTGGCCTCACATCCCTTACCTCCCAGCAAGCAACTCCTATCCTACTACGACTAATAGGGTCTTGTTTGTCCCACAGCCTTGGATTCAAGGAGAAATCAGGCATGGTTCTCCCTCACAGGCTTGAGTCTGCTTCTTCTAGCTCTCCTAACTCAAATTGAAGCTTTGGCCTTTTGTCTTTCTAACTACTAGTGAGTTGAAGAAGGGAGGCAGCAATGCTTCTCTATATAACTCTCTGGAAACCACAGGCGGGGAGAGTGCTCTTGCGCTCTCATCCCACTTGCAGTTGTCCCACAGGTATCAAATTGGCCGCTGTGGGAACAGGATGCCAGACCAGATAGGCCATTGGTCTGAGGGAGCAGTCTCGTTTTATGTTAATGGGAGGGAGGGACAAGGAATGAGTGAGTCTGGAGGGGGAAGAGGAAAAACAAGCTCCTTTTCACGCCACAAAACACCCAGGTGTACTCATTCCTGAGTGAGCCTTCAATCCTTAAAATTTACAGCCTCTAATTGTTGCGAAAGGCCTGGTACTTAAATTAACCCCAAAGAAAGGAACGGGGGAAATGACATTTTGATTCCTCAACATGCATGTATAATTAATAATCCTCGGAACATGAATGTTTTGTCAGAAACATGATTCCTCCGATAAGATGCCCTGATACCTTATCAGCCCAGCTGAAAAATCTCTGAAGCACAGTGCAAATAAAAGGAATGGCTTTCAAACGGGGCATTATTAGATCCGGCTAATACAAGAGGCATCAATAACTATCTTTCATGCTTCTAAGAGGCTGGAGAGGCCTTTGGGCAAGAGGAGCGAGTTATTTTCTAAGAGAGATAAAATGGGTAGATAGCCAGTGTCATGCTGATAAATGATATCTTAATGTGCTGTTCTTGTAGGTATAGACTTTGTACATACTGGGAGCCCAATAACAAAATCCTTAAAGTGAAGGCTCTTTATAATCACTGGAGTGTTTTCCCCCCCCTTCTTTTTTATGACCTCTCAGGACAAAAGACCTGGCAAACCATTTCAAACATATTTGTATGGGTTACAGCCCTCGGTATCCGTTATACTTCCTGTACTTAACTGTAACCTGTGGGAACTGCGAGAAAAAGCTGCAGTGTGTCTCCACTTCTGCTAAAAAGTAATCCTGTCCAGAGTCCAGACACCCTGGCTTTGTAGTCCTGTTCAGACCTCATTGGGGAAGGGACAACATTTCCAAACCATCCTGGGGGCTGAACCTGCTCTGCTGCCTGTAGAAGTGGGAGTTATTTGAATTTATATTCAATTGTTCCAGAAATATCACTACATGATTGGATGCCATCCCAAACCTGAGCAAACTCCTAGTGGCTGTGGGGGCTCTGGCCCCCACAATAAAACATTTGAGGGGCTGGGCCCCTACAAAGTAGATGGGCATTCCCATTCAAATGGTGGGTGTGCAGTACACCATGTGATGGATTATGTGGGGCGGAGCTTACCTGGGCCCCCACAATATTTTATTCAAGTTGGCACCCCTGTGAGCATCCTACAGCTAAATTGTGTGGGTAAAGGAGGGGAGAATGCAGGGTGTGTCCTTTTGCTTTTTCTTCCTCCAGAAACATTCCCATATTGACCAGGAAGATCAACTTCATGTTGAATATTTCCCAAATCTAACCCTCCCTCCCCTTTTAATACACTGTTAAAGGCTTCAGGAGGCAATTTCCCTATTCCAAATATCCTGGGAGCTCTCAGATCATTGTCTGTGAGCTTTTCAGGTTTTATTTAAGTTTATTGAAGTTTTATTTTTCTTTTAAGTTATACAGGCTTACGTACTTCTACTGTGTTTATATAAGAAGTACCCCAGATATTTAGAAACCACTATGCTCTTTTTCAGTGACCTCATTTTGACTCCCAAACTGATAGGCAAATGACCATGTGTATCCTCACCCTTAAAAAGTAGAGACATCACCTTGCCAACAAAGGTCCGTATAGTAAGAGTCATGGTTTTCCCAGCAGTGATGTATGGAAGTGAGAGCTGGACCATAAAAAAGGCTGATTGCCGAGAATTGATGCTTTTGAATTATGGTGCTGGAGGAGACTCTTGAGAGTCCCATGGACTGCAAGAAGATCAAACCTCTCCATTCTGAAGGAAATCAGCCCTGAGTGCTCACTGGAAGGACAGATTGTGAAGCTGAGGCTCCAATACTTTGGCCACCTCATGAGAAGAGAAGACTCCCTGGAAAAGACCCTGATGTTGGGAAAGATGGAGGGCACAAGGAGAAGGGGACGACAGAGGATGAGATGGTTGGACAGTGTTCTCGAAGCTACCAGCATGAGTTTGACCAAACTGCGGGAGGCAGTGGGAGACAGGAGTGCCTGGCGTGCTCTGGTCCATGGGGTCACGAAGAGTCGGACACGACTAAACGACTAAACAACAACAACATCCTCACCCTCTTGGCAGGAGTGCTCCTATTCAGGGTTCCAGCCAGTCAACCACTTCTTCTTCCCTGATACTTCCCTGCAACAGTTGCTGGAAATCACAGGTGAGGAGAGCACTTTTGCACTCAGGTCCTGCATGTGGGTTTCTTACAGGCATCTGCTTGGCCACTATGAGAACAGGATGTTGGAATACATGAGCCTTTGGCCTAATCCAGCAGGTCTCTTATTTTAGGGTTGCTATACGCCAGGAATTTCCCAGACATTGCCGGGATTCTGCCTTCGTTAACGGTATCTGGGCAGAAATTGCTGAAATATCCTGGAAAATCCGGATGTATGGCAACTCATGTTGGAAGTGTAGATTTTGGTGAATTTCCTTAAAAATAGCTCAGAAACTGCAAAAGCTAAAACAAACAAACAAAAACAACTTCAATTAAAAAGCTCAACAACTTTTGTGTCCGAGTTTTCCCTTTTTGAAATATGGCAACCCTAGACTCCACCTCTGTTATCACATTTTCCCCTTTCATTGCAGATGCCCCTGTTGAAATATGGCGGCCCTATCTTATTTTATTACTCCGAGTTGCCAAAGTTCAAGTACAATTCCTGTCCCGCTTCCTGGGTTTAAAAAATGGACCTGCATGTTAGGGAGGATGCTTCCCGTAGCAATAGTAACTGGCCAAAAGCTTGCTCAGTTCCTCATCATTGTGGATGGCAAGTTGCAAATCGTGAAAGATGATTCTGGTGTTCTTGCTATCTCGGGCACTGTTGCCAACTAACGCCAGGACTGCGGCAGTCTAGGTTTCCTAGAACACAAAAGAGCTGGGGCTGGTTGTTACAAGTAAGCTTTAAGTTTTGAACATATATAACATCACAGACATTGACCAAAAGTCTATAGGATCTGAAGTATAAGGATTTTTTTTTAAAAAAATAGCTAACTAAAATGATGGGCAAGAAATCCCAAAAGTATACAGTACGAGCATTTCATGGAAACATTTTTCAATAGAAAGAGTGTCCTCAATCATGCTTTAACAGACATATTGTACACATCTTTTTTTACCACTTTCAAATGTTTGCGCTTTAGATCATTAATAGTGCCAATTTCATTTCTTTGTTTAAACCATTCCCCAAACCTCTGGAGACTGTAAAGATTAACATGTTAATATCTGACAGTTAAAAAGCAATAATGCAATATTAGTGATTATCTCCAGCTGAACGTCGCTCACAAAAGATGTAAACAATTATAACAAGTTACAGCAAACAAGGACATACTGTGCAAAGCTATTCTGTCAAGTACATCAGATTTGAAATCTGTTCATTATGTACTAGTGGAAACTACAAGGGCTATAATTTGCTGTCAGAATGACACTTCTTATATTAAATTTAAAAGGAAAAAAAAAATATGAAAGACACAACCTGGTAATCTTTAACAAGTTTGGATACTTGATAAATGACATGTAGAAAATGCAAATGTTCTGTTTTCAGATCTGCATGTATGGATCTCTCCTGAGTCACTGAGCCAGGATAAACAGGTATTGTGTCCCAGATATAAAGGAAGAAACAATCAGCCACAAACAACTGATTGGCCAATGTAGGGTACCACTTCAGCTGAAGCTGAAGCTTGTCTTGTCGCCTCTACCTGCAACTTACTTTGTAGATCTTTGAATGTTCTGTGGCCAAGTCATGCTATAAACATAGGTCAATAGCCAGACAAATATAAATATGATCAGGCGAGAACTCATAGAAGCAAATATAAATTAGCTGAAAGTTAGGATTGTACTGTTATGAGTTGGTGGGTGCAAGACACCCTAAATCCCAGATCAAGCTATTCTTAGAATTTACCAAGGCTTAGAGTGTTAAAGCTGTGCTAGACCCATGTATTTGAGCTGTATACTAGACACTTCTAACCCTCTGGAATCAACATGTGTCTACAGCTAATTAAGCCAGGAGTAGCCTTCTGCATGAGCCGATTGCCTTGGGGTAATGAGCGATTAGGACGACAAACGATCAAGGGCAAATCTCATTTGCAAATCAGTGAGCTCCCTCAACTGAGTTAGTTTAAAAGACAATGCCAGAGCTTTAGGATTGCAGTTAGGAGTTAAGCAACGGAGTTAGTAAGCAGTGGACCGGAGACACAGTCTGAGAGCAGCGTTTGAGAGGACTGTTTGAGGTCTCCTTGAGTCCAAGGCTGCTGTGGCTATGCGAGAAGCCAGAACCTCTTGGAGTGTTGTAGACTCTGGTTGTATATAGGGGAAAGTGGGGCACATTGATGCACAGGGTACATTGATACACCAACAATATTTCGATATCGGGACATGTTATTCGTGTTGTGACATCATTAAAATGTGTCTATACATGTGTGAGTTCAACAGTTGCGAACGCGCCACCCGCCAGTTAGCCGTTGGCGTTTGACGAGAGTAGGTGTGTTTTTAGCACGGCCAACTAAAAAAATTACATGAAATGTAAAAGTGTTCCAACACTGTTTTCCGTCATTTAGTTAAGATTTAAAAATACCAAAGGTAAGTTATTCCACTCAGTAATCAGGATTACACGTGATTTTTAAATAAGTTCAGTGGTTTTATTAATAATTGTTAGTTTTTTTGAAAATGTCCATTGGGGCACTTTGATACACTAAGACATGGGGCACATTGATACATATAAAAGTGCCCCGCTAGTGTACAATAGTGCCCCAATATGGAAGTTTGCATGAAATCTCTAAACTCATTAAATTTGAAAAGAAAAAAACTGTTTATTACATGGCCAAAGTCATTTCTAAATATAATATGACTGATTATCATGTGTCACATTTCAGGAAAAAACAGGATCTTGTATGTTTGTCTTTCCCATTGTAGAAGATAAGGCAAGTGTTGATTTCAAGGATGTTGTTTTGCCATTGCAAAAACCAAATTTCCCAAAGGCCACATCTCGAACATCTTCTCTTTATACTTTTCTATTGACTTACCTGTGTTTGTCGCTCTATAAGACGCACCTAGTTTTTGGAGGCGGAAAACAAGAAAAAAAATATTCTGAATCTCAGAAGCCAGAACAGCAAGAGGGATCGCTGTGCAGTGAAAGCAGCAATCCCTCTTGCTGTTCTGGCTTCTGGGATAGCTGCGCAGCCTGCATTCATTCCATAAGATGCACATACATTTCCCCTTACTTTTTAGGAGGGAAAAAGTGAGTCTTATAGAGCAAAAAATACGATAAGTGGATATAATGTGCAATAGAAACTAAATGTTAAGTAATTATCTTATTTTTTATAAGCATTCTGTTTAAATTACTGTTTTTCCAAAGTTTTTTTTAAAAAAATGGGTACGTGTTTGAGGAAATATTAAAATAAGTTTTGATGTTTTGTTAAGAAAACCTGCCATAAGTCTATGATATGTGTGAAACACTGTTAATTTTGATACGTAATTTAGATTTTAAGTAACAAATTGTAAGGCTGATTGTGATCTCTCACAATGAAAATGGATTTTTCATTAATTTTTTGCAAATAATTACCATTCTTATACAATTTACGCTTTGTATCAAAGTGACCCGTCCAATGTATCAAAGTAGGTGGGGCAGAATGATACAAAACCCATTTTTTACTGAAGTCATTGTATTCTCATTATCTTCTAACTTTAATGGTTCTTTTGATTGCTATTATAATATTGATTAGTTATGCCATGCATCAAGCCAAAAATTTTATTATTTGACTCGTTTTCGTTACATAAAATATGAGATTGATTTTTTCTGTATCAATCTGCCCCATTTCCCCCCTATGGGTAAATAAATCATATACTGTACAGGCGCCACAGTCTCTGCTGTGCCTCAGTTTCCCAAAGGAAACATGAAGCCTCCGTAGCATGCCAGGAACTCCCTGGAATCTCTCACTGCTTGGAGATTGGTGTGTAACAATATATTCATCTATGTCTCATCTGCCTTCCCCACCCTTGCTATTGACAAAGAGGGCTATGAGAATGCTCCTATTAGAGCTCTATGCTTGGTGGTTTTCCTGAAGCTCTGTGGCATGTACAGTGGTACCTCGGGTTACAGACACTTCAGGTTACAGACGCTTCAGGTTACAGACTCCGCTAACCCAGAAACAGTACCTTGGGTTAAGAACTTTGCTTCAGGATGAGAACAGAAATCACAGGGCGGCAGTGGGAGGCCCCATTAGCTAAAATGGTACCTCAGGTTAAGAACAGTTTCAGGTTAAGAACGGACCTCCGGAACAAATTTAGTTCTTAACCCGAGGTACCACTGTACAGCTGGGTGGAAGGGTCTTTGCACAATAGGCACCTGCATGTTGAACACACAAGTCCACTCTGCATCTCTCATGGTGGGTATAAGCTGTGTGAGCATGGTGGACGTAGACAAGAAAAGAGGAAATTTCGCGGACTTCCGGGTTAGCGCCATCGACTAATGGCGGATTCCCTCCGAGCTCCGGAGGGAATCGGCTCTGTAGGAGACGGGTCTTGCCGCCGCGGTGACCCTCAGAAACCACAGGCGCTAAAGCCTGTGGACCTGGTGACTCGGCGGGCACCATTTGCGCCCCCCGACCCACGAAGGAGCCTTTTTAAAGGCTTCGGAACGGGGGACGGGGTGAGCGGCACGGTGCTGAGAGTCGACTGCTTCTCCTGCGGAGTGAAGCCACATGCCATGGTCGGAGAGCGCTGACTTTTTCCTTTGAACAATCGGACCTCAAAATCAACAACCCCTGAGTAGTACGGAAATTGGACTTGAAAGGAAAAAATTTGTCTTTTTTTTGAATTTGGCACGATCGGGGAAGGCGCAAAAAGGAAGTCCGTCTCCCCGTCCTGTAAAAAATTCAAAGCAAGGACTAGATAACTAAGGTCGAGAGAACTTCTTCTACTTTATTGGATAAAAGCCATTAATTTCACGATTTGGCAGTATAAGTAATTTTACTGGAGGATAAGAGCCAATTTTGAGAGCTGAAGCACCACCCCCACCCCCCCGACTCGGGAGTGATCCGCGAGAGAGCCTGTTGAGGAGATATAGAAGAGTTTGACAGCTGTCAAATTAGCTGTCAAAGCTGAAAAAAGAGAACTTTGTTTCTGTTGTCTCTGCTGGTTATATTTGTTACAATTTGGTTATAAATTGTTGAAAACAAGGAAGAACTGATACAAACTAACTTGACTTTTGGATTTGAACTGGAAGGAATATTAAGCAACCAGAATCCCTCCAGAGGGGGTTTTGGGATATTACAAGAATGGCTGAAGGAGGAAAAATTCAGGCTAAATTGGACAGAGTGTTTCTTCTCTTGGGAAAGTTACAAGGCCAAAGTGATGTTTTGGCTACAAATGTTGCAACCCTGAACTCAACAGTAAATAAACTCATTGAATTTGATAAGGACTTGACTCAGGAAGTTTATGCAGCTGGACAAGAAGAGAAAATTGAGAACTTTGAGAGAGTGGAGAAAGAGATATATGTTGTTCCGGAGGAAAGGGAAGGAGGAGCTGCAATGCTGCGGATGACAAAGGAGAGCCAGAGGCCTGTCAAGATGGATATAAAGGAAAATAAGAACTGGATGATGAAAATTTGGTTTGAACTGGAGAATGAAGAATGGAGAGATCTCCTTATGGGGAGATCTGAAGACCTATGGATTACAAATCTGATCAAGGTGGAAGCTGGAGCTTTTGGGACATCTGGACTTAAAGGGAGTAAGAAACAAGATTTGGGCTCCACTTTTAAATATGGAGGTCTGGCTGGAAGAAACATGGACCCTATTGGGACAGAGCTTCTCCGAGATTTGGTGTTTAATATAAAGGACTATCAAAAAAACCGGCAGAGAGGAATTGAAAGAGAATTAAGAGCCCCGGACGTGAGGTCTCCAGGCTGATTGCAGATAGACTGATGGACACTTGTTGGGGATCGAAACCGGGAAAGGGGTGGGGTGGGGTTTGGGAATCCAAAGGGTGTACAATTATATTCTGGGGTTTTTTTTTAATTCTGTTTTGTTATTAGTATAAAAATTGGGGAATTCATGGAAGGGAATTTGGGTCGACTTTAGAAAAGGGTTTTAAGAATGAGCACTGACGTATAAATATTGATGTTTATAAGTTAAAATTGGTTAACTAAAATGAATTAAATAAAATAAGGTTAAAATTTGGGGACAAGAACTTGTTGAACTAACAATTTGAACTGGAATACAAGAAGGGGAGGTGTGGGGAAGTCAGGGAAATATGTTATTGAAAATTGCAAACTATGTGTTTTTAACTTTTTTGTTTTCTTCTTTTTTTGATCTTTTTAATGTATTGTGGAAAATTTCAATAAATATCTTTAAAAAAAGAAAAGAGGAAATTTCTAGTGTCGTTGGCAGATTGAGCACAGAGATGATGAGTGGTTGGTAGGCACAGTGCATCAGCCAGTACCTACTTTCCACTGGAAGAGCTACAGCTCTAGCCGTTCTTGGACCACATTCATACCATACATTGAAAGAACTATGATGCCTCTGTTTAGTGATGGGTCCCCCTCCCCACAGAATTATGTGAGCTGTAGTTTGTTAAGGGTACTGAGTGTTCTTAGAAAGACCCCCATTTCCCCTCACAGAACTACAATTCCTAGACTTCACTGTGAATTGTAGCTCTCTGTTTTAGGAATGTTGATGTTGATATTATGCAATCTATGGCCATGATATTTTTTTCAAATGTTAGCGGTACGGAACGCTCTTGCAAATAAAAAATAAACACATCAAGCTGGAAGCATACACAATAAAGAATTCATGAGATTATTATTGTTTCTGTTTGTGAATTTATAATTTTGCCTTAGAGCAGGTCATCACACATGAATTTTCTTCTTAATTTACTTTCTGCTAATATAAAAATAGCTGGAATAATTCCCGTTAAGCATAGCAAAATGTATAAAATCATGTAAACAGCTGATAAGCTCTTCAAATCGCAATTAGTCTGTTTAGATTTGCACTCAACTGCTACATTTCCCAGGATGCAGCCCTTTCCCTCCTATCTCTGGTTTTTTTTTTTTTAATGGTAAATTTGTTAAAAGTTTGTGAGAAAATCATCTGTGCATTCTTACTCTAACTCAACAACATAAGAAGCTGCCTTAAGTCTGAATGTGGCAAGTAAGGAGGCATGGCTAGAGCAAAGGCCAAAACTTATTTTTCTCATGCTGGGCTGCAGTTCCTCGTGCCTTGTGTGTATGGGTTTCTGTCTGCGCTGTTCTATTCAGCTACTGTGCTGAAATACTTGACTGCTATAGTTCTGGAGCATGTTGCATGGCCAGGCGGCCCAGGAGTCATAAGGAAGGAATAAAGACTCTGACAACATGATATGGAATTAAAATTAGGCCACAACTTTATTAAACTTCCGAATGTAGGAAGACCTTGGCCTAGGCCTTGGGCGTGTATCCCTCCCAGTCCCCCAGCTGGGGGGAGCTGGGGCTCATCAGGGTAAATGGGATATGGGGGTGCTCTGCGAGACGTAAGTGTAGGAGGCAGCTAAGCCCATATCCTCACACGCAGGGTAGTTCACTGATGACCTTTCAGCGTATGGCCAGTGACAGCCATATATATATAACCCCTTTAGGAGGGGGACCCTGGAATCACTGTGGCAGGGGGGTGAGTCACCATTTCACACCACTTTAGCTAATGGGGCCTCCCGCTGCTGCTGCGCCACCACCACATGATTTCTGTTCTCATCCTGAGGTAAAGTTCTTAACCCGAGGTACTACTTCCAGGTTAGCGGAGTCTGTAACCCAAAGTGTTTGTAACCTGAGGTGTTTGTAAACCGAGGTACCACAGTATTACCAAGGCTCAGCAAGATTTATTTTGTGGAACATTTGTTCTATTTCAAAGGAAGTATAACAGTCACAACCTATGAATCCTGGCAAGCATCTTTGCCCTGGAAATGCCAATTTCCTTTGATATCTTGCTATCAGGTGGTGGTGCATGCGTGTTTAAAGAGGGTTGCAGGGAGGGCTCCTTTAATACAAAGGGAAATGAGCACATAAAAGGCCCCCATTTCCTGGTATAGCTCCCCCCCCCCCCCCGCTTTTTAGTTCAGGCAGGACAACATCCTTGAAAAAAAATATATGAACACTGCTCAGTAGAATGTGCCAAGGCCCATGTATTGCAACTCAAACTGATGGATGCAATTTAACAAAACAAATCCCCAAATTTACATCTGTGCAGGCATCTTGCACATTAAAGTGGTTTTGCATATTAAGTTTTTGTTTGCTTGTTTGTTTGCCTCGAGCAATGCAGATTGACCAAAAATATCAAACATCAAAATGGAGGGCCTATAATGAGAATGCAGAGATAACTGCAACCATAAAAGCATTGGCAGTGCTGCTGAAATAAATTAATTAAAGATAATAGGCCTGTAGTTTTGCAAGATATGAGATTGCCCGAGACGAGATCGCCTTTATCATTCCCCACCCCCGGCATTGCTCTAAAGCACGGGTGTCAAACACAAGGCCCGGGGGCCGAATCCGGCCCGCCAGACCTCGTCATGTGGCCCGTGTAGCCACCACCGGCCGCCAGCCTTCACCTTTTATTCTCGTTTTTTTTTTTTTTTTTGACACAAGAAAGCCACCTCTTCAGCGCATGCACGGCAGCCTACAAGCCAGAGAACGTCTGCCCTCTAGCGGCACCAGCCGTTCTACACAGGAAACCTCCACTTCACATGCATTCAGGAAACCTATGTTTCTGCTTTCAGAGCTAGTTATTACTTACATTCTTACAAAAAACAGTAATAATTGAATGCAGTGACAATAATTTATGATAATAAAGAGTGGACACATAGTCCTACAGATACAACCGGCCCTTTGAGGGTGACCAAACTGCTGATGCGGCCCCCGATGAATTTGAGTTTGACACCCCTGCTCTAAAGGAAAGAAACCATTGTCTGCATTTCTTGTGTCTTGCGCCCATTAACATTTAAATAGCTGAACTAAATACCACTGAGCTTGGCAGGGCTAGGAAGACTGGATGGACTGACAAGTATTAAGGAAGCGCTTGGAGCATTTCAGAGATATTGGATAAGCAGCTGGGAGAAAATCACCTTTGACTGTCTCTTGAAGAAATGGAGCTGCATTGCAACACATGCGGGTCTGATTTTTCTTTTGACATTCTTGTTGGCAGTTACTATTCCTGAGTGGTAGCATCTCATGGCTGGAAAAAGTCCTGGCAAAAAGTGGATTGGCGATATTGGACCCAACTGGACCCTCCTCATTGTTCCTTGGCCAACAGAAGTGTGGTTGGGATGAACATCAAAGGGGGATGGGGTACCCAATGCACATGTTCAGTTAGCGCAAGGATTTCCATTTGTGCAACTGGACTGCCCTTCCTTCTCCTTGCCCCATTCATGTCCAATGTCCTCCCCAAATACAGTATGTTCCAGAGAATTGGGGCAACACCCAGATCAATCTACTGAGAGAGGAGAAGAGGAGTTTGGATTTGATATCCCGCTTTATCACTACCCTAAGGAGTCTCAAAGCGGCTAACAATCTCCTTTCCCTTCCTCCCCCACAACAAGCACTCTGTGAGGTGAGTGGGGCTGAGAGATTTCAAAGAAGTGTGACAACAACAACAACAACAACAATTTATTATTTGTACCCCGCCCATCTGGCTGGGTTTCCCCAGCCACTCTGGGCAACTGGAGACACAGAGACCAAAAATACACTAAAATGTCACACATTAAAAACTTCCCTGAACTAGCCCAAGGTCACCCAGCAGCTGCATGTGGAAGAGCGGAGACACGAACCCGGTTCACCAGATTACAAGTCCACCACTCTTAACCACTACACCGCACTGGCTGCAGTCAACAGTTCTTATGCTGATGGAATGAATGCATTGAATACTGCTCAGGGGTTTTTTAGCTGCAACTTTAAATCATGGAGTAACGCTCTAAGGAAAATTAATCTCATCCAGACATTCCCAAAATTTAAATGTGTGTCTTAAGACCATTTTATTCCAGCGGGCATTTTTAAGTTAGAATTTGTGTTGATATGTCTTCGTTTTAATATTGCCGATGATATGAGTTTATTATTACCATGCTGCCTGTTTCCCTTCTTATCAGTAGAATTATTTTCAATTTGTCGCGAGACTCATTTTCCTTTCAACATGGAGGTATTGTAGGTTATCTTGTCCACCCCTCTGCTTGATGCAAGATAGCCAGAGTTAGAGCATTCAAATGGATAACTGCCCAGCCTATACTTTTTCTCTCTCTCTCCATCAGCCTATGTTTGAAGTCCACTAGTGAGGGAGAGCCTACCACCCCTCTAGATAATTGGAGGAATTGCTGAACTGCTCTTTATTAAGAAGTTTCTCCAAAGTTTCAACTAAAATCTACCCTCCTGTAACTTAAGCTCTCCTGTTCTGTGTCTTCTGATGCAGCAGAAATAAAGCCTTTCCCCTCTTCTATGTGACAGGTCTTCAGATCCCATTTGCAATGCTATGATGAAGGAAAGCAGCATTGGAGAAGCAGAATGCCCAGGTCCTCTGCCCTGTCCTCTCTCTCTGCCACCAACTTGGATTTAAAGATTAAACAAATTTGTGGAGCATAAGACTATGAGTTGATACTAGCCACAATGGCTGTTTTATCTCCACCATCAGAGGCATTGTGCCTTTGTAATAATAATAATAATAATAATTTTTAATTATATCCTGCCCTCCCCAGCCAAAGCCAGGCTCAGAGCGGCTAACAACAATAAAAGTAACACAGCATTCTAAAACCAATTCATTCTAAAATCAATTCAAAATCAAATTAATGGCAACCATTGGGTTGGAGTTCTGTGAGGATTATGAAAGGAGGGGGTCAGACTGTGCTTTGGCCAAAGGCCTGGTGGAACATCTCTGTCTTGCAGGCCCTGCAGAAAGATGTCAAGTCCCGCAGGGCCCTAGTCTCTTGTGACAGAGCGTTCCACCAGATCGGGGCCACAGCCGAAAAAGCCCTGGCTCTGGTTGAGGCCTGCCTAACCTCCCTGTGGCCCGGGATCACCAAGATGTTTTTGTTTGAAGACCATAAGGTCCTCCATGGGACATTCCAGGAGAGGCGGTCCCATAGGTATGAAGGTCCTAGGCCATATAGGGTTTTAAAGGTTAGTTCCTGGGAGTTGCTGGTGTGCAGAGTGCTGTTGTGCTCAGGTTTTGTTTGTGGGCTTTCCATGGGCATCCAATGGAACACTGTGAGAACAGGAAGCTACACTAGATGAGCCATTGGCCTGGTCCACCAAGCCTCTGAATTCCAAAAAATATCCAAGTTGTTCAATGCACTTTAACTTTCCATCATATGACTATCACTATGTGACAGTGCAGCTAATCATTCTTCATCCAATCAGCCATTCTCATGCACTCTGCGGTAATTCATCATTCCATCTTTCAAATCATCTACACTCAATGGACTGGACAAAAGGGACATTGGAAATTGTGGTTTCTTTTCACATGCGTATTTGCAGAATTATTATAATGTGCCCAATTGCTTTTCATAGCTATTTGGTTACTTATCTCTGGGCAGAGAGCTGTTTTAAAACTTTGCGAGTGAGTTCATACATAGCACTCCTTCTGTTTTGTAGAACCTGAAGAGCTATTTTTTTATTAGAAAATTCTAACACATAAAATGCCTTTTCTATAGGAAGTAAACAACTCTGTACACAACAATTTTAAAACAGATTTTAGAAAGCATTTACAAAAAAAAAAACCCAACAACAACCCACAGAGATAAAAAGCTTAAGACTACAAGCATGAATGTTATTTCCATCACCTTTTTGCAAAACAGATTTTGCATAAAAGCCAATTTTCTCCTAATATGCAGCCTGGAGTCAGGTTTCCTACAGTTACCAGCCAGATGCTTCTTGGAAGCCAAGGAAAAGGCATGAAAAGAACAACCCTGTTATTCTGACCCAGTAACTGACATTTGTGATATGCTGCTTCTGAGCCTGTAAATTTTATGTAGCTATAGCCACCCGCTCCATTTTCACTAATGTATTTCTTTTCGTGAACACTCTTCTCTCAGATACGCAAGTTGCATGAACACTGGTCAGATGGAAAACTGCTTTGCAAAGTTCAAATAAGTGAAATTTCAAAGAACGGGAAATTTCAAACTTTTGGGAAGTGAGGATCTGATCGATTTGCATTTAAATGCTGACTGAACCAACCCCACCTCCCTACTTCCTAATCTCATCAGCCCCTACGAACATAGCCAATGGTCAGGGCTAATAGAAATCATGGTCAAGGGCCACGTTCGCCATCCCTGATATACTGAGTCAAACATCTAGGTCAATATTGTCTACACACCATACTAAGCAGCAGCAGCCACCTTTCAGAAAGGGGTCTTGAAGAAGAAGAAGATGAAGAAGAAGAGGAGGAGGAGGAGGAGTTTGGATTTGATATCCCGCTTTATCACTACCCTAAGGACTCTCAAAGCAGCTAACAATCTCCTTTCCCTTCCTCCCCCAAAATAAACACTCTGTGAGGTGTGTGAGGCTGAGAGACTTCAGAGAAGAGTGACTAGCCCAAGGTCACCCAGCAGCTGCAAGTGGAGAAGCAGGGAAGCGAACCCGTTTCACCAGATTACGAGTCCACCGCTCTTAACCACTACACCACGCTGGCTCCTACCTTCTTGCCGATGCCAAAGACTGAACCTGACATCTGTGTGCATAGTATGAGCTATGGTCTCTGCTGAGGGGTGTGTCACTCTTAAAAATGTAACTGTGGGTCATACGTAGAAGGTAAAGAAGAAGAAGAAGAGTTTGGATTTGATATCCCGCCTTTCACTCCCCTTCAGGAGTCTCAAAGCGGCTAACAATCTCCTTTCCCTTCCTCCCCCACAACAAACACTCTGTGAGGTGAGTGGGGCTGAGAGACTTCAAAGAAGTGTGACTGGCCCAAGGTCACCCAGCAGCTGCATGTGGAGGAGCGGAGATGCGAACCCGGTTACCCAGATTACGTGACTACCGCTCTTAACCACTACACCACACTGGCTCTCAGAGGAAAGTAAGAACAAGTCTACAGGATTTTGCTGTTAGTTTAAAATAAAGATGCCACTCTGCAGGGTGGGTTTGTTTGTTTTTTGTTTCGTTCTCGTTTTTATCATGTATTTTATATCTTTATCTTGTATTTTTATGTTGTGAACCACCCTGTGATCTACAGATGAAGGGCTATATACAAATCTAATAAATAAATAAATAAATTTGTGAAACCCTCCTTTTTTGTGAGATGCAGATGATTTAACATTTGCATACTTTTATATTACATATTCTTATGCCTAAATGGAAGCACAACATAGGATTGTTCTCTCACTGCAGGAAGGCCACCTCTACATGAAGACTTAGGCTGGATCTAGACACATTTTTAAAAAAAGTTTCAGGAAAATGTGCTGTAAAGCTCATAATGGAAATCACGTTGCCAAAGGATCAGACTCTACAGCGCCATCTTGGTGTCACGGTGTTATAATGGATTTAAAACACTTTCCCCCCTCTAATGTAGCTGAGTCGCCAGTGAACTCTTCTGTTTAGTTAAAGACCACTTGTATTCTTCATAAAATTAATAGAATTTCTTTCTGGTGTTGTTGACCGCTTTCGTTCACCTTTAGCTCTCCTAATAAAACCAATTCATCGTTTACATCTACATTCACTCTTGGATTAAATTACTTTGAAGATTCTCGCACACACCCTAATCTTGTCCCCTGTGAAGTTCTGCATCTCAACGGATCCTTTGTAAACGTTGTTCCATTAAAATAAAAAATATTGAAGACATGGTTGCATATTAGGCATATCATTATCTCTACATACTAATCAAACTTCAAGAGGCTTATCTCACCATTCTGCTTTGTTCCTAGATTTCAGAGGATATTGTGCCATAAACTTGAATCAACACAGAAGGGAGAAAAAGCCAGCCTGAGATGCTGGTGCTGCTCTTTCTAGGAAAAGCAACGGCTACTTCTTTGAAGCATTCTTTACAAACCCTTGATTAATGGCTTATACATAAAAGAAATTAATTAACTGGCAATTGCTCTTCTTATGTACAAAGACGATAGTTAACCATTGTAATGAAGTAAGTTGGTGAATTTGTTTATGTGATGTCTAGGACCAGCCTTGTGAACCAATGATTACTTTGCTGTGAATATTCCACTGGTACTGCTTATTGACTAGGAAACAGGATATCAGCGATCCAGCTGCAGAAATTTGCACACGGTCAACAGACAACAGAATTTCCAGTCCCTGGCCACTAACTGTAGTTTCAAACATATCCACACACAAATCATAGATGGTAGTTAACAGATTCCTAAGTGTAACGCTTCTGTTAAAGGCCTTGAAGACCTGTTTCCAGGACACATTAGTTGAACCACTGTCGTAGTAAAGTACAGTGCAGTACAGAAATTTACTTATGTGAATGCGGCTTTGGGCAGGTGGTGAGGAAATAAGTAATAATAATAATAACGTCCACTGCTTAACTGTTACTGCTGTTTTTATTTTATTCTTGAGATTGTATGTTTCACGCTGCTTTTAATATTGGCTTTTAAATCATTATAACTCACCCTAGCACTTCAGGCTGAAGGGCGTGTAATAAATGAAGTCAGTAACAACAGCAGCTGTCTTACATCCAATATTTAATACTTATTTGGAGTTTTCTGTACACCACTCCAATATTCTTTAATGTGACGTACTGTATATACATGTACAGAAGATGGGACAGATCCCTGAAGGCAAAATGTAATAAATGTCGGTGCTAAACACATCCAGTTGGCTAGTGATAATTTAACTGTGAGCTCTGCTAGCACTTACGGAATAAGGCTTAATCGGGGAGTTAAATGCCATGCTTCCAAAATATCTATCTGTCTATCTCTCTCTCTCTATATATATCATCTATCTATCTATCATCTATCATGACATGTCCCTGCCAAACCAGTCCTTATGGAAATAGCACCCATTAATATGACAATATTTCATGCATTTAATATTTGTTGGAAAAAACTTAACAAATTTGAAACTGCACATGTACATAATTTATGCAATACTTTTACTCAGTACAATCACAACTCGGAGCCAATATGGCCATCTTGACCTCTCCATTATTCTGCTGTAGGACCTTTACCATAACGATTTCTGGGACTTGAATCAATTTAAATGAAATGCTAACTTGATCAAATAGATTGAAACTGCAGCATACCATATGTCACCATATATGCATGGGGTGGGGCATCTTAACCCTAAACCACCTTGACAACACACACAGTATCACGAGAATAAGACACATAAGATGGGGTTCTGTCACCAGAACAGCTGCATCGAGGATGGAATTGTGGAGAATTTAAGACGGGGAAAACAGGAAACTGAAATTGTCAAATTTGCTGACCCCCTAGCTGGCTGTTCTGTTGTTTTGCATGTTCCCTGAAGCCTAAGCACGGCAGAGAAAAGGCACTTAGTATTCTCATTTAATACATTACTTAGTAATAAGCAACAAGTGTTGTGGAGGTGCATGAACATTCAGCTAAGAGAAGTGTTAGGAGTGACGTTTTTGTAGTTCCCCCTTTTGCCAATCCAGCACAACCTGCCGGTTCTAAATTCTGGAGTTTCTTTGTGTGATGTTTGCAAAGGATAAATATATGTGGTTTTTTCTGAACGCTCTGCCTGCTAGGCCACTTTTTGGCAGCACACAAATAAAAAGCAGCACAGCGTCCAAGCGTATTATGAAGTCTACAAGCAAAACAAACCCTGCACCTGGAAGCCCTCTCTCTTAAACCTTTTAGTGCACAAAAATCATGGCACCCAAAGCAATATGGTGATGAACCTTCTAAAGCTCACGTAAGCTTGGAATCACAATCTCCATCTTGCAGTTTCAAAGTAATTGAATTTGAATGTCAGGTTCAGACAAACTGGCTCTCATTTACTGATGGAACAAAAAGCACGGTCATTTCATTGCCTGTACACAGGAGTGAAGCATATATAATGAAACACCACTCCAGATTATTCCTTTGGCATTGGTTCTCTCTCTCTCTCTCTCTGGTTTATCTTGTTGTTTAGAAGAACAGTTTTCACAAGCAGTTCCAGTCTAAATTTTCTCAAAGTTTATCAGGAGTAGGAGCCAGATATTCAGCCTTCTCCAACCTGGTGCCCTCCAGATGGGATACAACTTCCATCAGCCCCAGCCAGCTCTGACTATTGAGCATGCTGGCTGGGGCTGATGGAAGTTGTATCCCATCTGGAGGGGGAAACAGTTTATTTAAACTCAAACACACATCAGGCATGAGAAAAAGTCTACTGGAAATCTATGTTCTCAGCTGCTTGGTACCTAGAGATTTGTGTGAGACCTGGACTGGAACTGCTCCAGGCCATGGTGAACTGGAAAACAGATAAAATACATACTGGACTCCTTAACATTGCAAGCACCATATTGGTTACCCCTGGACTATTCAAAAATAGATACACTGCATCACAAATATACAGTCATACCTCGGGTTACAAATGCTTCAGGTTGCGTTTTTTCAGATGGCGGACCGCCAAAACCCAGAAGTACTGGAACGGGTTACTTCCTGGTTTTGATGGTCACGCATGTGCAGAAGCACTGAATTGCAACCCGCGCGTGCGCAGATGCACCGCTGCGGGTTGCGGACACTGCGGGTTGCGAATGTGCATCCCGCACGGATCACGTTCGCAACCCGAGCGTCCACTGTAAAAACAAAACAGAGGTTCAAACTGGTGCGGGGTGGTTTTTTATATATATATATAAAGAATGAATAATAATTGTCTTCAACAGAACAAAATACAAACTCAGCCAACATAAATTGTACAGTGAAGGGTAAGTAAAGTATGTACTTTTTACAATACTCAGAAATATAATGTACATCATTTCACTTTTTCTTAGGAAACTGTGGCTTCCTTTTTCTAGGGGCATAAAAAAGAAAAATCTCAGAAACTTTCTCAGAAAAATGCCTGAGAAGTTTTGGCTCAGCTCTAAACATGTGCTGCATGCAGATATTATGGGTATTCACAGCTCAGTATAAGTGACAAGAGTGACATGGGACTTCAAGGCCAATGGTGTAGGTAACAAAAGAAGTATTTCCTGGCCCTGTGTACAGGAGAGAGCCACCTTAAGGGTCTTGGTTGTCAGTCATACTGTCAATTATTACAATGTCCAAATGTGCACAAGCAACATCATCAGTATATTGGAGCCCAGGGGAATCTCAAAATGCATATATTTAGTTAACTAGAGAATACATATTTTTAAACAATGCAACATGTTATTTGCCTGTTAGGGAGATAAATTACATCTTTCCCCAATGTAATTTTTATAAACGTTTTCCACCTATGGAAATTTCTTCTGGGAAGATGCGCCCAGAATGAACCTCTGTAAGTAAAAATTTAATTTAATAGACGGCTTATATCAGTAGTTGCATACAGATAATTAGGGATATGAACAGGCATTGTAATTGGTAATATGAATATTTATACTGCTGCGGTACAATATTATGGTCAGGATAATGCATTGGATTTCTATAGGGAGACAAACGTTCTTGAATGTTTTCCAACCTTTTTTAAAACCAATTGTTTAAGACATCTGCTAGTTATGCAGAGTTAATAGAGCTCAGGAGATTGCTTCTGGAGAGTTCTGACATTTTATCCTAAAGCAGTCTGTAGTTGTGCAATTGGGTGACTTACAAGAAATTGGCAGTGCAGGTGTTTGTGGTGCTTATTCTGTGTGACTAGGAAAAGATGGTTGCTGCTTTTTGCCAGCACTTAATACAGCATATCTTGGTTGCTGATATTTAGGGGAGGGGAAGCTCCTTATGTGAATAAACTTTAAAACAACATGTTGGATGGTTTCCCAGCACAGATATATCAAATTGATCATCATCATTTCTTTTCCTGTCTCCGTAGCTAATCTTCCCCAAACCATTACCTTCCATATGTTGCTGAACTAGAATTCTCATCAGCCCCAAACAGCAAGGTGAGTGACCAGGAATGATGGGATTGAAGATCAGGACATCTGGAGAACACCTAGTTGGAAGAAGATTGCCCTAGCCTTTCTAAGCAGACAGAATTTAATAGAAGTACCATGCCATGTGAGTTTCCTGCTATTATATTAAAATTCTTTTAGCTTCTTTCTGCATTCACAGATGTTTCCCAGCCCAACAAAAGCATTAGTACCCTGGATATTAATTTAGCTTATTTCTATCCTTTTGAAAATATACAGTGGTACCTTGGGTTGCAGATGCTTCGGGTTACAGATGCTTCAGGTTACAAACTCTGCTAACCAGGAAGTGGTTGCTCCAGGTTAAGAACTTTGCCCCAGGATAAGAATGGAAATCGCGCACCAGTGTCACAGTGGCAGGAGGAGGCCCCATTAGCGAAAGCACGCCTCAGGTTAAGAACCGTTTCAGGTTAAGAACGGACCTCTGGAACGAATTAAGTTCTTAACCTGAGGTACCACTGTACACCACTTTCTCAGAAATCCAAAGCAGTTTGCAACAGCAAAATGCAATGCAACAATAACAAAGGGACAACCACAGAAAACAATATTAAAATCAATATTGGCAACCAAAAACTTCCCTTGCCTCTCACACAAGCTACAAAATGATTGATCACTGTGGTTGCACTTCCAACACTAGCAATGGCTTTGCCTGCCTTCAGCCTTTGCAGGGTTTTTGTTGGTTTTGTTGTTGTTTGTTTATTTATACCCCACTCATCTGGCTGGGCTTCCCCAGCCACTCTGGGCGGCAACAGAATATTAATACCACGATAAAACATCAATCATCAACCTAATCAGGGTTGCCTTCAGATGTCTTCTAAAAGTCAGACAGTTGTTTATTTCCTTGACATCTGATGGGAGGGCATTCCACAGGGTGGGCACCACCACCGAGAAGTCCCTCTGCCTGGTTCCCTGCAACCTCACTTGTTGCAGTGTGGGAACCACCAGAAGGCCCTCGGAGCTGGACCTCAGTGTCCGGGCTGAATGATAGGGGTGGAGATGCTCCTTCAGGTATACTGGGCCAAGGCCGTTTAGGGCTTTAAAGGTCAGCACCAAAACTTTGAACTGTGCTCAGAAACATACTGGGAGCCAATGTAGGTCTTTCAGTCACCAGTCATCTGATCCACAATTGTGTAGCAACTCACAGTTATCTGCAGCTATAGTAGGGAAGATACTAAAATAGATAAGTTTATTGTGGAGGTAAATGGGGAAGTGATCATAAGCTTCTGGAGGCTGGAGGAATTTTCAATCAAAATTAAAAAAAACAAATGAGAAGCATATGGTGTCCCAAGCTCACGTTGGAACTCGTTTCAACATGGAGGTCAATAAAGTGCCACAATCAAGGTATCATTTGGAATAGCAGATGTTCTAAAACATTCTTTCTTATCCCTCTACTTTGACAAGTCACACGTGACCCTCTGTCACAGCTCATCAACCCTTTCTGTGACCAGCCACTGGCCATGGTCCTTCAGGCACACTATCTGGAGAGGTCTACTGGGCCCATTTGCCCACAGGCTGCCTTTCTTCGGCACATTGCAAACTCTATTAAAGGCACAGATGCAGGCAAGCATAAATATGCTAATGCAACCACTGGCTTAGCAATTATTATTACAGACCATCCTGCTACATTTATTTCATTATCCCAACTGACATTTTATTCACTCAGTCACAATTATAACATTTGGGAAATTGTAACTGCGCTAACATTACTTAGAAGAACGGAGGTTGGGGGGGGGGGAGAGAATAGAACATTGTACACTTCCACCCATTAGCAATCAAGAGTTTAATTCACAAAATGTTAAATGCAAAATCTTCTAATTCCTAAACGGTATAATACGCTCAACCTTTGAAACACAGTGCATTTGCATTTTGAAAAGAATGAAACATGTAAGAATTATGACCCAGGCCCGGAATTCCAAATGTGACATGCTGGAAGAAGGAGAGGTCAGGCGGGAAGAAGGAAAAGCCGTGGAAACGCCTAGGTGGGACATCCCAGGCCAGCTACATCTTTCTGGGAGGGGTGTGGGTGAATGACTTTGGGTGTGGGGTACTCCTTCACAGGTGGTATTCCACTTTCTGGGCACAGCCTTATTAGGAACAACTTTGCTGAATCAGACCAGCCATCTGGTCTCCTACTGTTCTATATTTTTCTCAGCAGATGCAAATATTGACTTTTGGTTTTTACCAGCCATGGGAATTTGACCTAAATTGTTATTTGATTATCTTTGACTGTCATTCCGGATCCCCAGCTTCATGACTAATTCATATCAGCAGACTCAACGGTCATTACGGGTTTCTGAATGGTTGAGGCTTGAGCGCAACATCTTACTGGGCAGCTGTCAATCTAGACTGTATTTTCTTATACACTGCAAAAGCTAGAGTAGGATTGTAGGATTGTTTAAAGTATGTTTATGTAATCATTTGTGCATATAATAAAGGACATCATGCATTTTGCATCGTATTTTGCTTCAAGTGAAAATTGGCAGAAAATCTTAACACAGACTTCCAACACCTTTCCGTTCCAGTAAGGTACCTTCTCTATGGAATACTGGGGAATGCAGATGTCCAGCAGTTCCATGGAAAGGTTTTTTTCCCCTGTACAAAGGGAGGGAAGAGAGAAAGGAAATGAACACTCTAAACAGCCAAGCTGTAGTTCAGCTGGAAAATTTAATCAGTGTCCTTTTGAGGAGTACAAGATATATCTGGCAAAGAAGCTGTCAGTTAGAAAAAGGACTCTCTCTTTCAGAAATGATGGTATATATTGTATTTGGATTCCACTGCTGCCAAAAGAATTTGAAGAGTCACAGAAAGATCATAGGTTTGAGGGTGAGAAACAGATACTACATCACACAAAGACTCTAATGGCTTCCTTTTAAAACAACAATAACCCAGAACTGGTTCCTATCTAAGACGTTTTGACTGAGCAGATCCATCTCTCCTCTCACTTCAGCTGGTTCAGCCAGCCTGCTGTCACCTGCAACCAACAGTGTGAGCTTTCCCACCCAACCACCAAAATGTTCTTCAAGAAAACCAGAAAGCTAGCAGTGAGGAGACTTGCCAAATCTCTGCTGGGAGGTTATTTCACAGCATAGTCCTGTCAAAACTAAATGCTCAACTTCTAGCTGTAACCAGCCAGAGTTCTGAAACATGGGTGGTGGCGCTCCTCCAACTTATGAATCTGTCTGTGTCTTAACTCTGAATTATTTCTTCCGTTCTCTGAATTGAGCCTCTTGGGCTTGCCGATCCGAAGGTTGGTGGTTCGAATCCGAACAACGGGGTGAGCTCCTGTTGCACTGTCCCAGCTCCTGCCTACCTAGCAGTTTGAAAGCATGCCAGTGCAAGTAGATAAATAGGTACCACTGTGGCAGGAAGGTAAACGGCACTTCCGTGCACTCTGGTTTCCATCACAGTGTTCTGTTGCACCAGAAGCGGTTTAGTAATGCTGGCCACATGACCCAGAAAGCTGTCTGTGGGCAAACGCCTGCTCCCTTAGCCTGAAAGCAAGATAAGTGCTGCAACCCCATAGTCGCCTTTGACTGGACTTAACTGTCCAGGGGTCCTTTACCTTTTACCTTTACCTGGTCAGTTATCTTTCCACAAGGGCCAACATGGATGCCGAAATCCAGCATCGCCTGAGCTCTGCGAGTGAAGCTTTCTCTCGATTGAAGTGCAGAGTGTTTGAGAACCAGGACATTCGCAGGGAAACCAAAATGCTTGTTTACAAAGCTATTATACTACCAACCTTACTGTATGCTTGTGAAACATATAAACTTATAAACGCCATTTCCAAGTCCTCGAAAGATTCCATCAATGATGTCTTAGGAAGACAAGCGAACTAATGCCAGTGTACTTGAAGAAGCAAAGATCACCAGTGTCAAAGCAATGATTCTTCAGCATCAACTTTGTTGGACTAGTCATGTTGTGCAGATTTCTGATTATCGTCTTCCAAAGCAACTACTCTATTCCAAACTTAAAAATGGAAAGCGTAATGCTGGTGGTCAACAAAAGAGGCTTAAAGACACTTTCAAGGCAAATGTAAAAAAATGTAGTATAAACCTCGACAACTGGGAAACACTGGCCTGCAAGCGCTCCAGTTGGAGAACAAGCCTTTATCAAAGGTGTCATGGAGGTGTCATTGAAGATGCTCGAACTCAGGACGAAAGGGAGAAACATGCTAAGAGGAGGGCAAGCTTGGCAAACTCTCACCCTGATCAACTCCCGCCCAGAAATCTATGTCCCCACTGTGGAAGGACGTGTGGATCCAGAAATGGCCTCTGCAGTCACTTAGGGACTCACTGTTAAAACCGTGTTTATGGAAGACAATCTTACTCGGCTATGAGTGATGGCCAAAGAAGAAGAAGATTTTCCTGTTTGCTTTCTTAACTCTTAGTCATGTCGAATTAGCACAGGGGGTTCACAGAAAACAAGCCTGTCTTTTGCAAACGCACACACACACACACACACCTCTTGAAGGTGGAATTTCTGCAGTTTCTCTCTCAATAAGTGCATGCGACATGAACATTATTTGGATGTACTGCTTGCATGTAAAGGCTACTACATGAATGGTGCAAGTGGGCCTGACCCCACAGTCCCTTTGCCCATCATTCTCCAAAGTGAGGAGCTTTCTCTACTGACGAACATCCCCTCTGTGATTTATAATCACAGCTTTGCAAGCTTCTAAAGGGCTCAGTGAGCATCAATGTGTAGAGAAGGCTCCCTGCTTCAGACCTCACCTTCCAGTTTGTGGAAAGTGATGGGCACAGTGGTGTGTGGCGTGTGTCAGATCCCATCCCTGTTTGTTCTGCTCATGGCAGTCCTTTTGCACACATAGCATGCCTGATTAGAGCTAGAGTCCTTATTTCAGGGAGTTACAAATGCCCACAAACATGGCAGGTAGTAAAAGGAAATGATACCTCTGCAATGGAGGCTAAATCTGCTCCCTGCTCCTGTTCATAAAATCAAAGAATCTTAGAATTGTAGTCATCTAGTCCAACCCCCTGCTATGCAGGAACCTCAGCTAAAGCATCCATGACAGATGGCCATGCAACCTCTGCTTAAAAACCTTGAGGAAGGAGAGTCCACTACCTTCCAGGGGAGTCCTTTCACTGTCAAACAGCTCTTACTGTCAGAAAGTCCTTCCTGATGTTTAGTTGGAATCTCCTTTCTTGTAAATCCATTGGTTTGACTCCTACCATCCGGAGCAGAAGAAAACAAGCTTACTCCATCTTCCACATGAACAACACTGACTCTAGCCATTGATAATCAGGCCTTTTTCTATCTACCAGCCTTGCTTCTTCATAGACATGGCCCCGTTTGCTTCTCATGGGTTGTTTGCCTGTCGCAAACAAGTTGGTAACAGGTTGGGTGCTTGTGTTTAAAACTTATTTTCTCAGAAAGGATCAATCTGGATTATTATGTTTTTAGTGGCGGTGGGGTGGGGTAGGGGATACAGGCTAGCATTTTGATGACTGTGACATTTTGTGGATGCTGCATTAAAAAAATTGCAGGCACCAGGAGCGCTGATCCCAGAATATATGCCTGTCTGGATGTGGCCCCTCCCATGCAAGAGTGTGACAGAATGCTGAGAACAGATTGATACGTGTGTAGATCTCCATTCATTCATGAGTATATTACTCTTTTTTTTAAAAGCCCTTTGCCCTCTGAGAGCAATATAGCAACAAGCATACTTTACAGTAACGCAGCATACTGCTCTACTATGAACAGTATACTGCGTTATTGCAAAAGGCAGCTGTTGTTATATTGGTCTCAGAGGTTGAGCAGCTTGTTTCTTTTTTAAAGAAGGAATATATCTTTTAATCTATCACTTGCTGTGGAGAACTGCAGACTCTCATCTGGTGCAGAAATCTTTTGTAAGGTTGATAACAAAGTCACCCTATGCCGACATCAAATTACTTATTGTTTGTCTATCTGGTGAATTGGCAGTCATAGTTATTAATACACGTAGTCCTCTTTATTGACTACAAAAGGAATGTTTTAAAAATTCAGGAATTTGCAAATAATCATAGCATCTATAAACATTATTTACAGTTATAAAATTAAGAGCAGGATGTATCAGTGTAAAGATATCCTTTATTACAATAATTAGTGAATCATCTAATAACTAAACAGGTAATCTACTTGAATGAACTCTCATTTTGGCAAACTCAGAGTTTAAATGATCAAAAGAGATTTGCCAGGCAAGAGTTTAATCAAATGAGATTTGCCAAGCAAGCTTGCTTTCTGCTGAGAGTATAAGGCGGCCATGTGGCAGAATTTCCACTGTGGTGGAACTTAAATGATGGCTTACCGTTGGAGTGGAGAACCTCTATTCTGCAGACTGGATCCAGCCTGTAGCCAAATTTAATGAAGATTTTGGTGTCCAGTACACTCTCGTGTCCCATCCCAAGTGGACTTTTCTTCTGCAGAATGTGGATGGCCATGAGTGATGGGCCCTGCCTGAAGGCACCCAATAATTCAATATTTTGTACAAATATAGTAGAGAAGATCATTTGTCACATTGCTAACAGTATATATTACAGACCATCGGGGTATTTAATTATTTAAATTCTTTGAATCATGAAGTATTTGTGCTTCTGTGCATTCAGGGTTGGTTTGGCCAGTCTGCTATTTATTACTTTGCAGTTCAATCTATTTCTACATTTGCAAATTGTCATTTTGTAAATTCAGCTTATGCAAATTTAGTTGCGGCCGTGAACACAAAATACCTGATTAGAGTTTAGCTAAAGTTGTCAAAGCCAATTTAAAGTAGCTTGGAAAATATTAAAAGGGATTGCGAACTCAATCCTAAACACACTGCAAAGAAGTATATCTCACCCATTTATCTAAGAGGTGACATCAATCCATCCTCTTCCCTGCAGCATTTTGTTGGAACCAGTAAAGAACAGGTCACATTTTCATTAATTCATTCCTCATCCCCTTCATTTCCAGTGTTTAGGCTTTGGATGCCATTGCTCATGTTGTAAAAATGGTACCCATCCATGCAACCCCCTACTCCAGGTAAGCAGTAGTAAGCTATGATGGGCAAAGATCATGATGGTATATTAAACTACAGAGCACAGAGTTAAACCATGGACATCATTACCACAAGAGGCAGTTTCAAAAAAAGATTAGACAAATTCCTGGAGGACAAGGCTATCCACAACTACTAATCCTGATAGCTACAGTATGCTCCACTTCTACTGGTGAAGGCAGTAGGCCTCTGAATAGCAGTTGCTGGAAATTGCAAAAGTGGAAGGTGCTGTTGCACTCAGGATTCCCATGGGCATTTATTCCTATGGAATTCTAATCTGAGCATTGGTTAAAAATGAAATAGCATGGTCTCTAGTCCAGGTTAATCTAGAACACATTTGTCTCTGTCTCCACCATTATTCAGCTTTAGCTTCAGTTTTACAGTCATGGGTCCACCAGCAAGCATGCCCTGTACTCACCAGAGAAATGTATGGACACTTGGGACCTCTATAGTTGGTAGGAATAAATGGGCAGAATCATATGGGTGAAGGTAGCCTTTTAGATAAGCCAGTTTCAAACCATATAGAGCAGACATAGGCAAACTCAGCCCTCCAGATGTTTTGGGACTAAAACTCCCATCATCCCTGACCACTGGTCCTTTTAGCTAGGGATGATGGGAATTGTAGTCCCAAAACATCTGGAGGGCAGAGTTTGCCTACGCCTGATATAGAGCTTTGGGCTTGGACTGAGCTTGGAGTTGATGCAGAATTGTTGAAATGCAATTGGACCTCCTGCCTCCACTCACATTCACACAGCTGTATTTTGCACCAACTGAAGATTCCAAAACCATCTTCAAAAGCAGTGTAAGCCAGGCTAGTCTACACAGAGTCCCAGTTGGTATGCCAGCATAATGTGGTAAAAAACACTCTTGGCCACTGCATATCACCCATTACTATGGGATCTAGGAGCATAAGCGAAACTGCAAACCTAATCCTTTCAGAGAAGCACAAGCTCATCCAGGGTCAGGTTTATGTCAACATGGTGGCAAAAACCTGCTCCTCCCCACAAGCTTATTTCTTTAGCTATTTTAGAAATAGTAGAAGAACTTATGACATTCACAACTGCTGAGCTATGGACAGATTCAAGGATTTATTTAGTTATGATGCAGTCTTTCTAAATTTGAAGATCTTATTTGCATTTGTGTTACCATAAATCATGGAGCTAATGGGTTTCTGCAATTGTGACAATAAAGTTTTCTACATAATAAATAAATCTTTAATTGAGGAAAGGATTAAAATGCATTTTTAAAGCAAGGTAGAGCTTTTATTGTATTATTTGCTGATTAAAATGCATGTCTAATGCATCTGAGTGTTCACATTCAGATCCCTCTCATAATTTCATTTTGTAGCATTTGAAGAAAATGCCAGCATAATAAATAAATATCCACGGTGCGTCATTCACATGTAATTGATTACAATTAAGGAGATAGACAAAATTAACTATCCGGTCTTTTAAGTGGGGAAAACAACAGGAAACTCTCAAGGATCCTGCAGGTTCATGCTATAAGCTTGTGACTATTAACTTTAATGGGGAGGGGTGTCTTGTTCTTGTGGGTACAGACATAAGCCTGAGTGTGTTGTGCCAAGATTTCTGTTGTGATCACAAGGCCAGACAGTTTTCTTGTGTTCCTTATCCTTCGTTTGATCATTTAAGCCCTGGAATTATACATTTCTCCAATCAATATAACTTCTTTCCTTCCTTTGTCATTTTCTTATTTTGTTTCGACATATTTTCCATTCAGGTTATATAAGCTTATTTCTGCGGAATCACTACAGCAAGTAACTTGCAAGTGATGTATGAAATAGGGTGGCGAGTGGGGGAGCCAGTCCAGAGCGTAGACACAAAATGTGCTGCATTTAGGCAATTTCTCAAGTAGGCCACGCTGCTTGTTGCTACAAAATTATGTGCAAATGCAGCCAGACAAAACCTATATTGCACATAACAAGATAAAGGCTCCAGTCCTTGAGCGTTTTTGCTCTGGTATGAGCAGTTTGAGAACTGATTCCAAACTGGAAGAAGGGGAATAATGGCAAAATGCAGAGTATGCAACAACTAATCTATATTCCACTGATTCAATGGTGTCAAATTTAGTGGGCTCTGGAACATGTATCTATGCATGGAAATACAAGAATATTAATGCATGTGTTTTCACCGCCTATGATGAATAGATGAGGGTCATGAAATATAAGTGAGCACTACATATATATATTTGCTTATCCTGCTCAGTGAGCTAAGGTAGGTGGAGAAAATAGAAAGGGTCTTCTCTACGGTGGTGCCCTGCTTATGAAATGCCTTAGAATCATAGAATTGTAGAATGAGAAGGGACCCCAAGGGTCATCTAACCCATTGCCCAGCAATGCAGGAATCTCAACTAAAGCATCCATGACAGATGGCCATCCGACCTCTTCTTAAAAACATCCAATGAAGAAGTGTCTACCAGCTTCCTACTCTCTGGAGCGGGAGACAACAAGCTCGTTTCCTCTTACATGTGACAGCCCTTGAGATATTTGGCTATCATATCTCCTCTCAGTCTTCTCTTTCCCAGGCTTGACTTCATCCCCAAAGGTACACTCTTCCATTGTCTCCCGAGACAGATGGATGCCATCAACTACCTGAGTCTATGATGGAGGGGTTCACAGTATTAACACTCCAGATGTGCTGGGCCCAGGGGTAACCCAGGTAACGCAGTCCAGGTCCAGTCCTGAATCCAAGGGTTCCACAAGGAGTCAGTCCAGCAGGGCCAAGGCAGGACACGAGGCAGAAAACCAGACAAGGTCAGGCACCAGATCTCAGGCAGGTTCTGGTAAACAGCAACCTTGCTCCCACAACCTGGGGCGGGGTCTGACAGCCTTTATCTTTGTCGGGGTAATGGCCGGTTCTGATCCCATAGTGACTCACCTCCCTGTCTCGCCCAAAGGCGAGCACTCCTCCGGCGGGTACTCAGGTCTCTCCTTCTCTCAGACCTTAGTCTCTGCAGTTCGAGGGATGTCGGTGGGTTACTAGACCCAGAGGCCACCTCAGCGGTAGTGCAGCAGCTATAAGTGATTGTCCAGCTGACGGCAATGAGGTAATCCCCACATCTGGATCCAGGGCAGGCTCAGCCCCCTGACTCGGCCCAGCTGGTGCTTGTTGCAGGGGAACCTGTGCAGACTGGGGCTCTTTAGAATTGGGCCCCAGACTTGATTCAGCTGCCGCCTGATGCAAAGGCTCCAGTGTGGACTGAGACACCTCTGGTGCCGAGTCCGAGCCCAAGTCCCAGGCCATCACACCAGAAAGTCTTGTTTCTGCCATAGTCACAGCTTTGGATTCCAGCAGAAATCCATAATGGCTCTGATTCTCTGGCTTCTGCCTGCTTCCTGTGTCCATCTCTCTCACACACACTACTCTGGCAAATGTCTTTCTCACTACTAGTCAGGTGAGGGAGGGGCCACACCCATTAGTCTTCTGGGACAGAGCAACCTCCTCTGTTATACTAAAGACCATAGTTAATGTGCTACTTATTTGGCAAATATAACCCTTGCCTGGCTAATTCAACAATGGAATTGAATTCTCCATTGCTGGATCCAGGAGCTTAGAGGGGACTCAGGCATCAAACAGCCTAAACCCGCTGCCCAAAGTGACAACAGTATATATATTTATACCCTTGTTTTCTGTTTGAATGAAGGCAAAAATCAATATAATGAAATCCACAGTAGAGCGCTCATAAAACTCAAAAACATCAGTGAAAAAGAGGAAAGAATGCAGTCAATAGCAACTATAGGCCTCTCCATATGCCTCCTGTCTAATTTCCTCTGGAGTCTGTTTATACTGAATATTTTCAAACTATTTTATACTGCTTTTCTGTGCGAGATTCTACTGGGTGTAAATATATATTCTAAGTGGAGAATATCCCAACTGGTATTGCTATAGGATTTGAAACTGATTTTATATATGTAACTGTCTTTATTTTTAATTGCTTTTATGTGATTGTTTTTAATTGTTTTTATAAGTGCAATAGTTTTAGCTGGTTTTGATACATGCAATTGCTTTATATCTGTTATGATTTTAAATTGTTTTGAGATGCCTCACAGTCCATTTAAAAGAAAGTAAAACCAGCAAATGACAACTATAAAATAAGAAGAAACGCATGAGTTACTAAACATGTAGAGAAACAAGAAACATCCATTGAAGAAGGCAACAGTATGAACTTCCCACTGGAAAGCACTGTCTGTGGCTACTATGAAGAAGGATTTGCTTCTTACGAAGTTTAATCTAACCTCCGTGTACAATGGAACTTTAACTATACCTTCATCTGCATACATGGGTGGGGAACCCATCGCTCCTCAAATGTTGCTGTACTACAATTCCCAGCATGCCTCATCACTGGCCATGCTGGCAGGGGCTGATGGGTATTGGACAGCAACATCTCAAGGACCACAGGTGCCCCATCCCTGATCTAGTACTAAATCCAAAGGGCTACTGAGAGAATATGAAACTAGACCTCTCCCAGCAATCTCAGAAAGAGTCTGAAATGATTATTTGGGGAAGTTTATTTCAAGGGCCTAGACAGCTCTGGAAGCAAAAGGGGGGAAAAGGGGGGGGGGAACTACTAAGATGGTTATACTGTTACATTTTCAAATATTTGCTTTGCTGACAAAATAAATCAGACAATTTAAAGGTTCCCCAGCTTATTCTATATAGCACAGCAGGATAAAAGGTAAAGGTACCCCTGCCCGTACGGGCCAGTCTTGCCAGACTCTAGGGTTGTGCGCCCATCTCACTCAAGAGGCCGGGGACCAGCGCTGTCCGGAGACACTTCCGGGTCACGTGGCCAGCGTGACAAAGCTGCATCTGGCGAGCCAGAGCCGCACACGGAACGCCATTTACCTTCCCACTAGTAAGCGGTCCCTATTTATCTACTTGCACCCGGGGGTGCTTTCGAACTGCTAGGTTGGCAGGCGCTGGGACCGAGCAACGGGAGCGCACCCCGCCGCGGGGATTCGAACCGCCGACCTTTCGATCGACAAGCCCTAGGCGCTGAGGCTTTAACCTACAGCGCCACCCGCGTCCCTAGCACAGCAGGATACCCTGAGCCAAAAGAAAATGATAAAGGCCCAACTGACAATGAGCAGGATGATGTTGGTACAGGATATAGGACACAGTGGTAGCGGCTAAAGCCACACGTACCGTATTTTCCGCTCTATAAGACGCACCAGACCATAAGACGCACGTAGTTTTTGGAGGAGGAAAACAAGAAAAAAATATTCTGTATCCCAGAAGCCAGAACAGCAAGAGGGATCGAACAGCCGCACGAAGCCTCTTCAGAGCAGGGGGAGCGTTCTCCCCGTTGCCCTGTAGAGGCTTTGCATTGCTATCTCAGAAGCCAGAACAGCCAGAAGGATCGCTGCACAGCGAAAGAAGAAATCCCTCTTGCTGTTCTGGCTTCTGGGATAGCTGCGCAGCCTGCATTCGCTCCATAAGACACACACACATTTCCCCAGACTTTTTAGGAGGGAAAAAGTGTGTCTTATAGAGCAAAAAATACGGTATTTATGTTTTCCTGCTCTAGCCAAGCTAGGGAAGATCTAAGGAATACGTGCTTTCAGTGAGATATACAGATTAAGCATTGCTGAAATAGCAATAGGGAGCTGCTTTTTACCAGGTCACACTCTGCATCCATATAACCCAGTATCACCTCCTCTCCATGGTCTCAGGTAGAGAGGTATTTCCTTAATTTTTTTAACTGGAGGTGCCAGGAGTTAAACATGGGGACTTTTTGCATGCAATGGTTCCTTCTTTAATTTGGATAGTTCTTAGGGATAATAGTAGTATTCAAAGCCCAGATGCAGCCTTCTATTCTATTTTACTGGTGTTAGCCGCCCTGAGTCCGGCTCTTGCCAGGGAGGGCGGGGTATAAATAAAATTTATTACAGTGGTACCTCGGGTTAAGTACTTAATTTGTTCTGGAGGTCCATTCTTAACCTGAAACTGTTCTTAACCTGAAGCACCACTTTAGCTAATGGGGCCTCCCACTGCTGCTGCGCCGCCGGAGCACGATTTCTGTTCTCATCCTGAAGCAAAGTTCTTAACCCGAGGTACTATTTCAGCGTTAGTGGAGTCTGTAACCTGAAGTGTCTGTAACCTGAAGTGTATGTAATCCGAGGTACCACTGTATTATTATTATTATTATTATTATTATTATTATTATTATTACTACTACTACTACTACTACTACTACTACTACTACTATTCCCAAGTGGGTCTGATGAACACCAGAGTCATACTCCACCATGGAATTGCTAGAACGTTAAACGAGTGTAACTTTAGCTTCCAACCAAGCACTGCAGCACCTTTGATGAACTATGGCTTGTGCTTTTTCCCTTTCTTCAACAGGGATGTCTTGGAGACAAAAACAGCAACAGGTGATCGATGAATTGATTCAGACTTCTCTTCTGAAACATCTTCCAGTGCCAGCTCAGTGGTAGAGCATCTGCTTTGCACGCAGAAGGTCCCAGGTTTAGTCCTCAGCATCTCCTGGTAGGGCTGGGAGAAAACCATGTCTGAAATCCTGGAGAGCTGCTGGCAGTCAGTGTAGACAATATTGAGCTGGGAGGACCAAAAAGTTTCATGTTCCAGGTTCAGTTTTGGCAATGTATCCTCTTCCTCCTCTGTTGAGGGCTTGATCTTAATCATCACCATAATCGTCATCATCATCCTTGATCTCCACGTTGCTTGCATATGTTAGCCTGCCATCTATAACTGGTGCATTTTTTATCACTGTCTGAAATGTATTCTTTCCGCAGGGCCTGTAAGACAGAGTTGTTCCACCTGGCCTTTGGCTTGGAGCCAGTTTGATTCCCTCCCTCCCTCCCTCCCTCTCTTTCTTTTTTCTTTTCCTTTCTCCTCCTGCGATGAGGCTACATTTTAATATTTTAATGTTTCAATATTTTAATGTTGTATTTTAATTTTGTTATTAAGTTGTAATCATTCAACTTGTTTTTGTTATTGCTTGTTAGCCGCCCTGAGCCTGGCCTTGGCTGGGGAGGGTGGGGTATAAATTATTATTATTATTATTATTATTATTATTATTATTATTATTATATTACACCATTATTATTATTATGGTTATATTATTATTAGTAGTAGTAGTAGTAGTAGTAGTAGTAGTAGTAGTAGTAGTATGGTTATATTATTATTATGGTTATATTACACATATTATATTATATTATATTATATTATATTATATTATATTATATTATATTATTATTTGGTTATATTACACACCTCCAACTCTTCCTCTGAAGCGTGTTGCAAATCCCCATGATGTCCAAAACTATTTTTTGTTTAAAAAATACTTTTAAAACCTTCAGAATTTCCATTATCATTTTTCCCATTGGCAGGCCCAAATCAAATGTTTATGGCCTGCATGTACTTCCCTAAAGCATTTTAAAAATTATTATTTCAGCTTGGTCTACATGGCTTAATTTGAATTCAACGCATAAACTTAAATTCATTGATTTAAGCATACAGAGATGAATACAGATATAGTCAATACACTCTTCAGTTCTATAATCTTTTGATTTTTCAATATTTGATAAGCTGCAGCCGCAAAGCAAAAAGAAAAAGAAAAGGGGGGGGGGAGAAGCCTGCTTGTTTACTGAATGTGATACTGTCGGATTTCTCGCACATCAGATGTTGGATGCTTCAAAATTGGCAGTGTTACTTTAAAAATGTATGCCAGATCACTGAATGAGTGCCAAAGCTTATCAGGAACAGCAAAGCCTCTGCTGTGCTGTAACAGATCGCTAAGCAGTTGTGCCATAATTTAAGGGGAATGTTACAACTCTTAGGGTCAGAAACTGGTGGTGATGCATCATCATGCTACCATTCTTCAGAGCAGAAGAGTAATATCTGAAGCAAAAATAAATAAATAATCAGACTGATGAAATATAGGTTGGCTTGAATATTTTTGAATACTCAGGTCTGCTGCAATACAATGGTACCTCGGGTTAAGTACTTAATTCGTTCCAGAGGTCCGTTCTTAACCTGAAACTGTTCTTAACCTGAAGCACCACTTTAGCTAATGGGGCCTCCTGCTGCCGCCGCGCCACCAGAGCACGATTTCTGTTCTCATCCTGAAGCAAAGTTCTTAACCTGAGGTAATATTTCTGAGTTAGCGGAGTATGTAACCTGAAGCGTATGTAACCTGAAGCGTATGTAACCCGAGGTACCACTGTACTATTGAAATCATTGATCAGAGTAATCCCGTGGGGCTTTCTTCTGCAGAGTGAAATAGGGAAGGGTCCTAGCTCAGTAGCAGAGCACCTGGTTTGCACACAGAATGCCCTAAATTCAATCCATGGCATCTAAAAGGTAGGAAAAGAAGAACTATCGTCTGAAACCATGGAGAGCCACTACAAGTCAATACTGACCAATATTGACGAATGATCTAAATCAGTGCCAAAAAAGAAAAAGCAGGGTTATGTTCCACAGGTGTGCTTGCATTGAATTCTCACTCTCACTCACTCTGTGGAGTGTGTGTGTGTGTGTGTGTGTGTAAGGAGAAAGGGTTAAGACACGTGGTCCAGGCACCCTCTAACATGGTTTGTATGTGGGGTGTGTATGTGAAGACTCAAGTCATACTCCAAGCTGTAGCAGAGTTCACATCAGAGAAATGATTGACTATACTTCCATGATTCCCCCCCTCCAAATTTACTTCCAAGAGTATTTATTTTATTTATTTCTGGCATTCATATCCTGCCCTTCATTGTGTTTGTTCCAGCACAAATTAAAACAATGGATTTTTTTAATTAAAAAAACAAACAAAAGCAGCAAGATGCACAATAAATCAAAAGCAAATAACATATTTAACATCATTAAATGTAGTTATAGACAACAGAGCACAAACGGTGCCAGCTTTCACCATGAGCTCTCTTTCTGTTGTTGTGCAATTAATAATAATAATAATGTTGGCCTAGATGTGTTTCTGGCCTGATCCAGCAGGCTCTTCTTATGTTCTTCCATTCTTATGTTCTCTTGCATCAAATCTCTCCTGAATCAAAATCTCTCTCTTCCATGGAACCATTGGTCCTTTTCAGCCTAAGAGTCACATTCCCTTAGAGACATTCTTCCAGGAGCCACCTATCAGTGGTGGCAGGACCAGAAGCAAAAATTGGTGGACTAGCAGATGTGTCTCTTTAGCAGGTCTGGATTAAGATCTTCAGATGCCCTAAGCACTGAAAATATTATGGTGCCCTCATATGCAATTCAAAAGAAAAACAATTCTAAACCATAAATCAAAAAGTCAAAAGCAAAGAAACAAAGATTCATTGCAATACCCAACAAGGCCCAATTTCCTCATATGTCAATCTACATTAGTAGGGTAGTTCAGGTGGGGATAAGTAATAAAATGAGAACTGAAAAAATGGGGGAAGAGTGTGCAGTGGAGTATAATGAAGTCTAACAAAATTACGATTGCCCTGTGATGCAATGCTTACAAAACAAATGTCAAATTCTTTTTAAAAATCAAGAACACATCCCGTCCCCCTCTCTGGTGCCCTGAGTATGTCCTTAGTCTGCTTTTGGGTAACCCAGCACTGTACTTTACCTTTGTATGGGAGCATTCCAGCCAGGAAGAAATTAGAGGTTCCTTTTACACACAGTCTTCCCATATAGGTGTCCACCTTCTATTCAGACAAGAAAATGGAACTGTCACAGTTCAAGGAAGAGAAGAAGAAGAAGAAGAAGAAGAAGAAGAAGAAGAAGAAGAAGAAGAAGAGTTTGGATTTGATATCCCGCTTTATTACTAACCGAAGGAGTCTCAAAGCAGCTAACATTCTCCTTCCCCCTTCCTCCCGCACAACAAACACTCTGTGAGGTGAGTGGGGCTGAGAGACTTCAAAGAAGTGTGACTAGCCCAAGGTCACCCAGCAGCTGCATGTGGAGGAGCGGGGAAGCGAACCTGGTTCACCAGATTACGAGTCCACCGCTCTTAACCACTACACCACACTGGCTCTCAATCACTGGCTCTCAACTGGATACAATCAAGCCAGTCAAAAGCTCTCAAGGAGAGTGCAAAGCAGGGCTAATGGCAGGTGTGGCCTGGACAGAGTCCTGAGGGACAGGTGTAGAGACCTCAGAGGTTACATTTGCCTTCCCTTCACCACCCCAACTTGAGTCCTTGATTTCTCATCACTAACAGAAATGCAACCTATCTGTATTGTACGTGCAACAAACTCTTCACACTTGTCACTTTTTCCCTTTGCTCTCATCTCACTTTGCTTTGATGTCTCTCAAACTTGAGACTATGCACTTTTTCTTATTGTAAGGAGAAACCATCACTTTTAAATAAAAGATAAGATCTTTGATGGATAGGTAGTACAAAGAGATTGGAATTTTAGGGCACACATTTCATGGAACTTTGAAGTGTCAGGCATAGCCCTATTGGCTTTAGCCCAAACGTAGCAGAGTTTTCCTGCACAGCGAAGAAGCTAGTTGCGGCAGTAATGACAAGTCAGCTAGACTCAGAATAACTATTTACAGGATTTATTAAAAGGAGAAAATAAAACCAGCAGAGTTTCTGCATACAAATCAAAACAAAATAAATCCTCTCTTTCTCTCTCTCAAAACCATACACAGCACTTCTACTCCTAACAACACCTCAACTCCAAACTGTGCTAGCATTCCTAGATAACAGAGCAGAGTGCTGGTCGTTAACCAATCAGAGTAAGTAGTTTCTAGGTCAAGCAGACCTGGGCTTTCTGCCAAGAGTAAATTGACACCAGCCTGAGTTAATTGTGCGAAGCTAGAATCTGCAAGTTTCCCACGAGAACCAATTAACAGAAACTGAACACCCCCTCACAGATTCTGCTGAACAATTAACATCAAATACACCTATGTAGGAGATCATTTTTCCAGCAAACCTAAACCCTTGCACATTCGCTTGTTCTTTATCTTTGCCAATGGTTTAGTTAATACATCTGCTACATTTTCTTCACTTGATACATAAGTACAGGTGATTACATTGTCTTGTACACAGCAACGTACATTTTGGTATTTTACAGAGATATGTTTGGAACGCGATTTGAAACCCTCTGTTTTACTTAATGTTATACAAGCTTGATTATCAATGTAAACTTGTACTGGTTCTCCACAATTTACGTTTAAATCTGTTAACAAATGCTTGAAATAAATCACCTCGTTGCACAATTCACTCAATGCGGCGTACTCTGATTCCGTTGATGACACACTTACAACGTCTTGCTTGCGTGACCGCCAGCTGATTAAAGCTCCACCGACCATTATGACTAGTCCTGTGACAGATTTTCTATCCGGCAAATTTCCCCAGTCACTATCACAGAAGCAACTCAACATTTCATCCTCTGAATAATTTAATTGTAACATATAGCCAATTGTCTGTTTGAGATACCTCAGAACTTGTTTTACCCCTTTCCAGGCATTTAGTGTGGGTTTTGAGACCAATCTACTTAATATGCCTACTGCGTAGCTAATATCAGGTCTGGACCACTGTGCTAGATACAATAAACTTCCAATTACAGAATGATATACATCAGGATGTTCAAATTCAGGACTCTCATCTATATGAAGTGTTTTTATGAAACCTGGATCCATAGGCACCACTGCCCCTTTGCAATCCTGCATCCTGTATGTAGTCAGTAGTTGTTTAACTTTGTTCTGCTGACTAATTAGACAGCTGCCATCTTGGGCCCAGCACACTTCCAACCCTAGATATGTCCTAACTGGGCCTAAGTCTTTCACTTTGAACTTACTGGACAATTGTTTGGCAAACCTTTTAGTTTGTTTATCTGTTTTGCAGGCATACAAAACATCATCTACATAAATCAGACAAAACTCTTGATCACTGCCTGTACCACGTACATAAACACAATTGTCAGCTGTACTCTGCTTGAAACCAAATGACACTAAGGCCTCATGGAAACATTTGTTCCAAGATCTTGCAGCCTGTTTGAGACCGTATAGAGCTTTGTTTAATTTCAACACTCTATTGGAACCTGTCTCATAACCAGGCGGTTCGGCTAGATACAGGTCTTCTGATATTGACGCATGTAAATATGCAGTCTGAATGTCAAAATGGTTTAACAGGAGTTTTCTCTTTGCTCCAAGCGTTAAAATCAGCCTTACACTGTCCCCCTTAGCAGTAGGGGAAAAAGTCTCGTCATAATCTTTTCCAGGCCTCTGAGAATATCCTTGAGCCACTAAACGAGCTTTGTATTTGTACTCTCCTGTCACCAGAGGTTTAAGTTTGTACACCCACCTGCAGCCTACAATCTTTGCCCCCTCAGGCGCTGCTACTGGTGTAAAAACCTTGTGCTCATTCAGAGAGGACATCTCTTCCTCCATTGCCTGTTTCCAGCGCTCTGCCTCCTCTTTTGGTAACTTTAACACCTCCTGAAAACTCTTGGGTTCTGCAATCACACTAAACACATTTGCAGTATCAGGAGAAAAACGCACCGGAGGCACTCCTTTGTTTTGTCTTTTAGACCTTCTGGGAGAAAATTTTTCTTCTGACCCACTTTCCTCCTCAGAACTGCGACCTCTCTTTTGTTGCTTAGCCACTGGTCTCTGGCTAATTCCACTTTCTTGAGAGCTCTTATCTGAACTTTCCTCCCCCTCAGACTCTGACTCCCTGTGTCTACCTTCAGAGTCATGAAGTTCCTGGGAAGGTTCAAACCAAACCTCAGTATTGGCATGTAGTCTCTCCCAGCCACTATGTTCACAAAAACTGGCATTCCTGGAGATCACAATGCCATTTGTCCCTTCAGCAAAACGGAAACCTTTTCCCAGCTCCTGGTAACCCACAAACACTAACTGTTTGGTCTTAGAATCTCCCTTCTTCCTCATTTGTTTCGGAATTAATACCCAGGCTTTTGATCCAAACACATGCAAATGGTCAATTTTGGGTTTTTTTCTGAAACAATTTAAAGTACGGGGTTGTACCTATTGTTTGATGAAAGAGCCTATTTTGGAGATAACACGCGGTGAGCATGCTCTCCCCCCAATAAGACATGGGCAAATCAGCATCATCAAGCATGGCAAACATCATATCTTGTAAAGATCTGTTTTTTCGCTCTGCAACGCCATTCTCCTCTGGGGAAAAAACGTTTGTTTTTCTATGCCCAATGCCACGCTTTTGTAACCAATCTTTAAAGGCATTTGACATAAATTCGCCACCTCTGTCCGTCTGAATCCTTTTAAGTTTAATGGACAGAAATCTTTCCACAGATGCCACCCAGCCTTTAAACTTAGTGAACACATCACCCTTATTCTTCATGGGAAAAACCCAAGAATAACGTGTGGCGTCATCCACAATTGTTAATGAAAAGCGCGATCCACCCCTGCTTACAGCAAATGGACCAATTACGTCCATGTGAACCAGCTGTAGCGGTGACTCACTAACTCTGTCACTTCTGGGGTAAGAGACTCTGTGGGTTTTAACCTTTTTACACACATTACAATCAAGGTACTTGTTACAACTCTTTAAATTACCCCCATCAGCCAATTCAGACATTTTTAGTACACTTTTCCAGCAAGCATGCCCCATTTTCCTATGCAATAAGTGCACACAGTTGTCATGTATAGCTTTGTTATTCACTGCAGGCTGAGATTTACTGACTACTGCTGCAACTTGAGATCCTGCTTTAAGCCAAAACAAGCCTCCCTCTGACTTAGCAGTGCCTAAAATCTCACCAGCCTTCTTAATCATGCAACTGTCTCCTTCAAAATGCACTTTAAACCCGGCTTTTAGCAAACAATCTACAGACATCAGATTGCTCCTTAATGACGGCACACAAAGTACATTTTGCAGGCATTCACGAAGACAAGGAACAAAAACTGCACCCCCCGAAATCACTTCGGAAGTACTTCCGTCTGCTAGAGCCACCTGGCTGCGCTGTGCTGAGTTCTTGGAAACAAACAATTCATCTGAATTCACGATGTGGCGAGATGCTCCTGAATCGACCACCCAGACCGCTTGTTTCTCATCAGCAATCTTGACCTCGCCGGTCACCAGCTGAGCCGACTGTTTTCGTTTGAAGAATTTCTTTTTACGCTGCTGCTGCTGCTGATCTCGTCTCTGCTCCTGCACCGGCAACTGAGACTTGACCAACTCCGGACATTGTCGTTTTAGATGCGCTGAAGACCCACATCGGAAACAACGCCTAACAGCAAACGCTGACTCCTCACCGGTACGCTGCTTTTGTGTCACCTCTGGCACGGCATGAGAACTCCTTCCAAACCGCCCGCCTGTAGAAGCCTCTGCAGCCAACGACCTTTCGTGCCTCTTCTGCCATTCTTCAATCAAACGCCCAGTAACGTAACTGACTGATAAATCATGCTCCTGCATGCCTTCTAGAAACAAAACTAAATTATCCCAGCTTTCCGGGAGAGAACTCAAAATAATAGCCACCTTCTCCTGCTGGTCTAACGCACAGTCTCTTTCCTGTAGCGCAGTAAACTTTAACTGTAAACTGTGTAGGTGTTCCTGCATTGTAACCCCAGGCTGTAACATTGCCTTGTACAATGCCTTGCGAATGAACAGCTTGGAAACCGCTGTCTCACGCACATGGAGTTCTTTAAGTGCTTGCCACACACCTCTAGCTGTCTTGATTCCCCTCACATACGGCAACTGGGAATCTTCCAGCCCCAAGACAATTGTGGCCCTTGCTCTTTGGTCTTTATCGAGGTCTTCATCATCAGGCTTCACAGGAAACTTACTCACCACTTGCCAGAGACGATCCCTCTGCAGCACTGCCTGCATGCGTTCTGACCACAGCAAGTAATTGGAGTCATTCAGACGCTCAAAAGCCATCTGAACTGGTTGTGAGGCCATCTTGAGAGCGATGTCCCTGGAACCCGGAACCAGCTACTCACGACCACCGAGAGAGAGAACAGGAACCACAGCACCCAGCACTCACACGCTGCAGCTGTTGTCCTTGTGTCCACTGCGTCACCAGCTCACCACGGTCAGGAACCAGCCAGAGTCCATCTGCTGCACCAGCAGGAACAACAACTTCTGGAACTACTGGAACCAACGCCGTTGATGCTGACACCACCGCAACTCAGGCTGGCAGCACAATGCCCATAACCTCATGGAACTTTGAAGTGTCAGGCATAGCCCTATTGGCTTTAGCCCAAACGTAGCAGAGTTTTCCTGCACAGCGAAGAAGCTAGTTGCGGCAGTAATGACAAGTCAGCTAGACTCAGAATAACTATTTACAGGATTTATTAAAAGGAGAAAATAAAACCAGCAGAGTTTCTGCATACAAATCAAAACAAAATAAATCCTCTCTTTCTCTCTCTCAAAACCATACACAGCACTTCTACTCCTAACAACACCTCAACTCCAAACTGTGCTAGCATTCCTAGATAACAGAGCAGAGTGCTGGTCGTTAACCAATCAGAGTAAGTAGTTTCTAGGTCAAGCAGACCTGGGCTTTCTGCCAAGAGTAAATTGACACCAGCCTGAGTTAATTGTGCGAAGCTAGAATCTGCAAGTTTCCCACGAGAACCAATTAACAGAAACTGAACAACATTAGTTCTCCACCACCCCAAAAAAGAGGTCCCTTTGTACTTTGTTGAGATGCAATTTTGATGTGAAAGGGCAGGGGATCTTCTCCCTTCCATTTTCTGGTTTTGCAAGCACTGTGAGAATTTAAAGAGCCAATCCTGTGTGTAGATGCTTGAAACTATCAGCTCAGGTTAGTTTACCTTCACCACCTGTTTATTTTCTAAATAGTTGTTAGCTTTTCCTCTTGTTACATAGAACTATTCTTTCTCCTGCTTCCTCCCAGTTTTGGTTTATTTTCCAGTATATGATAAGTCAAATAAGGCTATAGTCCTGCACCAATTTACCAGGAAGTAACACACATTGACTTCAATGAGACTTACATTTGAGTAGACATGGGTTGGACTGTACCATAAGGCAGTTACTTCCAGGAGGTTGGTGAGAACAACATTCCCCTTCCCCTCCTTCCACTTCCAGCCCTGTATCACCTCCAATATTTCCCATCCCACATTGTAGAATCATATGGTGTACCAGGTCATGATGATCTCAGTAGCCACAATTGGTGCCTCAGCATGGTGACTCAGGGTAAGCAGTAAATTTCATACAGTAGCTTTTTCTTTGTCTCACTAAAACTTTTCATGTCTAGATAACTTGAGGTTATGGTTCTTCTTATCACATGTCCTACTCCTATAGAAGTTTTGGAAACAAGTCAGGATACGTTTAAGATGCTTACTCATCAGTAAATGCTACCATTCTTTTCTGGTTACAAAAGACATTTTTGGATTCCAGCAGGATTTTCTATTATAATAGGGTTGCCATATTTTGAAGAGCAAAAAAGAGGATGCTGTGATGGCCATTCAAAGCAAATAAATGCAATTTGTCTCAAATTTTATCCCTGAAAAAGAGGACGTTTTCTGGAAAAAGAAGACACATGGCAGCACTATGAGGAAGGACCATGGCTCAGTTGTACAGCACATGCTTCGCTTGAAAGATGTCCCAGATTCAAATTCCGATGTCTCCAGATAGGACTGGAAAATACTCCTGCTTGAAACCTGTTAGGAGAACCTTCCAGGTACAGTGGTACCTCGGTTTAAGAACAGTCCTGTTTACGAACGATTCGATTTACGAACTCCGCAAAACCAGAAGTAGTATCCCAGTTTTTGAACTTTACCTTGGTCAAAGAACGGACTCCAAACAGTGGAAGGGCACCGGTGGCGGGAGGCCTCATTAGGGAAAGCACACCTCAGTTTAAGAACAGTTTCAGTTTAAGAATGGACTTCTGGAATGGATTAAGTTTGTAAACCGAGGTACCACTGTAGTTTCAAAAATTCTAAATGGACCTTCTGATCCTGAAGCAAAAATGATGCTTGCTTTAGTATCCTGCAAGGTACATACCTGATCCTTCAGCACAGAAAAAATACCGGACTTATACTTTCTTCATAAAAAAGTACTTGACCTATGCTTCTGTCTTGTTTTTCTGTATTCCCCCTTTGTCTCCACTTCTGTTGGCACTCATCACACGAATTTACTGTTAGAAAGAGTGATATTTCAATTCTGATTTTCTGTGCTGTGTTGAACCTTTCACAAAACCGGTGGAAACATTCTGACAAGAATGTGTGCACAGTCGTACCTTGGAAGTTGAACGCATTGTGAGTGAAGGTTTTGGTTCCCAAATGCCGCAAACCCAGAAGTGATTGTTCCGGTTTGCAAACATTCTTTGGAACCTGACGCAGGTTGTATAGGTTGTATAGGAACTTCCTGCAGCCAATCGGAACCCGCGCCTTGGTTTCCGAACGTTTTGGAAGTTGAATGAACTTCCGGAATGGATTCCATTTGATTTCCGAGGTATGACTGTACGGTGCTCTGCACCTTCAGGATCTGGGGGGTGGGGGATTGCCTGTACATACGATTATACATGCAGAGAAGTATTTCCACGTGTTTGGAAACCCTAGAAAAGCAGTCTTTCTGGAACCACAGACAGAGCCCACCTTGGATACAGCAGTGCATGCAACAGTCTCTTCACAATTTACAAAAAATCATGTAGGTCATGAGACAGAACTTGCTGCTGTGTTGCCTTACCTTCCTGCCCACCTAATGTACATTCATTGCCCATGTTATAACATAAAAATGGGGTTGTGCAAATTACTGAAACTCCTTTTTTTTTTTTTTGTAACGTTAATGCAAATCTAGCCTCTGGTAACAGCATGTTTTATCTCTGTGATATGGAAATGCACTGCTTATGTCCTGATCATCTTGATGGAAAATAATCACATACCTATTCAGAGGGCTTCCCAAGTGTCTCCTAGCAACCAAGTCCCTGGTTTCTCCTTGTTGTAAATGTGCTTGGCCAGTACAGTCTTTTGCAGTACAACCCCAAACGTAGACACTGCAAGAAAGCAATCAAACAAAAGAGATGAATACAGGCTGAATCATGTGAGCATTGTGACATTAGACTAATTAAAATGGGAATTTGAAGTGCAAATGAATTTTTCTGCAGAACTTTCAGTTTGCAGCTCCAATGCAAGACAGAAGGCTGGATGAAGCAGTAGGTTCCAGTTGCCATGGAGTCAATGGGACATTGCCAATGGGGCTGAATGAAATATACGTGCATTTGTTATCTGGAGATGTAGCAGATTAACTTCAGATTGGGGTTGCCAGTTTTTGAATGGGGATCCTTTGCAGCCATTTGACCTGCAGCAATTAGCAGGTGATAATGCGCCATGAGACAATTTGACTGCTGATTCCTGCATATCAAGCAGCTTTGAAAGGTGCAAGAGCAGAGCAGGCTAGGCCATTTTGGCAACCATACCTTCCATTTGCAGACAAAGGGCAGTTTTAGTGACAACCCTGCCAGCTTTGTTGCTTTCCCAGACAGTCCCAGTGCCAGAACTTTCCCCTCGAAGGCAGCAGAACTGACAAATATGGGCAAAAGTTTCGTGTTGCTTCTGCAGCTCAGAATTAAACACATAATGGGGATCAAAGCAATTCTAAGAGGGGCCAGACAGAAGCAAAATGGAAGATCTCCAGCCATATCGATGACCCCCTTGGTCCCGGTCAGCCACTACAGGATACTCGTTAATAGTTTGGATACCATTAAAAGCCACTGATTTGCCACCAAGTCAAACTCATTTCCTAATGGTCTTAAGTACTCTACCAATCTACAATTGAGTCTCTTCCAGTTATACTGTGCCTTCTGTACTTCTATTATTTGTACTTCCCATACTACTATTATTTTTATTGTATCAATTTGCTTGATTTACACCTATAAGTCCAACTCATCAATAAGGTAGCAGAAGTTTGTTTGGTTTATTAACCAAGCAAAGTGATCTGCTTTTAGCTGGAGCCTGTTCATAAGAAAACAAAGAATGGCTACGGATAATGTCTTTCACACACACAAAAAACTACTCAAGATTGTTAAGTTATATCAATGGGAAGAGGTCAACAGTGGAAGATATCAGACTAGCAAAGGACACCATAGGATACTTCATAAGGAAGGCACTTGGCATCTTTTCTTCACTGAAAACGAGTTTTCCTCAGCAATCATAAGGGAAATTTGAAGCAAGACACCCAAAATGAAAACAGTATATTCCTAATAAACATAAGAATTAGCTTCTTTCCCCAAGCTGAGCAGAGAAAATAACATGAGACCTGTTTTAAGGAGGGGAAATGCAGTGGCTTATGGAGAAAGAAACTAAAGGACTGGAAGGCCTGTAAAAGCAACATAAAGAGTGAGAATAAAAATCCATGTTTGAAGGCCATCACAACAAGTTGGCAATTGCTGATTCAGTGAAAGAGGCATTTAATGCAAAATCAAACTCTTGAACCTAGACAGGGAAGCTTTTACAGTTCCATTGTATTACTTTATGTTATCATTTTATTATTAAAAAGATAAAACCATGCCACGTTGTGGAACAAAGACTTTTACTGTTTCATAATACAGAAAATTATGTGCATAGCTGTATCCTACCGGTCATACTTCCTATTTCCCTGTACCAGTTTCCTGATTCCCTGCATGTCTGTTTATATTTAATGCTAACTAGAAAGGTTAAAGTAGGTAGGGTCTAGTCCAGGGGTCGGCAACCTAAGGCCCATGGGCCACAAGCAGCTCATGGGGGTTGTTTAACTGGCCCATGGACCCCCGCTGCCCAATCAGTCGGCTCCTGTGCACCGCGCTAAACCAGCGCGGAGCAGAGCGGGGACAGCCTTCCACAATGCTGGCTCCTGCAGCCAATGGGTAGCTGCACACACCTCCTCCACGCCAGAAGGATCGCCGGAAATAGCATTTGCGCATGCACGCGCTCTCACACACTTTGGCTCACTGCAGCGTCTGCGGGACCATGAACTGGCCCAAGCCACAAAAACTTTGCTGACCCCTGGTCTAGTCAGCAAAATCAGTTGAGATCAAAGCTTAATGGCCAAAAGAGAAAGCATCTTTGTTATGCAGAAAAATGTAGTGGGTACCTGCCCCATCATCATATTGACCCCAAGGATAGCCTTCATTTTTCAATTGGAAGAGCATACTTGATGATGATGATGATCTATTAAATTTGTATACTGCTCTTCATCCAAAGATCACAGCTGCCAAGACCCCAACTCAGCTCCAGCCCTGTTTCCCACATTCCTCTATTCTTCACCTCCATGTTGACCAGAGGCAAAGAGAGGAAAGTCTTTGTTGCTGTTGGCAATGCCTTTTATCTCGTGTGAGAGCACAGGACCAAAAAGCAGGACATTCTGGGATCAATCCATAATGTCCCAGTCAAAACAAGATGGTTGCAGGTTATGAGCATGACTTGAAGAAAGGGATGCGAGACTCTTTCTGTCTCTGCTGTGGACCAGTTATGTAAATAGAAATCTCCCATTTCAAGAAAGCAGCATAAAATCAGCCTATAGGGAGACAATATTTTTAGGGAAACTGGTGGAGGAGTGATTTTGGCCTAGCCTTAGTTTTGGCCATAGTGCCACAAAGAGCAACGAGGATGGAGAAACATAGATGAGAGTTCCTCACAGATTGTACAAGTTGGACATTTCAGAACTAGAGGAATTTGGCAGGCAGGCTGAGAAATTCATTCTTGTGAAAAATTAAAGCGCAAAGTGTCTTCTTGGAACAAGTAAACTCAAATTACAAAACAGCACTGAGGGGAATGTGGATGAATCGAAAGGCATGCTGTAGGCTGGAGTTAAGTGAATTGAAGAGAAGGAAAGAGTTCTTAAATTACAGAGCAGCCATCCTCTCACCTATAAAACAAAAGAAGAATGCATCATCAACAACAAAAATATAGTATAGAGTGTCGATGATTTAAACGTTCTGCACTTGGTGGAATTTGCCAACTCATCATGAAAATCAATATGAGATACGAACCAAGGATCACTCAGGTTCATTTACCACTGAAGGGCCATTGGAAAGAGGATGTGAAAGAACAGACTGCGAAGTGAGACAGCTGCTAAATGGCATACAACTTGCCCAACCATTGTCTCGGGGAAACATAACAAGTTCAGCAGGCAAGAAGAAGGGAGGCATTAAAAAAAAAAAAAGATAGCAATCAACTGTTTGTGGGTAAGACAGTAAGGTTTGTGATTATAAACAGATTCTGGGGCATTGTGGAAGTCAAGGAAGGCATAACCCAAGGCCTCATCTACATTATACAGTATCTTACTGTAGTAGATACTGAAGCAGTATCTTACCACTTTAAACAATTGTGGTTTCCCCCAAGAAATTCAGGGAACTTTAGTTTGTTACATGTGCTCAGAGTTGTTAGGAGACCCCTGTTCCCCTTACTGAGCTACAGTTCACAGAGTGGTTTAACAACAACAACAACAACAACAGCAACGGCAACAACTTATTATTTATGCTCCACCCATCTGGCTGGGTTACTCCAGCCACTCTGGGCAACTTCCAACAAAAGATTAAAAATACATTAAAACATCAGTCATTAAAAACTTCCCTAAACAGGGCTGCCTTCAGATGTCTTGTCAACATCAGATAGTTGTTTATTTCCTTGACATCTGATGGGAGGGCATTCCACAGGGTGGTCACCACTGCCAAGAAGGCCTTCTGCCTGCTTCCCCGTAACTTCACTTCTGACATTGAGGGAACCACCAGAAGGCCCTTGGTGCTGACCTCAGTGTCTGGGCTGCATGATAGGGGTGGAGACGTTCCTTCAGGTATCGTGGGCCGAGGCCGTTTAGGGCTTTAAAGGTCAGCACCAAAACTTTGAATTGTGCTCGGAAACATACAATCAACTCCTCTTCCCATGGAACTCTGGGAATTGAAGCTCTGTGATGGAAATAGGGGGTCTCTCAGCTCCCCAGAATTCTTGGGGGAATTCTTCTAAATTAGCACTTTAAACAATGACTGTTTAAAGTAGTATGATACTGCTTTAAGTGTGCAGTACAGGTGGGGCTTCAGAAAGGACGTGAACATGAAGTGAAGTTGCAATCTGGAATTTGTTTGCCCCAGAGGAGCTTTCCTGGTTTGAATGTGGCATCTATGGGGAAAGGTCATAGCTCAGTGGTATGCAGTGGTATGCATAGGGTCCAGTCCCTAGCACATCTGAAGCCCTGGAGAGTGACTGCCAGTCCATATAGACCAAGAGTACCCAATGTGGTGTCCTCCAGACATTGGACTACAACTCTCATCAGTCCAAGGCAGCAAGTAACATCTGGACTTCACCAGATTGGCTTCCCCTAGGGAAGACTCTAGTGCTCTAGAGGGACCAATGCCCTTCATAAACCTGCTGAGTCACACGGCAATGTCTATACATAGAAAGCAACAACACAGAGACCTTAGTCAGCACAATGGGATTTGCAAAAAAAGAAGAAGTACTTGTATTCTTCTACACCATTTAGCCACAAAACTGCCAGTGGTTTAGTTCTCTTAGAATCATAGAATCATAGAGTTGGAAGAGACCACAAGGGCCATCGAGTCCAACCCCCTGCCAAGCAGGAAACACTATCAGAGCACTCCTGACATATGGTTGTCAAGCCTCTGCTTAAAGACCTCCAAAGACGGAGACTCCACCACACTCCTTGGCAGCAAATTCCACTGTCGAACAGCTCTTACTGTCAGGAAGTTCTTCCTAATGTTTAGGCGGAATCTTCTTTCTTGTAGTTTGGATCCATTGCTCCGTGTCCGCTTCTCTGGAGCAGCAGAAAACAACCTTTCTCCCTCCTCTATGTGACATCCTTTTATATATTTGAACATGGCTATCATATCACCCCTTAACCTCCTCTTCTCCAGGCTAAACATGCCTGGAGAATAGCACACTTCATTTCAAAAACCCATGCAGACACCTGCCTACGCTGGCATAGAAGCCAGTGTGTGACACATAGGGCAGAATCAAGGAAAGGAGTTAATTTGGATAATGTTCTTCTGCTTGCTTTGGATGCTCATTAAGCATAAATGGGTCACCCATTATTCTGTCCTAATCAAACCTGTGTACACCTTAACAGTAATTATGTGTAATTTCAAAGGCTACACTTAAGCCTCCACACTTACAATTTGTCTTCATTGAAGTACTGAAACATACAGTGTTTTCCCCCCTCAAAGTGAAATACCCCCCCCCAACTAATTAGGGCTGCATATGGTGCTTCCTTTCCATGCACTTTGGTGTGTGGTGTCATCCCCCCCCCCCAACTTATAAATTAGCACTGTCATTTGTACCAGCTTGTGCCTCAAGTTGCTTCAGGGAAGCCACATTTTATGGACACGTGAGCTGCACATATCCCTGCCTGTTCCAAAAATTTCAGTGGGTCTACTCAGAGTAAGACTTCACTGAATACAATACAGCATCTCTTTTACAGCTTTACAGGCTGCCTTTCAATTGTAGCCAAGAATGTACATAGTAAGGTGTATAATAATCCCCACCAGTACCAGGAGAAATTTTGCCAGTCAAAATAATTTTGGTTTCATTCATAATCTCTTAGTTGCTTCACTAGAGGAGGAATTTCCAAGTTTGCTCTACGTTTTTGCTGTAACTGAAATCTTGAGGTGGCTCTGCATCAGAGGAAGTTTCTACATTTTCCTTTTTAGGAATCTTGTTTGTTTTCTTTGCAAAAGTCTCTCTCTCTCTCTCTCTCTCTCTCTCTCTCTCTCTCTCTCACTCACACACACACACACACACACACACACACAGAATGTTGGATTGCTCACTACTGCTTGTTAGGAACTTAAGTATAGGCCTCATAAACACAATTAAGTAAAGGTAAAGGGACCCCTGACCATTAGGTCCAGTCGTGACCAACTCTGGGGTTGCGGCGCTCATCTCGCTTTATTGGCCGAGGGAGCCGGCGTACAGCTTCCAGGTCATGTGGCCAGCATGACTAAGCCTCTTCTGGCGAACTAGAACAGCGCATGGAAACGCCGTTTACCTTCCCGCCGGAGCGGTACCTATTTATCTACTTGCACTTCATGCTTTCAAACTGCTAGGTTGGCAGGAGCAGGGACCAAGCAATGGGAGCTCACCCCGTTGTGGGGATTCGAACCGCCGACCTTCCAGTCGGCAAGTCCTGGGCTCTGTGGTTTAACCCACAGCGCCACCTGCGTCCCAAACACAATTAAGTCACACTAAAATGACAATGCTGTCACACTGAACATTAAGAACACAATACATATAAAACATGGGTCTGCAAATTAAGGTCCGCAGGCCGGATCAGGCCCAATTGCCTTCTGGATCCGGCCTGCAGACGGTCCGGGAATCGCTACATTGATTGCCAGCATACACATTCTTTCCCTCTCCTTCCCTCTCCCTCACACGGCGTCGGTATCAGTGCCTCCTCCCTCCCTCCTGCTGGCTTCTCCCTGCCCTGTCTAGAGGAGGAAGGGGGGTTGGGCTTAGTTGGTGCCAGCAGCAGCAGCGCTTGAGCAGCTGCCATTTTAAGCAGCCCCTCTCCGGAGCGCTCATCGTCCCTCCACCACTGCCACTGCCAGCCCCTACTGCTTGCAAGACACAGGTAAGCAGCCACCGGGGCTTGTCCTGTGCTGTGGAGAAGGGAGGAGAGAGTCATGGCAGGATGGTTTATAGTCCGACACCCCACAAGGTCTGAAGGACAGTGGTTCGGCCCCCTGCTGAAAAAGTTTGCTGACCCCCAATATAAAGTATATTTTAATTCAAATATAATGATTATCAGGGGTCATAAAATCCTTTTCTGCTGTTTTAAAAGATGGATGCACAGGGCAAAATATCTTAGTATAAGAAGGAGTGGTGCTCCCATCCACTAAAAGAACTTGAGCTTACAAAGAGACTACAATCCTACAACCACATTCCCTTAAGCTAAATTGAACTCCTCAGTAGACATGCACAATGCAAGTGCTCAAACTCAGACTGAGCCCTATAGAGTAGCATTCACTGTATTCCAGTAGCTAGCTACTCACTGGACCTCATTTAAAGGGGTCCGACACCCTTCTACTGTAAAGCAGTGGTAGGTGGTACACTCTGCTCCAGAGGCATAGCATGGGGTAGTCTGAGGGTGCCATCGCCCCAGGCACATTTTCTGGAGGGGGAATGACCAGGCGCCCCCACAACAGCCATCCATCGGAGCCTGGCTCTGGCGTGCAAAGTAGCTGCAGAGGCAGCTTCCTCATGCTCAACTGCAGCTCCACCAGCTTCACCCCTGTGTCACATCTGACCCAGGGGCAGAGTGGAGTGTTGGCAGCAGAAAGCTGCCACACCTCTTCTCGACTGGGCTGCACTGCATGCAGCTCTGCCACAGCAGAGAGAGGCTGCTGGCCATGGTAGCTCCATCTCCGGGTCAACCCTGGCCCAGGAGGAACAAAGGCTATGGGTGCATAAGGTGCCCGGAGGCCTCACCTCCATCCCTGGGTCAAGCTGGGTCAACACTGCTGCCCATTCTCTTGGACTGTGGAACGCGAGTGCGCCCTCTGTGCTGTTTTGTGAGGTGAGCCGCAGGGGGCTCTGTCCATGCCTCACCTCCCCCTTGGGGGCACGCACCATGCACTTGGCCTCACTAGCCGCTGCTCTGGTCTCTTTGCAATGGTGTCCTTGGAGGATGTCATTTCATGACGGTGTATGTTTTGACTCCACAGAGTGGGAAGTGACGGAGACAGGATGTTTGTGTTACTGTGTTCCGTGAAGTGGGACTATTGTCCTTTGTTCTTTTTCTCTTTGCTGTCTGATGCTAGAGAGAGAGGGACCCATGTTGCAGTGCTCCGTGTGTGTTTATATGTAAATAAAGTAGATTAGCCAAAATGCTGAGTTGCTGAGGTCTGTCACGCAAGGTGCGCAAACTCTGCAGATCTCTAAGTGTGCCAGTGTCAGTTGGCATCAGTCGCTGTGATATTCGGGCTGAAGAAAGCTTATGAAGCTCCTGAATGATCGACCAGGAGGGAGGGAACATGCCAGTCGGGCATGTGTCTCTGCCAAGGTCTTACTCGAGTGTAGGACGGGCTCCTAACAATTTCTACATGTTTGGCCCACAGGTCATTTGGTGGGCACTCTTGCAGCTGACCCTGCATAGCATTCTGTTTTTTATTCAGAATTCTCAGCCTCATCCCCTGAAGAGAGAGAATCTGACTCTAGGGCCATGGCACAGTTGGACAAACAGGTCCAACTGGTCAAGACAGATTTATTTTAGGACACCTTTTCTTTTAGGCAGCTGGCTGATTTTTGCTAATTTCTTTGTCACCGCTCATCTCTCTTCTGCAAGTTCTTATAGTATTATTGGTGAGCTGACTTGTTTCAATGTCATTAAAATTGCTTAATTCGTTTGGATTCTGCCATAAAACAAAATTATTGTTTTTGTTTCAGACACAATTTATCCTGGTGTTTGGGAATGTCAATACTATGAAAACAAAAATGTAACATTGCACCTTAAATACTAGCAAATTTATTGCGTCAAAAGCTTTTGTTGACTCAATCCTATTTCCGCATTGTAAAATAAATCATTCCATCCATTAGTCTGGATTGCAAATATAAATTTGAATTTGTTGATGGAGGAAGGGTGTCAACTGACAATTCAGACTAGTCTCTTGAATAATCTCGGAAATTCTGTGCATTTATTTTACCAAAAGAAGAAACTGGAGATTTGTCACAAGTTAATGGTAGGGTACAAAAATCAATGCTTTGGTGTGTTCATATTTCTCCCCTTTTGTGAAATATAGGAGGAATCATCCCACTTCATCATACAAATTATAGGGATGGATACGGATCTACCATAGCTCACACCTACACAAGGAAGTGTGAGCTTCACCAGCCTTCTAAGATTACAACACATCATGAAAAAAGCACCAAAGAAATAAGCATCTTGAGAAGAGATCAGATGATATGTCTTCCGTGAACCTGACTCAGTCACAAGTCTTCATTATGGACTGATTCACAAATCTGTCTGGTGTGATGACCTTCTTCATTATTGCCCCTCCACACTACATCAATAATACAATTTTCCCCCATTGATGCCAACGCTCTGGTGACATTCCTAAAATCATGACATAGGTGGTATCAGACCCCAATGCAACAACTGGTGTGCTATTATCTATATCTATCTATCTATCTATCTATCTATCTATCTATCTATCATCTATCTATCTATCTATCTATCTATCTATCTATCTATCTATCATCTATCTATCTATCTCTATCTATCTATCTATCTCTATCTATCATCTATCTATCTATCATCTATCATCTATCTATCTATCTATATCTATCTATCTATCTATCATCTATCATCTATCTATCTAACATCTATCTATCTATCTATCTATCTATCTATCTATCTATCTATCTCTCTATCTCTCTATCTCTCTATCTCTCTATCTCTCTATCTATCATCTATCATCATCTCTCAAATCAGGGATGTAGAAGGGGCTTGGAGAAACTCTGACTTTTCCATTGTGCCCTACACACAAACGTTCTGTACCTGCAGGACAGTATGTTGTGTCCCCCGTGTAATGATGCTTTCCCAAACAATAAACAAACAAACAAAAATCAATTACTTGTAAGGGTTTAATGGATCCCAATGGAGTCTTTTCTTCTATGGTGCCCAAAGCTCTTATTACACCAGGGATGTCAGCAGATGCTGCAACTTCTCAGGTAGCAACCCCTTTCACACACAAGCTAAAGTAAATTACAGAATCTTCCATCTGTGTGGATCACTTACCCTGCTGAGTCAGCACCGTGCTAGTGAAATTCAAATTAATTGATCGTTTTAATAACTGCCTTAAAGTATTCATGTTGTAGGAAGAAATACAAGAGAAGCCAAGAAATGCACAGTTAAGGTATATAAACAAACATACCATATGTCTTCCTTGCAATTATGATGATAATACTACTACTACTACTACTACTACTAATAATAATAATAATAATAATATCATAGTAATAATAATAATCTTAAAAGGGTGCCCTGTTGCATCTGGAGTAGAAAGGGTATATGGAAGTTTCTTCAGCCTTATTATCATTTTATTTGATCAGGGAAGTTACAGATACCATCACAGTGCGAGGTCAACAAAGGCATGTCCTTTCAGCACGCTTGTTTGTGTTTAATTTGGTTTTTTTAAGTAGCCAACAAGACGGCAAGCAAAGTAGCTCTTCAAATCATATTTTGCACCTTTTAGTTCCATGGAAACAAAAGGGACTACTCTGAATAAAGAGAGCAGAAGAGTGCAGTCATTGTAACCTTCAAAGCCAGGAACAATTATAGTTGCTTTGACTTTTAAGACTAGCATTCAGACATCATGACATAGCTGTAAAGTGAAGGCCACCATTGCCAACAAATGTCAACTACAGCAAAGAATAAATATATATAAATATAAAAAATATGGTGAAGCAAAAAGTTATTTATTATTTCTAATTATTTATTTGCAACATTTATATGTTGCCCAGCAACAAAATACCCTGCGTTCAGAGCATCTGAAGTGCATTTGTAGCTTTCCCAGAATTCCTTAGTTTTTTTCCTTCATGAAAGAACCTGTACATTTACAAAGTGTTGTTTTAGCTGACATTTGGTGACAATTGTAGACTTCAGAAGATAGCTGTAATTTGGCTAAACTATACATTTTCTTTCAATAAGAAAAAAAAATGGCACAAATATAAGATGAGGGACATTTGGCTTGTCTGCAGTACATGTGAAAGGGATCTAGGGGTCTGAGTAGACCACAAACTTAAAATGAGTCAACAGTGTGATGCAGTAGCACAAAACCCCTAATGCTATTCTAGGCTGCATCAATAAAAGTAAAGTATGCTGACCGAAGGAAGTCATGTTGTTGTTGTTGTTGTTGTTGTTGTTGTTGTTGTTGTTGTTTAGTCATTTAGTCGTGCCCGACTCTTTGTGACCCCATGGACCAGAGCACGCCAGGCACTCCTGTCTTCCACAGCCTCCCGCAGTTTGGTCAAACTCATGCTGGTAGCTTCGAGAACACTATCCAACCATCTCATCCTCTGTCGTCCCCTTCTCCTTGTGCCCGCCATCTTTCCCAACATCAGGGTCTTTTCCAGAGAGTCTTCTCTTCTCATGAGGTGCCTAAAGTTTTGGAGCCTCAGCTTCACGATCTGTCTTTCCAGTAAGCACTCAGGGCTGATTTCCTTCAGAATGGAGAGGTTTGATCTTCTAGCAGTCCATGGGACTCTCCAGAGTCTCCTCCAGCACCATAATTCTAAAGCATCCATTCTTTGGCGATCAGCCTTCTTTATGGTCCAGCTCTCACTTCCATACATCACTACCGGGAAAACCATAGCTTTAACTATACGGACCTTTGTTGGCAAAGTGATGTCTCTATTTTTTAAGATGCTGTCTAGGTTTATCATTGCTTTTCTCTCAAGAAGCAGGCATCTTTTAATTTTGTGACTGCTGTCACCATCTGCAGTGATCATGGAGCCCAAGAAAGTAAGTCATAGTATCAGTCTATTCTGCCTTGGTCAGACCATACGTGGAGTACTCTGTCCAGTTCTGGGCACCACCTGCTCTACCTATCTGTATAAGAATAGAAAATGAGCCCGCTAGAAATCTGACAGCAATTTCTAAAGTTGTCAAACAAATGCTTCTTGGAAGCCCACAAATTGCATGAAAGCAATCTGCCTTCTCCCATTGTTTCTTCTTAACAAATGGCAATCAGTGTCCATGGCATTCTGCATTGGAAAATGTAGTGGTATTGGATTATGACGAAGATGATTTCTAAACCACCCTTCGACTAAAGCACTTAGGTCGGCACACAAAAAATACAGTAAAATGCAAAATCAATTCAACAATAAAATCCGGAGATTATCCAACTCACAGATGTGCCAGTTGTAGAAGTCAAAATGGCGCCAACTGTGGAAGTCACAGTGGACAAAGACTGGCCAATCATCTTTTCGGTTCTTCAAAGGCCAGCTAAAACAGATATGCTTTTACCTGATAATCAAAAAGATATTAGTGAGTGAAACAAATGTACCTTTGACATGGAAGGTTCCACATAGCCTATCTGGCTAAATAGCCACTGGCAGCCCCATCTCCATCTAAGCGCTGCTATGGCCGTCACCATGTCAAGGCATAGGTCTTTGCCGGAGATCTACAAAGTTGTTGCCTGTAGTGTATAGAATCCTAATGAAGGAAATGGCATTTGTGGAACTGAATGAGTGGTGTTCAGTTCAGTAGATTTTTGAAACCTACAGGGTTAGACAGTTGTGCTGTAAATAATTTGAGCTGATTTTTTAAAATACTGTATACTCATATTTCTGCTGGGTTTTATTTATTTATTTAAGGCATGACCCATCCAATTTCCATTCCATGCTGGTGAAACCTGCCATTCCTTATACCAATATGGGCAACCAAGAAAAACGGATGGTCCAGTAACTCTGCAGCAATCAGTAAGGCTGCTGCCGAGGGTGAAGGCAGTTCAAGAGTTTCCTGTCAAGACTATAGAGTGGTGCAGGCCTCAGTGGAGGCTGATGTTGATTATTCCCATCAATCGTGCAGCAGCGTTTGTGACTGTTGTGCAACAGCAGCTGGATTCAGCTGGTTCTCAACCCCAGATATGATTGTGACACAGCAGACAAGAACTATAGATGGGGACCTTGCTACACCTTTACTGGCTATAACTGGCTATCAATCAAAATGAGTGCAAATAAAAATATTGATGACTGATTGATGACTGATTATATTTCTATGCCGTTTTTCATTCAAATAAATCCCAAAATGGTTTACAAACAATAAATAATAGTAACATGGCAGAATGTCATAGAGCATCACAAATACAGCATAAATCATATGGAATAATTAACAAATCATCAGTGAAACAATTACAGTCTATAAAGCACTGTTAAACAAAGCAAGAACCAAAAAAGTGAGCTAAACATCACATATAAAGCAAAAGTCATATTATATGACTAACAAATCAAGGCAGCATTTTTAATCTATGAAACAAAATAAACATTAACACAACAGCAGCCCAAAAATAAACCAAGTACTGTTAAATTCATACACACAATAATCTGGGGGACGGGGTAGGATAGCACAGGTGAAACCTACCAAACTCTGATGGCTAACAGAGTCTATCTCTGTTCATAGTTCTTTCTCTGGAAACAGCTCCCTTATGAAGGCTCCCAGGGCTACAGGGTGGGGGCAAGACAGGTGGGAAAAGCCATTACCTGCAGGCTGACACAGTCTTTTGGCCCTCTCTTCTCTTGTGATAATGAGCATGCTTTATTCTAAATCTACCTTACATTTTTGGCACAGAATCTTCATGCAATAATCCTGAATTGTAAGTGGAGCTTTACAAACATCTACGAACATTTATATTTCACTCAGCACTCAGTAATTTTGGATGGAGAATCAAGCCATAATTTAATTCCGGTGTAATTTCTAAATTACTACATGTTAACACCACTTATTGATATTAGAGCAAAGAGTCCCCAACAATCTTTTGTACCGATTCGTCAAAGCTCACCATGGGACGTTCCACTCAGACAATAAATGGATGTCTGCTATAATCTGCATGTTTTGCTTTTGATTAAGAAAACAACAACCCTGAACCCTTCATACATTGTTACCAAGCTGGAGGGAAACAATCCTTGATTTCTTAACAGTTCATTTCCTCTATTTGCATCCATAAATTTACTGTATGAGGCATCGCAAATTGTTCTTGCAAGCCTTAGCCTTGAATTCATACTCAGTAAAACAAAGTATAAGTCCTTTTCTTTCTAAGCAGTAATAATGTTGTCAATGGAGAGCTCTTCATACACCACTAAAATATTGTGCTTTTCCCCCATCCTCAATTAAATTGTCAGCGGAAGATCCTTCACTCCAGCAGCTGCCTAACACTTGGGTTTAATGGATGGACAAGGAGAAGAAGAAGAAGAAGAGTTTGGATTTGATATCCCGCCTTTCACTCCCCTTCAGGAGTCTCAAAGTGGCTAACAATCTCTTTTCCCTTCCTCCCCCACAACAAACACTCTGTGGGGTGAGTGGGGCTGAGAGACTTCAGAGAAGTGTGACTGGCCCAAGGTCACCCAGCAGCTGCATGTGGAGGAGCGGAGACTCGAACCCGGTTTCCCAGATTATGAGACTACCGCTCTTAACCACTACACCACACTGGCTCTGAGACAAAAACAAACAAACAAAAAAACCCCTCAAGGGCTCTTCCTCACATTATGTCTTCAGGAAACACCCAACATGGCATGGGAAATCCACAGCAGAATTTCCCAATTTCACTTATTTATTTACTTTGACAAAGATGCAGAGAACTCCAGATTGGGTCAAAGGAGCAGTGCTGGTAGAGTGGTGCTTAATTCTTTCTCACACAAACTGCTTTCCTGATCAAGCCCTGCAAAGTATTTTTCCTCTGCAAGGAACAACAGCAACCTCAATTTATAGGCAGAAAAATGGGGCTGGCTTTTCCTCTCCAATCTGATTTGGCACCCTCTGCGCCTGTTTGAAAGTTTTAAAAGGAGATCTGATCAGACGCAATTCCTCCCTAAAGTGTCGACATGTTAACCTAAAAACGTGAACATGATCCAGATATGGGGGTGGAGGGAAATCCATGGGGATGAGCATCTTATGATGTGGGGGGTTTCTAGTTTTGCCAGTTGGATCCCTGTTCAGCTGTGTCAGATAGAAGGGGTGGTTGCTCGCGAGTGACTAGGCAGGACTCGACCTGTCTTTTACAGGTTTTATTTGGTGCAAAAACTATTTACAGTGCGGAAGCCCAAAGTTCATGTCTGCCTCAATCGCTAGCAGAATCCGGGAGTGGCTTTTTACAGTTTTGTCCCCAACCTAAGAACTTCGTCACCCCCAGCCTTTTTCTTCCTTCTTTGTGCTTTACTCCTCTGCGCAAGGTGGGCAACGGAAGAGGCGTGTTTCCCTCCTGGCCGGCTTGACCAGGAGCAGTGCTGGGGCTCACAGCAGCATCCCCTGACCCCTTTCCCTCTTCCCCACTGGAGGCGTGGCTTTCCCCACCGCAGGAAGAGGAACTGCTTTGCAAGACTTTCGGAGGATGCCTGTATCCCAACAGCCTCTCTACCTCCCTTCCCTGCTCTGATGGCAGTTCCCTGGCAAGCTGGTGTGAGCAGCCAAAGAAACCCCAACTTGCTCTTGCTGAATGACCCAAAGCTGACTGAGCTGAGGCCTTTGGGGGTAAGGTCAAGCTGTGGCTGTAGAGACTGATATGGGAGAGACATGTTATGTTGTAGCTGCAACACATGTAGGCATCCAGTTGTGCTGTAGAGCTTCAAATGGGGTATTCTAGGGGTGTGATAGGAGTGGGTTGATGAGTCTCAGAAGAAGCTCTACAGCACAACTGGATGCCTTCATGTACCCCAGCTGCAACGTTAACATGTTAAGTTGTGGGCGAACATATCAGACGACACAGCGATTCTTCAAACAGCTCTTCTTTATTCTGAGGCCAGAACTGAACTGAGCTGAAGGGCTCAGTCAGCCTGCTTATATAGAGCTCCAGTACCTTATTACTGTAACAACTTTCTAAAACTATCCAATCACTGAACGTCACTTTCAATCCTTCATTTGCATAACTATCTACGGTATCTCCCTGCTGGCCCAGGGTGAGAACTTCAGTACATAACATAACATGTCTCTCCCGTATCAGTTTCTACAGCCACAGCTTGACCTTACCCCCAAAGGCACATTCCTCCATTGTCTCCTGAGACAGACAGATGCCAACCATGGTAGGGGTGAAACACAAGAGGGAGCCCTTAGAATGTGTTCTAAATCTTTTCAGCTCAGTCGTGCAACCTGGCAACCCAACATAGAACACTATTTTAAAGGATTGTTCTCCCCTCTGCCAAACTTTGGTACAACAGCAGCAGTATCTCCACTGCCAAACGGAGTTTGGACCTGGTGTAACTTCGCCAATTTAATGTACAGTAGCTTGTTTTACACCAGCTTCTTGTACATAGGATTTCCATTTACTCTGGACCCAGTGCACTCCCATTGCTGATGCATGAAGCTGTGTATGTGTGATGTTCTTGTTCTTTTATATAATAATTTTTATTCAGTTTCCAATATACATTCCATCCATATTTAACATCCACTTCTAACATATACATCTTTTAGACTTCCCTCAGCCTATCTGACAATTTTCCATATAATCACAATTACTCACATTTCTTAACAGATAGGTACCCGTGTTGGTCTGCCATAGTCAAAACAAAAAAAAATTCCTTCCAGTAGTCTTTAAGGTGCTACTGGAAGGAAATTTTTTTGTTTTCACATTTCTTAAATTTATATTGTGCTTTAACAATCTTAATCTTATCATATCTTTTAAGCAACATTTCTATTCATCATTCTCACAGAGCTTCTTGAAAGCCAACAAGCGTTATTTGCTTCTCACATACATTTTCGGTATACTCTGTGAATTTATTCCAGTCCTCAGTGAATCTCTGATCACGTTGGTTCCGAATTTTCCCCGTTAATTTGTCCATTTCTGCATATTCCATCAGTTTCATTCTCCATTCTTCCCTCGTCGGCATTTCTTCCTGTTTCCATTTCTGGGCCATCAAAATTCTAGTGTATGTGTGATGTTCACCGCAATCCGTATCTATCCTACAGTTTCTTGAGGAAATACTGCTTGGTGCATTTCCCCTCAAACAAGCTTGCATCCACTTTGAAGATGGAAGCCATATTCACTCTGCAGTTAAGCTGAGGTGTGTGCATTTCAGACAGCTATGGCGCATATGTCTGCACATGAGCAGAATACGGTTTCATGAACATAAGGCATGTGGAAGCCAAACAGGCAGTGCACATCTCTGGTGTGTACAGCAATGTGCAAGTGCTTCTTGTAAAGCGGGGTGGGGGGTGGGGAGAATGACCTTCCTGTGTTTCAAGCCACTCATGTGCGCATTCCCTAAGTTAGCTGAATTTGATTCCAATGGAAATCAACAGGACTGTGCGTAAGTCGTAGCTAATCTGACTTCAGTGGGACCTAAATTCAATTAGTCTGGATGAATTCTTACTTTACAGATAAATCTGGCAGGCACCATCTGTTCTGTTTTGAGCAATCAGAAGTGTGGTTTTGAGGCAAGGCCTCAAAGTAATCCAGACAATTCCACAAAGGGCTCTGGCTGGAAACTCCACAAGAGAATTAGTATTTAGGCTAATATTCTTAGGCTCAGAACTTACCCCATCTCCTACCAGGCTGGCTATTGGGCCCTCCTAAACAGGAAGGCTATAAAAGGCTTCCTGTTTAGCCTGGGATTTTGCCTGGGTAGTGGTGGTCTTTCTAGCTCTGGTGCAGAGAGACGCCATTGCAGGTTTGTGGTGGATAAAAAGGAATCATTTAGTCTTCCCTAGTGTTTTGTGGGGAACTCGTCCGAAAATTGCAGACATGAGATGGTGGCGGGGATGTGATATAGAGGTCAAAGGAGGCTCTCTCCATCTCATTCCATGAGGTGAAGAAGGTCTGAACAGGCCTATCTTTAGTTATCCATATAGACTGTTTCATAATTCATGTGGATGAAGAAAATGTTCTGTTGGTGGTTTTTTTGTTTTTGTTTTGGTTAGTAGCACCTCATGCACAGATAATACTTTTATGAATTATTCATACATGAATTCATTATCCATATGGAACCTTTGGATGTCTCTGCAATGCAAAACTAAGGCATGGCTAATCTGCCTGCTGATTAAACTAGTTCCTTGTGGATTTACCTGTTCTTCTGCTTCATGCAGTCAGGCTTTCCCTGAGGGGTGATGATCAAACCATGTTGATATATTAATCTGATCCACTGATTTGTGATGCTTTTTTGTACTTTTTTATAATAAATTTATTGTTGACTTGATGCTTTTAATCAGCATAATATATATCTATTTAAAAATGTTGGTGATATGAACATTTTTTTGCAATAAATATCTTTGTGAAGACTTCCTAACACCTCTTAATTTCTGGGAAATTTCTGACATTTATATTATCCAACTGCAAAGTACCTGTTTTCCTTCTGAATCAGCCTGGCCTAGAAGTCACTGGTAAGAGAGCCATCACCTAGAATCTTGGACAACATCAGTGATAGCCAACATGGTACCTCCCAGATGTGATTGGATTCAGTCTTTCATCAGCCTTTGCTGGTCGGGGCTGAAAGGAGTAGGAGTACAACATCTAGCGGGTCCTTATCTGAGAGATGTTGTTTGCAGATGACTCTGCCATGACAGCACTCTCCAAGGAAGTTCTACAGAGACTCATTAACCGTTTTGCCCAAGCCTGCAGGGAGCTTGGCCTTACCATCAGCCTGATGAAGAACAACATCCTGTGTCAGGATGTCAGCAGCACTCCATAATCAGCATTGGTGACCACATACTTGAAGTGGTAGATGATATTCTAGGGTTGCCATATGTCCTCTTTTTGCAGGACATGTCCTCTTTTTTCAAAATGAGAGTCGCCATGGCAGTCCATAGTTAAAAATAGAAGTTGGCAGATGTGTCTTCTTTTTTGCTCTTCAAAATATGGCAGTCCTACTATTATCTATTTCCACCATAACCAGCAAGTTTTCTATCAGTGTTTAACTAGACAAGCGTATTGACAAGGCAGCTATGGCAATGGTTTGCCTCTTGAAAAGGGGATGGGAGAATGTGATGCCAACGACCAATACCAATGAAGGTCTACCAGGCTTGCGTGTTGAGCATGCTTTTTTAGCAAAGTGAGTCAGCCAGCCACCAGGAGAAATGCTTCAATGTCTTCCACATGAGGATTTTGGGTATCAAATGGGACAGAGCTTCAAACAAATATGTGCTCTCCCAAGTCCACATTCCCAGCATGTTCATACTCCTGTCTCAGTGAAGTCTTCACTGGCTTGGTCATGTCCACAGAATGGAAGATGGCAGCTCCCCAAGGATGTGTTTTATGGGGAGCTGGCTTCAGCTACCAGGCCCATTGGCAGACCAAAGTTACAAAGATATCTGCAAATGTGACATGAAGGCTGACAACATCAACCAGGCCATATGGGAACCCTTTGCAGACAACCAGGCCTGGAAATAGACAGGTCATGTATCTGCAGCAGTGACTAGAGGAGGAATGACCGCTAGGACAAGCACAGAGAGAAGAAATGTCATGGTGCATCTGCAGTAGCACAACCAGCCACCTCCATCTGCCCCAGCTGCAACAAAACATGTCTCTCCTGTCTTGGCATTTACAGCCACAGCAGGTGCTATAACTCTTTAATGCTTTGGCTTCACCTCCAAAGGCATACTCCTCCACTGTCTCCTGGGTCAGATGGATGGCAACAAGAGGCCACCAAGTTGGCAACTCCAAGTCTACGTAATATTAATCCTATTTTTATGTTCTGTGGCCAAGAAAGTTACCTGGTAAGAAGATGGTCAAAGCCATAGAATGGCTGTTGCACATTTACTACTGTTTGTTAATCACCAGATAGCTGCCTCCATAGGCTGAAGGATACGAAAGTGCACAGCCATGAAGCAATGGGATGTATTCGTCATAGCACTAATGGTTTTTATTTTCTATGCAATTTCCTCTCCCTCTCTTCCCCCTGAGCCCAATACATTTTGGGAGTTCCTCAACCCTTTGAAGTAGATTTGGGAATGGCATGGGGGTGTGCAGGTGATGAAAGGGGGTGGGGAGTCCCATTGCACTAATAGTAATCCTTGTACAACTATTTTGTTGAATACCACCCAATATATTTACTGTGTCTGATCAGTATGTAGCCAGACCCAAAGAATTAGCAGTGCCTAGGGTCAGGGGTGCGGTGCAGTGCAGTGCAGGGACGCGGGTGGCTCTGTGGGTTAAACCACAGAGCCTAGGACTTGCTGATCAGGAGGTTGGCAGTTCGAATCCCCGCAACAGGGTGAGCTCCCGTTGCTCGGTCCCAGCTCCTGCCAACCTAGCAGTTCAAAAGCACGTCAAAGTGCAAGTAGATAAATAGGTACCGCTCCGGCGGGAAGGTAAATGGCGTTTCTGTGCGCTGATCTGGTTTGCCAGAAGCGGCTTAATCATGCTGGCCACATGACCCGGAAGCTGTACACCTGCTCCCTCGGCCAATAAAGCGAGATGAGTGCCGCAACCCCAGAGTCGGCCATGACTGGACCTAATGGTCAGGGGTCCCTTTACCTTTACCTTTTTAGGGTCACATCCACGCCATAAATTTAAAACACATGGCTTCATCCAAAAACTTCAAAGAATTGCAGTTACCCCCTCACAAAGATACAATTCCCAGCACCCTTAACAAATGACACTTCCCAAGAAACCCATGAGCTTTAAATATATGGTGCGGATGTGACCTAGATGTGCAAACACATTCCAATGCTCATGTGAGCCCTACTGAACCTGGATGCAGCTTTTGATGCAAATGAGGATGTGAACTAGTGCGATAAGTTGTTAATATTGCTGACCAAGCTGAAGCTTGTCATGGAACCATAGCTGCTGTGCCATTGGAGGGGGTGGAATCTATGGTGGGAAAGTGAGCTTACAAGCAAGTTCCAAAGTTCAAACATCTTGAGAAGCACAACTTTAGAGGCCTTTTTTAAACACCACATTTCGTTTTGAACGCTTCAGAATTTAGTGAGATGAAAGCAACCAACTTCCAAGGTTTATTTGTTATGCTTGATGGCAGAGCAGCTTGACAAGACTTTGCAAACTCTTTTCTACAATGATATTTATGTTTATTTTTATAGAACTCTCCTGGCACTCCTTGCCAAGGTAGTTCTGAAAAATGCAAATGCTACTTTGCCTAGTAATTAACTTCATATAATACAGCACAGTCCATGAATCTATCGAGTGCCCAGAATAGAAGGGGAGAAAATTATACATTATCAATTTGCAATAGAGCAACTATAGCAGCATAAAGAACACATATCGGTTTTAAAAACGGGGGGAAGCATGTTTACAGCCAGTGTGTTAATTTGCTCTCTCTTTTTTATTATTATGAATCCGGTGCTTATTGCGTGAAATGGAAGGCAAGCCTTTATTGCATCAGTCTTATCTAAAATGCACTAAAAGTAGCCAATCCAAGGTCCTCAGTTAATCCCAACCCACTAGAAATAAACAGTGTTTTGAAAAAGTAGCTGCCTCGATTCAGTTTCAACAGATATATCCTGCAGTTGTACTTGATTAGGGAGTGAAAGATGAGATTACTTCTATCAACACCTTTAAAAACCACTTCTTCATTCTTGACACAATTGGCATTATTACATATTGTATTGCTGCTGCATTCCACAACTCTTCCAGCTGAGTTGTTAAAAAGTGCTACAACTTGCGCTGAGGTGTCTCTGCACATCACTGGGTGCTTCATGACTTTTGCCTGCTACCTCCTGGTGTTCTTTTCTCTGCCCCCAGCCCCCATATTCTTCTTTCAGCTTTTCTGTCAACCTACTGTAATCAAAGAGACACGGGTGGCGCTATGGGTTAAACCACAGAGCCTAGGACTTGCCGATCAGAAGGTCGGCGGTTTGAATCTCCGCAACGGGGTGAGCTCCCGTTGCTCGGTCCCTGCTCCTGCCAACCTAGCAGTTCGAAAGCACGTCAAAGTGCAAGTAGATAAATAGGTACCGCTCCGGCAGGAAGGTAAACGGCGTTTCCATGTGCTGCTCTGGTTCATGCGCTGCTCTTAGTCATGCTGGCCACATGACCCAGAAGCTGTACGCCAGCTCCCTCGGCCAATAAAGCAAGATGAGCGCTGCAACCCCAGAGTCAGTCACGACTGGACCTAATGGTCAGGGGTCCCTTTACCTTTACCTTTACTGTAATCTAGTCTAGACACTTTCTCCCTATTATCAATTCATCTGCATTATCTTCCCTTCTCTTTCTTGTTTCCTCATGGTAAAGAGGCCTAACATTTCCCTTCTTTCATTCTTTTCCAGGAAAGATTGTGGAAAATTACCAGAACCCCTCCACTACACAACCATTCCTTATCATAACCATGTTCATTTAGGAAACTAACACCTAAGAATGTCAATCTTTTTGGAATCCCGTATTTCTTCAGCGAGAGAGAATTCTGTGATATACCACCTGTGATATGAATTTTATGCTTCATAAACCCTCTAGTGTCCTTAGAAGGGCAGTCTCAATTTCTATAGGGGGGGTTGTACTTACTATACTGCAAATAGACTGATCTGGAATCAAATAAAATACACCTTTGCACATCCTTCATGGCGGATCCAAATCTTTTTGGACACAATCCACAGTGCTGGTCTCATAAGGCCTTAAGCAACTTGGGCTTCAATCTTGCACATAGTTAAGCTGTGTAAATACCACTGAAGTGCACTGGATTTAAGCAGCTTAACTGTGAACAGAGTTTTGGATCCTTATTTTAAAGAGCATTTGTTGTCCCGTTGCATTTCCTGAGAGCTCTTTTTTTGAGTTTACCACTCGTGTATCAAATTGAGGTGTCATAGTCATGTAGAGAGGCAGCAATAATCACAATAACTTCTCCAGTGAGCTGGAACCTTTCCACAGCCCTAGCCTCAGTATGTTTGGGAAGTGAAGAGATAGACAAGGAATTAGGGAAAGCATTGCAGCTTCCAATGTGAAATTCAACTGAGAGGAATCTCCAAATCATAGGTGGGGAAAATGTGGGCTTTCTTTTTAATCCAGTAGAATACTATCTAAGACATTTGAAAATAACAAAGATAGTGTTAGAGAGCGAGTCTTTGAGGGGAAGGTGCCAGAACTAAACAAAAAGCGACAGGACATTGTGCTTTACAGTGTAAAGAATTACTTTTTTTCTATTTTGAAAACATTATTTTGGGCATTGAAAGGAAGTTGTTTTTGTTGTGTTTTTTTTTGAAGAAGAAGAGTTTGGATTTGATATCCCGCCTTTCACTCCCTTTAAGGAGTCTCAAAGCGGCTAACATTCTCCTTTCCCTTCCTCCCCCACAACAAACACTCTGTGAGGTGAGTGGGGCTGAGAGACTTCAGAGAAGTGTGACTGGCCCAAGGTCACCCAGGAGCTGCATGTGGAGGAGCGGAGACGCGAACCCGGTTCCCCAGATTACGAGACTACCGCTCTTAACTACTATACCACACTGGCTACCCAGTGTTTGTTTGTTTTACATAATCATTTGAGATTTGTTTGTTTTTCTCTCTCCTTTCTTGATTTAGAAATGTCAGATGCATTTGACCTTCCTGTAATGACAGTCCTGGAAGCCAAGTCTCTGTGTTTAAACAGAACTCTTACTGGACAGGCATCTGTTGTTTGTGATACACACAGCTTTGACATGGTGACTTGCAAATGTTAAACTGCAACCTAACTAGATCTTCCTGCAGTTCTTTAACTCCACACCAACCATGCACAGGAGCTGCCTCACCTTTTATTTTCATTTATTCATTTTTATATATAAATTATGACACTTTTTGGCTGCAGCCCATCCAAGGCAGCTCATGATATCATAAAATCACATAAGTACAATGCTCCAGAATCATCAAATCAATAACGATCAGATGATCAAAATTAACAAAGACAGCAGCATTAACCATCTTCGTTTTGCTTAAAGTCAGAAAAAGACTGATTAAAAACAACTAAGTATGGCTGTGTTTTTGTAATATAGCTCTGGAAGAAAAGAGAGACTTATAAAAATGGATTTTTAAGTCCCATTAAAAAATCCACCACACAGAAGCCATGCACACCACTAATCAGAGAGATCGGTGGCTAGGAGCCACCACGGAAAAGGCAATGTCTCTCTTGCCAGCCAAGCAGATTTTTTCCCCACAGGTGATTACACCAGCAGGGTTTCTGAAACAGATCTCAGTTCCGTGTTGAACTTAAAGGTACAGAGATAATCTTCACATTGCAACCTGGCAGCCCTAGACCAAAATGGGGCTTATAATCCTATGCATGACTGTTCAATGAACTCTCATTGAGGTTTACTCCCAGGTGACTATTTACAGGATTTCATCCACAACCCCATGTTAATGTGAATAGGGATGTTCAGTAGCCAAGAATCTGCTTTGCATTGAAAAAGGTTCCAGATTCATTCTTCAACATCTCCAGGCAGGGCTTGGAATGTCCTCTGCTTAAAACCTTGGATAACTTCTGCCTGCCAATGTAGAAAATACTGGGCTTGATGAGCAAAGAGCCTGACTCAATGTAAGGCAGCTGCCTGTTTATGAAACACACATACTAGTGCATAGGCCTAACTGAGCACATACTTGAGAATAAATGCTTAAGAATAAATGTGCATACGACTGTACTGCTAGAGCATGAGCTGTCCCGGTGGGTTGTGAAAACACAACTCACCATGTGGGCTCAGTCTCAATCCTACCATCTGTGATATGGAGATAACCACACTGGCCTATCTCACAGGGTTGTTGAGATCATTTGTACTCAAAAAGTGTTAGACCTAAAGTAGGTCAAATGCTGAGCGTTAATATTTGGACATCAGCAAGTCCTTTTTCCAAAGAGCTACCTATCAGAGGTTACCACCTGCACACTTCTGCTGCGCTTTCCTGCTTGTGTGGTGGCACCTCAGTAATACCTCGCCTTACTGTTTATAGCAGAATTTTCCCCCGGAGGCAGAGGACAAGAACAGTAGTCATAGTAGGTCGGCCAATTGGTGTCAAAGAAGGATAGAACATTCTTTATGTATGCTACAACAGCAGCAAGAATACCTGTTGCAAAGTATTGGAAAACACAAGATCTACCCACCGTGGAAGAATGGCAGATGAAGGTGATAGACTATATGGGACTGGCAGAAATGACCGGCAGAATCCGTGACCAGGGAAGAGAGACGGCGGAAGAAGATTGGAAGAAATTTAAAGACTATCTCAGGAAACATTGCAAAATTACTGAATGTTAGAACGATGTGGATCTTAGAAACTAAGGGGTTTTCAGCTGTAATGACTAAGTAAAAAGAAAAGAAAGGTCAAAAATTAAACAGAAATTAAGGGAGAGGATTTGTTGAACTAATGAATTAGAACTTGGAATACAGAAAGGGGAGGTATGAGGAGGTCGGGGAAGTAAGTTATAAGAAAATAAGGGATGGAAAGTATACTTGTTTTGTTTGTATTATTGTTTTTCTTTGTGTATAACTTTTGAAACTTTAATAAATATCTTTTTTAAAAAAGGAGAAAAAAAAGAACAGTAGTCATAGTCAAATTCCTCAGTCAAGAGCTTCTTTATTGCTTGACTGGTTGCACAAGCATTCCGGTTCCCAATATATACAAACTATTCACATTCTTTCTATATCTCTCCAGCATGGTATAAACACTCTCTCTCTCTCTCTCTCTCTCTCTCTCTCTCTCTCTCTCTCTCTCTCTCTGTGTGTGTGTGTTTTCTTTGTGCGAAAATTTCAGCCTGCAATTTTCTCCCTTTATTTGCACCTCCAGCTGACACCAATCATGCCTAGGGTGCCACTCTTACACATTACAAAAAATTCTGGAACCCTCTTTAAAGCTTCCAGGAACTTTTATCGGTTTCTTAAAGAATGTTTTCCTAACACTACCATTTATCCAAATTCCTAATAAATGGGAACCAGTTAGCTCATCTGAATCTGGTACATCAGATAACATCTACCTAATAAAACTTGCATTTATTTCCGATAATGAAAAGTCTCAGCCTTTTTCTTTTCCTGCTGATTTGGATATTGTGTCTATGATGGTGAATGATATGAAAAGGTGTGACTGTGTATGATGCTCCAGCATTAAGTTTAATCTTGGGAACTTGCCTTGGGAGTGGGGAACAGGTGGTCAACAGCATGCACACTGCGCAATGAAGATTGTACCAATTTGTTTCCACTACTTCATGATGAAGTCAACCCATTTACAAGTATAAAGACATTGGGGGGAAATGAGAAACTAATAGACTTACCTTATGGATCTACTGCTACTGAAAGTTAAATATATCTCCCCATTCTAGGCCAAATTCTGTCTGTGTGCCAGTTTGTTTTCAATTTCCCTTGAAAAGATGGGCTTTTGTTGGCTTACATGCAATTTATAAATACAATTCATATTCCTTTCTTTCAGCTACATGGCTGCATCTAGTTATTGGGGTGGAGATTGCTGAAAGACAGAACGGAACGCAATCAAAGAAGAGGAGAAGGAGAAACAATTGTATTAAAGTGGAAGACAATGATTTCAAAAGTGCATAGCCCACTTTTATTCAGTGTCTCCATAGGGGTCACTGTATCATCTATGGCTGAGCAAAAATGCCCTCCCCATGCTGTTTGTGGGCAGCATTTTGACATATATTCATTGGGAGTGGAGGTAAAATTCTCCAGGTTATTTTCTCAGGGAGTTTCTGAAAATTTGGCTCACCTGGTGTTGAATGGAACTTTGTTGATAGTTCAGACTGGATGGGTGAAGGCAGCAGTGGGCAAGGACAAGAGGACCAGAAGAAATACGAGCAAAGCCAATTGATTCTTTCAACATTTTATTAAAATAATATTAAAACTGGATCCACAGTTGCACCCAAAATTCACAGATTGTGAAACTGGGGAGGCCATTATCGCCAAATATTCTCCAGGGCAGGATGGGAAATTCTCCAGGAGATGCTTGTCAATTTTTTTATTTTTGTTTTTTAAAAAATCCCTCTTCCCAGGGAACTCTAAGAATTGCAGATCTGGGTGGGAATAGGAGTGTCCTAACAACTCACAGCAGGGACGCGGGTGGCGCTGTGGGTAAAAGCCTCAGCGCCTAGGGCTTGCCGATCGAAAGGTCGGCGGTTCGAATCCCCGCGGCGGGGTGCACTCCCACTGCTCGGTCCCAGCACCTGCCAACCTAGCAGTTCGAAAGCACCCCCGGGTGCAAGTAGATAAATAGGGACCGCTTACTAGCAGGAAGGTAAACGGCGTTTCCGTGTGCTGCGCTGGCTCGCCAGATGCAGCTTTGTCACGCTGGCCACGTGACCCGGAAGTGTCTGCGGACAGCGCTGGCCCCCGGCCTCTTGAGTGAGATGGGCGCACAACCCCAGAGTCTGTCAAGACTGGCCCGTACAGGCAGGGGTACCTTTACCTTTAACAACTCACAGCAGCCTTTACAAACTACAGTTCCCAGAATTCTCATGGGGAAGTCATGAGAGTTTAAAGCGGTTATCATAGTGCTTTAAATGTATGATGTGAATGTGACCAATAAGGCCATAGGGATGGGAGGGATTTTATTTCTTTTGCATCTTAACACAAGCCTACCTGATTTGAAACAATACACGTAAAAAGCTCTCCTTCCAAATTTGCATCTCTGTGAGTTTTGCGATGCAGTTCTTCCCCCGACCCACCCACTAAAGTGTATAAATTACAATACACTTACAATACACAATACAATTACAATACACAATAGGTATAAATTACAGGAAAGTGTGCATAAAACATATACATGAATGAAAATAACAAACAAACAAAAAGCACTATAATTAGGGAGATTGCTTGCAAAAATGTGTGTATCAGGGGAAATGCATCCTAAAATGCCGGTGATTTTTGTGGAGTCTTCTTTTTCCCTCTTTTAAAGCAAATCACAAACTGGTGGAGAAATGTGTAGAACTAAACTTAAGAGTGGGGAAACAAGAAATCGAGATAAAATAACAACTGGCAGATTCATTAATCCCACTGAGGCAGGAACAATGGTTAAGTCCAAAAGACAAATTTTCCCTAGGGAGGTTAAGATTCCCCCCTTTGATTTTCTCAAATTCCAGCTGAAGAAGGTAGAAAGAAGCATGGGACAACGAAAGGACAGAATTTGAGCACCAGAGCAATTTGAGCACTTCTTCTCAATCCATATATTTATAAATGCAACCATTTGCAAAACAGCAGTACGCCTCCAGTGACAATCTCCCAAAAGGTGTGAGAGCAGCCGAATTGGTGGCCATGAGTGTTTAAGGAGTTCTGCCTAGTGTCAATCTGCCTATTTGTAATAAGAAATATTGCAAAACACCAGTAAATCTTCAGTGACTCTCTCTTGCATACCTGGAACTTCTTATCAATTGCAGTCAGCAGGAGGGTGGCGCTTACATGACCTCCCTTCAGTGGAGCTGTCCTCAGCACCACTTTGCCTTTCTCACTCCTGGTGTCAGCATTGCCAAAGATGAGAGGTCAGATAAGCACTGCCGTCCTGCCCTATCAACCGTTGTTGCTCCTCATCAGTTCAAGAAACCAGGCAAGCAAAACAATATTTTGTCTCTATCACATATACGAACAAATAGTCCCAGCCAGACCTATTTAACTTCCTCGTTGGAATACATGGAAGTCCTTGCAATACCTTGAATAACTGTGTTAAAACACTTACACTCGTGTGATGACAGAGCCCTAGATGTTTAAACACTAGCTCCTTTATAAATTAGATATTTTGTGTCCCCCAGCTCAATCCCATTGTAATCATATGATGGCTTGTTTTTAAGTAGCTTTCATTTACCCATTTAAATTACAAAACAGCATCTGCTCTGGCTATGTGACTCAGATTTCATTCATCAAAATGCTCAGGGATCATTATATTTGACTGGCAGCCCACTCAATCTATCACTCTTATGTCAGATGGTGGCTAGCAACTTTATACACCCATAGATGCAAGGCACCCTTGCCTTCAAATATAATAACATTCTCCTTTGGAAACGCCCTTGTATTAAATTCATGCCTTGAAGCATGACTTTTCTCTATGTCATGGTGGAGGTTTGCTTTCATCCCATACAAAAACTTACTAAACTTTCCAGTTGCATACCTTAAAGACTGTCTCCTTCTCCATGTCCCATCATTACTATTGTAGGACACTGTAAATCAGTGTAACTGCAGTGGCATATAGGGTAGCTGCTTCCCTACACTGAAGATATTGCATAAAACCAGCTGAGAATACTAGGGTTATACCAGCACAATTGAACTGGATTGTCAGATGCATTTGAACTGGCACACTGCAGTTCTGGTCTGCAAGCATCCTTGTAGCTGATTTTGTTTCCCGTATTTTTGTGATTAATTCCATTTGAATATAAACTGATTCATCATTTAGGGGAGAAAATAAGTTTTCATGCCACTTTATTGTTTCTCTGACATCTTTTTTGCCAGAGGCCATTTGGATGTCACAACAGAGACTATTTTCTCTTGAGTGGGATCATCTTCTTTAAAAAGGCAGAGAAAGAGAGATCTGGATACCTCACCATTCAACAATGGGACTCAAGATTGTAGCCTGTTTTCATTTCATTCTTATAATGGTTACAAAAATCTATAGTGACAGAAACCAGGCTCAAACCAGAAGTACATCTGACTGTTGTTAAAAAGAGGGCTTTTTACATTTTGTGCATGTGTGTGTATATATACATAGAGGGAAATGTGACAGAAGGAAAACATCCAGAAAAAAGGAGAATATTGATAGAAAGAAGAGGGTCTTATTGACCAAATATAGTATATACTGTATTACAGGGCAGTAGGGTATATACATAGATCTTCCTCAACTTGATTTATCTATCACAACAGCTCTGCAAGGCTGGTTATGTGAAGTGATATATAGAAGTTTCCCCAAGGACATATGATGATTTGAACCCATCACCCTGGTTGTCATTTGGTATTCTAACTGGTTATCTGTGATGTTTGTATAGCTTAATGTTAGCCTCTACAAATCACTTTCTCTTTCTTCCTTGAAGCTGAGGTGGGGGTCTTTCAGTGCAGACTTTGGGGCTGAGAGCATCCTCACTTTGTATGCAATTTCTCTAGGAGTTGGTGTTTGTCATGGAAGGCTTAGACGACAAACTAGCTGGGAAGCTAGTTAAGAACTTTGCCTGTCTTTCAAAGGAAGAGAACAGCAACAGGAAACTCCTGCCTCATTTTTTAACTGGCAACCATGCACAAAATGCAGTTGTTGAAAGAAGATGTGCCAATAATAATAATAATAATAATAATAATAATAATAATACCTTTATTGTCATTGTACAACCTGTGTACAATGAAATTAAATAAGCGTCCCCCTCCAAACACTCAATCTCTTATCAAACAACACACCACCTCGCAAGTCAATTTTGCTATGTTATTTTTGGTTCAACAGCCTAACAGCCCACGGATAGAAGCTATTTTTTATCCTGTTGGTACGGCTGATTATACTTCTATATCTCCTGCCCGAGGGTAGAAGAATAAAAAGGTTGTGGCCAGGGTGTGAGTCATCCCTGAGAATTTTTCTCGCTCTCCTAAGGCAATGATCCCTTGCGATGTCATCTAGCGCACTCAAGGGACAGCCCATGATATCATGTGCTGTATTCACCACCCTCTATAGAGACTTTCTGTCCGTGGCTGTCAGGCCAGCATACCACACTGTGATACAATATGAAAGGACACTTTCTATTGTGGACCAGTAAAAGGAGTTCATCAGTTGTTGTTTAACATTATTCTTTCGCAAGACCCTGAGGAAATTGAGTCTCTCTTGGGCCTTTCTGACCACCTGAGTTATGTTGATTTTCCAAGTGAGGTCCTCACTAAGGTAAAATCCCAAGAATTTAAAGGAGGAGACTCTCTCCACAAAGCCCCCTCCCCCCCCCCCGATATACAACGGGGGAGGTTCCCCTCTCTTCCTGCGGATGTCCAACACCATCTCCTTTGTCTTACTAATATTTAGGTGCAAGTTATTCTCTAAGCACCATGTAGATATTTTTTTAACCTCCCCCCTGTACGCTGTTTCATCTCTGCCTGCAATTAGGCCAATTTAGTGGTGTGGCAACCCCAATCCCCCACATTTTACATGTTTGCGCCCTACACATGGGTAACATGTCAACAGGGCTCAAATCTCAAAACACATAACTGATGGGAGTTCCATTTATTCCTTGGGATTCCCATTCCTAAGCCAAATAAACATGAATATTTAAACAATTCCAGATGCTGTCTAAAAAAAAAAATTATATGTGTGTGGTAACTCAATTTCTACCACATCCTTTTGCAACCCTTGTTTTCTCAAATGCTTACATGATACGCGTGAAGCAAAATATATAAAAATTATAAAAACACGTACTTAGAAAATGATTCATTATGTCTCTAATTTGCCCATCATTCAAAGCACTCTCTGAGAAACAATGTACTGCTGAGTTCCAAGAAAAGAAAGCTATTAAGGCATACTGTTGGATAACAGCAAGAGTCCCTACGCCTCCTTCACCTCCCATTAATGAATTATGAAAGACCCAGACCAAAATTGGGAGAAGCATTGAGAAGAATGAAAGCAGATGGCAACACCAGCTTGCTTCCATCTCTGACCCCAGCAATCTGCAAAAGGACTGGGTATCAGAGTATCTCAGACCTCAGGAGGCAATTGGCAAGCAGGAACTTCAGCTGATCAAAGAAGCATCTCATATGGCATGGTGTGTTTTTCTCTCCCTGTGCCACTCTATTAAAAGTGCATATTAGCAAAGTTTGTTTATTCCCATCATACAGAGGTACCTTGGCCCTGGAGGAGTGTAATGTGTGGTGGCTAGGGACCTGAGACCTTCTCTACCTGTTCTTTCAACATGTTGAGGGGATTGTGTGAACTCCCCTGGAGACAGTGAATCTTTTTCATCCTGAGGCAACATTCCCTTCTGGGCAATTTTTCAGGGGCCACATGCCACTGGAAAGCAGGGCCAAAGGCAGAAGTGGACAGACCAAGAAATGTGAATTTATATCTAGGTTAGCTTTGACACCCACCCACCCACACTCCTCTGTCATATATCCAGACAAGCAAGACTCATTACCAGAGTTCAAGGTCACATTCTAGTTGGGCAAATCTATCCAAGATGGATGCAAGCAGGATGAAGAAGGAAGTATGTGCTTAAGACCCCTAAACTCGAGATTTGCATCCCTTCCCTTGAGAGATTGCCAATCTGCATATAAGAGAACTAAGAGAACTTAAACAAAGGTAGTAGAAGGAAATGCACAATAGCTAGTCCTAGCCTAATGGCTTCAAGGTTTCACAACAGACTTGTAATTTAACAGCTAAATTTCTACAACAGGTAAACTAGAACATGTACCTGCAAATAAAAAATGATTCTTTTTATTTTTAAAAGCCTATAAAAGCAGAGACATCACCTTGCCAACAAAGGTCCGTATAGTTAAAGCTATGGTTTTCCCAGTAGTGATGTATGGAAGTGAGAGCTGGACCATAAAGAAGGCTGATCGCTGAAGAATTGATGCTTTTGAATTATGGTGCTGGAGGAGACTCTTGAAAGTCCCATAGACTGCAAGAAGATCAAACCTCTCCATTCTGAAGGAAATCAGCCCTGAGTGCTCACTGGAAGGACAGATCCTGAAGCTGAGGCTCCAATACTTTGGCCACCTCATGAGAAGAGAAGACTCCCTGGAAAAGACCCTGATGTTGGGAAAGATGGAGGGCACAAGGAGAAGGGGACAACAGAGGACGAGATGGTTGGACAGTGTTCTCGAGGCTACCAGCACGAGTTTGACCAAATTGCGGGAGGTGGTGGAGGACAGGGGTGCCTGGCATGCTCTGGTCCATGGCGTCATGAAGAGTCGGACACGACTAAACGACTAAACAACAAACAACAAATTTTGGGATATCAATGCACAATGGGATTTTGAGACACTGACAAAAAGCCAATGTCCCTACGCTGCCTTTCTGGCCCTCTGAGAGAAGCTCCTAATGTCATTAACTGGAAACAGAAGTTGTTCATTGCCCAACAGCAAACTTGCATTTGTCAAGTGTGCATCATTGACAGGTGTGCTTCCAGGGAACTGCTGTTTGCCATATCCACACTTGACATTTGAGGTACGCACCTTATCTTCTGAAAGTGTGTGAAAGGTCTTTACAAAGATACCAAAAAAAGTTTGATTTCTCATGGGTATTTTGTACCCCTATAGAACAATCAACTATTTATTTCCTTTCTTCATTTTCTCAAGACACAAGAGAAGTGCCCAAGACTGAGCAGATGAAAGGGCCCTTAGGTTGTTGTGATTTGCTGTTGTACCAGTGCAGCAAAACACCATTGAAATGCAGGTGCTCAGCACAGTGAAATAGCTGTGTACGAGGCCTGAAACAACCAAGCAACCAAACACACTCAAGGTTTCTTTTGTTCCCTTGCGTATGGATGTTTAAAATGCTGCCTTTTCTAGCTCTTTGCTTTCCCCAATACAAACACATGAAGCTGCTTACACTGTGTCAGGCCACTGACCTAAATTGCACACTGCTATTTGCTGCAGCTGGTGAGAGCTAAACATCTTCTGAGGCAGGGATGCCCATCCATCGAAGATCTGTTTGGCTGGTCATGCCAGGAGCCTAAGTTAGAACTTTCAGCAGAAAACGTCCTCCCAAACCCATCTGACCAAATTGCCCCAGCTGCTCTGGTGGCTTCCAGCAGATGCAAAATTGTGATGAAACATTAAACATTAAACATTTCCCTATACAGGATGGCCTTCAGATGTCTTCTAAAGGTTGTATAGTTACTTATCTCCTTGACAACTGATGGGAAGGTGTTCAATAGGGTGGGCGCCACTACAGTGGTACCTCGGGTTACATACGCTTCAGGTTACATACACTTCAGGTTACAGACTCCGCCAACCCAGAAATAGTACCTCAGGTTAAGAACTTTGCTTCAGGATGAGAACAGAAATCATGCTCCGGCAGCGCGGCAGCAGCAGGAGGCCCCATTAGCTAAAGGGGTGCTTCAGGTTAAGAACAGTTTCAGGTTAAGAACGGACCTCCGGAACGAATTAAGTACTTAACCCGAGGTACCACTGTACTGAGAAGGCCCTCTGCCTGGTTCCTGTAACTTCACTTCTTGCAGTGAGGGAACTGTCAGAAGGCCCTCAGTGCTGGACCTCAGTTTCTAGGCTGAATGTTGGGGGTGGAGATGCTCCTTCAGGTATACAGGGCCAAGACCGTTTAGGGCTTTAAAGGTCAGACCAACACTACTGGGTGCCAATGTAGGTCTTTCAGGACCAGTGTTAGTATGTGATCCCAGCGGCCACTCCTAATCACCCGTCTACCTGCCACGTTCTATAATACAACTCCCATCATGCCCAGCTGGAATGGACAATAGTAAACAAAGTTTTATTGGAGGGTACCAGGTTGGGGAATACTCTGCCCTTCCTGGTAACCCCTTCATCAACTCCCAAATAAGTTTTATTTGCCCTTGCTCAAGTTTAACCCCTGCCCCTGTTTGCCACTAGGTTTCAGACGCTGAGAAAATGCATCTACTGTGATCTAAACCCAGGACAGACAATGAAACTCTATTTGGATAACCAAGCTTCAGAGTACCAAGTGCATCTTTAATAGTTTTTTGAATATCTGCAAGTAACTTTCCACAGATGGTGTGGCATAGCGTTCATCATAATATTCCAATAGGAAGGTGACAAAGACATGGGTAATTATGATAATGGAAAGTATTAATAGTGAATCAATCAGAAAGGTCAGGTGTTGGTTGCCAAGAATAAATGGATTCAGCAGTTCTCTGGTGGACAAGCAGAAGTAGATTGTGATCCAACAGTCAAACACACACACACACACACACACACACACACACACACTCTTCCAAACAACAAAATCTTCTAACCAACCATCTTCCAATTTACTAGCAAGCACCACAGAGCAAATTTACACCTCAATCATAAACATATTTACTTGGAAGAGGCCACACTAATCACTTGATATGAAATAACTTGCATGTAAGTATGCTTATTTATTTTATTTAGTTACTGTACTTTTACTCCACTTGTCATACTATTGTCTCCCCAATGAGGCGCACATCAGTTAAAAGAGAAATGAGAGAGAAAAGTCCTGACATCAGGCTCACAAGACAAAACCTGAACAGGAAAACATCATGCTGCAACATTTTGTTGTGTGTTCCAGTGGCATTATCGAAAAACCTTCTGTTCCCATTAAGGTGTTTCTGTGTTAGTTCCATAGATGCTGAAATGGAGTTTAGAAAACCATTAGACATTGGTGGATGCAGATCAAACCTGGCAAAACATTGTGAAAATCTCAGATTCAGATCAGATTTGGAAGTGTCCCTTTAGTTCTATTAAAATATGCAAGTCAATGATAAGATAACTTTCTCTCTTCTAGGGAGAAACTGACCCCCACCCACCCATGATCCCTAGGGTGTGTGTGTGTGTGTGTGTGTGAGAGAGAGAGAGAGAGAGAGAGAGAGAGAGAGAGAGAGAGAGAGATTTTTGCTCTAAAGCTTTTATGATGGAAAGGCAAGCTCTCTTTTTTCACAAATCATTTTTATTTGATTTTACAAGTATAAATTAATAAGCATACCAAATACACATCCATGTAGAGAGATTACTCTGAATCTCGGGACTTCCTCTCATCCCCTCCAGGGGTCCTGTTGTCAACATTTTAAACTGCATATTATTTTGTAATCTATATTTTATGTCTATCCATATTGTCCATAGTGTTTGTTACATTACAAGTGAGATTAAAATCCTGCTAATGTTTTCATTTGCTTACGGTGGTCTCCTAAATAAATTATAAACTTTCCCCATTCTTTCTTGAATTTCTTGTCTTCTTGGTCAAGAAGTTTTCTAGTCAGCTTTGCCATTTCATAATAGTCTAACGGTTTAGTTTGCCATTCCTCTCTGGTAGGGACTCTGTGCTGCTATTGTCACATACATAAAGAGCCTTTTCTGTTCCTTTGGAGAAAGCCTCTCCTCCTTGCAGAGGGGAGGAGTTGTGAGAGCCATGTCTCGTGTTGGCAGGGGGCATTTTGGCCCCTGCCCAGCCATCCCGGCTGCCGCACCATGCCCCCAGGTAGCCAACCAACCAGGTGGAGGCTTGGGGGCGGAGTTTCGTCGCTCAAACACGGCTGCGGCAGCGCTTCCCATCCATTCCGCTGCTGCCTTTTGTCGGATCACCCACCCACTCTCCCTCTAATTCATTGCTTGGTTCTTGACATTGCTATGGACCTGTGGTTGGTTGCCTTAGTTGGCCAAGGGGCCTGGTAGGAATTTTTATACAACTGGCAAATTGGCACCGGCCACTTGGTTTTTCGGCTACCTCGTAGCAAATCGTCACAACTTTTAGGTATTGGCGGTTAGGCATTGGAATATGTTTATATTGGAGGGCAGGGTGTGGCCATCGCCTACCCCTCCACTTTATGGGTATTCCGGTAAAGGAATCCGGTGGTCGTGAATCCTGTCCGACGCCCTTGCTAGTGGCTAGGGCCATGGCATGACCCCCGGTGACATCAGTGGGAGCTTTCGCTTGTATTTGCATCAACAGGCTCCTCCCCTGGTGGTTAACCCTTGATAGACTCACCCCTCCCTGAGGGGGTGGAGTCACTTGCTGTGGTTTATCCAATGCCTAAGTCAGTACCTCTCACATGCTGTAATCAATAAAGTTGTGACCTTTTTTAGCCCATTAACGTTATATACCGTGTCCATGTGTCTTTCTTATTCTCAAGCGGGTGGCGGGTCCTAGACTCACAAAGGCAAGCTCTTTGACAACTGAAGCAACTTTCCAAGACAATCTGAGGACTAGCTAGAATGGGGGAGGTGGCAAACAAATGAAAAGGAAGCTGGAATAGGCAAAGAGAACAACACCCAAGTTTTTGCGGACTAACACAATGCTATATCTCAAAATATTGTCTAGCTTCTGAGTCCATTCCATCTTTGAATATAATGTTCAGGACCTGAGAACTTTTGTCACAAGAGCTTCTAAAATGTCATACAAATAAGACTTTGAAGAAAAGTCTTAGCAACATCTGGCTCCAGAATAGCTGCAGTATAATCCTAGCAGATAACATAGTATCTCCTGGGTTCAGCGGAGGTTGGTGAATCGAAATTGCATCATGTACACACTATGACATATTCTGTACAATGAACACATACATTTGGCCCCCAGTCAGAGCTTCCTGCTGGTTTTGAGAGATAGCACTATCACTTGCCTGTATTCTGACATTGAGCTTGGTTCCTGCACATAGATGCAGACACTTAAATGATCAGAATCATAACTTATCATGTTGGACCTTTTTGCCTTGAAACACCATTCCCAGTCCTTCTTGATCTCTACCAGAAAAGAGATGAGTGCATGCCTCATGAGTCACCTCATGAGCAGATGAGCTGGCCAAACCCACTCCTGGCCTGATGGGGAGACTTGCGAAGTCTAAGGCTTAAAACAGCACAGTCATCAAGAGAGCTCATCGTCACACCTCTTCATTTTCTATTGCTATCCTTAGTAATCAAGACCCTGACAAGTTGGGTTTTTAAGTAGCTGTCCATTTGCCATCTCAACCTTTATTTAAAACTCTGGAGAGTATTTAATCATGGTGATTGACTTAATGGCCCTTGCCAAGTCATTTGTATCCTTGACCTGTACCCAGGGGATCAATAGGCTGTTTGGTCATGCCAAAAGCAAAATGACAACAAATGCATCTGCCAAGTGTTGTAGAAAGATGCTTCATGCCAGAATTTGCACCCAAAATCTCATAAGCAAAGATTGCTGGAGAAAAGCAAGAATATGAGAAATGTTCAAATGTCACGTGATGCATATACTCAAGGCTACACATACAGACAAATAGAATGAAAGAAAAAACACTTAGTTTATTTTATTAATGTCTTGCAATCACATGACAAACTCTTGATAAATTTGTGTGCACCCTTCTTTCATAAGGCCACACAATAAAAAGAATAAAAAATACAAGTTTTGACCAACTGAATAAATACAGTAGCTTTCTGACACCAAATAAACTACATAAATCAGTCAGCTCCAAAATGCTACTGCTACAAAAGTTGTCCATGTATAATGTATATACTGTGTGTGTGTGTGTGTGTAAAATCTTCTATAAGCCCTGATAACATATAATAAAAGGCCAGAATCATCTCATCAACCCAGATGCAGAGGATTAATCAAGAGTTTAGAAGGACATGGACCAAACAAAAATGATGTTGTATAGTCCTGCACCCAGAAAAGGTCACTTTGCTGCTGCTAATGCAGTGGTTTGACTTCACCCCTGGAGGTGCACTCCATTGTTTCTCAAGCAGATGGTTACCAACAACAATGGCACTTCTATTCCACTTTTCATTCAAGGAGCTCTAGGTGGTGTACATGGTTCTCTCCCTCTTTATTTAAGACCCACAACAACCATGTGAGTTAGGTGAGGCTGAGAGGCAGTGACTGGCCCCACCTCACCCAGTGAGCTTCATGGCTGTATGGGGATTTGAACCCTGGTCTCCCAGGCCCTAACTAGTGCACCACACTGGTTCTCCCAATAGATGCTGTTAACTATTTGTAAAACTGCACCCAGTACTGTTTCTTTGCAAGGGAGGAAGATGAGGATAAAACCAAAACTTGACCAGGCCGCCATGACCTCCCCCTCTTGGGCTTGCTGATCAAAAGGTTGGTGGTTTGAATCCCCATGACGGAGTGAGCTCCTGTTGCTCTGTCCCAGCTCCTGCCAACCTAGCAGTTTGAAAGTACACCAGTGCAAGTAGATAAATGGGTATCACTGTGGCGGGAAGGTAAGCAACATGTCCATGCTCTCTGGTTTCTGTCACAGTGTTCCATTGCCATGGAAGCAATTTAGTCATGCTGCCCACATGACCCGGAAAGCTGTCTGTGGACAAACACTGGCTCCCTCGTCCTGAAAGCAAGATGAGTGCCCCAACTCCATAGTCGCCTTTGACTGGACTTAATCGTCCAGGGGTCTTTTACCTTTACCTTACATTACCTTCAGCCTCCCCCATGGAAATATTCCAGGGGGCTGGGCCCCCCAAAGTTGATGGGCATTGCCATTCAAATGGTGTGCGTGTCTCATCATGTGATTGGTTATGTGGTCGGGGCTTCCCCGTTTTATTCAAGTTGGCACCCCAGATCTCCCAGCAGCCCCAACAGGGCCAGTGGGCACCAGCTGTCAGGTTGTCACTGAACCTTTCCCTCTCACTTACTATACAAAATCTCACGCACCAAAGTAGACCTACATTCTGTGCCCAAGCACAACAGTGACTGCCGAATAAGCACAACAGTCAGCAAACCCTGAAGACAGCATTGTGCTCTCTTTCAGGTACACACAGTCTCCTTTTATCTTGTTCACGATCCATTTCATTGCTCGTCGCGCAAGTCAAGGAGGACGCATGAGCCATGAACGTGTGTTTTTATTTTTATTTTCCACCACGGGACACATCGGCTTCTCGCAATCACTTTTCACTCATGTGCTCTCTGAGAGACAGCTTGCATGAAAAAGAGACCTTGATGATTGTTAAATAACCGCAGCAAAAAAATAAACAATAAAATAAAATGTTGCTTTCTCTGTAGCGGAAACACACGTCCCCCCCCCCCCCCGCCACCCGCACACGCCCAGAGCGGCATCCCCGGCCATACAAATGCTAGAAAGAAGCCGGTGGTTCTTCGTCAGCCGGTAGATGGCAGAAGTGCTCTTTCTCTGCCTATCCTTAACCCTTGCGAGCCGAACTAGACTGATGCTTTGCATTTTGCGAGTCGTCCCCCCCCCAACCGCTCGCCCGCCCCGCCATCCTTTCCACAATCTCTCTCTTCTCTCTCCTTTCCCTCTATTTACATATTTTGTTGGCCACTTGCAAAATTAAGACTACCGCTCCTCGGATCTTGGGATCCAGTCTTCTGGAAGGTGGAGAAAGGGGGCGTGGAAATAAAGGGGCAAATGCGGGTGTGTGGGGAGATAAGGGAGCCGAAAGCAAAAGCAGCCTTGTGGGGAAAGGGCAGCCAAGAGGCACGAGGCTTTATTTGTGTGTTTGCGCGCGCTGCGTAATTCACGCTGAGCCGCTTCGTCCCGCGCGCCCGTTTGCGCGCCGCGAGGCTTCTTTGCGCTCAGTTTCTTAAAACCCCATGCCCGACGTCTCCCGGAGGAACCTGCAAACTCCAAGAGCAACCAACATATGGGCTTGTGAATGGGGGTGGGGCGAAAGGAAAGGTGTCTACAGGAGCTCGCTCTCCCGCTCGTGTGCACGTGCGCGCGCGCGTGTGGATGCGCGCGTGCCGTTCGCGCAGTTACGCGTCGTGCGCTTCCACCAGGCTCGAACGCTTTGCGAGGCTGGCACCCTTCTGCAAAGCCCCGGCGCCTGCTTGCTCTTCGCTGTCGAAAAAAAGAGAAAGAGAAAGAGAGATGGGGAAGCAGCTGAATTAAGCTCCTGGTTGTTTGTTTCCTCGGGACTATTGTGGTTTGGTTTGGTTTATATATATATATAGAAAAGCAAAAACCAGATGATTCTTTCTGACGACCAGCTTTTTTTCCTAAGCCAAAACAACAAAAAACATCAACAACCATTCTCCCTTTAAAAAAAAAATCATCTGAAAGAGCGGAGAGAGAGAGAGAGAGAGAGAGGAGGAGAGGAAAGACGAAACGGAGCCTCAATAGCCACCGAGCGGCTGTGGAGAGTTTGGAGGCTAAAGCCCGCGCGCCTGGTCAATTTCGAGGCGCGCCTGGTCGATTTCGAAGCGCGCCGCAGCTCCTGAGATTTTTACAATATATATTGTATTGCTATTTTATTTTTTATCGGCAGGAGGGGGCGGCTAGTGTTGGCCAGGCGCTCCAGGCAGCCCCGGGCTGCCTAGCATAGCTGAGCTGGCGGCAGGCGAGGAGCGGAGGCCCCCTTCCCTCGAGCTCGCCTGCGCCGAGAGCCTCGCTGCCCCCGTCGGAGAGATGGTTGAGTCCTCCTCGTCAAGGTTGCTGTGGTATCCCAGAAACACTGTTCACTCGGAGCTGTGACCGCGCACCATCAACACACACACACACACACACTCACACAGCTCCGCGCAAACTCCGCCACTGCGCCTTGGACCGAGGCAGGGGAGGAGGAGGAGGAGGAAGAAGAAGAAGAGGGAGAGAAGGAGGGAGGGGGGCGCGACGAAGGCGAGCGGGCAGGCAGCTCCGGATCCGGGGAGGAAGCTCGCTCCGCTCCTCGCCGAAGAAGAACATGCAAAGGGTCTGCTGCTGCTGCTGCAAAGGGGCCACCTGGCCGAGCCAAGCCGCCGCCGCCGCAGATCTGGGGCGAAGGGGATGTAGGAGATGCAGCCGCCCGGACTTGTGCATCTGGGGCAAGATCATGGGGATTAAAAGTGGATTTACCTTGGGGAACCTCGTCTTTTTCTGGATGCTCTCCTGTGTGAAAGGTAAGGGGCGCGGGGCAAAAAAAGGGGGGGGAAGGGAGCCCCCTTTTTGCCAATCACCACCATCGATCGCCCAGTGAAGGGAAGAGAGGGGGTATTGAAATATATAAATAATCGTCGGTGGGGGGTTTGAGGAGAGAGAACTGTGTTTTTGCCAAGAAGGAGGGGTGTGTGTGTGTTGTGTGTGTGTGGTTATAGCTTTGTCCTTTCTCAAGGTTTCCCCGTGATTACACTGATGGTTAGTCTTATGAATGTGGCTTTTTTGCTGGGGGTTGATGTTGCTGCTTTGCAAAATAAATGATCTCTGGAGAAAGCGAGGTGAGGGAGGAGGGGAGGGAGGAGGGGGGTTGGGGTGTTTTTTAAATACACACATACACACACACACACACACACACACACACACACCAGGCTCCCTCATCTGCGATAGGAAATGCAATTTGCTTGCCAAGGCTGGCGTTCAATGCAGTGACTGAAACTGGTGCCCAATAAATATTCTTGCAGTATGCTCAATCAGAGACGTGAGTTGGGTCCTACAGCCTCTTAAACGAGTGGATATTCCGACAGAATTACCGCTGGAGGATTCCTCTCTCCCTCTTTTTTTCCCTTTGCCTTGAGACTATTTTTTAGGAAAAGGGGGGGGGGGCGACAAATATACAGAGTGAAGGAGATTACTTGATGTTCTTGCTCCCCCCCTTCTTCTTCTTCTTCTTCTTTAAAAATGTGGTTTCCTTCTAGACAAACAAACAGATTTTGGCTGAGAAGCACACAGACAAATGTGTACCCATTTGCCTTGAATGAGATTCTTTTCCTTAATGTCGATAAAGACCCATTTCATAAGGAAAGTTGAGAGATAGATAGATAAGGAAGACAGAAGGACTTTAGCCAACCATGACTATAGCTTGGCATTTTGAAGGACTCAGCTTCATTATTCATTATTTAAAAAACAAAACCATTAAGCATCTTTGTGGGCAAGATCTGTCATGGAGTGCAAAGATTTAGCCTTTCCCCCTCCTCATTTTGATTTAATGAATGGAGGTGGGGTGCAGAAGGTTCTTGGGGTAAGCTTTTGGGAGATGTAGCAGAAGGGCTAGGCGTGAGAAGGGAGAATGGCATCCCATAAATTAGACTAGGATGGATGAATTGGTACTTTGGAGAGAGGCATGCTTTCAAATTGGGGAATCCTGATACAACCATTGCATGGCTAGAGGCAGATAGTGTATCTCTTCTTTGGAAATCCTTCTTGCAAGGAATGCATTCATCTCCCCCACTCAGAGAGAGAGAGAGAGAGAGAGAGAGAGAGAGAGAGAGAGAGAGATGAGGCTCCTTGGGAGTTTGAGGAATCTTCAGTTTGGAGTCTTCCATTCCCACTGGACAGTTTGGCTTGTTCTTTTCGGTTGAAAAGGAGCTTGCTTTCCCCCTCTTCTCCTCTCCTCTCCTCTCCTCTCCCCACCCCCGAAATTGAGCTGGGTCTTTTTTATGAAACACTTGATTGTCTTGGTTCGCAGCTGGTTCAGTCCCCATTTGCATGGAGGGAGGGGTGAAGGGGAGGAAGGACCAGGATCATTCAGGGTTGCCTAGGGCTGCTGGTGCTGGGGGGTAAGGGATTTACCTCATCCCCCTCCCTCCCCGCTCCAGCCCAGGCTGGGGAGGGAACATGCCTGGAATTTTAATGCACCTTCTAATTACAGAAAGCTTGTCCGGGTTTGTGGCCATTGACGCAATCTGCTCCTCCACCATCCTTTGCCCAATTTCTTCTTCTTCTTCGGAGAAATGGTTCAGTAGGGAGATCGAAGGACCATTTATTTAGAAGGGGTGGGTGGGTTGATGTGTGTATGTGTGAATGTAGGTGTGTTGGGCTGATTAGAGGGGGGGAAACCCTAATTAATAAACATTCTCCTATCTCTTTTGCCCTCCCATTTCCCTGTGCGTGACTTGCTTGCTTGAATAATACACAACAGAGATACACAACCCGTGTGTGATCTCTGGGGGCTGGGAGGAAACGCACACACTTCAGAGGATGGATATTCTGCTTAAATGGATGACACAGAGGAAGACCTGCCTTGTAACTATGGGTCGCATGGAGGCAGCATCCTACAGAAATTAATAGCACAGGTGGTTTTTCTGGTCTGTACTGCTAAGATATATAAGCACACCAATAGCCAGGGAGCGATGGTTGGTGAGCAATTTTCAGGCACTTGTTGAACCAAAGTGACACCTTTGGGAGAAGGGGGGGGAATACCACTGGACGCTGCACCTGTTCAGTGGCAAACACAGGGCAGGTTTGCATATGCACAGTCATCACTTGATGACTGCCACCTCAAGGGATGACTGGAAATGTGTGAATAAGACATCACAAATCCCGTACCACAGACAGTCAGGAACGAACACATCACATGGTGTCAAACATCACACTTTTCAGTGGTCTCATTTCACTTCCTACATGGGAAGTTCTCCTTCACTGAGTAATGAGAAATCGTGTGAGGTGCATGAGTGCGTATTTATGAGTCCATGTGCAGCCTAGGTGGAGTCCTTTGTGGGATTACGCCACCTCAAAGGAGATGGGGTGAGAAGGTTTTTGGAAATAGACTTGAAAACGAAGTACAGAAGGAAAGTTTGAAGGAATTGCTACTTCTAATTGACAGGTGGTGATGGTGGGAATATTTTGGTGTAATTAAGCAGAGGGCAAAGAAACAAGGGGAACAATTGGTTAGCACATCCAGTGAAAAGGACAAGCAGCAATAGGTTTAGGCTACAGGGAGGCACATATATCTGCTACTACTAGCACTACTAGCAGTAGTAGCAGCAGCAGGAGCAGTGTGAACAGTGATGCAGCTAGGTGATTTTAGACCCGGACAGGCAGCATGCTGGAGCGAGGCTTTAGATATCCTTGTGTATTACATCAGTTTGTGAAGCACACAAAATTTATTTTATTTGTCCACCCTACCATTGCATGCTTCTGCATACCTGAGCAACAACGAAACAGGTTAGCCAAACCTGATAGATATATATATATATTTATATATATTTATATATATACACACACACACACACACACACACACACACACAAGAATGAAATGTAGGTTGCTTCTGCTGCCCTGGATGCTAAACAGAAATGCATTAACCTTGTTATAAGCACATTTTTTTTTGTGACAGAAAAGAATCAAGTATATTTTAAAGTCAGAATGATACAGTGAGTCTCTGTAGCCACATATGTGCACAGCCAGCCATCTCCTGACTTTAAAATGTTTTTTTGAAATAAGAAAGAAGGGATGTGGTGGCGACCAGAATGAGTCTCGTTGGGCCCTGGAATGTCCCTGCCAGCCCAGGCACTGATGCTGGGCCTGTTTGCCTTTCCCCCCATCACCCGCTGCTTTCTGTGTGGAGCAGTGTGCAGCTACCTCAGCTGTAGAGCTTTGGGCTTCAGCCCTGTGGTCCAGCTTTAGTTTCAGTTCAGTGGGGTTGACTACCTAGTAAGGAGGCATAGGATTGCAGTACGATTTCAATTCATTATACCATTAATATTTGAAGCAGAGTTCAATTCTTCACAAAAGAATAATGGTCAGGAGGCGGTCAGATAATGGTGCCAAGCTTTAATGAATGAAAGGTAGGGCAAAGCTGTGTGGCTGTAGAAAGGCTTTGTTAAATTAAATAAATGGGTCTAACTCTGGTGTAGCTGTGACATGTGACTTTTTGATCCCATCCCACCATGTGCTTTCTGAGTCCCATCCAGACAACTGGCTTAAAATTCACTGTGTATACTGTTGTTGGCTTCAGCAGGAAGCAGATGGTACCTTAAAGGGTGCCCCCACAAGCACCTTTTACTGTTTTGCTGGACCATGCATGGATATGACTGTATTAAACATTGTTCTTTAGGCATGCCATCCCAACCCATTGCAGCTGTGATTGAGTTCTTTGTCTAGCCTTTGACGTACAGCCCCTGCAGTCAGAAAAAAGATGACCTTTCATAAGTTTGATTTATGTACTTATTATGTAAAGAGGGTCTTCACCTATCTTTTGTGTTCCCTGATAATATAGGACAATGGAAAGGGAGAGTGGACATTTAAAACTGAAGGAGGTGAAGCAAAGAGGACTCCAAAGGCCTGTGCTTCATCATGTGGTTTCCCCCCATAACCTTCTGCTTCCCTTCTACCTTGTTGGTCACTTCTATGGTCCCAATGAGCCCTCAATGGTCCTATTGGAACCAAAGTTCCATTTTAGAACACATGATTTACACGTGGAAAAATCTAGTTCAATCTTAAGCATCTCCAGCTAATAGAATATCAGATACTAGGGGGAGGTCCACTTGAGAAGTTCATGAGCTACTGGTCTCCAGAAAGTGCAGAGTTAGATGGACCAATATTCTGGCTGAGTATAGGGTTGCATCTTGAATTCAGTCTGCAAAAGTGATCTCATATTACAGATGGGAAACCTGTGGACTTCCAAAATCTGTTAGACTTGTTTCCATCAGCCCCAGCTAGCATAACTTTAAAAGAGGATTAGGCAAATTCAAAGAGGATAAGGCTATATTGCCTACCAGCCATAATGGCTATGCTCTGCCTCCGTGGTTGAAGGCAGTATCTTTCTGTATTCGAGTTGCTTAAAACTACAGGAGAGGGGAGTCCTCTTGTGCTTGGGTCCTCCTAGTGGGATTCCTGCAGGCATCTGGTTGGCTACTGTGATAACAGGAGGATGGACTAGATGGACCATTGGCCTGATCTAGCAGGCTCATCTTACGTCCTTATGTTAGAATGGCCAATGGTCACATATGACAGACGTTCCAGTCGAGTAATGTTTGGGTGTCCACCACCTTGCCCATATGTATATTCGTTAAACTAGAAACATCTTCTTTCTGACTGAACTGAAAGAAATGTCTTTTAACATGGTCACTGCATCCTACAAGCTGAGCTGAAGAAAGTGGCAGATCTCTGCACTGCAGGCTAAATCTGGTTTAATAGTTCTGTATCCTTCTTCAGGGACTCTTAGCAGCTGCAGTTCTGTGTGACCAAAGCTAAGGATCTCTAAGCAGCTGAGATAGCTCCGTCAGTGGAACATGCTGCTCTTAATCTCAGGGTCATGGATTTGAGCCTCATGTTGGGCAAAAGATTCCATCTTTGCAGGGGGTTGGACTAGATGACCCTCACGATCCCTTCCAACTCTACAATTCTATGATTCTAAAATAAATTTCCAAGATTCCTTTGGAAATACCATGACAGTTAAGTAAAGGTAAAGGGACCCCTGACCATTAGGTCCAGTCGTGACCGACTCTGGGGTTGCGGTGCTCATCTCGCTCTATAGGCCGAGGGAGCCAGCGTTTGTCCGCAGACAGCTTCCGGACCATGTGGCCAGCATGACTAAGCTGCTTCTGGCGAACCAGAGCAGCACACGGAAATGCCGTTTACCTTCCTGCCAGAGCGGTATCTACTTGCACTTTGACGTGCTTTCGAACTGCTAGGTTGGCAGGAGCAGGGACCGAGCAACGGGAGCTCACCCCGTGGCGGGGATTTGAACAGCCGACCTTCTGATCAGCAAGTCCTAGGCTCTGTGGTTTAACCCACAGCGCCACCCACGTCCCACCATGACAGTTAAAGTGATGCAAAACCAATTCACTTTGTAGTAAAGATCTATCCCAGTTCAGTTTTGAGAATACTAGTGTGTGGGATTTGCTATTTATGAATCTTTATTTCAGCTGTACCCTCATGTCGCCACAATTATCATTCCAAGCCTTTAGTTTTCCCAGTTGGTAATAATGGTGGTGTTTGGCGGCTGAAGATCCCAGATCCTTGTTAATTGTATTTCCTTCAAATGATGTGGCATTTGGGGGTGCCATCAAATCCATCAACTTCATGATAATGGCTTGGAGCGCCATTGAATGGTTTTTAGACCATGATTTTAACAAGTAGGAATCAATAACATTTAACAGTGGTGATGAAGTCTGTGTTTGCGGTTGGCCTTTATTGGTTGGCCTAAGCTCTAAAGCCTTAACACACTCCACAGGAGGACACTAGAAGAATTTTTCTGTGTGTCTATGGAAAGGCAGACATAACTACACTACACAATGATATAGACAGTTCTGTATGCATATTTTATATCTCTCTTCGTTGCCTTCAAGACTGCATCGCTTCAGCCCTGCTTCAATGGCATGACAGTGAGAAGGGCTGTTACCCAAAAATGTCAATCAGTGTGGGTGCAAGAGGATTAAAAAGAATATTAGATATGTCAGAAATGGTAAGAAAAGGGGGGAGAACATTGCAAGTGAATCACAATATAGAAAAGGGCAAACGAGCTTGCAAAATAGATATTCTTGTCCTTCAACAAATAAAATAAAATCTTTCAGGAGAAGGCTTATGCAGGCAGTGGTTTAGCTAGGCAACCTTTCCTGTCTGTCTATACTCCAAGAGGGGCATGGATGCTCCCCAAATAATGTCTGGGAGCTCAGTATTACTGAATTCCTATTCAGGATGTGGGAGGCTCTGTCTTTGCTATCAGCGTATGGTTATTTTCACCTGCCTTACAGCACTGAGAGCCTTCATATGGGAACTGCTTCCAGGATTCTGTAAGAGTGATTCAGCTGCATAGTAGAACTTTTGGGTATTCACATTTAAAGTGGATTGAAGCACTCTGTTACTGTACAGTGGCACCTCGGGTTACATACTCTTCAGGTTACATACGCTTCAGGTTACAGACTCCGCTAACCCAGAAATATTACCTCAGGTTAAGAACTTTGCTTCAGGATGAGAACAGAAATCACGCAGTAGCGGCAGCAGGAGGCCCCATAAGCTAAAGTGGTGCTTCAGGTTAAGAACAGTTTCAGGTTAAGAACAGACCTCCAGAACAAATTAAGTTCTTAACCCGAGGTACCACTGTAGTGCAATAAATCTACTTTTTATTAAAAAGAAAGAAAAGAAAAGTACAGCACAGTCTTCTTGCATTTGGAAAATGACAGGGAAATGCATTGTAAAGTGTGGAATGAATGAATGACTAATGGGAAAACCCCACAAGCAAATCAGGACAAACACTCATTGTCGTATAACTGCCCAATAAATAAATCAGAATGAATGCTCAATAAAGACTGGATATAATCCAATCTCCATGCAAGCTTTGTGTAAGCAAAGCTCAATAAACAGGTCATTGGCAGGGTCCTATGTGTTTGCTATCAGAGATTGGCTGTTTCTACCTGCCTTGCCTGACTCCACAACAGTGAGAGCTTCCATAAGGGAGCTTTGGTGGAGGGGATTGTCTGACATTTTGGGTTGTGGTATAAAATATAGGGGGGTTGCTAGGTCCTAATGATATCAGCTTTGGATATGAAGTAATTGGATATTGTTACTTGACATTTATACTCATGAAATGTCACCGCATCTTACATTTGCTGTTGTTTATTTGTGTGTGTGTTTTGTTGCAATTATCCTATACTTTTTGCCATGCATAAGTATTTTCAATAAAAAAAAATGTAAACCACATTGCACACATACAGTAGATGCATTGACTATGACTATGTGCCTATGCACATGTTATGAAAAACCACTAGAGCATATGATTGGTTAGGAATAATTCCAACTGAACTATGAAGAAGTATATTATAATTTAATCCTATTCAGTATGCGAAAGAGAATGGATGAATCAGGACTGTGAGGGTTGGGCAGAGGATGACACTTCCCCCAGTTGCTTTTCAACCAGGGAGGAGATGTCGTCACGAGGTGTCATCACAATGTAGCATAATGCTAACAGGTCTGAATGAAAAATTTCACATGGAATTGCCAATTATTACATTTATGGGTCATTGCTTGTGTGTAGGATAGAGGCAATTTTACTATATGGTCACTCTAACTCAGTTGGTGCTTAAAATCTCTTTTTTGTTTTTTTGTGATTGTTGGGATATTTTTAATAAAAATAAATAGATCAGAAGTCTTTTGGGTCCTATCCATGTCCCTTTTAAAAGTTGTCCTCTTTTTAGAAACAATTGAGTTGTCAAATTATTTTAGCCTCTCAGGTTCCTTTTGATTGGAGCCACTGAGACTCCTTTAGAATCACGCGCTCTACTAGGAGTTTATTTTCAAAGTTACTATGCCAGGGACATTCAGTTTTTCTCCATTGAGAACAAGGAGCATCTAATAAAACTTCTAGTAATCAGATGAGACAAGACTGAACTTTCCTTGCCAAAAGAATCCCCATTGTACATTATTGCAGCATCATGTTCCTTGACCATTTTCTGATTCATCAGTTAATGGTATTTGTGCATTACATCTGGTGCTGATTTTAAACATTTCCCTTTAAATGGCACACAGAGAGATACACAGTAAAATAGTGATTTATTTGTTCATTTTCTGAATACATCCTATCCTTCAATGGCTAGTTGCTATTTTGAGATAAGCTGGGAATGACTGCTTCAGTCTGTTGCCTAAAATGACTGATACTTCCATACTGTTTCCTAGCAAGGCTGGAGACTTGTTACAGTTGTAATGGAACTGAATTCAACCCATGGTGATGTGAACAGGGAAATAATATAGGAGGCCACACAACTCAGAAATCAAATTGCCATGTATGTGGTGAAGTTGTCACATTGGCAAGATATGGCATCAATACATATTTTTAAATAATTTATAGGGACCAAAATTACTTCTAACTGCTCAGTCCATGAAACAAAGACTTCAAATTAAATGAACACAGATATCACCACCCTATAGATCTTAATGAGCGAATTGTTTAAGCACCATGGACAGCAGACCTTTTGTTACTGCTTGAGCCTGGACATCAGGCAGTGTTTGCCTTGAAAAATTTATTTAGTCTTTTGAAATGAAAACCAACTCAAGTAATGCTTGACATCCATTTCACCAAAGCAGCCTTCCCTCAGAAAGTGTGCTAGGACTTCTGCATTGCTGAGTATAACATTTGTGATTCCGGTTTCAGGGAAGCACATAAGTTCACTAAGTAAGCACTGCTGCTCTGCAACCATCAGGCAATCCCAAGAGGCACATACAAGCCCCATTTAAAAAGGATGGAGGTAACAACAGCGGTAGGTGCAGTCAAGAGCCATTAAACTTGAGTGGAGTTTTGCTGTTGACTTTGGTGATCTACGGATTGTACATAGCTTGGTAAAGAAAGCATATAGCTGGCAATTAGAAACTATTATGCATTCCTATATCATGCACCTAAGCATGATTAAATTTAATGCAATGGAAATAAAATAATGAAAACTTCATTTAATGTCTATAGGGCCACAGAGAGCCTACACTTCTTTAAAAATTCTTGGCAGGACATGAGCAGTATTACTGCCAGGTTTCCACCTGTTTTCCTTTTTTTAAAAAAAATGTTTTTGATTTTAAAAATGGTTCTGCAATAAAATGTCCTGTAGTAAGTAATGAAGCTGCTGTACTGTGAAGCTCCTTTAAGGCTTGTATTGTAACTGTTTCCAAGTTTAATTACATTAATGGAATTCATTTCTTTTTCATATGAGCTGAAAGAGCCTGGAAAGGGGAATCTTGTAACAATATCAAGGAAAAAAACCTTTAAAAATGAATGGAGAGGAAAGGCAGAAGCCTGTTTGGGTCTATTCTTCTCAAAGCCCAGGGTGAACAAAATATTCACATTGTGCAATACAACCACCCCATAATAGTCTTTGAGTCCATGTGAAGCATTTACCTCGGACAGGGAAAGTTTTAGATGCAAATCTCCATTCAGCCTTGAAAGTTAAAAATGTTTAAATGCTCAGTTTCAGTACTTGGGAACATCACTGGGCCTTGGGGGTCCCTTGACTCATATGAGCTGAGTATGTGCCCTTCATAACCAACATTATTTCCCTGTGCTTAGAGAAATGGCAGGAGATCAGTAGGAGAAGGCAAGCTAGCAAGGAATCTTTCCCATTATTAATGATCTCCTAGAGCGAAGGTAACTTCCTTCTACATAGTCAATTCCTTAGTGCACCCCATTCAGTATTGTCTACAGAGTACTGGCAGGGGCTCTTTCAAGTTTCAGACAAGAGACTTTCCCAGCCCTTACCTGGAACTTTCTGGATGTATCTGCTCTGCCACTGAGATACAATCTCTGATGCTGCATCAACACACTGCAGGGGGCCAGAAGAGACTACTCCCAAATGCCATGAGGAACCGTATTTTTCCGTGTATAAGACGATTTTTATTATTATTTAAAAAAATGTAAAAAAGGGGGGTCATCTTATACACAGATAGTGCAGGGGGAATGGGCAATTGGTGTGGTGGCAGCTGTGAGCAGGAGATTGTCAGCGGCGATTGGGCGGGTGATTAGTGGCTGCGGCAAGGCCTGCTGGCAATTGGCGGTGTCTGGTGTCTGGCAGTGAGAGGGGACGGATGATTGTTGGCTTCAGCAAGGCGTGTGACTGGTGGTGGCCAGGCAGGTGAGCGATTGTCAGCAACCCCCCCCCCCAAAAAAAAAAAAACCTTAACAACTTTGGGCAACCTCCCCCCATTTCCTTAATTTGGGGTCCCCCCAAATAGGGGCCGTCTTATACACGGGGGGGTGTTATATACAGAAAAATACGGTATATTGCATTTTAATTTCCCCACATGTGCTCTGTTCACAGCTCCTATGTGTTATAGTGATGTTGTGGTTAGAATGTTAAACTAAGGCTGTGGAGACCCATGAGAATCAAATACCCATGCTGCTTTAAAACCCACATGGAGGCTTTAAGCCAGTGTGTTCAACCCTACCTTACAGGGTTGTTGTGAGAATAAAATATTGCTGAAGAGAATCAGCATTATTGATCACCTTAGAGAAAGTGGGGATGCTACTTTGAGGACAGGGTGTTGAATTAGATGGGCCTTTGTTCTGATCCATCAGACCAGTGAGCAAGATATTGGTTCACCTGCCCAATGCACCTGTTTCTCCTTTAGAGAGCACAGTGGAAAAGGAATGGCGACTGGTGTAAGTTGAACTTTTCCCATTGACTGTAGTGGAGCTGAGATCTCACACAGCCGTGTACATGACTTATTAACATGGTTGGCAACTAGACAACCTCGCCAGGGCAAAGGGTCTGGGTCTGCGTGACAGCAAAGATGAAACATTTTCCTCTATGGCCTGCACAATGGACACTGATGTTTGTGTGTTTATGTGTGTGTGTGTGTTTTATAGCATTTATGTCTCCCTTTGACTCCACAAGCTAAATCCAAAAGAAGTGCAGCCATTCATAATATAACAGGGGTTGTTGCCCTGTTTGTGCAATGACTTCTGCTTGTGCAATGGAACTCTCTTCCCACTGCAACATCATCTGTTGTGGGAGTATCCGCAACTCTCTGGAGAAACTTTGGGAAAGGGTGCAGAGGATACATGGGGAGAGGTGAGGAAGGGGAAGTTCCATTTTACAAGCAGAAGTTCCATTGGAACATGTTTTGCTACAGGGGCTTATTAGAAAGTGTTGTGGACTTCCCATCACCTATATGATGAAGATCCATTGCCATTCAGCTTTCATCTCCCAACACCACCCTTCAGTTAGGGCAGCAGAGTTATTTATGCTGCTCAGCCCTTGCTTGGTCTCAAAATGAACATGGGAGTTGCAATGTCAGGTTTCTTTTTCTCTACAATCGCTGAAAGGCATTCTGCAATGGTTAAGGCAACTCAGAGCTGGCCGGCCCTACCAGTAGACAGAGTGAGGAAGGCAGCAGATGTTTGTGGGTCGTAAGGAGCACTGAGCTCAATCTGCCACACATATTGCCCTGTGCTCCCAAAGCTAGTCTGCTGCCCTCAGGATGTTGTTGCATCACCAGTGTTGAAATAATTCCCTGCTGTCATCTGTTCACCAATAGCCCTATTTCCTCTGTATGGTTCCAAGCATCATCATACCACTTTTAACAGTCACAACATCCCCCAAAGAATCATGGGAACTGTTGTTGATTAAGGTTGCTAACAGTTGTTAGGAGGTGCCTGTTCCCCTCACGGACCTACAATTCCCAGAGTTCTCTGGAGAAAGGGATTGATTGTTCACCCACTTTGAGAATTGTAGCTCTTTGAGTAGAACAGAGGTCTCCGAACAACTCTCAGCACCCTTAACCAACTACAATTCCCAGGATTCTTTAGATTCTACAGTTCCCAGGATTCTACAATTCCCAGTGACTCTTTGAAGTGGTATGAAGATGCTTTAAATGTATAGTGCAGATGGGGCCAAAATGTCTTAGGCCATCCCTGCTATTCATAAATTCTTTTTCTCCCCATTTCAACAACAAAGTATGAGCTCTCTGTAATTGCTACACATTATTTTGTTAACACAAATTCAGACTAATTGCATCGTGATGCATTTATGACAGTAATGGTGGTGGGAGGAGGAATATAAAAAGGAATGAGATCAGTTTTTATTATTAAGCACTTACAGATAGTTGTACCTTGATGGAGAATTTGGCAGAATCCCATGGCAATGGCGGGGAACGGCGGTGGCGGGGGGAGGGGGAGATCCTAGAAGTTTAAGGTTTCTGGCTCATCTCTAAATCAGAAGCAGCTGAACAGATTTAAATATTTTGTGTAAACAAATTTGCATCCAGGCTGGTAATCTGTGCGCCAGCTTTCCGTCTGACATTTTCTGAAATGATGGAAATACTAAGCCCCCAATGCTAAATGGAATTCATAATAGAAACGCTGACAGACCGTAATTACCTGTATTGTGATTCTGCTGAATGATTCTCTGTCTATCTCATCTTTTATGTTGAAGTGCAACATATAAATCCTAAGTATGGGAAAATTTATGGTGGGAACATTATAGATCGATGCATCATAGCAGTGCAATGGTCTAAAGGTCTTGTTCAAAGTGGACAGTTAGCAACAATGAAATGCATAGTCCTGAAACATATCTGCATATTTCATAGTATTAGCTATGGGACAGCTTGCTTTTATGGGAACATCACCTCTCCTGATGAAAGAAGATAACTAAGTTGTTTTCTTTCCAGTCGGTGGAATTTAATAGAGTGGAGTCATTGGAATTGCTTGGAGAGTAGGATATTTTTTAAAAAGAGGGAAATCATTTTTACTTAGTAGTCACAATTCAAGCTATGTTGGTCTCCACTAGTACCAAACCTCTTTGGACGTGTCTTGAAATAGCCCTGTAATGATTCCCCTTGATTCTCTGTTACAAGTGTCTGGGGCTTTTTTTCAGCTGGAACTTAGTTCTGGTACCTCTCAGGTGCCATTGCGTGGACAGGCGGAGTCCCCAGATCCTGCGCGGTCCCCCCGTCATGTGGAATAACGACTCAAGACAACGTGCTATGGGATTAAATTGGCCACAACTTTATTAAATTTCAAATGTGGGTAGACCTTGGCTCAGGCATTGGGCGTTCTCCCTCCCCAGTCCCCAGCCGGGGACCTAGGGAGCATCAGAGTTATCCAGTGTGTGTGTGGGGGGATGGGCCGGCTCTGGAGAACATATGTTCAAGCAGAGATAGCCGCCCCCCGTTACGCCGCCACCGCAGGGGAGAGCAATGACGACCTTTCGGCGTACGGTCAAAGCCTCCCTTCAGAAACCCCATTAACGGGGAACCCTGGTATCGCCACCGCAAAGAGGAAGATGGACTAAAGGATTCCGCCCAAGGCCTGATACCGCCAAAGTTGTGATGTTTTGCTACGGGAAAGGCGAAACCTGCCAATGCAGGGAAATTCCTTTCCGGCCCTTTAACAGCAACCTTAATGTAGCAGCGCCCGCATACCTGTGAAGAAAAGTTAACCTGCAAAACCTGTGAAGAAAAATTAACCTGCAAAATAAGACATTAACTGAGGGTGGGTAGGGTGGGAGAAGCTGTGGAGCCAAGTGAGGATTCCCAGGTAAGATCCTCCCTCTATTGTGTGGGCATGTAACCCCTCCCCTACCTGGCCTGGTCTCCTTGGCAACACTTCCCCCAGGTGGGATTGGACAACTGACTGAGGTAGGCGGAGACCTCCAGGTATCCCACCTGAGGGAAGGCAAGGCCTAAGCCTATGCTGTTGGAGCCGCTCCAGATCTAGGGGCTGCACGCGTCCACACAAAGGGCGCCCCCCGTTTTAAGCGGGGAGCGGTCATTATAAGAGAACAAAGGAGGAGTTCATGGTGAGTTCCGGCACCTATTTTTCTATACTATCATTGTATACTACTTCGACAGTTAAAGGCAGTATGGTTCTGTATAGTAGTTGCTGGGAATCAAGAGTGGGAGATTACTATTATATTCATGGATAGTCTTTGTTATTTCTTTTGGTCAACATTATCACCTCACTTTAGTTTGATGAAAAGGGAGGAAATAAAGGTGGCTACCATCAGTTTAGTAATGGCACTTCACTCTGCTTCTCCAGATGACCTCACATTGTGTTTTCAGAAGAAGTAGTTAAGGACTGTATCCATTCCCAGGTTCTAGGTCATACCTGGATTTCAGAGCAATATAATAGCCCTTCATTTTGCTACACCACGGAAGTGTTTTCTGCTTTCAACCATATCCTGTACACAGATGTTGGGAAGATATTTTTTTTTGAAAGGTAGTATAGAAAATGATGAAATAAATAAAATGAACAGTTGCTGGGCAGCCTGGTGCTACCCATGTTCATACAAGTTCCAAAGTAGGTGTGACAAACGGTTATCCCTTTTTTAAAAATTAGATGGACACACACACACACACACACACACTTTATTTAGCAAACATTGTTTTCTGATCATGAAATCATGAGTGGAGAAGTATCATTTCCTTTCAAAATTCAGCCATACAGCCAACCCATTTCCCCAGCCACAGACTACCTTGCCTCAAGTGGGGTATCTCACTGTTGCAGTTGTCAAGCTTCAGATGAGATGTAGCTGACCATGTCCGGATATGAGAGATTCACTGGCACTTCTCATATGGCTATTGTTATCTGGCTCATTCTCCTGGCTAAAGTCCAGCTTGGGAAATCGCATTTCTTCCTATCTAAATTCCATAAGCTGCATATGCTGAAGAACATTCATTACTTCCAGTAGTAATCTTCAGAGGGGTGTTGCTTGCCTTCTTAAGTAGCTTTTGTGCTGTTTTCAGGTTCTAGCAGATGGCAGCATTTGAGTTGGGTTGGGAAAGATTCTTTTCATCCCCTGGTTGAGGTTATCTAGTAACTGGAAGAGATGAGAGAATGTGGCTTGATTCACATGCTTGAATTAGCACAAGCTATTTGCCTTGCAATCAGGTGACAAATAATATGGGGCATTCTGATATTGGGTTTTTCCCGTATCACAGCTCAGAACCTGCACTAAGAACCAGAGCTTAAAATGTTGAGTGCCAAGGCTGTTTAACTAGCATCTAGACCAGGAAAAGAGTAGAATAGAGATACACAAGGCAAATTTAAACCTCTCATACCAAATGCACTGGTTGCCAGTTCATTTCTGGGACCAATTCAGGGTATTTAAAGTTCCAAAGAATTAGGCCTCAAATATCTGAAAGGCCACCTCCTCCTTACATACGTATATTCATGGTAGTTCCAATGCCCTCAGAACTTCAGGGGGTGGTGGCCCAGGAGAGGACATTATCTCCCAAAGTTGTGGAATCCTTTCCCATCTTCATTGTATAGAGTCTTTATTCTGGTTTTTGACACCTGAGATACAGTATATGCTTTTAGGGCTGATTCTATTCTTGGGTAGGTAAGAAGACTAAGGTGCTATTTTTTCATTGTACATCACTTTCCTGGCCCTGCCAGGTGTGCCCACTTCCCACACTATAAAACGAGCCTCATAGCTGTGCTTATTTGGAAATGCTACCATCTTGACAGCTACAGAGAGCTGTTAGGCTCTCAAAAAAGAGATGGCTGTCATGGAAAATGAAGGAGTGACATGGCTCCAATTTATTTTTAAAAAGTGCTCAACAGAAGGGACCCCTTGTTAGCAAAATCACTTAAGTAACACAGAGTCCAGAGGAAAAATGAACTCTGACGACACTTTACTGAGGAAACGGAACAGGCCATGTGCATTGCAGGAAGATGTTGAACTAACCAGAGGTAAACTCTCTCAAAACTACACAGCCGATCATGACATGGGTTACCTCAGCGAAGTTCGTGCCATTCTGCTTGGTTGCTAAGCAATGCCTCCACCTTCGTGCCCTTGGTTCAATGACTTACTGATAACAAAATTATCCCTCAAGTTATAAGATTCCTGGTGTTGCACTTCCAACCCCCCCTCACCCACCTTGAAAATGTAACTGACGGTAAGGAAAGCACCTACTCTTCAGGGGTATTTTGAAAGGGGGAAAAACCCCATAAATCCTGAATTGCCACAAAGAGATAGGCCAAACAGCCTTTTATTGCAGTCCAGCACTTTAAAAACCACATCAAATATGGGTAGATGAAATGGAGTGTTTCTTTTGACTGCATTTGCAGTTATACAAATCAAAAAGAGTGTATAATCATAATGTTCCCTCACATGGGCCTCACCTCTGTGAGGAGGCTTTCCAATTTATCGAAGGCAACTGGAAGCAAGGCCTCTGATGAATGCAGAACATGTTAGATCCACAGGGAATGTTTGCTGCAACAGTACAGAGTACAAAGCTTTCACGCAGAGTCAAAGACCCTCTGAACGAAAGCCTCTGCTCAGAAGCCTTCCTCCTTTCCTCCACCCCCCTGCCCAGAAATATGATAACGATCTCACTGTAAGTCAAATGTTGAACCTCAAATGATAGAGCATCCCTTTTGTGAATGTTCAAGCATCTCCCTCTGCCTCTCCCTACGGTCACTGTCGCGTGGCCAATTAAGAGGACGCATTGCAAAATGTAGGGATATTAGAGACATCTCATTTGCTGGCACAGCATTAACAGATTGTCATCGTTAGGCTTCATATATTTAGTGATCATGTTTATTGCGGCCTTATTAAAAGCTGAACATGTCGTCCCTATCCCCTTATCACTGTTTTCTTATCTTACTCGGTGGAAATGTTTCATGTAACACGGCACCTCTGCTATAGTCAAGTTTCTGTACTCTAGTTGGAGACTGATCCATGCACAGGAGCTGTAGTGCACCATTTTGCCCCATGTTCTGCCCCATATTGTACGACGCACCTGCATGTGATGTGGGGTGGAGTTTTCCTTACTGCGTTACCGCTTTCTACAAACTCCTCCCCGAAGCTTATTTATTTATCGATCACAATTGTTTAGATCCTGCCTTTCATGATACAAATCCTAACAAGGTGGAATCTGCAAGTAACAATGAGCTGTATTTTAAGCAGCAAGCCAATGTAATCAAAATTTTCCCCATAGGCAGCTGGTGGTAGAACAAGCTAACTGGATCAGCTTGATTCAACATTCAGAGCAGGAGCAGTCTGTGCTACCCAGAGGAGGCTGATCTATGAGAGCAAATGGGGCAGCACCTACCCGCTTGCTTTATCACCAACATCCAGTCTTTGGGGTGGCACTGGCAGAGGCAGATTTAGGGCAGTGAGAGCAGTGTGGTTGTGCCAGGCGTGCAGTCAAGGAAGGTGCCTTCTCAAAGCCTGGCAAGTGCTTGCCCGACTTGGGGTAGAAGGTATTAGAGCTCTGACAGGGTCTTTGAGACCTCCTGCCTCCTTCTCAAAGCTAGGCAAGAGTTTAACACGCTTTGGGAAGGTGGTAGGAGGGCTCTAGGACCCTGACAAAGCCTCATGTGATGGCTGGGATGTGTGTGGAGGGCATCAAATGACCTCGCACAGAGCGGCATATTGGCAAGGTCCTCTCCAGCACTGGCTGCCAAATTCCTCCTTCTTCATCTCAGTGTTGCCCTGCCTTGTGCCCTATCAATCTCAACAAGCACCAACCACCACACTGCCCTAAATCCGGTACTGCCAGGCAACCCCATAAAGTTGAGTAGGTAGGCCTTACTGCATCACCACTCCTTGGGTCCTCATAGCTCCAGGCAGATGGAGCAGGTTTGCCACAAAGGTGGCTGCAGGTTTGTGCAGGTTTGCCACAAAGGTGGCCCCAGGGTTTCTTAGCCCAGAGACCAAGCATCATGCCATGAAGTAAAAAATCTCAAGAACTCCCTACTTGATCTTGCATATCTCTGGTGCGTGCTGGGTGCCAATGACCTGCTTATGGTTTTTTCTACTTCATCTCACCAAGGTCACAGAGTGACAGTGGCAGAACATCCATGTGAACTCTGGCCATGGGCACCAAAGAGAGGAAACGTTCTATTTGGTTCCAGGATAGAGCATCAGCGAGGCTGTTGTCTGAACACCACTTCCCTGGTTATACATGCACAGATGCATACACTCAGGGCTGGATTTGGGTTTGATGAGGCCCTAAGCTACTGAAGGTCCTTTATATGTCCAGCTGTCCTTTGTCAACAAGTTGTCACTGTTTATTGTGTTGTATATATGCTATATGGTAATTTATGGACCTAATAGGTATCTGAAGCCATTTTGTTTTTTATCTTATATTTTGAAAATGTACATTCAGGTTTTTTCCTTTAATTTTTTTGGGGCCCCCCAAGAGAGTGGGGCCCTAAGCTATAGCTTGTTTAGCTTATACGTAAATCCAGCACTGCATACTATACATATACATATACATATACATATACATATAACCTGCAAAGAATGCAAATGGATTCTCCTAGCCATGTGAATGTTCAGATTTTAATCCTTTGCAGGAATTACGTGCAGTGGATTTTATTCCAGCAAGATGATGATAGCCATGGCAAAAGTGGTCCATGAGAACATCTTAATGCCACCCAGTACAGTCAGAATCAATCAAAAGCAATTTACACATGAACAGTTGGGTATATGACTCAACCTTTAGATTTGTTCAGAGGAGACTCCTTATATTGTAATTGCCAGTCACTAAGCAGTGAGTCCAGCCACTCTGAAGACCAGGAAGAAGATGCATGGGAGGAAGTAAGTCATTTCATTGCATCTTAGGTATTGTGCATGACATTTATGGGGCTCTTTGATGGAACTCCAATTTACTCAAGGAACCGGTGCAGCTCACTGAAGCATATTTAGGAGTTGTGTTTTGAAGACCTGTTTTGTGCTAGCTGGGTGTCAGAGTTGTAAGGAAATAGTATCTCTTACACAATTGTCTGCTGTGTTTTCAGACAATGGACCACTGGGGCCTTATTTCCTTTTTCTAAGCTGTGCAAAGTGCTGCTGTCTAGACCCAGATGACTTCTGTTTAACAGAGCACAAAAACCAAATCATGCATGTCTTGATGTTTATAAATCTGGGACTATATCCTGTTCTGATTGGTTTCAGTGCAAGCATTGATTCTTAATTCAAATGGGTGCAGGTACAGACTTCAAATATTACACTTGTACTCACCTGGCCAAGCCCATGATTGATTAGTAGGTAGGTGATCAAAGTGCATCTCAAAGTGCACCGTGATGCAGGAACAATCATGCAAGCTTAAAATTATGGTCCTCCTAATTCCTTATTTGGAAAACTATAAGTGCAACCCTTCAGCAAAATGTTGCAATGTGGTTTTCATTCATGACTCCAGCCAGCCATGCCTTTTCTGTGATATTTCATTCCATTCCTCCTCCCACAGTTTTCAATTACAACCCAACAACAAACTTTCCATGTTTATTGAACTGATTTGGGTTTTAACCCATTAGGAGTTGGGGGCTTTAAAAAAGGGGTGGGGTGGAGTTCTTCAAACCTTTGAGTTCCACCAGTCCTGCCAATACCCACTTCTTGTGCATGAATAATTAGCTATTTTGGCTAAATGTGGATCCATACTCATCCCTGATCTTCAGGAACAGAGGGGAAACTATACTATTTGCATCAGGTGGAACAAATAGAAACCCATACACTGAGTTTCAAACCCATAAAGGTGGCTTGTTCCTTCAGTTATTGTCAGGAAATAATTTAAATCCAAGCTGTTATTTGTCGTGGGCCAGGAGTCAACTTTGCCTGCTGAAGGGGGAGAAGGCAAAGTGGCTCCACCTGCACCTGATGAGCCTTCAAGGTCACAGAGCAGAAGGCACTGATGAGAACCAGCTGGCACTGATGAGAACCAGCTAGCCCCTGGCTTCTTGAACAGAACTCTCAGCAGCAGTCAGATGCTGGGAACAACACCTGTGGCTCCTGGTCCTACCTTGCTGCTTCCTGATCTGCCTTTGGATTCCATGATTTCTGGACTAGACCCTTGGCTCTGTGATCAACTGGATTCCCAGACCTCTGGACTGTCTGACTTTGTATGTAGATTCTGCTCTCAGGCAAGTGTTCCCCAAAGACTCCTAGTCTCTGCTTGCTCAGCAGCAGGACTTGGGCAGGGCTAATCCTTTCACTGTGGTGTTATTAAGAGACTTGATCCACCCATTATATTTTTTGGATAAAGTCATCACAACATGATTTTTCCATGTGAATTCTGGATGATGGTTAGTTGTCCCACCAAAGCAAACCAAATATTAGTTGGTCTCAGAGCAGTGCCCCAGCAGTACTGGGGGAAAGGCTTAGTCTTGTATACTCCCATGCAGTGACCTCAGTGCAAATCCTTTTCCCTGCTGTATCTGCGAGGGCCAGCCCAATGTCTTACATTGTCTGAAGCAAAGAAAAAGGTGGAGATTCTCCCTCATTCTGTGTGTAGAAATTGCCTGGACTAGCAGTTGAATCTTATGCCAACACTGGCAATGGGAGCACCTCATTCAGTATACCTGAGGGCAGGTATCTACTTTACTGGGTGTATAGCAGGCCTATAGCACATATACCTTTGATCTCCAGAAAAGAGAAATACTTCATCAGATGAGGCTTCAAGAGGAATAACTAGGGGGCTGCTGCTCCCCCAGCATTTGCTGATAGAGGTAATTTCCTCACTCTGCCCAATGGTAGGGGCAGCCCTGTTGTTTGTGTACAAAACCAAGTGAGTCAAAAATTATCCTGGTATCTACTATAACTGTGGGATTTAGTATGTGAAGGGATGATCTGGAAGACAACCACACAACTGCCTTTGAGTAGGCTCAGGATGCTAGCAGGTAGCAGTCAATTAGAAAAATGTATATGAAAATAAGTGACTGACAGAGGCTTAACATTCTTTGGGGAGACATTTCAGTTTCTGCCTCTGTCAGTTGTGCTTCAGACCAGGCACTGTAAAGTGAGGTTGTAAGAAAGATAGAAGGTAGCATGTGTTCTTTAAAGAATTTGAAGAAAAGTGTTCCAGGTGTAAGTCTCAATATCCAAGAGTTTTTTTGTTTATTCTAGTGCCCCAAGATTTGATTTTATTCCCCATCGGATGTACAGTACTAAATTGAATCATCTTGTCACAAACTGCTCAAATTATTTTTTGTGGTGATTTCTGAAACAAGTATGAAGGTCTGTTGTCCACTCAACATACTGTATACACTGCTGTATTAGCAGGTGATATTTTGTTTAATGTAATAGGTGCTGCCAGTCATTTTTCCTTGAGAGTTGACTTGCTATCCAAGACAGAAAAAAAATCAAAATTCCTCTCTTTTTTTTGGCATACAATTCCTCCTGAGACTCCAGTTAAGAAAGTTAACTGTGACCCATTGGGTAGCACATCTTATAATAAGAGCCTCCCCTATCCAAAAAGGATTGGGATTAAGATGTCCAATTTGGGGTAGCCATTTTGCATTTTCTCTTCAGCATTTGAATTTGTTTTATTAGTGTGTTTTAGTACTTGCATGTAGAATTGTTAGAGAGCAGTCCTATCGTTCTAAGAACGGCATAGTGGGTCTTCTCCACAGGGAGAATTCTAGTGTGTTGCATTACCTGCAGTTTTATTTTATTTTTTAATGCAATCTCCAGAAGGCGAAAGTGGGACACTGATTTATCATGGACAAGCTGAAGAAAAGAGGGACTGCACATAGTATGCAGGGACAGTCAGAGCATATACTTAGTTTCATTTTTTTCAGGGAATGCTTCTTTTTCAGTATCCAAGTGTAGTCTTGCCATGACAAACATAAAACAGCATTGCCACTGCCCAGAGGGCCTTGCAATCTAGTTCAAACACAGGCAATCTAGTTAGGACACAATCAGTGCCATCGACAGAGCACTGCATTATTGATGAGAACAAAAGATGAAGAGAGAGAAAGAGAGAGGGAAGGAAGGGGGAAAGCACTGGCAGCCATTTCCACTTGCGGGAACTAATGTTCTGTGCTTTTCCTTCTCTCTAGATAGGCATAGGTGGCTTAAGACTTATTCAAATGTGGGGCTTTGGGGCTGGCAGGCTCCTGTGCTCCAGTGCCTTTCACAATCTGACTGTTCCGTTTGCTTCTGCACCTGTATTGCAATTATGTGTTTTTTAGATGGTTTTGTTGTTTTTATCGCTTGATCTTTGCCAGCCTGGACTCCTTTTTAAGGTAGATTGAGATTTAAATGTAGTAAATCAGTACATAAATGACAAATGCATGTCTGCCCCACAAATTCAGGTTTTTGTAGGGTGCAGACAGCATATCAGTTTGAGGCCAGATCCATAGGTTCAGGGACATTCTTTTGGATATATTCAAGATGAGAGAGAGAGAGAGAGAGAGAGAGAGAGAGAGAGAGAGAGAGAGAGAGACTCATAATAAAAATTATCCTAATAAGAAAAATTAGAGCTCCTACTAAGGTATAATAACAGAATGGATCTGAAACCCCAGGGGAAGACTATTCCCCCTCCACCATGAACAGAAGCCTTGTCTGCCTAGCCTAAGTCTCCTATCTAGCAGTATTACATCAAACATACCCTCCAATGCAGGCGGAACATGAAATTTTGCAGGCAGGGTGAGAATGTGCAATCTTCTGCTCTGCAGGCTGGTGAGCAATCTTTGGCAGAAGCAGGAGGTTTTCCCACATAGTCGTGCTGCTGCCTTTGATATCAGGGAAAGACTGTAGCTCAATGGTGGAGAATCTGTGCCTTGCATGCAAAAGACCTCACATTCAATCCCTGGCATGTCTGGGAGTGCTGCATGGAGTGTCCAGAGTTTTATCCCAGTCTGTATCTATATCATATATCAGGTTTCCTCAACCTCGGCCCTCCAGATGTTTTGAGACTACAATTCCCATCATCCCTGACCTCTGGCCCTGCTAGCTAGGGATCATGGGAGTTGTAGGCCAAAAACATCTGGAGGGCCAAGGTTGAGGAAGCCTGTCATATATCACATATATCATATCTATCATATCATATCTATTAAGACGATTGTTTTTACTGCTGATGTTTTTAGTGTGAAATCACTTTGAGATACTTTATGGGAAGTGAATCATAAATGGAATCAAATGATTAACCTCTTAGTGAGGTTTTATGGCTTACTGAAAGTCTGAGGATCATCCCTTCCTTATTTGTATCTAATTGCTGCTGAAATATATATCATTATCTGGAAAGGGAAGGGTGAAGAATAACTTGTTAGGGATGGGGCTTCCCTCTGCTTAAAGCTTGATAACCAAAAATGTTCCTCTGAATCCTCTAATTCTTAAAAAAGAAACAGAAAAACAAACAGTGGGCCCAATCCATTGAAGGGTGGTATCTTACTTTGCCATGGACAGTCATCTATTTGAAGGTATCCTTTTCATGTCTAGTTTAAGAAGGGAGAACAGGGGCCTTGAAGTGTCCCATCAGCACTTAGCACCTAGAGACCACATTGTAGAGACACACAGAGCATTGGGTTATAGTCTTCCCCACTACGGTGAATGTGTTATATTTCTTTTTAACTTATTTTAAATATTTATTGCAAACCTTAGAGGTTTTACCACAATCCAGCAGATGATACATTTTATAAATAAAAAAATCTAAATGTGTATCAACATATAAATTAGCACATTCAAATTTCATGCAAACATGTATCCTCTTGTTGATTATATACTTTGAGTTTGAAATAGAAATATTACTACCGAATGGCAGTTACATAGAGGACTTTGGGGAAGTGGTTGCTAAAAGTTAATGTGACAAAGGCAGGACTAGTTCAAGCATACTGTCAGACTAGACAACTACCTGTGGCAGCTGTAACTTAAGGGTCACTTACGTTGAATGGAAAATTCATGCGTGAGAAGCTCACCCATCTGGCTGGGGGAATTCACAGAAGACAAAAGAGGATTTATAGCAAGAGCATCTGGATCAGGTCAATCATCGGTGCTGCAACACCTCTGTACATCTGTTGCTTGCTCAGTAAGCCAGATGCCACTAAGCAGGAACAGGTATAATGATGAAAACTGAATATCCTACCTGGTTTTGGCTTCTCAGACCCACACACATCCCAGAGCCTTTTCTCACCACCCCCCATGCCTGCCTGTGTGGCAGCCAAATAAATAAACCTAGGGATAGATTGCAGAAGCTTCATCCTATATCGTATGAGACTGGAAGTGTTTTCAGAATGGAGTCGAATCTATTACAGTGAGTTCTGCACAAGTTTCTCAGTGCAGCCCCTGTCGTACATGAGTCAAGGCATCAAGGATGGAGAGGAGGATGGTTGCTAGGCTGGGGTTGCTAGGCTGGGGTCTAGTGCAGCCTGGTGACACCCTTGTGCCAAATGAGATGACTACTTTGCATGCCTGGAGGCTTCTAATATGCATAATATCTGCTGCACCAACTGTGTAGTAGTTGTGTGCTTTGTGATGTAATTTGACCTTGGTGGGACCAAGCACACAAACTTACGAATATTTGCTAAGTCATAAGAATGCCCCCCCAGCTGAATTCATTGTGACTTACTATTAAGTGTGTGTGTGTGTGTGTGTGTGTGTGTGTGTGTGTGTGTATGGTAGGATAGCCCATCATTGCTTACTGTTGGCCGTGCTGGCTGCGGGTTGTAGCAACAGTGTCTGGAAGTCACCACATTTGCCACTGTTACTTGCCTGAACTCACCATAAATGCCTCTCTTGTTATGGCAATGGCATCCACCTGAGAGCTGCAAGAACTGAGTTCCAGGTGAAAAAAAGGGCCTGATTATTTGAAGCACCCTTAAACAGACTGACCTTTTCCTGTTTTGTTTTCCTGTAAATAAAAGTTAGGAATTTTATTTTGATACTAAAACATGATCCTAGAAAAAGTTTCAGTGGGGTAGAAGGTCATTTCAGATGGAACTGAATTCTTCCTCTTCCCACTATGAAAAGTTCTGATTTTCTTTCTGTGTAGAATATTTTTGAACACAAGTAAATACTATCTAGCTGCTTTAACATAAGGGTGTGTGGACAAGTTTTCATGATATAAAAGGGTAACATCCTGTTCTCAACAAGGCCAATCTGTTGTCTATGAGAAGCCCACAAGCAGGCCATGGATGTAACTGTGGAAGTAGTATATAACCATAATCACTAATGGCCATTGATAGTTTCGTCCTCCATGAATTTGCCTTTTGAAGAGCTCCAAGCTGATGATCATTCAGCCAACATTTGATCACCCCTGCTATTCATATTAAGATTCTGTGCAGACATAAATAAATACAGTGGTACCTTGGTTTAAGAACAGCTTAGTTTATGAACAACTTGGAATAAGAATGCTGCAAACCCGGAAGTAGGTTTTTTGGTTTGTGAAGTTTGCCTTGGAATAAGAACATGTTCTGCTCCTTGTTGAGTGTGTTCCGTTTGTAAATTGAGTCCTCTGCTGCTAATCAGAGGCTTCCTGTTGAGTCTGTTGGCTGTTGAGCGCCCACACAACACAGAGGCGATATTTGGAGCTTTTGTTTTTGCTATTTTTTGTGTTTTTGTTTGTGTGGCTTTTTTATTTTTTTGACTGTAACTTGTTCTTCGTTTTATGGGACTGACTTCTGACTGTGGCTTGTGACTTGCTTTTGTGACTGTGTGGAACCCAGTTCAGCTACTGGTTGATTGTGTAACTGCAGAAATGGATAAAAGCCCACCATCCAAACAATGACTATCATCAGTGCACGTAAGAAAATAATAATAATTTTAATTTTTATCATCTACAATACTGTCTTATTTATTTTATAGTACAGTACATTGATTATTGCCTTCATTTTATGGATCAATAGTCTCGTTAGATAGTAAAATTCATGTTAAATTGCTATTTTAGGGGTTGTTTTTCATCGTCATGAATGGATTAATCCATTTTCCCATTACAGTGGTACCTCAGGTTAAGTACTTAATTCGTTCCGGAGGTCCGTTCTTAACTTGAAACTGTTCTTAACCTGAAACACCACTTTAGCTAATGGGGCCTCCTGATGCTGCTGCGCCGCCGGAACACGATTTCTGTTCTCATCCTGAAGCAAAGTTCTTAACCTGAAGCACTATTTCTGGGTTAGCGGAGTCTGTAACCTGAAGCGTATGTAACCTGTGGTACCACTGTACTTTCTATGTGAAAGCACACCTTGGTTTAAAAATGATTTTGTTTAAGAATGGATTTCTGCAACGGATTAAATTCATAAACCGAGGTAGCAGTGTACAGATGTTTGTGTATATATTTAAAGGTCTTGTGTGATGCTGTTTATTTTCCTTTTCTTTTTTTAAAGGAATCCTTAAAGCATTTATTTTTATTTTTGGCTACCAGGGGAAAAAATACTAATCATAGATTTTAATTCAAAGTTTCTCCTGTGGCTGACTAATGTTTACATAACATTGTAATGCTATCTATGGTTATTACTCAGCAAGCTGACTGTGGCGTGTTTTTGAACAAAACACCAAAGCAAGCTTTCTGGCAGGTCCTCTATTTTCTCCAGTTTGTAAAACCCTTCGTTTCATAAGTAATTCATTGGCTGCGCATGAAACCTCTATGTGTTTAGAAATAATAATAAAACCAGCAACTACTCTGTTTTCCCTAACTGTGTTCTTGCCAGTGAAAACACTTTGTGTGATGAGGGATTAAAGGTTCTGTTTTGGGAAACGTTGTGTACAGAAAAACTTTGTGTTCCCACAGGAGCCTTCTTGATCATCCATACTAGTGCAAAGAAAACTTCCCTTATTGCATCGTGCTGCTGGAAATTAAAACAGCTGGAGTTGCATTTTCTCAAAAGAAGACATGTTTACAACCTTTGCATCAAAATTGGCATGTTTTGTTTCCCTATGGCACCAACATCAATACATTTTCTTACTGCTAATTCTTTTGAATATGGAAACATAATAAAACTCAATAGATTAAAATGCACAGATCACTAATACTCAGCTTGCTGCATTATCTTCCCCACATTTATAATAATAATAATAATAATAATAATTTATTATTTGTACCCCGACCATCTGGCTGGGTTTCCCCAGCTACTCTGGGCAGCTTCCATAAAAACCAAAGATACAGTAAAATATCACAGATTAAAAACTTCCCTGAACATGGCTGCCTTAAGATGTCTTCTGAATGTCAGGTAGTTATTTATCGCTTTGACATCTGATGGGAGGGCGTTCCACAGGGCGGGCGCCACTACCGAGAAGGCCCTCTGCCTGGTTCCCTGTAGCTTTGCTTCTCGCAATGAGGGAACCGCCAGAAGGCCCTCGGCGCTAGACCTCAGCGTCCGGGCAGAACGATGGGGGTGAAGACGCTCCTTCAGGTATACTGGGCCGAGGCCGTTTAGGGCTTTAAAGGTCAACACCAGCACTTTGAATTGTGCTTGGAAACGTACATTTGTTTTTTCTACTTTAATCACTGCCCATGAAGCCCCTAAATGAATGAATGAATGAATGAATGAATGAATGATCTATATGTGATTTTCTGAGGTGCAGCAAATGAGAAGGATGAACTTGAGGTTGTGCCTCAAACCGTACTTTCGTTATTCCCGCAGTCATGCCGTTGTGAACTTTGTGCCTTCCAGATCCTTCAAAGTACAATTCCCATCAGCTCCATCCAGTCCAAAACCTCTGGAGAGCACCCAGCTGGGAAAAGTTGTATTAGAGGATATCATAGCTAGAAACATAATAAGAAAATTCATCTCCCATTGAGGTTTTTTCTCGACACTTCAAGAACAATTGTGATTGCAAAGGAGCATAGGCAAGGTTGGGTTGGATCCAGACAAAGTTAAATGGACACAGGTCCCACTGAAATCAACTGGACAAATTAGTCATAGATTCCCTTCTTATGTTCTTAACCATCTTGTTTGACACAAGCAAAAGCAACTTTGGTGTGCTATGTACTAGGGTTGTGCAACAGATTCGACCCAATCCTAAAATGAATTGCACCAATTTTGAGAGCAGGGAATTTGGGCTTCAGCTGAATTAGGTGGAGACAGCCCTGGATCACCTTGGGTCTGGCTAGGTTTCCTGGAGCTACTGGAGGCAAGGTGTCTGGTCTGAAGGAGCTTTGGTTTTCTGTTTACCAGGGAACTCATAGTTGCACCTGGTGCTTGGAAGTGTGGTTGGAGGAAAAGATTATATCAGCCAGGGCCAGACAGTAGTCTGGCTTGGCCATCATCCAGTCATGGTGCAGGCCAGACCCAAGCTCCAAGAGCCAATTGGCTAGGCCAGATTGCTCAGGGAGTCAGTGTTTTAGAGGGACTGGAGGGAGAACCACTCCCCTCTGGTCCATTCCTGGGCTATAAATTAGGGACCTGGCATGGGTCTCAGCATTATCATCACCAATTACCCTCCCACATTCCCTTATGTCACCAGTGTCCCTCTCAAGGCCCATAGCTCAATAGTAAACCCAATGGTGGACCTTGGTGCCTCAAATTTCAGTTGCACCTTGTGCAAAACCAAATTCCAATGCCCAACCCGCCTCTTGCTTTCCATTGGATTTAATAGCGGTGATGCCTGCTGCAGTTCCCCAGAGGCTCCACACCTAGAGCCGGCTTTGGTAGACCATCTGCTTTGCATGCAGGATGTCTCATGTTCAATCCCTGGCATCTCCAGGTAGGGCTGATCCCTGACTAGGAATGGGCCCTTTCTGAAACATTGGAGACACAGTTTTAGTTCATGTAGGCAATGCTGATTTGATGGTTCAGTGGTCTGACTAATTATAAGTCAGCTTTCCATTTTCCTATGACAGAACATAGCCATGGATTTGATGGGGCGGGGAAGGAATTGTACCCACATTTCACAATTGGCTTCATCAATTGTTTGGGGGTTGGGGGGCGTCCCAGCCTTCCCCATAGCAACTTTTTGTGGTTTGTTTAATTAGGTCTTTCTGGCAGGCACTGGAGATATTGGGCAGGATTTATTCCTGGGGCTAAGCTGTTCATTTGGCAAGTGCCTATGTTTGAATAGCAGATATGTTGAATGGCCATCCTGCCTGAAATGTAACAGTGTTTCCATTGAGATGAAATTTCTCAAAAAGCAGGGACAGGGAGGGAGAGAGAAACCAATGGACTACCTGTGATGATGCTTCAGTTACAACTGTCTTATGTTTTCATATAGTTCCATGCCTTACACTGATGCTTTGTCTTTAATTAGTCCTTTATCCACTCTAATAAAATTGCTAGTTATTATAGCAATTAAATGGATGCAGCGTGTGAAATCTGAATCCTTTCCACATCTTGCAGAAGTGAAATGTATCTTTTACAAACAAAAAACACACAACCCCAACTCCTCAAATTAATCATCAGAATTTACTGAAATGCAAAACATGGGGTTAAAAATGTGTTTATTAGCTATCATAAGGACACAGACACCAATTGTTTACTCCTTTTGTTCTTTTATTTCTTATTTTTAAAGAGACAAATATGGTCATAAGCTTTGCCTATAAACTTCTGTGTTAGTACTGCCTGCTTTCTATTCGTTTCTCTCTGTGTGTGTTTTTGTTCATAGTGCAACACAGGCAGAACTTAATCAGGCATACCTTTCTCAATACACAGAATTGCAGAAGAGAGGACTATACCATGTGGGCACACAAAGCCTCCACCAGGGGCGTACGAAGTGGGGGCGGAGAGGGTGGGTCGTGCCGGGTGTCACTCTGGGGGGTGAGAAAGATGGCCCCTGCCTCCCCCCAGCTGTAGAGTGACCGAGGGCATGCACAGTCAGTATGGGCGCCACTCGCGTGCCATCCATATGGGCTGCTGTATGTGCACACATTGTATGGGATGCTGCACATGCGCAGTCTGTACAGGATGCCACTTGCACGGCAGCCCATATAGTTGCCATGTAAGCGGCAGCCCATATGGATGCCGAACGTGAGTGCACTCCATATGGGATGTTGCACATGCGCAGTCAGCACGGACGTCGCGTGTGCCCCACTGGGCGGTTCACCCCGCCTCTCTGTGTCCTGCCCTGGGTGCCAGAGAGGGTTCCTCTGCTACTGCCCTCCACATGTTCTTTGAACATGTATGGATGTAATCCAAACCCACTGTAATTAAGGAAACAACTAGGCAGCTTGAAGGGGTAGTTCTGAAAAGGGTGAAGGCAACTGCACTAAATATTATGTGCTTTAAGGGATACATGTTTAAATTAACTAAGCCAGCTAGGAATTTGTGTGAAGTCGGATCCAGCGAGGTGTTACCGTTGAGCACTGTGACTCAATATTTAGCATATGTTTAAAAACACTTTGCATCAATAAAAAGTGCTGCCCTGCGGAAAGTGTTTATTTGGGTGTTGCATAAAGTCTGACGTGTTTTTCCCTCACTTCCCCCTCAACATACCATGTGTAGTGTGGCTATACCCACCTCAATTAGTCTTACGTTGCTTTCTTGCTTCTTTGTGTCTGTGCAATGTAATCTCGTTTGCACGTTCAAAATTACTGGGCCGTTTACTGGAGAGGCAAAATGCAGGTGAATCATTTTCTCCAAATGTAAACAATGGCCCAAGGGATGTTGGAAGAATTATATTTGGAAGGGCAGAGGAAGAGAGAAGAGATTTCCTGATTTGCCTCCTCTGTGAACGCATTTACAAAAATTATTCTGTTGCTTTCAGTGATTGTTTAGACCTTTTCAAATCTTGTATTATCACATACCCTCCAAGTATCCCTATTTTCCAGGGACAGTCTGAGAATTACAAAAGCCACCCTGGCTTCTGATTCGATCCTGGAATGTCCCTATTTTTCCCTCCAGCCCTGCCTCTTCATGGCATCTCGGGGGGGGGGGGGGGGAGAGGCTGCCGCTACTGAAGCCCACCCCTGTGTGACACAACAGTTCTGAGGTACAGACAGAAGGCTGGGCTGAGCAGGGTGTGTATTAAGTTGTGTACTAGACTCTAATAATACCCTGGAATCCACGACAACAGCTAATTAAACCAGGCTAAGTTTGCTGTGTGAGGTGCTAGCCTGGGGGATGAGCCATTAAGAAGAACAAAGGATCAAGAGACAAATAGATGGACCTCTATTAAGATGGACCTCCCTTAACAGATAAAGCCAGAGTTTCAAAATATTAGAGTTGTTGTGATGTGAACTACAAAGGTTTTATGTGACCAGGAGACGCAAAGCAGCAGACAGTATGTTGTTTGATGTCTGTTTGGATCCTAGGCTGTGCCTACAGGAGAAGCAAAACCCTAATTCTGTGAAACCTCCCCCCGCCCCATCGTAGGGTCAGGTTGTATATATGTGTAAATAAAAGATATATCATAAAGACACCACAGTCTCTGCTGTGCCTCATTTTCCAAAAGGAAACACGAACCCTGGTTAAGTAAGCCTGGAACTCCCTAGAATCTCTCACTGCTTGGGAGATTGGGGTGGTGCACAACAACATATGATTAATATGTATAGAGTTTAAAAAATAAAATAAAATTGTCCATCTGCACTCTGTTGTACTATTTACAAACAGGTTTACTATGTGGCCATCAGTTTGTGGAGCTATTAGGCCTCCTAGCTTGCAGGTAAGCATGCTTAGAACTTCAGTGCCTATACATACATACATACATACATACATACATACATACAGTACATACATACATACAGTACATACATACATACATAATTATTCTATCCCTAGTGTTCACTTCTGTAATTCATGTTCTTTTGCTAAGTGAGCTTTAAAGGGCAATTTTACAGTCTGAGGAGGAAGACAAAATGCACAACTTACATTTGCAAGCCTAATTTTCAATGAACGAAACTTGATTGCAAGGACAATTGAAGGCATGGCATTTTTGTTTTGGGAAAGTGAAGCTCCAGCAAGGTTAAAAACTGCAGAAATGAGCTCTCATCTCAAATGTCACCTTTGTACAATAGTTTTCTCCTCTCCTCTTTAATCTGATACTGAATATTCTTCCTCTAATGTGTTTAATCATTTGTAGCTCCGCACAAATAACTCAGGATCTCTGGCAGTTATTTTCAGATTCTTTAATAAACCATTTAATTCCCAGAAAGAAACAGCGTCACTTTTCAAGGGGCTGACTTGTATTCCAGGGAGTGTTTTAATTATCATGGGCCATTCATCTGTATTCAGAACCGGCTTGTTCTGTAAAAGTCAGTGCTTCTTCAAGCACAATAGCTCTGGCTCTTTCATCCCTCTTGTGTCCCCTTCCTGTCTGAACGGCAATTTATTTATTAAAAGTGCCCTTGGCATCCATACCAATGGAATCTCAGCACCTCCCAGACTTTCCAATCAGACAGAGTAGATGCGAAAGCCTCTCTGGGATGAGGAAGCAAAGGCACAGCAATCGTAAGTTGTTCATTGCTCTTGTGTAACAAAATGGACTGGCTTGGCACACTATATCGTGGGTCTACAAGCACCCCAAACAAGGAACAAAACAACAGCAACGAGAAAACCCATCAGGTCACTGGGGTGAGCAAGTACCAGGCTGATACATTCCTCTAAAAGGCGGCAGGCTGTGCCTGTCTTGAAAAAAAATGGAATGCTAAAAGCATCCTTCACCTGGGATATTTTGAGATGCTATTCTAAACGCCACTGCACCAAGGCAACAGTTTGTAAGTTGTAACAGTTCCCACGCAATGATTATTGCCTGGCAGCGTGGAAGTGTAGACGGATGCCCTGGTGACAGTAGTCCAGACTTGAAGGAACGCAGCCAGTCCTGGTGCTTTGCAGTAAGAGGTCGTACAAGATTGGGCCTCTGGGATTGTCCGACTCCCACCAAGAGACCTGTCTGTAGGTCATAAATTTGGATCAGTGGCACCTGAAGCCTGGGATCACTTTGCTCTGGCTTCTAAGAAGAGCCTGGAGTTTTGCTCTGCATTGCATTTTGGAGCCCTGTGAGTGATATCAAGGAGTGCTTGCATATAAAGCTCTGAATAACTCCAAGCCAGGTTACCTGAAAATACCATCTTCTTTCTCCTCCCCTTCCCAGATCAAATACTGTATTTTTCACTCTATAAGACGCGCCAGACCACAAGACGCACCTAGTTTTTGGAGGAGGAAAACAAGAAAAAAAATATTCTGAATCTCAGAAGCCAGAACAGCAAGAGGGATCGCTGCGCAGTGATCCCTCTTACTGTTCTGGCTTCTGGGATAGCTGTGCAGCCTGCATTTGCTCCATAAGACGCACACACATTTCCCCTTACTTTTTAGGAGGGAAAAAGTGAGTCTTATAGAGCAAAAAGTATGGTATATGGAACCTGGTTGTGGTCTGATGATTAATAGCTTGTGTTAACAGAGTGACAGGCCTTTTCACTGTTAATACAAGTATTTGGGAATGCTAACATACAAGAGGTCCCACTGGCATTGGCATTCCACCAGCTCTTGAAGATGCACCTGTTTGGACAAGCATTCCCCTGACCCCTGAACCTGGACATCTGATCTAATAATTTCAATTGCTGCCTTAGCTGCTGTTTTAATGCGTTTTTCCTTTATTCTGCATTTTAATCGTCGATGTTTATATATTTTGATGCAATTTTTGTTCTTATTTTTTACTTTAGTTATGTGCGGCTATAATTGGTTTTACACTTGCAAAACTCTGAGAAGCCATTTTGACAAGCAATTTGCCCCCAAACCCTGGGGGCAGTAGTCACATGACCAGAGCTGAACACCAACCCTGCAAGGTAGCATGCTGCCAAAAGGATGTGGAACACAAATGGAAGTAGTGTGGGTTGCAATGCCCTTTTTTAGCTGATTGCACAAAATCATCATCACCATCACCACTATTACCATATTTTTTGCTCTATAAGACTCACTTTTCCCCTCCTAAAAAGTAAGGGGAAACGTGTGTGCGTCTTATGGAGCGAATGCAGGCTGCGCAGCTATCCCAGAAGCCAGAACAGCAAGAGGGATCGCTGTGCAGTGATCCCTCTTGCTGTTCTGGCTTCTGAGATTCAGAATATTTTTTTTTCTTGTTTTCCTCCTCCAAAAACTAGGTGCGTCTTGTGGTCTGGTGCGTCTTATAGAGTGAAAAATACGGTACTTAGATTTATTAGTTACTTTGCTCACAAAAATGACTTAAAGTGACTTGAAAACACACCCTTAGAAAGAAAGAAGTTTGCTACACAAAGCAAAAAACTGAAAATAATGGGTTGTATTTAAAGTAGCACTAAGCAGGACCTTCTTTGAGCATAACATCTTCCACTTGCAATATGGGACTCCCCTGCCCAACCCTCCAAAGTTTATTCGGTGACAATGCAGAGTTCTGGGATCAAGGGATAGATGACTATCTACCAGGGATTCTATAGCTGTGATTCCTGCATTGGGTGTGGTTGTGTGGATAGATGGCATTTTGGGTCCCTTTCAAGTCTACAGTTCTATGATTCTAACACTGAAAAATAAAATGGAAGCAGAGACTGAGGGCTTAACTACATGTGAACATATGCAGGGACGTGGGTGGTGCTGTGGTCTAAACCACTAAACCCTCTTGGGCTTGCTGATCAGAAGGTGGGCAGTTCAAATCTGTGTGACGGGCTGAGCTGTGGTTGCTCTGTTCCAGCTTCTGCCAACCTAGCAGTTTGAAAGTGCAAGGAGACAAATAGGTACCACTGCGGCGGGAAGGTAAACAGCATTTCCATGTGCTCTGGCACGCATCACAGTCTTCCTTGCACCAGAAGTGGTTTAGTCATGCTGGCCACATGACCCAGAAAGCTGTCTGTGAACAAACACTGGCTACCTTGGGCTGAAGCAAGATGAGTGCCACACCCCATGTGTTGTTGTTTAGTCGTTTAGTCGTGTCTGGCTCTTCGTGAACCCATGGACCAGAGCATGCCAGGCACTCCTGTCTTCCACCGCCTCCCGCAGTTTGGTCAAACTCATGTTGGTAGCTTCAAGAACACTGTCCAACCATCTCATCCTCTGTCATCCCCATCTCCTTGTGCCCTCCATCTTTCCCAGCATCAGGGTCTTTTCCAGGGAGTCTCTCTTCTCATGAGGTGGCCAAAGTATTGGAGCCTCAGCTTCACAATCTGTCCTTCCAGTGAGCACTCAGGGCTGATTTCCTTAAGAATGGATAGGTTTGATCTTCTTGCAGTCCAGGGGACTCTCAAGAGTCTCCCCCAGCACCATAATTCAAAAGCATCAATTCTTCGGCGATCAGCCTTCTTTATGATCCAGCTCTCACTTCCACACCCCATACTCACTTTTAACTGGACTTAACTGTCTAGGAGTCATTTACCTTTACCTATTTCCCTTAATATTTATGCATCTCTGCCTATCACTTTAGTTTGTTGCTTGTTCAGTTTTAAGCCTGGTGCCCCCCTGCCCAACAACATGCCACAGGAAGGAAAGGTTTCATCCTTCTTTCCCTAGCTGCAACAGCATAAAAATTGCCTTGACTCTCATGCTGCAACTAGTGGGTAGCCATCAAAAAAGAGGAAACGCAAAACCAAATCAAGAGGGCAAAAGAAGACATCAATTTGCATATGTATAGAATCAAATTTAGAAATAATTACTATAATTTAAAAAGGAATACAATTGTGGGTAAGGCTGTGGCCATGTGTCCCGTGTGCCTGCTCAGTTTGCTGTCCGGCTGTTAACGATGATGGACAACTTCAAGGTCTGCTCTCTGTTCTTATGGTTCTTTTATCTTCAAACTGGCCATGGCCTGGCTAGCCTTTCATAGAGAGTACCGTATGCCTTCAAACAGAAGACTCTCCACTGTGAAGTATGACATGTGGGCACCCTATGCAATTAGCAATAGTAAAAAAGCTCCCATTTTTCTATAGCTAATTGCAAGCCAGTGGGGGGCTATTCTTACAGAGATCACAGCTGGTGAGGGAAGGGCAAAACCTCTCCTCCCAATGTGCTGTGGTCCTGACAAGAATCAAAGGAATGCTGACTACTAAATAAAAACTGTATTTTAAAAAGCCACCTTGCGTTGGCACTGATGCCCTGAGCATCATGGGTACCAAGACCCTGAGCATATAATCAAAGCCAGCTGCTTTCTTCAGCTGATTTTTATGAACCACATAAAAAAGGCTTGTGTTTGGAATAGGCCGGTAAAGTTGCAAAGCCTCCCAAGCATTCATTGCTCACCTTTACTTCTTGGTTTGCTTTATGTGATGCTAGTTTAATATTTGTCAGGAGGAAATGTCATAGAATCATAGAACTGTAGAGTTGGAAGTCCAGAGGGAAAAGAAACCCTGTTAAGACTTTGATGAGGAAATGTAACAAAAACAGCATATAATTTGAGGAGGAAGGAACAGAGGTTTTGTCTTTCTCCCTTCTTTAGGCCCTGGCAGGGCTTTTTTTCTAGAAAAAAATAGGTGCCAGTATTCACCTTGAAGTTGTTACTGTAAGTGCCACACTTTTTAACAACAAAAAAGGTATTCCCTAAAATAATAAAAAAGCACTGTGTAGCAGGGAAATATTGAACCAAACAAATACAGAGATAAAACTCCCTCAGAACAGCACAGCCAATCAGAGCATATGCTACCTCACTAGAGATCATGCCACTCAGGCTAGTTGCTAAGCAATGCCGCCTCCTCCATCACCACACCTGGTTTCCTGACTTACTGTTGACAGAATTAACCCTTAAGTTACAAACTGAATGATCCCTGCTGTTGCACTTCCAACATTGCTTCCCTGTGCTCCGCAGTCTGAGAAAATGGCTGCTACTGGGTGTCAGTTGAAGGAGAGCCAAAGACAATTGGGCAAGTCAAAAATTGTAAGTCCAATTCACTATGGTAGCAGAAGCAATGCCTTCTACAAAGTGCTGTCCTAAGTTGCCATTTTGGTTGGCTAAATTGTAAGGTGGGGAGCAACCCTCCCATGAGATGGAAAAGATTGCACTATTATAGAACTTTGCTTCTGTGATTAATGATACAACATTAGACATTCATCTTGACATTTTGATTTTTCTTTGATCATTTTGTGATGAGCAGCTTTCTTGCTCTTCTGCTTTGCCTATCCCTCTCCTTTTTACTGCTTTATAATTTCAAATGAACCAGAATGTGCATTGGAACTGTTCCACCCCGACCATTTATTTGTGTCCTCTGCAAAATAGGTGGACGGATTTACAGAATGCTTCTGATGAATTCAAAAGAATCTTGTAATGTGGGATTGGCCTAAATGCAAGTGATTAAGGCATCCCTGCCAAAGTGAAAAGATGGTAGAGCAGCTTGAAATTTGCAAAAGCTAAAGAATAAATAAATTGAGTGTTGTATGGAAGGGGGAAAGGAGAAGTTTGACATAGTGCATTGTCTCTAGGGAGCAAAAAGAACTTCAATTTTGGCATCACCCAAAGCAGAGCTTTGAGCAATACTTCAGCTGACAAACCAGCACCTATAATTTAGTTCATTATGTTTTCCTGGGGTTATATGTTTTGCACTTGGAAGGAAGAGAAATAAGGTGTGAAATTGAATAGTATTTGATTTTTGATTTTTTTAAGGATAAGAAAGAGAGTAAAAAATGGAACTAACACTGCTAAATTTGAAATAACATTCAGGCGAATGAAACATCTGTTAGAACTTCGAGGGACCTATTTCAAATAGAGATTTCATGAGAGGCTCTTGAGCGATGAAGAACTTGTGATCCATTAGATGCTGTTGGGTTACCACTCTGATCATTCCCGGCAATTGCCATGCTGGCTAGAGCTGATGAGAATTGGAGTCCCCAAAAATATATATTCTGCTATGGCAGATTCTGTGCTCCTGCCTTGGAAGAATATGGGGACTTTGAAGGCTGGTGGCATTAATGAGAGGGGAAAAAGCAGGGTCCTCTTATTGAAGTTATTAATATTGCACACATGGAAGCAGTTGGATGAATGAAAACTTATCTCTTCTTTGAAATAAAAATCACCCAGTCCAAAAATATGGTTCAAAAGCTTCACTCACAGAACCTGACCCTAAAACAATTTGAAACAAATAATGTTACATTAAGTTAGATGCATAATTTCTTATACTGTTTGCAGCATAGATAAAATATCTTAGATTACAACATATATTGCATCTTGAGCTAAAAATGAAAGTTCGGTCTCTTCTCCTTTCCAGCCTCCATTAGCCTGAGGTTGTTTTCAGGAGAAGAGAGATTAGCATGTCCATTCTCTTCAGTAGCATGAGAACAAAGTCTTGCAGGCCAAGGTGGATGACCACAGATTAGCATATGCATAGACCTGCAGTGCAATCCTTTTCATGTGATTCTGAGCTGCTCACATTGTGAGTGAGCTACAAAGATACAGCCCCACTTAATGATTAACATTAGGCTCTTCCTCAGCTTCATGGAAATTTCCATTCCGTATTTCACAGTATACATGCAGACACAATACAGAGTTATTTTCCATTTCACTGTTGTTGTTGGCATCCATCTATCTCAGGAGGCAATGGAAGAGTCTTCCTTTGGCGGTGAAGTCAAAGTGTTGGAAGGTGCAGCTCCTGCTGCGGCTGTAGAGACTGATACAGGAGATATTTGTTTTGATGCAGCTGGTTGTTCCTCATCTGGTCACTGTTCAAAGTGTAGATGGAGACAGAGGCACAAATACCAGCCCCAATCTCAGCATCCTTGTGTGAGTAATCCCTGCCAGGCTGGTCCCTAAATGCCTATGACGTGTGAAGGAGGGTTTATACTCAAACTTGAGTTGAAACCTTCACACAATTGAAGATTCTGATTAACAGTATCTGCAGTCAGACAGAGGATTGATTGATTGATTGATTGATTGATTGATTGATTGATTTGCATTCAAGGGCACACAAGTAGAAGCCTCATACAAGCCTTTGCGACAATTCAGTAAAGATTGGCAACTCAAGACAGGGGGAGATCAGTGTTTGGAGAATATTTGGTAGTCAGGATATGGTTTTGCCCTTTTAGTTCATATTAGTTCTCCATGGTTAATATATTTATGCTGTTCTGTCTTTGGCTTCTGTATTTTTTGATTGATTGATTTTTTAAGTGCGTATTTTGTGTTTATATTTTTCGGAGTGTATGTTTCAATTGTATTTAATTCAACTACACACTGTCCACAGAACCCAGGTTATTGGGTGACAAGCAAACACTCTGTCAATAAAAGTTTGGTTCTGTATATATGTATTTAAAATATACAAATGAAACAACACATGGACAAGAAATGCCTACACATATATTGCAATATGGCACAGCTAAGCAGGCACCACTCATTAGCTCACTCTTATTACTCTGTGTTTTTCAAGTTGATTTATTGAATAATTCATCTTACTGGTAAGCACCTCATTATTATGTACTGTGAAATAATATATTTAGTATTTTACCCCACTGGTCACCCTTTTCTTTTTTAGTCCTGTCATGCTTTATCATTTATGTATGTACAGCTTTGTAACAAGAAAATATGAATATAAATCATAGAGTTGAAAGGGACCATGAGGTTCCCTGCAATGCAAGAGACTTTTTGACCAATGTGGGTTTGCAACCCACAACCCTGAAATTGAGTCTCATGCTCTACCAACTGAGCTGCCCAAAGGTTGCCATACACACACACACACACACACACACACACACACACACACACAACATACACATTTGATTCTTTAAATTGATAGTGCAATCAACCTGTGTCAGTCTTCAGCCCCTTCCTCATTCCCTGTGAATTTACCGTGTTCTTGAAATCTCCAGTCTATGGTTGTCGTCCTAAAAGGTCTTACTAGGGAGAAATATTGAGCACATGCCAATGTCAGGTAAAATCCCTTTGGATTGACTTTGCTATGTAAAGTCTATTTTGCTGTCATCCATCAGTTTTGACCTCTGCCTTTCTGTCTTCCCCTCTCCTGTTTGTTTGTTTTTTGCTCTACTGTCAGGATTTAGATTTCAGCCGCTGGCTGAGAGGGAACCCTACCCCCTCTTTTTCTTCCTTATATTATTTGCCAAACACCATGGAGATAGATTGCCCTGCAACGCTAAATCATGTTGTAAAAAACAAACCAAATGGGAGAATATCTATTTAGACATTATTACTACGATTTATAAGGCAAATAAATATAGACACCTAAACATCATGCATGCCCACTTTCTCACTTTGAATGGGCAGTTGTGATCCCTGGTGACAAACTCACCTCTCTTTCAAGGATCAAATTTGCACCCTACCCTGAAAACACTCTTACACCACTTTCAACAGCCATGGCTTCACCCAAACAATAATGGGAGCTGTTTCTTAAGGGTTTCCTGGCACCTCTCAGCACCCTTAACAAGCCACAGTTCCCAGGCAGTGCTATTTAACCCAGTAGTGATGTATGTAAGTGAGAGCTGGACCATAAAGAAGGCTGATCGCCGAAAAATTGATGCTTTAGAATTATGGTGCTGGAGGAGACTCTTGAGAGTCCCATGGACTGCAAGAAGATCAAACCTATCCATTCTGAAGGAAATCAGCCCTGAGTGCTCACTGGAAGGACAGATCCTGAAGCTGAGGCTCCAAGACTTTGGCCACCTCATGAGAAGAGAAGACTCCCTGGAAAAGACCCTGATGTTGGGAAAGATTGAGGGCACAAGGAGAAGGAGGGCACAGAGGACAAGATGGTGGACAGTGTTGTCGAAGTTACCAGCATGAGTTTGACCAAACTGCAGGAGGCAGTGGAAGACAGAAGTGCCTGGCATGCTCTGGTCCATGGGGTCACAAAGAGTCGGACACGACTAAACGACAACATTTAACTGAAATGGATGCACTAGATCAAGGGGCCAATAGCAGCAGGTGTGAATTGCTCCCTTTATCCTCTGTTCCACACATTAATGTTCACAGGATTCTGAAGGAATACTGATGGCCCAGTTCCCCTGTGAGCTGTCAAATACTAACCCCCCCTCCTTCAGTTTGCCCTCCTTGCAATTGTCATTAAATGCTACTCCATGAAATAACAAAAGAGGATAATACTCAGTGACTATCTGGGTCATCACAATTAACTTGTCTGGAAATAGATAAAAGGAAACCTAAAAGTATTTTGCTGCCTTCCTCTTTAGAGATTTCTCCCTCCAGGGCTTCAGGAAGATGAGGATCTTTAATCTTTTAATACAGACCCAGAGCTGAAAGAGTGACCCTAACTTTTTTCTTTAAAAGGAGGAAAAAACCCCACCAAGTTTTAATTCCATAAATTTGCAATGTGGAGCATCAGGAAATTTGATATCCATGGCAACTGAGTCAAAGAAGACCTCTTTTTCCTTGGGTGCATAAACAATTCTCACTGGGAAATATTCAGTTATCATTTGCATAAGTTTTCTTTTGTGTCCTGTTGTGAAATCATGCCATAATTGCCACAGCTAGTGAGAAAGTGGAAATACAAAAATATTTTTTTCTAGATGAACCCATTCCACCCCTCCAAGTACAGGCCTCTTCTCTCCCCCTTAGCTAGCGTAGCAAGTGAGGGAGAAACAGAGGACTTTCGTAAACATTGCTTCCTCCTGCAAACTAGCTTTTGAAATTTGCACTTCTCTGAATTTTGCAATGCAGTTCTCTAGCCAAGTAATATGCTCGATAATGCATGCGCTAGGTTAGAGTGTGCATGGGCTAAAGTGTCCCAACTGGCCATTGGCGCAGAGCATTCTTTATGGCACATGGAAACAGGGAGCAAGCTTCTGTAGCCTCTGCTTCTCTGAGCAATAGATGTGGCCATGATGTTTCTCTGGGGGGTCGGGTGAGGCAGCCTCTCAGTAAGGGGGGAAGCTAGGCTTTATTTCACCCAGGTCAAAGACCCAGTTTGGCAACCCCCTTCCGACACACGCATTTGCGTACACACACACACACACACACACAGAGAGAGAGAGAGAGAGAGAGAGAGAGAGGAGCTGGGAACCTCAATTGCATCCCTCTGGAGTCTTCACCTGTGGCAAAAAAACCCGGCTAGCCCCTTGTATCTACTACTCTGCTCTCAGTTGCCTTATGTATTTGTTATAAGGCTATATTTTGAAACTCTGAATAACTTTTTTCTTTTTTTACTGAAAAGTGGGGCCACTAGCTTTTCATTAAACTTTCCCCCCCAATCCCTGCTACCTCTTTTTTGGGTTCCTGGTGGTGACAGCAGTCATGTTCTTGGTTGCTAGTAAGCACTATCCTCCCAAGGGATGATAGGATAGGAAACACAGTTATTTGATTGCCTGGCAATGCCACTTGGTATCATCATAGAGTGATCAGGGTGAAAGAGATGCTTTCTTTTCTCACTCTGGAGCTTTCAGGGTGGGGAAAATGGCAGCTGCCAACAGCTTGTTTATGCTTCTCCAAAGTTTCCATAATACCCCCTTAAGTCCGCATCCTATGAACAAGTTACTGAGATCAAGTAGGGGGCATTTTCACTTGGTCTCAGTTTATTTAGAGCAGGGGTCAACACTCTTTTTTGGGGGGGCAGTGGGCTCACTAGGAATTTGTGAAAAGTCCCCATGGGCATCAGTCAAGAAATAGTTGCTCTAGAGCAGGCATCCCCAAACTCGGCCCTCCAGATGTTTTGGGACTACAACTCCCATCATCCCTAACTAACAGGACCAGTGGTCAGGGATGATGGGAACTGTAGTCCCAAAACATCTGGAGGGCCGAGTTTGGGGATGCCTGCTGTAGTGACATGGCACAACAAAATGGCCGCAGTGGGAGCACGGCCTAACACAAAATGGCTGTTGCATATCAAAGAGCATAAAAAGAGACAGGGCCACAAAATGGTGTGGGCATCCCTTCTCTTAATCAGCCACCCCACCATGGGGAAAAGACATCTGCATTAGCCACTGTTGCACTCACTCACAGAGACAAGCTCCTTTATTCAGAACAGAAAGGAGCCATCTTTGTACTGCTGTCCAATCCTGGCATCTAGTGAAATGTAGGCCTCTTTAAGGAGGTATGTTCAATGAAGGAGAGACTGAGCCAACGCAAACAGGAAATGAGCTACATGGTGTGGGTGTGGGTGTGGGTGTGGGTGTGTGGGTATGTGTGGGTGTGTGTGACACACACACACAAGGATAGATACTGAGTCCTTTTAGGAAATACTGTGGACCTCCTGACACCCCATGGGCCCCATGCTGGCAAATTCTGATTTGGAGGCTCAATCACTTCCCTGAGCTCCTTGGCAGAAGGGCTGGCTACTAATGCCACAAACAAACAAATGGAATGACTGAACGTCATGCATTGTAGGTGCCAGTGATATCTAATACTGCCGTCAGTGCTTCCATTTATAGGGATAGTTTATTTAGCTCTGTATCGATGCACACCAAATTTAGCTGAAGTGAAATTTAACCTTGTGAACAAGATGCCAGATTGAGATCTCTTCATGCTTTCACTGATAAGGTAGAAAGCAGATGCTCCCAAACTGCCACATAAGGAGCTGGGAACGCAATACGTTGAAGGACAGCCTTTCCAAACTGCATTGCTTTCCAAATCCGCATGGGTCAAAAAACACAGTACAAAAGATTAGAACAAACGCATTAGTAATCTCATTAGAGATAATCCCATTTGTGGAGTCCTGCCAGCATTGTCCTTTCTGCCCATCCTGGAAGACTTAAGTTCCCATTCCACATTTTATGATTTAGCTTTGTACTGGTAACTGATGCCTTTTCTTTTTACTGACGTATTCCCTCCACCCCACCCAAGACTCCTGTAACCTATTTTCTTTTCTCTTCCTTCTTCTTGCACGGTCCTGTAGATAGTACAAAATGGGACTGGCTCACAGATGCACCAAATATTCAGTGAGGTTCTGTGGGTGGAATTCAATGTCACACTCGCTCTGCAGCATGCCTGGTTGAATGATCAACACTCTCCTCCCCCTGTGCCCTATTCTGGGGGTTCTCTGCCCCCTCCAAGCCAATTTGGGGAGCATGTGGGCATGCATGGGGAGGAGAGGGGATTTCTCAGTGGAAGTTTTTGCATGGGGTTTCCTCCGGCAGGGCTGATTAGGTGAATCCTGCCCTATATATTTTTCCCCTTCTTTGAATAACACCAGCCGTTGTTTAGCTTCAGCACGGATTCTGCTTAGGCACTCTTTAAACAAGTCAAGGAGCTATTTATGCTCCTAATTAGGAAAGGATGGTGAACCAGTGTATTTCAGCAATGCAAATTTGCAGCATTCATAGTGAGGTATAGGCAAATTGATCCGGAGATCTCATTATCAAACTCATCTCAGCAACCATTTGAGCTAGCAGCAAGATTTTATTAGAGTTTCCCTACTGTATGCAGATTTTTCCTTTTGCTAAGAAAGAAGGCAGTAATGTTTTTCATCAGCCATCACAGCTTAGTAATTCACTTCGGTCCGCATGATGCATTTGTGCATATAAGAACCCAAGCTGAAGCCGCTTGTACATTTGCATGCAAAGAATGGGCAGTTTGCTGCCACATTTAGTTCCTCCACTTCATTCATTCCCTGCTCTCTAACACACATTACTAATTTATGCTGCACACTTATTAGTTTATTCATCTTGATATACTTTTATGTATGATTGTCTCAAAATTCTTTTTTTTGTTTGGGGCTTTATAAGCATGCAGAAACATCTGTAACACTCCAAAAAAAGAGAGCATCAAGATACAAAAATATGACCACATTAAGATGTGTTTGTTTTTGCAGTGTTTTATCTAGGTGCATTAACAATGTGTGTCTTTATGCATGCTTAGGTTAGAAATGGCAGCAATGTGTACATACAGCTAGAGATGAGATTGGGGACCCTACCTTTTGTAGGGTTTCAAATCATGCATAGAGAGCATAGCTACATACAACAAAATGTGCAAATGCTCTATTCATCTTCTGATGAATGCACAAAGATAGGATTTTACCCACTATTTCCATTCTAAACCTGGCTTCCCTTTATATTAATTTCTTTAAAAGTACAGTGCTTTATCCTTTCATGGGGCCAGAGAAGAAAAGCTCATCCCATAATATTCTCCCCTTCTCAGCCAGCATCTCGTTGAATGCACTTGAGAATACATCCTTTTGATTTAAAATGGAATTGTACTCTAGAGTAAATATGTTTAGAACTGCTCACTCTTTGGCCAAGGATCATTATTACTTGTATATTTATCTAGCATTGTCTGGGGCCTTTGAACATTACCATAATGCAAATGATGTTAATTCATCATTTGGCACGACCCAAATAACCTTCTCCAACTATTCTTGTAAGGCGTATTGATTTAGTATTTCATTACAGTAGTTTCAACAGCAGATACATTGGTTTGACCGTCTCCTGGAATGCAATCATTCTAGTCTCATCTTTAGAAAGACTGCAGAGATTGCGGCTATTAATTATTGCACTGAGTTTGCATTGGGAGTGGTTTAGGAATATATAATCTAATTGAAGGAAAAGTGAAAAAGTAAATCACACGCTTACCAATTAGCCATTCTAATTGGAAACCATAGCAGTCTGCCAAGAAGAAAATCAGGTGAGCAACATTCAATATTGCACTATTCATTATATATAATTAAGTGATGGAAAGTGATTCATGAGTTTCATGCTACTATGGGTCTGGTAAGTTTTTATACTAGAAGAAGCACATTCCCCACCCATCTCCATTTTTCTTTTCAAAACCACGCAATATTCATCATGCAATTTCCTTATGTATAAAGCATCTTCTATAGCTGAAAGTAATTTGTTCCTCAAACCCGCTTTCCTCTGCAAATGTGGATGCTGAATAGTCTCTGAACATTTTATATCTATATTTAACATCCAATGCTATTTGAAAACTGACATGTAATTGTATTGAATATTCATTTATTAGCTATCTATAATATTTATGGCCCCTCCCCTTTAAATAAACAAGTATTTCCAAATTGGCATTTAGAAGTTATTAAACAACAACAAAAATGTCAAAGTCTCAACACATTAAAACAGGGCCTTTGACAGTAGTAGATGTTGCTGTGCAGTGGTATTTTGAATTGATAGTTAACAGTTTATGGGATTTCATATATGAACCCGCTTATAATCAAAGCAATTAAAAATGGCAACACATTTTAGAGTGTCATCGTTTGTACAGAAATAGGTCTCAAAAGCTCTGCCTTGGGCTCTGCCCCTGTGGATCCAGCTGCAAGAGATGGTCCGCCCCCCTTGCCTTGTGAGTGGGCCACCCTGTCCCATTGGAATCAATGGTAAGAATTTATAGAATCACAGCCATAGAATTTTGAGATTAAAAGGTCATGTTCAAAATGTACATACAGTGGTACCTCGGCTTACAGGCACTTCAGATTACAGATGCTTCAGGTTACAGACTCCGCTAACACAGAAATAGTACCTTGGGTTAAGAACTTTGCTTCATGATGAGAACAGAAATCACATAGCAGTGGTGCGGTGGCAGTGGGAGGCCCCATTAGCTGAAGTGGTACCTCATGTTAAGAACAGTTTCAGGTTAAGAACGGACCTCCAGAACGAATTAAGTTCTTAAGCCGAGATACCACTGTATTGCGATTATTTTGGTTTATTACCTGCCCTTCACCCCAAAGCCCCAGAATAGGTCACAACAATTTAAAACACATCATCAAAAGCAGCACAAAACAAATTACAATCACTAGAACTTATGATTCATTCATTTATTATTTTCAATTTAAAAGTCATCTTTTAAATTCACTACACACAATATCTGGATGGCGTTTCTTTGTAAACTTTCATTTCTGTTCCAGTATGTTAAAAGAGGGTTGGTTATACAACTTTGCTCTTCTGCCACTCACACTAACAACTGCATTGGGAAATAAGTATTATTATTTTTTTCATGGTCCCCATTCCTGGAAGATGACAAGAAGTTCAGGGCAGCTTTTCTTTGGAATGGACTGTATCACAGCAGAACAGCTCACAGCAATCTTTCAGGCAGATGCTATGGGACAGCAGCACAGAGATGACATCGACAAGTTTCAGCAAAGCTCCATTTACAGTGCCCTCAGTGGGCCATTCTGTCAGATGCTACACATACTGCAGTACCATACACAGGTGAATTGTAGGCAGACCAGGGCTGTAGCAGGTCTAGACAGAGGTCAGAGGTCAATGCCAGAGCATATATTACACACACCAAAGGAATCCTGCTGGAAATGTCCTCCCTGTCAGGAGTGATCTTTAGACATAATTTATTGAATGACTTACCATGTAGGTCCCAGCTGTTGTGTAGTGAGTTTCTACCCATTCACTGAAAGATGTGAGGACCAAGAAGAACCCAAAGATTGCAACATTGGCTCTTTTTAGTTTTGAGAAAAGGTGGGGTAAGAGGTCACATGATAGACATTATGCATGGCAAGGAGAAAGTAGATAGAGAACAGCTTTGCATTCTCTCTCATAACACTATAACTTGTGGTGATCGAGTTGTGCTGAATATTGGAAGTGTCAGGTGTGTGTGCGCAGGAGCCAGGCCCTGTGACCAATAGGACTTTGCAGGACTGGGGCCTTCCTAAGTTTGTTCTGAAGAGGCAAGGCGCAGCCACACAGGTGAGGCCAATTGGTAACTCACAGCACCTGGTGGCAAGAGCCGGGAAGGGATATAAGGTCAGCATTTTCCCTTTGCCACAGCAACACGTTCCCTGCCTTGTTGCATTTGACTCCTTGCTTCTTGATCCTCGGACCCTTGACTTCATGACTCCCGGCTCTCTGACCCTCGGACTCTTGGCTTTCTGATTCCTGGCTTCTGGACTCCCGTTCCTGCTCCCACCCCGCCATCTTGCCCCCGGTCCCGACGTCCCCAGCCAGGACTTCGATCACCCGTGAACCGGACCGTGACAGGAAGATTCAGGACAGATAAATGAAAACAGATAAACTATGGAACTTTCTCCCATAGGAGGAAGTGATGGCCACCAATCCAGATGGCTTTAAAAGAGAAGTAGCCCTCTCCTCCATGGATTTGTCTCTTGATGGCTACTAGCCACAGTAGCTAGGCTCTGCCTCCACAGTTGGGAAGATACTCATTGCTGACAACATTTGAGAAGTGTCTTTCAAGAGTAACATGCCATACTATCAAGGGGCCAGTAGTCCCTGTCGCTTGCATTGGAAGAGCCCTTTTGTGAGTCGAGGACCCGCAACCTGTGTAGGGGGAAATAAGACACAAAGACACATGTATTTTAGGTTAATGGGCTAAAGAAGACCACAACTTTCTTGGTTATAGCATGTGAGTGGTATTGGCTTAGGTATTGAATCAAACAACCTATATATGACCCCACCCCACGCAGCGGGGAGTCATTTGAAGGTTTACAACCAGTGGGAGGCTAGACCCTGCCCCCAAGCCAGCCCTATTGGTTGGCCTGACGGTTGCGGTGCGGCAGCCGGGAAAATGACGCAGGGGGCCGAATACACCCCCCTGCTGATGCGGGAATGGCTCCTACTCACAACACCTCCCCTCTGGGAGGAGGAGAGGCTTTAGGCTTTCTGTTACATGTCTATATGGACAGACACTTTTGTTCTCAGGTTAACCTTGTACCTTTGCTATTTCTGGCTTTCAGCAAGAGCATGCCACACTTGCATGAAACTTCCCTTAACCTTAGGTGTGGAGAAGAATCAGCTATCCTAGCTCACTCACCTTGAAACATACAAGGGACCTTACATCCCATTATGTATTTGACATATAAGCCCCTTTAAGGGACTTATTACGGTAGTGTGTGGAAATTTTTTTTTTTCAAGAAGTCACATGATTCTGATTGGGCATACCCCAAAAGATTGTCTTCAGTGCATGATTGAAATGAGAATGTTTGCAGTACTGACATAATTGAAACTCTTCTCCCTTGGTAGCAATGTGAAGAGTTGACACAGCCAACAATGATTACTTCCAGGGCAAGTAATTACATTCAGTGCCACTTTCTGTTTAGAGTAAATGGTTCTTAATGTAGTGACAGGACTTTCCAGACACGAGCAGGCTATTCCCGGGAGAGGCTCAAGCTCAACCCTACACATTCCCAGTTGTACACCCAAAGGACAATTCACAAAGCCATACTCACATTTGAATTGCTGCTATTAATATTTCTTATTAAATTTGTATACCGCCCTTCATCCATAGATCTCAGGACAGTTTACAATATAAAAATCACAAAACACATAATAAAAATAGGAACAAAAACAAACCAAGACTCCTCTCTCCCACAACACATTTAAAAGGGTATCAGATGTTAATCCGCCAAAGGCCTGGTTGAAGAGGAATATGGCAGAAGGAATCAATGTTGTACACAAAGCGTATCAAAGAATACCTACAATTAACCTGAATGCTCTGGCCACTTGGCCATGACTCACAGATGGAGATGGTGCTCTTGACTTGTATTAGAAATCAGTTTTATTTAAGCATTTGTTTAAGCGTAAGTGTTAAGAGGAAATGGGAACCAACCATATTTGCTCCACCCGCTTTGTCATGTTTCCAATTGTCCTCTGCGAGTTGGAGAGCGACCATCTGTAGCAGAGAACCTGTTATATTCATTTAGGTTTCCCATGCATTTTAAACCATGCTTCTATCTCTATGCCTGTGTTCAGACATGAAGTTTATTGCATTAATTTTACTCATTACAGTGTTAGAGCTTCTGTACCAATTTCTTACTCGCCTTTTACACTGCAGTGCCTTGTTGTGTTATGAAACTGTGGCTTTTGGATCAGTATACTGCAATGTCACACTAAATTTTAAATGGTGGGAAAGACCCATATACTGATACCACTCCCAATTTCTCCAGTGCAAAACTCCAGTGATTTTGCAATGGTTGCAAATGGATTTTTTTTTTCCTGGAAACAAATAGCACAGAAATGAGTGCTAAATTTCTGCTATATTACACTAGATTTGCAGAGGTGGCTTTTATGTTGTGTGGAAGATCGCAGAAAATGTGGTCGCAGAAAGATCGCAGAAAATGATCGTGTAAGAGAATGAAGTGAAGATGCAGTAAAATGCCATTTGAAGGCAACTTATGTGATTAATATCACGTGATAGAACAAATACCTTAATTGAACTACTGTGATGGAGAAGTAGTAGTCCTGTCAGTTTATTGGACTATATGAGTAATAATAATAATAATAATAATATCCCACCCTTCCTTCTGAAGGAGCCCGGGGTGGTGTTTTATAGATTAAAACCTGCACCTTAATTTGTCTGAAAAAGCTCAAGAAATAGGGAGGTTGTTTGATCTGCTTGACAGATGACAATCCTTTATTAGTCTTCTGTTGGAATAGCTGTCTGGTCCAAGTCCAGTGTAAAGATAAAGGAGGGCAGGGACTTTGAATTTGCCCACTCACAGTTTGCAGGTAAACCATAGACTGAGCATATATTAAAATGAATCTATTATTGCAACGCGGGTGGCGCTGTGGGTTAAACCACAGATCCTAGGACTTGCTGATCAGAAGGTCGGCAGTTCGAATCCCCACGACGGAGTGAGCTCCCGTTGCTCGGTCCCTGCTCCTGCCAACCTAGTAGTTCGAAAGCACATCAAAGTGCAAGTAGATACTCTATTTTCTTTCTTTCGTACTCTATTTTCTCTAAAATAGAGTAAGAAAGATCCCAGGAGACTGCCTGGTAATCTTCAAATCGACAGAGTTGAAAAATAAGATTCTAAGAGAAAGTTTCCAGAAGAAACTGGTGATAGATGGAAGACCAATCATCATTTTCAAAGAAATTCCAATTAGACTCCTTCGCAAGAGAGAGGGCTACAAACAACTAGTAAATACCCTAAGGAAGAATGGCATTCAACATAGATGGGAGTTCCCAGAAGGGATCTCCTTTTTTTATAAAGAAAAAAGATTTAAAATCACTGAAGGTCAGGAAATCAGGAAGTTTCTACGAAGATATGAGAAAGAACTTGGTGGGACGGGGGAGGTGCATGGGAGCGGGGGTGGGGAGGGGGACGGGGGAGACGGCATGGGTTTGGGGGGGGACTCGGAGGGGGAGGGGGGAGAGGGGGAGGAGGGAGAGGAAGGTGAAGAAACAGAAAGTAAAACTACTCGAATCTAAACTAACCGAAACTTAAATCCGTAAACTACTGTTTTATAAGTAAGTAAATAAGAATGAATTTAAAAATTCTAACATGGAATGTTAACGGTGTGAACGATAAAGCGAAAAGGAATAAAGTTGTAAATGTTTTGAAAAAGAAAAAATTGGACATAATCTGTATACAAGAGACTCATGTAGCCAAAAAGCATAATCGTGTATTAATAAATAGGAAGTTAGGAATGGAATTTATAAGCTCCACGGCAGAGAAAAAAAAAGGAGTAGTAACATATGTTAAAGAAAAATGGGAACCTAAATTGATCTATAAAGACGAAGAAGGAAGGATATTGGGGGTACAAATCAGCTTCCAGGGGGGAAAAATTAATGTGGTAAACATATACGCCCCAAATTCAAACAAACCAGAGTTTTTTAAGAAACTAGAACAAGTTTTAATAGAATTAGAAAACAACAGGACGATACTACTTGGAGATTTTAATGCTGTGCCAATTCCAGAAATTGACAGACTAACAGAAAAGGGGAAAAAGAACCAAGGGAAGCTGCCAAAGTCCTTCCAAGACTTGGAAGAAAATATGGACTTAATAGACATCTGGAGACATAAACATCCAATAGAAAAACAGTTTACCTTCTTCTCAGAAGTACATAAGAGCTGGGGCAGAATAGACCAAATTTGGACGTCGAGAGAACTCTCTTTAAGAGCCACGAAATGTGAAATTCACCCGAGAACTCTTTCAGACCACAACTCAATAACACTGGAATTAAAAAGTGAACTACAAGGAGGTTTTAGATGGAGACTAAATGAACAACTTTTAGAGGATGAGGAAGTTATCGGAAAAGCTAAAGTTACTTTAAAGGATTACTTCGAACTGAATCTTAACACAGGAGTTAGCTCAGAAATAACCTGGGACGCCAGCAAGGCGGTGCTGAGAGGCTTCTTCATTCAGCAGAACAGTTACAAAAAGAAACTAAGGCAACAAAAGAAAGAAGAGATCCTCAGTCAGATAAGGCAGTCAGAGAAAAAACTGACAGAGAACCCAAAAGACACACAAAGCATACAAGTAATTAAAATATTACAGACACAATATTCGATGTTAATGAACCAAGAAATTGAATGGAAAATCAGGTTAATGAGGCAAAGATATTTTGAATCAGCCAATAAAACTGGAAAATTATTAGCATGGCAACTGAGGAAAAGACAAAAGCAAAGTGTGATAAACAAAATAAAAGTAGAAGAAGAAACAATAGAAGACCCAAAAAAGATACAAAAAATCTTTCTGGAGTTCTATGAAGGGCTATATAAAAAAGGAGAGGAGGATACAACCCTAACAGAAAAGTACTTAGAGAACTGTAAAGGGAGGATGTTAACGGCCGAAGAGAAAATACAACTAAACAAACCCATAAATATAGAGGAGATTCAGAATGCAATCAAAAGAATGAAATTGGGGAAGACTCCAGGTCCGGATGGCTTATCGGCAAAATACTATAAAGTCCTAGGAAACCAACTTGCGCCAGCCCTCTGTGAGGTTATGAATAACATTTTAAAGGATGGAAAAATACCGGAGTCATGGCGGGAGGCATTCATAACCTTAATTCCAAAATCGGACACCGACAAATTAAACATCAAAAATTACAGGCCAATATCTCTACTAAATAATGATTATAAAATATTTGCTGACATAATGGCAAACAGATTGAAACAACATCTAACGGATTTAATCCATAAGGACCAGGCCGGGTTTTTGCCGAACAGGTTTCTGAAAGACAATGTTAGACATGTCATAAATGTAATTGAGTATCTGGAGGTCAATAACAATGTACCGGCAGTATTGATGTTTGTGGACGCTGAAAAGGCGTTCGACAATGTATCATGGATGTTTATGATAAAATGTTTGGAGAAGGCGGGGATAGAGGGCGATTTTCTGAAAGGAATACAGGCTATATACTCAACTCAATCGGCCAAACTGGTAATAAATAATAACCTGACAAACCAATTCAAGATAGAAAAGGGAACAAGACAGGGTTGCCCTCTCTCCCCGCTTCTATTCATTATGGTTCTAGAAATATTGGCGAATAAAATTAGAACCTCGTCTGAGATACGAGGAATTAGAATAGGATTGAAGGAATTTAAGCTAAAGGCCTACGCAGATGACTTGATATTATCCTTGGAAGAACCTCGAGAGAGTATTGGCAAAGCATTAGAGATCCTGGAAGAATACGGCAAGCTATCCGGCTTTAAACTAAACAAATTGAAGACAAAAATGCTGACAAAAAATTTGAAAAGTGAAGAAAAAGAAGAACTAGAAAGAAAATACGGAATAAAAATTGCAAAAAAAATAAAATATTTAGGAATCTGGCTCACATCAAAAAATATAAACTTAATTGAAGATAACTACTTGGTAGTTTGGAAAGAGATCAAAAGAGATTTCGATGTCTGGAATAGAGTCAATTTATCGTGGCTGGGTAGGATGGAGGCGATAAAGATGGTCGTACTTCCTAAGATGTTGTTCCTTTTCCAAAACATTCCAATAATTAGGGGGTCTAAATTGTTTAAAGATTGGCAACGGACTCTCTCCAGATTTATCTGGCAGGGTAGAAGACCAAGGATTAGATTTAAAATTCTTACGGACCGAAAGGAAAGAGGGGGCTTCGCTGTTCCAAATTTAAAGTTGTATCATGAGGCTGCATGTTTATGCTGGGTCAAAGAGTGGATCACTCTAGAAAATAGTGACCTACTGGACCTGGAAGGGGCGGATAATAGATATGGCTGGCATGCCTATCTATGGCAGAGCAAAGGGAAAGTGCATAGGGGATTTTTGAGTCACATCATTAGAGGCCCCTTGTATGAAGCCTGGGAAAGGAACAAAAAACTACTGGAATGGCGAACCCCCTGGTGGCTGTCCCCATTTAATATTATAACAACTAAAAACATAAATACGGGAGTAAAGAATTTAACATATGAGGACCTATTGGTAAGATCGGAAGACACGTGGAAACTAAGACCGTACGAGGAGCTGAAGGGAAAATTGACAGTTTGGTTACAGTACTATCAAATCAATGCCATATGGGCGGAAGATAAAAAAATTGGAATGAATGAAAAAAAATCGAAATTTCAGATTGAAATAATTGAAGGTAACTCTAAATTATTATCTAAAATGTACAACATATTATTGGAGTGGGACACAAAGGATGAGGAGATCAAAGAAGTCATGGTCAAATGGGCGATAGATCTAGGACATAGCATAGCCTATGAGCAGTGGTCAAAACTGTGGGAGAAGGGAATAAAATTTACGGCGTGCGCTGCAATCAGGGAGAACATAGAAAAGATGATTCACAGATGGTATTTAACACCAGAAAAATTGAATAGGATATACAAGATTGGTAGCGGGGTCTGCTGGAGGTGTAAAGTAAAGGAGGGTAATTTTATGCATATGTGGTGGGCCTGCGAGGATATTAAAAAATTCTGGGATACTATATACAACGAGTTAAAAAAAATATTAAAATACACATTTCCAAAAAGACCAGAGGCCTTTCTATTAGGCATCATAGGAGAGGAGATTAAGAAAGAAGACGTAGTTTTGTTCCAGTACTCAACAGCAGCGGCCAGACTGCTAATTGCTCAAAAATGGAAAAGCACGAGCACCCCAACGATGATGGAATGGCAAAATAAACTATATGACTTCTTTGAATTGGCAAATATGACGCAGAAAATCAGAAACCAAAAGAATACAAAGTTAAGGGATGATTGGGCTAAATTTATGGTATATATAGAAAGAAATTATGAAAACATACCAACTATAGTTGGTTTATTATAAAACTTTCGATGTTTCAAGTTACTAAACAACAACAGCTGTAAAAATAGAATCTTGCAAAAATTAGGAATCCGGAATCAAGAGGGATGGAAGTCGAATTGTATGTTGTCTTGTTTTTTCTCTACTTTTTTTTTCTCTTTTTTACTTTTTCTTTTTTCTTTTTTTCTACATCTTTTCACTTTTGTTATGTGTATGCATCAAACGAAACTTAATAAAAAAATTAAAAAAAAAAGTGCAAGTAGATAAATAGGTACCTCTCTGGCGGGAAGGTAAACAGTGTTTTCGTGCACTGCTCTGGTTCACCTGAAGTGGCTTAGTCATGCTGGCCACGTGACCCGGAAGCTGTACGCTGGCTCCCTCGGCCAATAAAGCAAGATGAGCGCCACAACCCCAGAGTCGGACACAACTGGACCTAATGGTCAGGGTTCCCTTTACCTTTACCTTATTATTGCAACAGCAACAAAATGTTCTGACTAGCAGTACAGAAGGTAGACCAAACTCGATTTTGGGGAGATATTATCTGAATTAGGAGCATTGTGTGTGCACATAAGTTGACTATTAGATGGACTGAATGAAAAAAATGTGGTCCTAAATTAAGATCTGATCTTCTATCGCCCCATGTCATCTCAACCCTTCCAAAGACTTCTGGCAGCTTATAATGATCTATAGCAAGTGATGCAGCCTTTTAGAATTCTGTAATATAGTCCTGAGATGGCATCATTTAGTACAGTGGATTGTATTGCTGGTTCAGTGGCTGCAGCAATTGCATCTTGTTTTCATACATGGCACAACTTGACATATTTTAGTCCAAAGGCCAGTGCCTATCCATTGGAGATGGTGGTAAAGAATAATGTTGCTTGGAGGTTCCTGTATGAGTAGAAAAGAAAGTGACATTATTGAACTCAGGCACTCCTCTAGATTGGTTTCAATAGGCTTCACCGCCACAATCTGGTCCTTAAATTAAATGCAGTATGACATTCAGTTCTCTTGCTGAATTTACAAACGGTTGACTCCAGGGGCTGAGGAGGTCAGAAAGACTACGAGCATAGAAAATCTACTAGGTAAAAAACGCATGGTGCAGACCATGATGAGATAAAGAGAGATTTTACTAGGCCAGCCCTACCATTAGACACAGTGAGTCAGCTCCTTCAGGCAACAGATACTGGGTGGCAGTCAGCTGCCAGTCTGGTTAGCTTCTGTAAGTGGATTGGAGGGGCGCCATCTTGCCCTTCATTTCAGGCAACAAAATGTCTCAGGGCAGCCATGAGAGAAGCACAAACGTCTACATATGTTAAATGATAATGTATGATACAAGTTTTGATACAAGCCTTTTACAAGTTACACTATGAGACAGTAGCATGGAGATTTTTGAAAACATTCCCCACCACCACCACCTTTGGTGTGTTATACAACAGAGACTTTGTCTAATGGTTTTCCAAATCTTGGGAAAGATAGTTGCTTTGTCAAGAGCTTCTTGCGCTACAAGTTCTGGTCACTGGTGTCTAGGTATGTCATATAACTTCTCCTAAAGTCTCACGGCTAAAAAAGGCCACATTTTTTGAAGCAACATAGAAAAGCGATTTACATAAAAAATATGTGCAAAAGCCCATGGAAAAATATCAGTAAGCTCATTGAAATTCTTGAACATTGCTTCTAAATTTCTTGACAATTTGCTGCATGATACTGTGGTAATCGATGGATGTTTTAGCTGACGACTTCTGTGCATCTTATCAAAACTCTTTTATCATTGCATGAAATTCCTCAGCAGTGCTGTTTCTTACAGCTTGACAGATTTTGGACTCAGCTATACAGCTGCAAATAAAATGTATTGAGTGTGTTTTTAGTGCAATATACAATGTGACACTAGATGGCAATGGTGAGCCTTATGGAAAATTCAATGTATTTTTTTAAAAAAAAAACACTTAAAAAAAAAGGCATTTTCAGAACTTTTTAAATGTGTGTGTAGATTCCACCCTTGTTTATCCATCTGGTTTTGGTTGCAGAGCTCTTGGTACTGGTTAGAAAACATTAAGAGAAACAGATGTTCTGTTTGGTGGCCGTTGAAAGGAAGGGTCTCGGTTGCTATGGTACTTTGCCATTTTCTTGAGTAGAATAAAATTGTAAACAAAACAGAATCAATACAACTGGCTCCATCATGTAATCACAGTTTATGGCCCAAAACATCATAGCCAACTAAGAAGACAAACCCCAGGTGATCACTCCTGCTGAACAAAATGTACAGACAAAAACCCTACACCTGCCATTGTTTTCTTTTAGTGAAGAAATCACACTACAACCTCAGGTACTTGAAGAATTAATCACAGAGAAACTCAAGTAAAGCTTTTGTTAATCTCAGAGAACAAGAAAGAATCAGTATGGTGTGGTGGGCTTTGAGCTGGAAGGGTTTGTTTCAAAGCCACAGAGCTTCCTGGGTAGCCTTGGGCCAGCAGCTATCTCTCAGTGCAACCTATTGAGGTTATTAATATTGCACTTTTGAAAGCAATAGGATGAATAAAAACTGACTCCTATTGAAATAAAAATTGTCCACTCCAAAAAAATAAGGTACTAAAGCTTTACTAACAGAACCTGCTTCCAAACAAATATAAAACAAATTAAGTTACATCCAGATAGTTGCATAATATCATGTGCTGGTGCCAGTACAATATCTTAGACACCATTAGCCTGAGGATGTGTTCTCGTGGAGAGAGAGATCAAGCAGACGTCCCTTCTTCTCTGGTATTTCAGAAAACAAAGACTACTAACACACCCAAAATGAAGACCTGTGATGGAATAGGTTGTGGGATCTAAGTTAAAACACCTCGTGAGAGCTACCTGAGATGCATTTTCAGCTAATCATTAAATTGCTAGGCTAAATAAAGCTCAGTGGAACTTTCCATATGATACTTTCAGAAGTATACATACAAACACATACAGAGTTATTTTCCATTTCAATGTACAATTAAACAATTATACTTAACACAACCTACCTCACAGGATGGTTGTAAATGAAAGTGTATAGAACAACCATGCTTTTCACTCTGGGTTCCACAGAAAATGGGCAGGATAAATCTGTTACACAACTCTCCCCCCCCCCGACACATTCTTGCTTGTATTGTCAGACATTGTCCACCTCAATCTTCTCTTGATCTGTTCCACACAATAGCTATGGTTTTCCCAGTAGTGATGAATGGAAGTGAGAGCTGGACCATAAAGAAGGCTGATCACCGAAGAATTGATGCTTTTGAATTATGGTGCTGGAGGAGACTCTTGAGAGTCCCATGGACTGCAAGAAGAACAAACCTATCCATTCTCAAGGAAATCAGCCCTGAGTGCTGAGTCCCTGAGTGAGCCCTGAGTGCTCACTGGAAGGACAGATCATGAAGCTGAGGCTCCAATACTTTCACCACCTCATGAGAAGAGAAAAGACCCTGATGTTGGGAAAGATTGAGGGCACAAGGAGAAGGGGACGACAGAGGACGAGATGGTTGGACAGTGTTCTCGAAGCTACCAACATGAGTTTGACCAAGCTGCGGGAAGCAGTGGAGGACAGAGGTGCCTGGCATGCTCTGGTCCATGGGGTCACGAAGAGTCGGACACGACTAAACGACTAAACAACAAAAGCCCTCTTGAGGCATTCAAGACTTCCACAATAAACAAGAGAGCAGGGCTGAGAGATCGCAATGTCGGCCCTGTATACCTGAAGGGGCATCTCTACCCACATCATTCAGCCCAGACACCAAAGTCCAGCCTCCGAACACCTTCTGGCGGTTCCCTCACTGTGAGATGTGAAAATACAGGGAACCAGGCAGAACGCCTTTTTGGTAGTTGCACCCACCCTGTGGAATGCCCTCCCAGCAGATGTCAAAGAGTTAAATAACTATATAATTTTTCGTAGACTTCTGAAGGCAGTCTTGTATCAGGAGCCTTTTACTGTTTAATGCTGTATTTTTGTTGGAAGCCACCCAGAGTGGCTGAGGGAACCTGGTCAGATGGGTGGGGTATAATAAAAATATTACTGTTATTATTTTCAATGTATAGGGAGTCTAGAAGAGTACAGTAGGCTCCCCATGGCAGAAATTCCCTTCCTAATACAGTGGTACCTCGGGTTACATACGCTTCAGGTTACATACGCTTCAGGTTACAGACTCCACTAACCCAGAAATAGTACCTCGGGTTAAGAACTTTGCTTCAGGATGAGAACAGAAATCGTGCTCCGGTGGCGCGGCGGCAGCAGGAGGCCCCATTAGCTAAAGTGGTGCTTCAGGTTAAGAACAGTTTCTGGTTAAGAACGGACCTCCGAAACGAATTAAGTACTTGACCCGAGGTACCACTGTACACAAAAAGCAACAAAATGGGCAATGGAGTGGTGGATTCATCAGAATTTTCACACTACCCCCACCCTTGCATTATAGCAATTGTGAGAGGAGCAATAACTGAAGAGGGCTAGTAATGATAAATTATTTGGTTTGCCTGAGATGCAACATTCCAACAAATCATTCCCAGTCCAACAAAAAGTGACAAGCTTGAATGCTTCTCATTCCTGTTCCCTTCTCTGTCGCATGCTGCGCTACAAAGGAAAATGGTTGGGAGTTCAACAAAGACATTTTAACCAGAAAACTGTGGTTTCACTGCAAGCTCACTCTAGAATCTTGACCCAAGTCTCAGAATGTACATGCCCAGTTTTAAAACAGAGCTTTTTAGTTCTATATTTAGTGTGCGAAAAGTGATCTTCAAATTTTGGTGATGAGGGTTGACAGAAAACTGGTTTTGGAAACCCCTATAATGTTTCTGCCTTATAAAACCATCACATAGAACTTGTAGATTGGCATAGCACTTACATATTTTTGAGACCTTTATTGTAGAAAGAAAGAATAGATGCTTCCTCTTTTTTCTTTTTTTCTTTTAAAATATATTTTCAGGAAGAATTCTCAGATTTTCTAGAATAGAAATTTCAGTTGTCAATATTTTCTGGATATTGACTTTCTGTAAAATTCCATTGTAGCTCTGTTAATCTTTTCTCTTTTTTTGATCTGAGGAGCCAGACGTTTCTTCCAGATTTGAGCACAAAAGGGAGTTAGTAGTGTCTGATGCCAATGATAAACATTCAGAGAGTAGCAACTGCCTACTCTCTCCCCCACCCCTCACTTTCTACAATACTATTAATGGGAACAGAAGCATTTGTCATAATTTTTTTCTCTGCCCCTTGGAATGTTCACAGGTGCTATTATCAGTTGTCAGCAAAATCAATTCAGAAAAAGCTTTTCTCGGAATGTTTTCAACATAGTCCAAACAGAGAATGTGTAAGTGGTTCTTGAAACAATTTGTACTGCCTTCCACAGAAGGAAAGGCTGCCAGATGGATTCCAAGCCATGTGGGCGGCCACTAGAATTGCTTAAAAGTTACAAACTGGAAAGCAAAAATCAACCATTCCCCATCCATATCCTTCAAAGGCATGGATGAGAGGGTGTGTGTGTGTGTGTGTGTGTAGAGATATATAGATTGATAGATGTAGATATATGGATATAGATATAATGTATATTTTGCTCTAGGAGGCATAGTGTGGTCAGAATAGAATGAGCTTTGGTCAGTTCCAGTTGTTGTTGTTTAGTCGTTTAGTCGTGTCCGACTCTTCGTGACCCCATGGACCAGAGCACGCCAGGCACTTCTGGCTTCTACTGCCTCCTGCAGCTTGGTCAAACTCATGTTGGTAGCTTCGAGAACACTGTCCAACCATCTCGTCCTCTGTCGTCCCCTTCTCCTTGTGCCCTCAATCTTTCCCAACATCAGGGTCTTTTCCAGGGAGTCTTCTCTTCTCATGAGGTGGTGAAAGTATTGGAGCCTCAGCTTCACGATCTGTCCTTCCAGTGAACAACCAGGGCTGATTTCCTTGAGAATGGATAGGTTTGATCTTCTTGCAGTCCATGGGACTCTCAAGAGTCTCCTCCAGCACCATAATTCAAAAGCATAAATTCTTCGGTGATCAGCCTTCTTTATGGTCCAGCTCTCACTTCCATACATCACTACTGGGAAAACCATGGTCAGTTCCAGAGTTATTGCTAAATACATTACCTCTGGCAAATGAGCCACCATAGCCACTAGGGGGCCATGAAAATTTGTGTCCTGGGCATTTTAGACTCATCTAGCCATGTACTATCTGAAACCAAAGGGGCTCATTGGTTGCCAGATATGATTTCCACCTTCCCCCGGCTCTCCTACCGACACTATAGTGAACACTTCTCCACTTTACTGCCCTACAGAGGTTTTCCTGACCAGAGCTGATGAGAGTTGCGGCCCAAAACATCTGGAGGATGCCAGATTTGGGAAGGTTTAAGGCAGGCTTCCTCAACCTTGGCCCTGCAGATGTTTTGAGACTACAATTCCCATCATCCCTGATCACTGGTCCTGCTAGCTAGAGATCATGGGAGTTGTAGGCCAAAAACATCTGGAGAGCCGAGGTTGAGGAAGCCTGGTTTAAGGGCACAGCTGGTGGTCAGTCCTGATGACATCAGCAACCCTCAGCCATACAAAGGCATCCATTCACTCACCAACAATGCACTTGGGCATTGCTGGCGGCAGAATCACTACAGCTTCCTCCTGGAGATAAAAATAAGGTTCCTCCTTTCACCCCTCTATCAACACATCATGACCACACATGTTTTTGCCTTGCCGACAACGTCGTTGTCTTCTACTGTTTAACTTACTTTCCCAGTTTATTTTTACTTTCTTTCCTAGTCAAGACTTGGAGACTCCCAGTCAAGACCCCTGACCTGAATTAATCTTTTCCTCTTTTGACTCGAATCCTTGGACTGGATTTGTTTTCTGCATAATAATAGCATTCCCAGCTCTTGAATTGCTGCGCTCTCAGTTTTTGATATAAAATGTTCTCTTTTTTGCCTATATACTATTGCAGGGATGCCCAAACGGTTGATCGGGATTGACAGCTGTCCCTCCCCCCTCCATGGGTAGATCATGGCCAGTATTTTTATACTGGGAGTAGATTGCAGTCTCTTGGGAGTTGTACGTGTACTATTGCAGGTGTGCCATGAAAGTCTATGACTTACGGCACAAAATATATTTGCTTCAACAGACAAATATGACTACCCTCTGTAATCTAAATTAAGCAAAGCTACTAATTGTATTGTTATTATTATTATTAACTATTATTATAAAATTGCATAAATAACTATTTTTCAAATGAAAAACATTCTGCAATAAATTTGAAAGTCTCATTCCTTGAAGTGACATAGCCGATCCACAGGAATATATTGCTGGACAATGTAGAACAAAAGCATTTATATCTTTTTAAAGGCATGTCTCATAAGAACATAAAAAGTGTCCTTCTAGAACACATCAAAGGCACATCTAGCTCATCATCATGTTCTCACATTGACCAACCTGATATCTGTGCAGGACCGGAGTGGAACAGCACTTTCCTTACTTGTGGTTCCCTGTGGGAAGCAACCCAGAACCTAGGATTTAAATATAAATGTGTTTTGAGCACCAATATTGAGTGGCTTTGGGTTGGCTTAAAATTGAAGAAAAATATGTCTGTCTATTTGTAAAATCAGTTCAAAACAACTCAGATGAAGCTGGAACAATGACAGCAGGAAAATAAATGAAGATGTTTTTGAACAAAGATGGAAGGCATGAATCTCGGCGATATTTTTAAGCACCACACCTGCATATTTAACATAGAAAAATACCTAATTGCATGTCTGCCTTAACTTTGAGGTATTTGCATATATAAGTACAGTAATTATGCCTTATTTGAAAGTACCATTCTTTTAAGCTTTGGCTTATGGGCTCCTTGAGAAGAGCTTTATGAGAAGTAGCTGGAGCAGAAGGCTGTTTTCAACAGAGCTCCTGACTCAAGGCATCAATATCAGCCTGAGCCTATGCATGTTTACTTTGAAGTAAGTCCAGCTGGTGCTTTCGCCCATGTGTGCATACCCAGCTTTGCACTCCAGTGGAAATACTGTATAATAGAAACCATGCTCAATTGGATATAAATCCCATGAGATTCATGGGATTAGCTCTCTACTCAAGCCTTCTAGCAACAGAATGACAGCTCCCCACATTAAATGGGGGGCGCCCTTTGTGTGGTCGCGCGCAGCCCCCTGGACCCTATGCGGCACCATTAGCACAGGCTTGGCTTCGCCTTCCCCAGGTGGGATACCTGGAGGTCTCCGCCTGCCTCAGCCAGTTGCCCAGTCCCGCCTGAGGAGGCGTTGCCAAGGTGATCAGGCCAAGTAGGGGGAGGGACCACCCGGCCCACACAATAGGGGGAGGATCTTACCTGGGAATCGTCAGTTGGCTCCAGAGCTTCTCCCACCCTAGCCACCCTCAGCTAAGACTTCTTTTGCAGGTTATCCTTTTCTCCACAGGTACGTGGGCGCTGCTACGTCAAGGTTGCTGTTGAAGGGCCAGAAAGGAATTCCCCTGCATTGGCAGGTTTGCCTTTCCTGTAGCAAAATGTCACAACTTTGGCAGTATCAGGCCTTGGGCGGAATCCTTTAGTCTATCTTTCCTAAATGGGGTGGACGTGTAGTAGTGACCCATGGCCCCCTACTCTTTGCGGTGGCGATACCAGGGTTCCCTGTTAAAGGGGTTGTTTTGAGGGGAGGCTTTGGCTGTATGCCTAGAGGTTGTCATTGCTCTCCCCTGCGATGGCGGCGTAACGGGGACGGGCTCTCTCTGCTTAAACATATGTTCTCCAGAGCCAGCCCATCCCCCCCACACATTCTGGATAACCCTGATGTTCCCCAGATCCCTGGTGGGGGACTAGGAGGGATAAACGCCCAATGCCTGAGCCAAGGTCTACCCACATCTGAAACATAATAATGTTGTGGCCAATTTTAATCCCATAGCACGTTGTCCTGAGTCGTTATTCCACACAGGGGCCGCCCAGGGTTTGGGGGACTCCGCCTGTCCACACAAAAGAGAATTTTGGTAGCTGCAACATTCCTCACAGCTGCATAACAAGATGAACCTGCTGAAATTACCTCTTCTACACAACTATTAAAAGAATTCAAGACCTCTCTCATTTCCTTCTGTCTAATTGTGTTAGGCATTTCTCCCATTTGTTTATGTCTTGTAATAATAATAATAATAATAATTTTTAAAAATAATTTTATTATTTTTACCCCGCCCATCTGGCTGGGTAGACACAGCCACTCTCCATGGCTTCCAACAAATACAAAAGCTTAATAAAACATAAAGCATCAAAAACTTCCAGATACAGGGCTGCCTTCAGGTGTCTTCTAAAAGTTGTATAGTTAGTTATCTCCTTGACATCTGATGGGAGGACGTTCCACAGGGTGGGTGTAACTACCGAGAAGGCCCCTTGCCTGGTCCCCTGTAACCGTAGTGAGGTAACTGCCAGAAGGCCCTTGGAGCTAGATTATGGAAACTGTAGTTCCATGAAAGGGAAGACAATAAAAATGGTTCATTTGCAGTGCAAGCAGGGTCTGAAACACAATTGTGTGAAATCATAGCCTCCAACTGGCCTCTGTTCTCAGAGACAATCCCTGTTTTCTGCTTCTGATAAATCACTGTCTTCGTGGGGTGCCTTGGTTTAAATTTTGTTTTGCTAGTTGCCAGGTTTGCTATTGTTTGGAGTTCATTCCTCTCCCCTAGGCCTGTACAAGCTAAATCCCTGAGTTGAGGCATGGGGTTGATGGAAATGCATCTTGATTCTAATGGCCATACATGTGAATGTACATGAAAAGCAGAATACAGTGTTGTGCATAAGCTAGTAAGGCTTGGCTTGTTGATAATGGGCCATAGGGCAGTCTGTTTTCCTAGCGTAGTGGATATTGAGCCAAAAAAGCAAACCATTTCATAGCTACTGTATTACGAACAGGCTATTGCAGTATGTATGAACGGATGCAACAATGTACAGTGGTGCCTCAGGTTAAGAACTTAATTCATTTTGGAGGTCCGTTCTTAACCTGAGGTAGCACTTTAGCTAATGGGGCCTCTTGCTGCCACCACCTCCGCACGATTTCTGTTCTCATCCTGAAGCAAAGTTCTAACCCGAGGTACTATTTCTGGGTTAGCGGAGTCTGTAACCTGAAGTGTCTGTAACCTGAAGCGTCTGTAACCCGAGTTACCACTGTACAGGCTTGAGTGGATCTTTCAGTAATGGGCAATGAGGAGTAAGGAGAGCCAGCATGGTGTACTGGTTAAGAGCAGTGGACTTGTAATCTGGTGAACCAGGTTGGCTTCCCCGCTCCTCCACATGCAGCTGCTGGGTGACCTTGGGCTAGTCACACTTCTCTGAAGTTTCTCAGCCTCACTCACCTCACAGAGTGTTTGTTGTGGGGGAGGAAGGGAAAGGAGATTGTTAGCCGCTTTGAGACTCCTTAAGGGGAGTGCAAGGTGGGATATCAAGTCCAAACTCCTCCTCCTCCTCCTCCTCCTCCTCCTCCTCTTCTTCTTCTTCTTCTTCCCCGGGGCACTCAATCAGTGTTCCTTGACATGCATATATGGGTATTATAAAATACCCTTATTTATAACTGTGAAATGCTGGAGGATCTGTAAATCAAGATGTTCAGAGCCATATTAATAGTTTCATATTAATCTGTCCAGCTAAACAATTTTAAAATGTAATCTTAAATACAAACCAGTTGGACATATTTCAACTTGACTTAGATCAACTTATTTCATGCAAAGTAAACCTTAAGTTTGTCAGCATCTGTGGCAAAGGTTTTGATAAACCTTTATATATGTGTTGAATTTTGAATTTAGAAACAGACAGGTCTTCTTCTTCTTGCAATAGTACTTTGGCCTGAACAAATGCTACTGGCACAGATTTTCTTTGTCAGTGGACCAATTTTCCATTGTTACAATGAGCTCTTAAAGTCCTTGTTTATGTACTGCAAATCATAGGGGGATAAGTGGTGATAGCAGGCATTGATGAGCACTTAATTGTGACAAGTTCTTTAAAAATCTGTGTTTTTTTGGTATGTGTTGTTGGACGCCTTGCTGAATGTTCAGCTAAGCATGGGGAAGGGAGCACAGACTTTTATTACAACTTCATTAAGCGCTTGGAAGATTGCACTTTGGAGAACGCTATCTATAAGCATGTGCAATTGCGCAAGTAATTGCATCTACACTCTTGGAATAAGCTGTCTAGAAAACTAGCTTTCTCAGAATACATGCATTGAAATCATCATCAAGGAACTGCTTGGTAGCAAAGGGCGATGTGCAGTTCTATATTTCGTGAGCATATAGATCTTAAATGCATCTGAGGTGATAACAGCTTAGTTTTTCATGAATATTTACAGCAGTGTCAAAAAAAAATCATGATTTTTTGGGGTAGCCCTGTTCATCTATTTCATGGCTCTTGCTTATTTTTACTTCCAATTTGCTTCACTTGTTCTCCATGGATAATCAGATAGTCAAATCTAATTGGTTAGACCAAGGGTATCCAACATGGTGCCATCCAGATGTTATTGAACTCTAACTCCCATCAGTCAGTAGTCAGGAGTGATGGGAGTTGCTATTACCAATATCTGGAAGACACTACATCAGATAATTCATAATAGGATCCCTGATTGGCCAGGCCGCCCATGTTTCAGCATTGCTGTCAAAGTTAGCCACAAATGCCTTCAGTGATGTCACAATCTAGCCAAGCCATTTTGCGGCCTGAGAAGTTGGTGCCCCCTCCATTCCATGCACAAAGGCTGACTGGGCAGGCTGCTGAATCTTACTTCAGTACTGACAAAGGACAGCATCTTCCAGGTAACTGAGGGCTGCAGGCAAGTTTATGGGGAGCATGATATGACTGGGGAACACATAACTTTGATTTCCAGCAGTGGAGAATGACCAGGCTGCTCATGAGGAACAGCTAGGGGGCTGCCATTGCTACCGTCTGTATCTGCCACCAGAGGTGATTGCTTCACTCTGTCTAATGGTAGGGCAGATCTGTAGGGAATACTGGCTAGCTAGATGGACAAATGGAACAATCAGTTGCTTCCTATGTGGATTCCATTATTTTTCCAACATCACCAACTGGATAAATGGGTCTATTTTTATTTTTATTGTAACTGCTGGTTGTTGTCTTTTCAAAAAAACTTTCAGTTGTTTTTAATTTTACATTGCCTTGAGACAATTGTGCAGGAGGTGATTTACAAATCCATTTAAACAAATCTCTCTCTTCCAGGAAAAAAACAACAACCCAGCCCTCCACTGTTGAAACTAAATTTTAAAAATTAATATCCGGCAGAACAGTTATTCAAATACTGTATCTTGCCACACAACCTAAATGGCTTTGGCAAGATATATGGGACAGAAGAGAATAAATTTAACCTGAATGTCAGGTTAATTTGCTAACCTATTATAAAATACATAGCTAAAATGGGCACTCAGAGTGATGCAGTATCTGTAAAGCAGTCAGGAACTGTTTCTTTACTACTAATAAAACATTGTAAGGTGTTATACTTCATTTTGGAAGGAAGATCGGGTTGCAGAAACAGTGTTATATATCCAGATTTGGTTTCTCAGTCTTCGTTCTTTTGAAAATGTCATTTAAATTAAATAAAGGAAAACATGGGCGTTCTGAGAGTTGAATAAACATGCTGTTCTTTCAGGCCTGTTGGGGACATAACCTCTTTTGTTTCGGGACATAACCTCTTTTGTTGACTCTGTAAAGACAGGGATATTGAGAATCTGGCAGAACAGTTCTGAACAGATCTAATAGCAGAGCAGCCCCTACTGTGAGTCTACGTGCCCTGACACAATCTAGTACCTAGGCAGGAGTTAGCACATACACCCTAACGTCATATTTATGGCAGATCCATTCCTTGACCCATACCAATTCTCTCAATTCTCTGGGCTAATCACGGACCAAATCCACCCTAGGACTTACATTTGAACATCCATCCAAAACTTTTGCATCTTTACTCATAAGTAATGAGTTCAGTTGAACTTTTCTGTGCATAAGAGTAGAGCATGAGTAGACAAACTAAGGCCTGGGGGGCCAGATCTGGCCCAATCACCTTCTAAATCCGACCCACGGACGGTCCGGGAATCAGCGTGTTTTTACATGAGTAGAATGTGTGCTTTTATTTAAAATGCATCTCTGGGTTATTTGTGGGGCATAGGAATTTGTTCATTTTTATTTTTATTTTCCAAAATATAGTCCCGCCCCCCCCCCAAGGTCTGAGGGACAGTGGACTGGCCCCCTGCTGAAAAAGTTTGCTGATCCCTGAGAGCCTTGCAGCTACAGAAACAATCCTGTCAAACCCTTTCAAAAGTCAGTGTAGAGGTTAGGGTGTCAGGAGACCAGAGTTTTAAGGCATAAATTTACTATTTCACACTGAGAGCCAGTGTGGTGTAGTGGTTAAGAGCAGTGGACTCGTAATCTGGTGAGCCGGGTTTGAGTCTCCCCTCCTCCACGTGCAACCAGTCACACTTCTTCGAAATCTCTCAGCCCCACTCAGCCCACAGAGTGTTTGTTGTGGGGGAGGAAGGGAAAGGAGAAGGTTAGCCGCTTTGAGACTCCTTAAAGGGAGTGAAAGGCGGGATATCAAATCCAAACTACTACTACTACTCCTCCTCCTCCTCCTCCTCCTCCTCCTCCTCTTCTTCTTCTTCTTCTTCTTCTTCTTCTTCTTCTTCTTCTTCTTCTTCTTCTTCTTCTATTCAGGCATCATCCAGGTCAGTATAACCTACCTCACAGGGTTGTGGTGGGGATGAACACCTTCAGATCTCCTTAAGGTCCTCAGTAGAATGACATCATGTGGATCTTGCTGTTTTTACAGATGTTGATTTCAGTGAAGAAGTTAGGCCTGAGCTCCAGTCCCAATGGAACGGAAAAGTGCTTGCTTTTAGCTGGATCATGTCCTGAATGTGCTTAGGCCTGAGTCTTTCATTACTTTGCCAATAAAACAGGAGGCCAGTTTCCTTTGCTGACACCTCCAAATCCTCCTGGGATAAAAGGGGGAAAATAACAATTCCACACTTGCAGCACAAGCTGCTTCAGGCATTTAAAACTTTCTTTCATTTTGCCAAACTGATTTTGAGCAGAATGGAAGAATCCTGCTGGGCCTTAAGGCTTCACTAAAGCTGGAACAGGTGAATGTGCATTTTTCCCCAATCAAAGAAACACTTAAAAATGCCTCTCTCCCTTGAGCACTAGAGGTGACATTTGTTTGAAGCTGAATTTTATATCTTTGTGCCTTGTCTGGGCAATGAAGTCTCTCTCACTCATTATAAAAACTATAACTCACTACAGGTAAACCTAGCTCCATGTAACTGACATAAATACATATTCTTTATGTGTTGACATTTGCCTCGGTCTCTCCTACTCCCAATTCTCTGTTGTTACAGTCAAATTTAGGACTGTAAACCCCTTGGGGCACAGACCTGCTGTGCACTTTTGATTTCTTCATTTCCTCCTCTAAATCTATTTTGAGTTTGCAGAACAACATGTTGTTGTTGTTTAGTCGTGTCCGACTCTTCGTGACCCCATGGACCAGAACACGCCAGGCACTCCTGTCTTCCACTGCCTCTCGCAGCTTGGTCAAACTCATGCTGGTAGCTTTGAGAACACTGTCCAACCATCTTGTCCTCTGTCGTCCCCTTCTCCTTGTGCCCTCCATCTTTCCCAACATCAGGGTCTTTTCGAGGGAGTCTTCTCTTCTCATGAGGTAGCCAAAGTATTGGAGCCTCAGCTTCAGGATCTGTCCTTCCAGTGAGCTCTCAGGGCTGATTTCCTTAAGAATGGATAGGTTTGATCTTCTTGCAGTCCATGGGACTCTCAAGAGTTTCCTCCAGCACCAGAATTCAAAAGCATCAATTCTTCGGCGATGTGGAAAACAGTTCCTTTGGAATTAAGTGTAGTGTAGTGGTTAGAGCACGGTGTAGTTATTAGGGTGAGGGCAGAACAGGTCAAACTCCATGGACAAAGACAACAGGCAGAACAACATATATATCAGTCAATCATGTATTCCAGTACACAGGGGAGGGTGATCTGTTAGGGAAAATAGGGCGCTGCCCACCAACATCCATCTGACCACCAACATTCCACACCTGTTCTGCCCTCACCCTAATAACTACACTGTGCTCTAACCACTAAAGGTAAAGGTAAAGGTACCCCTGCCAGTACGGGCCAGTCTTGACAGACTCTGGGGTTGTGCGCCCATCTCACTCAAGAGGCCGGTGGCCAGCGCTGTCCGCAGACACTTCCGGGTCACGTGGCCAGCGTGACAAAGCTGCATCTGGCGAGCCAGCACAGCGCACGGAACGCCGTTTACCTTCCCGCTGGTAAGCGGTCCCTATTTATCTACTTGCACCCGGGGGTGCTTTCGAACTGCTAGGTTGGCAGGCGCTGGGACCGAGCAGTGGGAGCGCACCCCGCTGCGGGGATTCGAACCGCCGACCTTTCGATCGGCAAGCCCTAGGCGCTGAGGCTTTTACCCACAGCGCCACCCGCGTCCCTACACTATACTTAATTCCCAAGGAACTCTTTTCCAAAGGCAAAAAGTTCTTATGATTCAGGACATTCTCCTAAGCCCAAACCTGCTTTCTTGCAACTCATTCGTTCTAGTTCCATCTCAGCCGAAGCAGCACTTAAGGGACAGTGTATAAGTGTTTGGACTACAGCTGAGCCTCTTGGGCTTACCGATCAGAAGTCTGGTGGTTCAAATCCCCACAACAAAGTGAGCTCCCATTGCTCTGTCCCAGCTCTTGCCTACCTAGCAGTTCGAAATCACACCAGTGCAAGTAGTTAAGTAGGTAGCACTGTGGCGGGAAGGTAAACAGCATTTCCATGTGCTCTGGTTTCTGTCACGGTGTCCCGTTGCACCAGAAGCGGTTGCACTCCCTCAGCCTGAAAGCGAGATGAGCGCCGCAGCCCTTTGACTAGACTTAACTGTCGAAGGGTCCTTTAGAGTTAGTAGATTGTAGGTTGAGTTCCCATGTCAAAAGCAGTATTTATCTGTACTGAATACAAACCAATGCTCATTTATTCCAAAAATTAAGAGGTACTTAATTGTCAGTACCTCTAAATGGTTTTCATGCATCAAACATACATTAAAACTGTCAATAAATTCTCATAGTGCAAAGCAGAGTGGAAGAGTACTTTAATATTGTAAGTTTTCAAGGAAGCCCTCAAGGTTTTGCAAGTATTCAAAGGCAACACTCACAAAACAGATCAATCATTTTGAGTCAAGCAGTGACATGTTTACCCATCCAGATTTGACCATTTATGAACTCGCTTTTTTATGCTAGCTGTTGTTGTTATGGTGGTTGGGCTTCAAATATATTGTTGAAACTTTCCAAACAATTGCAATATTAGATAAGCATTTATGTTAATATCCTTGATTATGTTTTAACCTTATTGCATTTTTAATGGCTGCTAACTCTTGTCAGAAGCACCGACATCACCACACCCCAGAGTGCTATTAGAGATAGTTATAGCTGTGGAGGCATTTGCATGTATTTATTTATTTTTTAAAAAACTAAACTCACAACCTACTTTCTCATTGTAACACTAAAGTATCTCAGCGCTGTATTATCTTCAGCACTTCCATTTGTACGGCTATGGCACATGGTTTAAACTACAGAATTTGCTCCCACAAGATGTAGTGATGGCTTTAAAATACAATTAGACAAATTCATTGCGGATAAAGCCATTAGTGGCTACAAATGATGTGGCTGCTAGCCATGACAGCTTGTCTTCTACCTCTATCATTGGAGGCAGTAGATGCTTTCTAGAAACTCCAGGACAGGCAAACTCGGCCCTCCAGATGTTTTGAGACTACAACTCCTACCATCCCTAGCTAACAGGACCAGTGGTCAGGGATGATAGCAGTTGTAGTCCCAAAACATCTGGAGGGCCGAGTTCGCCTATGCCTGCTCCAGGAGGAGAGAAAGCTGTTGCACTCAGATCCCACTTGCAAACTTCCCATGGTCAACTGGTTGGCTGCTGTGAGAACAGGATGCTGGACAGAGAAGCATTGACCTGGTCTAGCATGCTTTTCTTATGTTCTTATGAGCTTTTGCCGCCTAAGGCAAAGGACAAGTTGGTGTCTCCCTCCAATCCCATGCACAAAAACTGAGCAGGTTGGAAGTTAAAACTTACTCTGACACTGAGGGCAGGCCATGTGGTAGACACATCTCTTTCCACTCCCTGGCCCTCAGCATTTGCTGCCTGGGGCAGCTGCCTCACTCTATCTCATAGTAGGTCTGGCCCTGGTCCCTGCCATAGGGAGATCATGAGGGAAGTGATTAAAGTTTCATACCGTCCAACATTTCTCCAGTGAAAATAGGGACATCCTAAGGCAGAGCTTTCCATGTTGGCGACACACATTTTAGACATGCATCATTTTGCGACACAGTAATTCAGTTTTACGGGACGCGGGTGGTGCTGTGGGTTAAACCACAGAGCCTAGAACTTTCTGATCAGAAGGTCGGCGGTTCGAATCGCCGCGATGGGGTGAGCTTCCGTTGCTCGGTCCCTGCTCCTGCCAACCTAGCAGTTCGAAAGCACCTCAAAGTGCAAGTAGATAAATAGGTACCACTCCGGCAGGAAGGTAAACAGTGTTTCTGTGCGTTGCTCTGGTTCTCCAGAAGCGGCTTAGTCATGCTGGCCATATGACCCGGAAGCCGTACGCTGGCTCCCTCGGCCAGTAAAGCGAGATAAGCGCCGCAACCCCAGAGTCGGTCACGACTGGACATAATGGTCAGGGATCCCTTTACATTTAATTCAGTTTTACTAGCAAACTGGAGGTTAAACTAGCCCCTATCCAGCCCCCGGAGGAGTGCAGGGAGCATTTATGCAGCACGCCTACACACTGCAGGCAACACACTAACGTGTCGCAATGCACAGTTTGGAAAGCTCTGTCCTAAGGAAAAGCGGGACACTTCAGGATCAAGTCAAAAACTGGGATGCAGTGGAGAAAGGTGTGCAAATGCAGTCCGGGGTGGGCACACAAGGTGTGCCCCCAAGGGAGGTGGGGCACCAGGCATGGAGGGAGCCCGGTGTGGCTCCCCTCGCAAAGCACACCCAGGGCACACCCGGGAGCAGAACTGCGTCCAGGTTCAAAGAAGCTGCGCAGCTTCCTTGTGTGCCACAGCACAGGAGAGTGGCCAGCAGCATTGCTGCCACAGCCAGGCACGAGGAAGCTGCTTGGCATTTTCCTAGTGTGCCGCAGCCTCTCTCCATGCCCGGTCAGGCTTACCCAGGGGTGGAGCTGCCTGGGCCAGGCCAATGGAATAGAGAACAGCCACTGAATAATGACAGTTGCTTAAAGATAGTGCACACACATTAGGTTACTTTTGTTTGCCAACCTGGTGCCCTCCATGTGTGCTGGATGGGGCTGATGGGAGTTGTAGCCCAAAACATCTGGAAGGTTGGCAAAGCTGCATTAGGTCTTCAAAACCACAGGTGCAAATGAGGCAGAGGGACCATGTGAGTAGACAGCCGCAAAAATAGTTCCAGACACTCAGAGTTGCCTTAAGGCAAAGAGTCTCCAAGGCACCCTTAAGGAAATGAAGAAAACCCCTTCCCTGCATTCAGTGAAAGCTGTAATCTTGGATGAAGACCCTCAGGTCAGGCCCTTACTCTACCCCCAGATATCCCCAGGTAATGCTGTGAATTTAGAAAGCTGTTGACTACTTATTTATTTTTTGGCTGAATATAATTGTGTGCATCCGTGTGATGTTTCCCCTCCTCTTCCCAGTGAAAATGTCTGTCAAGAAGGAAGAGGCCTACTGCAGGTGTAAATAGAAAATTTATGAAGTGGGCCCAATGCATGGTACTTAAGGGATGGATTTAGTGTCATCTCAATTGTTGGAACACTGTTAAGTGCCTGTATCTATTTAGGACGAACAAAGGCAAGCGACAAAATTTGTTATGGCGCTCTGTTCCACAGCCCATTCTGGCCTGCAGAGGAGCAAATGGACAGCTGTCAGGAGTCTGCTGCAAATTGCTGAGGCTTGATTAAATGGCATCTTACCACCAGTCCTGTCTTGCTGTGCTGACTATTCAATCTCAATTCCTATTATCCTTTGCCACCTTGTTGTTTCATTGTTTTCTTTTCTCCTGCTTTCTTAAAAAAATAAAAATAAAATCTTATCTAGGCTGACAATTCCTCTGACTTTCCTTTTACAGGTCTCCATCAATTAACAAGAAAAGAAACATCATTTGAAAATTATCAAGGGAGGGAGAGAAACCAGGTTGCTTCTTATGTGTGGGACACAAGTAGGGATGTCAGAGAATTCTGACTAAATTGGAAATGAGAGGAAAAATCACTTATTCGGCCCTTGTCCGAAACAGAAATCGATCCACTGAATACAATTGTTGTTCCCTGCCGTTGCTGCTTTCAGTACGCAAATGATACATAATTGATTGCATCCCTCCTCTGGTCTGCACTGTATTTCTTTTGCATTGATAGGAATAGGGTGGAGGAATATAATAACAGTGTAATTTACATTATTATGCAAATTTATTAAGTTATGTGTTTTATCCACAGCCAGCAGTGGGATGTATAAGACAGTTTTGGGTGTAAGACAAACTGCAGTGGAACGGAAACAGTAATGAATACAGAGCAGAATGCAAAACCATAGACTCAAAACAATGCCTTCTTACACCTCTAGGTGCAGGGCTGTTGTGGAGTGGTTTTTGTTCTCTTCATTCTGAAGTGGCTGAGGGTTGTATGTGATTGTCCTTCATATGCACCTTTTCAGGTACACACGAATCAACTAAAGCTCAGGGGAGACATATTGAGGCACCTACACCATAGAGCTTTTTCAGTTCCAGAAGTGTGGGCAGTCAAGGAGGCTCTGGAGTGCTGGAGAAATGTATACTGGGGTGGAAGGAAAAAAAACATGCCCTTTTCTCTTCCACCTTGCAATAATAAGGTGAGCTTGGAACCCCACATTCCCTAAAATACCTAACAAATTCTCAAGTGCCCTGAGCACAAGGCAGAAAAATGGAGGCCTCTTTCACAAAGGAAGGAAAGCCCCCCTGAGAAACTGAGGGACAGTTTTTTGGCACAACGCTGTTCTTCAAACTCCTCTTGTGCCATGACTACTTTCTCAAACACACTTAGCAGAGTCCAACTAATTGCCACATGACCTCCGCAGCACTTCAGATGCCAGGAATAATTATGCATGATTATTCTGTAATGATGGGATGATAATTACTGCAGACTAAATGCTGACCTTTCATCTGCCAAGGCTAGTGTGTACAACCAGATACGTACCAACAGATTATTTCCCCATATAAACAGCAGACTTCTTGGGGCACGGAGGGTGCTGCCCTTTACCTCAAACACTTTAGAGTTGCAATTTTTACACAACAGCAACAACTGCATTTTTAAAAATGTAGCAGTAGAGAAACAACATTTGGAGGATGCAGCAGTCTTGTACGAAGAAATGTCTCCCCTTCTCTATGCTTATTCTCTTATTTGAATGACCTCAAGATTTAGTTTAATGGAAGAGGGAGAGCAAGCTTCTAATATTAGGAGGTGCATAGTAAACAGAACTTTGCCCTTTCAACACCCCTTGCCATATTAGTAGTCTGGAATATCTCACTCCCTCTGCTTCAGCCAACACTAAAAAAGGTAAAGGACCCCTGGGTGGTTAAGTCCAGTCAAAGGCGACTATGGGGTTGCGGCACACATCTTGCTTTCAGGCCGGGGGAGCCAGCGTTTGTCCACAGACAGCTTTCCAGGTCATTTGGCCTGCATGACTAAACCGTTTCTGGTGCAACGGGATACCGTGACAGAAGCCAGAGTGCACAGAAATGCTGTTTACCTTCCCACCACAGTGGTACCTATTTATCTACTTGCACTGGCGTGCTTTAAAACTGCTAGGCTGGCAGGAGCTGGGACAGAGCAACAGAAGTTCACTCTGTCATAGGGATTCAAACTGCCGACCTTCGAATCGGCAAGCCCAAGAGGCTCAGTGGAGACCACAGCGCCACCCGTTTCTTTATTACACTATATGAACTTGGCCTGCTGATTTCCCACAGGCATCTAGTTGGCCACTGTGAGAACATGATGCTGAACTAGGCGTGCCTTTGGTCTGATCCAGCAGGCTCTTCTTGTTTACAGTGAATTTCATTATTCAGCTTTTTATCCTTGCTGGCTTAGAGTGAACTGGTGCAAGTTTATATTGTTCCATATGAATTTACATAGTTGCTTTAGTAATATGCAATTATTAGAGACTTTAGCTGGAATCTTGAAACAGCTCAGGAGACAATAAACACTCTGGTTTACAAAATGCATCAACAACAGACCTTTGGCAAAACAGAGATATACCTCTTATGTCTAATTAATGTGACCTTTCTTTCCTCTCATCCAACATTTAATATTTTTTTCTTTCAAGTAGGGTTAGGAGACAAAATATTGTGATTTGGCTGAAGTTTCATTTAGAATAAATACACTGAGACTATAAGACGTGTCTCAAGGAACTTGTGCTTTTAGCTAAATGATAGAAATCTAGGTCTCTCTTCTTGTGTTTTTGTTTTTTTAAAAATGTATATATATATCCATGGCTAAATATATTTTATTTATTATATTTATTCTCTAAGGCAGTAGAATTCAAGGGATGCCTCCATGGGGGGTGGCTTGAAGAAGTGGCTGTGGTGGCTTCCGGGTTCCCCACAAAATCTCGCAAGATCCCCTCAAGATTACACAGAGGCATGCCTCATACAAACTTCTGAAGACCCCACCCCAATAAGTGAGACAAAGTATTTCTCTTACCAGGGGTATCAGGAAAGTCACATGAGGGCTCTTGATGCAATCTTGTGGGGCTCTTGCAAGATCTTGCTGGAACCTAGAAGCCTCAGCTGTGCCCCTCTGGTAAGCGACGTTTCAGCAAGGGCAGAAAGTGGAGGCAGGTGAAAAGAGAAGACTGAGAGGAAGTGTGATAGCCAATGTGGCGATCACACAGGGTCCCCAGATGCTTCACCGTCTATTGATCCCTGTGCCACCACTTTATTTCACGCTGCCACCACCCAGGCCCTACCTGGTACAATACTGAGTCCAGTCAGCGTTAAATTGGAACATAAACTTCTGTTTATTTATTGCAGTTTAACAAGCATGTGGTTTCATAAACGGTATCAGTCCATTACAATCATGGGGTGCCTATCCAGACCTATAACTTCCGCTACCTGCTCTCACTCACTAAACCACCTCTCAGATATTTAGTTGTCTTCCTAGCCCCTAACTGTTCCTGACTCAGCTTATTTCTCTACACTAACTCAACCTACCCACAGACTCTATCCCAATTTACTCCCACTCCACCCAACTCCCAACGAACTCCTCCCTTCACCCCTCCCAGAGCTGGTTTTATAGTCCCTCTGACTCCACCCCCCTCGGTTCTGATTGAGTAACCTGTTTAACTATTTCACCTCCAGCACTCTCATATGTTAACGTCACAGCCATCTCCAAATATCTCAAGGGCTGTCACATGGAAGATGGAGCAAGCTTGTTTTCGCCTGCTCCGGAGGGTAGGACTCAAACCAATGGGTCTAAGTTACAAGAAAGGAGACTCCGACTCAATATCAGGAAGAAGGCTTTTAAGCAGAGGTCAGATGACCATCTGCCATGGATGCTTTAGTTGAGATTCCTGCATTGCAGGGGGTTGAAATAGATAACTCTTGGGGTCCTTTCCACCTCTACAATTCTATGATTCTAAGTGACTTTAACATAGCATTGCCCTAGATAGGAACTTGAACACATATGTTTGTATTGTTTTTAAAGCTTATAGAAATTGTTTTGATTGTTTTTTTTAATTGATATTTTATTTTATTTTTACTGTGTACAGTGCTTTGATGACCTCAGGCCGTGATACAGTTTATAACTTTGTTTTCTACAGATATTGGCCGCTTTGGCCCACTGCCAGTATGCAGCACACAGCCACTTTACCCCACGAAAAAGGCAACCACTGCACAACTTTGGCTCAGATAGGGAGGACCCTTTTGAGTTTGCACCATTTTATCATTTTCTAAAAGCAGCTTCATTGCTCTTGATTTTCAGCTTGAAGGCAGGTCTAGGCAAGCAGTACCGGCATGGAAGCACTGCTTTTGAATTGCTATTGTGTACTGCACTGACCTTATGTGGTCTAGGATGAGTTTGTATACAGCAACAATAGCTAGCTAAAGCCTTGCAACAATTCAGCACGTTGCTAAATATATTCAATTTGTTATGCCACCCATATTGTTGTGTAGGGTACTAAGGATAAAAGCTGACACTTTGTTGTGACTTCAGTTCAAGAAAAATAGCCCATTAAGTTTTTGCCTTTAAAAAAATCTACTGGCATTAGTCGTACAGTTGCATAATGAGTGGATTTTGAGGTTTGGCTGCTAGGGCAGATATTAAGCAAGAACTGTGCTTTTGCTGTGTACCTGAAATCCACCAGATGGAGCTTTCCAATTGCTAAGAGATAGTTATGCACATTGTCTGCTTCAAAATTTATGGGAGTATTCTACTTAATTGTGTAACGTTTCACTGTGCAAGCAAATCTGTATACTGTAAAGAGTTCAGGACATGCTTTTGAGAAGCATGGTAGTGATCACTGCGTACTTTGTTGCACAAAAGACTGGCAAAAAAAAATCGTGCATCATAAATAATATTGTGGCTAAACATCTTCCTGCAAATTCAGTTCATGCTAATCTTATCAGTGAATATAATGACATTATCGATTAGCATAATGACATAATGCAGCTGTCACACATACTTTTTACTCCTGCATTAATAAAAACAATAGTAGCATATTTTATATTAATAAAAATAGTACTAGCATGCAGTATTTTATATTTATATTTCAACCAGTTTTCGTATACCGGTAGTTGGACAGAATTACATCGCACTGATTACAATGGCTGCCTATTTACTTCCTAGCCCAAACTGAGGTGCTGGGTGGGGAAAGGTTGCAGCGCAGGGGCATATATAATAATACTAATACTAATAATAATACTACTAATAATAATACTACTACTAATAATAATACTAATAATAATTTATTATTTATATCCTGCTCATCTGGCTGGGTTTCCCCAGCCCCTCTGGGCGGCTTCCAGCAAACACTAAAACACAGTAACGTATTAAACATTAAAAGCCTCCCTAAACAGGGCTGCCTTTAGATGTCTTCTAAAAGTTTGGTAGATATTTTTCTCTTTGACATCTGGTGGGAGGGCGTTCCACAGGGCGGGTGCCACTACCGAGAAGGCCCTCTGCCTGGTTCCCCGTAACTTGGTTTCTCGCATCGAGGGAACCGTCAGAAGGCCCTCGGCGCTGGACCTCAGTGTCCGGGCAGAATATCTGCTCTGTGTGATGCAGAAGGCCCTAGGTTTGATCCCTGGCCTTCCAGGAAGGGCTGGGAGAAAAACCTCTGTGTCCTGGTTCGCCATTGGGTTCAGCTTGGATTGGTAGGCTAAGTTGACTGAGGGGGATGAAGAAGTTGAGGTGGCTGTGGTGCTGGAGCTGAGGCTGGAGGAAGGAAGTTCTTGTCCTTTCCCTAGATCCAGCAGTTTTGGATGGAGAGCCAAGAATCCCACATCTCCCTTCCTCCCCTTGGGGAGAGCAGGGCCATCTTTAGCATATGTGCCGCTGAGGTGCAAAGATCCACCCAGCCCCTCCAAATTTAGTTTAGCCCCCAAATTAACTTTCATTATGCTTATGTCAGACACCACACTTTTTTAAAAAACGATTTATCTAAATGAATTTGAACTGTTAGCGATGAAATTAGAACACAATTTGCAATGTTTCACTCAGGGTCAGCGGCACCTTTGATATGACTGATCTCGCACGGCTTGCATGTAGCTGGCAGGCGGGCGGTGCAAGATCAGTCGTGTCAAAGGTGCAGCTGACCCCGCTGCCGCCTAGCAGCTCAGTACAACACAATACATAATATTTTGTAAGAGTTAATTTCGCGTGCACGGCGCCGTTGAGAATGACAAGTGCCGTCATTGACTCGTCTGACAAGCACCGCCATTGTGAATGACAAGTGCCGCTGCTGGCGCAGTGCGTCTTTGGTAAATGAGCGCACAAAGTCGAAAGTCCTTTAGTGAAACAGTAGGTATACATTTCGGTAATACCTAGGTATATATGTATTTTGTTTTTCTAGCTTGATCAAAATTATTTATTATTTCATAGATAGATGATAGAGAGATAGATAGATGATAGATAGATAGATGATAGATGATAGATAGATAGATAGATAGATAGATAGATAGATAGATAGATAGATAGATTGCATATCATTCCCAACAATGATATAACACATTTTCTTATCTTATACAATGTTTTGGATCAACCGCATCTGAAGATTTTTCAATCTAGATCACTTAATCTACATTTCTTAATTTCCCTGTTACTTTTAATTGTCCTTAACTAATAACTCTCTTCATAATCTTCTCAGCAATATTTCACACAATCCTCCTTACAAAACTTCTTGCAGTCCTACTAGCGTAACAAAATTATTTATTATTTCATAACAGGTAGATAGTTGAGAGTTTAGGCAGTTTCAGCGGTGGGCACCTGTCCCCCCCCCGAATTTGGCGCCTGGTTGCCCCGCACCCCTTGCACCCCCGGAGAAAGACGGCCCTGGGGGAGAGGGTAGCTTCACTGGGAGCAGGGGGCATTGGCCAGCTGTTGGGTGGTAGATGAACGGGTGTCAGAAGGAAGTGCGCAGCCTTGTTGCCTAGAACCTAAAGGTATATAATGAAGGTGCCAGTCAAACCTCCCTCGGGCGTGCATTCCACAAATAGGGAACCACTGTAGAAAAGGCCCGTTCTTGTGGTGCCACCCTCAGGACCTCTTGTGGAGAAAACCTCAGATTATGATTGCAGGGTCCAAGTCAATTCATAGGGAGAGGCAGTCCCTGAGGTATTGCGGTCCTGGCCCTTATCAAAAGTAGGCATAGGCACAAACACTGGCACTGTGATCTGTGGCAGGCATCTGTGAACTGTTCACTCTTTTAGTTACCCACAGTGTCCTATTATAGCGTTATTCCAAGGCATTGTGGGAAATTTAAAATGGTGTGTGATCCAGATACTGCTCCCAGATAAACAGATAGATCAGAGAGGCCAAGTGTCAGCAACTCTTCCACAGTTAGGAGAACATGGGCCAAACGTTAGCACCCATAGGCCCTGTTAAGACCTGGGCCCCAGAAATTGCCTTAGCTTGCTGGTTTTATGTATTCAGCTGGGTGCTGATGCATTTCATTCTTTTATTTAAGTTTAACATTTTGTGTTATTTTCTTCTTCTTCTTCTTCTTCTTCTTCTTCTTCTTCTTCTTCTTCTTCTCCTCCTCCTCCTCCTCCTCCTCCTCCTCCTCCTCCTCCTCCTCCTCTTGTTTTTATGTCTGTAAGCACAGTTGGATGGGCATTGCCTGAAAAAGCAGCTATTTTTTCCCCTCACAAGTAAATAAATGAGAGCCTATTTCCTTTCCTTATTGATTACATTACCATAGATACTGAAATGTATGCAAAATAATTGCAACACATGCTTTTAAAATGCATTTATTTTGCAACTTATTATTTAATGCATGCAAAAGCAAGCATTTACATCTAGCTGAGAATCAGCCCACTGAAATACCTTTGCATCTTTCCGATGAAACCTGAAGGGTTGCCCCCGACTGAGTCTTGAATAAAATTATTCTGAAGATGCGAAGGTGGTGTGATACACAATTGCAATGCTACATGCAAAACATTTCATGCCAAAATCAATAGCAAACCAGCAGAGAGAGAAACAACACAGGGTTTGCTTGCAAAAAGAAAGAAAAGAAAAGAATTGCATGAATTTAAAAAGAGCAGGTGCTTTGTTCCAGCCTCATGTCAGAGAAGTTCTTCATATATCCAGATGCACAATGGGGTATGCTGTTCACAATTGTGTTACACTGTGCTGGATTGGCTCCACAGAGGAACAGCAGGAGCTTGCAGAGGATTCTGTTTAGTGGCATAATTCTTTTAAGTACTCCCATGAGAATGTTGTGATGGAATCCAGCAGGTCTTCAGATTCCTAAGTGGATCCACATCTGATGAACACATTGGTCTGGGCAGAGTGGACAAAGTGAGACCAACTTTGGAAGCTCAGTTAATCAAATTCCTCTTCTATGCCTAATTGCCAAAGGAGACAAGGTGTATCCACTCACCCACTGCGTAAACAACAGCAGTCACAGCCTGAAAATTGGAAATATAGGGAATGGTACCAGATCTATTCTTTCCCATCTTCTACTTTATAGGATAGGCATAGCAGGTGATGTCACTGTGTGTGTGTTTGGATGAACAAGCATGCTTGCTTAGGGCTCAAACCTGAGCACTCTGAATGTGCATATAATGATACAAATGACCCTATTTCAAATGGAGGTGTCTTTAGAGACATGTGAACATCTGGAAAAGGTTTGGAGGGGTTAGTGTGGAGAAAAAAAGATAAGGAAACCTAGCCCAGAGGCTGAATTCACCCTTGCTGAAAAGCATGTTGGAGCAGTGGTAAGAAATTGTTGAGGAAAGCAAAACATTTACCAGAATCAAGTGGAATAAATCATAAATTATATAATAAAGTGCACTTGAATACTTTCTTATTTGGTGTAAATGCCTGGAGGCAGTGCAGAAGGCAAGAGAGATACTCCAGTAGTGCTGATGAAAGCAGCTCCCTCCTCTGAACTGGAGAGGAAAAACCAGAGGCAAGGGTTGTAAAGAAGTTTTAGTAAGTTACTGACATGGAATATGTGTCTCATTCCCAAGCAAGTTGCGGTTCAGTTACATGCGGAGTATAAGAATTTTCTCATCAGACGTCCACCTCTCTGTGTTCAGAGTAGACTGACACTCTATTGGTCCCCTGTTGAAGTGGGATAATAGACCTCTCATCCAGTATGTCACCTGTTTGTTTTAACCTGGATAATAACACAATTGGAGATCCATGTCTGGTGTTTGGAACAGCTTTTGAGTTGAACGCTTAAAATCTGGAAATCACTGGAAATGGGAACAGATTGGTTACTTAGGCAAATGATTTATCCTCTCTAACAAGGCTTTCCCTGATGTCATTTGACAGATCTCCAGCTTATATTGCTCAGCTCTGTTCAAGAGCCTGGGGCAGCAATATGCCCGAGAGAGAGAGAGAGAGAGAGAGAGAGGGAGAGAGAGGAATATACACAGGAAACAAGGGAACAGATTGGCTCGGGTATCATGATCCCTGAATGCCTCCACCCATGAAGGTAGTTCACCAGGTCTCATGCTGCTTCATGTGGAAGCTCAAGAACGTGGTCATAGTCTGAAAGCAAACCAGGCTAGCATGAGACCTCAATGAGTCATGTGACAGCAGGGGAAGGCAGACGGATGGGAAACACTGACAAAGCGTGTTCTCACTAAAAGAGAGCACGTGTTGCGGATGGGGCCAGACAAAACACCCTCAGTTGCCAGCCAGGTTGAGCCAAGGGGCTTGGTTCAGATTGGTGGCTGGTGTTACTGGGGTAAATTTGATGTTGCCAATTTAGGGGTGTGGCCAGAGGTTATTTAAGCTAAGTCCACAGAATATTCCTTTCTCTTTTGCTGTGGACACCGGATCACCCGCCCGCCCTCCCTTGATTGGGCTTTCGCTTTGACCTTGCTATGCCTGTCATGGGGTCGTCCGCATTGGTGCGGGGGCCTGGTAGGAATTTTTCCTTTTGGCTGATTAGTGCGTGCCAATTGGGTTTTGCCTACTGCGTAGCAAATCGTCACAACTTGTAAGGTTGGCGGTTAGGCATTGGTTAAATTGGTTGGTGGAGGGGTACGGATAGGCTGGGCCTGCCCCTCCAATGCTGCTGCTGCATGGGAATTCCGTTAAAGGAATTCTGGGGCTTACCATCCCCTTGTCCAAACCCCTGGAATTGGGTGCGGGCCGCGTAAGACCCCAAGGAGCATGCGGGGAGGAACTGAAGGGTCTGTCTCGCAGCCCCAGTTGCCCTGGTCTTGTTCCTCCACACTGACTCACGCTGGAATCCGGGAGTCAGTGCTATCCCCCAAGGCGGGGGGGATAGCTAGTCATAACGAACACCTAAGCAACCACTCACAATTTGTATGTTAATAAAGTTGTGGCCAAAATTATGCCAAAAACCTTAAACAAAAATCATGTGTAATGTGTGAGTTATTTGGGGTATGGGTGTTTTGGGGGACCTCAGCACGCAAAACTAATCTTATTTATTTAGCTGTCTATTCAAGGAATTTATAACCCACCCATCACCACATGGTCTCAGAGTGTGGGATGAGTTTTGGATATGCCAAGATATGTGACGGAAGCCCTGATATTTACATGGCCGTGTGCAGACCTACACACAGAGTTGGCAGATTTGTTTTTCTGAAGGGGGAAAACAAACTCCTTATTTGTGCTGGGGGAAGAGCAGCAAAAGCCCTGTGTGTTAAGGTCTAAAAATCGTGGCAGGGTTTTGATTGGTCTGGGTGGCAAATAGTAGGAGGTAGTTATGGACGACTACTGGAAAAGGCCTTCTGTATGTGGCTTCCTCCATTTTCACTTTTTCACATGATAACGTCAGCCCTCGTTTGATAAACGCATAAAGCTGTCCTCATGGGAACAGCTTATCACAGATCATTTGCTCATCTCTGCTGCTGTTAACCTTACAATGTTAGGTAAACCAGGAGGGGATTAGACACGTTTGCTATCACATAAACAGATTTTGTAAACTGGCTTGCTGATATATATTTGTACAGTGTTTGTACTGTTGCAAACCACCACTGGGAGATTACGGGCAACAGATCTAAAATACACTTTTGAAAGGCTAGCCGAACCATCCTCACCAAGGTCACAACCCCCTGGGAAATACTCTTGCTTAGTTTCCATTTAAATGACACACACAAAAGCAACCTGTATCTATTTAAAGCATTTCTCTATTTGATATAGGTTATTGAACAGATTATTAGAGAATATTTAAGGTAGTATAATCTTGCAATTCGGCTGATTTTGGGGCAATTCGAATCCAAACCTGTTCGGCTTCTCTTGGAATTCCTCAGACATTTCAGCTGAGGAAAGTTTTCCCAATCCACGCCGAGTTTACATGCTTTGATTAGCTAAGGCTGAGCAGAACCCCCCATTAACTTTGTTGCTACTTTTGTAAAAACCAGTACAGTGGTACCTCGGGTTACAAACACTTCAGGCTACAGACTCTGCTAACCCAGAAGTAGTACTTCGGGTTAAGACAGGGGTCTGCAACCTTTAAGACAAAAAGAGCCACTTGGACCCGTTTCCGAAGGAAAACAACAACTGGGAGCCGCAAAACCATTGCGACATTTAAAGCATGTGCGCCGCTGCCCTCTGATCTGACAGCGGACGGGAAGGTGACGTTGGGACGGTGTGTGACTAACACACGCACCGCCCCCATGCGACGTCACAGCCAGTACAGCGCCCGCCACAGTGGAGAGTGTCGGGGCGCACAATGCACCTCCTCCCCTCGCTAGTATCCGCCCCGGAGCCGCGGCAAAGGTGTAAAAGAGCCACATGCGGCTCCAGAGCCGCGGGTTGCAGACCCCTGGGTTAAGAGCTTTACCTCAGGATGAGAACAGAAATTGTGTGGCGGCAGTGGGAGGCCCCATTAGCTAATGATATCTCAGGTAAAGAACAGTTTCAGGTTGAGTTCGTAACCAGAGGTACCACTCTATAGCTTCTAGGGAAGGAAAGACCTTCCAGCAGTGGCGTAGCGTGGGGGGTGCAGGGGGGCCCGGCCGCACCGGGCGCAACATCTGGGGTTAGGGCAAATCCACAGGTTAGGGGGCGCAAATCCACGGGTTAGGGGGCGCAAATCCATGGGTTAGGGGGCGCAAATTACTTGCCTTGCCCCGGGTGCTGACAACCCACGCTACGCCACTGCCTCCTAGGGTGAGATACTGGGGGTGGGAACGGGGAAGAAAGCTCCCAGGTGATTGCTGGGAAGGTCCACCACTTTCTGTGTCAGACAAAGCTTAAGAGCTACCTTTGAGAGAGGACTCTGCCTTTTCTTTTCTTTTCTTTTCTTTTCTTTTCTTTTCTTTTCTTTTCTTTTCTTTTCTTTTCTTTTCTTTTCTCTTCCTCTTCCTCTTCCTCTTCCTCTTTTTTTGTTTAGGTTAGCTTTCTTTATATTATTGAGTTATGAAAAAGCTTTAATAAAATCTCATTTAAAAAAGGACTGATATTGCTTCTCTAGAATTCCTCTAAAACCTTTCTGCAGAAGAAACGCAGTCACCTTTTTACAGTGGTACCTTGGGTTACATAGGCTTCAGGCTACATACAATTCAGGTTACAGACTCCGCTAACCCAGAAATAGTACCTCGGGTTAAGAACTTTGCTTCAGGATGAGAACAGAAATCATGCTCCGGTGGTGCGGTGGCAGCAGGAGGCCCCATTAGCTAAAGTGGTGCTTCAGGTTAAGAACAGTTTCAGATTAAGAACAGACCTCCGGAATGAATTAAGTACTTAACCCGAGGTACCACTGTATTCAGATGAACCTTTGGTGGCAGCAATGCTTGTTGACTTGGAAATCTGTTCTACTGAGTTAAGGTGGCATTTACTCTCATAGAAAGAGTGTGGTTTGCAGTCTAAATTGGATACCATCTCTTCTAACATATTCACTCATTAATTTCTATAACGTTAATTGCATGCATAAGTTAAGCACATATTTTCTCCGTTCTACACCCATATTCATATGAGGCAACCTTACTCTGCTAATCTATAGTATTTCAATTTAACTTTGGTTGTGCACCGAAATTGTTTTTAATCCAGTTCTATTGTATCTTTATTTCCCCCTGGCATTGATTAGCTATTAAAAACAAATAAATACATTCACTCATTTTCACAAACTAACCATGGCCAAGCAATACAACTGCTTCAAGAAGAGTAATTCCACTGCCATGTTTTAAATTAAACATTTAAATGAGGTTCAGTGTCACATTTAAAATTGTCTGAGAAGTCAATACTGAGTAATAATGTAGATGCAAGATGATCCTGGTGTTTTCAACAGCACTAGCTGCTCTTCCTAGGCTCAGAACTGGCTTTATACTGCCATCCAGTGGTGGATATATTCAGTATTCAAAGGAAGAAGGATTCCTGGTCAAGCCAAGTTTCAGAAGAAGCAGATAGAGGCACCTTGTTTCATTTGCTCACATCTGGACAGGGTGAGCTAAGAGACTTGCCACAGATGCAACATTTACTGGAAAAGTCATGAAAGGGCAACATTTTGTTTCATCTAATAGTTAAAGAAGCACCATGATAAAACCTCAAGACGTGACATTAAGCTCATAGCAAAGGATGGCCCTGTAAAACAGTGCAAACAATACAGCAAAGGGAATAGAATGACCTGTTGGGCTCTGGGAGTTATGATTCCCCTTCACACGCCTACATAATCTTTTTTTTGGGCGGGGGGGTCATTGTAGCAGCCAGGAACAGGTGTACATTTATTACAGCCAGGAATATGTATTTATTTAAAAATAAATTAATAGTAATGATGCACTTAAATTAGTCCAAGGATTTCCAGAGCAGCTGACAGTGTAAACACAGAATTGTGTTTGCAGAATATAAGCTTCATTTGCGAACATACATAAAGGTAAAGGTAAAGGTACCCCTGCCCGTACGGGCCAGTCTTGACAGACTCTGGGGTTGTGCGCCCATCTCACTCAAGAGGCCGGGGGCCAGCGCTGTCCGAAGACACTTCCGGGTCACGTGGCCAGCGTGACAAGCTGCATCTGGCGAGCCAGCGCAGCACACGGAACGCCGTTTACCTTCCCTCTGGTAAGCGGTCCCTATTTATCTACTTGCACCCGAAGGTGCTTTCAAACTGCTAGGTTGGCAGGCGCTGGGACCGAGCAGTGGGAGCACACCCCACAGCGGGGATTCGAACTGCCGACCTTTCGATCGGCAAGCCCTAGGCGCTGAGGCTTTTACCCACAGCGCCACCCGCGTCACATATATTCATCATAACCAATTAATGGCTGGGTTTTTTGCTTGCATCAGATTCATTGTTGGCATCTGGCTAGCTCCTATTTACTTTTAGACAGCGCTGGAAATCTACAGACACAATAAATCTCCTTGCATGCAGTTGGGCTTCTTCTCTATCCTTACCTCTAACTCAGTATGTTATGCTATGCAAAGAGCAGAACCATAAGGGTGTGGGTTGCGGTTGAAATTAGAATAGCATCTTGGTGTCAAGTAGAAAGGCTACCAATTCTCATGCCCATTTCTGATGACGTCGAGGTGCTGCATTCTGTGATTTCGACACTTGGAACTGAACTTGTAAAGGTGACCGATGCCAAACATGGATTAAGATTAGATTTGGGGTGAAATGTGTGGTTTTCCAATGCAACGCTGAATGTCAGGTAGGCTTTATGCAATCTGTGTTGCACCTCTTGGAACAGTTTCTGCATAAACAGCAGATTCGTTTATTTCACAGGGCACCATGGACTTTGTAGTCTTATGCTGCAGGCAAAATCCTAGCAAGCCCACGGTGCTGAGTGAAGGGAGTGCAAATTATGCATGCAAAAACCTCCCAGAGACTGTTAATGAATTGCCAATATTCAAAATACAGGAAGAGTGTCCCTGCAAATGTAACCAACCAGAATTCAGCTGTTCTTTCAGGCTTCAGGGTAGAATTCCTCCTGATGCTTTCACACATTCATTGAAAATTATTGGTGTCTGTATCAAACCTCAACATTAACCTTCTCAAGACTTACTAAACCATTATACCCCCCTTATATTCAAAGCTTTCTGAACTAGTAGCTACAATAAGTGTTGGAAACATCAGGCCCTAGGGACCAAATGCAGCCTTCTTTCTATATGATTGTCAGGATTCTGTCTAGTCAATGCCTTCGTCCAAAAACTTCTGCCTAGGCCATGGCCCTCACCACCCCTGTTTTGCACACTCCTTAAGAACTTCTGGGCGGCTGGAATGTGTCATTGAACTGTGATAATGCCCCTTGCTTGTCTGGATGGAGGATAATGTTTGTGGGGAGTTGGGATGAAGCTTATTCTACAGATATGAATTAATATTTTGGCTATGACTGTTAGAAGTTGCAGCTTGAAACATCTGCAGGGCAGCAGATTGGGAAAGGCTGCTGTACTGTCTTTCAGAATCTGAGGAGTTTCCTGTCACTTTGAAGAGAGAGGGTTACACTCTGCTCTTTTCCATTTCGATGCATTTCAGCATGTTTAAAGCAAGTAAATATTACGGGGAGGTTGCAGGAATTACATGACAGGCAGCTCATGTCTTCAGGATTGTTAGGCACCCAAGATTCATTAGGGGCCTGTCGGCAGATTTAGCTCCCAACTTCTAAAGGCAAACCGTCTCTAGCCACCCGACAAAATGCAATAACTCTCAGAAATGCAGTGCCTGGAGTATCTTTAGGCTACAATGAAATGGAAATGATTAAGAATAAATAAAAGGTCAGTGCAGAGCAATGCAATTCCTGTGTATAATTTTGTGACGAGTAGGCTGGGGCTGGTATTTTTTAAAAAAGGAAACCACTTCTGTAGTGTCCTCAGAGCTTTTTAAAGTCATGGCGTAATGTCATATTAAAGCAGGGGTGCCAACGTGAATGAAATATTGGGTGGGGGGGAGGTAGGTAAGCCCCACCCCGCAGAAATTGATGACAAGACGTGGTACACAACACACCATTTGAATGACAGTGCCCATTAACTGGGAGAGGGGCAGGCCACCTCAAATATTTTATAGGGGGGGAAGGGACCTTGGCCCTTAGAAGTTGGCTCCTATGTGTGAAAAGAATGTTAAGTTGGTTGGTAGCATGACTCAAGAAAAAGGAATGGCTAACTGATGTGTGTGTATGTATTTGTTGTATTTTAAAAAATTCTGGCCACTATTCTCCAAGTTTTATATTGTGTTGCCAGCAACCCTTGTTTCCTTGTAGAGAGAGAATTCATCCACCACCAGTAGGCAGAGTGAGGCAGCTGCATCATGGAGCAGACTTGGATATCATGAAAGGGCAGCAAATAGCTAGCTATTTCACCTCTTATTCTATTTTTGTAACCAGGTGGGGAGAGGTGATTGTGAGATTTTTAGTCTCAGGTGCCCAATAACTTGACCTGCCTTGGGTACAACGCACCTGGGCTAGCGTGGGGCAAAATGTCCTGGGCTAGCAATATTTAGCAACATAATGCATTAGCCAAACTTCTTCACCTACATTGTCATGTCGCATTCCATCCATGTGAATTTGGTCTTTTAACCCCCTCTTTTATTTTATCTGCCAAACTCCCATCTAAGCACAGTATGTCATTTTAAAAAGTGGGAAATGTCATTGTGATGTTTCGCTTTTGATGGAAAAAAATAGGTGGTGGAGAAGCAGAGTGACTATAGCTGTGAAGCACAAAGCCCCCAGTTTGAATCTTACGCTTTCCCATGGACTCATAAGATAACACTGATAGGAGAAACTGCCTCGCCAGCTCAGCTACCATAATAAATAGGATGATTGGGCCTAGGAACTGGGAGAACAGGGGTCTCTGCTCAGTGATGAAGTTCACTGGCTGACCTTGGACCAGTCACAGCCTCTCAGCCTTACCTTCCTCACAAGCAGGACAAAATGGGAAGTATTCTCTTTTTTGACAAATGATTCACTAGTAACTGTCTATTTTAGGGTGAATCTTAGTCTAATGTATGAAGAACTAGTTATAACTGTTTTTCTCTTAGGTTAGGATTCTCTAAAAATGCTTTGTTACTATCCAGACTTGAGGGAGAGTGATATAAATCAAAACAGCAATTTAATGATGGCAGAACCTATGGCCTTCCAGATATTGGGCTCCAGCTCCCATCAGCCCCAGCCAGCATGGTTAATAGTGAAGGATGATGGGATCTGTAGGCCAGCAACATCTGGGGAGCCAAAGGTTCCCCATCCCAGATATACTCCTTGTTCATAGGCAGGGCCGGATTTACAGTATTTTTCGCTCTATAGGACACACCCGACCATAAAACGCACCTAGTTTTAGAGGGGGAGAACAAGAAAAAAAAATCTCTCCCTCTCTGCGCAGTGTCCCCTCAGCGAAGCGGCAGGAGAAACGGAGCCCCTTCCATTTCTCCTCCCGCTTCACTGAAGGGGCGCTGCGCAGAGAGGAAAAGCTGCGCAGCACCTCTCCAGCGAAGCGAAGCCAGGAGAGCAACAGGGATTGGTGCGCACCCATCCCTCTTGCTGTCCTGGCTTCGCGTTGCTTTCGTTGAAGCCATGGAGCCTGCATGCACTCCATAAGATGCACACACATTTCCCCTTCCTTTTTAGGAGGGGAAAAGTGCGTCTTATAGAGCAAAAAATATGGTAGCTTTGATGAGACCCTAAGCTACTGAAGATAATGGGTCCCTTTATATAGTAGGCAGGGCCCCTTACTTACATCATAGGAGCCTACACAACATAAAACACTGTTGCTGTATGTAGGTTTTATTTTATTTGTTTTTTATCTTATATTTTGGAAATGTACAGCCAGTGGTTTTTTTCCCCTTTAAATTTTTGTGGGGCCCCCAAGAGAGTGGGGCCCTAAGCTATAGCTTGTTTAGCTTATATGTAAACCCGGCACTGTTCATAGGTTATTAGCAGTGTATGATTTGGCTTGACTTAACTTGCAGATGGTTAGATAAGAATATTTGCTCAAAATTTCCAATTTGACATGCTTTTTAGATTAGTTTGGATGCAATTTGCATTGGGTTCTTTGTGACCACTGATTCTGCAGATGTGTGAAGTAGCACTGGTGTTTGCTCTAGCTGTAGACAGCTGTAGCGTGGGTGGAGGAGAAATGCCCACAGCTGGTGGTGTTTTGGAAGTTTTTTCACAGCAGCTGTTCACATGGCTGAACAAGCTAGTTGGTTTAAAACAGGAAAGTGGCGTTGCAGTTTCGCAAGGTGATTTTCCTTGGTTGTAACTTCAAAAATACATCCCGATGCTTCATATTACTGTGATGGCTGTCTAATGTTGTATCAACAAGCTATGGAAATATAAATCACACTACAGTCATACTTCATGTTACGTTTGTTTCATGTTACGTTCTTTCAGGTTACGTCCCGCGGTGACCTGGAAGTACCGGAAAGGGTTACTTCCGGGTTTCGCCACTCTCGCATGCGCAGACACACAAAACGAAGTCAAGCGCATGCGCAGAAGCGCCAAATCACAACTCGCGCGTGCGCAGACACGCCACTGCGGGTTGCGCTCTTTTCATGTTGCGAACGGGCCTCCAGAAAGGATCCTGTTCGCAACCAGAGGTACCACTGTAATTTCAAACAAAGTGGGTTACTGTAGCAGGAATGTAGCCCAAACCAGACCTATGTGAAACAAGAGGGGCTTCTTAAAGGAAGCACACTTAAAGGAAACCCAAGGTTTGCAGAAGTACCCAAAATATGTTTTTCAGGGCGGGGAAAACATTTTTTTCCCATCTCCTCCCTTCAGGCAAAAATAGAAGTCCAATGAGGACTTCGCATGCTCAGTGACTACAAGAAACAGAAAACTGGGAGAGTTGAATGGAAGGCACATCCTGAAAGATGGTATGACTAGGATACTAAACAGGATCATAACACACTGCAACAGTTTGTTGCAGTCCAACTTGCCCTCCTCTATTTCCTTATTTGTCTTCCTGTGTTAACACAAGTTATTGACAGACCTGTACCAATGTTCAGTGGACAAACAGAAGAGGAAGGAAATTGGGCCTACGCCATTGCTGATTGGATGTTCATTTCTGTTTCTCCATATGTTGTCCAAGGATTTGCTAATTTGTCATGTGTCAGAAACTTTAATCTTGCTCGCTGATTCTTTAGTACGTTAACTGATGCTGCTTTCTATGCTTGGTTGCTCAGTGGTGGTGCTTAAGATTCAGAGGGATAGGATCATATTTACCTGTAGTTTCACTTTAATTTTTCTGACATCCTGGGACTGGTAGGAATGCCAGTCATAGTTAAGTGTCCCCCTTTCTAGCAATCCTTAGGCATTTTTGCAGGTAGCCAGATGGAACATTCCAGAGTATTTCAGTGTCTCCGTCTTCATCAACTGTAGCAGTTACTGAAAAACTGAGAAGAGGTTGGTAACTTTAATAGACAGTAAATCAAGCAGTGACTGTAAATGACAGTCACCGTACAGGACAAACCATCAGCAGCCTACTACTGTGCTTGCTTTGACACAGGGGTGCTTCAGAAAATCAATCTTCGTGAACTGAATTCCGATGCAAACTGGGGCTGGATCGAGAAACATCAAAGAAGCGATTCAGTTAAACATGTTGTAAACTTCATACAGGGAAATCCCGTTGGTGAAAGACAAGACTCCACAGCACCTTCTGCTGTCACAGTGTTATAACACAAAGCAAGCACTTTATCTTTACGAATAGAGCTGAGTTCTGACTAATCTTCACCTCCCATGTTAATGTGTGGATCCACCAGCATTTGCACATCCTGGATATTCCAGCATCGCTCTTGACACAATAAATATATCAAAATGCACTTTAAATGTGTCTTTTGAGATATGTATATTTTTAGGGTTTTTTTAAAAAATTTAAATATGCACTTCATTGCAGATTGTCATTTTTTCAGGAAAAAAAGATGTGGGAAGGGGACTAACATCCTCTTTGTTGTCCTTTCAGTGGCAGGTGAACACTTTCTTACTCCAACAGACTTTTGGAATTAGGGTACGGAGGTCTCAATATATAAAGTTCCCATTGAGCCTTCCCATGGCTGGAATCAACACAGGTCTCTGATTCCTTGTTTCCCCATCTTGCTGAACTCCCTGGTATATTCACTTTGGACTTTTTCTTGACTTTGCTCATGTTTTGAACCTAGACTGGCACTCTGTGCTTGACCTTGGCTTGTTGAGACCTTAGCCCCTGAGGGCACTCTGTGGAGCATGACAGATGGTTTGAAGGCAGGAGGGAGAGCTAACAACCAAACTTGTTTTGTTTTTGTTTTTAAATTGTGAAAATCTCTGTGGTTGGTACAAATGATATTGACATATACAGCGTTGCATAGCTTTGGAACTCAGTGACTTCAGTAGCTTTCGGAAGCGATCAACACCTGTGACCTTTTCTACTGATACCTGCTGAGATTATATATGCACTCTAAAGAAAGCAGTTGCAGTTTATAAGCTAATGTTTTTTCTTAAATATTTCAACAGTTCTGGCTCTGCTGCCACATAGTCCAGAGACTGGAGCTTTTATACCGAACCTTGTATTATGCTTAGTACCTTGATTTCTGTTTTCAGAAAATAATGTTTCTCATATGATAGAAAATTGGCATTAGACAGTATTTTTCACTTCCTGTGAGTGGTTTTTGTAATGAAGATTTCTGACAATGAAATCTAAAAGTGTAAGCTCATACCAATAACAAACTTAGTTGGTCTCTAAGGTGCTACTGGAAGGATTTTTTTAAAAATTATTTTGTTCCAATAAAATTAATATACTGTACTAAAGGAGCTTTTTCCCTGTGATGCAATCCTCCACAGATAAAGAATGCACTGGAAGTACAAATCCGGCCAACATATTGGGCCTGTCGGGGGTTTTTGTTTCCCTCATTGAAACTGTCTCAACTTTCTAGCAGATAAGACTTTGGGATTGGCTCCCTAAACTAGGCAGAAAGGGTGGGTGAGAGCCCTCCCCCTCCCAAAGAGTCCTAAATCCAAAGAGTGGGGTACTCTGGTAAAGGGGTCCAGAAGGGGGGCTCTGTCCAAGCATCCAGACGGGGATAGACAGGCCACAGAATCCCACCCTCCTAATGGTGTCCTAAATGGCCACCCTGATTTGATGCACAGCATAGGGCGGTCCATAATCTGAGATCAACCCTAATGTAACTATCAACCAGCAGACCAGGTTGGTTGATTTGAGATACAACTCCAAGGCCTAGAACCAAGACCTCCTGATATCTGTAATCAATAAAGCTGTGGTTAATTTTAACCCAAGATTCTTGTCCTGTCATTACTATTTTGTGCATCGTCAACCTCAGTGCCCATGGTCTTCTTGTTCCTGGGTCCACAATGCACACTTATGTGCCCTCATTGTTTGTATTTTGTGTTTGTATACTCTCTTAGTGCACTTATACTTGTTGTGGTTGTCAAGAAATTAATGAGATATCAAATCTCATTAGATTGTAGTAGTCATGATAGAAAATGCTGGAAGAGGTAATGTGTGTCCGAAGAGCTTGTGATGAACCTTGCCTCTCCAAAGTTTAAAAGAAGTCCTTTTATGATGCAAGGATCTGTCTAGATCAGGGGTAGTCAACCTTTTTATACCTACTGCCCACTAATGCATTTTTCTTGATGGTAAAATTTCTTTACCGCCCACTAGTGCTCTATGGAAGGAGGATTTAGCTTGTGCCATAGAACTCCCTACCGCCCACCTAGAATCCTGAAAGGGACCAGGTTTACAACCCATGGTCTAGATAAATAAAGCATAAGGATATGAAATGCTGTCTTGTCCTGAATCAGCCAAATGCATCTTCTAGTGATGTCTCTCTGACTGGCAGAAATTCTCTAGGGTCTCAGTCTTTCACAGTTCTGTTCGCTGAGATCATTGTAAGAAAACCTGTCAGAGAGGTGAATCCAAACATACAAAGTGCTGTTTATTTGTGACCTTAGTTCCACCTTTTAAGAATCTCTTTACTTTTGGTCATAAAGGAACTGCAAGTTATTACATATAAAGCACAGAAGATGTAAATTTGCAGGAATATACTGTTTTTGCCCATTTACTGCCAAATCACCTAAACAGCAACCACAAAACTGAGATAAACCAAGAGTGAAGAGTCTCATATGTTTGTGGCATTTGGCTGTGAGAACAGTGGTTTCAGTTGACTGAATTGAGGCCTTCCTAGTAATTGGTTTAGTTACTGAGTTCTCATGGAATGTTTAGGAACATTCTAACTTGAAAGTTTGGAACAGTGCACAAGGCCTAAGGACAGAGGGCACTGCAATTTGGGCAGTGTGGAGTATTTCAGCAGGCGCATGCAGCCTTATCAATATGTTGGTCAATGGTCTCTTGGTACATATATAGCTCCATGATAGTGCTCAAATTAAAAATTAAATTAAAATATGCCTGTTTCTTGAGAGAAAAGCAATTACAAACCTAGACAGCATCTTAAAAAGCAGAGACATCACCTTGCCGACAAAGGTCCGTATAGTTAAAGCTATGGTTTTCCCAGTAGTGATGTATGGAAGTGACAGCTGGACCGTAAAGAAGGCTGATTGCCGAAGAATTGATGCTTTAGAATTGCGGTGCTGGAGGAGACTCTTGAGAGTCCCATGGACTGCAAGAAGATCAAACCTATCCATTCTGAAGGAAATCAGCCCTGAGTGCTCACTGGAAGGAGAGATACTGAAGCTGAGGCTCCAATACTTTGGCCACCTCATGAGAAGAGAAGACTCCCTGGAAAAGACCCTGATGTTGGGAAAGATGGAGGGCACAAAGAGAAGGGGACGACAGAGGATGAGATGGTTGGCCAGTGTTCTCGAAGCTACCAGCATGAGTTTGACCAAACTGCGGGAGGCAGTGGAAGACAGGAGTGCCTGGTGTGCTCTGGTCCATGGGGTCATGAAGAGTCGGACATGACTAAATGACTAAACAACAACAACAACAACAACAACAAAAGTGCTCAAAAGAATGTGTGTAGGATGAATGTGCATGCCGATGGTGGCCCCACCCTAATGTCTTTTCAGAAGTAAGCCCAACTGAGTTTTATGGGGCTTGCTCCCACATAAGCGTGCAAAGAATTGCAGCCCAAATTAAAGTCACCAGCTACTTATTAGCTGCTCCAGAAGCTATTCTAAGTCATTCATCCGTAATATTAATAAAGCCTCCCCTTTATTATACCACACTTCATATTATAGGACAAATTGCCTTTGCAATCTTAAGTAATGTGTTGTTTCTTTAACACCCAATTACAGCATCACACTTTTGTTTTAAAGCACGCATTGATGTTTTTCTTCTTCTTCCATAAATCATTCACACTTTACTGCAGTAATTCAACAAAGTCAACACATCCTAAACACCAGTGATGAAAGTGTTGTTTTCTTGAAACTTCTTGGGCTCACTGAGCACTGGCTTCAGTTTAGAACACTACATTAATAACTTAAGTCAGGTCCCTTAAATTACCACTAGGTAATTAAGTGAGAGACAGAATAGCATAATTAATTTTTTTTTGTTTTCATTTGAATTTTCTATTATTTCCCTACAGGGTAATTTATTCATCCTTGGTGTGGATTTCATTTTCAGTTTACAGCACCAATAACAACACCATATATTCTTAATTATGCAGATAATAAATTTTAAAAAGGGAAATAGCGTCTCCTACTATTAGCAATCAAACAGCACAGTCCAAAATCCCCTTAAAAAGAAATGCTTATGTGTGAGTCAGTTTAGCACAAAGCTGTAGCCCACTTCAGAGGAGCAGTATCATGGATGGTCTCCTGTTATTTATGGTGCAGCCTCAAAAATATTTTAGCATGGGGCATTGTGAATTACCACTTGTGCTCATTTTCCAGTGGAATTAGATATTACCCACTAGTCCTATGCATGACTAGTTCTTCTTCGTTTCCTCCATCATAACATAATAGTAATGAAATGCATGATGCTAAGTCATCATGCCAAGAATATACCAACCTTACACCTGATGAGCATGGGCTGTGAGCACAGGCTGCAAAATACAGAGAATTGTGACATTAGTTGTGTTAGATATGTTTAATTACTACACATTACGGGGAAGAAGAGGGTAATTGGAAGGGCCAGCATGGTACCGTAGGTAAAATGCTGGACTAGAACTGAGAAGAGCTAGGTTCAAATCTCTACTCAGTTATAAAACTCACTGGGTAATCTTGGAATAATTTCTTACTCCAACCCATTTCATACACTTGTTGTGAAGATGAAAGAAGGAATCAGGAGTGCTCCCTGGGAAGAATGGTGAGAGAAATAATTATGACTTTTCTACCTCGCTCTACCCAGTTGCAACTCTGCATCTGAAGAAGCAGCTTGTCACTGACAAAAGCTAGTGCCTTTTTGTAACAAAAAGCTCATTAAAAGTTAGTCTCAGTATGCTATCACACATATTCTTTTTTATCTAATAAGTAAAGTAGATATGGTTTGGCTGCCTCTAATGCAGCCCTATTCATGTATTCATCTGTACAAGGGTGGAAGTGTGAACAGTCTTTATATATCTCATGACACGTGATTGTAGGCTCCCGTATCTGATAGATGAATGGGATGAGCATTGGAGAACAAGCAAGAGTTTCTCTCTTACTCTAGGCAAACTGTAATGCTCTAGCACAGAACACTATGCCCAGTTTAACGCACCACACTTCAAGAACATGGATGTTAAGTCACAGCAACACTGTTAACAAAGGGTATATGAAATAACTTGCTTAAAAAGGGGGAGAAAAACAATAATTGGCTTTAAATAACTGAAAGTGTTATATAAAAAGTAGGCAAACAAGAGAGGATAGGATTTATGTTGCAACAGCATATGTACTGTAAATGTTAAGGAACAAAATAGTTAAGAGTAGACAATGAAACAATTTTACTGGAAGCGTAGGAAAAGTCCATTGTAAATCTGCTGCTAATGAATCAAATGTAGGTGTCATAAGGGTACTACTGAGAATGTATTTCAGGGAAACATGTCTCTTTGTTTGCCCAAACAGGCGCATTATATAACCCATGAGAGCAGCAAAATAAGCAGAACGTACAATGGTCATGAGACAAAATCAGGCCAAATCTTTATTGAAAGCAGCGGGCAGGATAAGGGTTGGCATGACATTGGGTTCATCATTCCATAAGCCCCATGTTGATGGAATGGGTCTGCTGGTTTTGGAGCACCCCAAACCCGTTCAATGGGAGTCAGCCAGTGTTGAACCTTGCTGTGGTGCAAGGCAAGCAAGCAAGGACTCACTGGGTGACCAGAGTGCAGATTCCCATCAGGCAGACACCCCAAGACGTGTTTGGGGGTGCTGTGGTCAATCTTCCCTTCAGGCCCTTTTTGGGACCTCCCCATACTATGTTTATCCTGCCCAATGCCATTTCCACCCTCATGCAAACAACTTTCGTTTGCCTAACAAAGGAAGACCATAATTTCACTGAGGGAAAGGCAGAAACCCCCCCAACCATATACCAATCTGTGTTTTTTTTGGGGGGAGGGGATATTTCCCAGTCAGAGGGGCCTAGATAGTTCTACTTACCAAACCCAATTGTAATGCTAAAGAAGATCAGCTACCATTCCATATTCAGTGTCTGTGGTCTGGGGATGTGATAGTTTTAGTATATGCTGCCAGGGCTAAAAGAACCAATGTGCTCAATAAACGGCAAAGTCTTTGATCCCTTAAGGATCCCTTAAGGATCAAAGATATGTGGAACTCAGAAAGTGATTCAGTACAATGCGTCCTTGTCCTTTAACTCAACTCTAAAGGTGCTTACTGCCTTTGGGATACATAACTGAATGACAAGGTGCCATGGTATGAGCTGCCTTGTCAATCCTAGGAGTCTGACATTTCCAAAGATGTTAAATTAAGTGAAATTATTTTCTTGAGAGATGTTACAAGGGCTATATCTGCTTACTATTTCTTGCATGTTCAACTTGTTTGAAGTCTGGTATATTTCACCAACTAGGTTGTACTCCTTTAATTCTGATATTTCTGGAATCGTGCTTCCATGTGGAACATTTAGCAGGGCCCATGGCAAGTAGCCATGCTTCTATGTATAAGGTCTCAAATTCCATTCTTAGCGTCTCCAGGTGAAGAACTCCAGTTATCATCAAGCTAGGAAATATTTCTGCTGATCAGAACATACAGTAATTAGTGGGCAAAATGGACCAAATGCCTGATTCAGTGTAAAGCAGCTTCTTACAGCTACTTGTGATGGTTACCTGTAATTATTGCATCGTTTGTTGTATTCCCTATTGTCTTTTTTTAAAAAAAAATAATAATTCTATTTTCAATTGTGATGTTTAGGAAGATGAGTTTTGGGACACAGATTCTTAATGGTATGAGTTTCGTTGGAATGACCTGGGAAAGGGATAGCGTGTGGAATGTGGAGTTGTGAGTTGGGGCCCTGCCCCAAGATGAAATAAGACACGTGGACACCAGCAATTAAGGTTAATGGGCTAAAAATGGCCACAACTTTATTGGTTACAGAATGTGAGTGGTATTGGCTTAGGCACTGGATCTGAACCGACTATACTTTGACTCCTGCCTGCCCTGCAGGAAGTCACCCAAGGGTTAACAACATGTAGGGGGGGGCTTGTTGATGCAAACCAACTGGAAGCTTTCCCCGAGAGTCACCAGAGGGTCATGCCATGGCCCTAGCCACCACCTGGGCATCGGACAGGAACCACGACCACTGGATTCCTTTATACCCTTCAAGGGGAGGGGTAGGTGATGGCCACAACCGTCCCTTCAACACACGACGCATTTTCCAATGCCTAACCACCAAACTTTACAAAGTTGTGACGATTTGCGAAAAAACAAGTGGCTGGTGCATGACTCGGGACTGGGACTTCCTGTGACGCATAACTGTGCCCCCTGCGAAGGGCGGGAAAGTGCATCCCGCTCACAATCCCTCCCCTTAGGGAAGAGGAGAGGCTTTCTCAAAAGCAGTTTTGAACTTGCAGGAAATGTCATTGTTGTCATGTGTGACTTTTAATATAAGTAACTATTGCATGAATGATGGTGTCCATATTGACTTGGAAGTAAGGGCGGAAGAGATTTCTGTTCTGTTAGCACTTTAAGTGAAATTTCCTAATTTGCATCTCCTGGAATAATAACACACATTAGAGTGTAATCCACAACACCCACTTGAAGTCTTCCAGTTTTTGTAAGGAACCATTGGACAATGACCACGAGTCATTGGTTGAGCAGCTGCTTTGCAGGCAGAAGGTCCAAAATTCAATCCCTGGCATCTCCCAGTAGTTCTGGGAGAGAATGCTGTCTGAAACCCTGGAGAGATGCTGCCAGTCAATTTTCACAATCCTGAGCTAGATGGACCAATGACCAACTCAGTGCAAGACAACTATCTATGGTTCTTATGTTCTTATGCGTACTAGAGTATGGTTTTCCATGTAGTGTCCTCTAACCTGCTAGATGATTAATTGATCAAGAGATAACATCTGGCAAGCTAGATGCTCCCAGTTAATCAGGCAGCACATTTTTAAAAACACCGCTATTAACAGAAGTACTTTAAAAATGTAGCCAGTGGGCAGCATATCAAAAGAGGCCTTCTTTCCCATCTCACATGAGGGATTGCCTTTTCTAAGACTGCACTAATGGCATCATATATGAGGAACCTCTTCAAACAAAGAGTGGGTGCTTTTTTTCTCCTTCTGAACCATTATTTTACCCATATGCAAGTTTAATCTATTCATGAATTGAGTAAAACTCATACAATTAATCAGCTAACAGCACAGTTTCATTTATTCATTTATTTAAAGTATTTCTATGTCCCCCTTCATTCTGTTTGGATTTCAAGGCAGTGCCCAGCAGAGTATATTATCTAATTTATAAACAACAACAACAATGTGTTGTGTAATCCTATAGAAGTCTATTCTGAAGAAAATCCTAGTGAGTTCAGTGGGACAGACTCCCAGTAAGTGTGCATCAGATTGCAGCATAATTAAAGTTGCCAGATGCAGAAGAGGACTGGGTTTCTGAATCTTTAATAGTTTTGTATAAGAAGAGGATTGAGCAGGTGTGGTACCTGCTGAAATGCCCTCTTCTACAAAACTATCGTAGGTGTGTACATGCTGTCATCTTCTGCATCTGGTGACCCTAAACCCAATAGGACTGGAGCCTGAAGTTGGATTTGTTTTTTAAACTCATAATAGCCTTCATTGATTTGGACTGGTGCTTATTTCTCCTTCCTGCCCTTCCAGCCCCGGATATGAGATTGAGATGGCTGCTTTTCATTGTCAAGACTTTTTTTCCTGACTGCTTGCTTATTTGTTTCAAGGATTTATATATTGCTTTTCACTTAGCATGACAAAGTGATGAACAGTGTAATTTACCAATATCCTAAAGCTGCAGCAAAACAGACAAAATACAAAAGCACATAATAGAAATTATAGAAAACAAGTGACCCAGGGATCAATGGTGCAGAAATGCTTGAGCGAATGAGAATGCTTTTCATTTCTGGCAGAAGCACATCACTGATGGCCCCTCGTTAGATCTCCGACCTGCTTAGACCTACAGATAACTCTGCTTCTTTTTAGGAGTGTTGATAGTTTGGTAACTGGTTGCAATGAAAAGAACTGCAAGGTACAGAGGAGTTAATCATACTGAGATTCTACCTCTTCCTTTTTTACACAGTTATGATGACTGCTGCATGGCATCTGAAGTGGTATCTTCACAGTGTTTCCCTGAACTGTTGAGTACCAAGATACTTAAGGTCTTTCTAATCTTGCTGAAACTTTCGTGAAACCACCCACACTATTTGTTTGATCATAGCTAACTTTTACTTGAGTATTTACTGGAACTTATTTTTGCTTTTGCTCCTAGTGTAATCTCAGTGCCTTCTTCAAAATCATGTAACTCCATGTCACTATGGAGGGGATTAAACACCCCCCCCCCTTTCTAAAGGACAACCTCTATCTTTAAAAATACATCCATTTACTACCAAAATTTACCACTCTGCATAATCCTATCACCTAGCAGCTGAACATTACTACTTTCGGATTCCGAAGAACCAGATTTGATGCATTTGGTGGTTGCTTTAGTAACTGAACTTCTCTGTAAATCTCATTAAAGATTTACATGCCAAAGTATTATGCAAAAGTTACATAATAACAAGTGAATGAATTGCAAAGATTGTCACTTACTTCTTTAAGAATAAAATGTAATCCAGCATTGCACTTCCTTCTCAGGTCCTACATAACAACAGGTACATATGAAAGTGTTTATTAACAGTTACTGCTTACATCAACATATAAATTATATGCAAGTTGCTTAGATTTCAGCTAAACTTTTTGTAGCATCTTCAGAGCAAATCAAAATAATGCTTTATGGTGCTATTTCTTCAGAAAAAGAGGTGCCAGAACTCACCATGAAAGCCTTCCTTGTTCTCTTACAATGGCAATGGCACCCACCTGAGAGGTGCCAGAACTGAGTTCTGGTGAGTTCTGCCTGAAAAAGAGCCCCGATGCTTTATTTATCTGTGGACATCTTCCCACTTAACGTTAGGATGTGTCATCACAAAACTCTATAGCTAGTCAGCTTTTATAGGGCTGAGTAGGATTTTTTAGGTAGCCTCTGACTGATTCTCCTTTTCACCCACTTCACACTGTGTAGGGCGTTGATTTTTGTCTGTTCAGAATTCTGTGTGGACAGGGGAGGGAAAACTTAATGTCACTGCCATCCTGAGTCATTTTTGGGTTAGGGGACGCTCTTGAGCCTCACAACCTGAGGCTTATAGGTACCTGGGGTTTCCCTTAGCACTTGGAATGTGCACCTTGGTTCACATACGCAAGGCTCACTTAGCAAGGAGGGACAATCGTTTCCTAGTCCTTGGCTGTATAGAGCCAATAAGGTGGTGGCCACATTGATTATTTAATTTCTATACCACTTAATACAGTATGTATTGTGGTATATTGTGTTTTTATCATTCGGTTGGGAGCCGCCCAGAGTGGCTGGGGAAACCCAGCCAGATGGGAGGGGTATAAATGATATATTATTATTATTCAGTAAAAAAAATCTCTAAGCGGTGTACAAAAAACTGAAGCAACAACAGAGAAACTGAAACAAAATATTACACAAAATAAGAGTACAGTGGTACCCCGCAAGACGAACGCCTCGCAAGACGGAAAACCCGCTAGACGAAAGGGTTTTCCGTTTTGGAGGCGCTTCGCAAAACGAATTTCCCTATGGGCTTGCTTCGCAAGACGAAAGCCCATAGGGAAATCTCCGGGGACCTCTTTTAAATGCTAGCGGTGGGGAGCAAAGCCTCCCCCCCCCGGCCTTCAGAAGAGGTCCAGGAAGGCTGGCGGGGGCCGAAAGGCTTTGCTCCCCACCGCCAGCATTTTAAAAGCAGTCCGGGATAGCAGGGAAGCGCTTCCCGCTATCCCAGACGGCTTTTGAAGGCAGGAGAAGTCCGCAAAGCCTGGGCGCGCTGATCTCAGCGCGCGCAGGCTTCGGCATGCCGGCAACTCTCCGCAAGCAGTGGCAGCGCTGCCGCTGCTTGCGGAGAGGTCCGCGAAGCCTTGGCCGGACAGCTTTTGAAGGCAGGCGGGGGGGGGAGCAAAGACTTTCGCCCCCGCCAGCCTTCAGAAGAGGTCCTGGACCTCTTCTGAAGGAGGGCGGGGGGCAAATGTCTTTGTCCCCCCTGCCTGCCTTCCCGGGAGAGCGGAGACACGTGCTGCGTTTCTCCGCTCTCCCGGGAGGGCTTTTAAAGGCAGGCAGGGGGGACAAAGACTTTCGCCCCCCGCCAGCCTTCAGAAGAGGTCCTGGACCTCTTCTGAAGGCTGGCGGGGGGCAAAATTCTTTGTCCCCCCTGCCTGCCTTCCCAGGGGCTTTTAAATCGCCCCGGACAGCGGAGAAGTCCTCCGCTGTCCCGGAGCGATTTTAAAATGCCGCCCGCCAGCATTTTAAGATTGCCCCGGACAGCGGAGAAGCCCTCCGCTGTCCCGGGGTTTTTTAAAATGCTGGGGGTGGGAAGAAAAGCCCTTGTCCCCCCCCCAGCCTTCAGAAGAGGTCGGGGGACAGACTGTCTCCAGACCTGGTCTGAAGTCGGTTTCCCTAGGAACGCATTAATTGATTTTCAATGCATTCCTATGGGAAACCGTGCATCGCAAGACGAAAAACTCGCAAGAAGAAAAAACTTGCGGAACGAATTAATTTCGTCTTGCGAGGCACCACTGTAGTTCCCTCATGCACATGGATTTGCATCTCCCTTCCTGCACTTACTGATTTGGCTTATTTGCACATTCTCCAGTCTGTTATATTTCCTCCACTATGGTGTGTTGAGTCTTCTTTCTGCTTAGTGCTGTGTGAAAATGTGTGCCAGCAGCAATGATGTAAAGGGACCAGTATATCATGTGATTTTTACATGCTACCTTATTCCAGGTTAGACTATTCATCCATCTAGTCTAGGATTAGAAGCATCATCTGCTATCCGATCCTTTTAAATGGAAATTGCTAGGAATCGAAGCTGGAACTCTGCATGCTGTGTCTCTACCTCTCAACTTTTCCAGCCGTGATTAACAAATTGCAGCCATGTAATCAGCTTCTCTATGATGTAGCTTTATTTATTAGTGGGTTCATGGAATATCAATATTTGTGCTTAGCGGGGAAAATCCTCTTAACTGCTCAAGGGCAGAGTCATGTTTGCAGATCATTATAAGCAGCCAAAAGTGCAAATGCAAACTTAAAATGCTGGTATCTTTAAGGAACGTATTCATCCTTTATTTATGGCTTGATGTGCTTTGACAAAAACGTGTGCATGATTCTGTTTCCAAGCTTGCATAAGTTTACATAAACCCTTTCTGGATGAACAGTATATGGTGATGAAAGCCCCGTAATTCCATTCATTATCACATCCAAATGATACCTTCTTGTGTGTTGGGTTTTGAAGTTTTATTGAGGCTTCCAGGGAACAAAATATATTTCTACCAAGACTATGTGTCACAAGCAAAATTTTGGATAGGCGGAAGAGGTGGCAATGACCCTTATATTTCAGCCCACATATTTTTGGTATGTTTCAGGTTGCAGTGAGATTTTTAAAATAGCAGCAAAAGAAGAAAGCACTGTTATTTCTAAAACTGGAAACATATTTAAGAAGAAGCTTTTGATCCTTGCTGTAAATTCCCCTGTCCCACTAGTGAAATCACTATCTGGGTAGACGTTAGCCAAATTGCCGCTGATTCGGGGTGCTATGAAAAGGGCAGGAATAGTGTTGCTATTTTTTACTGTCTGGGGAGAGGTGCTTGTGGAATTTTCTGCTTCATGTGGCAACCTAACTTTGCTGGAACTAAACTCCACGCCTTGGAGGGGTGGGGTGCAATTTGCTACTCTATTCCAGGCAGTAAGATATGTTGGCCCAGCCCTGTACTCTTCTCTCTGCCCCTCCCCAGCCACATACAAACTGCCACCGACAGAGACACTGAAACCTGAAATGGAACTCCCAGTATGTGTGCTCAGGATGATTTCTCTCTCATTGGCAATGCATAGGAATCTGAGATGTATAAAGCAAGGAAAGCCTAGAAATCGGTGCTAAAACACCCCGCATTATTTTAAAAATAGAAAACGCTAAATCTGCTTTTAGAATGGATTATGCAAATCAAATGTATTTGCATATCATTGTTCAGCTTGCTTGCTTGCTCTGTTCTGGTTGCTTCGGCAGTGTTTTTTTGAAAATATATTTTTGGTCTACGTATTTTATTTTTATTTTTGCTTTCTCATGAACTGGATTAAAACCAAAAGTTGGGACTTCCTTCCATTAGAAAATAAAGAAGTGGTTTAGTATTCTTCCCTAATGTGGTATGATCTCCCAATTGCTTAATAAACTAGTCAGTTTGGGATCACCTCACCCCATATATGCCCACATGACTAATTTTATCGATGGAATTGGCACTCTTAGAAGTGTCACATAATGTCCATTCTACTCTTACTAAGAACTCAATCTTTTAGTGGTATCACTTATTCTCTGGAACTCTCTGCTTATTGATATTAGGTACTATTTTTGACAGCTGTTGAAAGCAAGCCTTTCCAAACATGTAATTTTATTGTGTTTATTTGTTTTTAAAACTGTTGATTTTATCTATATTTTGACAATTTTAGGGTGTCTAGTTTCTGGAGTCTGTTTTTAGCTTATTTGAATGACCACTATGTATTATCGTGTAAAGCACATTCATATTTTTCTGTTAAGGGTTATATGAATTATACTAAATAAATAAATGAAACTTAATACATAAAATCAGGGTCAGACACAAAATTGCAGTGGGGAGCAATTCTCTCTCCCTTACACATTTGCTGGACAGTCTGTCTCTGTTTTCTCAAGGAAAGACATTAATTTCTAACAAATTATTTGAGAATTTCTGCTCCAACCCTATGTTAAATATAAAGCGAAATGCCCCTCCGCATTTCATTCATAAATAGGGTAACAAATATCATACACTCCTTTGCACCCCAAGTTTATTATTGTTTAATATTACTTTAATATTGCTTAAAGAAGCAATGGCCATGATAAATTTTCTTTTTCAGACTGTTGGAGAATTCTACTTCTGTTGTCCCTGAGAATATTCTGAACCCATCTCCCTCTTTTAGCACCTTCAAATAAGGCGGAGAATTTGGGGAGGCCATTTTCTCTTAGCCCTACTTTGATCTGTCTCTAGTCCTGACAGGAACATGGATTTCCCTTGTAAGGCAAAGAGCAGTACAACATATAAAATGAACCTCCAGCTTTGCTGATAAAAAGACTATCATGCTTTTTTGCTTTTGGTGTTCTATGTTCCAAGTATTTTCTGATAATTTTCCCCCCTGAAGAAACAATACTATATATTTGTCTTCAGGGTTCTTTGGCTGGTGTGCAGGGGTTGTAAGATTTACCTCAGAACAGAGATATCTCTACAGTTATTTGTCTTGTGTCCTCGATTTTGAAGACAGTAATGTTCAAAATGGGTAGCTAGCTTTAAACTGAGTGGTTTTGTAGACCCACATCTTGTATTCCCCAGTGGAAAATATGAAACAAACACTTGTGAGAAAGGTCACTGAGAGTGGAGTCCTTCAGCTTCCTGACAAAAACATGGAGTCCACTTGTCTCTGAAAAACAGAGAATTCCATCCAAGATCCCAAGGCACAGCCCATGTAAATAATTCAACATAACTCTTCATAAGTAATTCAAGTTTCATTCTGAAGAAGTGATATCGGAACTAAATGTATCCCAAAGGCTTTTACAAAGTTAACTAATGCAGTCAGAGTTAAATAATAAATAACAACAGATAATTTTTCAGATGGGACTTAAAAATAGATCATGAGTTGCCGAAGGCACCAAAGAGGGGAAATAAGAAATATTTTGGGTATGGAATTTTGGTAATAGACAACAGTGTGCAGGCCAAACTGAGAAGGTTATGAAATGGTTGTTCTGAACTAGTTTGCAGGAACCAAGCCTATTGGCCTTAGACCATTGGTACATTGTAGGAACAGGGAACCTGTTGCGCTTCAGAAATTCATTGATTACATCTCCCATCATTTCCTCGATCAGTGGAACTGGCACTATTACAAGTGCCTCATAATATCCATTCTGCATTTGTAAGAACTTTGTTATTTAAGAAGGCTTCACCTATACTGTACTTTGGAACTCCTTGCCTATCAAGCAAACACCTTCTCTGAATTGTTTTCAGTGCCTGCTAAAAACATGGTTTCGTAAAGCCTACTCAAATGCTTAGAAAATTTAAACTTCTTAGTATTTTAACCTCGTGTATGTTTTAATATCCACGTGACCCGGAAGTGTCTGCGGACAGCGCTGGCCCCCGGCCTCTTGAGTGAGATGGGCGCACAACCCCAGAGTCTGTCAAGACTGGCCCGTACGGGCAGGGGTACCTTTACCTTTTACCTATGTTTTAATATATTTTAAATTTCCCCCCAATTTTATTGTTTTATCTTTTTGAAAACCACTTTAAGAGTTGGTTGTTGTTGCTTTTTACAATCAAGCAGTGTATACATTTTACGTAATAAAATAAAATAAAATAAATAAATTCCTGCCCTTTGGTCATGCTGGCTGTGGCTGATGGGTGCTAGAATCCAACAAAACTGGGAAGTTAACAGCTTTGAGGGTTAAAATCAAATGAACAATCAAACATAAACAGTGTACAAATTTTATGAAATAAATAAACAAAATGAAATGAAACCTACAGCTGTGTTCCTGGCCTTGGGGTATAATTTTTATTAATTCAATCACCCAGCATTCACCATCAGGCTACAACAATTTAAATATTCAATATTTAAAACAATTAAAACAAATCAAACCCTCAGGAATAGAGTGGATCCCAAAAACACATATTTCGGGTGTCAGGACCAAGATAAAGAGGTGCATTTTCAGCATACTGATGATTTGGATTTTTCAGCATCAAAGGTTCCCTCTGATTCATAGGTGGAATTATCTGTTAGTAAAATTTTCTATGATACATATTTTTGCGCTTTCTGTCTCACAGTTGAATGTGTGAACCGCTGTTGAAAATATTGTGCTCAAGAGAATGTGAGGTGATTTGAAGCTCTGTCTTAATCCACACAATATGCTAACAAGTTTGCTATTCCACCATATTTCAATATTTTTAAGGGAGATGATGGATGTATCACAGAGAGAAGGCTCGCACATTCCACTGGCAGTGGGACAAGGAAGTAGGAACTGAACTGTGAACTCTCCATGAAAAACAGTGCAATCGTTTCCTTGTGTTAAGGGCTAATGATTACTTATTTTGACTGCAGCACTGTGTGAGGAAAAGGGCAATCTCTTTGGCAATCAGGTCTCCAACTCTTGGGGTTTTATGGCTTAATAGAAGCATTTTGAGAAACCTATTAGCATCCAGTGTCACTAGCGTAATGTGTTCCACTTTCTAACTGGAAAACTCTACTTAGCAAGTAGGCCACAGCATTCTGCCCTAACCTGTGTTTTTGGAATGGACTTAAGATATAATTCCTCCAGCAGAGCTCCACATACAAATAAAGGTTAAAGGAAATAGTTTTCATAATGATAGTAAAAGAAAGGGAGCAGCACATTCATTTTGCTAGATGTGAATGGAGAAGACCAAGGGATAGCTCATTTGATAAGAGCATGAGACTCTTAATTTCCAAGTCATGGGTTTGAGCACCACATTGGACATTGTTTGTCCCTTCCAAGTCTACAGTTCTGTGATTTGGAATATGAATTTCACAAGCAAATGGCAAGCTAATAATATGAAATCTTGATCCTAAATTCATCAACTTGGACATAATGTAAACTCCATAATCGAGGAGCTATCAAGACCCATAGGGGACTGACATGCCAAAGATGTGTTTTACTATACAGTGGTACCTCGGGTTAAGTACTTAATTTATTCCGGAGGTCTGTTCTTAACCTGAAACTGTTCTTAACCTGAAGCATCACTTTAGCTAATGGGGCCTCCTGCTGCCACCGTGCCACAGGAGCCCAATTTCTGTTCTTATCCTGAAGCAAAGTTCTTAACCTGAAGCAGTATTTCTGGGTTAGCAGTGTAACTTGAAGCGTATGTAACCTGAAGCGTATGTAACCCGAGGTACCACTGTAGTTAGAGAAATATCTGGCAGAGTTGGAGCAGAATATTTAACTGATCTATTAAGGTGAGGAAGAATTTGTTTCATTCAATAAGGTATGTGTGGTGATAATGAATTTACTCTTTTTTTCTTATTCATTTTTTTGCAGGATTTATTTATACATGTGGTGGAACATTAAAAGGACTTAATGGTACTATAGAAAGCCCCGGCTTCCCATATGGATATCCAAATGGCGCAAATTGTACATGGGTAATAATTGCAGAAGAAAGAAACAGAATACAGATAGTATTTCAGTCTTTTGCTCTAGAAGAAGAATACGATTATTTATCATTATATGATGGGCATCCACATCCTACAAACTTCAGGACAAGGTAAATATTGTTGACATCCTATCAAAATATGGCTTGCTACAAATGAATACATTTTCTCGAAATGTCTTTCCTGGCAATATTGGAACTGAAGTTGTTACATTTTTTCAGCTACCTTGCTCATCCTCTTTTCAATAGCAGATGCTAAAGTCAAATTACGGAAAGAGGTTCACTAAAAGAAAACATTGCCCATTCATTTTCAGATGACAGTTGACAATTCCTTTGACACAAATGCATTAGCTTTTGTACAAACCATAAGTTTAGGTAATGAGAAGCTTATAACTCATTGTATTTTTCTGAAAGCAGTTGTTATTTGGGTTACATTGTAGATCTTGCTGAAGCACGTGGTAACTCAGTGGCACATGAGCATAAGATCTGCAGAAGGTTCCAGGATCAATTCGTGAGCACCACTAGTTTTCATTTTAATTATCTCATATAGAAAGGCTGGTAAACACTTCTGCCTGAAACATTGACAGTATTCCCAATAGACAATATTGCATATGCACTAATTGTCCTTTTCCCCAGGGACATTCTTTATTCTCCAATTGCCCATATCTTTACATTTGAGTGATGAATCTTAGATTGTGTGCATATATGCAAAGAGTTTGAAGGGGTCTCAAAGCAATATATTCTGCCTGAGGCCAATGCAGAAAATTCACTGCAACCCTGATAGGTGGGGAATCCAGCCCCTCCTTAGAAGGTTTGTTCCTCTGCTGATCAGCTCATTCCATCAGAAAGCAAGAGATAACTAATCTTCAAGATTTTGTGTCTCTTTCACATGACCCTGCCATGTTCTTCTCTCTCTTGACCTGAAGATGGTTTGTTAGCCTATCATATAGTGACTGCCAGATATAATCAGCCTAAATGTCTGACTGGCCAACAGAATCAGAACTGAAAACCATGTGGAGTGTATGTAGGCATGGGGAGAAATCCATATAGTTTCATTTTAATGAAAACTTCGCAAATTTGCACTTCCCAAACAACTGAAACACAACTCTTCTTTGAAACTCACACTACTCTATACATCGAGACAAAGTTCCCCAACCAAAGAGTGCATACATAAGAAAAGTGCACATTAGTGAAAATACAAAATCCATGCTATTTGGGGGTGGGGGGAGATTGCTTGTAGAAATCATTATACTAGATAAAGAAAATGTACACAAAGATACATACATTGGGATAAATTTGCACGTAAATGCACATTAATTTTACTGCAGACTTTTAAAATATTGCAGAGGGGTGAACTGAAGTTAAGGTTGTGATATTGAGAAATGGAGAAAAACTGAAATTGACACATGCATCCATCACTGGGTGTATGGGAGGAAAAACTAGGGTGGCCATGCTACACCTGCCTACTGAAGCTTGGGACAAGTGACTAACATGCCCTGTGTGTAACTTGACACTTTTTAAAAAGAAAAATGAAGAGACTCAATGGTCTGGTGTATGGTTTTGGATTCATTTGTTGGCTACCTTATCAAGCTTAGCTGCACAAACCCCTACTTCCCCACTCTGTGTTGGAGGAGATGTGGGACATGTGGGGCACTGTTTCATTTATGATATGAGGTCCCATCAGCCAAAGACTTTGGGGTCTGCAACTTTCTCTATACTTAGGTAACTTATTAGACAAATGATTATGCCTGATCCTACTCTTTGCATTCCTTTCTGTTATTTTGTTGGTAGACATCAGTACCTAAGGTTCTGTTAAAAGTTAATAACTAACTGCCAAACTTTAGTGGCATGGTATTGGAGGGGAATGGAGAATCTTCCTCTTAAAACTTGGTATGATAAGAGTCTGGCAATTGGCGCTTGATTAGACTCTTACCCAAGAATTCAAGGAAGCCAGAGGAGTGGCTCTGACAGATAAATTTGTTCAAACTCAGTACCCATTAATTTATTATGCCACTATCTTTCTGGAGGGACACTTTCCTGCCAACTTGGTTGCCAAAGTAAAATCCACTGTCAGGTTGTATTGCAATAATGTATGACTATGGAGACGTTGTTTATCATTTTATTGTTAATAGATTATTATTTTTTGCAATACCTTTAATAAAAAGCATTTTTTTTTAATTAAAAAATAATGTGCCACCTCCACTGGCTGAAAGCTGAAGCATCATGATTACTTACAGAAATATCTCTTGGAAAGAATGCTTTGAAAAACAAGGGTCAGAGAAGTAGCTGTTGTCTCCTAATTCTTTGGAGGGCTTGTTGATCTTTGTGCTGTTTGCTTTATAAATACAGACCTCTTGTGTTTTTCAGGGTCCTTGGGGGCTCTGTCCAAAAACACGTATTCATTACTAGAGAGTCCAGGAAACTTGGTTTGCTCTGCACTGCTCCATCTCTGTCTCAGTTGACCAGCTGAGCAAAAGCAGTTCCGAAATGATTAGGCGCAAATTAAGGGCTCAGCATTTTTGACGCAACTTTGAACTACAGAGCATAGGATCATTGATTTTCTTCAAACAGCCTCATGCAGTGCTGCAGCTTTGGCCACCACTTAGATAGAAGCAGGAGGCACGGAAGAAAGATAAGATTTACTGTGGGGATTCAGAGGTAGCAAGGAGGAATACAAGAAATAATGAGACTCCAAATGTCACCCATAGTCTCTTTATACAGGTGCAATGTGGCAGGTGGCTCTCGAAGATCAGATAATGTCAGTTAAGTAGAATTATCAAAGTTAATTGACCAGCACTCTATATGCATGGCAGGAAGAAAACAGGAAAAGGCAAATGGACAATGATGAGGATGGCTCAGCAATTTTAATCCTGCTGACCAATTTAACCTGTTTTTATAATGTCAGATTTAGTTTATTGAATTGCACCTATATTTTTATTCCCTTATTCCTTTTCCAAACTGCCTCAGCAACGTGATGGTAGGGTGATGTAAAAAACAACAAACCTTTAATTGATTAATTGCTCAGTTAAAGCCACAAGAGCTGAACCTCCTTAAATCCACACTCGGTTCCCATAATGAGGCTGAGATGAGTACAGCGCTTGCATATGTTAAAAATGTGTTGAAATTTCCAACAGCATCACTCAAATATTTAATGTTTAATGTTATTGTGTTTTTAATATTTGATTGGGAGCCGCCCAGAGTGGCTGGGGAAACCCAGCCAGATGGGTGGGGTATAAAGAAATTATTATTATTATTATTTGAAGCTGGTTGGGTGTTATAGAGTCTTAAACAGCTTGGTCTCTCCATATTTTATGATCCATTTACACAATTTTATTCTGAGGTAGAATACCTAAAAACACTTCAATCTACAGCCAAAAAATATTGATTTCTATTTAGTTTCCTTGGTAAGTTCATGAAGGGCTGGCTCCTGGGGATTTTTTTTTTTTGTGGGGGGGGGGGCAGAAAGGAGAGGGGAGCTCAAGAAAACTTTTGACCCTTCCTGTGAGCTCCACACTGATCTCTAGTAGCTCTATCACACTGAGCAAAACAATGTCCTGGAAATGTGTTCGGCACCTAAAAGTCAGGCACTGAGATTCAAATTCATCCGCTTGGTTCTGTATGCTTGATAATATTTATGTGAGCTGTACTGTTATGTTTCAGTCTGTAGGAAAACTATAGCTGTTAATTTAACAAATGTAATTAGACTGAGGTGAGTTTTATACAGCCAGGTCTCTTTTTTCTGCTTGATGCTCCTCACCCCTGCAGGGTGGGGAGACCATTTTCAGCCAGTGGCCCACATTTTCTCATGGGAAAATGCTCAGGTCCTATATGCCACTGGTGGCTGGGGTCAGATGAGAAAGTGGACAGAGCAATGGATGTGACTCTTCCAGCTCTGCAAAAGTCAGAGACGTTTCCAGAGACCCTCAAGCCATGAAAAGGTACTCAAGAAGGGCAGGTGGGGAGGGTATTGGGGGGGACAAATAGAGAAGCCTGGAGAGCCCCTTTGTTTGACCCGAGGTCTCCCAGCCCTGGTACAGAACATCGAATATGAAGAGAATGTCACAGCATGTTTCAGTGCAAAAAACAAGCAACAAATGGTGTGTTGCTAAGCATAGACATTAGCAAACTGATGTTAATGCATGCCAAGCTTTGCCGTAATTAAAAGCTGGTAGTTATGTCTCTTGAACCTTGACTATTATTTCCAGGCCCTCCCCGCACCCAGCAGGTTTGGAAACTTATATGGTTTATTAGCAGGGTCTCCGTCGCCCCCTCCAGTCCAGGCAGGGTTCTTAATGCAGGCCTGCAGCACAGTTTGTTCCAGGTTTATAAGTGGGTTTTGAAGACCCATTTATTTTCGACTTGCTTTTTCATAAATTATGTAGTTGTTGCTGTGGAAATGGTGCTGGGATTTCTTTTAGCCTGTTTTTAATGGTGTGTTACTGGCTTGCTGCAGTTGATATTGCTGTGCCTAGCAATGCTATTGTTATTTAGTTTTATTCGAACAAATTGTCTGTGGATGGTGTTTTATTCGGAGGTGGGGGTGGGATGAGTGCTTTCTTAATGAGTAGGTATATTGCATTTTTATGTTTTATGGAACACACTGTGCTTCAAAACAGGGGCAATAAACCTGTTGTTGTTGTTGTTTAGTCGTGTCCGACTCTTCGTGACTCTATGGACCAGAGCACGCCAGGCACTTCTGTCTTCCACTGCCTCCCGCAGTTTGGCCAAACTCATGCTGGAAGCTTCCAGAACACTGTCCAACCATCTCGTCCTCTGTCGTCCCCTTCTCCTTGTGCCCCCAATCTTTCCCAACATCACAGTCTTTTCCAAGGAGTCTCTCTTCTCATGAGGTGGCCAAAGTATTGGAGCCTCAGCTTCAGGATCTGTCCTTCCAGTGAGCACTCAGGGCTGATTTCCTTAAGAATGGAGAGGTTTGAACTTCTTGGAGTCCATGGGACTCTCAAGAGTCTCCTCCAGCACCATAATTCAAAAGCATCAATTCTTCGGTGATCAGCCTTCTTTATGGTCCAGCTTTCACTTCCATACATCGCTACTGGGAAAACCATAGCTTTAACTATACGGACCTTTGTTGGCAAGGTGATGTCTCTACTTTTTATGTGATAAACCTATGACCCTCCAAATTTTGTTGGACTTCCCATCAAGCTCAAGTAACATGACAGTGGTTAGGGATGATGGAAGTTATAGACCAACAGGATTTGGAGGGCCATAGCTTCCCCTTCTTCACCTGAAAGGTGACAGACAAATACCTAAATAGTATACATATAAAAAGGATCTGATTCATGCTTTATTTATTGCCTTTTAGAAGGTGGGATCAGTTAGTTTTCACTCACCTGTAGAGCAAAATTCTAGATAGCAAAAACTTGGTTGTTTTGAAAATTAAGATATAGAGCAAAGTGCCAAATCGTGAAGTCTACTTTGACATTGGACAGCATCTCCTGTCCTAAAGCTTCCATGCTTTATCAGATCATGTGAGACAGATTTATGGCTTTAATAGTCTACAATTTTCTATTCATTATTTTTAGGTAAGGCAGGGAACTCAAATATTCATGAGGACAGAAAATATGTTTTAAGGGGAAATTGTGTTTGTCCTCAAATGACAAAGAAACCACAATAGTTGGGAAAGTTAATTATCCACACATGTTAAATATTTTCTAAAGAAACAATGGTCCATTTTAAAACAAGTTCAGCTGACAGGGATAACTTTTATCAGCTGCCTTGTAAACATCATAAATTATGGCTCTTATTTCTATTAATGTTATGTGCATTTCCTTTTATCTTCTTTTGCATTGAAAGTTGCAATTTATTTCCTGTTTTTATCATTGCTCTACATTTTGTCTGTGCCTTGATTTCCACATCATTAATTTTCATAGTGATATCATTCTTGTTCTGAAGTTCTATTCTTCTCATTGTATCTGTATTACTTACATTCTGTCAAGGGCAATCTATATGTTAGGGATGTTACAAGCATTTGAGGAAAAGTGCTTGCACAGGTGAATTCCCCTCCCAAACCTTACAATAAGGAATAGAGTGAGCACAGCATGGTTTGCAGCCTGCTGCAAGCTGGCCTTTACTTGTCATAAGAACAGGGCATTGTATGGAAGTCTTTTTTTCTTCAGCAAGCAACCAGAATTAATCACCCACCCACGTGGTTGTTCTCCCATCAAGCCAATTCTTAGTTGTTCCAAAGCAGTCTTCGGATGTCTGTAATTTGGTTTTAAACTATTTTTGATACTGTATTTTTTTAATTACTGTGACCATCCCTGGTGAACAGCAGATAATAAATCGAACAAATAATAACAATTTAAGAAGAAATCTGTTGGATCAGGTCCAGGATCCTGTTCACAGTGACCAGCAAGATGCTTAAGAAAAGCCAGCGAATAGGACATGAGCCCATCAACATTTTCCACACATGTCCTCCCCAGTAGCTAGCATTCAGAGGTGTATCACATTCAATAGTAGAGGCAGGGCACAGTCATCATGACTAGGAGTCACTGGTACACTTTATCAAAGGGAAACTCCCCTCCAGAGTAGAAATCATATATTGAACAGATGGAAAGCTCTTTAATCTAAGCAGGCTGAAAGCAGAGAGTAAGGTTACCATAACTTCCGTCATAGAGCTTCAGTACACTGATGACAACGTAGTGTGTGCACACTCAGAGGATGACCTCCAAACCGTCCTAAATATCTTCTCAGAAGCTTACGAAAAACTTGGCCTATTGCTCAACATCCAAAAAACCAAAGTGCTGCACCAACAAGCACAAAACAATGCATCAGCAATGCAACAAATGTTGGTCACTTCAGCTACCTGGGCAGTTATCTTTCCACAAGGGCAGACATTGATGCTGAAATCCAGCATTGCCTGAGCTCTACGAGGACGGCTTCCTCCCAATTGAAGTGCAGAGTGTTTGAGGACCAGGACATTTGCAGGGAAATCAAAATGCTTGTTTACAAAGCTATTGTACTACCAACCTTGCTGTATGCTTGTGAAACATGGACCACATATAAACACCATCTCCAACTCCTTGAAAGATTCCGTCAACAGTCTCCAAATTTTTTTACAAATCACTTGGGGAGACAGGCGAACTAATGCCAGTGTACTGGAAGAAGCAAAGATCACCAGTGTCAAAGCAATGATTCTTCAACATCAGCTTTGTTGGACTAGTCACGTTGTGCGGATGTCTGATTATCATCTTCCAAAGCAACTACTCTATTCCGAACTTAAAAATGGTAAGTGTAATGCTGGTGGTCAACAAAAGAGGTTCAAAGGCTTTCTCAAGGCAAATCTTAAAAAATGTAGCATAAACACTGACAACTGGGAAACACTGGCCTGCGAGTGCTCCAATTGGAGAACAGCCTTTACTAAAGATGTCATGAGTTTTGAAGACGCCTGAACTCAGGTCGAAAGGGAGAAACATGCTAAGAGCAAGGCATGCTTGGCAAACCCTCACCATGATCAGCTCTCACCCAGAAACCTATGTCCTCACTGTAGAAGGATATGTGGGTCCAGAATTGGCCTCCACAGTCATTTTTTAAAACCATGTTTATGGAAGACATTCTTACTTGGCTATGAATGATCACCAAAGAATAAGAAGTCGTAATTGATAGCTTTATCCCTTGTGAATTTATCTAAAGCCTTTTAAAGCTATCCAACAACCATTACTACATACTGTCGTAGCAAGTTCCATAGTTTAACTACGTGATGAAGCACTTTCTTTTGTCTGTCTGTAATTTTCTAACATACAGGTTCAGTTGATGGCTCCAAGCTCTAACATTATGAGAGAGGGAGAAAAAGCTATTCCTACCCACTCCACAACCATTTAAAATCTTACATACCTCCATTCTGTTTCCCCCCTAAATTAAAAAGTTACAAATGCTATGACCTTTCATCACAGGGAAGCTGCTTCCAGTCCCTTGATCTCATTGGCTTATTTATTTAACATGAATTTATATACCACTTGAATATGTCTCTTAATCATCAAAACCTCTAAGTAGTTTACATAAAGGTTTCTGAGCACAATTCAGTGTTGGTGCTGACCTTTAAAGCCCTAAACGGCCTCGGTCCAATATACCTGAAGGAGCAACTCCACCTCCATCGTTCTGCCCAGACACTGAGGTCCAGCGCTGAGGGGCTTCTGGCGGTTCCCTCACTGCAAGAAAGGGGGTTACAGGGAACCAGGCAGAGGGCCTTCTCAGTAGTGGCACCCGCCCTGTGGAATGCGCTCCCACCAGATGTCAAAGAGACAAAGAACTACCAGACCTTTAGAAGACATCTGAAGGCAACCCTGTTTAGGGAAGCTTTAAAGGTTTAATAGGTTATTGTATTTTAGTGTTTTGTTGGAAGCCGCCCAGAGTGGCTGGGGAAGCCCAGCCAGATGGGCGGGATATAAATAAATTATGATGATGATGACAATTATAAAATATACATTAAAATTACCAATAAAATCATTTGCCATTTCTATGCAAGTACTGCTTGCTTGTCAAATGTGGGCTGGGAGGGAATCTCCTGTGAAATGTCCCTTTGAATAATGAAGGCCGATGTATTTGCACAGCCTCACAGTGCAAATCATGGACTGTACCTTTTGTGTCGTTATGGGTATTATTATCTTCCATAATGATAATTAAATTCTCTTTCTCCTGATGTGTTCTTTCATTTGTGTAACGTCCGGAAGACCTTGCAGAAGGAACAGTCCTGAACTCACATTGTAAAATAGGGGGGGTTGAGCTAAACTTCGTAGGTAAGGTTAAATGTAAGTATATTTTTCTCCCCCCCCCCCCCAATTCAAGGTGACTTGTTCTAGCTTTAAAGGCTATAATGGCCTCCCCTGGAAGTTTCTTACCTGTAAGTGTGCTGATTACATTCCAAACAGGCCATGTTATTAGCTGAAGCAAATTTATGTCTGTGCTAAAAGGGCAGCTTCTTGGAGCCTATAATCTAACAGACCTTTTCATGATGGATTTTTCCTTAGCCATATTTAGCAAAAATGTCACATCATAAATATGAGACAATAATATATAATGAAAAGGCAGCTCATGGCACTCCAGCATTAGAAGCATGTACAATGTTATGAACTTAGGGCTGTAAATGGCTTGTAAGCGTGTAATCACAACAGCATTCTAATGCTTCATTAGTGTCTGATGGTTATTAGAGTTCCAAAATCTGTCTCTTTGTTCACTTTTACTTGTACAATCTATTACCTTTGTGTCTTCAATGCCACGTTAAAAACATAACGGTGGCTGCATTTCGTGACATATATTAAAAGAGAAATGCACAACATAAGTGTCAGTCCAATCCTATGCATGCTTGCTTGCTCAGAAGCAAACTGCATTGAGTTTAAAGGACTTTACGCCTTTAAATTCCATAAACTCCATATAAAGGGTAGTACCTCTGGTAAGGGACACATTGTGCTCCTTCTGGGGTAGTTTGTTCACCTTTGGTCTCCACCCTGCACTCAGCTCTTGCCTGTCACTCGTAGAGGCTGCCAGCATGCAACAGTGGCCACTCCCAGGGAACCGGCTTTGACTGGCCAGCTAAACCAGGTGGGGGTAGCTGATGGGTCTCAAACCCTCAGTGAATTAGGGACTTCCTCTGCATGTGAGGACAGGCTCTGGCACATTTAGTGGACGAGACCAATAGTGGGTCCAACAGTCAAGAAGACAGTTACTGCATGGGCAGAAGGGCAGATGGTGCTTGTTAACATGGGAAGGTAGCCCATCTAGGACAAGGAAAACTCTGATTCTAAACCTCCACTGCCTTGTGGGGCATCTTCAGGAGAAGAAAAGGCTAAGGAGTAAAACCTACACAAATCAGAAGTGGAATCCCTAACACGGTTAGATGGCGCCTTGTATAGTAATAGTAATAGTCTCTCTCCCTCAGATTCCCTAAAACTAGACCAAATCACTGCTCAAAGACAGATCCATCAAAGACTGGATGACATCGACTTACAGCAAAATTATATGCTGGGGGGAGGTGTTTGTTCGCCCCAGAACATTGGTATCACTTTAACTTATTGCGTTCCATCATACCTCTCCTCCCTTTCGACTGTTGCCCATAGACTGGCCTTCACCAAAGCGAGGTTCAACGTTTTCCCCTCCAATGTCCTGAGACATAGATTCTCAAAGGGCCAAGCCCCCGCCACGTGCGAATGTGATAAGGTGACGCCGGAGTCGCTTCAGCACATTATGTTCACTTGCCCCTTGTTCAATGTGCCACAGGCAAATTTGTTGGGATCAATCATACAGAAACTAGAGGGTACCCCACCAAAATTCCACCTTGCCCAAATCTTGCAGGATAAGGATTCCCACATGACCCTGAAAGTGGCTAGGTTCCTGGTCGCTGTCCTCTCCCAAAAGCGACGCCAAGGAGCACTACAAGCTAATTAAGGCGTAGCATGCCTTTCCATCTTATAGTATTTTATTGTTATAGTGGTGTTTTAGCGACTGTTTTTTTTCTTTTCCCCACGGCACAAGCTGTCACTTATGTGTTGTTTTTACCTGTATGGGCCTATGGCCGTAATAAATATTATCTATCATCTATCTATCTATCTATAGTAATAGTAATTTATTATTTGTATTCCGCCCATCTGGCTGGGCTTCCCCAGCCACTCTGGGCGGCTTCCAACAAAGATTAAAAGTACATTAAAATGTCACACATTAAAAACTTCCCTGAACAGGGCTGCCTTCAGATGTCTTCTAAATGTCAGGTAGTTGTTTATCTCTAACATCTGATGGGAGGACGTTCCACAGGACAGGTGCCACTGCCGAGAAGGCCCTCTGCCTGGTTCCCTGTAGCTTAGCTTCTTGCAGTGAGGGGAACCGCCAGATGGCCCTTGGCGCTGGACCTCAGTGTCCAGGCAGAACGATGGGGGTGGAGACGCTCCTTCAGGTATACTGGACCGAGGCTGTTTGGGCTTTAAAGGTCAACACCAACACCTTGGTGTTGTGCTCAGAAACGTACTGGGAGCCAATGTAGGTCTTTCAGGACCAGTGTTATATGGTCTCGGCTGCTGCCCCCAATCACCAGTCTAGCTGCCGCATTCTGGATTAGTTGTAGTTTCCGGGTCACCTTCAAAGGTAGCCCCACATAGAGCGCATTGCAGTAGTCCAAGCGGGAGATAACTAGAGCATGTACCACTCTGGCGAGACAGTCCACGGGCAGGTATGCTTCATTCTGGCAACTCCAACAGCTAAGCTGGCACCAAATGTATTGCACTGCTTTCCTTTGGACCACATCAGTGAGGCCTAGGGGGTGGGGGTGGTCATTTGGGTGGCCCAGTACCTCCATGCCCACTACTCTGCTTGTGCTCCAGGGAGGCGGGAGTTATGAGTTACTTCTCTCTCTAGCCGCAGCAGGCACTGTGATTCTCCAGCAATTTGACTTCACCCCCGGAGGCACACTCCATTGTCTCTTGAGATGGACACATGTGCTGTGTGAAAAGTGCTTTCTTTTATCTATCCTGAAACTTCCAACTTTAAGCTTCATTCCACAAGTTCCAGTATCACAAGAGAAGGACAAAAAGTTGTCTCTATCCACTTTCTCTGTGCCATGCATTATGTTATTATTTGCCTTATCTCTAAACTAAACAAATACCAAATGCTGAAACCTTTCCTCATAGGAGAGTTGCTCAATCCCCTTGATCATTTTGGTGAAATCTTTAGCAGTATTGAATGTGCTTCTAAATGTCTTTATTTGGGGTTGGCATCCTTGGACAATGCTGACATCTACCTCAACCCTGTTCATTTATTTATTTCTTGTGCAGCACTGAGCAAGGCCAAGTGGCTACCAACCATTTCCTAGCGTCAGCCCTGTATGGCAGGCTTTGTTCTAATACAAGAGACAGAACTGAAGTATCTGCCCATGGGCCACTTTCAGATACAATTTCAGGTGGTTGGGATACCCAGAACATCCAATCTCTTTCTGTGCCCCTGCATCTCTAGGTGGATTCAGATGGCCTGTTGACATATGATAAAACAACCAGGCACTCTGCATTTATCAGTGAATTGTGTCACTGTCTTTAAGTCAAACAGAATGGTGTCTGAAACCACAATTTTTGATTGAATGAAAGCAGGGAATTTCTCTGGTTTTCTTAGATGGTTGCAATTCGCTACTACTAACTGCCCTGCCTTTATCTGGTTGTGCAGAATTTGGGAATGAGTGGTGTCAGGGAACTGCCATCGGCTCAGAGGCAAGAATAGAAGGGCAGTTGTGTTACAGGGAGCCTCCGAAAATCTTGCGAAGCAGTTCCTCTTCCGGAGAGGAGGAAAGCCGCACTTCCAGTGGAGAAGAGGTGCAAGGACCAGAGGATGCTAGTGAGAGCCTTAATGCCGCTCCTGAGCAAGCCGGAAAGGGGGGAAGCATGTCCTTGCCATTGCCCATCATGCACAGTAGTCTGAGGCACAGGGAGGGGTGGAAAAGGTTGGGGTTAACAAAACTTTTATGTTGGGGGAGGTACAGAAAAAGACCACTCCCGGATTCTGCTAGCAATTGAGCCAGACATGAGCTTTGGGGCTCCTCAGTGTAAATACCGTAGTTTGCACCCAAATAAAGCCTGTTAAACACAGGTTAGAGACATCACCTTGCCAACAAAGGTCCTTATAGTAAAAGCCATGGTTTTCCCAGTAGTGATGTATGGAAGTGAGAGCTGGACCATAAAGGAGGCTGATCGCTGAAGAATTGATGCTTTTGAATTATGGTGCTGGAGGAGACTCTTGAGAGTCCCATGGACTGCAAGAAGATCAGACATCTCCATTCTGAAGGAAATCAGCCCTGAGTGCTCACTGGAAGGACAGATCCTGAAGCTGAGGCTCCAGTACTTTGGCCACCTCATGAGAAGAGAGACTCCCTGGAAAAGACCATGATGTTGGGAAAGATTGGGGGCACAAGGAGAAGGGGATGACAGAGGACGAGATGGTTGGACAGTGTTCTGGAAGCTTCCAGCATGAGTTTGGCCAAACTGCGGGAGGCAGTGGAAGACTGAAGTGCCTGGCGTGCTCTGGTCCATGGGGTCATGAAGAGTCGGACACGACTAAACGACTAAACAACAACAACAAAAACACAGGTCAGAGTCCTGCCTGCTTACTCTTGAGCAACCGCAACAGCACCTGACAAGTGGCTTTGTTCCATACATTTGGCATTTGTGAGGTATTTTGATATCCATGTTGAGAAGACCAAAATATTGTTGAAAATTAGGAAATGATCTAATGCTTCCACATTGATCCGGAACAATGGTTTGCACATCCATCTGTACTTCATCTAACAGTGAAGCAATCATATGTTGTACTGCCTGTCAGTATATGGAAACATCACCGCTGCAGACAGACAGTTTGTTGACACCACATGATGTGCCTATCTGTGGGAAAGAAGAATTTCCCAGGAAGTTCACAGGCTGGATAAGTCTTTGTGAAGAGTGTAACTTGAAACCTTCTGACTGTGCATGTTCAGGAAGTTTGACTGACTTGCTGGAAGAACTGAACTGAAAGGACGTGTTTTTCTCTAGTGCTGTAATGTCAGAAATAAACATCATGTAAATAGATTTCTGACTTATTTTCTTTCCCCTGCGGAAGCAGGAGAGAGGGGTTGTGCATTTTACCCACGCTTGGGAAAATGTCGCCTATCAGAATCTCCCTGGTCTGTCTGAGATATCAGCCAGAGGAGGTTACCGGTAAGCAAGCTCCGAGGACAGGTGAGAGGGGCCAGTCTTTTTGGAGGGGGCTTGCAAACCAACACTGCCTGCATTTCCTTTGCCTTTAGCACCACTGCTGGAGTCTCTCCCTTGTCCCCCCATTGTGTTCATTTATACATACCTGCCAACTTCCCAGACTGCTTTATACACCTGATGAAATAGCTCTAGCTCAGTGATTTCCAGACTTACAAGTGTGCACAAGAAGCAAATCAATTAAAGTATTGTATTAGTCTGAAACTCACACACAGAGGAGTTGCTCACTGCATTATCTGAATGCCCAGGTACTGCTAGCATCTATAAGGTTTTTTTCTGGATAGGCCAAAAGGATTCATGCTTTAGTAAGAGGCATGAGCTGTCTAGGAACAGTGTCTGGAAACTTCACTTGATTCAAAATGCTTCTGGTTGGATTGAGCATTTTACTTGGTATTGGTCCACCTACCTTGGTTGTCAGTTTCCAGGTTCAATTCAGACTTGGTTGCAAAGGCTTATTTTATTATTATATTATCCCTTTTCTATTTCCAAGTTTCTTATCAGAGCAGCAGAAGTACCGGTAGTTGCCGTTCTATTCCTGCAGTCATGATGGTGCTATGATTTATGTGAGTTTTTAAATTCAATTACAGGCAACTCCCCCATTTGTGCAGGGGTTGCATTCCAAGGTACCAAACATGTTGGTGGGGCATGTGTAACCCCCCCCCCCCTTCTGGGGCCGGAAATGGTGTGTGCATCAGCAGTCCTTCGGGCCTCGAATGCACACAAAATGGGAGTTATCTGTACAGTGATACCTCGGGTTACATACGCTTCAGGTTACATACATTTCAGGTTACAGACTCCGCTAACCCAGAAATAGTACCTCGGGTTAAGAATTTTGCTTCAGGATGAGAACAGAATTCATGTTCCGGCGGCACGGCGGAAGCAGGAGGCCCCATTAGCTAAAGTGGTGCTTCAGGTTAAGAACAGTTTCAGGTTAAGAACAGACCTCCAGAATGAATTAAGTACTTAACCCGAGGTACCACTGTACTGCACATTTTCAGAGAGAGAGAAATTAAATCAGAGTCCGCAAAGTTTTGTTTGTTAGCTGGCTTGATAGGTTTTTTCTCTCTCTAACACATCAGGAATGTAGAAGGAGTTTTGAAGCAAAGAGTTATGGTGGTAGATAGAAGAGAAGAGTTAATTTTGCGCTTCACAACTGAAGTAATACACATGGCTATCTAAAGGGGATAACAATTACCGTATGTAGCAGCACTACTCATTCAAAGTACTGTTTCTTCCCTTTAAAGCTCTAAATAGCTTGGACCACACCACAGCAAACCCCACAGAAAACTATACAATCAACAATAGAGCACGAGATTCTTAACCTCAGGGTCATGGGTCCGAGCCCCACATTGGACAAGAATCCTGAATTGCAGGTGATTGGACTAGATGGCCCTTGTAGTTCCTTTCCAGCTCTACAATTCTATGATGCTATGAACAGTGGAAACAAATTCATGCCACGTGATTTCTGAAGATTCTCTTAAGAAGCCAGGTTTTTCCAATATGAGGGTCACTGTGGCCCAGGGAGGACATTCAGTAAGGCTGTTTTAGTTTAAAAGACCCTGTCTCTTTTAGGCCCTTGAGGAAATTGAGAAGAAGAAGGATATTCATCAGACCACGTGCCACACATATTAAAATAGGCTGCACTATTTTGGTCCCAGGTCATTTATTGCTTTAGAGGTATGCTTGTTGGTAATTCTTGATTTAAATTGACTCTCAGTTTGATTCTGTTTGATTTAAGGCTCGGCTTTAAAACGTCACTGGATATTCTAGAGACAGGACATGAGTGGGGAGCATTTTGCTGTTCCAGGGTCACATTACCACCTATGCAAATCATCCAGGGGGGAAATGACAGTGGTGGGTGAGATCAAAGGCAAAAATTAGCAGAGCAACAAATGCAATTTTTACCTTTGTACATTAGTCTAGTTTCTACATACTCTCACACCCTTCATGCAGGCAATCAAGAGGCATTATCAGTGTTCCATGAGAAATTTTAGTGGGGAGCAGGGAAGCGCATGGTTAGATGTGGGACAGGAAGGCGTGTGGTATTGGGAGAGGGGCATGGCCAGAGGAGAGTTCCAAGAGTCTTTCCACCTCCTCCCCCCCCCGAGTATCCCACCTTTCTTCAAACACCATTCATTATCTCCCAGAATACTCTGTCTCACATGGTTGCTGTTTTTGCTATTGGTGCTTAAAAATGGGATATCCCTGTGTCTGCCACCTTGAGCTCCTTGATGGAAGAGTGGGATAGAAACGTAACAAACGAACAGAAGGAAATCTAATTGTAGAAGTTCTGCCTCAGCTGGAGAACTCATCAGCTGTTTTCAACATGAGAAAATAAAAGGAGCGGAACACAGTCCATATATTTCTCAGCAGGGCCACTACTGCTCTATGCAATTGCAAGGCAGCACGGCTCTCCTTTTAGAAGAAAGAAAATTCTTCACGTGCTTCCTTCCAAATGTCACTAAAAGCTGTAGGTTCTTTGAGTCTAATTTTTTTTTAACCCACCCTTTGTATCTGGGGATATCTCCAACTGCCCAGTCCTATCGCACTCTTTCCCCCAATTTCTTTAGAATTGGATCAGCAGGAATGATGCCATTGGCGCCTTGCCTCTGGATGCACTTCATAAATTCACAGAGTGCTTGGCAGAGATTCATATTGCTCTAATGGCCTCTGGCAATTGCACATGATGGCAGCAAGATCACACCACCTTTCCCTTCCATACGGTCCCCATAGGCGCAGCGTTGACGTGGTTAGACTCACATTGTTCTGCATTACACTGCATGAAGGGCTTAATGATGAAAGAGCCTTGAAAGCAGGGTGCTGGGTCTGATCCTTTTTCTATACATAATAATAATAATTTTATTATTTATACCCTGCCCATCTGGCCGGGTTTCCCCAGCCACTCTGTGCGGCTCCCAACAGAATAGTAAAAACACGAGAAAACACCAAAAACTCCCCTAAACAGGGCTGCCTTCTGATGGCTTCTAAAAGTCAGATAGTTGTTCATTTCCTTGACTTCTGAAGGAATACATACATAGGAATGTGGTGGAAAAGTGATTTTGTGGATATTGAATCATTAAACAATGGATCACACTTACCAAGTGACAGTGTACAGGTGGTAAGCACACCGAATCTCAAAGTACCAATCCCCTAAGAGAAAGAGGTATTTTTTTTCAGTGTTCTGAGTCATTCGGTGACCTGGCACATAGATGGCATATGCAACCAGATGTGAGAATGAGCTGAGAGCTTATGTGTTCTCTGCCATGCAGAGAACCTCTAGCATGGAAGTTAACAAAGGACAAATCCACTGAGAACAAGAGAGTTATTTTCAGAGAAGAGAAAGCAGCATTCCAGTTCCTTTTGTGATCTGGCTTGCACAGAAGTTTCACATGCAGCAGGATGTAGGAGCAAGTCTGGGGCTCATGAGACTTCTCCCGCAGTGACCAGAACCACTACGATGGACTAGAAAATACCCAAATAAATGCTTGTGCAAGTAGGCCCTACTATTATATAAAGGTAAAGGTAAAGAATCCCTGACAGTTAAGTCCAGTTGCAGACGACTCTGGGGTTGCGGCACTCATCTCGCTTTACAGGCCGAAGGAGCCAGCGTTTGTCCGCAGACAGTTTTTCCAGGTCATGTGGCCAGCATGACTAAGCCACTTCTGGCACAATGGAACACCAAAACCAGAGCAGTGCATGGAAATGCCATTTACCTTTCCACTGGGGCGGTACCTATTTATCTACTTGCACTTTTTGGCATGCTTTTGAACTGCTAGGTTCGCAGGAGCTGGGAGTAAGCAACGGGAGCTCACCCTTAGCGGGGATTAGAACTGCCAACCTTCTGATCTTCAAGCCCAAGAGGCTCAGTGGTTTAGACCACAACACCAACCGCGTCCCTATTATATAGGGATAGGCAAATCTATCGGTTCCTGGTCTGTGTCACTTTCATGTTTTTTATTTAGCTATAACTCTGTTCTGTTCCATTTCTGCATTGATATGAGATTTTTCATCCTCTAAAATTTTTATTTAAATGCATGTTTTTCTCTCAAAATACACATTTGAATCTGTATTTAATTGAATGGGCATTTTTTCTCTCAAAAGGCAGCTGCCAGGAGATGTGGCCTCTCTCCATCCTCTACTCATTTGTGTATGCATAGATGGAACTTGTGCAATAAGGACTTCTAATTATGCAAACTGAGTTTAAATAGGGTTGCTGCAATAATGCAAATCATAATGGTCTTGCATGTATATATGCTACAAGCATAAGTGGCTTGCCCAGTGAGGCAGAGCTGCAATTCAAACCTCCTGGCACTGGGGATGCTTTCTGGAAGAATATAAGAACAGCCTGCTGGATCAGGCCAATGGCCTGTCTAGTCCTGCATCTGGTTCTCAGGCTTGCCAATCAGATACCTATGGGAGAGTGAAGAGGCAGTAGGGAGCAGAACATGATCTAGACACACTGGCAGAGGCAATCTGGTCCTCTCAGAACTAGACCTCCCTGACAGACAGCTGGCATCTCCCTGCCTGGTCATGGCTCCAGTAGTTCATTTTGTACTATTTACAGGCACTCTTCTAGGTATCACTGTTCCATTTTTATCTGGAAATGATTCCACTTATCTCTATCCAATTCAAACCGCAATTTGTAATTTATCCCTATCAATTCTTTTCAGCTTGTTTGATTTCACAATTTCTGCAAGGAAGATCCAACATGAATAGTTGCCAAGCTATATCAAAGAGAAGCGTCGAACTGGATTTCTACATGAAATCTTTCTGGTGGTACAAGATTCTTCGGTAGTTAGTTACAGTGGTACCTCGGGTTACAGATGCTTCAGGTTACAGACTCCGCTAACCAAGAAATAGTACCTCGGGTTAAGAACTTTGCTTCAGGATGAGAACAGAAATCGCGCAGCGGCAGCGAGAGACCCCATTAGCTAAAGTGGTACCTCAGGTTAAGAACAGTTTCAGGTTAAGAACGGACCTCCAGAACGAATTAAGTTCTTAACCCAAGGTACCACGTTCGTTCGTTAGTTAGTTAGTTAGTTAGTTAGTATACCATCCTTCATCTGCAGATCTTAGGGAGGTTCCCAACATACAAATACAATGTAAAAGCAGAAAATGCAAGATAAAAGCAAGAACAAAAAACCCCCAAACAAACAAACCAAAACACCCTCCCCACAGTGCCTCCCACAAACACTTTAAAAAGTGGTATAAGATATTAATAAGCCAAAGGCCTGATTGAAGAGGAGCATTTTTGTCTGGCAAAAATGTCTGGGGACCGGCCTCAGCTCAGCCATTTTTGGCTCAGCTAAGATGAACAAGTTACGTTGGTGTATCTTCAGCTGAGCCAGAGCTGGAGACTTAATGCCAGCCGAGGCGGGAATCAGCCAATTGAGCCAGAGGTCCACTCCATCCTCAGCTGTTTATCCTGGTGGATCATTTCATGACGTTATCAGATAAGTTTATTACTTGATGTAATTAAATGACTTCACTTACTGATTCTTGACTTATTCCATTGTTACACTTGCGTTCGTTGTTTTCAGTTTATGTTAACTTGCATTCATTATATGCCGAGTTCCAGCCCTCGCTCTCCTTAACATACAGTACAATTTACCCCATGTTCTGGTATCATTCAGCTATAGATTTCCAACTGCCAGATGCAAATGGTGCCAGGTGGAAATAAGGAAATGCATAGTGTAATGATGTCAGAATTAAAAGACGCCTGCTCCTTGGGAGAAAGGCGATGGCAAACCTAGACAGCATCTTAAAAAGCAGAGACATCACCTTGCCGACAAAGGTCCGTATAGTTAAAGCCATGGTTTTCCCAGTAGTGATGTATGGAAGTGAGAGCTGGACCATAAAAAAGGCTGATCACCGAAGAATTGATGCTTTTGAATTATGGTGCTGGAGGAGACTCTTGAGAGTCCCATGGACTGCAAGAAGATCAAACGCATCCATTCTTAAGGAAATCAGCCCTGAGTGCTCACTGGAAGGACAGATCGTGAAGCTGAGGCTCCAATACTTTGGCCACTTCATGAGAAGAGAAGACTCCCTGGAAAAGACCCTGATGTTGGGAAAGATTGAGGGCACAAGGAGAAGGGGACGACAGAGGACGAGATGGTTGGACAGTGTTCTTGAAGCTACAAACATGAGTCTGACCAAACTGCGAGAGACAGTGGAAGACGGAAATGCCTGGCGTGCTCTGGTTCATGGGGTCACAAAGAGTCAGACACGACTAAACAACAACAACAATGATGTCAGAATATGAGGCAAGTTGTGCCATAGTTCGGTGACACAACACTTGCTTTCCGCCAAGAATTTGTGTTACAGATGAGAAAGAGGAACTCAGTACTTTATGACAATTCATGGCCATTGCAATTTTAATGTTACAGTGGTACCTCGGGTTACATAAGCTTCAGGTTACATACACTTCAGGTTACAGACTCCGCTAACCCAGAAATATTACCTCGGGTTAAGAACTTTTCTTCAGGATGAGAACAGAAATCGTGCTCTGGCAGCATGGCGGCAGCGCGAGGCCCCATTAGCTAAAGTGGTGTTTCAGTTTAAGAACAGTTTCAGGTTAAGAACAGACCTCCGGAACGAATTAAGTACTTAACCTGAGGTACCACTATACTTCCACCTCATGTATTGATTGGGCACTGTACAAAATTCCCTCTTTCTCCTATTTTTGTTTTGCATATTTCCCATGACTTTCTGTGAACATCCACCAGAATGTATGCACATTCCCCTTTCAACTTCTATTAACCCATAAAAAGCACACTTGTTTTTTGCTAAAAGGAAGAAAAGGAGAAAATCAAACGCACTGTAAATCAATTAAATTCATAGTTGACAGATGTAGCATTATATAATGAAAGTTTGAGTATCATAATGAGGCAGAGGCTGTTTTTTTCTTAACCTATGTTTGATCAGGAATATAAATGATTGTACCAGGGGCTGACAAGTAATTACTTGTTTAGTTCAAAGCTACTACTCAATTATAGAATGCTCTGCTTTGACCTATGATCATTATTTTTAAATAATGCATTAATTGATTCAATGACTTCATATCTTGACAGGAGAAAGATGGTAATTTAACACACACAAAATACAAAAAAAACAAAACTGGTTCATAAATCATATCCTCATTGTTAATCCTAAAGAGCACACTCAGACAAAGAGAGAAACGCCTAAATCTCATTCAAATAAATGTAATTAAAATACACTTGTATGCCTTTTAAATGCAGTTTATTTCAATGGTATTGTATTAGTCTGACACAGTTGGCTGAGTATCTATGCAGATCTGTTCCAGCAATGTTAAAATTACCTACATCTAAGATGACAGGAGCCAAAGGTAAATTCCAGGAAACAGGCTTCTATGATATTAGACGTGGGTTAGTTGAGATCAGTCTAAAATCCAAGAAAGAGGATTCAGGAGAATTCCAATGTAAAAAGAAGAAGAAAAGGAAAAACAGGTGTGTGTTTAAAAATGAAATAGTGAAGTCCGAACTTCATTCAAGAATAATTAAAGAATAAAGAAGCAGAGAAGGAAAGTGACCTATTAAAAATCAAATCTATTAAAAGCTGTCCATAGGTCAAAGACAGAAAATGCTATCTCTGGTAAAAATCACAAGGAATAGCTCTGATAAAATCTCCCCAAGGTTTAATTAAAGGTAAAGGTAAAGGTACCCCTGCCCGTACGAGCCAGTCTTGCCAGACTCTAGGGTTGTGCGCCCATCTCACTTAAGAGGCCGGGGGCCAGCGCTGTCCGAAGACACTTCCGGGTCACGTGGCCAGCGTGACAAGCTGCATCTGGTGAGCCAGTGCAGCACACGGAACGCCGTTTACCTTCCCGCTGGTAAGCGGTCCCTATTTATCTACTTGCACCCGAAAGTGCTTTCGAACTGCTAGGTTGGCAGGCGCTGGGACTGAACGACGGGAGCGCACCCCGCCGCGGGGATTCGAACCGCCGACCTTTCGATCGGCAAGTCCTAGGCGCTGAGGCTTTAACCCACAGCGCCACCCGCGTCCACAAGGTTTAATTGGAGCTGTACAAAAAGTAAGTGAAAAGATCATAATCCCCTGTAAAACTATTGCAAGCAAAAATAATGAAATCTACAAGCAAGGTTTTTTATGTGTGGGGGAGTTTGTCTTCTACTGAAGAGGTAAGTTAAGGCAGCATGTATTTAGGCCGTGTTTTCAGTAACACTTCCCCCCACCCAAAATAATAGCTATTAAACAGCATATGAAAACCTCAAACAGAAGGTTGTCTCTACTTTAATTTGTGAGATATTGGAAGGTACCAAGTAGTGATGAGGAGAAATTCACTTTTGTTTTAATGAGAAACTACTTAATATGTACTTCAATGGAGGAGGAGGAGGAGGCGGAGGAGGAGGAGGAGGAGGAGGAGGAGGAGGAGGAGGAGGAGGAGAAGAAGAAGAAGAAGAAGAAGAAGAAGAAGAAGAAGAAGAAGAAGAAGAAGAAGAAGAATTTATAATAAAAAAATTATCACTTATACCCTGCCCATCTGGCTGGGTTTCCCAAGCCATAATCATTCCAAAATACAGATGCCCTTTGAAATTCACACTTACGTAGATTTTGTGACGCAGTTCTGGTGAACTAAACAATGTTTCTTACAAATGAATATATTAGAGGAAAGTGGTGTGCTAGTGAAAATAATGTACGAACGTGCATTGTATTGGGGGAAATGGTTTTTCGAAAGCAAGCACATTAGTCAAAATTACATACAAAATGGGTTTATTGGGAGAAAGTCACACTAAAATGCTGACAAAAATGTAATGGAATAATAATAATAATAATAATAATAATAATAATAATAATAATAATAATAATGGCTTGCAGAAATGTGAAGAACTGAATTTAAGGTGGGGAAAATGAGAACCTAAGAGAACTGAAATTCCCTGGCTGCAGCTGCAAAAAGAGGAAGAAGAGGAGGCAAAGGACCCAACTGATTAATTCTCAGTTACTGAGACATGTGACATTGACAGAACTGCCCATTTCTGTTATGGAGTTACTGGTGTTCCAGAGTGACAGGGTGGAAATGTTTGTTTTTCAGCAGATGAGCTGAAGTGGAGGCATAAGCAAGAATGGACTGACTGAAAATAGAAGCTGGGCTTTTCACTGTCAATGAGCGTGAACCGCACACAAATGTATAATTTTTCCTTGGCAGAGGATGTCAAGATACAGTCCTTGACCTTTTTAAAATGCTTACTTTATTAAGCAATCATATCTCCTGCCTGATACCTCAGTCATAAGAAAAAGCAAATGCCATTGTCTTGTATGTGCCAGGGATTGAAGCTATTGTGGAACAAAGATTTGACAGAGATCAGAAGGCCAAAATCAACTTAAATCTAGAATAGAATAGCAGGGAATATTAGCTAATAACAAGGGTTGCAGTGAACCCCAGCTGTTCCTGTCATAAAGAGAAGCAGTTCCCTCTGTGCTAAAGACATTTAAGCTTTGGGAAATAGAAATTGTATTCAATAGAAAATGATTAAATAAAAGCTCTGGTTTAATCTAATCTGTATTTAAACTTCGGAAACCTATAACGTCACTATACATTTGCAAAAAAAAGTTATATCTGGTCTGCAATTCTATACACACATTGGACTAAGAAAATAATCAGAGCCTGCTGGATTATGCCAACAGCATCCTTTTTTTATAGTGGCAAACCTATGGGAAACCTTGAAGCAGGATCTGTCCTCAACAACACTCTCCCTACTTGTGATTCCCAACAACTACCATTCAGAGATATAGTGCCTCTCACAGTGGAGATAGAACATACACATTGGTAGTATTATTCTCCATGAAATTGTTTAAGTCCTCTTCTGAAGCCACCCAAGTTGAACATCACTACTTCTTGTGGCAGCGGATTCCATCTTGTGGCAGCTATGCACGCTGTGAAGAAGTACCGTATTTTTCAGCATATAAGACGACCCCATGTATAAGATGACCCCTAATTTTTGAGCCCAAAATTAAGGAAGAAATAATTGCAACATTGCATGTGTAAGACAACCTCCAATTCTAAACTTTACAAATTTGGGGGCAAATATACTCATATACACGAAAAAATACAGTATTTTCTTCTGTCTGTCCTGAATCTTCCAACGTTCAGCTTCATTTGTTGACCACAAGTTCTAGTGTTATGACAGAGGTTGAAAGCTTTTCTCTACTTTCTCTAGGCTTTGCATAATTTTATATACTTCTATGATGTCTCCTGTTAAATCACATTTTATCTAAACTAAAAAGCCCCAAATATTTTAACCTTTCTTCTTAGTTAAGTTGCTCCATCCCATCAATAATTTTGGTTGACCTTTTCTGAACCTTTTCCAGCTCTACATCTAGACATGCGTTCATTTATTTAAAGCCTTTTAAACCTGATATTCAGCTGGAAACACTTAGTGTCCCTGCATTCAGGTTTATAATTTAAAGGACATGGTAGAAAAGGAAAGGGGGAGAGGGAGGGAGGAGAAGCTGGACAGGCAGAAGCAAACTCAGCCAGTTCTTAGGAAGTTCTAATAATGACTAACTGATAGGGAATCAGTTCACAACCTGATGGAATGGCTACTGGTAAATAACAGATAAGGGAAATGAACCATAACTAATGTTTAAGCAGAACCAATGGACTAGCCCTGATTCCCTTTTCTCCCTCTGTTGCAGCTTGATGGATTGGCCGCTGCTGTTTTCACAGTTAGGGCCAGAGTCAGCCCATCTAAGATTGCGCTATCAGGGACAAGTGATATACTGACTGTACATGCTATCAAAAAGTTTAGCTACATCAGATTGGAGTGAGGCCTAACTTGAAATTGGATTCTACTACTATTACTACTGCTACAGAGCCCTTCTTGTCAGGGCTGCAGTTTTCAAACTACAAACTTCATGATTCCTGGCAAGCATATCCTCTTGGAAGTTCTCCTGCATGGGAGTAAGATAAGGCAGGGAAGAAAGACTATACACTTCACTCATTTGGGCTTTTCAAGTTTCATTTGAATGATGAAAAATTATTTGAGAGTTGTGCCCCCCCCCCCCGAATTGTTTGGTTGGTAGAGGGGAGTACTTCTTGCAGATATTAATATGGTACAGCTTGAAGCGACTGGGTGCATAAAAACTAACTCCTTTTGAAAATAAAAAATTGTCAAGGCCCATTAGATATTATTCAAAACTTTACTTGTAGAACTTTCTTTTAAACAGAACAAAAAACATCAAAGATACATTCAAATAAGTTCATACATAATTTCTTGTGCTGTCCAGCATTGGCTCAGCACCTTAGAAATAAAAGATAATTCCAAGCAAAGGTCTCCCTCCTTACATCTTCCATTTTGCCTGGAGTTGTTTTCCTGGAGAGCCATTTACACATCCATGCTTCCACAGAGCTTGAGAACATTTCAAAATGGAAATTTGCAACCAAATATCTTTGTCACCTGATCTAAGGTTAAACACTCACATGTTAGCTAGCAGAAAACAACAATTGTTAATGATCAACCCATCAAGGAGTTCAGAGACCATTTCGTATACTACAGTGGAATTTCCCCATGTTAAAGCCTTCCGTAATACACCTTTATTCCCCATTTTAGCGCCAAATAAACAATTATACTTAACAGAGCTCATGCCTCATTCTAAACAAAAACAACACGAAAAAACCTACCTTGAACCACCAAAGCAAAGTCCAGTTTTCTTAAGTGCTTGAAACTCAACAGCTGAAAAACCTATGCAAAACTCTTTAACTGCAAACATTTTCTTTCCAAATATTTTATCTATTTTCAGCAGTTCAGACTTAGCATATGTCTATTTTAAGAACACCAGAGAAGCAAATTAAAGTTATTTGTGTGGTAGATGAAAGCTTGAAATACAGTAAGTTGAGAAATTGCCTGTGTTGTGACCACTCTTCTTATCTTGTTTCTATTAATAGAAGAGCTTTTGTAAGTGGAGGAAAATGTTATTTTCAATACGATCCCAAGACCATCGTGCCCACATAATAGCAACTATACACATATGGGGAAAATTTAAAGGCATGCTCAATATCACAATTAGGCTGGAAAATAGCACCAGAGACTGTCTTTGGAGCAACAGGCTAGTGTTGCCTACTTCAGCCATGCACCTAGTTGAATATACTTCCACCAAATTTTACAGAAACCACTGAAAAGAAACTCTATTTGCATTTGCAAAACCCCACCCATTTCATCTGTGCAGTCTATTCCAGCTTCAGCTTCGTTTTCTTGCTCACAGTCAAATGTGATGGTGCCTCAGTTACTGAAATCAAGATGCTGACCTTATTGAATTCCTCATCCATAGACAAAGGCCATTGTGTACCCAAATGAAGATAAGTCAGTCTAAACCCCAGTAGATTCAATAACACATACGTTTTCCCCAGTTTGGGCCCTACTCTATTGTGTCCTTTCCCATATTGTGTCCCCCAAACAGTCTAAAGTCCAAACAATGCATGTCTCTTTATTTTCATATATTCATTACAGGTGCATAGAGGCCTGATTGTTAGCATGATTGCAGTGCATGGGCAAGGGAGATTTATACATTTGCTTATAAAATATGGCTCTTTTTGTGGGGTATTATTGAGTTTTTGCTTTTATTTTTATTTTGTATACTGTAATTTTTTATGTGAACCACCCTGAGACCTCCGGGTATAGGGCGGTATATAAATCCAATTAATAATAATAATAATAATAATAATAATAATAATAATAATATCTTAATCTCTCACATATTTAAAAATGTGTTCACGGTAGAAAGTTTTGTTTTCTATAGAGCACCTAAGAGTTTACTGTGCATATGGTGTTATGTGAAATGGTAAGTTTGAAATACTAAGCATCTGTTGGTAGCTGTCAGGTGTCAGTTACTTAGTTGCAAAAAACTGGATTCAGAAGCTGGGTTCCTTTTACACTGTGTTAAAGGACTGTAAAAATTTCACTTCTGATGGGCTAGCTGGGTAGAAATCTGCGAACTGCCCTGAGATCTTATGATGAACAGCATCATCATCATAAATTCTTGATCACTCATTGCAAAGGAAAAGTGGTCTGATGAGGTGAGAGAATTATATGCCACAAATCTAATTGGTTGAAGGGTATTCTGGCTGGAACACAGTACACCAGTTGAACCACTGCTGTTAAGGGTCTGAGGATACTAACCTTTGAGAGAAGGTTGAAGCTGAGACAGGTGGCGGACTGGCAACGGGCTATTGGAGAGGCTAGGAGAAGCCTGGATGTATTGTCCACCCATTCAGAAGAAAATTGATATTGAGACTATTGAAGGGTGCTAGACAGCAAGGAAGAGTTCAGCAAAGTGCTTCTCTGGAGCTGTGCAGAAAGAAGCTGCAAAAACAACAAAGAACCTTATAAAAACAACAACTTGTAGATGCATTTGCTGTCTATGGGCAGTCCAGTCTCTGATTGTTTGTACAGCTTGCACACAGCTTGTATGCACTTGTGTTCTGTGCAGAGGGTTGGATCATTGCATGGGTGTTGAGAGTACGGGCAGTGGGTGTAATAATGCTTTTCCCTCCCCCACTTCACACGTTCACTATACCTGAATTTCGAATGTCTAAGGAGGGCCTTATTTTGTAATGCAAAATCCATCTCTACCCCACTGTGCTCAATTTCAAAGGACCAAAATAATAAATTGTGATTTGACATCCAACATGTGATGCTTTACTAGTAGTTCAAGTTCCTTTTCTTACAGCAGATGAATAGTGTTATATGTTTAGCAAGCTGCTTTAAAATGATCTGGCTTCACCCTACGTAATCAAGCCTCTATTTTACAAATACAGTACTTTACTGAGTCCACAATTACCAGCTGCATTAGGGGCTGTCAGCTTATGTACATCATTCCACTCTAATGTCAACAATTTCTCTGGGAGCACTTTTGCTGTGACAAATCAGGACTGTTTCCCGTCATTTTGGCTTAGGAGTTTTGAAGCTATTGCTCTAATTTGATCTTGCAATTGAAAGTGCATCTTTCCTTAAGGGCTAATGAGTTTAGAGTCCAGTTTGGAAGCAGAATGCTCATTTGACATGCAATTAAATGTTTATCCTCATAACTTCAGTGCAGCTTTGAAAATAAATATTGATGAAAATGTGAGGCCTACAGGCCAAGGTGACCTGCCAATTAAGCAGAAAGGGGGGGGGATAAGGGAAGGGAGGGAACATAGCATATTTTACATAAAATTATATCAGTCCAAGAAAAACAATTCCCTCCCTTCCCCACTAGTCCTAACAACTTCTTTGCTCTGCTCTAATTTCGTTAAAGTGACCACATAATGTTGCATGCAATTGATTTTCAGCGAATCATCTCCTAGAGCTTAAAAATAATCTATACTGGAGGGTCCTATTGAACTCAAGGTGTCTCAGTGGATATTGACTTAAAGTTTCTACGTTATGGAAGGATGCATTTAGCACCTACGTCTACTGACGTTGATACAGTTTCTATGGTTGAAAAGCATATTATAATCATAGCCTAAGGATGAAATTCTGCAACGTCTAAGTTTAATCACTTTGCTGAAGTTTCTGGCAGTAAGTGGATGGAATATTGCAAGTAGAGTTGCCACAGAAATTAGGCTGTCAGTGATGTTCAAACTGACTTGGGGGATTTCTTGTCAGGTGATGCTTTTTGAGAGAAAGCCAGAAGTGTTTTGATGACACTAGCCAAATTTCTCAGAACCGCAGCATTTCCTAAAGTTTCACCAAATTCTGCTGAATTTTTTGTAAAAACAAAAACAAGACCTTAACCATGCAATGTATAACAATCTTTCTTAGAGGAAATGGGTCAGTGCTTTAATTAAGAGTTGAAAGTTCCTCATGATGAAAAATATGTTTTCTGGACAAAAGTGAATCGCATAAATGTAGAAGAGCAATTTCAGCCAGCTCATTATTTGATTTCAATGATTGTGGATACATAAAAATACCTGACTCATGCCTAGTCATTTATAATTGGCTATGCCCAGGAAAACCAATTGCTGCTAAGGTTTTTCTGGAGATTGTGCAACAGTATTTTTAGAAGTGCTGCTTACTAAATGTTACTTTGTGAATGATGAGAACATTTGAAAGTGATTATAAACATATAGGAAGCATTCATTCATCAGTAAAGCCCAGCTGTACTCCAGGAGGAGCAAAACAAATGTGAGTCTGCAATCAAGGAATATTTGAGAGCCAGCAAGGTATATTGGCTGGTGCCAGACTTTGACCAAGGATACTTAGCCTCAAATCTTTGCTCAGTTGCAAATCTTACTGCTTTGCCATTTTCCCCAAACCACATCCACCCACTCAACAGCTGTTTTGTTATGTATTTTGTGTTCTCATGTTGTATTTTTTTATGTTGTGAACTGCCCTGTGATCTTTGGTTGAAGCATGGTATACAAATTTGAAGAAGAAGAAGAAGAAGAAGAAGAAGAAGAAGAAGAAGAAGAATTAGTTGAAGTTTTTACTCTCCTGGCCAGAACAGCCTCTTAAACAAGGAGCAACCATTTTGCAGCCCCAAAACAAAACACAAATGATCTGGAATGATTTCATTCTGTAATTTTTTAGAATCTCATGATGTGATAATATCCATTATTTTTAAAATAATAAAAAAAGAAGAGACAAATTTATGAAGGCTACGTTTATCATTGGCTGTTAGCCATGCTTTGTAAATGAAACATCTGAGCATCAGATGGTGAAGAACAACAGTGGATGGCCTTCATGCCCTGTTTGTGATCTTGCAGCAGCATCTCAGTAGTCACTGTTGGGAGCATAAGGCTGGACTAGGTGGAACTCTTGTGTGATCCAGTGAGGCAAGCCCCTGACTTCTTATGATCACATTACAGTGGTGCCTCGCAATACGAAATTAATTCGTTCCGTGAGTTTTGTTGTCTTGCGATTTTTTTCGTCTTGTGAAGCACGGTGTCGGGAAAGTTTTGGAAAAGCTTCAAAAACCTCAAAAAGCTTTAAAAACCTCAAAAAAAGGCTACCACACCGCGTTCTATGAGTTGCTCCTCGAAGTCAAGTCGCAACTGTATTAACGGTGTTAAGAAAAAGGAAACAAACTTGCAAGATGTTTCCGTCTTGCGAAGCAAGCCCATAGGGAAAATCGTCTTGCGAAGCAGCTCAAAAAACAAAAAACCCTTTCGTCTAGCGAGTTTTTTGTCTTGCGAGGCATTCGTCTTGCGAGGTACCACTGTATTGTTTACCATCTTTATGAAAGGGCAGAGGAACAGAAGAATCCAACTGCAAAGGAGGAAGGCTTATGGCAGGCTACCAAAGCATCTGCTAACCATTATGTAAGATAGTTCTCCCATGATATGCTGCATGTGTCACATGGTTCCTTTGTTGCCATGGCAATTACTTCTGGCATCTTTTGCTACCAGTGCCACCAGACTTTCACGAGTAGCTCTGTGCAAGTGAGACAGAAAGACTACGGGCACCCCGTCACACTGTTGTTTATTTAAAACGGAACAGAAATATATCATGAAAAAACAGGCCATCTTATATATTTTTTGTTATGGATTTCTCTTCTCTCTCTCTTTTTAAAGCAGTTTGCAAGGGGCTTGCAGTATGGTATCAGAGGACCATATGGAGTGCCAGTTATGTTATCTCTTGGTGCTTGGCTTTTTAAATCTCAACAGGGGCAAAACTGGAAGTCTTCCAGGACAGAGATGAGATTTTTGTCAAAGGAGAAATCATGGAATATGATGGAAGACACACACAATCACTGAAGGCTTATGCTTGCTGAAAGTTCTCTTTTTTCACCATGCCAATTCAGTTTTTCATGCTGACTCTTAGTGAATGTTCCAATTGCCCATCAGGTGGTGATAGGCAGAGAGAATGTCTGTGGAGCTGTCAAAACGGCACTGGGTAGAGACTCTGTGGGCACATATTTTCCTCTAAGTATGGCAGTTGACAACTCCCAGTATTATAGCCTTCAAATCTGAATGAAATTGAATTTCTTGGTTGAGATTGGTTTTGCTCTTATGCAGAACAAGATGGTAGATTGAGAATTCTAGAGTGTACCACTTCAAACAACAGACAGGGAGGTCATGTTTCCAAATGCCCCCCCACCCCCCGTGTAATATCTCTCTGCACAAAACAAACTAGCAAATCAAGGGGAGGGAAACACTCAGTCCCTTTCTGCCGGTGTGCCTGTTTTAACACACAAGGATGTATTTGAAAAACCCCACTACACATATCTGTACCCTGAAAGTACAATCCAGAATTGTGTCATTTGTCTCATTTACTTAATATGTAGATGAACCAATGATTATGAGACTTTATTCTTATGGAGAAAAGTCCATTTTAAACTATGAAGCAATAATGCGGGATAATTTTCTCCACACCAGTGCATTAAAAAAAATAAAAATTGAAATTTTAAAAGCATGGAAGAATCACTGCATATGAGCATCGATAATAACACTGATGAATTTGAGCCTCACTTTTCACTTAGCAACACCCTAAGTGCATATATGTTAATGATAAAGTATATTTTGGCAGGCTTCAACTCTCCCATGCTAATGCACAGTTGGAGGGCTCTCAATTGGATTCATTGGCTGCTATCTACCTGCCCTACACTTGCCATTATATATGGTACAATGACCAGAGGTTCCCCATCCCTGCTCCAGTCTGATGTGCTGTCCAAAAATCTACCATCAGCCTTCCCCAATGTGGTGCCCTCCAGAAGTTTTGGACTACATTTGGAATCAACACCAGCCACTGTCCGTGCTGCACAAGTATTAACATTGGAAGAGGACTAACATCATGGCTGTTGTAAATTTGGCCAGAAAAGCCAGAAAAGAAGCATTAGCAACTTGAGCTTCTTCTTCCCATGCTACTTCTGCACTGTGTGGTGTAGCACTTGCAAGAGTCATCTACTTGCTACATGCAGGCAAGCATATCTTAGGAAACTATAGATAACTGAAGAGGTCTTAGTCTGTTTGACGTCACCACAAATGGTTTGCATACACCCCCATAAACCTCATTCACAGTTTGATTTACTAAACCAAGAGATGATAATCCAGATTAGTCCACATGTGTGATTTGTGAACTATAGATTGTTTTTTGGGAACTCACATCTCATTGTGGCTGTCTGAAGAGGTTGGTAATGAAGACAACCACAAATCATCCACAATCCCCGCCATGCTTTTATATAATATATGAACTGTCTCCTAGACAAATTGTAGAATGGCTTTGAATAATAAAAAAAATTCCAATGATATTCTGGGCCTGAAGGAGAAATGTTCAAGATAGGGTGTTGCTTTTTCACATTTCTAGCTTTAGGATACAATGAATCTTGTCATGTTAATGTTGTTTTGCTGCTTATTACAGGGACCTTTGTTTTTTCCTGGCATTACATTACATGCAGTATGCAACAGTAGCCAGTTCAGAGAATAACCCTCTCTCCATATCAGCCACTTCTTCAGTCAAGGCTAAAATTAAAATAGCACAGGGGTATTGGTTAAAGCACGAAGCAGATGGAAATGCCTGACTTTTATTGTATTTAACTCGTTAAATAAATCATTTGGAACAATTTTATGGTACAAGTCACTTGCTCATATAACTGTGAGAGTGCAAAATAGCTTTCTTTGTGCTCTCTCTTCCCTTTCTTCCCCTTCAGATTTTATTAGGCAGGGCAGCAAGGTATTGGAGAGGGGTAGAGGATTATACATAAATCTTCTAGGTATATTCAAGATTAAAGTGCCAGAATTGTGTGCTGTTGTAGTTGCTTTTTAATACTTCCAAGTAACTTCTGTGATGTTAACAATGAAAGTCAAAACAGATATATATGGAAAGAATGGAATATTTCTAGCTTAGCGTGCATAGCTTATATTTGGGGCAGTAATGGGGAAACTGTGGCAATGCAGATGTTGCTCCCAGTATGTTGTTTAGAAAGGAGATTCCCACTAAACACCAGGGAAAACTGACAGTAAGATGTGTTTGACAGTGCAACAATCTCCCTGGGGTGGTTGTGGGCTCTCCTTCCTTGGAGATTTTTAAGCAGAGGTTGGATGGTCATATGTTATGGATGCTTTAGCTGAGATTCCTGCATTGCAGGGGGTTGGACTAGTTGATCCTCAGGGTCTCTTCCGACTCTACAGTTCTATGATTCTATTATCAGCTCCTGCCATCACGGCCAGTGGTCAGGGGTGATGAGGGTTGTAGCCCATCACTTCTGACATATGCTCATCTCCGTATTTAAATCACGTCATTTGGGTATTATAGCACATGCCTCCTGGTGGGAGAGGTGGCATAGTGAAGGCGAGGCTTTACCCCTTTCATTGTTAATTCTGAAGTACCCCAGTATGTCTCAACTAGGGCCAGGGCCTTTTCAGTACTGGCCCCGACTTGGTGGAAAGCTCTGTCACAAGAGACTAGGGCCCTGCGGGACTTGACATCTTACCGCAGGGCCTGCAAGACAGAGCTGTTCCACCTGGCCTTTGTTTGGACTCAGTCTGACCCTTGTGTTTCCCTCCCCTTATGGTTTTGAACTACGGGCTACTATTAAAATGAGGCTGCATTTTAAATTGTATTTTAACCCATATTTTAAATTGTTTTTTTCCCCCCTCCCATATTATGTTTTTATTGTGATTTTACTGGTGTTAGCTGTCCTGAGCCTGGCTCTGGCCGGGGAGGGCGGGGTATAAATAAAGAATTATTATTATTATTATTATTATTATTATTATTATTATTATTATTATTATTTCCAACTGTATGAGCCTATCTTTATCCAGGAACCCAGAAAAAGTAGGCTTGGTGATCCAGAGGCAGCTTAGCAGACAATTTATTTAACCATGCATTCATTATTAAAATATTCATGCCCCATTGTTCTACATTTAAAACATCCAAGATAGCTAACAGGCTAAATGATAACAATCATTAAAACACAAATTGTCATCATCATTATCATCATCCAGAAAAAACAAACACAGCAGAACAGACTCTTCAAGCCCAACAGAGATAACTGCAGAATCACCATTAAACATAACTTAGAAAAAGATGAACAGGTTAGAGTTTGGGAGTGTTTGTCTCTCTCTCCCCCACACATACATCTATTCTCTCCTAGCTGCTTCTGTAGTTTGGGCTGGGAATGAGGCACCCTGACTGTTTCAAAACTCCCAGTGCTTTACAAACAGACAAATGGTTGCTTCACATATCCCGTGGCTTTCAAACTTTTAAAATAAGAGAGTATTTTTCATATTTAGGTATCACCTAGGTACCACTTACCCTCCATGCATAAGCCATCCATGTGGACAGCTAACAAGAGAATAGGTATTTGTACGACCAGTATGAATTTCTAGGCTTTCCTTAAAATATTTACAAAGAACTACATTTTCTTCCTGCTTAATTGTATTTATCTTGGTTAGTAGGTCTCACCTGACTTTCCCAAAGGAAACATTCATAGGTTTACATGGCTTCCCAACAGGACATCCTTCTTTAAAATCTAAGCTGTATAATGTAATATTTTATATACAACTCAAGATAAGAAAGTATGAAATAATCTGGTTTATTTATTCATTTGTGGCAAAATTAATAAATGTTTTTTCCCCCTAGGTTAACGGGATTTCACCTCCCTCCACCTATTACCAGTACAAAATCTGTATTTTCACTACGATTGACCAGTGACTTTGCAGTGAGTGCCCATGGATTTAAAGTATATTATGAAGGTAAGATAATGTAATCAATACACATGCTAGAACTGCATCAGATACCCTCCAATAAATTATTTTTTAAAAAGGAATGTAGCAACTAGCAATTTCAGTGCAGTGCCGTGTCTCTTGGATTCAACAGAAGACAAGCAAGGGCAATTGTTTGGGCAAATGAGGGCAAATGACAGTAAGGGCAAATGTAAGACAATATTTTCTGTCTCAGTCATATGGATAACTGCACCCCATGCAGCTAACAAGCTCACAATCTGGGAAGAGAGTTTGAAAGCCTACACGCACACTTTGATGAAACAGGGGATAGTAGTCAACTAAGTTATACTTAGGGATGCGGGTGGCACAGTGGTCTAAACTACAGAGCCTAGGGCTTGCCAATCAGAAGGTTGGCGGTTCGATTCCCCGCGACGGGGTGAGCTCCCGTTGCTCGGTCCCTGCTCCTGCCAACCTAGCAATTCAAAAGCATGTCAAAGTGCAAGTAGATAAATAGGTACCACTCCAGCGGGAAGATAAACAGCATTTCCGTGTGCTGCTCTGGTTCGCCAGAAGTGGCTTAGTCATGCTGGCCACATGACCCGGAAGCTGTACGCCAGATACCTTGGCCAGTTAAGCGAGATGAGCGCCGCAACCCCAGAGTCATCCACGACTGGACCTAACGGTCAGGGTTCAATTTACCTTTGCCTTTAAGTTATACTCAGACCATTGACATTAATTGGCCTAATTTAGTTTGCTGAAGAACCATTGACTCTTGGGGTATATGCTCTTCCTGAAGCAAAGGTCACGATCTGGCCATTGCTGGGGTGGGAAACTGTCCGACATGCTGCTTGAATTCCATCCTGGAAGAGAGTCAGGATAATATATGTAATAAACAAACAAACAAAGGAGCTCTTTGGAAAGCCAAGTGCCTCTCATGCTTAAATCATTTTATTCTTTCAAGCTAACAGGTGATTACTGCACATATCCATCTATGAGACATGGCAGCTTGTCCACCCTATCCCTAGAAAGAGAATTTAGTCAGACATAATCCACTGTTCTTTACAGGCCTCTTTCAAATTAGATTAGTTCTGGAATAGAGTGAAATTAATTTCACTTTGATCCATCTTTTCCACTTCTAGTAGTCCAGTGATATGCAATGCAGCTTAGTCAGCACATGTGTGTTCAAGAGAGATATTACTGCTCAGAAGGAGAGCAAAATAGCAGCTTATAACGCACAGCAGGAATCTCTGTGATTGCCATTCTATTTGGATAGCATGATATTACTTTGTTCTTAGCGAGTCTCTTTCATTGTAATTAAACAGGTAGCAAGTACTGAATAGATTTCCATTTAACTTGTAAACAACTGTTCAACATTGTCAAGAAGTAGAGGAAATGAGTTAAAGAGCAGTCCTGCTGTAGGTTTTTGGGTCTTGTTCCTTCAAGCAAGAGATAAGGCATAAAGCACAGCTTTAACGTGACATTGTTTTCAGAAACCGCATTTACTTATATACCTCATCAAAGGACACTGTGGTATTCCAGTGACACCATCTGTTTGTTTGCTGTAATTGTTCTGCAGCAAGGATGTGAGAGACTCCCCCTTAGAATTTCGCCCATCGTTTAAAACTCCCTTGAAATCCCACCATCAATGTCACTTTGAATTCCTCTTCAGGTGAAATGTCATTGGCAGTTCAAATTAGGAGCAATTTGCAGGGGTAGTTCTAATTGAAGGGTCACTTCATCACCCTGCTAGGGTTCAGTGCCACAGTGAAGGTTGCTAGCTTAGATGGCTTTAAGACTCCAAATTTATGGAATATAGGTCTACCAATAGCTACATAGTAGGAAGGAAACTCTACATGCAAAGGCAAAATACCTCAGGACACTGGGGAGGAAACAACAGGGCAACAACTACACGCCCTCTTAGATGCCTTTGGCTGGCCACCCTGAACAGAGTGTTGTGCTAAACCTCAGGGTGGGGAACTTCAGGTCCAGGAGGCAATTGTGCCTCTCCAAATATGACCTTCAGGGATTTCCATACATAACACGCCATCCCCAGCCACATACCCTCTTCCTACCCCCCTCACCACCACAGTGAGTGGTTTATCTTCCTGGCTGGAATATATCCTTCAATTCTGCCTTGTCTGGATGAAGCCGGGGTGGGGGGCGGGGAGAGAGAAATTGCTGGCTGTACAAGGGGATGGATAGATAGATAGATAGATAGATATAGATAGATAGATCTATGATAGATAGAGATAGATAGATAGATAGATAGATAGATAGATAGATAGATACCTTTGGCCACTTTTTGCCTCTGGCCATGCTCACTGCTAGCGCATGGCCTCTGGAAGATTACCCAGAAGGCAATGTAGCCCTCAGGCTTTAAAGGAGCCCCTATGCCTGTACTAGATCGACCCTTGGTCTTATCTATGAAGCCAATTTTCATATAAAATGTGAATTCTCATATTCTCTATATCACTTTTTATAGATATAACACAAAATTGCCATAGAAGGAATAAAAAATGATGGGAAGAAACCTCATTGATGTGTTATTTATAGTGCTTTTTAGATATAGTGGATATGTAGTAAATGGCTTTTTGTTATTTTATTGATCTTAGAAGGCCCTGAAATGGAGCCGGCAGGATTTGTGATGCTTTCTCTGCCTGTCAGAATTCTAGGTCATTGACGGAAGTTCATAGCTACTTATGAGGGTGCAGAGAATGCAGTGATCATTTCGAATGTCTCTGTATCAAACAGTGTGTGCACAAATGAATTGATGAGGTTCAACAAGACTAGCAAATTTTCTCAAGGGGGGTGCGTTTCACATATCCCATTCCTTGGGGTTTTAACCAGAGCTTCTTGTCATAATAGTGCTACAACAATTTGAAGTAAGAGGTCGTCAGAGTGGGGTAAAGAACAAGCTTTGCATGCAGATGTGGCCAGGTTCAGTTGTTGGTCATCTAGTGAGGAAGAACCAATCCTTTGCTAAGTAGACCAATGGTTGTTCTTAATCTAATGCAGCTTCATATATCCATATGCTTTTGGTGGGGAGAATGAAGGCAGAGGATGTCTAAGATCTGTTGGAAATTTCTTAAGAAAATACCAGGAAAAGTTTCACATAATGCTCTGCAATGCCATTGATTCTGTAATGTTATGAAGGATCTGAAACTGCTGTAATGAACTACTGAATCATGTTGATCAAACATTATTCATATAAAGTGGTGCCCCGCAAGACGAATGCCTCGCAAGACGGAAAACCCGCTAGACGAAAGGGTTTTCCGTTTTGGAGGTGCTTCGCAAAACGAATTTCCTATGGGCTTGCTTCGCAAGACGAAAATGTCTTGTGAGTTCCTGCAGGTTTTTTTCCCCTCCCCCCCCCTTTTTCCCAAGCCGCTAAGCCGCTTATCAGCTGATCCGCTAAGCCGCTTAACAGCTGATCCGCTAAGCCGCTTAACAGCTGATAGCTAAGCTGCTTATCAGCTGATCCGCTAAGCCGCTTAACAGCTGATCCGCTAAGCCGCTAAGCCGCTTATCAGCTGATCCGCTAAGCCCGCTAAGCCGCTAATAGCACTAATCCGCTAAGCCGCTAATGGGCTTGCTTCGCAAGCCGAAAAAACCGCAAGACGAAGAGACTCGCAGAACGGATTCTTTTCGTCTTGCGAGGCACCACTGTAATTAAAATGTACCAGGATACATTTCCCAGCTAGATTTTTGTAAGTTGGTACTAAATATCTGAACAAATAGTCACTGAACTATGTTTTGACTGCCTATTAAAGTTCAGAATTCTAATAAGAATAGAAAAGGCAAGTCTTAGAACAATAGCCAGTTGTGCTTGACTATGTATGCATGAGCAATGTAGCAATGTGAATTAAATTTTTTTGAGTAAAGTCCTTGTGGGACAAAATGAGCACTCATATATTGTGGTAACCTAATGCAGGTAGTTCCTAGTAAATATTCAAGAATGAATCTGCTTCACAAATTACAATGGATATGTGTATAGATGAAAGAGTGGGATCATTTCCAATTCATGCCATGATGAGAGAGTGGGATCACACCATACACATGTTCAGAATTTATTTATGAATATCATTTATAGTGTTTTAAGTCCACTCTTCAATGGCCAACTGGCATTCACAGAGGGAGATATAAGAGAACATTAAAATGGCAATAAAGAAATAGTATAAGACAACTCTTCAATTAATAAGAGAATGGAACACGTAGCTTGTCCATGGTGGTTAGACACAATAATTTTACCATTTCTTTGAACCTGATGACCTTATGCCCAGGCAAAAATTAAAAAATAATAATAATTAAAGGGTTGCTCAATAATTAAAGGGTTGCTCAGATGGACCAACGGATTGAGAAAGCTTCCTATATTCTTATGGCATTTTGTTTTCTGAATTAGAGGATGGAATGGAGGATAGGAAACAGTAATTTAGATCCTTTGTTTCCTCAGAAAAGGTGTGCTCCACTGTGGAGTAGTTTGTACTGATTGGCTTTGGGACTTTGCCTAAGCTTGTTGCCATTTTTTATCATTCCTTTTGCAATCTGCATATTGTAAATGTATGCATGCATGTATCATCTATCCATCTATCTATGCAGTGCCAGATTTGCGTATAAGCTAAACAAGCTATAGCTTGGGGCCCCACTCTGTTGGGGGCCCCCAAAAAAATTAAAGGAAAAAAGAAACTGGATGTACATTTCCAAAATATAAGATAAATACAAATAAAACAAAACCTACAAAGAGCAACAGTGTTTTGTAGGCTCCTATGATGTAAGCCTGCTAGCCTGCTCCCTAAAATATCACTGGTTTGCTCATTTCTATATATAGGGTGTCTACATTCTGCATGTTCAAATGGCTTTAGATACCTATTAGGTCCATAAATTACCATATATCATATATTTAACACAAAAAACAGAGACAATTTGTTGTTGACAAAGGGCAGCTGGAAATATAAAGGGACCCATTACCTTCAGTAGCTTAGGGCCTCATCAAACCTAAATCCGACCCTGTACCTATCTATCCATCATCTATCTATCTATCTATCTATCTATCTATCTATCTATCTATCTATCTGTTTATCTACCCACACACAGAGAGAGAAAGAAACTGAAAATCAAGTCCACCCTGTCACTCAAAAGAAACTAAATCTGCAATGCCAAAGCCAATTTTCTGCACCCAATGGGGAACTTTTTGTTGTTGTTGTTGTGCCTTAGAAAATCAATACCAGGTTTGGTACCAGGTCTGTGCTTCAGCAGATTGCTAACAGACCAGTCATGTAATCAAAATAATTCCTCAGTGCTTCTTCAGGGAAATAATTCTTTAGCTTTGGCAACATAAGGAGAATGGGGACAGCAAATGAGATGAAACTAGATGAAAAAGGATCAACTTCAGAGGGTAAGATTACTAATGGGGGCTGAAAGCATCAATGGTGCTGTTATGAAGCAGCTGTAGGCAAAGTTCCCATTCATGGTTCCCTACCTGATTGGCATGTCTTGAAGGAAACACCATTCATCTGTAATTTTGGCATCTGGCCACAAAATCCCACATACCTCATATGACACACTGCAGCCAAAAAATTAATTCAGCTAAGCTGCTTATCTGAGATCCTCACTGTGCACGTAGCGGCTGAAGTTGTCCAACTACTATTGATCTTATTTCCCAATGTTTTCTCTCCCCTGCACCCATTATGAAAGTAGCTTTACTTTTTAGAAATAAAACATGGAAACAAAAATTCTCATTTAAAATAGTTTTCAAAAGGGAGCAAACAGGGCAATATATGGCCTTAATCTATCAGTTAAGGAATGCAATTTTCTTAGAAAACCCAGCATCTACATTTGTTCGTGGTGCAATTTATTTGTGTCCTAGTTAACTTCCATTCTGCTACCTTCTCTTACTTTTATATTGCTAAACCTTGTTATGTAATGGTCTCATGACTAGAACCGAAGAAATAAGCCTGATCCAGTTAAGGAATGGTGGGTCAGAATATTTGAAAACACACAGAGTAATAAAGATGGGGGAGCTCTCCACAGCTTTCCTTGGACTGATCCAGAATTTTAGACTTGGGAGAATTTCCTGAGCCAATCCGAGAGCTTGGGGAAAAAATTGCCTCTTCATTCATCCTGTCTCCCAAGATCAGCTCACAGAAATGGTTTATCAGGTATCCAGCATCATGATGTGGTGGGACCCTGTCCCTTCTCTTTTCCTTGTGTGACTTAACTACTATTTCAACTTCTGCCCCTGATTTATGAGAAGGGGAAGTGAAGAATTTCAAGGCTGGCAAAGCTCACATCCCATTTTAAGATAGGTGTTTCAAGATTGCAAAGCTCACATCTCATTCTAAGACAGGTGTTCTGGCATATCTGCTGACTATATAATCCACAGCAGCCTTCATTTTGTACTCTGTTGTGACCCAGATTTGCACATAACACTAAACCATGGCTTAGTGCTGAGTAATGTTTCAAAAGGATGTCCAGGAGCAAAGCTGCTGTGATTTTTACTGTCCCCACATTCGTGTGTGTTCATGCTTAGCTAAGGATTGGCTTAGCATTATGTGCAAATTGGGCCATGTTCTGGGACAAATGGAGACAGAGAACAAACGCTGTGGGCAAAATGCCCTATGTTTTGCTGTACATGTAAATTCTGTTTAGTCTTGGCACTGAGCCAATCTTTGGTCTTTGGTGTATTTTCTTTTTCTCCCTGCAGTTGCTCAGTATAGAGTGTTCTTTTCTGATACTTCTCATGGTGTTGCCAATTTCATTAGGGCTTACTCAAGAGACCATGGTACGATTGTGCTGAACATTAAACATAATTGTTTAATGTTTTATACTCACTGTGCCTTTTGAATAATGTGTCTATGGCAAATCCAGACTGTGTTGCTATCCCACATGCATCCATGACTAATACTGTAATATCAAAAACATAAGACTTAGCAGCAGATGTTGCTTTTCAAGATTTCTAACATCACCATGCACAAGTCTTTAATTGTGATTTGTTCCCAATTGTGGGTATAAAGAGACAAGCCAACACATTTCAATCTATAAGTGATCTATAACTGCATTAAGCAGAAATGAAGAACTTGTGGCTTTCCAGCATCTGGTTGGACTACAATTCCCATAATCCCTGACCATTATGATGGGTGGCGCTGATGGAAGTTGTAGTCCAGCAACATCTGAAGGACCACAGTTTCCCCATCCTTGGGACAAGGGAACTACAACTAACAGGTGAATCCTCTCCCTTTCACAGGATGAGTACATGGGCATCCACAAGGGGGAGAGACGAAGCATGATCTCCAGATTTCCTCACCCTTTGTTTTGTTTTAAAGTGCATTTCTAGCTTTCATAGAACCTGAGATACGAGGCAAAAAGTACAGAAACTATATTGTACCACACTTTGCCAGAGCTGCTGGTGGGTGAATAGCGGTTTACTATTAACTGGCAATTCAAATATGTGGTGGTAACAGCAGGGAAACAGGGTCATACAAATAAGTAATTGGTGCAAGTGTTAAACTCGAGTGGGATACTAGTTGTCAATTCTAGATAAGCTGGTGACAGCAAAATGGAATTGTAGCAGTAGTAGCTACCAGAATCCTGAATACTGGGGGAACCATGTAGAATAATAGAGGTTCATTGATACTACCTCACTGACAGCACCTACAATCCTGTGCCCCAGGCCTATTAAATTTGGGTATATAGTTGAGCTAGGCAGGTTCATGAATAATTTATATCTCTGGTTCCACAATTAATCCCTGGGAATGCTCACCCTAACTCTCACTTTACCCATACAGTATCTGCTCAGTCTCTGAGCTGTTTAACTAAGTACACTATACTACCCACTGCCTTGTGGGACATCTTTAGGAAGAGAAAAAGCTAAGGAGTAAACCCTACTCAAATCTGGAGTCCCTAAAATGGTTGGATGGCACCTTGTGTGCCTCCATCCAGTAACTCCTGCAGCCAAGCTGGTGCCAAACGTATTGCTCTGCTTTCCTTTGGAGCACATTAGCAAGGCCGAGAGGGAGGTCTTGTCATCTGGGCAGCCCATGACCTCCACACACACTGCCCTGACTTGGACCTTGGAGAGGTCACTTCGGTGCTTCAAAAAGAGTACAGCAAAAACAACGCAGGAAGCAGCAGTTATGAGTGACTGGTCTCTTCAGCCACAGCAGGCGCTGAGATTTCCCCGCAGTTTGGCACACTTCCACCGAGGCACACACTCGAAACAGATGGATGCCAACAACAACTATACTACCACTATTCAATCATTTTGTGAAATATTGGATGCAGTTTTTCCCTGGTGGCAGACGAAAGAACCATGAGACTGGTGTAAAATACTCAAACAAGCGTTTTATTATGGCTATACAAACACAAAGCATGTGGGCGTTTTCTTTCTGTAGGCAGTTGCAAACTGCAACTTCTTCTCTCTTTATACACATCACCAGCTGTGCCTAATTAGCCTGGAAAACCACACCTATAACTCTTAGAAAATGTCCTTAAAGTTATCTGTACCCTTTTCTTGTTTCCTGATGAATGATACCTAACACGAGGGCTTGAACTGGGAAAGGAAACTGAGACTTGCACAGAAGCCCTTGCACACTTGCCTCTGCGCACTGGCTCCTGACTTTTGACCACTGAGGTGGTGTTCTATGCATAGTTAGCTGAATTCGCACATAATTTTGAAATCAGCAAACTTAATAAGACACTTCCAATCAAGGGGTGGGGGGCTTCAAAGCATGTTCAGCAGAATGAGCTTAGAATGTTCTTTCATGCCTTTGGGCTCAATGGGACACTGGGGTGGATCTTAAGGGGCCTAATGTACTTCCAGACACCTACCTCTGACACTTCTGAGGAAGTTGCATGTGGAAGTTATTGGAGGCTATTTACCTTCTCCACATTGGGAACCTCAGAAAAAGACAAAATAAGGTGTATTGCCTTCCAAATTAAATTGTGCTTTAGCTAATTAGACAGACAGGTTTGGGTACCCATCCATAATCTTTAGTATCAGATATTACTTCTTTTACATGATTGATGGCGAATCTGCTAGCTATCTTCTCATTAGCCAGCGACACTAAGTTCAGAGTGCTATATCCTGCATTGCCAAAACCAAATGTGCAAATAACGCATGACCCTGAGAGGGCAAGGCCATTAGACAGAATTCTGAAGCAAATCAAAGAGTTTATTTCATGGCTTGAGGCATAATATTTTCCCAAGCCATTAGCTCATAAGTGACAACATGATAGATCTAGTCAGTTTGTAACATTACACAGGGAATCAGAGGTGAGGAAAATGGGGAAAATAAGTTTATATATCATGTCAGAGTTCTTTTCTCTCTTAAAGTTTTCATTTTCTGTTTTGGAACACTTGGCGTAATAGATATTATACCCTGCTGGTACTGGGAATGCAAACTACATGGTTAATTGATTCATTAAAGCAGCAACCCTACTGTGTGGTCATTTTTAACCATGCCAGACACACACAACCCTCTCCTTGGTTTTGAGGAGTTCCTTCTGGTGTAGATAAAATTGGATTGAGCCACATTAATGAAGTAGCAAAAGGATCACTGGCAAACAACCAACACAGAATAAATTGAATATGACTGACAAAGTGAAGCAGGGGTGGCTAGTCTCTAGCCCTCCAATATGGCCAACATCCATGGAAGGTTGTAGACCAACAACATCTAAAATATCATCTGTGGCATGAATGATTCCAAAGAACAGTCATCAGTGTCATCTGCCCAAGATCACACATCTCTTGTATCCTGCCTACAAACTGTTAGCACTCATCTTTCTTTGATTCCAACAGACCAGAATTCTCAGTAAGCTGTTGGATGGGTTTGAAGGAGGGTTAGACAAATTCATGGAGGAAAAAGCTACCAGTGGCAACTTGCTTTGTTGGCTCTGTTCAACCTCCACTAATGGAGGTAGCATGCCTCTGTATCTCAGTTGCTGAGAGTCACTATTCTGGGGAGACTGCTGTCACACTCTTGTCTTGCTTGTGAGCCTCCTATAGGCATCTGGTTTGCCACTGTAGGCACAGAATATTGTACAAAAATAGGCCTTTGACCTGGTCCAGCAGGGCTCTTCTTACGTAGAATCATAGAGTTGGAATAGACCACAAGGGCCATCGAGTCCAACCCCCTGCCAAGCAGGAAACACCATCAGAGCACTCCTGACATATGGTTGTCAAGCCTCTGCTTAAAGACCTCCAAAGACGGAGACTCCACCACACTCCTTGGCAGCAAATTCCACTGTCGAACAGCTCTTACTGTCAGGAAGTTCTTCCTAATGTTTAGGTGGAATCCTCTTTCTTGTAGTTTGGATCCATTGCTCCGTGTCCGCTTCTCTGGAGCAGCAGAAAACAACCTTTCTCCCTCCTCTATATGACATCCTTTTATATATTTGAACATGGCTATCATATCACCCCTTAACCTCCTCTTCTCCAGGCTAAACATGCCCAGCTCCCTTAGCCGTTCCTCATAAGGCATCGTTTCCAGGCCTTTGACCATTTTGGTTGCCCTCCTCTGGACACGTTCCAGTTTGTCAGGGTCCTTCTTGAACTGTGGTGCCCAGAACTGGACACAGTACTCCAGGTGAGGTCTGACCAGAGCAGAATACAGTGGCACTATTACTTCCCTTGATCTAGATGCCATACTCCTATTGATGCAGCCCAGAATTGCATTGGCTTTTTTAGCTGCCGCGTCACACTGTTGGCTCATGTCAAGTTTGTGGTCAACCAAGACTCCTAGATCCTTTTCACAGATCCTTTGAAAAGGATCTTTCACAGATCCTTTTCACAGATCCTTTTGTGACAGACTCCTAGATCCTTTTACGTTCTTATCTTCCCAGCCAGACCAGTTTTCCTTTGTTCCTCTTTAGCACATGGTGAGTGAGAAAACCATATCTTAGACCATGGCAAATAGTGGGTGGCGGCCAGCACTGTTGTTCTGCTTGCACACTCGTACTTGCCCATCCTCTTCCCTCCCTAGCAGTGCCCCACCCATGCACCCTCAAAATCTGCTCCAGAATGTTAGGGAACCTTTTGGAGCCAACTGAGGGCAGGGGGTAAAGAGGGGGAGGAGAAGGAGGAGGAGTCCCATTATGAAAGCTGAACGTCGTCCACACAGCCTTGGATAAAACTCTGGTCACTGAACACAAACAGTCTAAAATAAATGATCTTCTAAAAAGTTACTGTTCACACTATCACAAGAATATTTAAAGGTGTGAATGTATGGACTGGGGATTGTCAACTTTTGACTAGGCCCCTGTAGTTTGAGTAAAACCCAAATTCCTACACTGTTCACATGAGAATTACAGTGCTCTTTCTTTTCCTCGATTACCTCTGTCTAACATATCATTAGACAGTGGTTCACACATTACACTGACCACAGGCAAAAACTCTTTACACATATGCAAGTGTTTGTGTGAAAATCTTCTTTCCTGTTTGCTTCCCCCACCCTGACTTTTTGCAAATCCCAGATTGTGATGAGGCGCCACAGATCCTCCAGTGGGGGCTGCACAATGACAGCCTTACGTTTTTATGTATATAGGAAGATAATATTTGTTGACAATATAATGAGATATAAGGACACAGGATATATTTCCCACCTTTTATGATTTATCGAAAGTTATACTTAAGCAATTACAGTACGGATGCTACAGAAATAGATGTGTGAAAACAGCCCCACTTTTAAAGGAGAAAATATTTACTACATTTTTGTGGAAGCAGGAAAATACTTACAATGTTATAAAAAAATTCACATCTCTCTTTTAGGTAGATGCTTATAAAATCAGTCAATGTATCTTTTTATGGTTGTTTACCAACAAAGTACATTCTGTAGCCTTTTCATAGTCAAGGCTTTCTGATATTTTTCCTGTGTGTTGGGGGATGAATTCAGACTAGAACACTTATAAAGACTTCGTCTTCTCTGGAACAAAAGCACACATTTCTGATGATGACTGCACTTTTAAGTTGTTTCTACTAATATGGCGATGTTCCTTCATGGGAATTATTTCATCCAAAGAGAAAGTTTGCAAGAGAAATGGTAACAAAGCAATCCTAAATCCACTCCCTGCCATATCAATGGCTGAGTGATGTTACAATGGTGCATATATATCTGTTTGCTAGTCTCTGCTGATGGAGAGCAGCATTGCTGGTGGGGAAGGTCCCAAGCTATGCCCAGCTAGTGGGAAGCTGCCAACAAGTTTTCCTACCAACAACAGACTTTTAAAATGAGGCATTTCATCAACTGGGACCTGATCCTTAGGCCCCTCAGCTTATGCCAACCTGAAACTGCTTTGACAAAAACTAAAATCTGCCTCCCCTTCCACTCTGGCTGGAATAAACTGACAGGGTTTGGAATGCAATGGGAGAGCCATGGCTTTGCACCTCCCCAGTCTCAGGTTTGGATTAGGATTGATCTGAAAACCACTTCAACATGACTTCCCTGTTAAAGACATGTACATGTTTGATGGAGCCAGTTGTACTATCCCTGAATGATGCATACCAGTGTAAACGTCTCTTCAAATATGCATTTGTATCCATCACACGTGGTGATTTAGTATATGTGCACCAAAAGACCTAGAGGTTAAACCAAGCAGACTAAACAAATAATAATACCCCCAAACTCAAGAATATGAAACTAGTTTTTCACAGCTGGATCCTACAGCCTATCCTAGTGATCTCCTACCGTGTGTGCTCAAGCTCAGAAACAGAAAGAAACTGGAATGTATAATGCCAGATCCTGCAATTCACAGGCAATATAAAGTGTCTTTATTTGCCATGCCTTGTGTGAATGGGAGGGCCCCAGTCCATTGCACTTGCATGTTCTCCCATCACTCTTCCAGCAACAGACTTTGAAATAGGAAGGAGGAAATGCTTCAGATGAGAAGGTGTTAAATGTTGACCTCATCTAGTCCTTCACCCAAAGAACTGAGTCTCTATCTCTTCAAACATTATGAGCTGAATTGGGAAGGGCATAATGAAGAGTGTAGTGGTCTGTCTTGGGGAGAGCTGTGGTTACTGAGATCCTTGAAGAACTACCGAAATGGGTATACATGATGAGTATTGCAAGGAATAAATGCTAAGGATAAGACCCAGGGAGTGACAGGGAGAAGGTGCCACCCTGCAAGCTGCCCTATATAAATTTAATAAATAATAATGAAATGAGCAAGACAGAATTTAAAAGAATATGAAAAGCAGACTGCTGCATGGCTGCTAACTATGTGAAGATTTGTCTGTGTGCCTCACAAGCAGCAGATGAAGTGGTAAACCTCTGTTTTGACTGTTCCATGGAAGCAGAGAAGCAAAAGGGGTCAGCTCAAGCAGAAGCCAAGTCTAGAATTCTCATCCCTAGCTTGTATTATTATTTTTCCTTCCCATGGACAAGCATTCCATTATATGTGCCTCACAGAAGAACTGGGATCAGTTTCGTTTGTGATAATTAGGCCCCTCTCCTTAGCTCATAGGTTGCACTTGTATTACATCCTAGATAAATACATGAGACAGTTATTCAGGAGCTAATATATTAATACTGGATCTGTGATACATGTATTAAGTAGCCAGAAATGTAGAGCACAAGGTCTTGTATCCTCCTCACACCACCCACCTCTATAAATCCACCAGAGTTTGTCTAGGGCATTTTTCTGCCTTCCTTTTGTGGGTGGAACCCTAAGTCTGGGGGACCAAATACGGCCCCCTGTCCCACTTTGTCTGGCCTCTTGCTCTCCCCAGTTCATGACCTTCACTAAACCTCAAACCGTTTTTTTCTTAGTTGAAATATGTGAGAATGTCTCTTGCCTGCTGAGAGACAGAGAGAAACTTGCATAGCTGGAATACAGCCTATTATACCAAGATAATGCCAGATCCTGCAATTCACAGGCAATATAAAGTGTCTTTATTTGCCAGGCCTTGTGTGAATGGGAGGGCCCCAGTCCATTGCACTTGCATGTTCTCCAGAGTCCATATTTCTGCTCTGGTCCCACCCTCCTCTCTCATGTGCCCACCAGTAGGTTGCCCATGATGGAATGTTGCCTTTGGAGTGTCAAGAATTTCCCACTGTCAAGAATTTCCCACAGAAATCATGATTTGCATTTGTTTGGACACAAATTACAGTGAACATAGGAGTCGGCAACCCTAAGCCACGGATTCTGTAGCTGTCCCCAGATATAATATAACATGCTTCATGCATAAGAAGCCATCTCATCATGTTCCCAAAATGATAACCAGTAGGTATTACAAAATCCCTTTTTTTGTAATACATATCAGTAGTTTGGGTGCCATTCCAAAAATCCCAAATCAACCGTAGGTGAGGCCATAGTCTGCCCTGATTTCAAATGCAAAGTTCCTATTTACATCAGTAGAAATGTTTGTGATTTGAGGAGAGGGGTAAATATTGACCCTATCAGTCCAAACACATGCTCCTTATCTAAATTCTGCTAGAATTAAACTTGGGAGTAGGGTATTGAATTGAATATAGCTAGTAGTATTGCCTCAATTTAGGAAAAGAGTGAAATTGCTCAGCAGTACATTGCTTCACCTGGCAGGTAACTGAAATATTTTGGTGATCTTTAAATTGCTTCCTGAAACCAATATATCAATTTATGTAACGTCAGGGATGACATAAATTACATTTTATACTAGAGTTTAAGATCTGTGCCACAACAAGTATAAAAGGTAAAGGTACCCCTGCCCGTACGGGCCAGTCTTGACAGACTCTAGGGTTGTGCGCCCATCTCACTCTATAGGCCGGGGGCCAGCGCTGTCCGGAGACACTTCCGGGTCACGTGGCCAGCGTGACAAGCTGCATCTGGCGAGCCAGCGCAGCACACGGAACGCCGTTTACCTTCCCGCTAGTAAGCGGTCCCTATTTATCTACTTGCACCCGAGGGTGCTTTCGAACTGCTAGGTTGGCAGGCCCTGGGACCGAGCGACGGGAGCGCACCCCGCCGCGGGGATTCGAACCCCCGACCTTTCAATCGGCAAGTCCTAGGCGCTGAGGCTTTAACCCACAGCGCCACCCGTGTCCCGCCACAACAAGTATAGACGTAATTTATTGTTTCCCTTTATGATTCAGAGTATCTCTTAAATGTTTTCTCTCAGGCATGCTTCCATTAAACACAATCCATATAAACAAACTAAACTGATATAATAATATGATCATCATCTGAGGCCTCATACTGTGGGAAACTAAAATGATGATGGCTTGTCACCACCAGTGAGAGGAATGCCAGCATAAATTCTAGGTAAACTCACTAAGGGAGGCAATGCACTAATGTAGGAAGAAATTACTGGAGCAATATGTTAAGGGCTCTTACAAATCTGGAGGCATCCCTGATCCTGGGTGGGAAATTTGGTTCTCCACCCACATTTTATTAATGTCTTAGTGTTAGCCTTTCTCTGTTGTAGAGGTTTTCTCTCCCCCCCCCTTTTTTTTTTAGTACAGTGTAAATGAGAGTTTTACTTTCTGTGAGTACAGTTTTCTGCAGAAAACTGTAACATGTAGGTTATCATTCTACTCAAGGATGTCATTTAAATGATGTTCAACAAAGAAGGGGGAGAATTATATCAAAATGATTGGAAATAATGAAAGAAAAAAGAAAAAGTGGGTGGTACTGAGATTTGCTACCTCAGTGCTTTTAAGAAAAATCACTGTGTTAGTAAAATTAAGTCCCACTATTGCAGCAGCATGAAAGCATATTGATATAAATCTCAGTGTCTGCCAATATGTTTGGAAAGATCTTCTGCCAGACATTGTTCTCTTCTTGTTAGGCTAGTCAAATGTTGAATTCACATTAATTGGTTTTAATGCGGTAAATCAAATGATCAGGTTCTAGCCCACATTCACGACAGGTGTTTAAACACATGCAAACAATATCTATCAACACAGAGATAGGTTTTCATTTCACCATGGTCACAAATGGATTGTCTCAATCCATTAAAAAAAGAAGAAGTTTCTGAACAGGTTATTTGCCATGACTAGTCTTTACAATTTCTTAGCACTAATTCTATGTCAATTCAGTTAAGTGTGCCCTGCATTTGTTAAAAGCTAATGAGGACTGGATTTCATATCTTTAGGCTATGAAAACCCAGAATGCAAAGATTTTGTTAAGTCTGATGTTTGCATTCATTACAGGGATCTTTACTTAGAGCAAACAAATAGAATCTACAAAAACCAGTTCGTGTGTATATATATAAATGTGCTTGAAAATCCTCAAACGTTATATTCCAACTGTGAGATTTTTATTTTTTTGCACATTGAAGATATTTGCCATTCAGTATTTGCATCCAAAGCAGTATAATAGATGACTATATCCAGTGAGAAACATTTCAGTAAACAATGGCATCTGTTAGCATCTAGGATCTGTTAGCATCTAGCACATAAAAGATTATTGGTTATAATCAGGATGATGGGAGAAAGCAGAGAAAACCCTGTTATGTATTTATGTCTTCTAAAAGTGCATTGGATAATTGGATGTGTGTTGGACGACTGGATAATTGGATTTGTGTTAGATATGTGTTTAGGGTCATTAAAGCTTTTGAGACTCACTCCCATGCTGACTCTGCCCCCAAGATGATGTTCAAGCACTCAGCCAAAACAAAAACCAGATGCCAGTTCAATGCATCACAGCAAATATGTCCACAGAATATTGTGGCAGTGCATTAGTTTAAGATCCTAAGAAAATTTAAGAGAGGCTGAGAGCATCCAGAGACTTGTAAACTGACAGGGGACAAACTGATAACATGCAAATAGGGAAATAATGTCTGCATGGGTACAGGAGACAGCTATACTAGCTCCATGAATATTCCAGGATCGATTAGGAAAATTATAGCCCAATGGCAAGTGCCAGGGTGAGTTAGTTGACACACTTTTTGGTTCAGTAAAGACACATACTTGAAGGGAAACAGCAAGATAGTCACATCTTTCCTGGCACCTGTAAGCTATCTTAGAGATGGTCACCATTGATATAAGCATGTGCTGGATGCCATGTTTGTATGTGATAATGGTTAAAGTCAGTTTGGTTTGGTAGGTGGAAGTACTGGCATGTAATGAGTACATGCACATTCCATGGTGACTCAGCAGGCTAGGCTCCTGATTCAAATCCTGAAGACCATTTCCCAATTCAATGTACTTCCTTGGAACTGTCTCATTCAGGAGTGGTGTGAGGGGTCTACACACACCAACAGGGGGACCCAGTGCTCTCCCCAGGATTCCCCTAGCCTTATAGCTATTCTTTCCAGCATGAAATGGCAAGAGTCTCCTCTTGCTTTGCCCTATATTCCTCTGAGTGGTGGTAAGGACTGAGCTTGCAGGGATAGGTCACAAACATGAGTGGCAGTGGTGAGGATGATCCCAGTCAGGGTGGTTGCTCAATACTGAAAGTACCTATCTTGCTGTAGCTGGGATTGGACTTACTGAACCAGACTGAAAGTATATATAACCACAACAGTCCTGCTCAGTCTGTTTAGATAAGACTAATAATTCAAATGGTTTTGTCCAAATTTGATTCCTGTATCTAATGCAGCCCATTTTAAAGGCAATCTCAATATTCTTCCCACCGCATGCTGAGGTTTTTTTTATCTTTTATTTATCTTTTGAAATGTTTCCATAGTTGCATTTTTCTCCTTTTGAGATTGAATAAATTTATCACTTGTTCAGTCAATTCAGTTCTTTGTATTTAATACTGCAGTTGAAGAATAGCTGGCCTTGAAAGGATTTATTACACTATCATCACTGTTCACATTTGTTATGTAGCTATAAACATGGTTATTGATATTTTAGAAGAATACTTTCTTCACTCTTTCCATTAACACTACAGAAGATTTCATTTCTTTGACATTTCTTTGCCATCTAATGTCATTATTCTAAAATGTCTCTAGTTCGTCTTCCTCGGAAGGAAATATTTGTTGGAAATTGAAAGCAAATGTTCGTACTCTGTTAGATCACTTCATAAATCAATGTTTTGACAAAGAACAAGAGAGATCCATAGTGACTACAATTACTAATATTTCTGCTCCCCCCTCTCTCTCTATATATATACACACACACACACTTATACAGCCCAGTCCTATCTAAATTTATTCACAAGACCAATCATATTCTTTAGGGTTTGATGTAAAGTAAGCATGAATAGTGGGACGCGGGTGGTGCTGTGGGTAAAAGCCTCAGCGCCTAGGGCTTGCCGATCGAAAGGTCGGCGGTTCGAATCCCCGCGGCAGGGTGCGCTCCCGCTGCTCGGTCCCACCACCTGCCAACCTAGCAGTTCGAAAGCACCCCCGGGTGCAAGTAGATAAATAGGGACCGCTTACTAGCGGGAAGGTAAACGGCGTTCCGTGTGCTGCGCTGGCTCGCCAGATGCAGCTTTGTTATGCTGGCCACGTGACCCGGAAGTGTCTCCAGACAGCGCTGGCCCCCGGCCTCTTGAGTGAGATGGGCGCACAACCCCAGAGTCTGTCAAGACTGGCCCATACAGGCAGGGGTACCTTTACCTTTACTTTAAGCATGAATAGGACTGAGCCCTTGCTGTAATTCTCATGTTGCGATTACAGATAGCAATGAAAGTGGAAATCTAAACATGAGTTTGAAATTTGGCTATTCCCCCAAGTCTTAATTCAGCTCACAATATACAAGGGGAATTAAAATGGGGTGAGCAGCTAATTCTATCCCATTTTGTTCTTGCTAGCATCCAATCATAGGTTCATTCCATTCTGCCATGTTGCAATTCTGTCCTGTTGTTTGAATTAGGTCTGCACTTCTTATGTAAAAGATACACTTCTCAATTATTTTCAATGCATTCTCCAGTAAAATATGCATTTCATAGGGATCTTTTATGTCAAATATGCATACTATTCCATAACTGTTAGCAGTACTAGTAGAATATATACAGAATATCTATTTCCTATGGACATGCAGAGATTGTGCTACACAGGAATTATGGGAGCAAACCTATGCTAGTGTAAAGCAACAGGATCTGAACCCCATTTGGCAGTGGAGCAGCTGTCTAAACTTGGCAGAGGGAAAACAAGGCTTTTAAATAGTGTTCTGCACAAGGTTGCCATTTCACATGACAGAGCTGAATGGGTTTAGGATCCAGCCTAAGCCCCCACTTCTCTGGAAATGTCCTGCCGCACCCATGGAATGCCCCCATTTTGCATTTGGGCCAGCTTCAGCCAGCTGAACCTCAGATGAACTGAGATGAGAAAAATTACACTGGCATATCTTCAGTTGAGCCAGGGTTGGGGACTGAAGCCTGGGTGATCCCGGCTGAGCTGGAAATCACCCGGCTGAGCTGGAGATCTATTGCATCACGCGTTGCTCATCCCAGATCTTGCTATAGGATTGCCCTCTATGTCACCTAAATGCGCTTGTGTATTTTATTTTTTTAAATGAGCTTTAAGGTTGTAACTGAATAGGGAAAGGTTATGGAACACCGGAATGAAGTTCACGGCATGTAATGCCCTGAAGGAAAACATTATGAAAATGATATACCGGTGGTACATGACCCCAGTCAAGCTTGCTAAGATATATCACCTGTCTGATAACAAATGTTGGAAATGTAAAGAGGCGGAAGGGACATTCTTTCATCTCTGGTGGACCTGCCCAAAAGTGAAGGCCTTCTGGGAAGTGATTTACAATGAGTTAAAAAAGGTATTTAGATATACCTTTCCTAAGAAACCAGAGGCCTTCCTCCTGGGCATGGTAGACCAGAAGGTGTCAAAGAAGGATAGATCTTTGTTCATGTATGCTACTACAGCAGCAAGAATCCTCATCGCAAAGTACTGGAAGACACCAGATTTACCCACGCTGGAGGAATGGCAGACGCAGTTGATGGACTACATGGAATTGGCTGAAATGACTGGCAGAATCCGAGATTTGGGAGAGGAAATAATGGAGGAAGACTGGAAAAAAATTAAGGACTATTTGCAAAAACATTATAAGCTGTATGAATGTTAAGAATGTGTACGATTAGGAAACTTTTGCTTCAGTAACTTGAATAGGTGAATTGGAAACTAAGTTATAAGAAAGACGAGGTGGACAATATGAAACAACTATACTATGTTTATTTTTAAGGTACAAATAACGGAGATACAGTATTTCGAACTTAGAAACATAGTATTTGAAAGATACAGTAAGATATGAAATAAGGTAACAAATTGCTGATGTTTTAATTGCAAAGAACGCAGGGTTCGGAAGATGTGGGGAAGTCCAGTTGGAATGACAAAAGTACTTTGGAAAGTTGGTTTTTATTTATCTCTTTCTTTTTTTATCTTCATTCTTTATTCTGTATTCTGTAAATTTCTAACTGTTGGAAAGAAAATTCAATAAAATATTTCAAAAACCAAAAAAAAAAAAAAAAAAAGGTTGTAACTGAATAGTTAGACAATTATGCTTATTCTTTTAATAATCAGTTATCACCGTTCAAGAGTAAATTTAATGCATAGATCCAGTGCAGAAAGCCCCTCGTTTGGCCTGCTGCAACAAATTAAATATCACAGGTAGGTAATAGCCTCCATAAATGTTTGCTTAGTCCCTTTCTGTCAATCTGCTTGCTTATTATCTATCTACATTCCTTGACTACCCTTGGCCTGTCTCAGCGGTTGATGTATGAGTAGTTGGGGGGGAGGGATAAGAGCAAATTACTTAAATTTCACCACACAGAAGAGAGATGTAGAGGGCTGTATTATTAAAACTGTAGAATTGTTAGTCATTAAAATCCACAGCAGACATAGTTTTAACAAGTAATATTAAATGACTACAATGGGTGAATATTTTTTAACAGGAACATCCTATCATAATACATTCTTGTATAATTGTTCTTCACTTTTGGGATTCTATTAGTTTCTGTCACTGAAAGCAGGGTCCATTTTGCATTTTGTTCATTTGCATTTGTTTTAATACTCACTGTCATTTTTGGGTGATTCCTCCCATGCCTCCCTCTTTATGATTTCAGTAAACATTTTAAATCCTTCAAAAACAACTAAAGTCTTTGCATTCTTAAGTCATCCTTTTCATTTCATTTCGTTTCTTTTTTTTCCCAGAATTTATGCGACACTTGGAATATTTTCAACAGAAAAGCAATGCAGAATTTTATAAACAAATCCCAAATGTGACACAGCCTCATTCGTGAGGCAGACCTACCTCTGTAAAGATATAACATAGAAATCAGGCATTAAGCATTCCAGTTCTTTAGGAAGAGTCTGAACACTTGGCGTGGGCGAAGATTAGACTTATTTAATCCAAAACTGGCATCTCAGCACAGAGCATAAGGCATTATTTTAGTTCTATAAATAAAGATGCCACACATGTTGCAATCACAGAAGGAAAGTACAACAGTTATTTTTGTCTCCTTGCCTCCAAAATAAAGTGTCAGCGGTGAAATCCTGCTGGTGTATTTTGATGGGCTAAACCTACTTTAAAAGAATACTCCTTCCTCTCTGACACAAAAACACACAGAGACACAATCCAATATCCCAGGGCACTCACCTCAGTTAATCAAACTGACAATTTCAAGGGAAGGGGATATATCCATGTTTACCAGGCACTCTTCCCTATGGGGTGTGTGTGTGTGTGTGTGTGTGTGTGTGTGTGTGTATGGATACATGTTAAAAGGAATGGAGAAATCTTTCAGTTTTGGTTTCTCTCATCTTCTCACTTTCTTAATCAATTTGCACATATTTCTATCCACATTTCCTCTAACATCCACTTTTTTGTTTGCATGGGTGTAGGAAAACTGCACAACAAAATTCAGAGAAGTGCACATTTCTGAGGATATTTGTATTTTCTCCTGCCTGTTGTTTTCAGAAATGTGGATTAGGTAGCTTTTCATAAAAATGTGAAGGAGACTGAATTCTCCTACCTGTTCTTCTTTTATAATCACCACCCCCTGCCCCTTTGGGCCTTTAAACAAATATACTTATAAATCTTTCTCAACTGCCCTTCATTGAAATGAATTTCAGGGCAGTGTACAATGGGCACGATTAAAACTATTTGTACCGGACACAAATACAACAGAACAATAAAGCAACAGCATTTATAATGAGTCAGCAAACCAAGAGGTAGCACTATAATTAATGGAGAGTAATCGTAACCATTTACAATGCCTGGGCAATTTTTCTTTTGCTTTTCATGTTTCAACATGGCACAGAAAAGATTCTAATGTCACCAATCAACCATGCCTTTTTTGGGGGGGAGCAGGATATTCCAGAATCAAGATGCCATCCTAGATAAGCATGAGGACTGGGTCACTATGCACATGTCTCCATTTTCATCTGAGAAATTTTAAAACCGCAAAAGAGGGAATGCCTAGGATTCCTGGCAAAATATGAAATGTAGTTTCTTAACTGAACAGTAGAGAGCCCCCGTGAAGCAACTACGACCATTTAAATGCAGTAATGGTGCTGAATATAGAAGCAGTAATTAATGACAAGAGGGAGAGGGAACAAAACACTGTCTTGCACAGTTTTAGTAAGTGCTATAGATTTTCTCTCTCTGTTTCAGACCACTTTCTTCGCCCTTTCACATTCCGAGGCCCGTACCCAGAACACATTGTTTTCGTTTGTTATTGTAAACTTTTATTGAAAGCTTTTGGACTGAAAGCGCTGTAGGAACTAAACATTACAGTTAAATTTCAGGGGAGATAGGAAGCTGCCTTATACCACACCTCACTCAATGGGTCTACCTCACTCAATATTGTCTACACTGGCTGGCAGTGGCTCTGCATGGTTTCAAACAAAAGTCTCTCCTAGACCCGCATGGAGATTTTGGAGATTGAACCTGGGTCCCTCAGATCCTCTAGCACTGAGCTATGGTCCTGTTCATAATAATAATAATAATAATAATAATAATAATAATAATAATAATAATTTATTATTATTTATACCCCGTCCACCTGGCTGGGCCTCCCCAGCCACTCTGGGCGGCTTCCATAGAAACCAAAAATACACTAAAATATCACACGTTAAAAACTTCCCTGAACAGGGCTGCCTTAAGATGTCTTCTGAATGTCAGGTAGTTGTTTAATGCTTTGACATCTGCTGGAAGGGCGTTCCACAGGGCGGGCGCCACTACCGAGAAGGCCCTCTGCCTGGTTCCCTGTAGCTTTGCTTCTCGCAATGAGGGAACCTCTCTCTCTGTGTGTGTGTGTCATGATGTCTCTCTCTCTCTCTCTGTGTGTGTGTGTGTGTGTGTGTGTGAGAGAGAGAGAGAGAGAGAGAGAGAGAGAGAGAATAATAGAATTGTAGAATTGGAAGAGACCCTAAGGACTCAAGTCCCAACCCTCTGCAATTCAGGAATATGTAGATGTCCCATATGGGGATTGAACCTGCACCCTTGGTCTTATCAGCCCCACACTGTAACCAGCTGAGCTATCAATAGATTTTATTGCGTTAGCCATGTGGCCATAGCATGATATACATAAAAATAACAACATAAAATGGGGGTGGGGAGATAAAGGTAGATATCGTCCTGGGCGAGTACTTAAAGAGAGGGGGGGAAAGGGGGGGATAACAAAAGGGACAGGGGATTTAAAACATCGAGTGACAGATAGTACAAAAACAGACAGACAAAAAACTGCTGAGGCTGGCGGAGGATCATTAAAGGGTCCTTCGACTCCTCAGATTTGTCCTAGCTCCATTGTCCTTGTATAATAAGGCTACTTGGAACTTCGTTCGGTTGTGCGGCATATCGACTGCAGCTGTGGTGTTAAAGAAGAAGTTAGTGCCGCTTTCCTCTTCATCACACTGAGCAGGAAGTTAGCTGTCATCTCGGTAATCCAACAATCAGAATCCTGCAAAAAAAGGGCACCATCCAGGGCTGGATTGGGAGATGAAGCTTGTTCACGAGAGGAGTTAAAAACCGAGATCTTTCATCTGTCCAGTTGGGACAGAAGAGCATTACATGTTCCATGGTCTCCAGAGCCGTGTCATTACAGGTGCATGTTCTATTTGCGATGGGAACTCTGGAATAACGACCCGACAGAACTGCTGTAGGAAAACAGTTGAGACGGGCACAGGTAAAGGCCCTTCGCTTAGCCTCCGAAGAAATTGTGAAGCAGTATAGAGGGATCCCTTCAGGGGGTGGAATAGCTAGGGCTAGGCCTGAACACGGCCCTCTTGCATGGGCAGCTGTATTAGAGAAGTCAAGTTGCTGTAGCTTCTTTTTAATTGGAGGTAGGGCCGCCGGACTGATACACTCTAAGTTAAGAACAGTTTTGCAATTCAGATTGAGAAAAGAGCGGAGTTTGAGGTTAATTATAGTTTTCCAGGGGGAATTATGAATATCTCTTAGGATCAGATTGGAAAAACCACCTCTAATTCGAGCATCCGATGCTAGTAGGTGGGAGCTATAGGAAATGGCTCGACTCCATGCTCGTTTTACAATTGAGGGCTGGGCGAACTCAAGTCGTAGGGCTGCACCTGAGACACATCTCGGGACGCCGGAAAGAGATCTCAGGAACATATGAAGTGGGCGATCCAAGTTACCTGATATTGCTGTAGTCCATACTTCACAGCCATATAATAATTTAGGGACAACTTTGGCATTAAATATTTGAATTGCTGCTGGAAGGTGTTTGCCGCCCTTCTGGTGGTAAAATCGGACAATGGCATTAGAGGTCGTGGTTGCAGCGAGAAAGGCAGATTGTAGATGGGTGGTCCAGGAGAGATTATAGGTGAATATTAAGCCTAGATATTTAAAGGCTTTTACCTTTTCTAAGTAGCCACCTGTGATCTTAAGCGGCTCCAGCTTGAGTTTGCGGGAACGAGTGAAGTGGAGGACTTTCGATTTTTTATAATTAATATTAAGAGCTTCCGCCTTACAATAGGCGATAAATGCATTAACTGTATTTGCTAGGTCCGCAGCTGTTCTGGATAAGATGACGGCGTCATCTGCATAGAAAAGGGAAACAATGGGGAGGCCTGCTAAGTGAGGAGGATACTTAGATGCTAGCTTCAAAGGTGTAATTGCATCATGAAGATAGAGATTAAACAGTAAAGGGGCCAAGAGACAACCTTGTCGGACGCCCTTGGCTGTTGGGAATGGAGTGGTAAGGGAGCCGTTGGGATCACTTCGGACGCAAGCTGTGGTGTTTGAATAAAGGGAAATAATTAGGGAGAGGAGGTGTGGATCAATTCCCAGATGGGCAAGTTTGGACCATAATTTCTGCCTAGGAATGGAATCAAAGGCGGCCTCCAGGTCCATGAAAGCGGCAAATAGGTGGCCTTGCCTTGGTGCAGTGTATTTACTGGCAAGGTGATAGAGAGTTAGACAGTGGTCCATGGTTGATGCTGACTTTCGAAAGCCAATCTGTTCTAGCGGTAGAATGTTCCTCTCCTGGACCCATGAAAGAAGTTCTTCCAGTAAAACAGCGGCAAATATTTTCCCCGGAATAGATAATAAACTGATGGGGCGATAGTTCCTAGGGATGTTTGGCTGGCCGCCTTTGAAGATCGGAACTATTATAGCTTCTCTCCAGGAGTCGGGGATGTCTAGGGCGGAGGAGATAGCGGTGAATACAGGAGTCAGCTGAGCTATCCTTCAACATAAGTAGCAAACAATACCACTTAACAGTCACAACTGAGATACTAGATATTTCATAGTATATCTTTTGTGGATGATTGAGAGAAAAGGATAAGAATTTAAGAATGATACTGCTAGATCAGACCAAAGGTTCATCTGTTTATTTTATTTATTTATTATTTTATTCAATTTATATATTGCCCTTCATCATAAGATCTCAGGGTGGTTCACAGAAAAATGAACGCAGCAGCCTTCCACAGCCACTGAGCCATCCCAGGAAGCTGCATTCAACCATCATGACCAGCAGTCATTGATAGTTCCCATTCTCCATGAATTAATCTAACCTGCTATCTGAACTAGTGGCGCGTGCGATATCTTGTGACAGTAAAATCCATACTTTAATTAAACACTGTGAAGAAGTATGCCCATTTGGCTGCCCTTGATCACCTGCCAATCTCATTAGATCCATACTCTTCAACCTCATAGAATCAGAGAGTTGGAATGGACCCTGAAAATAATCTAATCTAACCCCCTGTATTGCAGGAATATGCAGCTGTCCCATAAGAGTACCAAACCTGCAACCTTGGCTTTACCAGCACCACACTCTAGCCAACTGAGCTCACTGGCTAGCTGGGGTTGATGGGAGTTGTAGTCCAACAACATCTGGGGATGTAAGTTTGAAGACCACTACAGTGGGTGACCATGAGCTCTGGTATTATGAAAAGGGAAGGAATATCCCAACTATAAACTTCCATAAATTTCCCACCCCACCCTACATAGATGCCTTTCCTCATAGGGGAAAATGCTTCATCACCTCTGAGCTTTCTTCTTGCCCTTTTCTGAAGCTTTTGGAGCTCTACAACTCTGCAAAAACTCAGAGTCTAATTAAGGAAAATTTAAAAGAGATGCGGCCTGATTTTCAATTCCACTTTACAAGCAAGAACACACAGGATAAAATTAGAGCATCAACAACAATTCCTATAAAGGGACCAAAGTTCATTACCCACTGTTGAGTATGGTATCTACCGCCATCCTTCTTCAAGAAACGTATCTTATTGGTAAGAAGACAGGTCTGCCCCAAGATCCAAGATCCTAAAGTGTTTTTGTTGTTGTTTAGTCGTTTAGTCGTGTCTGTCTCTTCGTGACCCCATGGACCAGAGCATGCCAGGCACTCCTGTCTTCCACTGCCTCCCGCAGTTTGGTCAAACTCATGCTGGTAGCTTTGAAAACACTGTCCAAACATCTCATCCTCTGTCGTCTACTTCTCCTTGTGCCCTCCATCTTTCCCAACATCAGGGTCTTTTCCAGGGAGTCTTCTCTTCTCATGAGGTGGCCAAAGTATTGGAGCCTCAGCTTCACAATCTGTCCTTCCAGTGAGCACTCAGGGCTGATTTCCTTAAGAATGGATAGGTTTGATCTTCTTGCAGTCCATGGGACTCTCAAGAGTCTCCTCCAGCACCATAATTCAAAAGCGTCAGTTCTTCCGAGATCAGCCTTCTTTAAGATCCTAAAGTAGCTCAAATTAAATTACATTTTTTTTTAGCCATCCTAAAAGAGGAGGCACTATCCCAAGCAACATCATCCAGAATGTCTTGCTTTGAGGAAAGATGTCACTCCTGACAGCAAGGCAGCATGGGAGTGAAGATTTGCCACTGCCACGTTAGCAGTAGTAAAACATTTCAAAGTTAAGGAAGGTGATTGCTGGCTGCGCCTCACCTCAAATGGTACCATTTCCTGCACCAACTCTGCAATAGTTCCACACTGTTTTGCTCATGCTCAAGCAGTCCCATGACAAAAGGGATATCTGTTCATAATGAAAGCCAGAATTGTGAACCCCCAGCCCCCAGTTAATTGGTATTCCTTGTATCATTGATTCTAGCCAGAGAAAATCTTTCCTCTGTTCATAGTTTCCATCTAAAAGTATAATTGTGAGAGGTAGTTAATTTGAATGGCTTTAATTAATATTTACAAATAGGGGAATTTTTGCTAATTAAATGTTCTAAGAACGTTTGCCCATCTCTGTTAAGGGGAACTCTCTGGAGCATATTTTTACACTAGATTTTAGCTCAAAACTCCCATTGACATTAACAAGAGTCTCCATGCAGAACGAGAACGGAATAAGAAATGCAGAAGCATGCCAGAAATTTTATATCAGCAATTTGCCCTCGGAGTTTTATTACTGAATGCTGGGAGATAGTGCAGCTTGTACATTTTTGACTTCCATATGAAGTGTTTAGGGGAGATATTTTGTTTCAGCCCCAAATAAACAATGAATATGCTAATTCCCCCAATCTATTCAGGTTGTATATATGACATGTGGAGATGGAGAATTTTAATACTACAATGGGGAAAATCTTTGTGTTTTTTCCCACAAACGGAAGGATAGCAACCTTTCCCCAATATGTTCACTTTCCACATGCAGATTAGTCGAGCAGATGTGTGCCCGTTTGATTGGTTTGATCCACAGAATTATCTTTTTTACAATTGCCACATAATGTTTGTTCTGCACCATCATTTTGGAGCATGACATTTGTAGTAAAGGTCCCAGCCACTCGCCCCTCCCTCACCTGCCTTTGCCTTCTGGCTGGGTCAGGTTTCTGCAACGGAGGCCGGCAGCCTTTTACTTTTTTACAAAGCAAAATGCAACAGAGCTGGTAATGCTGCCACCACTCCCTCTTCTCGGGGTACCTGGAGACACAGTCCAAGGGAGAAGACTATGCTCCTTTGTTACCGGTTGCCCCACTCTACAAGTTGCTTCCACAAACTTGCAGGCAGAAATTTGTCAGGTATAGTGTAACCAATTAGTCAGGCGTTGGACTTAGCCTTTCCCTCAGATAGGCACATAGGACAAAAGAAAGTTTCTTTTTTAAAATTTATTTTAAAAAAACATAAAGTTAACATGCTTAAAAAGCAGGCACATCTTTTGTGGATTACATGCAAGAAAAATAAAGACATTGCTTAGTATAACTAACTAAGATACTCACTGCTAAACACAATGATAGAGATAAGATAATTCAAAGTCCTTCAGTAGATCCACATTACAAAGTCAGCAGGAATCTCCATCACAAAAAGTCACTCAGAAGGACTGCTAGCAAGGTGGTATGCTAACAGCCGGGCGGATTTGCAGGTTGCAGAGCGGGCTTTTCTCAGCCATTCTTAGGATCTTTATTCACAAATCTCACGTGGAACCAGAACCCTGACCCAATCACAATTCTTGATTACATTCAAATTCACCAATGACCAGCTTATGGGCTAATAATTTTAACTTGTGACAGCTGAGCTCATTAAGTTCTCAGAACTTGGATCAAAGAGTTTCCTCCCTTCCGTGGATCTTATGCAGATACACATTCCCAGGCAATTAAAAGATAGATAACACCGCTGGTTGGGTGTGAATAACTTAAACCCCAGGTGTCAAGCTCTCAAATCAACTGGAGAGGTTCCTTCCTGCGATAAGCCTTTCACACCCTAGGAAACTGTTGGTCTGCAAGGTTAAAGCAACAGGACCTCTTTCCCATAATTCTTGTGGCTTGCTGGCTTCCCACAAGACATTGCTCTTTACTTGACCAAAGAACAGCTTATTGAAATTTCTACTTTACTACAACATTGGAAGCAGAAAGTTTGCTGTAGATGTGGAGGGTCCTCACACAGTTAACTAACATGTTGAAGACCAGAGTTTAGCTCGCCACTCAACCATGAAGCTCACTGGGTGTCCTTCACTCACCAACTCCCAGCCTAACCCACCTCACAGGGTTGTTGTGAGGACAAAATGGAAAAGAGAAAGAACCATGTCTGCCACCTTGAGCTCCTTGGAGGAAAAGTGGGGTATAAATGCATGCATAATTAAGAAATGCGGTCTTGACTATGCTACCACTCAGTGGATTTGTAACTGGCTGACTGACCGAAGCCAAAGGGTGCTCATCAATGGTTCCTCTTCATCCTGGAGAAGAGTGACTAGTGGGGTGCCACAGGGTTCTGTCTTGGGCCCGGTCTTATTCAACATCTTTATCAACGACTTGGATGATGGGCTCAAGGGCGTCCTGATCAAATTTGCAGATGATACCAAACTGGGAGGGGTGGCTAACACCCCAGAGGACAGGATCACACTTCAAAACGACCTTGACAGATTAGAGAACTGGGCCAAAACAAACAAGATGAACTTTAACAGGGAGAAATGTAAAGTATTGCACTTGGGCAAAAAAAGTGAGAGGCACAAATACAAGATGGGGGACACCTGGCTTGAGAGCAGTACATGTGAAAAGGATCTAGGAGTCTTGGTTGACCACAAACTTGACATGAGCCAACAGTGTGATGCGGCAGCTAAAAAAGCCAATGCAATTCTGGGCTGCATTAATAGGAGTATAGCATCTAGATCAAGGGAAGTAATAGTGCCACTGTATTCTGCTCTGGTCAGACCTCACCTGAAGTACTGTGTCCAGTTCTGGGCACCACAGTTCAAGAAGGACACTGACAAACTGGAACGTTTCCAGAGGAGGGCAACCAAAATGGTCAAAGGCCTGGAAACGATGCCTTATGAGGAACGGCTAAGGGAGCTGGGCATGTTTAGCCTGGAGAAGAGGAGGTTAAGGGGTGATATGATAGCCATGTTCAAATATATAAAAGGATGTCACATAGAGGAGGGAGAAAGGTTGTTTTCTGCTGCTCCAGAGAAGCGGACACGGAGCAATGGATCCAAACTACAAGAAAGAAGATTCCACCTAAACATTAGGAAGAACTTCCTGACAGTAAGAGCTGTTCGACAGTGGAATTTGCTGCCAAGGAGTGTGGTGGAGTCTCCTTCTTTGGAGGTCTTTAAGCAGAGGCTTGACAACCATATGTCAGGAGTGCTCTGATGGTGTTTCTTGCTTGGCAGGGGGTTGGACTCGATGGCCCTTGTGGTCTCTTCCAACTCTATGATTCTAAGAAATGGAGTTGCACAGAGAGCTATCATGCATAGAGCAGACCCCTGCTTCAGAAGCTGGTTTCTTAGTTATTTAACAAAATTTATGTACTGTTTGATTAGGGGTGGGGTTGCTGGTTTGTTTGTTTTTCTTGTTTTTTATTATGCATTTTGTGTTTTAAAGCTGTGAACAGCCCCGAGCTCTATGGATAAAGGGTAAAATGCAAATTTAATGAAGAAGAAAACCTCTAGGCTGATTACAAAAATAAAAATCACATTTCTAATATAATGATTATAATAATAATTAACATAACAAGTCATGTCCCAGTATGGTAACAATGGGGTCAGGAGGAGACCCATGACTTTGGAGGTAGAACTCAATGCACAACCCCAGAGCCCCTTTCACCACAGTTTTCCATGCGCAGAGTTGGTCATTATGGTCCAAACTATAGGTTTCTCATGCCACATCATTAACCTCAAAAGATGGACATTGTTGGCTCTAACGAGACCACTCCAATACATTTGTTACATGTGCCTGGTGAGAAAGTACAATACGTTTGATACATAAGTCAGTAAGTGCTCTGGTTTCAGGTTAAGTAATTTTGAATCTGTTGAGTTCATGTAGTTCTTTTCCCTGTAGTAGCTGCTAGGTTTAATTTGTTTCAGATAAGTTATGTACCAAATTATTTTATAAGTGGAAACATTTAGCGAGCTTTTTTGGCAGATGCTAGAAGTATGGATTAATTAGTCAATGGTTCAAATCTTATCTAATGTACCAAGGGACTCTAGATTTTTATCTACTGTTTTGTTGCAAAAAAGAAGTTATAGAATGCATTTACTCATTAGACTTAGATTTTTTTCATTATAGCAAAACTATATTTCCATGTCTGTTGAAGGAAGGTTATTTATGGATCCACTAAGGAGTGGCATTGGGTTCACTTCATAAATTGCCTCTTAGGGAATGTTTTCATTTGACCAAAGGTTTTGTAAAATTACAGCTGTAAATCAGAAGCTCTTACTAAAGTTGAAAGGGAGAATCATGGGTGTTTTGTATTCAGTGGTCCGTGTTTTCCTGAGCTTGACTCTGAACTAAGGATTATGAGCCCCCGTGTTCTGCTTCAATACATGATATCCAATCACAGAGCATTTCAGGATTTCGACCACTGCCATTGGCCCTTAAACTCTGAGCAGCTTGGGAGTTTAGACAGCCAATCATGTTGAGAGTGGGAGTGGCCCATGCCTTCATAAATGTATATGAGGAGTCGCTTTGCCCTTGTTGTCCAGTTCTGTTAGTTCAATAAAGGTTCTCGCTGTTATCACTGCATCTTGCTTCATGGGAACCCACCTACACTTCAATGAGAGTCTATGCTCTTCAAAACACTTGAGGTTCAATTGGACTCTGTAGGTTGCATCTATTTCTACCCTTCCATCCACAGAAGAGTATTTGATCAAATGAAGGCCTCTGCCAATAAAAGGAGTGGAAGGGACTTGTAGCATTTCCCCCTTCATACTGCAACTTCTTATGCCATCTTTGATTCTGTTCTGGAGAGTCCTCCTACCCTTTAGAGCACTTTTATTTGGGGGGGGGGGAGATTTGGAGGACCACAATATGAAATTCACATGCCCTGGAGAATTATGTTGGCACATGTGTCTTGAACAGCAGCTTTCCTTTCTTGTCAGGGAAAATTACTTCTGAAGAAGAAGAGAATGTCATAAGCAGAAAGTGTGATAGTGAGTGGTATGGGGGTCAGCTGCTTATTTTATTTTATTTATTTTATTTATTTATTTCACCAACATAAGTGAAAGACTTTAAAGACATGTCCAAAATAGCTCTTTGGAATCCAACTCCAAATTGCATTTAGCATTTTTTTTAAAAAAAATGTTTTATCACTGCTCTGTCTGTTGTGCTGGGGTCTTTCAGGAGGAAAGGCAGGATATAAATCAGATAAAAAAAGGATAAAAATAAAACTCTTACAAGAAATACAGATAGGCAGCTGACTTTCCTAAACATTTCCTGGAATGTTCACTATCAACACTTATTAAAACTTAATTTATGGGCTGGAAGGGATAAAAATTATGCTTTCAGAACTAGTCATACTTTAACTGTGTATAGTGTCTAATGAAGTAAGGGGATGGATTGATGAGGTTTGGGGAGATAAATTACTACATCTGCTAGATGCAATTAGAATTTACAGTACGTTCAAAGTCTCTGTACAAACACATTTAATTAATGGATTGAGTCTAATTATTTGTGCTTGGGGCTCAGTATTGTATCTCAGGTGAAAAGTAATTGGTGAAAAAAAGACTACAAGCTAGTCTCCTTTTCTCCATTCTAATTAGTTGTGGGAATTAATATTTTTAAGAACAAATAGAGAGTTTCACAATTCAGAGAAAGCTTTTGTGTTTGTGGCACGTGATTTTGAGTACGTCTGCACTATATAGTTGCCGCTGCGCATTGCACATCATGGAATTAGGCTTGCTATGTCTATGTTGTGATGCACAGCAGCTCTTCAATGGTGTGGTACCACCCACAATGACAAGATTTGGCATATTACTTTCGGCTTTTCAAAAGTTATGCAATATTATTGTTGTTGTCATTTAGTCGTGTCCGACTCTTCATGGACAACTCCTGTCTTCCACTGCCTCCCGCAGCTTGGTCAAACTCATGCTCGCAGCTTAGAGAACACTGTCCAACCATCTCGTCATCTGTGGTCCCCTTCTCCTTGTGCCCTCCATCTTTCCCAACATCAGGGTCTTTTCCAGGGAGTCTTCTCTTCTCATGAGGTAGCCAAAGTATTGGAGCCTCAGCTTCACGATCTGTCCTTCCACTGAGCACTCAGGGCTGATTTCCTTAAGAATGGATAGGTTTGATCTTCTTGCAGTCCATGGGACTCTCAAGAGTCTCCTCCAGCACCATAATTCAAAAGTATCAATTCTTTGGCGATCAGCCTTCTTTATGGTCCAGCTCTCACTTCCATACATCACTACTGGGAAAACCATAGCTTTAACTATACAGACCTTTGTTGGCAAGGTGATGTCTCTGCTTTTTAAGATGCTGTCTAGATTTGTCATCACTTCTCTTCCAAGAAGCAGACGTCTTTTAATTTCATGACTGCTGTCACCATCTGCAGTGATCATGGAGCCCAAGAAAGTAAAATCTCTCACTGCATCCATTTCTTCTCCTTCTATTTGCCAGGAGGTGATGGGACCAGTGGTTATGATCTTAGGGTTTTTTTTATATTGAGCTTCAGGCCATATTTTGTGCTCTCTTCTTTCACCCTCATTAAGAGGTTCTTTATTACATCGCACCAATTTCTCTTGCTTCTGCAGGCCCTGCTTGGACAGAAATCAAGCAAATCTGACCCTGTGCTTGGAATTCTTTTCCTTTGCTCTTCCAGAATTAGGGGTAAAACTTCAGTTGGTTTACTTGGTACATTAATCAACTGCATTTGAGTATTACTATAATGGGGGAATGAAATGGAAGTTGGCCTGTCTTTCCAACAATATTCTTGTTTTGATGTCTTGCTTTCCAATCTCCAGTGCATAATATAGCAATTAGCGGCGCACTGCAGACCTTTGTGCTCCTCTCTTTCCCCCATTTGTGTTTTTCCTCTCCCCCCCCACACCATTAGTGAAAAATAGTGATGAGCGAAAATTATTCCATATATACTCTAGGCAGGGTACTGCAGTAGGCCCACTTGCAGATGTGTGTTTACCACCCAAATCAGGAGTTAGGGTTGGCATCTTGCTGATTGTTCTGTTTAGCCAATGCTTTTGATACATTACCACAGTATACTTCCTGACATGCTGCTTATTGGGGATGAAATCCCTGTGGCTGCTGGGGCATGGTGCTCTCTCTGTCTCAGTTGCAATTCCAGCAGCCCTCAAAAGAACTCACTTCACAGCAGCCTTTGTGGTGTACCTCCTAATGTACTGCTTATCATGGGGAGAAGGAAGAATGTCTCCTTTTGAAGATCTCTGCACACCTGCGCATCTGAACCTGCCACTGTCTGGCTTGGAAGGGAAGTAAAAGGATGCCGCTTATCTTAGGGGTGGGGGTAGCAGGGATGAGGACAGGTATTTTTCTAAGCTCCTAGTTCTCAGGAATGATCCAAGGTCTTCCAGGTTTAAAAACCAAAACTGGTGTCAAAACAAGGAGAACTTGGGGGGAGTTACTAATCTCTCATTTTACTTTATTTGAATATGATGCCAGTAAATCTCTGAAATGACAAAATCATGCCAACCCATAGATTTTTCTCTAAGGAATCCACATAACATATTCCTGCAATTAAAACAATTTTCACATTCCATGCACTTGGAAGTCTGCATTGGTGAGCCTCACTAGCAAGCAAATATATAAAATATCTGCTACTTAAGGATAAAAGAAATTTTTTGAAAATCAGTGAATGACCCACTTTTAGCTGATATGCCAGCTAACGAAACATTGTGTGCCCAATAGACCAGAAGAAGGAAATGGCTTCAACCATAGAAGTTGTTTCCCCTTATTTATATATCTGTAGTACTTACAGGAAAGGAAGTTTTCCCTGCTTTTATAGGTTAAATAAAATTGTTACTGGCATTTCTTACTGAAAGGTGGAGTCCAGAGTATATGGGGGGAAATGAACACTGAGCTATCTACTAGCGGGAGTGAATGATTATGCAATCTGATATTCTCTGAATTAACGAGTAAATTCTTTTAAATATATTGGCAATTATGTTGACAGAGCCGTAATAAAACAGGGAGGAACCGGAGAATGAATGAAAATTAAATATTGTGAGCCAAGAATTCAGATAATGGAATCTAGTCTATTACATTGACTTCTGTGGAGCTAGGCCAAATGATTCCACCAACTTCATCACTTTTTTTTCCATTAGAGCTAGCAATCCATTGGCAATAAGCAATCAGATGTGGCAGAACCTCTAACGTGCTCACATATTATTTGGGAGAGCACAGTCGGGAGAGAAAGAAAGGAGAATGCTGTCAGCTGATGGTGGCTGAGATCAATGCAGCTACTTTAGATGCGCTTTGAGGGTTTTCACTTGGCCTGAGTGATTTCCCTCTCTCTTTTCCTTTAAGCAGGAGAACTTTGCTCCATGGCCTGCTTGTGTTTTAGAAATGCACCTCCAAAGTCCCCTTCTAGCAGGCAGAACTAGTTATAAATGTCAGGATTCACCTAATGAGTCCTGTCGGTGCAAGCCCTTGGGCAATGGGGCTCCCCACTCTCCTTCCTCTATGCCCCATGGTGCCCCCCAAAGATGACTTGGTGGGTGGGAGAACCCCAAGAGCAGTCGGGAGAAGCAGAGGGAAAACCATTCCATCTAGCAAGCTGCAGGAGCGTTCATCATAGCACAACATTGAATTTCACCTTTATACTCCTAGTCAATATCATTACTAAACCGATTTAAAGATGTAATCCCCATTGAACCGGGGTGCATTCCCAGACCAGTGGGCACAGGATTGCACCTTTACAGCACAATTCTATATGTATATATTCAGAATAAAGTACCATTGAACTCAGCGTCGCAGCGGGTGGGCATAGGAGTGGGATCTTTGTTATTTACAATTGTGTTTTGAAAGTTACAAAGGTTTCTTTTTATATAGTGCACTTTATCATGATTGCTTCCAAGGTGGTTTTCAACAACAGAAGAATGAAAACAAAATTTTAAATACAAGATACTAAAGCAGACCATAAATAAAAGCAGCAGGTGGAAAAATCAGGAGCATGGCTGAGTGAATAGCAAGGTTATAGCCTGGCATCTAAATGATAACAGCTTTGATTCCAGGCAGGCCTCCTTGGGGAGATAATTCCATAACTCTATCCGTAGGTGACATCAGCCTTGCTGAAGCATTTGGAGAAGGACATTTTTGGATGACCTTAGCTTTGGGGCAGGTTGATATGGAAGTAGGTTTTCCTTCAGTGTAATAGCTCAGATTATAATTTATACACTTTGTGAGTTCCCAGCCAAGTACCAAAAACAAAAGGATTAAAAGGTGTTAAAATCTTGCTGTTTAAATGTATGGCCATCACTGGACAAAAAGCAGTCACTGATGTTATGTGGTTTATCCTTAAACTTGTGTGGTTGCTTTTTCTTCTTGGTGTAATTGGCTTGTTGGTCACTGCAGACTAAAAAACAAAGTGTTGGTGTCTCAGTTTTCATTACTTGCTAATTACTTGCATCTCTGACCCTTATTTTTCTGGCTGCTGAAAAAAAAGAGGAAAATAGTTCAAAAGGTTAATTATTCTCAGTACACTTCTTTTATCTATCTTCAGTACTCAAGGTCCTGATTTATCTCCTGTGGGGGTTTCTGTAGAGCTGCAATATTACTCCCTAAAATGCATCATAATTTCTTTAGCTAGTAGAAATTGACTCTACTTGATTGTTGCCCTGATCTCTTTTATGAAAGCCATAAAGGAATTGTTTAGATTACTTGTTTTGGTTTATTGAGTTGGCTTCACCCATTTATTTATTTTTACCACTGTCTATACTGTGACATTATGCATCATGTCAGAGACCTTTTCCCCTAAGAACAGATTGTCACGTAGTGCAGGCAGAGACCATTTTAGGCACATCCAACATGTCTGCAACCACGCATACATGCATTGCGCTGAACCTGGAAGTGACCCGAAAACATCACAAAAAGAGACAGAATGGGGCAGGGGCAAAACAGGGTGTTTGCAGGCTTTTTCAATGGTGTTTCAAATATATGCTATTTCACTTATGTTCTCTTGTGGTAATGACGATCCATTTCTTCTTTTACAGAATTACAGAGCAGTTCTTGTGGAAATCCTGGAGTCCCACCTAAAGGCGTCTTGTATGGTACAAGGTTTGATGTTGGTGACAAAATCCGCTACAGCTGTGTGACAGGATACATCTTGGATGGACATCCCCAGCTCACCTGTATAGCTAACTCAGTCAACACAGCATCCTGGGATTTTCCAGTTCCTATCTGCAGAGGTAAGATTAAAGAGCAATTTCTATTCAAAGGGAAGCATTTCAAAGTACCACTGACTTCAGTGGAAGGAGACATGATTAACTCCACTGAAACCACCGATAACAAGAAAGTGATTGACCTTGGTTGGATTGTATCCCTTATTCTTTTCATACAATGTACTTATTTTCGGTTACCATCTCACGAGCAGAAATAGCTGCTTCTAGAACACAACTGGGGAAACTTCGCTGCGAATGAAAAATTGTGTTTGTTAGTATTTCTGATCGGATTCCAGTATTTCCGTACACTCCTCTGAACTATAAGGCCAGCATTTATTCATTCTAACTAAAAAAGGGAAAACATTCACTGCCATCTTTGATTTGACAATATCAATCAATCATCATATTAAAATAGGTCCCTCACAGGCCAATGCATTTAAAGAATATTACTTAAGAGATGCATAAAACATAACAATGTGTCAGTTTTCGCCAACAGTTAGGCCAATAAAAATCATTTGTGGTGGTTAAAACCCATCAAAATAAATAGCTATTATAAAACAAAGCCATAAAGTCTCTCACACTCTGAATAAAAACGCACATAAAAATATTTAAAAGCTTCATTTGCAACCAAGCTCACTTTCACTATCTGTTCCTGGGTTTTTACCAGCTATGTATGCAAAAGATAACAATAAAAAGTGACTGCTGAAGTGATTTGCATATGTGTTTCAATCGTATGACCCCCTACCTCTTTTAAGCTAATATATTTGAAATTAGGGCTGCACACCTGACTTCCAATAAGACTTAAATAAGCTCAAGCCCGGCCACATGGGTTTTAGATCTGAATCCAATACTGATCAGATTCCAGCTTTTAATGACTGTTTAATGAGGGAAGCTCTATACTGATAGGCCTAAGTTAGTAAGGGGGTTAACCATGTATGTGCTACAGCAGGGGTGGGTAATCTCTTTCCTGGGAGCTGATCCACCCCTACTCCCAAGTGTATATTATAAAAACTCTGCTCAGTTCAGCATCCTGATGGGGATGCAAATTCCCACTCACCAGTCCCCAGTCATTTGATTGATCAGTCAAGGAGAAGAAGCAAGAATCCTCTTCCTCAGCTGATTTACACAGACTGGCATGTAGACACTGGAGGGCTCACCAAGGGTGAATGCAGCCTTCATACTGAAAAAGTTAGCCACTCCTGTGTTAGGGAGAATTGTGCTTCATTTGCTGGATGGGAACAAGAAATTCAGTTTCAGGATGCAAATAGCTGCAACACTGGGAGGTGGTATGGTAAAGATCTAGCAGAAACAGCGGAGAGATATTGATAAGTAAGAGCCTAGAAACAAAGCAAAATTGTGTGAAAGTCATTTGAGAAATACTCATTATTAGTACAAGATATTTATGGATAAAAAGGTAAAGGTAAAGGACCTGTGACAGTTACGTTACGTCGTGAACGACTCTGGGGTTGCGGCGCTCATCTCGCTTTACTAGCCAAGGGAGCTGACGTTTGTCCGCAGACAGTTTTTTCCAGGTCATGTGGCCAGCATGATTAAGCCGCTGCTGGCGAAACCAGAGGAGCGCACAGAAACGCTGTTTACCTTCCCGCTGGAGCGGTACCTATTGATCTACTTGCACTTTGACGTGCTTTCGAACTGCTAGGTTGGCAGGAGCTGGGACTGAGCAACGGGAGCTCACCCCGTCGTGGGGATTTGAACCGCCGCCCTTCCGATTGGGAAGCCCTAGGCTCAGTGGTTTAGACCACAGTGCCACCCACGTCCCACAATTCTCAAACCTGGGAGCCAGTGTAGATCCTTTAGGACTGGTGTTATATAGTCCCGGTGACAGCTCTCAGTCACAAAATAGAACTAATACTATTTGTTCTAGACATACAGTGCTCTGACTAAAACTGTTTCTACTGGAACAGCAGCAAAAGGTTTATCTGCAGCTGAGCACATTTATTTTACATACTTGCGAAGAAGCAGTTGCCCTTGGAAATTTGAGAAAACTTACTCACAGAACCAGTTCATCCTTTTATGACACTTAACATCTATCTGCATATATACCCACCTATCAAAAATGATATGCTCACATGACAGAAACAAGGAACGCACCCTTGCAATAGGCTCACTAGGCAAGCTGCATCTGCATATACCCTTAAACAGAATCAATTTTATCAGGCCTCTTGCCACTTAATAGCACATTGCTTTATTTATACAATGTGTGGCTTTGCTGGAGGTTATTGAGGGTGATTACTCTGTAATGAGCTCCTTATTACTTTCCTCCAGTTTCTGGTGAAGATCCTCCTTGATTAAATTATCATCCATAGGGAGTTTCATTTGTCAATGTCCTAAAACTCCCTATGAATGAACTTTTAATTAAGGAAGGAGCATCTTTGCTTTTTCATAATCTGCGAACCTGTGTGTCTACTTGAGCCAAGTGTTGGTAGGCCTGAGTTCAAGGAAAAGTTGATTAAATAATTGCAGGTGATTGGCAATCTCTCCTTCTGGTAAACAGTGTCCACACTTTGCTTATGGTTTATGAAGGAGGATGAAGAAGATATCATTCTCAGCTCCATACATTACATAAATTTACTATGTTGTCGGAGTGAACTCAATGCTCCAACCACTTTGCATGACTTATTATGTTAAACTGTATGATAATACGTATAATTGTCCAGTAGCACCTTAGAGACCAACTAAGTTTAGAGCTTTAGGGCAGCGGCTGAAGAAGGAACAAAAAGGGTTTTCTTGTGTGAGTTTCTTGTGGCTGATTAGCTGCTCTCTCTGGGCAAAGGTCAGAGGGGGCAGGGCTTCTAGCGGCGCGCGCAGTTTGATCCATATTTTAGATTTAGGGGAGCTAGTCTCAAACATTTGTTGGGGGAGACCTAGGTTTTTTGGGAGGGATTTATTTGTCCTGTCTCCACACTTTTTATGATAGAGGACCACTGTAGTCACCCCCAACGACACGTTCCCAAGATGGAGGGTGAGGGAACAGCTGCAGTCGCCTGTGGTTCCTGCGCAATGTTTGCCATCTTGCCAAAGGTTGCAGGCAGCTTTACCTGCAGCAATTGCATGTTGATTGCCCTCTTAAAAGACAAAGTCCAGCAACTGGAGGAACGTGTAGCTACGCTCCAAAGAATTAGAGAGCTGGAACTCTTCTTGGAAGCAACAGAGCACACCGTCTCCACCAAGGAAGAGACAGGGGACTCCCCTGAGAAGGTGGCTAGTTCACCAACACAGGAGCCAGATATATGGAGAAACGTGACTCAAAGAAGTAGGAGGCCCAGGGTTCGCTCTGATTGTTTAGAAATACGCAATCGCTTTGAGGTCCTTTCCCCTAGCATGGAAGACAAAGAGCAGACTCCATTTGAGGATCTCTCCCTCATTACAGTCGATCAGGTATATGAAGACGAGGAGCAAAGGCAGTCCTCTGGGAATGTCCAGGCGACCTTGGAACCGACAGCTCACAGAAGAACCCCGACCAGACCTAAGAGGAGGCGTGTAGTGGTGATAGGGGATTCCCTACTGAGGGGAACAGAAGCAGTGATCTGTGGGCCTGACAAGATGTCTCGGGAAGTGTGCTGTCTCCCCGGGGCTAAGATCCAAGATGTAACTGAACGACTGCAAGGAATCATAAAACCCACGGACAAATACCCCTTCCTCTTGGTTCATGTGGGAACCAATGACACTGCAAGCAATAGCCTCCAGAAGATCAAAAGAGATTACGAGGCTCTGGGCAGGAAATTGAAGCAATTAAATGCACAAATTGTCATCTCATCTGTCCTCCCAGTTGAACGACGTGGCCCAGGGAGAGAGGGGAAAATAGTGGAAGTGAACAACTGGCTTCGCAAATGGTGCAAACAGGAACGGTTTGGATTCTTAGATCACGGAATGCAGTTTCTTGAAGATGGACTTCTGGCAAGCGATGGGCTGCACCTCACAACGGTTGGGAGGAATGTTTTTGCAAAAAATCTCAGAAACCTCATCAGGAGGGCTTTAAACTGACTAATGTGGGGGAGGGAGACAGTGCTCCTGAAGGTAGGAGTCTATCAATTGATGAAGATGATCATCCAAATGTCATAGACCGAATGGAGCAAAGAGCATGCAGACCTAGTGGTGGGAGGAGAAAATCCTTAAGTAAGAGACACGGGGGAATGATTAATGGACTTCAATGTCTGTACACTAATGCGCAAAGCATGGGAAATAAACAAGATGAGCTTGAGCTCCTGGTACAGCAAACTAAATATGACATAATAGGAATCACTGAAACCTGGTGGGATAAATCCCACGATTGGAATGTAATAATGGAGGGATACAATCTATTTCAAAGAAACAGACCAGACAAGAAAGGAGGAGGAGTGGCGTTATATGTCAGGGATGTGTATACCTGTGAAGAGATCCAAGATTTAGAACTTCAAAGCCAAAGTGAGAGCATTTGGGTCAAAATTAAGGGAGAGAAGAATAACAGTGACCTCATTGTGGGAGTTTACTATAGATCCCCAAGCCAAACGGAGGACATAGATGATGCCTTCCTGGAACAGATGGCCAAGCATGCAAAAGGAAGGGAAATAGTAGTAATGGGGGACTTCAATTACCCGGATATTTGTTGGATGTCAAACTCAGCCAAGAGCATAAGGTCAAACAGATTCCTCACTGGCCTTGCAGACAACTTCATTGTCCAGAAAGTGGGAGAAGCAACAAGAGGAACAGCCATTTTAGATCTGGTCCTAACCAATGTTGATGACCTGGTTAGTGGGGTAGAAGTGGAAGGATCATTAGGCGCGAGTGATCATGCTCTTCTGAAGTTTACTATACAGCGGAAAGGAGCAGCCAAGCATACTAGGACTCAATTTCTCGACTTTAAGAAAGCCGACTTCATAAAGCTTAGGGAACTGCTGGGTGAGATCCCATGGACAGTAATACTAAAAGGAAAGGGAGTTCAAGATAGCTGGGAGTTTGTTAAGAGGGAGATAGTAAAAGCACAACTTCAGGCAATACCAATGAGACGGAAACATGGAAGGTGCCTAAAGAAGCCAGGGTGGCTATCTAAAGAACTTTTAACTGAGTTAAGATTAAAAAAGGATGTGTACAAAAAATGGAAAAGGGGGGAAACCACCAAAGAGGAATTCAAACAAATAGCCAGCACATGTAGACACAAAGTCAGAAAAGCTAAAGCACAAAATGAACTCAGGCTTGCTAGAGAGGTTAAAAGCAACAAAAAAGGCTTTTATGGGTATGTTCGTAGCAAAAGGAAGAACAAAGAAACCGTGGGGTCACTCAGAGGAGAAGATGGTGAAATGCAAACAGGGGACACAGAAAGGGCTGAACTCCTCAATGCCTTCTTTGCCTCAGTCTTCTCCGATAAAGAAAACAATGCCCGACCTGAAGAATTTGGAGCAAATGATTCAGCAGAGGAAACACAGCCCAGAATAACTAAGGAGATAGTACAAGAATACTTGGCTAGTCTAGATGTATTCAAGTCTCCAGGGCCAGATGAACTGCATCCAAGAGTATTAAAAGAACTGGCAGATGTGATTTCAGAACCACTGGCAGTCATCTTTGAGAATTCCTGGAGAACAGGCGAAGTCCCTGCAGACTGGAGGAGGGCAAATGTTGTCCCTATTTTCAAAAAGGGGAAAAGAGAGGACCCAAATAATTACCGCCCAGTCAGTCTGACATCAATACCAGGGAAGATTCTGGAGCAGATCATTAAGCAAACAGTCTGTGAGCACCTAGAAAGGAATGCTGTGATCACCAATAGTCAGCATGGATTTCTGAAAAATAAGTCATGCCAGACTAACCTGATCTCGTTTTTTGACAGAATTACAAGCCTGGTAGATGAAGGGAACGCAGTGGATGTAGTCTACCTTGATTTCAGCAAGGCATTTGACAAGGTGCCCCATGATATTCTTGTAAAGAAGCTGGTAAAATGCGGTCTTGACTATGCTACCACTCAGTGGATTTGTAACTGGCTGACTGACCGAACCCAAAGGGTGCTCATCAATGGTTCCTCTTCATCCTGGAGAAGAGTGACTAGTGGGGTGCCACAGGGTTCTGTCCTGGGCCCGGTCTTATTCAACATCTTTATCAACGACTTGGATGATGGACTCAAGGGCATCCTGATCAAATTTGCAGATGACACCAAACTGGGAGGGGTGGCTAACACCACAGAGGACAGGATCACACTTCAAAACGACCTTGACAGATTAGAGAACTGGGCCAAAACAAACAAGATGAATTTTAACAGGGAGAAATGTAAAGTATTGCACTTGGGCAAAAAAAATGAGAGGCACAAATACAAGATGGGTGACACCTGGCTTGAGAGCAGTACATGTGAAAAGGATCTAGGAGTCTTGGTTGACCACAAACTTGACATGAGCCAACAGTGTGACGCGGCAGCTAAAAAAGCCAATGCAATTCTGGGCCTCATCAATAGGAGTATAGCATCTAGATCAAGGGAAGTAATAGTGCCACTGTATTCTGCTCTGGTCAGACCTCACCTGGAGTACTGTGTCCAGTTCTGGGCACCACAGTTCAAGAAGGACACTGACAAACTGGAACGTGTCCAGAGGAGGGCAACCAAAATGGTCAAAGGCCTGGAAATGATGCCTTATGAGGAACGGCTAAGGGAGCTGGGCATGTTTAGCCTGGAGAAGAGGAGGTTAAGGGGTGATATGATAGCCATGTTCAAATATATAAAAGGATGTCACATAGAGGAGGGAGAAAGGCTGTTTTCTGCTGCTCCAGAGAAGCGGACACGGAGCAATGGATCCAAACTACAAGAAAGAAGATTCCACCTAAACATTAGGAAGAACTTCCTGACAGTAAGAGCTGTTCGACAGTGGAATTTGCTGCCAAGGAGTGTGGTGGAGTCTCCTTCTTTGGAGGTCTTTAAGCAGAGGCTTGACAACCATATGTCAGGAGTGCTCTGATGGTGTTTCCTGCTTGGCAGGGGGTTGGACTCGATGGCCCTTGTGGTCTCTTCCAACTCTATGATTCTATGATTCTATGATTCTAAGTTTGTTCTGTGTCTAAGCTTTCGTGTGCATGCACACTTCTTCAGATTCACAGGAAAGCTTATACGCAGAACAAACTTAGTTGGTCTCTAAGATGCTACTGGACAATTTTTTTATTTATTTTGAGTGTGTCAGACGAACACGGCTATCTACCTGAATGTAAGATATTATGTTGTTGTATTAATATGTGAGCTGTTGCTAAATACATGTTTAGAGTGGGTAGGTGGGGGAACATGTGAACTTCCAGAGATTGTTGGCCACCAGCTCCCATCAGACCAAGCCAACATGGCCAATGATCAAGTATGATGAGAGTGGCACTTCAGCAACATCTAACAGACCACATGTTCTCTACCCCTGATTAATAGGTTTAGAGATTACCTGCTGAAAATGGTGTACTGCTTCTTAAAGAAAAAGTACTTTGGTCTGGTGGATATCCATATGCTTGTTAGCTGTGAAATGCAACATGCTCATTGTCCTTTGGCTTTGCCTTATTTATTAAAAACATTCATAGGCTGTCATTAAGGGTTGAAACCTTCCAATAAAATATATAAGGTAAGTTATAAAAGAAACAGCATTCAACCAACAAAATGTAACACTGAAATAACCTCAGCAGAACCAGCCACAGTACTAAAAGAATAGACTATCCCATCCTGTAAACTTCCTGACTCCAATAAATAACCACTGCTCACTCTTAGTAAGCAGCCATTGGGAAGCACAGTGAACAGTACTGTATAACCAGCAATGTTAAAATGGACTCTTGAGGCTAGATCTGCACAGGGGATCAAAATATCAGATTTCCACTGCCCATAGACCACTGCTGCTGATCAATGTATGTGGAGAGGGGGTGAAGAGATCTCCTGGGCTAACCCCACCCAATATTATCACCACCCACTGCTGCCATCAGAGTGACTTTGGGGCAGTCATGATCTATGAGCCTAACCTACTACACAGAGAGTTCTTGCAAGGTAAAATCGGGATAGCCTGATCCTGCCCTGAGATCCTGCCCTTGGAGAAAGGGTGGGATACAAATGTGAATGATGAATAAGAAGTTGAGATTTATTCTGTCCTGTTGCTGCTTGCTTTCAGTTCAGTATCCAAACAACCAATAGAAGCAAACAAATTCATTAACTCTCAATATTCTTGTCATGCAAGAACGGTAATAACTTAAAAAACTTCCACTTCTTACCAGATCTACTAGAACTGCCAGTGTTCATTAAAATAATGTAATTTTATTGGGTTTATTAGAAATGCAAAAAAAGGAGAGCGGTTTAATTGAAGGTAGAACGATTTAGATTTATTGTGTTGTGAAGTGGTCAATTACATTGTGCATCGCCCATGACCAGTTTTTAAATACATTTTTCTCTCCTGACATATTAATTTTGATTGGGGCATTTTTAACAGTGAAACATGACAGCAGCTTCATCATATCACCTTTTACATTTGAGATAGTGTAGAAATTGCAGGCTGCAACGTGCTGCAGAGTGGTGGAAATGATTCACGGAAGGCTAATAAATAAGGTCATAGTTATATATAATATTGTCACTCTGCAAAGGTTATATTAATTAGATGGTTTGATAATCAGGGATAATATTCTGACTTTTATTTTTTAAAAGGTTGCTCTATTTATAGACAAAAGCAGCAGCTAGCTCATCAAATAATATTATATTGCCTTCATTTTGAAGATGCATTTTAATTTTGATGCATTGTCAAAAGGCAGTTTGGCCCTGCTTCTTTCACTAAAAGACAGTGGGCATGATCCAGCTATTTGTCTCAATGTTTAGGTCTTTCATTGGGATTTTTAAGGTGCTTAGCTTCAACAAAATTGTGTTCATAAGACTGAAAGAAGAGCCCTGTTAGATCAGTCCAAAGGCCTATCAAGCATAGCTGTCAACTTACAGATTTGAAAATAAGGGACCAGCAGCCTCGAAAATAAGGGATCAGCAGCCAAAATAAGGGATTTTCCAAGCACAGGTATGTTCTACTTCTGAGCCCCTCCAAGCCAAAGGCAGAAAGCCCAGCCAGCAGCCAAACAAAGCCTCAAGTGGTGGTTCCCACAGCGCAGCAACCCGGCAAAGGGGATGCAGCAAGGAAAACCACCGTCACCTCTCTGCGGGGAAGCGCTGAGCAAAGGTGAGTCCCCAGGCAACGCGGCTGATTTGATTAGCACAAGGCATGCAAGCTCCACCCCCCAGTCATTCTTAGACTCCTTATTGGGTGAGCAACGCAGCCAAGCAACACAGTTGGAGCCTCCCTCCTCCCTGGCCAGCAGGGAGGGAGGGAGAGGAGCTGCTTCCTTTGAAACCCAGGAAATTTAAGGGACATCATAAATAAGGGACAGCAGCGGGACACAGTGCTGGGATAAGGGACTTTCCCGCCAAATAAGGGACGGTTGACAGCTATGCTATCAAGCCCAGTGTTACGTTCTTGCAGATGCCAACCAGATTCCTCAAATAAAACCACACATAGGACAGAAAGTCAGAATTACCCTTGCAGTCAACTGGTATTCAGAAGCATACTGTTTCTGATTCTGGACATAATACACAGCCATCATGCCAAGTAGACATTGATATCCTTCTCCTCCATGTATTTGTTTGATCCTCTTTTGAAGCCAGATGGGCGGGGTATAAATAATAAATTATTGTTATTATTAAAGCCATTACTGTATCTTGTGGTAGCAAATTCCATACTTTAATTATGCACCATGTGAATAATAATAATAATGTCTGCCTTGAACCTTCCAAGATTTGGCTTCATTGGACGGCCCCAGGTGGTAGTATTGTAAGAGTTGGAATAAATGTCTCTTTATAACATATAAAAAGGCATGCTATTTAGGGGAAATTGCGTGAAAAAAAAATGAATAGCATGCAGTATTGCATACAAATTGTTTATATTATGGAAAATGCACATCTTTTTTTAAAAAAGGAGTGGACTTTTTATTTTTAAAAATCATGAACTGGTGAATAAATGTGGCAAACCTAAGGTTGAGAAAACAGAAAAGCTGGGAGGAATGGTTAAAACAATATTGTAACTGTTTTAAGACCCGAAACCCTTTGGCAAGGACTTCTTGGGTGTTTCCCAAATGGTGCACATATAATCCATTGAACATCTTGAGAATCTGGTTGATATGCAAATAGTTTGAAGTCCTTTCCCTTATTGGTTGCTAGTACTCTCGACAAATGCTACACAAGCCACTTTGTTTCTCTGCTTCTATCAGTGCAAGGTGAGAAATGATTTCTGTTTTATGTCTTGCATTTCATAGCAGTATGTTATTTAGTATCTAGGGATTGTTTTATATTTTGTGGCACTACACACACTTTATTCGCTTGCTCTTTATGTGGCAGACATTTTATAGCTGTAATAAAATGAAATTTAAATTCGTTCTACAATGGTAGCATATTGACAAACAAAAAATGCACTCTCTTGTCCTTTTCTTCTTCCAGAAACTTTTCAAATATAGGAAAAGCAGAGCAAAAAAAGCTTTAATGTCAAAATGTTGCCTGGTTTGGGGCATTCCCTCATAAAGAATGCAGGGAAATGCCACTTTGTATCCTAACACTGAGCTGGTAATTTCGAGCAATGTGACACTTCCCTTCCATTAACCAATTGAAACTAAAGTCAAGTTGGACCTTTAACTCATACTCTTCTAAAGATCTTATACTTCAAAGCTTTGGCCAAAACTCTCTTTCCATGGATTCTGGAGTTCCAAATCATCTGGAACTATGCTAGCAAAATGAAAGCAGAGCATAAGGAATTCTCTGTTGTTTACCACGTCTTTGGGTTCCTACAGTTCTTTTATAGTCCATTTATAGTCTTCTATAGTCCATTTCTCATGTACAGTACAGCACAAAAATGAATATTGACGCCATCATAAGTAAGGGTGGACCAAATGGTCTCTCTCATGGAGAGACCAGGAGGGCTGCATTTGGCCCCTGGGTCCGAGATTGTCCACCTCTGGTTGATAACCACCAGTTCTTGTTTATTGTTTTAGTCTTTTGTAGTCTTGTACAGTGGTACCTCGCAAGACCAATGCCTCGCAAGACAAAAAACTCGCAAGATGAAAGGGTTTTTGGTTTTTTGAGTTGCTTCGCAAGACGATTTTCCCTATGGGCTTGCTTCGCAAGACGGAAACGTCTTGCAAGTTTGTTTCCTTTTTCTTAACACCGTTAATACAGTTGCGACTTGACTTCGAGGAGCAACTCATAGCACGCGGTGTGGTAGCCTTTTTTGAGGTTTTTGAAGACTTTGGTGATTTTTGAAGCTTTTCCAAAACTTTTCCGAAACCGCGCTTCGCAAGACGAAAAAAAGCGCAAGACGAAAAAACTTGCGGAACGAATTAATTCCGTCTTGCGAGGCACCACTGTACACCTCCTTCTGGCAACTCCTGCAGCCAAGCTAGTGCCAAACATATTGTTCTGCTTTCCTTTGCACTACATCAGTGAGGCGGAGAGAAAGCTCTTGTCATGTGGGCAGCCCAGGACCTCCATACACACTGCCTAGGCTTGCACACCTTGAAAGGTCACTTAGGTGCTGCTAAGGCATCAGTTTAACTTCACCCCCAGAGGTGCACTCCATTGTCTCTCAAGACAGAATACTTCTGTAGTTAGAAATTGTGATTTTTTTATTATTAATAAAGAAAAGAATGGGTTCAACATGTACAAAACCCTTCAGGAAAGTTTTGCTACTCTTAAATAGACTGTTTCTGTTTCTCCTTAAATTTGTCATGTTTTACATGAGTGGAAACCTCATTTTTTTTAAAAAAGATATTTAGATTTGACTTCCTTGATAACAAATATTTAAAATTGCACACCATATCAAAAATCTTTGGACCGAAGAGCGACTTCATACCTCCCAACATGTCACCACAGAAAACCAGGATTGCGTTTTCTGGGATGTGCTCCTGTGCGAGTCACATGTCCCATGCAAGATCATGGCCAAATGAACACCTGTCTTTTGGGGCCATGGCACCCATAATACATGTTTTGGGGTACTGTGCTCTTGAGAGCACAGTCCCCAAAACAGGATGTCCCCATTTAATCAGGACAGTTGAGGAGCATGCAATTTATACATTTGTTCTATTTGGGAATCAATTTACTGTATGTAGAATTGACTTCTGAATATGTGATAATTGTCTGCAACTTGCAAAACTATATGTTGTTTTTAAAATGTTCCTTTTATACAGATGCTTCTAATTTTCTGACCTGATGTTACATTTTGTTCTTTGGCGAGGAAGTCAGTGAGCTTTACAGTTTCTTCTCTTCCTCCTCCCCCATTAGCGATAGAACCTTTCCCATTAATCCTATAAGCCCTGATAACCATGGGTGTTCCTTCCTCCATATCTTAATTTTGACTTTTTCTCAGCTGTTGTTTAAAGAATTCCAGTGGATTACAGGCTCCTTTAAGCTTAAGAAGGCCAAGGGGGCACAAATTATTTTGGCAAGGTTGAATTTTAGCATAGTTCTGTCATTTTAACTATTTATTGACTTTAAGGGCATTGGAATTTGCAGAAGCTGCTCAGTCAGGGTTTCTTATGTGTTTGCCTGTCGTATTTTGGAAGTAGCAATCTTCCAGACTAGTTATTTTCTTGTCTTTGCTGCAAGGAATAATCTACTTTAAAATATTTTTAGTTTATGATTAACTCTGCCCTAGTTGTCATTTTAACCCACTTTAGTATTTAAAGCCCCAGAACTAAGCATATACTTTCTTGGAGCATCTAGTTAGCTTATTTATTTGGAGTATGTACGGTAGCTTGTCAGTTAGAAAGGCTTGCAGGCCACTGTATTGTAAAGGCTTAAGGTTGAGAAATCCGCTCCACTTCCCAGTGGGGAGGAGTTGCGGTGGACCGCGTGGCCACCCACTCCCCACCAGGGGCGGGGGACCTTGTCCCCCATTGCCTGGGGGATCTCGGCCACGTCAGAGCCTGGCCAGCCAACCCGCTGGCTGGGGGGCATGGCCGGGGCCATTTAAATGGAGGAGCGAACCAGAGGACTTCCTCTTTGGCTCGCTTCCTCAATCACCCACCCCCCTCCCTATTTTGCAGGTTAGGCAATGGCCTTGCTATGGACTTCGGTTGGTCGTCTTGGTTGTCCGAGGGGCCTGGTAGGAATTTTTCCACTTAGTAAATTGGCACTGGCCACTTGGTTTTCACCTACCTCATAGCAATCGTCACAACTTTGTTAGGGTTGCAGTTAGGCATTGTTTGACCTTGTGTGGGGGAGGAGAGGTGTGGCCATCACCTGCCCCTCCATGCTTAAGGGCATTCCATTAAAGGAATCCGGGGGTGTTGTTCTAGTCTGAAGCCCAGCTGGGGGGCTAAGTCCTTGACACGACCCCAACGGGAACACCAGGGGGAGCTTGAGTTGGTCCGCATCGACAGGGCTCCCCCTACCAGTGGCTTACCCTTACTGGGGACTTCCTGCACAATGGGCAGCAGTCAGATATAGTCAGGTCCAATCAATGCCTAAGCCAATACCACTCACATTCTTTAATTTCAATAAAGTTGTGGCCAAAATTTGCCCAATAACATAAACCTAATATCCGTGTCCTTGTGTGAGTTATTTCCAACGAGGGGGTGGCTGCGGGGTCTCGACACGCAATGGCATTCTTGTTATGCTACCATATCGGCTTCAAATAAAGACATCTCCCAATGGACCTGGGCCCTCAAGGTGCCCGCTCTGAGGAAACTATGGAGGGTGGCAAGCCTTTTCAGCTGTTACACTCCATATGTAGAATTCTTTCCCTAACAAGATCTGTTTGGTGCCCTCATGAACATATTATTGGCAGCAGGTTAAAACCTGTGTGGCAGGTTGTGGGTACAGCAGGAATAACACACATTTAAACAATGGTCTTGGGTGAAAACACACCACAGCGTTGATTACAGAGCAGGTAAGCAGGGTTGGCATGGCAGTAGGGCAAGGAAAAGATCATCATTCCACTCAGTGCTTGCTGTTGAAATGGAATTCTGCCTGATGGTTAGAAAACACCCAAGGCGCTTGGGGAATTGATCAGTGTCAGACCAATGCGTGGTGCAGATCAAACATCCACGATCCCCCTGTGCAACCATGAGAAGTGTTTAGGCAAGGCTAGGCCCCATCCGGCTAGGGATGTGCCTTGACCTTATCCTCCCTCAGATCCCTTAAGCCTCCCTGTTATGTACTGAGTTGAATAGGATCCGAAATGCAGCAGTCTGATTAGTCCTAGAACAATAGGATTCAGAATGCAGCAGTCTGATTGGTCCTAGAACAATGCAGCAGTCTGATTGGTCCGCAGGAGCCACCCAATCCAGCTCCAGGTGGAAGTGAATCCACAACCTGATTGGCCTACAGGAGAATCCCGGAATTAGCCAATCACGTGCAGCCCATTGTGTAAATAATGTATATAAAGCAGATACTTTGGGGAAACTTTCATTCCTCCTCACCACTATGAGCTGAATAAAGAGCATGAAATCCACTCCCGACTCCGAGTATATTTCACTCCCCTACTGCTCAATGCCATTTCCACACAGTATTGTGACAAAATATTAAGCTTGCTTAACAGAGTGATACACTCATTGAGGGAAAAGGGTGGGTGGGGAACCTCCCAACTCAGAGCCAATTGAGGTTGGGAGTTATAATTATTTTCCAGCCTGGTTAACCAGGGGTTCAGCTAATAAACTGAATGCATCTTAACACTGCTTTAGAGGCACAGGTTTGGGCAGCTCTCTAGGGAGAGTTTGAAATTTGCTTTCCCGTGCATCCTTGTAGTCCCAAGCTGGTTGGTTACTGGGCTTCAGAAACCTGATGAGAAATAGATCACAGGTAGAAGGACTATTGTGTCAAATTTCAATAGGAAAAGCTCTAATAGCAAAATGCCACCTGCTGAGAAGGAACATGCACAGCACTGCTAGAGGCATCTGGTTCACCAAAAAGGGAATGTGCATTTATCTGATCTGTTGGGACTCTTCTTATATCCTTCTGGGTACTCTGCACTTCAGTGCGATTGGAACTTGCCTAAAAATCAAATATAGCTTGTCACACCCACATCATGCATTTAAAGCACTCTTAGGGCACTTCAACAAACAGAGAATTCTGGGAACTGCAGCTTGTTAAGGGTGCTGTGAATTGTAACTCTATGGGTGGGTCTCTTATCAACCCTCAGCACCCCCAAAAGCCTACAGCCCCCAGGATTCTTTGTGGGATGCCATGGTTGTGAAAGCAGCATATGTATGGTGCAGACATGACCGTTTCATTGTTTTCCCCTTCCCAAATGGTTAAACATACTGTTTCCCAGTAGCCCTTTCCCTGCCTCACCAGGTCACTGTTTCTTTTACAGCCAAAAGTGGTGAACAGAGACAAAAACCCAGTGTTCTTATGTGACATCGAGCTATCAGAGAGATTTCTTTCTCTAATTATGTCCATAGCAATAAAAAACAGTATTCTGCGATTTTGTTGGTTGGCTGTACATCAAGGGAGTGCCCTGGCCATTGAGACAATCCTGTTTTAACAAGCAAAGCATTTCTCTTAATTCGACAAAAGGAAGCCAACATGCAGGCTAGCTGCCATCTCCAATTTTGTCTCTAGAGAAAGAACTAATATTCCAGTTGGCCCACACTCTTCTGGAGCTGCTGAGCAAGATAAGCTGATCCTCAAGCAATGCTTGCCCTTTAGACTGACATTTGTCAAGTTAGTGCCATTTCATTTTCCAGCTGTATCAACTCCCCATTTGCTCATACACCTCTTGTCCACAGAATAAACATCACTCTCAAGGTAAATACAACCTGCCAACCCTCCTCTTTGAAAGGTATCTGATCTATTCCTCTTCCATTCCCTTTTGAGCCACATTGACCCCTGCATGAGCTGGCTTTCCGTCTTGCACAGCTACACCTCAAGCCAGACTGCCAATCCTAATCAATACCTGCATGTAGGTAGATGAATCTCACCTTCTAACAGCTAAGTACAGATTATTGAATTGTTTTGGTTGTAGCAGCTAAGGCCCACTCTCTACTCAGAGTAGACACACCCATAAATTAATTCCAGTGGGTCTGCTCTGAGCAAGAGTTATTTGGATGCAGCCCGTTATTTATTTATACATAATGTTGTAGAATTTTCTGACTGCTTACACTTACTGCTTATTATATTGTATTGTATGAATTATTCCATTTATACCCCACCTTTCCTCCAAGGAGCTCAAGGTGGTATGCATAGTATTTCCCTCCATTTTATCATCAAAACAACCCTGTGAGGTAGGTTAGTCTGAGAGACTGTGGCTGGCCCAAGGTCATGCTGTGAGTTTCATGACTGGGTGGAGTCTACAACCTTGGTCTCCTACGTTCAAGGCTGACACTCTGCAGCAGGCAAGAGTTCAAAGCCAAAGTTAGCAGCTGTTAAGTCCAAAGTGCCAGAGGCAGGAGTAATATATTTCTAATTTATTTATTGGGGGACAGGGGGACTTAGAGACTATATCATAGCAGTGTACAACAACAAAAATAAAATAAATAAAACAGATGAAAGCAAAATTTCCAAAAGAAAAGTGATTCTGCCTATAAGTTCACTCATCTTTCTCTGAAGATCGGTAGAAATAGGATAATTTTAGCACCTGACAAAACATGTACAATATCAATGCCTGTCTAGCTTCAATGGGCGGTGTGTTCCACAAGACAGGGTTTTAGATTAGGTAATCTAAAAACTAGGAGGCAAGGCAAAATGGTTCCAGAAGGTAGCAGTTCAGAAACAAAATACCATATAGGATTTTCTAAAGTAGCTTTCATCAACCAGGTGCCCTGCCAGATGTTTTGGACTAAAACTCACATCAGCTCCAGCCAGCAACATCTGGAGGGCACCAGATTGCCAAAGGTTGCTCTAGAGCAGTGTTTCCCAACCTTGTGCCTCCAGCTGTTTTTGGACTACAATTCCCATCATCCCTTGCCACTGGTCTTGCTAGTCAGGGATGATGGGAGTTGTAGTTCAAAAACAGCTGGAGGCACAAGGTTGGGAAACACTGCTCTAGAGTTGTAAGTCTGACATAGCAGTTATGTAAGTGTGTCATAATGGCTCTCCAGAGATTTTAGTCATCCCAGCTGTGCTAATAAGATACAGTACATATCCCCAGGCAATTATCTGGGTGCTGCTGCACAACAGCAGAGGTCAAGCTGGTATTTCCCTCTGCTTGACTGCTGCCCTGCCATAGCGCAGAATAAGGACCCTAGTGCCTGCTGCTTGATTCCTTGGGATGAGGCCCTTCCAACCTTACAGGAATTCTTCCTGAGCAATCCGAAGTGTTTTGAGGTATTGAGCCTGAAAAGCGGTTGTAAAATGATAATTTATTTCAACAGATGTGATCAGAGGGAGGGAGAAAATACAGCTCCAGGTAGCAATCTGTATCAATTCACAGTGTCCCAGAATTGGATTGGCTTCTCCAAGTGTAATTTGTATCCACATCAAAGAGCTTGGACATTAAGTTACTTCTTGAGGTAGTGTACATTTTGTCCTTGTAATGTTCCTTCATGAGTTGAGCCAATCGACCATCTGCTGTAGAATTATTTCTTAAAATAAAGCCCCTGCTGGGTAGTCAACAAACCCTTTATCCTCAGAAAGAATGTAACACCTCCTTCTAGAATATTTTGTTTGCATTTTCTTAATGAGGGGACAAGCCCAGAACAGGGACTCCTTCAGAGATGTGATGTGCAAACCCTTCTGATTTCAATTAACCATTCAAAGCAGTAATTGATTGGAAGGAGACAAAACCAGAGCAATCAGCAGGGCAAGCCCAACCATTATGCATAATGAGCCAGCTGCCTCAAGCAACAGCGACGGGGGTTACACAGCAGAGGCAAGGATGACAGGTGTTTGCCATACAGCCAACCCTGCACTTCCTCAGCTACCCTGCTGCCTTCAAGGTTGGTGGAGGATACCACACCTGGCATAAGTGTTGGCATACAATTCAACTGCAAGTCTGGGTTGCTGCTGAACATGGAAACATCAGCTGTGTTCTGAAGTGCTAAGCCCAGTGTGTGTAGTGGGAGCACCATTTGGTCTCCATTGCAGGCAGCAAAGTCTTGGTCTCATACAGAAAGAAGGCAAGGGAAATAGTATGAGTAGATAAAGAGGACAATTTTAGCACACGTTGTAATACACACCTGCATGTGTGGAGTGGTAATATCCTGACTTTGTTGTTGTTGTTTAGTCATTTAGTCGTGTCCGACTCTTTGTGACCCCATGGATCAGAGCACGCCAGGCACTCCTTGTCTTCCACTGCCTCCCGCAGTTTGGTCAAACTCATGCTGGTTGCTGGTGGGAAGTCAGGATATTTTTCCCAGTAGTTATGTATGGAAGTGAGAGCTGGACCACAAAGAAGGCTGATCGTCGAAGAATTGATGCTTTTGAATTATGGTGCTGGAGGAGACTCTTGAGAGTCCCATGGACTGCAAGAAGATCAAACCTATCCATTCTGAAGGAAAATCAGCACTGAGTGCTCCCTGGAAGGACAGATCCTGAAGCTGAGGCTCCAATACTTTGGCCACCTCATGAGAAGAGAAGACTCCCTGGAAAAGACCCTGATGCTGGGAAAGATGGAGGGCACAAGGAGAAGGGGACGACAGAGGACGAGGTGGTTGGATAGTGTTCTCAAAGCTACCACTACCCACCAGCAAAATGCAGATGACCAAGGTTTCCCTAAAACAGTTTGATTATGTATCTTTTCGTATTACAAATATTTTTGTTCCATGCACCAGTCATTTTTCTAGGCTGGTTACAACTACTAAGTGTTCCAAACAGGGTTATGAAATACCCAGAACATCCCAGCTGTAAAACACTATCAGTGACAATTTAAAGAATAATTTCGTCCTGATAACCCTGTGGATTTAATAACTTCTTTAGGTATTAGGTAAACTAAGCCCCAGAGAAAATGTAGGTTTACATTGTATGGTCATTTAAAAAAAAGCATACGAATTATCCATTCAATTCGAATGAACCTGCAATATGATAGTTCGTTTTATGATTGTATTTGCAATGGTGTTTACATGCCATCTGCAGTGAATGTGCCCTTTTAAAACATGGGGGAAAGGCACACCCATTCATCTAAATGCATTGAAAATGTAAGTGCTAAAGGAGAGATGAGACTAGATTGTTGTATAAAGTTGATTTCTTGGAAAGGAAGAGATTCCTGTGGAGACATAAATATATGCTACACAACAACACATTGTATAATGGAATGCTGGTGATAAACTGCTTGTGTCCACATTAAAATAGTTGTCTCTGCTACCTACAAAGATTTTACATTGCAGAGTTAACATTTCAGCTCACAGACTGAAAAACTAACACAACAGATGAAGACAAATGAACTGATTAAAGTCACAGCTGCCTCCAGTAGGTAAGAAAACAGGCAAATATTATTCTGCCATTTCAGAAGATACTACTTTAGAGCTTCTCTGATTGTGACATTTATTTTAAAATCACTTTTTTAAAGACACAAAATGAGCTATACTATGCATGTTGATTCAGTATTCCCAATGTTTCAAATTGGTTACTATATCAAATTTCCAATTTTTGACATTTAAGCTAAGATTATAACAGGTGCAGAAATTCCAGGTTTGGCACATTCAGCATTCCCACCCACCCCAGAAGATGTTTTAACCTTAGTGACAAAATATTAACAAAAAACAGGATCATGCATACAACCCACTGACCTCAGGTAAGGGGAAAAAGGCTATGGAGGCAACATATACCAATTTAGGCTATTGAAATACCTATCCCATACCAATTTAGGCTACTGAAATACCTATTCCATTACTATCTGTTGTGACTTGCAGCAGCCAGCTATTTCATCACCTGATACCAGATCTCTTAGCCCAGGTGTGAAGAATCTGTAGACTAGGAATGGGGGAGAAATCCAATTCAGTTTCCATTTGAAAGCAAACTTAGTGAACTTGCACTTAGCAAAACAGCACACAAACCTCAATGTCACCATCCTTCGAAATTTGTACTTGTCTGACTCTTGTAAGAAATAATAATAATAATCTGAATTTTGCAATGCAATTCTCCAGCCAGGTACAAGAATGCATATGCTTGGGCAACATGCAAATAGTAATCACTAAGGGCCAAGTCCCTTCAATGTGTGCTTGTGAAATGAAAACATCTGAATCTCTACATCATGTTATGTTTATCTGCCCTTTGTACAGTTCAGCCCATGCTAGTATTCTAAACCCCATAATCCAGCCTATGGCTGACAAACCAGTAGACCTACAGCTTGCCTGGGTACTTCAAGATGTGGATCCTTATATTACCCTACAGGTTGCTAAATTCCTAACAGCCGTCCTCTCGCACAAGAGACGGAACGGAATGTTAGCTGATTATTGATAGTCACAAGAATTTTCTATAATCACCTCAGATATTGTTTTTAGTGTAGTGCCAAAATTTTTTAATCTTAATCTTAAACTTTTTTATGAATGGCTAATATCCGTCCTTGTGAGTTGTGAACCTTGTTATACTACTTGTGGTTTGTATGAGTCCGCTGTTTTATTTGATTTGTTTTGTTGTGTTGTGCTTCATGATGGGCGTAATAGCCGAATAAACATTTGTTGTTGTTGTCCACATATTAGAGAAAATAATCTACAAAAAATGCATTATATTAGTGGGAAATGCTTTGCAAAAATGTGTATATTAGGAAAAGATGCATACAAAAATGTGTGTACTAAGATACATTTGCACTAAAATGCTAATGAATTTCCAGGATGACTTAAAAAAAAAGAAAAAGAAAACTGATGTGTACATGTGGAAAACCAGGTTTAAGATTTGGAAAAATTAGGAATTGAGAGAGAAACTGAAATTGACAGATTCACCCATCGCTACTGTGGACCTCCAGGTATTCTTGGACTCCAGCTCAGATCAGCCAATTGGTCAGGGATGACTGAACTTGTAGTCCAGCAACATCAGGATGTCTGTAGGTTCTCCACTCTTGCCTTAGCTGGAGATGCTGTAAAGTGAACACTGGAATTTTTGCATGCAAAGCTTTTCTCTACCACTGAGTTTATGGTGATGTTTTCAATGAAGCAATGTAGAAAATATACATGAATATCATTTCTGAAGACAAAAATTATATTTCTGGAGTTGCAGATAAGTCTACAGAATATAACAATATCTTTCTCTGATTCATCTGTAACAGGAGTTTGGTCCACAACTGAGTGGGGAACTTCAATGAGTTGTATTCATAAAAGGTCTTGTTATTCCAAAGGATTTTTCACTGCCTGCCAATTGCAGGATCTGTTTGAATTTCCTTCAGTGCTGAAAAGGGTTCTGAGATCTGAGATTGCACAGTCCTCAGCAGATCACTAGGCTAAGTCCCAACCTCAATTGGGCAATGAGTTTTCTTATTAAAACCCTTAAGTCTCTAATGTAACAACTTCCTGTGATGCCACTTGCCATTCCAGATGCAAGATGCTTAATTTGACTGTCAGTTAATCTTTCTAGCTTGCTAGCTCGTGAATTTCTTCATTCTTAATCGTTCTGTGTCATTACGCCAAGAACACTTCTCCACGCTCTATTCTTCTATGAGATTTAAAGACTCAGCGTTATGTTCCTAAAGCTTTTATTCCCTAGTTGTGGTAACAATAGTCCAGGTGGCAGCCAGCCTCCTTGTTCTGTTTCCCCATTGTGCAATCAGTACTGCATCCCACAGAAATTGCCATTTCATGCAACGTGACCTCGCTTGACAACCAAAATAATATGATTTCTTTTGGATGTCTTTTTGCGTGCCTTCTGCTTATTTTCATGTGCTGGAAATTTACAGAACCACAGATCACCCCTGTGCATATGATAGATGATTCTAGGTCAGTATTGATATTGCAAGTTCTCAGGCACTGAAACAACTCTTTTGCTGAAATTCTATAAATCTGTAACACTGAAAGCCAAAGTTTGATGTTGACTACAAAGTATGGATGATCTAATAACAAAAATTATAGCAAACTTCTTGAACTTGGATTACTTATCCTAGACTGCTTTCAGTTAAAGCCAGTAGCCATTGGTTACCATGTGCCTTTCCTATAAGGCAGTGCTGCAGCCTGGGCAGCTATACTGCAGGCCAGGACACAAGAACAGCTACACTGTGAAATGTGTTGATAGGTTTTACTACAGCTAATCATTTAGCAGGGGGGTGGGGAAGCTTATTTCCCATTTAATACCATTACATATTTTCCATGTCATCATGGACCTGGAACAGATTCTTCAAGGGACCCTGATAGAATTCTGTAGCTCCATTTTAGCCATGCTGCAAAAATGGCTTTATTGACCTGGGAATTGTTTTTAACTGCAGTTTCTTTGGGGAAATGTTCTGCACCATTTCTCTATTGCTGCTGGTTATATTCCTATATATTGGGATCTGGGTGGCACTGTGGGTTAAACCACAGAGCCTAGGGCTTGCCGATCAGAAGGTCGGCGGTTCAAACCCCTGCGACGGGGTGAGCTCCCATTGCTCGGTCCCTGCATCTGCCAACCTAGCAGTTCGAAAGCATGCAGTGCAAGTAGATAAATAGGTACTACTCCAGTGGGAAGATAAACGGCGTTTCCGTGTGCTGCTCTGGTTCACCATAAGTGGCTTAGTCATGCTGGCCACATGACCCAGAAGTTGTACGCCGGCTCCCTCAGCCACTAAAGTGAGATGAGCACCGCAACCCCAGAGTCATTCGCGACTGGACCTAACGGTCAGGAGTCCCTATATTCCTATATATCTTGAGAGGTATCATCTCATACATGTTTTCCCTCATTCTCTTAGCCAAGGTGGGGAATCTGCTGAGGGCCACATTCTGTCAGGCTTTATATGTTAGGGTCCACTTGCAGTGAAGCCGATGGTCAGGGGCACCCCCTTTCTCTTTGCCCCCAACTTTTATTTCCTCTGGCCTGCTCTCTGCCATCCCTTCTTTCCTCCCTCTCTCTTTCCTCCCCTTTCTCACTTCAAATTACTTCAAGACTCTTTGTTGTTTGAGCTTCAACAAACGTAAAAGGGTATCCCTTTATAAGTCTTAGATAATTTCAAAGCGCCATGTGTTGAATTGTGCTAATGTGTTTTTAAATATTGTTCCAAGTTGCCTTGAGTACAGATTTCCAATTGAAAGGTAACTTTGAACAATAGCCAGTGAGTTGATAGTATATGGGTGCTGGACAACCAAGTGGGAAGGGAAAAGAATGTTTATCACTGAGAGCCAGGTCAGCAGCATATAGGTGAAGCCTAATTGGTTGGTCATACATTTTATATTTCTGGATTTATATATCCAAGTTATGCAATCAACCTTTGTTGCACAAAACAGATGCATAAATGCAATTCTTAGTGTACCTGAACATTTGCCCTTCTTCCTTCCTTCTCTCTTGAACACCTTCCCCTACTCCCATCCCACCCTCTCTCTCACACAGATGGCATAAGGCCCATATCTTAAAATGAGTTAAGGTATTACTTGCACTAGTTAACAAAATGTATTTTTTGGAATTATTATTTTTTTGTAAACAGATGATTACCCTGTTTGTGTGTGGCATTTTGAAAACGGAAAAGACGATCAATCATGATAGGTGTAATTAAAGCCTTTTCACAGCAACCAGAGGATCCATTTTTAATCCATTTTTTCAAGGTACTAAAATAGACATGTAAACCTGCTGCATTGCAGTTTTGAGGCTTTGCATTTATCAATATGAAATGACTTCACCTGGGGGGAGGAAAGGAACACAAGGAAACAAACTCCAAAAGCAAGACTGAAAATGCCGGCCTTTCTTCTGCAAGTGTAAAGTTCACCTTCGTTTAGTCTGGGTTTGGATCTGTAGATTTTGCCATAAAGAGATGTATGAAGAGCTGAGGGTGCGTTCATTTAGGGGTGTTGGGAAGAGAAGATCCACATAAGCAGCTGGCATGTGATGAGAAATGGGATCGATAAAGCCTTTCTGTGAAGCTACCAGATTGATGAAATAGAGGACCTGGCTGAGGAATGCCAAACAGCTCAATTCAGGGCCCAGGGCACAGATTTCCTATTGCCTTCTTAACCACTGGACAAAGCAGGGAATGGCAACCTGGGAATCATCATAATCTAACCCCACCATGGTGCTGTTGGCTATAAGGCTCCCAGATTGCTTCACTGCTGCAGTCTCTATCACTAAAGGAGACAGGTATTCATGCTGCATGTGCTAACTGCTCAAGTCAACAGTTAAGTACCTGGCACTGGGAGAACACATTGGAGGATGGAAAGTAACTATCTGCTGGGGTCTGATGCTTGCCGATTAGTTGACAGGAAATGTGAACAAGGGAATTATTTGGAAGGTGGTCTTAGGTTCTTCACCTGATCACTGAAGAAAATATGACAGTCCTCTATGTAATGTGCAGAGGACCACACTTTGCCTTGGTTAGCCTGAAATAACTGCTACTTTTATCCAGAAGAACTGCCACTTCCCGCTTTGAGCACCAGTGTGGTATAGTGGTTAAGAACAGTAGACTCATAATCTGGGGAACCGGGTTCGCGTCTCCGCTCCTCCACATGCAGCTGCTGGGTGACCTTGGGCCAGTCACACTTCTTTGAAGTCTCTCAGCCCCACTCACATCACAGTGTGTTTGTTGTAGGGGAGGAAGGGAAAGGAGAATGTTAGCTGCTTTGAGACTCCTTTGGGTAGTGATAAAGCGGGATATCAAATCCAAACTCTTCTTCTTCTCCTCTTCTTTTTGCTTAGAATCATTAATATGGATCAGTAACTTCTCACTTTTTCCATAGTCATATGCAGAAAGGGTGCGTAAATCCACCATAAACAACCCTGATAGTAAGTACTAAATGGGTGCTGTTGTGCTGCTTATAGCTAATCTATGTTCACTGGGCTGTACACCACTGGGCTGTTAAGGTCAGCACAAAGGCAAAATGAAAACAAGATGTTTCTACCAGCAGTTTCTGGACATAGTATGAATTTATTCCATTCCCTAGACTAGTTGGTGGAACACCCATTCCCCCATCCTTGTGTTTCTGATTAGTGTCCTAGCCATCCAATCTTCAGTTGCCCTCATTCTTTCATTCAGGTAATGGGGTCTCTTCCCCTTCCAAAACCTGATGTATTGCACTCATTTCCATACTGTCAGTATGGTAAAGAATTCCACCATTTTGTATGCAGAGAGCTTTGAACAGAGTTATTGTTAGTAGCCAGCATGAAGGGAATGTGAAGGGTAAGTTAACTCACAAAGACTGGGAATTTGTGGTTTTTTTTTGGGGGGGGGGGGGACTGTTTTCATTTTTGAGAAATGTTTTGCCCGACCCAAATTGCTTTATGTGCCCTTTACAACCGGTGCAATAAATTATAGTTTATCATTACTCACCAAATCCAATTTGTAGTGATAAATCATTACAACGGTTAAGCAGAGGGCATACATGACTTAATCAATCTATATTTTAAAGAAAGCAAATGTGATTTTTATATACAATAATTTAAAGGTGGTGCTCTTGTGTTCACCTTTTAAATTAACCAGGCCAAAGTTTAGTGTGCTGATTGCAAATTAGAAGTCATAAATTAAACTGTTCACGATCAGACTAAAGTAAACTAAGGGGTAATTTGCACTGTTCTGTCTTAAAGAGGGAACACATATATTTACATTCTTCTGCCTGTTGGGAAACCTGAAGAAGTAAGTAGACTTCCATCAATGGACAGGACAGGCAAGAGGGTAGAGGGGCTTGCAGGAGGGACTCAATTACACAAATTAAGGATATCGACAAGCTGGGAAGTGTGTAGAGGAGAGCAACCATGACGATCAAGGTCTGGAAACCAAGCCTTATGAGGAACAGTTGAGGGAGTTGAGTATGTTTAGTACGGGAAAGAGGAGACTGAGAGGAGATATGATAGCCATCTTCAAATATCTAAAGGGTGGTCACATGGATGATGAAGCATGCTTGTTTTCTTCTGCTCCAGAGAGTAGGACCTGAACCAATTGTTTCTAGTTATAATAAAGGTGATTCTGACTAAACATCAGAAGATGGCAAGGTGGTAAAAGTTGTTCAACAGTGGAACAGACTCCCTCCGAAGGCAGTGAACCTTCATTGGAGGTTTTCAAGCAGAGGTTGGGTGGCCAGCTGTCATGGATGCTTTAGTTGAGATTCCAGCATTTCCGGGGGATGGAGTAGATGTTCCTCAGGGTCTCTTCCAACTCTACAATTCTATGATTCTATAAAGTGGAACTTTGGCAGATACATTTTTGGCAGAAGAGGAAAAATAAAGAGCTGACCAAGCAATCACTGTAATTTGGCTGAAAGTCTATCCTGAATAGGTCAAGTCATATTTGTAGCTTCTGGGAGAAAGTGATAATCGGAAATCACATTCTGGAAGGCGGAATTTTAAATTCTCTGACTAATTATGCTCACAGAGAAGTGAAAGGAGACTGGAATCTTGAACGTATTTTGTCATAAGAGACACTTTATCTTAAGATAAAAGCTAGGGCTTCTTTAACAGTAATGCCTAACCATTATGGGATTAAGAAGACAAGCAGTGTGCTGCTGAAATTTTGCTGTCCTCTTTCTTTTTGCATTCGTGTCATGTGCAAAGTCTCTTATGAGATGAACTAATACAGCATGAACCACATCAAATACTAGATTTTACAATGTTCTTTGCTCACATATTTTTTCCCCAATCTTAAAACTGGCATTAATAGTTTAGTTTACTGTGTTTGCTGTTCTTAGAGCCATTGTTTTGAACTAGATGAAGAGACCTGGATTTAAATTAGATTACCTTAGTGTAGTCATTATCTCTCAAGTTATCATTACAAAACCCCATACCAGGATTCCTGATATCCTGGTCCTAATAAATTGGGTATTCGACTATGTACTGCTGCTGCTATGTGAGGCTATGGATTCCCCTTCCTGGCATGACTATGGGGGTATTATGATAATCTCCTGCACTTCATAATTTACCACGGGCCTTTGGGAGTGGTGAGACTAGAAATGTAATGGATAAATAAGAGTGCTCAGATATCATAACAACATGAGAATATCAGAAGAGCTTGCTGGAGCAGGCCAATGGCTCATCTAAGGCAGTGTTTCCCAAACTTTTTTGGGCAACGGCACACCTGTTTACTGAAAAAAAATCTCACGGCACACCACCATTAAAGCCCCGCCCCGTGACGTCAGCGCGCAGCGTCACGCCGGGAGGGACGCACGAAAGTGAAAGTTTTTTCCCTCCCCCTTGCCGGGGAACCTCCAAGCTTTGGGGGTGGGAGGAGGCAGCAGAGCGAGGGACTGAGGGACGGCGGCAACTGAGGCGGCGGCGGCTGTTGTGGTGGTGGCGGCGATAGCGGGCGGAGGAGGGGGCGGCGGCGGGGCTTGAGGAGCCGTCGCCGGGAGTTGCTGCTGCTGTTGTTGCTGCTGCTGCCCGGACATGCCGGCCTCCTCCTCCTCCGCTGTCTCGCGCTCCTCCCTTTTGCACGCGCTGCCCCGCCGCTCGGCACCACCACCGCGGAGCCGCCCCCGGCTCGACGCGGATCCTCGCCGCCGCCGCCTCTCACCGCCCGACTCGCCCGCCTCCCTCCCACGGCACACCAGCCAATGTCTGACGGCACAGTAGTGTGCCGCGGAACACCGGTTGGGAAACACTGATCTAAGGTAAAGGTAAAAGGACCCCTGACCATTAGGTCCAGTCGTGACCGACTCTGGGGTTGTGGCACTCATCTCGCTTTATTGGCCAAGGGAGCTGGTGTACAGCTTCCGGGTCATGTGGCCAGCATGACTAAGCCGCTTCTGGTGAACCAGAGTAGTGCACGGAAATGCTGTTTACCTTCCCGCCAGAGCGGTACCTATTGATCCACTTGCACTTTGATGTGCTTTCAAACTGCTAGGTGGGCAGGAGCAGGGACCAAGCAACGGGAGCTCGCCCCGTCACGGGGATTCAAACCACCGACCTTCTGATCATCAAGTCCTAGGCTCTGTAGTTTAACCCACAGCACCACCCGCATCCCAATGGCTCATCTAGTCCACCATTTTTTCCTCGCAATGGCCAGCCAGAAGTCTGTGGGAAACCAGCAAGCAGGAATTGAGCACAAGAACACTCTCCCGTCCGTTGGTTTCCAGCAACTGGTATTCAGAAGCATTACTGCCTCCGGTGGCAGAGCACAGCCATCATGGCTAGTAGCCATCAATAGCCTTCACCTCAATGAATTTGTCTAAATCCTCATTCAGAAATTTCTTTATGCATCTCCTCCTCTCCCCATCAAGGCACATGTGGCTTGGGATTTGGAGTTCTGATGTGCAGAAAACGTGACATTTAGAGAGGCTTGCGCTCCCAGCATTTCACACTGTGGATATAAATCACGGGGCCCCAACAACAGCAATGCAATTATTTTCATATTTTAAATCTTTTCCTAGATTTACTTTTCAGAACTGGGACCCCAAGGGTCATACAATAAAGAGCTGAGTGTAGTCTGGAGTCTCATCCTTGAATGTATTATAATGCAGAACATGTTTCTCAGAAAGAAGCACTTTATAGAGCCATCCTTTGAAATATGTGCCGTGTTGAAAAATTTTCTCCTTTATTAAAATGGCTCCGTAGTAAAAAGCATGAGTACAAGGGACACGACATTCAAGATAATAACCGTAAACTATTCATCAGAACACTAGTAGATCAGAGTATAATATTACTCAGGTGAGGATGGGGCTGGCAAATGAAGGCTGACCTAATTTCTATTGTAATAAAAATTACAAGAGCAGGCCATTGCAACTTGGGTTCCCAATAAGCCAAATGCCTGACAAAAGCCAAACCACCCGACAGCCTAAAAGGGTGAGGGAATGTTTTGTCAGTCTTAGGAATGGAGAAAATCAAGAGCTGATCTTGATACCCTTGGGCAGTGGCTGAGTTGCTGTTTTCAGAATGAAATTGATGGCAATTTGGGTAGGTTGCAGCAAGTTACTGCCCCATTCACACAAAAATACCAACAAAACTCTGATATCCTTTGTGCTGGCAAGCTGATACTCTGCCCCAACACTCCTATACAGTGGTACCTCGGATTAAGTACTTAATTCGTTCCGGAGGTCTGGTCTTAACCTGAAACTGTTCTTAACCTGAAGCACCACTTTAGCTAATGGGGCCTCCTGCTGCTGCCACGCCGCCAGAGCACGATTTCTGTTCTTATCCTGAAGCAGAGTTCTTAACCTGAAGCACTATTTCTGGGTTAGCAGAGTCTGTAACCTGAAGCGTATGTAACCTGAAGCATATGTAACCTGAGGTACCACTGTACTGCCAAATTCTGCAAAATGATTGATATCTATCTTACCCATGCATTTAGTTTAGCATGAAACACCTGCTATGAATTACTGTCTTCTAACTTTTGCCTCCTTTTTATTCTTTTCAACAGCGGAGGATGCATGTGGAGGGACAATGAGAGGATCCAGTGGCATTGTTTCTAGCCCAAATTTCCCTAATGAATACCACAATAATGCAGAGTGCACGTGGACCATTGTGGCAGAGCCTGGGGACACCATTTCACTCATTTTTACAGATTTTCAGATGGAAGAGAAATACGATTACCTGGAAATAGAAGGTTCTGAGCCACCAACAATATGGTGAGTGATTCATTGTTGTACGTTAACTTCTGCAAAATTGCCTCTGAGAAAATGCTAAAGATCTTACAGAAATGCCTCTAACTTCCCTTGAAACCCCTAATGTTGTTTCATTTGTGCAGAACTATTGCCTTGAATGCCGATTTGTTGTGTAAATTGGAACTGTGTGATCAATGCCACTTGGAGAAATTTGGTGAAGCTTATTCAAATTAGCTAAATATTCATCATCATCATCATCATCATCATCATCATCATCATCATATATTTATACCCCGCCAATCTGGCTGGGCTTCCCCAGCCACTCTAGGCAGCTTCCAACAAAATACTAAAATGCAGTGATCCATCAAACATTAAAAGCTTCCCTAAACAGGGCTGCCTTCAGATGTCTTCTAAAAGTCTGGTAGTTGTTGTTCTCTTTGACATCTGGTGGGTGCTACTACTAAGAAGGCCCTCTGCCTGGTTCCCTGTAACTTGGCTTCTCACAGGGAGGAAACTGCCAGAAGGCCCTCGGCGCTGGACCTCAGTGTCTGGGTAAAACGATGGGGGTGGAGACACTCCTTCAACATTGTGTTATGAGTTTGTGGGTGCCAGACTTCTATAATCTCTGGATCCAGCTATTGTTAAAAGCTAATCAAGCCAGGCTAGCTTCCTGAACCCCTGAGTCCAGGAGTTGCCTTGGTAATGCGTCATTAAGAGAACTGAGGATTAAGGGGGCTCTGTGCAAGACAGCAAATGGGTGGGTCTCAAGAAGGACGAAAGCCAGAGTTTTAGAGTTGAATTTGGCTGTGGTGTTATCTAGAAGTAAAGTATCAAGCTGTAAAGTCAGAGAGGCAGAGCAGCTGCAGCAGGTGATGCATTCTTGGAGATCATATTGGCTTCCCCTGTGCATCCTACTGTTTGAGGTGGTAACATCATGTTGCCTTATGGGTGGGCCAGCCCTGTCTAGGCTGGTATCCTTTTGTTTTCCTTCAGCAGCTTGTCCTATCTGTGTGCATATGGGGCATTTTGCTTAAATCACCCAAACGAAGTTAAAGCAGAGGGGCAAAATAATTAAGGGTGTGTGAAGTTATTTGTTGCAGGGAAGATTCTTACCTCGCCCTATTTCTTCTTCTTTCTTGCATTAACAAAGCAAAGAACAACAGCAACATTTGCTTTGGTGGTGCAGTTGCAACACAAGAACTCTGCCGTTTTTCCTACTTGATAGGGACACTTTAGGATAGAGACATCCCATTTTTCACATTGCAACTTACCATATTTTTCCGTCTATAAGACACCCCCATGTATAAGACGACCCCTATTTTTTTAGTCCAAAATTAAGAAATGAAATTTTAAACATTCCATGTATAAGACAACCCCCAATTCTATCCTTAAAAAAATTGGGGGAAATATAGTCTTATACATGGGAAAATATGGTATTTTTACTGATCTCAATATTGTATTTTTACATTGTTGCAACCTACTATGGAACCTTATGGTGAAGGGTGAATAAGAAATCACATAACAACAAATAAAGCAATTGTAAGCCCCTTCATTTCCTAAGTGGTTTTGTGGGTTGAATCGTGACTCCTGAAACAGATCTGAAACAGGTATCTGACAAATTTCAGCCCACCTCTCATCATGCAGAACTGCAACATATTCTTGACCAAAGCTAAAGTTCTCTGGGGTGCTTTTAACCAAAGAAAAAGACCTGTGTTGATTTGATCACATACCTCCTCTATCACATCTTATTTGACTCTAAAAATGGTCAGTTACTCAAACACAACTCAGTGCACATTTTCTGTACGTGTGTGTTCAGCAATCCTGGGTTGTGGTGTTTGGGGTGAACTGTTTTTATTACCATCAATCTAATGTATTACAGGATGCAAAACACCTCCATATGCTTGGCAAAAAAACAAAACAAAAACAAAGCAACACCCCACAGATTTCTAAAACTTAATTATCAGACAACTGCTAATGAGATTGACTTTCTCAGTACTCTCTTTTTGCTGATCCAATGGAGCAAACAAGAATCACTTAAAATAAAAGAAGCTAAGACTAGCTTTTTGGACACCAAAGGGGAGTGGTGGGGCAGAATCTGGTATCTTCCTCAACCACCCAAATAGCCAATCACATTTTAAAGAAGGGATGGGGAACCTCAGGCCTTCAGGCTAAAGGTGACCCCCCCCGGCCTACGTAGTTGGAGGGTACCATGATATTTTCCTCAGGATATGTGTCTCCCAGCCCACACAAATCTTACTGTCCCTGCTCTGCACTCTAAGTGTTTTTGCCTGGCTAGAATGTGTCACTGATTTATGATGGTGCCTCTTGTTAGCAAGGACAGAGGATGGTAGAGGTGTGTGCATATACTTTTTATGGCTAGAATGTAATTGCTGTAAAAAGAATCACATCTGTTGCTTCTGGTCTTGCTCACCACAGCATGATGTGGCCCCAGAAAAGGATGTCCAGGAAGAAATGGGGCCCTTGAGGTGAAAAAAAGTATTCCCATCCTTGGTGTACAGCTTACTTTGTGTGTTCATGGTCTGAGGGTTTCTCAGAATGAGAATTGTTTTGTAATTCCCAAAATTCATGTGAGCAGTTTCTTAAAATGCTGCTATCGGAGCCCTTGCTGTTTGCATCAGAGGCACATTTTAAAGACAGGAGATAAAATTAGACACCTACAAGTTCAGAAATATATTTGCCTATATTTAGAAACATGTATGTATTGCTGATCAGTTTAGATTACTGAAACGGTGTGCAAATGATAATACCGTACGATGAATAATAAAAACAGAAAGCAATACAATAAAATGCAGTCGTACTGCACACTGTCTAATCTCCACAGTGAGAAACCAAGTGCACTAAACAATGTCAGCAATCCGGGGAATGCTTGGGTGAACAGGAAAGTCTTTAGCATATGCCAAAAACACAAAGCAGAGGGCAATGTACCGTATTTCTAAAAGGAGGCCACTCAACATGGCAGATGCTCCTACACTGAAAATGTACAATTTGTACTCGGCTATTGTATAGTTCAAGGTTGGGTTCCTTTTCTTTCCCTTGCAGTGCTAAGTACTTAGGACAGATCTTAATTATGTCATTAACTCTAAAAGCACAATTAGATTGTCTCAGATCTGTGTCGAACGTCTTCTCCAACTTGCTCCATGTGGGATGGTTGACAAAGGCTATGCCAGTCCACTGTGTTGTTGTTTTAAGGGATTTATTTTTAAGATGAAATAATTCTATATTACACTCTGTGGCACATATATTACCCAGCTGTGGTAAACATTGGCTTCACTTCTCAAACAGGGAATATCAATTATGATTGATTACTCACCTGTGCCGTGTTTATCAGTCTTGTGCTGGATTGCCTCCAGGAGATGCAGAGGGGTTTCAATGTACCACTAGTTTTTCAGGGTGCTACATACAGAGTGGGATTTTAATAAATAATACATTTGAAAAATAATTCAGAGGGAAACATGGGTTAAGAAGGGAGTCCATTGTCTCAGTGGCTGAGTGCATTTTAAAAAACATGTCATAAGTAGCCAATCCAGCACATTTAGTTATTCCTAATGACAATAGTAATAGAAAAATAGTTCCATATCTCTGCTACAAAAACCTCCAGGAATAATGAAAATTTGTGTTAGTTTTAGTAGGGAAAAAATGTCCTTGGCTACACTATGAGTTATGCCCACTAGTTAGAGTGGCTATTGTCATTGGTGCTAAGGCAGTTACTTACAGCACAGCCACTTTAAAATATAACTTTATCTGATTTTTTTTTCTTTCCCCCTTCCCCCATACATAAAAAGGCCACTTTGTAGAATTTTCTTCAAAAATGACCCAACATTCTTTTGTGACAGTCACCCCCTGCCCAATGCCCTGAAATGACACTGGGGACTCAGCTAGGTTGATAAAGAAAAAAAACATTTTATATGTGTTGTATGTGCGATACAACACTGTGACACCAGATGGCGCTGTAGAGTCCCATCTTTCCCTACTGGATTTCCTTGTATGAGTTTACAATGCATTTGACTGAAGTCCTTCATTGGTGTGTCTAGATCCAGCCTGGGCATTATTCAACTATGTTAAGAGTAGATGTACAGAAAATAACGGACCTAACTTAGTTATGTTCATTAATTTCAGTGGGTCAGCTCTGAGTAAAACATGGTTGAATCCTTGCCATGATGGCTATGTTTTATCTCCACTGAGAGAGGCAGTGTACCTCTGAATAACTGTTGTTGGAAATCACAAGTGCAGAGAGTGATATTGCATTCATATCCTGCTTGCAGGCTTTTCACAGGTGTCAGGTTGGCTGCTGTGACTAGGTGGGCCATTCGTCTGATCCAAGAGACTCTTCTTTTGTTCATATGCAGTGTGGAAGATGCAAAATGGTGGCACAGGGTTTCTGCTGTTAACTTCCAATAGCGGCAAAACATTGTGTGTGTGTGTGTAAGAAGTCTTGCTACAGCCTCTGCTAATATTTAGCCCCACTCCCAAGAAACTGTTGTAGAGGGGGTTTTTTGCCCTTAGGTGAAATTTAGTGTAATAGTCCCTCCTTCTCTTCCCAGAAATGTGATGCAGAATGTTGAGAGGCCATCAGCACACAGCTCTGCATCAAAACACATTTCTTGAACTTTTCAAATTACGACACAAAATCTATGCCAGAAAGGGACAGACCTGTAGTTCAGTGGTATAGCCCATACGGTGTTAGAATTCCTGGATCATGATTGCAGTCATGGGATTATTGTCTTTCACATGACGGTATATGTTTTGAATTCACAGAGTGGGAAGTGACAGAGACAGGATGTTTGTGTTATTGTGTTCCATGAAGTGGGACTATTGTCCTCTGTTCTTTTTTCTCTTTGCTGTCTGATGCTAGAGAGAGAGGGAGCCATGTTGCAGTGCTCCATATGTGTTTATATGTAAATAAAGTAGATTAGCCAAAATGCTGAGTTGCTGAAGTCTTTTACGCAACTGTGCAAACTCTGCGGATCCCTAAGTGTGTCAATGTCTGTTGGCATTGGTCACTGTGATGTTCGGGCAGAAGAAAGCTTTTGAAGCTCCTGAACGATCGACCAGGAGGGAGAGAACATGCCAGTTGGGCATGTGTTTCTGCCAGGGTCCTACTTGAGTGTAGGCTGAACTCCTGACATACATATGGTCCCAGGTTAAACCTATAGCATCTCTAGTTTCAGAAGAATCTGAACTAGAAAGGCTGGGAAAGGCTGTTGACTGAGTCCTTGGAGAGCCACTGTCAGTGAGTGGGCTGGGCCAGATAAACTAACGGTTCCACTTCCTTTGTTCTTACCTATCACACCTCTCAATGGCTTTCAGATGAATTTTTCCTACTGGAAAGTATTATATTTTGAGGTGATATCAACACTACATCTGCAGTGCTTGATCTATAACTGTGCCACTCATTGCAAGACATCACTTGAATTTTCAGTCATTTAGCAGTGAACCTCCCCTTGTGAATTGGCTTGACATTTTTTCTCTAATAAGTAACCTGAAGACCCACACTGTAAGAGTGAGTAAATTCACTGGAATCGTTCCAATGTAGATATAGATCATAGATGTTACATCCATTGTACGGCTCAAGGTATTTTAAACTGTTTCAGCTTTAATGAGTGCGTATATCAATAATAATTTATGCTACCACTTAAGTGAGTTAATTAGCAGCAATGAAAAGATTCAGATTTATCAGTGGTTGTTCATGCTGCTAAATTGCTTATACCTATCAGTAGTTTAATTCTTTTAATACTAGAATCCATTCCTGCCATTAATGGGATAACACAAATAACATAAAAAACAATATTAATCAGTCAGATTACTAAATCTTCATTTGCCTTTCCTACAACAATTCTGTATAGTTAATCTGACACTTGGGGGAAAAAAGACCTAGTCTTTGTTTTGCTCATCCCCCCCCCCCCCAGATGGAAGAAGATTTATGTTTAAATAACTGAACAGAATAAACATACAAAGATGGAAATGCTTCTATTACCAAAGTGCAAACTATAATACAAAAGTAAAGAATTAAAATGCTAATTTAATAATTACTAATTTCAAAGAGCAGATTGAAGAAGCATTCTTCCCCAAGCTTGTCACTCATATTGTGGAATTAGACTGATGTGCTTGGTTATGCCAAAGCACCTCTCCATATGCCAGGGAAAAATAGATCGACAAAACTTAATTAGCAGAGATTTGTTAATTAGATTCACCATGTTAATACTTTTTATCCCTTTATAATAGTATGGAGGTTCATCTCCTAATAGCTATGGTGATTATATGTGCTCAGGATACTCTATATCAAAGGCTAAAGCTAATATTCTCACATGTTATTTCACTTTAGGAGACTGGTCCAATTAAAAAACAAATAATAAGGTTATAGAGTTTTGTCCAGACAATAATAGCTTTGAGCTTCTGTCTTAAACTTCATTTACATATTGCATATTCTGACTTAAAAGAATGGTGTTAGTTGAATATATAGTCAACTAAGGAAGAAATTTCTTGAATAATAGAGATCAAAGACAATACTAAATCCAGCATAATGCCAGCCATGCTTAAATATTTGCATTTTGTTCATTGTCAGCATTCGTGACTATTCTCCTGGCAAACCTTTTTCTTCTTCTTTTTTGGAATTACGTTCAGAATATTATCATGGGGAGCTGGTCACGTGAGGAGTTGTTAAAAATGAACAATATTATTTTTGCACAGTATAATTGAACCCACTTCATGGGTTTCATGAAGTGTTTTCAACATCACCATGAGAAACCACTCTTACGATTGTATCACCATGCTTGTCTTTTGAGCCAAGATAAATAAATAAATGAGTTCACCACCATAACAAACTGCATGTGAAAATGCCTTAAAGTAGGATTAGCCCACTATTATTTTACTGACCTGACCAGCTGAAACATTTTTGTCAGTTAGCCGGCCTGAAAAGCCACTAAACTCAAGATTCTGCTAGGCTCTGCCTAGAACCCTTAAGGTCCTGTCTTGGTTCCTCACACACCCTTAGGCACGCCCCCCCCAATGCACAAGATTTCGCTTGAGCATGCTGATAATGTCACTTTTGTTTCTTTCAGTTGCCCTACTTTGTCTGCAATCCTGCTGGCACTCTCCAGCTTGCACTCACTATTAGAAAGTGTGGTCAATTAATAGAGCATGGAGATGCTATGCTGTTCTTGTATGTCATTTGTGCTTGGCTTATAAGCTGGGGTAGATGGAAGGACCTTAGTTCATTGGTAGAGCTTTTGCTTTGCATGCACAAGGCCCAAAGTTCAATTCCTGGTTTCTCCAGATAGCAGACACAAAGGGGGCAACTTTAACTTTTTACTCTTTGGCCTAAAGATAAAAATTTAAAAAATCTTCCTCTGAAATTGCTGTTAGCATTAGGAAGAAGTCTCCCATTGGCACCAGTTCCATATCTTGTAGAAATTTACTATAATTTTCAGTATTTAGTTGAAACTAACTTAGCCATTGGGGGCAGAAGAAGAGGAGTTTGGATTTGATATCCCGCTTTATCACTACCCTAAGGAGTCTCCAAGCGGCTAACAATCTTCTTTCCCTTCCTCCCCGACAACAAACACTCTGTGAGGTGAGTGGAGCTGAGAGACTTCAGAGAAGTGTGACTAGCCAAAGGTCACCCAGCAGCTGCATGTGGAGGAGCAGAGACGCAAACCCAGTTCACCAGATTATGAGTCCACCGCTCTTAACCACTACACCACACTGGCAGCAGTTGCAAGACCATGCCCACAGAGTCCTAGCCATTTGGGGATGGGGTGTGCAATGGAGAAATAATGTCAAGACAGATGGCATGGGGATTGAATGATTGCAACTTTATTGATTACAATAATCAATATTTATCAACAATCTTATAATAATTAGCAATAGTAATACTAATTAACATATTTATTAATATTAATAATAGTCAACATGCAGCCAGTATATATGCCCCTATCGTGCCCCTTATTAGGTAGATTGAACTTGAATTTTGCAGGCTTTTCCCAACGTCCCACACAGCAGATGGAGCAGCCTCTTCATGTGTCAGCCAGGTGACAGCATCCACCCCCTGCGTTGCCCAGTGCCACACTGGGCCAAAACACCACCTCTCACTTGAAATCTGCATTTATTGGACTATAAGTGTGCCAGATTTCCACTGGAAGTGCACTTTGAAGGAATCACAGAGCATTTCACCCTCTGCCTAAATGCAAATATTGGCTGGTCACAGTTCCAGCTGGCATATATTTTGTGGTTTTTTTGCATTGTCCTTGGCATATTTCACTAAGTTCCAAAGTGTGGTTTAGGGCAGCTGCAGCTTTGATTGCTTACTTGCTGGTGTACCCAACAGTACTTGATCCAATCCCATTATAAACATATGAAATTAAGATACTAGTAATGTTTAGCGTCTTGCAAAACTAGACAGACAGCTCCCGACCAATCTAACTTAATTACATTGTCTGGGGAGCCGTTCCCAGAATAGATGCAGCTGTTGCATTTTTTCCCCCTACAGAGAGATAATTATAATTAAGGGCAACTTTCTTAATAAGATGATAGAATTATAGTTCTGATGCAGGCATGAGAATAAAAACAAACGTCAACCCCTACAGAAGCATGACAAGGAATGATCACAACAGCTACAGTACAAAGTTTAAATATAATGGGTGGGGGGAAGGAATTTAGCTTTTCCTATACAGATCCAAGGTCAGGAAGCTTAAAGGACTTAAGGCTCCTTCAGATGACCTGTTTATTGAGCATTTGTCCTGATTTACTTGCTTAAAGGTTATGCCGTGGTTTGATTATATATGGTCTTCAGTCAGCACCAGGCTTTCTTACTTATTTTGCAGGGAGGTTATATGACAATAAGAATTCATTCGGATTTGTTTGGTGGGGTATTTGTGCATCTTACTATTAATAATTATTCATTCCACACTTTCCAATGCATTTCCAAGCCACTTTCCTAAATACAAAAAAATCTTCTTCGAAGGGAATTTGTTGTGCTGGGGTGACAGAGCACTTTAATTCACTCTAATTGCAAAAACCTAAATTTCCTGATATTCATGGTTAGTAGGCAAAAGCATTATTATTTAAAACTGACTATCATTCAACAGAATCATTTCAAGCACAAAGAGTTCATAAATACTAAATAGAAACAAACAAACACATATGGTCAGCAATCTGGTTACAGAGGTTTTTGTTTGTTATGAGGGAAAAGGAATCCCTGATTCCTGTTCGTTTCTTTGAAACTTTGTCTAGAAATGTGGCAGCATAAATTAACAAGAGAGGCTGCTTATAGTACTGCTTGCCTCCTTCCAATGATCCTATCCTAGGGATAACTGAATCGTTCAAGCACTTAGACTACAAACCTACAGCAGAATTATTCCAACCTCAGCTGAGTCTGTTCTTTGCAAATTTGCTCTGGGCTTCTCTCATTCACATCAGGATGCATATTCAGACCAGTGCCATCATTCAGAAAGATGGGGTAGGCTGCTCTGAGGCAAGTATTTTTTACTCTCACATGGTAAACCTTTTGGTGTGCAAGAGTGAAGCTTGTCACAGAAAACTTAATTTGGAATTTTAAAATTGCAGCTATTAGGAGAAGTTACAGATAGGTAGCCGTGTTGGTCTGCCATAGTCAAAACAAAAAAAATTCCTTCCAGTAGCCTCATCACAGCTATCTGCCAATCACCCATTCCCACCACCCTTCTGAGTAATACCCCTCCCCACCTTCTCACTATATAGAAGGATCTGGCAACTTCTGTTTCAGTGTATCTGAAGAAGTGTGCATGCACACGAAAGCTCATACCAAGAACTAACTTAGTTGGTCTTTAAGGTGCTACTGGAAGGAATTTTTTTTTTTTTTGTTTTGGCTATTAGGAGAAGTTGGAGAAACAGTTTTATGGAATCCAGACTTCAAATCAGTAATATTTCATTGTCTCAACACCACTGCCATTTCACAGATAAGGAATTGGGATTTAGAGTAAGTTGACTAGCCAGCTACATTGACTGGGCATATATCTGACCTGCCATCTCCTAAGTCCAGGTGGATACAACATATAGCACTGTAATGGATGATACTTCTAATCGCTGCTTGCTGTTGGAGCTATTTCAAATTTTGAATAGATAGATAATATGAGCTGCAGGTATTTTTCTGCCTAGTTAATAATGTCTCAGGTGTGTGTTTTTTAAGCATTTGGTTTAATTTTCAATAGCACATCTACTAACAAGGAGTAGGGATTTTATTTCCTTTTTTGGAGAATTAAACTGTACATGATAGGCTTAGAGACACTCTGTTCCAATGCATGGAGAGGTTAAAATCCAGCAACATGGATCACTACATTGCAATCTGATTTATTGGTTAACCATCAACATCTCATGGTAATATCCCTGAACTGTTTCCTTGTTTTCAAGGGCAGCCTTTTCATTTTCAAAGGAAACCAAATGAATAAACTATAAAGAGATGCATGTCTAAGAATAAAATTTCCATTGGTAAAAAATAATAATGTTTGCACATGTCTAGTGTGTGCTGAACAGACTTAGAATAATATTTAATCATCTGATGTTAAAAATTATAGACAACAATCTTCAGAATGCAGGTCAGCCTGTTCTTTCTAGTTAGGTGTTGCATTAGGGACAAGGACAATAATGTACTAGAATAGGGTGAGAAGATGAGGGTGAAACCTGTCTAGGGACTTGGAACATTGCAGTGAGGAATGTTGGGAGAAGAGACTCCCCTTGGCTCTGCTACTTGCTCCCTTCCATCTTGCGGACACTGCTGTTACATAGGAAGCTGCTTAGTGTTGAGTCTGGAGTCATTGGTCTGGAGTCAGGTCCATATGTCAGGAGTGTTCTGATGGTGTTTCCTGCTTGGCAGGGGGTTGGACTCGATGGCCCTTGTGGTCTATTCCAACTCTATGATTCTATGATTCTAGTTCAGTATTGTACGCTGTCTGACAGAAGTTCTCCAGAGCTTCAGGGTTCCAGTATTCCTCAGCCCTACAAGAATAGGTCAGGGATTGAGTAGAAACACTTCTTTGGCTTGGATTAAATTTACCTAGTTGGTATGATGATGGTTACAGACTATGTAATATCTTTACATTGCCCTACTGCAACTTGAGGAATGTTTTGTGGGCAATGTTTTGCCTGCATGCAAATGGGAAGCATTTCCCCCCTGTTTATCAAATGCTGCAATGTTTTATGCTGAGATTTTTTATTTGATTTCATTTCACTGCTATTTGTATTACGCCTGTAATATCTAATTAAATTCTTGTCTACATATTCTTTTGCCGTTAGCTTAGTCATTTCATTCTCTGCAGATACTTTGTGGGCAGAGATCCTACATTTCCTCTTCTGGATCCATGCCTAGGACAAATGCAACATCTGTCCCATAAAGGGAGCAGTTCCGAGGCCAACACAAAATGGATTCTCTAATGAAAAAAGCATATAAGAAATAAACCCACACATTCGCTAAATCTTTATTATGCAACTCCATAATTATTTGCACTGCAAAAAGGAATTCATGAGGAATTGTAGGAATTGACACATACATTTTAGGTTATATTTCATACAAACATGGATGGAAGTACACAAGCACAAATTTTCATTCCCACATTATTGTTGCTGTTGTTTAGTCGTTTAGTTGTGTCAGACTCTTCGTGACCCCATGGACCAGAGCATGCCAGGCACTCCTGTCTTCCACTACCTCCTGCAGTTTGGTCAAACTCATGCTGGTAGCTTCAAGAACACTGTCCAACCATCTCGTTCTCTGTTGTCGCCTTCTCCTTGTGCCCTCAATCTTTCCCAGCATCAGGGTCTTTTCTAGGGAGTCTTCTCTTCTCATGAGGTGACCAAAGAATTGTAGCCTCAGCTTCAGGATCTGTCCTTCCAGTGAGCACTCAGGGCTGATTTCCTTAAGAATGGATAGGTTTGATCTTCTTGCATTCCATGGGACTCTCAAGAGTCTCCTCCAGCACCATAATTCAAAAGCATCAATTCTTCGGCGATCAGTCTTCTTTATGGTCCAGCTCTCACTTCCATACGTCACTACTGGGAAAACCATAGCTTTTACTATACGGACCTTTGTTGGCAAGGTGATGTCTCTGCTTTTTAAGATGCTGTCTAGGTTTGTCATTGCTTTTCTCCCAAGAAAAAGGCATCTTTTAATTTCGTGATGTGGGGAGTGGTCAGTCTGTTTACTTGCATGGATACATGCATGTCCCTGAACTTTGAATTCCTGGAGGACCTGCTCCCTTCCTTCCAAGCCTTTTTCACCTGGCCTGGGAGGGCAGAGCCCTGGGTGGCTCCAGCTACAGAAACTGAGGTGGCCAGGGATCACCCTCCTGTGAGAACTGGAGGTCTTCCCTTCCTGCCAGGCATATTGAGGTGGCCGAACAGATTCTTGGGGTGGGATATTGCTAAGAGTTTTTGTTGAGAGTTTCTGTTGCTGTTTTTATTGCCCTTTTTAAATTGTTTTTAACCGCTTTTGTGTGCTTCTAAATCTGTGGGTTTCATTGTTTATTAAATTAACGGATGTAGGGTGTGCCCGGCAAGAGGGGAGCTTGGGATGGACACAATTGGAGATGTTCAGGGTAGGAGGAGGTATAGTGCAGGAAGCCTGGGTAGCGAGCTCATGACCTAGGCATTTAGTGACTGTGCTTTGTGCCAGCCCCACCTCCAAACTGGGGAATTGTGGTTATCCTATCAGCCAGCCCTTGTGTCTGCGACTGCTGTTGCTGAATGCCAAGTTGATTCTGAGTAAGACCTCCCTCATACACTATCTGATTATGGATGAGGAGGCCAATCTGGTATCACTGAGACCTGGGTGTGTGTGTGAGAAGGATGGAGTTGATCTCCCCTAGCTGCGACCATCTGCGTACTTGGATGTGGCAGAACAGACAATAGCTTGCTGTGACTTGTTTGCAAAGCATTTTGAGGATAAAATTGCTTTCATCCACCAGGAACTTGACTCTGCTGTTACAGCAGATGAATCTCAAAGGGCATCCAGAGTACTTCCTAGCCCTGTTGTGTTGCATAGGTTTTAGTCAGTAAGGCTCGATGATGTGGGGAAGGTGGATCGGTCAGAGTGACTACTTGAGTTCTGGACCCTGCCTCTCTTGGCTAAAAAAAACCCCAACAACAACTAGCAGGAAGGGGGTGACAGCCTGGGCCAGAGAGGTGATTAATGCTTCCCTGTGAGCGGGGGTGGTCTCTTTCTGCTTGAAGGAGGCAGTCGTAAAACCACTCCTCAAGAAACCCTACCTGAATTCAAAAATCTAAGCAACTATTAGCCAGTGTCCAATCTCCCCTTCTTGAGCAAGGTTGTATGGGTGGTTGCAGGCCAGATCTAGGCACTCTTAGAGGAAACTGATTTTCTAGATCCATTTCAATTGGGGTTTAGGCGGCATACAGATTAAATAAATAAAATTAAAATTAAAAAAGTTTTGACACAGGTAAAGGTAAAGGACCCCTGGATGGTTAAGTCCAGTCAAAGGCAACTATGGGGTTGCAGCACTCATGTCACTTCAGGCCGAGAGAGCCAGCGTTTGTCTGCAGACAGCTTTCTGGGTCATGTGTCCAGCAGGACTAAACCGCTTCTGGCGTGATGGGACACTGTGACAAGTGCCAGAGCGCACAGAAACACTGTTTACCTTCCCGCCACAGCAGTACCTATTTATATACTTGTGCTGGTATGCTTTTGAACTGCTGAGTTGGTAGAAGCTGGGACAGAGCAATAGGAGCTCCCCCCATCGCATGGATTCGAACTGCTATCCTTCCAATCGGCAAACCCAAGTGGCTCAGTGATTTTGACACAGAATCTATGGGAAAACAGGTGATGTCACTGTGGAGAGCTGGATGTTTTGACCCTTCAAGTCACAGGTATACCTTTTGGAGAAGCCCCAGTGACATATAGTTTAATCTACTTAAGTATATTGAGCATTTGGGGTGAAACATCTACACTGTGTTGTTTCATTTTTGAAGGTGCACCATTTGCAAAGTACAGATTGTGGAGGCATCTTCTGGAGAGATGGAGAGTAGTTGTAACTTCTAAGTGCAATATCTGGGAGTGTAGAAATTCCAGGTGCCTTTTAGAGCACACAGTTCTTACTACAGTGAGTCACTGCTTCAGATTTTACATTGGATGGGATGTAGAAACAAAAGTCCCTTAAGCTTCTGAAATCCCCACTTTTTTTTTTAGAAAGTACAAACTGGAATGAGGCTGCTAGGTTAATTTCTACAACAAACAATTTAGCAAGTACAAAGAAAAAAGGTGTAGCAATGAGTATGAATGCTGAATTCAACTTCCAAGCTAACAGCTCAGCAAATAAATAAATAAAAATAAATAAAATAAAATAGCATCAAACAGTGGGTTTTAAAAAGTATCTCTTGCTTGAGTTATTTCTATAGCTCTGACTTCAATTTCTTCATAAACTGGGTCATAAAAAGCTGGAGGCAGCTTCCTCCTGACTGTCTGGTTGCTCATGCTCACCAAAATGTTAACTTTAGAAAACAGCAACGATATCCTGGAAATGGTAGTGCTATTTTCTTTTTTCTATACCCTTCCTACTTAGGATGAGCCATCCTTTGTTCCACATTTTAGATCAAATTAATCATCAAATTATGAAGCTCACTAATAAGCCAAAATTGCAATTAGACACAATTTTTTACAGATGTTAACTTATTCCTTCCCCAATTTAAATGCTTTAATAGAGCATGCCTGTAAGACCTTTGATCCTGGAAGTCAATTGTAACTTGCCAGCTGCCAGGTGTTTAGCAGTTGCAGAAAGAGGAAGAGAAGCAGACATCAATAGGATCCAACTATTCACTAACAAAGGTCACTTTGTTAACCTACACTTTGTTGTAGAAATTAACCTAGCAGAGAGTTTTAGGGCAGCAGCTGAAGAAGGAACAAAAAGGGTTTTCTTGTGTGAGTTTCTTGTGGCTGTTTAGCTGCTCTCTCTGTGCAAAGGTCAGAGGGGGCAGGGCTTCTGTTGAGGTAGGTGATTAGCTGTGGGAGGAGCTTATCAGAGTTTTAGGGCAGCAGCTGAAGAAGGAACAAAAAGGGTTTTCTTGTGTGAGTTTCTTGTGGCTGTTTAGCTGCTCTCTCTGGGCAAAGGTCAGAGGGGGCAGGGCTTCTGTTGAGGTAGGTGATTAGCTGTGGGAGGAGCTTATCAGAGTTTTAGGGCAGCAGCTGAAGAAGGAACAAAAAGGGTTTTCTTGTGTGAGTTTCTTGTGGCTGTTTAGCTGCTCTCTCTGTGCAAAGGTCAGAGGGGGCAGGGCTTCTGTTGAGGTAGGTGATTAGCTGTGGGAGGAGCTTATCAGAGTTTTAGGGCAGCAGCTGAAGAAGGAACAAAAAGGGTTTTCTTGTGTGAGTTTCTTGTGGCTGATTAGCTGCTCTCTCTGGGCAAAGGTCAGAGGGGGCAGGGCTTCTGTTGAGGTAGGTGATTAGCTGTGGGAGGAGCTTATTAGAGTTTTAGGGCAGCGGCGCTCGCCTAGCGGCGCGCGCAGTTTGATCCATATTTTAGATTTAGGGGAGCTAGTCTCAAACATTTGTTGGGGGAGACCTAGGTTTTTTTGGGGGGGATTTATTTGTCCTGTCTCCACACTTTTTATGATAGAGGACCACTGTAGTCACCCCCAACGACACGTTCTCAAGATGGAGGGTGAGGGAACAGCTGCAGTCGCCTGTGGTTCCTGCGCAATGTTTGCCATCTTGCCAAAGGTTGCAGGCAGCTTTACCTGCAGCAATTGCATGTTGATTGCCCTCTTAAAAGACAAAGTCCAGCAACTGGAGGAACGTGTAGCTACGCTCCAAAGAATTAGAGACCTGGAACTCTTCTTGGAAGCAACAGAGCACACCGTCTCCACCAAGGAAGAGACAGGGGACTCCCCTGAGAAGGTGGCTAGTTCACCAACACAGGAGCCAGATATATGGAGAAACGTGACTCAAAGAAGTAGGAGGCCCAGGGTTCGCTCTGATTGTTTAGAAATACGCAATCGCTTTGAGGTCCTTTCCCCTACCATGGAAGACGAAGAGCAGACTCCATTTGAGGATCTCTCCCTCATTACAGTCGATCAGGTATATGAAGACGAGCAGCAAAGGCAGTCCTCAGGGAATGTCCAGGCGACCTTGGAACGGACAGCTCACAGAAGAACCCCGACCAGACCTAAGAGGAGGCGTGTGGTGGTGATAGGGGATTCCCTACTGAGGGGAACAGAAGCAGTGATCTGTGGGCCTGACAAGATGTCTCGGGAAGTGTGCTGTCTCCCCGGGGCTAAGATCCAAGATGTAACTGAACGACTGCAAGGAATCATAAAACCCACTGACAAATACCCCTTCCTCTTGGTTCATGTGGGAACCAATGACACTGCAAGCAATAGCCTCCAGAAGATCAAAAGAGATTACGAGGCTCTGGGCAGGAAATTGAAGCAATTAAATGCACAAATTGTCATCTCATCTGTCCTCCCAGTTGAACGACGTGGCCCAGGGAGAGAGGGAAAAATAGTGGAAGTGAACAACTGGCTTCGCAAATGGTGCAAACAGGAACGGTTTGGATTCTTAGATCACGGACTGCAGTTTCTTGAAGATGGACTTCTGGCAAGCGATGGGCTGCACCTCACAACGGTTGGGAGGAATGTTTTTGCAAAAAATCTCAGAAACCTCATCAGGAGGGCTTTAAACTGACTAATGTGGGGGAGGGAGACAGTGCTCCTGAAGGTAGGAGTCTATCAATTGATGAAGATGATAATCCAAATGTCATAGACCGAATGGAGCAAAGAGCATGCAGACCTAGTGGTGGGAGGAAAAAATCCTTAAATAAGAGACACGGGGGAATGATTAATGGACTTCAATGTCTGTACACTAATGCGCAAAGCATGGGAAATAAACAAGATGAGCTTGAGCTCCTGGTACAGCAAACTAAATATGACATAATAGGAATCACTGAAACCTGGTGGGTTAAATCCCACGATTGGAATGTAATAATGGAGGGATACAATCTATTTCAAAGAAACAGACCAGACAAGAAAGGAGGAGGAGTGGCGTTATATGTCAGGGATGTGTATACCTGTGAAGAGATCCAAGATTTAGAACCTCAAAGCCAAAGTGAGAGCATTTGGGTGAAAATTAAGGGAGAGAAGAATAACAGTGACCTCATTGTGGGAGTTTACTATAGATCCCCAAGCCAAACGGAGGACATAGATGATGCCTTCCTGGAACAGATGGCCAAGCATGCAAAAGGAAGGGAGATAGTAGTAATGGGGGACTTCAATTACCCGGATATTTGTTGGATGTCAAACTCAGCCAAGAGCATAAGGTCAAACAGATTCCTCACTGCCCTTGCAGACAACTTCATTGTCCAGAAAGTGGGAGAAGCAACAAGAGGAACAGCCATTTTAGATTTGGTCCTAACCAATGTTGATGACCTGGTTAGTGGGGTAGAAGTGGAAGGATCATTAGGCGCGAGTGATCATGCTCTTCTGAAGTTTACTATACAGCGGAAAGGAGCAGCCAAGCATACTAGGACTCAATTTCTCGACTTTAAGAAAGCCGACTTCATAAAGCTTAGGGAAGTGCTGGGTGAGATCCCATGGACAGTAATACTAAAAGGAAAGGGAGTTCAAGATGGCTGGGAGTTTGTTAAGAGGGAGATAGTAAAAGCACAACTTCAGGCAATACCAATGAGACGGAAACATGGAAGGTGCCTAAAGAAGCCAGGGTGGCTATCTAAAGAACTTTTAACTGAGTTAAGATTAAAAAAGGATGTGTACAAAAAATGGAAAAGGGGGGAAACCACCAAAGAGGAATTCAAACAAATAGCCAGCACGTGTAGACACAAAGTCAGAAAAGCTAAAGCACAAAATGAACTCAGGCTTGCTAGAGAGGTTAAAAGCAACAAAAAAGGCTTTTATGGGTATGTTCGTAGCAAAAGGAAGAACAAAGAAACCGTGGGGTCACTCAGAGGAGAAGATGGTGAAATGCAAACAGGGGACACAGAAAGGGCTGAACTCCTCAATGCTTTCTTTGCCTCAGTCTTCTCCGATAAAGAAAACAATGCCCGACCTGAAGAATTTGGAGCAAATGATTCAGCAGAGGAAACACAACCCAGAATAACTAAGGAGATAGTACAAGAATACTTGGCTAGTCTAGATGTATTCAAGTCTCCAGGGCCAGATGAACTGCATCCAAGAGTATTAAAAGAACTGGCAGATGTGATTTCAGAACCACTGGCAGTCATCTTTGAGAATTCCTGGAGAACAGGCGAAGTCCCCGCAGACTGGAGGAGGGCAAATGTTGTCCCTGTTTTCAAAAAGGGGAAAAGAGAGGACCCAAATAATTACCGCCCAGTCAGTCTGACATCAATACCAGGGAAGATTCTGGAGCAGATCATTAAGCAAACAGTCTGTGAGCACCTAGAAAGGAATGCTGTGATCACCAATAGTCAGCATGGATTTCTGAAAAATAAGTCATGTCAGACTAACCTGATCTCGTTTTTTGACAGAATTACAAGCCTGGTAGATGAAGGGAACACAGTGGATGTAGTCTACCTTGATTTCAGCAAGGCATTTGACAAGGTGCCCCATGATATTCTTGTAAAGAAGCTGGTAAAATGCGGTCTTGACTATGCTACCACTCAGTGGATTTGTAACTGGCTGACTGACCGAACCCAAAGGGTGCTCATCAATGGTTCCTCTTCATCCTGGAGAAGAGTGACTAGTGGGGTGCCACAGGGTTCTGTCTTGGGCCCGGTCTTATTCAACATCTTTATCAACGACTTGGATGATGGACTCAAGGGTATCCTGATCAAATTTGCAGATGACACCAAACTGGGAGGGGTGACTAACACCCCAGAGGACAGGATCACACTTCAAAACGACCTTGACAGATTAGAGAACTGGGCCAAAACAAACAAGATGAATTTTAACAGGGAGAAATGTAAAGTATTGCACTTGGGCAAAAAAAATGAGAGGCACAAATACAAGATGGGGGACACCTGGCTTGAGAGCAGTACATGTGAAAAGGATCTTGGAGTCTTGGTTGACCACAAACTTGACATGAGCCAACAATGTGACGCGGCAGCTAAAAAAGCCAATGCAATTCTGGGCCTCATCAATAGGAGTATAGCATCTAGATCAAGGGAAGTAATAGTGCCACTGTATTCTGCTCTGGTCAGACCTCACCTGGAGTACTGTGTCCAGTTCTGGGCACCACAGTTCAAGAAGGACACTGACAAACTCGAACGTGTCCAGAGGAGGGCAACCAAAATGGTCAAAGGCCTGGAAACGATGCCTTATGAGGAACGGCTAAGGGAGCTGGGCATGTTTAGCCTGGAGAAGAGGAGGTTACGGGGTGATATGATAGCCATGTACAAATATATAAAAGGATGTCACATAGAGGAGGGAGAAAGGCTGTTTTCTGCTGCTCCAGAGAAGCGGACACGGAGCAATGGATCCAAACTACAAGAAAGAAGATTCCACCTAAACATTAGGAAGAACTTCCTGACAGTAAGAGCTGTTCGACAGTGGAATTTGCTGCCAAGGAGTGTGGTGGAGTCTCCTTCTTTGGAGGTCTTTAAGCAGAGGCTTGACAACCATATGTCAGGAGTGCTCTGATGGTGTTTCCTGCTTGGCAGGGGGTTGGACTCGATGGCCCCTGTGGTCTCTTCCAACTCTATGATTCTATGATTCTATGACTTCCAGAATGCCTGTGTGTATTGAGGAGCTGTTGTTGTGGTTTCCCGCCCATCTGACTGCATTGCCCTTGCCACTTTGGGTGGCTTCTAACAAGTATTAAAGCACAAAAACCTCAAACATTAAAAACCTCCCTGTACAGGGCTGCCTTCAAATGTACTCTAAAAGTCAGATAGATGATGGGAGGGCATTTCACAGGGTGGGTGCCACTATCAAGAAGGCCCTCTTCCGGGTTCCCTGTAACCTCATTTCTCTCAATGAGAGAACCGCCAGAAGGCCCTCAGAGCCGGATCTCAGTGTCCAGGCTGAACGATGAGGGTGGGGATGCTTCTTCTGGTATATTCCTCATGATTAGTTTGCACAAAGCTTGCAGGATGATGATATGCATTATGTTGGTGTGTGAGGTCTGGATCATCTTAAATTGGCAGTGTCATCTTGCAAGGTATTGTATATGGCCTTGAACTTAATACAAAATAGGCTGCCTAATACCTTTGACAACTTTGGAGGACTCGTCACCAAGTCAACTAGCACACAAACCAGAGCCCTGTTGTTGTCCTTGCTATGCTCCAGTCCTTCCATCATCTTATTTTGACAAAACCCTCACCAGGGAAAGGTTTTATTTGAGATACTTTTAATCCTGCTTTTCAGTCAAAGAGGTCCTTAAAGAAGCTAGCACCAAAATAATAAGAAAGATCCAGAGGGAGGGGTTCCATTGGACTTCTCCTCTGAGGGGCAGGCAGCCGCGAGCCCCTCAACAGAGAAGTTTAAATGAGCCATCTGCCTGGGCAGGCAGCTGAGGAAGGAACAAGTTACATCAGCCCTGGCCAATGTAGCTTGTTCCTCCCTCAGTTGTATCATAGAGCCTGGTGGCAGTTTCACCTGGTGGTATATTGTGACTAAAACTGCCACTTCTCCCGAGTCCCTCTGCCACCAGTGTCTGGCTGCAGTTTGTTTCTCCCTAAGTGGTTTCACTTGCGATATATCAACAGGTGAAGCCGCCATTGTGGTCTGGCCGTCATACCGGTCCTGGGCGATGTATCAATACATCACCCTGGCCTACAGGTGATTGAGAGGTGGGGGGAAGGAAAGCATTCTGAGCTCTTGATCAGTGTTTCTATTGCAGGCAGAAAAGAGGTCTTCACCGCAAAGCCTATGTCATGAAGACATGGTTCTTTCTGCATGCCCTCCTTGCCAGAAAAAGGTGTATTTATTCCCTAGGAGTCTGCCTTTTGAAGTGAGACTTCCATGGTTACCTGTTACAGTTCATGAGTTAGCCGCGAGTTCTTCCATGAGTTGGTGCATATATAAACCTTCCCATGTTACAATATTTGTCCTGAGAATTAGGGACTATCCTCATAAGCACTTGAATACACAGCAGCTGTAGGAATAAGCCAATCTGTGTCAACTGCCAACAGCTGTTGTGTTACTGCCCGCAGCTTTTGGTACAGGCAGAGTGTCATGCGATGGCATGCTGATTTGGCATGCATTGGGAGAAGCCGGGATTAGTTGGCTCTTTCCTGCAGTGAACATATGCTGGTCGGGTTGTTGTTGATGTTGTTATACTTCTTCTCATTTATATGGTGCATTGAACATGTTCAAAGCACATCGTGTACATTATCTCAGAGGACAGGACCTGTGCATACCTGTGGCTGGCAAGCAACCTGTTTGTTTCTCCTTGTTATGCAAATTATTGAGCATAATGTGGGATTTGAATATAGAAAGGAAAATGGAAGCTGCTGGCAACAAAGGATGCGCTAAGCACAAAGCTTATTTTGCTCTGTTTTTTCTGCCCCCTCTCCCATCATTTGGATTTCTCCTGGAAATCTAATGCATCATAAATTTGGTTAATTGAAAGGAATGTGCTAGGTTTTGACTGAAAAACATACTCTTATTGTAGCATAACTTTAAACATGAAAGCCTAGTGCTTGTTCTGATTCATTTTACTGTCAATATGTCAAACGAATAACTGAAAAGGATGTAATTTGGTCAAGAAAAGCTAATGTTTTATGGATGGCTTTGGGGGCATGGAATGATTGATGGGGAATAAGCAGTGCACTTTCAGTTATTTTGTTTCCATTGTCTGGATACACACATGAACATCTACTGCATGAATGTATGGGGAAAGATATTTAGATTTAAGCTATATGCCCTCCATAAGATAGAGTCTGTTTAGAACCTACATAATTACAATATTGCAATAATATTTGACAAACCTACATGTAACTGCCCACAGAAACTTCAGTAACTTGGAACCTTATGGACTAAGGCTCGGATTTAGCCTGTGTATTCCTTTCTAGAAAATGTGAACTCATATCTCAGGGCCATCTTCAGGCACAGAAGGGGATAGGAGTGTGTAACATCGGCCTTTGCAATTATCTAGCAGTATAAATCTTATGAATTGGCTAGGCATGGCACCAATGAGAGTTTGCCTGCTCATGCTAGTAGTAGTTTTGAGTGACTTGAGATTTTAATTACTACTGTAAGTGGTGGCCTGCCTATGAGGAGAGGTGAGGTGACCAAGTCAGGCTCCACCTGGGGCAACAGATCCAAATGTTGATCTTTCTTTCTCCCCATATCCCCACCTTGTTCCTGATGTATATATACCCTGATCCCCTTCTTCCCTGGCGCAGAGAGAGGCCATTTTGGGGTCCACTTCAGGTGCTGAAATGTATTGGTCTGGCTTTGATTACTGTGATGTTTCAAGTGGTGTTAATTATCATTAAGAATCAAGTAGGGACAGTTGGACTAGTTCCTCATGGTTCCTTCCAACTCTACAATTCTATGAAAACAACTAACTTTATTTAAACAAGCATTTTTTCAACTCCCTACTGATCTCTCTCTCCTTTTTGTGTTGAGTCACTTTCTGGTAGCTGTTCCCTTAACCTGGCTTCCCTCTTTGTCACTTAAGTTTCTCTCCCTGAGTGCTGTCCTAACCTTCATACCTGGTTTCACATATATTGATACATGTTGCAGGCAAGAATAGGGCTAGCCCACATGTCACAGACCAGATCCTGATATCTCCCTTTGAGGGACAGAGGGAAAATTTGGTTCAAAACGTACCTAATTCACAGTTCCCGGAACAATATGCAAACAAAAATGTAACTATATATACATACTTTCTGTTTCCTGGAAATGGTTTGTTAGGCGAGCATACACATAACAATCTGGCAATTTCCATTGAGTCCCATAGGGAAATTTAAAATGCGTTCCACAAAATTTTGACCCACCCACCAAGCAAAAAGAAACCCCAGGGAAACCTTAGTAAGTGCAGATCACTACAGTTCCTCAGCCAATCAGCAAAAGACAAACAAGGAAGTAACAAATGCTCTCTGTTTGGATAACTGAATCTGCGGTGTGTATAGTAAGTTTTGGGTACTATGTGAATTTTCACATAGGGAGCGTTCAGAAAGCAAGACCTGTATGTAGATTGTTCATAGGTCTAGAGGAAGAATTTGTTGAAGAAACTTCCTATAGATGTGAGTAGAAGGAGGAAGCCATTGTCAACTTAAAGGCTTTAGGAGTCAGCATGGCTTGCTTTGCTCTGCTGTTCCTGTTTAAGTTTATCTGAAGTGCCTGGAGTTTCTGTCTAAGAAAGGCAGCCCTGCTGGTCAACAAGAAAACAACTATCCTTTGAAATTTGTATTTCTTCATATTTTGTGATGCAACAAAAATTGTATGGAAATATATGCCATATCAAGTGTGAATATATTGGTGAATATAACACAAAAATCCATTACGGACAGTTGCTTACCAAATGTATATAGAAATGTATATATTAGGAGAAATGTGCAGTAAAATGTTGACAAATTTTAATGAGGACTTTTTTTATTAAAAAAAAAAAAAGCAAAATGATGTGGAAATGTGCAGAAACTGTGGAGGGGATAACAGAGATACCCAAACCGTTTTAGAATAAATAAATAAAAATATACGCAGAACTTTCATTGGTGTGTTTAGCATCATATCTACTTTGGCCCTGAGAAGCCCTTTCTGTTTCTTAAAAAGAAAAGAAAATGTTATTGTAGATTTTCACAGTATTTACCATCTCACAGTATTTACAGTTACACCAGTTGTACTTCTTGAAAGCTACAATTTATTTCATTTGAAGCAAGGCATAAATAATTTCTGAATCCCATGGAAATGGGATGAGTTGCATCTTTACATGTGCAATCATATTTATTCAGAAAGGCATTGAATAGATGGTGATACATTATTTGATGACAAGCTATGTCCCTGTGCTCTAACAGTACATTGCCCTGCAGAAACAAAAAATCAAGAACACCTGTCCTTCTAATTCAACGCTTTTGCATATGATTTACCTGGAAAACCATCCTGCTGAGTCAACTAAAAAAAAAACAAAATGTGTAATACATTATTTATTGGACTTACAATCTTTCAGTTGTTAAAGACTCTACCTTTATAAAACAAAAAATATAGATTACAGAACAATACAAGGCCAAAGCCAAAGATCTATTCATGCTCCAGGGTACTTGAATTTGTGTTTGTTAAACAGCTATACTGCAAAGGAAAGCAAACTTGCACACAATAGTAGTGATTTATCCCAGTTTTAATGCGACCTTCTTCAGTCCTTATCTTTTTCTGGTGGTAATTTGGAAAGCATTCTCGTATCTGAATATTCAGATAGTCATTTGAAATAATAGTGTAGATTAAGCCCCAAACAAAATGAAGGGAGAACAAACAACATTTTCAGGCATAATAAAAATTCCCCATTTCCCCCTTCCTTCCTTCCTTCCTTCCTTCCTTCCTTCCTTCCTTCCTTCCTTCCTTCTTCTTTGGAGGATGCTACTCTTTTGATTTGGTCTGCTATATTTAAATAGGAATAGAGAGAATAGATTATATGCCATAGGAAATTATGTATCCTTATAACGATTTTTCTAATTAGACACAGGGGTGAATAATTTTGATGCGACATCAGTGGAACTGAAATTGTATATGTTCCAGGCTCTGCACTGCAATCGCCAGATATATTTCCTATCAAAATATGCTTTTCTATATAACATGAATATGAGAGGCATAAAATACAAATATACAAAGACACATTTTACAGGGCAATCTAAATTCCCCTTATGCTGTGTTTGTGCTGAGCAGTGGTCTCTCCCTTCACTTAGCTCTGTCGGCAGAGTTGCTCTTCTTCTGTCTGCCATCGGTGAAGTGGAATATCACTTTGTGGGCAACAACATCCCACTTCAACCCTCTGAATGTTTAGCTGGGCAGGAACCACCTGCTGGTGGTTTATTCACTGTATCCTGATCTGGTCCCACAGCTGCCATTAAATGGACTCATGCCAAAACTTCCTGCTGCCCCTCCCCAACTTCTGCAGCCATGAGTAGGTGTGGCGATGGGTATGATACTCCAGAGTCCCAGAGGTGGGGAATTTAGATTGCACTTACCATTGATCTCTAGTTTGTGTTCTTTGGTTCTGTTTCTGATACTTGCAGAAACCCTGATTAGCATGTGAAAATCCTGCTAGAGAAAGCTACAGTTTTCGGTTTAGTTTCCTTATCTTTCTCAGCAAACAAAACTACCACTATGGTCTGTATGAACATGTTCCCTCTTTTGCCCTTCCCCTGAAAATATATATATAAGAGGAAGTTCATTTTTGAGGGGTATGTTTGATGAAATGATGTGTGTGACTACTAGAGTCAGAGCTTTCTAGTGATGGAACTCTGCTTTGGGCATCCTCCCTAGAAAAGTTCATCTGGTGCCTTCTTTTTGTTCTTTTTGTTGTTAGGTATTTTGGAATTTTGGTTTTAGGACTCTCTCTTCTGGGGATTTTTAATGCTCCAGTTGTGTTAATGATATGTTAAATATTGTATTCTATCATTTTATCTTTGGGAGTCACCCAGAAAACTGCTATAAATACAGTAAATATAATACAGCAGACTAGCAGGTTGCGTGCTTGTACAATCACAGCTCTACGCACTTGGCAACTGGCCAGTTTACATCACACAAATTAAACTCATGCAAGGTGGAGAGCTTAACAGCTCCTTATGTGCCAGATTTTCCTGGCGTGGAGCTTTTAAGCTCTCTGCCTACCTTACTGGACCCTGGGAAGGTCTCGCTTGGGCTCTAGAGGCCTTCACAAGGTCTTGCAGGGCCATCCAAGTTCTTGTGGGAGCCTCCCAGAACCCAGTAAGCTAGGCAGAGAGTTTAAAAGCTCTCTACCTTGTGGGAGAAGCAGCAAGGCTTGTTTGATGTGTGCAGGTGGTTCTGGGGTTGTCCTGTTTATTTGTGATTTGTGAGATATGCACAAACCCTCGGAATGTAACCACCGTAGAAGCTGTGAGTCTACAGTAACCAACATGTAGAGTTGCATCAAATTAAATTATATTCAAGGTAGACCCTAATGAAATTAATGCCCCTGTGTTAAATCAATCGTGTCCTCATCATGGAGGGCACATGTTGCGGTGAGATCACCACAACCGACCTCACCGTTTGTGTGGGTGGGAGCGTTTGGATAGCCACAACAACCCAATTGGGTCCTTCCGTTACTGGGGCAATTCTGGCCAATGGGGCTGAGAGAATTTGCAGCCGGGGGACCTATTTATACCACTGCACATTGCGTCGAGCATCCTCTTAGCGCCTTGTGCACCGGATCACCCGCCCACCCTCCCTATATTTAGGGTCTTGCCATGACCTTGCCATGCTGTCGTGGGTCGTCTGCTTTTGGGGCAGGGGCCCGGTAGGAATTTTCCCATTTGGCTGATTGACTGGTGCCACTTGGGTTTTGCCTTCTGTGTAGCAAATCGTCACAACTTTGTAAGGTTTGGTGGTTAGGGAATGGTTCAAGGTGTGGTGAGGGGAGGCTGCCACACCTGCCCCTCCAATGCATGAAAGGGTATTCAGTTAAAGGAATCCAGGTGCTCACCATGCTTTTGTCCAATCCCCTTCGAGGGGTTAGGCCATGCCAGAGCACCTGGGAGCATTTTGGAGTGAGGTTGCGTCTGTAGTAGGACCAATGCTCCCCCAGTATGTTTACCCTTATTGACTTCTGCCGGTTGTCAGTGCTGCTCTGCCAGAGGTGTAGGTGCAGCTAGTCGAACCAATGCCTAAGCAAACCACTCACATTCTGTAATCAATAAAGTTGTGGCCAAAATTATGCCAATAGCCTTAAACTAATATTGATGTCAACTGTGTCTTTCTTTGGGAGGTCTTGGGGGGTCTTCACACACAACAATCCCATATACAAGAAGCTGCTGTAAACCAAGCTGGTGTAAATTTATACCAGATCCACTCCACATTCCACAGCAAGGCTACTTCTAGCTGAGCCACTCCCAACCTGTCAGAGGGAAAACAAGCCTTGAAAATAGAGGTTGACATGCTAAACTTTTCGCTAGGTCATGTGACTGAGCTGAACATAGTTAGGACCCAGCTTAAGTACCCCCTGCCCAGTCCCATCCTCTTCACACTGCCTTTGGGGGACTTTACACTGTCCTCTGCTAAGCCCCTTTGGCTCAGCCAGGTTAAGCAAATTATGCCGGCATATCTTTGGCTAAGGGGACGCGGATGGCGCTGTGGGTAAAAGCCTCAGCGCCTAGGGCTTGCCGATCGAAAGGTCGGCGGTTCGAATCCTCCTGTTGCTTGGTCCCAGCACCTGCCAACCTAGCAGTTCGAAAGCACTCCCGGGTGCAAGTAGATAAATAGGGACCGCTTTATAGCGGGAAGGTAAACAGCGTTCCGTGTGTGGCTCTGGCTCGCCAGAGCAGCGATGTCACGCTGGCCACGTGACCTGGAAGTGTCTCCGGACAGCGCTGGCCCCCGGCCTCTTGAGTGAGATGGGCGCACAACCCTAGAGTCGGACACGACTGGCCCGTACGGGCAGGGGTACCTTTACCTTTACCTATCTTTGGCTAACTGAGCGCTGCTGAGCCATGAACCTCCCTGCTCAGCTTGAGATCCATCCTGAGCTCCTCACCCCAGCAGAACTTGACATAGGATTGGCCCCTTAGGCATGTGCATTAATTTCAATGAGTCTACTTTGAGTGTGACTAAATTTGGATGCAACTCATTGGAAGGGAGAGAGGTTGGTGCAATCGATGAACTGTAATGCAGATAGTTTGGTACTAAAACAGGCATAGGCAAACTCAGTCCTCCAGATATTTTGGAACTACAACTCTCATGATCCCTAGCTAACAAGACGAGTGGTCAGGGATGGTGGGAATTGTAGTCCCAAAACATCTGGAGGGCCCAGTTTGCCTATGCCTGTACTAAAATATCGAAACAGCAGAATAACTACAAGAACACATAATGGCAGTGGAGGAGGCACACAAAGAATGGCCTCAGATGGTGATTGCAGGATCTGGGTCAGTTCTTATGGGGAGAGGCGGTCCTTGAGGTATTGCAGTCCTGAGCTATTTAAGGCATTTTAAAGGTCAAAGCCAGCCCTCTGAATTTGGCCCAGAAACTAATTGGCAGCCAGTGCAGTTGTTCTAGGATTGGTGTAATATGCTCAAAGCACCCTGCTCCAGTGAGCAACATGGGCTGGATTTGACGCATCAAAGAAGCACTTAAGAAAAAATGCATTCTAACCTTTATAATGAGAAATCGTATTGGCAAAAATGGAACTCCACAGCACCATCTGGTGTCAGTGTTATATCACATATAAAATGATTTTGCTTTACCATTCTAGCTGAGTCCATGGTCACCAAATTCTGTACCAGTTGAAGTTTCTGAACTGTCTTCAGAGGCAGCCCTACCTATAAAAACGTTGAACATACATATCTCATCTGTTTCTTCCAGACCCGTATAGAGAGGGGAGCAGCCAGGTACACTTGCCCCAGACCTCAAAGAGCTAAGCCAGCCAGAAAGCCCCTCCAGGAACCAGCTGTTTTTTCAGGAAACAATGTGTGGTCTTGAACCACACAATTGATATCCCACAAATACCATATTTTTCTGTGTATAAGACTAGGTTTTTTTTCTTAAAAAGAATGTCAAAAATTAGGGGGCACCTTATACACGTATACAGCTCCGCCCCTTTTTCTTAAATCTGAGTCCCCAAAAATAGGGGGCATCTTATAGACAGAAAAATACGGTAGCTAATGGTTTGATCATGTGATGTATTAGATGATATGTTTATAGGCCTTATGCAAAGATAATGTACACCCATGGGTTGCTAGTTTTCCTGGATGTGTTATAGGCATGTTCAGTGAGCAGGTAGATGCTGTTTTGCTACATTTACAGCTTAGCAAGATCATTCAAACTAGCTCAGAGTGAGTGCAGTCTATAGTCATACCTCGGGTTGAATGCACTTTGGGTTGAGCGCGTTCGAGTTGTGCTCCGCGGCAACCCGGAAGTAACGGAGCGTGTTACTTCTGGGTTTCGCCGCTTGCGCATTTGCAGACGCTCAAAATGACATCACGCGCATGTGCAGAAGTGGCTAAAAGCAACACACGTGCACAGACATGCCATTGCTAGTTACGTTAGCTTCTGGATGCGAACGGGGCTTCGGAACGGATCCCGTTCGTATCCAGAGGTACCACTGAACATGAATTACATTTTGGCACTACCCTGACCTATCTGACTCCAAGAGCATAAGCATAATGTGCATGCAGTATTTATAAAATACAGAGAGATCCCCAATTACCTATAATGGAAACTTTTCCTTTTTCTTTTACACCATGCTCATTGCTTGTGTAACCTTGATAGGAATGTGTGTGGTGTTTTTTTTAGTGGCTCCTTTCTATTATTTTATATTGTTTCTCCTCCTTGTTAAAAGCATCCAAAACCACAAATCTTTGTCACACAGCACTGGAAAAGCTGCATTATTTATTTGTCTTTCCTTTTTTATTCCAACCCTGCTACATATCTGGGGCTCAGATTAGAGGGAAAAACTTTTTAATGACTACGAAGTTTTAAAATATGCATTTCTCTCTTATAATTCTAACCTAAGAGAACCATATCATGTTGTTAAAACAGAGAAACTTTGAAAACTTAATAAATACGAGAAGATGTTTGGGCTCTTCCTGTGGCAAACTTGCCAAGGAAGTGAGTTGATCCAATACCTTCCACACAAAATTCTTTTCCATTTCAATATGAACATTACAGTAAGATGGACACTGAGGTTCAGCGCTGAGGGCCTTCTGGAGGTTCCCTCACTGCGAGAAGTGAGGTTGCAGGGAACCAGGCAGAGGGCCTTCTTGGTAGTGGCGCCTGCCCTGTGGAATGCCCTCCCAGCAGATGTCAAGGAAATAAACAACTATCTGACTTTTAGAAGACACCTGAAGGCAGACCTGTTTAGGGAAGTTTTTAATGTTTGAAGTTTTATTCTGTTTAATATTTTGTTGGGAGTCGCCCAGAGTGGTTGGGGAAACCCAGCCAGATGGGTGGGGTATAAATAACAAATTATTATTACATTACATTACATTACATTACATTACATTACATTACATTACATTACATTACATTACATGTTGTTGTTTAGTCGTGTCTGACTCTTCGTGACCCTATGGACCAGAGCACGCCAGGCACTCCTGTCTTCCACAGCCTCCCGCAGTTTGGTCAAACACATGCTGGTAGCTTTGAAAACACTACCCAACCATCTCATCCTCTGTCGTCCCCTTCTCCTTGTGCCCTCCATCTTTCCCAACATCAGGGTCTTTTCCAGGGAGTCTTCTCTTCTCATGAGGTGGCCAAAGTATTGGAGTCTCAGCTTCAGGATCTGTCCTTCCAGTTAGCACTCAGGGCTGATTTCCTTCAGAATGGATAAGTTTGATCTTCTTGCATTCCATGGGACTCTCAAGAGTCTCCTCCAGCACCACAATTCAAAAGCATCAATTCTTCGGCGATCAGCCTTCTTTATGGTCCAGCTTTCACTTCCATACATCACTCACTTCATTACATTACATTACATTTGCATTACATTTAAAATAACAGCTTGTTCTAATACATTACCGTGCCCAAATATTTTGTGCTCTTCTCTCTTATTTGAACGGTGTAGGTTTCAAATTGTGCTTTGTGGAATGTTAGGGTTCCTTGGAAGCTTGTCAACTGGTCCTCTGCATCATGAGAAGATCAAACAAGCTTGCCCACCACTATTGATCTTCCCTACAATGCACAGTTATGGGAGCCAAGTGCTCTCTGATCTCACAGAGAATCATGATCAGCATGAATTGCACCTTTATGCCATGCCTCATAACCTTCTACAACATATGGTTATTTAGTGGGGGAACAATTCAATGTAGAGTTTCTTGAAAGTAGCACAAATGAAAACCAATGTTTTCATGCAATCTATTTCAGGCCTTTAAAAAACAACAACCTGGTTGGCTTTATTTTGTCGGCCTTGTCTAAATTTGCATGGTTATGGATGAGAGAGCTTGTCATGTACCTGTCACATAGGAAGAACAACATGTAGCCTGGGATAACATGTCTTGGATTATTAGGCTGAGAGATTCACCATCCTCGCACCATCCTTTCCATGCCACAATTCAATAAATCCTGGATTCAATCACAGTTCCTTCTCATGTCCATAGCAGTTATGAATTCTGTGACTTCAGATTCTGGTTCACTCAGAACTATGGGACCGGAATTTCCTGCTCTGGACGGAATGAGAAATTATGATAAATTCAGCCAGGAAGTCTACTGTTGCAATACTGGAGAAGGGAGGATGGAAAGGGCGGCATAGGGATGTGTGAGCACAATGCTTATTCCTATCTTGGCTTAATAAGCATTGATATGCTATGTCTGAACAGGGCCATTGTGAAGCATACTGAGATCTGGGTGCATTGTGACCTGGCCTCGGTCATATGCCCAGGCATTAACCACAAAAACAAAGTGGTTTGATCAAGGGAAGACCTATATGATTTGAAAGAGAACTCCAAAAATGGGCCCTGTGCCACAGCTGTGTTATTTCCACTGCAATTCTAGACTACAGATGTGCTAAAATATATTTTCTTTAGAATTAAGGCATATAGGACTTCCGGTTAGCGCCATCGTCTAATGGCGGGTCTCCCTCGGCGCTCCTGAGGGAGATCTGCTTCGCGGGTTCGGGTCCTGCAGCTACGGCACAGCGGGGACCCCTAAAAAATCACAGGCACGAAGCCTGTGAACCGGAGACTCGGCGGGCACCTTTGCGCCCCCCCGAAGCTGTGAAAGAGCCTTTTTAAAGGCTCCGGAACGGCAGCGGGTGTGTGGCGCGGTGCTGAGAGTCGCTTGTACCCAGCCTGCGAAGTGAAGCCGCGTCGCTATTGACGGAGAGCGCTGACTTCTTCCTTCAATTTGGAACTAAAAGAAACTACTACCCGTGAGTAGGAGAAGGGAACAATAATTGGAATCCGTAGTCAAATAATTGAATTCGGACACTGAGACGGGAAAGGATCAAAAGGAAGTCTGCCTTCCCGCTCTGCAGCAAGATCAAAGCAAAGGATTGGTAAGCTTTAACTTTGAAATTCTTTTCTGGATTAAGAGATCCATCGTGTAAGAGACTGAGACCTTTCCCCTGCGGGCAGGAGCGGGGGAAAAGTGATATTGCCTTTGAATTCTCCCTGTCTTTTTGAAGTTTTGGACAATATTGCGCTGTACCCTGACTCTGGAACGGACTGCCGGAGAAAGGAAGCCGGCTGTGGATTGTTGCAACAAAGTAACGAGGTGTTTCAAATTGAAAGCTACATTTTAAGTATAAAGATACACTTTCCCAGGAACTTAAAGGACTTATTGACTGTGTCTTAAACTTGGTGAAATTAATATTGCGGACCTTTGCAAGGACTTGGGAACTTGTGGGACTTTTATTTACTTAAAAGGACAACCTCCATTTTAGAATTTTTGCTTTGACTGTAATAGATGTTCTCGCCCCCTAGAGGAGAATTGGCTGCTTTCAGCAACAAGTGAAACTTAATCTGCTGAATTGCTGGGAAAAAGAAATTGGACTGTGGGAATGACCTTGGCTCTAAGATAGTGGTATGGCAAATGATCAAAACAAAGGAGAGCCACAGGAGAAAACTTTAAGATCTGGCAAACAATATAAAATAGATACATTTATGAAAAGAAGGGCCTCTACATCCGGACCATCTGGGGCAAGTGCAAATCCACAGGAAAAGACAAAAGTCATGTCTGAAGAGGCACTTGCAAAAGCTTTGGGTAAAATCAACGAATCCCTGGATCAGCTAAAAAAGCAAGGTGCAGAAACAAGTAAACAAGTTGCTGAAACAAATAAGACTGTTGCTGAGATATCAGGGAAAATTGACTTAAACACTAAAAGTATAATTGATTTGGGAAACAAAGTTAACACCAACACAGAATCAATTGGGAAACTACTTGAGGAAGCATCCACCACTCGAAAGATTGCTGAAGAAGCGAAAGAAATTGCAACGGCTACTGACGAAAAAATCTCTCCAGTTTTTAGGAAATTGGGAGAACATGACTTGGCATTGTCCATGATTGAGATGCAAAGGAAGGAGAGGAATCTTAGGATCCGGGCAATACCCGAGAGTGAAGGAGACAATTTAGTGGACTTCTTAACAAAAGAATTCTCTGATTTCTGGAAACAGGAACTGGAACAAGAAGATTTTAAGATAGAGAGTGCTTTCAGACTGGGTGCAAGACAAAGAAAGAACAAGGTAAGAGACTGCTTGGTAACACTAAGATCTAAAGAAGAGAGAGATAAAATATTGAACCTGCACTACCAAAGAACTCTGCGAATTGAAGATTCCTTTGTGGAAATTTTTAGAGACATTCCTAAGCACATCTTGGACGCAAGAAGTCAGTACAAAGATTTAGTGATATTACTGAAGAAGAACAGCGTGCTCTTCAGGTGGGAATATCCTCAAGGCCTTTCCTTCAAGTACAAAGGGAAGAAAAGGAAAATAAAAACTGTGGAAGAGAAAGATAAGTTTTTGGAGCAACACGAAGAGGACCTCTACAAAGGGGCGGAATCACAACAAAATTATCCAGGAAGAGGAACTTTGGACAAAGACAAGTTACCATTGAGAGGGACACCACCGACAGAAGAAGAAGAACAACTCGGAGCAGTAGGAGGAGAAGAGAAATAACCCCATCATGGCTTTGCGATTGTTAAGCTGGAATTGTAACGGTCTAAACATCCCCCGAAAAAGAAAAAGTGTATTTCACATCTTGAAAAAAGAACAATTGGACTTGATTTGTTTACAGGAGACGCATGTGACGAGGTCACATAGAAAATTACTTACAAACAAAAGATTGGGTCAAGAATTTATTTCTTCAGACAAGGTAAAGAAAAGAGGAGTGGTAATCTATGTAAAAGAAAAATGGCAACCGAAATTAATTTTTAAAGATGAACATGGAAGATATTTAGCTGTCGAAATCCAAGTTCAAGGAGAAAAATTTTTGATTGTGGGAATATATGCACCAAATGAGGGGAAGGTGGAATTTTATAAGAAACTTCATGAAGCTTTGATGGACTTTATGGACATAAATTTAATTTTGATGGGAGACATGAATGGAGTTGTATCTACTAATATGGACAAATCCCAAAGACAGACAATTACTAAGGAGGGAAGACTACCAAAAATCTTTTTTGAAATGACTGACAATATGGATTTAGTGGATATTTGGAGGATAAAGCACCCACTTGAAAGAGAGGGAACCTTCTTTTCTGAAGCTAAAATGACATGGACCCGAATTGACCAAATTTGGATAACTAGAGGAATGGCGCCAAAGATAAAAAAAGTGGAAATCTGCCCAAAAACCTGCTCCGACCATAATGCAATAAGGATGGACATGAATTTAACAACAACTGGTACCTTCAGATGGAGGATGAATGACACCTTGTTTAGGGATGAGGAATTTTGCAAGAAGGCTATGAAAACCTTGAAAGACTATTTTGAAATCAACATGAGGACCAACGTAGAGAAAAGAATAATCTGGGACGCAAGTAAGGCCGTCATGAGAGGATTTTTGATACAACAGAATGTAATCAAAAAGAAAAGCCAGAATGAGAAGAAAGAAAGAATTTTGGAAAAAATAAGAGAAGGAGAGAAGAAATTAAGATCAAAACCAAAATCACAGGACATACTGAAAGAAATTAAATTATATCAGACACAATATATGGAGCTGACAAATCAAGAAATAGAATGGAAAATTAAGCAAATGAGACAAAAGACTTTTGAATCAGCTGATAAATGTGGGAAATTGCTGGCTTGGCAAATAAAGAAGAGACAAAAATTAAATACGGTTACACATTTAGAAGTGGAAGGAAGGAATATTTATAAACCAACAGAAATTAGAGATTGCTTCCAGAAATACTTTAGTCATCTATATAAACAAGGTCCTCAGAGTGATGTAGAAATAGAATCGTTTTTGGAAAAAAATGGACTGAGAAAAATTTCACAGAAAAATAAAGAAATTTTGAATCAGAAAATAACAGAACAAGAAATAGAAGGTGCCATTCAAAATATGACATTGGGCAAATCTCCAGGACCGGACGGACTAACTTCCAGATACTATAAGACTTTGAAGGAGGGGTTACTACAGCCTTTGTTGGAAGTATGCAATGAGATTTTGGAGGGAAAAAAGGCACCCGATACGTGGAAAGAAGCATATATCACCCTTATACCGAAGATAGAGACGGAAAAGACCCAACTTAAAAACTACCGCCCTATCTCCTTATTAAATGTGGATTACAAAATTTTTGCTGACATTTTAGCAAAAAGGTTGAAAATAGTGTTGATGGAGGAGATTCATAGAGATCAGGCAGGCTTTCTACCGAAAAGACATTTATCAGACAATGTAAGGAATATAATAGACATTTTGGAAATGCTAGAAGTGAACATTAACACTAAAGCAGTCTTGATATTTGTGGATGCCGAGAAAGCCTTCGACAACATTTCTTGGAATTTTATGATGAAGAACCTTCGGGGAATGGGGGTAGGCAAAGGGTTTGAAAATGGTATAGGTGCGATATATTCAGAACAAAAAGCAAAACTTATTGTAAATAACGTGGTTACAGATGAACTAAAGATAGAAAAAGGGACACGTCAGGGGTGCCCAATCTCTCCATTGCTTTTTATATCGGTCCTGGAGGTGCTGCTAAATATGATTAGGAAGGACCAGTTGGTTAAAGGTGTACAGGTCGGAGCGAAACATTATAAACTGAAAGCATTTGCAGATGACCTGGTACTTACTTTGCAAGAGCCTGAATCTAGTACAAAGAAAGTTTTAGAATTAATTCAAGATTTTGGTCAGGTTGCAGGATTTAAGCTGAACAAATTAAAAACGAAAGTATTGGGGAAAAACCTAACATCAGTGGAAAAAGAAAGGTTTCAGAATGAGACGGGGTTAACGGTGGTTAAGAAAGTGAAATACCTGGGTGTTAATATGACTTCAAAAAATTTGAATTTATTTAAAGATAATTATGAGAAATGTTGGAGTGAAGTCAAAAGAGATCTAGAAATTTGGTCAAACATGAAGCTTTCCTTGTTGGGCCGAATAGCAGTTATTAAGATGAATGTGTTGCCTAGAATGTTGTTTTTGTTTCAAACTTTGCAAATATTGGACAAGATGGACTGCTTCAAGAAGTGGCAGAAAGACATATCTAAATTTATCTGGCAGGGCAAAAAGCCCAGAATAAAATTTAAGATTTTAACTGATGCAAAAGATAGAGGGGGGTTTGCCCTGCCGGATTTAAAACTGTACTATGAATCAGCAGCTTTCTGCTGGTTGAAAGAATGGCTGCTTCTTGAGAACACTGACATTTTGGATTTGGAAGGGTATAACAATATGTTTGGGTGGCATGCATATCTTTGGTACGACAAGGTTAAAGCGCATAAAGGGTTTAAAAACCATATTGTCAGGAAAGCATTATATAATGTCTGGATTAGATATAAAGATCTGTTGGAAAGTAAAACTCCAAGGTGGCTGTCACCAATGGAGGCCAAGGCCATTAAAAAATCTAATATGGAGGCTAAATGGCCAAGATATGGAGAAATTTTGGAACAAGAAGGGGACAGATGGAAACTGCAAAGTTTTGAAAAATTAGAAGGGAAAGTGAGAGATTGGCTTCATTATCATCAAATAATGGAAGTGTTTAAAACAGATAGAAAAATTGGCTTCCAGGTGGGGAAATCAAAGCTAGAAATTGAATTGTTAGAACCCAGTACTAAGAATTTGTCAAGAATGTATAGTTTGCTGTTGGAATGGAACACACAAGATGAAATGGTTAAGTCTGCAATGATTAAGTGGGCACAGGACATTGGTCATAATATTTTGTTTGCTGACTGGGAAAGGTTGTGGACCACAGGTATGAAATTTACGGCGTGTAATGCCTTAAGAGAGAATATTATGAAAATGATATATAGATGGTACATGACCCCAGTCAAGCTTGCAAAAATTTACCATTTGCCCGACAACAAATGCTGGAAATGTAAAGAAATTGAAGGAACATTCTTTCACCTTTGGTGGACGTGCCCAAAGATCAAGGCCTTCTGGGAAATGATCTATAATGAAATGAAGAAAGTACTTAGGTACACCTTCTCTAAGAAACCAGAGGCCTTCCTCCTGGGCATTGTCGGCCAATTGGTGTTAAAGAAAGATAGAACATTTTTTATGTACGCTACAACAGCAGCAAGAATACTCATCGCAAAGCACTGGAAGACGCAAGAACTACCCACCGTGGAAGAATGGCAACTGAAGGTGATTGATTATATGGGACTGGCGGAAATGACGAGCAGAATCCGTGACCAGGGAAAAGATACGGCGCAGGAAGATTGGAAAAAGTTTAAAGAGTATCTTAAAAAATATTGTAAGATAATTGAAGTTTAGAAAAATGTTGGATTGGATATTAAGGGGTTAAAAGCAGCAAGGGATAATTGGAAGAAAACAACTGATATTGAAATTACTTTAAGAATAGGGAAAAGATTTGCTGAAAATTGAGTATGAAATTAGAATACAGAAAGGGAAGGTATGAGGAAGTCGCGAAAGTAAGCTTAAAGAAAGTTACAATTGAGCTTATATGTGTTTTATTTTTTGTATTTCTATGTTATGTTCTTTTTTCTTGTTTTTGTTTTTCTTTTTTCTGTTTTTTTTTGTTATGATGTTTGTTAAAATTCTAATAAAAATTTAATTTAAAAAAAAAAAAAAAAATAGAATTAAGGCATATAAGGTCAGCAAATAACCTACTGGGAGAGAGACATATCATTTCTTCTCTCCTTCCGATGGCTGTATAATTGAATAAAAAGCTCTCTGAACTTTACCGCAACAAATGAAACTTTTGAGTGGATTGGATAATTTAGTTAACTAAAAGCAGATATATGTTCACTCCAAGATTACAGCAGAGACAGATACGAGCGAAACACAAACAAAGCACCCAGCCTATTTTTGATCCCCAGAGTGCATTTAAATAGATTAATTTGCAGATCAGATGTTTTGGATTTAATCTAAGCTATTCAATGCTGATTTAATTTAAATAAAACTTTCTCTAGAGAGATTAACTCATCCTAAGATTGATCTCTATTAGACACATGCTTATGACATGAAAGTGAAGCCTGAGCTCCAGCAAGTAGAGGAGAGAATGTGTTTGGAATAATAACTGAGCAGAGACGGCACACAGGCCTTTTTTATATGTGTGCCCAAGACGGACTGACTCCAGCATTTGTGTGTGGTGTTCTGCAGTTATTAGAAGAGGAAGTTTATTCTTTAATGCTGTTTCCCTATTTAAAACAGTGGCAGTTGTTTTTTTTTTTTTTTGTTTTTTTTGTTTTGTTTCTGGTATATTGCTTCTGAACTACACTGGCAGGCTGATAAATCAGATCACCAACCATACATAATTTATTTCAGTAGGTAACTGGCTGCGCAGCACAGAATACAAATATGTTTTGAACGCTGTTCTGCACACTGCATACTTGACCAGGTTTTAAACTTACCCAGTGTCTGAAGCATTTTCTTCACTCTATATCTGTCTGTCCAGTCGGCTGTGCTGTAGGTTCCCGTAATAAAAATGTACAGACTGCACATGCAGGCATAGGCTATATGAAATGGCAGGGGCTGGAAGTTTGGCAGTAGAAGTGAATGCACTGCCTTGAAATTGTTGCTGGCAATAATGATGTTAGGGCTGTAATCATCAACACTTTTACTTGGGAGCATGCCCCACTGAACTCAATAGGACTGACTTCTGAGTAGACATGTCTAGGATTGCACTGCAATCTACTGGTGAATATTGACCATTGTATTGCTTGGGCTCCCTTGGAATGAGGATCGCTGGAGACTTGTGCCATTTTATGTGATAAAAGGCTATAAATGCAGGTGGATGAATGGGTTCATGGTGCTAAGACTCCAGCAGATTCTGCTCCTACCTTAAATTTCTTGCCATGGGGACAGATGTGGACTTTGGCAATATGGCAGCCTGAGCAAAGACAAAATTTGATGCCCCCCCCCCCAATATTGAGTAGGCATCAGTATAAATATAGGCTGCATCACCACCAGTAGCATCAATTATTATTATTATTATTATTATTATTATTATTATTATTATTATTATTATTATTATTATTGTGTGCCCTGTCATCTTGGCAACCTGTGCAGGGGAACCGCCTGCGCCACCCTAAATCTGAGGGATGATAGAGCCACAACCTGGGATTCTACACTTAGAACAAGGCAAACTTCTCAGTCTCTTTTTCTGCTCCAGTTGTATGCCTGTCCCCAAATTGCTGGGTAGTTTGACCCTTTATCCTGGCCAAGCAGAGGACAATAGAATGAGTCATACCCTCACTTTCCTTGCCTTGTCATAAATATAACAGTTGAGTTGATAACCAGCAGTTAACACTGCTCTGAGAGAATATCTCTTTCCAGACCCTGCTAGCAATTTTTGACATCTTAAGCAGTTTTAAAAGGTAAAGGGACCCCTGACTGTTAGGTCCAGTCACAGATGACTCTGGGGTTGCAGCGCTCATCTTGCTTTACTGGCTGAGGGAGCTGGCGTACAGCTTCCAGGTCATGTTGCCAGCATGACTAAGCCGCTTCTGGCGAACCAGAGCAGCGCATGGAAACGCCATTTACCTTCACGCTGGAGCAGTACCTATTTATCTACTTGCATTCCGTGCTTTCGAACTGCTAGGTTGGAAGGAGCTGGGACTACGCAATGGGAGCTCACCCCATCGCAGGGATCCGAACCACTGACCTTCTGATCAGTAAGCCCTAGGCTCAGTGGTTTAGACCACAGCACCACAAACAAACAAACAAACAAACAAACAAACAAACAAACACATACATACATACATACATACATACATCCTGGATATTTTACTATTAGATATATTACTATTAGTTGAGAGAATCCCCAAGTCTCACCACTCACAGCCCATAACAATATTTAAATAGCTGTTTACAGTTGCCAGTGTATGTTGGTGCTTTCACAACATTTGCCTGGGATTATCAGTGTTTTTATGTACATGATAGGATTTGGGGCCTTTGCTATACACAGGACTCCAAAAACTTCTTTTAAAAAATAAAGGCAGCTAACCATCAGATACAGAATTTAATGAATCTTTATTTGCGTCAGCCATTGGCCATAACAATAAAACAACAGTACGATATACAAAGAATAGACATAAAGTCAATTATATAAAATACATTTTAGGGTTTTGATCAGATACAGAATGCTATTTTAAATAAAGAAATATTGGTAGGTAAGGTAGTCACAGAGACCTAAAAAATGTCCTTCTGAATGCATTTGTTTAATATCATGCAGACAATTCACATCTTGTCTTGCAGACCATAACACTATGATGAGAACTGGATTCTCTCCCTGACGTTACACAAAATACCTCCTTACTCTGCAATATGAATGACTTACAGACTTACTTATTTAAGACATTTATAGACATCTTAATTATTCACATCTCTAAGCAGTGTACATAAAAACAAGCCACAGCAAATGAACAATAAAACAAACAAAAAAGATTGTAAAAATGGAATTCAACCTTACAATGCCTGCTGGAAATAAGTCATATGAAATATAGCTTGCAACTTTACTTACTTCTTGGCTGGGAAGCAACAAATGGTTTGGTCATTTACCAGCGGAGCACTGTAGGCAACATTATCATGTATCACCTCTCTGTAGTAGAGAGTCAGAGGTGTCCTGAGGCTTCAAGTAAGAACTGGCATTGCTACTTACTAATTGAACTTATCTGATTCTTTTAACACAAAACACAATGGAGGCCTAGAGCACGGTCTAACTACAGTTAGCCATATCATCAATAACATAAGCAACAAGGAATTCTTCTTCCTAGGCTGCTTCTGAAAGGCAGATTACCCCTCCTTTCAGTTATAAACTCTTCATTCTCCAATACTGCAATACTTTTGAATACATTTCAGTTGGTAAGAGTATGAGACTCAAAGTTGTGGGTTCGAGCCCACTGTAGGGCTAATTCCCAAGTATTTGAGCCTCCATTCTGCAGAACCGCAAATGACAACAATATTAAAGCCATGCAGCATAGCATGTGTGCTGAAATCATAGAACCATAAAGTTGGGTGGGACTCTGAAGGTCATCTGCATTTATTTCTGAGCTACACTGATATAAAGCAATATGAAGGTTTTGTCTTTGGTGCTACATCAGCTGTTGGTGCTACATCACAGACAGGGCCAGATTTAGGTTTGATGAGGCCCTAAGCTACTGAAGGTAATGGGGCCCTTTATATGTCCACCTGTCCTTTGCCAACAACAAATTGTTACTGTTTTTTGTGTTGAATATATACTATATGGTAATATATGGCGAGCAGGCTAGCAGGCGGGGCCCATTACTTACATCATAGGAGCCTACACAACACAAAACACTGTTGCTGTATGTAGGTTTTAATTTATTTGTTTTTTATCTTATATTTTGGAAATGTACATCCACTCTTTTTTCTTTAATTTTTTGTTGGGCCCAAAGCTATAGCTTGTTTAGCTTATAGGTAAATCTGGCACTGATCACAAATAACCATCCCTTGATAATGCAATAAAGTAAAGGTAAAGGTACCCCTGCCCGTACGGGCCAGTCGTGTCCGACTCTAGGGTTGTGCGCCCATCTCACTTAAGAGGCCGGGGGCCAGCACTGTCCGGAGACACTTCCAGGTCACGTGGCCAGCGTGACGAAGCTGCTCTGGCGAGCCGGCACTAGCGCAGCACACAGAAACGCCGTTTACCTTCCCGCTATAAAGCGGTACCTATTTATCTACTTGCACTTACGAGTGCTTTCGAACTGCTAGGTGGGCAGGAGCTGGGACTGAAAGACGGGAGCTCACCCCGCCACGGGGATTCGAACCGCCGACCATGCGATCGGCAAGCCCTAGGCACTGAGGTTTTACCCACAGCGCCACCCGCGTGACAAATATGCAAATGGGAAGCAGACCAGAGAGACCAGCTCAATGCACTATATGAGTTGTGCTTCCTGGATTTTGCAGATCGGTGAACTCATCTTCCTTAGATATGTCTCTCTCTGAATAGTTTACCAGTTTATCTAGTCAAAATGCACAGCTCACTCCCTCTGGGTTGTATACACCCACTGTGGGTGGCTGGCTGGCTCCTAGCCACTCCAAGCCAGAGTGGAGAGGCATGGTTTTTGTGTATCCCTGGACCAGCATGCTTGGCAGCAGCCAACCTGGTAAATTCCTAGGTATGCCCCTGCAGTCACTCCCATCCATTGATGCTCCTCACCAAATCTCTTTACCCCAGCATTGGCATTGTAAGGGAAACATGTTCACTCATAACGTGGAATCTGCCTTGGTGCTGTATATGATTTATAAATAACCTTTAGTATTATTTTATTTAAGAACCCAGAATGTAAACCATTGCCATGCTTCAAAGAGCACTTGTCATGCAGCTAAGAACGGACTGCCTCTGCATTATGATAATAGCGAACAGCTTTATAATTTGTGTGGAAGAGAAATTGACATGGGAAGAAAGGGTAGCTATACGATTAGAATAAGCAAAGATTTCACACCAGTAGCCATTGCAAATCCTGTCAGTTTGCAGAACTACTTACAGTAAAATAATCCCACAGAAATCATAGTCAGATTTAAAACACACACACACACAATGATTTTAATTAGAAAATTGCAGATATCAGCATGTGCTTAATTAGAACAATCTTCACCTTAGCCCAAAGCTGTCATGTCTAAAAAGTGATATTGAATAACTGCCTTGATTGGCAGACTTAACTAGATATTAGCAGTGTAAAAAAATGAAGCTGCTCCTTTTTCTCCATTTGTATTAGCGGGAAGCCATCATTTAAGTGCTAAAGATGTTTTCTGTAAAATGCATTTGTAATTTAATCTTTACACTGCATCTTTTGATGGAGAATAGGTACCTCGAACTTCAGCATGAGAATTTGTGGCTTAAATCTTTTCTGTATCTGTCGTTTTGAGCTGAAGACTGTCATTGAATTTCAAGCAAACCTCATCTGCTGGGAAGTAAGCCTCACTGAGTTCAATGGGATGTTGGATTTGGTGAGGCAACTTATGAAGGACTTGCATTTCCATGAATTGTTGGAAGAGCTTGGTGTACAAAGAACACCTGCTTGGATGTTAAGGAGCTCCCTCTCACCATATATAACAAAAAGTGTTATATATAGAACAAATAGCTTTTCTTCTACACTTAGGGTAGGATGGTTCAGAGAGATACTCTTGGAGGAGCACTGGTGTCTGCATTGACAGTCAGGTGGAGGAATACTGCTGCAGTGTAGCCTGTGCAGTTGCACAAGACAGAAATTCTTAGCAACGTGGTTGCTGGGCAAAGGGGCTTGGGGCAGAGAAAACATACTGGTCTTTCTGTTGACAAACCAGATCCTTAGCTTCATTCCTAGCTGCAGTTCTGTCTAATAAAAAGGAGTGGGCTGAATACAATACAGTTGACTGCCAGCACTCTTCAGATGAAAGTCAGGGGAAGGGGAGTCAGAGAACAGAGGCTCACTAACCTTCGTTTACAGTATCGAGTAAAATAATAAATTGTAGCATTTCACTTCTTTGGCATTGTGTTACTTGTTATTAGTACTGCAGCAATATGGGAGGTGAGATGTTCTGTTTTGTTTTGATCATGTTCTCTGTGTTTTGTGTTTTTGTACAAATGAAGGCCTTTTGCTAAATAAAGATTTGGTGCTATGAAGTTCAATGGGGCTTATTCCAAAGTAAATGTATATAGGATTGTAGCCTAATGATCTTTCTGGACATTTTTCAATTAAGTATTTGTTTTCTTGGCCTTATGCATTTAATAATTGAATAGTGGAAAATGCTGTACAATTTTTATTTTATTCAAGAGTCTCTGTGCAGTATCATTACAACAGGAACATGAATAAACAATATTTAGTGATTAGGATGAGAGGTCATGTTCAAATGCATTACCGTTTTACTCTTCCACCATCACTTTCTGCCTCTGACATAGGTTTAGATGATTCCCCATGTTCCATTCCCCTTAAAATAATATGTTTTCTCGTCTGCTTCTTGGAACTAATAAATTGACCACCAAGAGGTGCTGTTTCCACAACTAAAAGGCAGGATGGTAGATGCTTATGAGCCTTAACCTTGTTCTGGGTGTAGCTTCTCTTTAAAGGCAAAAGTTAGTCCTTCATAAATCAGAACCACCCACATATGTCAGGTTTCACAGCTGAATGAACAGAATTTAATGGCAACTGTTCCAGGCTACTGATGAAACAATACAATCACAATATTGGGACGTTGCTCTTTATTCATTTTAAGTAAGGTGACATCTACCACTTTGCAGCATCTCTGCTTTCTGCAGAACTGAAGCTAGACTGGTGGAAAAGAAAATGGATGAAATGAGGAATTTCTAAGCACCTAAGCTTAAAAAAATAAAAATAAAATGCTATCCAAATTAATGTGACTCACGGGTAATTTAGGAACAGTGAAAATTTACTTCAGAGATGTGTAATAAGATTTTTCCACTTGGTATCCATAGACAACAGTGACTCCTTTGCTCCATATGTTCTTCATGATCCTTGTCTATAGCATTTGCATAACAATATTTTGGATATGTTTTTATATGCTATGTAAAGTGTGTCCTGATATGCTGTGCATTTTCATTATGGGCAATGTGACTGCCAATTTGGATCAAGCATTAGACAACCCCAAGTTTCAATTAGGCTGAAATTCAGCTTTATAACAATAGAAAGGCCTTAACAGTTTGGGGCCAAGATGCCTGAAGGTACAGCTTTCCCCCTACCAATCTGCCCATGAGTAAGATCAGTGGGGGAGGCCCCTTCTTGTGACTGCATTGCCAAAAGTGCATATTGTAGCACCTTGTCTCTTCAATGTCCCACACTCAGAGATATGTGTAGCCCTGAACTTACTCAAATGCTGGCACCAATTAAAAGCACATAATTTTATCCAGACATTTGTAGGAGGTTAAGCTGCTGTTGTGTGTCTGTGTTATTATTCTTGCATATGGTTTATTCATTTATTTATTTGACTTAGGCACTCACTGTAAGAGTTTCTAAGCAGCAGCACTATGAATTGTTTTAAATGCCTATTGTAGGTGGTGTTAAAATGTATATGTATTAGTTGTAGCTTTCCCTGTGATCTGCATTATGAAAAGTGGATTTATAAATAACACTAAATGATTTAGATGTCCCTTTTATGAAGAGGCACATAGTGAGACCATTTATCCCTTGCTGGTGAGGCTCGCTGACCTCCTGGAAAAGCAAAAATTTGACCTTTTCCTGTTAGGCAAAGATCATAAGATGACCTGGATGGTCACCAGATTCTGTATACAGATCTGTAGGCGCAGACCATCCCCTGATCCAAAGTAGTTCGTTAAGAAAATCCCCAAACTCGGTTCCATGGTTGACTCTGGGTCATCTCTCTGCGGCAGCTTATCTTAAAGTTTTACGTCTCTATACGCTTATCACATTTATAAATTTTAAATTTATTGTTGAACATTGTTTTACATGTTTGTTTTCCTTCTGGGATTGTACCCCCAAGTGTGTTTTATAAGCTGGTCTCCGACTGTAATAAATTATCTGTTTATCTATCTAACACTAAATGAATGCAGTTAACAAATATGCATGTTTTAAATGTTCACAAGTAGGGAGTAGAAAACCTTTAGAAAGGTGTGATGGTCTTGGTAAATGACTGAGGTTTCTGACCCATCAAATGTTTTTGTCTTATTTTTATTTTCTCTCTCAGGTTATCTGGAATGAATATACCACCCCCAATTATCAGCAACAAAAACTGGCTAAGACTCCATTTTGTAACAGACAGCAACCACCGATATCGTGGATTTAGTGCTCCCTATCAAGGTATATTTAATGGAAATCATGTTTTTTTTCTTTTCAGATTAAGAAAGCGGTTTTACAGGTATAACTGTACTTTTCACTAAAAAGAAATAAAAAGAGAGCATTCTTATCCACTACAGTTGGACAGTTCAAGCATGAATAAACATCCATTCTCCTGCTACAAAAGCCAGAAAATAGTTGTCAAATTACAGTGTAGATTAAAACATATTCTTGTTACACAGATTTCGAACATTTATGAAGAATTTGGATTTTAAAAAGAGTAACTTGCTGAAGTGCTTCTGAATATTGCTGAAGTGCCTCACTGATTATCAGAAACTTTAGAGCAAGTGTATGTTTGCAAAAACAGCACATGATGGTGGCATTACTAAAGAGAATCTTTGTCAAGTAGGGTTCATTTCATTGCATGCAGTAATTTCTTCTTATGTTACTAGTTAGGCTTCTTATCTACTTTTGTAAATGAATAGACAGCTGTTGAGAGAGAAATAAAATAAAACCTGAGAATCTGAGGCATATTAATTTGAGGCTGCATTGCTAGAATAGGTTTGCTTAATAAATAAATAAAAAGCCAGGGAAAGTATTAATATATACTCTAGCAATATGATGCTTTTTTCATAACCCCTCATTTTTGTAAATACATTTTTTGTCTTTAATGGGTAATATCCAGGGAACTGTTAGCGCTTCCAGACACAAAAGGAATTTTGTTTATCTTTGCACACCATGTTCCCATAATATCTAGTTGAAGGGCTTTTTTTTTTTTTTTTGAGACATGTTTTCATATCAGTAGGACTTGATGATAGAAACAGCACCTGCTCTTCATGGATATCACACATGTGAACAACTGTGTTGCAGAATAATCATTAGCATGTTGCATACTAGACTGTCTATGGATATTAACTCTACTCCCGCCCATTCTTCAAAAGCAATTTAAAAAGGGATCTATTCTGTTTGTATAAAATACAGTAAAGACAGTAATTTCAGAATGATACAAATCCAGTGAAGTAATTATAAGCCTTTTTAGGCAAGCAAGTATGTCCCTTGATAGTATTTTCAAGTTGCAATGAAGACATGAATGAGTTTGTTTTTTAGTTTGCTATATTTATATAGTTGTGCACATTGATTTCCTCTTAGCTGTGGAATGAACTTGGGAATCAAGCCCACTGTAAATCATAGCACTTGACTGACTAGAAAGGGTCTCATATTCATTAGTGATGAATAAAGCTAAAATAGAGTGGAAAACATGTATCAATCAAAATATGTATAAGCTTCAGATTTTTACTGGGAGAACAAAGGAAGAGTCTTGTCACACTTGAAAGTTGAATAAATTTATTATAGCATAAACTTTCATGCCATGATAATCATATGTTTGAAGTGTTATGCAGGGATGTATTCCATCTTTCAATTTTCTGTTTTCTGAACCCCTGATATGGTGTATGATGCTAGTATATCCTGTAGTGGTGTACTGGTTAAGAGCGGTAGTCTCGTAATCTGGGAAACCAGGTTCGAGTCTCCACTCCTCCACATGCAGCTGCTGGGTGACCTTGGGCCAGTCACACTTCTTTGAAGTCTCTCAGCCCCACTCACCTCACAGAGTGTTTGTTGTGGGGGAGGAAGGGAAAGGAGAATGTTAGCCGCTTTGAGACTCCTTAAAGGGAGTGAAAGGCGGGATATCAAATCCAAACTCTTCTTCTTCTTCTTCTGTAATAGTGCTGTCACCAGGTTGGCATTTGGGTCTTCCACAGGGTTCTTTGCCTTTGTCCATATTTCTTGCCTTTTGTTCATTTACCTGCTTATGCCATCATCCACCTACAGTGCCCTTTTGTATTCTTCACAGTACAAACAGGCTAATTTCTATGCAAAAAAAATAAACAGATATTTGACATCAGAAATGGCAGCACTTAAAAATTAGTGGAAGAATGCTGCAAATTCCCAGGACATTCTGTATCTGACTAAGATGGTCATACTGGAACAGAGAAACTTCAAAGGGAGAATGTAGTTTGAAACTACTGAATTCATTAAATGGTTCAATGCTATTACATATGTGTTGAATCAACAAGGTGGATTTTTATCCATTACATTAAATTGCATTAAATGCATTAATTCATTTACCAATGCCAGGTTTTCTGTGTTACATACATAAACATTTTTTGTGAATGGCCACTATTTATTAATTTATAAGAATATTTATATCCTAGTATTCATAAAAAATATCATTAATAATGTTTGAAGTGTAATTATCACCACCTGTATTTTTCTGCATTTCCTTTCCCTTTGACCTCACTATTTAGCATTCCCCAATATGTAGATTAATATCCTCTTTATCTATGTCTGCAATTCAGGATAACAGTTCATTTATTAGATGAAGTGGATTGCATTCCACAAAAGCTATGCTATAATAAATTTGTTAGTCACAAGACTAAATCTGAAAGGTGCCACAAGACTCTCTGTATTTGTTGGAAGAGAGTAGCATGGCTACTGCTTTAGAAAATGTTACCTGTGCAAACTCTATGCTTCTTTTGAATGTTTTCCTTAATTTGTCTACCCACATGTAGCAAATTTCACAAAATATTTAGAAATTCAAGTTTATTTAAGAGCATATATTAGACTGCTTCAGATGAGTTCACGTATTATGGTGGAAAAAAGTTACTTGATGCGTTTTCTGAAACCTGTTAGGTGATAAGAGTTTAGGGGGAGGAATGAGTGCTGTAGATGTTCTCTTTCCTTTTTCTTGAGCAGAGCTGTTCTTATGAAAGTATTTCATCTGTACGAAATGTGGCTTCCATGATAGGCCTAATAAGAAGTGAGTGGACTACAGAATCAGGCCAATAGCCCATCACATTATTTTATATGAACACTATGGACAGTGTGAGCAATGGTGCCCATAAGGCTCATAATATATCAAACTACAATTGAGGGATTCTTTCAATGATGAGTCTCTTGAGAAATTCAATTCCTCAACATCAAAGGAAATACAATACATTATGGACATAATCGGCTGCAGACTTATTTGAGTTTATGCCCACTGATTTCAATGAGCTTAAATACTTTCAACTCTCAATGGTCTGTAGCCTACAAACAAAGCTACAAGAAATAATTTCAATTTGTTAGATTAATTGGTAGATTAACTTTACTTAATTGATTAGTAGGCTAATTTTTATCTTTAGGGTTTAAAGGTAAAATGTACTTGTTTATTTGATGTAGGGACTTCTTTAGTTTTATTGTTACAGTGGTACCTCGGGTTACATACGCTTCAGGTTACAGACTCCACTAACCCAGAAACAGTGCTTCAGGTTAAGAACTTTGCTTCTGGTTGAGAACATAAATCGTGCTCTGGCGGTGTGGCGGCAGCGGGAGGCCCCATTAGCTAAAGTGGTGCTTCAGGTTAAGAACAGTTTCAGGTTAAGTACAGACCTCCGGAATGAATTAAGTACTTAACCCGAGGTACCACTGTACACTGAACCAAAAGGGATCTGCCTATTCAATAACAGGAAGTAGTTTTGGTTCATAATAAGCTGAGCTATTTCATAATTCATAGAAGACCGCTAAAATGCATGTATTGGGGTTTTGGTAATATACATATATATTTACAATTAATTGTTTTAAAAGGTAGGCTATTGATAAAATTAATTATTAGCAGCTGATTCACTCTCAGAACATTATATAAATAGGAATGGTAGGGATGTGTCAGTCCAAGCCTTTGACCATGCCTGTCATGACTCATTCTTGTTCCACAAACCTATGACTTCCCCTTTGGATTCCTCTCCAAGTCTAGGAAAGAGCTGGCTGAAGTTCCTCCTGCATTCTAGGGCATACATGCAGATTGCATTCACCTGCCATGCCATATCTTTCCCCCATCTGTGTCCTTGATCCTTTAGCCTCATTCACTTTCTTAAACCATCTCCCCGGGGGACAAGAGTATGCTTCCAGAAAACAGGCATGCCGGCATTTGAAGTGTGTGATTGTCTTTGGCCAGTTTTGCTTGGCAACATTTAGAGCAAATATTTAATTCTGCATAGTATATCCAGGCGCTTGTGAAATGTCACTTCTGTAAGGAAAATAACACCACCTTGCTTGTTGCAACTTTATGGTAAAAGAGGATGCATGCAAACCATAGATTCAAAGCATACACACCCCTCCAAGAAACCTGGAAACTAATTTGTTAAGTGTACTGGGAATTGCAGCTCTTTGAAGGGTAAACAAAAGTCCCCAAGATTATTGGAAGGGGGAAAGTGCCCAGAATGTATGGTGTGTATGCAACCAGAGTATTCTTTTCTAAGCAAAACATTCACACAATGCTGTTAGAAGCTATCAGAGGCAAAAAGTCTTTCTTTAGGAAATGGAAGTGTTGTCCAAATTAGAGCAAAAGGAACACGTACTCTGAAACAGATGCAAGCAGACAACAAAGGTTGATAAAAAGAGCACGTTGCTAAATGCATGGTGACCGATAAATAAATAAAATAATAGCAGGAGACTGGCTAGGGAGGCAGATGAATCTTTGTATGATGACAGATTAACATCTCTTCTGGCAAAACTGGTGGGAAGTGTTGTAAAATATAGAATTGCCAAGCATATGGAAGAACAAGTCTTGCTGAAGCAGAAGCAGTATGACTTCCCTGTCTCACTGACCTGTTAAGAGTTCTTTGAGAGTGTCACCAAGCACATAGATAAAGGTGATCCAGCTGACATTGTGTACTTGGCTTTGAAAAAAACTTTTGACAAAGTACCTCACCAAAGACTCCTAAGTAAACAAAGCAGTCTCATGGAAAAAGAGGAGCAGCACCCTTGTGCATCAGTAATTGTTCCTCACAATGGAGGGATGTAGACAGTGGAGCCCCCAAGAATTAGCATTGGGACCTGTACTTTTTCACTTGTACATAAATTAACAAGGGGCAATGGGTGAGCAGTGTGGTAGCCAAGTTTGCTGATGATACCAAATTGTTTAGCGTGGTTTAAAAAAGGGACTGTGAAGAGCTCCAAAAGCATCTCTCCGAACTGAGTGAATGGGCAGTAAAATGGGAAATACAATTTGATGTAAACAAGTGTAAAGTAATGCACTGACCAGAAACGTAAGCCTAGTGTGTGACAGCTGTAATTCTGTGCTATGGATCACTTCACTAAGAAAAGAATTTTCTTAGTGCCAATATAGTAATGCCATTATAGAAATCTATGGTTGCAACCACCCTTGGAATGCTTTGTACAATTATTGCTGCCTCACCTCAAAAAGGAAACTGTAGATCTGGAAGAAGTTAAGAAAAAGGCAACCCAAATGATTTGGGATGAAGGAACGCCCCTATGAGGAAAGGGTACAATATCTGGGGCTTCTTAGTTTAGAGGAAAGGTAAATGAGAGTAGACATGAAAGAGGAGCATACAATTATGCATTGTTGTGGAGAAAGACGAAGAGGAGGGGGAGTTTGGATTTGATATCCCACTTTAACACAACCCTAAGGAGTCTTAAAGCGGCCTTCCTCCCCCACAACAAACACTCTGTGAGGTGAGTGAGTCTGAGAGACTAGCCCAAGGTCTGACAGAAGTGTGACTAGCCCAAGGTCACCTAGCAGCTGCATGTGGAGGAGCAGGGAAGCAAACCCGGTTCACCAGATTACGAGTCCACCGCTTTTAACCACTACACCACACTAGTTCTCAGAAGGTGGATAGAGAAGTTTTTTTCTCCCATAACACTAGAACTCAGGAACTTCCAGTGAAGCTGGATCTCAAAAGATTCAGCACAGGTCAAACAATGGCCTAATGGCTTAGTTAAGCTATGGAATTCTGTCCCACAAGATGTAGTGGTGGCCACCAATTTGGACAGTTTTAAAGGGGAATTAGACAAATTCTTCTGGCAAGACTGGCCCGAACGGGCAGGGGTACCTTTACCTTTACCTTTTAGACAAATTCTTGGAGGAGAAAGCGAGCAGAAGCTACTGGCCACAACACCTATGTTCTGCCTCTACTGTCAGAGGCACTAAACCCCTCTGAATACTAGTTGCTGGGAATAAAAAAATGGGGAGAGTGTCATGGTGCTTAGGTCCTTGTTGGCTTCCCATAGACACCTGATTGCCCATTGCAAGTACAGAATGCTGGACTAGGTGGGCCATTGGCTTAATCCAGCAGGCTTTTCTTATGTTCTTAAACTTTAGAATCTGAATACTTTGAAAAGAGAAATCATTCAAAGGGGTGGAATGCTTACATCATAGGATTTAAAAAAAATAATAATAGTTGAAATGTAATATCAGCAACATATAAACTTAATATCAACAGTACTAAATGCATAGTGAAAGATTTTCTGAGAAGATGTATATATGACATCAAAAGCGTAACCCGGTTTGATAATGGGTTACTTCACTTTGTAAACCCTACAGGGAGGCATTATAAGATTGTAGTGCTTGTTCAGAAACTTCCATGAAACAGAGTAGAATGGCTATTTGTCAAGTTGAAACTGGTAAATTAAGTGGGTTAATACAAAGAGATTAAAAGTGAAAATAAAATATTTTGAGCTAACTGTGGAAAAGTTTGAATGGACAATCAAATTAATGACAAAACTACCAGGTGATGATGACTGAAAGTTAAGTTATTTTGAATAATATTGGCTCAGTAATGTAATTTAGCTTTTCAATGGGACATATTTGGCTACAGAAAACCCTTGTCTGTATAAATGACAGCTTTCTATTTTCTGGAAGAAATCAGTACAAGATTGGAACACGCTCAACCCTACCAAACTGAAAATCTGCAGACTAGCTAATGTTAGTGTAATTAAGGTACAGCATTTGAAAGGGCATGACATTTCAAACAATTTTTGTTGTATGTAAACACATGCATCTCAAAACACACTCAAATAATACTTATGCATGATTAAGAACATCAGAACAGAGCTGCTGGATCAGACTGAAGGCCTATCTGGCCTAGCTTCTGGATCGCAGTGGTTAACCAAATGTCTATGGAAAGTTCATAAGCAGAACAGGAGGACAATAGCTCTCTGCTGCTCATGATCTCCAGCAACTCATTATTATAAAAAGATGTGGGTGGCGCTATGGGTTAAACCACAGAGCCTAGGACTTGCCGATTAGAAGGTCGGCGGTTCGAATCCCCGCGATGGGGTGAGCTCCCGTTCCTCAGTCCCTGCTCCTGCCAACCTAGCAGTTCGAAAGCACGTCAAAAGTGCAAGTAGATGAATAGGTACCGCTCCGTCGGAAAGGTATACGGTGTTTCCGTGCGCTGCTCTGGTTCGCCAGAAGTGGCTTAGTCATGCTGGCCACATGACCCGGAAGCTGTATGCCGGCTCCCTCGGCCTATAGAGTGAGATGAGCGCACAACCCCAGAGTCGGTCACGACTGGACCTAATGGTCAGGGGTACCTTTACCTTTACCTTTTATGGAAAATAAAATGCATCAGTAGAAATGTTTGCCAACCGCTACTTATTTGCAGCTTGATTAGTCAGGCTTGGGTGGGGACAGGTGAGGGGCAGGTGCAAAGACTTGGCAGTCTGAATGGGCTAGGTGGGAAAACAAACACTCAATTTGGCACTAACACAATAGGGTCCCCCCCCCCCAATATAATGTTGTTGTAAAGTCTGAACTCACCTGTTTCACTTCACCTTTGTGGTTTTCTTCATGCCCCCTTCCTCTTTTTTAAATTGCACATTTACGACAGTGGTACCTCGGGTTACAAACACTTCGGGTTACAGATTCTGCTAACCCAGAAGTAGTACCTCGGGTTAAGAACTTTACCTCAGGATGAGAACAGAAATCGTGCAGCAGCGGCAGCGGGAGGCCCCATTAGCTAAAGTGGTACCTCAGGTTAAGAACGGTTCCAGGTTAAGAACGGACCTCCAGAATGAATTAAGTTTGTAACCAGAGGTACCACTGTAAATATATATACAGTGGTACCTCAGATTAAGAACTTAATTCATTCTGGGGTCCATTCTTAACCTGCGTATCGCTTGGGAGAAGCCCCTCCCAAGGCATTCCTCTTCTGGACACCCAGGAGACGCACACATGGTCAGGAAGTCCGAGCCTGCGTCCAAATCCAGATTCCGCTGCCCTCCTGCTGGCCCAGTGGACAATGCTGTGCCTGACTATCCAGACATGCAGGGCAGGCAGACCTAGGAATGAGCAAAACACATTAATAACTGCACCTCAGCACCATATCTGAACATAACCCCTGTATGCATCAGATTTCAAGCGGCCCAGAGCCTTAATCCTGTCGGCAGACAGGCCCTAGTGCACAGTGGTAGTAGCTGCCCAATGCAGAAAGAATGAGGTGCAAATTCACTGGCCAGCAGGAGGGCATTACTGCAGCAAATGATGCCTCTTTAACAGGACCCATCTTCGTGAACCAGGAAGGGACCATCTCCAGGCGAGTGAAGTGACAAATATCTCTTGGCATCTTTCTCTGGACAAGGACCGGGCTTACCAGTGGCAGGCAGCCACATCAAGGCACCTCTGCCCAACTGGTCCATTTTGGAATTTCAAATAGTGAGCAGCAGCTCAGCATCAGAAAGCTGAACATCCTGCAAAAGCAAGCCCCTGGGAGCCCTTCCCTGTGCTGACTCCAGCACTATTTCACCCACACACAGTGCACCAAAAAATGCTATTGAAAAAGCTGCTGCAAAGAGTCTCACCTCATAAGTAGACCAGCAGACAAGTCTTGCTGCGCACCGAGAGTAAAAATGTCAAATGTGACCGGCCTCCTACCTGGCGACTTTGGTGGCTGCAACCTGGCCCAACCCACAAGAGCCTTGTGCACTACAAACTTTGCACAAGGAACTCTAGAATAAAGGGATTTACAGAAAAATGAAATGGTAGAAGACTGAATTCTGATGGACTTCACAGCACGACCCATATACCGCAAGTGAGCCAAATATTGCAACACCTGATTTGTGGATGGCGACACTGTACTGTCGATGAAGAAGAAGAAGAGGAGTTTGGATTTGATATCCCACCTTTCACTCCCTTTAAGGAGTCTCAAAGCGGCTAACATTCTCCTTTCCCTTCCTCCCCCACAACAAACACTCTGTGAGGTGAGTGGGGCTGAGAGACTTCAAAGAAGTGTGACTGGCCCAAGGTCACCCAGCAGCTGCATGTGGAGGAGCGGAGACGCGAACCCGGTTCCCCAGATTACGAGACTACCGCTCTTAACCACTACACCACACTGGCTCTCGATTGTCCAATGCTGTGCTTTGAAAGCTAAAGAGTCCATCCAGGCCTTCTGATAAGACCTCAATGTGGAAGGAGAAACAGAAGCTACTACTTGCTGAAGGACTAGCTGCTGCCAAGGTTCCAAAGCTGAACTGGGGAATATTCCGAAAGCTTCTGGGCATCCAGAGCCAGGGATCTGAAGCGCTCCATCTGAAAATGGGATGGGGCGTCAGCAATATCATTCTTAGCGCCAGCAATAAAACGGGCAGAAAACACAATATTAAACATGAGGCACCACAGCACAAACGTGCACAATAGGGCAGAGACTCTGCTGGAGCGTGACGACTGCCTTGCCAAAACGCTCACCACGGCCTGATTATCGGACCGGAAACAGACCCTCCAGTCCTTGAACTCCATGGTCCAGATGTGCACTGCTACGACAATGGGGGAAAACCTCAAGAAACGTTAAATCACGGGTAATGGCTGTACCCTTCCAGTGCTCAGGCCACCGCTGAGCGCACCAACGGCCACGGAAATAAAGCCCCAAACCCAAGGATCCAGCAGCGTCCAAATGGACCTGGAAATCAAATTGCAGATTCAAAGTATCCTGCCACAAGGATACACCATTGAACTCCCTCAGGAATTCAAGCCGGATCTCGAGGTCTGCTCTGACCTCACTGGGCAATTGCACCTGATGATGGGGTGACCGCAGGCCTGCAGAAAGTCTTGCTAAGCATGCGTAACAAGTGCGACCAGGGGCAACCACCCTGCATGCAAAATTCAAATGGCCCAACAGGGACTGAATCTGCCTCAAGGCAACCTTTTCCCGTGGCAAAAATTCCATAATGATGTCACACAGGGCCACCAATTTTCCTTCAGGCAAAGAGGAAGTTTGTGCTACAGTATCCAACTGGATTCCAAGGTAAGACAACCTCATGCCTGGGCCTTCAGTTTTATCAGCCGCCAAAGGGAACACCCCACTCCCTAGTTAGGTCGTTAAATGCATGCAGTAATAGCAAGCATTCGTCAGAATTGGCTGCAGAACTTCGTAAAAAGTCATTGAGGTAATGGGTCACGCCCCTTAAACCTGTCTTGGTACGCAAGGCCCAGTCCAAAAATGTCCTGAAGGCATCAAAAGCTGCACAAGATATAGAGCAGCCCATCAGCATGGCTTTATCCACATAATAAGCTCCATCCCAACAGGAAGCCAAGCAACTTAAAATCAAGTGGATGAACAGGAAGTAAGCGGAAAGCAGATTCCACAACACACTTTACCAAAAGTGCTACCTTCCCAAAGCTCCTGATCAACTTGACCACTTGGTCAAAGGTGGCGTCCTTGACAGAACACAACCCAGGAGGGATAGCATCATTTACTGATGAACCCTGTGAGTAAGATAAATTGTGAATTAGGCGAAATTCCCCAGGGGCCTTTTTAGGCACCACACCCAAAGAGGAAAGGTGCAAATTTGGGTAAGGAGGGCACTCAAATGGTCCAGCCATCCTTCCCAACGCTAATTCCTTCCTGATCTTTTCTCCAGCTATATCAGGCATCTCTCTCACTGATTTTTTATTTTCAACTTTCGTGGCCTTGGGCGGGAACACCACTGGGATACGAAATCCCTCTGAAAATCCCAGCCACAAATATGAAGCAGCTACCAAATCGGGGTAGATGCGGAGCCACACCCTCAAGGCAGGCAACTTAATGGGAGCGCGAGCTAGGGTCAATAAGCCATCATGTAACATCCCGGGCTGTTGAGGAGAGGCTCCTTTCTGCTCCTGTATAGGCTGATGAACCACAGGGGGTGGCACAGAACGCAATGACTGAGAGGGACCTCTAATGACCCTCTTAGAAGGGAGAGCAGGACTGGGATTCCTTTTAATAGGCATTGCGATCCTTTCTTCTTGCATAGGGGTACTAATTACAATCACACAAAAGGACCCAGGTCTTGAAATGGCGTTCCTGCCTCAACAAGATGACACTCCCGCCAAGGCAAAATGGCACTCCCACCAAAAACTAGTCAGGAACTAACCTGTCCCTGCAACCTAAAATGGCGGTCGGAATGAAACGGGGTTTTCCCCCCGCCCTTAACAAATACCCGACAAAGCTAAAACAAAAGGAGGCACAATCAAGGCAAGGAGAGGGAACTCTCACTGCAATGAAACCAATAAAGGACTTAACAAGCACTAATAGAGCAACAATTGCAATTGCCCAAAGTCGCGTATTAAGCACAAGGCTGCTGCTGCAGCCGGAACACCAGCCGCTGCAATGTGAGGGAGTAATAAACAGGCAGCAGCAAGCTCCACAACGGGAGTGCCCGGGGGCTGGAGCCCCAGACAGGCAAAGCCACACTAGAAGAAAGGGAAAGGGAAGGGAAGGGAAGGAGTAGAGGACAACTCAAAAAGGAACAATAAAAGGCAATAACAAAAAGGGGGAATAAAAAATGGAAAGAAATCACCAAGACTATTCATCGAAGGTAAATCTCTTGACTGCACAAAGTACACGCTGTTAGCTTGTTCTGAATGCATGAGCTGAAAAAGGAAGCGCTGGGTCACATGTATGGGTATAAATAGGCCCCTCGATCCATTTGGACTGCCTCCCATTGGCCAGATTGAACCCAAAAATGAAGGACCTACCAATCGGGTGTTGTGGCTATCCAATCTCACCCACCCACAACACAGGAGGTCAGTCTCCAGGTCTCAGCTCAACACGTGCCCTCTTTTAGGGAGGACACAATTTCTCTAAATACACAACACATATTCAATTAGTAAAGAAGGATTAATGGAAATTTGGAAATTTGCTTTTTTCACTCTTTTTACTGCTTGACTTTTTAAATCAACTATTCATTCACATTAATCTTTTACTCATATCTGTTCTGTTTGATTTTTAATCAAAACAGAAGAAAAGGAAAACCGAACCAAGCTGTATTTCAATTCCAGGAAGTCAACTTGAAATAGTTGTGCAAATTTATCTTGTTGAACATTACTAAGAAATGGGACTTGCACATTAGATGTGGCACGAAATTGCTCTGCAGAATTATACCATAATCTATTTCTTTTACTGTGTTCACAATAACAGCCAGTATCTGAGAAATTGTTATGAAAATCAATCATATCCCCATACTACATTCTAATGTGTATAGCGATGTTCAAAGGGTGTATAGTTAAGTGCCAAACTGAATTTACAGTCAATTTCACTGTTATCCCCAAACATTAAAAGGAAAATGAAATGTAATGGAGGTTGTTAAAAATAATTGCCCTGGAAACTGCAGAGTAAAAACATTATTTGACTTTTTTCATGTTGTCAGATAGGAGTGCTTTGCTGTTATATCTTAATTTGAATATTTCTTAATTTGTTTTGTATTTTTTTATTTCCATCCTGCTTTTCTTCCTAGGAGCTCAAACAACCACAAACACACACAAACACACACAATCTGTGCAATACATTAACTTAAGAGACTGTGATATGTCTAAACACAAGGCTGTTCAGGCATGTGTTTTAATCTGGTTTTTAGTTTATTATTTTAAGATTTAAAAAGTTAACTTTTTTTACTGATAATTATATCCTGTTACTCTTTTTGTAAAGGTTTTATTATAATCAAATGGTATATAAATTTTGTGAAATAAATAAATGCCTATGGTCACCATTGCTTGCCCTTAGTGGTGAGTGAGTCACTTTCCTAGGCTTCAGTTAACCAAAGTGTTTCTAATCTAAAATGTCAGAAAATAGCTCAGTTATTTTAATTTCTAATCCCAATTCTAAGCCCTTTCAAAGCCTGCTGCACTTTTAACAAATTCCAGCTTTCATGAATCCCCGCCTCTAATTTGCTGTGAACCCCCATGTCTCCCCCAAAGTATCCATGAGCCCTCATCCCTTCTCCAGCTCCTCAACTATGCTTGCCTTGCTAAATACCACTGGGATTTACTTTCAGGTATAGTGCCATTGAACAACTATGATGCACTCCTAAATAGACACAGAAATAACTGTATCTTTCCCCTATTGAAAAATTATTACAAACAGCTTGCTCCTAGCTGCTTTAAATTAAGGCCTTTTCCTTTTGCCTACTAACACCCCTTTTGCCCTTCTTCCACATTTTGGGTTTTGTTTGCTGATTAACTTCCAGTCTCATAACGGGTTTTGATGGACTTCAAAGGCTTGATGACTTCTTTGTGAGTTTTAGTTTATCTTCCTTTTTTCTTTTTTGAGTGTGCGTGATTTCTAACAGATCGATGCCTCTTCCGTCCTGAGACTTCTCTCTCAATCTGGATAGTATTCAACAAAACTCCACAAAAGATCTTAAACATGTATTTTATTGAAGTTCACAGGTCACATGGACTCGCATTCCAGTAGGCTGTCCTTTTGGCTCTGAATAAATATGGTTAGGAAGCTCTTTATAATAAAGTTCTCTATGGAGTCTTTGTAAGAACAAGTAAGTTTGCCTCTCTTCCTGAGCTTGCAAACTGAACTAGGTTGCAAAGGAGAGAGGGAGGTTTCCCCCGCACTGGGCAGAGCAAATAGAAACTAAAATATTACTGTGCCTCCATTTCCCAGCCTGTCTTGAGATCTGGAAAGGGAAAAGGCGCTACCTTTTCTTAAAGGGGCAACATTAATATTCCTTCTACCTAATACTAATACACTGATTTTCTATCACTAATTAAATGAACCCTGTGAGGGCAGAACAATGTCTCTTCCTGCAGGTTTTTTGGACTAGGAAATAACATATGTCAGCAATAAGCCACCAGGAGCAGGATATCTTGGCTATCAGCTCTCTGCTTGTTACTTTCTATAAACAATCCAGCTTCCAAAATAAAAATAAGCAAAAATAATTTATATCTGATAGGGAGTTCCAGCTGTTTCCTTATATTTCAACTATGAGCATGTTATTACTTGCTGCTGAACTTTCTGGCAAATGTTGTGTGTTTTAGTTAGCAAATGACTTGAGGTGGAGGGAGAAAGTTAGCTGAGAAGGCATGGGAAGAAACTACAGTAAAAGTTTATAATTTATTCTTTGGAGATGCTGTTTTATGTTCTTGGAAGATTCTGGGTTTTCCACTTCAACTTCTTTGGGATTCTGCAGTGATCCAGTTTACAATGCCAGATTATTTACCATCCTCTTTAGAAACTGCTCAGTTTAGTTAAATCTTCTCATAATTTTACATACCTATGGAGTGCACTAATTTTGCATGCATGCATGTGCACAGCCACACATACACACTCAATCTACCAGTGGCACTCTAGGAATAAACATTCGCCTGTTACCCTTAAAAAGTTATGCATTTATCTTTCCACTTACTACAATACTCTGAAGATAAATGTACACACAGTTGCCCCTGTTAAGAAAGGGATTTCTTGGATACGTTTACAGAAGCAATCTCTATTTTAAAATCAAAACCACTGTATGAACCGCATGCATAAAACTTCAGTGGTTCCCAAGTGCTATCTGTAAATATGGGCACTCCAATATAATGGCAGGGTTGTATGTGCAATACGTGTTTGAATGCACATAATATTTGTTCTGCCCATGCACATTTGTTAAGGATGCAAGTGTGCATGGGCAAGCAGGGGAAGAAGTGCAGATCAGGGGGAAACCATCATTGTTATTTTATTGACAACTTTATTGGTTTTTCACTTATATTTTACAACCATCCTTTTTATACACACCAATATTCACAATAAACAATTTGACACACTGAACACTCCAACGTTTAACATGTATGCATAAACTAAAGAGAAAATAAACTCCACAGGAGAATCTCTGATAAATCAATATATATTATTGAAAACAAGAATAAATAAATAAAAGCAGCCAATAGTGATAGCAGTATTATTTCCCCAATCCATAAAGTCATGTGTCTACTTTTGTGTATCCACAAGGACTTTCAGCATGTGTTTCTCAAACAGTAGTTTTCTATGAATTAAAGATGCATGGGGAAATTTTATCATATTGCACAGGAGATGCTGCTGGTGAAAGGGGGCAGGATGCTATAATTTCACTGGCCATGCCAAGTCCTTGGGCACATCTGGATGTTGGCATCCATCTGTCCTGGGAGACAATGGAAGGGTATGCCTTCAGAGGTTAAGTCAACCCGTTGGAGAGTTACTGTTCCTGCTGTGGCTGTAGAGACCATGGGGGATATGTTTTGTTGCAACTGGGGCAGATTAAGATGTCCGGTTGTGCTGCTGCAAATGCACCATGATGTTTCTTCTCTCTTCACTCTTCCCAGCAGTTGTTCCTCTTCTGGTCCCTGCTCTGGATACATGACCTGGCTGTCTGTCTCCAGGCACTGTGATCATCTGCAGGAATTCACATATGGCTGGGTTAATGTAGCCCAGCCTTCATGTCACGTTTTCAGACATCTTTGTAACACAGATTTAGTCTGCCAACAGGCCTGGCGCCGGAAGCCAGGTCCTTGTAGAGCATGTCCTTAGATCATCATCATCATTTTTAATTTGTATACTGCCTTTCTATCTTACAATACTCAAGGCGGTTTACAAGCTGAAGAAACAAAAAATGTACATCTTTTAACAATCTAATGCAATACAAAAATGTGGTAATAAAACATAACTTTAACCTCCATCAAAAAAGTAACATTCAACAATCATTAGAATAGTATAAAATAATAATATCAACACATAAAAGTTAAACAGAAATCCACTCAACAGTTACAATAATATCTAAACTATAATCAATAAAACAATGGCAAGCCACAGTACATAAAACAATACAATACACATTGAGAAGCAGAGGGTAGAGCAAGGCAGGTGGAAGGAGGCCTTGCCTGATGAAGTCTCTTCCCTCACAGTTCTTCCTCCAGGAACAGCTCCCTGCTAAGGAGCCCCGGGCGAGGGGGTGGGGCAAGGCAGGTGGAAGGAGGCCTTGCCTGATGGAGTCTCTTCCCTCACAGTTCTTCCTCCAGGAACAGCTCCCTTATGAGGACTCCTAGAGCCGGAGGGTAGGGCGAGGCAGGTGGAAGGAGGCCTTGCCTGGTGGAGTCTCTCCCCTCACAGTTCTTCCTCCAGGAACAGCTCCCTGCTAAGGAGCCCCGGGCGAGGGGGTGGGGCGAGGCAGGTGGAAGGAGGCCTTGCCTGATGGAGTCTCTCCCCTCACAGTTCTTCTTCCAGGAACAGCTCCCTTATGAGGACTTCTAGGGCCGGAGGGTGGGGCGAGGCATATCCTGCCATCATCCTTTCTGTGGATATGACCAAGCCTGCATAGATGTCACTGAGACAGGAGTGCGAACACGCTGGGAATGTGAGCTTTGGGGAGTACATATTTGTTTGAGACCCTGTCCTGCTTGTCAGGAGGTCCTACACACGAGTTGGAGTCTGGCAGAGACACATGCCTGACTGGCATGTTCTCTCCCTCCTGCTCGTTCCGGAAATTCAAAATCTTTCTCCAACCCGAACATCACAGCGACTGATACCTTAGAGGCATCAGCACACTGCAGGATGAGCAGAGTATAGGCAGTCAGTGTACAGACTCAGTAGCACAGCATTTGGCTAAACTATGTTTATTTACATAAACACACTCGGAGCTTCATAACTCAGCTCCTTCCTCTTCAGCACCAGAAAGCAAAGAGAAAGGACAGAGGACAAACTTCCTACATCACAGAAACACAGTAATACAAACATCCTGTCTCCGTGACTTCCCACAATGTGGAATGAAAACATACACCGTCATGTGATAAAAACAATCCCATGACTGCAACACAGGAAAAGAATCCTAACAGTGATATGTGAGGCCCAAAATATTCTTGACACAGTGCATATGGAAAGCATTGAGGCGTTGCTCCTAATGGGTATAAGGTGCCCATAACTCACTTCCATAAAACAGCATGCTCAATATACAAGCCTAGTAGACCATATTGGTGCCAGTCATTAGCATCAAATTCTCCCATAACCTTTTGGAGAGGCGAGCCATTGCTGTAGCTGCCTTGCCAATACGCTTGTCCAGCTCAGCATCAATGGAAAGGTTGCAGGATTAAAATATACCTCTTTTAATACAGGGTGATGATAGATAGCAAACACAACAAAAAATATACAATAGGCACTGGATAATTTTTATTGGATCTGAGGATTCCAAATGGTCAACATTTTTCACTGTCAAGTCCCCCTTGTGGTAGGTTAGCCAAGTTAACTGAATCAGAGATGCCTCGGGGTGAGCAGGCAGCATGGCAAGCATTAGTTATTGCTTTCGTAGTAAATGCAGAGCAGGGAGGACATGTTGCACAGGGACCAATGGATCATTGCTACACAGCTCAGCTACACATTGCTACATAGGGATTTAGCTACACAGCTGCAAAAAAAATAAATGTTTTAAATGTATTGCAAAGTGAAATATACAACTGTAACACTGGATGGTGACAGTGGGCTATGCAAAATTCAATGCATTTTTCAAAACGTTTTTTAAAAAAGCATTTTCACATTTTTTTTTAATATGTGTGTTGATTCCACCCGAGAATTCTATTCAAAACAAATTTAAGTTATTTTGCCGTATGTAAGCGTGTTGAATATAATCAAGAATTTACAGGATATAGAAGCAAGAATGCTAAACGTGTGGGAGGACAGGGAGAGAGACATGAGAGATCAGTTGTTGAACAGGTGATAGTGGAAACTACACTCATGAATGAGAGTACAAAAAAAGCAAGGAAAGGGAAATGAAGATAATTCCCCGTCCACCCCCATATAGCAAGAACCAAGAGAAGACTTAATTTTGTTCATGCAGTGAGGAGTCAGGTAGTTCTGAATCAAAATGGAGATTAGGGTAGATTTTTGGGGGGCAGGGGAGGGTTAGGGTTTACTGATAGGCAAATAAACTGGCAGATTGGCAAGTGCAGTAGTCAGAGAGCACTGGCATGGTTGTTTGAGCAATAGGAACACACTTCCCTTTCAAACTTCTTTGAAGAAATAACACCTTAGAGGATCAATCAAGCAGAATGGGGGGGGGAAGGGGGGTTAGAATTGTTCAGTGCATACTGTGGAACAACAGTTTTAGCAAAGGAATACATGAATCTCATGAAAACTTTCAACGCCACTAGAGTGAAGAGGGAAGGAATAATCAGCAGTGACACAAGGAGGAAGAAGATACCTGAAGAAGGAGAACAAACATTTTGACATGCCATTGGAAGTCTCAAAGTTAGTGGGGATGACAATTAACTAAAATATACCAGTTTCTAGGGTAGCAAGAAGGCATTGGATTCCATTTTGACCCATGTTGGTTGCATGCAGTGCTGTTTCCGTTCCATTAAACTTTGGCTTCTGACAACAATTATGTTATTCATCTTGTTGTCTGCCGTGAGGGAATTTTTAATTAATTGTGCTATTAATTGACATCATTATTATGTTATCCCACACCGCTCATGTCAATGTGAAGGCCATTCATTTCAATGCAAATGAAACACAATGAAATGGGGTGAGGAAAACACATCATCAGTTACATATCATGGACTGATTACATATTGTGGACTGATAGCAGCAGTAAATGCCAATCATATTTGCTGGTTTGATTTCCATTCTGGGCATTGGATGCATAAGCAAATGACAATTTCTGCTCCATTTTGCGTCTGAGTTATCTGATATCCCTACTGGTTTCTGCATTTTTCTAAATAACAATAAAAAAATCTTTGTAATTTATGCTTGCTTAACTTCTATGCACAGCTTACATGAAATATATTCCCCATCCAACAAAATATAAATACGAAAGTAACTGGACAGAATTTTACAGAATTGAATGTCCAAACTTCGGTGCATAGTAAGATGCATGTGCAAATGTTGGTAACCCTGCTTCACATGATAAAGCTGATAATCAAAGACACTAGGGGAAAATATGATGTTTCAGGGACTTGACAATCAATAGTTGGTTTTCTATCAATTATTTAGGGAGCCATACTGTCGGTTCAGAGGAAGGGGCAAGGTTTTGAAAATAGGATGGGCTTGGTATCTCAGCAGTCCTATGGAGGCCTATGGTACAAAATGGAGAGTCTGTAATATAGAATACACTTGAAAATGGGAAGAAAACTGCTTTGTACTGTATGCCTTGATTCCTCTCACCTGCCCTAAACCATCAATACTTTTTTGTGTTGGAAGTTAGTTCTCAGTTCTGCGTAACAATATTCGATATGCCACGCTCTGTGTGTTTGAGGATAGGATTTTGGAAAGAAGGGCTTTCCTCCCATGCTATGATAGTATTGATTGTACTTTAGCAATGTAAAAATGAATAGCAGAGTCATTTGCTATTCCAGCAAATGTTCCAGTGTTAGGTCCCCCCCCCCCCCCCGAAATAATTCTTCTGGTCATTTTTGTTTTGTTTTGTTTTTTTGTCTGTTGCCTTTCTGTTGATGGTACAAGAACATTCATTTCATTTCACATTTCATGCAAAATAGATCCTCAGCTGTGCATGTAAATGCACTATCGGCTTAGAATTTCACTTGAAGATTGTGATGTTTCTGAAGAGAAGAAACAGAGGTTTGGCTTCTGTGGAAAAACAACTTTGCTTCCAGGCCTTCCTACTGCAATTTCAGTTTGCTTTACCTGTAAAAAAAAACTGCCAACCCTAGTCAGGAAATTAGGGGTGCGCCATAGCTCCATAAAAAGGTAAAGGGTAAAGGGACCGCTGACCATTAGGTCCAGTCATGACTGACTCTGGAGTTGTGGCGCTCATCTTGCTTTATTCGCCGAGGGAGCCAGCGTACAGCTTCCGGGTCGTGTGGCCAGCATGACTAAGCCACTTCTGGCAAACCAGAGCAGCGCACGGAAAGGCCGTTTACCTTCCCACTGGAGCGGTATCTATTAATCTACTTGCACTTTGGCGTGCTTTTGAGCTGCTAGGTTGGCAGGAGCAGGAACCAAGTAACGGGAGCTCACCCCATCGTGGGGATTCGAACCGCCAACCTTCTGATCAATAAGTCCTAGGCTCTGTGGTTTAACCCACAGCGCCACCCGCGTCCCTCCATAGCTCCATAGCAGAGCACAATTTTTGCATGCAAACCCCAGCATCTCCAGGTCAGGTGTGGAAATAAATATTGGAGAACCACTGCCAGTCAGTTTAGAGAACATTGAGCTAAATCGACTAATTGTCTGGCTCAGAATAGTGTTCATATGTTCACATATAGTCTGTGTTTATATTCAGTATCATGTGGTATCTTGACAATAATTTGCATTTCACTTAGTGAATTTTGGGACAGCACTGTGTTTCCACATTTGCCATTATTTGCCACTGTTTTATAACAATGAAGTTTGATTCAGTAGTGCAACATGACTTTTTCTATAGGGGCTTATTGCTTGAAACCCATTTCATAGAAATAAGCATCCCTTTGGGAAACATGCTGATCATACTATGAAAATACTTATCAAATTATGAAATATATCTACTGCAATTCTTCTAAATCATACACATTCATAATTAATTTGTCCTGCTCTTTGGGTTAAAAGATTAGTAAGTTCTGTGTGCATTCCATGTATTTTTTTGCAAACACTGCCAAATAGAATGGCTTAATTTATAATAAGGGGATTTGCCATGAAGGTGGTGCTGTTCGGCGCTTGTACTGGGTTCTGTTTGACAAGATCAGGGCAAAATGCTGTTGTGAAGTTTAAAAGTGCTGCAATTGGGAGCAGTTGTAAAGCCAAGGTCCCCACAGTTCATTATCAACATTCCAAGTCTATCTATAGTGACCTTAGTCATTATCCATGTTGTGTAATTAATTATACTGCACTTTGACATTGTTCAGAACAAGACAGAAGACTATTCAGGCTTCTGGCCAATTGTCCCTTAGTGAATAAAACAGATGTTAGAGCCTTCTTGAGTTCCTTAACACACAGTGGATGTTCTATTATGGAGGGTTTCAACCCATTTTTGTAACCCAAAATGATCTTCTTTTTCAGTCACCCTGTGTTTCTTTTCTGTCCCACCATTTCAGTCATATACAGTCATTAATTTATGATCAGTTTGTCATTAATTCAATTGTCATTAATTCAATCTAACATGCACCAAACTTCATGATTAGCTCCGACCTACACAAAATAAGATTAACCAAATTGAGTGCAGACCATCAGCTATGAAGGGCACATGATTACCATCCAGAAGGTTCTTGGTCCAATCCTCAGCATCTCCAGTTAAAAGAATCAGACATTGAATAATACAAATACTCTCTCTGTCAAGACTCTGGAAAACTGCAGCTAATACAGAGCTGGGGGGTGGGATGTCTGACCTGGTAGAAAACAGCTTCTGATGTTCCTAATATGGGCTGCAAGGTGCTGGAAAAATCTGCCTGTTTTTGAAGTTCGCAGAAGACAGGATATGAAGGAAGATTATCCAGTCCATCCTTCCTTAACCTGGTACCCTTTAGATGTTTTGGACTACAACTCCATTGGTCTTCCTGTTATCACCTGCCAAGTGCTAGAAAAGCTACCCGTTTTTGCTGTTCCTGGCGAATTATTTGTTTAATGCCCATCATTCACACTAAGGCCTCGGGGTGAGTTGCAGCGTTAAACCACAGTACTAAAAAACAATTTAATACAACTTGCACAAGAAGATAGTACAAGAAGTTTATCTAAGCCAGTCTTCCCCAACCTGGTACCTTTCAATAAGCAATAAGCAATAATAAACATTAATCGCACTTTGGATTAACCTCAGTGGCTACGATACTGCCACCTGTTAGCCTCAGTCCGTATGGTTATGCTGGCTGAGGATTATGAAAATTGTACAGTAGTCCAAAAACCTTGGAGGATGCCAGGTTGTGGAATGCTCATCTAGTTACTGGTATGACACCATTCATGGTTGATGGACTATGTTCAGCTTTGTAGGTTAGAAACTGAAGAGACGTTTGTGCTTTGGCAAACATGTTAATCAAGCATGGTTGCTGCAAAGTTGAGAATTTCAAATGAAAAGTTTTACATACCGCTCACCTGTTTCACCTTTCACCAGCAGGTATTAGACGATTTCTTTGGTGGGACCAAAGCAGATCTTGGGTCCAACATTTGCCTGTAAAGATAACACAACTAAACAACAACAACATAGCAAATTATATAACTTGGAAATAAAATGGACATTTCTGAAGTTCCCAAACAGTGCATTCTGCAGTTTCCCTTCTTTGTTTTCAAGTTTATAGAATATTATTTTAGTTGCACTCTTCGTAAAGCACTTTGTCTTGATTCTATTTTCAGTGTTTTCTTAGACTTTAGGAGAAAGCTACACATTCAGCAGCATATGAGGATAGCAGATTAGGACCAAGCACACCTAGTTAGCTGTGTGTAGGTGTTGACTTGTATTACAAACAAGCCTGTTGCCATTATGAAGAAAAGTTAAATTGTAGTAAATGCCTGAGAATATTTATAGAAAATTATTTCTATGTATCAATATGGATGACCAGATTTTCTGGAGCCAATTAGAAGAAATGCTAGACAACACTAGAAGAAATAACATTCATAAAACAGAAAGAGTCTTAGCATTAAACTCTGAGACTTGCAGTTTGTTTGTTTTACTTATTCAACAGCATATATATATATATATATATATATATTGTTTAATCATCCATAACTTCTGAGTGGTTCACACAAAATATGAAATGTTCCAATAAAAATATTGAGAACATTAAACATTAAAAGCAAGTTCACCTAAAACTGAGTATCAAAATAGAAGTCAATCCAGCAACTGTTAAAATCACACACACACAGAAACAAATTAAATCGCACATAAAAATTGCATGTCTGGGAAGGCTTGCCTATTTTTAAAAAAGTATTTAGAAGCTGCCAAAAACAAAACAGAGAAGGTTCCAGCTTAATATCAATGAGTAGGGAGTTCCAGAGAATCAGTGCTGCCACAAAGAATTGATTCAGTGCGAGTGTGGGGCAAACATTTTGTGGCACGTGTAAAACAGTCAAGTCGGCATATGTGGGTTAAAGTGATTCTTTAAGTAGAGAGAATAGCCCCAAGCTATTAAGGGTTTTATATACCAATAGTAACACTTTAAATTTGACCTGGTACAAATCAGCAGCTAATGTAGATCTCTGAGCAGAGGATTAATATAATCTCCTGCACTAACTGCAGTTCCCTAACCAATAGCATGAGAAGTCCTGCATAGTTGGAGACGCAGAAAGAGATGACACATGACATGCTCACTGAATAAGTCTTAGAGTTACTGCTAGAATTCCCCGCGTAAAGACAAGATAAGTCAACAGCCATCTGATGGCTGCAGGAGGGATAATAATAATAATAATAATAATAATAATAATAATAATAATAATAATATCTTTATTTTCATTACCCTCTCGGGGACAACGAAATTACTTATGGGCAATGAGCACAGTGAAAATGGGATGGTAAAAACTCTGGATGGATGTGAGGCAGTACTTCAGATATGTTTTGGAATATGGGAGTAAATGAGCTGGACCTCTAATCTCCATACTGCATAGGTAGCCAACATGGCAACCCTTCAAATGTTGTTGGACTACAACTCCTATCATCTCTGATCACTGGCCATGCAGGCTGAGGCTAATGGAATTGGGAGTCCCAACAACATTTTGAGGACACCACATGGTCTACCTCTGCTATAGTTCCCGGACATGAAAGAGTGTCCAAAAGACTTGTGCAAAATTGTGTATAAATTATGCAATTTATAAATATATATCAGGTTGCTGGAAGCATAAGAAGCGTAAAACAACAACTTAAATAAGTGGAAGGGAGTTAACCAAGCCTCCAATTTTTCAAAATAGACAAGGCATTTTAGTGGGAGATGGGGAAATATCTGACATTATGAGTTGGCATCAAGTCCACAGAAATTATGCCTTCCTTGGCACAGGATTCACATCTGGATATATAAAAAGTATGGGATATACTCAAATGGGAGAACATAGATGTGGAGAGGACTATATTTCCACATCTCACATTTCTTCCCTATACTCGGCTCACTCAGCAATTTTTGGAACTCCTGTTTGTTGTGACTGGTGATGGCAATACAGCCAACAGAGGCAAAATGTGACAGACTGAAGTCTCTGCGGAACATCTAATTTTGTTTTAAACACATACAGAATATCATGTTCTCCAAAAGATTTCTAGAGCTAATTTTCTAAACATTGTTGAACCAAATGTTGCTTTCCATTCAAGCTTTTCGGTTATTTTTTATTTTTTTTACAAATGCATACAATGAATGACTCTTAAGAATCCAATTCAGCAAAATCAACACCTTGAACTGTGAAACTAGAGTAGAGCACTGATGTGACAGATTCCTCCAAACTGACCCCAGTAAGGAGGAAAAACTCCAGCATGCTACACTAGCTCAATGCCTCCTCAAAAGTTGCCCCCCCCCCAAGAAAAAAAGTTATTATATGCTCTGAAAAATAATTTGAGGGTGAGGTGAAGATTATGTATCACATGCAGGCTATACACTTTGTGTACCAGATCTACTCACATAAGAGGACTCTTTTGTATTTAGACTACAGCCCAGTCCTCATTTCTATTTTCTGCTGACCAGCTTAAAAGAGTTTTGTCAGAAGATGGGGATGCATGGTACATAATCCTCATGAAGACTCCTCTAGCATTTCCAGAGCTGTTTACCCCTCGGTCATAGCATGGCTGCAGGCTCTTGACATCGCCTGCTTGCTTTAGTCCAGCCCTCTCCCTTAGGCACTCCCTTAGGCACTCCCCAGCCCCACTGCCCTTAGGCACTCCCTAGGCAAGCACCCTTTGTAAATATGCTGAGAAGAGTGGAAGGAATTGAGTTGGTTGAGCCTTGGGTGGATCCTTATCCTTTCATGCCTCGGCTCACAGTGAAGGATTATACCCATAGTTTTATATACATCGTTTTAAGTACAAAAAAAGCTTCAGGTATGCAATTCTAAAAGGGGGACAGATAAGTTTTCATTCAATTAATTATTTTTAAAGTAGCAAATACCAGTTCAGTTAAAATATGAGTACTAGTGTTCATTATTTTTTAGACCTCGCTGACTTATGTGTTATGTTGGTTTATCCACATGTACTTAAATATATATATATATAATACTGTTTTCAGATGAATTTGACAGTGAGTGATAAAAGGCCAACCTGTTGCCGACCTACTGGTACCACTAATAAATGCTGCATTGTGTTCTTTTCTGGTCACCTTTTCCATTAAACTGTGCTTTGTGAGTGCTATGGTTTGTAAGTACATTCTGCTTACCGATGTGCAAATATGTTCTCTTGAGTACAGCAGATTTTATTTTAAATAAAGAGCAATTGAGTTGCCTCTTGCCAGTGTCTTTAATGTGGCAAACAGAGGGACATTTTATCTGATTAAACTGAGCAAAAAAAAGAAAGAAAAGAAAAGAATACACAATTCCAAAGAAAAAAGTTAGCATCCAGTGCTACTGTGTGTCCCACAGGTTCTTCTTCTTCCACTTTGACCCAAACTGCCTGCACTGGTGAGTTAGAGGAGGATATTGCGGCAACTGCTGGTGATATTACGGTTGCTAGCACATCTGATGATGTTACTGTATCCAGTGTTACTACTGTCACCAGCCCTAGAGTTTCCGAAGAGCAGCGAGTCCAAGCTGTGAATCTCAGAAAATCAGATCTGGAACTCACCACTTCCAAGGAGTCGCTCTCCCTTCAACCAGCAATTACCCAAAGTACAAGAAGACGACCAAGAAATGCTGAGCAGATAGAAAGACCTAAAGAGCTTGCAGTTGTTACACATAGAGGTATTGGATGTTATTTTTCTTGTGCCCATTTAGTCTACAGCCATAGATGTGTTGCCTACACTAATTCTCCCCCACTCCTGTCCCCCGATTCCCTAAATGAAAGGGTAGATTATGAAAGAAAAATTGGAAGTGATGAGATCAGCATTCGGGGTCTAGGAAGTGGAGTACTAAATGCGACTGGGACTCTGGATCTGTGTCTAGAAATCCAGGTGTCCCTCTAAAAAGTAGGAGATGTGCTCATATTGGAGGAAGACAGCTTCCACATCAAGGCCACAGAAAATTATCTTATTGTACAGACAAGCCACTGCCATGAAGTGGATGCCATATGACCGCCATATTGGTGGAACTGACTCTGTTCAAGCAAATAGCGTCGATTTCAAATTATATAATACTTTTGTAAATTTGGCAGAGTAAGAGAGATACTGAAATGTACATGGTGATAACATAGTGCTGTTCAGTTTGTCATATAAACTTACGGCAGTTTTAGCTTGCCCCATTATGCTCCTTAATGAAGGAAGCAAAGAACAGACCATTAATTAATACAGCCTCAGAACTGAACAGCTTCAGAAAATGCTTCCTTATTCTTAAGATTATTTCAAGAATCACAATATTAAAAATACTATGGAAGTGCAGTGCCATTTAAGTTAAATATGCATTATTTAAAATGTAAAATAACAAAGGTAAAATGTTTAATTTTTAACTAAAGGAAATGGTACAGCCTGATCTAAAAATAGGTTTTATGGGAACGGTCCCACAATTTGAAATCTTTTGTACGTATTTTTACCTTGTTTTTCAAAATAAATTGTTAGGGAAGCCTATAGAAGAAAGTAAAAATGCAACAACTGAGGAACATTCTAAAAGAACAGTTTACAAGCAGCATGAAGTCATTAGCAGAGATATAAACAGGTCAAATTAAAAGTCCTGAGAAATTGAAAACAAAAAAAAAACAAAAACTATTTGGTAGGCCCTGAAATTGAACCCAAAACGCTTTCCTGGGAAATGCATACCATAGTCATGGCACTACTACTGAGAAGTCCCTTTCCCTAGTAGAATAATCCATATTTGAATGGGTTGGATCCAAAGTTAAATATGGGGATGGGGCTGATGGAAGTTGACTTTGCCACTCTCTTTCCCCAGCAACAGCCCCTCCTAGCCAATCAAAAATGCTCACTGGGTTCAGGAGACCCTGCTAGATGGGGTGGGCTATGGACCAGAGGGCATATAGGGAAAGGGGGTGCCCCCAAATCGTGCAGAGGCACTTTCCACTAGTAGAATTCCAACTTGTAGAAGTTGCCTTTGCCTGATTCTTGGGGGAACTCCATTCTTCCAGTAGCACAAACCACAAATGGTCCCCAGCCCTCTTGAACAGTTTGGAGTCTGGATGTCTGCCATGGGACTTGGTAGTGGGCAAATCAGCTTCCTTCAACCCCATTATTCATGCTTAACTCTGGATCAAACTCTATGAAAGTGGAATGTGTATGTATGCATATATATATATAATAATGCCAAATATGGTAAATGGTGTACTATTCAAGGAGCAGATAGAGAACAGTTCTAGAGGATAGAGTTCTTCAATAGCAAATCATACCAAGGAAAAATGCTTGTGCAATGTGCCTTTTTCTGACCATTAACTACTGCCATTTCTGTGCCTTTAATTTTAAGAAGTTTATGGCTTCCTGTCACCTCTGTCTAGACATTTGGCTTTGGTGATACCATATATTTGCAACTTTTCCTTTATCTTCTGTGGAATCTCTACATTCCTGCTCTCTTTTCTTTTCAAAATTCTTGTTTTAGCTGCTGCATCTTATGTGCTGATTTTACTGATTGAAAGTATTTAGCATTGTGTTGTTTTATAAAAGAAAAGTGTGCAGATTTACAATCTGAAAATGTTAGCATACATGTATTTAGGGCCCTGGCTGCTGGACTTTGAGTGGGAGACATTGATTGTGTCGTGCCCACAACTCTATGTTCATTCTCTTATAGTACAATATGCAGACACATCTTTGCGTCTGGTTTTTTTTTGGCTGCTGAGTTAATAATTCTGTTACACTGGTTCTACTAAATTCCACCTTTAATGTTCTGTTTTTCCTCCTCTCCCTAAACTTCTCTGTTAGCTTAATTCCTTAACAGATTTTTGCCACAGGGGTTTCCATCCCAGTGGATGCATGTCAATGATAGCTGGAACGTTCTCTCTGTGTTAGCATATGGGGGGTCCTGACTGTTGATCCCCGCACAGAGGACTTTCATAGTTGTCTTTCTTGGCAATGTAGGCACTTTCCAAACAATATCAAAGATTTTGTTTCCTTATACCGCATTCAAGTTTAAATGTAGCACACACACACATTTTCCAGTCCAATGTTGGATGCCATTTAAAAAAATAATAATAAATGCAACCAAATGAAAAACAGAACAAAACACTCAATGACAATTTACAAACTTCTGAAGGGCTATTATGTATCATCATTATTATTATTTATTCAATTTATATACTGCCCTTTACAATACTATTTTTCTAGAAAAGGAGGTGTTGGAACTCACCATGAATGCCTCCCTTGTTCTCTTATAATGGGTAATGGTGAAAACAAAAATTCCTTCCAGTAGCACCTTAAAGACCAACTAAGTTAGTTCTTGGTATGAGCTTGCACACGAAAGCTCATACCAAGAACTAACTTAGTTGGTCTTTAAGGTGCTACTGGAAGGAATTTTTTTGTTTTGACTATGGCAGACCAACACGGCTACCTATCTGTAACTGGGTAATGGTGAGTTCTGGATGGGGAAAAAAAGCCCTGGCCCTTTATCAAATTATCCCAGGGCAGTGTACGACGTTAATATAGCTCTGCAGGATTGTATTTTCCCCATTCTTTTCAGTATTGGGAAGGATTATTTTTTTTAAAAAAACAACATATGTATTAAGATTTTCAAAGTATTACAAAATGAAAAAGAAAAAAAGAAAAATACAAAATAAAAATAGTTAAAAACAATTCCATCTTTCCATTACTTATCTTTCATTTGCTTGTTTCCCGGACCTCCTTACACCTCCCATTTTTGTATTCCAATTCAATTTGTTAGTTCAGCAAATCCTTTCCCTCTTTGTTTATCCTAGTCTTTAATCTTAAAATATTGTAACATTAAATTTTTATCTGTTAATAATCCATTTTTTCATATTCCTTATAGCATTATAGCTAAAAACCACTTAGCTTCTTATCCAACATGATTCTAACATTCTTTAATTTTACAGTATTTCTGTAGATAGTCTTTAAATTTCTTCCAATCTTCTTCCACCGACTCTTCTCCCTGGTCTCGGATTCTGCCGGTCATTTCTGCCAGTTCCATATAGTCCACAGTATTGGGAAGTATTTTTGAGGTGCCCTCCAAATGTTGTTGGACTCTGGCTCTCATCAGCCTCAGCCAGCATGTTCAGTGGTCAGGAATGATGGGAGTTATAATCCAATGACATCCGAAGGACACCAAATTGGCTCTCCCTGCTCTAGGCCATAATCTGTGGACTTACAAATGCAGCATAGTTGGACCCTGAAGAAAGTAGGAAAATTTTCTATATGATTATTAAGATGCTACAGATGGGGAGGAGATGAAGAGTGAGTTGTGCTGTGCAAGACGTCCATTCTGCTTACGCATGGACACCCCTGGGTACAACCCAAATTATTTATTTAATGTTTTTATCATATAAAATTATAATGTAGCCTCAGAACACATTTGTGCTCTATGTTGGTTTTGTTGATATAGGCTGTGAGGCAAATTCGTATATAAATACTGTGTGCATTTAGATTAGATTGTTTCATTTGCATCCTTTCCATTCTAAAAGATTGTGTAGATTGAAATTATTCCATTTTTAGCCTCACACCAATCCTGTGAAGCAGGTTAGCTCGAGGGAGAGTGATTGGCGAAACAGGGATTCAAGCTTGAGTTTCCTTGGTCTAAGTCTGTCACTTTATCATATTGGCACCTGGTGCATAAACAATCAGAAACTGGTGACTGTTGGTTAGAACTACGTAGAGCATTGCCACAGCATTTTACACAGGTGTCCTTAAGAAGTAAAGGAATTTCTAGGTATAACATGCATGTGTTAAGCAGTGACGGAGCGTTCCCCACTAGTGTTTGGGCAGGTGGATGCAGTGCACTGCTGGAATGACCCCCAGCCACTGGAGCAAAGCGTGGTCACACTCCACCAACTGGCCAACCGTGCAGTGGGGACTACAGTCAGCTGACTGCTTTGAGGGGCACACTATTGAAGTTTCACAACTATAACCTGTTGCAGGATCTTAGCCAGACCCAGTTGAATATAGCAGAGCATACACAGACTTCCAGAAGCAATCAGTTTCAGGCAGGAAGGATGAAGCAGGAACAAGACGCTGGTTACTTATAGGTGTTTCTTATTTACAGCAGACTCTACAAGTTACTATATACAGGATACAGACACGAATCTTAACTCTCTCACTGAACAAACGCCAAACGACTCTCAGAACTTATACTGACCAACCAATTATCTAGCAAAGAAGGTCATGAGTCATCATGCCTAAGTGAGGACCTCGACCAATAGCAGAGTTGTATCCAAGGCTCCATATCTCTAGGCAGAATAACTCCCTTTGCTCAGTCTTCTTCGCCTTCGGCCAACTTCTTAATTGCTTTGTGGGAATCTGCATCAAATAGCACATAGTCAGAAATCCCAGCACTCACTCACAGCGCCCTGTGAGCCGAGCATCACTTTGTGAGACTTGCAAAAATGGTGCTGGGCTCACAGGGCACCGCGAGTTGTTGCATCCGTTTTACGGTGCCTTCCAGCTGGAGGGTGGTGTGAGAAGGACACAACAGGACAGGGCTCAAAGCAGTGCTGGGCTTGCTGGGTGCTGAGAGCTGGTGTGTCCTCCAGCTACAGAGCACCATGAGAAGGATGCAACAGCTCACAGGGCAGGGTGTTGTGAGGGGTGTGTACCCTCCCCCCCCCAAAAAAAACTGTGCCCAGGGTGACGGCCTCCCTATTCTGGTATGCCCCGCGGAAGACCTTAAGGTCCACAAATGACAACATTTTGGAGGTCCCAGGTCGCAAGGTGGTTGGGTTGGTCTCAACTAGGACCAGGGCCTTTTCAGTACTGGCCCCGACTTGGTGGAATGCTCTGTCACAAGAGACTAGGGCCCTGCAGGACTTGACATCTTTCCGCAGGGCCTGCAAGACAGAGCTGTTCCACCTGGCCTTTGGTTTGGACTCAGTCTGACCCTTCTGTTTCCCTCCCCTTATGGTTTTGATCTATGGGCTACTTTTAAAATGAGGCTGCATTTTAAAATTTAAATTGCATTTTAACCTGTATTTTAATTTTTTTAAAATGTTTTTACTGTAATTTTAATGGTGTTAGCAGCCCTGAGCCTGGCTCTGGCCAGAGAGGGTGGGGTATAAATAAAATTTATTATTATTATTTATTACTATTATTACCCCCCCACCACTATGCCTCTGGTGTTTTGTAAGTCTTAAATATGAAAATGCAGCTGTATTCAACTGTAGTTCTTTTTCTCTCCCTCTAGAAATAGATAAAATTATAGAAACAAACACAGAGAAAACATTCATGCTCTGAGCAAGAAATCAACCACACGCTGATAGGATTAGGAAGAGAATTCTTGTGTGCAGAATTCTTGATAATTACATGTGTATAACCTTGCGCAGAGACAGAATAGGATTAAATGGACTGCTGAACTGGTGCGGCGTGACAAATGTGATGCCCTTCCGTTTCTTAAAGAAAGATGACAAGCAAAGCAAGAGTTCTCTTTCTTCCCTCTTTTTTGGTCTGTTTTATTGCTAGTCATTGATTGGTTTCTTTCTGTACGAAATCAAGAAAGGAATGAGTCCTATTTACTGTACAAGGCAGAGAATGAAATGCTCCTTAAATGCTACATACCCTAGCCAGCAGAGAAAGAAGCATCAGCTATTTTGTTTTTTAAAAGGGTTTGAATCTGTACCAGGATTTATAGGTGGGCATTATAAAGTTTTTCCCAATATATCACTTAAAACAAAAAATGATACGGGAGATCTACTTGCTGAAATATGTAGCTGGTTGTTCATTTTTGGTGCCTTTTATTTCCTTGGCTGCTACTGTTCTTGAACCATTTTCCTTCTACTCAGTCCTAACTTTCCTTAGCCTCATTTGCCCACACAACTATTTTGACATTCAGATTTCTACAAAAGTAATCACGGGGGGGGGGGGGGATCAGCATGTTTTCTCCATCTGTTTACTGGGTTTTTTTTTTTTTGGTTTTTTTTTACTTATAGACTGCCCTTCACCACTTGGTCCTGGTGGAGGGGAGGTTTACAATCCACACACCCCCCCTCAAAAATAGCAATCTTAATCTGAATTTAAAACAAATAACCTGAGTAAAGAGGTGCATTTTTAATAATTAGTTTTTATCGAACATTTTCTGCATAAGATTCAATAAGAATTACACCGATCTAAAAGATAAAAAAGAAAATATAAGGAAAGGGAGGGAATAAAGAAGAAAAGAAAGAGGAAACGTATATTACAAAGTTCTATATCAAATTTAAATATGTTTAATTCATAAGAAGAGCTGAGTATTAGCCAAATCACTATAGGGAGAGAAAAAAATTTGTAGCATGATTCTAGCTGTATTAAACAGATTTGGATTAGTTTTCATCTGAACCATGTTACTGAATATTTTGTGCATTATATTTAGAATGTTTTATTTATGTATTTATTTGCTATTTTTTAAAAAAGTAATGGAAGAGATGTAATTGGATCAATACATGGTCAAGCACTGCAATAGACTGTCCCGTGAAAATAAATTACAGACTGTAACTATATGATAATTTCAGAGATGTTATCATGTGGGGTACAGGGCTTGATATTTTTTGTTACTCACTTATACACACCTACACACACAGAGAGAGAGGGGGGGTGAGACTCTATTTTAATAAGATTTACATATGAAATTTTGTGGCTCTGACCTAATCCAGCTTTGCCTGTCTCAAAATGCCTCTTGCATCAAGTGGCCACTTACATTCAAGCCATTGTCGGGGTGTTTTCGTTTTGTTTTTTTGAAGAAAAAAAGCCTAACTGTATGCAAAATTAAACATTAAAGTACATATAGTATACGTATAACACACATTAGAGTCAAGCCTCATCAGGTGCTATATATCTGCAGTATTAACAGATAAGTTTTTTAAAAACAATTGTTCTATGTATATCATTATGTGCTAGTTACTTTACATATCCTGCATATTTGCATAATATTATACATATAGTAATGTTTATAATAATGGATAAAATATGTGAGAATTGTCCATCATTTTAGTGGAACTGGTATAAATCCTAGTTTTCTTGTTTATATAACAATTTATAACCATTTTTATACATCTGAAGTGCAAATAAAATCTCTATGAAATCTAAAAAATAAAGAAGTTAAATTAACCAAAATTAAAATAAGTCAAATGCAAGTATTGTTGATATCAAGGAGAGAAATGGGAATTAGAAAAAAAAATATCTGTTCATGTAAACTTGACATGGAGATTTTCAGAAAATCCATTCTCTCATTATGTTAAGTCTGCCTTGGATTCTTTTTTTTAAAAAAATCAGCACAAAATCCTGCATTTAGAAATCTATTTAAATGAATATTTTAAACATTTCCCCCCTCAAAACATAAAGTATAAATATTTTAAAACAAAAATAAATGAATAACCCAGTATGAAGCTTGTTGTAATATTCACAGGCAACAGAGGTTCAGTGGGCTATTTGCATATGAGAAAGGGGTTGCTTCAAGGTAGACAGTTGATACAAAGGCGTTTGCTCATTTCTTTGATGCTCATCTCTGCTTTGACTGGCCAAACTATTTATTTGCCAAACGAGAGCAATCAGTTATTGGAGTGTTGCTTCCAGAGTGATATTCAAGTATACCTTGTTGTTGTTAATAAAAATGTTATAATCATTTTTCAAACATGTTATAATCATTTTTTTTTACAAGCATCAGAGAAAAGATCCAGTAATTCCCCACACAATGATGGCAGTTCAGGACCTTAGTACAATATAAGAAGAAAACAATCAAATATCCAAGGAATAAGGTGCTTCCTAGGAATTCTATCCCTCCAAAGCAGATTTTGGTACAATATGAGGAGCTGGGGGGGGGGGGGAGAGAGAAGGTGGAATTCCATTGCACAAGAACAAGGCTGCTTGTGCAACATTGGATATGATCCTTGATATTAGAATTGTAGAGTCATATTTCGGAAGGGACCCAACGGTTATCTAGTCCAACCCCCTGCAATGCAGGAGTCTCAGCTAAAGCATCCATGACAGATGGCCATCTCCAACCTCTACTTAAAAACCTCCAGTGAAGGAGAGTCCACAACCTTGTTAAACTTTCGGTATAACAGACCATGCACATGGGGGAAACAGTATTGTCTGAAAGATCTAACTTTGTATTGTCTAAGTAAGCATAGCTCTACTTAAATTATCCGTTCCTATAGTCGGACATACTTTCGGTTTCCTTTGTTGTTGTTGTTTTAAAAATCCATTCCAGTTTTTGTTTCTTTGAGTATGGGGGTTACATTTGGTTGGGTGGAAAGGAATTAGGTTAGTAATGATATACAGTGGTACCTCGGGTTACATACGCTTCAGGTTACATACACTTCAGGTTACAGACTCCGCTAACGCAGAAATAGTACCTCGGGTTAAGAACTTTGCTTCAGGATGAGAACAGAAATCGTGCTCTGGCGGTGCGGCAGCAGCAGGAGGCCCCATTAGCTAAAGTGGTGCTTCAGGTTAAGAACAGTTTCAGGTTAAGAATGGACCACCAGAATGAATTAAGTACTTAACCCGAGGTAGCACTGCAATATTGTTAGATTTCTTGTTTGTTATCAGTTTAAAAAAAGATTAATAAACCATTAATGAACATGAGCAAATATTTTTTCATAGTGCAGCAGAACATGATCAGGGAAAAAATAAGCTTGCAGCCAAATTCTGTTGTTTTCATTTCTCTCCCTCTGTACCTCTTGCACTATATTTTCTAAAGTAGCTTTATGTGTTTCTGTTTGTGTAATATGTGCTTTCATTGACTCATAGAACTGTAGAGTTGGGAGGGAACCTGCCACATAGAAATCTTGCCCAAAGCCATCTCTGGGTAGACAACCTTCTGGTTAACAGCCAGACACACTGACCCATTATGTCACAGTGCATGCTTGGCCACAAATAAAATCCCATGGATTTCAGTGGCGGAGTTAAAACCTGCCTAAATCAATAAGTTCTTTATTGCAGTCCAAAGACTCGCAAGACAAAATTCAGTGCATGTGAAATCCATTAAAAGCACACAGACTGCTAGGACATATCATAAGATTATGCTTGTTTCTGACTTGTATCTAATACAGATTTATCTCTTATTCTGACCACCTCAGACAAACTTGGCAACACCCAGTCACACAGGGAATCTTATCGTCTAGTAGGAGCTTGGCATAGAATTGGGCAGATTTACCTGGAAGATTTGTCAATAGTGAATTATTCAAATGTTGTCGGCCCTGCTTATATAGTCTACAGGATGAGAATGTGCTATGTGCATTATACTTCCTGGTTAGTACAAGGACATAATCTTGTGAAATAAAGGGACTCCAGGAAATCTACCTTGGAGCATTTCAGAGGGAAACACATTATGTCTAGCCTTAGTAAAAAGTCTACAATAATTGGCAACTGCTTAAATATTCAGCTGTGTAAAATAACCTGACATACTGTATACTCAGGGCACTTGGTGAATAGGTATGAGCAGGCCTGCAGATCACAGAAGGCTATATCCCACAGTCTTTGTTTTACTGATTTAAGAGCAGTGTCATAACCCATATGTGGGAGAAGGGCTCAGGAAAAACCAGTTGAAGCAGCTTTTGGGGCATTAAGCTTGGACAGCAGCTGAAGTACTCATCCTGAGATGAGTGTAGGCATAACCCTGTGCTCAGTTTAAAAAACACTGACCTTAAGTCCTTGTCAATAGAGGGCATTTCCCAGTTTCTAACAGTATGACTGAATGTGGAACATTTGGGGATTTGGAGAAGGGCCCTCAAAAATTTAGCCTAGCTCAGATGTTAGTCCTCCACTCCAGATAGTCTTGGCATTAAATACTTTAATGCAACTGTCTTGGCATTAAATACTTTAATGGCAGGTGGAACGCACTGCCCCCCTTTGGTGAAGATGTAACACAGAATGGCAGACAGACTTGTGCTTCCTAAAAGTCAGCAGATCTATGAGTGGTCCATGATATTGTACGATAGAATGTCAGCCCTAGGTGTTTTGAAAAATACTAATCTGTTCTAGAACATGACCATCTAGTGTCCATTTACATTGGGGATAGATCATATTGTGTGCATCTTGCAAGCCAGACCGAAAATATATTTATTCAAGCAACCAATAGAGCTCAAGCAAAATGTGATGTTAAACATATTGCCATGTAATGAAGCAATTTTGGTTGGAAAAAGTGCAGAACATATACTGTATGATGCGCAGCAAATCATATCTTCTTTTCCCTCTTATATTGCATACACATACAGTGGTACCTTGGTTCTCAAATGCATTGGTACTCAAACAACTTGGAACCCAAACACTGCAAACCCAGAAGTAAATGTTCCAGTTTGCAAAAATAATTTGGAAGCTGAATGTGCTCCATTTTGAGTGTTTTGCTTCCGATTTGAGTGCCGCACTTCCATTTTGAGTGTCACACTGAGGTCTGACTGTTTTTGCTATTTATCTTGTGTTTTTGCGGCTCTTTTTTTGTGACTGTGTGGAACCCAGTTCAGCTACTGATTGACTGATTGTGTGACTGCAATACATTGTTTATTGCTTTCATTTTATGAATCAATGGTCTCATTAGATAGTAAAATTCATGTTAAATTGCTGTTTTAGGGGTTGTTTTTAAAAGTCTGGAACGGATTAATCCATTTTGCATGACTTTCTATGGGAAAGAGCACTTTGGTTTTGGAACACTTTGGTTTTGGAACAGACTTCTGGAACGGATTAAGTTTGAGAACCAAGGTTCCACAGTACTGGTGGGAATGGTTCCAGTACTGTCTGTGGTAGAGCACATGCTTTGCAAGCCAATGTCCCCAGATTCAATCCCAGGCATCTCCAGTTAGGTCTGGAAATAAGCTACTGTCTGAAACCCTGAAGAGCAGCTGCCAGTTATTGTGGATTCTATGGGGTTAAATAAGCTAATGGTTTGAGTCAGTGTAGCACAGCTTCCTTTGTAATTTAGTCTACATAAATTTTGTGTGTGTGTGTGTGTGTGTGTGTGGTGGATTGGCTGGACAATAAGAGGAATGGTGGAAGGAACAAGCTGGAGAACTCAGAGCCTGGGGATTGGTGGTGGAATGACAATCAGAGGCAGAAGAGGGAGAAGCCTGTGAGGAGGCGTCAGAAGCTGAAGAAGTAACAGGGCCTAGTGAGCAGGGAGAGTCTGTGGCAGAGCAGAATCCAGAATCAGCAGCAGCAGTGGAAGCAGGAGATGAGGGAGTCCAAGAGGCAGAAAGGAGTAAGGCTGGTGAATGAGCCAGGGAGTCTCCCACTCCTGCCGTGACAAGTTCCCCAGAACCAGAAGAGGTATGAAGAGGGAGCAGCAAAGACAGGCAAATTAGATTGCTTAGGAAAGACCCGGGGAGAGGTGGAGACTTAGGCAGCTGTGGGAAGGCAGACCTTCAGACTCCACAACTTCCTCACAGGGGCAAGATCTCCTGGGTAGAGTTGCTGTGCTCATTAGACCTGGAACTTCTGAATGGACTTTGTTTCATCTAATAAAGAGTTAACATCACTTACTCTGTGTGATTTATTGCTGACCCGCTCCAAACACCTGCTCCTGTCAGTGTGTGTGTGTGTGTGTGTGTGTGCGTGTTAAATCCAGCAAACCCCAAGCCTTTTCTTTTTTTAAGGACTACTATACAAAACCATTAATGTCACTTAATATTTTCAATCAAAGCCTTCATCCACTTCCATACTTCATTATTCTGCCCATGCTATCTCTACATAAAGCCACATAATTATCATCATTATACTCTGGAATTGCAGGGTGGGGAGTGAAATTTTATTATTTGGCTTTCTTTTATAACAGTTATGAACTGTCCATTTTCATAGGACAGGGAGCTTTTGAAGTGTTTTGCCTTTGAAAACTAATTAACATGATCACCTTAAACTGTGAAATTACTCAAATGGTTCTGTTTCTTAAAATGTGAGGTCTTTCTTCAATTAGTTATTATTATATATTAAACACAACTGAAACATAGAAAAAGGTCCCCCCCCTACCTCAAGAGACTTAAAAAATAATACTCATTGAACTATGCTTGGAGGTTTATGGGTTCTCTGGGCTTCCTGCCACAATCTATTCTTTTTCTTTCTCACATGTACTTCAAACCTAAGCCTTACTCTACTATTTTAACCATACAGTGTTTTCATACAGCTATGTTCAATATGTAATTCTCTTTTTGTTTGCATTGTTGAATTCCAAATATTTACATATTATTGAAAGCAAATATGTGTAATCTAAACTTGGGGCATGATCCAACCAATGTCAAGCATTATTGAACCACATTGATTTCAAGCGTGCACCGGAATCCTACATATCTAATTGGTTGGAAGTAAATTTCCCTGTGCTTATTGGGATTTGCTCCAAAGTAAATGTACATAGAATTTCATGGCACATACTTAACTCGCCAATCGAAATCAACTTGGCAGGTTCATGTCCATTTATATTAATAAGCAATCATCTCTACTATTTTGCTTCTGTCATTTTTATCTTTTTCTTCCCTTCCTGTGATTGTTTCATCTCTTTCTTTCATATTCTTTGCATCGCTGCTATTTCATAGCAGCTGCACAATGATATACTTAAAAAAGAAAGAAAGAAAGAAAGAAAAATTGAAAAAATAAATATATTATATGCAAAAAATATAGTAAAAGCAGGGGTGTTTTGAGGAGAGTTTAGAAACTAAAACTAGCTATATTTCTAAACAGGTAAATAAAACTCAATTAGAAGTAGTGGAGATGTAGTTTAATGTTATTAGTTACTGATGTCATAATGATGCTTATCAGATGACAAATGGCACCAGGGAAGTCTGTTCTAATGAATGATATAACAGACTGTGAGTTAGCATTAAACATAGGCTGCCTTTATGACAGCGACACGGTTATTTCTCTTGTGGTTTTGGGAATCCTGTGTATTCATATGTGGAAGCATGCCCCATTAAACTCAGTAGGATTGGGCTGTTTGAAAAATAATTTGAAGCGCACTGTAGTTTCTCTCTCTCTCTTCCAGCATTTACAAAATAGTGGGACATGTCCTATACTTAGAGAAAACTCTTCTAGAAAGATAACCATAGGGTGATTTTATGCCAGTATTTCCACACAGTGACCTAAAACTCAAGATCCCTATATGTACGCAAGACTATCTGCCTGCTGCTATGTTGTGTCATCACTAAATGTCATGCCTGTTGGAAGCTTTCCTCACAAGACAGCAGCCAGTGGTTTCTTAGGCAGAGTAACTAGATCTAGTATAGTATAGGAGTCCTGCAATTTTAATAGAAAAGAGGGTTACATCTAGTTAATATACAGTGCAAGCATATTAAGGAAGGAAGTGCAATTAGGATTGCAGTCTTACACGCCAATAGGTGAACAGAAAGACCATCCCATCTGAGCTGATATCAGCTGAGGTTGACTTCACCACCTAATGAAACATCACTTGTTCTGACATATCTTAGACCGCATCTTACTGTATCCTCACATATCCTTCCTTGGAGCAAATTTGCAAGGATGTGCTAATCTGAAATCTGGTAACATACAGGGACAATTCAGATAGTTCATTCTGTTACAAATCATAATGTAAAAAATCAGATACAGTCTCCTTGGTTTTTTGATCTACTGTGATAGGCTTTTCAGAGTTTAATATACTGAAACTGATTGCCATACAGATAGGTTGGAAATGGGTTATCTTTCCATCCTTACATGATCTAACTTTGTGACCATATTGCTGATGATGCAGTTTTCTTTTTCTGGCCACAAAGTTAATTTACAGATCTTAAACTTAAATGTGCAGAAATAGACAGATTGATGGAAGGGGGGGGGGGAGAGAGAGAGAGAGGTAGATTAACTAACCTCATATTGATTCATTCAATATTGTCATTGCTTTACTCACACCACTGTCAGAAAATATTTTGGAGAATGATCATGGCTTTCTTGTATGTCCTCCTGAATGTATTTTGAGCCCATACAAAACTGCTCCAGGATGGGAGGTGTTCCAATTTTGCGTTTTAAAAGCATAGAAAATATCGCAGCAGATACTTAATAAGGGAAATAAAAACTCATTAAATGAGACAGGGATTTGGAAACACTATTGTGAACCTCTATTAAATTCTTGGCTTTCCAGGTTCCATAATGGTATAATAAATTTACACAAAATCAGTTGTGGAACATGGAAACTGGAATATTTAAATTTGTTTTAGAATTTTGCATAAGAGGCATCATACACTCACTACAGGAAAAATAATAATGTTATGCCTATTTGTTTGTTCCTGTATACTTTTATATAATATAAATACTGCCTTTTGTGTAAAAACAAAAAAAAATGGACTCTGTTCTTTTTCTCTCTCTATGGGTACACAATATTGTTGAAGGCAATTATGCTTAATTTGCACCTCCATGATAAAAAGAACTGTCAATTGAAATGAACTCTTGTTAGACTGTATTATCTGATATGTGTTTTTGTTTGTTTTCTTAACTAGTGAAAAAGGCCATAGATTTTAAATCTAGAGGATTTAAATTGTTTCCAGGGAAAGACAACAGCAACAAGTTTTCTATCTGTGAGTGTACTCCTTTTTGTTACTTTTTCTAGTGCAAGAGTGAAGTTTGTGCTGTCTGTGTTGTTTGTGTGTGTTTTCAATATTGTTCACATATATCTAAGCACTTAACTGTATTAAATATGTATTCTATAGTCTGCATGGTGAACGTGAAAGTGTAATTGTACTCTGAAGTGACTTTATGCAAATATGGCATCACTGCAGTTAATTTTCTTTGTGAATATTCCAAATTTAAATTTTGAAGTTCTACAAATGCCCCCCCCCCCTTTTCTAGCAGTAGGCTTTTACTTGAAGTTAAATTAATATGCGCACTCATCCATGCAATCCCTAAACATGTCTTCTCAGATAAACATGTATTATCAGTAGTAACCTCAACTAAATTTGTAGCGACTGATTCTTTAATGAGTGCTTAAGACAATGGCCTTTTAGAGTTGATTGAAAAGGGATAATGAATTTTTTTACTAATATAATATTAATGCAGATTAATGCACGAAAGCTATAATAAACTAGATATAATAACCATTTATGTTCCATGGGGGGAGGATTGTGGGGGTTCTGGATTAGAGAATGAACTGGGTATGACAACTAGTCAGAAACAGATGCTTATTTTCTAGCCTGAAGAAGAAAATGGTAAAATATTATAAAATAAACTTTATACCTTCCTAAACTGATTTCCCCCCTACTCATAGTGCCAGAGTCCTTTATACTTTCAACAGAACACAATGAACTACACATTAAAAAGTTGACCCAAATTGTGACTCCCACCTCAACTTCATCATTCTATCTGTAGGCTGCAGAGTTGGAAGAAATTTCAGCAATGGGGATGTGCTGCAAACAGGGAAGTATTTCTTTCCCACTAGACTTCCTCACTTTGATTTGCCTTTGCGTTGATGCCATATAGCAAGAGATTAGACTAAGTGATAGTGACTGGAGGCAAATCAAAATGGTTGCAAGATGCCCTAAGTCCAGCGTCTCGTGTGCCTGAAGAAGAAAAAACGACAACTGGTATTCAGTAACCATCATTGAGCTAGCAGAGGAGGCCTCTTGAACCCCCCTTTCAAGCTGAACTATTTTTTCTTGGATTTTTAAAAATTTCTTCCAATGTACAAAAATGTAGTGCGGGAATTTATTGCAGTGTTTCACCAGGACCACGAACAATCTGTCTTCAGGTTGCTTCCAGGTCTTTCCTAATCTGCGCCAATCAGCAGTGATGATAGTAGGGGATCCACAAGCAACCTGGTGAATACGATTCATTGCTGGTGGCAAATGGTGTGATTACAATCTGCCATTTTTAGCCACTGCATGTTTTACAGGGCCAGATCTGTTTAGCTTCAGTGACAGAATTGCATCCAAATACTATCAGACCATTCTCTGAGCCACATGACTGATCAGTCCCTATTAAGGAAGTGCCATGCGAAGATTCAGGTTTGATTATGATGAAGTAACTTAGCCAGTCTGCTGGCCTTAAATGAGTTTCTGTAAGCACAGATATCTGCAAATTAGGGATAAAGCATGGCTCTACTTCTACCCTTACCAAGAGTAAAAGTAGACATAACATTAGCAGGTACATTCTGTGTCAAATGTGCTCAAAATTCTGAAGATGAAAGGAAATGTTTATCAATATATTTAATTTTAGCACCTGAAGCTAGCAGAGATTACTTGGAAAAAGCATAATATCAACTGTATGCCATTTTAAGTCACTTTTCAGAGTAGAACCACTTTTGAAACATTTCAATATGATCTATATGCATAAAATGTGTACACTGAGTTTCTTCTTCACTTCTCAGGCTTGTGACTAAGGTCAAGTGTTCTTCATCGATAAATTGCCGTTTGTTGAATTTTGTGTGCACCTCGGGCAGATTTTGTTTGTGTTGGTCATATGCAAAAACTGTGTTGGAATCGGTTCCACGTACTTAGTATGGGGAGAACATTCAGGGGAATTTCTGCATCAGGTATTCTACATAGCCAAGCCCATTCAACGTTTTGTTATAAAGGAAAAATAAAGTAGGCCTATTTTTTACTATGAACACCTGGAATTATTTTGAGCGAATCAGATCAATGCTCCACATAGTTCATTATTTTCTGCCCTGACTGGTTGGAACTTTTTGTAATGTAGCTTTTCCCAATATTAATTTCAGACCTCGCACTCCAGTGGAGCCATGGGTTCTTTTCAAATCAATTTGTAGTACTGGTTATTTAATCTATAAAACACAATTGTCTAAACGACCATTGGGCAGACTGGTTCTCTATTTGGGGGAACACAATAAACTGGGGGAAGAAAAGAAGAAAGATGTAAAAATTGCAGAATGGTAGTGAGGAAAGAGAAAAAGTTTCACTCTTTGCTAGTATTTCCTTCCTTTTGGTAGATGGATGCAGGAGGGTACAAATAGATACTGACTTTCAAGGTTCTGCATAACCAAAAGAGTTGGCTGAAACAATTTTGAAACATGAAATAGGATAATATAAACAAATCATTTCTTTTTCACGAGGAAACAGCAATTGAACTGAGAATGGGCTTGATCAACTTGCGTAACGTTTATTTTGCTACTAAAACTAAAGTCATGTTAATGCAACATTTAACACTTTCACCTGATGCCATTGCTACTAACATCCATCCTTGATGTGCTGAACTGGATAAGGTCATTCATAACTACTGTTGCTGCTACTGTGATTAGGTACCTCCTTCTGCCTTTAATGCTAAGCATTTACTTGGTGCCAGTAGATTGCTAGGTACTGTTCAGAATGTAACAGTGAGATGGCCCATTCTGCTTGTATTTTAAGCCAGAAATAACTACAGGCAGGCAGTTCAAATTTTACCAGCAAATTAGCAACATATATAAACTTTCATGCAGAAAATTTATTTTAGTAAAATGCTGTACCATTTAATACTTTGTAAACAGTGATTAGTTAGCTATTCAGCGCCACATATGATAAATGGGCATTAACCATGCTTTTTTAAAAAGGGGGGGGGGTTAGTTTGAAACGTCTATGTACTTACAATTGCAAAGACCAATGAAACGTTAATTTTAGCTCTAATTCAACATTTTGTCCAGTCAGCCATACCATTTTGTAAGGGTCATTCAGAATACTTGGATTCCAAACGGATGTAATTATTGTTGTCTGCAAACCTATGGGCAGCCCATTATTCAGAACTTGTGCTATACTGGTTGTAATAAACACTTGTGCGGTATATGTTTGTTAATTTGTAGAGCACCCTTATGTGGCAATAATATAAGCAAATAATATGGATGTTGGGCTGGTCAGAAGGAGAGAGATCCATGAGGAAAAGGGCATAGCATAGCGACATCCATATATAGGTGCTACTGAAAGCCTTGGAATTTGACGAGGTCATCAAGAATCTGTATTTCAAGGACTGTGTATCCTATCCACACTGAAGCATAATCCAGAATAGCTAGCTAAGATGTGAAAGGGAAGAAAAATAAAGCCCAGAGATATTATCTTTGCTTAATCTAAATGCTGTTGCTGTTTCTTTAAGTAAGGGCTCCCCCTGTCTCCTGTCCCTAGCACTAAGCTAAAGCACAGAAAGAAATTGGAATCTCTACCCCAATTAACCATTCTGTGTTTGCCTTGACATGTTCTTTACTAGCAAACACTAGTGCTGTGCCGAATCTTTGTCTCACATTTGTAGGCAGTCTTTCAACCCATGGGAAAGAAGAGCTGTTTTCCTGCCTGTCTCAGGATCATATTTTTACATTGTCGTTTTGTTTTTACTTTCTGTCCAAGAAGAACAGACCAGCAATGGGACAGCAACTTCTTATCCCATCCAGATACCTTCAAGCCCCGTGCCACTTAGTGATTCTATTTATTTACTATGAATTGTAGGTAACCAGGTCATACACAGCATAGGCCCACTGAAATCAACGGGCATGACTAACTCATGAGTATGACTCAGTTCAATATCACTTTATATTTCTATGGCTGAACATGTGACCAAAAGTATATGTTCTCTGGTCAGATCACAAAAAAAGAATAAAATGAAATGTAAAAAAAAAGTCAATTTCAAAATAAATAAAAACAGCATAAAAAATATGTCTGACAGAAAACATGGGAGTCATACACTTGAGAAGCTCAACTAACTAGACACTAGGTTTTTTTTTCAAAGGTCTGGGTGATTGGCTATTTTACCTTCTCAACAATTCTTCTTGAAGTTTAATACTGTTGCAAGGCAGAGCCCTCAGGAATTGGAATACTGGTGAAAGCAGTTAGGTTGGTGAGTACCAGGGACAGAGCCTTCTGGGTGGTGGCCTCATATCTGGGATGACCTGTCCAAGAAGTTCATATGGTCCCCTCTCTGTTTTCTTGTAGAAAATCCCTAAATACGTTTTTCCTGTCTGCATTTCAGTGGTTTTAGGGTTTGCTTGTTTTAAAGAATTATTTCACCTGTTACTTCTTTAATGTTAGTTGTTTTTACTATTATTTTTAATATTCAAATTGGATACAATAATCTTAATTGTAGAGTTCTGCTGCTTGTGGAAAAGATGGGGCAGCTACTTATATCCAAATTTTAGGTGGACCTAGAATGGTAGAGCTGGAAGGAATCCCAAGGGTCATCTAGTCTAACCCCCTGCAATGTAGGACTCTCAGCTAAAGCATCCATGGCATATGGCCAGCCAATCTCTGCTTAAAAACCTTCAGTGAAGGAAAATCCACCACCTTCTGAGGGAATCCATTCCACTGTCTTAGAGCTCTTGCTATAAGAAAGTTCTTCCTGATGTTTAGTCAGAATCTCCCTTCTTGTAACTTGAAGTCATTGGTTTGGGTCCTAGCCTCTGGAGCAAGAGAAAACAAGTTTGCTCCATCTTCCATGTGTCAGCCCTTGAGATATCGGAAGATGACTACCATATCTCAGTCTCCTCTTTTCTAGGCTAAGCCTGGAACTCAACTCCCTCAGCTGTTGCTCATACATATGGATTGGTTTCCAGATCCCTGATCATCTCCTTAAATCATGGTGGCCAGAACTGGACACATTACTATAGGCTAGCAAACCTTAAGAGGACTGGATTTGCCCCCTTTCCAGGAACTGGGCTACCTCAGAATCCAGAGGATCTTGAACACCCCACTTCCACCCCGTCTCATTTTAGGGCCTTCCATCAGCAGTAGAATGACCAAGCTGCAGTTTCTGTGGCCAAGGCAGTGGAAGCTGCTCACTGGTCATGGCCAGCAGACAGGGATATCTGCTGGATCCTAACCACCTCCAACAGCATGGATTCTGAGTTAGGATTGTAGCTTTAATATAAGTTATGATTTGCTGTAACCTCCCTTTGGAGAGTATGTACTCCATCAGGCGGCACAACATCCAGCAGCAACAACATTTTCCATGTCATGCAACTTTGGAACAGATGTTTGGAATGAGGAGGGCTGTTGCTCAGTGGTAGAGCATATGGTTTACATGCCAAAGGTCCCTTGACTGGGAGGGTGGAGGCGCTGGCAGTCAGTGTAGTCAATACTGAGCTCATTGAACTAATGTTTTGACTCAGTATAGGTCAGCTTCCTGTGTTTCTGTCTTCCCATTAGCAAGTCTTCTGCAATATATCCATTAGCTCTTAGTGGTGTTAACCTGTAGCATATATGAGTCAGTCAAGATTCTCCTTGAACTCTGACATTTGTAGAAGTACAACAAATCTTTAAGAGAGGGAAGACTAAGAGAATGAACATCCAATCTGTTCATTTATGTCACATTGATTTCAGTAAGAAATTAAACATGTGCTAAATTCACTCCGATTGAAATTAGTGTGATTTAAATGTGCTAGTTCTTACCATGGTTATATAATAAATATATTATATAATGCTTATGCTAGTATAAATAGCAACATAAATTATTTATTATTGTTTTCTATCCTCGTCATGTATTTCATCCTACTTTTGATTTGGATATATCACCAATATACGAATGGACAAGTTAAGAATGTTTCACACATACTCTTCCATCTCGAGATTCATAGGAGCACTGAATATTTATCAACTACATTTGCCCCAACTATTTATTTTTCTTTTTAAAAAAGAAATCAAATGTTGAGATACAGTAATTCAGTTTTTGTCACTTGAAAATAACCTCTATTACTGATGTAATCTGAAGGAATCTAACTTTAATTTCACCTCCACTTCAACTACAGATAGATGTCAAACATGGAGACATAAAAACTTAATGTGAGTTGTGCCCAGCCAGATTAGAGGATGGATACGTCAATAGTAAAAAAATAAAATAAGTGGCTGAGAAAACAAGAATGACCACATTACACTCTCTGTGAAGGATCAGTTACTGACAGAAAGTGTTTATTAATTTGTAAACCTGCAATGCTATGGATGTTTAGCTGGGAGTAAGTTCCATAGGACATTCTAGTGCTTACTTCTGAATAAATGTGTTCAGTGCACTGTAAATGACAACTAAATGGACACCCCCACCCCCTCAGCACATATATCATAGCCTTGTAATGGCCTATGCCTCCTAAGGAAGAATGAAGTCAGATCATAGGCATGGAAGAATGTACATAAGGGCTGAATGTATAGTGCTTCTGTAATCTGTCTCTTCAAACTGATGGTGGGAGATCAGATGTATAAATGTTTATTAGGAAACCTCCCTGCAGATCCAAAACCTAACTCAACCATCTCCTTCACTGTTCACATTTGAGTTTTGCATGTTCAGGAAGGAGAAATATTTTGCACCATGGAGCTTTTGAGCAGTGTGGATAAGTACTGCACTTCAAAGTGGTATTATCCAATACAGTAACAGCCAAACTACATGAAGCTAATGAAAGTGTGCTTTTATTGAAAGGTGAGGCAGAATGAGAAACAACCTTCTTCTCATCCAAGTTCCCATATTCGTCGGGTGACAAAGGCATTAGGGCTCAGGAGACAAACCCTGCTTGCTCCTTATGCAACGGAGACACTTATTTTATCTTAGGCATGCAAGATAGGCTGTATACTTCAGCTTAGAAGATGAAGGGGAAATGAACCAAAGGAATTGCTGCATGGGATTGTAATTATCACAATGGCTGGTTAAGTTCACAATAAAACATGTTTTATACTGGAAAGAGAACAAGGGTTATGCTCAGACATTCCCAACTCCCCATCCCTTCTCCCATAGTTTCCCACAATGTATAATCTAGTGGTTATGAAACAATTCTATACAGTGGTACCTCGGGTTACATATGCTTCAGGTTACATAAGCTTCAGGTTACAGACTCCGCTAACCCAGAAGTAGTGCTTCAGGTTAAGAACTTTGCTTCAGGATGAGAACAGAAATCATGCTCTGGCGGCGTGGCGGCAGCAGGAGGCCCAATTAGCTAAAGTGGTGCTTCAGGTTAAGAACAGTTTCAGGTTAAGTACGGACCTCCAGAATGAATTAAGTACTTAACCCGAGGTACCACTGTACATGCCTACTCAGAAGTAGATTTCACCGAATTCAATGGAATTTGCTCCTATGTAAGTTGGTACACCAAATACTTGCATGCATTTCTTCTAGAAAACATTGGCTAGCAATGTTGAGTGCTTAACTTGTAGTAATCAAATAAATGGGTTGTGCATTTTTACAATTCACTGAGCCTGTTCCCTGCTGAAGCGTCCTTCCTGCCACGTGGCATTAGCAGCAGGTAAGCTTCAGCCCAGAGCTGAAGAGCTGGGGAGGTTACAGGACTGCATTGCTACACCACCACTGTGAGCAACACAACTGCATAAATGAAGCTGTTGTGCACTGCAACTGATGAACCTAAAACAGAATGCATCACTTTCTAATGTGTCATTAACAGTAAACGAATCTATGAGTAAGAAGTTGATTATCAGGCTTATTATTTTTTTCATCTGGTCTGTTTGTGATCCTTAAACATCATTATCCTTGATGTGCATGGTATAGCATAATGGTTTAGGAGTACTTTAAATCAGTTTTCTCACTGAGTCTTAAGTTCTGGAAACATTTACTTTCCAGACCACAGACAGAAATTATGTTTGTGATTCAGTTTGGTATTTGAAAGGCCACATGACCTTAAACTTTCAATATATAATTACCTATAGTTTGCTTACAATGGGGTTGTGCTTACATTTGTTTGGTACTGTTTATAATCATGGCCTGTAATTTTATATATATATCTCCCAATCCTACCCATGTCTATTCACATGTAAGCACCATAGAGTTCAATGGGGCTTACTTAAAGGTAAGTGGTATAGGAATGTGTCCTTATTCATGTTCAACAGAACAGTCTATTATCTGTTTTATATTTTATGGCATTTTCTAGATGTTGAAAATATATATCTCCAGCTCACATTGTTTTGTTTTTCTTCTGCAGTAAATGAAGGCGGTATTAAACAGGCATCCAATTTGTGCCCAGATCCTGGAGAACCTGAGAACGGAAAACGGATAGGCTCAGATTTTAGGTAACATTTGCAGTTCAGGGGGTGGGGGGAAGACAACTACCCCTTTTGGGCCTAAATTAATGATATATAGACACACCACTATAAATCTATGTATCTGTCTATCACTGATACCCAACATGCATAGCCACAGGCTCTTATAGAATTAACTAAACAGTTCTAATCTATATACTTTTTATTGGTATTGAATTTCATTTAGATGTTTAAGTAGCTGGGAACATACTTTAATACCTTTCCTATTTTAAATGTCACCCATCATTAAAAGATGGACTCCAGTATTAAAAGGTGGACGTTCCAGTATTGAAGGCTAGACAATTTAAATTTCTCATTAGAGTACAATTATTAGCTTGATCACATGGCAGGTACAGTTGTAAATTGTTTTAGGGTGCCTCATGGGAAGCAATTCAGTAATGAAATAATACTAATACTAGTAATAATAATAATAATAATAATAATAATAATAATAATAATAATAATAATAATAGAAAGAATTGTTGGGGAGGGACTTCAAGGGACACTATAAATTACTGGGGGGTTCAGCCTTTGGAACATGAATTTACTACCCATGCTTTAAGTCACTGGCAAGGGAAACCAAAATGAGGGTGTGTGATTTCCTATTTCATCCCAGTATTTACAGTAACCAATCATCATATGTAATGTTTTGATGTCTCCTAGTCCTATCTAAGACTTTAGGGGGTAGTTGCTGAAATCTAAGCCGTGATGAAGCTCTCAATTAGATTGGTCATATCAATTACAGATTTTTTTGAAGCCATAGTTAAATGATATGCCAAGATACCATTATAACATTGGACACAGATACAAGGCATGCTGGATACACGCTTTCCTAAGTGCGTTTTTGTGTGTCTGTGGACAATCCAGCTTGGCAGATGACAACCTAATACAAAGTAATTCACATGGAAGCCATATGAATGTAACATCTGCTCTAGCTTTTGGCACCAAGCAGTTTGATGACCCAGACTAAATTGCCTTTGTTCTGTTTAGCACAGTTTGGAAGTCTGAAGAGATAGGAGTAGATGGTGCACAGTTGCCTGAGCACCAGCTTCTGCTCTTGAAAAACAGCGACATAACCTTTGTGTGACCCCATTAGAATAGCTCTGTTACCAAGGTCCAAAGTTAAATGGCCCAATTTCTGACCCATGATCAGGTTTAATACAGTGTTGTGTACTTGGGAGTCTTCTTCTTCTTCTTTGGCGATCACTCGTAGCCAAGTAAGATTGTCTTCCATAAACACACTTTTAACAATGAGTCCGTAAGTGACTGTGGAGGCCAATTCTGGATCCACATGTCCTTCCACAGTGGGGACATAGGTTTCCGGGTGGGAGTTGTCCATGGTGTGGATTTGCCAAGCGTGCCTTCCTCTTGGCACGTTTCTCCCTTGGGTCCTGAGTTTGAGTGTCTTCAAAGCCCATGACACCTTTGGTAAAGGCTGGAGTGCTCGCAGGCCAGTGTTTCCCAGTTGTCAGTGTTTATACTACATTTTTTAAAGATTTGCCTTGAGACAGCCTTTAAACCCTTTTTGTTGACTACCAGCGTTATGCTTTCCATTTTTAAGTTCGGAATAGAATGGTTGCTTTGGAAGACACTGTATGACTTACATCTGGCTCAACATGCACGATTGCACTGTAAGGCTGCAAGCATTCACTTAACCTGGAAGTGAGCACCTTTAACCTCACTGGAGCTGGTTTCTTAATAGACATGCATAGGATTGCACTGTGATTTTATTTTTTTTAATAGCAATAATTTGATTACTGGTCAACCAGTATTAGGAAATAAGATCATCAGCTAGCACAAAGAATTAAATTGCTTTATAAAACAAGATTCTAAATGTCAGGTTCCCATAGCTGGGGAAAACAGCTTTATTATGGACTGTCATCATTTGTAGAGGTGACCCTAGCAAAGCGACCTGCAACTTTTGAGAAGAGTGGGTGCAGGAACTAGGGAAATACGATTAATAATAAGAAAATAAAATAATTCCAAACAGTTTCAGCCTTATATTCTGACCAATTGATGCTAAAAGTTATAGAAACTACGTGCAAAGCTGATTTCTACAGGTGTGCATGTGTGGGTATGTGGCACAGAGGAAGAAGGGCCTGAATGTTCATCATTTTCCAAGCAACCATCACTAGCCAAACTAGTAAAGAATGCAGAACAAACAGTAACAAGGCGTTGCATTACTTCAACATGTCTTCTCCAGGGACTGGAAAGCCCTGGTAAAAACTGATATGAAGCTAGGCCTGTCAGTCACAAAAGAACTCTTCTTCCCACTTCTCCTTATTTTGACATTTTCCTTACATGACAAACTTTGGAAGAAACATTTCAATTTTTGCAGACACACCAGGTGAAGTGTTTCATTTTTTTAATGTGCACACCTGCGAAACAGCAAGTGACCAACTTTGCTTAGAATTCGAGAATTATCTGAGCCCACAGCACACCCCTCCCTGCAACAGTTTAGCAGCCGAATAGCAGTTCTCTGATTAATGTATTTTATTTATTTCCTAAAATTTTTGAAATAAATTGTAAAAAAACCCCAACCTCATAGCAGTTTACAAAAAGTTAACATGAAGAACAAAATTACAGCCATACTTTAAAACATGAAAAAGTTAAAATACTAAAACAGATTAACATTACAGTGGTACCTTGGGTTACAGACACTTCAGGTTACAGACCCCGCTAACCCAGAAATAGTACCTCGGGTTAAGAACTTTGCTTCAGGATGAGAACAGAAATTGTGCGTTGGCGGCACGGCGGCAGCAGGAGGCCCCATTAGCTAAAGTGGTACCTCAGGTTAAGAACAGTTTCAGGTTAAGAATGGACCTACAGAACAAATTAAGTTCTTAACCCGAGGTACTACTGTACTTCATATTTCATGTTTCTAGCAACTTTTTGACCCTTTTAACTGAAAGCCAAATTCACTTTTATGATGCTCACTTCCAAATTTGTACTACTGTATTATTTCGAAGTTTAAGCTACAATTTTAAGGTCCTCAAAATGAAGTGTGCATAAACACAGAGTTCTTGAAAATCTGGAAATCACCCAGAGGAAACATACTAATAAATAAATAAATCTGTGAATATAGTAAACATAAGAAGATGTTTCTGAAGGACTTTTAAATAATTGAAAAATACAAACACATATATTGGTAACATAAACATAATAATTTATTTATAGGTTAAAACTACCCTACAGTGCTTTAGATTTTGAATATATACATATGTGTATGCTATTTCATATATATATAGGAAGTTTTTGCAGAAACATAAGGATTTCATTACTCACTGGAGCTTCTTTCATTTTATTTGCATTTCTATTCCACAGTTAGTTGCCCCAAGTCTCTGCAGCTCGTTATCATATACATTTAAATATTATATATACATACTGGAGTGGAAAGGCTTCATGTGTTTAACTGCATTTCCATAATGATTTTAGTGAAACAGTAAGGCAAGCAGGTATATTTCAGTAGGTGTACTGCTGACCTTGAGTATCACTTCAACTCTCATTGCAACCAGTCTTATGCATAGCTGCTGGGTAGATCAGTGATTTAAACAGAGTTTGGCTAAGAGAGGATTTGAAGTGATACCTAAAGCCTTTATCTACTGAAATCAAATCTACTTAAATCAAGATTTAATCACCCAGAAGAAGGGAGGGGGGAATTTAATTGATATCCCTATCCCCCGCACCTTCAACTTGAAGTGCAAAAAAGGTCCCGTTCACTTCCATGAGACTTCCTTTTGTATTGGAAATTGCAGGCACTAGGACCCTGTTATGGATCAGAATCCAAGCAGTGAGGTATTGCAGGCATGGCCAAACTCTCATGATCCCTAGCTAACAGGACGAGTGGTCAGGGATGATGGGAACTGTAGTCCCAAAACAGTTGGAGGACCAAGTTTGGCCATAACTGGTTAAGCATCCACTGGACCCCACCTGAAGGTAGAACTGTGCAAGGGATGTGGGTGGCGCTGTGGTCTAAACCACTGAGCCTCTTGGGGTTGCTGATCGGAAGGTTGGAGGTTCGAATCCGCAGATGGGGTGAGCTTCCGTTGCTCTGTCCCAGCTCCTGCCAATCTAGCAGTTTGAAAGCACGCTAGTGCAAGTAGATAAATAGGCACCACTTTAGCGGGAAGGTAAACAGCGTTTCTGTGCACTCTGGTTTCTGTCACGGTGTCCTGTTGCACCAGAAGCAGTCTAGTCATGCAGGCCAAATGACCTGGAAAGCTGTCTGTGGACAAACGCAGGCACCCTCGGCCTGAAAGATGAGCGCCACAACCCCATTATCGCCTCTGACTGGACTTAACCGTCCAGGGGTCCTTTACCTTTTAGAACTGTGCAGTAAAAATCAAGTGCAGTTGACCCTGGCATGAAACCAAAAACCTCATCCCAAGAACCCTTAATTGGAAATAATACCGACAGAATAAATTAGAATTTACTTGTGAGTAACCATGCATGATATAGGACTGTGAGATGTGCCCAGATATTCATGAGATTCATAAAAAGTTATAGATGCTTCCTTAAAATAAAAAAAGCAAACTTGAAAGCTGTAGAGCCCTATGGGTGGGTGATTCTTATGCCCAATAAATTAGTCAATTTCCTGCTCTGGATAGGGTTGCACTTACTCCGAAGGAGCAGGTACACAGCTTTGGAGTGCAGCTGCAGGAAAGTCCAGGAGGCCTGCTGCTGGCTAATTAGGGATTTAAGAATGGGGATGTACATCCAAATGCAAATCCAATTTAGGCTTGCAGTTCCTAAAGCGAGGATATTTGACAAACACTGTGGAATTTTGAAAGTATCTGAGAAAATGGAATAGAAAATCAATGGAAATAAGGCAGAATTATGTGTATAACTTAGAAAACAATGGTGAATATTAATTGTGTGCCCCCCTTTTTATTGACATGCTCAATTTTAGCCTGGATGCGACAGTGCAGTTTTCTTGCGATGAAGATTATGTACTACAAGGGGCAAAAAGCATCACTTGTCAAAGAATAGCAGAGGTTTTTGCTGCATGGAGTGATCACAGACCAGTATGCAAAGGTAAAAAAATATGATTAATTTGTACTACTAGCCAGTTTCCTTAAAAAAAAAAAGAACTTCTAATAACAATCACCTGAAAATATTGTTGAAATGTAAACTAGTGATTTCTGTTGTTTCCTTCTAATTGCTGTACGTTTACTTGTTAACAGATTTGGTTCACTGCATTTCCTTCTAACTGTCACGCCACAATGTGATAACAGGTTTACTTTACAAGAAACATTACTTTAAAAGAATGTAAGGCCTTTATATACTTCTTTAGGTCATCCCTTTTGCTGCTTCTCCTCTAGATTAAAGAAAGAGAGAAAGCACTGTCCCCAAATCCTAACATGCCAAAGGCAAGCCTTGAACTACTTTCCCTTTATAGCTATAGAGCCATGCCACACATTATTATTACTGAGGCTCTGAGGCTCTGTAGATCAGGACAGTAAAATGATAAGTGCTGTGAAGCTCCAGCCAGGCCACAATATTTGGCTTATATGTTCAGTTCGGTTTACTAAGTCTCAAGTTGTGGAAGTGCTGATTGAAAGCATTTTGTAGACCCGGGCAGTGGCGTAGCGTGGGTTGTCAGCACCCGGGGCAAGGCAAGTAATTTGCGCCCCCTAACCCGTGGATTTGCGCCCCCTAACCCTAACCCCCAGATGTTGCGCCCGGTGCGGCCGGCCCCCCCTGCACCCCCCACGCTACGCCACTGGACCCGGGAACTCATTTGGAAGTGCTGATTGGTTTAGTGCCACAAAGAATGAAACTAATTGCCTTACCCGGAGTCAGTGTTTCTCCCTGGCTTCTTCCCAATTCCCCTGAACTGAGGAGCTTCATTTCTCCACTGATCATTCATCTCTAAGGACATGCCACCATTGAAAGAGGTTGGACTAGACACTATTCTTTGTCACGTTAGTTGTATGTCCTTCACTTTTTGCATTAAACTTTCTTACAATTAACGAGGATAATAAATTCTTTGGTAACATGGATTTTTGTTGTTTAATCTTGCTATTTATTTCTAATAATGCGAACCTTTCTTCCCACACCATTCTCAGAGCCAGTTTTCGGCATGCTTTCGTAGCTTCATCCCTCGGGTTACAAACACCTCGGGTTTACAAACACTTCAGGTTACAGACTCTGCTAACCCGGAACTAGTACTTCGGGTTAAGATCTTTACCTCAGGATGAGAACAGAAATTGCACGCCGGCGGTGCAGTGGCAATGGGAGGCCCCATTAGCTAAAGTGGTACCTCAGGTTAAGAATGATTTCAGGTTAAGAACGGACCTCCTGAACGAATTAAGTTCGTAACCAGAGGTACCACTGTACTTTAGCCAAGCGTTGGCAGTTCTTTGAAAGCCATAACCATTTCAATACGCTGTAAGGGTGGATCTACATGCGTGGTTTATAACGTTAAGAATGTGTTGTTAAAATGTGACACCAGAGGGCGTCACCCACAATAGGGAAACTGCATGTTAAATGTTATAGAGTGATAGATAGAAAGATAGATCATTCTAATAACGTTTAAAAGATCAATGTAGATCCAGCCTAGATGTAGATCCAGTCTGGCTGATTATTGTTCTAAGCAATGTTGGCAAGAGGTGTGTTTTCTTTTTTTTAAATAAACATACAAGCTGATAAAAGGTCTGGAAACCTAGTCTTATTAGGAACGGTTGAGAGAACTGGGTCTGTTTAGCCTGGAAAAGAGGAGACTGGGAGAGGATATGAGAGCTATCTTCAGATATCTAAAGGCCTGTCACATGGAGGATGGAGCGAACTTGTTTTCTCCTGTTTCAGAGGTTAGGAACCAAACCAGTGGCTTCAAAGCAGATTCCCACTAAACATCAGGAAGAACTTTTATGACCATAAGAGCTGTTCTATAGTGGAACAGACTTTCACGAGTGGTGGTAAACCCTCCTTCACTGTAAGTTTTAAAGCAGAGGTTGAATGTCCATCTCTCATGCATGATCTAGTTGAGATTCCTGCATTTCAAGGGGTTGGAATGGATGACCTTTGGGGTTGCTTCCAACTCTACAATTCTATGATTCTAAGATTCTCTTTCTCCATTTTAACTGCTGTCCTGTTAATGAGTCTTTTTACAAAATCGGATCTCCTCAAACTCATAGTTGAGCTGCAGTTTTAGTGAACTCAGTTGTGCACAGCAGTTGCTCACAGATAAGTGTTTCCAAGCAGTGGATATACTGTCTGAAGAATAGCACAGATGTTAAAGGGAAAAGCAGAGGCACTACTTAAGGACTCCTACATGACAGCTATTAAATCAGTTGCCTGCTATGCAGTGGCAACCAATGTGGGTGGGGGGCACAGCTGTGGTGCCATCCTCCTGAGTCCAGCATCTCTATAGCTTACCTGGACAGAAGTATGACAGGGCAGGGCAGTGGCAAGTTGGTTATCTGTTCACTCTTTGCATAACCCTATGAAGATCAAACAGACAGAAAAAATGATTTTGGGGGTGCAGTTTATTATTTCAGTTCCTATGCATGTTTATTTTGAAGCAGGTTGTTCAGGTAAAGGATAGCAAACCTAGCCAAACATTGTGGGGGCCACTTGGGAATTAACACTCATAGGGTTGGGCTGCATGTGGCACACACACAAAATTTTGTATGTGGAAACTCCTACATGCATAGGCAAGAATCTCATGGTTAGTCATGTGGGCTGCAGATTTATGAGGCAGATTTGGAGGCTTCCTGTGGGACACCGGCAGCCGATCGCAGAGCTGAGTTGGGCCTCCTGTTGCTAGCAACCAGAATTGATCTCGTCTATCTGAGATACTGGCACAGGCGAAATGCCTTTGAGGATCTTACTAAGCTCTGTTGGTTAGAGCAATCAGGGACAAGGGGGCTGGGCACAAAAGTGCCAAGATAAGTTTAGGGCTTATAATCTTCAAATGGAGAACTACTTAGCCCTTAGCCCATGTGACCTTAGAAATTGGATTTCTGATTAGAATGCCAACCAAGACAGAGCATCCATCATTGTCGCCCATTACTCTATTTGGCACCCCCCCCCCCAAATTAAGACCAATCACTCAAGGCCCCGTTACCTTGAGACCTTCCCACAACCACGCAGGGCCTTTGTAGAACGAAGATTCCAAGGTTAATGTTGTAAATTTCTTTTTATCTTGTAAACTGCTACAGGTTACACTGTATGATTATATATGAAAGTTTCCTTTTATTCTCTGTCGTCCGTTATAAAGGCCTTTGGCTATATACAATAAAATTGACTCTCTCCCCCTATCTCTGCAGCCCATATTAGGGTGGGTGGGTTGGGGGGAGAGACCTTTGCAGCAGCATCCGAATTAGACTTTTGTCTTATTGGAGAAACACTTCTTTGAAGTCAGTTCAGGGAAATGTTAAATATGGTTTTCTCCAGCTCGGATATTTCCTTCTTTCTTAATCCTCTAAGCGCCAAGCAGCTGTATTAATACTGTTACTTTCAGGAGTGTGAGATTAAAGGATTTGTTAAGGGGTATGTGTATGTGTGTGTTTTGGTTCACACTGCTGTGTGAGCAGCAGGCAAGCCAACTGATTATTTGTGGCCTGGTAGTTTTTGGAGTTATTTCCAATACTGAATCATTTGTTCTAAGATACAGTCTGAATATGAGGGAACATTAATATACAGTAAATGTTTTATACCAGCTACCAACCCCCCCCCCAAAAAAAATCTCTTCTTGTATTGAATTCAGCCTTCTAACATCTTTTATTTAATCTTTTCTTTCTTTAGTTCCTTCTTCCTCTAATCTCTATGTTCCTTCTCTTCAGAATCCTTTGGCCCCAGCTTTATATTTTATCATATTACAGTTTATTTTACTAATCCTTTCCCAATTTTATCTGACTTGCCCTTTTGAACAGAACCCTATTCCTATTGAACTGTGTCCTTTCTCTCTCTCTCAATTACAACATTCATTTCTCTTTTCTCTTGTATTCTCTTCTTGATTGTTGTTACTTTCTGAACATACGTAGTGCAGAAGTGTGGTCACTCAGAACTAAGCCTCATTGTGTTCACAGACCATCCAAGTTTCCCGGTTTTCCAGGGACAGCCCTGATTTAGAGAAGCCATGCCAGTTTCTGATTTGATCCTGGAATGTCCCACTTTTCCTTAGGATGACCCAATTTTTATTGGAGAAATGTTGGAGGGTATGGAGATACACTGGCAGAGGAACAGAAGTGTGGAGGGAGTGGACCGTCGCCGGCACCACCATTTCGGTAGGGTGCCATCGCGGTGGCCCCCCCTGGACACGTGCCACGCACCCCCCATGCACTGGGCGCCATGCACTGGGTGCCATGCCCCCAGAACATGCACCTTGCCCCTGCGGATGGCGTACCACGCCCCTAGGATGCACACCACATCCCCGTGGGTGGCATGTCACACCCCTGGGAGGCACGTCATGCCCCCGGGGGGGGGGGGGCACCAGCCATGCCCCGCCTGCTCTCCTCCCCCAGTAGTGGAGCATGCAACTTTGCCACTGTGGAGATATCCAACCCCCGAGCTGTCTGAAGGCAATTCTGTATAGGGAAGTTTGTTGTTGTTGATGATGATGATGTTGATGATATACCACCCTATACCCAGGGGTCTCAGGGAGGTTCACAAAATAAAATCAAGATATAAAATGTTTTTATGTATGTTGGAAGCGGGGCCGGATTTAGGCTTGATGAGGCCCTAAGCTACTGAAGGTAATGGGGCCCTTTATATGTCCAGCTGTCCTTTTTCAACAACAAATTGTCGCTGGTTTTTTTGTGTTGAATATATGCTATATGGTAATTTATGGACCTAATAGGTATCTAAAGCCATTTGCACATAACAAATAGGAGCCTACACAACACAAAACACTGTTGCTGTATGAAGATTTTATTTTATTCATTCTTTATCTTATATGTTGGAAATGTACATCCAGGTTTTTTTCCTTTAATTTTTTAGGGGGCCCCAACAGAGTGGGGCCCTAAGCCAAAGCTAGTTTAGCTTATATGTAAATCCAGCATTGGTTGGAAGCTTCCCAAAGTGGCTGGGGCAACCCAATAAGATGTGTGGGATATAAATAGTAAAATGATCATTATGGAATGGGATGCCCCTATTTTTATCAGAGAAATGTGTTCAATGAGACTCATAGGAAAGGAGCAGCCGGTCTACTTCAAGTGGCTTACTTAAAATACTATCTAGATACAGCATCCCCAACCGCATTGTCCTGGCCCTTAATGCAGAAGTCATAGTCTTGTAGGGCCAAGCTCCAGTGCATGAGCCTCTTTCTGATGGGTGCTTTTAGCAGCCAACATAGGGGGAAGTGGTCATTCTGAAGGAAAGCTTCTTCCCCCTAGGTATGACCAGAGCTGTTGCTGTTTTTCCTGGGCCCAATTTATGTGGGTACAGTATGTGTGTGGAAATTGCCACACCCTGGACTGGCTCCAAGGCTCTCATTTGAAAACAGTTCCCTTCCCTTGATACAGGACACATCTCACTCACCATTCCAGGCAGCTGTGGGATGCCTTGTCCCTGGAAGTCAGCTTGGCAGTTTAAACTGAGTGGGATCTTAATGGCGAAAGCAAGTGCTTTCTCCCAGGGGAGAGTCAAATAAGTTGGGTGTTGTCTTGCAGTCCCTGAGTAAACACTTAGTTTTCTTGAGAACCTCCGAACCCTGACCCCAATCTGGGGGCTGTAGGTTTTTTTAAGAGAGGGAGGGCAGTTACCAGATAGTTGGCAATATGACTAGCAGTTGTGCAAGGAAGGGCATGAGCCGGCTTCCCATTGCAGGGCCTCTTCCTAGGCAAGTGTATAGAAAGTGATTGCAACTTTTAGCAGTTTAAGTGTGTACTAGTTTTTGAATAAAAAGGACTTGAAAGAAACATACATTTGGGGAAGTTACATCTTCAAGAAAGTGTGATGACCATTTTTATAAGAATTGGGCTTTCTAATTTGTATTTCTGTTTCATCTCTTTTCTATATCTTGTCTTTTTTATTATAGCATCCATACATTCATGCAGCTAGATCAGGCATGTCCAACCGGTTAATCGTGATCTACCGGTCAATCGCGGGGTGTCCCTGGTTGATCCTGGTTGATCGCGTGATCCTGATCAATAGCCTCCCCCCCCAAAAAAAAGCTCAACAACCCCAAAACAAGCTCAACAACTTTGGCTTCCTCCAAAAAGCTGAACAACCATGGCTCCCCCCCCCCCCAAAAAAAAAAAAAACTTTGGTCAATCCAATGGGTAGACCAGTTGTTTTTTTAACAGGGAGTAGATCACAGTCTCTTGGGAGTTGGACATGACTGAGCTAGATCTATCTATCTATTTTTTTCTATCTTCCACATATACATAAATTATAACAAAGAAACAAGGGACATTATATTTTAATTTGTTTTTTTGGTACATATGAAATTACTATTAGATTTTATTTTTATTTTTTTAAAATGAAGACCAACCAGTCACCTAAGAAATTCAATCCGTTTATGTACACATTATTCACTGAAGCACACACTCCAGTTTTTCTATTAAAATATTGCATTTTATATCAGGATTCATCTTGCTTAAAAATAATTTACTTTGTTAACAGCATGCAGGTTTATTACAAACATGCTGTGTTCCTGACATGATCAAATTCATTTAAAGCTGACTTTATTGTTCAGTAAAAATAGTTCTAATAAAATCTTATTGCTATATAATGCATTGCTCATAAATTACTTTTAAATGATATTAAAGCATTCTTTGAGCAATGACAGCAGATAATATTCTAAAGAAGATTTTCATTAAAAATAGAGAGGATTTCATTTAAGTGTTTGCTTTCAATTTAGCAAAGAAAGCTGTAGGAACTCCTGATTTACTACTGCTTGCTATGTGCCGCTGGAGGGTTGTAGTTTGTGATCTATAAGATAAGCCTCAGATTTTCTGTTACTGCCACACAGCTTGAGGAACTCCCCAGCATAAACCACTTTTTTATGGTATTCATTTTTTCTTCTGTGCCCCTGCAAGAAGCATGACATTCTGTGGAGGTAGTGAGTTACTGTTTGCAATTCTGTTAAATATTTGCCCCAGACCTTCCAAGTGTCCCTATTTTCCAGGGACGTCCCTGATTTAGAGAAACTGCCAGTTTCTGATTTGATCTTGGAATGTCCCACTTTTCCTTAGGATGTCCCTATTTTCATTGGAGAAGTGTTGGAGGGTATGGAGTTATCCAACCCCCAAGCTATCTGAAGGCAATTCTGTGTAGGGAAGGTTTTTTAAAAAAAATGTTTAATGTTTTATTATGGTTTTTTATGTTGGAAGCTGCCCAGATTGGCTGGGGCAACTCAGTAAGATGTGTGGGGTATACATAGTGAAAATATAATTCTGGAATGGGATGTCCCTATTATCATTGGAGAAATATTACCCTCCTGGATTCCTATGTAATGACATGAGAGCATTCATCATAAACAGCTAGAAAATGTGTATGTAGAATAAGAGCAGATAATAATACAATGGTGAGGTTGCATATCTGTAATGCATTTATTTTGATGAAATACTTAAGTACTCAAAAAGGGATCAAAGGAATGCATGTGGGCGTAAAATGAAGAGCAGACTCCCCCATGCCTGCTTGATCCACTTCTGACTTTCACATATTTAATTTTAAGGTGTGAAGGCAGATTCTAACCATGTTCAGTCAAATGCAGTTAAAACTCCCCTAGTGATCCAGTATCGTGCATAATCAGGGTTCCTGGTCAAAGGATGGATTCTTACCACATGCAACTTAACCAGGGATGGAATAGAGATATGGCAAAAGTGAATTCCAATGCAGAGACATCCATTTGCACTGTGCAGATTGGATTATGTGTCTGCTTGAGAATCTGCGCCTTGCCTGATCTCCTAATTACCTTGCCGATCTTATAGGATATGGTCTGTGGGCTGCCCCTCTGGCTTTTCTTGCTTGCTTCTTTAAAAACAACAGTGTACTGCTGCCTGCAAATGGCTAGCTAGCACACAGGAATCATGGGTGCAGAGAAGAAGAAGAAGAAGAAGAAGAAGAAGAAGAAGAAGAAGAAGAAGAGGAGTTTGGATTTGATATCCCGCCTTTCACTCCCCTTCAGGAGTCTCAAAGCGGCTAACAATCTCCTTTCCCTTCCTCCCCCACAACAAACACTCTGTGAGGTGAGTGGGGCTGAGAGACTTCAAAGAAGCGTGACTGGCCCAAGGTCACCCAGCAGCTGCATGTGGAGGAGTGGAGACAGGAACCCGGTTCCCCAGATTAGGAGACTACCGCTCCTAACCACTACACCACACTGCTTCTTCTAGTACAATCCCCCCTGAGAGTGATGGCATTCCATCAAACTGTGTTGCTCCCAGGGGTGTTTGCTTCTGTGTTTTCCATAGATATACTGGGAGAAGCCCTATGGGCTAGCTAACGACTTGTGAACAGCTGCAGTTACGTTTGTAAAACAAGCAAGAGAAGACAGAAAGGCATCCATCAAGATCAGCTTGCTGTTCTTTTCAGCCAAGAAATTATACGCAGGTGTTGTTGTTGGGGTTGGTTTGTTTGTTTTTGAATATGCATGAATTCATTCTAAAATATCCACACAGAACTGGGACAGGGCAGATAGTTCTCCAGTGCCATGGGACCAGCTGAAATGGGTTCTTCAGCCTACCTCTAGAAATCCACACCCATAATAAAACACCACTCTGGAGAGGGCCCTCTGGAGAGGGATGCGGGTGGAGCTGTGGGTTAAACCACAGAGCCTGGGACATGCCGATCAGAAGGTCGGCGGTTCGAATCCCTGTGACGGGGTGAGCTCCCATTGCTCGCTCCCTGCTCCTGCCAACCTAGCAGTTCAAAAGCACGTCAAAGTGCAAGTAGATAAATAGGTACCACTCCAGCTGGAAGGTAAATGGTGTTTCCGTGCGCTGCTCTGGTTCGCCAGAAGCAGCTTAGTCATGCTGGCCACATAACCCGGAAGCTGTACGCCGGCTCCCTTGGCCAATAAAGCAAGATGAGTGCTGCAACCCCAGAGTCAGTCACAATGGACCTCATGATCAGGGGTCCCTTTACCTTTACTGGAGAGGGCCCTAGTTATATTTGAAGCAGTTATGTGATGCAGCATGACAGCTGTAAGTTCAGGATCTGGAAGGCAATGAATTTGCCCGTACAACACAGTAATGCAGCACCCTGTGTCGTGGAATAAGTTCTTATTTCCTTTCTCAAGGAGCAGGAGAGAAGAGAACAAAGACTGTGAGCACAGCGACAGCAATGTGCAAAAGGGTAGATGGTACAGGTTTCTTATGAAAGTCTTACAGGGCTGAAATAGCAAGCAAGCACTAATTTAAAACATACTGGAACAAAAAGGTGTGGGGTGCCATTCCTCTGGGACAAGGAGGCTGCTGGTAGCAGCAGCAGGAAAGGAACTGAACTCTGATTTTGGGTCTGGATACAGTCTCAGCCATTATAACCAATGTGTGCTTTTCCATTGACTGAAATAGGTTGTGGGTTAGAGCTTGCACTCTCTTGAATATAGTAATTCTCATTAGCACTTCAGATAATCAAAGGGCTAATAAGCAAAGTTGTTTAATAACTCATTTGATATTGCTGGTGGCTGGATTTTGAAAAGAGACTGCACTAGAGGGCAATCAGAGGGTCAAAGAGAACTAGGTCATTTGTGCAGTTTTCTTTATCAGTTCAAAAATATTGATTCTTCAGAGAACTGCACTGAGCATAAAGGACACATTTAAGGTCTTCTTGGCTTCTGTTCCTTCCAGTTCTTCAGTAATTTCATACAATGCAGTAAAACAGTTCGATCTCTGAATTTTTTTAAAAAATGAAATTTAACTTAACACTGCTTTTCAGATATACAAACCACTTGCGCAGTCCTATGGATGTCTGCTCAGAAATAATCCCCAGCAGCTAATCAGAAGCCGCAGTTTGGTTTTCGAACATTTTGGAAGTCGAACGGACTTCCAGAATGGATTCCGTTTGACTTCCAAGGTATGACTGTATAAGCAAAACTTTCACCTATAATAGTTATGTCTAGGCTGAATTTCTGTGTAAACTTCCTCAAGAACACATCCTCTTTAAAAAAAACATACTTACAAGTAAACATGCATGAGAACAGCCTGTTAGCATAGCACAATATTATGTATGAGCACTTTAAACTGATGTTTATAGTGGTGTACAGTAACATCAAGACTTAAATAATAAAATACAAAGTAGATTTAATCATAAATCATGAATTCCAGCTACAGCAACGTATATGGCTCTATAACATCAGACAGAGGGGAATGTTTCGGGAGAAACTCAGCCAACACAAAAGGATGAGACTCCCTTTGAACCCGAATTGGAATACAGAACTAGATATTAAAATAGCAAGGGCACAGAATAGCTTTTCAAAGAGGCCAAAGCATTATAGGGTAAAACACACGTTTGAAAGTCATTTACAAACAGATACCATGTACAGGTGTTTTTGTACCAATGATAGAAGTGTCTGAGCCAGGAGTAGTTGAAAGATTCAGGAGAAGCAAAAGTAAGTACAGACGAATCTCAACTTACACTGGGATTACATTTTGGGGATAGCACCTAAAGCCGAAAATGTGGATAATCAAAACACATTGGGCTCAATGGTGGGTTGGATTGCCCAAGTCTTTTTTTCCCTGGACACCTGCCCCCTTTCTGCGTCCTTTTTAATTTTTAAAAAATCTTTTGCCAAGCGCATGAAGCCGAATGTGCACAAGTTAAATGTGCACAAATTGTGAGTTACCTTTACACAGGGCATAGTAAAACAATGGCCCTCAACTTGGATAGGTTTAAAAGGGCATTGGACGAATTCAAGGTAGATAAGGCTATTCATTGTTAGTAGCTACAATTGCTATGTTTTCTCTCCACTGCCAGAGGCAGCATGCCTTTAAATAATAGGTGCTGGAAATTGTAAGTGGCAAGATTACTGCTGAGTTCATGCCCTACTTGTGGGTTTGCCTTGAGCATGTGGTTGGCAGTTGAGTGAACAGGATACTGGATGCAGAGCTCTTAGTTCTTATGGTTAATTACTTACTGGTAGATGCAAAAATTATATCCTTTCTAGGATCTCTAGAAAGATCCTAAGGTGCCAGATGTCTATAACTGGCTGTTAAAATTTTGGGATAATTTGGTTATGGGGAAGAGAGTTAGATTAAACATAGATTCTAAAATGCACAGAATTATCTTTCTGAAAGAACATTATTTTGCTTCTGGGAGCAAATAAAAAAACCCCATAGTTTTCAGAATTACGTTACAGATGTTGGGAAATATTATTGTAACAAACCTTTGATTTTTAAATAGCTGTATTCTGTTGAATCTAATGAATGAGAAAATATTATGAGAGTAGGTGGTATAATCAATTGTAATCAACCATGGAAACGAAACAGTGAATAAGGATTTGGTATGCAGGCTTAAAAATGCAAAAGAACATTTGCCCCAACACTTTTGGAGGAAAGGAGCTCTATGTAAAATGCATCTTAAAATAAATAATATAGGGTAAAGTAGTGTTAATGTTTCCCAAGCATAAAGTGGAAGGATAGAATGCTCAAAGTTTTTGCAACAAAGAGCCAGAGTTTGCCCATTATTTATCATTAGAGTTCATTTCAGTCCAGAGCAATGATGAAAAAAGAATATTGAAAGCACAGAGCCTGTGATGTACTTGGGGGAAAAAATATTAATGCAAAACCAACAAAACTGCAGTGCCATTAGCAAGCTAAACATAATGATGCTACTGGCAGTGAAATTGAACTCTTCAAGCATAGGAAGAGAATTTTATTTAAACTCATCCAACAAAAATGACTGTCCTCAAGAATTAAAACATGGATGAGGCTGGTGCCCTTGAAGCTTTCCAATTGTTACACTCTGAAAGTTCTAAGTCAGGGAGCCACGTTAGACTGCAGTCAAAAGAACTTTGGAAAGTGGTCGACATTGTAATAGTTTAAATAACATGCAATGTTGCAGGCTAATGGGGTAAAACCTGAGAAAACGTATTCCTCTTTGTAATGATACTGCTAAATGGATAATTGATGAAACTGCAGAGAGCTGGGAGGACAATGGGATATTGCTTTTTCACACCTCAAATCCTCCATGCTTTACATTTGCTTTGAAGCAACTGTTGCTAAAGAATGGTTACTGCTGATACGCATTTGATTGAGATTAGCACAGAAAAACAAAAAACAGTTGTGAGATGTCTGCGTACATTAATTTGGTAATGATTCCAGATTTGTTGCTTATCATTGACCTCCACAGAGTTTCATCTCTATAGTCCTGAATGGATCAGGAACGGATCCATATGTCCCATCACGTTCTCCAGTGGTCCCTTCTCTTGTTACTGTTGTGAAAAAGGAGCCATTTTAGGTAGCTCTTTAGCAACAGGCCACGCAGGGGAAGAACCCAAACTGCAGTCCCTCTCCACCCCTGTGTCTTCCTTAGTTCCCTGGGTCAATGCTGGTTTGGGAAGAAGCTACAACATGACCTTGTCCTATATGGTTTGGGGCTTTTTGTATTCCCATTACAGCTTATGTGATTCTGTGCCCAATTGCTTTGGTGTAAATCCCATCAAATTCGGTGGGACTTGTTTATTTATTTTTCCAGACACTTCTATATGGTCACATGCAATAAAACAAACCGATACATATTTCTAAAACCAATAAAAAATAACACAAAATAAACTCAGCATAATTTAAAAGAACAAAGAACCACAAAAGATAAGGGGAACCATACACTTAATAGACTTAATGGTCTGTACTTCTTAATCAGCAAATTACCGGTATACGTCTTCACTTCCCAAAGTCTTGTGGAAGCGGTACGTCTTTTTCTGCCTCCTAAAACAGTACAATGCTGAGGGGAGCGATGCCTCAGTGAGATGTCTTGGTGCTGCCTCTGAAAAGGCCTGCTTCTGAGAATACGATCACAACTTACACAGATTTTACTTACATAATTATAGTTTTATGTGCTTCTCCAAAAAATATTGTGAAAGGTGGGCATAGAGTGTGGGGAAAACTGTCCAGGGGCAGGAAAGCGGAAAAGTCAATAATCACATGCACCATTTCCTTCACCTTACGAGAGTGATCAGAGGCACCAGCATAGTTTGCAGGTGCCCTCGCAAGAGCAGATGAAGGAGCACAGAGATTATGTGAGTGGTCTAAAAAAGTTATCAAAGGAGCAGCCTAGAAGTATGCATGGACATTGCAAAGCATGGCCCTAAAATGCAAGGCCGCTTGTTCAACTGGTGGACAACCTAAGAAGCAAAGATGGCTTCCAACACTGGAAGAAAAAGTGGCTGTGCTGGACTGCTTGAGAGGTGGCAGGTCTTGTTTGCAGTGTGACACACAAAGATGACCACAAGAAGTGCAGCAGTTGTCATGAAGTTTCAAGAGAAAGAAATTTATGTGGCTGAGGCAGCAAGTGCTCCAGAAACTGTGAATGTGATGAACCAGGTGTGTAGCCAGGCTTTGGTCAAGACTGAGAAGGCATTAAACTTATGGCTGGAAGATGTGAACTGCAAACATGTGTCTATTGAGGGTGTCACGTTGTGACAAAAGGCTCTCACACTCTATGCACAATCTAAACCTTCCATCAAGGGTGGGCAGTCTGTGAAGCAATTCAAAGCCAGTCCTGGTTGGTTTAACAATTCTAGGAACTGCTACATCCTCAAAAATGTGCACATACTGTAACTGGGCAATCTAAGCTGCAGACTAAGAGGCGTCAAAAGCCTATGTGGAGCAGTTAAAGAAGTTGTTAGATGACAAGGGATATCTTCCATGGCAAGTTTTTAATGCTGACAATATGGGGCTCTTCTGGAAGAAAATGCCTGACCTTTTTACAGCTCCAAAACTGAAAAACAAGCCTCTGGCTTCAAAGCAGCTAAACACTATGTGACTATGTTGTTCTGTGGCCAGGCTTGCTGTATAGGTTTGAAAACGCCCACACCTTAAAAGGCAAGAACAAGAATCTCATTCCTGTTTTCAGGCAGTCCAATGAAAAGGCTTCGGTGACATTTCTGGATTAGTTCCACAAGTGCTTTGTTCCAGAGGTGAAGTGCTACATTGAAGAGAAACATGAGGACTTCAACATGAGGACTGTCAGGCTTCAGGGAAGTGGCTTCCTTCCGTTTGGCCCATGGATAAAGGGAGGGAGCAAAAATAGTCTCTTACCATTTAAAGAGATTTTAATGACCACAGTGAAAGAACAAAGAGTCCAATCTCAGAGTAAAGGTGCTCCCAATTAAGGTTTTACACCCAATTCCCCCTAAGTCACCCGAGTCACTTCCTCGTCTTGCAACCTGATCTCGCAACCACTGTGCCTTCTGTGCAGCTACCTTATCTAATCTCATTGACCTTCGACTGATCGGCTGGATACTTTCCAGCAAACTGGAGTCTGTTAACTCTCTCTCCTGGTTCTTCTCCTCCTATCTGTTCACCACCCAGTTCTTCCCAACTTTTGTCTTCTGAACTATGTCCCTCTGCAAACCACTGCTCCAAATCTATACTGTGTCACTGCTCCTGGGAAGATTAAGGATCCTGATCAGGAGCAGGGGGAAGGGGAAGGCTCCCACCATTCCTCATCTGTGCAGCCCTCCTCAGCACGGTCCCTGACAAGGACTGCTTCTCGTTGTGGACAATGCTCCTGGCCACTTTGAGGCTCTCCTCTTTGCACATAACAATGTTGAAGTTGAAGTCTTCTCCCCACCATATGACCTCCCTCAGCCAGCCTCTGGACCACGGTGTGATTCACTGCTGCAAGGTGATTTACAGGAAGCTCACTTTCTCATGGATACTGAATGCTGTGGATGCTGATTCCAATCTTAATCTCATGGAATGCTGGAAGTCCTTCAACATTGCCAGTTGCATCACTTACCTCAAGCAGGCAATGGAGGTAATTGAGCCTGAAACAGTGATGCATGCTGGCAAAACCTTTGGAAGGAATGCGTGAGAGATTTTAAGGGTTTTCCAAGCACTGAAAACAAAGTGAACAATATAGACCAAAGCTGGAAAAACTAGTATGATTTTGTACGGAAGCAGAGGTGGATTTAGGGGGCGTTTCTGCACTGGGCTATGAGCCAAGAGGGTGATACAGGGAGTGCTGGAGCAGTGCCAAACAACAGAAAGTGAGAGGTGGGGGGACACCAAATTTAGGCATTGTACATACAAGGTGCTGCTGAAATTTTAAAGCCCAAAGTCTGCCACTAGCAGAAGATAAAACTGACAAAGAGGTGATGGAGACAGCAAGTTGGAACTTGCATAAATTTGCTCAACTCTTCCAAGCGATAAAGCATGTCGGTGATTTGATTGCTGAGTTTGATCCCTCCATGGAATGAAGCCTCAAAATCGCACAAAGGATTACAGACACTGTGAGACTGTACCAAGAAATGTTTGATTAGCCCAAGAGACAACAGCAGCAGTTACCGTGCTTCTCACAAAAAAATATCACCAGCCAACACAATCAACCTCTGAAGCTGGACCACAGCCAAGCACTTCATTTGAAGCAGGCTGTCAGTCACCCACACTTGTCCTTCTGGAACAAAATCCATCTCAGAAGAGGAAGACTAAGCAACGCAGTTGCCATTCACTGGTAAGTGTTGTGCTAAGGTTTTTATGGTTTTTAAAGGGTTGTTCTGACTATACACAATTTTGCCTTCATGTGCTATTACCCCGGGATGTAACCTCCACGTAAAATGTGATCCTACTGTAGACATGGTATTATTGGGCAGCAAGACACAATGAGTACTTCTTAAATGTTACTTTCCAGCCCAAAGTGCTGGCAACATTGTTTTTCCTTTCACTTTCTCCATCCTCCTACTAACCGCCAATCAACTGAGCTTCCCTGCTTTGAGTAGCATTATTGTATTATCTCCATTGATGTTGAGCTTTTTAACCGTTAGCTTGATCTCCAGCTCAGCTTGTTTGACTATCTGCTTAAACTCTTGACACAGCTATCCTGATCAGCTTACCCAAAAGCCTTTTGCCTGAGTTCTCAAAGGCCCTTTTTATGTTGACAAATAATTTTTGTGCAGCAGAAAAGGGTCCATACATTGATTATACATTAATATATAATCTGTCAAGTTTAAATCTCACCAAAGACCTGGATCTGAATATGAGAAGTGTGTTTCCTCACTGAGATAATACTATTCATTTTTTAAGTGGGGTGGGGGGGAGTGTAAGATAAAAGGACATATTGGGTGCATCACAGTAAATTATTGACCCTGCAGAAAGGAGATTGTTAAAAAGAAGGTAATCATATGGTGCAAAATAGATCAGAAGGACTTCAAAAGTTAGCTAGACATTTATGCATATATTGCTGACTGTAGCTTGTGGTTAGGGAGAAGAGAGCTTAACTAAGAGTCTGGGGTTGGATGTTATGCTGCCAGAGCCAAAGCTTGGCTTAGCTCAGCATGGTGCAGGATCAAAAAGGTCTGGGGAGTAGCAAAGCGACTGCAAGCTCCACTCTGGAAGTTGCACATTTGTGTGGTCCTGATAAGCTATAGTTTGACTTGCTGTGCTGTGCAAAGCAGGCAAATGAGTCTTTGACAACAATTCCACTCTTCTCTGTTTGTTTCTCGAATTAATGCAATAAAAACAATGGACTTCTTTCATGAAATTACACAGTTTGGGTATGCAGTCACTGATGTTCATTGCACAGGATAAGCTTATTGTAGAATGGTTCTTTGCTTCCCTAAAAGCAATCACTGTTAATCAGTCATTATTCTCATGTTTGTCTGAATCTCATTTCACCTCAGTAGCTAAGCAGAGAAGCAAGGGTAGGGACTTGCTACACACTTTGCTATCTTGAGTTCCCTGCTCTCACCTCACATTTTTTTAAACAGAACCACACATTTAATAATGCAGCAGCATTAGAATAATTTATGCAAAGGCTTATACGTAAATCTTGAGCTGTTTACCCTAACACAAATTTCATTATTATATTTTTGGAATCTAATCTCCGGATTTATAAGATGTATTTTTTTCTTTATCAGAAAACTGCAGTTTTTACATAGTTTAACAGATGGCAATGGCAAAAGTGACTGTGGGACATGCCTTCTGAATATATTAGTTTAAGTCATATAATATCTTAAAATCCTTTATAAATAGCAGCAGCTGTCAGACATAAATATGGGGGAAAGGCAGATCTTTAAAAAGAAACATTTGCTCTTTCATTTGTATATGAAGAAATGGAAATGTGGTTCATAATCTGTTCAGAAGTATTTTTTATCTAAATCACAACAATATTACTGTTCAAACAAACTGATTAGGCCAAAGGTGTTTATTGCATGCATCATAGAAGCAGAGAAGTAAAGAACATGCAAGATCTATTGTTCCCATTAGACTTCCTTCTCCTCTGGTAGATGACTTCCTACCTTTTACTAGCTATAAGAAAGGGGGAGGAGCAGGAAAAGGCTGCACAGCTGTTAATTTGTGAAGTATTCATTCTTTCCTTCATTTTCCATTCCATTTTTGTATTAGTCCAGAACAGAGGTTGGCAACATGGTGGCCTTCAGATGTTAGACTCCAGTTCCCATCTGAACAAGCTGATGATAGGGATGATGGGATTTGTAGTTCAACAGCATCTGGGAGGGCAGTATGCTGGCTAACCTGGTCTAGCAGCAACTTTAAAAATATAAAGAGTTCCATCCTTGGCATGTATTGGGACTTGGGGACTTCTAAAGGGGTACCTGGGATCAGTCCATCACCTAAATGAAGCCAAGGGATGCATTTTCAAATCTAGTATCTGAATCTCTTCTTCCTTCATTTTGGAATTCATCATATGGCGGACTTCCTTGGAGACACTGGGAGTGACTATTAGCTGCAATTAGAATATAATGTGATGTAATTTTGGAGCTGTAATGTTCATTTCTTCTTTTACAGTCAAGACTTGTGGATCTAATCTTCAGGGTCCTGGTGGCACCTTCACGTCCCCCAACTTTCCATTTCAGTATGACAGTAACGCTCAGTGTGTTTGGGTTATCACAGCAATCAATCCGAATAAGGTAAGTTCAAATTTGATAATAATGTAAAGACCTAAAAGTTGTGATCAGAAGGATTAGCCAACTTTATATTATTTATATATTACGTACATGCATAGTATACACATGTATGTTAAACGAATCTCTGTGGAGTTAGAGTTATTGTGATGGGTGAAAGGATGGAGTTTGTTGCTGTTGGAGATGGGGAATGGAGCAAGAAATCATGTCTCTTAGCACTCCTCATGGTCTCAAAGTAGCAAACAATGTTGTTGATCACTAGGATATTAGGAGTTTATGGGGGCGAGGCACCTTAAATTCCTGGGTCCAATAAAAGTTAGACTTCATGAAGGTTTGGGGAGTTAACTGGTGCAAAACACTGAACCCCTGGGTTAAGCTTATGTTAACAAGCCAAGCCTGGTGATAACTAGTCTGAGTATTGTTGTTGTTGTTTAGTCGTTTAGTCGTGTCCGACTCTTCCTGACCCCATGGACCAGAGCACACCAGGCCCTCCTGTCTTCCACTGCCTCCCGCAGTTTGGTCAAAAGTCTGAGTATTAGGGGGACAAAAATGAGTGATAACCTAACAAAAGAGGAGCCATCAGGACATTCAGTGCCAGACAGCAAGTGGAGGGGAGGGCCCTCCCTCCAATTGTGTTTCCCCTCCAGCTGTGTGTTAGCGAGCAGAGACAAAAGCTTGTAGGATTTCCGTTTTGGATGAAGTAAGCCCAGGAAATCATTTGCATCAGCAGCGACAAGTGAATCTGATACTGTAGCAATGGAAGGAGCAGGACCCCCTTAGGATGTGAATGCTCTGAACTCCCTCCATCTAAGCTCAAGGTGTAAATAAGCCATATATCATAAAGTCACCACAATCTCCACTGTGCCTCATTGTTCAAAGGGAAACACAGACCTTGGGTAAAGTGTGCCTGCACTCCTGGAATCTCGCACTGCTCATAGAGATCAGGGTGGCGTATAACGATATTTAAATTAAGGTCGGTCTTAAATATGTGCCTCTGTTCCATTCAGAGATCACCATGATAGTAAATATCCAAGGACAAAGGGAGATATCATGGATTTTGCTTCAGGGGTAGTCTTCCATCACTCACTAACTAGTTCTGCTTGGCATGTTCCAGAGGTGACATATTTGGCCTTGGGGATAGAAATAGATTTGAATGTACAAATAAGGTTGATACAAAGGCATTTTAAAATTCAACTTCATTCATCCTTCTTCTTTCCAAATAGTCTGCCTCTCATGTTTAAATAATAGTTTATTTATGGCACAAGTGGATCATAAGAGGATACCCTGGTTTGGCTGTCTGAAATTATTATTATTTTAATTGTCTTGTAATTTTATGGAAGCACAATTTCACTTTTCTCCCTTTTGCATAGAATATGCCATAAAAGGTAAAGGTAAATGTACCCCTGACTGTTAAGTCCAGTCCCGAATGACTCTGGGGTTGCGCACTCATCTCACTTTCAGGCCAAGGGAGCCAGTGTTTGTCCACAGACAGCTTCCAGGTCATGTGTCCAGCATGACTAAGCCACTTCTGGCGAACCAGAGCAGCACACAGAAACACTGTTTACCTTTCTGCCAGAGTGATACCTATTTATCTACTTGCACTTTGACGTGTTTTTGAACTGCTAGGTGGGCAGGAGCAGGGACCGAACAACGGGAGCTCACCCCATCATGGGGATTCAAACCGACAAAAAGAGCATTTACAATAGAGGGAAGGTGGGGTGGAGATACTGTACAACACAGGAGAGAGAGAGAGAGAGAGGCAGATATCATATTGAAATGTGCTACTGCAAAAAATCACAAGCAAAATACATTTACAGTGGAAACATGAATCTGTTTGCTTCTGTGTGTGGTTCTTACATAATAATTACTTTTACCATTTTAGTGACAGTCTCAGATCGTAATGAACAATTCTGCAATCAAACATACATCTGTGGGTTTTTCACCGTTTGCTCAAAATATGGTAGTCAATAAACATTGTTTGTTCTAAATCTGTTTTCATAAATGATATTTTAAACATGATTATATAACAGCTTCTGTTATTTCATCATGCTGAGCTTTAGGCATATCAAGTAATGGTGGGGCCAGTTTTCTAACTGAAAACACTTGCATTCCTACACCCCATTACACCTGGCTTGGGATCCCAGTTCACCCCAATCCTTTCTTACCATGCATGAACTCAGCGGCTTATGCATTGCCAGAAGGTTTACTTGATTAGTCACCTGATTTGTTTCCCGGCTGTAGAGATGCTGGGGTCCCCTGCATACTGGTGGGCAAATCTTTGTCAATTTATCAGCACCTATTAGGTGCTGGCTTCCTATTCTAAGTGGGAAAAGTGTATTCACCAATTCAGGCTGCCTGGGAAACAGGCCTCCAATATAGCGTTAAAGATACAATAAAGTTATCAGAAGCATTGGCTTGATTTTCCTCAAGGTGAAGCATTTTACTGTTCCCAGTTCCATGCTTGTTCTTTTCCTTAGTAAGTGTGTATAGGATTTCTGCCTTGAGCAGGTTAATTCTTCCGTCATGGGATGAAGAAAATTCAATATCCGGTCAACCAGCCCACACCTTATTGTCTTGCAAAAGTTCATTAAAATATATTATAGGCTTTTCATGAGTGACCAAATAAAATGGGGACAGGTAGTATACGCCAAATAAATAAATCTATAAGCCAAATATGCCTAATTCTGATGAAAGTTACAGTGCCATTCTGTAATGTCTACTCAGAAGTAGGCTCCTTTGTATAGGATAGCAGCTCAAAATGATCAGTATTGTGTTGCTCAGTTTTCTGTATTCTATATCTCCTGTTTCTCTGAAGTTAATAACAAGTTAATATTTTGCCTCTCTGGTTTCAAACGAAAGAAGGGAGAACTTCTGGATTAGAGCCTGTGGCTCCAATCTAAGGATGCATTTAACAAAACCAGAATCTGGAATCAACTTTAATAATAATAATAATAATAATAATAATAATAATAATAATAATAATAGCAACCACAATAACAACAGTAACAACAACAACAACAATAATAATAATAATAATAGTGTTTAGATCAATTTGTAAAATAATACTGTTTGCTAATATCCTTAAAAATTTAACACAGCTGTGCTTCAATTAATTTTGTTGTTTACACGGGAGATGATCTCCAGTATATCCTGGCATTGGAATCCTTTTTAGGGCACTCAGTTATTTGGCATAATTGCCAATCTGTATAGACTTTTATTTTAATATATTTATGATAGCCTTTAGCTAAAGAGTAGTGCTTCAATCATTCAACTATGGCAAGCATTGCTTACAGCAATAGTCAGCTTGCCTGAAGAGCTTTGATTATTATTTTTCAAATAAAATAAATCGGGATTATTTACAGGAGTGAGATGGACTAGTTTTTAAAGAAACTACTAGGAAAACAAACACATCTGATTATTTTAGTTTCTGCTGTATAACTAACTATTCTATTGACTGTAGTGTTCTTTCCATAAATACTGTTGGAATTGCTTCTGCAGACATCCGTATCTGTTTCATTGATTGTTCTGGTAACTGTGTGCTATGACCCCCAGAGCACAGTTGTATTAAATAAAAAAAAAAAATAGTTCACCCATTTCCTTTTCAGCCTCTTCACACTTAAGGTTAAATAAGGTTTGACATATCTTCTTACTGTCTTCATATTTTGAAACAAGTCATCTGAAATGATCCCAAGAACACAACAATTTTTACTTTCGACATTCTTGTGTCACAAAAGGACTTCTGGCTAAATTTGGGGTCTGTTGTAGCCTCAGGGATCTTAGAAGGTGGGAGTCAAGAAAGACACTGATCATTTCAGGTAGGAAAACTGTTTTTGTCCCCATAATAGCACTCTATGGTAAAGCATCCTAATGAAAACTCATGCTTTCACAGACACACACACACACACACACACACACACGATCCAGTTAGCCAGACTAGACATGGCGAGGGTAGAAGCCAGAGGCCTGGTAAGAGAACTTCGCTGCTTCAGTGGGGTCTGCTGTATCCTCCGACTCTCAAGTTTCTTCCGGGTTGGTTTTATAGGTTATTGTGAGTCTGAAAACATATGGAAAATGTGTCTGGCAGTATCTCACCAGAATCTGTAAACATGACTGACAGTGCGTCAGCAGATTTTGGGCTAACCAGTTGCCCTTATTTGCTAGCTCAGTCTGTTTTCCTAGCTTGTTGGGTGGCCTTGGGCCACATCCTGATAAGTGTGGTTCATACTGCCTTGTTTTCATAATGGCTTCTGGTATTCTTCCACTCTGCTGAAGACTTCAAGCACTCAGTCATCTTTTATTTCCCACGGCTTCAGGCCTAATAACTAACATGGAAGCCACTCGTGCAAAAATCCACACGCTTATCTCTCTACGTCTATCAAGTGTCAGACTAGGACTAGGAAGACTCAGGTTCAAAATCCTACACTCCCACCATGCTTCTTCTTGTTGTTGTTTAGTCGTTTAGTTGTGTCCGACTCTTCATGACCCCATGGACCAGAGCACGCCAGGCACTCCTGTTTTCCACTGCCTCCCACAGTTTGATCAAACTCATGCTGGCAGCTTTGAGAACACTGTGCAACCATCTTGTCCTCTGTCGTCCCCTTCTCCTTGTGCCCTCCATCTTTCCCAACAGCAGGGTCTTTTCCAGGGAGTCTTCTCTTCTCATGAGGTGGCCAAAGTATTGGAGCCTCAGCTTCACAATCTGTCCTTCCAGTGAGCACTCAGGGCTGATTTCCTTAAGAATGGATAGGTTTGATCTTCTTGCAGTCCATGGGATTCTCAAGAGTCTCCTCCAGCACCATAATTCAAAAGCATCAATTCTTCAGTGATCAGCCTTCTTTATGTTCCAGCTCTCACTTCCATACATCACTACTGGGAAAACAATAGCTTTCACTATACGGACCTTTGTTGTCAAAGTGATGTCTCTGCCTTTTAGGATGCTGTCTAGGTTTGTCATTGCTTTTCTCCCAAGAAGCAGGCGTCTTTTAATTTCATGACTGCTGTCACCATCTGCAGTGATCATGGAGCCCAAGAAAGTGAAATCTCTCACTGCCTCCATTTCTTCCCCTTCTATTTGCCAGGAGGTGATGGGCCCAGTGGCCATGATCTTAGGTTTTTTTTATGTTGAGCTTCAGAGCATATTTTGCGCTCTCTTCTTTCACCCTCATTAAAAGGTTCAATTCCTCCTCACTTTCTGCCATCAAGGTTGTGTCATCTGCATATCTGAGGCTGTTGATTTCTTCCGGCAATCTTAATTCTGGTTTGGGATTCATCCACCCCAGCCCAGCTTACTTGGTGCCTTTGGACCAATCACCAACCCTCATCCAGTTGTGAGGATAAAATGAGGCAGTGGGGAGAACCTTCAGCTTCTTGGAGGAAAGATGTATTATGAATATGATTAAAATAACAAATAGGTTAGTACTACAAACTATAAGAAAATCACTTTATTTGGAACCCAGTAAAATGCCATTAAGGAGAAAATACATTTGAAAAATACATTTGGAGGCAGGTGAGAATATTTCACTCTTTGCAGTGTGTTTCCCTTGCCCATCCCCACAAAAAAACCCCTCTCCCACTTACACATATGTCATGTAAAGTTCTGCAACTTAGACTGGGGGCTTTAAGCTGGCTAGTTCCTCATATAGTGAAAACAAGGAGCTGGAAAATGAAACAGTGGCACCAGCCATATTAATCTGTGATTTATTGCCGATAGGACAGAACTGCCCAGTTGTGCTACTACTTTTTATGAGTTCTCGTTTAAAGGCAGGCAATAAAATGGATACTAACACACACTCTCAGAACTTTTTATATTAATTTTGGTACAGAATTCTACAGAGGCAGCAGGTTTGGGTTTTTTTGAAGTCTCAAGAACTAGTTTAGATGTTTTATTTATCTGGGGCTTCTCAGAGCATCTCAGTTGGTGTATCAGGATGGCATAACATTTTTGATGACTTCAGCAATGCTACAATGGAAGTAGGGTAATTCTTTGGTAACTCATCTTGGATTTCGACAAGTGTAATAAACATTTCAGATTGCAAAATGTTGATATACCTTTGCCTTTCACTTGTGTGAGGGCTGTAGTTACCTTCAAAGAGACCTTGCGTTCTAATAAACATTTATCAATTCAGCAACACATATAATGCACAATCTTTTGAAAAGCTACATATTACCCAGGAGGCTACTTGAGATGTTCTAACAAAGCACCACGAGTGAAAGCCCCCCGCCCCAGTTATACTTCTGCCTCTGTTACAGTTTCAGGCACTGGAAGGAGATGTGCTATCCCTTGTGGGGAAATGCATGTTCTGCCAAGGTACTGGGAGAAAACATATTGTTATTCACTATCCATTCCCCAAGTAGACGGAGTTCTCAGGGGTTTCCTAGGAATGAAGGTCGCTGGAGACTTATGGTGTCTTTGTGATATATGGTTTTATTTACGCATATGTACAGACTGAGCATAAGATGGAAAGCACATAGCAATAACTCTTCAACAGATAATAATCTAGGTTTCTAGGACCTCCCTAATGTCAAATATGCAGGATTCAACACAGTGTGAGGCAGGCCTCTCTGTCCCTTCTTAGCCCAGTTTTTAAGACCAAGATGTCATTTATCCTCCTCCATACGGATCCACACCTTGCTGACACCAGCTCTAGTTAAAGGAGAAGGAAGGCCTACTCCCATCTGCTCAAACTTCAGAATCTTCAGCTAGTGGTTTCTGCGGCACACTTTTGCCTGACCTTAACATAATGAAGTTGATACTTAATAGACTTGGGCAGAGCACACACACACACAAAATGCAAAATGAACCACTCATCATAGAAACCAGTGGTAGAATGTGGGTGCCCTTCAGTGTTTAATTGTTATTTTAATCAGTGATAAAGTATAGATTTCTTTTCATGGTCCTTTTCATTTTCTACAAAGACTGTAAACAAAATATATAAGGAATTACGGCCATTACACAGAAAGCCTGTTCATGAAATATCAATGTTCTAGACAAGTTACTATTACTGATAAAATTGCTTTTTTTTTTTAGAAAAAACCAATATTCTCTTTTCCAGATTGCTGCAACTTGAATTACTGATTTCTAAGCTGTATTTTTTTAAATTCTCAAAACAAGAAGGCTGGAATAGTCACGATTGCATATGCAATAGAAGAAACTGTGAAATGGCTACCCAGAATGTTGTAGCAGGTGCCTTTCCTGTTTGAGCTTTCGAAAGCCTGTGTAGAACAGGGATTAGTATATTAGATGTGGCCAATAGTGGTAGGTGGGGTGAAGCCACAGAGCTTCCTTCTCAATACCTAGTGTCTCTACAGCTTACCTGGATGGCACAGGTGGGGGAATGCAATGACAAGTACACAGGTAGGAGCACCAGATGAGCTCCACTAATGTGTCTGTGCAGCCGTCCACTTGCCACCACTCTGGCCAAGTAAGCTATTGAAGCTTACTCAGCCATGAAGCTTACTTGGTGTTCTTGAGCCAGTCCCAATAGCTCAGATTTGCCTACCTCATAGGGTTGTTTTGAAGACAAAGCAGGATAAGTCTCAGAATGGTGCCATGAGCTATTTGGAAGAAAGCTTCAAATGATAGATAGATAAAAAAGTTAAAGGGACCCCTGATTGTTAGGTCCAGTCACAGATGACTCTGGGGTTGCAGCGCTCATCTTGCTTTACTGGCTGAGGGAGCCGGCGTACAGCTTCCGGGTCATGTGGCCAGCATGACTAAGCCACTTCTGGCGAACCAGAGCAGTGCACGGAAACACCTTTTACCTTCCCTCCAGAGCGGTACCTATTTTTCTACTTGCACTTCATGCTTTCGAATTGCTAGGTTGGCAGGAGCAGGGACTGAGCAAGATAGATAGATAGATAGATAGATAGATAGGTATAATAAACAATAGTATCCTTAATAGCAGTAGCTACTGGTGTTGGCAGTTCCAGCAGGGCTGTGTTGCTCACTTGACTTTCTAACTTTGTGCTGTTGCTGTTTAAGAAGATGCGGAGGCAGACTCCCTGTTCAGGCAGACTCCCTCTTGCCCTGCCCCCCTCTCTCTTGGCACAATAGTGTGTGGCACTGGGATGCCAGGTCAGCATCAACAGCACTGCCAGTGGTGCCCTGACAGTCACTACTGCTCTGTGGTGTAGGAGAAACTGCAGTGTGCTCTTTCTGCCTCTCTGGTTAGCCTCTCAGCACAGACGCTCAACCCCCTTCACATCTTATGCCTCTTCCATGATGAACAGGACAATGTGCAGGCATATGTTAGCCTTGCTGTTTCTGTTGCATCCCTGTTGCCCGCCCCATAGCCCTCCACACATTGGAAGGTAAAAGTCAGTAGTGTGTTCATGTAGGCTCCCTGCCCTGATCCAGCCTACAGGAGCAGAGAACTTACCCTTCCAGTGGCTGGATGTCAGGCTTCGGGGAATCGGATCCCTTCCCCAGTGGCAGTAAATAAGCAGATCAAACGAAAGAAGTGTTCTTACTAGATAAGTTCTTTAATAATCACAGCGAGAGAGGAATGCATATCTCTCTAAAAAACGGCATTGCTCCCAGTAAAGGTTTACCCCCTCCGTACCCATTAATCTACATCATTCCTATGTCAAGTAATCTGAGCTTGTTGCTGTTGGACTTTCTGTTTTATCACTCTCAAAGCCCGTCCAGTCCTAGGCCAAGGAGGGGTCTGGAATACTGTCCTCCTGCCCTTGGAAAGGTTCAGGAGAAGGGGGCAGCAGCTCCCACCATTCCTCCGCAGTCTAGTCCCTGACAGTAGAGGGCTGTGGGACTGCGATGGGAACATGGCAAAGGGGGCGGGGCCATGGTCATTCCTTTCAGATGAGAAGAGAATACATGAAAAGTCCTTCTGTGTCAGGCAAAAAGCATAAAGGCAATGTTTCAAGCCTCTTGCTTTTACTGGTCACACCTGTGTAGTGTTTTTGTCATTTTGATTTATCAGTCTTGCTCATCTTCTTCCAGCTGCATTTTTTAAAAAATGTCCTTTGTCTAAAAAGCAGTTCATATTCCAGAAAGTATGGGTTTGAAACACAGGCATTTACACACGTTTTGTGCTTCCTCACAAATGCTATCACACCCCACCCTTGAATAGCCACTTACCCATATAAGGAGACTGCATTTTTAATCTGTTGTGTGTTGAATTGGATGGGATACCTCAAACCTTACATAAAATATAGTAGGCTGAGCTGAGGACATCAATACATAAGCATGTCACATGTTGTCTGGCCCTAAGATTAAAATTCTCTTTCCTTGATATATGGCTTCAGTGAACATTTTTTGCCTTTTGAAAGTAATAATAGGGTGCCGTGTCATTGCTTGCTTTTGAGGTGGCTGAAGGGTGTTTGAAAATGCCCTTTTTATTATACAAATAATCTCCCAAGTGGTCTGCACTCTGCAACACTCTCAAATTCTCAGTTAAATCTCAGGGAAAGACATTGTAAAGTGATTCCTGCCATGGGGCTTTTTCAGCTCAGGAAATGCAAGCAGCCAAGGAGGCTGCAGATTGCTGGAAAAATTGTTCACGGGAAAGAGAAAAATGCACAAACCACCCTCAGCGACCTCACAGTGATGAAGTAAGGTCAAATCCCTGCACCCACCAGAATTCTAAAGTGCCCCAAGAATGGGGAATATCTCTTTCTATCATAGGCAAAGAAAGCTCCAGATGAATAGGGTAGATTTCAGTGTAACACTAGTAATTATTTGAGACACGAAATAAGGCAAAAACAAGATATGTATCTGCATACGGCAAACATCTAGTTTGGAACTAAGAGAAATGCAAATCTACTTATGCAGAAAGGAAATGAAAGGCTATGAGAGCTGCTTCCAATTTTCTTATGAGCCATGTTTTTATGTTCCATTTTCCCCTGTTTGCAGTGTGTTTCAAATGCCTGCTTCTAAGGCAATTTCTCAAGAAATATTCTGAGGTAGTAACAGCGTAAGGCATTATCGATCCCTTGGCAAATGCTTAAAGAATGGTTGGAGCGACTGTAGTGACTTTCATATCAGTTTCCTGTGCTGGGAAGCAAAGAAGTTAAATAAAAGCTAATTGTGGGGGAAGAATCATGTGGGTGGAAGTCAAATGCTAACTCTTATTGATTACAAAGCAGAAAGGCACCAGATAACAATGAGAGCAGCATCTTTTCACTGTTGCTTTGCAGAACCTTTGCATTAGCCCACTTGTTTGGGAAGTGGAAAATTTATCTTTGGTTAGGAAGAATAATGACTCTTGCACCAGTTCTGCAGGTGTTTATGGCCGTGTATATCTGCAAGATGCTTCAGCACACTTTTTGTCCCCAAACTAGTATACCATATTTTATGCTATTGATTTGAAGAAAGCATTTTGGGTCACTTCAGATGCCCATTTTATTGAATGTTTATCCTGATTTTTTTTTCTTCCAGAAAGTTTGTGAGGAGTTTAGATGATGTCAGCTATTTACAGAGCATTCAGCCTGATTTGTTTGCAGGGAGGTTTGTAATGTCAAATAAACCAAGTACTATCCCACACTTTCCAATGCATTTTCCTGTTAGTTTTGCCTTATCACAGAAAGTTTGTGGGCTTTTTTGGGGGTGGGGGGGGGAGCTCCAAATCAACTTTAATTTGCCAGTCTATGGTAACAGTGCAGAGGTCCCTTGGAATTTCTTCCTTACAGTCTACATTGCTATCCTTTCAGTACTTTTTTTCTCCCTCTCCATTTAGATCTGCTAACTTTTTTAAACAGACTTTGAATGATTCCTAACATATGATGAATAAAAATAAATCATTCAGATGCATATGTAGATTAGGAACTGCTGACATAACACAAGGCACCCAGAGTCCCCAGCCACAGAAGGAAAGAGTACAATTTGAAGTGTGAGCATTGGTTTCTCTGCTTGGAATATATCTGGAAGGGGTGGTGGGTGGTTGCTTTTGGCTGTGTGCACAGACATGCCTCCACATTAAGTTTCTGGGATTCCAGTTCATATATTACAGTTGCTTTCCATAGTCTTCCTTGAACAACATATGTCTGCAATGCAATCAGAACTTTGGAAGAGATTTATGTTCTGAACAGATTCACCTTTGCAGGTTTGCAGAAGTCTAGCAAAAAAAGGAAGCAGTACAAAACATTCCAGCTGATACTCTAGTGGTATCCTGGTTGATGTTAACCATGGTTTCCACAGTTACATATATCTGTAACAAGAAGTCGTGATTAGTGCTAAGAAGATAAGCAGAAGGGACATGCTGGTAAGATAAATGGAAGAAGTGGAAGGAGAATGAAAGTGCAATCATTTCCCACCATGCTTTATAATGAGCCAGTGTTTGCAGTGGCTCAAAGAGAGACAAGCAAGAGAGAGAGAATTCACCAATTTTTATTATTATTTTAAAATGGGGAAACAACCCTATACACACTTTATTCCTCAAATCCACAGTAATATTTCTAGCAGAAGCTGTGTTATTTTGTGAGCGCAGAAGAGATCTTCAGTGACTTTTTCAGTATGCATAATTTAGACTGTTGATAATGTTTTATACCAAATTGAGAATACACCAAAGGAATTATTTATGCAGGGGAAAATATCCTGCTGTGTAAAGATAAATATTTTCTATAATTTATTAATAATTCCTGTCATGACAAAAAGAGATAGACAAACCTCATGTATTAACACAAAGGCAATAAATCACTGTTAAGAAGCACGAAGTGGCCAAACTACTTGTTAAGCTCTTAGTGCTGAAAATATTTGCGGTGACACCCTGTAATTTCTAAGTCTTCTGCACATTAATTTTCTTCTTAACATTTTTGCTTGTATTTAAGCTCTGGCTCTCCATTATGCTTTACTTCTCATCCCTGCATTTCTTCAAGTGTTAAAGCAACACATCAACTCTGACTATGTGAAGTGCATAAGTCTCGCAGTCCTACAATGGCAGGATTCAATGCAAGTCAAACATGGCACTGAAAACTGTGATCTGGAGTACCCAACTTCAGTGAACTGCCATAGACTGTCCTCATATGCTGTCTAGCTGTCTGTGACATATAGTTAAATAACTGTTACCATTCTGTTCATAACAGCAGAGTGCCTGTTTTTGATATGAGACTCAGGAAGGTGGTCAAAGATGTCATAAGTAAGAGTTTCAAAAGACAGCATAAAGTGTCATTTCAGGGGGTGTGTGGAAACCAATCCCTTGCAGTGCCAAATATTTCATAGTATAGTTGTAGTGCCATGACAGGACATTTTCTGGAATTGTCATTGGAAAGAACCCACATTGCTTTGCAGTAACAAAAATAGTCATTTTCACAGCAGTGGGGCTGAAATCTCAGCTCTGTTGGAGGAGTAGTGCTTCAGCATCTGGCCTTGGGCAAATCCTCCTGCTCTTTAATTTAGATAAATTATTTAGGGATCAATTAGATAGTAAATATTTCTAGAAAACAAGCTTCTCAGTTCCTTTCTTTATTTCAAAACAGTGGTTGCAGGGAACATCCAACAAATATTACAATCTCTTTAATATTTTACAAACGTCATTTCTGTAAAGGCATTACTCACAAAAAGTTGTTGCGTCAGTAAGTTGGATCCAGAGAAATGCCAAAGATGGGGTATGGGTGCTGAAAGTTGACTTTCCTGCCTGTTCTTCCCAAGGCAGTTCTCTGAGCTCTCTGAAAAGACTTTTCCGAGTGGGATAGTCTGTGGCACAGGCAGAAGAGCTGATCTCTGAGAAATGGGGGAATGAGTTTATAGGAGGCTCAGGGGACTGGATTTTTTCTTGGGGGGTGGGAAGCATTGGCTTCTGCCCACTCCTTTCCTCATGCATTTCTCCAAACCAATGTGACTAGTCAGGGTAGTAGATTATGGCTATAAACATCTAAACACAGTTTACTTGTTAAATGTGTGTTTTAAACATGACAAACCTAGACAGCATTTTAAAAAGCAGAGACATCACCTTGCCAACAAAGGCCCGTATAGTAAAAGCTATGGTTTTCCCAGTAGTGATGTATGGAAGTGAGAGCTGGATCATAAAGAAGGCTGATCGCCGAAGAATTGAATCTTTTGAATTGTGCTGTGCAAGAAGATCAAACCTATCCATTCTGAAGGAAATCAGCCCTGAGTGCTCACTGGAAGGACAGATCCTGAAGCTGAGGTTCCAATACTTTGGCCACCTAATGAGAAGAGAAGACTCCCTGGAAAAGACCCTGATGTTGGGAAAGATGGAGGGCACAAGGAGAAGGGGACGACAGAGGATGAGATGGTTGGATAGTATTCTCGAAGCTACCAGCATGAGTTTGACCAAACTGCTGCAGGCAATGGAAGACAGGAGTGCCTGGCGTGCTCTGGTTCATGGGGTCACGAAGAGTCGGACACGACTAAACGACTAAACAACAACAAAGTAACATGCATCTCATCTCTGCTGCAGTATGATATTCTGTTACAAAAGTGCTGGACCAGAGTGCTGCTGGATTGTTGTTTTAAAATTCTTTATAAGTTTTGGTGCTTTGAAAATGGGTTCATACAGTAAGGTTTGATGGTTTGTTTCTTTGTCTTTGTCAACCTAGCAGTTCGAAAGCACCCCCGGGTGCAAGTAGATAAATAGGGACCGCTTACTAGCGGGAAGGTAAACGGCGTTTCCGTGTGTGGCTCTGGCTCGCCAGAGCAGCGATGTCACGCTGGCCACGTGACCCGGAAGTGTCTCCGGACAGCGCTGGCCCCCGGCCTCTTGAGTGAGATGGGCGCACAACCCTAGAGTCTGTCAAGACTGGCCCGTACGGGCAGGGTACCTTCTTTGTCTTGCCTTGGGTGATACATTGCATCAGTACAAACTCAGCCCTGATATTCTTTCTGATGGGTGGGAAATCAGACTATTTGAAAAGAAAACATGGTCACTGTGAATGAATGCACAGTTGCTAGAATTAATCTGGGGTCAAAGGAAGCCCCTTCATTGTGAAGGTGTCTGCCAAGAGATTTGAATGTGTTTCTGTCAAGTCAAGCTTCTCAATCTCACCTTTTCAGTTGGATTAAATAATAAATATCATTGTGTTTGAACGGGTATAATTCTGTACAGTAACTGAAGAGAGCAGAAGTGATACTGACACCATAACTGTGGTTAGTCTGGGGAAGCTCCATTGCTGGGCGGAGATACTGACCCCTTGTTAACTAGAAGTAACATATCCATTGCTACTGTACAAATCTGCAAGATGGTTAATAATAATAGAGGGTAGGACTCATTCCAGCAAATAGTCTGCAGCAATTGTTAACATGCCAGCCAATTTTGTATTTATTGTAAACACTGAATAAATGCAGCTCAATCACACTAAAGTAATTTTTGCTGAAGCTGATTACATCTGCAGCAGCACATCCAAAGAAACACACACAAAAAAGTAATTTTTACTGAAGCTGATTACATCTGCAGCAGCACATTCATAGGAATTAAATTATCACCACTTCCGTTTATGGAATTATCATCATGAAAGTGTTTCACTCTCTTATAAATCTGATAAGGTTGCTTTCTGATGACATAGGCCCACTCTGCTGATTGCTTCCATAAATGCCTACTGCTGCTTGGTGTAGCTGAAATTACAAATATTAGAACATGGGTTGCTTCTACACAAACCTGTTTTCTCTGGGAATCACACTATTTTGTTGTTGCTGTGAAGTATTGTGAGGAATCTAGGCAGTGTCCCTCCAATGCCTTAAGGTCCATTGTTTCCCCTCGTACCCCCTAGTTTTGGAGGTGATATTTTGGCCGTGCACAGAAATGCTGCACCAATCACGAGTGCCCTGGCAAAGTACAATTTGCTTAACTTACCATTATATGTCACTTTCACCATTACACTTACAGCTCACTTCTATTTGCAGCTCTTCAGAGAAAAGTCTCACTGCTGCCATGATTCAGAGCTCTAGCAGAACACAGCACTGACATATAAAATATGATTTTTTTATATAACTGCACTTGTGCTGCATTGTGACAGGGAAAAAGTGGTGGGGATGCTGATGTGAGCTAAAAGTGTAATGGGAGCAGAGTGGTAAATCTTTGCCTAAAAAGACAGTGTATCAAAATATCTTGTAACTATATTGTTAGTTGTTCCATGCTGCCCTACCTTACTGTTGTTGTTGTGGAAACAGATTCTTCTTCTGAATGGTAATACAGTACAGTGGTACCTCGGGTTACATACGCTTCAGGTTACATATGCTTCAGGTTACAGACTCCGCTAACCCAGAAATAGTGATTCAGGTTAAGAATTTTGCTTCAGGATGAGAACAGAAATTGTGCTCCAGCAGTGCAGTGGCAGCAGGAGGCCCCATTAGCTAAAGTGGTGCTTCAGGTTAATAACAGTTTCAGGTTAAGAACGGACCTCTGGAACGAATTAAGTATTTAACCCAAGGTACCACTGTATAACCATTAAAATCCTCAAGAATATTGCTAGCATGTTTGGTAAATGGAATTATATATATACTACAACTGCCTGGAGGAAATCAGCCTTAGATAATACTCAGTTGTTAGTTTTTCTTTAAGGTTTTGTGTTCTTGTTTTGTATTTTTATATTGTGAGCCTCCCTGTAATCTTTGGATGAAGGGCAATATACAAATTTTAATAATAATAATAATAATAATAATAATAATAATAATAATAATATGTGCCTATAAATTTTTCCCGAAGCAGCAACACAGTCCCCAGAAACCCAGTATCTTGGTTTGCTATGTGTAGTGATCTCAGTTTCTGTTAGGAATTCATGTTTCATGTTCTGGCCATTAATTACAAAAAAAAATGCCTGCTTTCAAACATAATTTAGTAATCAGCATGTGTTGGTAGTCATTAGGATGTATTGGACTGAGTGTGTACCAGATTTTAGTTTTGGTAGTGGTTTAGTTACAACCGTGCATAAATTGCACATGCCCTATTTTGAAGGAAAGATGAATGCACAAATGCCATGTTTTATTTATTTTCCCAAATATTGGGAAAACTCCATGACCCCAGCGAGTAAAGGTCAAAGGGTTGTGAGAAGTGATAATTAATTTGTAATTTCACCAGTGTTACATTAAAACTATGTACACATCATTACAACATTATAAATTGCAAAGCTTTCTTCAAAAAAATCATATTTTTTTTGTTATGAATAAATTTAGCCACAATCAGAAATGGTACTGTTGAGTATTAGGAAGTGCCTAATCTTCACAGTTTGAAATACTTGTAGTTATGATTGTATTTTAGATTCATAAAAGCCTAATAAAGCTTCACAGTCTGATGGCTCAGCTGCCTTGCAGTGGGAGGGAAACTTCAGACATAGATGTTCATCATTTGGTGATTGCAACATAATGTTATGACTTGCAGGTGTGAAAGAGCCATTACAGATATATCATGTCAGGCATAATGATTTTCTTTTTACATATATGCTATCAGCTGATGTACATACATGAATGTATAAACTAACCCTGAGCCATACCTCTCTGATCAGAGCTGGATGCACATTTGACAGGGTCTCCAGCAAAGGGGGACGCGGGTGGCGCTGTGGGTAAAACCTCAGCGCCTAGGACTTGCCGATCACATGGTCGGTGGTTCGAATCCCCACGGCGGGGTGCGCTCCCGTTGCTCGGTCCCAGCGCCTGCCAACCTAGCAGTTTGAAAGCACCCCCAGGTGCAAGTAGATAAATAGGGACCGCTTACTAGCGGGAAGGTAAACGGTGTTTCCGTGTGCGGCTCTGGCTCGCCAGAGTAGCTTCGTCACGCTGGCCACGTGACCCGGAAGTGTCTGCAGACAGCGCTGGCTCCCGGCCTATAGAGTGAGATGAGTGCACAACCCTAGAGTCTGGCAAGACTGGCCCGTACGGGCAGGGGTACCTTTACCTTTACCAGCAAAGTGCCATCTCAGTCAACATCAATGATGCCTTCATTGTGTTTGCCCGTGATGGACAGCAGTATTGTAATCTGCAGTGAGGTGGCTGTGATGTTCCTGCCACTTTAAATTTGACACCGTACTCCAAATGAAACATCACATAAGGTCTTTGGGGGGTGGGGCAGGAATCAGTAGCTGGTGCCTTTGATACACCTGCAACACAAGGTAGAATCTGAGTTGACAATGAGTAGCCCATTGAGCACGATTTAGGTTAGATTTAAGCACCCATTGATCCTCAATAGCTATCAGAATATGTCTGGATATGTCTGGTCCTGATGCTAGTTCTTGCTTTGATAGTTAATTTTAGCTGCTCAGAAGCTGTCACCCATTTTACAATTTGATTTTAAGATTTTTTGTGGTAACCATAAGTAAGGACCCCTGGACTGTTAAGTCCAGTCAAAGGCAACTATGGGGTTGAAGCACTCATCTCGCTTTCAGGCTGAGGGAGCTGGCATTTGTCCACAGACAGCTTTCCGGGTCATGTGGCCAGCATGACTAAACTGCTTCTGGTGCAACAGAACACTGTGACAAAATCCAGAGCCCACGGAAATGCTGTTTACCTTCCTGCCACAGTGGTACCCATTTATCTACTTGCACTTTTGATGTGCTTTCAAACTGCTAGGTTGGCAGGAGCTGGGACAGAGCAACGGGAGCTCACCCAGTTGCGGGGATTCGAACCACCGATCTTCTGATTGGCAAGCCCAAGAGGCTCAGTGGTTTAGACCACAGCGCCACCCGCTTACCATAAGTAACTCTGTGGAGCTACAAACCTAAACTCACATGCCTGGAAGTGAATACCACAGAACAAGCATAACATGGATACTGATACCTCAAGGCAGGCAGATAAATTGGTGCTGGTGTTTAAAGAGCTAACATGCTGTGGTCACTAGAATGCTGAGAAATATGTGCATGTTTAAAATGGGGTTTTTGTGTATTACCTCTCAATCAACTATAATTGCACAAACTGAATTTGCCAGTATGTGACTGAATCATACATGGAAGTGCCCTGAGATGATAAGAAAACAAGTTAAGTTGCTCTCTGGTTATCTCCGTTTGTATATATATGTGCTTTTTTCCAACCAATTTCAACATAGGTTGGAAAAAAGTAATATGGGAAATAAGCCCAAACTGGAAGTTATGTGAAAATAAACTTGAGCAAGGAAAGAGAAGTGAGATAGATCTTGTTACGAGGAAATAAAGGGCAGGAGATAGAAATGGTAGGTGGGAAAATAAGCACATACATGGAAGGCAAATTTCAGGGCAGAAACAAATCATACATGGAAGGCAAATTTCAGGGCAGAAAAAAATCATTTATAATTCCATATAGAGAGAGCTTTTGAATTATGGTGCTGCTTTTGAATTATGGTGCTGGAGGAGACTCTTGGAGGAGTCCCATGGACTGCAAGAAGATCCAACCTCTCCATTCTCAAGGAAATCAGCCCTGAGTGCTCACTGGAAGGACAGATCCTGAAGCTGAGGCTCCAATACTTTGGCCACCTCATGAGAAGAGAAGACTCCCTGGAAAAGACCCTGACGTTGGGAAAGATGGGGGGCACAAGGAGAAGGGGATGACAGAGGACGAGATGGTTGGACAGCGTTCTCAAAGCTACCAGCATGAGTTTGACCAAACTGCGGGAGGCAGTGGAAGACAGGAGTGCCTGGCGTGCTCTGGTCCATGGGCTCACGAAGAGTTGGACACAACTAAATGACTAAACAACATAGAGAGGGGAGGCACTTGTCATACATGTATAGGATTGCACTACAATTTATCTTGATGTCCTTTCCACCATGTTGTGTCTGTATAGCATTAATGGAATAACTAATGCATGCTCTGCAAATGTTTGGTGTCACAGTTGTATTTCTTGACTTCAGGTAAGCTATTTAAAGAAGGCTCTTGTCTATACAAAATGTTTTAGTTTTAAGGAAATCAATCATTCCAATTACAAATTCTAAATTGCCACCTAATCCTCTAATAAATAGATTCAATATACCACCAGCTTAGAACATTTTTAAAAATAATACTTGCGGTGAGTAATTGGCTATAATAAAGCACAGCCATTTTCGTTGTGGGATTTGCTTTCTAATAAATTGTAATGGAAGTGTAACCTGTCAATCTAACGACAGGATTTCATTAAAATGTATTATGTCATAAATATATTCTGTGTCTCCTTACCTGGGAGTAATCAGTCATTCTGACCCCAAATCAGTTGAAGTATATTAATATCAGCAACGTAAGCAGGACACATTTTCCTTCCTTGAGTTATCGAATCCCTCTTCTCTCTCAAAGTAGATGCATACCCAAGTACTATACAAAAAGTGACTGACAAGTGATCCTAAGGCTCAACTCTCCATTGCAAGCTCATCTAATGGCTGCACGTTAAATAATAAGGGCTTCTAAATAGTGTCACGTCACATTCAACACACTGCTTTCCAATGGAGACCATTCACAGGCCCCACTGCAAGTCATTGGAAATAATGAGAGGTGTTGAGGTATATGTTGCAGCTCTCATAAATGTGAAATTTCAGATGAGTTAAAAGCTTTGTGCTGTATTCTGCGTAGATAGAAAGAGCCTTAAAATGTTTAACAACTATGTTCTAATTTGATGGCTCGGGCTTATAGAAGACACATTAAAAATGCTAATATATGCAAAGTTTTTAGAGAGTCTCAAACCACCATATTCCATGAAAGCCTGAATAATAAAAGCAATACATCCAACAATAATTTCAGCTTTCATAAAACAAAAAGTAATTGATTCCTTTGGTTGTATAGAAATTATATATGCAAATTTGTTTATTTAACTAAAGGGGAGCACATTTTCTGTTTGCTGGATGATATATTTGCATTTTGTTTTTGTTGATTTCCCAATATGGATTCTATCTTGGTTTTCAATTAATCTGAGTAATTAATTAATTTTTGTTTGTTTAAAGTGATGCTTATTTACATAAGTTCTATTGTTTAGAGAGTACATAAACGGCTACTGAGACTGATTTAATATCTCAACCTCACTTTTGTGAAAATATGTATAGAGTAGAAAGTAACTGGGATTGTGTATGATACGCAATAAACCTTAATATGAAAAGTTACTGGTTTTCTGAATACTGACTTAAAATCATTTATTTGGGTTCACTTGCAAAGCCCTGTGATGATTTAAAACTCTAGTTTGGTATGTTGCAACCCATGGCGCTGGTTGCCTTATAGCTTTCAGTTATTTCAGACATCGCATTTCAGCGTACAATTTGCATCGATGTTCTGTAGGGAGTGAAACAATGACCTTTCTGCCCTTAATGTCAGTTTGGGGCTTTGTCCAAGCTCAGATCTAATGTAGGTGCTTTTTATGCCCCTACATTACCAGACCAGATAATGAGGAAAAGATTTAGTGGTAGTAATATGTATCTCGGGAAACTGTGACATTCCAGATTTTAGTGGACTCCAACTCCCAACAGCTCTAGCCAGCATGGCCAGTGGGTCAGGTATGGTGTGATCTGTACACGTAAAGAGCCACAGGCTCCCATCCCTGCTGTAGATTTTTATTATTATTATTCTCTAGGATTTCCATTAATGTGCAATGTGGAAAACCTTACAGCAATGATCTGTGGGTTGTTCCTTTCCTCCAATATAGGTAACATAACTTGGCAAGGACAAAAGCCCTAGTCCATAAATATGAATACATACATACTGTACATACATACATACATAAATACATACAGAGATAGATTGTGTGCATTATCTCAAAATTGTTACAGGAATTATCAGGTCGCAGTCAGTTGTCTCTAAGTTAACACTGATAATAATAATAATAATAATATAATAATTTATTATTTATTATTTATACCCCGCCCATCTGGCTGGGTTTCCCCAGCCACTCTGGGCGGCTTCCAACTGAATATTAAAAACAGTACAGCATCAAACATTAAAAACTTCCCTAAAGAGGGCTGCCTTCAGATGACTTCTAAAAGTAAAATAGTTGTTTATTGCTTTGACATCTGCTGGGAGGGCGTTCCACAGGGCAGGAGCCACTACCGAGAAGGCCCTCTGCCTGGTTCCCTGTAACCTTACTTCTCGCAATGAGGGAACCGCCAGAAGGCCCTCGGCGCTGGATCTCAGTGTCCGGGCTGAACGATGGGGGTGGAGACGCTCCTTCAGCTCCAACGGCTTGAATAGTTGGCAAACCATTTCATTTTCAGTCTAACAACTGGCTACTTTTAGATTTCCAGGCAAGGGGGTAATTAAAAATTATGTTTTATAACTTCAAAAATCATTTTAGGAATGCTGCCAGAGTTCTTTGTGCCACAATTTAGTGTTGTGAATTATTTGGCCCGGGTAATGGAGCAGCATGATGCTTTGTTGTTGTTTAGTTGTTTAGTCGTTTCCGACTCTTCGTGACCCCATGGACCAGAGCACGCCAGGCACTCCTGTCTTCCACTGCCTCCCGCAGTTTGGTCAAACTCATGCTGGTAGCTTCGACAACACTGTCCAACCACCTCATCCTCTGTCGTCCCCTTCTCCTTGTGCCATCCATCTTTCCCAACATCAGGGTCTTTTCCAGGGAGTCTTCTCTTCTCATGAGGTGGCCAAAGTATTGGAGCCTCAGCTTCACGATCTGTCCTTCCAGTGAGCACTCAGGGCTGATTTCCTTAAGAATGGAGAGGTTTGATCTTCTTGCAGTCCATGGGACTCTCAAGAGTCTCCTCCAGCACCATAATTCAAAAGCATCAATTCTTCGGCGATCGGCCTTCTTTATGGTCCAGCTCTCACTTCCAGCATGATGCTAGACATGTATATTATACCAGTCTTATGGTCCTGAGGACTCTGCCCTTGGAGAGTGCTCTGATTGTGGTACTACATGAGTTTTGTGGGTGGATGGAGGAGCCTTTGAAACCACTGGATCCAAATTCTTCATATTCCCTCAGCATGCCCTTAGAAAAGAGATCTCGAGTATGGCAATCCCATTAGGACAAATGGGAGGGGAAATCTGGAAAAGAGAACTAGAAGAACACTGTTAATTAAAATAAACACACCTGCACACAAAAATATTAAAATATTTATATACCACTTTTCTAGACAACCCCCCAAAGCTGTTTGCAACAATAAAAAACAAGTAATAAACATCAATTATTACTAAAACAGAGAATAAAATGGACTTAAAACTACACATTAATTAGGAGTCCTTTGAGACTGACAAGCCTTTGGATTTGGTTCCTCTTCCTCGTGGGATTCTCACTCACCTGCCCACTTTGTGTTTGTCTCTCAGCTTGCTTTCTAATTTAGAAGTGTGTTCCAGGTTCTCTCGTAGGAATACTGGTCTCTGAGCAAAACCAGAAAACTATCCTAGTGTTTTGAAGTTGGCATCCTCATGCCTTTGAGGCTTCCTCATGCTATCCCTCTAGCATATGCAACTTCGAAGTGAAGCTCAGGCTCGTGATGTAGAAGTAAACCCCACTGAATTAAATATTGTCAATTGTTTGATTTACTGTGAATAATGACAGGTTATAATTGCAGCTGCCATGTTATATCTGCATTTCATTTTTTTAAAAGTGAGAATAAACATCTCTCCCCCCTCCCTTGCGTCTATCTGTATGAATTCTCGATATGTTTGTACGTGCATTAGCTTCTGCAAACAAAGTATGGTTAAAAAGAAAAATGTTATAGTTTCCACTACTGATGCGTAATAAAATTCTTGACTCTGACACTTTCGTTTAACTTCAGGTTATTAAAAAGGTAAAACTTCTGCATTTAAATTGGAAAACTGGCCTTAGGGGTTCTATTGTATTGCAACAAAGGGGTAAATTATTGCCCCGTATACTTCCATTATTTTCTTTCTTGGACAAATGACTTGTTTATATAAATAAAATATGAGAGTCTGAAAAACATGTGGATTCCATGCTGATAAAGTAATATAAATGTAGATGCTTTAAGTACATGTTTTATTTTTCCCGCTAGGTTATCCAGATTAATTTTGAAGAATTTGATCTGGAGATTGGCTATGACACACTAACAATTGGTGATGGAGGAGAAGTGGGTGATCCCAGAACTGTCCTTCAAGTGTAAGTCGCCTTAATTTACAACCCAATGGTTTAATATTTTGCTCATCTTCTATATACAAGGGAGTCACTTGTTGCAATATATCAAATTAATTTCTATAAAGCTACTCTACTTACCTTCCTGCCATTTCACATGGATTTTAAGATTACATCGTTTGTAGTACATAGCAAGAAGAAAAGCAGCAAAGATGGCACAGACTGGGGACATTATTCCAGTGATGGATTTTGTGTTGAGTAAAGTCTGGACAACTTGTTAGTTTTTCTGCACCGCCTTTGCCAGATCACATTTTTTTTGAAAAAGAGAAAATTCTAAAATACTAGTTGCTTTTTTTTTGCTTTCTTTAAATAAATAAAATAAGCCCCCCCCCCCCGTGGGATTGTGATATGGTACAGTTGGAGACAATACTTTAAAAAATAATATGACTTAAAGAAAAATGCATACTTTATCTCCCTTCTTTGCTGATTCTGCCCCCCTGGTCTCTGACATGCTGTTTGCTGCTTCATATATCAAAAAAGCCAAGTAATTTTGGGTGTGAGGTTGGGAGCATGAAAGAGGTGAATAAATTTCTGTATGGTGTGGAGAAAGTAGATAGAAGTTTTTCTTCCTCTCTCCAAATATGAGAACCAGGGGTCATCAAGAGAAACAGAATATTCAGGAGATCCAGGAAATGCAAAAGGAAGTACCGTACTTTTTCATTTATAAGACTAGGTTTTTTTTCTTTAAAAATTATGCTAAAAAGTGGGGGTCATCTTATACATGGATAGTGCATAGGGTGGACGTTTGATTGGCTGCTGCTGTGGCTGTCAGTGGCTGTTGGGCGTGTTATTGGTTGCTGTGTCAATGGCTGGTGTTGATTGGCTGACGCTGTGGCAATTTGGTGGGCAATTGGCAGCTTCTGCTGGCGAGGGGACAGAGAAGATGTGGATTTTGCAATGCAATTCCCCTTTAAAAAGCTCCAGAACCCTGGGCAATCCTCCACAAAAAAGCTCAACAACTCTCTGCCATCTCCCCCCATTTTCTTAAATTTGAGTCCCCCAAAATAGGAGGCATCTTATACATGGGGGCGTCTTATACGTGGGAAAATACGGTACTTACTCACATAGCATAATCTTAAACAATGGCATTTGATGTCACAGGTTGTAGTGATGGCCGCTGAGTTATACTGATGATGACCAACTTGGATGGCTTTAAAAGTGAACTAAGGAAGTTCGTGGAAGATAGGGCTATCTATGACTGTTACTCATAATGGTCATTTACTACATCTATACAGTGGGACGCGGGTGGCGCTGTGGGTTAAAGTCTCAGCGCCTAGGACTTGCCGATCGAAAGGTCGGCGGTTCGAATCCCAGTGGCGGGGTGCGCTCCCGTCGTTCGGTCCCAGCGCCTGCCAACCTAGCAGTTCGAAAGCACCTTCGGGTGCAAGTAGATAAATAGGGACCGCTTACTAGCGGGAAGGTAAACGGCGTTTCCGTGTGCGGCTCTGGCTCGCCAGAGCAGCGATGTCACGCTGGCCACGTGACCCGGAAGTGTCTGCGGACAGTGCTGGCTCCCGGCCTATAGAGTGAGATGAGCGCACCACCCTAGAGTCTGGCAAGACTGGCCCGTACGGGCAGGGGTACCTTTACCTTTACCTTAAGGAAGTTTGTGGAAGATAGGGCTATCTATGACTGTTACTCATAATGGTCATTTACTACATCTATACAGTAGGCAATATGCCTTTTTTTGCTACCAGTTGCTGGAGAGCATGGTTGAGGAGACTGCTGTTCTGCTCATGTTCTGCTTGTGGGTTTCCATCAGATGCCTGGTTGGTAACCGTGGTAACAGGATGCTGGACCAAATGCACTGACAGGGCTCTTCTTATGTTCTCATGAATTTCCTTTAGCTGATCTGTGACATCAGACATCTGTGACATCTTGGGCTTTAGGCAAAGAAGATTTCAGGAGAAAGTTGTTAATGAATGACAGGTGGTATTGAAACATATCATTCACTTGACAATGGATTTTCAGTTTTGAACCACAACCCTAAATTCCACCAACTCCGATAGAACTTTCTCTTCTGTATTTAAGCATTTGGGGTTTGATACTGTTAGTGAAGTGGGATATGGGAAGATAAGCTACGATGCAGAACATTTTTTTTCTTCTTTAAGGATTCTGATTTGCTAAAAATGAGCTATTGATCACAGCATGCCAAGTGTTTGCTATGTTTAGTTCCTAGGGCTGGATTGAGGAGTTGTTAGAAATAAATGAGTGTTATTTACGCTGTGGCTTTTTGAAGAAATCTTCTTACGAGCTAGTTAATGTGCATGGCTTGTTTTTGACTCTTGTAGTTGAGTGTAGGTTATATTATAACTTTCAAATAAAGAAATTCCCTAAACTATATTATCTTTAAAGTGGGGGTGTGGTACACAAAAATTATCTTCAAAGGCTGCTTCCTATAGTCATGCCTTGCAATTTTGAGAATTCTGTCAGTTTGTTTATTTCTGGAATTTCTTGTGCAGCTGAAACTCATATTTATTCTGTCCTGTTCCGTTCTAAATGCAAATGAAAATTTGTCTGTGTGTGCCTCCTTAACCTTTCCACATATACCCATTGTATGCCAACTGGAAATTGTATTGATGCTTATGAACTAGATATTGTTGAAATCTTTTACAATTTCATAAGCGATAAAATGCATGTAGGGAACGTATTAGCTAATATTCTGGAAAAAGTCTAGATCAGGGTTAGAATGTGGCCCTCCAGACCTCTGTATCTATCCCTTAGGACTTTCCCTAAAGGACTTTCCTTCCTCTTCTCAGGCCACTCTCCTCACTGATACTGCTTTCGCCTGGCTGAAATGTGTTCTTGAACTATGATAACATCTCTTGCTTGCCTGAATGGAGAGTGGAGAGGGCTTTGTGTGTGTGCATGTCTGAAATGTAGCTTACTGTACAAATGTGAGAGTCACAATGGTTGCTCCATGTAGTTTTGTCTCTGGCCCTTCCCACTTTCTGTCTCTGGCCTCGCCCATCACTGGCACGCAGCTCCTGGAAGGATGCTCAAGAAGGAATGCTGTTCTTGAACTGGGAGCTTCCCCAGCCCCTATCTAGATCAATAAAATCAATTATCAATACAGCAATGTATTGTATGACCTCTTCTTGAAGTAGTTGTGAGAGTTGGTCAGTCTTCTATTGCTCAGGCTTAGACTGTCTGTTCTGTCTATTGTGCATTTATCCTCTTTTCCAATAAGGCTTAAAAGGGGAAACCATGACTATGCAAAATTTGGCTAAAGCTGTTCCTCTTCCTTTCTTTATTACTATCAAACTTTATTTCAATCACATACAAGCATAACTTTATTACATAAGAGTTCCTCTAATTTTCTATCAAAATTCTTAAAAGAAGACAATGGAAGTCAAATATTATGCTGCTGGTATTTATATTACAACTATAGCAATATGTATATATAATTCTAGCATTATGCTTGTAGCAATGACTCTGTTTCCACGCTGGCTTTGTTTTCTGTAGACGTATAAGGTTTCCCTTTTTCTTCTTCAGTTCTCTTTATAAACACTGCAAGGGTTCAGATTCTGAATGGGGAAAGGAATTGCCTCATTAATTATATTGTCCATCACCCCACCTTTTTCCCAGACTGGGGTGGAATCTAGAGAATCTGAGAAAATGCTTTTTTAAAAAAAGTTTTTGGAAAATATATTGAATTGTCCATAAGCTCACCATTGCCATCTGGTGTCACATTTGTATAGTGCACTTAAAATGATCTTAAAACGTTATATTTGCAGCTGTATAGCTGAGTCCTGGGTCTAAAGGCACATAAAAAATACTAAACATCGATAAAATACAAAAAGCTAAAAACACTTAAAGAAAAGAATTTAAAAGCAATTTAAATGTAATAGAACTAAAACATTATACAAACAATTTATTAAAATACAGATAATAAAAACAAATGGAACTGCTTTTATGATTTCATATCCCAAAATGCATCGAGTTAAGCATATATATATATAATCATAGTGTAAACCTGATCATTTCAGAATCAGTTTTGTCCTATTTACTGATTTCCCCTCCAGCCCTCACCCCCGAATATGAATCATTCCTCACATGTTTGGTCTACTTTAAGATTCTAATGTTTTATAGCGACCCATCCGAAGCAAGACAAACATTAAATAAGACTGATGAAATTACAGTGTTTTGTTACAAATGCAAGTGAACACTCCATTATTTTCTCTTATCATCACATTACTTCAAGTTGTCAGGAGCTTCAGAGTAAAGTTTACTACTACATTATAATAAAGACGATGTAGTGGGCGAAGATGTGCTAATAATTTGCTGAAAATCTTTTCCAATTTACACAGCTGTCAGCCTGAGCGTGATTGTCTCAAGAGTTATTTCTTGTTCAAATTGGCATCTTCAATCTGCTTTGCAATATTTATTCATTTATATATATATATCTGTCTAATATGTGTTTGGATTCAGGCAAGTGCATTGACTAGACCAGTGGTTCTTTAAAAAATGCAATTTGATACACCAGCTGTCTGCCAAACCGCAATGAAAGCAAGCTAATATGTCACTATCCAGGAAACAGCCATGACACCCCCCCCCCTCCTCCAGGGAGATTCTCACACTTGATGTCTCTTCAGACAGACAAGACACTTCCTACCAGAGTGATAAGCAACCGCCTAAGTGATGATAATTTAAGAAAACCTCTGTCTCCATTGATTGTTGCTGCTTTCGTGACCCATTTGCCTTTCGTAATTAACGAAACACATGGAACAACCAGCTTTAAAGAAAGAACAACTTTCTTAACGAATGCTTCCAAAGTTGCCTCGCTGCCAAGAATCATACAGCAAATGTTATGGCCTCCCAAAGTGTCCTTTTCATAAATGTTTCCTATGATAGGGAAGTCAGAAAAGCACTTGCCCAGGGGGATTACTGCCTGTCATGCGGCATCTTAAGCTGTTTTCAGTCTGGGAAAGAGACTGTGCTATAGCACCAAGCTTAAGGACCCTTCCTGTGCCAAGAAAGATTGTCTATAATCATTATGTATAATTGGTTATTGCTATTAGGTGCTATCAGCATGGTAATTTTGGTCATGCCGATGTGTGCTTATAAGTATAGCTCAGTGGTGGAACATCTGCTTTGCATGAAGAACATCCCACCCCGGTTCAGTCCTTGTGCTTCGAGGACCATAGGTAACCCCCCAGAAATAAATTCACACAGACTCAAATTTTAGTTTAAAATTGTTGTTGTTGTTGTTTAGTTTAGTCATGTCCGACGCTTCGTGACCCCATGGACCAGAGCACGCCAGGCACTCCTGTCTTCCACTGCCTCCCGCAGTTTGGTCAGACTCATGTTTGTAGCTTCAAGAACACTGTCCAACCATCTCGTCCTCTGTCGTCCCCTTCTCCTTGCGCTCTCAATCTTTCTCAACATCAGGGTCTTTTCCAGGGAGCCTTCTCTTCTCATGAGGTGGCCAAAGTATTGGAGCCTCAGCTTCACAATCTGTCCTTCCAGTGAGCACTCAGGGCTGATTTCCTTAAGAATGGATACATTTGATCTTCTTGCAGTCCATGGGACTCTCAAGAGTCTCCTCCAGCACCATAATTCAGTTTAAATTAATGGGCAAAATTTAGGCCACAACTTTATTGATTACACAGTGTGAGCAGTATTGGCTTAGGCATTGACAAACTAAAACTGACCCCTGCCCGCCGCGCAGGAGGTCTGAAAGGGTAAACCAAACGAGGGAGCTACATCGATGCAAATCAGTTGTAGCTCACCCTGGGGTTCCTGGGGTTCTGGCATGGCCCTAGCCCCTCAAGTGGTCTTCAGACGAGATCCAGAACCCCTAGATTTCTTTAACGGAATACCCTTTTTTAAGGAGGGGCAGGTGATTGCCACACCTTCCCTCCCCCAACCACAACTAAGTCAATGCCTAACTGCCAAACCTTACAAAGTTGTGGCGATTGCTGGGAGGTAGGCGAAAACCAAATGGCCAGTGCCAATCTGCCAAGTGGACAAAATTCCTACCAGGCCCCGGTCACAAGGCGGGCGACCGACCGAAGTCCCAAGCAAGGCCAAAGCACATAAACCAAAGAGGGCGGGTGGGCAGGTGTTCGGCAGCACAAAGCGAGTGGCTCTGACGCGTCGTGCTGCCGTTTATAAACCCTCCCCCTCCCCCAACTTGCGAAACAACCTGATTGGGTGCTGGGACTTGGGTGATCGAGAGACCGCCCCAGCAACGCCGGGCTAAGCCCTGCCTCTGGATGCCATGGGGGCCCCAAGGTCCCGATCACAAGCAGGAACTTCCTTTCCTTGAAGAGGATCCTATTTGGAAGCAGGGCTGGCTCACCCATGAGGCAATCAGTGTGACAGGATCCACAGGGGCAGGAGATTCAGCCCCCAACAAATACACTGATGGAATCTACACACATATTAAAAATGCTGTGAAAATGCTTTTTTTAAAAAAAAAAAAAAAACATTTTGAAAAATGCATTGAATTTTGCATAGCTCACTGTCGCCATCTAGTGTCACAGTTGTATATTGCACTTTACAACACATTTAAAGGGTTTTATTTGCAGTTGTGTAGCTATGTCCACTGTCCGCTGCAACAGCTGTGGCGCACTCCTTAGAAGCCGGACCAGATGCCTCCTCAGCAGCCCCCCACCCCATGCTGCCTCTACAGTGGCTACTGGCAAACAGGAGGCACGGCTGGTCTCCTCCAAGCCTTTTTCCTGATGTAGATCTTCACTCACTTCTTCCCTGGTACGGGAGGTACCATTTGTGGTTTGCCTCACGTGCCAAAATATCTTGGGACAGTCCTGCCTGGAAGTTGGACCGAGAGAGACCACTGGAAAGCCAATGTCAATACTGAGCAAGATGGATCAATATTCTGATTCCCTATGAAGCAGCTTCTCCTGTTCCAAACATGTGCTCTGCTGCTAGAAGCACTGTATTAATCTCTCCGTAACATGCTGCACCTGTGAAATGTTTCCTGCACTGTCAGAATAGCGAATTCACAATAGATGTTCCAATTAAATGAAAAATACCATCTACTATGAATATATAAGAGCAGGAAGCTTTTACTGTTTCCACCTGGGAATATGTATCAAGATTTTGAAAACAGAATATGTGAAATATATGAAAGAGAATCTAAGATGATCAGGGAAGTGTGTCGAGACAAATAATTATCTGCAGCTCTGGAAGTCTTCAGCTGTGTTAATTCTGTTGTGCTCATGGTACTGAGAGCATAGATGAAGTCCACAGTACAGTCACAAAGCCCCCTCTCTTCCATAGATCAGGGCACTACCTTATTTTGTATTCCATTACTATTGTTGTAAGTCACCTGTGCTTTGAAGAAAGGTGGTGTATAATTCATTATGAAAACTACAACAACAACGATGATGATGATGATGATGATGATAGGAAGAAAGCCAGAGGCACATCAGAACTCTTGCTTCTTATATTGTACAAAAGAAGTCTGAATTAAGATATTAACTACACTAGGAATGCATTGCCTTTCATTACAGTTCAGTGGTTGGTTTGGCCCAGTGGTAGTAGTGCAGAACAAGCATTCGGCTTGTGAGGATGTTTTAAGCAGCCACAGCCTCCTAATGTCACAGGAGCGGGCAAGGCATAGTCACAGCTACAAAGGAACAATGTGGAGCCTTCACATGGCAGCTTATTCTATTCCCCAGTTTTCCTAACTGGTGTTTTCATGGAGTAATTGTGGGAGGGACAGCAGTATGCATTTGTGGTAAGGGTGCGGCAGGCAGCAGCGATGTTGCCCAAATGGTGTTACTTGTTGTGTCACATCACACCCACTGGTATGAATGAAATTTAGCCTGACATGACAGTATATTGGTCAAAAAGCCACATTTCCATAACAAAGCAGGTACTGCTGTGATTCCTGATCCCTGCGCTGTGGAATGCATTTAGAAACCTTCCATCTGCTTTTGCTGGAAGTTTGAATCACAGAGCCATTTCAGATCATAGATAAAATTCGCTGTTCAATAAACATTCCTCTGTTAGGAATTCTGTTCCTGTATGAGTCAGATGATTCAGTGGCATCATGTTTGCTGCTTAACGATGTGTTCATTATCTTGACAGAACAACCCTTTAACTATAGGACTTCTTAAAAAAAAAAACGTAATCGTGGTTTCAATCTGAGGTTGAAGCCAAACATAATTTGCATATCATTTGTCTCCTGATGTTCAGCTCGACTACCCTCTTTCCATCTCTTGTGGTTGGAACAGCATCCTAGAGGACTTTTATTTATTTATTTCATACAATTTATACACAGCTTGATTGTAAAAAAAAAACAAAACAAACAAAAAACCCTCAAATGGGTTTACAAAATCATTTCCTTCATATATCTCTGCAAACCTTGCCCTTTTGATGGAACCTTTGGTGCAATCCTGTTTGTCTATTGTAAGATTCTGATGCCTGATTATGTGAATTTCCCCCCTCCAACCTCTGTCCCATAACATAACCCCCATTGTCCAGGAGTTCAGTGGAGTGTTTTCATGGATAGTGAAGGCTGCAGAGAGGAGGGAAAGAGAGTTTGGCTTGGTGAGCTGCCTTCAGAAGTGGAGTTGAATCAAAGGGCTTTGTGAGAACAAGCAAAGATGGTTAGTAGGGATGGGCAGGGACAGAGCCCAGAGGAGCACACTTGGCATGGTGGTGGCAGTTCCACATTCTGGGGCAGTTCCACCTTCTACTCTTGAGTATGTTGACCACCTTCAGGATGATAGCCCTCATAAGGTTGTCACCATCCTTCAGTGTTCATAAGAACCTGCTGGAACAGGCCAATGCCTCATCTAATCCAGCATCCCATTCTCACAGTGGCCAACCAGATGTCTGTGGAAGCCTGCAAGCAGGACACGAGTGCAGTTTCCAGCAACTTGTTTGGAACCCTCTGATTGTGGGGCTAGAACGTAACCATTGTGGCTAGCAGCATCGATAGCCTTGTCCTCCATGAACTTATCCAATCCTTTTTAAAGCCATCCAAGTTGGTGGCCATCACTGCTGCCTTGGGAAATGTACTTTCTTTTATCTGTGCTGAATCTTGCCATGTTCAGCTTCACTGGATGTCCACAAGTTCTAGCTCTATGAGAATCTCTTGGGTAATATTATAATAATGTGAGAAAAATCCAGACGTTACAATTTTATCATTAAAACTAGCTTTTACTTTTCAAACGGAACAGCTTTCTTTTTAACCCTAAGTGTCAATTGCAAGAAATAGATAAAAATTATTATCATGCTGTTACTTAGCTGTACAGATTTTCAATTGGTAACATCTCTCCTGATGACTTTTTGAAATGCTGTGATGTTCTAGTCCCTTAGCGTGCTGTAATCAAGATCTCTTTCTTGCCTTTTTAATATCTCTTTATTTGAAGACAATTTCCAGCTAATGGGATTTTTATTTTGTTTATGATTAGGTTAACGGGAAGCTTCGTACCAGATTTAATTGTCAGCATGAACAATCAGATGTGGCTTCATCTTCAAACTGATGAAAGTGTGGGCTCAATTGGCTTCAAAGTTAACTACAAAGGTAACTATAAGCTATCAAAGATGTTCCTAAAAGGACCCGAGTGTAATCCTTGGCTTTCAGTCTACAAAAGGAAAACTAAAGAAAAGATTTCTACAGTCTGAGGTGAAACCAGAGTATATTAAAGAAAGAAAATTCGGGAAGGCCCATTTTGCTTTGTTGTTTGTTTTTTTTTTGTGTGTGTGTGTGTGTGGAGTTGTACTTTATTATGTGTACATAATTTTCAAGGGCATCTTATTATCCTAATGTATAGTCATACTCTCCTGGTTAGGGTTCCAGCATCTGGATCAGGAGAAAACATTATTGCTACATATTCAGTGTGACAGCCCTTTTGATATTTGAAGAGGGCTATCATATCTCTTCTCAGTCTCCTCCTTTCCAGACCAAACATACCAACCCCCTTAACTGTTCCACAGAAGACTTCGTTTCCAGCCCCTTGATCATCTTGGTCACCCTTCTCTGCACACATTACAGTTTACCAATATCCCTCTCAAATTGTGGTGCCCAGAACTGGGCACCTGACCACAGTGTGGTCTGACCAAGGCAGAATAGAGTGGGACTATTACTTCTCTTGATCTGGACACTATACTTCTGTTGATGCAGCCTAGAATAGCATTAATTCTCTCTTTTTTTTGCTGCTGAATCACACTGTTGACTTTTGTTAAGCTTGTGTTCTACTAATGCTTTTAACTTGTACTACTTGTAAAACCAGGTATCTCTCATCTTATATTTGTGTTGCTGGTTATTCCTATTTAAATTCATTTGGTTAGTTTTGGCCCGGTTCTCCAATCTGTTCCGAGTTTGTATTGTTTTCTTGCCTGTATTTGTTCAACCCTTTGACCTTCTTTCTCTTTCCCCCCTGCCCAAAATTAAACAAAAGGCAAGTTGACATCATAATTACAAGGATCTCCAGCTTTATCAAGATGTTCTTTATTGCCTTTTCTAGAAGACCCTGCCCTAACTATGCCAATTAATGTATTTTTGATCTGAAACTTCCAAGAAAGGTAGCTAACCACTTGAATTCTCAAAGGCAAAGATTGTTTGCAATAGCTGTCAATAGCTTTCAGCAGTTTAAGCAGAGCTAGCATTGATCCAGTCACTCAATCATTCAGCTTACAATTGATTGTGTTAAAAATATAATACAGTGGTGCCCCGCAAGACGAATGCCTCGCAAGACGAAAAACTCGCAAGACGAAAGGGTTTTCTGTTTTTTGATTCGTTCCGGAAGACGAATTTCCCTATGGGCTTGCTTCGCAAGATCGAACGTCTTGCGAGTTCTTGCGAGTTTGTTTCCTTTTTCTTAAAGCCGCTAAGCCGCTAAGCCATTAATAGCCACTAAGCCGCTAAGCTGTTAATAGCCGCTAAGCCGCTAATAGCCGTGCTTCGCAAGACGAAAAAACCGCAAGATGAAGAGACTCGCGGAACGGATTAATTTCGTCTTGCAAGGCACCACTGTATAAAGCTAACCAGTGCTTTTTTTCTGGGGGGACGCAGGGGGACACATACCCCTAAACATTTTGTGAATCTAAGTTTGGCTTCATTGAGGAGCAGTATTTCAATATGAGTGGGAAAATGAGAGTACCCCTAAACATTTTTTTTTACAAAAAAAGCACTGAAGCTAACAAAAGCATAAATATAGAGAACTTAAGGTAAGTTGATGAATACACAAGCATATTCACAGCATCATCAGATTCATTTTGCCAAATAATATCTGACTTACTGTGGTGTGACACCATAGAATCATAGAGTTGGAAGAGACCACAAGGGCCATCGAGTCCAACCCCCTACCAAGCAGGAAACCGTCATAATCCTTTTAGACCTATCCACTTATTTTTGTGTAACAGTAAGCGATCATCTATTTTACAACTGTGGGCATGATCAGGATATTTTTGAATGGTTTCTGATTAGCTGTTTAGGACACCTTCGGCACCCATTCTGTACTGTTTCATACTTGGGCTAATTGGATATTTTATTTTATTTTTATCAAGACTGAGCAGGAATGTGATAGCTCAGCAAGGGGTCTGAGGCACCTGAAGGGTGATGACCACTAACCCAACCTGGCCACCTTGAAGGGGATGTTACCTTCTTCAATAATGGCCCATTGGCTAAGGAATGGAGCTGTCATGTTACGACTGGGAAGGTGATGAAAGATGCAGATCAGCATGTTGCAGATCCAGTGTTGAGGACTGGCAGGTTCTTCCCAACAGTTTCCACAAGTCAGAAGTTGTCCACATTTGGCCTTTGTATATTAGGTTATGCTTGTGGAAGTTACCAGTGCCTAGCTAATAAAATTGTATTTTCAAGGTTGTAGCCAGCTAATTTCCACTTTTTGTAGACCAACTGAAATTAATGGACCCATGTTTGTTAGGTCTATAAATTCCAGTGGGCTTGCTCATTGAATGAATAACATGGGATACAACCCTCATTCTTTCTCTTTCTTTCTTTTTTGTTGCGGGGTTAAAAATGGAGTGAAAAGGAATGGTGTGTAAAGGGCATGTGCAGAAATTCAGAGAGCATTTCTTTTGTGCTGTGAGATAAGTAAGTTCCATACCAGGCCATGACATATACTGTTTTCTCCATGATCCATGAGCAGTAAACATTATTTGAAATAAGACTATTGCTTCTCCATGGCATTTCTGTGAAGGCACTGAGAGAACAGTGGAAAGGGACTTCAGGGATTTCCTTGTAAACGGCTATGTGAATTATTGATCCTGTACAGTCTACCTGGTTATATTTCTCTCTCAGTTGCTAGAAGGTTATGGGTATAGAAATTTATCCTTTCTCAAAGTGTAAAAGCCATATGGATGACCAGTGACAAAATTTAAGTCAGGAACACAACTCTCAGAGCAGCCAGTCTTGAAAACAAGTTGGTGAATCAGGGGGACAATATTAAATACACTCCACTCCATCATTCCTTAAGAGAAGAAAGCTCTTTGTAGTTGTAAAAAAGGGATTGCTAGAGATGGGCTTGAATGCTCCTTCACTCCCACTGCTCTACTAAGACTAGAATTTGGCAGGCCCTGGCCTCATGATTCTCAGCTCCTACTTTCTCTCTGCAAAGACATAGATACAATTCATGATCCAGAAACTCTTCATGATAAATTAATGGAATTTTATTTAGTCTATACAGTGTTTTGTTACACCTCTTTCAGGATTTAAAATCATCTGTATGTGCTATTTTACCCCTATGCAAGGGACTGGTGTCAAATATATCAAACTGCTAGGATTAAACAACAAGAACAACAATGCAGAGCAGTGGACCAAAACCTATTTAAAGAATTCCAAGGGGAAAAGAGACTTGTTGGTGCTGCAAGAGCATTAGCTGCATTGATACACTGCGATTGATGTGATGAAAATAGACTGAACCTGGTTAAATTTCAACTTTGTTATTTTTTCCTAGTTAAAATCTGGGTATATTTTTTTTTGGTCAACAATCCTGTCCCTGGGTGGGACAGAGCTGCTATGCTAGGTTCCAAGCAAATGGGTTAGTGTTGCTTAATGGGAGGGGAAGAAGTTACGCATCAGATATTTGGGTGCAGTGCACACACACCAGTGGAACAAATCCAACATTCCTGCCAATGGGTAAATTGGTCCTTCTGTAATATTGTTGAAGAGTATAGCAGTACTATTTATTTTCACTGAACATTCAAATCTAATACAACATAAATACACCAGGTGGTAAGATCAGTGATTCCCTCTGCACTAGCTTCACATACATCTCACAAACATTTTTCATACCCAGTTTTGGTTTCAGATGTTGGAATAATCTGGATTCTAATGCTGCTCATTTCACAGCACAGAGGTAAAACAGAAACCCAGTGGTGGAAAATGTTTCGGAACTGCTGATTAACAGATGCTGCAGATATTGAAAATATCCAATTGCCTGACGATGCAATCAAGTTTAATCTGGGGATATCTTCCTAGTAGGGACGAGAGACTCAGTTCAGCAGCAGTTGCAAAGAATGTCTTGTGATGTTTAACGATTCACAAATTTTATTATTTAATTAATATTCTAGAAAGTTGAATTGGAACAACTTGTTCCTTTATTCATCCTACAGCTATTTAATGCAGTTAGAAAGCAATGTAGCAGGTACAATATTTACAGTTTGAAAATAAATAACTTGCCATAAAACAAAGTGTGACATGCTCTGGGTCTTCTCACTGAACAGTTCTGAATCTTAAATATAGCATCATAAGAAACATGAATAAGCAAGTTAGCACCTGCAAACTATTTAACATTACTTAATTGCTAATCTCAGTCATTGCAGAATTCTCACTTATTTTTTGATAGCCAGAAGATTTAATGGGTACTCATGGAGGTATGACAGCTTTCTTACATATCAAGGGAAAGAAGAAATAAACATGATGAAATGATATTACATGGTAATGAAAATGATATTAAGGAGCTGAACTTAAATACAAGTAGGCTTAACAGGCTATTAAAACATCACAGAAACCTGCAAAATATATGATTTCTGAAGCCACTTTATTTGAGGTACTTCAAAATGAATTTCATTTTTTCTTATAGAATTCAGGCTTCAGTATGGCAAGGGGTATAAAATTCAGAGTGCGTCATTAGTATCGATAATTGGTCTAATGATCCGTAATAGCTCTGTTGCAAAATGATATGCCAAGTTCCTTACAACAAACAACATAGCGTTAAAATCATTTAAGAAATATTATGCTGAAACATTTGCACTGACCATGTTCAGCTGAATTTGGAGAATCATGGCCAACTATCTATCCTCTTGATCCTTGCCCATCTTGGCTTCTTAGAGCTAAGCCAAGAGGACTGTCTCAGGGGGTCAGGGGGTGATGAATGCTTCATTAGAAGACGGGGTACTATCTGCCTTGAAGGAAGCCATGGTGCATCCTCTCTTCCTCTCCATGGACCCAGAAGTGTTTAGCAACTATCCCCTTGTGTCAAATATCCTTTATTTGGCCAGGGTGCTTGAGACGGTGATAGCCCTGCTTCAGTTATATTTGGAGGAAACTGATAATCTGGATTCATTTCAGTCCAGCTTCAGGCCAGGTCACCTTTATCACCCTGGAATATGTCAGAAGAATGATGGGAGTGTGGCACTGCTATTGCTTCTTGACCTCTCAGCTACTTTCAGTACCATTTATCATGATATCCTCATGGAGCACCTAAGGATTGGAGTCACTGTACTTCTACTCCTACATTCAGAGTTGTTCCAGAAAATAGAAGACACATTGTTTGGTGCTGGGTTCCATCTTGTCCCCCATGCTGTTTTAACACTGTACTACTTGGTTGTATTACGGAATCAATACACTAAATTTTAAACAATGTGAAAGAAATGTCTGCTGGTATACCATCACAAATTTCATCCACACCAGGCTCCTGTGATTTTCTATGTTAATGGTGTTGCAATTTGATCCCCCCCCCCCCCTTCTTGAAGTGATTAACATGGAAATAAGCAAACTAATATTTCTAGAAATCTATTTTACATTGTGTGAAAGATCACGTGATTATTTTTTTAAAAAAATGAGCAAGTAAAGCAATGTTTTGAAGAAGGAATAAAATGCTGTCTGAATTCAGCCTCAAAGTAGACTTGCTGAAATAAATAGACTTAAGTCAACTGATTTCATTGCGTCTGCTCTGAGTATTACTAATGTTGGGTATAACCCATTGGTATTTTAATTATCACATTAATGATGAAAAAACAGTCTTGAAATGTTAGTGCTTCCCCCCCCCCCATGCTGTCTCCATTTTGAAATACAGGCAACCCTCTAGCGTTCCGGGTCACATGGTGGTGCCGCACGTATAAGCTCCCTCCCTCCATCCCATTCCTATTATTATTATTGTTATTGTTATTATCCCATTCCACCCTGTTCTGCCCCCTGTTAGAATTTCTGCTCCATGATTGCAGTCATGGGATTTTTGTCTCTGACGGTGTATGTTTTGACTCCACAGAGTGGGAAGTGACGGAGACAGGATGTTTGTGTTACTGTGTTCCATGAAGTGGGACTATTGTCCTTTGTTCTTTCTTTGCTGTCTGATGCTAGCAAGAGAGGGAGCCATGTTGCAGTGCTCCATTTGTGTTTATATGTAAATAAAGCAGATTAGCCAAAATGCTGAGTTGCTGAGGTCTGTTACGTAAGTTGCAAAGACTCTGCGGATCCCCAAGTGTGCCGGTGTCTGTTGACATCGGTGGCTGTGATGTTTGGGCAGAAGAAAGCTTTAGAAGCTCCCGAACGATGGACTAGGTGGGAGAGAACATGCCAGTCGGGCATGTATCTCTGCCAGGGTCCTACTCGAGAGTTGGATGAGCTCCTGACACCGCCACCCTGCCCCCATTTCACCACCACCCATTATGTCCCCTTTTCCAGCTACTTCTGGGCCACCACAATGCATGCATGTGTGGTCACTCAACAAGTGGACATACATAAATCAGTAGTGACCTGTAATGAATTGTTTATTCTAAAAATGCCAAGCACATTTTTTACATTTCAGATTAGATTATCGGTTGCCATCTGCTGAAGGCAGATAGTGTCATTGAGAATTCGTTGTACCTGTGATTATGAGACAGTGCTTTCTGGACAACTATAAGAGCTTAGTTCCATTTCAGGAAATACAAAGCGGTTTCATGAACGCAATAGTTTGACAAAGGACATCACAACAGTAGTACTGGAGTCATTAACCTGATTATAAAATAATTTAGATGGCAAATACATTCTGAAAGCTGTCAATTAAATGTAGAACCCTGATGTATGAATATATATATTTTTCTTAGCTGGGAACAATGAGGGGTTATTTCGTTGTGGAAAAGTACTCTGCATATATTTGATGGATTTGCAATGCTTTATTATAGATTACACACATTCAATGTTACTTTCTAAATATAAGTAATCTCAAACAGATAAATCATTTCATAATAGAGAATATTTCTCTAGCAGTGGGTTTCAAGGTTTTTTTGTAGTTAGTCTATTATTTTTTTATCATCATTATCATAATTGCAAATGATGCTTTACAGAGGTTGAAAGGCAGTTGTAAAGAGTTTTGCATACAAATAACTACATTTAACTACAAATAGCTACTAATAAAACCCACATTTTCATGAGGAAGAAAACAGTGTCAAGAGAGTATGAGAAATATTGCTTCAGATCCCTCAAAATATTTTAAAAGGCACCCCCTCCTTTAAAGCTGATCTGTTGCATATTCAGAGAAATCCCAAGTCTCTGTTCTTTTAAATAAGCAGGGAAATGCTTTGTAGATATGGAGAACTATTAAATCTTGACTTTGTAGAAAAAATAGGAAGCCCTTGCACATGGGCAGTTATGTGGGCAGATTGTTTTTTAATGCTGTAATTTTTATTTAGTGTATCCTTGAGAGCCTTGGCTCGGTGAGAATGTGTTGTTGAAATCTGATCATGCTTCCTGGTAACCTGGGTTAAAGGCAGAAAGGCATGTGTGAGCATATCTAGAAAGTAGCCTACAGTAGAAAGGCAAAAGTTCTATTTATTATTCCATCCATTTGTGCGTATACCTCCTTCTCAGTAGCATGTGGCCTTTGTACGTTTGCACAGAAGAGAATGTGACCCTCATTCTGAAAATAATACCTGTTCATGCTGGGAAACACTTTAAGTGGTGCTGTTCATGTGAAAGGGTTGGATTGGGTCAACTTGAATATGCCTAGTATTTGCACCCTTGTTCTAGGACCAGTTGTCAGGGACTGTACTGAGGAGGGCTGCACTGAGGAAGAATGGTGGGAGCCACTCCCTCCCCCAGATCCTGAATCTTCCCAGGAGCAGGAGGACAGTATAGATTTGGAATAGTGGTTTCCATAGTTCAGAAGGCAGAAGCTGGGAAATACTGGATAGGGAACAGCTAGGAGAAGAAACACTGGGAGAGAGAGCGTTAACAGATTCATAGTCGTTGGACAGCATTCCTCCACCCCCCCCCCCAGGTCAAGAAGAGCTCAGAAAGTCTCAGAACTGAAAACGCAGAGGGTACAAGCTCAGATTACAAAATGTAGGAGTGACATAGATTAATAGGGACAGAGAGGGTGTGAGCCTTAATTGGGAGCACTTTCTTTTGTCCCTCACTGTGTTTATTAAATAAACTAACTGGTAAGCATTTCATTTCGTTTGATCTGCTTATTTACGGCCACAGGGGAGGAAGTCAATTCCCCAAAGCCAGACACCAAGTAAAAGCGAAACGAGTGAAATATGGAATATTAGTCAAGGCTTAAGTATGAGCTACAACATATATTACATTTCAATGGATAAACCTACATATTTAAAGCCACCTGGAGTGGCTGGGAAAACCCAGCCAAATGGGTGGGGTAGAAATAATAAATTATTATTATTATTATTATTATTATTATTATTATTATTATTATACAACCATATCAATTGTGTCTGGCCTGGTGACAAATGCATTGGTGTCCTCTGGAAGAGTTTCACTCAATTTTAAAAATTGGAACTATATTACAACTGAGATCCTATTGATATAAATGAAACGTAAGTGTAACTCAAGCCTCCAGGTTGGGGCCATGTAAGATTTGTTTTTGAATAAGATGAACCCTGTGAATATAAAAGGAGAGAGTAAAGAAAAGTTTTAAAGTGAACAAGAAGACAAATTGGGGTGGCAGATTATGTTTCTTTCGCATCGCAAGTAACTTTCTCACATTCCCCCTTAAAGGCAACCTGATGTCTTTGCAGTCCTCCCCCAGGCTTTCAAAACAAAGCCACAATAAGGAGAGCAATAAGTAATAAATAACATTTGGTATGCCAGTATGGTGCATTGTTGCCTACCGAAGGAATGTGTTCATAATCCAGCACAGAGAAGACTTTAACCCTTGGGCATCGTTTCTTTTCTCAAACTGCAACATGTTTGTAAAATGAAATAGTCACAAAGCTGTGAGGCAGCTTTTGTATAACTTAGTGCAAAGCGAATCGCTTGATAAGGCATAGCATATGTGTACTACACTGTACAAGGTGCCAAGTCAATTAAGTCACTAATTGACTGTTTTCAAAAGAGGCAGATGGTGGAGGAAATTTTATTCATCTGGAACTTTCTTAGGAATCACACCTATAGGGCGTTATATTCACTCAAGAATTTAGGATGTGTTTTAAGTGTCCTTTTCACTTTTGAGTCCATTTTTCTTCACTTCTGGTTCCTATGCACAGATGTGAGGTGAAATTTAAAGTTAATATTTTCCCCTGTGAAGTTTTTCAGTTCATCAGTTTATCAGTTCACCTTATCAATGAATCCATGGTTTCTACTACATTAAACTGCAGGAAGTAATGTGCAGAAACTCTGATCTATAGATCTTAAGCTGTTCTTTTCAGCAGCAGAAATACTGCCTGCATACTGTTATGGAATACCTGAAGGAATGTAGGTTCATATGAAGAGTTGCTTTATCACTGGAATTTCTGAATAGCAGACTACAGACTATCAAAGCAACATCATCAGCATTATTAACTTTATCTGAGTTCTCTAGATTGTACAGAGCATAAAAATGAATACTGCTAAATTGAGAAATATGAAAAAGTATAAGCATTAATTTTACACAAAGGGTGACTGTGAAGGTGGGAGGACTTAAAAAAAGGGCCTCCTCAGCAGAACTGAGCGCTCAGACAGGTTCCTATGTGAGAATGTGGTCCTTCAGATAGCCTAAGCCATATAGGGTTTATAAGTCATAACCATAGCAAAAGTCTGCATCAGTATTTATACACATTTTTGTCTTCATTTATGTTAAAACACATTCATAAACACATTTTTGGAAGTGTTTTCTATGTTATTTTTACTGCTATGTCCACTTAGGTTTCTCTAATATGTGTATTTTGGGGGGGTACATTTTTTTATTGGATGACACTGTCACAAAATTCAGAGAAGTGCGCATTTTTAAGATTATCTGTGTTACACATATCTGTTGAGGAAGTGCAAATTATGTGGATCCGTACGCAAACTGAACCTATTTCTAGTAGTACTTGAGAAAAACTGTGAACTAGCTCCCAGCTTTGAAACCAGCAATGTTGGAATTTATTCATTTACCTTTTCGTATAACTTCCACTCACTGTATGCGATCTATAAATTCAACATGCCAGTGTGGTATGAAATGCAGCATAAATCTATGTATTTTTACTGATTCCAGTGAGACTTTCTGCCTAGTCAGAGTCCTTAGAATCTTTACTGCAGGCATGAAGTGCATACAGCAAATAAATTCCAATACGTGTCTTTGGTACCTTTATGTAGATTAAAAATCAGAGTAAATGGTTTCCTTGAAATTGTGATTACAGTGGTTGTTGGGTGTCAAACAGTAATTGCCATTTAAAAGAGGCTGGTGGATAGAAATGTTGTTGGACATGCATTTGTTGAATGGGAGGGGAAAACCAATGAGTGTCCCATCCTACCCTTGTCCCTATGTTGTACACATGGACCTTCCCTGGCTCTGGTGTCTGGAATACAGGCCAACCATGATTGGTCATGTCAGCATGTCCATCAAGTGTCCAATTTGCAGCATTGGTAGGTAGAGTAGTGCCAGTGTCACCTGAAGCAGTGGCAAGGCTTTCAATCAAGCAAATAAACCTTGGCTACTTTGTATATGAAGGTACCTTGCCACACAAAAATATTAGAATTTGTTCACCTGCCTGAAATTCACCACCCACTTCCCCTGCTTCATCTAAAGATGAACAGTCTTGCAAAAATGGAGACCATGGTCAGCCCAACTTTGATATCGTAATTTGGCTTTTGTTTGTATAAGAACATAAATCATATAAACTAGATTCTTGGGCCTTGGTTAAATGACTCCTGATAAACAGCCTGACTTTTCCCCCTTGTCTGTGTTAAATACTTTTCCCTCGCCACTGAAAGACAGTAAACATTTCTTGTAACGAAAGCTGCCCCCTTTGCAAGATGCGTCTGGTAGCTGTCTAAATAACTCCCAAGTTTTTTTTCCCTTCAAGGGCTATTTTGTTTACTTTCTTGTTTGCTCTGCCAGCTAAAGTCCTTTTATTTTATTCCTTTTCTTCCATATGTTCCTCTGGGTTTCTTTAAAGCCAGTTTGTCTTGAGTCTTTTTAGAAACATTCCTTTCTCTTTGTAAACTAAATAGGGTTGATGCTCAGGTGCCCTTAGCCATAGCAAGATCAAGCGGCTGTCTCCATGTTAGGGTTGTAAACAGTCTTCCTTAGCCGTGGAATCTCTTGACGATGTTCCATCAAAATGATACAGTCACAAGTGGATTTCATTCCTTTTCTTGTGGAGAAATGGCTAGGTGATGATGCTATCTTTCACAGAAATAGACTCAATTGAGAATCATGAGGAAATATCTATCAAATAGTTACAGAATGGAACAGAAAACAGAAGGCAGCACACTGGTACAGCTTCATAGTTAGAAACATCATACAGACCTCCTGCCTCACACTTTAATATGGCAAGGCAGAAGACTAAGATACATACTATACATAAGTACTGTATATAATATCAATTTTGTTGGCCTATTTTAATGTTTTAAAGTAACTACAGTGGTACCTCAGGTTAAGTACTTAATTTGTTCCAGAGGTCCGTTCTTAACCTGAAACTGTTTTTAACCTGAAGCACCACTTTAGCTAATGGGGCCTCCTGCTGCTGCCGTGCCACTGGAGCACGATTTCTGTTCTCATCCTGAAGCAAAGTTCTTAACCCGAGGTACTATTTCTGGGTTAGCGGAGTCTCTAACCTGAAGCGTATGTAACCTGAAGCGTATGTAACCCAAGGTACCCCTGCATTGTTAAGGGAACTTTGGCAAAACTGCCATATGGGTTGTTAGAGAAAAGTGAGCCAACAAAATTGTGAAGTCAAGCCCATGCTGTATATGGTTCATTAGCTGATCCATGTAACTCCTGGAATCCATATCTTTCCTTCTCTGCTTAATTACAAATTTGGTTTCCAGTGTGTCCAATGACAGCACATAAGAAGACAGATGATAAGTGGGTTACAGAAGGCCATGTGTTAGTGTGGTGGATTGTAGGCATTGTTTCTTAGTTTGGTCAGATGGGGCTGCACCCACTCCCCAAAGAAAATCTGGAACCAAAAAAACCCTTCTCTCTCTCAATCTCTCTGCCCCCACCTTCCCAATCAATCATGACAAACAGATCGCCCAGTTTCTCTGGAGTCCATCTTCACTCTCTGCTGGCAAACGAGCTGCAAGCTTGCACAGGCATACAATCAATCAATCAATCAATCAATCAATCAATCAATCAATCAACCAACCAACAATCACTTCATGATGTGTGTTGCCAGGTCCTACCCAGTCTTGTTGGGCGGGGATTCCTTTCTTCATAGAGAGAGGATTTAGCAATTCACATTGAAAACAGCCTGTTAGGCCTGCCAAAACCAACAACCATTTATTCGTTCAACTCTCCTTGCGATTAGCAACAACTGACCAATCAATAGTCCATAGGCCGCAGACTAGGACCAATAGTTACCTAATTTTGTATTGTGTAGGCTGATTGCCTATAACTAATAATAAGTAACCCACTGGGCTGCAAACACAGATGAATCTACAATTCATATCTTTATTTCAGTTATTGTACATACTCCTTTATGTAAATCTTACTCTCTTCATCCTGTGTAACATATGGAAATAGAGGATTTTGAAAACCGCATTTTATTATTGGTCTATCAAGAAATATTTACCCATGTAAGCAGTCTTCCATACCCATGGATATACATCATCCAACCTATGTCATGATGCTCAACCAACTCAATAAAGTGTCTGGATGTGTCTTCTTATGCAAATGATGATGCATGTTTTGGCTACTAATTGATACAGGTGGCTGGTTGTCTTCAACAGCTGTTGAAACACATACAGAGGTTTTTTTAAAATATCATTTTATAATAACTGTAATTTACAGGTATTTATTTATAATTCTGGTGATGGGAAATATGCAGAAGTTCCCCATATTCTCCACACCCCTTTGATTTGCAGCAAGCTTTTTATTGCTGTTGTAACCAGTGCCAAATGATGTTCACAGTCTGACCTGTTTTCTTTAGACAGAAGGAACTAGATGGAGCAGTTGCTTCTTGAGGGATTGAATCTAGTGATATTATGTCAAAACGCATTTGTATAGCAAATGACCATCCTGTTTCCCTGAAGCTTAAGTGTGTCACCTACACACTATGCATGCCCTCTGAGATTAATACAAGTAGTTGAAGGACAACAAAATAAAAAATAAAAAATCCAATTTCTCCATGCCTCTAAACTTTGAAATATTTTGATATAACTTGCCCTGTTATTTGCCTTTTACAGAGTTCTGTTTTTATTGAGAACATTTATTAGTGTCACTGTATCCATCAATCCCAGTATTGTCTATTTCGGAATGGATCAGAACCAAGGATAAGCTATCTATACCATACAACTAAGTTTTGTCTCATGTTATTCCAGTTATGTAAATACTTCTTACCGATGTAGGAGTAAGTTGCCTCCAAGACAAACAACAGGTTTAGTAGAATGGCAGTGTTACAAATCATTACAGTATTATTTATTGTGCTTTATAACCGGCACAAGAATACTAGTAATACCAGTCTATTTGATGGTTTTTAAAATATTTTTGTTAAGGACTTCAGTAGGATATATCTGAGTAGACATAATTAAGATTGTACTAAACAAAAAAATTCCTTCCAGTAGCACCTTAAAGACCAACTAAGTTAGTTCTTGGTATGAGCTTTCATGTGCATGCACACGAAAGCTCATACCAAGAACTAACTTAGTTGGTCTTTAAGGTGCTACTGGAAGGAATTTTTTTTGTTTTGACTATGGCAGACCAACACGTCTACCTATCTGTAACTAAGATTGTACTGTTAGTCATCTGCATACCAGATTATAGATCAGTATCTGCATTTTCATGACTTTTCAGACAAAGCCAAATATAGAGAAGGAGCTCTCTAATATACAGTGGTACCTCTGGTTACGAACTTAATTCGTTCCGAAGGTCCATTCTTAAGCTGAAACCATTCTTATCCTGAGGTGCAGTTTTGCTAATGGGGCCTCCCGCTACATGCGCTCCTCCGGCACGCAATTTACATTTCATCCTGGGGCAAAGTTTGCAACCAGGAGCAGCTACTTCCGGGTTAGCAGAGTTCATAACCTGAAGCATTCGTAACCAGAAGCATTCGTAACCAGAGGTACCACTGTATTAAAGATATACATGTTCAGCAACTTCAGGGAAATCTTTAAGTGTAGTTCTTACTCCTGCTTTTATATCGTGCTGCGGAATAATAATAATAATAATAAATCTTTTCTATTTATGTCTTTTCATAAAAGTGTGTTTTTCAAATTACTTTAGCCATAAAATAAAGTTGTGGTCCTTTGCTGCTACTTACACCCAGGAGGAACCTTGACTCAGTGGTAGGGCATCAACTCTGCAGGTTGAAGGTCCCAGGTTCATTCCTCAGCATCTCCAGGTAGGGTTCAGAGAGCCTCCTGCCTGAAATACCTGGATACTTGCTGTCAGTCAGTGTAGACAGTACTGAACTACATGGGCCAATCAGTGGTGGGGACATAGCTGTCAACTTACAGATTTGAAAATAAGGGACCAGCAGCCTCAAAAATAAGGGATCAGCAGCCAAAATATGGGATTTTCCGGGCACAGGTATGTTCAACTTCTGAGCCCCTCCGAGCCAAAGGCAGAAAGCCCAGCCAGCAGCCAAACGAAGCCTCAAGCCTCAAGGAAAACCACCGTCACCTCTCCTCTGGGAAGTGCTGAGCAAAGGCGAGTCCCCAGGCAACACAGCCGATTTGATCAGCACAAGGCATGCAAGCTCCACCCCCCCAGTTGTTCTTTGACTTCTTATTGGGTGAGCAACGCAGCCAAGCAACACAGTTGGAGCCTCCCTCCTCCTTGGCCAGCAGGGAGGGAGGGAGAGGAGCTGCTTCCTTTGAAACCCAGGAAATTTAAGGGACATCATCAATAAGGGACGCAGCGGCGCTAGGATAAGGGACTGTCCCGCCAAATAAGGGACGCTTGACAGCTATGGGCGGGGCATATGCCCATGCTGCCCAGGACGGGTGTGCCCCCAAAGGGGGTGGGGCATGCTCCCGAGGGGGGCGGGGCACAGAGGGTGCCCTCCAAGGTGTGGGATAGCTGCTCGGGTGCATGGAGCGGCGCACGCACCCTGCAGCTGGAGGCAGAGCGAGCCGCCCATGGGGGCGGAGCAAGCCACTGATAGCAGACATTCAGCGTGCCGCCCTCCCATGACTCCCAAGCCTCCCCCAGCTGTCAAAATGAAGAGGGAAGGGGGAAATGCCGCCGGCAAAGCAACGCAGCTCCCCCTTCCCCCGGTGGCTCAGGGTAGGCTTTTGGGTTGCGGGCGGGCGGCAGGCCAAATGTCACCCCTCTCAGCGAAGACACCTGGGGCCCTCCGCCCCCACCGCACCCCCCTTCGTCTGGCCCTGGGTCCAATGGTCCAGCTCAGTATAAGGCAGCTTTCCATGTTCCTATCTTCCAAAGATAAATGATTTGAAAGAGAGTTACATTAGACATCAGTCATTCTCTGACCTACTGCAGGGCAATTTCCCAATGTTTCAAAGGGAGCTGGTTCTGTCGGAGGAAAAAAAGAAAAGTTGACAACTTTTTTTCTTTATGGCGTAATGTGAAGAGATTTCCTAATACTTAATGTTCTTTGATTTAAGAAGATCACGAGGAGTGAAAGAGAAAAATGTGAGATCTCAAACTGTTTTGATTCAAAGGTTTCTGCTTCAAACGATTATTGAAGTTTAGAAGCTTAGGGGGCTCACAAACTACAAGTTTAAAATGCAAATGCATGCAAAAGGCTCCTGATGCTGTTTGGTTTATTTATTTATTAATTTATTTAAAGATAAAACAGCTTTGGGAGGAGAATATTAGGAGTAGAGAATTGCCAGGAGATTTCGTAGGGCAGATAAGGTGCTTAACCCATTGTCTGCTTGAAGTGACTATTTGAAACCTCCCTGGTCCCTGAATATATTTAGTTTTTGTTGTTCTAAACATAAATTGGATCACAACCGTTTGGGTTATTATCAGGCCATATTAATGCATACTTACAGACAGAACTTTATTCTGCAGCAATACCTGGTAACCATTTTTTCATCTGATAAACTTTACATGATCATGCGGACTTTAGTGTTTCAGTGACCTTTTTTTTCTTCGGCGGAGGCAATTAAATTCTTTGTTCAGACATGAAGCTGACTAAATATCCTTCAACAAGTCTCACTCAAACAAAAGTCATTGGTTTGTTGCAAGGAAGTAAACATTGGGGTGTCATGCATTGGACATATATTCTATGCCAGGCTTTGACAACATTGTGCTCCCCAGATATTTTGGAGTATAATTCCCATCTGGGTTGATGGAAGTTGTAGTCCAAAAACATTTGGACAGCACCAGGTTGACAAAGGCTGTTGTATAGCAATGGTGCATAATATTAACTGAATTATACATAAGTCACGGTGCAATATATTTTAAACAATATTTTGGCCAAGGGTAATTTATATTTTCTTAGATCACTATTAATAGCCTAGTCATACTCACTCATCGAATGTGCTTGGGGGAAAAGACAGCCCATGACAGATACAGACTATAGTGCTGTGGTTTTTCTTGAGAAACCTGACACCGTATTTTGAAGTCAGCGTTAGCACTTCGTTTGAACTGAAAATCTGAGATTTTTGAAATTGACCCTGTCCAAATCAAACAGATAGATATTGGTTTGATCTATTTAATATGCTTCAATTACCGGTAATGTAACAAAAATCAACAGTATTTTCCATATGAACAATTGTTTGAAAATTGTGTATATAAAAATACACTGGGAATTGGGAGTGCCTAAATCTTACTTTTTGTATAAAAGACTGAAACGTATTTCTCCCATATTTGATTGTGTACCATTTAGAAATGAGAGAGATTTCATTAGCAATTCTTAGTTTATGTATCAGTTTTCAGTTTATATCCTCACAGTCTTCCCACCACCCTTTTAGTTTTGGAGGAATGACTATTGACTATTTAATTTGCTTCTTGGGCAGTAAATTGTTTATCTGCTATTTCCACAGAGATTGAAAAAGAAAGCTGTGGGGATCCTGGAACTCCATTATATGGCATTAGAGAAGGGGATGGATTTTCCAATCGTGATGTGTTAAGGTTTGAGTGCCAGTTTGGATTTGAACTTATTGGAGAAAAATCTATCGTTTGTCAAGAAAATAACCAGTGGTCAGCAAACATACCCATCTGCATTTGTGAGTATAAACATATTTATTCCAAATATTTTAGGACAGCACATATTATTATTTTTTAAAACCCTGTTTTAATTATGATATACACTTTTCCAATGCTATTACCATTTATATTCTAAGGGCAAAGTTTTGTTCCAATAAAAGTAAATGTTGCCTGTCTTCATCCAGAATGGTGGCTGCTGTTGGGTGCTTTCATGGTGCCATCTTGTAATTTCACACAAAAGAAGTATACTTCATATCTGCATTTTATCTTTCTTATGTTCTATTTTATAGGAATTTTTAGAAGCCCGTTGCATTTCACGAAGATAGTAGTGGCTGAATTGCAATCAAGGGCATTTAAATTATTTACATATCCTTCCCCCACACCATGAATTATACATGAATATCTTTTAATACATACATAATCATAGAGAGAGATATTTTGGCTGTCAAGTATTAATATTATGCAGAGCTGAATTCACCATTTATGTAATACATTGTATAGTGTATAGTTTGTGTGTGTGTGTGTGTGTAAGAAAATACACATAAACACAAGATTATCACTCAACCAAGATTATAAATTACATTAGGGTTAGTAAAATAGCAGTATTAGGTATGAAATATTGTCTGAGCCAACAAGGAAAGCTGAAAACTATTTTGGTCCTACTTCATTTCTTATACTTATTTGTAAGCTACAAATTATCATGGCAACATTGAGCTTTTGACTGTTAATGTGCTCAGTGTGGAATTGTTCATTTGAACAGTTCCCTAAAAGTGAAAATAAATAGTACCAAATGATTAAGGACTGCTGGACATTGATAACTCATGAGACCTACTGTGATTTCAGTATAATATAACTGCCCCATTTCCCTCTTGCTTCTGCTGTTAGCAGATATCCCCACAAATTGAAAAAATAGTAGAAAATAAAATAATCAATTTGCAGCTACAGTTGTCCTTCTGTGGAAAGGGGTTTGTGCCTGAAAATCTATTCCAATGGGGGAGAAATAGTGTGGCTTGTGTACCAGGGTTGGTCGGGAGAACAGCCATCCAAATGTGCATCCATCAGAATTATCAAAAGGAAAAATTGCCTTGTTGCGTCTCTTCCCAAGTAAAGTTTATCTCAGCATTTTAAAGAATTAATTGCTAAGCAAGACATGAGCCGGAGTTGTGAATGGGTCTCATTCATTGCAAAGGCTTCTGTAGCATCGATCTGCTATGGGAAAACTGTCCTTTATAGCTTCAATCGCTTTGGAATAAGTGTGTGGCTCGGTGAGCGCATAACCTTCTGGACTTTTTGTTGTTTTCATGATGAAGGTCATTTCTTCTTCCAGTGAGAAAATGAGCAGATAACAGAAATTTAAGGATGAGATTGGAATGTAGATTTGGAACCGCCTGTATAAACTAGCTTCTGATATATCTTTTTCTAATTTCTTTCCTGGCTTTTGACAGTTCCTTGCCTTTCTAACTTCACGGCGCCAATGGGAACTGTCCTTTCTCCTGACTACCCAGAGGGATATGGAAATAATTTGAACTGCATATGGACAATCATCTCAGACCCGGGGAGCCGAATTCATCTTTCCTTTAATGACTTTGACTTGGAATCTCAGTTTGATTTCCTTGCAATTAAAGATGGCGACTCTCCTGATTCTCCAATACTGGGCACATTTACTGGGGCCGAAGTGCCATCCCATCTCACTAGTAATAGTCATATTTTGCGCCTGGAATTTCAAGCTGACCACTCCATGTCAGGTCGAGGATTCAACATCACATATAACAGTGAGTAGCATTTTAATCCACAATTAAAATTTGGATGCAAACCATTTCTATGGTACATGGTTTTTTTTTTTTAAAAAAAGAATTTAGATTTTTTTTCCACAACTATTACTAGTCAGATGCAAAAAACAGTTCCATAAGTATGGGGAAAGAAATACTTGAACCAATATTTTTTAACCTGTTCTTCTACTTTGTCAGTGTTCTGACCCAGTAACTGATTGCACATTTTGTTTTTTGTGCTTTGAAAGGAGAGGTTTGCTCAAGGATCTTGCCTCACTTCAATCTTCAGGCAGATCTTTCTGTAGAGAAATAAGTTTATGAAGTTTATGGGTGAAGCATATAATGAATATTTCCTGATTATTTTCATTTGCTCTCCTGCTCTGTTTCTTTGTAATGTGATTATTGTATGAAACAGAGTTGCTGCAAGATTATTAAGTGCTTGGTGTTTGGGGTGTTATTTCCCCTCCAGGGTTACGATATTTCATCTGTCCCTGATGAAGCTGGTATTTTAAGGTTTCAGCGCCTTGTAAATATGGCAAACAGGGTAGTTGTCTGCTTATATTGGCCTTTCTGAAAGAATATATGACTGTTGAGCTGTGGGGGGTTTTGTTTTTTTTTAACCGAGCTTAAGCAATTAATTATAATATAGGTTTACTTCTTTGCAGAAGTGACACTGGTGGCAAGTACTGTCACTAATAAGTTGTCAAAGTGTAATTGAAGAGCATTAAAGTTAAATTAGCTGTGACGTATGTCATAGCAGCTTGTAATTTAAAACTGCTTGTTTGCCGCTAGTAATTCTCCTCCTTTTTGCTTACCACGTTTTGCCAGGTTTATCTGATTCTAAATGTAGACCCAAATTAAGACACAGTTCTTCTCTTCCCAGGGCACTTTATAAATTAATTTTCAGTAGGCCATCTTTGTTCTCAAGTTTCATTGAAGTTTGCATCTATACATGTTTTGAATCTGTTTACTTTTGAAAAATACAGCAAAATCTTCTGGAATTTGAAATGTTTTTTTTAGAAGATTAACAGACTGATCCTTTGCAGTTTTATATAGTTGTGAGTCCTCTTTTGTACAAGTAAGCATTATGCAGGATTGCAGACTCAGTTGTATTTATATTCACAGCTTTCATGAAAGGGAGAGAAAGTACAGAATACAAGGTGTATCAGTCTATATGTTAGTTAATGGAGTATATATGTACCAATGGTACTGTGACTGGATCACGATGAGGAACAGTGTGGCCTTGGTTTATCCTAAGCAACAGTGCTTCTGGTTAAAGACATACGATATGATTATATAATGACCTTTATTTCTGTGCTGAATTTGCAGGGAGCCAACAGTGCACACATACACACTGCCCCAGAATAATTTATATTTCTTTAAATACACTGGCTTGATTTCAGCAGTGTCCTCCTGTTCACAGAAGAGCTTGAATCCAATGGAGCCTGCCAGTTAGATCTTTCTCATCAGCTGTTTACACTACTTCTCATGCTCCCATGCTCCAGAGCAGATCTGTGTGTGTATATGCAGGGAGCTGTAGGATGATGTGAGACCAGAGAACTCACTTTATCAAATGTGATGTAGCAAGTGGCTGCTACGGAGGGGACCTTTTCAGTGGTGGCATCCTTTTTAGTGCAATCCGCCCCCCACCCCCACCCCAGATAGGCTTCTCTGTGTCATGGAAAGTCTACTCCAGGGGTCAGCGACCTTTTTCAGCCATGGGTCGGTCCACCGTCCCTCAGAACATGTGATGGGCCGGACTATATTTTGAAAAAAAAGAAATGAACAAATTCCTGTGCCCCACAAATAACCCAGAGATGCATTTTAAATAAAAGCACACATTCTACTCGTGCAAAAAAACCACTGATTCACGGACCACCCAGGGGCCGGATTGAGAAGGCGATTGGGCCACATCTGGCCCACGGGCCTTAGGTTGCCTACCCTGGTCTACTCAATATTGATCCAGAGTAGATTCCAATGTATAGTTAGCAGAGTAACAACTTAAACATGTTCCAGGATCCCCCCCCCCCAATAATAGACCAGAGGCAATTGTATTTCATCCAGCAGAGCTTTACTGCTACTGAAGGCAAATGAGCATAATGGTCACAAATCCAGTACATTCAGGATTTGCACTGTTCATAAGAAATCCATTTGCATCAGACTTAACTTAAACTTACAATAACTTATAAGAAGTTGAAACCTTAAACCAGCATACTATGTACAGAACCCCACACCAGAAGGGAAAGAGATAGAAAGAGAAAATGAAACCCAGGCTCCTTCTGGCCTTACTATTATAGTCAGCATGACCTTGTCAGAAAGAGATAAGAGAACCAGTTTAAACCAGCCGTACTTAGCTTCTCTGAAAGAATAACCCAATCATCATGAACCTTCTGCTTGTTTCTTTCACACAGAGAAGCTTCCAGAACCCTCTTGATTTAAGTAGAATAGAAAAGATCAGATCAATACATTCTGTACTAAGAAATGCAAGCTGACAGTCTGACATTGTGGGTATTTTGGTACCAGGTCAAGACTTAAGAATTTTCTAGGCTTTTCCATTTTAAAATACTTTACTGCTTTTTAAAAAGTCTATCCATTAATGGTGTCTCCTGTAATTATTTTTATATTTTTTAATAATTTTATAATTATTTTATTTTGTGTATTTTTTTAACTGTAAACAGCTCAGAGAGTCTTGGTTATTAGGTGGTATATAACTCTTATAAATAAATAGTAATTATTCCATTCAGTGAACAAAACTCAGCTCTTTGTTTTCTGAATTCATTCAACCTTTCTTTTCTGAATTCATTGTTTCCCAAATTTAGTCTCCTATGCATCCACATAAAAAAAAAACAAATCTAACCATACTTTTTACTCAGTGGCCAGTTGATACATTAATATGTATTTATTTGTACATTTTGCATAGTCTACATTGTTGCCATTTTTGTGTGATGATGGTTACTTTTCTCACATTGTTTCTCCTTGGACTAGACTCCAATGCAACAGTAACTTTACATTACTTTACCTTATTAATTTCTTTGCCTTGGCGCCAGAAAAATCAGAGTATGTGGACGATGGCATACAATGCAGTCCCTCCCGCGTGCCTCTTCTGGCTATGGAAAATTTCCTATTAAAATCCTTATCTTTCTAGTGGTCTGACTTTTCTAAGAGACGCTTTGAATTGTCAAAGGCTGAAGACAATTGCAAAAGCTTTCTTAAGCTGCCCACCATTGTTTTCTTTCTTTCCTTCTCAAGAGAGGTGAAAATGGTGCATTTTTTGGGGAAACAGGAATAGTCACTAGTTTAAAAAAGGATGAACTCTAGCAAAGACAGATTTTTCAACAGCTTGTTACTGCCTGCAAGCCTCTTGACTTTATCAGCAAGTGACTTTCCCTATTATGTGCTCCATCATATGAATCTGAGCACAGAGGAGCAGGAAAAAAAATGTTAATGGAAGACATTTACTGAACTCTCTTTCAATAATCAAAAGGATGTGTTTCGAACCACAATGTACTGTCACAAAATGCTAACCTACTTGTAAACAATTATAGGAATAATGAGTCATACTAAGTTAATGATATATACACTGCATATATGTTTCTATCTGAACTGCCTTCAGTATTACTGCCATATCCAAAGACTAACAGGGCAGAAGTTAAGGTGGCGACACAATTTTTGTGTTCCATTTCTTTTTTTAAAAATCGTATTTTCCCTCTCACTGGAAAGAACGAGGAGGGAGACTTAGATATGCTCAGGATCATTCTAAATTTATTCTATATCATTTTTGTTTGATGATATAGAAATGCAAAATACTTCCTTTCTATAGTTGCCATGCTTAGGGTTTGTCTAAACTTGGTATGTATTCCATAAGTTCCAGTTATTCCATATGACAGGTGCTCACTATTGGTAGTTTCCAGAAGCAATTGGAAACATTTTTGTTAAGACAATTTCCATCTGGATGAAAAGGTTTTCATTTTGAATTGTTTTTAAACTGATCTTTTGTTGTTATTTTGTACTGTTTTGAAAACCATTTTGAGCTGTCCTTACGTTGTATTTGTAAATTCCATCGAAACACCTATAAAAGGCACATATAATTATCATTCCAAAGAGATACTGAAAAGGACTTTCCTTAATCTGGAAACTGGGGGGGGGGGGGGGGAGTTCAGTGGAACATGTAAAGTCTGAGCTGAATAGTGCTTCCTAATGTATCTGGAAATCTGAAAGGCTTATATATTACCCCTTTCCTCTTTGTTTCTATTTAAAGCCTTTGGACACAATGAGTGTCCGGATCCTGGTATACCAATCAATGCACGGCGCTTTGGTGACAATTTTCAGTTGGGAAGTTCAATTTCTGTCATTTGTGAAGAAGGCTTTATTAAAACTCAAGGAACTGAAACAATCACTTGTGTATTGCTGGACGGGAAAGTTATGTGGAGTGGACCTATCCCAAAGTGCGGAGGTAGGATGGATATCTTGATTAAGTCTGTTTAGTTTTATCATATATTTATAATTAATTATGTATATGTTGAGTTGATGGTCTATATCAGGCATCTCCAGACTCGGCCCTCCAGATGTTTTGGGACTACAACTCACATCATCCCTAGCTAACAGGAGCAGTGGTCAGGGATGATGGGAATTGTAGTCCCAAAACATATGAAGAACCAAGTTTGGCCATGCCTGGTCTATATGTTATGTGTGTTTGTCTCAATTATGTCTACCGTACTTGCTTCTCCCTTGCTCCTGTTTATTTAAAATACAATTTACATCATTAGATGGCATCCTTCAGGTATATAGATATTTAATGTTTATGCTAAGAATTTTTTTGTCATGTAATATTTTGTTGTCAATTGTAGCAACATTTTTCAAGTCCACTCAATGCTACTATCATAGTAAATGTGGCTTACAGGCATTCATTATACAAGAAGCTTAATGCATGATGGACATTTTCATATGATAGCATTCCCTGTGGGTTGGAAATTTTTCCAAGTGAATTGACTTTCAGTTGTCTATCATAACAGGTAAATGTTATTATAGGGTTTTTAAAGAAATGTGTGGAGAAACATTACATTTGCTTTGTCAGAAAAAAAAATCTAAAATATTGGTGATATCATATTGATATTTTAAAATCTATGTCATCTTGATATTTTACGACCTTGATATTTTACTTTTTAGGGTGGTGGTGCTAGTTAAACAAACATCCAAAATATTGATTCCAATATTTGGAACATGCTAATAATTGTACCCCTTATTTTATTTTATATAGTTTTGAAGGCTAGTATTATCAATAGCTAATCATGCTTAGCCCCCTTCTCAATATGCTCTTTTGAGGCATATTTGGATTAATGACACATGTCATTAATCAGACTGTGTTCTTAGTAGTAGCTTTAATCCTCTCTTTAGGGCAATGCATTCCTTCTCTTTTGGTGTCGCACAAGTGTCCATTCTACATAGAGCTATTTCCAATTATTTTATGACATTTCTGGACACTACAGTCCGTGAGAATATTGAGAATTTCTGATGCAGTCAGCGGAAATAATCCATTTAACTTCAGCTCTGTGTTACGGAGTTCTTTCTACAAGGATACATATTTACCTGTACTTGTTCATAAATGGACCAAATTTACCATGTATGTGGCACAAATTTCACCTATGCTTTAACTGCTACGTCTCTGATGGCACTTCAGGGGCATTAACACAAGCTAGGGCCATGAAACACATTTCATAGATAGTTTAGATACATTATCTCAGCAGTCTTTATAATGACCTGTCAAAGCAGATCATTATCACAATCTCTATGTTGAAGAAAGGCATTGAGGCTGGGAGATAATGGTTTATCTGAGGGCCAAACTGCATGCTACTTATGTATAATGATAGCTCATTGCTCCTTTTGGAATATGAAAGCCACTTCAGGAGGGGGAGACTGAAAACATGGATGGAGTAAGTAGGAGAAAGAATTAACCTTCCCATGAACTAATTCTTCCCTTTTCAAAACCACTACTTACAAATGGTTTCCTATCTCTGCAGCATTTAAAATGTGTTTGCTTTCACAAACATGCAGTTTGAATCCCATAATGGAAAAGCTACAACAGAGGGCTATTTTGGAGCAGATAAATGGTATGCAAACAAGAAAAGGCTGCTGGATCAAGCTCCATGACCCCTCTAATCCAGCATCCTGTTTTCACAGTAGCCAATGATGATGATGATGATGATGATGATGATGAATTAAATGCATATCCAAAGATCACAGGGCAATTCACAACACAAAACTACAAAATGCCAACACAAAATACATAATAAAGCAAAAACGGATGCCTGTGGGAAACTAGCAAGCAGGATTTGATTACAAAAATATTCTCCCTTCCCGCGGCTTCCAGTCACTGACATTCAGAAGCATTGGTGCTTCTGACCACAATGGCAGAGCATATCCATCATGAATAGTAACCATTGATAGCCTTGTTCTCTATGAATTTGTCCAATCCTATTTTAAAGCCATCCAGGTTGGTGCCCATCACTGTGGACGTGAGTTTCATAGCTTAACTAATACACTGGGTGAAGCAGGTTAGGAAAAGGTTAAGTCTCTCCCTCTCCCTCCCCCCCCCCATTTCATTTCTCTCATTTGCCTCCTCCTGAAGTTGCTTTTAATCACCGTTATACATTATCTAAGCCGTATTGTGGTCCTCAGTCTATCTAGTGGGTTAACAGAAGAGGTGAAATTTGAACAGAGGACTTATTGGTCCACAGGTGAGTCTCTAAGGCTGTATGCTGCACAAATAGATCTGTTATTTCAGTGTTTTAGCCTGTGTCTTGTGAAAGCTCCAGATATGGACCACCAATATTCCTACAGCCACAGGGCTATTTTATACACTGACGTGCAAACACATTTGTTGTATCCTTTATTTCTGAATACTGTGTGAAAACTGCGGCAATTTCAGCCTGACAGCAAATACAAGTCTTTGTTTTCTTCTTTTCAGCTCCCTGTGGTGGGCATTTTTCTTCTCCCAGTGGAGTTATCCTTTCTCCAGGCTGGCCTGGGTATTATAAAGACTCCTTGAATTGTGAGTGGGTGATTGAAGCTGAACCAGGACACTCTATCAAAATTACATTTGAAAGGTCTTGACAAAAGCTTTTTCTCCTTATATTTCCACTTTTTACTGATAAACTGGAGATATTTGTTTCCACTGTCGTATAAATAGAAAACTAACCTTCATTTGGCACGCACTATTTCCCCTCTTGCTTTTGTTTAATTGAGAGTCTCTTGAATCTTTGAGGGGTATTGGAATGTAAGCCCATTTCATGTCATTGCTTCAGTTGGTTGTAGAGTATTACTGGTGTTATCAGCAGGCTTCACCAGCTTTCGGTTTCAGATTTCCCACCACTACCACATGTCCCAGAACCATAGTGGTAGAGCAGCCTTCCCCAGCATAGATATTTCATGTTACAACTCCCATAGCCACTGACCAATTGCCATGCTTACTAAGGCATCAGTTGCAGCTGTGTTGTCATTCTAGCCACCTTTTGCATCCTCAGCAATGTTTTGGACCCAGCATAGTAAGTTACAGGGCATTGTGTGGGGGGGCGTGTGGAAGGGACATTGGGAGGGAGGGTAGTGAGATGGTGGCTGCCACATACAAAAATTGCCAGGGAATATTTGGGGACCATTCTGTGTAGTAGCCTGTTCCGGTGAGCGTTTGTTAAGGCTGCGACCAGCGGGACTGTTGTGGTGTCCAGCCCGCTTCCGTGCGTCAACCTGCTTCTCCCGGCTACAGCAGAGTAACTTGTGCAGCGTGTGCTCGTGTGGAAGAATCTCAGCCATGCAGTAAAACACACGTACAGCAGCTTCTCTGTTCTAAGAAGCGTTTATTGTACAGCAGTAAAACAAATCAGCCAGGAGAGCGCGATGGCATGATGCTTCTCCTGCTGCAGCAAAACAGAAAGTAAATGTTCACATAACAAAGACCTGAACACCCCCCCAGTGACAGGACACCCCCCCCCCCAGTGACAGGACGTAACTTCCCGAGCTGTTAACCCTGTAAGCTCTGGGTACCCTCACTTAGTCTTATTTTGGGAGGGGGGTGATAAAACAATCAGAATTTTTCCTTTGAGAAACTTCTAGCTGAGCACTGTTATGAATGGATTATGTCTGATGACCACCACTAGGGCCTCTACTGTGCCACTGAAGATATGGGCAGTCATGATGTTGATGGTATTTCTTTCAACAGTAGCCAATGTAAACCTTCCCAGATAGGGTATTGAGGTGGTGGAGCAGTGGCAGCAATGGATCTGCTGGATCCAAAGTTGGCCCGGTGCCAGGTGTGGAGCCTAATCCATGCCCCTCTGCTCCCAGAAATGCACCCAAACTCACCCCACCTCTTCTGAACGGACCAGAAGAAAGTCAACAGGACTTTGGATGAATCTGTAGCCTTTCTGCTCTGATTGTTCCCTGAGCAGGGTTCCTTGAACGTTTTAAAATGTGTTGGTTTTAATTATGTTCATTCTAAAATGCTGGTAATCTATGGGCCCCTTCGGCAAGAGGCATTCATTTTTGAGAATGAGATCACAGCTGTGGAAAAGCAGGGCAATGAAATGAATAAATAGAGCTGCATTAAGGTCTATGCATCAAGATTGCGAAACTTGTAAATTATTGATCTGCCTAACTTTTAAGACATGCTTGCATAATTACTTCATAAGAAGAAAACAATGGTTTTTAAAAATAATATATTTCAAGCTGGAAGAGGAACAATATTGCTCTGAATAATACACCAGCTTGCAGAGTTCTTCTTCTTCTTTATTAATTCTTTAGTAATGTACCTCATTGAACCCACACCCCCCCCCCAACAAAACAGCAGGGTTACACAATCCTGTGGACATCAAAGCACAGAAGGGGCCCAAGGATGTGCTTCCAAGTGAAGATGGTTCCATTTGCTAGTCTGGATTTCCACAGATCTGATTTAGAGAATGCAATGTAAAGTTAAAAGCCAAGCACAGAACGTGACAGCAAATGTGGGGTGGAAGCAACTTCAAAAAAGAAAACTACCATGAAATTAAAGAGCAGGCATGTGTAGGAAGTGTGGCAGCTAGGTGTAGTTGCCCTGGATCTCAGAAGGCAAAGCTGGCTAGAGGTCTCTGCTAGGGACTGGCTGCTTTTTGAATTTTTGTTTATAATTTTATTCTACCGAGACTCCCAAGTCAGGCCTCAGACAAGCTTCGCACGGGCCTGCTAAAGAGCATTTAATAGATGTCTGAAAAGCTAAAAATAGAAGGAACCCACAAGGCCTCCAAGGGGAAGGGACGTCATAATCTCAGTGTCATCAGGGAATCTTAGTGCCACAGTTAAGGGCAGGACCACAATCAGAGCCTTAGTTGCTGATTTTCCTTAACTGGCAGGCCGGCTGGTATGTGAGCAGCTGGTTCATGAGATAACCAAGCCCCAAGCCGTTTTAGGCGTTAGGCGCTTAAACCAACACTTTAAATTGAGCCTGGAACCAATTTGGCAGCAACATCCCAAGAATCATTTTAGTGTAATTGAAAGACTGCTTGGTTGCGATGTCTAGCTGGCAGCTGTCATCAGCTAGCTCCTAAATCCACCTGCAGCTACACTGGTCACCTTCAACTAAAAGGAGGAATCTGTAACTAGGACTATATCAGTTGCCAGTGCAATACAGTATGTTGCGAAGCGGTGTCAACGGGGTCCCCATTTTGTTGTTGTCCTCATCTTCAGAACTCTACTTGATGGAAGCTGAGGCTGATTTTTTGGATGACTTGTCTTTAGACTGGGGTGTGTTTATCTGTATCTGTTATTAGGAACAAAGGAAGCAGCCTCATACCAAGTCAGGCAACTGAACCATCTGATTCTGTACTGTCTATTGACTGGCTGTGACTCTTCAGCCATAACTGGAGATTCCAAAGCTTGAATCTTCTGCATGCAAAGCAGGACTTTTCCCACTGAGCTATGGTTCTCTTTCTTTTCGTCATCTTAATATTTCTCATCTGTGTTCTTTTTCAGTTCTCTTAGAATTCTCTTTCTCATCCTGTCTGCCATACTTTCTCCTCCTTAAAAAAAAAAAAAAAAAGAATATTTCCTCCTGTTAGATTTTCATCCCTCAACTCCTCCAAAAGGGAAGAGTGACAGAAATAAGATAAATTTCTAAAAAAAGAAACAATGACCAACTTTTATGAAGGAACCTTGACATTGGGATTGAGACTAAGTTAACAGACTTTTTTCAGTGAGATTTGCCGTTTCTCATTTCATTCAATGGAAACAAAGTTCAACGAAGTCTTGATCCAATCCATGCTTTATAAAATATGCACTAACTTTTTATATTCTGTCCTTAGTACCCATTTTTCTCTTGCATAGTGCCTATACTTTGTGAGCCTGCAGGAATTAACTGAGGGGACTTCTTTATTTATTTATTTATTTATTTATTTACTTACTTAATTTTCTTTAAATGCTGTAAATAATAATAATATGTAAGTACAAAGTCCTAGCCCCTAACTTTGAGGAGAGCACAACATCTCCAACAGGGAACTCTCAGAATGAATAAATCCACACAAATTGTGGTTTGTCGGTATTGTATGTGAAGAGACCCTTACTGAATCAGTGTTGGGACCTCCCAGTATAATATGACCTATACATCTGAACAACAATATTTCTGTACTACCTATGAATGGTCCCACCATCTAACTTCAGTTGTATGATTTGAATAGAGTCCCATAACATGTCTAACAGATAGGGTTTTAAATGGTAGTTTATTGGTTCCTGGTAGCTCTTAACTCATCAGTTTGTTTTGCCTTCTACAAGAAAGAGGCAGAGCTGACAGTACAGGTTAGCTACTCAAGCACAGGTCCTTCTCGATCAGCCTTCCCTAACCTGGTTCTCTCTAGATGTTTCAAAATACAACTCCATTAGCCCCAGCCAACATTTTCAGTGCCCAGGGATGATAGGAGTCATAACCCAAGACATCTGGAGGGTACTAGGTTGGGGAAACTTGTTCTCAATAATCTTCCGCACCAATCATTTCCTTTAGAGACTCCAGTTCTCAAACACTGCCACTCCTGCCAGAAACTCAGTTAAGGCAGCTGTTTTGTTAATCTGTTTAGTATTAAGTGGCTCTAAACTATTGTAGGCCTATCACTGTCTCTGATGTTAAGTAATTGGCTGAATTATCCAGATTAGCTGAGCTCTGAAAGCTTGCTAAGTAAGGGCTGATTTGCATTTTCATTAGTTTTCAGAACCTCCTTTCGGGTGGCATGAATCACACTTCTGATTCTCTTTCAGATCTATCATTCAAAATGAGGGCTCATGGAGCAAAACCTCAATGAGATTTGTAAACTCTGCAGGTCCAGGTCATGCTTATTCCCTCTGGTATGCCAGCAATAGCAATGACTAGATCTGTTGAATGTTGCAAACCCTCTTAGAGTCTGATCGGAAACAATTGCAGTGAGGAAAAAAGAATTAGCACTTTTTATCTTAATGTGATGTTGAAGACTAATTGTTACAGCATAAACGCAAGCAGTTAATCATCTCGTTGCTAAGTACTGCACCACACTAATGAGCTTAGACCTTGCACATCATATCGTTAATTTAAGTTATTTCCCAGAAATAGCAGTTTATATTTCAAATATGCTTATAGCTTGACTTCCTTCAGATATTTCCCTGTTGCTTGGATACTCAATATTGCCTACTCATGAGAAAAAAATAAAATGGGCCTTATATTTCTCTATAATTAGTGAATAGTTAGCTCCCCCACTAATTTCACAAATTGCACTCAAACAATTACCAGGTGTTAACGATTTGGTTGTAACCACTTTGTGAACGGGTTATTTATGTAGTCCTGCCAAGTAGTAAGTGTAATCTTACCAGACGGACATGTGTGATAATGTCGGTAGTAAACTTCTTGTCTTCACCCATCCCTTGATTGATTATTCTGGGTGGAATTCAATGTCTTGCTGGGCCAATCATTCCATCAACTCAAGCATTTTAGCTTGCCAAATGGAATGACCCTCCATGGAATGACCCTCCCTATCCTTTTGTTGTTCTGGAGCTTCTCCTGACTGCACCAGAGCCAATTTGGGTTTCTGTCAGCAGCACTATGGGAGAGAAGAATGCAGAAAGCCCAACCGTATTAGTGGAAGTCCTTGCGCAGGTATTAGTGGAAGTCCGTGTGGAGACTTCCATTAGTGAGACTCATTAGTTGAATCTGATCCTATCATTTTAGCTATGTTGTTCATTGATTTGTTTGTTTCTGGGAAAGGGTTCACTCTTTAATCCTGAACCATTTAGTAATTTACCACAGTTAGCTTGGCAAAAACAAGTCATTCTCTCTCAGCGGTCTGTTAACCAGGTACAGACTTCAATCCTCTACACACACTTAGCAGGGACCGCTAGAGTGATGCAACCACACTTGCTTTCATCTGGTTTTTTTGTTGCTGCACTTCAAAGGTGTTTAGGGTGGAAACAGTAAACAAGACATAATATTATGCATGATGTGGCTAAAGTGGATAAAATTACGCTTTTCTCTCTCTCTCATAATACTAGAGCATGAGCCATCTGGTGAACCTAATTGTGGGAGATTCAGAACACAGAAAAAGAAGGTCTTCTTTGCATGGCACTTAGTTTAACTGTGGGTTTCGCTTGCACAAGAAGTTGTGATGATCACCAGCTTAAACAGCTCTGAAAATGTATTCTGCAAAGCCATGACCATATGATGTCTTCAGGATAGGAGGCGACATGACTCTGAATGCCAGTTGATGGGGAAACAACAGAGGGAAGAAGGTTATTGCCCTTATGGAGGCTGAACTAGATCAGCCTTTGGTCTCACCTAGCCAAGCTTTTCTTATGTTCTTTGCTTGTTTGTTATGACACACTGGCATTTACTTAGCATAATGCCCTAAAGATAATAATAATAATAAAAATAATATATATTATTTATACCCCGCCCACCGGGCTGGGTTTCCCCAGCCAGTCTGGGTGGCTTCCAATGAAATATTAAAATACAATAGACTATTAAACATTAAAAGCTTCCCTAAATAGGGCTGCCTACAGATGTCTTCTAAAAGTCTGGTAGTTGTTGTTCTCTTTGACATCTGGTGGGAGAACGTTCCACAGGGTGGGTGCCACTACCGAGAAGGCCCTCTGCCTGGTTTTCTGTAACTTGGCTTCTCGCAGCAAGGGAACTACCAGAAGGCCCTTGGCACTGGACCTCAGTGTCCGGGCAGAACGATGCGGGTGGAGACACTCCTTCAGGTATACTGCACCAAGGCTGTTTAGGGCTTTAAAGGTCAGCACCAACACTTTGAATTGTGCCCAGAAACGTACTGGGAGCCAATGTATATGATAAAGATTGCTCAAAGATGATAGAAGATTGCTCAAACTTAAGAATGGTGTACCATAATCAAAATATAATCATTCATCGGAAGACTTAGGGTCAAATTGTCAGTCCAGCTAGGACATATGAGAGAGTATATATGCTTGAGAAGCATCCATTGTTCATGTAGTTATTTCCTTTGATAAATGGTTTCTGCTTAAGAAGTTCAGAACAGCATGACACTGTGTGTTATACAGTAGGATTGAATCTGCATCAAATGTGAACTGTTCCTCGAAGGACAGAACAAGAAACTTGTGCAAACCCTTTATCTCAGGATCACTTCTTACGTTGCATTTTTGTGCAACCAGATGGGTTTTTCTGCATCAATATGTGCTTATTTTGTATAATGGAAGTGCATTCTGTTTTTGTAAAAGTAAAATAAATCTGACATATGTTAAGGAGGCTGCCTCCATCTAAAGCAACTGCATTGACTGGACCACTAATTTAATGTGAATGACATATATTTTTATAACAAAAAAAAATTCCTTCCAGTAGCACCTTAAAGACCAACTAAGTTAGTTCTTGGTATGAGCTTTCGTGTGCATGCACACTTCTTCAGATAATGGCAGACCAACACGGCTACCCATCTGTATATATTTTTATATGCTGAGTTGTAATGCAGAGTGGTAATATTAGTGAAACATGAAAAGTATGTTATTCTTCTATAGTAGTGTTGTATTCCTTCCAGAAAGAAGACATATACAATGGTATGCCTTTTACTGAACAAACACAAGTATTCCTATGTCTTTCCCACCCCAGGGGGCTGTGGAGGGAATACTCCTGAGCTTGCTTTCAGATAGATAAAACCTTGCTGATTTGATGGCAATTATAGTGGCCTTTGGTGGAAAAATAATTAAAATGTTGCTATGTTTGAGGGGAAGGTGGGAAATGGATGGAATCAGGTGATTTCTAAAGATGTAGCATCATCTTAAAATATTGCCGCACAGTTTTTAATAACATGCATATATGGTTGACACTATGGCTGTGTAGTAAACCACTATAAGCTGTGGCTGGTTTGAAATGGAAATGGATGTTTTTTATCTCCTCTGGTCACACAAGAGGACCAAGAGGAAAGCTTGGGGAGGAAGACCATGCATATAATGCTAAGCTATGGTTTATTGTTATTTCAAAACAATGTCTAGGTGGGTCCAATGCAGACGTATAGTTTCACCATGTTTCCAGTTATACAGTGAAACCATGGTTAAGCTCTGCACCAGAGGCTCTGTATGTGGTGATACTAGCAGAAACCTGCCTTCCACCTGGAAACCGAAAGTTTGGATGATGTTGATTTTATATATTATTGATTTTGTACCCTCAGAAACTGTGTTTTCCTAATACAGATAATAGTGCAATTATAATAAATTCAAACCATGCTTTGCAAATCTATTTTAAAGAATGGTTTCACATAATAACTTGTAGCCACTTCTTAATCATTAGAAGTAATGCTTAATCACAGTTAAGAAAAACAAGCCATTTTAACTACTGCCTGGTTAGTGTTCCTTACATGTCTTTAAAAAAGAGAAAGATGAGCGAGTTGGACTCAAGGGATTCAAGATGGTGCATTTTTTTCATACTCCACACACTGTACAGTTACAAAATAAGCCACCATTTTGAATTTTGAGATATTACAGAAGCTTCCCAATGTTAACTTGGGCATCACTTGGCATCACAAGTTTGCACTTTTATCACAAACTACATTTTTCTTTTTGTTAGCCTATTGTGTTCCAAGTTTTGTTTCTAAACTGGAAAAAGCATTTTTCGTTCTGAAAATAAAGCCATTAATAGCCCGCCATTCTGTTGTTCAAGACACAATTGCATTAGGACTTGCAAGCTGCTCTAGTTTCCTGTAAATTTATGATCAGTGTTCAATCTTTTGCTTTTGAAACCAAGTAAAACTCAATCTTGCTTTTGAACACAATGAATGAGTGGTCAGAAGGGATTGTTTTATCAAGACTTTATAGTGTTAATTAATACATAATCTTTAGAATTGTGAGCTTTGGGCTACATTATTATGACCAGTGGTTTTGATAATGAATCAGATGTTTTCCAATATCTAAAACATAGGAAAATAAGAAGGACTTCCAAGAATAGAATGACTTTTTTAAAAGAAATTATTTCTAATGGAAGTGACATCTTTGAATATATGCCTTGCCGCTTTCCCCCTTCCTTCAGGAACTTAAATTAATATTTCTTTCAGGTTTATTTTGTAAGTGATCCAATACAAAAGTCATAAGGTTACTGTATATTGTGCTTTGACTGAAACAATGACTGTTTAAACATGAGTATTTACCAAGATGCTTCTCTTCATATCTTCATAACAACAACAACAAAAATCATTTTATGCCAATTCTGGTGGTTTTAATGGAAGTAGAAGTGAGCAAGTAGTGCAAGGACTGCAGCATTAAAGATGTGCTAAGTTTCTATTGTTACAAATGAGGATGGGTTGAAAAATGCAAGTATTTGGTGCACATTTTAAAAATTTAGGGCTAACTTTTGTATGCTGCTTGCTTCTGCTTTGGCAACTGTACAAGGAAAGCTCTTTAGGGGACCAGGCTTAGCAGAGGAACCACAGGTTGCAAAACCTTATATGAGCTATGGGAGATCAATGTAATAAAATATGATTTTGCATAGTTAATGTCCTTGCAATATCATGGGTAGAGACAATGATACAAATATTGAGGACACAGCTGTAGAAACAGCAAATTAGCAAGCTGTATATTCAGATACAATTTAAAGAGGGGCCATTTGCTCCACCACGAGCATATGATATAACTGTTTAATCTGTAAATAAATAACTAATCATAAATAAACCTTTTCCGGTTTAACGTCTTGAACAACTTCGGAAATGTAGAAAGCCCTTTGCTCAGAGAGCAGTAGTAGAACCGACCTGTTCCTTTCCTACACACACCCCTCTAAAAAACGTTCAGAAAAGGCCATTCATAGTAGAAGTGAAAGTGACAAGGAGCTGAACTAAAGCATCTGATGGGGGTGTTTCATAAATTGGGGAGGAATATTGTTAGTTCCCCTCTCCCCAAGGCTTTGTGCATTATTCATTCTCTGCTGTGATAGTTGTAAAGAGCAGCGGTAAAACTGACAACTGAGCCCTGTCAGTATAGAAGTTAAACTGAGAAGTCCCTTTGTCGGGGCATTTAGAGATGCATATGTGCAAAACGGTTGGTATCTTTGATATCTGAGTCACCCCCAGAGTTTCTGTGGATAACTGACGCAGTGTGATGGAACATCATAAAACTCAATGGAAATAAAAGGGACAAGGTTCACACATTCTTTGCACTTAGGGAGTTTAATTTGAATAAGTATTGGATTGCAAAATGCATGCTTAACCTAAATATTATATGTAGCCTATCAATTTTAACAGTGTTTCATTTGTATGATCTTTGGGTATATTTTACGTCTATATTATGTGTGTTTCTCCAACATAGATTCCAGACAGAACTCAATTACGATGTTCTGGAAGTGCACGATGGACCAAATCTACTCTCACCACTTCTAGGATCTTACAATGGCACACAGGTCCCCCAATTTCTGTTCAGTAGTACCAATTTCATTTACCTTCTGTTTACAACAGACAACAGTCGTTCAAACAATGGATTCAAAATCCACTATGAAAGTAAGTAGCTTTTGCTCTCCTTAATATCTAAGGTTATTTTGTAGCATCAGACTTGTTTATTTTGTGTATGTGCATGCTTGCATGAACACACATTTCATACATTTTTCTTCTTTCTCTATGTCTATATCTGTTGTGTGTCAACAGCTGTATGGATTAAAATGGCACCCACATATAGGGTGCTAATGAAAAAGAACACATCAATCAGTTTTGGTTTCTCATTTTTTCCCCAGTCTTAAATTCATTTCTGCATCAGTTTGAATTTCTAAAAAAAACTATTCATGAAAATTCACCAGCATTTTATTTTATTTTTTTATAATAAATTTTTTATTAATTTTCCATAAATAAAGAATAAACAAAACAAAAACATAAACATAAACAAACAAAAACATGACTTCCCCATACCACCCCTTTCCTGCATTCTTGTTTCAAGATTTTTTAGCAACCCTCTGATCATAACTTAAGTATATTTCATGTATTTAACTTCAGTTAATTATTAATACCACTGTAGTTCTTTATCTCTTATAACTCTGAGCCCCTAATTTTCCAAATTACAACAGTTTTTAAGATAAACTTTGAATTTGTTCCAGTCTTCATCCACCGCCTCTTTCCCCCGGTCTCGAATTCTGCCAGTCATCTCTGCCAGTCCCATATAGTCGATCACCTTCGTCTGCCATTCTTCCAACGTGGGTAAATCCTGCGTCTTCCAATACTTTGCTAGAAGAATTCTTGCTGCTGTGGTGGCGTACATAAAAAAAGTCCTATCCTTCTTTGGCACCATTTGGCCCACCATACCCAAGAGAAAGGCCTCTGGTTTTTTAACAAACGTTCTCTTCAGAACTTTTTTTATTTCATTATAGATCATTTCCCAGAAAGCCTTAATCTTCGGGCAGGTCCACCAAAGGTGATAGAAGGTTCCCTCCGTTTCACTGCACTTCCAACACTTGTTATTGGGCAAATGATAGATCTTTGCTAACTTAGCAGGAGTCATGTACCACCTGTAGATCATTTTCATAATGTTTTCTTTTAAGGCATTGCATGCCGTAAATTTAACACCAGTGGTCCATAACTGCTCCCAGTCTGCAAATTCAATGTCATGCCCAATGTCCTGTGCCCATTTAATCATATTAGATTTCACCATTTCATCTTGAGTATTCCATTTCAACAGCAAGTTGTACATTCTTGACAAATTTTTAGTATTGGGTTCTAACAGTTCTGTTTCTAATTTTGACTTCTCCACCTGGAAGCCTTTCTTTCTGTCCTGTTTAAATACTTCATTTATCTGTCGATAATGTAACCAATCTCTCACCTTAAATTTCAGTTTCTCAAAACTCTGCAATTTTACATTTTCACCATCTTGTTCTATAATTTCACAATATTTAGGCCAATTAGAACCCATATTCAATTTTTTCACCTCTTTTGCTTCCATTGGTGACAACCACCTGGGGGTTTTACTTTCAAACAGGTCTTTATACTTAATCCAAACATTATACAGAGCTTTCCTCACCATATGGTTCTTAAAACCTTTATGCAATTTTACCTTGTCATACCATATATATGCATGCCAACCAAATCTGTTATCAAATCCTTCAAGGTCCAAAATGTCTGTATTCTCGAGGAGCAGCCAATCTTTCAACCAGCAAAACGCTGCTGATTCATAGTAGAGTCTTAAGTCCGGCAGGGCAAAACCCCCTCTATCTTTCGCATCTGTTAATGTCTTAAATTTTATTCTTGGCTTTTTGCCCTGCCAAACAAATTTCGATATGTCTTTCTGCCACCTCTTGAAACAGTCCATCTTGTCTATTATTTGTAATGTCTGAAACAGAAATAACATTCTAGGCAAAACATTCATTTTGATAACAGCAATTCTGCCTAACAAGGAAAGTTTCAGCCTTGACCATATGTCTAAATCTTTCTTAACTTCTGTCCAACATTTATCATAATTGTCTTTAAAAAGATTCACATTTTTCGATGTCAAATTCACCCCCAGGTACTTCACTTTTTTTGCTATCTCCAAACCTGTTTCATTCTGGAATGTCTCTTTTTCTTCATTTGTTAGGTTTTTTTCCAAAACTTTAGTTTTTTGTTTGTTCAACTTAAATCCTGCAACTTGACCAAATATCTCGATCAGTTCTAAAACTCTTTTTGTGCTAGTGATTGGCTGTTGCAAAGTCAAAACTAGGTCATCTGCAAATGCCCTTAATTTATACTCTTTCACTCCGACCTGAATTCCTTTAACCAACTGGTCCTTTCTAATCATATTTAACAAAACCTCCAGAACCAGTATAAAAAGTAGGGGGGAAATAGGACATCCCTGTCGTGTTCCTTTCTCTATGGCTATCTCTTCCGTTACCACATTGTTCACAATTAGCTTTGCCTTCTGCTCAGAATAAATTGCACCTATACCATTTTCAAAACCTTGGCCTACCCCCATCCCTTGGAGATTCTTTTTCATAAAACTCCAACAAATATTGTCAAAGGCTTTCTCCGCGTCCACAAAAATCAAAGCCGCTTTTCTGTTAATGTTCATTTCCAACAGTTCCACAATGTCTATTATGTTCCTCACATTGTCAAACATGTGTCTACCCGGGAGAAAGCCAGATTGATCCTTATGAATCTCACCTGTCAATACTTTCTTCAGTCTTTTTGCTAAAATGTCTGCAAAAATTTTGTAATCCACATTTAATAATGATATCGGGCGGTAGTTCTTAACCTGGTTCTTTTCAGTCTCGGTCTTTGGTATAAGTGAGATAAAAGCCTCTTTCCACGTTTCAGGTGCCTTTTTCCCCTCCAATATTTCATTGCAAACTTCTTTTAGTGGTTGCACTAAACCTTCTCTCAAAGCTTTATAATATCTAGCCGTCAGTCCGTCTGGTCCTGGAGACTTTCCCAGTTGTGCCTTTTGAATGGCCTCCTCTATTTCCTGTTCTGTTATTTTCTCATTCAAAATCAACTTGCCCTGTTCTGGAATTTTCGGTAGTCCATAATTTTTAAGAAATTCTTCTATTTCTTGTTCATTTACTGGCCCTTGTGTGTATAATTTCCTAAAAAAACTTTGGAAACAGTTACTTATCTCATTTGGCTTATGAACATTCTTTCCCTCTATCTCCAAACAAGTAACTGTGTTCAATTTTTGTCTCTTTTTCAATTGCCATGCAAGGAGCTTCCCACACTTGTCTGCAGACTCAAAAGTCCTTTGTCTCATTTGTTTAATTTTCCATTCTATCTCTTGATTTGTCAGTTCCATATATTGCGTCTGATAATATTTTATTTCTCTCAAAATTTCTTGAGACTTTGGTTTTGACCTCAGTTTCTTTTCTCCTTCCTTCATTTTTTCTAAAATTCTTTCTTTCCTTTCATTTTGCTTTTTCCTCTTGATTGAATTCTGTTGTATCAGGAAGCCTCTCATCACGGCTTTACTTGCGTCCCAAATTGTTCTTTTTTCCACATCTGTTCTCAAATTTATCTCGAAGTAATCTTTCAATGTCTTTAGGGCCTTTATACAGAATTGTTCATCTCTAAATAGGGAGTCATTCATTCTCCATCTAAAGGATCCAGTTGTTGTCATTTTCATTTCCATCTTTACGGCATTATGGTCGGAGCAGGTTTTTGGGCAGATTTCTACTTTTTTAATCTTTGTAGCCATCACACTAGATACCCAGATTTGGTCGATTCTCGTCCATGTCATTTTAGATTCCGAGAAGAAAGTTCCCTCTCTCTCGAGAGGATTCTTTGTTCTCCAGATATCAATCAAGTCCATATTTTCCGTCATCTCGAAGAAAGTCTTTGGTAATCTTCCTTCTTTGGATATTGTCTGTCTTTGTGCCTTGTCCATATTTGTAGAAACCACTCCATTCATGTCCCCCATCATTATTATTTTGCAGTCGAGATAATCTAGTAAGGTCTCATGCAACTTCTTAAAAAATTCTGCCTTCCCATCATTTGGTGCATATACTCCAATTATCAAATATTTTTCCCCCTGGATCTGTACTTCAATTGCCAGGTATCTTCCTTCTTCATCCTTAAATTTTAGCTTCGGGTCCAATTTTTCCTTTGCATAAATCACTACTCCTCTCTTTTTTACTTTATCGGAAGATATAAATTCTTGTCCCAGTCTTTTGTTCACCAACAATTTCCTGTGTGCTCTAGTTATGTGAGTTTCCTGTAGACATATCAGATCCAGTTGTTCCCTTTTCAAAATGTGGAAAACCTGTCGTTTTTTTCTGGGATGGTTCAAACCGTTGCAATTCCAGCTTAGAAGTTGCAGAAACATTTTGTTTGTTAGATGTTTGATCCTCCGACTGCTCCAAGTTTTTCTTCCTCTTCAGTTGGCAGTTGTGGTAGTCCAAATGATAGATTTGCAATGTCCGTTAGCCCTCCTCCTTCTGGTGTTAATCCTTGTCCTTCTCTTGCCGGATCCACCGTACCTTTCTGTAGGTCCTCTAGGTTTCTCTCCAAAAAGTACTCTTTCTCCTGTACTGTTCTTATTCTTACTTTCTTCCCTTTGTAGTTAAAGGACAACCCCTGTGGGAATTCCCACCTGAAGGGTATGAAGTTCTTCCTCAGCAAATTGGCAAGATCTCTATAAAAAGTCCTCACTTCCAAGATGTATTTAGGGATGTCCTTAAAGATTTGGACTTGAATGTTTCCAATCACCAAAGCTTTTTGATAATGAAGGTTCAGTATCTTGTCTCTTTCCTCTTTGGTTCTAAAGGTGATCAGACAATCCCTTGACTTCTTGCTTTGCTTTCTACCAAGTCTGAAAGCAGTTGTTATCCCCACTTCATCTTCCTCCAGATCTCCTTGCCAATTTTCCAGAATTGCCTCTGTGAGAAATTCCGCCAGATTGTCCTCTTCTTTCTCTGGAACCTGTCTAAATTTCAGATTTCGTTCTTTCCGTTGTAATTCCAGTAAGGAGAGGGCCGCTTCGTGCTCATTCACCTTTTTCTCAATCGGCACAAGTCTTTCCTGTGTCTCACCTGCGACAGATTTTGCACTCTCTGCAATTTTCCTTGTTTCTGAAGATTCCTGAATCAGTCTATTTATAGATTCTGTATTTGTTGCCACTGATGTGGTATTCAAATCCAATCTTGCTGTAAGTTCTGTCAATTTCTTTGAATTTTCTGCTGATTGCTTTGTTAAGGCCTCAAGGGATTGATTTATTTTAAGCAGTGCCTGTGTCATAGGTTCCATTGATGCTGCTGTCACACTGTCTGGTGCAGGCACTGTGTTGCCAGAGATTGAGCCTCTTTTCTTTTGTGTTAGTTTAGCTTTAGATCTGGTTCTTATCTCCTCTGCCGTGCCACTCATATCCCAAGGCCGTTCTCACAGGAAAAACTTGCAATGGAAAATCCCAGTATTAGTCAGTTACTTTACAATTTTTCCCTCTTAGCCCTCAAGAGGGAGCAGTTAAGAGTTTCCAAGTTAGAAACAACAAAGAGACAGAAAGCCGGATGTAGAAAATCTCAAGTCCGCCATTAAAGTTGTAAAACTTTTTCTCCAATTTAAATTTGGTTAGTCCAATATCAGTAACAAAGTCCCATTTAAATCTTAAATGTCTTAAAATTTTTCCACCATTTAAGGTATAGTCTATATCCACTTCAAAGTTGTTTTAAAGAACAGTTTTCCCGGTGTTAAGTCCTGGCAGGTCGTCCCGGGGATCAGAGCAGTGAAAAACTTTGTTTCCCTTTAAATTAAAAGTATCTTCACAAGACTGTCTTTTTTCCCCCTTCTCCTGCCAATCTGGAGGGGAGAGATACTTTTGACAGCTCAGGTTTGACAGTTCGCAACTAAGTTTCTAATAACTGCAGCGAGGTCTTTCGTTGCTTTAAATTCCTGCAGTCCGGGGGGGGCAGACTTCCTTATTTTTTGCCCTCCCGTTTTCAGCCAAATTTTCAATTTTTTAAAGGTTCCTAATTTTTTCCCTTCTTACTCACGGGAATCCAGTCCAGATTTTCTTTTCAGGAAGGAATCGGCGCTCTCCGCTAATGGCGACGCGGCTTCACTCCGCAGGCTGGGTAGCGACTCTCAGCACCGCGCTCACTCCCGATGCCGCTCCGGAGCCTTTAAAAAGGCTCTTTCACAGTACCGGGGGGCGCAAAGGTGCCCACCGAGTCTCCTTGCTCTCAGGCTTCCGCGCCTGAGATTTTAGGGGTCCCCCACTCGCCGTAGCGGGTAAGACCCGAACTTGCGGAGCAGTCCTTCTCCGGAGCTCGGAGGTAGGACCGCCATTAAGCGCTGGCACCGACCGGAAGTCAAAATTCACCAGCATTTTATTGCAAATTATTCTGGAATAGCTTTTGTAACACCTGCAAAAGGCCCAAATTTGCTAAGACTTTTAAATGAATAGTGCTGTAAGGGAAAGTTAACATGGGTTGCTCAGAACTTGAGAAACCAGTGTGACATTGGATTTGGTTCACTGATGTCATATTCTAGTTAAGTTATTGAGCAGCCCTACATAATTAGAAGTTTGGGCAATTCTTTAGGTAGGTGGTGGGCTTCCCATCAAAACAGAGTGACCAGGTTTTATGGAAAACAGTTGTCGATTTAATTTGGATTTATTCTCAACAGGTGTGAAATTAATTGAAAACATTTATAGGAAGCAGTTCCCAGAACTGAATTACTTCACTTGTGCAGTCTGTGGGTTTTGTGTGCTTACATGGGTTGGGTTTTTTTATGTCAGCACAGTGCTCTTTTCTTTCTTTCTTTCTTTCTTTCTTTCTTTCTTTCTTTCTTTCTTTCTTTCTTTCTTTCTTTCTTTTTCCCTCCCTCCCTCCCTCCCTCCCTCCCTCCCCCTTCCCCCTCCTAGCCATCCCTTCATATCCAGATTTATGGATATCAAATGCCTGTTCACAACACACGGGCATTTCGCATAGCCTCATTTACATAGCACTTCCCCAAACACCATTCACACTTGAAACAATTGACCAGTATTAAAGAAGCTTTCCCTTTTTTCTTCACTGCTTCCCACTACCAATATCCTCCCAGTTTCATTATGCATGGATATATTAATCAACCCTTTTAGACTATATTTCTCAGTCCATTTTTTCATTTAATATTTGGACCATTTGTTCCCTTCCACTCCAGGTGTAACCGTAAACACCTATTCTTGCTTGGATCCTGGCATACCTGTTCATGGCCGTCGCTATGGGCACGACTTTTCTATTGGCTCAACGGTATCATTTGGGTGTGACCCAGGATATAGGCTCAGCCATGAAGAACCTTTGCTGTGTGAAAAGAACCACTGGTGGAGCCATCCACTCCCTACCTGTGATGGTAAGAATCAGTTCAAAATATCATCTATGGCGTGTCCATCACATTGGCTTTCAGATTTATCAGTGCTAGCTTTGTGTTAAGGAAGGAGAGAGGCTGGTCCTACTTTTGCAAACCTGATTCTTCTGCTTGTTTATGAACTAAAGACTCCAGGTCTACTTGTTAATAAACTACCGTATTTTTCGCACCATAGGACACACTTTTTCCCTCCTAAAAAGCAAGGGAAAATGTGTGTGCGTCCTATGGAGCGAATGCAGGGGGGAGGCAGGCGGGGAAAGCCCTCAAGAGCCGCACACAAGCTTCGCGCGCTCTTGCGGGCTTTTCTCCAGGAGGGAGAAGGGACTGACTGGCTGTAGCAGTCCCTTCTCCCTCCTGGGGGAAAAGCCCCCAAGAGCGGCACCCTCTTTAAAGGCTGTGCGGCTCCTGCAGGCTTTTCTACGAGGTGGGGGAATCCCCCCACCTCCCAGAAAAGCCAGGAGAAGCCGCACAGCCCCTTTAAAGAGCGTGTGGCTTCTGCGGGAGGTGGGGGAAGCTGCAGCAGATTCCCTCCTCCCGGGCTCCCTTTGAGGCAGCAATGTGGGAGGGGAGCAGCTTACACTCGTGTAAGCAGCTCCTCTCCCACTTTCCTCCTTCAAAGCAACTACGGAGGAGGGAAGGAAGAGGACCATGGATCCTCCGCTGCTGGAGGCTTCAGCAGATTCCCCCCTCCGTGATTGCTTTGAAGCAGGAAAGTGGGAGGGGGGCAGCTTACACTCGTGTAAGCAACTCCTCTCCCACTTTCCTCCTTCAAAGCAACTACGGAGGAGGGAAGGAAGGGGACCATGGATCCTCCGCTGCTGGAGGCTGCAGCGGATTCCCCCCTCCGTGATTGCTTTGAAGCGGGAAAGTGGGAGGGGGGCAGCTTACACTCGTGTAAGCAGCTCCTCTCCCACTTTCCTGCTTCAAAGCAACTACGGAGGAGGGAAGGAAGGGGACCATGGATCCTCCGCTGCTGGAGGCTTCAGCAGATTCCCCCCCTCCGTGATTGCTTTGAAGCAGGAAAGTGGGAGGGGGGCAGCTTACACTCGTGTAAGCAGCTCCTCTCCCACTTTCCTGCTTCAAAGCAACTACGGAGGAGGGAAGGAAGGGGACCATGGATCCTCCGCTGCTGGAGGCTGCAGCGGATTCCTCCTCCGTGATTGCTGGGAGCTTCTCTGGGCAGGAATTCCCTCAGCTTAAGTGGGGTGGGGGAAGTGTGGCAGGTAGGGGGGTACCTACCCAGACAGTGAAGCCACATGTCTCTCCAATGAAAATTGGGAGTGGGCATTGTGTGAAGTGGCTGTGGATCCCCTGCCGCAGAACTGTAGGACTGTATAGAGTTGGGAGGGCCACCCGAGGGTCATCTAGCCCAGCCCCCTCACAATGTAGGAATCACATCTAAAGAACGCCAGGCAGATGGTCCCCCAACTGCTGCTTAAAAGCCTCCAGTGGTGGAGACCCCGAACACCTTCCGAGGTCATAGAATTGCAGGGTTGGAAGGGAACCCCAGGAGTCATCTAGTCCAGCCCCGGTGGACAGCAGGCGCAATCCATCCCATTGCGCAAGACTAAAGATGCTGCGCAAGGCTAAAGAAGAAGCCAAGGCAGCGAGCGGGATGGATTGCGCTTGCTGCCTTGTCTTTTTCTTTAGCTGCACTGGAGAGGTTTAGCTCCTGGCTGGAGAGGTTGCGCGGCTATGGACCCCGCGCGCTGTCTTGGCTTCTTTGCTCTTTGGGCTGGGGGGGGGGAACCCGGGCTTCCCCCGCAGCCCCGAGAAGCTCTGGGAGAAGTGGATAGGCTGCGTGCAGCCTGTCCGTTGCTCTTTGGGGCTGGGGGGGGGAATAATATTTTTTTCCTTGATTTCCCCCTCTAAAAACTAGGTGCGTCCTGTGGTCCGGTGCGTCCAATAGAGCGAAAAATACGGTAAAGGATGGTGAATATTGTAGGCCAGCAACATCTGGAGGAAAATATGTTATCTTCCTCAATAATTTTGCTGAAAGGGTGTAGAATATTAATCAGCCCAAGACCTCGTTGAAGTGGAACATTTTCTCCTGGTGCCTAAAAGTGTATAATGAAGGCACCAGCCAAACTGCCCTGGAGAGAACATTCCACAAACAGGGGGCCACTGCATAAAAGGCCCGTTCTTGGGGTACCAAACCTCTCATGGAAAAGAAGGGCCTCAGGTGATAAATGCAGAGTCCAGGTCGGTTTATATGGGGAGAGGTAGAGAGCCAGTATGGTGCAGTGGTTAGTGTGTCCTGGGAGGTTTATATAGGGAGAGAGGTCTTGTTGTTTTTTGTTGTTTTGTTTTTTGAGTTATTGCAATCCTGAGCCATTTAAGGCTTTATAGGTCAAAACCAACACTTTGAATTGGGCCTGGAAGCTACTTGGCAGCCATTGCAGTTGGGCCAGGATTGGTGTAATATGCTCAAACATCTTGCCCTAATGAGCAACCTGGCCACCGAATTCTGCACCAGCTGAAGTTTCTGAACTGTCTTCAGAGGCAGCCCTACGTACAATGTGTTGCAGTAATCTAATCTAGATGATGAGTCCTTATCTACTCTAGTCAGGTACAGTTACAGAATCCTGATCCCCATGCTCTAAGACAGGCATAGGCAAACTTGGCCCTCCAGATGTTTTGGGACTACAACTCCCATCATCCCTAGCTAACAGGACCAGTGGTCAGGGATGATGGGAATTGTAGTCCCAAAACATCTAACATCTGGAGGGCCGAGTTTGGCTTTGTCTGTAAAAGTATAAAATGTTCCACTTTTTCTTTTGCTGAAATGCTTGGCAAAAGAAAACATAGCTCTTCTTGAAGAAGCAAATATCAGGACACCTTCTCTGTCCAGATAACAGCTCTCTTGTAATAATAAAATTAATGATCTTCATAGGCTAGCAGGTAGTAAAATCCACTCCAACACTCCTGCAAGGCTAATTAGTCTGCCCATAAAAAAACTGGACCTGAACCCTGAGGTATCAGGTCTTCAATATTTGTTTCTTAATGATTCATATCTCATATGATACTCAGACTTTAGCACGGCTGTGCTGTGGCCATAATTTATTAGGTTGCAACAGTGATCTAAAAGCTGGTCTGCAAGCAGAAAGTGACTTTAACAATGTGAATGTTCCTGGCTTCACTGCAAAATCCTCTGCTTCAGTTGCTGCTTCCTTTTCCAGTTCCAATCTTCTCATTTTTCCAGTCTTGTTTCCACTTCATTCTTGTATTCCTCCCCACCGCCGCCGCCGCCATTTCTATTTCAATGTTACAAACTTTGTAACATAAAAAAACACAAAAAGCTGAGTTCAGTTTAAAATGTGTCCCCCATGTTTCAGCCTGCTGAGAGTGCATGGCTCTACCCCTGACTTGACTCTTTTTGCTTTTCAAAGGTTCTGCTTCTCATTCTGTGCTGTTTCAGTTTTATCCTAACATGGAAACCAGATTTGGAAATTCCTTACACAATACTGAAACAGCATTTGTTTTCCCTATTACAGTGGTACCTCGGGTTACATACGACTCAGGTTACAAACGCTTCAGGTTACAGACTCTGCTAACCCAGAAATAGTGCTTCAGGTTAAGAACTTTGCTTCAGGATGAGAACAGAAATTGTGCTCCTGCAGTGCGGCAGCAGCAGGAGGCCCCATTAGCTAAAGTGGTGCTTCAAGTTAAGAACAGTTTCAGGTTAAGAACGGACCTCCGGAACGAATTAAGTACTTAACCTGAGGTACCACTGTACATGTAATCCCATAGAAGTAACATGTAGCTTCCCTGACACTCTTCCGTAAGTTAGAAAGCTGCCTTGGAGAGATTGTCATTGTGGGAGGGTTGAACTCAGCGACATAGTTGTCAAGCCAGCTGTTGAAAGCTTTGCTACTCTAGCTGCAGAAAACCATTCTCCATACCTCACTTGCAATCGTCCATGGCGATGCTACTGTAGTTAGGATATGTATCAGGATCTCTTTACTGAATAGAATACACTACCGAAGAGTAGAAGCAATATTTTCTTATGCGCCACATGCTTATAGTCTAAAAATAAACACTATTAAGGAGCTCTCTGTGAACAGTTTTCTCTGCTGTGCAATAACATTACATATTGTGACAAATTTCTTCCTTGAGATGCTGAACTAGTGTGCAATTCATTAAGTAAATGAGATTATTTCCCCCCTTCTAAATGGCAATTGTCCACTGAATAAATATCCTCTAAAGGCAAGATTGGGTATGTTTATTCTAGCCCATTTATGGATTCATGGCTGAATTCATTTTAATTCCCTTACCCTATTGGTTCTTCCAGAGTAATGTTTTGGGGCTAGTTTGGAATTGACCACTGGAGAGAGGTCTGTCCCTTGTATGAACTCAAAGTTGGATCCATTCCACTCAATTGTTTCCTTTAGTTAGACACTAGTTTTCATAAAGTGAGAATGTTTCTCGGCCTTTTGGCTAAGAACAAGTATAGTTTTTCCTATAAGGCATGGAGGATTGCCAAGTCAAGGACAGTCTTGGAAGGAAATGTCTGGGTTTTGTAAACTCAGTGACTTTTAGAAAATAATTTCTCCCCAAGTGGTGGTAGTAGAGGTGGTAGAAAGTGGGCAGGGGTCCAGGGATTTGGTTTTCACTCAACTTGAAGCAGCAATAACAGGTTGTCTACCCCCATTTTGACAGCACTGGACTACCTGGTAACTGGATGAGGTTGAATTCATGTTCCAAACTGGCTAATAAGCTTTTTTTTTGCCTACTCCATACTACTGTAATGCCTTTGGATTTGGTTCAGTTCACCAAGGTCTCTAACAGCTAAGTAGGTCACAATGGGAGGGTATAGTGTAAATTTGAATGGGTGAGAGTAATGTCGATACACTGATGAGCATCACATGGCATCAAGTTACCCAGTGGAGGTTTACCACAACCAACTTCTCATGGATTGCTGGCTTGAGAGCATTTGACCCAAGGAATGCTTGTGATAAGCAAGAACACATTGTGTTGCTGATCATTCAGAATTTGATAATTTAACAAGGTGGGGAGCAGAACAATGATATCGGCCAGCTCTCATCAGAGGAGTAAGGCTTTGGGCTAGTGAAGGTTGCAGTTAAATGGTTAATGATTATGCCATTCATGAATATAAGTCAATAAAGTTCTTACATCCATTTGCAAGTTGTATAGTTGTGCAATGGCACATGGTTCAGTGGATAGTAGCCGACAATTGTTTGTGTCCTGCTTCTGTTCATTTGTATCCTTTTATTGCTGCATTTCCAAGACACATTTCACTTACCATCCTAAGATGGATTTTATATTTGGAATCAGTTAGAATGTATTTTTTAGATATTGAGTTTTTGGAACAGGAGTTGTTGCAATCTGATCCGTAGATTTGCTGCACAAGCACAAATTATTTTGCTGCAGCAATGTAGCACTAGTAGGAAAATACACATGATCTGGGTTATAAGTGCACTGAGCATCCAGATGGTATTCTGGCAATATGCTTGAAAAATGGGTATGGCATTTTGCATAACTTAGCAAGTTTATTTATATATATATATATATATATATATATATATATATATATATATATCTCAGTGTAAAACAAGGTGAAATTCTCAGTCTTTATATAAAAGTTCATAGTCATTAGATTATGACCATATGCTATTAGTGTTGCTGGTTTAAAACAAGATGCAGTAATATCTCTAAAGTTCAAGCAGTCTAAACAATATTGCAAAAGCCTTTGCGCTATGGAATACTGGTTGGTCCGAACATATGGAATTATTTTAATGTCTCTGCTATTTAGGTATAATAGACCAATACAGCTACTGTGCTTTATTTGAAAATAATAAATGGAGCTGGGATTTAGGAGCCAGCTAGGGATCTATATCAAAAATTGGACATGAGAAGCAAATTCCAATTAAGGCAAAAGGGAATTATATTTTCAGTAAATGCTGTCATAGAAGATATTCTTTCAAAAAGTCCATTCTCTAAGGCAGGAGCGTGGGCATTTGCATAGGCTTTGTGTTAGAATTGATGTATTAGAAATTCTTTAATCCATGAGAATGGGATGAGAGATGTGATGTGAGATGAGGGATGTAGATGAGCGGGGAAGAGTTAACATGGAAAGAATAAGAGAGTTTAGGAAATGAGTTACCGTACATAAAACTTACGCTTGTGTGGGGATGACTATTTATTTGTTTTTGTTTTTTTAAATACTTATCAGCTGCCCTTAAGGTTAAAACCCTCTCAAATAGTCTTACGAAATAAAATAAAAAACCTATGCAGATCCAACCTCTATTCCTAGCCAGTGTTCATAATCCAGCCCACAAATATTAAAATCTGATACAAACTGCAGCTAAAAGGTGTACCAGAGGGAAGCAACTCAGATGATCAAGGACCTTAAGCAGAACAGTTGAGGAAGCTGGGTATGTTTATCCTGGAGAAGAGGAGACTGAGGGGAGATATGATAGCCATCTTCAAATATCTCAAGGGCTGTCACATGGAGGATGGAGCAAACTTGTTTCCTCCTCCTCCGGATAGTAATACTCGAACCAATGGCTTCAAGTTACAAGAAAGAGATTCCAACTTTCTAATGGAAGAACTTTCTAACGGTAAGAGTTGTTCGACAGTAGAACGGACTTCCTCAGAAAGTGGTAGACTCTCCTTCCTTTGAGGTCTTTGGACTAGGGTACTTTCCAATTCTACAGTTCTCTGATTCCCTAGCTAATGTACCTTGGGATCTTTACTTCATGGCTTTGTGCTTGCTGCAGAAGCCTGCACTGCTATTAGACTGAATAAAGATACAGTGGTACCTCAGGTTACATACGCTTCAGGTTACATATGCTTCAGGTTAAAGACTCCGCTAACCCAGAAATAGTGCTTCAGGTTAAGAACTTTGCTTCAGGATGAGAACAGAAATCGGGCTCCGGCGGCGCGGCAGCAGCAGGAGGCCCCATTAGCTAAAGTGGTGCTTCAAGTTAAGAACAGTTTCAGGTTAAGTACGGACCTCCGGAACGAATTAAGTACTTAATCTGAGGTACCACTGTATATTGTTTATTTCCAAGTAAGTAAGTCATTGTCTGTGTGTTTCGATACACACCTATACTTTTTACTTTGTTTCAGAAACTTTAAAAACTGATTAGTGATATGGGACAAAAGAACCACATGTGCACAGCACGCAAAAGTGCTCCCTCTCTCAAGCTATTTCCAGCTCTCTTTAATATATCTTCCTCAATTGCATACCCCTTTCCTAGATAGACTTATATTGGTGTTTAGTATTCAGTGTGATTCTGAAATATAAATAATTTCCATTCTTATTATGGAAACATCCCCCCGCCCCAACTAGGAATTTTCTCAAATCAACCAGTATAATTAGCAATTCATTTTCTTAATACTTATTACCAAAGCTTCTCAACAATTAATTAATCATGTTTCCTTTCAAAGCACTTTGTGTAAATATTGGCTACAATTAGAGATTTGTCACCCAAGGGAACTGTTGGCACTCCCACATATAGGCTATTGTTTAAACAGAGATAATAGAATTTCAACTTGCTATTTCACATGCTTTGTTTTAATATGACTGCCTGCGTTTATGTGCCTACTATATTTCTCTCCCCACCTGCTCCCTTTTCAGCTTTGTGCGGCGGAGATGTTAGAGGACCAAGTGGGACTATTTTATCTCCAGGCTATCCTGAATTGTATCCCAATTCACTGAATTGCACATGGACTGTAGATGTTACTCATGGAAAAGGTATAGAATTACGTTTTTCATAACCACAACACATTTTATATAATTTTCGTTTTGAGTTTCTATTTTCTCATGAAGTTCTTCAGCTGGTTGGTGGCCACAAACAACATCAAATGCAAAAGTTGACTTAATACGGGGCTGGAAACCACTTTCAGCCAGAAGGCCTCATAGCAGGTAGATCCAGAGCCAAAATGAAGAGGAGCAATAGATGCAACTTGTACTTTTGCACCATAGGCGAAATGTAAGCTGCATAAAAGCCAGCGTGTTTCTACACACCTTCTACAGGGTGAGTCCTTTAAAAGAGGCCCCATGGATACAGAGTACACATGTTCCATGGGGCCTCTTTTAAAAGACCCGCCCTGTATATCCACCATCAAGGAAAACAAGTTGAGAATATATTCCAGCTACTCAAAATCACACTGGGCAAAGAGCAGGACAGGTGAGGGGCTTGACCTGTAGAAAGTCCCATGGGCTGGATAAAGAGACCTTATAAATTAACTCAGCCTCCTTAGATTCTATAGCTTCGTGTAATAATTTTATGTATCTGTAATTCCCAGTTTACCCTCAACATACTGTATTGCTGAGTCAAAAGAGCCTCCTCGCTTTTGCTGCCCCATTTCCACACTGTGAATGTGGGGAGGCTATTTTTGAAGTTTTTGATGATGGGCTGGCAAATAACTGGCATGCAGGTGGACTGCCACTTCAACCTTTGTTCTGGAATTGCTCTGACACAAAAAGGACATTTGAGATCAAGGATTCCGGGTTGTTAACTAGAATCGCTTTTTTGTTTATATACATGGGGAATCCAATCAGAGGTTACCAAAATGCACTGCTCATACTTGCCTTGTGGTCTTGTAGTGAGCTTCATCCATCACTGCATTCCCGAGATAAATAACGCTGTGACTGATAATGTAGGGACCTTACACACTTTTCTGAACAGCTGGAAGTTGAAGATCACTTTCTGCATGGCAGCTGACAGAATGATTTAAAAAGTCCTTCCCCACAGAGATAAGCCATTCATTTCAGTGTCTCTGACCACTGCAGATCTATTCCAGTCAATGTAGTGATATACTAGTGGAGGTAAATCACGATAAATGTAAATTGCTAAGCATAGCAACCTGATATAATTTGCTGCCAGAGTGAAGAAAATACTTAGGTATGAAAAGGATAGAACCCAGAAGGCCCTAATGACAGAGGGGCACTTATTAATATTATCTCACTGAATAGGCAAAGTAGAAATGTAATAGTCTACCTTTAGTTTAGTTTTTAGTTACATGTCCTTTCCCTTTGGTGCACCATGTCCACGGCAGCTCATGATAAGCATTAAGTAAATATCACAGTATTTCGGAGACAATTATAAGACATGCTAACAAATTCAAACAAAACCACCAGTAAACCAATTAATAATACAATAATGTCATCAAACATAAATCATCACCACAATCAGTGCTTTTTTTCCTAAAAAAATGTTTAGGGGTACTCTCATTTTCCTACTCATATTGAAATACTGCCCCTCAATGAGGCCAAACTTAGATTCACAAAATCTTTAGGGGTATGCATATCCCTGACCCCCCCCCCCCGAAAAAAGCACTGCTAATAATTATTATTTCTTAAATTTCTATAACGCCCTTCATCCAAGAATCACAGGGCAGTTTAATATAAAAACATAAAGATACATAACATAAAAGGTAAAGGTACCCCTGCCCGTATGGGCCAGTCTTGACAGACTCTAGGGTTGTGCGCTCATCTCACTCTAGAGGCCAGGAGCCAGCGCTGTCCACAGACACTTCCGGGTCACGTGGCCAGCGTGACAAGCTGCATCTGGCGAGCCAGCACAGCACACGGAATGCCGTTTACCTTCCCGCTAGAAAGCGGTCCCTATTTATCTACTTGCACCCAGGGGTGCTTTCGAACTGCTAGGTTGGCAGGCGCTGGGACCGAACGACGGGAGCGCACCCCGCCGTGGGGATTCGAACCGCCGACCATGCGATCAGCAAGTCCTAGGCGCTGAGGTTTTACCCACAGCGCCACCCGCGTCCCTTATACATAACATAGTAACAAACAAAAACAATAGCCCCCCACAGTATAATGGTGATGGTGATAAATACATTATAAAGAGATACAACTCAGTAACTATGTAATTCACACTTGACAATATAATACAGTCAGAAGAATTTGGTCAGAATTGACAGAACAGATGGAGGAAAAGCTGGATGTTGGAAGATTAATGAGTAAAGGAAGTACTTTTTTCAGATGGCGCAAAACTAAATTGTGGAATTTTTTTCTGCCACAGTGTGCAGAGTTGCTTTAATTGACTGGCTACCCCAGTCTTCCGATGCACTTGCACTGGCTCCAGACTTGCTGCATTCAGGGTGCCATATGTGATTAAGAGCCAGTGTGGTATAGTGGTTAAGAGCGGTGGACTCATAATCTGGTGAACCGGGTTCGCGTCCCCACTCTTCCACATGCACCTTGGGCTAGTCACACTTCTCTGAAATCTCTCAGAGTGTTTGTTGTGGGGGAGGAAGGGAAAAGGAGATTGTTAGCCACTTTGAGACTCCTTAGGGTAGTGATAAAATTGGATATCAAATTCTTCTTCTTCTTCTTCTTCTTCTTCTTCTTCTTCTTCTTCTTCTTCTTCTTCTTCTTTCTCCATTGTATCCTCAAAATAGCCTCAGGGTAGGATAAGACTGAGAAACACAGATTGGGTTAAATTAAGATCTGTGTGATGATTTGAATATGGATCACTCTGGTTTTCATCCAAATGGTTTATCCAACTGTTTCTCTTCTATTGTTCAGTTCAGTGGAGGACTCCCATGGATGGAAGTAAATTAATGTTTTATTGATTCCTCCTTTCCTTTTCAGCCCACCCCACCCCAAAAAGAAACTGTCCCAGAGAACTGGGAGAGCCTTTGGAACAGCAAAGGAGGCAACCCCAACACTTTATCCATTGCACTAGATTTCAATTGTGAGCACAGTCCATCCACACACTGTTGAAATAAGAACCTAAGCAACAGGACAAAATTAGATACAACCTCAACGCTTTATCCATTACACCACATTACAGTTGTGAGCACATTCTATCAAGACGTTATTGAAATACTTGGGAATTTTTTAATCAAGAAAAAGGCGTCTCTAGAACAATTAAGACACCATTTTCATGATTAAAAAATTCCCAAGTATTTCAATAGCGTCTTGATGGAATGCTCTCACAGTTGTAATGTGGTGTAATGGATAAAATGTTGAGGTTGTATCTAATTTTGTCCCTTTGCTGAGATTCATATTTCAGTATCATTCCTGACAATATTGTTTTTCTTTCTTTGCTTAATACAGATGATTACTGCACTGCAGTTTAATAATAAAACATTTACAGGCATGGGCAAATTTGGCCCTCCAGATGTTTTGGGACTACAACTCCCATCATCCCTGACCACTTGTCCTGTTAGCTAGGGATGATGGGAGTTGTAGTCCCAAAACATCTGGAGGGCTGAATTTGCTTATGCCTGCTTTAGTACACCTCAGAACAAACTTGCCCTCAACTTGCATGTTTCACCAAATTCAAATGACACTGTTACAAAAAGCAATTTTAGTTTGGGAAGTTACATTTGATTGCCTTTAAAAAGGCAAACAAAACTCATTCATCGCTTCTATAAATGATGAGCAATGGCTTCAGTGTAAGCAATCTTCATCCTCCTACCCAGTCACAAAATACAGATTAACACATAGAAATGCATTATATATATATATATATATATATATATATATATATATATATACACACACCTTTTCCCCTACCTCACACAAAAAAAACCTGGGGGAATGAGAACAAGGGTAATGTAAGTTGTGTTTAATTTTCTGAGTCTGTTTGTAATGAAATGTATGAGTTTAATCAGTGATATAATTGCTTTCATGTTAACTATGTGATATGTGAGTCTAATTTTATTTTTCTAATAGGAGTGCAGTTCACCTTTCACACCTTTCATTTGGAAGATCATCACGACTACTTACTAATCACGGAGAATCGCAGCTTCACTCAGCCTCTGGCACGCCTGACTGGCTCAGAACTTCCGTCAGCAATCAACGCTGGTCTCTATGGAAATTTCAGGGCTCAGTTGCGCTTTATTTCTGACTTTTCAATATCATATGAAGGATTTAATATTACTTTTTCTGGTAAGGCAGCAAAATGAGCTATTTGTATAAAGTGGAGGAACATTTGCTATTTCACTGGGCTTGATCTCGAAGAGGCAGAGGTGGTGGTGTTGGGAGAAAGCAACAGTCGAAATATATTTGTTATGACGAGTAACTTTTCTTACACTTCTTAAAAATAGACCTTACAATTGTTTTTGTTGTCGGTTCTGTAATAACAATCTCAGTTCATCTGCTGTGGCATTTTCAGTAGTGGACGCCGAAGAAAATGATAATAAACTGTAAAGCACATAATTCATTGGGAAAATCACACTGTATCAGAGTGATTTGAAGTCTAATTTCAAGAAGTGGGATTCCAAATGAGCCCATGAGGAAATTGGCCATGCTTTTATGCTGCACAGTTATTTTGGTTCATTTTATGTGTCAGACTCAGAGACATTTATAGCTCTTATAGGAATGGTAAGCACGCATCTCTCAGACGCTATGAGTGTTTATGGGCATGGTTTTTTAAATTGTAGCTGAATTGCCTATTTACTTATATGATCATTTATTCTGAAAATGTATCTGAAGGCTAAATTGTACCTGAGGCTCAGGTACAAATGTGTGCTTGTTATAATGCACAGGGTGGGTGATGAAGAAGCCTTTAATTCTTTTTGAAGCAATAATTTGATTTTTTTGCCTCTGTAGAATATAATCTTGAACCTTGTGAGGATCCTGGGACTCCTCAGTTTGGAAGCAGAATAGGATTTAACTTTGGAGTTGGAGACACTCTAACATTCTCCTGTTCTTCTGGATACCGCTTGGAAGGGGCTTCAGAGATTATCTGCCTCGGTGGTGGCCGAAGAGTGTGGAGTGCACCTCTGCCCAGGTGTGTGGGTACGTGGTCAGCTGCTTTCATTTGCTTGTATGTGTAGTCATTGTCCATGGAGTTGCAACTATACCGCATGGATAAGCATGATACCACTCCAATTTGTTCTGAAACAATATAGCCTTTGCATCTCCCATATCTTTTCACCTTAATTTGTCAGGTTTCCTTGTTCTATTCGCAGGCGAATGTTGAACCTGCAGTCAGTGTTCAGAATAGGGAGATATATGCTTTTGATCATTTTCCCACATTACAAATAATGCATTTTGGGAGAGCTCCATAACAAAGACCTTTCACAACCCTTGAGATTTGCCTGGGGTAGAAGCTTCATAACAGTGTATGGGGATTATTTCATCTGGCAAATTGTAATGCTTCTGCAGATGCAACATTTGCCATTGTGCAATACTGAATCCTACCCTTCGTTTTTAAATTTAAGCAAACATGAATCCCAAATCTAAGTTATCCACATTTTTTTCCATTTGTTCTGGCACTTAAAGTATGACATACAGTGGTGCCTCGCAAGACGAAATTAATTTGTTCTGCGAGTTTTGTCGTCTTGCGATTTTTTTCGTCTTGCGGTTTTTTTCGTCTTGCGAAGCACGGTGTCGGAAAAGTTTTGGAAAAGCTTCAAAAATCACCAAAGTCTTTAAAAACCTCAAAAAAGGCTACCACACCGCGTTCTATGAGTTGCTCCTCGAAGTCAAGTCGCAACTGTATTAACGGTGTTAAGAAAAAGGAAATAAAACTTGCAAGACGTTTCCATCTTGCGAAGCAAGCCCATAGGGAAAATCGTCTTGCGAAGCAGCTCAAAAAACAAAAAACCCTTTCGTCTAGCGAGTTTTTTGTCTTGCGAGGCATTCGTCTTGCGAGATACCACTGTACCTATTCTTTCTGTATTGGGATTATACCATTAAAACTCTCAAAAGAAGAGGGGGTATTGTCTTAATCTCTCAAAATAGCATCCCTTTGTTTGGAATAATGAATGAGGTTCTTAGGAAATGGATTGTTGTGTTGTATATTTTTTCTTTGAGTGGCTTAGAATTTAGAAGCAAATTAAAACATTATACATTGTAAAATCTTAATTTTGCCATACATTTTCCTAATTAAGCCCCACAGATACATTTTATCCTTCCTTCATTTAAAATGCATTTAAAGCTCCTGAATAGAGAATTGCACTTGATAAAAGAGATTGTGCTCTACTAACAAATTTCCTAGGCGTGAGAAATGTCACCCTTGTACTGCAGTTTTATCTAATATTAAGATGCCCATATGTTCCTACAGCCTTCCTGCATCACTTAGCTTCTTCTGTGTGTGATATGGAACAGGGCCAGGATTCTCAATAGTTTTTTGAAATTTCAAGTTGATCTGTCAACCAAATAACATGTTCATTTGAGTTTTTCCCCATGAGAAAATAGTGCATGTTCAAAATACTGCCATGTCTCCTTGCACTGCTGAATCTCTCTTACAGTAGAAATGTTTGGGGATTTTGAACAACAATTTATTATGCAGAAATTGCAAAAGAGATACTTTTTGCAGACATACCCTGTCACTTCACCTACCCAACTTTCCACCACTGTGATTGGTGGACAGGTGTTCCTCTTCCTTTCCTTCTTACCTAATAACACCCATCACGCATTATCTCACTCACTAAGTTTTTTTGAAAAGAGTGGAAGGGCATTTCTTCTGCAGTCAATAAATCCAAGGGCTAGGCCAACTGAGAAACCCAGGCAGATGTCAAGTATTCCTCAAACAGCTTCTGCTCTTTCGGAGCCATTGACCTTCAAGCTATGAGTGTCCGGCACTTTAAGGCCTGTAGGATATGTAAGTGGGGAGGGTGCTTTGGATTTTCACCCTTCTTCCATTATGAGAACTAATCAAAGACATTTGAAATGTAGGGCTCAGTTTCAGTACTGGGACCTTTGTTTCAAGGAATCTATTGCCAGTTTTACACTCACATACAAGCACGTTGAGTCTTGAGATAATGTGCAAGCCACCACAGAATCCAAGCATGGCACAAATGGAAATGCAGTTTGCCGTTGTCATTGCAATTTATGTATCTTGGGATTATTCAAATAAAATATAGAACACTCTGCAATATTGCACATTGTTGCAGCCATGTACAAAGGTGATGTACAAAGGTGTTGCAAATGGTGCTTCTTTGTAGCTCTTACCATGAAGATCTGGGATGGCACAGTCAGTAGAGCATGAAACTTGATCTCGGGGTCATGGGTTTGAGCCCCACATTGGGCAAAAGGATTCCAGCATTGCAGAAGGTTGAACTAGATGATCCTCATGCTCCCTTCCAACTCTACAGTTCTGGCTAGTTCCTTTTGTGCACCAGCCCACAGAGTGTAAGGAAGAAGGGGTACAAGGTTTCACACTCCAGTTAATCAGAGATTGTGCTGATTTATGACCTAGCTCTACTTTCTACATATATGTACATGATGAAAAAATGAGAGGGGGAACCAGGTTGGTGTGTTTTCATGTGCAAGGGGCAGTTGCTTGTTCCAGGATCATCAAAACATTATTTAAACAATGTAACTTCCATGTAAATATGATTAGGATAGGGTTCCATGAGTAGATTAGGTGTTTTTGCCAGAACATAATGTACTATTGTCACCCTGGGCTAACTGATGAATGTAGATGAAATGACTTTTTTCATTCCAACTTTTTATTGCCTCTCATCATAATAAGATTATTAAAGGTGATAAAACCTGCCATTTTCCTTCCTTCCTTCCTTCCTTCCTTCCTTCCTTCCTTCCTTCCTTCCTTCCTCTATCTTTCTCTTTTCTTTAATTGTGGGTTAGACCATGCATATCACTTAGTTACACTACACTTGCAACGTGATTTCTTTGTTTTTAATAAAGTATTCACAACTTTCATTCAATCTTAATGCAGTTTCTGTATGGAACTTGTTTCCCTCTGTTATTTTATTTGGTAGAATTATTTTTGCTCCCTTTGATTGCATTGATCACTTTTGAATAAATCTTGGTTTTCCATCATTATTTATTCCACCCACTACTGTGCTTCATTTTATTGTATCAACACTGGAGATGATTTATTCTTCCAAAGATTGTATAAGTATTTCCCAAGGCATTGTTTCAGGTTTATTGCCCTGTTTTCAGAAATGTCTGGAAAAATGAATAGAGGTGATACAAGTGGAGCAACAAAATCAGAGATAAAGATTTCAGAACAGAAAGTTTAAATAATTAGTGTGACTAATAATAATGTACAAATATAACAATTAGTACATAAACATATAGAGACAGGGAAAATGTGTCTCGTAGATCAGAATCAGACATTTATTTTTGTCACAGAACTTTAGATAGTGACAAATGTATATGATATGCTATTTGATAGTATTTACACTTCCCACATAAGTGAAACATTTGATGTTCTCTGTTGAGCTATACCTCGAATTCTGTTTTGCTTACAGCTGAATGTGGAGCCTCTGCCACAAATAATGAAGGAATTTTACTGTCCCCCAATTACCCACTCAACTATGAAAACAACCACGAATGTATCTACAGCATTCAAGTGCAAGCAGGAAAAGGAATCAACATATCTGCCAGAACATTCCATTTAGCACAAGCAGATGTTCTTAAGGTACGTTGTGATTTTGGGCTGATGTATTTGTTATCTCAAAACATATATAATTCATCTGGTTATCCCACTGTATTAAAGGCAACCAAACATTTAACTAGAGTGGATACCTAACTTTACATCACCACCATTATCATTATATGGACCATTACATACTTTTCTATAACCTTATGTTTACAGGAATTAGTTTATTGGTTTATTGATTTATTATATCGCCAGTATGAATCTTGAAAACAATTATATATTTGTAGGCAAGTAATAGTAATCCGTATTTGTATTTTTGCGTGTTTATTTGCAAATAAATTTATTTGCAATTTGATGAATGTAAATTTAAAATAAATAATTGTAGTAGTAAATAATAATAGTAGTAGTAATAAATTCTAGTGGGATTATAGTCATCTGATGTGTTAAATTAATACCTATGTAACATCTACCTGAATCTTCTTAAACATGTTTCATTACATCCATTGTAACATTCTAGTGGGATTATAGTCATCTGATGTGTTAAATTAATACCTATGTAACATCTACCTGAATCTTCTTAAACATGTTTCATTACATCCATTGTAACAATATTTCAGAAACAATTTATCTTCTTCCTCCATTTAACAGATAGTCTTTATCAGCATTTCAATTTGCTTAATTCATGAATTAAGGTGATAAGTCAATTTAGTTTTTGTTGTTCGTTTGTTGTCAACTTTTAGTTATTTTCTTCTTCTCATTGGTAAGCTATAATGCTATTAGGCCACATCATTTTCATGTGTCCTAGCACAGTGTCACATATATGTTTCACTCAAGAATGTCTCCTTCCATATCCTACTGAAACTCATAATGCAGTCTCAATTGCACACAGTGAAAGGCTTTGCGGTGGGGCTCATTGCCCTTCCATTGTTATCGGAGTACAACTCTCTGCATAACTGAACAGAGGCTGGCTGGGGCTGACAGGAGTCAGAGTTCCATAACATTAGGAGGGTCACAGGTTCACTGCTATTTAAGTAATTACTGTAAGAACCCTGTTGGGTCAGGCTGAAAGACCATCTGGTCCATCATTCTGCTCCAGATATGGCCAAATAGATACTTACAGAAAGCCCATGATCAGGGAACAAGAGCAACAGCTCCAGGGTTTTCCACCTGCTGAAAGGAAACCAGTCTTCTTAGTGAACATGGTCATTTTCATAGGTTACCTGGGGACATGACTTCACAGGTACCATTAGATAAGTGAGTGGGAAGGAAATGGGATTGATGGAGGGTGATTGCAGCTGAGATGCACACCAAGAATGGGAAGGGGGGCAGTTGCACTTATTTTGTTATTCAGCTGAGCACATAAAGACTAATAAGTTTCTGTTACATGTTAACCGTTGCAAGTTTGGTGGCATCATTTGTTTCAGCCAATTGATATTCCTTCAGTTTGTGTATGGTTTAGATCTCCACCTTGTGCATCACTTACTAACACTGAATCTCATTTTCCATTGTATTGCCCGTTCAGCCAGTATGGAGAAATTCTTTTGAATCTCTTCATGGTCTAGTTGGTTTTTCACCAACCTGAATAATTTGGTGTCATCTGCAGGCTAGAAGACTAATGGTCTCATTTGGCGTTAGGCAGCTTCATGTGCTCATCTGTTCAATGGAAAGGTGAAAACAAGGCTAATAATTCAGTCCTATGCATATTTGCTCAGAAGTAATTCCCATTGAGTTCAGTGGGTCCTACTTCCAGGTAAATGAGTATAGGAATGCAGCCTAAGATGTGTGGGGATTTTTTCTTTTCTTATTCCAATATTTAAGAAATCATTTGATTAAAATAACATAAATATGAAGCATACCATATTAATTTTTAATGTTTTCAGTTCACACCATAAGGAGAAAAATATTTTATGTTGATATAAGCGGATACCAAATGTTTGTTTTGTATTTTTTAAGTACAAGATAAACTTTTAATCCTTTGTGTTTTACTTTGTGTCAGAAATGAAATGTAGAATTTAGTCAAGTGCAAATATAAGTATTCCTTAAAGATTCTAAGCATTAAATATAGCATCTATAGATAATCCAGCTGAAGTTTTAATTCACCATAAACTAAAAATGGAACATGACAACTTCTGATCTGAAACCTGTACAGTGGTGCCTCACAAGACGAAATTAATTCGTTCTGCAAGTTTTTTCTTCTTGCGAGTTTTTCGTCTTGCGATGCACGGTTTCCCATAGGAATGCATTGAAAATCAATTAATGCGTTCCTAGGGAAACCGACTTCAGACCAGGTCCGGGGACAGTCTGTCCCCCGACCTCTTCTGAAGGCTGGGGGGGCGGCAAGGGCTTTTCTTCCCACCCCCAGCATTTTAAAAAACCCCGGGACAGCGGAGGGCTTCTCCACTGTCCGGGGCGATCTTAAAATGCTGGCGGGCGGCATTTTAAAATCGCCCCGGACAGCGGAGGACTTCTCCGCTGTCCGGGGCGATTTAAAAGCCCCTGGGAAGGCAGGCAGGGAGGACAAAGACATTTGCCCCCCGCCCTCCTTCAGAAGAGGTCCAGGACCTCTTCTGAAGGCTGGCGGGGGCGAAAGTCTTTGCTCCCCCCCGCCTGCCTTCAAAAGCTGTCCGGCCAAGGCTTCGCGGACCTCTCCACAAGCAGCGGCAGCGCTGCCGCTGCTTGCGGTGAGTTGCCGGCATGCCGAAGCCTGCGCGCACTGAGATCAGCGCGCCGAAGCTTCGCGGACCTCTCCGCAAGCAGTGGCAGCGCTGCCGCTGCTTGCTGAGTGTTGCCGGCATGCCGAAGCCTGCGTGCGCTGAGATCCGCGCGCCCAGGCTTCGCGGACCTCTCCGCAAGCAGCGGCAGCGCTGCCGCTGCTTGCTGAGTGTTGCCGGCATGCCGAAGCCTGCGTGCGCTGAGATCCGCGCGCCCAGGCTTCGCGGACCTCTCCGCAAGCAGCGGCAGCGCTGCCGCTGCTTGCTGAGTGTTGCCGGCATGCCGAAGCCTGCGTGCGCTGAGATCCGCGCGCCCAGGCTTCGCGGACCTCTCCTGCCTTCAAAAGCCGTCCGTGAAAGCGGGAAGCGCTTCCCTGCTATCCCGGACTGCTTTTAAAATGCTGGCGGTGGGGAGCAAAGCCTTTCGGCCCCCGCCAGCCTTCCTGGACCTCTTCTGAAGGCCGGAGGGGGGGGGAAGGCTTTGCTCCCCACCGCTAGCATTTAAAAGAGGTCCCCAGAGATTTCCCTATGGGCTTTCGTCTTGCGAAGCAAGCCCATAGGGAAATTCGTTTTGTGAAGCGCCTCCAAAATGGAAAACCCTTTCGTCTAGCGGGTTTTCTGTCTTGCGAGGCGTTCGTCTTGCGGGGTACCACTGTATTTGAAACTGGCTGAATGCTATTAAATACAGATTGCGTCTTGAAATGTTTTCATCATCAAAGTGCTGTTTCAAGCATATCTGCAGGTAGAGAAAACCTGCTCAGGATAGGAAGTTGAATGAATGAATGAATGCATGAATGTTTTTGGCTTCCAAGTTTTATATATAGATTACGTTGTCCTTCCACCTTTCAACCACAGTTAATCTGTTTGTTCCATTGTCATCTTTTTTGTTTGCTTTCAATATCAATCTGCAAAACTCCTTATTTAGTGAAATTCTTCAGTGGCTTCTTTCATATCACAACTGGAAAGAGATCACATTTGTTTGTTTGTTTGTTTGTTTGTTTCATGATGTGGAAATGAGTATACTAAATTATCACTTACTGTGTATGGATGCTAACATTAAAATATTGGCAGTGGCAAAGCAAGTGCAGGAATTAAACAAATAAGCAAATTCTGTGCTGAAATGGAAACCCTGTTCCTGGCTACTCCCTGTGCAGGTTTTGGCTTTTTCTTTTTCTTTGAATTGACTTAGCTTAAAAAGAAGACAATGTTTAGAAAATAACTCATGCCCAACATGTAATAAGGAAATGCAACAGCCTCGATCTGTTTCCTAATTGAAATATGGGACTTACTTTGCTGTTTCTCCGTTATGCCTATTTAAATTATGCAAGGCCAATTTGTTTTACAGATATATGATGGGAGGGATAATACAGCACACTTGCTAGGTGCATTCACTGGTGCTTCCCTGCGAGGACTGACACTGAGCAGTACTTCAAATCACCTTTGGCTTGAGTTTAATTCAGATTCTGAGGGAACAGATGAAGGTTTTCAGCTTGTTTATACCAGTAAGTATTTCAGAAAGTAGAACAAGGGATAGGGTATGGAAAAGCCATGACCGCTCTGTTCCTCATCCTGAGAATGGGGCATGCAAGCTCATTTTGAATGGATAACAGACACTTCTACATTGTTGTTTTGGGGCGGGATTCAGTCACATACTGTCAAATACAAATTGCACAATGATGGTTGATTTGGAGCGCATGTGCAGCAAACCCACTTTATCTGTAACACAGGTTTTTTTTTGGGGTAGGGGGACAATAAGGAAAGTGATGGGAAGATGCACGGGAAGTGTGAGACAACATTTTCACGAGACAACATTGCCTAATGCCCCCACAAACAGATCAGACTGAATGCAGAACAATTTGTACTTCAGCTTTGAATGTTCTTTTTGTTGGCATGTTCATGGCACTGAAATTAAATTATTTAGGTTTAAATACACACACACACCCCTCTAAAATGAATGATGAATCATGTTCCAGCAAATTTCCTAGTTTGGTGACACTACTGTTTTCTCTTCTTTCACAGGTTTTGAACTTTCTCATTGTGAGGATCCAGGTGTGCCACAATTTGGGTACAAGATAAGTGATCAAGGCCACTTTGCCGGCAGCACCATCATTTATGGATGCAATCCTGGCTACACACTCCATGGAAGCAGCCTTCTTAAGTGCATGACTGGAGAAAGAAGGGCATGGGACTATCCTTTGCCATCTTGTATCGGTACTAGATTTCTCTTTAGCTTTAACATTTGCCTTTATCCCGGTCCAGTGTCACCAAGCAAGCTTTGTGGTTGAGCAGAGATTTGATCCTGGATTACACAGCCTCTGTCTAACTACTCTGTTACTATACCTGTGCAGCAGAAACAGAATACAGGTACTGAGCACAGGTCTTCCTGGATGTGCTGATTTGGCATCAGCTTTGACCTCTTGCTTTAGCACGGAGAGGTTTGTCAAGCCACCTTTTTCAATTGGTGCTTCCCGTATTTAGGAAAAGAGTCTGCACAATATGAATGTGTTTGTGTACGTCAGTGCACACTAGAGAGTCGGCAGGGCATTGATTCCCTTTCTATTATAAAATCAGATGTCCTGCAGCTTACAAATTATAACTATCATGATGGCGTATAAGCTCTATAGGGCCAGCTTCTTAATCTGCTCTTAATGCACACACACATACACGCAACCTGAAAAAAGGATGGATACTGGGGTTTTGTGAGGCAGGGGTGGCCTGTGCCCAGGCCACTGTGGGATCACCTCTATCCCCATCCTCTCCCTGCTCTTTTACACTTGGGTTGCTCTCATGGCTCTGGCCCTGTCTGTTGTGTCCCTACTGCACCCTCCCTGCCATGCCTGTGGGATGCAGGGCATGAGTTTGTGCACAGTGGCAGCAGAAGGGATTTGGGGGGTGGAGGCCCAGATCTGCAGAGGAGTGGCGGCATATGGGGAGGCAGCAGGGGGGTTTGTCTCAAGTGCCATAACACCCTGGGTCAGCCCTGCTCTGAGGTGTCTGAGTCAGAGAAAAAACACCTCTCTGCACCACTTCCTTTGTTGTATAGGTTGCTGACATAGCTCTTATTTTAGTTTCATTTTTTATTTAAAATATTTTTATATCTCCTCTTCTTAAAATAACTCCAAGGTGATGTACAATAAAAATATTCAGTACAAAACGGCAACTCAAAAATGGTTCATAAAATACCCCAACAACAGCAGCAGCATCTCACAATTACCATAGTAGAAATCATTCAACTGGTATCAGAGGCCAGGGCATGCTTGGGTAAATATTGGCCAGAAGCTCACCACAGTAGGTGACTCTGTGCCTTACAGAGAGGCCGGATACTATTGTGGAGAAGGTCTTGCCATGAGCTGATCTCTGCAGACCACAACATAACTTATAATGTATCCTCTAAAAATCTTAGTGGGCAGGCAGGTCTATATAAGAGAAGGTGTTCTTTCATGTGACCTGTTCCTAAATTGTTCGGGGCTTTATAAGTTAGTAACAAAATCACTGGATTCCATATCTGGAGAGGACTGTCCTTCAGACACAACTGCGGACATGAAACCAAGCCTTACAAGGAAGTGCTCTGACCACAACAAAGGAGTTATGTCAACCTCCCCCTAGTTCCAAATTATCCTTCTTAAGCCCTGGGGCAAAGACCAAACTGAGGAATACTTTGCTCTTTCAATAATAAACAAAGAGAGCCCCATAATTCTCATGGAAGCCATGAAGTCCCAAGGTAGACCAATATGATGTAGATGCTAAATTCTCCAGAATGGTTGTCCTGGGGTTCTCCAATACCATACTCAGCCAGTTTGGTCAGGGTAGCTTCTGGGCAGTAGCTATTTTTATTACCGGCATGAAGAGGGAGGTTTGTTTCTAGAAATACATCCTGTGGGAGGGAAAGTTTACCTATTACCTCCCCACCCCTGAATGGAATGGAAATTGCTCTGCACTAAGATCCTTCATCTCTTTGGTGACAGTTTCATTCCCAGTAGCAGTTTCCGCCTCCCTAAATTGTGCCACAGATTAAAGTTGCAAACTAAAAGATGGAATTCCTACTCTGTTTTTACTCTTCCTCTGACAGGGGATCTAAGATAAACAGATGACACAATTAGCATGATTTACCTGGTGATCTGGGTGACAGGAAGACAGGTCACAGTTTATGATAAGGATAATGCAAAATGGACAGAAATGACAAACTTTTTAAAGGTTTAGAAATGGGGGCGAGGGGAGATGCCCCTCTACCAACTTGTTCATGAGTATGGCAAAGCAGCCCTTAAACCTCAAGAAATTTCACTGAAATTTTGTATCCCCTCAAAGAAAACAGCAGAAATCCCTTCTCCGTTTTCACACAATGGAAATGTTTCCACACTAATGGGAATGAATGTTTGGCTCATCACTTATACAGACATTTTGGCTGATAGACAACCTTTCTCTTCCTTCTAATGCCAAAGAGAAAGTATCCAATTCTATGCAGATAATGGTTGAATTATAATAATCATTTTTTAAAAAATAATAAAAACCATACCATTAGGAATTTCACCTCACATTTGATCTCATAACATTAGGACAAGAGTATTTTTGACTAGTATCCAGCTCTCTAACATAATTGGTCATGAACTGTGAAATAAATGAACGTGAGATAAGAAATAATTTGTCATAAACAAAAGGTAGAACAGAAATATTAATAGAAACTTTATCAGAAATAATTTTCTAATTTGTTTTTACTAGCTGAGTGTGGAGGTCGTTTTAAAGGAGAATCCTCAGGAAGAATCTTATCTCCAGGCTATCCTTTTCCTTATGACAATAATCTGCGGTGTATGTGGATGATTGAAGTTGATCCAGGAAACATTGTCAGGTACTTCAATGTGATCTTATTTTGTGGAGAACCGAAGTTTCAAAATAAGAAACGTGGCCTGTAAAAGTTTCATTGGGATTCCAAGGGCTTTTTTCTTTTCTTTTCTTTTTTAACTTTCAATTTTGCTCAGTATTTAAGTAACAGCCTGAGTTCTAAGAGCTGCTATATGCATTTACAGAAGCAAACATATAAAGATGACCTAGATGTACGTTGGACAAGTGGGCCTTTGTCCTGGGCAAAGAGAATTCAGTTGTATTCATTAATCAGTTTAATTTAGATTCCACACTATCCCATGTAAGCAGAGCAGCCTGCATCGGTTTTTCTATGTGTTAATAATTCCGTCTCCAAGGCACTTCCAAGCTAAAGCAGTTGAATGGTTTGGAAGCTAAAGGAGAACATTTTTTAAAAAAACAACAACAACAACACACCTTTGTAATTGTAGATCTATTTTTAAATAAAGCAAAACAAAACACACTTTGCATTATAATTAACGAGTCCAAAGAGCAGTACCAAAAAAAAATATTGTTTGCAGGCTGTCACCTTCTAAAAACCTGATGTTAAAGAGGTACAGAAGAGTTAACTGGGGTGTCTGATAGGTTTTATTGAGCTCTGTCCTGGTGGGAAGTAGATCTTCACACCCTGAAAGTAGAATGTCTCTCTGTTCCAGCAACGGTGTCAACTCTCCTTGGGAATCGTGGGAAAAGGTGCTGCTGTGGGATGTTGCTGGGAGGGGATCAGAGCTCACTTTCATTTGACATCTGATGTGACGGTGTGTCTGGACCTCTGTCCTTCCATTGCGTAGTAATGTCTCATGCAGATCCCAAACAATTTATCACATTGTCCGAGAATAACCGCCATGATAAAAACAAAGAACTGAAGTCAAGGTCTAAATGCACTTAATATATTTATTTAATGTATGTACACAATTAGACCTTGACATCAATGGTTTATTTGCTGTCAAAGGTTACACTGCCTTAAGCTTTAACTTTTGGGAACAAAAATTTTGCTGCAGTCCTAGAGCTGCTCACCTGGGAGCGAGCGCTATTCAGCTCATTGGGAAATTTTAAGTAGGCATGTAGAGAAGTGCACCATTTGTTGCAACAATTTTCTTGCCATTATAAGTTCTGCGGATTGTTAAACCACTGATGTTGTTAACAGCCTCCAGTTTCTAGCATTTGATACTGAAGCATCACATGATATTCTACGTGTCTGGGATGGTCCACCTGAAAACGATATGCTGTTAAAAGAAATTAGTGGCTCTCTGATTCCAGAAGGCATCCACAGCACTCTCAACATAGTTACAATCCAGTTTGACACAGACTTCTATATCAGCAAATCTGGATTTGCCATTCAGTTTTCAAGTAAGTTCATACATGCATATTATTGTAGAATGGTTCTCATTTGACTAGATTTTGTTTCTTCCCATTTTGAAGTCGATGGTAGAAGCTGATATAGAATAATCCACAGGTTTGTAGATGTTGTCTTTCATTTGTTTGGAATGTGACAGACGCAATCATATTTAGGAACAAAAGCATAATCATTTATATTTTTTTGAAAATAGAAGATGAGGTGGACAGCTAAAGAACAATGCTCTCCCATGTCAATGTTTGTCCTCTCTTTTTATTTATATCTCTATATATTACTAGATTTTTGATTATTACTTAACAATGTTAAGTGATACCTGGACATGTCTCAATTCTATAAGGCCTTGAGTTCAATGTCTGTACAAATTTTTGTTTTGTCCTACATAAGCCTTTGTGATTAGATTGAAAAGTTCTGCTGCATAGTCTCTTGGACATTAATATGTATTTAAATATAATTGTCATATAATATGTATTTAAATAAGTGACTGAAGCTTTAACTGGGATTTAAGGTTATTTCACAGCAACATTACCATATATTGAGATCTGCTTTGAAGGCCGTCTTGCAGGTATACCTACTACCTAAGGCAGTTTTTCCTCAAACTTGGGTATCCAGCTGCTGTTGGACTACAACTCTCATTATGCCTAGCTAGCAGGACTAGTAGTCAGGGATGATGGGAGTTGTAGTCCAACAACAGCCTGGGACCCAAGTTTGAGAAACACAGACTGAAGGTGAGGCAGGTAACTACTTGAGAGAGGACTTTTTCATTTGTGCTACCTGTCTGAGGAATTTGCTCTCCAGCAAAGCTTACTTGGTGTTCTTTCTGTTGTCTTTTAAGTACTAGTTGACAATTTTATTATTTCTCCATGCTTTTTAATACTGCTTTTAAAATCTTTGCTGGTTTTTTTCCCCCAAGGGAAAGGATTGCTCTGAAAATCCTTTGTGCGCACACAGAATGTCACAGGGAGTACACTACTTCCTGAAATACAATATGTCATAGAATCTGATTTGTGATTTTAAATAAATTAGAGATCTCTACTGCTACAACAGTAAAAGCTCAACACAATTTTATAGTGGGTTTTCTTGGCTGCTTTAGCTGCCACAGATCTTGAGTACTGTTATCTCTAATCTGTGACTGGTAGCTGAGCAGATTCCTAATAGTTTTTACTGATGTGGAGATATCTGTATATTTGCAACGCTCTTGCTGTGAATGTCAATTTTTAAATTGCAAGCTGCCTTCTCTCTTAAATATGCAATGCTGTCCTTTGTTTTCTAATGTCTGCTTCACATGAAGAAAAGGGCTACTGAGAGCCCAAGAAGATCTTGATGTCTCTAGTGTGTTGAGGGGTGGGGGTGGGGAATGACACCCAATAGGTTTGGGTTCCTCTAGGGCAAGGACACACAACAATTGTCAGCACTCTCTGTTCAATGTTTTAATTCTAAATGAGGAGAGGAACAAAACATGCCCTTTAAAAAAAGGCATACCCATGTTCTCAGATGCAAAACAAATGACCTTCTGCCAGACAGACAATATTGTATTGTTCCTTCCACACACAATTTCCCTCATAAATGTATATGGCAGGAGTGAGACTAATGTAGACTGTTGTTCTCAAACTAGAATTTTGCCTTCTTTCTTCTTCTTCTTTTTTAAATGAACAATTGTTCCTCAGTGTAGTTGGTTGACTTGCTGCTGTGATTACTGTATAAAATCCAGTGCCCTGGTTGTAATACCCTTGTCACTCCTAGTGACCAGTTCCTTTCTCCAAAATGTTTGTTGTTTGTGAAATGTTTTTGGTTTTTGTTTATATATGTTGCTATAAAACAGAGGAAGGCAGTTACAGGATCATACAATTGTAGCGTTGGAAAGGACCCTGAGGATCACCTAGTCCAACCCCTTGCAATGAAGGAATCTCAACTAAAGCATCCATGACAGGTGGCCATCCTACTTCTGCTTAAAACATCCAATGAAGGAGAGTCCATCACCTTCTAAGGGAGTCCATTCCACTTTCCAACAGCTCTTACCATCAGAAAGTCTGTCCTGGTATTTATTTGAAGTGTCCTTTCTTGTAACCATAAAGAAGGCTAATCGCCGAAGAATTGATGCTTTTGAATTATGGTCTGGAGGAGACTCTTGAGAGTCCCATGGACTGCAAGAAGATCAAACCTATCCATTCTGAAGGAAATCAGCCCTGAGTGCTCACTGGAAGGACAGATCCTGAAGCTGAGGCTCCAATACTTTGGCCACCTCATGAGAAGAGAAGACTCCCTGAAAAATACCCTGATGTTGGGAAAGATTGAGGGCACAAGGAGAAGGGGACAACAGAGGATGAGATGGTTGGACGGTGTTCTTGAAGCTACCAGCATGAGTTTGATCAAACTGTGGGAGGCAGTGGAAGACAGGAGTGCCTGGCGTGCTCTGGTCCATGGGGTCATGAAGAGGCGGACACGACTAAACGACTAAAAAACAACAACTTCTTGTAACTTGAAGCCATTATTCAAGTCTTACCCAAGCTTGCTCCATCTTCCATGTGACAATTCTTTAGATATTTGAAGAGGGTTATTATATCACCTCTTATTCAGGCTAAACATACTCCCTCAGCCATTCTTCAGACGGTTCGTCCATTTTAGTTGCCCTCTGCACATGTTCTAGCTTGCCAATATCCTTTTTAAACTGTGGCACCTGGAAATGGACAGACTACTCTATATCGATGGCCCAAGAATCACATGTGTATCCCATGTCCTAATTTCATGCCAAATTTGTCTTAATTTCAGGTGGGTGGCAAGGTGAGTAAAATGAGAGACGAGGGGGTAGCAGAAATATCAAAAGGGAGAAGGGTAATGCAGAAATATATAAAGAAAGGATATGGAAAGAGAATAAGGGGATGCCCCATCCACCATTGACATCAGCCCTGTTCATTGCTGGAATGTGGACCTCAACAGACTACTTTGAAGGAGAAGTGGCCATTGATTGAAAAGAAGGTTCCCCATGCCTATTATAAAAAGTTCCATTTGTGCTACTACAGTACCGGAGCATTCAGGCAGTGCCAGTTTTTCAGACAAAACCAAGCAATGTCCTTTTGCTTTATAGTGAGTGTTTCACATCAAAATGAATGTAACAATTGGTCTATATAAGGTCAGCGCTGACAATGTCTTTGTTCCCTTGACAATTTTCTGAGTGGTGGCTTTAAAAGCCAAATCCTAATGCTGAGTGTATGAACTAGCTGTTCTCGGAGTCAGATAAATTTGCTAGTGGTCTTATTAAAGAAATATAAAAATATATACCACATCTCTGAGATTATTATTTTTTCCACTTTCAAGATAAAATTAGTCAGTCTGATATATTAGTTGGCCTTTTCATACCATCAAATTGAAATCATTCTAGATCCTCACACTTCTTTTTGATGACGCGAGACTATATTTTATTAAACCACAAAAAAATGCTTTTTATCTGACCCAAATGCAGAATCACAATATCAAAGGGTGGAAATACTCGTACACTCAATTTCCGAGAGATTCTCTTTATCTTTCTCATTAATCCTTTCTCTTTCGTTAATCTTCTCTCTTTCATTAAATTCTTTTAAAGTTGACATCTGATCTAAATGGCATGCAAGATAGTCAGAATGTCACCGTAGTAATCATTGGTAAGATTCAATGGCTTTGAATTGTTGACAGTCAAAATTCTTTGAAGATTTGGATTACTGCATGTATCCTAGTTTCCCTTTGCTGGTATATATATATCTACACTATGACTATGGTCTGAAGCTCAACAAAAGACCCTGATGTTGTGAAAGATGGAGGGCACAAGGAGAAGGGGATGACAGAGGACGAGATGGTTGGATAGTGTTCTCGAAGCTACCAGCATGAGTTTGACCAAGCTGTGGGAGGCAGTGGAAGACAGGAGTGCCTGGCATGCTCTGGTCCATGGGGTCACGAAGAGTCGGACACGACTAAACGACTAAACAACAACAACATATATCTACACATGCGATCCTAGCTGTACAGCAGTTTTTCACCAGGAAAGGAGATCCCAGATTTATGGTACCAATTGTTGAGCGGTTTCAGGCTTTCTAGGTAAACAAAGGGTCCCTTTCCCTGATAGGTTAGCCGAAACCCCAGGTCACATTGGGCAATTAAAGACACCTTGTGCAAATGTGTCAATACTTGAACTTCATTTAGCAAGTCAAGAGTCTCCATGGTCTTTGTATTCCTTACAACTTTTCTGACTGAGCCTTTAGAACTTAAGAAAAGCCCCAGGTAATCAGACAGAATGTTCTTCTTGTCAGTTTTGCAGAGTGGTCAAGCAAATCCCTCTAGAAAACCCATGAGCAGGGAAGTATCCAAGTTACTTTTGCAGCAGCTTGAGTTCAGTGACATGTTGCTTCTGAAGACTGAGGTTGTGCTCACTTGGCTTTATTAGATTCATTACTTTTGCTTTTAACAGATGCTTGCATACAGATCCCCCCTCCCCCGTTTGACTTGTGCTGCTCCTTGCAGGTCTTGCTTGACCTCTGACAAGCCCCAAATCCCTTGCGGCACTCCCATTTTGGCTCAGGATTTATCCAGATCTGATGTACATCATTAGCTAGTAGTGCAAAGTGAACTAGGAAGATGGATAGATATATACTGAACTGGGTTTCTATCATCGTACTTCATTGGAAAGCAAGTGGCTTTACATGAACTAGAGAGGCAGATGTGTGCATCTGTGTTTGTGAGTATAAGTGTGAGAAAGGGGAGAGTGACGGATAAATATTATGGCCTACCTATCTAAGGGATGTGGGTGGCGCTGTGGGTTAAACCACAGAGCCTAGGACTTGCCGATCAGAAGGTCGGCGGTTCAAATGCCCACGATAGGGTCAGCTCCCGTTGCTCGGTCCCTGCTCCTGCCAGCCTAGCAGTTTGAAAGCACGTCAAAGTGCAAGTAGATAAATAGGTACCGCTCCGGCAGGAAGGTAAACGGCGTTTCCGTGCACTGCTCTGGTTCACCAGAAGCGGCTTAGTCATGCTGGCCACATGTACACCGGCTCCCTCGGTCAATAAAGCAAGATGAGCACCGCAACCCCAGAGTCAGTCACGACTGGACCTAATGGTCAGGGGTCCCTTTACTTTTACCTTTTATCTATCTAAAATGAAGTTTCCTTGAGGATTAAAGTAGATTTGATATAGTATGGTCCAATCTGGGCTATTCAGAATATAAGGGAAGGGAGGGTTAAATTGCACTCTGGGTAGATATAAGGGAGAGGATTACTTTCCCTTCCCTTTTGCCCCTGAAATCACTTTTAAAAAGCATTTTCCACCCAATTGGAGCTGCTTCTTTTCAGAGCTCAGGAAGAAGTTAAACTAGTAAGAAGAAATGGAGGTCTGATTGAGATTCCTTCTCTCAACCATTCTAACTGCATGGGTGCTTAATAGGGATTCAGTGTTGACCCAGTCAGGTCTCCCATATTCCTGCGCTGTTCTATCCAGATTGGTACTGGGACCGGTACATGTATAAGCTCTCAAGCATGTTGAGGATTTTAACTGCAGTAGCTAGAAAATATTAAAATGGGGGGGGGGGGTGTCATAAAATGAAAAATTCACTGAGAGCAAGAAATGGTGCTGAAGCAAACTGCAGAACATTTACAAGTGGAATGATTGTAAATTAGTCTTGGGAAACATTTAATTTAATATTTCCATTTAATGACCTTGGCAATGGATAAAGGAATGAATTCATGAAAATTGCTAATGGTACAAAGTTGGGAGGCATTGGTGAAACAGAGAGGATAGAAAGATTCAGCCGTACTATATAACTTCACAGAATGCAGTAATTGAAAAGGAATGAAACTAGATAGTACAAAGTATAGGAAAAAATGCATTTGGAGACTAATATGAAGCTAACACCGCCAGTCTGCTAGAAACAGACATTTTGAAGATGGTAGAAGAGAGGGACCTGGGGATTTATTCATCACAGAATGATGATGAATCATGAATGTGAAATAGCTACAAGGAAAGCAAATGTGCTTCTAAGATGTATTAGGTGAGGCAACCCCAGAAAATGCAGGGAATTATTAATTCCACTGTGGAAAAGCATTTTGAATACCTTTTGCAGTTATTCTGACTGAAAGTAAACAAATCAAAACTAGAAGTGCAAACTAGATACAGACTAGGAAAGGAAAAGAACTAGTTTGCTTAGCTTTTAAATTTAAAGGAATTGTGTGTTTTTAAACTTGCCACAATGCTTTACTTGAACTATTCTGCTGATGTGCACTGTTTTAATCTTGATGTTTTGATTGTTAGTCTTGTTAGCACTTACGGGTAATCATGTATAAGAAGGTAGGAATAGTGGTTTTAGCCAAGGTGAAACCAGATGATTTTGTAGGGACCGAGTTTCCCTTGAAAGCTTATTTCTCCAGTAAGAACCTAAATGGAATCATGATGGATCAGGCCTTAAGGCCAGCTAGTCCAGCATCCTCTGACCCACTCATTATGGTCCATTTATAGGATTTCTGTATTTCAAGAGGTAAAAATCCGGGCACTAAAAGTTGTTGAGCCTGATATCCAGAAAAGTCTGGTTACATTCCAAAATTTACAAGTGGCTCTTTACTACTTGCATTTGTCTTAATTTTGGCTACTTCTTTGAATGGGAAGTGTTTCCATTTTGACTATAATCTGTGCAATACAACCAGAGAACTAGGATTCCGGTGCTGGCCTCTTGAAGAGAAATCACACATATACTGTACTTTGAACTTTAGCCACTTCATCTCGAGATGAGACACAATAGGACTCCTATCTTCTAATCTTGTAGAGAAGCACAAAGCAGAAGACAGCGAGGACAGCTTCTATTGAGCAAGTTGCTCTGAGAAGCAACACAATTAACAGGAAACTAAAATATTATCTTAAAGATTTCAAAATAGAACATGTTTGTTCATGGAAATCATCCCATAATTCAGAGAGCAGAGATCTTCAGTGCCAGGGAGCAGGAAATATAATCTTTGTGATAACCATGTTTGGATAGCAAGCTCTGTGTCAATTTACAGGCACCCTAGTATACATCAAAAAAGTTAGCTGAATGATAGGTTAAGTATTTCAATAATAATTTCAATAATTGAAGTATTTCAATAACAAGTTATAATGCAATACAATATCAGGTACACATATGCACATTTATAAAGGGTTGCGTTTTCTGAGCTTTGCAGCTTTCTTGCAGGCCTCATTGCAAGGTTATAAGAGACTTTATCTTTGTTGAAATTTGTGCATACTCTACCAATTTTCATGGAAAGCAATGAAAGAGGTATTTTAGATAACTAATAGAAACAATGGGATGCAACCCACATTCCAGTATGAATTTAGGGTACACAAAACAGGAACTCAGGAAGGCTAGATATGAGAGGATGAGAACAATACATTGCACAAAATATGAAACATGAGGAAAAGGGGAAGATTAAAGCAAGATCTAATATTTTGTTGGAGAACAGTAATTTTGAAAGGAGGGGAAATGTCTTGTGTACAGTAGTGTCAAATAATCTGTTAGTTTTTAACATTAGTCTCATGCCCTCCTGGAAACACCATGTGCTCAGTTAGCACCAGTATGATCTCTGTAATATGTGGCTAGTCCACAAAGGAGGCTTTTGTCTTGGTAAAAGAATTTTTGGTAAAAGTGTTTATGGAAAGTGTTCTTGATTATAGCCCATTTTGCTCTTGTCTCATTTGTTCAATGACACAGAAGAAACCAAACTTACGTTACCTTTTCTTATTTAAAATAATGTAGACGCCACCTTTATTTTGCAAAGAAATAGCAAAATAGTTCATAAACAAATAAAACCAGAATGTCACAAGAAAATCAGTTCAATAAAAGAAATATAACTATCATGTTAATCAGGAACTCTGGGAATTAATGCCCAGGGAAACAAGTACATTTTCAGCTGTCAACTGAAAAATCCCAAATTTGGAGTCTGCCTGATCTCCATAGGAGATATTTCCACAAGGTAGGCACATTTTGCAGAGGGTAGGTTCAAACTATGGAATGTTTCCACAGACAACTGAAAATTTACCAAATACTGGTATTCATGGTCAGGCAAATGCCTGGGTATTTGGAAGAACTATGTTTAGGATGCTAGTCTCCTGAATACAATGAAAAGAATATTTTCCAAACTGCATGTCAAGTGATCTTGCCCAAGGTCTAATTTAGTTAATTCTTTGTTTGAGTTGTTTTTTGTGATCTCATATTCATTTTGGGTTACTGTTTTGCCTTTTCTTTTGCCAGCTCTGGCTTTTTCCTGGGAAACAAACAAGTAAACAAGTGGCTGATGGCTAAATCCTTTTTTTGGTCAGTATTGACAGGTCCTAAGTGAAAAGAGCAAGCATGCTGATTCAATGAAAAGAAAATGTATAATGCAATTTAATCTGTTAAGTTTTTTTTCCAAGGGAAGCAGAAATCTTTGTATTTGAATGCTTACAGAATATTTTAATCATAAGCTTTGGCTCAGAGTAAAATGTCAACGTTACTGCTGAATGCTACTAAGTCTCTTTTGCTGTTGGGATGCATGGCTCTTAATCCCATTGGGTTATTTCCAACAAACTCATCCCACTAGCACAAGAACTTTCACATTGGTAATGGAACATAATCTGCTGTCTTGTCCCTGCACACACTCTATGCCCTCCCTAAATGTGCGCTAGAAGGTTTGGGAAACCCTCAGAAAATATTAGCAGAGTGGGAAAGGCATGGGGAGAGGAGAAAAAAGTTGTTTTGCACAAGCAGAGGTCATTGCACTAACTGACAACTTGTTGGATAAAACACATTAATTCAAAATAGGCATTGTTGAAATGATGAATTATCTATGAGTTTGTTCCAAGCTATATGAAAGGGGGGGGGGGAGGTAAACCACTTCACCCATCATGTGGCAATTTTTGGTACACCCGGTTAAGTAAAATGTCATCAATTTAACTGGCATTATTTCAGTTCCTTCTCTGATTTTTATCTTTTTAAAAACAAATAAAAACACACACGTTAGTGTAACTAGTTCAGCAGATCTCTTTTACTGGCATATTTCATTCTATGCATTGATATGCTACATTAAGTCTGATGAAACGTGATTACAGTCAGTAATCAAAACAGATGGCAAATAAAAGAAATAATTGCATATAATAATCATTTTAGTGGACAATATATTTCCCCGAAGAAAAGAGGCCTAAACATCTCATTGGCTTGCATGAGCCATTAAATTGTCTTTTCTTAAAACATCTGTACAGTGCAACTTGTTATGAATCAAAATGTGATATTTTTGCCTTCCTCCTAGGTTCTGTAGCCACAGCATGCCGTGATCCCGGAGTCCCCATGAATGGAACCCGAAATGGGGATGGGAGAGAACCTGGAGACACCGTCATTTTTCAGTGTGACCCTGGCTATGAGTTGCAAGGAGATGAAAGAATAACCTGCATTCAGGTAGAAAATCGGTACTTCTGGCAGCCCAACCCACCAGTCTGTATAGGTATGCAGAAACCAAGGGAAGACGCAACTGCTTTTCTGACTTTGGAAACATGTTATAGTTACACAGCCACAAAGCCAAAAGTCAATAGCTTATTGTTAACGTTGAATTAAACACAGATACCAGGGCAGCTCAGTAGTCCTCAATAGGACGGTATTTTACCTTTTAAAGAGGATAGATTTCTTGCAGGAGGAAAGGAAAGAGGACAGCACCACAAAGAGACCAAAGAGGAGAAGCTCAATAGGTGCTGAAGAAAATTGTAGGTTTGTCATAAAAGCACTCCCAATTATAGTCATTATACCTAATGTGTTTTCAGTGTAGCTAGTCTTGATCAGAAGCAGAATTTCTTCTTTGTCTCCTGAGTTAAGGAGTCTCTTTGTCTTTTGGGAGACACAGAATGAGCTATTGATTCCAATGAAGAGTGGCTACACTGGAAGTGTGTTAGGAGCAATTACTCCAGTTGGAGTAATCTGCAATGTTTCTACAATGGAAGGATGCTGTATAATTTTTTCCTGAAGGAATGAAAAAAGCTACATTTTTTTCACCTTTTGACACTTTTTTTGAGGGGGTGGAGGGGAAGAGAGACTATCCCCATTTTTGTGACAGAATGGCAGAATGTTTTCACAGTCTTAACAGGCACTTCACATAGTCTGGTCTATAGCCAGATCCCACAAATAAGGCAGGTCAGGAGTTTCAGGCCCACATATAGTTTCAAGCGGGCAACTTACTCCATGAAGGTTGAGAGCAAACTAAACCTTTTTCAACTTCTGCCCCTAGTCTATCTCTCCCAGGCTCCTCTAGAGACCCTGCCTGGCATATTTCCTGTGTTGTTAGGCTTGCAACAGCCTGAAGGTGGCATATGGTTCCTCAATCTCAACATAAGGTTCCTGTGAGGATCTAGGTCAGGGGTAGGCAACTTAAGGCCAAGGGCCGGATCTGGCTCAATTGCCTTCTCAATCCGGCCCGCGGATTGAAACACACGAATCAGTGTGTTTTCACATGAGTAGAATGTGTGCTTTTATTTAAAGTGCATCTCTGGGTTATTTGTGGGGCATAGGAATTCGTTAATATATATTTTTTCAAAATATAGTCCAGCCCGCCACATGGTCTGAGGGACAGCCCATGGCTGAAAAAGGTTGCTGACCTGTTCATGTTCATCAGCTTTAGTCTCCTGACCTCCAGCAGCAGACTTAGTGGCCTGGAAATGGACTGACTCCTTAGCTAGAGACTCTGCAGCTTCAAATCTTGGTTGCTGCTGCACTCTGGGGCAATGACAAAAGCAGCTTTGGGAACGCCATGAAGTCTTCTGGTTGGGAAGGGACATCCTGAGAGCTCTGGTGCATGTGCTTTCATGCCCATGTCTCTTTGGCTCTTAAAAACAATGGAAGCTTGTATTTTTTTTTTAACAGAGAAATTTTAAAGATGTTCATTCTTAGTACCAGTTTTTTTCACCCACTAAAATATTTCTGCAAAGTCTCTTTCTTGTAGAGCTTTGTTGTTGTTGTTGTTGTTGTTGTTGTTGTTGTTGTTGTTGTTGTTGTTGTTGTTGTTGTTGTTTTCATACTGATGGAATATAGAGAGAATCATTTGCAAAAGGAGCTGGTTTGTTAGTTGCTGAAACACAGATTTTTTAGTGAAAATTGATCATTTTGCCTTATTAGAATTTCTGTGAGAGAAATTCGTTGTGACATTTTTGTAAATATTTAATATGGGAGATCAGATTGTTCTGGGATGGGCAAACATCTAACAGCTTTGTTTTCTGTGAAGATCTGGAAAATATGATTACCCCCAGATGTGTTTAAAAACAACACCAACACACAACAAAGACTTTAATGGAACTCTGCTTTTTTTCTTTGGGTTTTATTACGTAAAAAAAAGACATTAAACAAAAATAATTAAATCAAAGACACCCAGAAATTCACATCATGTTCTGCCAGTTAAAATTAAAATGCATGAGTGCTTTACTCCATTCTATGTATTTCCACAAGGCTATCTCATTTTAATCCGTTTGAACAATGGATTTGCAGCATCTGTTTAGATTCATGTTTTTATGAAACAGTGTGTTGGCGCAGTATTTTAGCCACTTCACCCCAAACATTTATTTGGTAATACTGAAGCTTTAGGATTGGTCAAATCCTTAAAAAAAAAAAAAAAGCAATCAGCCTTTGAATATATAAAAGTATTTTTTGAATGTTGTGGGTGGTAATTATTCAGTACATGTTCAACCTACAACAGTACAACTTAAAATATGCACCTGTGAAAGTCAAAGGCTGCTGAAACATAGGCATGCCACTTTATTATATTATACTTTCAAATTGATCAGCGCAATGTAGGTGCAAATAGGCTTGCCATATTCCCCAAACTAAAAAGTTGTTGAGCTTTTTTTTTTTTTTTTGGGGGGGGGGGTGTCCACCACCGCCGATCCCACTGATCCCACTCTCACACAGATACCAAGATTCCTCATTCTCAGTTACACAAATAAGACACCACACACACATGCACATGGCCACCTAGACTGGAGGTTGGGGGCAATTGCCTCTTGTGGCAGCAATTTGTATAATTTAGCTATGTGCTGTGTGAAGAAGTACTTCCTGATTCTCCCAACATTCAGTTTCCTTGGATGTCCACGAGTTCTATGGGAGATGGAGTAAAAGAAATTCTCTATCCACTTTCTCCATACCATAAGTCATTTTATACACCTTGCTTGTGTCTCCTCTTAATCCCATCTTCTGTAAAATTAAAAGCCCCAAATACTGTAAACTTGCTTCTTAGCGGAGCATCTCCATCCCCTTATCATTTTGGTTGCCCTTTTGTGATTCGAGGACCCGATCCCCGCTTGGGGAATAAAGACACGTGGACACAGTATATAAGGTTAATGGGCAAGAAAAGGCCACAACTTTATTGATTACAGCATGTGAGAAAGTATTGGCTTAGGCATTGGACCACGGAAGATTTGACTCCACCCACTCGGAGAGGGGTGAGTCTGAAGAGGGGTTAACAACCAGTCGGAGGAGCCTGTTGATGCTAATACAACTATAAGCTCTCCCCTGATGTCACCGAGGGTCGTGCCATGGCCCCCCGCCACACAGGCATTGGACAGGATCCACGACCGCCGGATTCCTTTAACGGAATACCCAAAATTGAAGGGGTAGGCGATGGCCACACCTTGCCCTTCCAAACACCACCAACACATTCCAATGCCTAACCACCAAATACCACGAAAGTTGTGACGATTGCTACGAGGTAGACGGAAAAAACCAAAAGGCCGGTGCCAATTTGCCAATTGGAAAAAAATCCTACCAGGCCCCCTGGGCAACCAGGGCAACCAACCATAGGTCCATAGCAAAGTCAAGAGAAAAGCTAAGCCCTAAAGGGAGTGGTGGGTGGGTGACTCGAGGCTAAAATGTGAGCGCAATGGGGCAGACTGGCTGGCGCGGCTGCATTTGAGCAGCAAACCACGCCCCCTCTGAGCCTCCCAGTTGGGTGCCTGACCGGGGGGCATGGTGCGCCAGCCATGACGATGCGGTAGTCAGCAAAACGCCCCCTGTGTGATGCGGGAATCGTCTCCCGCTCACAACACCTCCCCTCCGGAAGGAGGAGAGGCCTTCTGGAACTTTTCCCAACTCTACAATATCCATTTTCAGGTGATGTGATCAGAACTGTATACAATGTTCCAAATATAGTTGCACCATCTATTTGTATACTGGAACTCTGGTATCATTAGTTTTATTTTTTAATTCGTTTCATAATGATCCCTAGCATAGAATTTGCCTTCTCCAAGGTTGCCACACACTAGGTCCACATCTTTATTAAGCTCTCTACTATGACCCCGATGTCTCATTCCTGGTTAGTTACCTCGAGTTCAGATCCCATGATCTTATATGTGAAATTAGGATTATTATTATTGTTTTGTATTGCATTTGCTATTTTGCTGCCCATTAACTCAGCCTGGACAGGTCTTTTGGAGCTCTTCACAATCCTTTTGTACTGATGACCCTGAACAATTTAGTATTGTCAGCAAACTTGGCCGCCTCATTGCTCACCCCTAACTCTAGATTGTTTATGAACAGCTTTAAAAGCACAGTTCCCAATACTGATCCTCGGGGGACTCCTCTTTCTACATCCCTCCATTGGGAGAACTATTCATTTCTTCCTACTTCATGCTGCTTAACCAATTGCTGATCCACAGTATAACATCTCTTCATGTTCTATGACTGCTAAACTTACTTAAGAGTCTTCGGTGAAGCATGTGACATTAATTGTATTAACTGGTACCCATTGAGATATAAACAGCAGCTTCAGCACTTATTCTTGGAACCATGTTAGGGACAGAAAGAGTTAAACTTACTTTGTGGAACTGAATAATAATAATAATAATAATAATAATAATAATAATAATAATAATTTATTATTTATACCCCGCCCATCTGGCTGGATTTCCCCAGGCACTCTGGGCAGCTTCCAACAAAACACTAAAATACAATAACCTATTAAACATTAAAAGCTTCCCTAAACAGGGCTGCCTTCAGATGTCTTCTAAAAGTTTGGTAGTTATTTTTCTCTTTGACATCTGATGGGAGGCTGTTCCACAGGGTGGGTGCCACTACTGAGAAGGCCCTCTGCCTGGTTCCCTGTAACCTGGCTTCTCGCAGAACCGCCAGAAGGCCCTCGGTGCTGGACCTCAGCGTCCGGGTTGAATGATGGAGGTGGAGATGCTCCTTCAGGTATACTGGACTGAGGCCGTTTAGGGCTTTAAAGGTCAGCACCAACACTTTGAATTGTGCTCGGAAATGTACTGGGAGCCAATGCAGATCTCTCAGAACCGGTGTTATGTGGTCTCGGCAGCCGCTCCTAGTCACCAGTCTAGCTGCTGCATTCTGGATTAGTTGTAGTTTCCAGGTCACCTTCAAAGGTAGCCCCACATAGAGCGCATTGCAGTAGTCCAAGCGAAAAATAACCAGAGCATGCACCACTCTGGCGAGACAGTCTGCGGGCAGGTAGGGTCTCAGCCTGCATACCAGATGGAGCTGATAAACAGCTGCCCTGGACACAGAATTGACCTGTGCCTCCATGGACAGCTGTGACTCCAGAATGACTCCCAGGCTGCACACCTGGTCCTTCAGGAGCACAGTTACCCCATTCAGGACCAGGGAGTCTTCCACACACACACACACACTGTACCCCCAAAACAGTACTTCTGTCTTGTCAGGATTCAACCTCAATCCGTTAGCCACCACCCATCCTCCAACCTCCTCCAGACTCCCACACAGGACCTTCACCGCCTTCACTGGTTCTGATTTGAAAGAGAGGTAGAGCTGGTATCATCCGCATACTGATGAACACCCAACCCAAACCCCCTGATGATCTCTCCCAGTGGCTGCATGTAGACCTGTTCAGGTTTACCCATGGCTGTAATTATATGTGTTAATTACAGCCACACTACTAATGTCATATATGCATTTTCTCTAAGGCTATTTTATAAACCTGTATTTAATATACTTTTGCAGAATTGTAATAAGAGGTGCACATTCGATTTGGGGGTCAAAGGCCACAACATTTTTGAAATAACTATACTGAGCAGTAAGCATTAGGACCATCAATGAGCAGGCCTAGTTAATATCTACAAGGGAACTCACAAATCTTTCCTGCTACCCTCTGGCATCCTAGCATATAAAGGCTAGTGATGAAACCTGAACCGGTAGCTTTTATGCAGGTCACCAAATATTAGCTGACCTTACCCCTTTATTGTACTTCACCAATTGGTCCATATATTCATTCTCTCTTTCATATTTGTGTGTGTGTGTGTGTGTGTGTGTGTGTGTGGCTATTAGATTTTGCTTGTTTGTTTTCATTTCTTGCTTGTCTTCTTTTGGTTACCCCATTTTCACTTTAAATGATTATTATAACAAATATATAATCCTTAACATTTTGAAATATGTATTGTTTTCAGTGTGTAAATGTGTAGGTAATAACATGTTTTATTAGTAATGGATTATTTTTTAATATACTTCATTTTTAAAAAAATAGAAAGATATACCTGTAAAAGAAGAAGCTTATTTGACTGGCATTGACCTAGCACTTATTGGGCTGGTGCTAGTCTCACTGTAGTCCCCCCACCCTTTACCCAGAGTTTGACGGTGGCACACTGCCTAAATCTTGGCTGATAAACTTCAGGTTACTTGTTCAAGATCTGATATAGCCTTGAGTTCTGGCATTGTGTAGTGGAGATGCTGTTTAGTAAAAGAAACTGGGTGTTCAAAACTTGTCTGCACACACCCACCCACCCACCCACCCACACACACACACACAGGTCACTAGATTAGGACTTTTTGTTCTTAGTTAAATATCCATACTTCACGTTCTATACAAAGTGTCTATAAAAATGAACAAGTACTATGCTAATTCCAATATAACATATTTGTTTCTGATGAGTTTGCATCAATCTTACAATTGTCTTATACACAGCTATAATTATATTGATTTACTTGCAGCTTGCTTGTCATGCATATGCCATTTCTTGTGTGAAAGATTTGTTGTGTTTGTTTTATACAATAATACTGTGATCACAAATCACCAGTAATAGATCTTTCGTGTGGGTACAGATATAAACACCCCGTTCTGTTCATTTTGGTTGAGTGGGCTTCCAAGGAACACTGTGGGATAGGGTTTACCTCTTCTTTTGACATTTGTTTTTGCATAAACTGGCACATAACTTTGAAGGAAATTGTTAGGCCTTTTTCTGCTTTTCACCGTTGGTGCAACAGTAATTTCAAGTTGCATACTCTTCCTATCTAGTACTAGTACTTAACACTCACAACCCGTTTCCCAGAGATACCTTTGAGAGAAACTACCCGTATAAATGAAATCTACAGTCATTGATATAATATTAGATTCAACTTGTTCCAGAAGAAGTAACTGGGACAAAACCTGCTACCCTACCCATGTCCATGAGTCTATTGTCACCCCATGAAAAGGAAATCATGTAAACATGGTTAGCAATGCAAACATGGACCATTTGATGACACTAACATTCAGTTAAGAAGTTGGCTCATTGTGGGCTTTCCAGTGGTGACCCTGAGGGTCTGGAATTCCTGCCCATGGAAGTGGATTCTTCTCTAAGGTTGCATGCATGTGTTCAAGCACTGATTACACTGTAAGAAATAGTTCTTAGTTATGAATAGGATTTCATGATATCTCTGTGTGCATTTTAACTTCAATTTTTTAAAGGTATTATTCTTATTAGGTGACATGATCAAAAGCAATGATAAAAATAAATATTTCCACAAATAAAAATATATCTGATAGGATCCTCTTCAGTAGAGTCAGTTTCAGAACCTTTATCGTTATTATAAAACTGTAACTCATACTAGTTTCTTGCTGAGTCAAAAAAATAATACTGATTGGCTTGACATGAGTTGCGGCAGAATTTGTATAAAATAGGACAGGACACCCTAGCTGTGCTCACCGATGTTCTGCTTTGTTGTTTGGTTTTATTTTTAAGATAATGGCATGCACATTTTCTGTTAGATGCTCTCATGTCAGCTTGTTCTGATAACAGCCATCATTAAAATCCTTTTTACAGGAGATACCATGTGTCTTATGCATAGTCATACTTCCAGCTAAGAAAAGTTCAACTAACATTAACATAGCTCAGACGTGTGCATGTGTTTTTAACAGCCTTTCCCAGCCATTTCTGTGACCAGAATACTTTCTTGTCCAGACCTACTTGAAAATCACATTAAATAAAATCTATTCCTGGAGGATATATTAGAATAATGATGGATATATTAGAATAATGATGGGTTCACTGGTGCAAGTTGGAGGTAATATTTCCCCCACAATTTGATTATTGCCTGTGGTTCATAGTTGGTTAAAATGTGATGGAATCGTGTTGGGATTCACTTGATATCATTTTTCTTTGATTCATTCACAGCACCTTGTGGAGGCAACCTGACAGGCTCATCAGGTTTTATTCTTTCACCAAATTTCCCTCATCCTTATCCTCATAGCAGAGACTGTGACTGGACTATCACTGTTAATAATGACTATGTCATATCCTTAGCATTTATCAGGTAAGTGATTGGTTGACTCAGACCTGAAACAATGAACACATCCCTGGGAATATTAACTGCTAAACTTACTCAATTGCATTCAGAGTTGCTTGTGATTTTAAAACATCTGGGCAATTAAAAAAGTCTTTTTCTGGGCAACTATTCATTTACTAGCCACCAAAGGCTTGGGCTAACGTGATCGAATTTGCCCGGTGTCTAAAAGATAATAAGGTAACTCCAAGCAATTATCTCTAAAGAAGCGATCCATAATCTAGCAAAAAAGGCCCTCCCACATGTACCCACTGGCCCAACATCTGAAGATGGGACACTGAGAGAAGGGCATCCAAGGAAGCTTTCAGTTGATTGACAGGCTCAATCAAGAGATCTTTAAGATATGAGGTTATATTGCCAAGAGATCTTTAAGATATGAGGTTATATTGCCAAGATGTGCAATGCAGGTTATATTGTCAAGATGAAAAGGAGCTACTTGGTCATTTCTGGGTAGAATCTGTGTTGTCTCAAATTCTAAGAAATTAGAAACACTTCACTGCGATAATCAACTCCAAACTATTGTACATAGCTGTTTCGTGTTTAACTGTATCATTTACATGGTATATGCATGGAATGTTTCTTGGAATGGGGATACATTGAGATATATTGATACTGTTTGTTATAAGTGTTTTCAGAAACTGAAATAGGAGAGGCTTAAGAAGAAATCAGAATACTTGCATGCTAGCTGGCAAATATCGTAGAACAACATGAAGCAGCCGCAATGATCTCCTTTGACTGGACACTAACAATATAAGCGATAGTTTGTGAAAACAAATCAAATTATAAATCAATACTAAACACTTCTGTGATATTATGTTTTTCAAGATTTCTTTTAAGTAATTTAATGGATAGTACTGAAAATTTCTTATGTCTCTTAGTACTTAGCATTGTACTTGTTCTAAAATTCATTTGTGTTTGTGAGGCTTGTGTAATAAATTTATGTTGGCCCATGACTCAAGAAATATGCACCAAATGTAGTAACGAGAATAATTCGTTGGAGCACTTTTATCACTGAAAATGCTAATGTGGAAACTGGGGACAAGCAGGTGACACAATCAAGCTCATCTCAGATTGTTATTGTGTTAGTGATCTGCTTCTCATAGACATTTTGATAGCTGCTGGAAACACAATACTGGACTAAATGGGCCTTTGTTCTGATTCAGTAGGCCTCTTCTTCTGCCCTTATGTCCATTAAAGTTTTCTAATGGATAACATTGTCAATATGTAGACACAAAACTAAAATATTCGTGATCCAGGCTAATAGTTTTCCAGCTTTAATAGGAAATGTATGCATTACAGCTTTTATAGGAGATTAAAGGAAAATGTCATACCCATATTAACAACCCATTTTATAAGCCATATATTTACATAATAATAAGGCTCAGGTGAGAGATGCTCTCCTGGTTATTAAATAATGTTTGTTCAAATTCTCTACCACAATTCAGTACCTAAAATGATGTCACAGATTAAACAAAGCAAATCTATTGTCAGTGCTGCATTTCTGACCTATAAAGGATAATAACATGGGCAAGAGTATTTGTGAAAGTAAATGCAAACAAAAAGTTCAGAGCGAATCAGATATCGGGAGATAGGCAAACACAATGTTTAAAAGATGCACGGAATTATAGTAATCCGTTAGAAAATGTTTTACATGTGTATGTACTACCTATAATATTAGGCATTCTAGCATACAATAGAGGGACGCAGGTGGCGCTGTGGGTTAAAACACAGAGCCTAGGACTTGCCGATCAGAAGGTCGGCGGTTTGAATCCCCACAACGGGGTGAGCTCCCGTTGCTCGGTCCCTGCTCGTGCCAACCTACCAGTTTGAAAGCATGTCAAAGTGCAAGTAGATAAATAGGTACCGCTCTGGCGGGAAGGTAAACCATGTTTCCGTGCGCTGCTCTGGTTCGCCAGAAGCGGCTTAGTCATGCTGGCCACATGACCCGGAAGCTGTACGCCGGCTCCCTCGGCCAATAAAACGAGATGAGCACCACAACCCCAGAGTCGGTCACGACTGGACCTAATGGTCAGGGGTCCCTTTACCTTTTTATCATACAAGAAGATACGATTCAACTTGGAAGAGCGCCTCCACCAAAAGAAGTAAATTTGACCCCGAAAGTATTGCAACACTTCCTTATATGCGGTGGTTTTACCAGTTAGCAGGACATATTAGGATAATATTACTGGAAAAGGCATGTTCCATCTATCATATTTCTCTATCTGTCTTTTTCAGCTTCAGTATAGAACCAAACTATGACTTTCTTTATATCTATGATGGGCCAGACAGCAATAGTCCGCTGATTGGAAGTTTTCAAGATAGCAAATTACCTGAGAGGATAGAAAGTAGTTCCAACTCCATGCACTTGGCTTTTCGGAGTGATGGATCAGTTAGTTTTACGGGTTTCCACTTGGAGTATAAAGGTAAGTGAATGTAACTGTATTGCAAATTTTAGACACCCTACTACTCAAGATTATGCTGCTTTTTTATATTCCTACACACACACACACACACACACAAGATTTGTATCAGTTTGTTCATTTAGTCATTGGCATATCCTATTGATGTCATAATTTGTACTTTAGCAAAAAAGATTACATCTAGTTCTGTTTCACTGGACTACTGATATAGTCAGACAATATCGTCAATGCACTGTGTTTTATGAAGTGTGTGAAACTATCAAAGATCATCAAGCAAAATCACTATCTAAGCGTTATATAGTTTAGAGAAACTCACATGGGTGCGATTGTATGGGGAAAAGACACATTAAGACAGATTTGTATTTGTAGGTAGAGAAATTCTTGTAACTAAAACTGCCTACTTCATCTTACTCCAGCCAAACTGCGTGAGTCCTGCTTCGATCCTGGGAATATAATGAATGGCACAAGGCTTGGAATGGATTATAAATTGGGGTCAACAGTCACATATTATTGTGATGCTGGTTATGTTCTTCAAGGATACTCTACACTCACTTGTATTATGGGAGATGATGGGAGACCTGGATGGAACAGAGCCTTACCAAGCTGTCATGGTGAGTTTGGGGGCATGGAGTTAGGGGGATCAATCTAATTCCTGATTTGGAGGAGGGAGTATTTAATGTGTACATTAATTTTCATAACTCCTGGTTCCCCTGACTTACTGGTGAATCTCAATTTGTGGGGTCACATAACACTGGGGAGCAACAGTGGGTGTCACCACTGTGGCAGTGGGTATTTGGTACGAATCGCACAGCTGCAGGGGTAGGGTGGGTGGTCTCTCTCTACCCCGTGAGCCAATTGGAGTTGGTGCTTCCGAGTACTTCATTTTTGGGGTCTGATCCCAAGATTTAAAAGGAGGCCTGTGCCTGCTCTCACCTTTCTTTGTCAATGCTTACCCACCCAACCACTCCTGTACTTTGTGTTGGTCGAAGTGGATTTCCTTGCTTGCAGAAATTCCACTAGCAGCTTTGCTACGGACAGTTGTATGTTGCTGCTTTCAGGACGAGAATTTTATTTACCGTATTTTTTGCTCTATAAGACTCACTTTTCCCCTCCTAAAAAGTAAGGGGAAATGTGTGTGGGTCTTATGGAGCGAATGCAGGCTGCGTAGCTATACCAGAAGCCAGAACAGCAAGAGGGATTGCTGCTTTCACTGCGCAGCAATCCCCCTTACTGTTCTGGCTTATGAGATTCAGAATATTGTTTTTCTTGTTTTCCTCCTCCAAAAACTAGGTGCGTCTTGTGGTCTGGTGCGTCTTATAGAGTGAAAAATACGGTATTTATTTTATATACTCATGTTGGACTGGCTATAGTTTATTTTATTTTTAAAATTTGTATACCACCCATCATCCTTTATTCTCTGGGTGGTTCACAAGATAAGAACACAAAAGGCATAATAAAAACAAGAACAAGAACAAAACAATAACCCTCACTCTCCCACAAAAACACATTTAAAGGGTATAGGGTATTAATCAGCCAAAGGCCTGGTTGAAGAGGAACATTTTCGTCTGATGCTTCAAGGTGCCAGCTGAACCTCCATGGGAAAACATTCCAGAAATGGGGAGCCTCTGCTGAAAAGGCCTGGTCTCATGTTGCCATCCTCCAGACCTCTTGTGGAGGAGGCACACAGTGTTTGATTGCATATGACTATATATTTCCTACAATCACGTTTGAGCCATCTCCCAGTTCATTTTCTCGCCCTTAATTCTGGGTTTATGAGGGCACAGAGCAGGCTCCATGATGTGGGAGAAGGCACTCAAGGACAATTGTGTCAACAGCTTGAGCTGTTCAGATGTTCAACAGGAGCTCCAGTCATATCAGCCAGAAAATCCCCCAGAGACGTCTGGAAACTTCATAGGTCATCCCACCTCTGCAGAGGAGAAAAGATGCTGAAAGCCTAAATCTCAACAGAAAATGACCTGGCCATGATAAGGGACTGATGTCAATACCCCCCACTTTCAGGTCGCCCTTTTCCTGCCTAGTTGAGAAAACAAGGTCCAGAGTGTGGCCTGCCACATGTGTTGGGCCAGTGACTTGTTGGGACAGCCCCATGGTCAACATGGCAGCCATGAGGTCCTGAGTCCCCAGAAACATTCGCCTCAGCAGGGATGTTGAAGTACCCCAAAACTTAAAATTTTGGAAGTCCTTAACATGGCCTCCAAGACCAGCTCTGTCTTCTCGGTCAGGTGGGCAGTAAACAGAATCCCTAATCTGTCCTGATTGCACAATGTCAGGAAACACAGACTCTAGATTCCTCCCCCCAAAACATAATCTGAAGAGAAAGCCCGGAAAGGGAGAGGGAAAGAATACTTTTATAGTCTACATTGGTTTGAGTACTACACTCTGGAACAGTGGAAAACAAGTCTGCTCCATTTCGCATGAGACAGCTCTTCAGTTATTTGAAGATGGTTATCGTATCACCTCTCAGTCTTCTTTTCTCCAAGCTAAACATTCTCACTCCTTGAACCATTCCTTATTAGTCTTGGTTTCCAGAACTTTTATCACCTTGATCAACCTCCTCCGCATACGTTCTAGTTTGTCAATAGCCTTCTTAAACTGTGGTGCCCAGAACTGGACATAGTCTTTCTTTCTTTTCTTTGGCCATCGCTGTTCCAAGTGCAATCTGATGAAGGCAGAATAGATGTCAGGTAATGGGCAGGGGGGGGTTGGCCTGGAGGAAAAGTGTGTTATGGGCCAGATTTGCAACAACCACAGTTGTTGTTCAGCAGTATCTGGAGAACAGGTACCCCATCTCTACACATTGTAACTCTGTGTGATTTGATGTCTGTACAATAACCCCAAACAGTCTTTACTTCATTTTCATATCCTAACATAAGTTTTTAACAAGATTCAATAAAATTTTACTTTCTTCTTTTTTAATTAAGCTAATGGAAGAAGGAAAGAAAGCTATATACATTTCTCCAATGCCTCTCTGTATTAAGTGTGACTTGCCTTTGGCTAATATCCTTATTGCAAATGTCCTTGAAGCCTCTCTAATAATTGCAGGATGTGAACCAAGTCCACAATCTCACTCTCATATGAATGAATGCAAAGATTAACCAGGATAATACACTAAGCCATTTGGCATTTGATGATAGCTGTTAAAAGCAGAATATAATTAAGGTGTGCAGATTAAACTTTTCATATGACAACGGATAATAAGTAATGATTTTTGTCAACTTCAACAAGTGCATTTCCTTCTAACAATACTACCTAAGATTTACCTTTCATGTAACAAATATCTGTTGTTTACAAGATAGCACTTTATTGCTCAGTATTGTGGAAAACCCCATTTCATGGTGAGAAGGATCCAAATCATAATTACCATCCTATCTGAGACCAAGAGCAAAACCTTTTTACATTTGCTCCTTAAAAACAAAACAGGAAACTACTATGTGTTACTTGCATGGGGGGGGGATTACCCATGTTAGACTAATGCTCACAGAAGGGTAATTCGTAATTCATTATACTTACAAATGCATACAGCACATGAGCACAATATATTCCACGATAAATTCATAAAGAGTATATCTTTTGAGTTTGCTTCCCAGAGCCTAAAGTGTCAATGTTGGGGCAAGGAATACCCTCAGGCTAAGCACTCGCTCCTTCATGGAAAAAGCAATGCCTGCTAGTGGAACAGGCTGTCCACTCATTGCCAGAACATGTGAACCATCTACAAACACTGCCTTTGTCTTTTCAGGATTCAGTCTCAGCTTGTTGACTCTCATCCAACGCATTACTGACACTGGCCTACACATCCATCCCCGATTCAGATGGAATGGAGAGATAGAGTTGGGTGTCTTCCATCAAATTGGTGACACCACAGAATGGGGGGGGGGGCATTTTCTTCTTTTTAAAAACCCATCTCTATAGGTTTGTTGCTTGTGAAATAATGGAAGATCACACACAGAGTAGTGCACAGTAGGGGGGTATAAAGGTAAATGATCCCTGGACAGTTAAGTCCAGTCAAAGGTGACTATGAGATGCAGCACTCATCTTGCTTTTCAAGCTGAGGGAACCAGCATTTGTCCACATTTGTCCACAGACAGCTTTCTGGGTCATGTGGCCAGCATGAACTCATGCTAAACTGCTTCTGGTGCAATGGGACACTGTGACAAGAGTGCACGGAAATGCTGTTTACCTTCCCACCACAGCAATACCTATTTATCTACTTGCACTAGTGTGCTTTTGAACTGCTAGGTTGGCAGAAGCAATGGGATCTCACTAACGTCATGCGGATTAGAACCGCCAACCTTCCGATCAAGCAAGCCCAAGAGGCTCAGTGGTTTAGACCACAGCGCCACCCGTGTACCAATACGGTAGAGGTGTAGAAACAAAATGAGCCAGTGAGTCAAGCAACTATTTCCACACTTTCATAGACTTGTGTAAAATGGAAATCTTACCTCTTCCCTTAGATATGTGACAGGTTGAATTGACAAGTGTGCCCATACTAAATCATTAGCAGGCTTTTCAGCCCAAGCTACATTGGCCATTTTGGGTTTGAAGTCAGCTTGTTTTGAAAGTATCCCTAGTTAGTGTTAAATCACAATTCCTGGTTTGGTTGAAATGATAAGCATCGACTAAAAGTGGAAATTGGAGAAGGCTAGGCTTATTCATGTAGTACAAAACCACATTTTAGCGGTATGCCTAGGTGTGTCTGGTTCTCAACCCCTTCTCATCTCTTGAAATGTGCCTTTAATCTTTGCTTCTTTAACAGAAATGACCGTATATATTGCATTTTGAGACTGACTGAATAGTGATATTAGGTGACCAGTGAAGTTATTCTGCTGCAATTATTTGATTTGCATCTTTAGAGCATAACAGAATGTAATATTATACATGTTGTGACTCATTAACATTGGCAGAACTTTCCTGTGATACTTAGATATAGCATAAGCTTGTGTGAAATAAGCATTATGCTAAAATACCTCTGAGCTCAATTTTACTTGAAATGGATACTTACAGATGAGATTGAGTCTCCAGATAATGTAATTAAATCTTTAATAATGCTCAACATTATTGCAAATTCCATATGTAATTTGACACTTAGTTTCACTGCTGATAGGTTTTGCTGAAGAAATAGAACAGAATTTGCATATAAGATTTACCTCATTTGAGAATTAATGCTTTTGTGAAAAGATATTTCTTTCCACACTTTCTTCCTCATTTTACATGCCAAAGAAAAGCACTTTGAATGTACTAAATGCTAAACCAGAACTTTTCATTCAATGTTTGTTTAGTTTTAAGGGGGAGGGGTACACAAGAGCTTAGGGCTGTATCTAAGATTAGTCATACTCAGAGGAAAACCATTGAAATGAATGGACCTTAATTATTTCCTCTAATTTTAATTGTCTGCTGCTCTGAGTATGACTAGCATTAGATACAATATTTAGTCTTGTACACACCAGAATTTGAACTGTGAATTCATTGACTTCTCTTGTGATTCTTAAGCGGCCATACATTGCACTGCTACATGTATAATGTGCTTGAGCGTTCTAATGTTGTATAGCAATAAAATATCCAAAAATGGTTCTACTAAATCATCAGATTTGGAAATGATAGCACAGGCCACCCATACGAACACAAAAGGATCTGGTATATCAGCCCCAAGGCCTAACTCATCTATTATTCAGTTCTCAGGGATCAATCAGATACCTACAGGAAACTCAAAAAGCAGGGCATTATATCAGTTGCCCACATGATCCATGTAGCAACTGCTCCTGAGAGGGAGAGCCATTGAAATCCATTGCCCTAAACCAGGGCACAACCTACAGAGATGCTGTGGGTGTTGTGTGGCTGCTCATTTCTCAGTTGCTCAGCAGCCCAGTTTTTAACCCAAATATGTGAGAGGCAAAAATGTTTTCAAAATTAAAATATTAAAAAGTTTTGCTGGTATAGTCCTATCCTCTTTCAGCATAAGTGGCAGCTGAAATCATGGTAATTCTGCCCACACCCCTGTTGGCTGGGCATTTTATTTTAATTTGTGGTTTTTGTTTTAGTGCATGACTCGCAAGCATTAGGGATTATTTCAACCAGATATGCTAATTGTTGTATAGATTAGTTTCTCAGAAATGCTAGTCTTTGTCAAATTTTCGTGCTCTGGCAAAAACATAATTATTATCACAGTTTTGAATGGATTTTGCATTACAGATAGTGGAATAAAATTTAATACACATAAATTTGCTGGCATCTTGTACAATTAATTAGAGGGCATTTGATAAGCTAAGCCCCGCAACTGTCTTGTGTAGAGCCAGCTGCACTTCTGAAAGTGTCTTGGGGGACACAGAAGGCAATTAAGAATACATCTTTCCATAATAGCTAGTTAATGGTTTCTGATTTTATAGCAGTATATAAATATTTATATATACAGAGAGAGAGAGAGAGAGAGAGAGAGAGAGAGAGAGAGCACAGTATCGGTATTTTTTGATATGCTTAAGTTTGCACAGTAAAAAGATTGGCCCAAAAGGCCAGTCACTTTTTCCTATTAAAGAGGAGGGGGAAGTGGTTGACATAAGATTCATAATAGAAGGACATAAAGATTCTTCTTCCTCTCTCAAAGCACTAGAACTCATGGAAGATTCAGGACAGATAAAATAAATACTTCTTTAGTGCTTACTTAAACTATGGCTATGATGGCCACAAACTTTGGATGACTTTAAACAAGGATTAAGCAAATTCATGGTGGGTGACTCCAGCAGAGGAGCAAACCAATCAGGTGCCTGGGGCGGCATGTGTGCCCTGCACCCAGGGGTGGGGCCAGCTGCTCGTGGGGCTGGGCAAGCCAGGGCAGGATGTTCTGTGGGGCCTCCAAGGAGTCTGCCTGCTTCCTCCCACTCAGCCACCCTACAGCTGGGGGGGGGGGAGGCAGTGGGCGGACCATCTGGGGCAGCATGGAGGCTGCGGGCGCCCAAGCCACCGCGTCACTGCTAGGAGAGACGAGTGGGTCGGGTGAGTGCCACCTGGCATTTTGTCACCCCCCTCAGTGGTGACACCCAGGGTGTCTCGCACCCACCGCACCTCCCTTCTTCTGCCCCTGGGTAACTCTACCTGTCAGGGGACTGCCATCAGAACAGGGGAGGGAGGTAGGGGGGTACAGAGAGCCTCCAACGCTTCTGAGGAGAAGCTCCTTGTCCAGCAGTGGGGAAAGCCACGCCTCCAGTGGAGAAGAGAGGGAAGGGGGCAGCCAAGCGAAGGGAGGGCTCAAAGATGCTGCTGAGAGCCCAAGCGCCTCACCTAGCCCTGCTGGCCAGGAGGCACACATGCCGTTTCTGTCACCCAGCTTGCGCAGAGGGGTGAAACGTAAGGAGGGCAGGCCGAGATTTGGGGTGTCTAAGTTCTTATGTTGGGGGAGAAACCGAAAGGGGCCACATCTGCAAGTGACTAAGATGGACATGAACTTTGTGGCTATGGACTGTAAATAGTTTGCACCAATAAAACCTGTAAAAGACAGGTCGGAGTCCTGCCTGGTTACTCACGAGCAACCACCACCAGCACCTGACGCTACCCATAGTTGAAAGCAGTATGCTCCTGAGTGGAAGTTGGTGGAAGAAGAAGAAGAAGAGTTTGGATTTGATATCCTGCCTTTCACTCCCTTTTAAGGAGTCTCAAAGCGGCTAACAATCTCCTTTCCCTTCCTCCCCCACAACAAACACTCTGTGAGGTGAGTGAGGCTGAGAGACTTCAAAGAAGTGTGACTAGCCCAAGGTCACCCATCAGCTGCATGTGGAGGAGCGGGGAAGCGAACCCAGTTCACCAGATTACGAGACTACCACTCTTAACCACTACACTGGAAACCACAGGAGGAGGGAATGGTCTTGTACTCACGCCCTGCTTGTACGTTTCCCATGGGCAGTTGTTTGGTCACCATGAGAACAAAATGCTGGACTAGATCTTTTTATTCTGGGGAACAAATTATCCCACTGGGACATGTTTTACCACCAATTCTCACTGATTTTTATGGGACATTATAGCCACTAGGAGAATTAATTAGTAAAAATTGCTGCTAAAACATGCCCCTTGGGAGGATTTATTTTGTCAGGTCTGGAATAAATATTAGGCCAAGCATCTGGAGTCATCCCTTCCTCCCATTTTTCTTTCCCATTAACACGTTTTAGCCACAAAGCAGCACCAGTGGAATTGCAAGAATTATAAAGTTTTATTCATTTGGAAAGCAAGTGAGGGGGAAAAGTGCAATAAAGTTGTGCTAAGCATTTGTATTTAATAAATTTATATCCTGCTGTTCCTCCCAAAGGACTCCAGGGTGTCAAACGTACAAAATATAAAACAACATTTTAAAACAGTCTCAATGCATATGCAGACTAAAGTACATTTACATTGCCAGACCCTCCAAGTGTCCCTATTTTCCAGGAACTTCCCTGATTTAGAGAAGCCGCCCAGGTTTCTGATTTGATCCCAGAATGTCCCACTTGTCCTTAGGATGTCCTTATTTTCACTGGAGAAATGTTGTAGTGTATGGTGGTGTTTAATTGTGTGTGTGTGAGAGAGAGAGTGCTGGAAGTTGCCCAGAGTGGCTGGGGCAACTCAGTAAGATATGTGGGGCATAAATAGTAAAATTATCATCATGGAATGGGATATCCCTATTTCCATCAGAGAAATGTTGTGGGGTATGCATTGCCTATTTTATTTTTTCAGTACCATATTGTTAAAATACATTGCATCGTTACTTCCTAGCACCTTGTGGAAGTCGTTCTACAGGCTCCGAAGGCACAGTTTTATCCCCAAACTACCCTAAAAACTACAGCATAGGACATAACTGCATTTACTCCATTGCTGTCCCAAAGGAATTCGGTGAGTAATTTGTGTTTTACTTGTTAGTTTTACAATTATTGCTTTCCTAGCTTTACACGGACGTTGTAATTATTATATCCGGCAATCTCAGTTTAGTATCAATAACTGCATATTGGAGATAATAAGGGGATGCTTTCATAAAAGATGTTGTGATCTGTTTATCCAATTATTTTAATTACAAATGTTTTGATGGGTGTGTGCCTTACTCAGAAATGTTATATTGGTGTTTAAACTTTATTATTGCAAGCAGGTGGCACAACTTTAGGCGCGTCCATATGACATGTGATTGCTGGTGTGCAGGTCCTTTTGGACCCAGAAGAGGGAATAATGGGGCTGTAACAGGGACATAAGGGGGCATAAAGAGGGGCGCCAGTTGGGAACCGCTGATAAGATTTTGAATATCATCATATATTTCCTAATGGTGAAGAAGTGTAGCAGTGCTTGTATGTCATGCACATTGGAATGTATGGAAGACATCAGCTAGGTGAACAGTTCATTGAGTGTGTGAAATACATTTTCCATATATTGAGGGAAATCATCTGCTGAGGAACAGGAAGATCCATCTAATTTTATGATAAGGATGTTTATGGCTTACAGCCAGGCATGCAGTAGGTTTGTAAATAGGTTGAAATGTCTGTGTTTTAGACTGCTGTCTGCTTCATTGGCCACAGAATTGATGTAAAATGTATGGCTGTGTTTTGCCACGGACTGAGAGATCATTTATATTTCTTGCAATAATTTATATTTCTGGATATTGCTAACGTACCAAAGACCACTTTTGGAATTGATGATTTCCTGCACAGATGTTTACATTTATTTCAATAATTTATAACTCCCCACCAAGCAAATGTATTAAAGGCCAGGAATTAATGCTTCCTTGAACAGATGTTTTTAGTCTATTTATCATGGTTGGCACATAATAGTTTTCCTGGCATTTTTTTTGTTCTGTTTCATAGACTACCAAGATTACCACATGTATATAACAAATAACAACTGTGATGCTGTTCAGAAATGTATTGACATGAGCCCCACTGAACATAGTGGGCTTGTATCTAAGCAGATGTGCAAATGAGTATACTGTATGATATTTAATCTACAATCCTATAGCCACTTTCCTGGGAGTAAGGTTCATTCGAATCAACGTCATTTGATTACTCAGAAGTCACATTATTAACCTTTGCAAGACTAAGTTTAAGATTACAGGCCATTCTTGTGAAATCAGGACCACTAGGCAAATTCAGCAGTAGGATTTGACACAATATTCAGAAGATAGCAACTGAAAGGTGTTAAGACTGTATGAGAGGGGAGGGCGGGGAGATGTTTTAAAATCAAAACCTTGACACTATAGTTAGGCAGCCTTACAAAGTTTGACTAAAACGATTTGCTGGGTGTTATCTGGAAAGTGCAACAAGATCCAAGTTAGATAAAGATGGTCTTAAATTGTTCAAGGTTTCTGATCCACTTCACTCATTGCTGAGTTGCTATGAATTGGACTTGTGCTGCTGCTAGCCAGTAGAAAATATTCCCATTTATATATTATCCTTTGGCCTGATGCTATTAGATTATCTATGCACACTTGAAGAGGTAAGGCAAAAATATGATCCAATTTATTTATTTGAAGCATTTTGCCCCACTCTCCCAGGCCCTCACGAGATTAATATAAATGGAGAAGCCCACCTACTAGTCAACAATTTAAAGGACACAACAAAATGGGGAAACTGGTGAAGAGGGAAGAAGAAAATTAGCCTGTGTTATATTACAGAACAATCAATTAAAATCTTTGGGTGTTGTTGTTTTTTAAAGGAGCAACTGAATATGATCACAGGCCCATAATATGGATCTGATATGGAATGAGTTTAACAAAGTGTCTCTGTGTGTTCTTTTTCTACCTGTTATATGTATCTGGCATTATAAAATTTTGTTCCAATCAAAAACTGACTTACTGCAGAGTGTTGGAGGAGGTGATCCTTGAAATCTCTTCCAACTCCATAATTCTGTAAAATTTTGAAATGGTACGGCTCTTTTCACTTTCATGTTTGTGGCTTATTTCACAATCTTGAGTTAGCTTCTACCTAGAAGGGGTCAAATGTGACTCCGTCATGCAGTAAATTAGTATTATACTTCTATTTTCCAAGCCAGTGTGGCCTTTACGGTAAGTGTGTATTTCTAAAGCTGTGTGGGATCACAAGCTATTTAACATGGCCTCCAAAAATGAAAAGTCAGCACTTCAAAGTTGTGCTTGTTCTTGAAAAACAAACAAATTTGGGTATCTCAGAGACACAACCCTAATCAATAGCAACTTGTGTTTTATTAAAGCATTTATATACAAAGTGCCACTCAGGGTGGCTAACGTCATTTATAAATTACAGTTTTGTAAAAGCACAACTCAAAAACCAGCAACAATGACATACAGATCAAATGCAAAACAAAACATAAACAGATAATAATAATTTAAGTATTAGGCTAATGAACATTTCATGGAGTAGGAATAAAAGCAATTTTACATTCAGGTATTCAACTTTTCATGGCTGACTCTGTGAAAAAAATCACAGCACTGTAGCCCTTTTTCAATGTTTCATTATTCTGTCATGCAGAATCACAGCTTCAATATTTCATGCTATGACGGGTTTAAGCTAGAAGATAAGTGATTCACAAAAGCACACAGCATGCTATAGGCAGAATCTTCTGTAAACATGGAAGACTCATCATCTTTGACACTTTCCCACTGATCCTGCAGAAGTGCGCAATGATCACTAATTGTTTAACACTGTGGTCCTCCACTGATTAAAATTACTATGCTGTTGCTTAATTTTAATCTCTCTCTCTCTCTCTTTTTGCTGATTCACTAGTTGTAATTGATGTTTAGCAATGCAACATGCAAGGGGAAGCCCATGGAAATTAGCAGAAGATTTGATGGCTCTGTATTCAGCTCACTCCTTTGTGAGGTGGGGTGTAGCTTAATAATGATCCTGTGTCTTCTGCTTACCAGCTGATTTTGGCCTCAATCCTATCTACTTGCACACTCACTCCTGAACTGACAGAGATGGGCATCTGGCATTATTTAGAAATTTGTTTCTGACAGGTGTTTGGGTTTACCCTCTTAACACACCGTTTACTTATATCTTTTATGCCACTGGAGCATGGCTGGGAGCCAATGTGACAGGTTTAGCTTTCCCCCCTTTCTATCTGCCCTACTCACCTTGGAATTCTGAAATGCTGCTTTAAGTATGAATTCCCAGAGCAATAAAGTAAAGTCAGAGCTGTGCCTTCTCGCTGCCCTTGCGGGATATTTAATATTTTGTGAACCCATGCAGTAGGTGGGTAGGATTTGGGGAATTTAATGTGTCTGCACACACATGTGCTGTGATACATCTGTACATTGTGCAATTTCATTTAAGCCATGGGTAAGCAAACTAAGGCCCAGGGGCCAGATCCAGCCCAATCGCCTTCTAAATCTGGCCCATGGACAGTCCAGGAATCAGCGTGTTTTTACATGAGTAGAATGTGTCCTTTTATTTAAAATGCATCTCTGGGTTATTTGTGGGGCATAGGAATTTGTTCATATATTTTTTTCCAAAATATAGTCCGGCCCCCCACAAGGTCTGAGGGACAGTGGACCGGCCCCCTGCTGAAAAAGTTTGCTGACTCCTGATTTAAGCCATGAAACTTTTTCTATATCACACACACACACACAACCAACAACAACAACATGGCAATTTATTGTTCAGTATATATCAGGAAAAAACCTTGACAATCCATGTGTTCTCTTTCCCTTCAATACCATGTCTGCACCCATTTCGCATCCCTACTCCATTCTGTTGCTGGCATCATTCGCATATAAAATCTGCTCATAGATGCTCACATATAGACACCTCCCAGCACAATTTATACCTCCTATCCATCCACACATAATGCTTATTCATTCACAGACCACATGACCCATTCACACATACACACACTCAAGACTGAATAGTCATCATTACTGCGGTTACCCTCCCAACTATCAGAATGTTACCATTGCAGAACTTTCACAACATTTAGATTACAATACTAACCCACAAAGCCAGATTGACAAGCTGCTTTGGAAGATGACTAGCATTCGAAGGATTCTTGATCCTCGGTATCCCTGTTCTACTTTGTTACACGGACAGCATGCTTAAATGGGTGCTATTGGTTGAATGTGATATCATATGCGGTGTTTTAGATAGATATCGTGATTTGTTTTAGGATGCTGAGTTGCATGGTACAGTGGGAGGGTGAGCATGGACCATTAAAAGTCTTAAGTTTCTGTCTCCATGCCATTTTGGTATTCTTTTTTTAAAATTTAATTTTTTTAATCATTTTTGTATTCTTGCATGATTTTTAGACATTAAACCATTTGGTTTTGTTGACAATGTTCACTTCTGATTGATTTCAACATGACAATCTCTTACTCCACCTACATGTGTCATATTGTCTTCAGTACCTATTCCTAGAGCCACACATGATGTGATCATGACATATTTTAGATTTCCCATAGGAATCACTGCTTTCTTCATAATAATAATAATAATAGTAATAATAATAATAATGAAATCTGCAGCCACTCTCATTTTTTCACATTTGAACTATTTTCTCATGCATTTTTAAGCAATTTTGAAAGTAGCATAAAAAAGAATTGTATAGAAGGAGTAACACTGACAGGCCACTAACAATTTGTTGGTGAATGGTCCATAAAAGATTGACTATTGCAAAGTCCCCCCCTCAAAAAAAAAAAAAAAAAGCAAGCACAAAATCTGTTCTGCCAGCTGAGCAAAAGCAACCAAACAATGTTGTCAACACACATTATCTCTTTTAGAGTGTTCACTGAGTGTGGAATCTACAGACAGTTTAAAAGCCATGTCATTCCACAGTTACTTCGGCAATGTCACTTTTGCTTTAAAATGCATTTTGCATTTCAAAAATCATGAAGATTTATCTTTTAGTGTCAGGAAGGTGTTATCTCAGAGGCTTAAATTATGAGAGACAAGTTCTCTCAACTGAACTGGATGCTAACAGAATGATATTGGAGGGGGGGGAGTGAACTTTACCAGTAGGCCAACCTAAGGTTGCATTACATATTGGAGAAGGGTAGGGGCTGTGTATCCAGGTGCCTCTTCAGTTCAGTAAGATCACAGGGGAAAGGAGGATATGCTAAAATAAAGCAGCGTCAGGGATGTGAGGAGCATCATTTGAGACCTGGACAGCCAGAAGCCTATTGCATCTCAGGTAGCCAAGTCTCAAGTATGAGGACAGGAACTTATTTTAAAAGTGATAAAAATGGAATGGAATGGAGATCATGCCTGATGTTTGAAGCTGTGAAGTTGGAAGATCTGATACTTGGGATTTAGAAGAAAGAAACGTTTTGTTTTGTTTTTCACATGAGCCTTCCTATTCATTGAAGTGATTTGAGGAAAGCATTCTCTGCATAGCCACACCTTCTGAGGTGTCTTGCCTTTGAAATGTTCTCCCCCAGGGAGACTTACCTGGAAACTACTTTACTGCCTTTCTGCACCTGCCTATTTCCTTAGGTCTCTTTTTCTTTTTTTTTAACCTATTCTCTTGTTATGTGCTTGGACCTTTTGCTACTTTAGGGGATGATTCTACAGTCCCATTGAGTTTACTGGGGCTAACCTTGAAGTCTAAGTGTGTATAAAGGATTGCAACCTTACAAAGCAAGCCTACTGTTGGGCCAGGGGTCTGAAGCTGTGGACCTTCCAAAGCTCATTTGAATATAGGCGGCAGCCATTTTAGGCTTGTCCAATTGACACATGACTGTTGATTCACAGGGAATTTGGGACCCGGAAGACAGCAGAACGGGGGTGGAACTGGGCAGAACGGGGACAGGGGGGCACTTATACGCACTCTGCCGACATATGTAGGGGCTGCCTGTATCTAGGAGAGCCTACCCTATCTACTTAAAAAAACCAAAAAAACCCACACAGTTTTCTCCCATTGTTTTCAATGGGATGTCATGCTGAAATATATCTGCACCGTGATATAAGTTCCAGTCCTTATTTATGGGGCCTTGGTAGGGCACTGATCACTGCAGTTCTGCTGCAGCTTTAAGTGGTAGAAAAACTTTTGTGTTTTTTAAGAAAAGAAAACCTTATGCTGCTTTGTGTCCTGAAGATGATTTCATGACCCCTGAAAATAGACAATATGTGCCTTTTTCTGAAATGATTACCAATATTCACTCACACTCTTTCACACACAAATGCTGAAAAAGGCTGGGTTATATAATTTGGCCCTGCAGCACTAATATTTCTCCCCTAGCTCATGCAAGGCTTTGTGCATCTGGTCATCAGTAGTGATTCTGAGACAAAAAGCAACATCAGGATAATTGCTGAGTCTAAGAGAAAAAACTGTCATTGCTGAGACTAAGAAAGCAACTGTATCTAGATCATGGTATCCCTAGCCAGCAAGTATCTGACAGATCACAAAACAAATTGGTGTTTTTTCCACACACATATCCAGTTAGATTCTTCAAATTCTGCGGAAGCTCCTTCTCAGCGTATCAGTTAGTGAAGATGCATAGCAGAATTAATTGCAAACAATTGAATGAATATCTCATGATCAGAGAAGGGAATGAGAATTTTGTATTTTGTGTTTCCCTCCCAGCATTCTGAGTTGCACTTCCATCAAGGGCTGTGACTATTTTGGAAGCATCCAGGTGATCAAAACCCCATGCACCATTTAAAGGAATATTTTAGTCAGGGTTGTTCATTTGTTTTTGTTTGGCACCTTCTAAACAGTGTTTATTTATTACAAAATTCATATCAACACTTTAAGGCTGCAACCTTAGGGTTCGGAGACGAGTCATGGGATTGTGTGGATCTAAGGTAAAGCTAAAGGTACCCCTGCCCGTACGGGCCAGTCTTGACAGACTCTAGGGTTGTGCGCCCATCTCACTCTATAGGCCGGGGCCAGCGCTGTCCGGAGACACTTCCGGGTCACGTGGCCAGCGTGACATCGCTGCTCTTGCGAGCCAGAGCCGCACACAGAAACGCCGTTTACCTTCCCGCTAGTAAGCGGTCCCTATTTATCTACTTGCACCCGGAGGTGCTTTCGAACTGCTAGGTTGGCAGGCGCTGGGACCGAGCAACGGGAGTGCACCCCGCCGCGGGGATTCAAACCGCCGACCTTTCGATCGGCAAGCCCTAGGCGCTGAGGCTTTTACCCACAGCGCCACCCGCGTCCCCACTTGGGACTATACCACTTCAAAATTCAGGTGGTGGAATCTACAACACTAAATGTTTCCCCAAGATGCTTCATATTTCCCCCCACACACACTCTTAAGCCTTTAACACTTTCATTCTTCCTACTCTCAAGTGAGAGCACTATACACATTGTTAATTTCAGGCCTACCTTGAAGACAAGATTTGGGTTGTCTTTTAAAGCAGCTATTTCAAATTCTTTGCTGATCGCTGACATCCATAGTTTTCCTTTTTTTAAAAAAAAAAATTCTTTTTACCTTACATTCATTTTTTACACTTTTCCCACTCTCTCCTCACTGTTCAGATATATTTATTTGAGCTCCACTAAAGTGTTTAATATTAATAGGAAATAAATAAAAACTCAGTAAGAAAGGGTGCTGGGAGTACAGTTCTTATACTTTACCAAAGACCTCACCATCTAATTAAAATAAGATATGGTCTGCCACAGCATAGCACAATACATACAACTCATTTGTAGGTCTTAAAAGTAGCAGCAGAAGTTACTAGTTTGAACAATAAAGAAGTGCTATCTCTTTTTTATTGTCTTATGAAGCTCATTAACTGCAGAATGCTTTGTTTCTGGCAGTGTGCCTGAAAATCTTTTCAGAATGGTGGTCCATGGCTGTTTACATTTCTATTTGTTTCACTGAATTCTATCAAGCTGCTGTTGAGAACTAGAATAAAAACGCTGTGTTATATGAGAGGTAAGAATGTGCAGATAATGAAACAGGAGGCAGTATGGGCTAGCTCACACAAATGTGTTAAATCCCAGAGATAGGCTTACTACATCAGGCTGCAGGTGGGGGACTTGTGTGATTGAATACAACTCCATACATAAAGATTTTCTCTACATAGAAGACTAGCTAGGTTGCAACTCTTCCCTTTGAAATCATTTCCCCCCTGCAAGACAGAGCTGTTCTGCCTGGCCTTTGGTTTGGACTCAGTCTGACCCTTATGTTTCCCTCCCCTTATGGTTTTGATCTATGGGCTATTATTAAAAATGAGGCTGCTTTTTAATTTGTATTTTAACCTGTATTTTAAACTGTCCCCCCCCCCAATTATGTTTTATTGTAATTTTACTGGTGTTAGCCGCCCTGAGCCCGGCTCTGGCCGGGGAGGGCGGGGTATAAATAAATAAATAAATTATTATTATTATTATTATTGATAGATTCAGATTCACTAGCTCACTGAGAATTAGGCCACAGAAGTCCAAAAGGGGTGATAACTATGGCTTGTTGGCCAATTGCAAACTAATGTGACAAACCAAATATGACAGATGTTTGTGGATTTGAACAATGGGGTTGTGAATGTGTGTGTGTGTGTGTGTGTGTGTGTGTGTGTGTGTTGCAGGGTGCCAGATCATTAAGTTGACTTCCAGCAGTTTGCCTGTTAACTGGAGTAATTTGAAGAATGGAATGCTGTGATTTGCTATAAACTTTGTAGCCAGAGTCAGAGGGTTGAATCCATCTGTCACTGTGAGTTTAATGACTTCTAATCATGAGACGCGGGTGGCGCTGTGGGTAAAAGCCTCAGCGCCTAGGGCTTGCCGATCGAAAGGTCGGCGGTTCGAATCCCCGCGGCGGGGTGCACTCCCGTTGCTCGGTCCCAGCACCTGCCAACCTAGCAGTTCGAAAGCATCCCCGGGTGCAAGTAGATAAATAGGGACCGCTTACTGGCGGGAAGGTAAACGGCGTTTCCGTGTGCTGCTCTGGCTCGCCAGATGCAGCTTTGTCACACTGGCCACGTGACCCGGAAGTGTCTCCGGACAGCGCTGGCCCTCGGCCTCTTAAGTGAGATGGGCGCACAACCCTAGAGTCTGTCAAGACTGGCCCGTACGGGCAGGGGTACCTTTACCTTTACCTTTAATCATGAGACAGAACTTCCTCTCCCTGTTCATCCCAAGCACATACCCACACTCTTCCCAAATCTGCTCCAGAGGGTTGGAGCAGATTGGAGGACATTGCCAGAGGGGCAGGAAATTGTGTCATGTGAGCATAAGTCATTCTGCTCACAAAATTACTTTGTTGGATTTGGATACAACTCAGAGGCAACAATGTTCCATACCTAGGGTTTAATGGGGGCTATCTTTGCCCTAGACAATACTGTTTATAATCAAAACAGATTTGTTACACCTAAAGCAACACCTTTTGCCCTGGCTGCAAGAAAGATAAGAGATAGACAATATCACAAGTTAAGCTTGGTTTGAGTTGATAGATGACACTTATGAACTCCAACACCCTTTCTTTAAATCTATAATGCCTTGTATTATGTAGTTGTTGTTGAATCTTATGGTTTGCAGTTTGGCAAATTCTAATGAAATTACCATGGCCATTGGTTAATACAATAAACTATTTGATCATGGTTAGCTATTGCGAGAACAGGATACTGAACTAGATGGGCTACTGGCTTGATCCAGGAGGACTATTCTAATTTCCCTATGCCACCTCTGTACTAAAATTATAAGAAAAATAATTCACCATTTGCTGTGGGGCTATCCTTTTTATCCAGCTGATGCTATTGTTTCATGTTTCCAATATAGGCTGCTTTGTACAATCTTGATGCATAAATTTCATTGCAAAAACATCACGAATATCTTCTCTTACACCAGACCAACTGTGTAGGACTGCAAGTGAAAATATCCCCATCTACAAACATTTATGGGGTGACATAATGCCATTTCTCATGTGTCTGTTCCAGCAATAAAACAAAAGAAACTTTTGAATAACGTTTTCCCCAAGATATTAGTTATTAGTTGATGGTGTTATATGTTTCTGTTATATCTGTATAAGACACTTCAGTGATATATTCTCTCTTGCCCCCACTTTAAGTTCAGTGTCAACATTGCATCTTTTTGATACTGAGTGCTTAATACAAAGTCCTTTTTGCATCACCTTCAAATCTCAAGTTTATAGGAGAAAGAGTTGGCAATTGTTATGCCAGCAGATCATAGCTCACAGCTGGGAGGTAGTTCATTCACCAGTTCAGTGCTTTGCACGCTTGCCAAGTGAGCAGATGCTTAGGAAGAAGTTAGCATGAGGTGACTTTTGGAAAAGATTATTCAGTTTTTATAAATAAAATTTAGAGTAAAGGCTTGGAATATAGATCCAAATCTATCAAAAGAGTGTGTGTGTGTGTGTGTTTTGCCTTGTTAATAGTCCACAACTTTTACTTTGAAATCCATTGCTTTATTGTAACCTACTCTGTTTGCAATAATGAAAGATTTTCATCAAGGGTCAACACCTAATGAATGCAGAGATCTAGGACCCATAGAGATGCACATACAAGTAATTTGTGATTCAGCCTTGCTTATTGTTGTTGTTTAGTCATTTAGTCGTGTCTGACTCTTCGCGACCCCATGGACCAGAGCACGCCAGGCACTCCTATCTTCCACTGCCTCCTGCAGTTTGGTCAAACTCATGCTGGTAGCTTCGAGAACACTGTCCAACCATCTCGTCCTCTGTCGTCCCCTTCTCCTTGTGCACTCAATCTTTCCCAACATCAGGGTCTTTTCCAGGGAGTCTTCTCTTCTCATGAGGTGGCCAAAGTATTGGAGCCTCAGCTTCAGGATCTGTCCTTCCAGTCAGCACTCAGGGCTGATTTCCTTCAGAATGGAGAGGTTTGATCTTCTTGCAGTCCATGGGACTCTCAAGAGTCTTCTCCAGCACCATAATTCAAAAGCATCAATTCTTCGGCAATCAGCCTTCTTTATGGGCCAGCTCTCACTTCCATACATCACTACTGGGTGATATATAAACCATATAAACACTACTTGTTTATTACAGGTGCACAAAGAGGCTCACTCCATTGTGCTGATGTATTCTTTGTTAAATTTGTATTCCATCTTTCCACCCAATATAAATTTCTGAGACTGCTTCCAGAAATGAAGTGGAAAGAGTATAATTCCTTCCAGGGCAAGCAGCTGACTTTCCCAAAATGGGAGCCAGCCACAGTTAAGGATGATTTGTATCAGTGGCCCCCTACATCTCATCATTCCACAGCAAGATGAGGGCCTTAGCAGGACCACCAGGTCTATCCACTGGAAAATCTCTCAGGGTATTCAGGAATCCATTAGTATCTTGGGGTTGAGCATCCTAACTGGTCCCCCATCCTTGTTGGTGCAACAACTGAACAATAAAAGTTCAGCCCAAGCTACACCAGGAAGTGATCAAATAAATCATGGCAACAAAGTCAAAGAAACTCTTGTTTGCTTGCCAGCCTCACTCGCAGGGGAAAATCCCCAAATATAACCCAAAAAAGTTTATTCCCAACCCACCAAAATATTATACAGCAAATAAAACAATATCATAAAATAACAAAACTTGTCAGAGCTGAACTACAGAGGAAATCCTTTCACAGATCTGTTTTTCCTCCCCTAGTTTTGAAAACCTGGTAACAGCAAAATCAAAGCTTGTAGAACATGTCAGTGGCAGTCTAGTATTTTGAACACATCTTTGCAGCCCAAATTAACCTGCCAGGAAGGGTTTGTTAATCTGCTGTCTGTGTATGTGCATGAAATGGCACAGAAAAGCTCCCTGATGTTGGACCAGATGTTCTCTCATTAGAACAAAATAATGACCATATGTTTCTATTATTACAATGGTCAGAGCACATGTGGACAGACTTGGCTTCTCCTACTCCTGGCGATTAGACATTTTGGCCCTCTGGGGTGAAAAAAAAAAAGAGAGAGAGCAAGGGGATTCTTGTGGTAATACATTCCTATTTCATAGAGGCACAGAAGCAGTTTAGGTTGCCTACAAAGATTCTTGCACCTTGCTTGTACGTGAGCCTTTCAGGTTTATCCCTTTCTCTTCTTTTTTAAACTCTAAAACATGTCTAGCTCTTTTATATAGCTGATGATTAGATGGCAGGTTCTTCAAGAACCTGTGGAATTTCTTTGTATAATCACCCTTGCCCTCTTGGAACAGAAATATAAAATACATGGTGGGCTTATGAGTACATATCTTTTCAATATGATAATATCACCATCTGTTACCATGCTGTTAGTGTGGCTATGATGTTTCCTTTATAGATAGACGGTGTGGTAGTTATTTCAGGATTTATAAACGTTATATGAGATACGATTCTCCCTTTCCAAAGATACCGTGAACACCACAACCCTCTATAGCAGAAGAGGGATGGCAATGGAGATTTCTATGGCTCTAATAAAGGCCCCATGTATGTATGGAACTAATTTTTCAACTGCAAAGAGGGAGTTCTTCAAAATACTATAGCCCTTGGGACATCTTTCTGAGCCTACAGGATTGTGCTCCAAATTTTGAATACACGCACACACACACCACGTTTCAAGGATCAAAGGTTGCATATTTACACTGTAGCTGTCTGCATTTGATTCTGATATGAACTCTGAGAAGTGAATTAAACTTGAAAGATAACAATCCAACGTTACCTAGTGGTTTTCATACCTGAAGGGAATTTCAACCTATGACTCCTGGTGCCAAATTCAAAATGTTCTTCACTGAAATACCCTGCTTCTCAAGCTCTTTTATTTTAGTACAGGGATCAGCAAACTTTTTCAGCTGTGGGCCGGTCCACCGTACCTCAGACCATGTGGGGGGCCGGACTATATTTTGAAAAAAATAATGAACAAATTCCTATGCCCCACAAATAACCCAGAGATACACTTTAAATAAAAGCACACATTCTACTCATGTAAAAACACCAGGCAGGCCCCACAAATAACCCAGAGATGCATTTTAAATAAAAGGACACATTCTATTCATGTAAAAACAGGCTGATTCCCGGACCATCCGCGGGCCGGATTGAGAAGGCGATTGGGCCGCATCCGGCCCACAGGCCTTAGGTTGCCAACCCCTGTTCTAGTATATTTTAGATACCCTCTAGCAGTCTGGTCTTGTAACATTTACCTATTTTAACTGCTGTATCACAATCAAGAAATTTTGACAATAGAAGTTACAAACAAATATTACCCTTCTCTTAGGCTCAGTTATATTATTTTGAGTTCCTTATTTCCAAAAATAGTGAGTAATTCTAGGTTTCCTTTGGAATGAAGTTCCTTTGGAAAGAGAGATTTCTGTGGTTTTATGGCATTTTGTAATACTGGGTTTATTTACAAACATACAAAGGTGGTGGCAGAAAATATAGCACTCCTAAAACAGCAGATTAACAGCACAGCATGAGATCAACAGAGCAGGGCAGAGCAGAGCTGAGCTGAAATTTCTCAGAATGCATTTTTCTCTGAGAAATGTTACATTCCCCCCCCCCCTCACTGCCATGGAAACACACCACTTTTACGTTACCCGCCATTTTGTTGGGTTAGTGGTGGCCACCATTGCCAGTGAAAGATAGAAAATGGTGGGCAGGTTGCCAATACAGTTGCTACTTGCAGCACCAGCAAAAATAACCGCGCGACCTTAGGGAAAAATAAAAAAGGTGTGACTGCTAATTGTGACCCCTACATCCGATGAACAGAGGGGAAAATTCTGCTCCTCTACATGGATAAAATTAATTAAATAGTCCTCCCTACTTCACTGTTCTCCAAGATGTTAGAGATAAGGCCCACTATATTCTATCTGTCTGGCAGCAGCTCTCAAAAATGGGAACTCTGTTCCAGTCCTGAAAAATCCTTTGCCTGGGGATCTGAGACTGCATCAAATCACACACTCCACCACTGAGCTTGACTCCATCCACTGTAATACAAAATACCCTCTTTCCGTTAATGCTTGTTCTGCTTCTTGCAGGAAAAAATAAAGAACTTTTGATCACAGAGCAGGCTCATTTTGCCTTGAGCATTAGTGGAGAAGTTTGCATTTACAAATCCCTGGCTGATATTTTCAGACATGAGCAGCTAGTCTGCATTATAATATTCTTTTAAAAGAAAGAAAGAAATGATATAAAGAAATGTATTGTGTACACACAGCTATATACTGCAAGACTAAGCATATTTATGTAGAGTAAGCCCCACTACACTCAATGGGATGTACTGCCATGTAAGTTAACCTTGTTTTGTTTTGGAGGCCCAGATTTACGTAAATTCAACACAAAAAGTGTGTACAGTGCTTTGGAAAAGCTCATGCTTATGAAATGAAGTTTCATAAGCATGAGCTTATGTCTAGCCCAGGTCGCAAAAAGAAGGGAGCTGATGATAATAAACGGTAGTAAGGAAGAGGATCGCCCAGGGGAGTATACCCATTTTTCAAAGATGGGAGGAAGTGTGATAGACTATATTCTGATATCAAGATTCGCCTATAACTCTGTGTCGAAGTTTCAAGTGGGACATAACACCGAAAGTGACCACCTCCCACTAATTTTAGCGCTCAATGGCCCATCGTTTAACAAACCCACGGCTAACCTATACTACACCCCCATCGTTAATCTGGGATCACTGGCCCCCAGAAGAATTAAATGGACCCCCATGCTCAATACAGAGCTAACTCATCTCCTCCATTCGGAAGACGTGAAGACCATCTATACAGCCATTGTATCAGCTAATACCGGGGAAAAGGCCATGGACTCGTTCAACGAGTTATTAGCAAGACTAAAAACCTTTCTAACAACTGAGATACTTAATTCTGTTACAAAGCGGGCAAAGGATCAAGAGAGATGGTTTGATTTGGAGTGCAGACAAGCAAGGAAACGTCTGAGATCAACCTACCGGAACTACAGAAACACTGGAGCACCCTTGCTATTTATGGCTTACATCGATTTAAGACGAAACTATAAACAGCTATTAAAGGTAAAAAAACAAAAAGCTGAGAGATTGGCCTGGTGTAACTTAGTGAAGGCCTCGAATGAGAAAGACTCAACCTCCTTCTGGCGTACCATTAGGGGGCTCCTGGGCCAAGAGCGGATTGGTCCCACATGTACTGTAGAACCCCAGAAGTGGATGAAATATTTCCAAAACCTCTTCTATGACGACAAAGCTCAGCACAATGATCCAAGTGCCTACTCCAAGAATTTACCATATTGGCCTCCTGTCTCCATAGAGGAGGTGGGGAAACTAATTGCTCAACTGAAAAACAACAAAGCCCCGGGCATAGACCACATTCCAGCAGAGATCATGAAGAACAATATCAGTTGGTGGGCTCCTATAATGGCGTCAATATTCACATACATCGATTCAACAGGCATAATCCCTGGCTGCTGGACAGAGGCAGTAATCATTCCAATCTATAAAAAGGGTCCTATGGCAGATCCAGCGAGCTATAGACCCGTTAGCCTCCTTACTATCCCAAGCAAATTGTATGCCAAACACCTCCACATCAAACTAATTGATTGGATGGAAACTGAGGCAGTTCTGGCAGAGGAGCAAGCCGGCTTCAGACAGGGCAGAACAACAATAGACCATTGTTTTGTATTAGCACACCTCATTGACAAATACGCCAATAAAACACGTGGGATTCTATACGCAGCATTTATTGACCTGAAGGCAGCCTTTGACTCGATCTCACGAGTCAAACTTTGGGCTAAACTCAATGCTACCGACATTGACAAAAGATTACTATTCTTGATAAAAAGCCTATATAAAGACTCCAAGCTATATGTAAGAACCTCAGTAAATGGGCAACTAATTGGCCCTGTACCAGCCACCAAAGGAGTCAAGCAGGGCTGTATTTTAGCCCCGGCCTTATTCAACTTATATATAAATGACATGGTCAAATACCTAACATCCCCGGAGTTTCATGCCCCCAAACTAGCCGAAAAACCAATTTCAGTACTCCTCTATGCGGACGATGCGGTTCTCTTATCACGAACTAAAGTAGGCCTCAAAAGGCTACTTAGAGAATTCTCAGCCTACTGCAGGAGAGATCAATTGGTGGTTAATCACCAAAAAACCAAAGTCATGGTCTTCGCTAGGAGACACAGACAGCACAGATGGGAGATGGACAATCAGCCAATAGAACAGGTCAAAATTTTCAAATTTTCAAGTTTATGAGGCTTTATCGACAGAGACTTGTTTGTGGATTAGAGTATGCCTTCGGAAGATTAATCTTTGATAGAAAGGTGGGCTGCAGAACCACTCGGCTCTATCCAGAATGGAATGCAAATATTTAGTCACTGATTATCTGGTCCTTTTTTGTAAATAGCTGCAACTTCCTTAATAGGGCAGCAAGTAGCAGTCCTTTGCCCCTTCCGCTCAACTAAAGATACTGTAATCTAAGTGTGAAAAGAACAATACAGTGGTACCTCGGGTTAAGTACTTAATTCATTCCGGAGGTCTGTACTTAACCTGAAACTGTACTTAACCTGAAGCACCACTTTAGCTAATGGGACCTCCTGCTACCACTGCGCCGCCGGAGCATGATTTCTGTTCTTATCCTGAAGCAAAGTTCTTAACCTGAAGCATTATTTCTGTCTTAGCCGAGTGTGTAACCTGAAGAGTATGTAACCTGAAGCGTATCTAACCCGAGGTACCACTGTATAGTGCTTCGGGATACAGAAGGCTTCCAGATGATCTGTTTATTGAGCATTTATCCTGTTTTTTTTTTTTTTTTGCAAGGAGATTAGACTGCAAATAAATAAATAAATAAATAAATAAATAAATAAATAAATAGCAAGCATTCATTTTTTATTTGCTTGCAGGGAGGCTAGGTGAACAGTGCATCAAAGTGAGTGTTATCCTACATTTTCCACTGCATTTTTCTGTCACTATCTGTAGCAACCCATTGGTTTGGGAAGGGTACTCACTGTTTGAAGAAACCTTGCAGCGGCTCTGACCTAATCCCAGAAAGCAGCGGGGGTCAGGATAACTTTAATATTTTTATTAATTTATGAATATCAAAACAGCAACTCAACACATCAGCTAGGACTTGCTACCCAGACAAGACTAAGACTCCAACTAGTTCCCAACTCAACTATGAAGGGAGCAACACAGCAACTGGGGGAGAGGATTGTTCTGTTATAGACCAGGCAAGTCTCATAAAGAGATAGGGTACAGTTATTCTTTCCCTATTGCAAAACACTCCACCTTTAAAGGAAGTGGGTTTCTAGTGCAAGAACTCCAAATCAGCATTAATTGTGAATTTGAATCCCACCAGAAAATTGTATCAGTCTGGAATTCCCAGAGACATAGAACTGAGTTTGGGGTCTGTTAGCTGACGTTATTTTGTGGGTGCTGGCTGTTCCTCTCTCATATCAGATATGGAAGCAGTAGACTTTGGCTTTGCATGTTTAGGCTATGTTTCCTTCTGAACCCAACTGTATTTTTGTAATTAAAGTGGAATATTTTAAAGCACGAAAATCCTCCTGTGACATCCTTCCTAAGGAAACTAAGTTCAGGCAAGTGCTGCATGCCTGAAGCTTCTTACCTATTAGAGAAGCCGAAGGAGCATTTCCAAATGCTGAATGGCAGCCACACTGACTAAAATCCACTTTTTTTCCTTGCCCATTGAGGACTTGATGGGGAACAATCAATAAATATTTACTTGAGTGGAATTCATAGGCTGAGAAGAGGTTTTTGGGATTCCAGCCAAGAGGGGAGAAAAATATATTTCAGAAAATATTTACCTCCCCATCTATGTTGTTTTCAGACAGGTATGCAATGATGACAGCTTAAGAGCTTTGCATTATCTTGTGTTTTTCCAAGGTAAAGGGTGTGTATGAGAGCCTTAAATTGCTTCTAAATCACCAATTGTTGAAGACATCAAAGTCCACTCAGCCAAGTCGATTTCTGTCATACTGAGCATGCAGATGCCAGTACGCAGCAAAAGGCAAATATAGTATAGTTAGGTGCTTGTCTCTAAATAGTGTTCTTGAGTTTTTTCAACCTGTTAGGGAAAGAAGGATGCCCAGTGAATAAAACTGAGCTCATTTCAATGTGTGTTTTAGCTTTGGAAAATAATATCATGGCAGTCATAATTTCCCCCAATTCTCTTGTTGTTGTTGTTGTTGTTGTCAGTGAAGATATGAATAGACATTAAACGTATTTGGTGTGATCTCGGATAAGTCCCGTCCCCCCATTCTATGGTTTCTACAGTTTCCTGCAAATACATAATACTGTATGTGCCTAAAAGAGTAATGAGCTTTTTTTAAAAAAAAAAAAAGACTGTGAGGGGAAAGCGGGAATAAACTAGAGTGGAATATAATTATATATATACTTCTAATGCTTCTTTCTAGATAACATCTGCACTAGCATCAATCTGAGTGGCATCTGTTGACTTCATATAGCGTTCTTTAAGCATTGTAAAAAGATCTTTAGATATTGTGTGCCACTTTTAACATACGCTATTACAAAAGTTGTTTTCATTGCAGCACAGTAAATGACAACTGAGATCTTCTGATGGATCACTTTTTGTGGTCCCCTATGTCCTTATACCAGAGACTGCACATGTAGTGAGGCAAGCCCTGCCCTGTGGAACTCCTTGCCAATAGAAGTCCCGTGGGAGTCTTCCCTGCTTTCTTTTATATGCCTTTTAAGAACTGGGCTGTTCAGATAGGCCTTTGGAATTCATCCTTTTTATATTTATTTTTTTAAAAACACCAACACTTTTGAATGACATTTCATTGTTTTTACTGACGTTATTATTATCGTATTACGTATTTATGTGGTACAACACTTTGCTATATTTCCTACAGAAGTGTGGGTTTATAAATATTTAAATAACGAAATAAATAAGCCCTGAGATAAATTCCACACACACTGGCATTTATGAATTTGAATTGTTCATGGGCATTTTAAATATTTGATTTGTGCTGGTTGTAGGCTGAGCTAAAGATTGAATTCTAAGTTGTTTGCTTTAGTTTATAAGGCTCGCCTTAGGGGGAAAAACAACAGATCTCTCCCAGAGTAATGGTGTTTCTGTGGATGTTCATGAACAAACATATCCATCAGGTCAATTCAATACAAGCCTGTGAAGATTGAGGCCTTGAAGTGAATTTGGTATGCAAAGTGTAACCAATCAACAGGCTATGCAGTGACGTGATATATTCCTCATGGCTCATATATATTGGGAAGGACTAACCTGAGCAACCGGGGGTGATACTAAAGTGTGGAGATAGAAGTCCTTATTTGTGGTGGAGACAAATAACTGATGCTGCAATTATATAAGATCCAACTTAGTCCTTTCTGATAATTAAAAATCATCTTATGTTACTTCGTTAAGAAGTCTTAACAAGTATTTTTCATCGTCTCTCCTAAAATGAATAAAAATGGGGAGGCTGGAGGAGCTATAGTGCGGAGATGGTTTTATATATGGTGTCTTCCCCATCCCCCACCCCAATTATTTCATGTGTTGGTGTCTGATAGGTTAGAATATGTGATACAGTAATTGCCTCCATACTTAGGAGAGGGCAAGGCAGTGGTCAAAGTAAGGAGCAGGACTCATCTGAGTATACATGGGAACAGGCAGACCTTGTTATTGTTATTGTATTTTAATATTTTGCTGGGGAAACCCAGCCAGATGGGCGGAGTATAAATTATTATTATTATCATCATCATCGTCGTCTACCTGTCACAAGAAAAAAAGAGGGGGAGGATTTCTCCTTCCCATGAGGCTGGACTAGGGATTATCTGGGGTACCCAAGTGCTCTAAATGTATATTGTGGATGTGGCTATATTATCCAGTGGCGTGTGGTCAGTGGACTAGGTTAGTCCCCTAAATGTTCACAGTGAATTATGGTACTAAGTCTGGTTCCTCCTTCCCAAAGCCCGGGAAGCTTCCACCTGATTTAGGGAGGGAGGCACGATGCTCACATGTGTGATTTCAGGACATCACAATGTCACACACGCCCCATCACCCTTGCAGGCTGGCGCCTCTGGCCCTAACTGTTCCCCTGCAAAAAAATTCACTGTGTACCATTGATATTATCACATCATCCTATTCTCTATCAAAATCCCCCTTGGTGATAATATAGTAACATATTTCCTAGAAAACATTGTCCCCACAACCGAAGGCATCATCAGGTGATATGCTTCTTCTGATTTCTTCATCTGCATTCTACTGTGGACCGGGAAGATTCTCACCATTCATTTCTTCTTTATATCTGATGTATTTTGAAATATAGACCAGCCGAACCACATTCTCATGATGCCAGTGAGACCATTTGTGAGAGCCTTATGACAGCTCGAAAAGGTTATCAAATTATAAGGGTAACTCTCTTTAGAAACTGAAGGGAGATTCTCATCAATTTGATTTCCCCCCACATTCAGCTTTGTAACAGCAACTGATGAAAATGTCTGCTGAGTGGCTGAGAGCAATCAAGCAAAATAGAATATTTATAAGAATGAAATAGAGAAATAATGGAAAGGAAATTGTCTTGGAAACCACAACAATTCCAACAGAGAATCAAACAATGCAATGTAAATATAATGCCGCTCTCGTTATTCAAGATATTGTTGAAGGGGAAGGAGAAAAAAGGAGAAGCATGTGTATGACTACAATTATGTTGGTTCATAGGAGAGCAATGAAGTAGTAAAAAAAAAGAACAACTAGAGACCTACCAAAGCTATCATTCACTATAATTAATCTTACAAGCTTTAAGATACCCTTTAAGAAAAAGGGAATATGTTGTGCTCTAAAGATTCTCGTCTTCACTCTAGACAAAAAAATGTTGTCTTCGGTACAGTCCAGTATATAGAGCTGTAGAACCTGCATGGAAATTAATATGCTACACTTGAATATTAATATTAACATGTGGGATAGACTTTGCATGGATAATACAAGAGAATTCTCTTCTTATATGTAGCATTTAATTAAGTGTTCAGGAATGATATGGCGTGCCATGACAAAGCTATAAAATCATCCTCAGGCTGTTCTCTGTGTGTGTGTTTCTTTGACAAACTCCTGACATGTCTTCAGAGTACAGAAAAGAGTCCTGAGACCAATAACATTCTTGGTATTACTCTTTCTGTAACTATTTCCCCACCACCACCACCACACACACTTCATTTGTAAAATCTGAACTTTTGACTTTTTAAATTAAATCAACATCCCTGAATTTCCGGTGTCTACTAGATTTTCCAGCCCTGGGAGATGGCTTCCCTGCTCAGTGTAGGAACATTCCCAAGAAGTCTATCCAAATGGTGAACTGCTCACACCAGCTTCCAGTTTAGAACTATGTCTTTCAGAGTCCTAAGATCATGAACTGACACTTCTCTCCCACCTCCAAAAGCTCCATGAAGTTCAAAAGACTTTTGAAATTCAGGCTGTTTGTTGTAGCTTGGAAGCATTAACACTTGTTGCAGGATAGGACCTAACTTCGGTGAACGTTTATCAAACTTTCATCATAACAGGTGTAGAAAAATCAGAGCAACCATTTATTTACTTTGTAAGTAAAGCTGGTCTTTGATGCTTGTTTCCCCTGAGGCAATGATATTCTGGGCATGTAAATACTAATAACAGATGTTCAGGGCAGGAAGATGTACAGAATGCAGAGAAAAAGAAACCCAATATCAATAGTCCTATTCAGCTTTCATACTGGGGCTTCAATAAACATGTGAGAATTGAAGAGTATGCACAAGCATTCTATCTAGGTTTTTGCTGCTCCGTACAGAGTCCAAGGGCAAAGGGACGCAGGTGGCGCTGTGGGTTAAACCTCAGAGCCTAGGACTTGCCTATCAGAAGGTTGGCAGTTCAAATCCCTGTGACGGGGTGAGCTCCCATTGCTCAGTCCCAGCTCCTGCCCACCTAGCAGTTCAAAAGCACGTCAAAGTGCAAGTAGATAAATACCTTCTGGCGGGAAGGTAAACAGATTTTCTGTGCGCTGCTCTGGTTCGCCAGAAGCGGCTTAGTCATGCTGGCCACATGACCGTATGCTGTATGCCGGCTCCCTCGGCCAATAAAGCGAGATGAGCATTGCAACCCCAGAGTCAGCCACAACTGGACCTAATGGTCAGAGGTCCCTTTACCCTTTACCTTTACAGAGTCCAATGGTGACTGTCACTAGCTGGGAAGCTACAGTTTTGTCCTTGAACTCGCAAGTTCAAGGGCAATGGGGCAAGAAGTTTCCTTTTTCTGATGGAAACTTTGACGTCCCTGCATTTTCCCTAAATCTGATTTGGGGTTTCTCCCAACCAGTCAGTGCTAGCAGAGCTAGCAAAGTGGTTCACATAATTTTTCTTTTCTTCTCCCGCCGCCTCCTGTTTGACCCCTTGCATTCTCATCATGAGACTCTTAAGATAAAAGAGGGCTTGGAAATTGATTCAGGGTCCAAATGCACAGTCTTGATGAAAACATTAATCACACTGAAGTTAATTAAACTTCCAATAGACTAATCAGCTATAAATTAATGCTTTTGTATCCAACTTGCTAAGGGCATGAGGTGGTAGATGTTTCTATGAAAGACTTCTTTTCTTCTTTACTTTTTTGTATTTCTTGTTTACATTTGGCTCTCGATGGGCAGAATAGCAAAGGTCAGGCCCTCCAAATGAATCTTTGTCTCCAAAGGAATCTGGTGGTCATGGTTAGAGTTGTGGTTGTAGCGGTACTTTGATGACATCCTCCTTCTCTCTGCATGCACTTCTGTGGTCCTTTCCGATAGACTCATTCCCCACAGATTGGCTGGCTTGCTCCCATAGGATCTGCAGACTTCTATCAATATAAGAAGCTGCCCAACAGAGCCAACATGACAGCTGGATCAGAAGAAACAATGGTTCATTACACTTAGGATATTGTATGAAAATGGTAACTGCTATCAGAGTATCACTTAGCTGTATGCATGATATTAAAAATGAACAATAACTTTATTTCAATTTAATTTCCTACTTTTCTTTTTATCTTTCTTTTAGTGGTTTTTGGCCAGTTTGTATTTTTCCAGACATCACTCCATGACGTGGTTGAGGTATATGATGGCCCAACTCAACAGTCGTCTTTATTATCTTCTCTTTCAGGATCTCATTCAGGTATATCACCATAGAACAACCATGCATTCCTTGTTTGTTGAGTAAAGATTTGTGCCAGATATTCTGGTGGATAGATGTTGATTTTTCTTTTCTTAATGTGGGTGGGTTAAAATTCCAAAATATTTTCTTATACAAATAAATTACAATGAGATCAGTTGAAAGGAGGTGTTTCCGTATGATTCAAGCCACATGTAAAAAAGAGGAATAGAGGAATAGCCTATGTTAGCAAAATATCCCCTCTCTGAAACACCACTTGTAAAAGGTAATAACTTACGAAATGTAACTAATCAACTGTGATACTTTATGTCTAGGTCAATCAATATGTACCTGACAGAATATCAAGTTAGACCCAAAAGGACCCTAACACTGAGATTAGGATTTAAAATAACATGTTTGCCAGATGTAATGCAAACAGTATTTTAGGATTATTGGCAAAAAAAAAAACCCACCAACCTGTTTCTGAGATACAGTACTTTTTGTCTTGAATAGGAGAATCCCTTCCCTTGAGCTCAGGGAACCAGATTACCATCCGGTTTACTTCAGTTGGACCCATAACAGCTAAAGGATTTCACTTTGTTTATCAAGGTATGAAACATGAGTGCTTCAAATATGCTTCAGTTAAACCTTTGTGCTAATCTTTCACATTTCCTTCTATTTCTAAGACCTTTCTTTAAAACACACACATTTTAAAAACCCCAACTCCAGTCAGTTTGAAACTGTAACCAATACAACAGAGATTAAGAAGTATAAAATATTGATAGGGAAAATACTATCTGATTGATATATCCAGTGCTTTTTTTCTGGAGGTATGCATACCCCTAAACATTTTGTGAATCTTTGTACTTTTGTGCATTCACTGTATATATTTTTCCTGATTTGAACTATAAAATAGTGATTTTCTTGAGTCAAAATGGGAGTACCCATAAACATTTTTTTAAGGAAAAAACCACTGTATATATCATATTTCCTTATGTATTTTGAATCCCTGTGGTTATAAGCATGTTTAAGAAGACATAACCATCCATGAAACTTAAATCTGTAGAAAATCTGTAGAAAAGCTATGAAGGGTTTGCAAACTTGAAGTGAGACTGGGAAATTCCCCTTTTCCATTTTGCTTATAATCTGATCTATTCATATTCAACCTTGCCTGCCACTCAAATACATATTTCAGTATCATTGTGAATTTAGACAGTGTATTACCCTGAGCTAAATCAATAATTTTGCTATTAATTATTAAGTCATTTCACTTCATTTACTTTATTTACCATGTTATGGTTCAGGCACTTAAAATGGCTGCACGTCAACATTTGCTACTGTAATACAGTCTTTTATAAAATTTGAATACTGATCAGACAAACAGATCATATATTCATAAAACCATAGCCAATACATTTAAATATCCATCCATCACAGCAATATGAACTTCATATATTAGTTCAATAATGCATCACAGGTTTTTTTTATCCAACTAATGTACAGTACAGTCCCAGCGTGATTTTTGAAAGGGCTCATAGGGACAGCTCTTTTATCTAATCAGAACTGTTGTTTTACTTAACATTTATAAGTATAGGCCTTGTTATATAAAATAAAATAGATATATACACTCAATCAGGAACTGCATCAAAGTGATTTTTTAAAAAAACCCTAATTTTAAATGTATTTTAAATGCTTGCGCAGGCTAAAAAAATATTTTTGCACTATGAATCAGTACATGTCATTTCTTGTGGGTTTCTAGCGGTTCCAAGAACAAGTGCAACCCAGTGCAGTTCGGTGCCGGAGCCACGATTTGGGAAAAGAATTGGAAATGAGTTCGCGGTTGGTTCATTGGTTCTTTTTGAGTGTAATCCAGGTTACATACTCTATGGATCAATAGCAATTAGATGTGACACAGTGCCCAATGCGTTGGCGCAGTGGAATGATTCCCTTCCTACATGTGTTGGTGAGTAGTTAAAAGTTGTATTTTTGTAAAGGTCTAGTTACTGTCTAATGAAGTATTGTATCAAGTACTGACACATTTGTTCCTGTACTGTTGCCAGCACAATTGCCTTATTGGCCTTCTGTTATATGCAGAATTACCGGTATACAAAGTTATCACTAAAGAGAACCAGGAATCCCACCCTTTCTTTTCTGTAGATGTTAAGATTTTTCTCCCTTACGTTAGAAAATACCGTTTACACAGAATCACTAAACTCAAAGGACTCTGAAAATGTCACCTCATTTTTACACATTTCCAGGGAAATGTTGCAATTCCTCTAAACAGTGTGTTCAACCGACACACTTGTTTAGCCTTTTGTTCTATTATTCCTGTCTATGGCACTTACATTTTCCAAGATTTTGCTGGGTTACATCTAATGGTGTCAATGCACAAGGGACGTGTGCTGCTCTGCACACAGCAGGACTTCCCTTGGATCCTGCAGCTCCCAGTGTACTCAAAACTCTGCTTCAGAGACTCCATACCTAAGATATTGACTGCCCAACCCTGCTACTGTGTTCCTTCCATCATCACTTCTAAGACTAGGAGACCGAATTCCCTTCTACATTCCTGTACCATTGCTCATAGTTTCTCGGTATCTTGTATTCTGTCTTAAGCTTCTTTGACCTGTTTACACTCTTCTTTGTTTTATGAGTATGCAACATTTGAAAGTTTGCTTTGTTTCTTCATGATGACAATTCTTCTTAGCTGACTTTTTAAAAATAATAAATAACCAGATAATCAATAGGGAGGAGGGAGGATCTTATATAAGGGTTTTTATGATCTCAAAGGCTGGTTTTAGTATTTTTAAAACTTAAACTCATCCTATAAGACCTTAGTATCCGTACCTACTCATGTGTTGATATTATTGGCTGAGGTACTCTTCAGGTGCCTTAATCAAATTAAACACAATGGCTGGCTACAAAAGAAAGAGACTTTCCAACAGTAGCATCTCTGTTGTGGAAGACCATCCCCAAGGAGGGCCACCAGGTCATTTAAAAACTTACATGTCTTTTCAGCATCAAACACCATTTCATTTTTCCAGATGTTCTAGGCCACTCTTTACCAACTTGGTTGCTCCAAATGTTTTGGACCACAACTCCCATCAGCCTCAGCCAACCTGCTTGATGGGTCTGATGGGAATTGTAGTCCAAAACATCTGCATCAGCTTTATTTTGCAGTGCCCTGATATTATTTTTAGCCCTATGGTGTTTGTTTTGTTTTTGCATTTCTTTCCCTTGCTTTAATTCTTTAGGGCTGTGTTGTTTAATATCTTGGTCTCTGTTTTAAAGACGTTTGTCTTGTTTGTGTTTTTGCAGAATTTTTAAAAATGACAATGCGATTTTAATCTTGGAGCCAATTTTACTTACATGCTGCCCACAGAACGATTGTTATAGGATGGTTTATAAATTGAATAAATAAAATAAATTACAAAAGTTAATTTGACCCAAGGAAGGTAGTTGCTCTTCATTAGTGCACATCACTCTTCTAATCTAGGTCATAAATATGCATGAGCTTAAAACTGCTCTGAAGAAAATCAGGTTAATAATTGAAATGCTAGCCATGACCATTTTAAATTGCCGTAGCTCTGTAGCAACTGCCTCAATGTTTCCTTACAGATATCAGCTATCAGTCATTCTGTCTGCTCCTGCTTTTACCAGTAATTATTTAAACTGTTTAAGTGACACTGACCTTTAGTTTATTCATGTAGTCCCTGACAGATTCTATCAGTTATATGCACTACAAAATGTAGCTCCTACATTCATTACTCAGATAAGTTTCCTTCTTCTACATATTCTTCAAGTCCTCATTTTTGTATCTAATGAAATGAGCTCAAGGACTTGATAATGTTGTTCCACCGGAGTGATGCATGGGCTGCTAATGGTACTGATAAAACTTCTCATCAATCATTTCTCCAAGCCATTATAATACCAGCAGAATATCTGTATTTAGATGACAGTCTAATGTGGTTATATTAGAATGTCTAGTTTCTTGACCGCAAGTATCATTCATGTTTAGCATCAAATATCAGTGTGGTGCCCTTATGAGTTCTTTCTGTTTATGTCTGTTATTACTGTCATTATTTATTTTGTGTGGCTTTACTGTTTTGACAAAAGTACATTGGACTCCAGCAAAGTCTGCTTTTTCAAAAAAATGGAGCTGCTTTGCGACAGAAAAAAATAGGCTATATTTTATTTAAGCCCTGAGGGCTCATTACATCTCTAAGAAGCCCTTTTTGACACTAGATCCAGGCCCTACTGCCTTTTAATCTCAGACTGAATTCTCAGAATGAAACCTGCATCATAAATGGGTTCAAAGCTGAACAAGAAAGGCCAAAATTCCCCAGGCCTAATCTGTTAAAATAAAATGCCCTAGCTAATCAGAGTGCTATTCTGTATTCCATGCTGTAGATCATATTAAGGCCGTGAACCTATACAAGCAAAACTGGGTCTAAGTCACATTGAACTCAGCAGGCCTTACTTCTGAGTAGACATGCTTAGGGCTGTGCTGTAAGTCCATGTATTAAACTATATTAAGTGAGGGCAGATCCACACTGTGCTTTTAAAGCATATCCAATGAACTTCCCTCCTCAAATAATCCTGAGAAAAGCAGTTTATTAAAGGATGCTAGGACTTGGAGCTCTCAGATGGGGACACAATGGTTCCAGGTTTTGTAAGGGAAATTAATATGCTTTCATAGAATTCTAAGGATCATCTAGTCCAACCTCCCCCCCCCCCAAATGCAGGAATTATAGCTAAAGAATCCCTGAAAGATGGCCATACAACATTATTATTATTATTATTATTATTATTATTATTATTATTATTATTACAGATAGGTAGCCGTGTTGGTCTGCCATAGTCAAAACAAAAAAAATTCCTTCCAGTAGCACCTTAAAGACCAACTAAGTTAGTTCTTGGTATTATATAAGCAAACTCAGCCCTCCAGATGTTTTTAGCCTACAACTCCCATGATCCCTAGCTAGCAGGACCAGTAGTCAGGGATGATGGGAATTGTAGTCCCAAAACATCTGGAGGGCCGAGTTTGCCTGTGCCTGATTATTATTATTATTATTATTATTATTATTATTATTATTATTATTATTATTGACTTGGAGGAGTACACTAATGATTCACTAGGATTTCTGGGTCATGGGTTTTATTTACAAATAAAATAATATCAGCAACAACATTATTTGTTCATCCATTCTTATTTCTCACAATTCCCAGCTTTTTAGTGGATCAATAAAAGTTGTACTTCTTTTTTCCTTACGAGTTTGCTTAGACAACCTGAGAACATAAATTTCTAATGACAATGTGGCATATAGATTATGTGAATAAATAAAATATGGACTGATTGATTCATTTCCTCTCAGATAATGATTAGCTTCTCTCAGCTAGGTGTTCCAAAGGGGGAGGCAGCCTGGGGAAGAGACAAGCCCTTCTTCAAGTCTGCTCCCCTTGGTGTTTATGCTCCTTCATCCTTTAGACTGAACTTTTATAGGGCTGTAGACTACACTCTCCCAAGGCAGAGAGTTGTCTCAGGGATTCAGTACACCTTCTAAATAGCAGGGTGACTGTAATGAACAGCTGATCTTTCAAACATACTTACTTCTCCAGTATCAGATCCTTGGGGATGTCCCCCATTCCAAGAGTGTCCACTGCAACCCTAACCCCATGAATAAGCCCTGTTGCATCGAGTAGGACTAATTTCTGAGCAGATGTGGTTAAGGTTGCATTGTTAACTCTGGAGAGAGCCTTGCCTTGCCATAGACAGTACATTTTACCATGCCTTAATCCTACTCTCATTGAGTCCACATACAGAACCTGAATGACTACAGAATGTATTATTTAGCAGAAGTGGATGATACCTGTTGAGTGTAAATGCCAGATTCAGCCATTGTGTGTATATATCAGATGTGTTAGAACAGTTTAAGAGTCTTTCAATATCATCCAAGCCAGGATGGGTGGGTGTAATGCTGTGTTTTCTTTTCCTGAGGCCATCTTGAACTATAGGATCATACTGTAAAACTGTTCAGATCAATCATGTTTGTAATTCTGTAAGGTTCTGTTACAACCTATCCCTACTGTGATGAATGAAATACAGGGGAACCTCTTCCCACATTTTATGCCTTTGTTTCCAGTGCCCTGTGGAGGAATTTTAACTAAGCGCAAAGGGACCATTTTGTCCCCTGGCTATCCTGAGCCTTATGACAACAATCTGAATTGTATTTGGAAGATCACAGTGCCTGAAGGAGCTGGAATTCAAGTAAGAATGCATTGAATTTTCTTCTGATATCAGTATAGGCTCTCATCTCTGGAAGAACTGAGGGCATGAAGAGTTCAAACCAAACCAGGCAATTAACAACTGTCACAATAGATATAAACCTTTTTCCTGGAGCAATTTACTGTGAGAGACATTCCTGTTGAGAAATATTACTTTTAGTATATCAAGATTAAAATTTTAACAATTTTAACAGTTTTTATAACTATAATATATGAAAGGTAATTTAAGGTGGTGGAACTAATGACATTTTAGCTGCACGATCCAAAACCTTCCAGGCTCCAACTGGCAGCAAGGAGGTGAGGTCAGAGGAGCAATCTTGAACTCTTCCATTCGTTTACTAGCTACAAGTGGTAAAATTACCTCTTCTACAAATACCGTAAGGGCTGCAGGAGTTCTGACCTTTTTTTCACTGTGTGACCCTACACCCTTGTGCAAATTAATTGAAACAAAGCATGTTTTCTATCTTACTCATAATCCTGTACTCAAAACAAACATGAAAAGCCAGTTGATCATTACGCTGTCAGAAGCCTGCAGCCAATAGAAGGAATGATGCACTCACCACAATATATTGAGGTTCTACGAAAGATCGTTATTCCAGAGCTGCTAAAGAGGTATCGTGACAGTACTGGGATATTGCAGCAGGACCTAGCCCCCTGTCACACATTGAAAGTGGTGAAGAAATGACAGAGTAGCAAATACAGGTACTTGATTGGCCAGGGAATTCCCTGGACGCAAATCCCATTGAGAATTTGTGGGCTACATGCAAAAGTTGCCTCCGTGCTGTAGACTGAAGAAGTTCATTCAGGCACTGATTCAAGTGTGGTACAGGGATCCAAAAATCAACAGTGACTATTTGAAACTAGTAGACTCCATGCCAAACCGTGTTCAAATTCTGCTTAAAAATAGTGGAGGTCATATCCGTTACTAATGTATGTATATGTGAGTTTTGTACAATAAACTACATTGTTTGTTTCAGTGAATTTGCACAATGAATTTGCCATTATAGTACCAGATCAGATGAGCCAATAGCATGATTCATTATAAGACAGTTTCATATTTAGAATTGGAGGTGACCATCCTCAGCTCTTTTATGCAGTATATTTCACACAGCAGAATCTCTATGTAATTAAGTTATATGAAGACCTGACAAACCCTCCCACCCACTCTATTTTCAGAAACCTAACATTTTTTCCAGTTTGTTAACAGTGAGAAATACCCAATTAACTGGAAACACTATCCTCCCCCCCCCCTCCTTATTCCAGAACTCAGGATATAGAAATAAGCATAGGCTAGAGAACTTCGTTGGCCTTTATGGTGTCTGTTAGCTGTAAGAATGGAGGAGGAATCTTTTCAAAATGGATTTCTACACATAATTTGGTAGTGTAGGCCCAATTGAGATTTGCCCATGTTGAACTACCTCAAGCATTGAATGGTCCACATATGTCCTGGTTGCTTGTGCATTGTTGCATTTTGTTTCATTTTTAAAAGCCCAGCTAATTGTATGCAAAAATTATACAGAAAAAGCATATAGAGTCCAGGGGTGTGTGTAACCATTATTTGAAGTTGTTTCTATTATTTTATGTTTATTACCTACTGAGACTTGGACAATTTCATCACTCCGGGTAGAAGCAGACATTCAGTGAGGAAGAGAGGATTCCAAATCATGTTTGCTATTGATGTGCAAATTGGTAATAGCAGAGCATCTGGAGAGCCAAAGGAGGATGGTTTAACCTTCCTCATTGCCTTTTCGCCCCACTCTTCTTTTCCTGGTGGTTCCAGATATGTCATCTAGTCTAGTGGTGAAAGTGTCCATGGACAGTGGTTGATATGGAAAAATATTTGAACAAGGGATGATGGAAGCACCCCTTCTTCCCACTACTTCACCCATACATGTGTCCCAACTTTATTTATTGGCAGTGAACATGTGGTTGGAAATCTCATTGTTACCATACATCTAGCTCTCCTTTCACGCAGGGCAAAACTTTTTGGGTGTCCACAGTTATTAGTTACAGATAGGTAGCCGTGTTGGTCTGCCATTGTCAAAACAAAACAAAATTCCTTCCAATAGCACCTTAAAGACCAACTAAGTTAGTTCTTGGTATGAGCTTTCGTGTGCATGCACATTTCTGAAGAAGTGTGCATGCACACGAAAGCTCATACCAAGAACTAACTTAGTTGGTCTTTAAAGTGCTATTGGAAGCACCGTTATTAGGTAAGCATTGCTAACTTCTGTCAGCAAGCACAAATACCAGTACTTTGTAGAACAGGTGGATGTTACAATGTCAGAAGAAATGGAGATAACTGAGGACAGTATTAGATGTTATACGAGGTACTCTCCTTGCATGCCTAGTTGAACCCAGTTTTCATTGCAAGCCTTCACTACTTGCAAAAAGTATAGCTGCTCAAAATATACTTTTTATGATAGTTATGAATCTGGGGAAATTGTAGAATTTGGAATTCTCTCATAATTTTGCCACTAACTTTTTCTTCTTCATAGGTACAGGTTATAAGTTTTGCAACTGAGCATAACTGGGACTCTTTGGATTTTTATGATGGTGCTGATAATAATGCTCCGAGGCTTGGAAGCTATTCAGGTGAATGGAAAGAATGACTACATTTCTGGTACTCCCTTTTATGATAAACAATCAACCTGTGCCACTTCTGAAGATGCCAGCTATAAAGATATGGAATTGGGTTCATGTAATACATAATACATCTTTTGGAATGAGTTAGAGATTCAAAGCTGCATGCCAGATTTCTGGGGTTTCATTACCCGGTGCTACCATATATTGATGTCTGCATTAAAACATATTGTATTGCCATTTGCTGCTACACATCACATATATTGTGAGTGCAGGGTGGTGTGAATTATATTTCCAATATTTGTCGTCTAGAGCAGATCCTGTTTACCAATACTAGACTTCAAAAAACAATTGGCTCTTAATGGATTTTGTACTATGCAACCTGGATGGAAGTTGAATACAAATAACACAATATCCAGGATCCACTGAAGTGTCTAAATCTAAGATTTTTCTGCACACAAAACCATAGTCACCAATGCATCCTCTTCTTCCCTGCCCCATTACTAGCTATATCATTATTCTCATTCCTTTCCTCTTCCAAACTAGCCCAGGAACCCTAGGAACCTATTTCTTTGGCTTGTTCAGTTGATCGAGCTGTTGTTTCATCATCTATTTTCCCTTCAGGACTTCCTTAGTCCTCTGGTGTAGATGGAAGGCATAAGATCATATCTCTTGCTTGATCTGAATTGCCTCTTCTTTAAATGTGATGCCTGGTTGAACAGCTTGGATTACTGAAGTGTTCCAGTCATGGTTCGGCCACTCCTTTGATATACTATAAGTAATAAATAGCATACTGCTCAAACTCTCAACAGTATTTAATGTCCTCTGGAATATGTAGCCTTTCTGAATTTTCAATACTCTAGCCTTTTTCTGCTTTACTAATACCCAGTCTTATTTGTTTTTCTCCCGCTAACTCAGGCCCATCATCAGTGGTCAGCTAGTGTGGGCACTGGTGGAGAGTCCCACCAGAGCTAAAAAGGCCCCTCTGGGAATTTAATTTTAGGAATTTTTAAATTTGGTACCAGACTTTTAACCTAGAGGTTCCTACATAACTTCCCTGTCACTTTTTACCTGGTCTCTGCAGCTTTTGGTCAGCTGATAGGCTTATGATGCGAACAGAACAAATGAGGTTATGGTTCATCTCCAAGAGTTTTATTTGAAGGATACATGCACAAAATTTCACACAAGCATATAAAGAAGAGAAAACACTTCTTACATTCTCAGGGTTATAGTGATTAAAGGTGGCAATGATGATCAGTCAGCCCAGGATCCCATACTCTCCAGCTCATAACTCAGAGGCAGGGGAACAGTCAAAGAGAGTTCACAGCTGTGTCCTGACATGTCTCTATTCCTTCTTATACAGTTTGTCTCTTCACTCCTTTGTCTTTCCTTCTTGATGGCCTTTGACCATGTATACACCCGAATGTCCTCCACATGTGCTGTCTGTGACTCATGTCCCTAGATGTTAACTTCCCATTTTTCATGTATGTGTTTCCCTACAACATGGGCATGTGCAAAGTACCCCTGACCTTTGTTCTGCTTGTTCCCTTTTTTCCATTCTTGCTCAAGCCTAACCACAACCTATATTTCCTGCTCTAGTACAGGCAGATATTAAAGTGAGTGTGAAATAGAAATAGGACTTGAAGCTGAGTCCCAGTGCCATGCAAGAGAAATAATTTATGCCTCTAAATTTCTCCTTCCCCCTCACTTTCTTACCTGACTGTGCCAACACTCATGGCCCTCTCTGCTTGGGATCTCATATGGCCATTTTAGCTATGGTGGGCAACAGTGCCACTTTTGAATGGGAGCCAAGTTCTGCTTCAAACAGTAGTGGTTATCCAGTATTTTGTTGTTGTTTAGTCGTGTCTGACTCTTCGTGACCCCATGGACCAGAGCATGCCAGGCACTCCTGTCTTCCGCTGCCTCCTGCAGTTTGGTCAAACTCATGCTGGTAGCTTCGAGAACACTGTCCAACCATCTCATCCTCTGTCATCCCCTTCTCCTTGTGCCCTCAATTTTTCCCAACAATCTTTCCCAGGAAGTCTTCTCTTCTCATGAGGTGGTCAAAGTATTAGAGCCTCAGCTTCAGGATCTGTCCTTCCAGTGAGCACTCAGGGCTGATTTCCTTCAGAATGGATAGGTTTGATCTTCTTGCAGTCCATGGGACTCTCAAGAGTCTCCTCTAGCACCAGTATCTTAATGTACCTAAAATGCAAAGCCCTGGCCTGTAGGGCTATAGATTTGATATGGTCTGGTAGAGAGGGTGGTGAGTGGTGCTGTTGCTGCTGCTGTAGCAGGAGCAGTGGAAAACAAAGAAAGTGGAAGACACTGGCAGCCTTTTGCAAAGGAGCTGCTGAAATCAGATGCTTGCCCTGAACCATTGCCAAACACTCTTGCCACTATATATTTTTTTGTAATTCTAGCAAAATTTCAGAAGATACAATAGAGTTAAACCAATCATGTTGAGATAACTCAGTCGGTGGAGCGTGAGACTCTTAATATCAGGGTCGTGGGTTTGAACCGCACATTGGGCAAAAGATTGCACAATTCTAATGATTCTGTGATTTTACTGTTACCTTATAGTGGTAAGATGGAGTCATTCTACAAACTGGAGAATGTTTGAATTTTGTGCATGCGTGCAATATTTCATACATTTCTAGACAAAATCCAAGGAGCGTAAAAGCTGTATTACTCACAGTACTAACATGATATTCTTCTATTTTCATTTCCCCCAGGGACTACAATACCTCCACTTCTCAACAGTACATCCAACAATTTGTACCTAAACTTTCAGTCAGATATTAGTGTGTCGGCTGCTGGATTCCATTTGGAGTACACAGGTAATGTACATATGATATATGTTACGCTTGTGTAAGCCAGGATAGTTTTAGAGACGCAAAGGATTGCCTTCAAACCATTCAGGTCCTGATCTAGTTGACAGAGCTAGCATAACAGGATTGGGTGTCAATTTGCCTTTTAAAAAGTATTACTGTCATTATTTCTGGCTTACCCTGTGCTCCTCTTGCTGCCGCAAATAATGTTATTCAGCCTTTAAAGCGGAATGACCTCTTGCAAATAGAATTCTGTCAACAATTTAAAGATTATTCCCCTATAAAACATTGTAGATCTGTGGTTACTTTGGAATTGTCCTATAACAGATTGCAACTACGGAACTGGAATAGTGATCAAAATGGGAGAACCAAAAGGGCACCCCCTCACCCACCACGGTTTCCATTTCTTTCTTTTCCAAATGTCAGTCTTCATTTTGTCTCTACTGAACATGCTGAACAGAGGTGGCTCTAGAGGGTGCACTTGGTGTAGCTTCTGGGGCACCAGAGCAGGTCCACCACGAATGGAAGGTGAAGAGGTGCCAGATTTTGGCATCACCCAGGACACCACTGAAATTTGAACACCAAGGTTCACCACTGTGCTGGAACTTCATTGGGATGTTTTTGTGAGATTGCTGTCTTAGGTATTAATAGAATATTTCTACTACTGTAAACATCGGGGTTGCCTCAAGCATCCTGACACTTCCCTATTGTTTCTCAGAAGTACCATTTTGACCTCAGTCCTGTTAGGACTTACCACCTTCCTCAGCTTTTAGAAGGATGGTAGTGGGGAAATATAGATGGAAGAAAGTGTTAGATGACATGTTTCAGGTTCTTTGGAAGTCAATGTAAAAGTTTTTGTATCTTTTTAAAAATAAGTAAATAAATTCAGGAAGACCAGAGCCACAAGCTGAAGTGTTGTTATCAGTATATCTGACTGGTTTTTGTTTACTGCCTGTTCATTCCTCAACCATTTTGCAATGTGACCAGAAAGTGTTGAATTTTGGATGTTCAATAGCAGTAGTTATGATAGAGATGTGTATTTGTATTTGTTTCATCAGCTGTCATGTAATCCTCTTCTTCCACCTTGCATTTTACTGCCTTGCTGTCGTGTTTCCAAAGATATCGGAGTAATTGGTTGTTTTAAAGCTAGGAGGAGAGGAAAAGAGTGTTGAGATTTCAGGGAGTTGTCACCATTATGTATTGATCTCAGTAACTGTTCCAGTCATTGCACCTGGAATATATCTTGTAGGTGCCTAGAGTACTCATTTGCATACCTGTGATTGACAGCTGAACAATTGATAGTAAATAGAATGGAAACAATTTCACTCCTCTGCACATTTCACAGACTGATTCCATCTTTGTCACAACTGTGGACAAAGCCAAAACTGTTGCTTTAGAACACAATATGGTGGAAGACCACAGCTCAGCGCTAGAGCAGTTGTGTTGCATATTCAATCCATAGCATCTCCAGTTAAATAAAGATCAGATGACAGGTGATGTGAAGGATCTCTGCCTAACACCTTGATCACTGTAGAGCTAGATAGATCTAGTATAAGGCTACCTCCTTAGGAAAGACATGGGCAGTCAGCTGATGCATGAGATCTGATTAGGAAGTAAAGGAGTAGAACAGAGATTGGAAACCTGCCCTTCAAGTTGCTGTTGGAGTCCAGACTCCCATCAGCCCTAGCCAGCATGGTAAATGCTAAAGACTGATAGAAGTTTCAGTCTCTCAACATTCTAAGGGCCATATATCTCCTTTCCAGTGACTGGGGATGGAGAATATCGAGAGACATTTAGCTAGTGATCTGTGAGTATGTGTTAGGTGATTTCAGAGACAGTCCAAGGCAGAAGCGTCAAACTGCATCTTTATGGGAACCTCCAGTACTTAAACCAAAATACCAGAAGCTGAACTGCAGATACATGCTCAAATAAAAGACGATAGATCCTGGCCAAGACAATTTATAGAATGAATTTCTATAAAACAAGGTCTTCCATGGCAAGGTGATTATTTTCATGGTAAATGACAATAAAAGGGACGTGGGTGGCGCTGTGGGTTTAAACCACAGAGCCTAAGGCTTGCCGATCAGAAGGTTGGCGGTTCAAATCCCTGCAACGGGGTGAGCTCCCATTGCTCGGTCCCTGCTCCTGCCAACCTACAGTTCGAAAGCACGTCAAAGTGCAAGTAGATAAATAGGTACCGCTCTGGCGGAAAGGTAAACGGCGTTTCCGTGTGCTGCTCTGGTTTTGCCAGAAGCGGCTTAGTCATGCTGGCCACATGACCCAGAAGCTGTACACCAGCTCCCTCGGCCAGCAAAGCGAGATGAGCGCCGCAACCCCAGAGTCGTCCGCGACTGGACCTAATGTTCAGGGGCCCCTTTACCTTTACCTTTAAATGACAATAAAAAGCCTTTAGACAATGAAGAATGATAAACCACTTGGGTTTTTTGGGGGGAAGTATGTAAACATATATACATATATGTAATCATGCACTAAGCCTGATCATGACAACCACAGTCTCCCACGTTATGGTATTGCAAGAGTCTTTTTATAATACATGGAGTCAATTTTATACAAGCGAATTAGAGAAAGATTTTAAGGAACTCTCTAACATTATGGTATGTCATGAATGTTGCTGTCCAAGATGACCTGATCTGTAGATTTTTCTCTGAAACATGTGGGGTGGGGGTGGGGGGTTGGCACATTTATTTCTTCGTCAGCTTCCCATAGCTTTTTGTCTTTTTAATTAATTGGTTACAGGTGGAGAATTGGAATAGCAGGATAGTATTCTGAGATTTATTGGGTGCTCAATTATATTAATATCCCTGTATCTACTATGTGCTCTTCTGATTATCTATTCAGACAAAAATGTATATGAATTCTGTGTGTGCGCTACAAACTAGATAATATCTGTCACTTTAACAATCAGTAACTGACAAAAAAATCCATATAAATAGAGATACTGACTCAAAAAATGGAAGAGTAAGCAATTGCTTAAAGAAATATGTAGCCTAACTATGCTTTCCTCCAGTTCCATTTGGGATTACTCATTTTAAAAGACTGTATTAATAATTAAAAGGGTATTTGTGAACAATTAACTTCAGAAAAGGAGAGCAGGTGAAAAAAGCAGCCATAACTCAGCACTATGTAATCTTTGTCTATAGACATTGAGAATTCTTGGAGAAATAGTGAGGTTCCTGCAGACTGGAGATAGGAAAATGTTGTCCCCCCCTCTTCAAAAAAAGGGGAGGGGGAGAGAGACCCAGGTAACTACAGACTGGTGAACTTGATGTTGATACCAGGAAAGGTCCAAGTATTGAAAATTAAACAGTCAGTCTATGAGCACTTAGAAAATGATGCTGTGGAAAATAAGACCCCAGTGTGGGTTTCTCAAAAACAACTCATGCCAGATGAATCTCATATATATATATATAAAGTTAGATGCTCAGTGAATCAGGGGAATGCTGTAGGCATAGTTTATCTTGATTTCAGTAAGGCTTTTGACAAAGTCCCCCAAGATATCCTTTTGTGCAGAAGCTGGTAAAATGTACATATACTTTGGTATATGTGGCATGGAACATGTTGCTTGAGTACACAGATTTTATTTTTATTTTTCAGAAATAGCAGCTGTGGGGCCCAATCAAGATCAGTACCCTGGTATGGAGCAATAGAAGTTTGAGGGCCTTCCTTTAGACTTCACACACACATGGCCTGCAAGTTCACCTCCAATCCACACCTGCAATTTGCTTGGCGCTGTGGGTTAAACCACAGAGCCTAGGACTTGCTGATCAGAAGGTCGGCGGTTCGAATCCCCGTGACAGGGCGAGCTCCCAATGCTCAGTCCCTGCTTCTGCCAACCTAGCAGTTCGAAAACACTTCGAAGTGCAAGTAGATAAATAGGTACCGCTCCAGCGGGAAGGTAAACGGTGTTTCCATGTGCTGCTCTGGTTCGCCAGAAGCGGCTTAGTCATGCTGGTCACATGACCCGGAAGCTGTACGCTGGCTCCCTCGGCCAATAATGTGAGATGAGCACCGCAACCCCAGAGTCGGCCACGACTGGACCTAATGGTCAGGGGTCCCTTTACCTTTACTAAAAGCTCCCATTGGAGCAAATTGGAGTGCTGTTGCTTATCCTTAAACCAGGGAGAAGAAACTTCTTGTTCTCTCCCTCTCTCTCGGGCCTCATATTCCCAGACCTAATCTATGGGGTACATATGAGGTAGCCAGAGCAGAGGCAAAGTGTTCTATGTAAACTAACCATGAATACCCTGGACCACAGCTTGCCCACCTGGGTTTTAAAACCTTCATGACCTGGGAGCAATGTACCTTAGAGATTGTATGAGTCCTTGCCACACTTGTAGTTGATCAGGCCTTGCTTTGCAGTGGAAAGAGCAAAGCTTTTACGTAATTCCTCCAAGGCTTTGAAATCAACCCCCTAATAACAGTTAAAGACTGTTTATCCTCTTGTGATCTTCTAGGGATGTTGTGAGATCTGTGTGTTTTTGAAGGCTTTCAACTGTTGAAGGAATTTGTAGGCTGCTCAGACTTTCTTCAGTGGCTGCCTTAGGGTTTTTTTGTTTTTATTCCATGCTTAATTATTGTTTTTAAAAGGTGGAATTGTGTTTAATTACATTTGGATGCAGACTGCATTGAGTATGGGAAAACTGATATGTAGATCTTTAAATTGATATATAGATATTTTTTTGAAATGCATTAAAATATTGCTGTGTAATATTTTGAGGCCAAAGTTATTTGAAAGGGAAGCAGAGAATACCTGCTAAAATCTGAGGCATAGCTGTCAACGTTTCCCTTTTTTAAAGGAAAATTCCCTTATTCTGATAGGATTTCTCGCAAGAAAAGGGAAAAGTTGACAGCTATGATCTGAGGTGCTTGAGTTTTTCCTTTATCCTGGGTGCAGAGTCATAGCCATCCTTCCTCCTCAGTTGAGACAGTCACTTTTCAAAGTTGGGCTTCAAAGGAATGGCTGGAGAAACCAATGAAAACAGGTTTGTATAATCCTGTTTCTGTGCCATGGTGGGAAATCATTTTTTAAATGGAAGCTGACATGTAACAGTTTTGTACATGCTGCATTTCATAGTATTGTTAGGCGGGGTAGTGTACACACTGAACATCACCATGACCCTAGCTAGAATAAGAGACTTTTATTCGATATTCAGAGATGAGTAGAGTTACAGGATGTCCTTATCAGAGGTGGCTTTAGGGTAGCATGACCAGCTTGGGGTGGCACAACCATGCTGTAGAATGGAGCTAGAGAGATTGGGGGGCACCAAATTTTAGTGTTGCACAAGTTGCCACTGAAATTTGAGAGCCCAAACTTTGCCACTCACTTTATGAGAGATCCATACTTCACCAGAGGAGGATGAGGGTGGGTGAGTGTCACGAATTCTTCGCGGCGCTTTAGCAGAAATGCTCAGAGCTCCAGGTTCTTCAGTGCAGTATTATTTATTGTGAGCTATACAGTGGTACCTCGGGTTAAGAACTTAATTCGTTCTGGAGGTCCGTTCTTAACCTGAAGCTGTTCTTAAACTGAGGTACCACTTTAGCTAATGGGGCCTCCCACTGCTGCCACGCGATTTCTGTTCTCATCCTGAAGCAAAGTTCTTAACCTGAAGCACTATTTCTGGGTTAGCGGAGTCTGTAACCTGAAGCGTATTTAACCTGAGGTACCACTGTATATATACAAATATCTACAGAAGCAGTTCATACAGTCAGACAGAGCACCTGGCTGCACCTTAAGGCAAATAGGAAGACCCTTTCTCTCTGACCACACTCCTCTACACCACCACCACCTTACTGCTGGACAGGTTTCCCTTCTGGACAGGTTTCATTCTGACCCAGCACCTCCATAGAAAGTATTGCATCAGCCTGTTGCATCAACTAGCAAACTCAAGCCTGCAGGCTTATTTTACACAGCATTCTGTGAATCCCAACAGTGAGATGGTGGTGCTTGTTTCCAATAGTTTTGGAAAGAGAGAGGATTCAAAATTGCCATGTAGAGCCAAGCCCTTGTAGGTCTCCCTTGTGACTGCAGTCGGGGATGGGCATGCATGTTACATTTCTTTTCTGCCTACTCCTGTGCTGGTCCCAGGGGGTTACCATGCAGCATGGTCCAGTCCGAGGTCGAGGGTGTGGTATGGAGGCTATCCATCAAGGCTGAAGTGGGGTCCAAGGCAAGGAGTCGGGTGAGGTCAGGAACTCTGGCAGAAGAGCAGGACAGGGTGCAGGCAGGAACAGGCTAGCAACAACATTGCTTCCACAACCTGGGACTGGGGCTGACTGGCTTTTATCTGCCCCGAGGCATAGGGCGGCCCCGGTCCACAGGTGACTCACCTCTCCTGGCCTGGAGGCAAGCACTCCTTCTGCAAGAACTTAGTTCCCTCCGCCTCTCTGCCCTGAGCCTCTGCAACTCAGGAGAGGCTGGAGGGTTACCGGACCCAGAGGCAACCTCCTCCTCCCTTGACGGGGCTGAGAGTGGAGCACCTGCAGGCAATGGGTCCTCCACCACCTCAAGGGCCAGAGCAGACTCAGCTGGTGCCTGCACCTAAGGATCCAGCACAGGTGAGGACCCTTTGGGCTCAAGCCCTAGCCCCGGCTCAGCTGGTCCTGGAGGCGGGGACTCCTGTGCAGGCTGGGATTCCTCAGGTTCAGCCTCTGAATCCGATTCCCAGGCCATCACACTCCAAGGATTTGCAGTTATACATTTATTTAATTATATCTTCACACTTGTGCTGCGAGATCGGTTCGGCTAAGATTTAGTGAAATGTGCTAGGCCGTTTGCCAAATAATGATTTAAACATGCACATCCCATGTGCCTGCGCATAGTGATTAACCTTATAGAGGCTGCAGATGGGTTATGGATTGTAACTTTGTTGAACCATGGAATAAATTCCTATGTGATTCCAACAAGCAGCAAGTTTAAATGATTAAGTAATTAGTGCTGCACAATAAATAGCATGGTTTCATCAGAATTTATCATACTGTTATTCCGCGCAAGGCCACAAATGGTCCTCTGATTAAGCTGAATATACATCTAAACAAGGTTTTTATTAAATGAACACAGTAGATTGTTACTTTCAGTTGTTTAGGTTCCATTAACAGCTGTGCTAAGTCTCCAAAACAGCATTAAGATAAATAGTTTCAAAGAACCCCCAAGCAATTTCCCTAGTCCAGAGCCGCAGAAGTTCAAATAGTTACAAGTAATTTTCACTATGTGAGCTGTAATTTGAAAAGGCTTTTTATTTTATTTTTAATTGGCATATCTGACTTGGCTGAATGTTACTTTACAAGCAAGCTTTTCAGACATGGGCAACATGGGAACCCTTTTGTAAGTGATGCCTATTCAGTTTTAAGCCCATTTTAATGCTGGCCTAACAACCAGAAGCAAGTCCTTCACGTTGAATATTTAAACACCATGCTTAATTTTTAAACACTTGAGATCCTTATGATTATTAAACTTGTGGCTGAAGCACTTTTGGAATCTTGTCTCCTGAAAGGAACTCATACTCTCCTTTCTGCTCACAGGGATTGCTGTGGCTATGCTGCAGAATGCCCTTTCAGTTCTTTCAAATCACCCTCCCCAAATTGGTTCGCTTGCCATTGATACCTAGACAATTATTAGAAATCAGAGGTTCCTAAAGAAAAATAACAAATGCTGCTCAATGAGAGGATGAATAAAGGTGGATATGCTTTCCTAAAAGACATACATACCACACATCATCAATCCCCTGCAATTTGTAACTGTAAAGAAGTATTTAATTTTCTGGACTATGTTCTCATTTCATCTGGCTTTGTTGCCTAATAATAATAATAATAATAATAATAATAATAATAATAATAGTTGTTGTTGTTGTTGTTGTTGTTGTTATTTTTACCCTGTCCATCTGGCTGGGTTTCCCCAGCCACTCTGGGCAACTTCCAGCAAAAGATTAAAAGTACATTAAAACATCAATCATTAAAAATTACACTAAACAGGGCTGCCTTCAGATGTCTTCTAAACATCAGGTAGTTATTTATTTCTTTGATATCTGATGGGAGAGCATTCCACAGGGCAGGCACCACTACCGAGAAGGCCCTCTGCCTGAGTTAGAGTATTATTATTATTATTATTATTATTTATTTAATTAATTTCTATACCGCCCTGTATCCGAATCCAAGCCCCCGACAGTCTACTGTATACTCCTTTTTTATTATTAGGTTTGCTCCACCTATGCTTTGTCCCCTTGCTTGCCACTAAACCTTTCAATCACTCCTGTTTCTCTCTTCTTCCTGGTCTCCTTTCCTTTACCAGTTGCTGGAAACACAAATGGGGAAAGTGGTTTTGCACTTCTCTCATGTTTGCAGGGTTCCCATAGGCGTCTGGTGAGAACAAGACACTGGACTAGATGGGCCTTTGGACTGATCCAACCAGGATCTTCTTATGTCCTTAGTCTATATTCGCATCTGGCGGCACTTTCTTGATCTCCTGCCCTCAGGCAGAAGATATAGAAGCATGATTAGTTGCACCAACAGGGCAAAGAACAGCTTCTATCCGTGGGCTGTTAGGCTGCTGAACGAAAAGATAACAACAGGGCAACTGACTTTTGGGTTTGGTGGGTGTGCGTCAGTAAACGAGGGGAATTAAGACTAAGAGAGCTGAGTGGGGGGTGCTCGTGTAATCTCACTGTATACAAGTTGTACAAGTGACAATAAAGTATTTCAATTTCAATTTCAATTTATTTCAATCTGACTCTTTCCTGTTGCTGCGAGGCTACGCTGTTTAGCTTCCTAGGAGATGAGCTGCTCCACTCCCACTCCTCCCAGTTACAACTGTGAATCGCTCTGAGGCTCTAGCTGAGTAGCTCCAAGAACTGGCCAAATAATCCTACTATAGCTTCTGGTGTCTGTGTTTGAGATGCTGTTCACTTGGATGAAGAGGGAGAAGATGGAAGCACTGTACCAGACTGTGAATGCTGGAGACTTATATGCATATGCAGTCTGGTTCCTGAAGTATAGTTGGCAATTGGCTCCTTTACCGTCCTTTTGTACCTGGTGCTATTTTGATCCGGCAAGGCTATCCTAAAACACTTCCCAGAACCCTCTGAAATATTCAGGAGCCCCCTGCCATGCAGGATGATGCGGAAAGCATTCTTTGAGGTTCTGAAAAGCACCACTTAATAGCTGCAATTCTTCTGTCATAAATCTCAGTGTGTACTTGCTTGACAAATTGAGCAACTGTGTGCTGTATATGTCTGGGGATCTGTTTCTATAATGGAGGAAATTTATTTTGTCATTGTTAAGTTTTTTAACTTTTCACAGCTATAGGTTTGGACTCTTGCCCTGAACCTCAGACCCCCAACAGTGGAATTAAAGTTGGAGACAGATACATGGTTGGCGATGTGGTTTCTTTCCAGTGTGATCAAGGCTATTCTCTCCAGGTAGATTTTATTTAGTGTGCATATGTATGATTTGATTTGTTTGTAAGTAAGCATTCACATAATGCGACTGCAATATAAAATGTATAGCAATGAGCTTCAGCTTTGTGATTTGAACCATATAATTGCCATTTCCAGTGGAGCTTGATAAAGATGAGGTAGTTGTGGTTTATTATTCAGATGTCCAAGCCCATAAACCTGATTAGTCAGTTCCAATGTCCAGGATCTGACATGCTTTTTCCCTAATACTTCCTTTTGTAGGAAGTGAGCTGGGAAACAACATTGTAATGCTCAGTCATGTCAGTACAGAACTGCATTGGTAGACTGCTAAATTTGAAAACGTTTATCTTGCCATTACAGGGGCATTCACATATCACCTGCATGCCTGGACCAGTAAGAAGATGGAATTATCCCATTCCAATTTGCTTAGGTATGTCTTTTGTGCAACACTTTAATTCCAAAGGTGAAAGAACAGCAGACAATGAAACATTTAAGATAAAGCACAAGTGGAACCTGCAACAGTATTTTAATTGTATCATTTTTTATTACATTGTTTTTAGACACCCAAGGCTCCTTTGGAAAGGAGGAAGGGAGGGATAGAAATGAAATCAATCAAGCAATCCCACCTCCCCTCATTTTTCATTTCTCTCCCCTCCCAACAGATGCCTAGCACTCTATGGCCACTGAACATCCTCTATTCTCCCACTGGATTTTGTTTTTATTTGCTGGGGGTGGGGATAGGTTTCTCCTCTTTAAATTTCTCTCTCTCTCTCTCTCTCTCTCTCTCACACACACACACACACACACACCTGTTAATCTTGGGGTACCTGGCAGCATGCCGACACCTCTGTGCTTGTCGTTAGGCTTGGGGTGCCCCTTTGGCAACCCCCTGAGTTCTGTTAGAGGCCATGTTCATCGTCACATAAAATAATATTGAAATTTTGATTTTTTTTAAAGTAACATATTTAGCAAACCAAGAAGGCAAGCTTAACTTTTAAATGTTATTTTAATCTTGTTTTGCGTTATGTCTTTATACTTCTCTCTCCTTTTGTAGCACAGTGTGGTGGTTCTATGTCAGACTTCAGCGGAGTCATCCTTAGCCCAGGATTTCCTGGGAACTATCCTAGCAGTCTGGACTGTACATGGACTATAAAACTTCCCATTGGTTTTGGTATGTATTAATCCAGCATGGCTTTTTGTTATTATTGCTGTACACTGGTTCTTGTAAGTGCTTTTATACAGTGGTACCTCGGGTTAAGTATTTAATTCGTTCCGGAGGTCCGTACTTAACCTGAAACTGTTCTTAACCTGAAGCACCACTTTAGCTAATGGGGCCTCCTGCTGCTGCCGCGCCTCTGGAGCAGGATTTCTGTTCTCATCCTGAAGCAAAGTTCTTAACCTGAAGCAATATTTCAGTGTTAGCGGAGTCTGTAACCTGAAACGTATGTAACCTGGAGTGTATGTAACCCGATGTACCACTATATATAAATATATACCTTACTTTGGGATAGTACCTCTGCTTTATTAACATATAAGCTTTTGGGGTTTGTTGTTTTAAGAACAGAGGAAGCTGTGTTTATATTGATTGTTGTTAGCCGCCCTGAGCCCGGCTTCGGCTGGGGAGGGCGGGATATAAATAATTTATTATTATTATTATTATTATTATTATTATTATTATTATTATTATTGAGTCAGATCACTAGTCCAACTTGCTCACTATTGTTTACACTGGGTGGTAGTCACCTAAGTTTTACTTAGAGTAGACCCATTGAAATCAATGGTCCTAACTGAGGCGCAATCCTATGCAAGATCAGCCAGGATGAGTAGGTTAGGATGCAGTGAATCTCCACCTCAGCTGAAGATACATAATGTACTTTAATGCTAGTGGAATGCATTCATTTAATCATTTTCAATGAGATATCAGTTCACAGCTTTCTGAGGTCTGTATCCAGTGAATGGAAACTGTTTGGTTCTTACTGTAATTTGCAGTAAATTTGTCTTATGAGGTATCAAAATTATTAACTGATGTAAAAATAAGCATTATTTTGTAAATCTATTTTCTTGCCACATGGAATAGTCCCTCAAAAGGTCCCAAAATAATTATCTTTATTTCATACATTCGTTCAACTGATTCTACCCCAGAGACTCAGAGCAAAAGGGATGAATTATATACACGTTTATAGCTAAAATAAAACCTTTTCTTGGAAATGCAATAGGGTATTGTATGGAGGCAAAATTGCACAGCAAGAAGCAAAGGGAATGTTACTTTCCAATTTAACTGAAATCTGCATATCAATTTTAAAAAGAAAGGGGGAAAGGGTAATGATAAAACTTGATCTAGAAGTTGTTTTCAGTACCCGGATGAGTCAGAATGAATGTTTTAAATTCTATTTATATAACTTATGTGATGATTAATGTGTTTAGAGATTGAGGGAGCAATGCTATACAAAAGAAGATGGCATAAAGTTAAGCTGTTAAAATAGTTTTTGAGTTACAGCACCCTTTTTGCTATCTGAACTTTTGCTGGGTTGCCAGGTACTGAGACAGGATCCAACCTAAGTCGCTCCCCTGCCACACCCTCTGAAATCCCATTTTTTTTCTGGGCTTACTCCAGCTTAAGATCCATCATGCTCAGCCCAGCCGACTGGGTCCCTGGGATGGGGGAAGGTATGCTATAGGATTGGTCCCTGAGTGACTTAAGTAAAATGTGGTCACCTAATGAAAACATCAGAATCAGATCGAATGTCATTCCAGTAATATGACATCCTCATGATTGCTGTTGTTGTTTTTACAGAATTTATAGGTGATAGCTAAGTTATACTCAGAGAGCCAATGTGGTGTAGTGGTTAAGAGCGGTAGCCTCGTAATCTGGGGAACTGGGTTCGCGTCTCCGCTCCTCCACATGCAGCTGCTGGGTGACCTTGGGCCAGTCACACTTCTTTGAAGTCTCTCAGCCCCACTCACCTCACAGAGTGTTTGTTGTGGGGGAGGAAGGGAAAGGAGAATGTTAGCCGCTTTGAGACTCCTGAAGGGGAGTGAAAGGCGGGATATCAAATCCAAACTCCTCCTCCTACTCCTCCTCCTCCTCCTCCTCCTCCTCTTCTTCTTCTTCTTCTTCAGAGAAAGCCCATTAAAATCAATAGACTTTCATTTAAATACATTTATTTCAGTAGGTCTACTCCGAGCATGACTGTTGTTGGATATCACCACATATATTTCTATGCATTATTACTACCCCAAATGTTGGTATATTCCATCATACTTGTTTATCAAAAATTGCTTTTCAGGTGTTCATCTGCAATTTGCCAATTTTTCAACGGAGACGATCCATGATTATTTGGAAGTAAGAAGTGGATCAACAGATATTAGTACTGTCATTGGGAGACTCAGTGGCCCTCAAATACCAGCTTCTCTCTTCAGTACAACCCATGAAACTAGCTTATATTTTCACAGTGACTATTCTCAGAACAAACAAGGGTTTCATATTGTATATCAAGGTGAGTGATTTCAAATGCTTATTTTAGAAACTTGTAAAATATGTGTTTTTATCCAGAGGATGAGAAAAAGCTAAACAGAAGGCAAAGGGGTCAGTGTGAAAGGCACGAGGCAATGACCAAGGTTTGTGGGAGGAAGGAGAGACCAGTGAAGAAAACCAAACTCCACCTGTAGGTTATTGCTTTAGCATGACTGGAAGTATTTGTAACATCCACCAGCTTCCTAAGGAAGTAGGAGCACCATGAGCCTTTGTGGCTTAATGAGAGTCACATCCTCGGTGCAAGGGCAGTTGGGGAAAAGATGCCATACACTCAGGATAGTGGAGCCAAGCCTGTGGAACTGAGAGTAGACAGGCATCTTGATGTACTTCAGGTGTATGACTAAGGGTTTGTCCAAAATTCCGCTTGTCCTGCCACTTTCCCCATGGAAAACCCGCTCTTTATCTCTGAATCAGAACAAACGTCAATCAGATTTTGCTCCGATTCAGCAGTAAAGAGCATATTTTCCTAGGGAAAGTGGCCACAGGGCAAATGGGAAACCACAGGACAAGCAAAGTGTGGACAAAATGGTAAGACGTTATAGTTCCAGCAGTGCTTGGTTTTAGGATAATTTTATTGTTTGGTTTCATTTTCTGTGGTTTGTTTTTATGTAGCACTTCCAATATAGCAAGTGCATTATAGCAGGCACTTCCAATTCTCTAGTGACTGCGATCTACTCTCAGTATAATAAAACTGGCAGTGATCTACCCATTGTCATTGCCAAAATTCTGGAGCTTTTTTTAAGGGGGGAATGAGCAGAGTTTTTGAGCTTTTGGGGGGAACTATTGCATAAAATTGATAGCTCAACACTCAACTGGCCTCTCTCCCTCACACACTCAGCCGCCAACGCAGCAAATACAACCTTTCAAAGCAGTACCAGCAGCGGAAATGGGAAATAGCGCTGGAGTCACTAATGAGAAACAGGGCGATCAGTTTTTTAACTCCTGCGATCGACCTGGAACACCATGACGATCTACCTCTCATTCGTGGTCGACCGGTTGGACATTGCTGACATATAGGGTTGCCATATGCCCTCTTTTTCCAGGACACATCCTCTTTTTCATGATGAGAATCTCCATAGAGATCCATAGTTAAAAGTTGAAATCAGCAAATGTGTCCTCTTTTTTGCTCTTCAAAATATGGCAACCCTAAAAACATGAATGGATAAGCTGTATATAAATAATAAATTTAATAAATCTGAAAGCATAATACTGTGTATTCAAGCCCGCCATCTGTACTCTTTAGATATTTTTGCACATGGTAGCAGATTAGACATATTGGGTTGCGTCCAGTGATGCGAAAGCAGAAATCTACTCACAAAATGACAACTCCATTTTGTCTCGAATCCTCTTCTGCCCTTCTGCTCCAGAGAACCTCCCAACCTTCTGGAGCTGATTTTGAGTACTGGAGGGAACAGGAGAGAAAGGGAAAGTTCAATTGTACACAAAGGGAACTGTTGTGCTGGCAGAACCACATTATTGCTTTTAGTTCCCTTTGAGCAGAACAGGGTCTTCCAACACTTTCCTGGGAAGTGGGGTATATAATCCTTTCATTTCTGTGGCTTTTTATTTTAGTAAATAAAACAACAAGAACTAGTGATAGTATGCATATTTCAAGTGTGTGTGGAAAAATGTTAGGGAAACTGGGTTCATTGTTGTGACTCATCAGAGTATACCCATCATCATAACATATTGTTTTTATAAGGTCTTTTATTTTAAACATTTTTTAAAAAGAAAAATATATGTACAAAGACCTTCTGTTCTGGTGCATAGAAAATATCCTTACTATTTCATTTCAGCATATCAGTTGCAAAGCTGTCCTGATCCACGACCCTTTCGCAATGGTTTTGTCATCGGAACTGACTTCACTGTTGGGCAGACTGTTTCATTTGAGTGTTTTCCCGGGTACACTCTAATTGGCAATTCAGCACTTACATGCCTTCATGGGATAAGTCGTAATTGGAACCATCCTCTGCCAAGGTGTGAAGGTATGTTTTCAGTAGAAAAGTACTAGTTCATGCAAACTTTCTTTTTATTAACTGTATTCCAATTAAGTCTGTCGACAAATTTGAGCTGAATCAGAAATGGTCTTCTTGAGAGAGGGGGATGGTTAGTGGGCTGCAATATCACATGGTAGTTAAGGCTGCTGGAGAATTGAGAGACAATGGAATTTGTGCACATAATCACTTTTTATTGGTGATCTGTTTTGTTTTGTTTGTTTTCACAGCTCTTTGTGGAGGAAATATTACAGCAATGAATGGCACAATATACTCTCCCAGCTATCCTGATGAATACCCAAACTTCCAAGACTGTTTTTGGCTTGTAAGAGTACCACCAGGGAATGGAATTTATATAAATTTTACAGTCCTTCAAACGGAGCCAATATATGATTTCATAACTGTCTGGTAAGCAGAAGTTAACATTATTCATTTATTTTATAATCTGGCATGCTTAGGAACACAAATGTTTAAAAGATTCATCTTCTTGATTTGCCTTGCTTTGGTGAGGCAAGGTAGTGGTGCAAAATAAAAGAAATGTTTTATTTTGTTCAGCGAAGTAGCTGTACTTTAAGATGTACTTAAACATGCTCCACAGAATTACATTTTGGGGATGACATGTTTGCTTTGTATTATATGGCAAATTACTCTGTGATTAAAATGTTGTAAACACTTACTTGGGAGTAAACGCTATTGAGCACAATTACACTTCCCTTTCCATACATATACGTAAGATGGTGATGTATATGTAATACCGTATAACCTGGAGAAACGGAAACTTACCAATAACTGTCATGGCATTCAACATAGAGAACTGTCACTAGTAAATACCTCCTGGTTCATACAGTTATGTTCCTTACTACAATATCAAAGGATCGCTTGTAGGTATTAATGAGCTACCACATATTATTATTATTATTATTATTATTATTATTATTATTATTAGACGATGCTGTTTGTCTTAGATTTACTAAATGTAGTTAAACAGCAAATGGGGATGATCAGGTTGCAATAGAAAGAGAAAGGTGACCAGTTTATACAGACTGATCTGGCTTCTGGAACTGCAGCCAAGATTAAGGAGATGTTTTTGTTTGGCCTTCATGGCTTTTCAGCTTAGCTCGGTACTGCCAGGAACAAGCTCATGGCCATGGCTATTCAGAATAAAGAAAAAGAGCAGAATGAGATGCAGACATTTTGGCCTGTATTGCGTTGGTTAAAAATCTGCAAGAATGTTAGGGGCCACATAATTTTAAATGGCCTGTTATTTTTATGTTCTTTCAAATGTCAGTGTTTCATTGTCTGAATATGACCACATATCACATGAATGTGACCAAATGCTAACAGCTGCAGCCACAATGAATTTCACCTGCACATTAGGGGGAGATATAGATTGCTCCATAAACATTGTTTTCAGAACATTAAATACCTGTAAAATACACTTGACAGAAATCTTATGGACACTAAAAGTGTGGTGTGCACATATTCCATGGTTGTATCACACCATAGTAAAGGATGGGAGCAGTCCAAAAATACTATAAGCACCACTCTTGGAACAACAGGGTCTCCTTCCTATCTGCCAGTTTAGAGACTTGAAGGTGAGGATGACACAGACTGATAATATCCCAATTCCTCCAAGTGTGTCAAGGTTCATAAAACGAAATAGGGATGGTGGAATTGGGGGCTTGAAAGGGTGTGAATGTATGTGCATTTCTGTTCATTTTTCAGAATGCACACAAACATATTCAGCAGAAGTTCCACTGAAACTGGGACCAGGGGCTCTCTAAACTTTGCTCATTATAGCTTACATAATTGCCTATTTCCCCACTCTTCCTCATTTGCACTTCTTTTCGGCATGTTTTGAATTCTTTACTAGAGTGTGTGGCAAAGGCATAAACTTAGTTTATAGTGTTGTTTTTTGCCTATGTTTTGTTTAGGGATGGTCCTGACCAAAGTTCTCCTCAAATTGGACAGTTTAGTGGCAACACTGCATTGGAATCAGTCTATAGCACTTCGAATCAGATACTGATAAAGTTCCACAGTGACTTCACGACGAGTGGCTTCTTTGTGCTTAGTTACCACGGTTGGTGTTGCATATCTTTATACTGATTGTCTACCAATTGGTGTTTTGTTCAGCTGTTCACTTTCAGATTAACTGCACATTGTAGAGCAGTAATATTGCTGGTTGTAGGGAAATTGAAATACTGGTAGCCTGCATTGCATAGGAATATGGATGGCCATAGGATTTGTAAAGAGAAGAACAAGGCATGGGTAATGGGATTACATCAGTTCTGAAACTACTCCAACATATTATCTGTGAACTACTGACCATCCTAGACAGTGATGTTTTCATTTCACTGACTCACAGTCCTTCATTGGAAGGCCTGTCCTTGCATAATGAAAGCCCATTCATCCTCTTAAACTAAAAAGGCAACAACAGATCACATAACAGTGGCACAAACACAGGGATCAAGCTGCAGTGAATTACTCAAGAGAAAGGGACAAGAAATTCCCCTAGTCCTCATTTGTTGGATTATTATTCTTATATCTCATTTTACAGGTGACTCTGGGCAATTTACAAACATACAATAAAAACAGCTTAAAGTGGCTTTTAAAAACAAAAACCAACTAGAGATCCACAGTACAAAATGAACACCTAAGGCAGAGACCTTTTCACCAAGTCTTAAATTTTTTGAGACAGTGCAGATAGGGGGTGCCTTATCTCAACAGGGATGCTGCTGGAAAAACAAGACACTCTCTCACATTTGGTGGGGTGAAAGAAATGTCCGAAGGGCAGAAAAGAAGCAAGTCCACCATAAGGTTTCTTGAATATCCTCAAAGAGTGCTTGAATACATGCCAAAAGTAATGCTACCACAAGTTAGGAACCGTTTCTAGGGGCTGATGTTTGCACTGAGTGTTACAACAAGGGGTAGTGTTATATCAAATTTTCTTCTGATCAGTTGGACATTAGAGGAAGCTGTATGGTTGTGCCATAGTCATTTATAAGATTGTTATTCAAAGTGAGCAAAGGAGTTGGTACAGTATTCTTCTTCTTTTTTGCCCACAAACTTGTAGTAATGCCTTCACCAGGTTCCCCAACATATGTGATAATTGGACAATCCCCATTGGGAATGAATGTGAGGTGTTTTTTAACAGTCCAAGCCCTGTTGAATCAGGGTGGTTTGCTTTTAGATGTTGATACTGTACTTTCAAGAGAAGGCTATAAAAGTTATCCTATGAAACAGAGCAACAAATTAATCATTGTGTCTTATGCATTTCATAGCATATCAGCTTCGAGTGTGCCAGCCTCCACCTGCTATACCGAATGCTGAAATTCTGACTGAGGATGATGAATTTGAAATAGGTAAAGTCAATCTAAGCATAAATAACATATATTTCCTCCCATAAAGAAAACTGCTGAATGTGCACAGACAAGCACTGTGGTGTTTAAGCTCCGTATCACTATGGGCAGACGTAAAAATTTCATGTGGCTTTGCATGCTAGAACAGCCTACAATTTAACTGAACTAAAGACCCTTGAGAATTTGTAAAATATCTAGATAATCAGAGGTTCAGACAACTGGAAGGTGCAACTACATAGGCTTATGATTTCTAGCAGCAGTTTGGTGGAAGGTGATGATTAAAATATAAGGAGATCATGATCAGTGAAAGGGCTTTCTACTGTCATTAACAAAGCCCATTTTCTGGATTCTGTTGCCGTTGTATTATCTAAATATGAAAACAAGAATTATCTCCATGGCATTGGATCTAGCTGTTCCCCTAGGTAGGTACAGAAATAGTTAACGCTTGCTTCCCCTCTGCTAGCAGCCTTCTGTGTCTTCACAGAACTGCCCAAGATGACTGGGTGCCCTTCAGAACAGCGGAAGGTAGCCCCAGGGACTACAGAGAGGGAATAACAGAAATCCCACTTACATCTGTGGAGAACCCAGGTGACAGAGGGACACTCACTCCAGCAAATGGCAGAAGCAATTCTTGTTTGCCAGGGTTGCCATATTTCATAGGAGAGTTGTTGAACTTTTTTTTTTTGCAAAATTTAAAGAAGCATGAAGTTTTGGGCCATAGTTGTTGGAAATTTCAAAAAGAGAGAAGGAAGTTGTGAGCTATTTTTAAGGAAATTTACCAACATCTACATTTCTGACACGGGTTGTCATAAGTCCAGATTTTCCTGGACTTTTAGCAATTCTCCAACAGCCTAATCCCAGCGGTTTTGTGGCCAATCAACATGTATGCAAGATGTATCCCTATTTCCAAGATAGTGACACTTCTTAGCACAATCTGGGAAATGGTACAGTCCCACTGAGACTTTTCAGTTGACTATGGTGTAAAGCCTTCTTTACTCTGTGGCACTAATCATCTGGCCAGCAGGGTTTGGCTGCAATCCTAGACAGTAAGATGTGCAGATCCGAGAGAAAGGCGCATGCAGCCAGATGCAATTGGAGAGGCTTTACTGCAGCCAATTACCTGGCTGAATGGACAAGACCCTTTTATCTTTAAGACCTGTTTGCTTGTTCAGCTGGATGATCACCTGCTGTAAAAACCATTTTTTTTAAAAAAACCCATCCAACTGCAAGTGCTGAGCCTACATATATGACTATTCAGCATTGTGTCTTTTCTGGGGATGGTGAAGGTAAATTAAAGTGTCACACGGAGATATCGACTGGTCATTTTTAAATTGATTGGCACTTGTCACTGGAATCTGTTCTATTTATTGGCTTGTACTTACGATGTCTCATGCGTTTTGAACCTTTTTGGTTTTGTTTTGTAAACCACCTTGTGAAGTCAATGTCAGGTTAGAAATCTGTTTAATAAATAAATAAGTATGAATAATACAATGTTATGAAACCCATTGGGTGCTGACTCTAGAGTGTTAAAAATAATAGCCAAGTTTTTTCAAAAGTTGTTTTTGAATCTTTTCCATTACAGTTTTAATTTCAAAAAGCCATGTACTAACCACAATGTATATTATGTCTGAGGAGGGACAGCAGGAATAAGGGTACTTGATGGCTTCCTCTTAATTACTGTCATGACTACTAAAAAAAATGCAAAGCTTTTAAAACTCCACCATTCTGCTGCATTGCTTCACAGAGTAACAAGCACCCAAATGTGTGAGTCATACTAATAGTAGAGCTGGCAAGAAATGATAAATGTGTCTGCTCATTTGCCACAACATTTCCTGTGTCTAATCAAAGCTATTTGCGCCAGTGGTCATTTGCAAACTATATATGTTGGGAAAGGTACTTCATTACTCAGTGTGACTATCAGTGCCAAAAGTCCCCATTAATTGTTGTTTAACCACAGCTTTCTCCTTTTTTTATCAAATAGGGGACATAATAAGGTACCAGTGTCTACCAGGCTTTACATTAGTTGGTAATGAGATTCTGACATGTAGACTGGGAGAGAGGCTACAGATGGATGGAGCACCACCTACTTGCCAAGGTTTTCTGCTTGAATATCTTTTGTTTAGATGTGTTTGCATGTTCTGATATGTTTTCAGAGGTTTCAGAGGTTTCTTTCTAACAGACATAATGAACTTTAGAGTGCTCAAAGGGCATTGGTTGCAACTCTTTTGGCAATCCTGTATTTCTGTTGCCATGTTGCAAATGAGTGAAGGGGGAGCTGAGACTGAGAGGAAGTTGGTTTGCCAAAGACAAAGCAACTTCATGGCAGAGGTGAAACTCAAATCAGGAATTTTCTGATTTCTACTTCAGTTTCTTAGCTATGGCGATTCTCATTTATCTGGGTTCTCTGCGACTCACCTACCCTGTTCCTCTGTGCATTCATCATCATAGACTTTTATTGCACTAGCCATAGGCCATGGCATCATTCAGAAAAATAACAAAAGGAAAAACCGCAATAATCATAAAAATCATCAGGCATCACACATACAGTATAAACCACGGTCACAACTACTAAGATTGTTGCATAAAATAGAATAGCAGAGGATTCTCTAGTAAAATGTGTCAAATTAAATATCTACCTATTCTAGAAGTTTCAGTCCTTGAGGGTTAACTTTCTTGTCCATGGAAGTGCAAGTAAAGGGGTAAATGTCATCCAGATCTATCCCTCGTGATGTTAGTCTTATTTCTGAGCATAATAGGATTTGAGCAGCTGGGCTTTTCACATTTATCTGCTCTATAAGACTTGTTAGGTCGGTCCATATCTTAACCACCATGTCTAGGATGCGCCCTGGTGGGAGGTAAGTGTTAATACAGAAAAATGGGCTTCCTGCCGCTGCACTAAACTGTAGTGGCAAGAAAGATTCATAACCTCTGTGCATTCGGAACAGAATATACTGACAACATATGTTATTCCAGTCATATTATACATGTGTACAATTGGTAACATGCTGAATCTTCTGATTCAGCAGTCTATAAATGTTTTGAAATAAATAAATAAAATATCAGATAAGGGACATAAATTGATTACCTACTGCCACAGGACCCCTTTCACCCTGAACAGAATCCATCTAACCCACCAGTAAACACCATTCAGAAGGAAAAGTCTGTTCAGAAAGGCCTTCTGTATTGGCTTCCTATGGGCAATTCTGTTGGCTACCTTGGTAAATAACCCATCAAGCAGTTGCAGCTGCTCAAACTCTTATAATGCCAATGAAACTCCCATGGCATTTTAAATTAGTGGAAGTCATGTTGTAGCATAAACACTCTGCTCCTGGGTCAATGGTTATTTGCCTGCACACACAAACAAACACATACACACAAATTTCAGTTAATTGGCGCCTGTAGAAAGCAGAAACAAATGATTAAAGTGATAGCCTGGAACAGAAGCAATGTAATTTTTCTCTAATACAGAATCAGAGCAACACAGTTCCTTCACATTGCAGAAAGCCAGTGGAGGAACAAGAAGAATGAAAAGAAACCAAATGAGTTAATTAAGCTTAAATGGTCCCAAATGTCTCTCAAGGACCATAGACTCTACTCCAGTGCTGGTGTAAAGTGTTTGCTTTCAAGTTCCCCATTGGTGGTGATATGAAGGGGGGGGTTACCCTCCGACCATGCTAGGGACCAGAGATCTGAAAAGTACCCACTAGGAATGAGGGGGGAAATTGATTGCTGCTTAAATTGCACTTCCTGCTGGCAGTTTGTTAACACGCAGGAACCATTGTTAGGCCCCAAACTGAGGCATAATGAGGCAAGGGTTGGACAGAGCCCCCTGGATCCAATACCCCTTTGTCAGAGAGGCAACTGTAAGGAAAAGCATGACATCTTTCATTATTTAATTCATAAATGTTTTTACCAGAAAAGGAACATTTGGGTCACTTAACAAAGGGGAGAGGAGAACAAATGCAAAAACTATAATGCATTATTCTAAAATTTAAAAACCTGTACTGATTTTTATCTGTTCTATGTTAATAGAAATTAAATTATTGATGCACACGTAGAACACGTATTGATGCATGTTGAAAAAATAAGACTTCTATCATGCAGTTTTCCAGCTATCTAAAGATTTATAGCAATTCCTCTCTTTTGCAGTTCTTTGTCCTGCAAATGAATTGCGTCTGGATTCAACCGGAGTGATACTGAGCCCTGGCTACCCAGATAGCTATCCAAACCTCCAGATGTGTGCATGGACCATTACAGTGGAAAAGGGTTATAATATCAGCCTTTACTTTGAATTCTTCCAGACAGAAAAGGAATTTGATATACTTGAGGTGTTTGATGGTAACTATAGGACATACAGCCTTGGATGGTTTAGTATACATTGTTTTTAGCCAGTAACTTTTAAGTTGTGTATTTTATCATGCATGCGGTTTCAGTGTCATTGTTGCTTTTCATTTTAGATTGCACTCTGTTATATAAAATTCCCTATATATGCCATTAATGATATGGCTACAATGTATTGCATTAATTTACTTCCTACTTGTTTAGGAATCTCTTTTAGTATATCTCTAATTTTAGTTTTCTTTCTTTTCTTCTCTCTGCCTTGCTACCTCTTCCAACATCATCAAGGATCAAATAGTCACAGTCCGTTACTAATCTCCCTAAGTGGAGATTATTCCTCATCTCTAAACATAACTAGCAGTGGCCACGAAGTGTTTCTTCGGTGGTCTGCAGACCATGGCACAAACAAAAAAGGTTTCAGGATACGATATATAGGTAAGTCAATCAAATCTTTCTCTTTTCTACCTTTCAAATACATCAGCAAGCTCAACTTTCAGCTGTCAACATTGGAAAGATCCAGCCAGCATCATGCTATAATGGAATTTCCCCTTCCTTCTCTATCCTGTCCCAATGCACATTCCTCCCAATCTGCTCCATAGGGTTTTCCAACCCCCTGGAGCACATTGTGCTGGCACATGGATAGAAGAGGAAGGAGAAATCCCATTTGCATGTGCAAAAGGATTTTGCTCAAAAAGGACATCCCAGCTGGACATTGATCTGTGTGTACAAATGGGGCAAATGGACCTTGGAGGATATTCTAGATATTCTGGACCATCTGCAAGAAGGTACACATGATCTGTTCTGTTGGTAGCAAGTCTAATCAACATAGACATTCTATAACACTAGGCTTAGCAAATTTGCTTTCAGTTTCACTTTAGAAAAGGTTTAGGTGACATCTTCATGACTGAACTAGACCAATTGTTTCAGGTATGTGCAGTGGGAACAATTTTTAGAAGAGATGCAAGAGGCATGCTTCTGTATACATTTGGTGAAGTTGTGACTGAGACAAAAAAAAAAAGAATGACAATTTACTATCACTTTATCCAAATGTTTGTGTCATCTTTTATTTTGTTTTCTTTTTTTTGTGGGGCAGTATGTACGCAGACCAAACAAGCACAGAGTCTTAGTTTGATGACTGGGTTGAAGGTTTTGACATTACTGCGCCAATGTATCTTTCTAAAATCCTAGTATTCTGCATATCTGAGAGAGATATAATTGTAGGAGGGTTTACCTAATCCAGACTTCCTCAACCTCGGCCCTCCAGATCTTTTGGCCTACAACTCCCATGATCCCTAGCTAGCAGGACCAGTGGTCAGGGATGATGGGACTTGTAGTCTCAAAACATCTGGAGGGCCGAGGCTGAGGAAGCCTGACCTAATCCTATGGTCAAATCAGCTTCCCTCCAGCTTCTTTAGTGCCCTTTAGCCAATTAATTGCCTTTTGATAATTAACCATGTGAGCTGGAAAGTCAGGAAACCCCCTGGACAGGACCACTTCTGGAACCCAAGACAAAACAATAATAAAAGTGTGTGTGTGTGTGTGTGTGTGTGTGTGTGTGTATCTCACCTAAGTCATGCTAGAGAAAAGAAAGCACAAAATACTGATATTCATTGCTAGAGAGCTAATCTTAGAGGTGTTCAGTGAGTTAATTTGCAGACGAGTTACAGACTGGACTATCCTCAATGATCTTTTTAAAGAATACAAACCCAATTTGCTTCTGAAAAAAGATATCAAAGAAGCAGACAACAGTATTTCAAACAGAAGTGTGGGGAGGGTGCATGGGGGTGGGTGGGGGTGTACGCTATGCAAGACCCATCTTGAACCAGAACTTCTCTTGAACAGAAAAAAATAAAGTAATAGTCATTTCCATCTGTTCAATGTGTCAAAGTTCTCCCTGTCCTCTACCTCATGCCTGGTGTATCCATATTCTTTTCATGCTGCAGATGCCATCTTTCATGATCTTCCTACCCATATTAATTACCCTAGATACATGTTAAAACAAGTATCAATTACATTATGCAGAAACTTCCGATAAAAATTTGAACTTGGATGTTGACACAATCTAAGTAGATTACATTTGTAATTAACACATGCAAATGTGATCAGATGGGAAGAAATAAGATTAATAAACAAGGTTTGTACATAGGAAAATGAATCATAATGTATGTCCTAACTGGTGAAGTCGTCTATACCCTATTAAAAAATATGCAATACAGATATTTTGCAAGAGATTGTGAGTTTGGATATGTTGATTGTCAATTCTGCTTATCTATGCAACCCAGAGATCCATCTTCCTTACCTAGATGTTTGTTTAGTTTTTTCTCAAGCCAAAAGCCAAGTGTAAACAGGTGAAACAACCATCAGTTATCATTGGCCTAAGGCCAGACCTTCACTACTTTTCCCACTGGGGCATATAGGTGACAACCAGGCTGCCCCATTTTCAATGTACTATGAAGCCCTTTTTGTCTCTGCTTCCTATTGCCCCCTCCCCAAAGTGTGCTGAGACATGGTCTGTTCAGTTTCTGTTAATTGGTTCTCGTGGGAAACTTGCAGATTCTAGCTTCACACAATTAACTCAAGCTGGTGTCAATTTACTCTTGGCAGAAAGCCCAGGTCTGCTTGACCTAGAAACTACTCTGATTGGTTAACGACCAGCACTCTGCTCTGTTATCAAGGGACTGCTAGCTCAGTTTGATGTGAGGTGTTGTTAGGAGTAGAAGTGCTGTGTATGGTTTTGAGAGAGAGAGAGGATTTATTTTGCTTTTATTTGTATGCAGAAACTCTGCTGGTTTTATTTTTCTCCTTTTAATAAATCCTGTAAAATAGTTCTTCTGAGTCTAGCTGACTAGTCATTACTGCCGCAACTAGCTTCTTCGCTGTGCAGGAAAACTCTGCTACCTTTGGGCTAAAGCCAATAGGGCTATGCCTGACACTTCAAAGTTCCATGAGGTTATGGGCATTGTGCTGCCAGCCTGAGTTGCGGTGGTGTCAGCATCAACGGCGTTGGTTCCAGTAGTTCCAGAAGTTGTTGTTCTCTGGCTGGTTCCTGACTGTTGTGAGCTGGTGACGCAGCGGACACAAGGACAACAGCTGCAGCGTGTGAGTGCTGGGTGCTGTGGTTCCTGTTTTCTCTCTCGGTGGTCGTGAGTAGCTGGTTCCGGGTTCCAGGGATATCGCTCTCAAGATGGCCTCACAACCAGTTCAGATGGCTTTTGAGCGTCTGAATGACTCCAATTACTTGCTGTGGTCGGAACGCATGCAGGCAGTGCTGCAGAGGGATCGTCTCTGGCAAGTGGTGAGTAAGTTTCCTGCGAAGCCTGATGATGAAGACCTCGATAAAGACCAAAGAGCAAGGGCCACAATTGTCTTGGGGCTGGAAGATTCCCAGTTGCCGTATGTGAGGGGAATCAAGACAGCTAGAGGTGTGTGGCAAGCACTTAAAGAACTCCATGTGCGTGAGACAGCGGTTTCCAAGCTGTTCATTCGCAAGGCATTGTACAAGGCAATGTTACAGCCTGGGGTTACAATGCAGGAACACCTACACAGTTTACAGTTAAAGTTTGTTGCGCTACAGGAAAGAGACTGTGCGTTAGACCAGCAGGAGAAGGTGGCTATTATTTTGAGTTCTCTCCCGGAAAGCTGGGATAATTTAGTTTTGTCTCTAGAAGGCATGCAGGAGCATGATTTATCAGTCAGTTACGTTACTGGGCGTTTGATTGAAGAATGGCAGAAGCGGCAAGAAAGGTCGTTGGCTGCAGAGGCTTCTACAGGCGGGCGGTTTGGAAGGAGTTCTCATGCCGTACCAGAGGTGAAGCAAAAGCAGCGTACCGGTGAGGAGTCAGCGTTTGCTGTTAGACGTTGTTTCCGATGTGGGTCTTCAGCGCATCTAAAACGACAATGTCCGGAGTTGGTCAAGTCTCAGTTGCCGGTTCAGGAGCAGAGACGAGATCAGCAGCAGCAGCAGCGTAAAAAGAAATTCTTCAAACGAAAACAGTCGGCTCAGCTGGTGACCGGCGAGGTCAAGATTGCTGATGAGAAACAAGCGGTCTGGGTGGTCGATTCGGGAGCATCTCGCCACATCGTAAATTCAGATGAATTGTTTGTTTCCAAGAACTCAGCACAGCGCAGCCAGGTGGCTCTGGCAGACGGAAGTACTTCCGAAGTGATTTCGGGGGGTGCAGTTTTTGTTCCTTGTCTTCGTGAATGTCTGCAAAATGTACTGTGTGTGCCTTCATTAAGGAGCAATCTGATGTCTGTAGATTGTTTGCTAAAAGCTGGATTTAAAGTGTATTTTGAAGGAGACAGTTGCATCATTAAGAAGGCTGGTGAGATTTTAGGCACTGCTAAGTCAGAGGGAGGTTTGTTTTGGCTTAAAGCAGGATCTCAAGTTGCAGCAGTAGTCAGTAAATCTCAGCCTGCAGTGAATAACAAAGCTATACATGACAACTGTGTGCACTTATTGCATAGGAAAATGGGGCATGCTTGCTGGAAAAGTGTACTAAAAATGTCTGAATTGGCTGATGGGGGTAATTTAAAGAGTTGTAACAAGTACCTTGATTGTAATGTTTGTAAAAAGGTTAAAACCCACAGAGTCTCTTACCCCAGAAGCGACAGAGTTAGTGAGGCACCGCTACAGCTGGTTCACATGGACGTAATTGGTCCATTTGCTGTAAGCAGGGGTGGATCACGTTTTTCACTAACAATTGTGGATGACGCCACGCGTTACTCCTGGGTTTTTCCCATGAAGAATAAGGGTGACGTGTTCACTAAGTTTAAAGGCTGGGTGGCATCTGTGGAAAGATTTCTGTCCATTAAACTCAAAAGGATACAGACGGACAGAGGTGGTGAATTTATGTCAAATGCCTTTAAAGATTGGTTACAAAAGCGTGGCATTGGGCATAGAAAAACGAACGTTTTTTCCCCAGAGGAGAATGGCGTTGCAGAGCGAAAAAACAGATCTTTACAAGATATGATGTTTGCCATGCTTGATGATGCTGATTTGCCCATGTCTTATTGGGGGGAGAGCATGCTCACCGCGTGTTATCTCCAAAACAGGCTCTTTCATCAAACAATAGGTACAACCCCGTACTTTAAATTGTTTCAGAAAAAACCCAAAATTGACCATTTGCATGTGTTTGGATCAAAAGCCTGGGTATTAATTCCAAAACAAATGAGGAAGAAGGGAGATCCTAAGACCAAACAGTTAGTGTTTGTGGGTTACCAGGAGCTGGGAAAAGGTTTCCGTTTTGCTGAAGGGACAAATGGCATTGTGATCTCCAGGAATGCCAGTTTTTGTGAACATAGTGGCTGGGAGAGACTACATGCCAATACTGAAGTTTGGTTTGAACCTTCCCAGGAACTTCATGACTCTGAAGGTAGACACAGGGAGTCAGAGTCTGAGGGGGAGGAAAGTTCAGATAAGAGCTCTCAAGAAAGTGGAGTTAGCCAAAGACCAGTTGCTATGCAACAAAAGAGAGGTCGTAGTTCTGAGGAGGAAAGTGGGTCAGAAGAAAAATTTTCTCCCAGAAGATCTAAAAGACAAAACAAAGGAGTGCCTCCAGTGCGTTTTTCTCCAGATACTGCAAATGTGTTTAGTGTGATTGCAGAACCCAAGAGTTTTCAGGATGTGTTAAAGTTACCAAAAGAGGAGGCAGAGCGCTGGAAACAGGCAATGGAGGAAGAGATGTCCTCTCTGAATGAGCACAAGGTTTTTACACCAGTAGCAGCGCCTGAGGGGGCAAAGATTGTAGGCTGCAGGTGGGTGTACAAACTTAAACCTCTGGTGACAGGAGAGTACAAATACAAAGCTCGTTTAGTGGCTCAAGGATACTCTCAGAGGCCTGGAAAAGATTATGACGAGACTTTTTCCCCTACTGCTAAGGGGGACAGTGTAAGGCTGATTTTAACGCTTGGAGCAAAGAGAAAACTCCTGTTAAACCATTTTGACATTCAGACTGCATATTTACATGCATCAATATCAGAAGACCTGTATCTAGCCGAACCACCTGGTTATGAGACAGGTTCCAATAGAGTGTTAAAATTAAACAAAGCTCTATATGGTCTCAAACAGGCTGCAAGATCTTGGAACAAATGTTTCCATGAGGCCTTAGTGTCATTTGGTTTCAAGCAGAGTACAGCTGACAATTGTGTTTATGTACGTGGTACAGGCAGCGATCAAGAGTTTTGTCTGATTTATGTAGATGATGTTTTGTATGCCTGCAAAACAGATAAACAAACTAAAAGGTTTGCCAAACAATTGTCCAGTAAGTTCAAAGTGAAAGACTTAGGCCCGGTTAGGACATATCTAGGGTTGGAAGTGTGCTGGGCCCAAGATGGCAGCTGTCTAATTAGTCAGCAGAACAAAGTTAAACAACTACTGACTACATACAGGATGCAGGATTGCAAAGGGGCAGTGGTGCCTATGGATCCAGGTTTCATAAAAACACTTCATATAGATGAGGGTCCTGAATTTGAACATCCTGATGTATATCACTCTGTAATTGGAAGTTTATTGTATCTAGCACAGTGGTCCAGACCTGATATTAGCTATGCAGTAGGCATATTAAGTAGATTGGTCTCAAGACCCACACTAAATGCCTGGAAAGGGGTAAAACAAGTTCTGAGGTATCTCAAACAGACAATTGGCTATATGTTACAATTAAATTCTTCAGAGGATGAAATGTTGAGTTGCTACTGTGATAGTGACTGGGGAAATTTGCCGGATAGAAAATCTGTCACAGGACTAGTCATAATGGTCGGTGGAGCTTTAATCAGCTGGCGGTCACGCAAGCAAGACGTTGTAAGTGTGTCATCAACGGAATCAGAGTACGCAGCATTGAGTGAATTGTGCAACGAGGTGATTTATTTCAAGCATTTGTTAGCAGATTTAAATGTAAATTGTGGAGAACCAGTACGAGTTTACATTGATAATCAAGCTTGTATAACCTTAAGTAAAACAGAGGGTTTCAAATCGCGTTCCAAACATATCTCTGTAAAATACCAAAATGTACGTTGCTGTGTACAAGACAATGTAATCACCTGTACTTATGTATCAAGTGAAGAAAATGTAGCAGATGTGTTAACTAAACCATTGGCAAAGATAAAGAACAAGCGAATGTGCAAGGGTTTAGGTTTGCTGGAAAAATGATCTCCTACATAGGTGTATTTGGTGTTAATTGTTCAGCAGAATCTGTGAGGGGGTGTTCAGTTTCTGTTAATTGGTTCTCGTGGGAAACTTGCAGATTCTAGCTTCACACAATTAACTCAAGCTGGTGTCAATTTACTCTTGGCAGAAAGCCCAGGTCTGCTTGACCTAGAAACTACTCTGATTGGTTAACGACCAGCACTCTGCTCTGTTATCAAGGGACTGCTAGCTCAGTTTGATGTGAGGTGTTGTTAGGAGTAGAAGTGCTGTGTATGGTTTTGAGAGAGAGAGAGGATTTATTTTGCTTTTATTTGTATGCAGAAACTCTGCTGGTTTTATTTTTCTCCTTTTAATAAATCCTGTAAAATAGTTCTTCTGAGTCTAGCTGACTAGTCATTACTGCCGCAACTAGCTTCTTCGCTGTGCAGGAAAACTCTGCTACGTTTGGGCTAAAGCCAATAGGGCTATGCCTGACACTTCAAAGTTCCATGATGGTCAGTGTCAGAATACAGCCTTATTATCTCCCCTTTCCTTGGGGTCTTCACCACTGCTGCTAAAGGGGTCAAGGCTCCAAAGTTTGCAATCCCCACAGGAAAATGCCTACTGTTAAATAAGGTGATATGTGGGGGAGAAATCCATGCACTGATTGCTTCTTTCTTTTGTTTTCAAAGCCCTTTACTGCAGCACCCCAGAGTCACCTCCTCATGGGTTCATTGTTAGCCAGACAGGTGGGCAGCTGAACAGTGTGGTTCGCTGGGCTTGCGACCGAGGATTCCGCCTTGTCGGAAAAAGCAACGCTTTGTGCAGGAAATCTCCCAATGGATATCATGCATGGGATGCACCTGTCCCAGCATGTCAAGGTAATCAGCTTTTCCTTACAGAATTGGATTTGCCCACTTTGATTCCATTCCAAATATCTATGGATGCTCTAGTGCACCAGTAGCGCTGCTAACTCCAGTTAATGCAAAAAGAGAGAGAAAAGCTCCATTTTTATTTGACTTATTTAAGCTAGGGAATCTTTCAGCCATTATTCACGACAAGCTCCAGGGCATCATGCAATTAACCAAGTGGCATGAAGCAAAACATTTGACAGTAAAGCAATATAATATGCATAGCCGGCAGTCTGCATTGAATTGCACACATTAGGGTAAAGTGTGCACGTTTTCAGCACCAGGGGTGCCAATTCAGTCATTGGGACACATGTAGTTGTCACTTAAATGATATGTATGGAATAGCCCCCACATAAGTGCCCTTAAATTCAGGGAATCAAGAGCTAGAAAGTGGAGTTGAATGTCTGTGAAGTTTCCCAAGTAGGATTCCCCCAGGTTTGTGGGTTCTCAGGCAGGTAGTAGCACTTGTAATGGTGCCAAAATGTATAGAACCAACACCATGCTTAAGCTATAATATATATACTCAATTTAGCCCAGAAATATATTACTGTGGTTTGCCTTTTTCATTAATAGGTTTTTTCCTCCTAGGCAAATCCTGTATCACAATAGCCTCTACCAAGTGAGAATTTCCTTCATTGCGTTATCTTTATCCAAACCAGAACAATCCCTTTCTTTTCCTTTCAGCGCTATCAAATCATTTTTATCTGGTCTACATTCAATTGATGGGCCTGTGAAAAATTTAGAACCATAAAATAGAGGCAGAAGAATGTTCCAAACGCACCGACCTCAGCCTTCAGTTTGCATTGTTCCATGTAGTCTACTGCATCAGTTCATATTTATGGAAAAAATATCTAGAGGGAAACAATATCTGGCAAATATTAGTTTGCTAGGATAGCCAGGGAAGGAAATAGGAGGTGATGTGGTTATTGGAGGAAAGAAAAGGTACAGTGGCTTTATTAGAACAAGCAAAAGTAAACTGTGTGCAAAAGGTCAAAGCACAGAAGAGCCTTTGATATACTATATCTGCCTCCATTAGAGCCACTGCTGCTACTCTGATTTAGTTGTTGTTGTTTCTGCTGCTGCTGTTACATTTACATCCCATATTTCCTCCAAAAACCTGATGGTTCTTCCCCTGCCCATTTTATCCTCACAATATCCCTGTGATGTATGTTAGGCTGAAATACAGTGTTTGACAGGTTTTAGTCTAACCCAGGGGTGTTCAAAGAAGGCCAGATTTTATGAAGTGAACATACGTGCGGGCCAACCAAAGTTGTTGACCTTTCTTAGAACCATGGGGAGGAACTGCCTGCGGGGGGCTGGGTTAAACCGACTGACAGACCGGATTAAGCCCCCCAAACAGACTTTGGACGACATGCCTAGTCTAACCAGTTCACCACACTGTATCTCAGTGATGGTGAGGATAATCGTGAGGGTAATGACTATCACTATGATCTGGGCTGCTCCTACTGTTTGGCATGGTGAGAAAGCTGCTTTAGGTAGCAGATCCTCAGGGATGGGGACAGCAGTGGCAGCTGCTCAGACTGTTCCTCTGGAGGTCTCCTAGCCAGTCATCTATTTTGGATGATAGAGATGTGTGTCATGTGCCCTGCCCTCTATCCCCCTAAGGTCACCTGCTGCTTTCAGGTGCACAAGAAGCCTCTGCCCCGTCACCAGTGTTCAGTTAAGATACACCTGTTAGTCTGGAATGGCAGTTCAGAGCCATTGAAGCAACAGTCAAGATATGTGCATGAGTTAATTTGGTTTGATCCTATTTGTGGTTCGAGGACCCGACCCAGGCGAAGTGAAATAAAGACACAAGGACACGTGATGTAAGGTTAATGGGCTAGAAAAGGCCACAACTTTATTGGTTACAGCAATTGAAAAGGTATTGGCTTAGGCATTGGATCGAAACAAGTGGGTTATTCACCAGTAGGTGGAGCCTGTTGATGCCAATCCAACTATAGGCTCACCCCTGCTGTCACTGAGGGTCGTGCCAAGGCCTCCCGCCAATCAGGCATCGGACGGAATACACGACCCCCAGATTCCTTTAACGGAATACCCCTAAAAATTGAAGGCATAGGCGATGGCCACACCTAGCACTTCCACACAGCGCAACACATTATTCCAATGCCTAACCTACCCACCAATACCACAGAAGTTGTGACGATTGCTACGAGGTAGGCGAAAAAACCAAAAAGCCTAGTGCCAAATGGAAAAACTCCTACCAGGCCCCCCAGACAACCGGGGCGACCAACCTAAGGTCCATAGCAAGGCCAAAAACCTAAGCCCTAACTAAAAGGGAGTGGAGGGTGGGTGACTTGCGATGGACGGAGGAAGAATGAGGCCGGGAAAGGCTGGCGCCGCAGCAAAATGCTGCTGAACACGCCCCCTCAGTGGCTCCTGGTTGGATGGCCACCGAGGGGGCGTGGGCGCCAGCCAGGTGAGCGGGCGGGCAGGGGGCCACGCCCCCTGCTAGCCGGAGCTCGGGCCCCGACCACAACCCCTCCCCTCTCTTTCAGGGAGGAGAGTCTTTACTTTGGAGTAAGTCTACTGTATTCATTGGGACTTATTCTTGATGTGTAACCTGTGAAAGGTCAATGAGTAAGAACATAAAAATAGTAGAAAAGCCCTGTTGGGTCAGGTCAAAGGCTCATCTAGTCCAGCATCCTATACCAGTTGCCAATAGAAAGCCAGCAAACAAGACCTGAATACAGCAGTTCTATACATTGTACAGTTGAATACTGAAACAGTGGAGACCATTTGGAATGAACGAGCGATTGCAAAGAGCAAGTGAGAGTGCTGTCGCTTGCTGTGTTCCAGCCTAAGAAGGGATTTAAAATAAACCTTCCTTGATAATATTTTATATGTTTTCCTAATCCTTCCTTACTTACTTCTTTTATCTCTCTCTCTCTCTCTCTAGATACATAAACATATATGTTTCTGAACTTCAAAAATATGATAAACAGATTAAGACAAGGCCAGTATGATGATATTGTGTCTAACTGTGTGTTTGTTTCAAACCTGCAGCTATCTCTTGTGGCATTCCCAAAGCCCCAGTGAATGGTGGGATATTAACTACAGATTATTTGGTAGGCACACGGGTTACTTATTTTTGCAATGATGGGTACAGGCTATCATCCAAGGAACTTACTACAGCAGCATGTCAGCCAGATGGCACATGGAGCAACCATAATAAAACACCTCGTTGCGTAGGTAAGGACAATCTAGACAATTCCAGCTGAATTTCTTTTGCTATTTTGGTTGTCATCGGCTTTCATTTTCAAGTGAACAGTTGCTAGTCCAAAGCTGCCCAATAATTCCACAACCAGTGCATCTGCCATTGGGATTAGAATGCAAACTAGAATAAGCAAAGAAACTACTTCGTTAATGAAAATAGCAGAGCAACAGAAAGGTTTGGTAAACATTATGGGGTTATTTAGATCATGGTTGCAGGCATAGGTTCATGAAAGAGCATCAAAAGCTGTGAAATTCTCCAAGTGTTGGACATCTCCTTAAAGGCATGTATGGAGTAACACAAGGGAGGAAGGATATGTTGTGTTGAGTTAAAAGAATTGACTCAGGGACCTCAATTTTTTAAATAGCTGTAAGTGAATTACTGGTTATTTGCAAATATATCTTGATCTGCAGAGCTTTGTTGTTATTTTAAATCTGGCATAGCACTTACTCAGGATAAACGCACTATAAAAGTAAGACAGTATTATGATTGTAAAGTTTTGTTACTAAGCTGAGAGTTTGAGTTTCCCCTCTCCCCCATACAACCAAATGATAATATCAAGGGAAATGACTTTTGTAAACCATAACATGATCCAATTCTGGAGCAGGGGTAGTTTTGCTAGAGGGGGAATGAAAGCAGCAATTCTGATTGTGTCAGCAAAAGTTGAAGATGACTGAGGGGGTTGGGGGAAAATTCCCCTTAATCTAGAAGTGTTTTAAAACTGTGATACACAATCCATTAAATAATTTGTTTGAGCAGTAAAATAATACTCACTCTCCAGATCTAAGGAGAAAAAAAATGAAATACAGGGTATTCATATTCATAAAATGAATATAGCTTGACTCCCCAAATTAAATATAGCCTGTAGATTATTGTGCAGCTGTTTAAATTGGCTGGGGCAACCTGGCCAGATGGATGGGGCATAATGATGATGATGATGATGATGATGTTGTAAATGTATAAAACTTCATATTCACAAATTTACTCATTGGACTTCAAGACAAATTTTCCTCCCTCCTCTCTCTAGTTGTTACATGCCCAAGCATCAATTCTTTCACCTTGGAACATGGAAGGTGGCGTATAGTGAATGGTTCTCACTATGAGTACAAAACAAAAGTTGTTTTCAGCTGTGATCCAGGATATCATGGATTGGGACCAGAATCCATTGAATGTCTTCCCAATGGAACTTGGAGTTGGAGGAATGAGAGACCGTACTGCCAAAGTGAGTACCGGCCAAAACTGTCCGGCCCAAACCTATTAAATTCTCAATATTTCTGTAGACAAGTCCATCATGATGGCTTACTCAGAAGATAGGTCTGCATCTGAAACAACTCATATTGATGCTGACTTATACTAATCACATTCAGGGGCAGCTTCATACATTTCAGAAAGCAAGGAGTGAGATTAAAGTGAGGGGTTTTTTTTGGTAACTATTTCTAAAACAGCCATAAAAGTCATTAATTTATTCTATGACATTAGTATTATTTAACAATTTTTTTGATAGTATGAACATTTTTTGTAATATAATGTTTTGGGTTTGTTATTTTGCATCATTTATCACTCTGCATTCACCCTAAGATATAGCATTTTAATCACCTTCACTGAAAAACGAGCACTGAATGTTTACATGTGGATTTTGTGTGTGCAACATATTTCTCCTTCTTTTAACTTTTAAAGTTATTTCCTGTGGCGAGCTTCCTATACCTCCAAATGGGAATAAGATTGGAACTCAGATCACCTATGGCTCGACAGCTATCTTCACTTGTGACTTAGGATTCATGTTGGTGGGCTCAGCTGTAAGGGAATGTCTCTCTTCTGGACTATGGAGTGGAACGGAAACAAGATGCTTAGGTAAGAAATTAGTTTCCCTTTGTGCCAATTGTAAATTTACAGCCCTACTGTGTGGTCATGTGACCATATGTGCTGACCTGAGCATCCATTTCCTGTCAACAAATTTATTTCTGTTGCATTCAAGAGAAACTTTCCTTACTGAAATATCCTTTCCAATTGAGTTTAAGACAGTGATAGCATTCTGAAGTTGCCATTATAGTTCCATTATCATTTATCATCACAATGGCAGAGTGCAAGGCAATGCAATGAAATGGCACATGGTAATATAACTTTACTTTTAGGATTTCAACCTGCAGGGGTAATGTTCCTTCTTCCTTTGCTCAGCCTTCCGCCCCAACCTGTATGTTTTCATTTTTATTTATACTAGTAATTTAGTAATGGTTCAGTGGTTCCACTTTTCTTCCATGGTTAGCCTTCCATAAACAAAATGGCAGAGCCACTTGAGCTAAAAGTACCGGTATTTGGCAGAGATTAGCTTTCTACATGTGTGTAGATCTGAAGTGTTGACACGGGAACACTGCTACATCTCCAACTAGGGTCCATCCATATCACTTTTGCATGTGTTTGTTGATAAATATGTTTCATCCCATTACAACAGTAACCTGAAATGTTTAAAGTGGGAACCTCCATCAAAATGTGTATTTAAATACACACACACACACACACACAAATAATAATATGTATTTTGAATGTATTTTCTCATAAAATACAACCCCCCAAAATATATATATATACATCTCTAAACATATTTTGTCTCAAAATATATGTTTTAAAAACCAATCTGGCAGTTCCTAACTCCCAAAAATGTAACACAAAGTTCAGAGCAGTGCAAAAGCTGGAAGTTAACTGCCTTCTGCTTTGCACATTAACCCAGGAGGAATCAGGTCAGCTCATACTGGAACTGGGGAGGGGCGTGAGTTTTTTTCAAGCATCCCTACTGCCAGTCTCCAGGTGTTAACAAGTACCTGGAGTCTACGCAGGTACAAACAGTATATGGGGCCTGTGTACACAGAAAAAATCAACTTGTGAAAAATAGCAGGAGTGGGTCAGTAGAGAATGGAGGTTGTGTCCCGTCCACCCCCATTCTGAACATTGTTAAAGGGCTATTGTTTTAACAGATGTTCCATGGAGGACAGCTTAACTACTCCTCTTTGTCTTGCCAAGGGAATTCTTTGTCATAGGGAAATAAGCGAGGCTCTGACTGCTTGACAACTAGTTATATTTATTTCCCCTTAGACCTTAAAAGAAATGGTAAAGGAAACCAATTAGAAGCTAAGAACTGCAAGAAACCACTACATGAGCAGAATCCAATTCTCCTGAACTTTTACCATAAACAATTACCGGCTTGCTCACTATAAGGTCACAGTTGTTTGATGCCTGTGCAGAACTGAATGTTTCCGCTTCCTGGGGAATCATTAGTCTGAAAGGATAAAAATAAAGGAATACAAACTTGTAAAAAAGCTTGGATTGTTGCTTTCTCATAGTTCTCAAATCAAATTATTTGACATTTAAAAGATACAGAAGCATGCCAAGGGAGGTGGCATTTCCAATTTATCTTTAATGTACCATTTTTGTACTTTCCCCCATGGAAAACCTAGAGATTAGAAATAAAACATGGAAATATTAACAGTTACTAGGCATTAAGTAAATTAAAGAAATTGTGGCTAATATGCAGCCCTCCTGGCTTATAAAATCTAGGAGAGGGGAGTTGATTGGTTGAGTCCAGAGTGTGGTTAACACTTCATTGCATAAAGAGGTGGTCCCTGTTGCCTTGAAAGAGTGATAGAGTGATGACTCCTAAAGAACCATCCATGGACCCTTTGGACTGGAATCAATTGGGGAAGATGGTGGAGACAGTTGAGGAGGGGCAACTGCAAACATTATTGAATGACATGGATTATTTAGACCCATTACAATCTGAATCCAGGCCTGGATATAGGACTGAGTCAGCTTGAGTCACCCTGGTGAATGACCTTTACAGACAGTGAGACAAGGGGAGTATGACCTTTCCACTCCTCCTCAGTCTCTCTGCATCTTTCAATACCATTGGCCATGGCATTTTCCTGGGCCGGCTTTGTGCTGTGGGAATTGGGGGCACTGTGCTACAATGGTCCTTGTCCTACCTACAGGACCGAGTGCATCGAGTAGCATTGAGAGAGTGCTTCTCAAGCCATGGTTGTGCAGTAGGGTGCCACAGGGCACTATTTTGTTTCCAGTGCTATTTAATATCTACGCAAAGCCACTGAGAGCGGTCATTGGGTGTTTGGGAGCAAGGTGCCTTCAGCATGATGATGATGCTTAACTCTGTTTCTTCATGAAATATCAGTCAGGAGAACTGTTTATTGCAGATCCATTTCAGCATGGACCCATGACAATACATGGAAGACATGGTTGTATAACAGTAAAATTATGCAAAACAGCATATAGTCATTTACCTTAAATAACAACATATTTAGTGTAGCATAGTGAGCGTCTCCACCCCCATCGTTCTGCCCGGACACTGAGGTACTGTGCCGAGGGCCTTCTTGTGGTTCCTTCACTGTGAGAAGCCAGGTTACAGGGAACCAGGCAGAGGGCCTTCTTGGCAGTGGCACCCACCCTGTGGAATGCCCTCCCACCAGATGTGAAAGAGATAAACAACTACCATACTTTTAGAAGACACCTGAAGGCAGCCCTGTTTAGGGAAGCCTTTAATGTTTAATAGATTGTTGTATTTTAGTATTCTGTTGGAAGTCACCCAGAGTGGCTGGGAAAACCCAGCCAGATGGGCGGGGTATAAATAATACTACATTATTATTATTATTATTATTATTATTATTATTATTATTATTATTATTATTAGCTTTGGTGGCCCAGAGCATATCATCTGATTTGGGTTGCTGCAACAGACTAGCTTAGGTGGTTCTCATGAATTGATTTATTGAGATAGAAAATTTACCAAGCAGTACATTCTACAGCCAAAGATGAAAGCTTTCACCAACACAGTTAGCATCCAACTCCCATGTCAGTTATTCCCCTTTTGGGGGAATTATGCTGCCCTTGGCTCATCCAGCTGAGCCTGGAATGAACAAGTTACATGGACACCTTTGGCAGAACTTGATTGGGGACTTGAGCTGGGAACCAGCAAGGTGCGCTGGATTTCCACCATATTCTAACTCACTCATCTTGAGGGATCTTTGTTTAGGACTGTCCCTTAAGTGCTGTTAAGCATCCTGACATGTTTAGTACCCCCAAAATCAGTTAATAGAAAGGAATCTTGATTATGGATTAAACAGAAGGAATATAGTGGCATATAGGTCCCATTCCAGAATGTTGTATGTTATCAGAAGTGGCATGTTTGTAACAAAACAGCCAAAAGATAAAGAAAAAGTTAATTCATATGTTTGGTTTTGATAATACTGAATGAAGCAATTTGTTCTTTTCTCTGGAATATTGGGAAGGGGGACTTAGAAACATAATGTAAGAGCTGGGGAGGGGTCATTGTGAAGAAAAGGAGCATGGAAAAAGTTACTGTCCTACAAAGAAATGATCAAGAGTGATTATATTTTAAATTGAGCCGTAGTTGAATAACTTTTCTTCTTCTTCCCAAATGGCCAGATAGATTGGTTTCGAACTTTGGAAAAGAGAATGCTTTTGCTCCGTCTCCTTCATCTGGCCCAGAGCATTGAAATGGTTTAAAATGGAAGCACCATAAGACCATTAACAACAAAAGGAGCTGTAAAATGTATAGTGTGCAGCAAGGTTTTTACAGTGGCAGGTGTTCTCGCATTTTTGACAGTGTCAAATAGGCACTCTTGAAATTCTTTTCATCACAGACATTTTAGAAGCAAAAAAGGGAAAGGGAGGGGCGAGTCTACTCCGACTCATTGAAACTGAAGGGGAATTAAACAAGCCATGCTGGAATGGCTATGCAGTAAACAGTCACCAATTATTTGTAATAATAGCACTATTGCCATTGTTTGAAGCCCTTGTGCACCTCCTTTTTCATGGCATAACGAGACAGCCATTCTCCAAGATGTGCAGACAAAAAAAGAGTGGTTTCCTTGGTGATGGAAATGACTATAAATGAGAGCTCTCACAATATCCCTTCCCTTTCAGCAATGCATCCCTTCACACTTCCACAGTTCATATATTACTGTCTTCAGATGGAGAATATTTACCTCCATCACCATTCATTTTTATGTGTGATATGCAACTACGTTTTATTCAGTGGGCATATTGAAATGAATGGACCTAACTTAATCATAGTCATTAATTTAAGTGGGTCTACTCTGGGTAAAATGTAGTTGACTACTACTGCACATCTGTTTAATTATGAGGAGAATGGCATTTTTCAAATATATACAGTCTATAAGTGTGTGTGTGTGTTGATGCTTCAGGGCGGATTGAGTCTGTATAATTGGGAACTCTCTGAAATAGCATTAACGAGCTTTGGTTTTGTACAGCAGGTAACACATAAGTAGATATGTTCCCAAATTTACACAGAAATAAATTTCTATGGAACCCACTTTTTTCATATAAGAATGTACAGAATGTATTCACAAAATGACAGGTGATTATTATACAAGGTATGCATTTAAATAAAACCAGCCATCATTTGGCATTGTGTGGTTGATTTATCAATTAACACCTGCACTATGCTCTGAGGGGGTGGAGCGGGAATTTAATCCTCCCCCAGGTGGACTTGAACTTCTATTCAGAACTTTGCGAACATTATTTCAGCAAAATAATAATATCCATTAAATCTGGACAAATAAGATGGCATCCAACTAAACTGACCCGCTATCATAAAGTCTTTTGCCTGTAGGATCCATCTTCTCTACCCATGTCCTCTTAAATCTGTTCTGGCTTTCCCAACCCTTTGGAACAGATTTGGGGAGGGTACACAGGGAGAGGAGAGGAAGGGGACATTCCATTGGACAAGTGGAAATCCTTACACTAGTAGACCTATTTAGTTGGATACCATTTACAATTTAGTTATTATTAATTTAATGTATTTACAGCCCACCTTTCTCTCAAATTGGGATTTAAGGTGGCTTACAACATTATGAAATGTAGAGCAATAAAACTGACTAATTGAAAACAATAGTTAAAATACACACTTAAAACCAGAACGAAAATACAGTTCGCCTCGATAGCAGCCCACTGGTCAGCTTTATCTGCATCTTAGTTTTCAAATGCCCATCTAAATAAAAAGTTCTTAGCCTGCCAGCAGAAGGATATGGGAGAGGATTCCCCAATTATTTTACAGTTCTGTGTATACTGCTTAGATATATTTTTTTTTGATTAAGCAGTTTTATTTTCCATGATTCCCTGGTGTCTTATTGGGCAACCTGCATGGGAATTACACCATTTAGCCCTAACAATGACATTATGAAGCATTTCAGATTGAGACAGAGCGACTGGAATAAAGTTGCCCAGGCTTATTCATGGCTGAGCAGGGATTCAAAGCTATTTATTTAAATCAAGCACTCTAGCCACTGCACTATGTTGGCTGTGGCGATTTTTATTCAAGACCATGCTTCAAATCTCCCTTCAGTCATTAAAGACACTGGGCCATTCACTACTTCTTGGGCTAACCTACCAACAGGGTTGTGGTAAGTTTTATGTGCAGAAGTGTTATATGTTGTATCCGGTATTGCATGAAGGAAATGCAATGGTGAAATATAAATATTAGAACTAAAATACAAACAATAATGGCGGACAAGAAATAAAAGTGCTGTTCCTGTTTGTAAACCACCATAATTGTATCTTTTTGTAGCTGGACACTGTGGTATTCCAGACCTTATAGTCAATGGTCAAGTAATTGGAGAGAATTACGGCTACAGAGACACTGTCGTATATCAGTGCAGTCCTGGCTTTCGACTCATCGGCTCTTCTGTGCGAATATGCCAGCAGGATCACAACTGGTCTGGTCAGCTTCCATCCTGTGTGCGTAAGTAAGCATGGCAGAGGTTATAGTGTGTTTGCATAATTAAAATCCCTCCCCCCCCCCATCTGATGGGGCTAAAATGGGCAGCTTTCATACTGCCTGCGAGGCTATTGAAACACGAAGTTGTTTCTAATAAAGAATAAATGAATTATATCATTGGAAGGGAAATGTCACATAGCATCTGGTCCAGAGATATCTCATCATTTTGGGGCTAAGGTCTATCATTGCTCTTGGTCAACCCTCCAGAGATTTCATGCCAGTAGTGGCTGTGGCTAAAAGTAGGTGAGGCCACCCCACACTCTTGCAGGCCGCACACCCTCCCAGGATACACATTTTCTAACACACACACATACAAAGGGACATTCACACACATCCAGCTGATCCATGCAGATTATCTGAGGATGGTTGTTATCACAACAATTGTCCAGTTTTCAGTCTGATAATCAGGGAACTAGCAGTTGGCATCCCTATCAAACTTCTCCATCCACTCCAGTGATGTATTTCTGTTGTTCCTTTTTGCTGCTGCTGCCAAAATAGACAATCTTGTGCAGTGTTTGTGTGTGTGTGAGAGAGAGAGAGGGGTGGGGCGGGAGAGAGAGAGAATTTTTACTAGGGTGCAGATCAGGCCCTGGCATGGCAGTCATCCCTGGTCTAGCCCAACCCTATGTTCAATGCAGGATGCAAGTACATAAAGGTAAAGGTAAAGGTACCCCTGCCCGTACGGGCCAGTCTTGACAGACTCTAGGGTTGTGCGCTCATCTCACTCAAGAGGCCGGGGGCCAGCGCTGTCCGAAGACACTTCTGGGTCACGTGGCCAGCGTGACAAGCAGCATCTGGCGAGCCAGTGCAGCACACGGAAACGCCGTTTACCTTCCCATTGGTAAGCGGTCCCTATTTATCTACTTGCACCCGGGGGTGCTTTCGAACTGCTAGGTTGGCAGGCGCTGGGACTGAGCAACGGGAGCGCACCCCGCTGCGAGGATTCGAACCGCCGACCTTTCGATCAGCAAGCCCTAGGCGCTGAGGCTTTTACCCACAGCTCCACCAGTGTCCCTTATATGCAAGTACATAATCTTTGGCAAATGTTTGACCAATTTAAACAGGCAAAGGAAAGCCCACCACCTCCAGAGGCAGTCTGCTCCACAGCTCTTAACAATGAAAATGTTCCTCCTGATTTTTATCTGAAATATATTCCCTGCAATTTCCATCCACGGCTGAACTCCTTCTTCATCTGTAAACTAAATTGTAGTGGGGATGAAAGCAGCCATTTCCCCATCTCAGTTATTTTAGAAAATGGCATTATTTTGAAAACATTTCCTTCAATAAATAACTAATCCTGTTATCCCCCCCACACGAGACTTAGAATAGGCTGAACTATTTCTTTTATATTGGTCAAAAGTTAAGGAACATAATCTACACTTCTGCAGGTGGTGATGGTTATAGTTATTATTACAGTGCCATCAATGTACATGGTGCTTTACAGGGTTTCATAAGCAAAGGCAGAGAGGACACTCTGGCCCAAAACAGCTTGCAATCTATAGTTGGCAATGGGAAGACAGCAGAAGATGTGGAGGGAGAATAACTGCAGGAAAGAGTGAATGGGAACAAATTCTGTGAAACATTTTTATTTTTATTTTCCAAATCCTCAGCATGGAATGATACTGAAGTGTGTGAAAAACAGTAAATGCCATGTTCTGTCCAGGTTAGGATGTCATGTTAAAGTATGGTTTAGTACTACAAAAACAAGCCTTCGCCGTCAGGCAGAAATTATTTCATCGACATTCTAGAATGAGACACAAATATATTGCTGTGTTTACATCCAGGACAGAACTCACAATAAATAGCCCTAGGTCAGGGGTCTGCAACCTTTAAGACAAAAAGAGCCACTTGGACCCGTTTCTGAAGGGGGGGGAACTGGGTCACAGCCAGTACAGCGCCCGCCACAGTGGGGAGTGTCGGGGTGCACAATGCGCCTCCTCCCCTCGCTAGTATCCGCCCCGGAGCCGCGGCAAAGGTGTAAAAGAGCCACATGCGGCTCCGGAGCCGCGGGTTGCAGACCCTTGCCCTAGGTCATGTGCAGCAGCACCAGAGATGGCTTCCTTCAACAACAACAGAAGGACTGCTTGACTGAACAAAGTAGAGTTTTCTGCCATGCAGGTTTTTCATGAAAGGGTTGGAATAAAGGTTAAAATAATGGGGTATGTCCCAGGAGAGATAGTAACCACCACTCATTGCCTTATAATAAATATCTGGAAGCTCTGCAGTATATCGCAGTATGTCAATAAAAACAGAAATAAAAATTCTGATCCCTGTAGCAGTTTCTGATTATTATTTTTACCTATATTTAAGTACCAGGTGCAATTGCATTATAGTTTTTCTTTTCTTTTCATAATAACATTGTGTTCAGATGTATAGCCAGATCCATTAAGCACTACATTGTGAAGTGAAAACAGATACTTAAGGTACAGTCCTATACCTTCTGTCCTGGGGTAAAAATCCCATGGATCTCAGCAATGCTGAGTGAGTAGGCACTTACACGATTGCACTGAAAGCCAGCAAAAGCTTTTTGTAGATCAGAACACTTTGCACTTTCCCAAAGATTTCAAAAGTAAGGAGGCAAGAAAATATTCAAAATAATTGTATCTGCTTGGTGGTGCAGCAGTAAAACTGCTAGCACATTTGCAAAACTAAGCAGGGTCCAGTAAGGTGGGGTTTGGACTAGACGCCCATTGAGGTTCTGTCCAACTCTACTATTCTGTAATTGTTTTAAAGTCTTCATTATACGTTACAGTGAAAAGTGATAACGATATGCTTTCTCTTTCACTCGCTTCTGATGTTAGCTGTTAGCTGTGGTCATCCTGGTAGTCCAATTTATGGAAGAACGAGTGGGAACGGTTTCAACTTCAATGATGTTGTGACATTCTCCTGTAACACTGGTTATGTTATGCAAGGACCAACAAAAGCCCAATGTCAGGCAAATAGACAATGGAGTCATCCACCACCCATATGCAAAGGTAAGGCTGAAAAAAAATGTTGTAAAAATGGGATGGGATGTTGGCTTGTTTTGCACACAAGGATGATGTCCAAGTCTGTGTCTGTATTATGCACCATTGGGGGGGGGCTGTGATTTGAGATGGACAGAAAGCCTTTTAGGGTTTAAAATACTTTTCTCAGCTTCAAATATAACATAATTCCCAAAAGATCCTATTTTTGTCCATCAGACAGGCCCTGTAGCTGAGTTTTAAGGCGGCACAGAATGTAAAGCCATTTAAATGGTATTTTCATTCATTTTACTTTATCTCAAAAAGAAGGGTGATTTTGTTTCACCTTTTCTGCTGGGAGCTATAGCTGAAATGCCAAGCCCTTCAGAAAGTTTATCTTACAGATGCTTTATTTGTTTGACCTCATCTAACTCATAGGGTTTTGGTTTACCTAGCAATGATTACTTATTTTGGTGCAGTGGACAATAGCATATAATATTATAAACATTTTTGCCCTAAGTGGTCAGAGGCACAAGGTGTGTGCTGATTTGACTGCACATGCTTTTGGAATGCTTAGATAGCCTTGAAATTTTTTGCCATATTTTTAAAGTAGGTTTGGACAACCTAGTTGATAATGAGCATCAAATCCATATCCTTTGGAGTTGTTTTTCCCCCAAGGGAAAAAAAACAAAAGCCGTGTTCTCACTTTGAAGACTGACATTTACATTGATTAATATTAAAATTAATCAAGACTTGCTGTTGCCTGGTAGAAACTGGTAAACTTTTCAACTAACTGCAAGCTTGCAAGTTGTTTCATATCAAGTTAAACTAATGTATCCCCTCTAGTAAGTTCCTGTCACAGGGACAGGAAAAAACATAGCAGCATTCATAATGAGAAAAATTACTCATAGAACTACACCCCCCCAAAAGAAAATCATGCTCAAGGCTGTGGTGTAACCCACCATTTTGCTCCATTTCTCCTTTATAGCATTCTAGTTGTTTCTGACACACATATTTATTTTCCTTGATTTTCATTTCCTCATTTCCCCCCCTTTTCAGTTTATAAATAATATCATATCCCTACCCCACAATCTGAAGAACTGATAGATAGTTCCCTGGAGGTAGCTCACTGATTAAGTGCTGTGTTTTAGAGCCAAATAACATCCCACAAGACATACACATTTTACCATAATTTCCTGAGGTGGAGAAGGAAATCCTGCCACAACTTGAGTTTGTGATGATCTTCAGAACCACCTTGGATATGAGGTGGATATTTGGGTCTACCACCTGTGCTGATTGGTTATTTATTAGGAGTTGAGGTTGTGCAACAACATGAATGTTACAATTATGTTGTTGGGAGTGTGTGGATGGAAGCATACCTTCTAGAGCAGTGGTTTTCAACCAGTGTGTCATGGCACCCTGGGGTGCCTTGAATGACTGTCAGGGGTGTCGTGGGCAACACTGGCCTCTGTCCCTCCTTCCTCCCCTCTCTCCTCTGATGCCCTCTCGTGTCTCTGCCTCCCAAGAAGCTCCGCAGGCAAATGGTGCCTCTGGAGGTGGTCAGGGGGGCTGGTTGACAGGAGCTGAGGCAGAAATGGAGTAAGCAAGCAAGCAAGCAAGCAAGCGGGAGAGGGAGCCCAACCAGCCCATCTGCCAGCCCTTGCTGTTGGGAATGTACAGACAAGTCCCAGGCCTCTGTGGGGCAGTGTGAGGAGGCACCTCTCTTTGGGGTGGGGGGTGGCAGCTCAGAGGCTAGGGGTGGCAGCAGTGGCTGCCCAGAGGACTCCCAAGGAGAGGGGAGAGGAGAGGATGCTGAGGGCACACTCCACAAAGGAGGGTGTTCGAAAAAGGGTGAGAGGCTGCTAGCTCTACAGGCAAGGGGTGACATAACTGGGTGCCTCAGAAAGCATGTGGTTCGTCAATTGAGCCATGGACTCAAAAAAGTTGAAAACCTCTGTCCTAGAAGTGAGAACGGGTTCTGATATAGAACCAGGCTCCCAAGTAGCTGTGGGACATGAACCTTCTAGTGATCTAGAAATGAAGAGAGTATCTTTCATGTTAATAATAATAATAATAATAATAATAATAATAATAATAATAATGATAATAATAATAATTTATTTATTATTTATACCCCACCCATCTGGCTGAGTTTCCCCAGCCACTCTCGGTGGCTCCCAATCGAGTGCTAAAAACAATACAGCATTAAATATTAAAAACTTCCCTTCAGATTTCTTTTAAAGATAAGATAGATGCTTATTTTCTTGACATCTGATGGGAGGGCATTCCACAGGGTGGGCGCCACTACTGAGAAGGCCCTCTGTCTGGTTTATGCCTGGCAGCGATTCTTTGTATGTGGTTATTATTTTTTTAACCATGGATTGAGAGTTGGCAAACTATACCAAAAATAGCTACAGTGGTGCCCCGCAAGACGAATGCCTCGCAAGACGAAAAACTCGCTAGACGAAAGGGTTTTCCGTTTTTTGAGTCGTTCTGCAAGACGAATTTCCCTATGGGCTTGCTTTGCAAGACGAAAAGTCTTGCGAGTTCTTGCGAGTTTGTTTCCTTTTTCTTAAAGCCGCTAAGCCGTTAATAGCCGCTAAGCTGCTAATAGCCGCTAATAGCCGTGCTTCGCAAGACGAAGAAACCGCAAGACGAAGAGACTCGCGGAACGGATTAATTTCGTCTTGCGAGGCACCACTGTACCATAAAGTGAGGGCAGCATTCTGCCTATGCCTATGCCTATTTTTAAACTGATTTAAAGAATAGCTTTGTGCAAATTGCTGCTTACACTGTTATTCATTTTATTCTCTGCATAGTATTTTTCACCTGAAGACCTGTGGGAAACTTGCACGTTTTAAAAATGTAAAATTCACACATAATAAGGTGTGGTTTTTTTTTGGGGGGGGGGGGAAATCTTGTTTGTTTGTTTATAATCAAGCAGTATATCCATTTTATGAAGTAAATAAATGAAATGTTTACCGTTTTCTGTTTAGTGGTCAACTGTTCTGATCCGGGAATCCCTGCAAATTCCATACGAGAAAGTAAAATTGAACATGGGAATTTCACCTATGGCACAGTTGTCTTTTATGATTGTAACCCTGGATATTTTTTATTTGGATCTTCAGTTTTAGTCTGCCAGCCAAATGGTCACTGGGATAAACCTTTGCCAGAATGCATTAGTAAGTATCTTAGAATAAATATCATTATTCATAGTAGATTATTAGTAGCAGACTGCAGCCTTAGTTACCTTTCTGAAGTTTGTTTGCTTATTATTGTTTTCTTTGCAAATTCATTGTATGAAACATTATTTCTGAGCATATCCACAGCCAATTTACTTTTACAGTGAACATGAAAGGTTATCGGTTTTGAATAAAAGGTGTCTAATTATTGTCTGTGTTCTTGAAATTTGTTGTTTGTTTATTTCACATTACTGCATAGTTTTCTTATCCATTCCTTAAATGATTATATTTTCCATTCTCTGTTTACACAGTCCAATACAATATTTGCTGCTCAAATCTATTTTATTTACTCTATTTTATTTGACAAGATTTACCACTTAGTCTACAGAAACTTCCAAGTGGTTTATATAAAACAATATAAAAATAGTCATTAAAATATGAATAGAATTAAGCATGAAAACATATTGACATAAAATTTATGAATATAAAAATAGAAACGAGTTTTAAAACAATTATACATACCAATATTACATTTTAAAATTGCATTATTGGGTGGGCTTTACTGGAGGGAGGAGAAGAGTTTTTAGCCAAAAATAACACAGTGAAGGACCCTACATAATGATGGGTAGGATCAATTCCTTGCAAAAGCAAAATGAATATTATGTGGCACTTGTAAAAGGATTTCCTACTAGCAATTATGATGCAACATTCCACAGTAATTGCAGCATCTTAAAAAGCAGAGACATCACCTTGCCAACAAAGGTCCGTATAGTTAAAGCTATGGTTTTCCCAGAAGTGATGTATGGAAGTGAGAGCTGGACCATAAAGAAGGCTGATCACCAAAGAATTGATACTTTTGAATTATGGTGCTGGAGGAGACTCTTGAGAGTCCCATGAACTGCAAGAAGATCAAACCTATCCATTCTTAAGGAAATCAGCCCTGAATGCTCACTGGAAGGGCAGATCCTGAAGCTGAGGCTCCAATACTTTAGCCACCTCATGAGAAGAGAAGACTCCCTGGAAAAGATCCTGATGTTGGGAAAGATTGTGGACACAAGGAGAAGGGGACGACAGAGGACGAGATGGTTGGAGAGTGTTCTCGAAGCTACCAGCATGAGTTTTGACCAAACTGCGGGAGGCAGTGGGAGACAGGAGTGCCTGGCATGCTCTGGTCCATGGGGTCACGAAGAGTCGGACACAACTAAATGACTAAACAACAACAACATCAAGTACAAGCCCCATATAGGCAGTATTGTGGTAATCCAAGCTTGAAGTTACCATTGTCTGAACCACTGTGGTCAAACCATCCCTCCCCTCAAGGAACTAATAATATGATTATACATTATTATTCTCAGTGGCTTTTGATGTCATTGGTCATGGTATTCTCCTGATCCAGCTCTGTGAGATGAGTATTGGTCCATTCCTACTTACAGAGTCAAATGCAGAGAGGAGCACTGGGGAACTGTTTTGGCTTCATAGCCATTATACTGTGCTGTACCACAGGGTATAGTATTGTCTCCAATGCTGTTTACCGTCTAAATTTAGCCATTTAAATTCAGAGCAGTTGTTCAGAACTTTAGGGTAAAGTCAGGGCCATCTTCAACATATCCAGCACCATGGTGCAAAGATCATGAATCTAATGAAGCAGTCTATGATATATCAAGCCGGAATGAGATGTAAAGACTCTCCTCCCTGAAAGAGAGGGGAGTGGTTGTGGGCGGGAGCCTGAACACCGTTCCTAGCAGGGGGCGTTGCCCCCTGCCTCCAGCTCACCTGGCTGGCACTCACGCCCCCCCCGCTGGCCGTCCAACCAGGTGCCATGGGGGGGCGTGTCCAGCAGCCTGGTAGGAGTTTTTCCATTTGGCATTAGGCTTTTTGGTTTTTTCGCCTACCTCGTAGCAATCGTCACAACTTTTTGGTGGTATTGGTGGGTAGGTTAGGCATTGGAATAATGTGTTGTGGTGTGTCGAAGTGCTAGGTGTGGCCATCGCCTATGCCTTCAATCTCTAGGGGTATTCCGCTAAAGGAATCTGGCGGTCGTGTATTCCGTCCGAAGCCTGCTTGGCGGGAGGCCATGGCACGACCCTCGGTGACATCAGGGGTGAGCCTATAGTTGGATTAGCATCAACAGGTGATGAACCCCTGGTGAATAAACCCACTTGTTTCGCGATCCAATGCCTAAGCCAATACCTTTTCATTGCTGTAATCAATAAAGTTGTGGCCTTTTCTAGCCCGTTAACCTTATATCACGTGTCCCTGTGTCTTCATTTTACTTCGCGGGGGTCAGGTCCTCGAACCACAAAAGCCCTGTTTTGTTAGTAGGTTTTATTGTAACTCAAAAGGTTTTATATTAAAAGCAATTTTAATTTTGGGGGAAATCTCATTCCTTGGGACCAATAGCCCAATGGTTCCTGCTGCTCATTCCTTGGGACCAATAGCCCAATGGTTCCTGTAACTGCTACCTATTGAGTCCTCCTCAAGTAATTAGCAAAAACAAACAAACAAAAACCCCATGGAAATAAAAGGGTATCGTCATCATCAATTTATTTCAAATATTATAATTTCAATTTATTAGTCACTAGACCTTCTTTCACTTTTTTCTTTAAATGCTATAAATGCTAGGGAGCCCCTGAACATTTTTTTTTTCACATTTAGTGAGAATAGAGATCTAGAAGTTAGCGGGGACATCAAAACAGCTCAGTGACTTTTGCTTTTAAAGGTAAAGGTACCCCTGCCCGTACGGGCCAGTCTTGACAGACTCTAGGGTTGTGCGCTCATCTCACTCAAGAGGCCGGGGGCCAGCGCTGTCCGCAGACACTTCCGGGTCACGTGGCCAGCGTGACATCGCTGCTCTGGCGAGCCAGAGCCTCACACAGAAACGCCGTTTACCTTCCCGCTAGAAAGCGGTCCCTATTTATCTACTTGCACCCGGGGGTGTTTTCGAACTGCTAGGTTGGCAGGCGCTGGGACCGAGCAACGGGAGCGCACCCCGCCGTGGGGATTCGAACCGCCGACCTTTCTATCGGCAAGCCCTAGGCGCTGAGGCTTTTACCCACAGCGCCACCCGCGTCCCTGACTTTTGCTTTTACTATACACTAAATTACAAGCTGTAGCATTCAAATTCTTATAATATAACATATTTATATATAATGTATTCAGAAAAATGTATTTGCCCCAGGGCAAAGTTTTACATTTTCCTTAAGTGTGTTAGTGGTCTACGTATAATGGCCCCTCTCTTTCAGTAGTCCCCCCCCCCTTATACTTTCTGGCAGCAAAATTTCTCTTGTATATTACTGATAATCTGTGAAAAGCTTGTAGCCTGACACACAAAGCCAAATTCAATTAAATATTGCTTTAAAATTGTGTCTCCTAGCTTATCTTGACAACCTTTTTTTGCTCCTTTTCAGTACTATAGGTGGGTGGGCGGATGGAGGAAGCAATTTCTTTTCCAAGGCATCCATTATCAGTGTGGATAATGTTCTACACAATGGAGTAAGGGATCTGTACTCTTATTTCTTTTGTTCTCGTTGAATAGGTGCCTGTTGGCCTAAACAGTTAAGCATTGTCATTAGTTTTGTAGGGCTCACTCATTACTTACAATATGTATATATAAGCACTTTGCCAAAGGCCCTTGAATGCTAAAGAAAAAGCAGCGCTGCCCAGTTTTACAATGTATTTCTTCCACGCACAGCTAGGTTACTTCCATTCCTGCTCACTTTTGCAAAATATATAATATTCCGTCTCCAGCAGAATTGGATTCAGGTGCATTTAAGAGCCAAGAAAAGAAATAATCAATCAGCATGACATGCAGGAAACTGCTTTCTTACCTTTATAATATATTCCTTTAAGTCTGTTTTAAATTTTCTGCATGGTTGCATTCAGAGGTTGATAGCAGATTGCATGTGAAATTGCAAACGAAACCACACCTTTCCCAACACCAGGGTCTTTTCCATGGAGTCTTCTCTTCTCATGAGGTGGCCAAAGTATTGGAGCCTCAGCTTCACGATCTGTCCTTCCAGTGAGCACTCAGGGCTGATTTCCTTAAGAATGGATAGATTTGATCTGCTTGCAGTCCATGGGACTCTCAAGAGTCTCCTCCAGCACCATAATTCAAAAGCATCAATTCTTCAGCAATCAGCCTTCTTTATGGTCCAGTTCTCACTTCCATACATCACTACTGGGAAAACCATAGCTTGAACTATACGGACCTTTGTTGGCAAGGTGATGTCTCTGCTTTTTAAGATGCTGTCTAGGTTTGCCATTGCTTTTCTCACAAGAAGCAGGCATCTTTTAATTTCGTGACTGCTGTCACCATTTGCAGTGATCATGGAACCCAAGAAAGTAAAATCTCTCCCTGCCTCCATTTCTTCCCCTTCTATTTGCCAGGAGGTGATGGGACCAGTGGCCATGATCTTAGTGTGTGTTTTTTTGATGTTGAGCTTCAGACCATTTTGTGCTGTCCTCTTTGACCCTCATTAAAAGGTTCTTTTTTTCCTCCTCACTTTCTGCCATCAAGGTTGTGTCATCAGCATATCTGAGGTTGTTGATATTTCCTCCGGCAATCTTAATTCCAGTTTGGGATTCACCCAGTCCAGCCTTTCACATGATGAAGTCTGCATATAAGTTCCATAGTGACTGACAAATGTTCTGCAAACTTTCTTCTCTTTTTTCCAAGGAGAAGTATTTTTGAGTGCTCCTCTCTGGCCTTCCACTTCCATACCTCCATAACGCCCATTTTGGGGGACTAACAGCAGGTTTGGCAAAGCTGACTGAGCCCTGGCTGAACTGGGATGTGCAAATTATTACATTGTTGTATCCTCAGCTGAACACATTAGGGACTTAATGCCTGCTAAGGCTGGGTAGGCCAGGAATCAGGTAGCTGAGCCAGAGATCCTGAGTTGCTCATCCCCGTGGATCTTGCCGTATGATGGCCCCAAACTTGCAAGACATAGTAATGGTGGTGAAGGCAAATTGAACTGCATAGATTGGTGATTATAACGTAATTTTTATCTCCAATATTTATGCATCATAGTGATTGACTGTGGGCATCCTGGTATTCCTCCAAATGCGATCCTATCTGGAGAGAAATACACATTTGGATCTACTGTTCGGTACTCTTGTACAGGAAGACGGTCACTAATAGGCCAGTCATCTCGGACATGTCAATTGAATGGACATTGGAGTGGATCTATGCCTCATTGCTCAGGTACCACTTTTGAAGTATGTGAATGTGCTTTTGCAACCAATTCTATGCTTGTATTAGTTTTGGCTGGAACTTGTTTGCCTTTCAGGAAATTGAAAATCAAAGCCAAATGTCAGTCACAAGATATAGCTGCAGCCAAAGCTAAGTTCCACCATATGAATATAATGAATACTGAGAGGAGAACTGGAAAGTTTCTAATTATCTTTAACATGAAGAATAAATGGTCAGTGAAATAAGGCAGTTGACCAGTTGGTGATGAATAATTATATTCTATTACTGAGAATGGTGTTGAATTCCATATCAAGTGTTTCTGCATCAATGTCTTGATTTGCTTTTGACTAATATGGTGACAAGTTTAAACCACTTACATATGGGGATGGTTGCCACTAATACTTAATAGAGCAATGTCAACAATGACATTGGCCATGCTGGCTGAAATGGCTGGGAGTGATAGTCCAAATTATCTGGAGGGCACTGGGTTGGCAAAGACTGCTATAGAGAACTGTGATGGTCTGCAGAGAGGGGCAGTGTGTCTCAATGTGTGGAGCATGGCATATATGTAGTGTAGTCAGGAGGGCCCCTGCAATGGCAAAGGACCCAGACCCCCCACTGTCAGGAGGAGGAATCTGATGGCATCCAGGATAGAAAAGACTTGGTGCAGAAAACATCAAAGCCACTCAAGCAACCATCCCACCAGATACTGAAATGGAAAGGAAGCTCCAAAGGCAGTAATGCTTTCATCCTGTCTTCCTGAGAATCTAACCTTGTAAAGTAGCCTCTAGAACTCAGCATATTTTCACAGACTTATATGTGCTCATTTGGACATGCCATTTCCCTACTAATCATATCACAAAAGCAAGATACAGTAATTTCTGTTAACATTTTTTTAAAAAAATACTTCCAAAATGCTGCCTTGATCCTCTAATTTTGATCCACTAATTTTCCAAACTCAAGGAATATTAAATTTAATTGATGTTCTGCATGATCAAAATTTCTGAAATTCAAATTCATAATTAAATTTTGATGGGAGTGTTTTGCGCATTAAATTCAAGTTTCTGTTTTATGAACAAAATAATAGGATATGTGTCCCTGAAAAGCAAGAGCCCTATGTTGTCCTTTCAAAATATTCCCTTTATGCGCATTGATCTACAACATAGCTGTAAAAAGACATAAATCTGTTCATTAAAAATAACTAGCAGGAAGACGTTTTGCAGTGTAAAATGACTGATTATCACTTCAGAGATTCCATGGCAGGCAATAACCCTTCTGACCACTACGCGGAGGCCTCCTTTGGATCTGTAACTGAGCCAGTTTTCCTTCTGCTATAGCTTCACTGTGGACAGCATCACTATATAGGTAGAAAATCCTGCCTTCTCCTATTCACATTCTGAGCAGTTGCTCAGTTGTTTGGGAAGATCAGTAATAGCAGTAATTGTAAAGAGGTGGTATACAATGTAGAGCTCACCCCGACCAAGTGCAGTCATGAAACTGTTGATCCCTTTGACATGGTGAAAAGATCAGCAATGAACCATTTGTTCCTTTGATGACCAGCAACCTGTCTCTCTTGATGGTCATTTGGGGACTACCTTGACTGTGGAGCCTGGACTTCAGCTCTGAAGTGCACCCTTTGCTGCACCACTGGAAATGTTGGCAAATGTGTGAATATTTTTTTTTCTTGGTTTGTATGAGTGTTTGCAAGATCTTCATGCTCAGAATCTCACTGGAGCTTAGAAAGCCATTTCTCCACTTTTCTGTATTATATTTTTAATGGATCACCTGACTGAAGCATCTTGATAACTTTCACTTTACTCTTTCTTTTAAGACTATTGCATAGCATACTTTACTTGAGTGATGCATGTTAATGTATTGCAAATTGATGAACAGTGACTGTCCTTCAAATTATTGGCCATGAATCACTTGAAATTTCTATCAAACTCGATTATGTGCTGTCAAGAATCCCTGAATAAAATCACAACACATTAAATGGGTACGGGTTCTGCATACTGTTTCAGTATACAGATGACTCTCAACCTATGTACATTTAACGTGCATGATTTCAACTTTACGCACTTGGCGGCCAGCCATTGAAATAGCACAAATTAAATGCACAGAAAGGGGAGAGCTTAAAAGCTCTTTCCTGGTGCAAAAAGGGAGAAAGCTTTTAAGTTGTCTGCCTTGCTTAAGGTTGGGGTAAGGCCCATTCAGCACACTGGCTTTGGAAGGTACTGTAATATTGCTCGTGCGGGAACAATTCTGGTAATAGTTTTGACTATACATAATTATGGCTTTACACACCATTCCTGGAATGTAGCTCCCATGTAAGATGTAAGTGAACTGTCTTTTGATATTTGCATTGATTATAAATTGCCTTCTATTGTTATGCCACTTGGATACTTATGTACTTTGATTTTTCTTTCATCCGTTTCAGTTACCATATCAGCTATGAAAACAGCAGCAGCAGTGTAATACATCACCTTTTTTGTGTATTCCCTCTGAAATAATCTTTGTACCGCAAATTCTAGGTGACAATGCGGGATCCTGTGGTGATCCTGGAATCCCAGGTCACGGTTCTAGAGAACAAAGCAACTTTAGAATTAAAAGTGTTGTGCAATTCTCTTGTGAGCTCGGATACACCCTTCATGGATCGGTGGAAAGAACATGTCTGGCAAATGGAAGTTGGACAGGAAAGCAGCCGGAATGTAAAGGTAAATCTCATTGATGATTGGAATATAATACAACACAGTATTAGTAAAAAGAAGTGCTCAGCACAACAGTGCTTGAAAGTCAAAGAGCTTAAGTGATCATTTCGTTTTAAATAAGCCCAGATACTTTGAATTAATTTGTGGAATGCTGTCCCCAAAGAAGCTCATCTGATGCCTTCATTACATAGCTTTAGGTGCCAGATGAAAAACATTCCACTTCTTTCAAGCCTTTCATTAATTAAATAAGTCATGACCTTATAAACCATTGAGGGGGATAGTAATGATTTTTGTAACTATGTTATGTATTTTTTATGTTTTTTTCTATTGTAAACCTCCCTGTGGTCCTTGAATGAAGGGTGGTATAGAAATTTTTAATAATAATAGTCACTCATTATCACTCAGGGTATTATCCCTGCCTTACTGTTTGGGCCTTGCCCTATTTGGGCCATCTTAAGCACTTTCACCCTGATCCCTTTGGGCTGATATATCTTGAGCCAGATTCGCGTGAGCTCCTGCCAGCTTCCCCCTTGTAATCAGTTTGGTTCAGGGTGCTTTGGGAAGACTATGTTTTAGCTGACAAGCTCTGAATTTGTCTGAAGTAACCCACTTCAATGCAAGAAGGATCAGAATCTGATGTATATACTCCTACCAAGTGCTGAAGGACAGGACTTGCAGATCTGAGCAGCATCATATCAACATTGCACTGCATGAACATAACACAAACCTGCTGGGTCAAGCCAATGCTTCATGCAGTCCCAGCATCTTATTATTACAGTGGTCAACCAGATGCTTATGGGAGGCCTGTAAGCTTGACCTGAGTGCAGCAGCTCTTTATCCACTTTTGATTCCCAACTAGTGTACAAAAGCACACTGCCTCTGGCAGTGGCGGTAAAACAAAGCTGTAGTTTCTAGTGGTCCTTGATAGCCTTATTCTCCATGAATTTGTCTAGTCCTCTTTTAAAGCCACCCAAATTGATAGCCATCATTACATCTTGAGGGAACAAATTCCATAGTTTAGTTTCATTTGCCTTCCAACATTTCGCTCACTGGATATATCCCTGAGTTCTAATGTTATGTAGGGTTGCCATATTTCAAAAAGTGAAAATCTCAGCAACTAAAATCTTCAAAAAAATGAGTTTTTGAGCTATTTTATATGAAATACGCCAAAATCTACACTACTGATATGAACTGGGAAGGGGGGGGGGGGACTTTATTCATACCATGCATTTTTTTTATGCCATCTGAAATAATAACACAAGAAGTTAGTACTGTTCTGTCATTCTAGGTTGCTGCATGGGCACATAAAGCAATGGAAATCTTAAGGACAAGAGTAATAAAGGGTTGTCTATACATGAATGTGATTGCAAAATTGAGTTGAAAAACAGAGTCAGTGTTAACGGTTTTAGTTTGCAACAATAACATCATCACATCAATGAACTGTCTATACAATATTGATTTACATCTGGGCTGTAGGTTAACATTAGCAGAAACAAAAGACAATAACCTTAGATCACTTCAAATGATTTGAAAATACTGAAATGCCATGAAGAAAACAAATTAGAAGAGACCTGCTTTTTCATGACATAAATTTTATGTAGTGCATTGAACTTTCAAGACGACTGTGATGTCATAAAATATAATAATTCTATCAACAAAAGCAAAGAGAAAAGAAAGAGATCTTCCTTTTCCCAATAACATTGATCAAAACTGAATAATGTGAGTGGGTTAATTACATTTAAATAGAATTATTTGCAGGAGAGGAGCACTGGAAAGTAGGTATCCTTTGGTATAATGCATCCTAATCTTTCATAGCCTTTTGTTGTGCCCAGAGGCTACAGTGTTGAGTAATTACCATTGAGAGTAGTATTTTTCTCAGGAGCTGCAAAATATCAGAGAACACATTCTATGGCAAAATTGGATACAATGATAAAAGTAATAAAAATTCAAATATTTGGTTTACTCAACATGCTACACAAATATATAATTATAGCATGGTTCCCTTAGAAATGTAAGAATCTGCCTTATACCATCTCATATCACTGACCCCTATAGTTCAGTGTTGTCTACATTTATTAACAGGAGCTCTCCGGGGCTTCAGGAATTAAGTTTCCTACTTGACGATGATAGCCGGGGGGCGAACATGAGACCTTTGGCCTGCAAAGCAGGTGCTCCAACACTCACTTCTCACCAACATTTCATCTGAAGCTTAAGTGTCAGCATTTTGTGAAGGGGTAGCTCTTCCTCGGGTGAAATACTTGTGGAATTGCTAAGGAGGTCACAGAGTCCTGGTTGGATGTGTGAAATCTCACAGCAGAAGAGATTTTGGGATGTTGCCAGCAGGTTCTAAATAAAACTAATCATCAATGCAGATGTAGCAGTTTCTCCTCAAGTGAAACCTATGAAGGTTTGAGAGTACAACAAAGGATATCTAAGCAAGACTAGGATGATTAATTACCAGGGGGTGTACACTGAATTATGTTCAGTTTATTCTAATTGCTCATTGACTGATTTGATTATTTGGAACAATGTGTAAATCAGGCATCCCCAAACTCGGCCCTCCAGCTGTTTGGGGACTACAGTTCCCATCATCCTTGACCACTGGTCCTGTTACCTAGGAATGATGGGAGTTGTAGTCCCAAAACAGCTGGAGGGCCGAGTTTGGGGATGCCTGGTGTAGATCTTCAGTGTTTGTTGTTGCTGCCATCTTGTACCTTATTCCTGCATTTCCCACATTTGAATTTCTAGCTGTCCAATGCGGTAATCCTGGGACAACAGCTAATGGGAAGGTGTTTCGAATAGATGGCACAACATTCTCTAGCTCTGTAATTTATTCCTGCATGGAAGGCTATATATTGTCTGGACCTTCTGTAAGACAGTGCACTGCGAATGGAACATGGTCTGGCTCCTTGCCAAATTGCACAAGTAAGTACCCTTTTTATTATTTAAGATGTTGCAAGTTTATAATGAACTAAGTCACAACAGGGTGATGGTAGACTGGGCAAGAGGGTTCTCTGCAAAAGATGGGCTTTTCAAATTGTTCTGTTTGCTCTGCTGCCGCTGGTTCCATCCATGCTGCTCTCCACTTCTGGGTCCTATACTCCAGCTGGGTTCTACTTGTCTTGCATGGTTCTCTGCTTCTGGCTCCTATTCGCTGCTCCTCTCTGTCCAGTATTCAGCTACCTGACTGTGCTACTGGCAGCTGCTGCAGCCAGCTTAAATACCCCAGTGGTGGACCAGAGTTAAGCCTTGGTTCCTCAGGTCTGCCACAGAAGCACTGCCCCACACCCTGTCCACCACAGACCAGTTTGAATTTAAAATTTGGGGGAATCCCGTTGCCCCCAGTGGCAGGCCGAGGCTGAAGCAAATGGCCAACTGCAAGGGACAAAAGCCCCCCCCCCGGCATCTCTCAAGGGGCTGTGCTGGACCATAACTGCTGCATCCCTGGAAGGTGAAGTGTTCCTTCTCTACAAGGGTTGGGTTTTTCAAGAGTGCAGACCTTTGAAGCAGCCTTCATGCGAAACTGTGTTGCCATAGGTAGGGATAGGAAGGGCAATTTGATTCAGGTGCATTTAAAGGCCCACTTTCTCAAAGAATACATGAGCCAAACATAGGCATCCTTCAAAATTCACACTTCTCTGAACTTTGCAATGCATCTCTCCAGCCAAGTACCATGTACAAAAATGTATATACTAAAGTATGCATATGAATACATAAACTGGAGAAAATAACTTACAAATTTCTGTGCAAAAAAGTATGTGTGTATACAAAATCACATGCAAACATGTATGTAGTAGGAGAAATATGCAAAAGCATGCTGACAAATTTTAGTTGCCATCTTATTCAATCTGCCTGATAAGTGTTGTAAAGGGCTGCCTTCAAGATTTATTTTAACAATTTATGTAACCCAGTATTTCTCCCCATACGTCATTTGTTTTCCTTATGTAAATTTAGCAACTTTAATGAAAATCACAGAACACCTCTTGGCAAAATCATATTTTTTAATATGTTTAGTTCATTGTTGCTGTTTTGACCATCATGGTCATATCAACCACAGAAAAACAGTATTAATAATATATAAATTAATAAAATATTGAAGAACAACATCAACCAAAATATGTCTTAACATTGAAATATACCAAAATACTACTACTAGTAGTAATAATAATATGCATTATACATGTTATTTAATAAGAAATCTGGAAATTTGATGTTTGGAAGACTATTTGCTTTTTCTGCATTTTTGACATATTGTTCTCAAGCTCTAGGTGCACTGAAAATATTTGAAATCTATTCTCAGATGTCTCTAGCAGAATCCTGAAGTTGAACTTCAGCCAATAGAAGCCTCTAGGGACAGCACTGCAAAGAAAACTATATGCAGCAAGAGTTGGAAAATGAAGTGAGCTAGAAATAGGATATGCCATGACTAGTCCTTTACTTCAGCTAGAAAAAATAATAATTAACAGTTACTAGTCACTCTCCAGCCACCAAATTCATGTCAACCCAAAACTTTCTTTCCAGATAGGCTGCCTTAAAATTTAACTGATTTCAGCTGGCTTATAATTCTTATTTATTGCAGCGTTTTGAAGGGTAAGCAAAAACCTAGCTTGGATTTGAAACATTGAACAATGAATTAAAAGGTGTGTTGTTACCAGGGGTATAGGAAGCAGGGCAGTGGGGGTGGTCCGCTCCGGGTGTCATCCCAGAGGCGGGGTGACAAAATCCCTCCTGGGTGGATCGTCACTGCGCGGATCACCCCTTGTGTGGATCGCCAAGGCGATCCCATGGGCGGGTCACCCTGCCCCCACCCCTCCATGTCCCAGGGCAGCTAGCTACACCCCTGGTTATGATGTGTCCTGCGTAACAGAGCTTCTATACTGTTGTATGCTCCCCACTTCTGAGCCGTAATACTTTTCAGGAGTAGTGCTCCCAGGGTTTTCTTCCATTTACATATGATAACACTGGAGATGGTGGGTAGTATCCAACCAATACGTCTCAGTGCAAGACTTTACAATTGAACAAGAGAACCCCTCCTGCCAGATCTGTTCTGGAGGGTTGGGGGAACCCCTCGAACAGATTTATAGATCTCCCATAAGACGCACCTGACCTTAAGATGCACCTAGTTTTTAGAGGAGGAAAGGGGGAAATCCCCGTTTTTGGAGGGATCAGCTCAAAGTTGTGCAGCTTCTTTTGCAAAGGGGAAAAGCCCCATCTTTTTGAGAATCAGCTCAAAGTTGTTGAGCTTACTTTGCAAAAGGAAAAAAAATCCTGTTTTTATGGGGTTCAACTCACAGTTCTGCAGCTTCTTTAGGAAAGGAAAGGGAGCCGTTTCTACAGTTTCCAGACAGATAATCTAATCAGCCGGTCACATGTCGCTGGGGAAACAAACAGCCTCCATCTGCAGAACATTCAACAATGGAGGGCTGGGCAAGGGGGTGGGGCCGGAAAGGGAGCCAGCGATCGACCACACATTCGCTCCATAAGACGCACAGACATTTCCCCTTACTTTTTTAGGAGGAAAAAAGTGTGTCTTATGGAGCGAAAAATACGGTACTTTTATTATTGTTATTCCAGCAGCATTTCAATTGAATCTCATGTTATAGTTTTAACTTTTTTTTTTTTTATCTCTCCCTTTTGGTATAGTATTTCTTGTGTGCCACACAGAGATGATTGCAGTTGAGTGGTATTTAAATTGTTGAAATAAATAAATAAATAAATAAATAAATAAATGGGGGGAGCGGACACACAAGCAGGAAGGATAGAGAGTTCTGTTGCAAAGCAGAGATTCTTGCATTGATGGGATCCGTTATTTGGATACCACCTGATATCTTTATAATATTTCTTTCATAGTGAGGGTGGGCAGCTGACTGAACCTGTCCTAAAGATATTTGATAGTAAATTGCTTACTGAAATACTCTATGGCGTTGAAATCTGGAGTTCTGATCTGAACTCCATTAAAATTTTGGAAACTCTGCAGAATAATTTTTTCCAGAAGCTTTACCATCTTTTTACCATCAGCAGCTCTTCTTTGTACAGAATCCAGGTGGCCAACAATTAAGGCAAGCACAGACTGTGCTCAGTTAAAGTATATTTTTTAAATTGCCACTATTCCTATTGAGCGTTTTCTTGCTCTGTGGTCTATGGAATTGGGTGATAAACAACTCTGGAAAGCAGCTTGTCAATATGTTTTAGACTATTACTATTTTCCAGAACTGAGCTCTGCTTTGACCTTGAATAAGGGATTAGCTCTTCTGGATAGAATCCAAAAGGGACCTGCAACTAATTAGAAACACCCAATTTCCCCTTTGGTATCCACTCTTGAGAACAGAGCATTTTAGAGCTAGTTTTCTGACCAAACTCTCACCAGCTTCCTTAAGAAATGCTTTCATTGAGCTGCTTTTGCAAGTGATGCCCACTGCAGTCTTGGATGGCTAATATAACAAGGTCATGTATGCTGGCAGACTTTGCATTTGTGGTCACTCTCAGGTGGAAGACATCACTCATTATCTGTTAGCCTGTCCCTTATAATAGAGTCCCAAGAGATTGCTTTCTGAAACCTTTCCTCACACCAGCAAGCAGGTACTCCTCTACAGAAATGGTCTGGTTTCTTTTCAGGGGCAATAATAACTTCATAACACATAGAGTGGCTCTTCATGTACTGGCTTGAGGTGGGGGGGGATCAGGAATAAATAATTAGATAAAATCACTATAAATTGTTTTGGTGATTGAGAGGTTCAACTAAGCTAGATCTGAGTTTGTTGGTGTCTCTAGCAAATTCATGGATGTTGGCTCATATTATGGATGTATGATCTGTATTGTTTCATTGGTACTGTTGCTGCAGGTTTGTCATGGCCTTTGGCGTGCTATACGGTGGTCTCTACTGCACAGTCAGTTCAGCAGCACAGCTCTTGCTAGCTGAGGCAGCCTAAGCCTAGCAGAGGGAAAATAAGCCTTTAATATAGAGCTTATTTGCACTATTCTGTTTGCCAACATAAATTCCACCAGGTTGCCAGGTCGTGTGAGTGAGCTGAATGGGGTTAGAATCTGGCACAAGTCTCCCTGCCCAGTCCCCCACCACTACTCCCCTAGAATGCTGATTTTGGGGGGATACTTACATCACCGTAAGCTCCACCACTGTTTGCTCAACTGGCTGTGTCCTATCTCTGGCAGGATGAGGAGGTTTTACTGGCACATCACCATCTGAGATGGAATGTGGGTCTTGTGTCAGTATAGCCCAGGTGCATCAGGAACCAGCCAGCTGAACCAAGGATCCATCAGATCCTAACTCCCAGCAGATTTTGGGTTTGGATTGTTCCCTTAATAAATGATTGATTTTACCATTCCACAACCCTCCAAAAAGAAATATTTCCATCTGCATTCCTTGCCCCTATATTATCTGTTCTTTAACTCGTTTTCTCACAGTAATCAGTTGTGGGGATCCAGGTATACCAGCCAATGGACTGAGATACGGTGATGATAACGTTGTTGGACAAAATGTTACCTATATGTGCCAGCCTGGGTACACCATGGAATCCAACAGCTCCCAGATTCGTACTTGCACCACTAATGGCACATGGAGTGGAATGCTCCCAGCATGTAAAGGTATCATTTTTTTATTTGCAGAATGTTTCTTGTGCAGTTCTCTCTAATGGTTTGTTTTGGTACAGCCTACTTGTTCAGTAAACCGGCTGTGTACTGCGATCTGCACAGTCTCTTCCTTTCTGCAGTCCCAGGCATCAACCCAAAGTACAAAACAAAATATCTATTGCTGGTGCGTATGCATGAGATGGATTTTGAGACAGTTGAGATCAGGACTGGAGTTATAGTTTCCAATAGGGTCAAAGTGTTTCTGAAGAAGCCACTGGACGTGCCACTTTCCAGCAGATTCTGGACTCATTTCTATGTCCTGAGCACATCTAGCTCCTATACAATGAGGACATGCAATCAGAAGTTTAGTTCTTTATTGGTAAAGCACTTGATTACATCAGCTACCCAAAATGCCTCTCCAAAGGATTAAAGGACCCTCCTGAGCAAAGTTTGATGACACATTGAAGGTGGGTAGAATCACCCAAATGAAGGTGAAAGTCCACCCAATTTGCAGCAGTTCCTCCTTCTCCCTCCACACCAATATTGTTCAGGAGGACACCCTTGCCCTCCAAAGAGGCTTATCGATGATCTAGGATGCTGCATGGGGCATGGAACACTTTCCTTCTGTGAATCCCTTAAGTTAACTTAGGATCTAAGCCTCTACTGACATGGTAGCTAAAAACAATTAATAATATTGAAAGGTCATTTCCTTTTAAAGAAAGAAAGCAAAGAAGAGATTTATGAAATGCAGCACTGAGTTATGCAGTGAATTCAAATGTGTGGAGTTTTGTATGTATGTGTGTGTGACAGATCCTTAATTTCATTTCTTTAACACCTTTCCAAATTACCTTTTGTTGTCAAGATTCATCACTCAGCATCACATATATTAAGCTATGAGAAGGAGTAAGCAAGGTGTTTCATGAAATAACTCTCAAGGAAATGTGGTTATTCCAGTAGTGATACTACCCAAAAAAAATATACTGTGCTCCAAAAATGTTAAATTGGCACATATGGTTCTCCTACTAACTAAAGACACTGGGGACATTTGCAGGTGCTGTTCCTAATGACTCTAAATGTTTTTACAGCTGTTACCTGTCCAACTCCACCCCAGATTTCTAATGGAAGGCAAGAAGGGACAAATTTTGACTGGGGATTTAGTATTAGCTATGTCTGTTCTCCTGGCTATGAACTATCTTTTCCGGCGGTTTTGACCTGTGTTGGGAATGGAACATGGAGTGGAGAAGTACCTCAGTGCTTACGTAAGTAGCTCTTTAATTATTACATTTTATTCTGAGAGCTATGCCAATTTAAAAAATACCTCTCTTTTTAAAAAACCAACACGTTTTGATAGTGTGCCAGAAGGTAGATGCATAAATAAGGGATGTGGACCTTCCGGCCCTCCAGATGTTGAACTGCAACCTCCTTGACCTCTGACCTTTGACTGTGCTGACTGAAACTGATAGGAATTGGAGTTCAGCAACATCTGGAGGAACAGAGGTCCCTCATCTCAGATCCACAATGTGTTCTTCCGCCATATGAATCTGTCCTTCTCCTGAACCCAGCAGGTATAGCTCTTTTGTTCATGCCCTTGCCTTCTGAGAAATGGTTGATACTAAAGCCTCGTGGAAGCATTACATGTGTGGACTTCACTGCCCTGAGAGCTTAAATAAGCTCCTTTCGCATTCATGTTTCCCTGGTGGCTTAAAGCTTACCTCTTCCAGCAAACTGTCCCCACCCACTGGCGGAGGAAGAGGAGTGGGGGGGGAGCGCACCACCCCTGGCAGTGCGACGCTGGTAGGGTGCCATCACTGCTGGCCCCCGCCCACACTGCATGCGGCATGCCCTGCCTCAGGACACACACCAGCCCCGCCCCCACCTGCTCTCTGCCCCTCGTTGCCAGAGCATGAATCTCCGCCATTGTCCCCACCCCTCTACCCCCCATTTCTGTTTCTGAGCTCATTCAAAGCCCAGTATCCTCCAAGATGAGTGAATTTGAATAGATGACTCATGTGCTGAGCTGGAGCTATGCTGACTCAACCACTGGAATGTGAACCGACAGAATATACAGTGGCATAAATTCCAAAAGGGGTGTTTTGGGGACAGAGCAGGACAAAGTCCACCTAAATGTCCACCTATTTCAACCCTCTTTCAGCTGAGTCATGTGATCTGGCAACACAGTGGGACTTGTACTAGCCCAAAGTGTGGGGTATGTCAGAGAAAGGTAAAAGGTAAAGGATCCTTGGACGCTTAAGTCCAGTTGAATTTGACTATGGGGTGCGGCACTCATCTCTGCTTTCAGGCCAAGGGAACTGGCATTTGTGCATGGACACCTTTCCAGGTCATGTGGCCAGCATGACTAAACCGCTCTGGTGCACAGAACCCCGAGACGAGTGCCAGAGCACATGGAAATGCCATTTACATTCCTGCTGGAGTGGTACCTATTTATCTACTCACACTGGTATGCTTTCAAACTGCTAGGCTGACAGGAGCTGGAACAGAGCAATGGGAGCTCAACCTGTCAGGCGGATTTGAACCCTCGACCTTATGATCTGCAAGCTCAAGAGGCTGAGTGATTTGGAACACAGTGCCACCTGCGTCCCAATCCATGTCAAACTCCATTTTAAATACTTATTTTCCCTCTACCAGACTCAGGCCAGCTCAGAGTTTGACATGGGGCAGTTCTGCTGGCTTGCTAAACTTAGGACTGCTTTTTAAGTTGTTTGTTTGGGATCTTTGGTTTTCTTTCTTTTTACTTTTTTCCATTTTACTGCTTTTACCTCAGTCATGTCTTTATTATAGAGTGGTACCTTGAGTTACAGACGCTTCAGGTTACAGACGCTTCAGGTTACAGACTCTGCTAACCCAGAAATAGTACCTCGGGTTAAGAACTTTGCTTCAGGATGAGAACAGAAATCACGTGGCAGTGGCGCAGTGGCAGTGCAGGCCCCATTAGCTAAAATAGTACCTCAGGTTAAGAACAGTTTCAGGTTAAGAACAGACCTCCAGAACGAATTAAGTTCTTAACCCAAGGTACCACTGTATATATTTTTAGTGGACTCCACTAGGTGACTAAGTGGTACCATTTATGTTGTATAATTTCTGGGACAATGCTCTATGTTGGGTAATTGAATAAGGTCTAAGTGGTGTCTCCATCAGTGGAGTGACCTATGGGACCTTTGCCAAGGACTATAACCTAAAGCTGGCCCTGGCTGGTGGAAGGGAGAGCTGACTCAGAATGATGTTTTTTGTTCGTTAGCTTGAGACAAAAACATCTTTACCTCTTAGGGTCATTATTTCTGTAAACCGTTAGTATTCCAGTTTCCAAGGAGAACATAGACACAGAAGAGGAATCAATGGCAGTGTTTTGTCTCATATTTTGCACTGGTAAAGCAATCTTGTCAAATATGACAAAAGTGCCACCAGAAGCAAGTTTGAACCAGCACTCTACTCAGGCAACACTCTGGCTGACATCAATAAGGACTGGGCCTGCCAGGAGTACAGAAGAGACTTCAGGCTTTGTCTCTGACAATTGGACTTTTTGTTCCAATATTATATTAAATTACCTGTTTTATACAGAAATTTTTATTATCATAAAATTGCTGACATTGATGGATTTTGCACCGCTGCAGATTTCATTACAATAACAAATGTATGCTGGCTCTTTACACTGTGCTTCATGCATAGATTTTTCCTCTTTTTTAAAAAAACAACAACACACCACTAACCTTTTTTAAAAAAACAAAATAACTGCAGTGGATTTGATTACCTGAGAAATGTAGCTCTCTATGTATTGTGCCAGCGAAAGAACATTGCAAATGCTCTCTATGTATTGTGCCAGGGAAAGTACTAATAGGACCATATGGGCAACCTGATGTGATTCAGCCAAGACTTTGAGGCTATTTGGTACATATTTGGAGCGCTGCACTGACGGATCCTATGCATCTTCCCTGAAAAGCGGAGCCCCACTGAATTCATTACACCCAATGACTCATGCAAGTTAAGTTGGAATCCCAAGCTATTTAACCCAGAAGTAGTCTCCTGGCAAGAGTGAGATCATGAACCCCACAGTGCTGTCAAGACTGGGCTTGTGTTGGCAAGGCCTTGATGCAGAAGGAGGAAGAGATGGAGGGGAGGCTGATTGGTGGGAACCAGAGCTGGAGAAATCAAAGTGGGGACTCTTCCTGCCTCAACTTCAGCCAGTTCAGAAGATGGAGGAGAGATGCTGGCTCCAAACCCCACCCCCCACAACCTCCTAACAGAGCAGAGAATCTCAGTGGAGCCTGGGGTGGGCTAGGGGTAGCCAAGGTGGGGAAAGGAAACTCTAGAGCAGTGGTTCTCAACCTGTAGGTCCCCAAATGTTGTTGGACTACAACTCCCATCATTCCTATCCAGCATGGCCAGTGGTCAGGAATGATGGGAGTTGTAGTCCAACAACATCTGGGGACCCACAGGTTGAGAACCACTGCTCTAGAGGCAGCAGCAAGTGATCAGGAGCCTGAACAAGAGGGTGAAGTATTTTAAAAGGATTAAGAAACAAGATTTGAGCTCCACTTTTGAACATGGAGGTCTGGCTGGAAGGAACATGGACATTATAGAGAGAGTGCCCCTCCGAGACTTGGTGTTAATTATAAGGGACTTTCAAAGAAACCGGCAGAGAGGGATTGAGAGAGACTTAAGGGCCTCGGACGTGAGGTTGCCAGGCTGATAGTAGATGACTAATGGACAATGGTTCTGGGATCGAAACCGGGGAAGGGAGGGTGGGGTTTGGAAATCCAAAGGGTGTTTGATTTTTTCTACTTTGTTTTTAATATTGTGCTGTTATTATTATAAAAATGGGGAATTCGTGGAAGGGAAACTGGGTCGACCTTAGAAAAAGTTTTCAAATGTAAAGGATTGAGGTATATAAGTTAAAAGTTGATATACAACTGCCAACCTGCGGGACCTTTGGGACCTGGAGGAGAAGAGAACAGGGGTGGAACGGGGCAGGCTTATGCCAGGAATGGAACCCCCACACAAAATGGTCACCCCCGTAGTGTTACTGGCTTGAATAAATATCTGTTTCTTATTTAGACATAAGAGCCTGTGTCTCTGTGTTGGGCAGGAAGAAGGGCAAATGGGACTGCTCTGCTTCTTAGATTGCAATCTTAGGCTAGAATCCCTAATAATTTTTTGCACATATTCTCACAATATGCACTATTGCCTTCTTAGCAGATTCAGGCAAAACCTCTACATGAGGCCAATGCATTTATGTGAAAGTGGTCCTAATATTGCATGGAAGCCTTCTCCTAGGAGCTCTGTGAATTTACTCCTAACCTCTGCTTTCACTAGTTACTGATTCACAAGGGGACTGGTCCTCTTATCGCATTACTCTTAAGCTTACTTAGGAATCTTTGGGGAAGGATATCTTGCATTACACGAAGTCTCTAAGGATGCAGTTCATTATATTGTTGTATCAAGTGGTTAGCTTGTAACTTTACTCTTCAATAAAGATTTTGCAGGCATCTATTCAGAACTTACTTCTATATGCAGTGCTTTTTTTCTGGGGGTACGCAGGGGTACGCATACCCCTAAACATTTTATGAATCTAAGTTTGGCCTCATTGAGGGACAGTATTTCAATATGAGTAAGAAAATGAGAGTAGCCCTAAACATTCTTTTTTAAGAAAAAAAAAAGCACTGGCTATATGTCTTGCTTTTTATTTGCCTAATTATATAGCAATATCAGAGATGCTTGCTTTGAGCAGGCAAAATTGCTCAAGAATCAATCAAAGTGGGAAACAGTAGCTTGTCTAACTTGTGACTACTTGTCACACAATTCAGCACTTCCTAATTACCCAGCTCACTGTCTTATTATAGGATTAAAGGATTATGTTCTGTATTGAGTCAGACCATTGGTCTGTCTAGTTCAGAACTGAACTACCCTGACGGGTAGCAAGGCTTCAGAGTTTCAGATGGGTGACTTCTCTGTCCTACCTCAAGATGGGGGGGATTGAATTTGGGAGCTTTGCATGTAAAGCATGTGGTCTACCAAGCAGCTATAATTATTGTTCTAGTTCCCAGTTTTATTCCAATGGAACAATTTATATTTATCTATAAATCTACTGTTACAAATCCTCAGCCTTTCAGCTGTGGTACATTCAAGCACACAAGTAAAAGTCCTCAACTTTTCTTCCAAGTCTGTCGGCATAGTATTATGGGTGAGAAGTCAAAAGTGAAGGTGCATTTGTGTTCTCAATAGCCAAGCTGGGTGTCCAGCATTATGGAGAGAGGTGATGTCTTAACCTTTCAAATCCACAGATACTAGTGGCATCCTATGGTGATTCATGTGAATGTGATGGTATATTTTTCAGCCATCCCCATCATGCAGATTGCTGCTGTGACTTAATGGCTGCATCCATGGGCATGCCATGTTAGACATTATGTCATTCATGTGGCTGCATCCCTGGGGCTACTCTGCATGGAATAATCTGAAACAAACCAGTGTATTTTCAGCAGTCTCCTATTTTTGCATCCTTGGCTTCCTTTGAGTTGAAGAATTATTTCCTGTCGCTCAACTATATCCCTGCATCAGAGAGGATATCTGCCACGGTTTGGTTGCATTCTGCACTGCCTCCCCAGTTAATTGCGGCATAAGATAGAAGTGTTATTAATTATCACTTTCACACATGGTCAGGTTGCTTTGGTAATTAGTGAAGTGCAAACTTCTGTTGGGGAAAAGAGAAAAAACCCCAGAACTTGGTCTGCTACAAATGGTAATGTTTCTTTTGCATACCTCCATATTCTAGGGAAAAATAAGAGTGATGTGAATTGCTATGGTGTCTAGTTTCCATGGTTACCTATTCAGACAGGGAGTTACTAAGCATCCAACAATAGCATATAGCTGGGGAAAAGCTGAAGAAGGAGAGAGAGGAAAGATGAATGATGTTCCTCCACAAATTCTTCCTGGAAAAAATAACCCAACTCCCAGAATGCTATGAATTAGATTATTTATTTGTGTGAGGAATGTTTCAAAATTTGTTTTTGAAGGTTTGGGTTCTTATTAATACAAAGGAGCAGCAATAAATAAAAACACAACAACTTTGAACCCTCTGCATAATAACTACACATACTTAGTAGTTCTTGATATCCAGATATGAAGCGCACATGAGTCTAACTCTTTGCTGTGCGTGTGTACATGCACATGAATACAGTAGATGGGAGAGGATTTACCCCAGCAAAATATTTGTCAAAATCACAAATACCTAAATACAGATGGTCATTTACCCTCACTAGATTCAACGTGCTGCCATCTGCCTTATTGCAGGGCAGAATCGAGGGTAAACCGTATGCGGAATGAGTCTGCCCCTGCGGCTTGATGGAGGTAGAAACTGTCTCTTGTGCCTTGTTACACTGCCGTTTCTACGGGGATATAAGCTCTATATTTATTACCCCTGCTATGCAAAAATCTCCACATGAATCTGAACTTCAATGTCTAAAATCCCTGGTAGAGGACAAGGATCCTGAGATCACGTTAAGGGTAGCCAAATTCTGTGTGATTGACATGAAACTTAGGGAACAAGCTGTGTTATCATAATTATTAAGGCCTTAAATGATAATTTTAGGTTATATGTTAGTGACTAAGTCTTAATTTATATATTTTTAAACTGTTGCTATATCTGCATTGTCCCTGTTATACCTAATTGCAAATTAAAATGTATCCTTATCATGTTTTATGACTTCCTTGATATTGTATGTGGGCTGGAACTGGTATGTGACCGAAATAATAAAATTCATGCACATGAATAGTGGGCTAACATATGTTATTGTTAGGTGGATTTGCTGTTTTTCTAGAAAAAGAGGTGCAGGAACTCACCGTGAATGCCTCCCTTGTTCTTTTATAAGGGCAATGGTGCGTAACTGAGAGGTGCCAGAACTGAGATCCAGTGAGTTGTAGCTGAAAAAACCCCCTGGATTTGTAGATGGTTAACTGTGCTAACCAATGGTCCCTCATTAACCTGAGGAAAAAGTAACAAGCGGAGTGCTGCAAAGTTATGACCTGGGTTCAACATTTATGACTTGGATAAATGCATTTAGGCGATGTTCATCAAGTATGCATATGACAGGAAGCTGGAACGGGTAGCTAATACTTCAGAAATTAGAATGAGGATTGAAGATGACCTTAACATTTTGCAGAACTAGGTCTTAACAGATGTTGGGGATTCTATAGCTGTCAGGGATTCTATAGTTGTCATTCCTTCATTACAGGGGTTTGGGTTCAATGACCCTTAGGGTCATTTTCAACTCTGCAGTTGTATGATTCTGCTCTCTAAAATTCCACATCACATAATCGAGCAGCGAAGGAGACAGAGTAGGAAACCTTGTGCTGCCATTCTACATCTCCAAACAAATTAATCCAATGAGTTTGGAAGCAATAACTATCAACATATTTTCCATGTATTTCTTTTTTCTTCTCCACAGCAAAGTTTTGTGGTGACCCAGGAGTACCTGGTCAAGGCAAACGGGAAGGCAAGAGTTTCATTTATCAGTCAGAAGTCTCTTTCAGCTGTAATCTCCCATTTGTGCTGGTTGGTTCTAGTACTCGGATATGTCAAGCAGATGGTACATGGAGTGGATCATCTCCTCATTGCATAGGTACAGTGGGACCTGCCCAAATTTATTGCATGCTCTTCTCCTTTCTTTACACTTTTCAATCATGGGCCCATTTTCACTGGGCGCAATCCACAACATCTACTTGTGTAGCAAAGGGTTTTGATTCCTGCAGACTGGCTCCCAAGGGTAGAGTACTGAATATTTGCTTGAATATGCCTATGTATACTACCAATTAAGTTGCATTAATCAGTTTTGAGAATAGTGTTTGAGCACCTCAGTTTAAATGCGGACAGTTTTGAAAATGAATGCATGAATTTGGTTGCAAACCATTATGAATTTAACAAGTCTTTTACTTTTACAATTTTCTCCTTGACTTAGAACCCACCCGTACAGCCTGTGATAACCCTGGAGTACCCCGTCATGGATCACAAAACAATACATTTGGCTATCAGGTAGGAGTGACAGATGAATTTACATTTCATTCAACAACTGTGGTCTGTTGAGAACCACTCCTGCTTTACCAAACGTTTGTCAGCAATATCTGAAAAGTTGTTAGTTGTGCCTTGCTAATTCTCGTCCCTTGTTTCACATTTCTTAAAATGCTACAATATTTTCTTTATTTTTGTTTTGTCGCCACATAAGCATAATGAGTCTGGGAAAATGAGCAAGGACGGCTCTACTGTGGTCTGAAACTGACCAGTTATGTGAAAGTCTGGAAATCTTTGAGCCCAGAGCTTTATCATTTTAGTGAGTTTTATATATCATTCAATTTTTATTTTATTTTCTCTCTAAATTTTATTGACATTATTAACAACCCAAAAGTGCAGTAGTGGGATTATGGATCCTCCAACCCTATGGAAACTCACTATATGAGGTCCCCCCCCCCTTGATTTATTATGTTGGTATGTTATTACTTCTGACGATCTATGGTTTTCAATATATCATGCTCAAATCTATGTGACTGAATGGCAATTTCAGTTTATAGGATCTTTTACTGTCACCCATACTTTTTCAAATTTTAAGTTTAAACCAATATTTTCATAACACGTTTGTGACCCATTTTTAGAGTAGAATACTTTGCCCCCGTTTAATAGAAATACAAGAGTAGCCAATCTCATGCTGTTTGGAAACATACTGTGGAAGTTTTCTTTTTAGATGTGTAAATGAAAAAAACAAACCCATTAAACATGAAAGACCTCCGTATTTGTTCACAGAAATAAAATCTCATAAAGAGAGATTCTAATTGCTCCGGAGCTAAACTGATATAATGCAAACATGTCACCATGCTATCAGTAAGTATAGAAAAAACCAAGGCCATGGTTCTCGCAGAATTTGCATTGATTTGTACTATATTGTAATGCATAAAATTCTGCATTAGAAAGTGCTCACAAAGGCTTGGAAGCAATGGCAGTAATGCCTCGGGAGCTTCCAAAGCACAGCGAGCATCTGTGTTTGCAAATATTCGGCACAAATTTTAAAGATAGTTCAGTGTTTAAGGCTGCAATCCCAAGCACAGTTACTAGGGACTATGCCCCACTGAACACACTCATGACTTACTTTCCAAATAAACATGCATGAAATTGTACTGTAAGCGCATCTGCCACTTAAAAAAAGCCTTCTGGCAGAATTTGTAGGAAGCAACTTGAAAGAGTGAAGAAGACAGTAGTGCTGAGCCTGGAGGAAATGAAAGGGATGAATAGTAGGGATAGATATTCAGTAAATACAGTAGGAAAGATATAGTAGCCAAGGGAGAAGAGAAAGGAGCTTTGCAAGGCAGTAAAGGAGATTCAGAGCTTTGGGAATTGAGCAAGGATGACCCATATATTTTCAAGCTTTTCTCCACAGCCACAAAGGATCAGGAGCTTCTATTTTTAAAGAAGCAGGAGTGGGTGAGATACTATGTTCTACCTCCATGGTCAAAGGCACACTGCTTCTGAATACTAGTTGCTAGAGACCACAAAAGGGGAGAGTGCTCTTGCGCTCAGGTCTTACTCATAGGCTTCCCATAGGTTTGGTCTCTTCCATTGAAAACCCTCAAGAAACCTTTCCATCTGTTTCTCTACCATTAGCTCATGGAAGAAATCTACCAGCCATTTTATGGCATTAGCAAACAACTTGGCTGACATAGGTATGGCAGCGATATCTGGCCAGCATTCGTAACAATACCTAGTTTCTTTCCTTGCTCCTTTTTTCTTTTCATTTATAAAACACAGCCACAGGATCATAAGTATGTAAAGGCACCACTAGACGACACTTTTCCCCAAGCAATTTTTCACCCAAATGGGAAAAGATATGTGTGTGTGTTCGTATGTACTTTCCCACTGCAAAGGGATTTTATACAGAACAAAATCCAGTGCAAAGGGTGTACAAGCCCCAAGATGTCCTACACCAGTCTTCAGCTAGAAATTGCAGCCTACATTTTTTAAAAGGAAAACAAAACTCTGGGATGAGGGGTTGAGGATGACTCCACATGTCTGAACAGTTTTTGCATCTGATATTGGTTTCTGTAGCTGTCCATTGTCACCAATGTGGATACTAATAAAATTGCTGATATGCATGCAGATGTATGCCCCTTTAGCCCTACTTTGAATCTCATCTGAGGCATGTAAATGAACCTGTAACATAACATGAACAATAATTCTGTGCATTTAATGTCTGTGCCAACCTGCCCAGCACTTTGTTGTACTGTTGATATTTTCTGAACAGCTGAACAGATTGTACAAATGCAAAATATATTTTGGGTGTCAGATTTTACCAACTTCATCTGCAAGCTTCCAAAACAAATTGCTTCCATGAAATGAACTGTGGGCTTGAAATATTTGTGTAGAGGTACTGCTGGTAACATAGGAAATTGTTTATAGCGCTCTGACGACAAGCCATTACAGGACAACATGGCACTGAGATGAAATAACTTGGATTTATTTGGATAAATCTGTCACGTATGCAATACTTTTAAGCTCAATTCTTTCCCCCCCAATTTATTTTGTGTGTGTGTCTGTACGTGTGTGTAAATTCAGCAACTTCATTTTTATTAAACCTGAAAGGATCCAAGGCACAATCTGAATTTAGAAAGAAAAATAGATCCATTACGCTAGTGGTAGCCTTCTATTAGCTTTTGGGTCAGTTTTATGAATATCAGTATGAAACTCAGCATGGAGATAAGGAGCAACTTAGAAAGTCATTCTTTCCTGTGAATTTAATGCTTATGAAATGTAGGAAAGTGATAGCACAGGAAGATGAGTTTGTTTAGCAACAGAAAAGTACAGTGTTAGATACAAAACAGAAATGAAAGGGTTTCCCCATTTCTTTTACTTGTTTTGTTTTGTTCTGTGGCTTCTACTTTTCCTGTATTCTTCTCCTTCCTATTTCCTGTCTGACAATAGCCCTCTTCAGTTCAGACATTCAGTCTGAACTTACAAAGGGCAGTCAGGGAAGCATAAGGCATCCCTTGTGGGGTGGAATAACAAAATGAGGTAGAATAACTTAATATACATAATAAATAATTGCAAATTACATAAGTTATGCTATTTTGCCACAGCCAATGAAATGAAAACCACAGTTTTTAGTGGAAGATGAACTGCAGCAGACTGTAAACAGTGCTGCAAAGCCTTCTTATGTATATACTTACAAGTATATATATAATGAATTCCAGAGGTGAAGCATGCAGTTTGCTGCAGCTTTCAGTTTGTTTAGTGTATTTGCATCTTCCCCTTCCAAGTGTAACCAATGACTACGTTTGCTTTGATAAAACACCTGGAATATTGAGACATTTATACACAACATCAGTCCAAGATTGTGTGTTTTGTGGTATTATATCAGTTATAACTTCAGTAATGTGGGGAAAGGGGGACGTCACAAATGAGATAAAGTGTGTGTGTGTGTTTTAATAGGTGGGTTTTCTGTTAGGATTTTTATCTCACCAGCTGCGAGGAGCAGCACAATGGTTGTTGAGAGCACAATGGTGTCTGAGAGCGTGAGACAGGAAGTCTCTGCTCGGTCTCAGTACTGTAAGAAGGTACTTTCGCTTCTGAGTGAAGTGTGCTCTTCTGTACTGCTGCTCAGAGACAGCAGACATGCTGGAAGGAAGCTCTGTGTATAGACAATGTAAACAAAGTAGTTTAGAGCTACGGATTGTCTCTTTCTTCTGCAATGGGATGCCAGAAGACGAGTGTGCTCCTCTCAGGATGGAGGGGTCGCTTATTACCGGTCTCTCTGGATTGAGGAAGATTTACAGCCAGAGGGTGACCACCGGAGAGACGCCTCGGTGTCTTGGGAAGGTGGCGGCCTTCCCGGGTATTTTTCCAACATCTTGTTTTAACTGGAGATACCAGGAATTGAAGCTGAAAGCTTCAGCATGAGGAATATGTACTCTACTGCTGAGCTACAGCTCCTGTAAACATGGGCACCTTAACATTAAAGTTTTCCCAGTCCTAATTGAAGACACAATGATTGGAACCTGAAACCTTTTGCATACAAAGCATTTGTTTCAACAATGAGGGGGGGGGGGAATCCAAAACAAAATCTGATGTCTAGTTTTAATAAAGCAGAAACTTGTCTCAGATTTAGCCAACAGTGAACTGTGTTAGAACAATTTTGTGCAAGACATATTGATTAAATGTGAGAAAATCAGATCAGGAAACTGACATTGAGAATACCAAAATGAACTTCAGGGCCTGTGATTGCCATCCTTCAAAAGGTAAATGCAACCTCTGTGAATATTTTAAATGGCAGTTACATGTACATAGGTTTGCTTTAGGATCAGTTTTAGGGCAAAACTAGATGTGATGCTTAACTTGCCTTTAGCAATCACATTTTATAGATTTTTAAAAACATAAAACTAAAAAATTAAGAGCAAGCAAGGGATGAAATTTTAATCTACTCCTCACCTGCCTCAGTCCTGATGAAAATCCTTCACTCTGTAGCTGCTCATAGCCCCAGAAGGAAAACACCCATTGTCACCAATGGGAATGTTCCACCTGGAGCTATTGGAAGCTGTGAGTAGGTGGGCGCCATTTTTCAGGCCCATGAGGAGCAAGGAAAATATTCAATTCCCTTCTATTAATTTAACCCAACACCCCCAAAAACCCCATTGTATGATTGTAAAGACAATTAGCACCCCCATCTGGTATAGCTCTTAGAGTCTTATTGGGTGACTGGGTGGCATGCAATTGGGCAATTAACTTCTGCTGGATGGCTCTCTGGCAGAATGGGGGCAGTGGGGTCTTCAGGAATGAAGAATTCTGATGTCATGACAGTGGGTCTTGCTCAGTGTTTTAGGAGTCCTGTCACAAGGGCTCACTTGCTTCCTCTCTTTCAAGGTAGAACATGCTGATAGGCATTTGTTTACCTCTTTAATAGTCAACAATTGTCACCACATTAATTATTTTTAAAATCTGGAGATGTGGAGTCCAGATCTTGGAGCAGTGGGTAACAGACCTTCCAGCACCCTCTAAGTGAGCAGGCAGCTTGAGGCTTGTGCGAAAAGACCAGTTGCAACTATAGTTAATGATCAACAACAGGCTTCTACGTCAAGTTACAGAAGTAGAATGAATCAGAAACTGCATTAAAAATAAAGCAAGCAATAAAGTCTAACAAATCTTACAAGGTAGAAGGCTTTGTTGTTGTTTAGTCATTTAGTCGTGTCCGACTCTTCATGACCCCATGGACCAGAGCACACCAGGCACTCCTGTCTTCCACTGCCTCCCGCAGTTTGGTCAAACTCATGCTGGTAGCTTCGAGAACACTGTCCAACCATCTCGTTCTCCGTCGTCCCCTTCTCCTTGTTCCCTCCATCTTTCCCAACACCAGGGTCTTTTCCAGGGAGTCTTCTCTTCTCATGAGGTGGTCAAAGTATTGGAGCCTCAGCTTCACGATCTGTCCTTCCAGTGAGCACTCAGGGCTGATTTCCTTAAGAATGCTTACATGAATGTAATTTCTGATTTAAGTTCAGCGTTTACGCAAAGAGCGGCATCTGTGTATGTACGTAGTTCAGCAGAACTCCCCGGAAGCCTGAAAAAACCAAGCAGTGATGGGGATTATGCTTTTATGTTGTGTGTCAGGAACATGTTGAAAGATGGTTGTGGGGCAACAATCCAGTTAAAAGAGACACTGGAGGTGTGTGATGTCAGCACATAGGCTGAATCCCAAGGAGATGGGGGATTAGCACTTTATATTTATAGGAACTGGGGCAAGAGAGGTGTACATGGTGGGACTCCTTTTGGGTTCCTGTGAAATAGGTTTATCAAAAAGGGGAAAACAATATTGTGTTTATTCAAGCAGTCACAGAGACTATGGGCATTCTTCAGCTTGCTCTCATGCAAGGAAAGCTTTTAGCAAACCTAAAAGAGAATAGAGGGTTGGAACTGCTTTTTATTTTTACAAGTCGTTTTACTGCCCTGAGAGAAAACAGAACATGAAACCTATGCTAGGCTATTGTTGAAATACTGGTATTTGAAATGACCGTAAACTTATTTGCAATTAGCTGAGCAAATTGAAGTCTGATTGGCTACGTGGCGTGTTTATTATGAAAAGAAACAATGCCATGTGAATACTGCAACATGAATACTGGAAAATTAACAACAGCTTCTCATTCATTATGCTGCCCTTTTGTGTGCTTATGAGCTCCTTCGCCCCAAACATACCCTTACTCCCTTTTCTGCATTATGCCTAGCCACGCGTGTGTGGTTATTCTAGAACCAGTTTAGAAAAAAGGTATCATTTGAGACATTTCAGAAGACTGTTAATTCATGCTGTCACTGAAACACTCACGTTGCAGCCTGATTGTCTGAAGCTTTCATAAAGGTTATTCATCGCTTTTAATTTTCTAGTACAGTGGTGCCTCGCAAGACAAAATTAATTCGTTCCGCGAGTTTTGTCGTCTTGCGATTTTTTTTGTCTTGCGAAGCACGGTGTCGGGAAAGTTTTGGAAAAGCTTCAAAAATCACCAAAGTCTTTAAAAACCTCAAAAAAGGCTACCACACCGCGTTCTATGAGTTGCTCCTCGAAGTCAAGTCGCAACTGTATTAACGGTGTTAAGAAAAAGGAAACAAACTTGCAAGACGTTTCCGTCTTGCGAAGCAAGCCCATAGGGAAAATCGTCTTGCGAAGCAGCTCAAAAAACAAAAAACCCTTCTGTGCATTCGTCTTGCGAGGTACCACTGTATCTTTTATGCTTCCATATGATAAACCTATCTGCAGTTGAATGAGTTTTAATTAACAGGTCATTCGAAGCCACTGTTGTCCCTGGCAGCAGAAGGAACTAAGAATTGTTTGTTGGGTGCGGCCAGGAAATAAAATGTTTTTCATAGTGCTACTTAAATGCTTGCAACAAATAGCAATAATGGTTCCAATAATTATTGAATGAACTTGGCTTTTCAGATGCTAATAGCCAAGAATTGTTGACTGTAAAGACTTTGTCTGTCATCTTATTGCAATATCCCCATTGTTCATAGATCCCTTCGAGCAGCAGGTAGCAAAAAAAACCCACAGTTACATCTGAAAAGAAATAGGTATTATTAAAATCAGAGCTGGGGAAGGCGTAGAGATATTTTGTGTCATATTCACCATTTAATTTAGTCTTGACCAAATCAATATAATGTTTTCATAGGTGGGGAATGTCGTACAGTTTCACTGCAGAAAAGGCTACCTTATTCAAGGCTCTACAACACGCACCTGTCTTCCTGATCTTACCTGGAGTGGTATTCAGCCAGAATGCATACGTAAGTCCATAAGACATATCTTCTTGTGGCATTCAGTGTGTTTTAGTGGATTGTTTTAAGTTGTTATGTTGGATGCCATCCTGGTAATTTCTAGTTTAAATGTGGTACATGGAATAAATGGATTGACTGATTTTCTGTATTGCCCTGCCTCCAAAAGAAGCCCGGGGTGGCAAAAAAACAAGTAATAAACATATTTAAAAAGAATACAAGGGCAGACTTCTGGTCCTTGATCTCAGTGGGTGTTTTGCTAGTGACTTTTGCTGGCTCATTATCTGCATCAAGGTTTGTTTTCCACAATATCCTAATGATATAGCACTGATGTAAACAATTTAAATATCACGAATCAGGCTATTTCAAAATAAGGTGAAGCACATCCAGACCTGTGTGCCTTTGCTAATTATATTGGGGCACGAGGCAGGATGGTTCAAGCCCCCTTTTCCTTTTGTGTCAGCCACCTTCGCTTCTGTTTTTAGAAAGCTACAGGAGTGGGCACAATTTGGTTTACATTAGAGGGTCTTAGGATGGAGTTTGTGGCTTTTGTTAAGGGTCCTCTTGTCTCTTCATGTATAATTCAAGCACTGATCATATCTGTCTTTCAATGCCATGGTTTATTTCTGTTAGTTTATATTATCATATTTATTCTTTTACCTTCCTCTCCAAAAGGAGCCCAGGGCAGCTTAAAACATTAAAAAAAAAAAAAAAACCCTGCAGAAAATATATATCTTAATACTTAGAAAATCCATAGTCTTTATTTTATTTTTTAAAGCATCAGTTAATATCCACAGTGTAAACAGCTTAGCATGGATCTTACCCCACCCCCTGCCAAAGCCTTGAGGAATGAGTGTGTTTTGACATTTTGTCGAAAAATAGCTAGTGTGGGGGACATCTAATTTTGTCTGGGTGGGAGATCCATACATGGGGAACTATGATTTTTATTTTGTCTTGTGTTTTGTCACATATGTGATGAGTTATGGCTTCCTTTTTAGCTCACAACTGCAAGCAGCCAGAATCGCCAGCTCACACGAATGTTGCAGGGATGGATCTTCCTTCACTTGGTTATACCCTGATATACAACTGCCAACCAGGGTTCTTTCTCGCTGGAGGTTCGGAACACAGAGTCTGCAGATCTGATGGCACTTGGACAGGGAAAGTGCCTGTATGCGAAGGTAATTTCTTGCATCTCCTGTTTAGTTATTCAGGGCAGAACTGGATAGGATGGGAGACAGAAGACTGCCCTCACTCTCTGTCTCTCTTTATAGTCCCCCCCCCCTTGTAATTTGATATTCCATGCCACGTATCTTCTCATCCCAGCCAACCTGTGCTGTGAGAAAGGGGTCAGTGATTATGTCACATTACACATGGACCCAGTTTAGATAATCATTTTAACTGGGGTAGCCAGTTTGATGAAGTCCATGTGTTATTTGACTACAGCTCTCATCAGCCAGCTATCATAGTTTAGCAACGTCTAGAAGATACCACACTGGCTACCCCTGGTCAGCGGCGGCAGGGTTGGGCGAGGGCAGGGCCTCCGGAGTCTGCCAGCCTCCTCCCACTCAGCCACCCTACAGCTGGGGGGGGGGGGAGGCAGCGGGTGGACCGTTTGGGCAGCATGGAGCCTGCGTGCGCCCAAGTCACTGTGTCACTTCCAGGAGAGACGTGTGGCTCGGGCGCGCTGCAGGCCCCGTGGTGAGTACTGCCCAGCATTTTGCACCCCCTCAGTGGTGACACCCGGGGCAACCTGCACCCACCACACACCCCTTCTGCTGCCCCTGCCCCTGGTTACCTGGCTACCATGGTTTAGGTATGTGTGTATGTGATTACATTTGTCTGTTAAGAGTTTATGGTTGTATGGTGCAGTGTGTAATGTTAAGTTTGGAAAAAGCAATTGACCCTAGTGATAATTGTGGATGAGATGAGGTTTAAACCTTCGGTTCCAGGTTTAGCATTCTATATACAACACCGGCTCATTGTAAATTCTCTCCCAAGAAACCACACACACAGAGGGTTCAAGATTTTGTCCAGCATTATTTTCTAGGTGTACAGAAGTTCATCTAAAAGTGTGGTATCCTTTAAGAATGGAGAGATGAAGAGTAGGTAGATAAGCTGTTGGCATGTTTCTTTAAATACTCTTTCCCCTTTACACCTCTGCTGCTTCTCCACCCAGTTTCATTATTTTCTTGGGGGGGGGGGGGAGGATAAAGTTTCATGTTTGTAAAATAAGTTAACTGGAGTGCAAATAGTATGAAAGACCAGGCTGGTATCATTTCGTTCAGTAGTGCAAGTCATTCCACAGGACAGCCTGCTTCAAAAAGGGTGCTCTGGCACAAACTTGTGGAGCCTTTTTGATCTTATTGATACATGCAGAAAACCTGAAGGAGCCTGTTTCAAATGGGAAGGTCATTAGGAGAAAAGCAGGATGTTCCCTTGTCCTCTGTTGTTGCTGATGAAAATAGTCTTCACAAAAATGACTGCACTGGTGACTTTAAAGGAATAAAGAATTGTGTGGCTTTCATCTGTCTCGTAGCAATTCAAGTTACAGAAGACATCACAGTAATAAGGACACATGTGGCAGCTGCAAAGTTGGTCTGCCTTTATCACCCAAACTTCTCTTTCCTTTCATAGATCCTTTGTAATTTTTGTGCAACCCTGACCTATAAGGAATGTGTGACTTTGGTTTGAGAAGATAAAACTGGTGTCATTTTCCAAACCCTTTTAAGAATATAGATTAGTGCTTAGGACCTTTTAAAATGCTTGGCAGCCCCACAAGATTTCCTGCAAGGTGCATGGGGATGACAATGGGTTTGTGACAAGGTTCCATTGACTTAAGCAACTCCCCCCCCCCCCCCAGACAGACAGACAGACAGACAGACAGACAGAATATTCTTTGATTTTCATTTGTTGGCTTATCTGATTCTTATTTAGGTAAGTAGCTGTGTTGGTCTGACGCAGTCGAAATATATAAAAAAAATTTTTAAAAAAATTGTCCAGCAGCACCTTAGAGACCAACTATGTTTCTTCTTGGTATAAGCTTTCATGTGCATGTATATGAAGAAGTGTCCATGCACACGAAAGCTTATACAGTGGTACCTCGGGTTACATACGCTTCAGGTTACAGACTCCGCTAACCCATAAATAGTGCCTCAGGTTAAGAACTTTGCTTCAGGATAAGAACAGAAATCGTGCTCTGGCGGCACGGTGGCAGCAGGAGGCCCCATTAGCTAAAGTGGTGCTTCAGGTTAAGAACAGTTACAGGTTAAGAACAGACCTCCGGAACAAATTAAGTGCCATATTTTTTGCTCTATAAGACTCACTTTTTCCCTCCTAAAAAGTAAGGGGAAATGTGTGTGCGTCTTATGGAGCGAATGCAGGCTGCGCAGCTATCCCAGAAGCCAGAACAGCAAGAGGGATTGCTGCTTTCACTACGCAGCGATCCCTCTTGCTGTTCTGGCTTCTGAGATTCAGAATATTTTTTTTCTTGTTTTCTTCCTCCAAAAACTAGGTGCGTCTTGTGGTCTGGTGCGTCTTATAGAGCAAAAAATACAGTACTTAACCCGAGGTACCACTGTACCAAGAACAAACTTAGTTGTTCTCTAAGGTGCTACTTTTTATTTTATATATATATATATATATATATATATATATATATATATATATGCAGGTTTTGGTGTCCTTGGGTGTCTTCCCGTGTAAAAGTTGGGGTGTCTAGGCGACGTTTCGACGAGGTCTCACTCGTCATCTTCAGGCTGGTGCTTTCGGCTTCTTGTTACTGGAACAGAGCAGGATCTCAGTGTTTGAGTTCCTATAAATACTGTCGAGGAGGTGTGGTGTATAGCCTCCAATGTTCTGGGCAGAGAGGCAGTTCCCAGGCTAGTGTGCCTTTTCTTCTTTTGTTCCTTAATTGCTTGAGGGATATCTTGAGTGATATCTTGAGGATATCACTCAAGAAATCACTCAAGATATCCCTCAAGCAATTAAGGAACAAAAGAAGAAAAGGCACACTAGCCTGGGAACTGCCTCTCTGCCCAGAACATTGGAGGCTATACACCACACCTCCTCGACAGTATTTATAGGAACTCAAACACTGAGATCCTGCTCTGTTCCAGTAACAAGAAGCCGAAAGCACCAGCCTGAAGATGACGAGTGAGACCTCGTCGAAACGTCGCCTAGACACCCCAACTTTTACACGGGAAGACACCCGAGGACACCAAAACCTGCATTCCTATACCCGTGAAAATCTACGAAAGCATATATATATATATATATATATATATATACTTATTCTTATTTGTTGGCTCTCTGATTCTTGAAATTTTACTTAATTTTGATCTGTTCACTGAACTCGTCTTAGAATGCATGAGGCGGTTATCAGTTATGTATGTAGATGGAGGCCCTACATACACACTGGCCCAACAAGTGGATCATGTGGTGTCCAGAGTAGCCCTCCATATTCTTTCAACACACACACACACACACACACACACACACACAGAGAGAGAGAGAGAGAGAGAGAGAGAGAGAGAACTTTCAAATAAATTAGTGTTGAAAGTATTTCCTTAAAAAAAAAAAACAATATCCACAAGCGCACCAATCTCGAGTGCCTGGTAGCTAGACTTTACAGCTTCTTACACATCAATTAAGGTTCAGAGGAGGAAAATTTTCCCCTGTTGGGTTCTTCATATCAGGAAGCGTGAAGAGCTAGGGAGGCTGCAGGGAGCTGGAGAAATGATTAATGGAAAGGAAAGCACACTCACTGCCCATAACCAGCACACTATGATAAGGTCAGCTGAACTCCACACCACCCAAAATCTTGAAGTAATTCTAAAGTACCTCACAAATGAAGCAGAAGAGCAAATGCCTCTTCCACGGGGGGGGGGGGGGGGACCTTTGAGAAATCTGAGGCATTGGCTTCAGCAGATCACTAACTAAAATAGGGGTTCTTTTGTGGGGGACTATATATATGGATGCATTGTAGGAATTGGCGCCTCTGAGTGCATACATGCAGCTGCTGCAATTTAAGTAAGTGCATCTACCCTTATTTTAAAGTCATGTGAATTAAAGAAACGACACCCCCCCCCCATTTCATCATGCAATTGATTCTTCCACAAATCCCCAATGGCAGCCCCATGAATTTCTGCAGGCGAATGTGTAGGTACTGCCAGACAATGTTCATCAAGCTGTAACATCCAGTAACTTACTGGGATTTGATCCCACACAAGGCCAGAGCTGCAGCCAAAGCTTCAACCAGCTGTAAATCACTATCAGTGCACGGCACTCCTGCAAAAGGAGCTGTGTAAAACGAAATTCTGAGACAAGGTAGGAGGCCTCCAAAAGAGTTTTCAGCAACTTCATAACAATGCAATTCATATTTAGGGAAAGACATGAGGATCAGTTAAAATACTGTGTTGCTTTTGTAAAGCACATACAGCCTACACTATATTTGGACTGAAATCTATGGAAGTAATCTTGATTCATAGAACCCCTGGGAATTGTGATAGAACTATGAGTGTACTAAAACAAGGCAGTCTGCATCTGTGTTGCAAGATGATGTCAGTTGAACTGAGCTCCCACCAGATTTGTCTTTTGGATTTATGTTGGTTTCCAATATAGATACGTGAGAAATGTCTCGCCTCTTTGCTTATTTGCAATTTAATGACATTGGTATTTCATCTTTGATATATTTGTGTCTATTTCTACATTTAATGTATCACAACCAGCATAGATGTAATAATAACTTATTTTGTATTACTTATATCAACAGCTGGTTCAAAAATATTGGTGAAAGACCCTAGGCCAGCTTTGGGGACACCAAGTCCTAAATTAAATGGTGAGTAACTTACTTTATTTATTTATTTATTTATTTATATATATATAAAAATCCTTACTGACTAGGCAGTTCAGAAACAGAACAGAAAAGATTTGCACAACATATTAGCATTGCAGCCTACGAGGATGTTAGCTTGCTGTTGATATTTCATTGCCGAATAAGCACGAGACAAAAACAGGAGATATTTTGTCAAAAAGGAATGATGCAGTGTCGGAATAATTCTGTTTTTGCTCTTCACATAAATGGCAGCCTCCCAGTTTAACAGGATGTGTTCAGCTACCATTCATCTATCTTTTCCAAGATGTGGTGCTGCCTGGGTTGCAAAGTCATTTCTCAGCTGCCTCAAAACAACAGTGCTCTTCAGAACTGATATACATAAGATCTGTTGATAGCAGAACTCGTACTACTTTCAAACTATTCCATTGATAAATCAGCAGCTGAATTTGTCCATAGTATGTATCAATATCGCACTGCCACAGTCTGTACATTAAGGAGAGGGAAGACGGTATTTTGGAAGAACCAGGCTTACTGTCTCCTCCCGCCTCCCCCCCCCTTCAATCCATTCAAATGTTACTGCATTAAACCTAAATTCAGATAAAAAGTCTCCTTGTTTCTTCCTTTTGGGAAAACAGCCTCATTATCCACTGTTGTCAAATGTGATCCTGCAATACATGTTTGCAAACTTTAGTAGTGTTGAAGGCAATTAAGCTAAGGAATAAAATCCAATCCTCTATTCCAGGGTTTTTCCATATGTGCATTTTTTGCAAATTTCTAGGACATGATGTATGCTTTCTCAATATAGTAAAAAAAAAAAACATAAGGAAAATGTATATAGCATATGGATTATAAAGACAATTTTTGAAGCTTTATTGAACTACTGCTACAAAGCTTTCAGTAAAACGGAACATTAGAAGAAGAAATCAGTGCATGGCAGTTCCTGCAAACCCCCTTCTAGCCCAGCTGTGTCCTTACCTGCCCAACACCTGATGTCATGTATGATGCCAGATGAAGAGCAGGTCGCCATGGGTTTGGCCAAAATGGTATTGCAGGCCAAATGTGAAGATGCAACAAGCCTAATTAGGCCCATGTGCCAGAAGTTGTGGGCGCCCCATTAGCAGTGAGTCCACCAATGGCAGGGGCCTAGATATGAGAGAGGCAATAAAACACAAGACAAACATACTGACTTTTGATTAGAGGCCTCCTGAGAACCAGGTTTACTTGAAACGAGAATCCTGAATCCAACAGCAAAACCTACCCAGAGGTACTGGGAGGCTAATTGGCTAGGGTATAGTCGGTGGAGATGTTATAGGGCCCTTAACCTATACGGGCTGAGGAACACAATGAGTTATTTGTAGGGATGGAGGTATTGGCATCCTTACATGGGGAGCTCTGGGAGCCTTGAATGTCTTGTTGCATGAGGTGCGAGGATGAGTCCCGAGGCAGTGCTCACACTCGTGTGTCTCTGCACTGTCCTCTGGCATGATCCCTGGTTGCATTCCCAGCACACCCTATGACAAGGATTGCATTTGGGTGACTGAGCATTTAGGAGTGGTATATTACAGGGCTATAAGTTGCCTAGCAATGGGCTGAGCCAAGCCACAAGGAAAGTTGAGCTGTCTTTCCCCACTGCTGTTACAGAGATCAGAGTCTGAGGGTTGCTTCTCACATTGCCTGATCCAGAAAGGTGAATCCATGTAATACATGCCATTCATGCAAATCACATAATGAAGGACAAATAAGCCTTAACAAGGGGAAATTGGTGCCCAAAGAGCAGCAGATCAGGGCAGGGGACAGTGCCTGCAACACGCCCCCAGGTACTATCAGAGGTAGTAAGGTTGGACCATCAATTTTACATCAAAATATGTAACCATTCATTGTTACCCTAGACTCAATTACATTATAAGATGTGTCTACACAATGAATAGTGCATCTGTATCTCATTCTCTCTCACAATGCATGCACACAAAATCTTCATTTGTGTATATGACCTAGCCAACAGCAAGCATCTTTAAATCCCACGTAAGCATGAACTCAAGTCACTTATAGAAATCAGAGGAAACTAAAAGTAGTTAACATTGTCTTTATAAAACTGAGAAGGGTTAATTATACATTTTGAGTGTGCAGTTGGTAGGGTCACTACTGCTCAGCTTGATGAATTATGTACATATAACATATAATGCAATAACCTGTCATTTAGCTAGCATTTTTGGTCCAAGTATTGACAACCAGAAGCATTAGACAGCAATTGAAGAAATCAAGGAAGACAGAAGCTCAAAACAATGATGGGACAGGAGGGAGCTAGACATTGCTAACAGTTGTATGGCTTCACACACAAACCTGTGCATTTATTTATCTTGTCTGCATATATGGAGTGCAATGTTTATTGCCACCAGTTGTGATACAGTGTTCTTTCATCAGTGTTGCTACCATAAATAAATCATAAGTGTGAGGATGGCAAATAGAGCAAATGGGATGGGATGGTGTAGGGAGGACAAAATGTGCTGTTAACCTGTAACAACACCTGGATATATCTTAGAAAGATGAATTGCTGAGAATGATCATCTGCTGAAAAACTGATGGATAGAAATTGATTCACAGAATAATAGGATTGTAGTGTTGGAAGGTACCCTCAAGGGTTATCTAGTCTGCGATGGCTCCTCCCCCTTTGTGGAATGCTCTCCCCAGAGAAGCTCGCCTGGTGCTTTCATTATGTGTCTTTAGGCACCAGGTGAAAATACAGTCGTACCTTTCTTTTTGAACATCTTAGTTCTCAAACGTTTTGGCTCTTGAATGCCGCAAACCCGGAAGTGAGTGTTCTGGTTTGTGAACTATTTTTGGAAGCCGAACATCCGGCGGAGTTTCCTGCAGCCAATCAGAAGCCGCACTTTAGTTTCCGAACGTTTTGGAAGTTGAACGGACTTCCAGAACAGATTCCGTTCGACTTCCGAGGTAAAACTGCACTCCTCTTTTGGGACTATCCCCCCCATGATAGTTTGTTGTTGTTGTTGTTGTTGTTGTTGTTGTTGTTGTTATGCTATGTAAATTATGCTTCTAATTTTGTACACTGCCGAGATCTTTGGATAAAGGGTGGTATGTAAACTGAAATCATCATTACCATCATCATCATCATCCAACCTGCTGCAACGCAGGAATTCAGGATTCCTGATAGCTTTTAAGAGCCACCAGATGTTGAAGAAAGTGACAGTTTTCCAGCTGAGGGGGCATTCGTGTGTGTATGTGTATGTGCTTGTGAAAATGACTGTACTTGAGTGAGCTGGAGGGAAAGCTCAGAGTTCGCTGAAGATGAGGCAGCTAAATTTGCAGGGCCATTTTCTGGCAACATCTGGTGTACTATGGTGGTTTGGTTGTGTTGTACAAATGCCTCTTTATTTCCACTTATAATTTACTTAGGCATATATATTTTTAATCTACCTTTCTGCCATTCCAAAGAGCCCTGGTCCCTTCCCACAGAATGCCTTTTCCTCAGAGGGAGACATTCTGGATTTCATTACAGATTTTTAAAGCCCAAACCAACTAAATTTGAACATACATACTTAAAAATGAAGTGAAGTACCCTCATTGCAGTCAAACATAAAATATGTAACATTGTTTTACTGGATCTCTATAGATTTTTATTTTTCTTATTCTGCATAGTTATTGGTGTGACCCCAATGATTTTTTAATGCTTCACAGTCCTGAGATTCCCCATCTTCAAATCCAAGTGTGAGATTATATTCTCCTGTTGAAATTTAAAATCCTACCTTAGTGAAATGAGTGAATCCATTGATTCTGCTTTGCATTAGAGCTTAGCTCAACATTCTGCACCTCCATCTATAATAATCAACATTCATTTATTCCAAAAGGATTCCTTGGTAAGCTTTAATAAATGACTAGAATGCACTTTAAAAAGCCTTACTTAAGGAACATTTGTGTGTGGTATACCCCAAAGAGTAAGTTAAAAACCATTATGAAGTTTTAACTCTGTTCTAAGTGGTCCTAAATAATTCACGTACTTTAAATACAGCAAAGTTGCAAACCTATGGACACCTAGAATGCTTGGAATAAGTTGCATTGAAGGGAGCCTTGGCCAGAAAGCCATTTCCGAGCTTGGGAGGAGAGGGGGTTGCGGGTTACCCCCTCCCACACACGTGGGGGCTGGCCTCCCCCCCCGCGAGATCCAGGGAATCCCAATTGGCGGGCTGGGGAGGCGTGGCCTAGCCTATTTAAGGCCAGGCACGCCCGGGGACCGCCCTCTTTTCCCCTTTCCAGCTGAGCGGTTTTCCCATCCCACCCACCCTTAGGCTTAGCTAGCTATGGACTCCGGTTGGTCGGCGCAAGGGGCCTGGTAGGAATTTTTCCAATTTGGCGCACTTCAGCCTTTCGGGTTTTTCGCCTACCTCGTAGCAAACGTCACAACTTCCGCGGTATTGGCGGTTAGGCATTGGCAGGGGTTAATTGTTATGCAAATCAATGGGGGGGGGAAGGAAGCGCCATCACCTTCCCCCAAGGAAAGGGTAGTCCGGTAGAGGACTCCGGGGGGCGTTGCCTTGTCCGAAACCTAGGGAGGTAAGGGCCTCCGGCACGCCCCCGAGCGGTGACACCCGTGGGATCCTAGTTGGCGTACTTCAACAGGACTCCCATGGCTGGTGGATAACCCTTCCCGGTCCCCATGCCGGGTAGTCGATAGGAACCAATGCCTAAGGCCAATACCTTTCAATTCTGTAATCAATAAAGTTGTGGCCTTTTTATGCCCATTAACCTTAAATAATGTGTCCAGTGCCTTCATTTCACATGGGGGAGGGGACTTGCCACGCAAAGCATACATATTGTTATGAGATGGGGTGGTGGTGGTGCTAAGCTGTATGCGTGCTTGAGCCCCTTCTAATTCCTGGATGCAGCACAGATTCAATTCCTGGAATGGCCAGGCTAGCTTCCTGGTGAGATAATGGTCCTCTAAGTATGGGCCATTAAAGTAACAAAGGAAGTGGCTCTGTGCCAGACAGAAAATGGATAAATGCATGCTGCTGCCCCCCTCCTTGAACTCGCTGGTAGTTAGAAAGACAAAGGCAGAGTTGGGAGCTCAGTGATGTGAAGCTGGCAGGCTGAAGGCTAGGGACCTGGGAGACAGAGCTATGCCTGATTTCTATTCAAGCAGCCTTGGGGGCTGCTGAAAACCTGTATGTCCTGAGCTCATGCCAGGTAGCACATATACCATCAGCTCCCAGTTGGCATGAGAAGACTCTGTCTGTTTTTGTTTTGTATAATGTATTTGTCGTAGTGTTTAAAATGTAAACCACATTGTATGTCTTGGAAGGAAGGTGAAGTATAAATCCCATGAATAAGTGAGTAAGTATAGGATCGCAACATAACTTGTGTAAAAGCTGAATTCAGCAAGACTTGCTTCAAGGAAAGCAGGAACAGGTTGGGCTGCACCTGATTTTTAAAAAACTAGCTTTTCAGTTTTAAAATACAGGATCATAAGCTCAGTTGGTTAGAGCATGTTGCTGTTAAGACACAGGTTGCAGTATGGGACACCTGCATATTTCTGTTACAATTCCTGATCTATGATTGCAGTGATGGGATTTTTGTCTATCACATGATGGTGTATGTTTTGACTCCACAGGGTGGAAAGTGATGAAGACAGGATGTTTGTGTTACTGTGTTCTGTGAAGTGGAACTATTGTCCTTTGTTCTTTTTCTCTTTACTGTCTGATGCTGGGGGGGGGGGCACGTTGCAGTGTTCCTTGTGTGTTTATATGTAAATAAAGTAGATTAGCCAAAATGCTGAGTTGCTGAGGTCTGTCACATGCATGCTGCACAAACTCTGTGGATCCCTAAGTGTGCCGGTGTCGGTTGGCATCGGTCGCTGTGATGTTCAGGCAGAAGAAAGCTTTTGAAGCTCCCGAACAGTTGACCAGGAGGGAGAGAACATGCCAGTCGGGCATGTGTCTCTGCCACGGTCCTACTCAAGTGTAGACTGAACTCTTGACAAATTATGCATTGTAGGGAGTTGGACTACATGATCCTCAGTGTCCCTTTCAACTCTATGATTCTAAGCAATGAGCTACCACTGAGATATGGATGCTATATGAGATTCTGAAATAAGCTCCATGAGATAGAGATTGCTTCAGTCCACATTTTAATGCAGACCCACCTTATTCAGACTTCCTAAGCTATGCATGAACTGAAACACAGCTAACCCTTCAAAACTGGCCCTTCCTTCTCCAGATTTTGCAATGCTGTTCTCCAACCCACAAAAGGGTGCACCAAAAATGTGTATATTACAGGAAAATATGTGTAACAATGCATATATTAGTAAAAATAACATCGTATATGGGGAAATTGCTTGTAAAACTTAGGAGAAATTTGTGGGACAAACCTGAGATGGAGGAAGGGGTCAGTTTTCTTCATTTGCACAAATAACCCCATGGTCTTGGGATAAGCCAACAGGTGCAAAGTCAGCCAAGACCGTTGCTATGGCAACATCCCAGTGCCATTTATATAAGTGATTAAGGCATGTCAGCTCATTAGTCAGTCATTGAGTCTTGAGAAGTGAGTCGGAGTCTGTGTTACATCTTCAATTGCTGGGGCAACAGAAATACTTCGTACTTTGCATATCTGTATGTGCATAGCTTACAGCTTTAATTATATATCAACATCCAAAACTGTATTACTGAAGCCTTTATCTTCTGCAACAGTAAACTATTTGGACCTTAAGCTGCCTCTGTGTGGTGACTGGAACTGGAGGCAACTTCCCCTGCATGGGTTTCTTACCACAGATTCCCAACAAAATCTGCACTGAAATCGTGACAAGTTTTTCATGAGCACTTTAAAAAATGAATCACTGATTAGACTGGAAAAATGAGAAACTGAAATTGACATGTTTAGCAACCCTACCACGAGTTTAATACTCACTCAATCTTCCAAAAACATATGTTATTTAAAGGTATAGCATCACACGTATACTTATTCTTGTTGTTTTTTGTAATACATGCGAAAGGAAATCAGTTAAGCAGTCAATGTGGCTACTGATCAATGTGGTATTTAGTATGTGCTTTCAGGTGAGACATAAATGCTCAGAATATCTCTCTGCAGATGTTGGACATATGGAATCCCATAGAATCGTATTTTGGCTTCTAAAAGTTCTCCTTTAATTTCTTCCCACATGTTAATAATTCTTTTATTTGTGAATAATTAATTGAGAAACAATGCTCTTTTCTTCTTTATGGTTTCTGTGAAGTCCCATATATGACCTGAGCATGCACATGTCACAACTTTTGCACCCTATAAGGACAGGGGTGTCTCTGCAGCTCCATTTGGTAATGGGATTTCACACTGTTTAAGAAATGGAATATGTCTGGGAACTACCTAGAGCAAATTTTGGGTGGGGGCACTGCTGGGGGAGAGGAACAATTTCTGATGAATAGACTCTGTTAGTAGAATGACACCTGCTGGATTTCATCCTCTCTATATAATCCATTTACAGGCAGGCATAAAAAGTTGGTTAAAATCTTGTCTTTTGACTGCATCATTTCAATATGCATGTAACATTTATTATTAGTTTTCCATTAGGACAGGTGCAGCTCACAGATGCTTTCTCAAGCACCATTGCTGTGCATTATGTATATATGGGCTAGGTTCCATGACGATCATAAATATAATTTCCAATAACAAAAAATAATTGAAGAGGAAAGAATGAGCATCTATTCTCATTTTAACCTGAGCTATTGCAATCCAAATATGGCTATGTTCATTACCATTTTGGATGTTTTCCCCGCTACAGTTCCTGACGATGTGTTTGCCCAGAATTATATATGGAAAGGCTCCTACAATTACAAAGGCAAAAAGCAACCCATGACCTTGACAGTTACAAATTTCAATGCAACGTCCGGAAGAGTGAACGCCACACTCACCAACAGCAACATGGAGCTGCTACTTTCAGGTAAGGTCATGGAAGTAAGCAATGGCCTCATATTTCTCAATCCAGTTCCCCCTTGCGAATTTAGTGAAGCTTACTTCTGAGTAGGCGCATACAGGAGTGTGCTATCGAGTATGGCTGAACCGCATCCAGTATTTTTCAAAACAAAATAACATCAAATAAAAAATATGTCCTTTATGGAGTGATATAGAGGAAGAGAGACAATTATATTAGTCAATGAGTTGCTTCAGATTATATTTTGGGTTTTTTTGCAACGATAATACAACACACAGCGGTTCCAGTCACATGCAAGTTAGCATGGCCTGATTTGGCTTTACCTTCATCATGGAGATCCTCTTGTGGGGCACGTCCCTGTCTGTTGGATGTTAGTAGGGACTGAGCCATTATTGGGGCAAACTCTGCCCTGTGGAACTCCATGCCAATAGCATTTTGGCAGGAACTGCCCGGCCTTCATTCAGATGTATTCTGAAAACTGCATTGTTTGCTTTTTTTTAAAAAAAAAAACTAGCTAGTATTGACATTAATTATTTAAAGTATATTTTTATTGGTGCTTTCTTAATTTTATTATAATTTTTGTATGTTGTATATACCACCCAGATATACTTTTATGAAGCACAGTCTATAAACATTTCAGTCAGTCAATAAATATATGTGGGTAGCTGCTCACATATAGGTTTTTTACTATGCAGACATCTCTGCCAATCCAGTGCTATGCAGGATGCAAGGTTTGTGCTAGTGGTGCTGTCCTGCTCCCCTGCTCTTATATGTGGAGAATGACAGAATAGGCCTGATATTAATGTAAATTTTCAGGGAGCGACAGTGGCTGGCTCCTTATAAGAGTCCATTTACTCCTAGCCATCCTTGCTAGAGTCTGCAGTGGCGCTCCATCATAATTTGCCAGGCAAAGTAATCCAAGGAATTTATCAGAGAAGATAATTCATTCATCATGCTAAAACCTGTCAGTTTAACTTCAGCTTTTAATATTTTCCTGAGCCCAGTAATTCTTTGGCAGCGAAAGGAGACATCTGGCAATAGCTGGGTGTGTGCTGCCTCTTGGCTGATCAGGCTTAGACACGGATAATAATTTAAACCATCGGAACACAATGTAGACTTAAGGCCTGACTAACTTTTCACATTGATTTCAGTGGGACATAAAATGTACCTTAACTTAATCTGGATCCAGCCCAGAGTGTATTCTCTGTCACTCGTTGCCCAAACATTTGCTAGCCTTTGGATAATAAAGCAGAGGGAAAGAGCAACGATGGGAGGGGGGATCAGGGCAGGTTTGTCCTGATTTCTGCCCAGACCACAATGATAGATATTCTTTCTTGAGATCTTTACTGAGGCAGAGAACAGATGGTGAGTGTACAAATGGTCACAGCATCGGGGAGAAGCTGTCTGCTCCCAGAGATGGGAGTGTTGCTGGTGACCAGGCTGTGCACGTCCCCCAGTACCAGCAATGACCTGGTACCCTCTCCAAATTCCATTGCTGTGTTGTATGCCATGACACCTGAGCCACAAAGTTCCCAGGAGAACAATAAATCACACTGATAAAGAGTCTTTTGGTTTATTGGTTCAAATAGGCCACAACTTTATTGGTTACAAATGGGAGCGGTTTGGCTTAGGCATTGGGGTGAAGCCAGTCTTGACTCTTGCCTGCCCGCAGGGAGTCCATGGAAGGGTAAACTACAGATAGGGGGTACCCTATAACTTACATCAGATAGTGGCACCACCCCGAGGGGCTGTGACATGGCCCTAGCCCATGCCCAGGCTTTGGACAGTATTCACACCCCGGATTCCTTTAACAGGATACCCTTATTGAGGAGGGGCAGGCGAAGACAACAACCTCCCCTCCAACCAAATGAAGGCTTACCCAATGCCTAACCTCACAAAGGTTGTGAAGATTGCTACTAGGCAGGCAAAAACCCAATGGCCGGTGCCAATTTGCAAAGGGGAAAAAAATCCTACCTGGTCCCAGCAACATGGCGACCAACAACTGCCATAGCAAGGTCGTATCAGAGCAAAGCATGAGAAGAGGATGGGTGGGTAGGGGTCTCCGACAAAGAGGCAAGGAAGAGGGAGCTGGCCAGCTACACTGAGATTAAATGGCCTGTGGCCACACCCACCCTGGCAGCAGATTACTTGGGGCTGTCCCCAGCACAGATGACATTGCCAGACATGATGCCGGAAAACTGTTGAGGTTTGGCTGACTGGTGAACAGACTTCCTTTCCCTGGCAAGAAAAAGGGGAGCCTTCTCCTGAGTGGGGGAAGTGAACACCTACAGCCTCAGTTTCCTAATATCAGCCCCCTCCCCCATCATCATCCTGTTCCTCGCTGTCATCTTCCTCCTTTGTCTGCATTTCGACCTGCTGCTCCTCTCCTGAGCCCAGCAATCCCTCAGGACTCATGGCAGGGATGAATAGATAGATGGCCAACATTCCACACTGCTAATCTGAATGTGTAATTACTCTAACAGATATTTCTTCTAGTCCATTGTTAACTATCTGAGCAAAATGTAAATCGTTGACCTTCACACCTTGCCTGCGTGATTGTAAGGACTTCCTGTGGGAAATTTGAAGGTATTTTTCTTAGCTCAAATTACTTACAAGTGGCACAGATCAACTACTTTTATATTTTACAGGGGTGTATAAAAGCCAAGAAGCCCGTTTAATGCTCCATATCTATCTCATTAAAGCACCATCCCATACTTCTGTGAACAAACTGAAGGAGGAAAAATGGGCTATGGATGGCTTTGTGAGTATAGTTCCAGCAAAATCCAATACTTTCTTAATAGGAAATGATGGCCTGTGCATGAGACCAGAAAAAAGACATTTTAGAAATGAAAGTTTAATTAGCAATGCTGAAAAATGGGATCATACAGACGGATGCTGACAGGGCAAGAACAAACGTTGGTGCTAGAATGTAGCGGCATTCTGAAAGGTCTGGGGAAATGCCACTGACTGGTTTCAAAGGTAGAATTATTCTTAAATAGTACTTACAGTTTGAGCAGGCACTTGTTCGTTTCTTTGAAAAACACGTCTGCATCAACACTTTATTGTAAGAGCATGAGATGCTTTCCTATTCATTTGCTTTGCATTTTTACACTGAAAGTAAGCTGCTTTATCCATAGCAGCCCGATGGAGTAAGTGGTTTGTAGGAATACAGACCGATCCTATTGCCTGGAACTTAACTTCAGGAAGGGCATAAGGCACAACCCAGAATTAGGCATTGTGTTGCATGAGAGCCATGGGCCAGAATCAGCAATAGGGTCACAGTCTGTGGTGCCAGAAGATGTCAGAAGTGTTGTATGGAGTGCAGTGATGCTTCATGGGACCCTTGAGGAAGCCGCCTTATATCAAGTCAGATAATTGGTCCATTTACTTCAGTATTGGCATCACTAACTGGCAGTGACTTTCCAGTTGTCAGGAGCACAAATTGTTCCTTCTACAATGGGTGAAATACATTCTATCTATAAGGACAAAACCTAGATTTGTTACAATGGCAACACTCTGGTTCAGTATGGACAGCAAGCAAAAACCTGCATCTTCTAGTTTTTTCAACATGGCGGCATTTCTAGGTATACATTAGCACAGGAAAATTCATAGGGTTTTTTTTAGCAGCAGTGTAGCTAAGCTAACCAAAGGTATGATATCATGGTTTTCCTGCCCCTATTCTAGTAGGGGTGAGGACCCAAAGCAATGGATTTGTGTTACACAAAAAAAGGGAGATTCCGACTAAATGTTGGGAAGAACTTTCTGACTATAAAAGCTGTTCAACAGTGGAACAGACTCCCTCAGACTGGAACTTCTGACATCTTTTTATATTACAAAAGGGTAGGGGGGCAATTTGGACTGCAGTAGTGGCACTGGGACAGAGAAGCTCTATACATTTGCACCTGCACTGATTCCCCAACTTTAATCTTTGGTAAATGGAACCAGTTCTTCCCTATCAATTATGGGGAACATGTGGCCCTCCAGATGTTGTTGGACTCCATCAGACACAGCCAGTATGGCCAATGGCCAAGGCTTAGGAGAGTTTAGCTATATCTGGTGGGCCACACATTCTCCATCTCTGCTTTAAGGAATGGCCTAGGTGGGTGAGACTAAAAACCAGATCACATGAAGACATCAGCGAGCAGCTGTCACTGAAAAGCAGGCAGTTACAATGCTAGCAGTGTACAGTGTACATTGAAAGCGATTGTTTAGCTGCTGTTGTGCACTGCTCTGTGCACAGTGGATTGCAATGGATGTTAATGGATTGCAATGTATGTTTGAGCATCCATTGGATTTATAATGATGGCTTATAAATGTGGCATGCTGAAGTCCAACCTATGTCTGCTGCTGTAACTGGTGCAAAAGTCATTGCCCATGGCAGTTATGCACCACCAGGTCCTTTCCCATCATTGAGCACCTTTTGACACCTACTTAAATCCCTTTTAGTAATAACTGTGCACTAGGTGCTTTGAAAGATAACCATGTGTGTCTCTCTCTCTGTGTGGACTAAAATCAATTTTAGATAACACATTGACTAGTTTTTTGTGGGGGCTTTAGATAATTTATTTATAACTTGTTGGTGGTAGTTCTTTGTGACAAATGTACATAGCAACCACACTGAAATAAATATTTTTTCCCTAGTCTCTTTTACTGATAGTAATCTCAGATTTTAATAAAATAACAACACATTTTAAGGCAATTCAGACACAAAGATTTATAACGGCCCACATATTCTCCTAGCTCAACTACCTCCTGCTTGGAAAATCTATTTCCAAGGAGCTGAATGGTTTAAGTGCCCAAACCTAATCTCTTTCTTAATGTTTAACCAATGTATGTATATCCACTTTACTTCTATTCTTTTTAAAAATCCCTTTAGGTTTCCGCCGAGCCTGATGGTGCTACCTATGTTTTTCAAGGATTTATCCAGGGTAAAGATTATGGGCAATTTGGACTTCAAAGACTAGGTAACCAGTATGCATTAATATTACGACTCTTTAAAACCTGGGCAATCATTTGGGATTCATGTGTGAAGTGAGGAGCGGGACCCCAGGTTTCATGGATCAATTGGCTCTGTGTGCATAAGGCTGCATGATCGAGAACCCCGTAAAAATCCATGCTCCCTGATTTCAGGGTGAGAATGTGCATGTCTGCATTTACATGTTTGTAGATTCTATGCACACATAGCCTATTGACGTGTGGAGTCAGGTGGTGATGGTGGGGAATGGTGGCAAGATCCTGGTCTCCCCTTTGCACATCAACTACACAGGGATTCTGGATGACTGAATATGACTCTAGTTCCGTTGTTTCTTGATAAAAAATGATTGCATCTGCTGGAGTGCTGAAATATGACTTTAAATTATGCCAATGAAGCATTCTAAATATAGCTAATACTGGGTATGTTTACAGTCACCTTAGTATATGGCCACAGGAAGCTTGGACTATGCTGATTTTAACTGCTGCCAGCCTCTGGTGTCTACATGCACAGATTTTAGTCCTGGGCACATCATCTTTACAAATCATTCTAATTTTGGTTAGAGATAGCATGTCAACAAAAGCCAAATCCTAGATACAGTGGTGCCTCGCAAGACGAAAAGAATCCGTTCCGTGAGTCTCTTTGTCTTGCGGTTTCTTCGTCTTGCGAAGCAAGCCCATTAGCGGCTTAGCGGATTAGCGCTATTAGCGGCTTAGCGGGCTTAGCGGGCTTAGCGGATCAGCTGATAAGCGTCTTAGCGGATCAGCTGATAAGCGGCTTAGCGATCAGCTGTTAAGCGGCTTAGCGGATCAGCTGATAAGCGGCTTAGCGATCAGCTGTTAAGCGGCTTAGCGGATCAGCTGTTAAGCGGCTTAGTGGCTTGGGAAAAAGGGGGGGGGGAACCCTGCAGGAACTCGCAAGACATTTTCGTCTTGCGAAGCAAGCCCATAGGAAATTCGTTTTGCGAAGCACCTCCAAAACGGAAAACCCTTTCGTCTAGCGGGTTTTCCGTCTTGCGAGGCATTCGTCTTGCGGGGCACCACTGTAAGTTGTTCACCATAGGCTATGACAGCTAAAGTAAAGAAACTGTTCTCCACCCTTCATCCCACATTGTCTCCATGCACTAAGTTGGTTGGGAGAGGGGGCCCTGAACAACTTAGGACCAGGATATCTAAGGGACTTCTCTACCTGACAACTGCTCTCCTCAGATGGGGCTCTTCTGACAATAGCATATGCCCCAGAGGTATGCCTAGCTTGTACAATAAACTAGACCTTTAGTGTTGCACCTCCAGCTCTCTGGAATCAATTTCCAGGCAAAATCGGACAGACACCTTGGGTGATGATCTTCATGCACCCACTGAAGACATTTTGTTTAGGAAGGCTTTCCTTAAGGCAGCGGTGACCAAACTTGGCCCTCCAGATGTTTTGAGACTACAACTCCCATCATCCCTAGCTAACAGAACCAGTGGTCAGGGATGATGGGAACTGGAGTTCCAAAACATCTGGAGGGCCGAGTTTGGCCACCACTGCCTTAAGGTGTAACCCAGTCATTTACGGAAGAGCATCATTGTATTTGATGAAATTGATGTTGTTTTTAGAGTTTGCATTGATGGTTTTATTGCTTTAGTTTGTTGAGCTGATTTCATTATCCTTAGGGTGCTGTGTTTCTGTGGCTTGTTCTGTTTTAACCATGCGAACATCAATGGCTTCTTGCCGCAACAGAGTGTATAAATTTGCAGAGTAAATAAGTAAATTTCTCATATTTAAAAATGGTATTCTCATCAAAGGGTACCACAGCATCTAAGTCACATCTAGCTGTGTTGGATCAGCATCCAGTTTCTAAAAGTTGCTTAACCGAACATTTTTACCTGAAATCCAAGTTTGCATTTGAAACCTGGCATTGATTGATGGCTCTTTTTAAATTTTTGAGGCGCAAAAGGGAAGGTAATATTTTGCAACTAGCCAATTTCCTACAAACAGCCTCTGAATTAGTGTATTTTAAAGTATTGTGGCTAAACATGCAGACATCCTGATTTCTGGGTATCACTTTTGAGGAGGACTGGAGAAGGGGGAGTTTGAAATTCGTACATGTTGCTTTTTGCTCTACGCCTGTTGCTTTGTTTGCCTATCTTTTCTTCCAAATTTTGTGCCCCTAACAAACTATTACTACACGAATCCATGATCATATAAAAAAAGACAAAAATGTTAGGTAACTAAGAGAAAATTTTAAGCTGTTAAATATTGCAGCCCATCTTTAGAGTACTGCAATGTTTCTTCCCTTAGACAGAAGCTGGTATATCATTAAATGTAGAATTCCGTTTAGACCAACCTGTGCAGTTTTACAAGAGGAATTAGTTGCTGTAATCCCTTTTAAGTAGCTTGGTCACTTTCTACTATGATAATTTTATCTGGAGGCGAAAATACGTTCTTATAGTTCCTAGGGACGATCAATTTCTCATTTTTATTGTCAATATAAAGGGGACGAATAACTTCTCAAATGTAAGCTGAGGCAATTTATTTAGTCCTGTAAATATTAAAGAAATGGTTTGGGCAGCTCTCTATCCTAAAGATATTTCTACACCAGCTTGTTTGTATCTGATCCGACCTTAAAAAGGAAGGAGGAAAAACAGTGAGACATTCCTTACCCACTTCCTTTCCTTATTTCAGATTTGTTTTTAACTTCCTGGTTGCTTCCACTAGTGAGTTAACACATAAGCCAGTCACTGCAAGGAGCCTATGTAATAAGGACAGGTATTTCTTTCACATTGTTGGGAAGAGGAACACTTTGTTTACAGCAGAAACTGGTGTTTATGCCTAGCAACATTTCATGTGCTGTTGTAATAATAATAATAATAATAATAATAATAATAATAATAATAATTTATTAATTTTATTTGTATCCTGCCCTCCACTGCCAGAGCTGGGCTCAGAGCGGCTAACATCATATTAATAACACAATATACATAAAAACAAGCAAGCAATCGGTTAAAATGCACCCCCAAAATTAATTTGATTAACTTATAATTAAAAATAAACGAAACAAATGGCAGTCCTCAGGTTAAATTGAAAGCGGTTAATTCTCACCAGAACCAGCTGTTTCCATTGATATTATAAGGACCTGTGAATGGGCTGGGAAACCTTCATGCTTGTTCTTATACAAAGAGAAAATGAGTCAGACTAAACCCTGGGCAAAGTCCTGGAGGAACAGCTCCATCTGGCAGGCCCTGCAAAAAGATGTCAAAGCAGGGGCCTGGTCTCTTGTGAGAGTGTGCTCCACCAGGCCGGGGCCATGACCGAAAAGGCCCTGGCTCTGGTCGAGGCCAGTCTGACCTCCCTGGGGCCCGGATCTTCAGGGTGTTGCTGTTAGCAGACCGTAGCTGTAGAACTTATGACCATCAACTTCTCTAGTTTTTACTGTTTTACTCGATGATAGAGTGAATTTTTGGAATGAGAAGCATGACAGTGGGTAACAGAAATAATTGTGCCTCTGTGTTTCCTTCCAGGACTCAACATGTCTGAAGGTTCAAATTCGTCAAATCAACCACATGGTACAAACAGCAGTTCAGTGGCTATTGCTATTCTTGTGCCTTTCTTTGCCCTTATATTAGCAGGATTTGGGTTTTACCTTTATAAACAAAGGTGAGTATGAATGTAAACTCGTGTGTGTGTGTGTGTGTGTGTGTGTGTGTTTGCTGTATGAAGTTTAGAGTAAGATGTTTAAGGCAGATTCCACTATGAAGGCCTCAGTGCTTACCTGGAAGAAGGGAAGGTGAGTTAGAGCGGAAGGTGAGCAAGAGATGTGTTAATAGGGCAATTCCACTCTACATGCTTTTAGTTTAATGGTCCTAAGCTGGGCATTCATTATATCTCCTTCCCATTTCAAGACTTGCCCCAGTCTACTATTCTCTAACACATACCAATGGGGAGAGGAAAATGCTGCCCCCTTTAGCTGTTTAACAGCTCTTATCATTGGTAATGCTCCCTGATGTTTAGTCAGACTCTCCTTTCTTGTAACTTGAAGCCACTGGTCCAAGTCCTACCTTCCAGAGCAGGAGAAAACAAGCTTGCTCCATCTTCCATGTGACAGCCCTTTAGATATTTGAAGATGACTCTCATATCTCCTCTCAGTTTCCTCTTATTCAGGCTAAACATACCCAACTCCCTCAACTGTTCCTCATACGGCACACATTCCAGCTTGTCAGTGTCATTAAATTCTGGTGCCTGGAATTGGACACAGTACTGGCCTGATCAAGGTGGAATAGAGCGGTTCTATTACGTTCCTTGATTGTGACACAATACAGCCTAGAATACCTTTAGCTTTTTTTTGCTGATGTATCACTGTTGACTCATTTTAAGCTTGTGGTCTACTAAGATACACTACATCCACAGCATTCCCCACCAAGCTTATAACACTGTTAAAAAAAGAAATGAGATTAATCTGGCATGCCTTGTTGTTGAGAAACCCATGCTGGGTCTTAGTAATCACAGCATCCTTTTCTAAATGCTCAAAGACCAGCTGTTCAGTTATCTGTTCTAGGGCCTTTAATGGTATTGACAACACAAATCTTTGTGATGAGACCCAGTTTCAAAACCCTAGTATTCCTACCCAACCAGAAAAAAAGAGGCCTTGAGGAAATCAAAGGCAGTAGCAATATTTGCCCTGGATGGCTTTGGCCCATCTTCACTATTATCGTTAAATTGAATTATTTAGTGCCTGTAGGCCCCATTATTCTATTCAAGATAAATTAAGAGCTCTCTTGAAAAACATTCAGTCTAGTGCATGCATATACTAACCTCATTTAAGAACTGTCAGGGATGCTTGATAGGCAAGGTTATTGTCTTACATTATACCTTTACTTGCTCTGTTTAAATTGTTGTTGTAAATTATTCTCTCGAAGAGAGGAACAAGGTTATTCAAATTTCTCAGCAACTCAGGACAGAGCAATAAAATTGGGATGTTGTGTATTTCACATATTGCCTATATTTTGCTTTTGACATTTACAGTATTGTGACTCATATTTCTTGTATAATTTATCTTACATCCCACATAGTTTACCAGCTTGTAAGTGCTTAGAAAAGTCCTATGCCCGTTATATTTTATTATGGAGAGTTGTTCCACAGTTGTCATTGACAATTTACTCATTATCAAGTTATGCTGACAATTGTAGACTTCTTTCAAGCATCCGGTCTGTTGCCCTCTGTTGAATTTACACCTTGCCTCGAAAAAAAGCAAGTTATAAATTCTTTCATTACACAAATAATTTTGTTTTCTTTATTGTCTGCCTTCCTCAACAGAACTGCACCTAAAACACAATATACAGGATGCTCTGTACATGAAAATAACAATGGGCAAGCTGCTTTTGAAAACCCCATGTATGACACGAATGCAAAATCCGTCGAGGGGAAGGCTGTACGATTTGATCCCAACTTGAACACAGTCTGCACAATGGTATAACATTGCGACGGCTTGGCTTCAGAGATGTGAAAATTGAAACACAACACCACAGTGCACACATCGTTCACTGGTGTAAAACAAAAACAAAAATGAAATTAAAGCACACTTTTCAGGATTTCCGGGGTCACCTTCTCCTGAGGACGAGACAGAGAGACAAGAGAGGATTTCTTTTTTTCCTTTCCTTTTTTCTTTCATGAACTGGAAAAAAAACAAAACTATATTGACTTCATGGTTACCGTGGAGTGTTTTACAGAAAATGTGCTGCACTCTAGGAGTGCTTACTCACAGTTTATTTGCTTTTTTTAAAAAAGGAGATTATTCTAAAAAAAAAAAAATTAAAAAAATAAATAAAACATATTTGCATATATTGGAGGAGCATCCACTATCAGTACTTCTGTGCTTTATAAACTATGCTAGAGGGACTGGGTTTAAAAGAACAAAACAAATGATATATGGTAGAAATTAAGAGTTATATTTACAGGAAGGAGCAAGAGTCATGAGCTACATCATTCCCTCAACAGTTAGAATTGGGTCCCATTCTCTCAATTGTACCTCCCTTTAAAGAACATCGCACGGCTCACACCCTGTACCTTTGAATTTCTAAGATTATGTCACGGCCATTAATCGGCTTGAGCTTGCTAGTGCAACCTATTATTTCTGTGCCACGGTGGGATAATTAAGTGTCACGTTCTCAGGTTCTTTTGTTTCATGAATTTAAATTCCTTGCTCCATTTCTGCCTTCATTGTTCTTCATGCTAACAACCCCTGCTACAGCGGGCTACAAGGAACTGCTGCATTTTTCTTCCTCTTCACAGGTTGACATTTCCTTTCCCAGCAGCCACCAATCCGACAGCAGTATTAAAAGAGTTGGGACACACTGTACTACTTAACAATCTAGGCTCTGTAATGCTGCAGTACTCGTCGTTTCAGAGGACAATTTGTGAAAATATCCAATTAACACGCTTTTTACCCTAGCCATCCCAGTTTCTCCTTTTTTGAAATTTTCACACAAGACGAACAACAGATTACAACACCGCACACCTAAATGATAAAGGATATTAAGCATTAAAATTCAGATCCTTTGAAATTGTGAGTTTCAGCAGTGTTACAGGTCCTGCCTCCACTCTGTGTTAAAGGCTAAACACGGGCCAGTTAATCTGCAGTGACTACAAGATGCACTTTGATCCATTAATGTCTTTATCACTTTGATGCACCAAAGGAGCAATCTTGTTCTCTGGGTCTTCCCAATATAGGAGGGCACAATGATGTGCATGGATCTGTCCTCTCATTGAAAATAAAGGAAAATCCTACAAGAGCAGAACCCACATGTCTGCACTGGAACCTTCATATGGAATAGTTCCATTCTGTTGATTGGGATTATTTTGCGGTACATTATTTGTTTCATTGTAGTATGCTGTGCCAATAAATAATGTATTTGGGCGGGTGTATACTAAAAGCTTTGCCAAAGCCGTGCCAGGCATTTCTATGTCTTCAAATGGTTATGCCAGCACAAATGTTTTAAATACAGATTATGTAAAACAATTCACATAGCAAAAATACTGGGATTGAAATTGGCCCTGTAGATTTCCGTTTGTGTGATTCCAATTTCCTTGTGACCATTAATTTGCAGCACACTGGTAGAAGTTTCCGACTGAATTCAACAGGTTTTGGTTTTAAGTCCCAACAAATCCTGCCTCGTTCTAATTTGGGAAGTTTGTGTTTGTTTTGGAATATAAATCAGTATTCATGTTTGCGAGACAAATCCTATTCAGTTACGATTTGTTTTGTTGCAACAGTGCAATGTAAATAAGGGTACAGGAAGCAAAATAACCAGTTCCTTCAAATCCTACTTTCTTCTAAGTTGGGTTCAAGTCATCACAGGCCTATTTCACTCTCATAGAAGGAATGCAATTTTTGTTTTGATTATAGTTTTGTAACTGAATTATGAAATGACAGTCTGAGTAATTCCCATGTCATAGTTCATTGTCTTCCTTTTATAGCATGAAACCATTTGGGAGTCATCAATGCTGTACATTAGCTGGTGTTAATTATTTGGTACTATTGTCTCTTCCCAGACATGAATAACTCTGTGAAAAATCAAAGTTTTTTTAAAAAATCAACATTATAGAGAGTGCCTACCAAAAACAAACAAACCATCTCCCCTCCCCTCCTGCCCCAAATCCATCATTGTACCCCGGATTGCTGCTTGAATTTCTATGGTGTTTGATGAATTTCTTATAAACCATTTTACAGCCTTTTTGTTTTCAGAATTCATACAGTTTTGTCCAGAAACTGTCTTCTACTAAAAGAATGCCATTTTTATATTTTATACCATCACTTTGTTATTTATTCTTGTTTATTCAAATGATTGCAATAATGATGATTCACTCATTAATGTTAAGGTTAATACATTTGAGATCTTGTTTAAAATCTTGTTTCTTCTGCAACTGGCTACTCCTCTTATATTAATGCATACACTTTTGTAAAGAAGTCTATTTTTATGAAAAAAGGGGATTTGTAAAAGTATGATGTAAATTTTCAGTGCAATGTAAACAAAATAAAAATGGATAATTGCTTTTGTAACACTGAGTATCCTTTACAATAGAAGATTTGGAATTGTTCCAGGCTTGGAGAATAATGGAATTCCACATGCAAATTTGACAATTTTGCATTCCCCTCCCCGAAGGCTCAAGTTGTGCAGTTCATAAGCATGGAAGGAAAGCATAGATAACAGACGTAAATTCAAAGTAGTTAGAATGATGCAGTTATCCACCTTTGATTTAAGCAAACCACTTTGTCCTAGTCAGGAGGACACAGCAAACCACTATTAGTTGAAAGTGGAAGCTCGTGCATACAATTTTGCAGCTTTGCTGGAGTAAAAGAGGCAGGGGGGAACCCCAAGCACTCATTCAGCTAGCACTATGCCTAATTCAAGAAAGTGAATAGGTTATTTTCAAAGCAGAAAAGCAGAACCAAATTGAAAGCCTTACTCACAAAACCTCATGGTCAATCTTGCCTCTGGCTAATCCAACATGTCCATCCTGCTTTGTATTGTTGACAACCCTCCAGTGTTCAGTCAGAGTCTTTCTACCTCACCTGGAAGTGCCAGGAATTAAAGCAGTGTTTCCCCACTGTGCTATGGCCCTGCCTTGCCAAGGGGTTCTTTTTTAATTCAGTTTGGCAATAAAAAATGTCAAACATGCACCTTAACAGGCTTCATCTGCTAAAATGAGAATACACAGCTCACATCATAGAGAATTAGAAATCTTGTGGCCCATTTTTTTGAGTTGCTGGGAAATCCACTCTGGGCAATGGAGACACTCCTTACAGTGACTTAAGATGATGTCACCAAACTTTCCCTCTTTGTGAATGATGATTAGAAAGCCAGCACATGACTTCAAAGGAGAGCCAAGGGAGATAGCTCCCATGCTAACCTCATGGACCTAAGTTCCTTGTCAGCTGTCCAGTGTCATAACTTTCTGGCATAAACATTGACTCCTAGGAGCTGAGGCAGTTTTGGCTTCCTAAATGTATTTTTTAATGGGCCGGGGCGGCTCAATTTTAAGATTATGTTCAGCTCTTCCCCTGACTAATAAATTTCTATGCACGGTTAGCAAAAGGATTCTAATGTTAGCTATTAAGCTATTCTAGGTCCCTATACAGGCCCTACATAAGAGATAACCTGCTGAATGCCATCTGTCACCTCATGAAACAAAATCTTTCAGTGTGTTTCAGATACAGACCCGTCCCCCACTGTGTTGCAGTGGTATAATGTATTTATATTTTGTCAGTGTAAGTTGCTTGGAGACTCTTTGGGTGACAAGCATCTAATAAGTTTAATAAACAACTATGCAGCTTGGATAGGGACGCGGGTGGCGCTGTGGGTAAAAGCCTCAGCGCCTAGGGCTTGCCGATCGAAAGGTCGGCGGTTCGAATCCCCGTGGCGGGGTGCGCTCCCGTTGCTTGGTCCCAGCGCCTGCCAACCTAGCAGTTCGAAAGCACCCCCGGGTGCAAGTAGGTAAATAGGGACCGCTTACTGGCGGGAAGGTAAACAGCGTTTCCGTGTGCTGTGCTGGCTCGCCAGATGCAGCTTTGTCATGCTGGCCACGTGACCCGGAAGTGTCTCCGGACAGCGCTGGCCCCCGGCCTCTTAAGTGAGATGGGCGCACAACCCTAGAGTCTGTCAAGACTGGCCCGTACGGGCAGGGGTACCTTTACCTTTACCTTATGCAGCTTGGCTCAACTGTAACAGGGTAAGAAAGAGTGATTCTACTAAGTTTTACTCAAAGTAAATGCGCTGAAATCAATGGACTTAACTCAGCCATGCTTAGTTGGATACCGCCCCTTGTGTTTTAATTGGACGCCCCAAAGCTACTTGTTTTGAATAGTTGTGATGCTTTAAAACAGGCAGCGATTGAGCAGGTTATGAGACAAGTAGTAATATTTTAGCCAGTAAGTACTCAACACAGATTGAAGGGAGAGGAGTGTTGCTTTGCTTTTAAATATCAAAAAGAATAATTGTAGAAGTAGTTGATATCATTTCATCAAAAATGGGTCCTAGAACTATACATTTCATTGTTTTAGATTGCACCACCGTTAGTGTGTATTGATCCATAATTGAGGCAATACCTTTTGCAGAGAACTGCAACCCACAAATGTTTCTAGCAATGAACGTATCTGTGGGAGTCAGAACACCCGGTGTTCAGCGCTAAAAGATTATGGAGCTAAAGGATGAATTTTAAGTACTATTAAGTTCCTTGTGGATGAGCTATAGTTGTCCATAAAAAGAATGTATTTTTTTTATTGCACAGCCAAGAAGAAATCAGGCCTAGAAAATGCAGACATTGTAAAGGTCACCCAAGGGGAGGAGGGGAGAAAGAAGCCATCAAAACTGCTAAGCAGTATTTCTTTAAAATGGCAATTTTTCTCTCTCCTAGAATATTTGAGCGAGACAGCCCAATAAATTGCTATGAACATTCTAACCTTTTTTTTGCTGCCGAGATTGATTATTGACAATTGTTATACTGCTTTCCCAGGCTGCAGTCCAAAAAACTAAATGTGGGTTTGTTAATGAAATGGACAGAACACCATTCTGTGGCTGACACGTCCAAGCATGGGTGTGTGTGTGTGTGTGGATATGGTTGGCATAGGGGGGAATGTTACCCGAATAGTGTGGGTTGCACTGTAGGTAAGAAATAACCACACCAGATTTACATAAACTACAGTTTAGGGACCCATGTTTTGCTTAGTTCGTTTTTAGTAATGATATAGACTTGATATAGTATACGGCCTCTGAGTCCTGATCCTGAGAATGTGAGGAGATGCAGGAAAAAGGTAAAAGGTAAAGGTAAAGGTACCCCTGCCCGTACGGGCCAGTCTTGACAGACTCTAGGGTTGTAGCCCATCTCACTCTATAGGCCGGGGGCCAGCGCTGTCTGCAGACACTTCCGGGTCACGTGGTCAGCGTGACAAGCTGCATCTGGCGAGCCAGCGCAGCACACGGAAACGCCGTTTACCTTCTCGCTAGTAAGCGGTCCCTATTTATCTACTTGCACCCGGGGGTGCTTTTGAACTGCTAGGTTGGCAGGTGCTGGGACCGAACAACAGGAGCGCACCCCGCCGCGGGGATTCGAACCGCCGACCTTTCGATCAGCAAGCCCTAGGCACTGAGGCTTTTACCCACAGCGCCACCCGCAGGAAAAAAACAGCTCTACAAGCCATTCTCCTCCCCTCCCCTATGACACACAGTTGTCTCATGAAAAAGGTTTGGAAGTGGGTGGCAGGGAGCACAACAAAATCATAAGAAATGAAAGGAATTCGGAGAAAATAAGCAACGCATCCCCCATGGGGTCCTGCTCCTCTGTCTACGTGTGCTCCTTTCTTCCCAGCTCAAAAGGGCATATACTCTCCTTTTGCAGATTTCATAAGAATCAACATCCTGGACCTTCAGTAAACGCTGTACTACTTGAATCAATTCCTTGGGGAGAAAGTTGTGCTGTAACATGTTACTTGCTTGAAAGGCCTTTTACTATAATCATTGATCCCCCCCCCCCAAAAAAAAAATCCTTTGTGGTGTTGGGGGGGGTGGGGGGTGTTTAAAAGCTGGGCTGAAATTTCCTAGAAAAACCATTTGCTGGTCAACATTCTTCAAATTGACTTTTTGAGGCTCTCTTTGAATTTCCTCCCTAGAATAATATTTGGCAAATTGGCCCTGCCCTAGCTCAAGCACCCATGGGGAATGTTGAGTGTGGCTGTGGGTCCGGTTTTTCTGGTAAATAGTATGTTAAAACCACTGAGGGAAGCAATAGATGTTGCTCCTAACCCATTTAGTCCTCTTTTTAGGCCGCCGCTTCCTTTATTCACTGGTAAATACCAAGAATCTTAATAGTTTCATACAGTAATAACTGGGCTGAAACTTCATTTGAGAAATGCTCTGAGGATTGCAACCACACACCCCAATTATTAGAGCATTCCAGCTCTGCAACTGGAAATATTTTAAAGGCCACTTAGTGCCATTTTCCTAACTTTCTTCAGTCTTTAATGGTTTAATTCATCACAGACCTGTTGTCCTCAATCCTGAGGACTAAGACTGTGAGAGTAGTGTGATTATTTGTGAGCCTTGATTTATAGCCTGGAGGATGATGATGACAGGAACTCAAATTACTGTTGACATTGCTCATTTTAAACAACAACAGGCTTGTATTTTCGTGTGCATTTTAATCTGGAGGCCAGTTTGGTCATCCATGTGGCTCTGAAAAGCAGACTGTAAATGTGCTCGCCAAAAAAATAATGCTACAATATTTGGCCCAGGTTTGCGACTTAGGTGGCTCTGTAGTGGCCCTTGCAACCAGCGCTTGCACCAAAGAATGGCAGGGTTGGGGGTATTTGTCAAGAGAAGTTCACCGTTAACCGCTGAAGCCCTTAACTTTCCTTCAAAGCCATTGCTCTTTTAAAATCTCTTTAAAAAAAAAAGATATTTATTAAGATTTTACAGAATGAAAAAATAAAAATAAAAATAATTAAGAAACAATTCCATCTTTCCACCACTTATTTTTCATTTGCTTGTTTCCCAGACCTCCTCACACCTCCCTTTTTTGTATTCCAATTCAATTTATTAGTTCAGCAAATCCTTTCCCTCTTTGTTATCCTAGTCTTTAATCTTAAAATATTCTAACATTAAGTTTTTACCTGTTAATAATCTGCTCTTTTAAAATCTCTCTCTCTCTGACCAAGGAGAATTAGAAACCTTATCCTCTCCCTCTGAACCATGGTTCTTTCCTTTCCATTTTGTCCTTACAACAACCCTGTGAGGTAGGTTAGACTGAGAAAAGGTGACTTAAGCAAGGTCACTCAGTGAGCTTCATAAATAACTGGGGGGTTGAACCCAGGTCTCCCAAGCTTGTCTACGTTTAACCACTACACTGTCCCCTACTGGATTCCCTATTTATTGTACATTGCCATGAGGAACTTTAGGTTATGCAACATAAATGTAGATGCTGTCAGCAGGGCTGTCTTAAGCATATGCGGAGCTGGGGTGCAAAATCTGCCCGGCACATCCCCCCCCCCCAGGTTGCCCAGTCCCAGGTGCGCAGGAGGGCAGAGCAGGCCGGTTGCCTCAGAGTCTCACTGGCTCGGTCGTCCCTGAACTCATGGCAAAGAGCCCCCTGCAGCAGAAGAGCCCATCGTGGCACTCCGACTGACGGGCGGGCTCTTCCCTGGATTCAACTCTTGGGCCCCAGACTCTCAGCCTGGCGCCCCTGAGAGCCTGGCGCCCGGGTGCCCCACACCCCTAGCACCTACGGGTAAGATGGCCCTGGCTGTCAGTAACTAAACAGACAAACAAACCTTCTTTGTGCAATAACGCTGCTGAGCACATGTACTGTATTTTATAGTAAACCCTTCTGATAATATGATTGGCAGGTGAGCTATACATTTCCATAGTGAATGATGAATGCCTGTCCTACCGCCACCCTAAGCAATGCAAGGCCAGAACTAAAAGCTAAGCAGCGACAAAATAGGAAAGAGACACTATCATGCAACAAATTTGGATAATGCTGGTGAAATCTTTGCATAGTTGGGGTTATATCTCTCTGCTGGAAACTGATATTATAAGCCTCCATTTTATACTTCCATGAGGTATTGAAAACGGATTCTGTGTTCTCTCATTTGTTTGCATTGATTTGCCTGGTCCTGGTTACACATTTTAAAGGGTGTTTCAAAGAGCTCAGGAATGAACACTGGAATAATTTCTAGGGTTATTTAGAGGTTGCCCATTAACACGACACTTTCTGGGCAGAATATATTTCCCAAAAGCCTCTATAAACTGGGAAGTGATTCATGCCATTAACCAGCTGTTTTCAACCACAGGAGACACCTCAGTATCTTATAAGCAGACTGGTGGGTTTGCAGCGGCCTGGGCTGTATGTAGCTGAATGCACAGAGAGCAAATCTGGGAGAGGAGCTGGAAGGAGAACTGGGACAGTTCACAGAAGCGTTGATTCCCAACCAGAGTCAACTGCAGGCCAGGAAAGTAGGAAGCTAAAGGGCAAGCAAGTAAACACCAAAGGCAGTAGATCAGGAAGAGCCATCAGACCAACAGATATCAGAGCAAGACTAGGGATCATTGTGAGTAAGACCAGAGCCTGACTCTTGCCCAGGTAAAATTCCAGGCCTGACCAAGGAGCATTTATAACCACAGGCCAGGTAAAGAAGTGTCTACCTGGTGTGAATGTGGGTGCATGCATGCATTCTGCATGGTTTGCATGTGTCCATTGTGTATGTGACCAGTCTGAAGATGTGCATCAATGTACGGCCCAAGAAGTTCCTGGTTAAGTGGTCAAGATACAGTACAGGTAAATGAAAACACCAAAATGGGAAGCATCACAAAGCAGAAACCATCAGAAATGCAACAAATGCAGGATACAAATGGATTGGCCGTATTTATTGCTAAATGACCACTTGGTTCTAATTCTTTCATAAGCCACTTTGGGTTTAAACTCTGGCAAAGGGAAAGAAAGATATAACTTTACTAAATAAATAAATAAGACGTCACTGTGTTTCAGGTGATTTATCTCCTCATCAGCTGATGGTTGGACGATGGAATAGCTTGCAACAGTTGCTTCTTCTTATATGGTTCTCTCTAAAAGGAGCCCCTAACCTACAGACTCTTCAGATAGCTGCTACTATAGAAGTCAGCAGGATGGTGCTTCTGGGCCTAGTTGGCACCAGCAAGTGGCATCCCTGGGCAGCTGTCAGGGCCCCAGCATCACAGTAGCAGCCACTGCTGTGCAGATAACTCCCTGGATCTCTCCCACTAGGTGGCTAGGTCTGTGTGCTCCTATGTTAATTTTCAACAATGATTGGAGTACATAGGTGACATTGTGGGAAATTAAAGCAGCTCCAGTCACAGCACTGCTCAATCCAGATAAACCCACTGAGGTTTACCAGTAGGTAGGAACAGGGGTCCCACCAAGACTGGCTCAAGACATTTGGTAGCCGAGGCAAACCACAAAATAGTGCCTCATGAGGAAAGAAGGGGTGAGTGAAGATTTATTTTAGTAAAAAGGGATGAATGAAATCAACTTTACCCAACAGTTGAAGTGGGAATCACAGGCCACTGCAGCGGTGAAGGGGCACACTCTGAATCACATCGGGTGGGCACAGAGCCTAGGACACCTCAGAAAGCAGCCCCTACCATTTCCTCCCTGGGGTGGGAGGAAAGAATTTGTCCTAGCAAATTTTGTATGCTTTCATATGAAAATTTGCCTAGAGTTAACATTTTGCAATGTATTTTCATCAATGTACACATATTTGTACACTCTTTCTCCTAGTTTATCAACACATTTCTATGCATACCTTTTGGTGTTGGACAACAACATTGCAAAAGTTGGACCATGACTAATTCGGAAAGATAGCTATGTGTTTTGGGTTTGTGAATTGTTTTTGGAACTGCGAACTGGGCAGGTCTGTTTCTGAATGTGAACTGAACCGTAATTCTCCCCTCTCCTTAGCACCTACTGGATTTCTGGCTGTTTCATCTGCCAAAACTATGCCAAACAAGATAAGTAAAATAACTGGAATCAGCTGCAGAGAATAAGGAAGAGCTTACTGTTAACACTTGCAAAATCTTAAAGCAAGAGATTTGGTTGCCTTGCAAAGATTGACACAGAGATCTCAGTAGGACTGGATCAGTGTGATGTGACATAATTAACTTTCATATATGTATGATGTAAAACACAATAAAATCTCAGCTTTCTCCAGGGAACCACTTTCCAGTGGCAGCAAGTAGTCTTTTATTATACAGGAGAAAATGCTTAGAAATGTGGTACTCTTTGATTTACATAATTGATACAACACTAGGGGAGAAATATTATATACTTCTTCCAATGTGAGCCTTAAATGCCTTATTTTATGAGCCCCTGCTGAATATTTTTACTTGTTCCACAAATGTTCAAAAGCCTTTGCAATAAAAGACTTTAATTATCTCATCCCTTGTAAACCTTCCTGGAGAAGAACATGCAGTTAAGTTTCAGTAATAAGTTTCTTTATAGCATTTTCAGAGCAAGCAAAGATTCCCTTGATGGTGCCTTTACATTCCAAAATTGTTTAGCTCTGACTCTGCATGTGGGTCAAATCATTTGACCAGCCAAGCTACCAACAGCTTGCGAGGCATTTATTCACCCCCTCACCCCAATAAATTACCAGAAATATGCTGAACTGTCTACTTCAAATGCATATGTTTCCAGAAATGAAAGCTGTTCTTCAGCATGGTAGTGGTTGAAGAGTATCTCTCAAAGGCATCTACCTTCCCCTAAGTTGCAGTTTCATAATGCAACTGTTTTGGCAACTGCCTAAATGAGTTTACACAGGATTCTAAATAGCTGGAGGTCCAATCTGCCTCTCCTATTCAAGTATCATTAAAATAAAATGTAGTTGTGTATGATCAGTGCTACCAAAATCCCAATGTGGCACCCATCTTAGCACCTTTGGAGAGCTCAGGGGTGCTCCCCTTAAACACACTTCCAAGGACCTCCCATTGGAACCACCAAAGGTTATCTGGCCCATGGCGTGACAGAATAATGTATTACCATAGCTACTCAGGGCATACATATCTAAACATGCCTATTCACTGCACCCCTAGCAGAACATGAATGATGGCAGGAATTTAGCTTGAATGTAGTGCTGGGGTACCGCTTCCCACTGCAACGCTGACTCTGTACTGAAAAACAGACTGCTGTCGGTCAGGTAGAGCTGGCCCAAAACCCGTACCCCATCCACAAATATTTAGGGGGGGGGGACAAAGACCACTTAATCAGAGAAATCTCTAAGCAACGTAGGCAATAAATAAAATAGTCATCAATAAGATACAGACAAAAGCAGCAAAGCTTTTGAAAACAAACACACACAACTAAATTATATGTCTGGGTAAGCTTGATGAAAGAAAAAGGGGTTTCAGCAGGCATCTAAAACAATATAGCAAGGGTGCCTGATTTAGATCACTAGTGAAAGAACCAGGTGTGGATAATGTTTATATTGCTTCAAGTATGTAAGAGACCTCATGAGGTAGGTGCTCAATGGAACAACAGAGTTCAGGTATTTGTTGGGGAAATACAAACATTTAACCACTGAAGGTAGCAATTAAACATTATAACCACCAAAGGCTTCCTGGGAACTCACAGTTTTGGAGGGGGGAGGCTTAGAAAGGGGGAAAACAAAACTCCAAGGCTTGTGGTGGGAGGGAGGGAACCCAAAGGAGGAAAAGAAGGAATTGCTCTCTCTCTCTGAGTGCAGGATTTGCCAGATGAGTGATTGTGTGTGAGTGCATGTGTCCCACTTAATCCCTCTTAAAAGAATAAAGACACAAGTGGGTTGTTCTAGTAGGGCAAGCTCCAAGTGTGTCCCACAAAAAAGCTACCTACGTGACTGCCTCTCCTGGTATGCCCCATGGAGGACCTTAAGGTCCACAAATGATAGCATTTTGGAGGTCCCAGGTGGCAAGCTAGTGAGATTGGTCGCAACTAGTGCCAGGGCCTTTTCAGTACTGGCCCCGACTTGGTGGAACACTCTGTCAGAAGAGACTAGGGCCCTGTGGGACTTGACATCTTTCTGCAGGGCCTGCAAGACAGAGCCTTTGGTTTGGACTCAGTCTGATCCTTATGTTTCCCTCCCCTTATGGTTTTGATGAGGCTGCATTTTAAATTGCATTTTAACCTGGATTTTAAATTGTTTTGTTTTTTCCTATTATGTTTTTACTGTAGTTTTACTGTTGCTAGCCGCCCTGAGCCCAGCTCTGGCCGGGGAGGGTGGGGTATAAATAAAATTATTTATTATTATTATTATTATTTATTATAACAAAAAGCTGTTTATGTTGCACTGGGATTTATAGCATGCCTGGAGGAGGATTGGATGAGATGACTCTCAGGGTCCCTTCCAACTCTACAATTCTATGATTCTATTTTTATTAAATACCACATTTCACACACCCAATGAATATGGGTGCAATGAGACTCTCTGCCCCCTTGTTCAGCAAAAAAGGCTTCCACAGCTGCTTGCAAAGATAAAGACCAGCCACCATATACATGTATATGTGTGTGTTACATTTACATACCACCTTTTCTTCCAAGAAGCTCAAGGTGCTGTCCATGGTGCTGCTCCTCTCCATTTCATCACAACAAAAACTCTGTAAGGTAGGTTAGGCTGAGAGATGGTGAATGGCTCAAGGCCACCCAGTGGCTGAGTAGGGATTCAATCCCTGGCCTCTAAGGTCCAAAGGTTTTGCCTGGTCCATAAAAGTTAATGCAGTAAACTCCTTGGAGTAAAATATTAATGCCCAAGCAGGCTGACGATGGAAAAGGTGAGAGAGGACCATCATTGGCTTTGCTGATAAGCCAGCCCTATCATGCTTCTCCATCTGCTAATTGTCACCTGGCAGCCTCCGTTACACCAACCTGCAGCTGAGGACCCATCCATTGGCTCAACTGAGAGATCAGCGACTGTACGTCCACCCGCCCTGTGCAACGCCCTCCCATCAGATGTCAAAGAGAACAACAACTACCAGACTTTTAGAAGACATCTGAAGGCAGCCCTGTTTAGGGAAGCTTTTAATGTTTGGTGGACTACTGTATTTTAATATTTTGTTGGAAGCCGCCCACAGTGGCTGGGGAAACCCAGCCAGATGGGTGGGGTATAAATAAATTATTATTATTATTATTATTATTATTATTATTATTATTATTATTATTATAGCTGTTCAATGCATATAACCCAAGATTAAACCACTGCTCTCTACATTATAAGCAATTTGATGTCAGTGCAAGAGTCATCTGCCACAGCTTGGAGGCAAATGCACTTATACCTAGGACATGCACTAGCTAGTTTCATGGATTTAAAAGGGGATTTTCCTTAGTACAGCCGAAATCAAACAGCACTCCAAAAGACAACCGAGTTAGCTCTGCCTTGAAGCACATCTCCTTCCAACGCAAATGCCACCCTTCTGAAGCAATCCATTTAGCGCCAATTAAAGTCCTTCCTAACATCCCTAAGACAGACACTACCATTTAAAAACTAAAGAAGTTAAAAGGCTAAAATAACAAGAGTTAAGTAATTAATTAATTAAAGTCTATCATATGGGCATTATTTGCTTATTAAACTTAACACACCAAATAACTAGTCTGTTGTGGGGAATGTGAGAATAAAGTGTCTGCGATGAAGGCAGCTTTTATGTAGTTGGCGCCCTGATGATGGTGGCGATAAAGCTATTATTAGCATGAGCTCGGCTTCTTTTGCTATCTTTATCTATTTAATCCCAAAGTGTTATTGAACAGCAGTGGTCCGTGCAGCAGAGCTAACTGTCTGTTTGACGGTGTACAGAGGTGCCACAATCCAGCGAGCAGAAATGAGTGCAGATGGAGTACCGTGCCAAACCATCGTCATCGTTACCCACCCTTTGCCAGCAGGTTAAAGGTAAAGGTAAAGGGACCCCTGATCATTAGGTCCAGTCGTGACCGACTCTGGCGTTGCGGCGCTCATCTCACTTTATTGGCCAAGGGAGCTGGTGTTTGTCCGCAGACAGCTTCCGGGTCATGTGTCCAGCATGACTAAGCCACTTCTGGCGAACCAAAGCAGCACACGGAAACACTGTTTACTTTCCCGCCGGAGTGGTACCTATTTATCTACTTGCACTTTGACGTGCTTTCGAACTGCTAGGTTGGCAGGAGCAGGGACCGAACAACGGGAGCTCACCCCAACACGGGGATTTGAACCCCCGACCTTCTGATTGGCAAGTCCTAGGCTCTGTGGTTTAACCCACAGCGCCACCCGCACCCCGTTTGCCAGCAGGCTGCAATGATTTAAAATTCAGTATTAAAAGTAGGGACAAGGTTTCACAAGAATAGGGTAGGTGTAGAAAAAGTGTCAAAGGCCTTAGGTGTCAAAGGTCGGAGGAAAAGTCTTCAGCATTTACCAAAAACTGTATTTATTTTATGGGGTGGGAATGCCACAACTTAGGGGCTGCCACAGAATGCCCTCTTCTAGGCCACCATCTTCCAAGGTTCAGAGCATGGCAGAACTGCCAAAAGGGACCCCTACTACTGATCTCAACACCCAAGAGTATCTGTAGGTAAGGAGGCAGTATCTCAGATGTGTTTCTCTAGACCAGGGGTGGTTAGCCCAGAATCCATTTTGCCAGAACTCTTGTTGCAAAAAAAATGCAATAATAAAGGATAAGGGTGTTTTCTGATAGCCATCCATTATGATAGCTACCTTCTAAACAACTGACTTGAGGAGATTTGCACACAAGCCTATGTAGACATTTAGATGAGCCCACTCACATGTTTAGAAAGTTGGTGAGAACCTTAGTTTGTGTTTAGTCTATTGTTAACTTTTAAAATGTATTAAATACCATGATTGCTGTTAATTTTTCTTAATGATAATTTGATGGTTTTTTTTGAAAACCGCTTTGAGGTGTTTTGCTTTTGCTTTGTTTTTTGTTGTTGCTTTTAAAATAAAACGGTTAGCTCTGGGTCTAAAATAAAACTCCCAGGTCTGCTGCAGCTTGTTACTAAGTTCTCTTTTTGAACCAACAGACTAATAGCCTTCAGTCTGCTATTTGTTTGTTTCAATTCAACTGCCTGGTTTTTGCCTACCTGCCTGAATGGGGCAAGGTCATCTAACAAGGACAGAAGTTTGGCACATTCCGCATTGTATTCAACTAAGCCATACTCAGAATAGACCAATTTGGCTTAATGTAAATGGGCTTAACTTTGTCATGTCCTTTGATTTCAATGGGTCGACTCTAAGTAAGTTGGCTGCCTCTTTAGAGTTGCCATTAGATGTTGCAGCATGAGCCTCACGTTGCTAAAACAGGTTGGAGGGAGCGTGGACGAGAATGTAGAGCTATGCATCCTTCAAAATGATGGGCTGTTATGAAAAATTAAGCATTCCATATGTAATGCATCTTCTTCCTTGAGGTATTCCCAATCACTGAAGCTATATATTGGCTTATTTCAGTAGTTAAAATCCCTGAAGTTGGAGAGACAGATGGCTAACTGGTGGGCAGATGGGTAAAAATGATGAATAGCTATAGACAGGGTTACTAATAGTACATTTGTCCACTGTATTGGTGCAATCTGCTTCTGCCTGGAATACACCCGGAACTGTTGAGCAAGCTAACAACGAAGAGCATATTTTTTTAATCACTCATATTTTATCTAAAAGAACACTTGTCAACATCACTCACTTTGGCTCATGCCATGAGCCACTTTTTACATTGATAAAGTGTGGTGGATGATTTGGCATGCATTAACTATATGGCTTGTGCAACATCTGTTATTTAACACTGCAGCTTGTTTTATGCCTTCCTGGATTTTTGCTTGGTTTTTGTCACTAATGTCTCCAGTCACCTCAACACCCTTGAATGTCTCCACTAAGGCTGGAACATCCATAGGTTCTTATAGTAAGACCCTCATGTCTTATACTTCACCTATTCAAAACAACCATACCTTTGACTTTGCTTCTTGACGGAACCAGAGATGGTGGCCTGAGACTGCGAGGCCTTTATCAGATCATTTCCTGTTGAGCACAAGACTTAACAGTGGCCATTCCCCTCTACACAGAATAGCCGCATATCAGAAGATTATGGGATCTGTTGCATTCCAGGTCCCTTGGGAAGTTTCTGGTTGGCAGAATACAGAGATGACTCAGGCCAGTGATGCAATGGCTCCCAAGCGTTCCTCCACTAAGCAGAGCCCACTCAAAGCAGAGAACTTTGGGTTCATGAGGGGCTGCAAAGGGGTGGTGGGTTCAGATGCCCTGATTCTATCCACTAGTAAAGGTAAAGGGACCCCTGACCATTAGGTCCAGTCATGGCCGACTCTGGGGTTGCGGCGCTCATCTCGCTTTATTGGCCGAGGGACCTGGCGTACAGCTTCTGGGTCATGTGGCCAGCATGACTAAGCCACTTCTGGTGAACCAGAGCAGTGCACGGAAACACCGTTTACCTTCCCATTTACCTTTACCTATTTATCTACTTGCACTTTGACGTGCTTTCGAACTACTAGGTTGACAGGAGCAGGGACTGAGCAACGGGAGCTCACCCCGTCGCGGGGATTTGAACCGCCAACTTTCTGATCGGCAAGTCCTAAGCTCTGTGGTTTAACCCACAGCGCCACCCGTGTCCCAATTCTATCCTACCACTTAAATACAACAGACTTGTAAAAGCGGTTCACAAGGCTCCAACACAAAAAAGTAAAGATCATTAAAACTATAAAATCAACAACAACAATCATTACCTGCTTATTAGGAAGGATCCACATCTGAATGGCAGAACCCATGTTCTGCATGCAGAAGCCACCAAGTTATAGATCTGGTTCCTCCAGTTAAAAATATGAGGAAGCAGGACTCGGAACAATCTCTGCACAAGTGCTGAACTGCTGCCTGCTAGTCAGAATATCATACCTTTCAACGTGATCAGTCCCCAGATCAGGACATGTGTGCTTCCCGCTCGTGCTCCTGTGCGAATCACATGACCCACATGAGATCACGGAGCCCAAAAGATGCTCTTTTTCAGGGCTGTGCTCTCACGGCACCCAAAAATACATGTTTTGCAGTGCTGCATGAAACCGTAGCCCCCCCCCCCCAAGTGCTTTTTAAAAGCGAGATCTCTGTGCAAAATCGCACAAGATCACAGTTCCCCAAGCGGTCACTGTGCTCTCAAGGGGAAAAATGGGATGTCCTGTTTTTTTCCAGGACACTTGCAAGTTATGGAATATGCAGCACCTGGCTAAAAGGGTTAATAGTTCATCTTTGATGGACCAATAGTCCATCAAGCATCTTAGAAGGCAGATTCCTATGAGGCAGCCTCATCTGTTCAGACATTTATGATGGATTCTGTCTGAACCTGACTTTTGGGTCACTGGAAAAAACAACAAAAAACATGCATGTATGATGACGACTATAACTGCCATGGGATGGCCTTCTTATTATTTTAGAGAATGGGGGAGGGACGTTAGGCCTGAGTGCTAAATGCACTCTCTAGCCAGCCCATGGGATTCTACTGAGGCCATGCCCCCTCCCCAAGCCACATTACTCACTAGCTCTGATCTCTGCCCTCCTGGTGTCTGGCTCCCTGGAACATTGGCCACAAGAAAATATGTCCCCTGAGCTGAAAAAGGTCCACCAGCCCTGCAAAAGAGGAACGAGCTTTTCTTCTGATGAATACAGATGCAGTTTCATTGTTGAAATCTAATAGAATGTCCAGCAGTAAAAATGCTGTTTGGAGAAATGTCATGATTCTACTCCTGTTCATCAGTCTTCGCAAAACCTACTGAAACCAATGTATACTAAGTTGCACATGACCTAAATTTAGCCTGGATAGGGCCCTTAAGTGAATTGAAATCCAACTAAAATACTTTGGGACGGCAGCCAAAATGGAGAGTAGAAAAGGGAAGCAAGCAACTGCTTGGTGATTTACCAATTTTGCAGAAATCAATATTATTAAGTTGATATTTAGGGATATTTATACTCCACTAAATTTAAAAGTATCTAATTCACTTTAAAAGGTCCACCATCTTATGATTATTTATAGACCCAGGGTTTGTTAACAATTCATGCCTAAGCAGTAAACGAATTCATCATGAAAATACGGCTTTATTATTGCTCTATGAATATGCATGGAATTAATCCTCATCATTCACAAATTCTGAATAAAAGATGGAGACAAATAAAGTGTGTGGGAAGTGTTCTTTTCATAAAGGGTCCATCAATAGCTCAGTGCCTACACACTAATTCTAGAATGATAATAGAAAGCCCCTGCCTTGTTAATATTGGCATTGTCTCCTTACCCACTATGTCCCTGCTCTAAAACACTCCCCCAGTAGCCTTACTACAGCATTTGTCCTTTCAAGCATGCAGTTGAAACTAGAACTGCATTGAAAATTTCCCCTGACCAACTTTAATGAGAAAAGAAAAAAGAAATTGGAAAACTATCAAAGGGGAAGAACATTTTGGTAAAATCCTCATCTGTGGGGATGCAACAATTTTGTTGTGCTTACCAGACTTGGCTTCCCATTTTCAACTTTTGGCTGAAATTAACCTTCTATCCAACTGGCTTTAAAAAAATGCTTAGCTGTTCATGGACACCTATGCTAATTTCCTGATTGATCAATCAATCACATGATAAATAGCTATATCTGTGGACCTTTTGAAGGTAGTCCCACAAGTAACTGCATCGCCACCATCTTGCAATCAGGTGTTACATGGTTCTTTAAAATATCTGTCAACATTAATTGGGTCCACTTTCCCATAGCAATCTCCAGATGTCATAACTTGGTTAAAAGCTTATCTGTCAGGGTAAGCTTCCAATGTACTGGAAACAATTCCAAAACAAAAGTTCTTATTCAAAGGGTTATCTGAAAGAACAAGGACACCGGTTATTACATTTGGAGAAGCTTCTGTCATTGTGGAAGACAATGCACTGGGAATTTGATAGCCCTTATTTTTCAGGAGTATCCTACTGTTCCATCTTCCAGTGTTCCCCACAACTAGTATCCGGCTTCTTAACAGGTTGCTTTGACACCTCCCATCACAAATATGTACCCTGGCCTTGGTGAGTGGCCATTCAAATCTGATCCATACAAGCAAAACAAGACAGAGCCCCACATACTCGAGCCAGTGCTGTAATAAAAGTGTTGGTTAAACTGAATGTGAATGATTTGGACAGCAAACTAGGTAGCAAATTTGTCACAGTGGACAGAACATGAATCAGCCTCCAGGCACCTGGAGATAGATCTGATTTACTACATTGTTCACAACCCAGAATAATTCTGCTGGATGCAACATTTTGCAGACAGTATGGTGAGCAAAAAGAAAGATTTGCCCACTTGCCGTGACTACTGTGGCAGTTTTTTTTCTTAAGTCATACATAAAAATTGATCAACTTCTCAAAAAGAGCATGTGAATTACAGCTACCCCCCCCCCTTTCAGCAGTGGCAGATTCCTAGGAAACTAGATATTTGAGGTGATGTAGGTTTAGGCAGGGGAGAAATTCAGTTTGCTTCACACTTTAATGGGAACCTAACTGTGTCGACCACAGCAAACTACGGCAAGTTCTTTTTTCTCCTTTTTTTTATACTGTATTATTTTAATTATTGTTTAGGTCACCTGATAGGACAATATCCTTTGTTAGTAGCTTACAAACATATAATGGACAAAACACAAATCCAATAAGAAACACAGTGTGAAACAGCATATGAAGCACAGCTTCAAAACAATACAATAAGAGGCGGCGCGAAACGGCAATGGCGGTCCTCTTCAGTTGCTGAAGAGGGGCTCCGCGGAAAAGGGTCGTGCGCTACGGCACAGCGACGACCCGCTCAGAAAATCCACGGGTAGAGTGAGCCCGTGGCCGTGGGATTCGGCGGGCACCAGGAGCGACCTCGGAAACGCAGAAGGGACCCCGTAAGGGGCTCCGGAACGTGGAGGGGGTAGCGGTGCTGTGAATCCATCGCTCTTTCCGCGGAAGTGAAGCCGCGCGGCTGCTGCTGATGAGCGCTGACCTTTCTTCTTTGAACATTTGATTGGAAACAACATACTCGTGAGTAAGAAATTTGAGACTCTATTTGAACAGTAAATTGTGAATTTCGGCTGAAAGCGGGAGACGTTAAAAAGGAAGTCAGTCTTCCGTCCCTGTTTAAAGTGCTGAGCAAAGTCTTTCTAAAACGGAAGCGTTGAAAGGAGTTCAAAAGAACTTGGAATTCACCCTGCAAATTCGGAATTGACTGTTAAAAAGTTAAGGATAAATTAAAACTGTACTATAAGTGGACAGAGACTGGGTTATCCCTCTTTCTCTTTTGTGGATTACAAAGCTATGAGACCCAGCTCTCGGGCTGGCTGGATACAAAGTAACATCAGACTGTGGTGACTGTGTATAGGGATACAAAGTTTCATTGGGCAACTTTGTAAGTTACAAGAAAGGAACTGTTGCAAGCACCTTTGCAAGGAACTTTTACACTCTGCAGTTTAAAGGGAATTTAGAGGGTTCCCCCCCCTTTGTTTTGGATCTTACTTTACATGGGAGCTTAAAGGAAAATTTTCATCTTTCTCTCTAACCTCTGGGGTGCTCCCCCTGCTGGATTGCAGAATTATCAGTCTCTGAGAACTGCTGGTTGTTTTGGAATTTTTTATGTCTGGATGTTTACTTTCTGGATTGCTTTTCCCATGGGATTTACAATTTGACCTTGAAACATAGACAGCAGTGGAATGAGTGGTGCAGGAAAAACAAGGGCCGGCAAGAGAGCAAAACAAGCTGAACTATTGCAATTAACTTTGCCTGTGCAGCAACGTAGGTCATCGGTACCAATTGTGACAGGTCTGCAAGAAGGACAACCCAAACAGCCAGTTTTGGAGGATATGGCTGCAGGTGGGCTAGACCCTATTTCTAAAGAAATATTGGACCAACTGGCAGCTTTAAACAAAAAAGCTGATGAACAAGCGGCAAAATTTGACCAGGTGACAGCTACAATTAATAAATTGACAGACCAAGTCGCTCAAAATACACAGGCGATAGGAAATATTGAAAAGGCCGCAACAGAGAGTCGAAAATTAGCCGAGGAAGCAAGTGCAAAAGCAGACCAAAATACAAAAAGGATAGAGGAACTAAGAGGAGAAGTAAGACCACTGAGTAGACAGGTTACTGAACAGCAGGCCTACCTGTCTATGGCGGAGCTGAAAAGCAAAGAAAGCAATCTTAGGCTTAGAAATATCCCAGAATTAGAAAAGGAAGATTTGACCAGCTTTTTGACTGCAGAAATATCCAAGTTCTGGGGCTTGGCTGAAGAGAAGGACTTCAAAATTGTCACCGCCTTCAGATTGGGAAGAGTGGCCAAGAAGGATAAACCAAGAGATTGCCTGATCATATTGAGATCTAAGCAAGAAAAAGATAATATACTCGGCCTACACTTTAAAAACTCATTGGTGATACAGGGAAAGACAGCAGAAATCTTCAGAGACATACCAAAACAGTTGTTGGATTTAAGAATTATATATAAAGATCTGGCAAGATTACTGAGAAACAACACAATTCCTTACAGGTGGGAATTCCCCCAAGGTCTATCTTTTAACTGGAAAGAGAAGAAGGTAAGAATCAGAACAGCAGAGGAGCAAGAAAAGTTCCTGAACGACCACGGGGAGGACCTTCGGAAAGGAACAGCAGGTACCTGGCCACCCCCCTTGCCTGGCCAAAAAGATCCACCTCCAGGAATAGACGACAAGGGAGACAACCCTACTGGCTGACAAACTGATCCAGGATGTCTCTGCAGCTTTTCAGTTGGAACATTCATGGTGCAAATTCCCCCGAAAAAAGGAAAAGGATTTTTCATATATTGAGGAAAGAACAACTAGACGTCATTTGTCTTCAAGAAACCCATGTGACCAGGCTCCACAGAAGAGTATTAATTAACAAGAGACTAGGCCAAGAATTTATCTCATCAGACAAAGTTAAGAAAAGAGGAGTAGTGATATATGCTAAGGAGAGCCTAGCACCAAAATTTGTGTTTAAAGATGAACAAGGAAGAATTCTGGCGATTGAAATACAATCACAAGGAGAAAAATTCCTGATAGTAGGAATTTATGCACCGAACGAGGGGAAATCAGAATTTTACAAGAAGCTGCATGAGACAATGCTGGACCATGTTGACTATAATAACATCATCCTGATGGGAGACATGAATGGGGTTGTCTCCACACACATGGACAAGTCACAAAACCAAAACTTGACTAAAGATGGCAGACTACCAAAGACCTTTTTTGAACTTACAGACAATATGGACTTGATAGACATTTGGAGGATAAAGAATCCTCTAGGTAAAGAGGGAACATTCTTTTCTGAGGCCCACCTATCTTGGACACGAATCGACCAAATCTGGATATCTAGAGGACTGGCACCTAAGACTAAAAAAATAGAGATCTGCCCCAAAACTTGCTCCGACCATAACGCCCTGAAAATGGATTTGAGACTCACACCAGCTGGATCCTTCAGATGGAGAATGAATGACTCTTTATTCAGAGATCAGGAGATTGTAAAGAAGGCCCAAAAAATGATGAAAGACTACTTCGAAATAAATTTGAACACTTCGGTGGAAAAGAAAACAATCTGGGACGCAAGTAAAGCTGTTATGAGAGGGTTCCTGATACAACAGAACACTATTAGGAAAAAACTCTGGAATGGTAAAAAAGACAAGATTCTGGAAAAGATAAAGGATGGAGAGAGAAGGTTGAGACTTAATCCAAAATCAAAAGAAGTTTTAAGAGAAATAAAATTCGATCAAGCACAATATGCGAAACTGATAAATCAGGAAGTTGAATGGAAAATTAAACAGATGAGACAAAGATCATTTGAATCGGCAAATAAATGTGGGAAGCTGCTTTCATGGCAGCTGAAAAGGAGACAAAAATTGAACTTTGTTACCAATCTAGAGGTTGAAGGAGAATGTATTCAGAAACCAGAGGAAATTAGAAAGTGCTTCCAGAAATATTTCAAAAAATTGTTTACCCAAGGACCCCAAGTGGAGACTGAGATAAATAAATTTTTAAAAAGCTACGGCCTGGAAAAACTAACACAAGATAAACAATCAGCCCTGAATTATAAAATAACACAACAGGAAATTGAAAGTTCCATTCAGAACATGCAATTAGGCAAATCCCCGGGCCCAGATGGACTTACCTCCAAGTATTATAAGACATTGAAGGAATACTTGACTCAACCATTGATGGAGGTATGTAACCAAATTATGGAGGGGAAGGGGGCACCAGAATCGTGGAAAGAGGCATTTATTACTTTGATACCAAAATCGGAATCTGAAAAGACTCAACTTAAGAACTATCGTCCTATCTCACTCCTAAACGTGGACTACAAGATTTTTGCTGACATTTTGGCAAAAAGATTGAAAAAAGTTTTAAACGAAGTAATTCATAAAGACCAAGCAGGCTTCCTCCCTGGCAGACATTTGTCTGACAACACTAGGAACATTGTGGATGTCTTGGAACTACTACAGACAAACTTGAATACGAAAGCAGTTTTGATATTTATAGATGCGGAGAAGGCCTTTGACAACATATCTTGGAAATTTATGAAGAAAAATTTGGAAGGGATGGGAGTGGGAAGGGCGTTCCAAAATGGTATTGAAGCAATCTATTCAGAACAAAAAGCTAAATTGATAGTAAACAATGTGGTTACAGAGGAGTTTAAAATTGAAAAAGGAACACGACAGGGGTGCCCCCTATCACCCTTGCTATTTATTTCTGTCCTGGAGGTGCTGCTGAACTTGATAAGGAAGGACCAGCGGGTGGAAGGAATACAGGTCGGAGGAAAACAATATAAACTAAAGGCCTTTGCAGATGATTTGGTTTTGACATTACAGGAGCCAGAACCCAGTACAAAAAGAGCTTTAGAACTAATCTCTGAGTTTGGTCGGGTGGCGGGATTCAAGTTAAATAAACAAAAAACTAAGGTTTTGGCGAAAAACTTGACACCTTTAGAAATAGAGGGGTTTCAGAAGGAAACGGAACTAAATGTGGCTAAAAAAGTGAAATACCTGGGGGTTAATTTGACTGGGAAAAATTTGAATTTGTTTAAAGATAATTATGAAAAATGTTGGTCTGAAATCAAAAAGGACTTAGAAATCTGGTCAAGACTGAAACTTTCCTTGTTGGGAAGAATTGCAGCAGTTAAGATGAATGTATTGCCAAGAATGCTGTTTCTGTTTCAGGCCCTGCAGATCGTGGACAGGGTGGAGTGTTTTGGAAAGTGGCAGAGGGACATCATGAAGTTTGTCTGGCAGGGCAAAAAGCCCCGAATAAAATTTAAAATACTAACAGATGCGAAGGAAAGAGGGGGATTTGCCCTGCCGGACTTAAGGTTGTATTATGAAGCTGCATCCCTCTGCTGGATGAAAGATTGGTTTTTGCTAGAAAACACTGATGTCCTAGATCTGGAAGGGTTTAACAATGCTTTTGGATGGCATGCATATTTGTGGTACGACAAGGTAAAGTCTCATAAGCTATTTAAAAACCATATTGTCAGGAAATCTTTGTTTACTGTCTGGATTAAATACAAGGACTTACTTGAAAACAAGACTCCGAGGTGGCTGTCACCAATGGAGGCTAAGGCCACAAAAATACTTAATATGGGGGGTGGCTGGGCAAAATACTGTGAAATAATAGAAAAAGTGGGGGACACTTGGAGGTTGCAGAGCTTTGAAAAATTGAAAGGAAAGGTGCGAGACTGGTTTCATTACGCCCAAATTTTAGAGATTTTTAAAAAGGACAAAAAAATTGGTTTCCAGGTGGAAAAATCAATATTAGAGTCAGAACTACTTGAACCTAAGACGAAAGTGCTTTCAAGAATGTATAACTTGTTGCTTAAATGGAATACCCAAGATGAGACAGTCAAATCAGCCATGATAAAATGGGCACAAGATATTGGATACAACATTATGTTTGAAGACTGGGAAAGGTTATGGACCACCGGCATGAAATTTACGGCATGTAGTGCCTTAAAAGAAAATATTATGAAAATGATGTACAGGTGGTACATGACCCCAGTCAAACTTGCAAAGATATATCATTTGTCTGATAATAAATGTTGGAAATGTAAGGAGGCTGAAGGAACATTCTTTCACCTCTGGTGGACATGCCCGAGGGTGAAGGCTTTTTGGGAAACGATTTATAACGAGTTGAAAAAGGTATTTAAGTATACCTTTCATAAGAAACCAGAAGCCTTCCTCCTGGGCATTGTGGGCCAGAGAGTGCTAAAGAAAGATAGAACTTTCTTTTTATATGCAACTACAGCAGCAAGAATTCTTATAGCCAAATACTGGAAGGCACAGGAGTTACCCACACTGGAAGAATGGCATACGCAACTGATGGACTACATGGAATTGGCTGAAATGACCGGCAGAATCCGAGACCTGGGAGAAGAGGCAGTGGAAGAGGACTGGAAAAAATTTAAGGACTATTTACAAAAACATTTTAAGTTATATGAATGTTGAGAATTTGCCAAGCTTTGAGAAAAACATGCTTCAGTATTGAGATTCGGAAATGATTGGAACCAAGTTATGTCTGAGAAAAGTTTAACTTTTAGAGTAAATAATTAGATGAAAATACAAAAATACATGAAACAAGGTTTTAATTTGCTGTTGATTTTTATTGTAAAGAATGCAGGGATGGAAGATGTGGGGAAGTCCAGTTGATGTTGAAAAAAAGGTTTGAAAAAGTGAATTTTCTTTTCTTGTTTTTTTATTTTGTTAAAAAAAAAAAAGCTTTTGTTGTGTTATTGACGATGTATCGATGTTGTACTTTGACCCTGGAAAACAAAGCAATAAAAAATATTAAAAAAAAAAAAACAATACAATACAATACAATAAAGGCAGAGAACTCTATAAAGTGCTGTTCTTAAAGAAATGGGAATGCCTGATCACCTCATCTGTCTGCTGAGAAATCTCTATGTGGTACAAGAAGCTACAGTTAGAACTGGATATGGAACAACTGATTGGTTCAAAATTGGGAAAGGAGTGCGGCAAGGCTGTATATTGTCTCCCTGCTTATTTAACTTATATGCAGAATTCATCATGCAAAAGGCTGGGCTGGATGAATCCCTAGCTGGAATTAAGATTGTCGGAAGAAATATCAACAACCTCAGATATGCCGATGACACAACCTTGATGGCAGAAAGTGAGGAGGAATTAAAGAACCTTTTATTGAGGGTGAAAGAAGAGAGCGCAAAATATGGTCTGAAACTCAACATCAAAAAACGAAGATCATGGCCACTGGTCCCATAACCTCCTGGCAAATAGAAGGGGAAGAAATGGAGGCAGTGAGAGATTTTACTTTCTTGGGCTCCATGATCACTGCAGATGGTGACAGCAGCCACGAAATTAAAAGATGCCTGTTTCTTGGGAGAAAAGCAATGACAAACCTAGACAGCATCTTAAAAAGTAGAGACATCACCGTGCCAACAAAGGTCTGCATAGTAAAAGCTATGGTTTTCCCAGTAGTGATGTATGGAAGTGAAAGCTGGACCATAAAGAAGGCTGATCGCCAAAGAATTGATGCTTTTGAATTATGGTGCTGGAGGAGACTCTTGAGAATCCCATGGACTGCAAGAAGATCACACCTCTCCATTCTGAAGGAAGTCAGCCCTGAGTGCTCACTGGAAGGACAGATCCTGAAGCTGAGGCTGCAATACTTTGGCCACCTCATGAGAAGAGAAGACTCCCTGGAAAAGACCCTGATGTTGGGAAAGATGGAGGGCACAAGGAGAAGGGGACAACAGAGGACGAGATGGTTGGATAGTGTTCTTGAAGCTACCAGCATGAGTTTGACCAAACTGCGGGAGGCAGTGGAAGACAGAAGTGCCTGGCATGCTCTGGTCCATGGGGTCATGAAGAGTCGGACACGACTAAACAACAACAACAACTGATTTGCATTTCCCAAATCAGTAAGCAAACAAAAATGCATCTATCCTGTGAAATTCACACTCCTGTTGTCATGTAGTTCTCCAGACACAATGCAAATACAAAAATGTGCGTATTAGGAGAGAAAGTCTGCATATATTTGTAAAAAAAATACCATACAAAATGGCATTATCTTATGAGAAATTGCTTGCAAATATGTGCATACAAAAATATTTATATTGGGATACGGGTTCACCAAAATACATTTTTTGGGAAGATTTTTAATCATCGTCATCATCGCTAACTGATGCGGAGAGGTTCCAAACCGAACTTACGTTTGCAAAACAAACTGAACCAAACTGGCATAGCAGAAAAAATTGTCCATTCCTAATCACAGGTAGTGGGAGTGCCCTTGGGGAAAGCAAGGGAAGAGAAAGGAGGTTGTGGCTACAGACAGAGGATGCTCAAGCACCTGTGGATGTTTGGTATGTGTTTGCTTGGATTGCTCAGGACTGATATCCTTTGCACACAGTCACTTGGATAATCCTTTTCATTGTGAACACCAGGCACCACTAACAGCAATGTGACCTATGCTATAAAACTGATAAAGGAGGATGCCTGGACTCAGCAATATTGCTGACACAGGCGGCAGACAAAGCAGTACTTGTGCCAAGAAAGAGAAGCCAGCAAGGGGCCAACAAGACTGTGGGCAGCAAGCTCAGAAGAGTGACTTACTGGGCAGGGGTGAGTCTTGTACAACCCAGACTGAATATGCCACTTGTATGAAAGGGAACTAAAAGTGCATGCATGCAGATGGTTCCAGATGTCAAAAGCAACAGAGTAAGATATATGGCTTTTTCTGCAGGAGAGGAGTAGATCAGTGGGAGAACAGCCATTTGCATACAGTTAGGGCTGTCTGAAACTCTGACAATCCACTGCCAGTCAGTGTAGACAATACTGAACTAGATAGACCAATTCTCTGGTTCCGTATAAGGCTGCTCCCTATGGTCCTAAATATATATATGTAATACACAAATGTATTATTAAATGCATATTATTGGCTCCATTTTACAGCAGAGGAATACTGAAACACAGCAATCAGTGCATTGCCTAAAACCAGCCAGGAAATTCAAAGCCCAAATTCTTAAGTAGAAATAATGGTTAATCTATTCAAAGTGCACTCCCTTCACCAGTGAGAAACTGCAGCCTTGATACTGTGGGATGTAATCCATTGGTACAGTCAAATGCAATATTCCTTATTTTCCTAGAGTGAGCACAGGCAGGGGGCATCCAGTCAGAGTAACATCCTGTTAGACTGGTCTGGAGCTTCCTACCCCTGCATGTGATCTGGGAGATGGGCATTGCTCTGGCTGACTTCATAAAAGACCAGAGTCATGTAGGCATTTTGTTCTTTTAATGTAATGTTGCTGTCTGCTGGCTCTCAGCCAGCAGAACATGAGTTCAGTCTCCCTATGAGATAAATTCACAGTTTATTACGTAACTACCAAGTAAAGCCTGCCTTTCAAGGATCATATTGTGAACTGAAATGTGAGTAAACCTTTTGTTACTTTGCTCAGAAAGACACTTGTGTCTTTATTCTTTTAAGAGGAATTAAGGGGGACACCAGGAAATAAATTTAACTAAGAGATTGAAATGAATCTGCAAACTAGCTTCCAGCTATATTGAGGGAAAGCTGCTCTGTTACATCACTTACTAGCATGAGTGAAGGAAGGATAATACTTATTCAATATATCATTTCCTACTATCCTTAGCAAATGTTAAGGATACCTCTCACAGATACCTCTCACACACTAAAAATTAGGAAAGGGGATACACAGACTGATCTTTCAATAGGCTGAAACCTTTTCTAGTTGTTAAACACCAATTCCACCTCTATTGCCCCTAAATTCTATGAAGAATATATAATTCCATTTCCTCCCCCACACACCTCCTTTTCTTCATCCATCCAGCAACTATTCACTCATCCCACAATGTCCTTTTTCTCCCACAATGTCCCTCCCCAGTCTCTCTACAGGAAAATCTCTGGGACAATCCCCTCCCCTGATGTATCTTAAAAGTAAGGTAAGCCTAACAAAACCTAGCATGCTACCCATGGACATTTCATGGAAGATTTCTCTCCCCTTTTATAACTTTGAATTTCTTCTCACATTAATGGATGGAGAATGTTCAGAGGGTGAAATACAGGAGAAATTTTCTGCACAGCATTAGTTCTGGATACACTGTTCTGTTGGATACTACTGAGAAAGGTTTGGAAAGCAGCATGGATTGAAAGCTCAAAAATGGGCTGTGCAGTCTGCAGTGGCTTCTACAAACCTCTCCAGGGATGTAGAAGGAGATTGGTGCAAGTAGGAGTTGGTGACAAGAGAGAGAGAGAGAGAGATGCTTTCTCTTGTGTTCCATGAGCCTTCATGATAGTCAGGTCCATGAATAAACAGCTCGTTTGAGCAGGAGAATGACATCTCTTTTCCACCAGTTTTGCTAATCCTGTATGAAATTTGGCAATCATTCAAAGCTCCTCATAGGAAGCTTTCCTCCTTCCCCCTTACCAAACCTTGTACACTTTTAAATAAACATGAGAGGAAGATAAGGCAATCAGTGGCCAATCTACCTGCAACTTCTGAAGTGAGTAAGTGTGTCATACAAATCAAGATGTAGTAAGAAGTGCTAACAGGCTGCCTAGCTTCCAGTTTGAGATCTGCACAGGACTGGATTATAAACTAACTGCCACGTTAAATGCACAGTTCACCTTGGGCATATGCCGTATTAAAATCTATAATGGATTTAGCCTCACCCCCACACTGTGCTACTTTGAAAATTGGTCTCTTTCTTGTTATTTTTATTTTAACAAAGCAATAATAATAAATAAAATAAAAATGTGCACCCCACCCCAGAGACCATTCCGTTGTAACAACCCAACCTCCCAAAATTTCAACACCTCTTGCAATGGTTTGACCCCTTTCCGTTTTAACAGTACAACTTCTACAAATACTTTCCGTATCTCTTCAAAATCATTTATCCTGCATATTTCCAGTCTTACCTTAATAGCACACGTTAATTTATCATTAATAGCTATATCCTATTTCTTGTTATGGTTTTACTGGGGGAAGCAATGTTTCACTGTGTGTCAAAACACAGGGTAATGACATTATTCAGTAAAATTAACTGCTAGTTTGCCACAGAACCATTTCAAAGATGCACATCTGTTCTCAGCTGGAAGGAGCAAGCCCTATAGGCTATTACTCCACTAAGTGCCTTTCCAAGCAGCCAACATGACCTAAACGTTAGAGCCTGCCCTTCATGTTTCCAAATATAAAAATAATAAGACTGTCCTTCCTTAGAAATGATGGTGAGTCTCCTTGGGCAGCGCAAATTCCACCTTTCAATAATATCGTGGAACTTTGCAGGCAATTTGTCCCTGTATTTTAGTACCCATCTCAGCAGCCCACTGGCAAGATTGCTTATTTGTACATATGCACCATCAGAATAAATAAACCAGCTTACTGGATAAATATCATGGCAAGGAAACAGATGTATCTTTGGCAATTGGGATATCAAGTCTAGCCAGAAGAGTATCTAATACAAGTGCTGTTATTAGCAATGGCCGATTTCAGCCACCCTCCTACCCACAGAGCAAGCCAAAAGAGGCCCTGTCAAAATGATTAAAGTAAAATAAAGAAACATCTCAACTTATTTTGAAATAATTAGCTTTACATTTGGGGAAAGCCTAAAAAGCCTAAGAGTTAAATGCAAATTTGTTGTTTTGCTGTGATCTATGCTTCTCCCAGGTCCATTGCCAAGAATGTTTGAAAACCGGAAGTAGGGTTTCCCCTCCCCTTTTTTCTTCTTCTAAGGGAAGGTTTCCTTTCATCCTCAACACACATGCTAATACCCAAATGTACTGATAAACTTCAAGAGGCAGATTTTGCAAAACGAATAAAAAAAGACCTTCAGCTGGCCTATTAAAATGCACAATTTTGTCTGTTGGAATAAGTTAAGGGAAATGCGGTAGAGAGGAAAGAAAGAGTGGGTTTTTGTATGGCGTTAAAGAATTGTGGGTGTTAAGTTGTGGGTGAACATATCAGACAACACAGTGATTCTTCAAACAGCTCTTGTTTATTCACAGGCCAGAACAGAACTGAACTGAAGGGTTCAGCCAGCCTGCTTATATAGAGCTCCACTACAACGCAACAGTAACAACTTTCTGTAACTATCCAATCACTGAACATCACTTTCAATTCCTTATTTGCATATGTGGACCTGAGTGAAAACTATCTACAGTGTCCCCCTGCTGGCCCAGGGTGAGAACTTCAGTACATAACAGTGGGGTTATCCCCTAATAACAGGAATGTTAAACCTGTGACCCTCCAGATATTGTTGAACTCCAAATCCCACCCCCTCCCATGCCAACATGATCCCAGAAATGTCCCATGGACTGCAAGAAGATCAAACCTATCCATTCTTAAGGAAATCAGCCCTGAGTACTCACTGGAAGGACAGATCCTGAAGCTGAGGCTCCAATACTTTGGCCACCTCATGAGAAGAGAAGACTCCTTGGAAAAGACCCTGATGTTGGGAAAGATGGAGGGCACAAGGAGAAGGGGACGACAGAGGACGAGATGGTTGGATAGTGTTCTCGAAGCTACCAGCATGAGTTTGACTAAACTGCGGGAGACAGTGGAAGACAGAAGTGCCTGGCGTGCTCTGGTCCATGGGGTCACGAAGAGTCGGACACGACTAAACGACTAAACAACAACAACAACAACAAGAAGAAGGAAGAGGTGATGAACCTGTACATGCAGCCTTCAGACTAATTTCATGTAAGTGGTATGAACAGGGGGGGAAACAATACCAGAGTGATCTAACAATTAATTCCCAGGGAATTCTGGAAATTGTGGCTGTGTGAAGGGGTCTCCTAACAACTAACTCCCAGGCACACTTAACAAACAGTTCCCAGAACAGCCATGACTGTTAACGTGGTATAATACTGCTTTATATTAATGGTTTGAATGTGGCCTCAGTTTCTCCTTCCCCCCTCCCCAAATCTTAAGTTCAGTTCTTCAGTTCTCCACATTTACACATCAGGTTTTTTTTAAAGTACTCATGATAGTTCACCATCACCTTAGTGCAACTTTATCCTAACAAACACACATTTTGTTTGCAATTTCTCCTTATATAATGCAATTTGCACATTAGTTTCACAAACATATGCATTTCATATGCACATTTTACCCTGGCGTGTGCGTACACATTACTTGGCTGGAGAACTGCATTGCAAGATTGGGAGGAGTATATGAATTTCTAAAGATGGCCGTCTTTCGCTCCATGTAGTGCTTTGAAAAGTGCAAATTATAGGTAGGTTCGTCTTTAAATGTGAACTGGATCAAATTTCTCCCCCATCCATACCCTTGGCAGATATGGCGCCTGACAGGTTATTCCTAAGAGAATGTGGTCCAGAAGAAAACAATTTTCCCTGCCACTGTTGTAAGGTATGTTTTAAAACTCTTAATTTGTAGGGTTTGGCTCTGTAGTTTGCTGCCCTTTTGAGCTCTTCAGTGAGAAGGTGGGATACGCTTTCTCACACACAAATTCATTTCATCCAGATTTTGGAGCAGGCTGGTGATTTTCTTTACGAAGGCTCAGATTCAGTTTTGGAATATCCAGTGAGAGAAAATGTTCATACCCGTTAGCAGTTTGGAATAAGGAGCACTTTCCTCTCCAAATCTACTGCGGGGGGAATCCTTTAAAATTTCCCAGAAGGCAAGGAAAGTTGAGGGGCTATAATAATGAAAATGTAACAATAATATGTGAGCGCGGATAGAGGGCTTCATCTATACACTGGAAATGCAATAATGTTTTTAATTTGTGCTGTTAGTTAACAGCTCTAATTTGCAGGGTGATTAACTCCTGGGACTGGGAAGTCATTGAGCAGAAGCACATCAATTATGTGGAATCCAACATGAGCCAACCTAATGTAATTGAACTAAAAGCCTCCAAACGGGATGAATTGGCCAAGCTTATTGCAATATACTTCTTGTATGGTCTTGTTCCTCTCCAACTTCTGGAAACAAAGGGCACACTTTTTATTGGAAGTCCCCAGTTGTCTCTGCAAAAGTGCAAGCTTAAGTAGGCTTGTAGCAATATTTTGACCAAGGAAGAATTAGACTGCAGTACTTATGCTCACTTTTTTGGGGGTGGGGGTGGTTAATTCAATGGAACTTACTTCTGAGGAAGCACGCACAGAACCGCCCTGTTAACTGTCCTTTGAAAGCACCAAGACCTTGTTCAACATTCCTGGAACACGTCACCTATTTCCAGAGATGGGCAAGCTTCCAAACGCTCTCCTCAAATTAATTTGGAATTTACCAAAACTCTTGGGGCAAAGGGAGAATCACTCAAGTCATTGTTCTCAGCCAGCCTGAGGTCTCATGTCAGGTGCCTGCTCCACACTCCCAATGGAACTAATGGAAATCAGGAGGAAAACATTTCAGGGTGATACTGGGACTGGGGAGGTCAAAATCCCTCACTCCTGATTTCACCTTACAAGTTTCTCCTTCATGCCTCTATATGGATTATTGGATCCGTGGGGTGGAAGAAATGTTGCAGAGATCCATGGAGGGCTAAAAGCCTGCTCCCCAAAGATGGATTCCTCTTCCCCATAAACATCTGTGAACTTCTATATACCAGTTGCTGAAAACTGCAGGAAGAGAGAGTGCTCTTGTGCTTGGGTCCTTCTTGTGGGTTTCTGACAGGAATCTGGTTCACCACTATGAGAAGAGGATGTTGGACTGGATAGACCATTGGGCTAACCCTGCAGGCTCTGCTTATGGTCTCATAGTTGTGAAACAATAGGGTAAAATGGCCTGGGAGGGCAGGTATGGAGAGTGCCTGACCTCCATTAAGGTCTATCATCCATCTCTCTTGCCCACCTAAATGCAAATTAATGGCACTCCTTTGCTCCATCAGCTTGTATAGGAAGTAGGCAAAAACCCATAGGACAAATGGTGTGGCGTGGTGATGATCTTAAGAGAAAAGGAGGGTTGGGAATGAGAGAGATTATATTTACTTTTCAGCATTAAACATCTGCATTAAATTAGGCTGAAGGGTACATGTGCCTATACATTCTTAGCTAGGGGGAAGCCCCATTGGGTCCGAGTACATGCACCATGAGGAACAACAAAGATGCATGAACATGTACATCTTAAAAATGTTTTGGGAAATGTTATAGCCTACTTTATATATTACTCTAAAAGACGAGGCACAGAAATATGTGCAACTGCTGCCTTTTATTTCTTCGCCATTTATAAATATGCATTGCACTTAAGTAATTTGATTTAATTTCAAAGTAAAAAGACAGAGAAAAGAAGTTCCTAACCAGAGCATGTCACTTACAGGAATTCAGTTCTTGATTTAAAGACTCAAAGTGGCGGGTAGTTTACTTCATCTCTTGTGAATCAGTGTCTGTGGTTAATTAGCATGTCCATTAAAACATGAACCCTGTTTGAACTTTGCTGGCTTCGATTTCAAACCTATGTGATACATTATGTCTCTCCCCCCCGCCTGGCACACATTTGAGAACTCTCTTATAGTAAATACTTTACTAATTGTTGGACATGTTGAACGGTATATATACCATATTTTTTGCACCATAACACTCACTTTTTTCCTCCTAGAAAGTAAGGGGAAATGTCTGTGCATGTTATGGAGCGAATGCCTGCGGGTGGCGGGGGGGGGGGATCTGCTGCAGTCGTGAGAGAGGATCCATGGTTCCCCTTCCTTTCCTCCTCTGTGGTTACAAAGCATGGATCCACATGGATCCTCAGGATTTTTGCATTGGGCTACTCCAAACTCACTGTCAGATCACATGTCTGTGGCCACAGCATGAACCACAAAAATCATATATCCACTATTTCGTTTAGATTTTTTTTTTCTTGTTTTCCTCCTCTAAAAACTACATGCGTGTTATGGTCTGGTGCGTGTTATAGAGCGAAAAATACGGTAATATGTTCTGGCCAAACAGGAAGCAGCTAATAGGCTGTTCTGGTGATGACAGTGTTTAGCATTCAATACTTGGAATCCATGAAACTGCTTCCAGCATTATATATAATACCTTCTCATAAATAAATATAATAATAATAATAATAATAATAATAATAATAATAATAATAATAAAAAAATAACAACAACAATAAATTATTTCTACCCCGCCCATCTGGCTGGGTTTCCCCAGCCACTCTGGGTGGCTTCCAACAAAATATTAAAATACAATAGCCTGTCAAACATTAAAAGCTTCCCTAAACATTAGGGCTGCCTTCAGATGTCTTCTAGACATCTCCTGTCTGGATGGTCCTCAGGGTTCTCCCTGGGTCACATTCTTCCCTGGATAGAGGATAGAGCGGGGGGGGGGGTGCAGACCAGCCAACTGTGCAAAGGTAACATTTGCATTCATTGCTCCACCTACTTTTGCCTCTGTCTGTGCCCACTTATGAGCATGTGACCCTAGAAATGTTGCCCCATAGGGAATGTGGGCTTTGGGTGGAACATTCCCCACTGCTGGTGTAGGGAGCGGAATAGGGAACGCAGAAAGCAACTGCATGAATAAGTTGATTCCTGAAGGGTGGAGCTAAACGTGCTCTTGAGTGAACGCATGACATTGCCCTAAATGGTAATACACAAATACAATTCAGGTCAACTGATAAGGCATTTCTGTACAGGTCTCTCTCATCTCCACACCCTCTCTCTTTTTTTTACCACGAGATGTACATATATAACATGAAGCAATGCAACAAGGCACCTTCCTCCTGAAGTTCCATACCCTCCAAAATTTCTCTGATGAAAATAGGGATTTTCTACTCCATCATAATAATATTTTTATTATTTATACCCCACCCATCTGACTGGGTTGTCTCGCCCACTCTGGGCAGCTTCCAACATATATAAAAATATAACAAAACGTTTTTTTTAAAAATCCTATACAGGGCTGCCTTCAGATGTCTTCTGAAGGTTGCATAGTTACTTATCTCCTTTGACTCAGGGGTCACAGAACTCCATACCTTCCAACATTTCTCCAGTGAAAATAGGGACACACTAAGGAAAAGTGGGACATTCCAGGGTCAAATCAGAAACCGGGATGGTTTCTGTAAGCCCAGGACAATCCCAGGAAAGTAGGGACACTTGGAGGGTCTGAAGTCCTGTCTCTTTAGTTGTCACCACGGAAACTCTTGATTGGATCACTATCAACACAAGTTGCTCTTCCTGAAGCCAAGGGGTGGGAATAAATGTATTTGTTCATTTGCTTCAGCTCCACAGCAGCCTTTTCAAAATGGTATCCCATACCCATAACTCAGGAAAATGAAATTTGCAGGCCCTTTATAACATAAAACAACATATACAGGCACGGAACTTAACAGATTTGGTGGAAGTTCGTAACACATTTTAAGTATTTAAGGGAAAGCTCATTACTAACCATTTCTTGAGTGTTTGGGGCCTCATAGAGAAGAGACAGCCAAGCATAATCCAAATTGCACTGAGGTAATGTAGGTTAGCAGCCCGTAATGGTAGCTGCTCCCTGCTTCAACTCTGAGCATGTGCAGAATTATTCAAAGTAATGTACACCAATGGGTTACACTCCATTAAAACCAATCTCATTAACTTCAATAGGAGCAGAAATTCACCCACTGACATTATTAATCTCTGTTTCGCTTAATATGTGAAGCTGTACCATATGCTGAACAAAGTAGATATATTATTGGTATGACTTTCCTAGCACAGTCTGGGATCTTTGTACTGCTAATACTCATCCACTTTGCTGTTTTCTCTTTCCCTCACCACACCACCCTTTCATTTCCTTTGTAGGTTTCCATGGAAATTCATTTAAATTGTTCTTTCTTTAATACTGGATATTGTCCAGCAATTTAATTTGAAAGCATATCAGCATTATTCCAGTTGATTAAAATTAACATAAATTCATAGTTTTATATGAAAAGGTATTCATAATCTCATTTGTGGTAATAGTGCGTTGCCTCTACTGTACACAAAAAAGGTGGCAAATCTCTTACGCCTGTTATCGATATAAAGAGTGTAGAACTCAAGAAAGGTTTCAAAAAGACATTACAGCTCATAAATTATACTTGAAGTAATATGGCATTGTGTATCTAGAAGCTCTCTTCTTAATAAATCACTGAATACCAGCACTGAAATTCTTATGGAGAAGGCCAGAATTATTTTTTTTGCAGGGGGGAATTGAGGAATAACTCGCATTCATATGACCTAATTTCATTTAATTTACTAGAAGGAGTTATTTCGTTGCTGGATATAATCTAAAGTATCCTATAAAGAATGCCTAAAGTAATGGAGGGAAATTATATCATGTTATTCTTAATGTAATTTCAAATAGAACTTCTCATTTTCTTATTGCTTAAAGAATATCTCAAGGTGACCTTCATTCCTTCATGGGCCCAGTCTCACAAGACCTAATGTTCCTGTTAAACTTCTGCTAAAGTAAGAAATGAGGAACCAGGTCTTCAATGAATTATCTTAAAAAAAAGAAAAAAAGTAAGAAGCAGAATGTTCTGTCCTGTGTATGTGGGCTATGAATGTGAAATAATGATGGATGGACAAGAAGCCCTTACCTATAAGTTGAACGTGATTTAAATTGAAATGACTTTAGGAGCTGGTCCCTCTCAGTAAAGACAGGGTGTGGGGTGAAGGGGCAGATTTGTTGCTTTTATTACAATGGGGTTCCAAACCAAAGAACGTTATTTTTCCATAGAGCAATGAATTACAGCCATTTAAGTAAGAGGTCACTACGAACCATTATTATCCTACATGTGAGGACATGCGTCACAGTTACACTGGACTGCCATTTTTCCATCTACATGGTAGCTTGTGTGTGGAGTGGTACTTTTAATTGGGAAGACAGTATGGTAGAAAGGGTGAATTCATAATCATCTGGGGTTCCAAAAATAAAAATAAAAATGGAATACAGTGGTGCCCCGCAAGACGAATGCCTCGCAAGACGGAAAACCCGCTAGACGAAAGCGTTTTCCGTTTCTGAGTTGCTTCGCAAGACGATTTTCCCTATGGGCTTGCTTCGCAAGACGAAACGTCTTGCTAGTCTTGCGTCCCCCCCCCGCTTCCCCCCCTTTTTCTAAGCTGCTAAGCCGCTAATAGCCTTTTAGCAGCTTAGCCGCTAATCCTTTAATAGCCACTAAGCAGCTAAACCGCTAATAGCGCTAATCCGCTTAGCTGCTAATAGGGTTGCTTCGCAAGACGAAAAAACCGCTAGACGAAGAGAATCGCGGAACGGATTCTTTTCATCTTGCGAGGCACCACTGTATTTTCAGAGTGCAGTCCTACGTGTATTTAACCAGATAGTAAGACCCATTGAACTTAATGGGACTTGTTTCTGAGTAGATTCCTATAGGATTACACTGAGAGTCTGTCATTTGCAAGATAGCTAGCATAGCAATGCCAATCTTTGGCACAGATTTATTTTCTGCTTTCTTTGTAATATAAACAAATTAGTCATGATGGAAACAAGGAAATCATCAGGTGTGGGTTTTTTTTTAAAAAAAAAGTGGTGCAACTAGGAGTCATTTATTTGTTTATAAAAGTATTTTATAAACAAATAAATGACCCATAGCCATAAAATATCAAGTTAAAACATAAACCACCACTTTTACACAAACAAAAAAATAATTGTTAAGGTGACTGAGTCAAAGAAAAAGATAGCTGCAAAGGCCTGTAAGCATATATATATGTGTGTGTGTGTGTGTGTGTGTGTGTGTGTGTGTGTGTGTCTTCCAAAGATGCCTCAAAGTCAAAAGCAAGGACTCTGACCAAATCTCTGCTGGAAGAGTGTTCCACAGCGTGGGATGAACAACACTAAATACCCGAGCTTTTGTTGAGGCCTGCTGGGCCTCTGTAACATGGGGAAGACCTAACAGTGCTCCCCTGGATGATCTCAATACTTATAGAAACATATTAAAGAGGCTTAAACTGGAACCTGCCTTTCAACCCTAACTTTGGGGCACCTGTTAAGACTACCATAATACTAAAGGCCAATCTATCCTTTATCTTTAAATGCATGTTTTTAATATAGCATGTAGGGCTGCTGCTGCTGTTGCTGTTGTTTTTTAAAAAAACAAATAACATCAGGTGTAGAAGATTGCAGCAGTCATAAGGAGGAAATTTGGATCCTTACCTTCTTTGTTGCAGTCTTGGGAAAATCCACTTTTCTGAAGGGCAGGTTTACAATGGGATGAAAGCTCTCATTGGTACCTTTGCTGCTCTCTGCTCCTCTCAGGGAAATACCAGCTTCAGTAAAAGGATTTCAGTTGACTGCAGCAGGAGAGAACAGGGCTATTTTTCCTCTCCACACCTGCTCTGATCCCAGTAATTGTCAACTCCTCTCCAGCTGATTCAGTTTGCATTTAGATAAACCTACACATTAGATGCAAAGACACATTGAATGTGATTTCTGATTTGGCCTTAAGTTTTTCCAACAAGAAACCATCCTTCAGTGTAGATGGATGGGCACCAGTTTTCAAAGAACAGAAGCTGCTTGAAAAGAACAGGTAAAGTTTTGTTTTGAACACAGTCAAACCTTCTTGACATGGTATATTCCACTTCAGTTATAGCCCTGATGTCTAAGGAACCACCACATGTGCCCTCATAAAAATAAAATGAGACCTTCCACAAGCCTTGATGACAAATCTATCCCCAAACCTATTTGAACATTATTAGAAAAGGGAATCGTAATAGGGTTGCCATACATCTGGAATTTCCTGGACATGTACGGAACACTGCAGCTGCAAGCCGTGTCCGGGCGGAAATCAGATAAATGTCTGGGAAAATCCAGACACATGACAGCCCATGTCAGCAGTGTCATTTTTGCTGATTTCCCTTAGAAATAGCTCAAAAACATCTCACCCCCCAACCCCCCACTTTTCTTTCCAGATTTTTACTTTTGAAATATGTCAACCCTAGTATACTATCAATCAAGGCTTCATTCACCGGCACACACGTGTGATTTCATTGCTTGACAATGCTGCCCTTCTGTTGTGTTTACAGGACAAACAGGATGCTTGGTCAATAACTTGGAATGAGAGTAAACGGAGGAAAAAAAGACAGACATACCAACAAGGGGGGCGGCGGTGGGTGAATTCTGCTATTTGAAGTTATGAATGAGTTTGGAATTCCTTAAAATAAAAAATAAAAACAGAAACAGAGGTGCTGACAAGTAACCACACAAATCTAAGATGTACACAAAAATATAATTGAAAGTACTCTTCCTTTGTTATTGGTTCATCTAAGGGCAAAGATGTGAGCTAGACATGATTAAATTGAGTGTGCAAAATTCTGTAAATGGTGCTCAATTAGTCAGAAAATTGTCCCATTTTTCCATTGTTCTTATACAGGATGATAACTTAGACTGCAATTCTAACCCTACTTAGCTGGTAATAAGCCCCACTGAACTCAGTAGGACATACTTCTGAGTAAACATGGCGAGGATTGTGCTATTAGCCATTGCTGCACATTTGTTCCTACTCTTTACTATACAGCCCTTTGTGTTACATAGTTTAGGTAGCTTAGCCCATAGAAGCAGCTACGATTTATATAGCTAACACCTGTTCTTTATGTATAAGGTCTTTTGTAAATGTTAATGAGAAAAGTAATGTATTGAGTCTCACAATTCAACCTTGTCTATTTACAATTAGGGTTATTTTGGTCTTTTCCCAGTATTTCTTTGTATACATTCAGAACATTTGAGCTAATTAGGAGCTGACCAAAAACATTTCTCACATTCAGACAGGACTTTTAATTAGTCTGGCCCCAGTACCCCCACCCCAAACACGGCTACCTATTTCCCTTTTCCATTGAAGTCTACCTCGTGGTAGTTATGGCCGTGGGGGATCTAGGACCTAGATACTGCACCAGTATTGAGAATCCCAGTGAATGTATTTTCCAAGGGCTTCTGGATCGTGCTAGAATCTTACTGAGGATCTAAAAGACCTGGGAACTACACATCTAAGAAATTTTTGGGTTTCTTTAAAAGGGTCCAATCAAGACTGTAGCTGCAAGTCTTCTTGTTGATACTCCTAGGTGCACGTTCAGCAACAAAAATAAGGTGACTGCATGGGAAGCTCATGAAAGAGTGGGGAGGGCTGTAACAATGTCATCTTCCAAGGAACATGATAACTTCTGGAGCTCAGAATGGGCTTGAAACTCTAGACTCTAAACTCTAAAACTCTAGAGTAGGGTTTCCCAAATTTGGGTCTCCAGCTATTTTTGAACTACATTCCCATCATCCCTGACCACTGGTGCTGCTAACTAGGGATGATGGGAGTTGTAGTACAAAAGCATCTGGAGACCCAAGATGGGAAATCCTGCTCTAGAGCAAGGGTTGGGAAACTGTGGCCCTCCAGTTGTTGTTCTCCTACAACTCCCATCACCCCTCACCATTGGCCATGCTCTATGGGCTTGATGGGAGTGTTAAGATTCCTGCTCCGCGATTGCAGTCATGGGATTATTGTCTATCACATGACGGTGTATGTTTTGACTCCATAGAGTGGGAAGAGACGGAGACAGGATGTTTCGTATTCCGTGAAGTGCGACTGTTGCCCTTTGTCCTTCCTCTTTGCTGTCTGATGAGAAAGAGGAAGGAGCTAAGTCAGAATGCTCTGAGTGTTTTATATGTAAATAAACATAGATTAGCCAAATGCTGAGCTACTGAGTTCTGTTACGTGGACTGCACACACTCTGCGGATCCCTAAGTGTGCTGATGTCTGTTGGCATCAGTCGCTGTGATGTTCGGGCAGAAGAAAGCTTTTGAAGCTCCTGAACGATCGACCAGGAGGGAGAGAACATGCCAGTTGGGCATGTGTCTCTACTACGGTCCTACTCGTGTGTAGGACGATCCTGACAGGGAGCTGGAATCTAACAGCACCTGGAGGGCTGCAAGTTCCTTACTCCTGATCTGGAGGATTTCACTAAAATCCCCCTTTTAACAAGAGGGAACTGACAGTCTTAAAATAACATTCCTGATGATTTGAAAAAAAGAAGCTACATTTAAATTAATGTCAACACTGCTTGTGTCACCTTTTGGTAAACTGGGAGACTACAATGCAAATGTGCAAATTGCTTCCAATTAATCTTTTTTTTATAAAAAAAAATCTAAACATTATTTTCCTTATCTGCACATTAATACATGCTGAAAGGAGATGATAGGGAGGCAAAGCTAATAATAAACTGCTGTTTATTTAAAACATTTCAAGTCCCCACAGTTTAAAATAAGCTATTTGATATTATACTTTGAATTTTGTGAAAATGACTTAACATTCAAATTAGCCACAGCAACATGGAAAGGCAGGGTGGGAAAAAGAGAGACGTACTTGCAAGTACAAGGAATTCATTCCACTAAGCTCCATTATAATGTAATGAGTCATGTTGGCTTTATAGTTAAAATGATTTTTCTTCTTCTTCTTTTTTTGCATTTCTAATGCAGGATGGATTAATACTAGTGGTAGTCAGAAAGCTTTTCCAGATGCATGAGTTATACAGCAGAAGTCTGGTGTCTTGTAGATTTACATACCGTAGAGTGGATTGTTCCAGTTCTGTCTCAGTTTGCTTTTAATAAAAGGGAGGGGGGATTTAAGACGAGAGAGAGAGAGAGAAATCCATGCCTGCGCTTCCTTCTTGGAAAGATTTACAAGGCCTGTTCAGTTGTTTGGGGACTTATTCAGTATTTATGATAATCTTTGTGGTCTTGGTTTTGCAGTGAAATATGCTTGCTTTTTAATCCTTTTCTCTCTCAGGAAGTAATTTCACTCAATATCACACATATTCCCTCTTTCCTGTTTTGTCTCATCACACTCTGGTCTCCTCAATTACTTAGATATTGATGGTGCAGCCACTTACAGAGAACCACTCATGCCCGTAATCTTAAGTGCATATGGATGTCTATGCAGGATTAGCATCATAATTATTATCTTCTATCCGTTTGAATGTTGCATTCATTCCTTTGGGGGAAAGCCAGTGAATGTGAGGACATTTCCATTGCTTTTTTTTCATTAGAAGATAAATTCATAAGAACAAATACAAAGCCAGACCATTGGTCTATCTAGATCAATATTGGCCTTTGCTTGCTGGAATGATGTACCGTATTTTTTGCTCTATAGGACTCACTTTTTCCCTCCTAAAAAGTAAGGGGAAATGTGTGTGTGTCTTATGGAGCGAATGCAGACTGCGCAGCTATCCCAGAAGCCAGAACAGGAAGAGGGATCGCTGCTTTCACTGCGCAGCAATCCCTCTTGCTGTTCTGGCTTCTGAGATTCAGAATATTTCTTTTCTTGTTTTCCTCCTCCAAAAACTAGGTGCGTCTTATGGTCTTGTATGTCCTATAGAGCGAAAAATACGGTACTTAGGGATGGGTGAATCTCCCAATTTCACTTTTTCTTAGTTTCACTTTTTTCACTTTTAAGTTCAGCTCTCCACATATGCATATCAGTTTTCATTTTAAAAAAAAGTCCTCATGAAAATTCAGTAGCATTTTCAGTGCAAATTTATCATAATATATCTATGTTTGTATGCAATTTTGCTTGATATGCAGTGGAACCTTGGTTCTTGAATTTAATCCATTCCGGAATTCCATTTGACTTCCATAACCATTTGAAAACCAAAGTGCAGCTTCTGATTGGCTACAGGAGCTTCCTGCACTCAAGCAGAAGCCATTTCAGACGTTCAGCTTCCGAAAAACGTTTGAAGACCAGAACATTTACTTCCGGGTTTTCGGCCTTCAGGAGCCGATTTGTTCGCCAACTAAGCCATTCAGGAACCAAGTTTTGACTAAATGTTTTTTCCCTCTCCATATAATGCATTTTGTAGGCTATTTTCACTAACATACACAGTTTTCCCTAGTATATGTCTTTTCTACATGTTGCTTGTCTGAATGATTGCATCACAAAATTCAGAGAAGTGCACATTTCCAAAGGATGGCTGTTCACATATTGTTTCAGAAGGTGCAAATAAGGTAGGTTGGCCTATAAATGCGAAACTGAATCAAATTCCCCCTACATTTCTGGATGGCTATTATCCAATCCCATCACACATAGGGCAATGTGCAGCCCTGCACTCTTCCTCTCTTTCTTTTAGTATTATTTGTGGATTTTTGGATGTAAGTCACTTTGGGTTGTCTTGGGCAAGATAAAGCAACTAACTAACTAACTACCGTATTTTTTGCTCTATAAGACACACTTTTCCCCTCCTAAAAAGTAAGGGGAAATGTGTATGCATCTTATCGAGTGAATACAGGCTGCGCAGCTATCGCTGAAGCCAGGAGAGCAAGAGGGATCAGTGTACACATGACCACTTGGTGTACACAGTTTCAGAAAACAAAACAAGTCTGCTATGCTTAAGATTACAGAGACGGAAGAGGGAAATTATTGTCTTTTTCAGTTTGAATCCCCACAGGCAACAACCATTCAATGAGCTCTTACAGGTTTTAGAAAGCATTAATGAATAGAGACATAAAAATTGGGAATTTGCTTTAATGTCTGTTGGAACTTTTTTATGTCAAAAGGACCAGACAAAGCGAAAATGCTTGTGCAGCAAACTGAATCCTGTTCCTGCAGTATTCGCAAAAACCGTCTCCCAAATATACAGTATGGCTTGAAAACAGTCTGAATTTCAAGGAATTGAATTTGTTTTAAACTCTCAGTTTTATAATGTCTAGTGAACTTTTCTTTTAAAAAAGTGAACTTTTAAAGTGATTTTGTGGGTTTGTTGTGGATTTAATAATCATCATCCTAAAGCTGAAGAAAAATAAAGAAAAATGTAAAAGGCAGCCCGCTCAAATTCTTTTAGAACTTCATTTGGGGGTGAGAATTCTGGGGAGGAATTCACCTGCATGTTGACCTGCAAGGTGCAGATCAGATGCTGGAAACCACAAGAAGGGAGAGTGTTATTGTGATCAAATCCTCTTTGCAGGTTCCCCCAAGCATCACTTCATGAGTTGTTCTGTGCACAAATTATAGTCCTGGCTTTTCATTGATTAAAGCCCTTGCCTTTCTGCAACACCACGAGCATCGCAACATAACAGACTTAACAGATGTTTGGCCTGATTGGAAACCAAGATGGACCTTTTCGATTGTCCCCTGAATAAATTAACTAGGATGTTTTCGGTGGGTAAAGTTTGATGCATGTAACTAAGCAATCCAATAAATTTGGGTCCACTTTCTGGATTTGTTAGGGTTAATTGGTGCCAGGCATCTCTGACTAATGAGACCAGATCAGCTGCATTTGCTTTCAGTGACAAAGCCCAGAGAGTTACAGATGGTGTTGCAGAACAGAAGCCTGTCCTACATTTGTGGCTGTCGGTTGGTGCCAATTAGAACACACAGCAAGGGAGTATGTTGTGTCTTCTTCCTCCTCCTGTGCCTGGGGCAACAAGTGGTGCTTCCAGAGGTTTAAAAGGACAGAGCAGTCCCTGCCAATAGTTATGTTCTGTTGGGTATTGTAACAGCAAAAGTCACTGTATCACAAGACATAATACGAGCTGCAAAGGTTACATTAGCAATAAGTTAGATGATGCAAATTTAATATGAGTGTGAGGACTTCTGTTTGCTACATTTAATGTCCAGTTCAATATTACACACTTTCTTTTGAAAAGTTAAACTCATTGCAATGGTATGTTGTTAACTCAGTATATCAGCTTGGGTTGGATCTGTTAGAATCGACCTACTCTCATGTAGGATCCTGGCAGAGACACATGCCCGACTGGCATGTTCTCTCCCTCCTGGTCGATTGTTTGTGAGCTTCAAAAGCTTTCTTCAGCCCAAACATCACAGCAACTGATACCAAGAAGCATCAGCACACGTAGGGATCCGCAGAGTATTTGCAGTTTGCGTAACAGAACTCAGTAGCACAGCATTTTGGCTAATCTACATTTATTTACATATAATACACTCGGAGCATTCTGACTAAGCTGCTTCCTCTATCTCATCAGACAGCAAAGAGAGAAAGGACAATAGTCCCACTTCACGGAACACAGTAACATAAAACATCCTGTCTCCATCACTTCCCACTATGTGGAATGAAAACATACACCGTCATGTGATAGACAACAATCTCATGACTGCAAATATGGAGCAAGAATCCTAACAGGAGCAGGGGTCACCAGACTTTCTATGCCCATGGCATTTGCAAACTAAAGAAACTTGTCACGGGCATGTTTATTAAATTTATTGGTCGCTTTTTTGCCATGGCAACTCAAAGTGACTTACAATATTTTAAGCAAATGAACACATGCATACATTAAAACCAGTTCTAAAAAGAATTCTATAAACATTTATATTTTTAAAAAGCTAAATTAAAACATCCCATCCCCATGAAAAGGCTATAGATAATTAAGAGGTGAAGGCTTAATGGAAAGGGAATGTTTTTGCCTGGTGCCTAAATGCCACCAAGCCAGCCAGAGCATTCTGCAAATGGGGAGCCACCACAGAAAAGGCCCGTTCTCATGTTGCCTCCCTCCAGATGTTCTGTGGAGAGGGCACATGAAGAATGGTCTCAGATGGCGATTGCAGGGTCTGGGTTGGTTCATATGGGGAGAGGCAGTGCTTGAGGTCTTGGAGTCCTAAGCAGCATAAGGCTTTATAGGTTAAAACCCCCACTTTGAATTGGGCCCAGAAACTAATTAGTAGCCATTGCAGCTGGGCGAAGATTGGTGTGGTGGACTCATATTATCTTGTGCAACCTGGCTGCTGAATTCTGCACTGCACTGGAGTTTCTGAACTGTATTTAACAACTGTTGCACATATAATACATTGCAGTAATCTCACCTATATGTTTCCAGAGCATAGACAATAGAAGTTAGGCTATTACTGTCCAGATAGGGGCCTAGCTGGACCACCAGCCAAAGCTGATGCAATGCACTCTGCACCAGTGAGGCCTCTTGAGCCTCAAGAGACAGCAATGGATCCCGAAGTAATAGACTGCTTCTTTCTAGCCTGATTTCAGTTAGAGGAGAGAGAACCTTATGGGCAGAAGGAAGTGCACTTTTGGGCACCTCTGGGCATATGTGTCCTTGTGGGCACCATGTTGGCAAGCTCTGAGTGATAACTACAGTTATGGCTACAGTCACCACCACCAAAATTTAGATCCAAATCATATTTGGATTTTTTGTTTGTTTATTTAGTTTTGGCATGCAATTCTCTTAGAAAATACTGTTATGGGTTTGGGGGTGCTAGGCCTCTCTAAATTCCTGGATCCAGTAAGTCTTGGAATTTAATCAAGGAAACATGACCCCTGCATAAGCATCTGGAACTCCTGGAATCAAAGTTTGTTGTGGGGTGTGGGTGGGTGTGTAACAATACATATAAGTGGAAACCTGTCAATGTCTACTTACAAATAAATGTCATTGAATTCTATGGGACTTCTACTATGTAAGTGTACATAGAGTTGGAGCTATAAAAATAAAGTGTGAAGTCAAATAAAACTGTAGTAATTAGGAATGAACATCTCTACTTATCTAGCTATCTAAAATTTCTAAACCACCCTTCATCAAGGAGATCCCAGGGCAGTTTGCATATTTGGCAATCTACTTATTTGCTTCATCTGCTCTTTTTGAAACAAATGTCAAAAGTGTTGTCTAAGCCACACTTGGATCGATATCTGCAAATCTCTGCATTAAATGAAAATTTAATTATCAGATGTACATGCATTAGTGAAGCATTTACAAGAAATTGAAAAGCAAGTATCTTGACTATAATTGTATGCAAACATAATGTCCGTGCTGCATGTGTACCCAGAAACAAATAAAATGTATTGAAGAGAAACAGGGGCAGGAGGAAAATAAATTAGCATTACTCTACAATAATGGCTCTCATATCGATTCACATTTTGTTTGCCCAGTGCAATTGACAATCTCAGTGATGTCTATTATGGTAAGGAAAGTGTCTTCAGATAATTGTAAGGACTCGGATGATGGTAAAATATTGCTAGATACTTGTCATCTCTCGAAATACCCACCCTATGTAGGAGGACTTCTGAGTTTTAAAGTATGCACAAGTTATTTTGACTTTTGAAAGCCCTTGAGTGTAAGCGATTTCATTGGCATCATGTGATGGGGTGCAATCCAGATTGACACCCTGTTGTAGAGTTTGGGATGGGGAAATAAATTAGAATTGGTTCACATTAAAGGCACAGCTACATAAATCACACTTTCTGGGGAAGACTGAAAGAAGGGAAAACTGAGATGATATGATAAAGGTAAAGGGACCCCTGACCATTAGGTCCAGTTGTGACCGACTATGGGGTTGCGGCGCTCATCTCGATTTATTGGCCGAGGGAGCCGGCGTACAGCTTCTGGGTCATGTGGCCAGCATGACTAAGCCACTTCTGGTGAACCAGAGCAGCCCACGGAAATGCCGTTTACCTTCCCGCCGGAGCGGTGCCTATTTATCTACTTGCACTTTGACGTGCTTTCGAACTGCTAGGTTGGCAGCAGCAGGGACTGAGCAACGGGAGTTCACCCCGTCGCGGGGATTCGAACCGCCAACCTTCTGATCAGCAAGTCCTAGGCTCTGTGGTTTAACCCACATGATAGCCATCTTCAAATATCTTATGGGCTGTCACATGGAAGATGGAGCCAGGTTGTTTTCTGCTGTTCCCGACTGTAGGACTTCAACCAATGGATTCAAATTACAAGAAAATTGATTCTGACTAAACATCAGGAAGAACTTTCTGATCGTAGGAGCTGCTTGACAGTGGAACAGACCTGCCTTGGAATGTGGTGGACGCTCCTTCATGGGAAGTTTTTAAGCAGAGGTTGGATGGTCATATGTCTGGGATTCTTGCATTGCAGAGGGTTGGACTGTTGGGATACTGCCTGGGAGATAACGTCCATCTGAGGCCCGAAGCCGGCTGCCGGACGATCCATCCATCGACCTCCCGTAGTCACGCAGTCATGCAGTATCAGCAATTAGTGGCACGAAGCCTTTGGATCCACAGTCCTAGGCTGGTGCACACTCTTTCAGCAGAATTCACACAGCAGAAGTTGCACAGCAGGAGAGCATATTTACATTTTATTCAACGTTGGTCAGAGCAAACAGAAGACATGACCGTCTGCTTCAGCGTTCAAGCACAGACAGACAAAACCGAAAGCAATAGCAAACATAAACATCCTGTAACAGGAAATACGCAGACTCTGTGACTCACAAGCCTGCTCTCTCTTAAGGTGGAACGGAAATATCCTAACATGGACTACATTACTCTTGTGGTTACTCCAGCACTAAAATTCTGTGAATCTATGGATATCGCCAGGTCCCATGCCCTTAGTGACAAGTCTCAGCATTAGCCCATCACTGGGTTAGAAGGTGCTGAAGGGGTTCACCTAGCCAGGGGCGGAGCTACCTGCCCCGGCACCTATATCAGTGTGGGGGCGGGGCTAGCTGCCTGCAGCACATGCAGTGAGCATGGGGAGGGCACTGCTAGCCACCCGCACAGGGAACGTCACTAGCCGTCTGCTGCCTGCACAACGAGTGTCTGGGGGGGCATCGCTAGCCGCCTGTGGCAGCATCATCCCTAGTGGCCCACTGCCCATGCAGCAAGCGTCCGGAGGCACCGCCCATGCAGCGAGCAGGTGTGGGTGGCATAGGGATGTCACCTGCCCTCACGGCTGGCACCCGGTGCTCATCGCACCCCCCACACTTGCCTTCCTTCGCCAATGCACCTAGCTAAACTTAATTGTTCCTCTTCCTGCACATTGCCACCAAAGTAACCAAATAAACCTATTTAAGTGCAGTGGGCCAGCTAGCTGCATAATGCACCTGCTACACAGTGTGGAGTAGTCAAAAAACCCTATCCGCAAGTGCATAGCTGTCAACATTTCCCTTTTTTTAAGGGAAATTCCCTTATTCCGAATAGGATTCCTCGCAAGAAAAGGGAAAAGTTGACAGCTATGCAAGTGGCATGTGACAATAAGTGGGTAGGCAAAAAATTCCTACTAGGTCCTGGGTGACCAAACTGGTCACATTATAAGCCATGTTGCTTTTTTAATAGTTTCAGCTTTTAATAGCTAGGCATGTTTTGGAGGAAGAAGCTGAAAAGCTATCAGCTTGATCAGACTGAATGCACCACTGTGGCTACTCTTTAGTTCAGTGCCTCTAGCAAAGCAACAACCATCTATTGACTTGGAGGGATGGGGAGTCAGAATTTGATTCAGGGGAGGTCATTCTGATTGGACGCCAGCAGCCAAGAGGCTTTTGCACAACAGCTCTGGAGAACGCTATTATACCCTGGAAAATCTGGGCAGCGACAACTTGACATTTCAGCAGCTTTCCCCTGAAAAGGCCACAAACATTAGCGGCATGAGAGCACAAGAAGTTGCCTTCTCCAAATCAGGCCATTGGTCCATCCAGCTCAATATTGTCTACACTGACTGTTCCCCAGGGTTTCAGACAGTAGACATTTCCAGGCCTGCATGGTGCTGATAATGCCAAGGCTGCAGGTTCAATCCCCGCATGGGATCCACCAGGGCAATAAAGATGTCAATCTTTCCCCTCCGCTTGTTCCTGATGTATCTCTTCTCTCACCTCTTCTTTGCTGATGGGAAAGGGGTACTATTTTCGGGTCTGCTTCAGATGCCAAAAAGTCTTGGGCCAGCCCTCCTGGGCTGCAGCATAAGAAAATCATCATCATCATCATCATCATCATCATCATCATTTTTTATTTATACCCCACCCACCCCGGTTCAAAAACCGGGCTCAGGGGGCTAACAACAAATTTAAAACACTTAATTGTAAAAGCAGCATAAAATACAGTATAAAAACTTGAATAACAATAAAAATCAAAATTAAAAATCAATTTAGGGGAAATAAGCATTAGATAATCCCCAGGTCTAGCTGGCTGAATTGGTCCTACTTGGGCCAGCGAGGAGGCCAAGGGATAATTAGCTGTGGGGTCTCAGAGTGGGTAATCTTCATAAAAGGGGAGGGAGAGGGAAGAGAAGGGAAATAAAAGATCAGGCTGAATTCAAATTAAAGGCCAGGCGGAATAGCTCTGTCTTACAGGCCCGACGGAAGGAGGTTAAATCCTGAAGGGCCCTAGTCTCATGGGACAGAGCATTCCACCAGGTCGGAGCCATCACTGAAAAGGCCCTGGCCCTGGTGGAGGATAGTCTGACTTCCTTAGGGCCCAGGACCTCTATGGTTATTCATGGACCTTAAGGTCCTCTGTGGGGCATACCAGGAGAGGCGGTCCCAAAAATACAAGGGCTCTAAGCCACAAAGGGCTTTAAAGGTCAAGACCAGCACCTTGAACCAGACCCTATACTTCACCGGGAGCCAGTGCAACATAACATATGAAGAGTCTATCTAGCTCAGCCTGCTGTTCTCACATTGGCCAACCAGATGCCTAGCCTGTAGGAAACCCACAAGCAGGACTGAGCACAAGAGCACTCTCCCCTCCTGCGGTTTCCAGCAACTGGTATTCAGAGGCATTATTGCTGTTGTGCCAAAAGCATAACCCCACTGCTTCTTTATGCACTCTCACCCTATGCAAATAATGCAAGAAGAGGCTTCCATTATAGGTCTCTGCTCCCTTCATGACTGTGCTTCCTGTTAAAAGCAATGTTTGATGCACTGTCCGGCAGCAATAGCGGAGTGTGGATCGTGTCCAGTTGAGTTGATCTCCCTGACTTTTGGCCATGGCCCCGATTTAAAATTTACTAGCTTTATGCCTGATTTTTTTTAAAAGAAAGAAAATGTGGGGGAAGCTCAACCAGCTGGAGTCTATGCTGTTCTCCAGTCCTGAATTGTAGGGGGTTGGGCTAGATGACCCTTGGATCCCTTCCACCTGTAAGATTCTATGATTCTATGACTAATTCCTACAATGAATGGTCCTTTAGGCTTTTAAAGTGAAACAACAGTTGTTTGATTAGGGCATTGATTGCCACAAATAAAACTCTTCAGAACAAAGCGCTCAAAAACGGTTTAAGCAGGAGCATCAGATAAGCCACCAGTATAATGGTGTGTGTGTGTGTGTGTGTGTGTGTGTGTGTGTGTGTGTGTGTGTGTGTGTGAAGGCGAGCCAGGGGCACTTTGGGAAAAGCCAAATGAGCTGCCCAAGCCACTTGCCAAGCCACCAGATGCTGCTGGAGGGGGGAAATCTCCTTCCCAGATTGGCATCTGGGTTAGCATTAGTTGACTGACGAGCAGAATGTCTGGCACCTCCATCTCAAAACTGTTTGCACAGGAGCAAGTCCAACTGAATGGCATGTGGCTTCCTCCCGAGCCAGTGCAATCAGAGCTGTGAAATGAGGACGCTTCTGTGGTGGGGTAAGACAGTGGAGCACTTCTATCGAGTCGCAATTGCCCCTATTAAAGGCCTTCTTGAAAAATCTGTTTTCGAGTGCCTGTAACAAATGCACATTTGAGTAAATGCTTCTAATGCCACGAGTATTCATTATCCTTGAGATGAATGGCAGTTAGGGCTGAAATCATAGTCTATTTTATCCCTTAAAAGGAACAGCAGGTTTCTCCCTTTTATTGCTGGGAGTAACCTTCTATATATTTCTGAGGATAGATGAGGATATTAGTAACTTTCCTCCAACTGGGCCCAGATAGAGTTCTGCATGGGGGCGGGGAAAACACACATTTATTTGGTTTGTAGCTTTCCATTTTGTGCTCCTTAGCCTACAAATTTCCACAGTTTTTCTCCCAGTTTAGTAGCACAGCCTTCGGTAACTTCCAGAATGGATTAGTGCAATGTACTTTGCGTAGGGTAACACTTAAGGCTTGTCCAAAGATGGTGTTGAATGCTGTAGAGAGGTTGTTGAAGGGGGTATCATTTCAGCAACACGCAACACCACAGCTGGGACAACTGTACTGGCTGCCAGCATACAAAGCTAAGTGTAAGGTCCTGATAATAGCATGTTTATCTGATTCAAGATGATCTTTGGGACCACCTTACCTCCCATACCCCTTGTGCTGTCATCTTGGGAGAAACTCTGGATTCAGACATGCCGTTTACTGTGTTAGTTTTAGTGGTTAGAATGATAGCACCTCTGTCCTGATTTATAGCATTCCTTTTGCATTACGGAACAGAGGATTTTTGATCGATACACCACCACGACGTGCTAAATTTTGCATGGTGGTAAAGAACGGCATGTCAGGGTAGCATTGCGTTTTCCCCCCATGTGAAATTACAACTCCCATGATTTTTTGGAGTGGTTGCAAATGGATTTATTCAGCAGCTGAAATGGCCACTAATCTTCCACTTGATTTCCAGCAGTGGCTTTGATGCTGTGTGAAAGATCACATAAAAGATGGAGATGATCAGGTAAGGAAGCATCAGGAAAATGAAATGAAGTGCTGTCTGAATGAAGGCTTAGTAGTGCTGCGTGTGTCCAAGGCTTGTCTAGCACCCACAAAGAACAGGGCTTTCCGTGTGGTGGCACCTGCCCCTTGGAATGCACTTCAGTGCATCCTCCAGTGTTGGCATTTATGCACCTGCTTAAAACACATTTGCTTACCGATCATTTCCTGAGTGGTGATCCAGTCAAGTAGGATCTGTTTGACAGTGAAATAGACTACCTTGGAAGGTGTTGGACTCTCCATCATTGGAGGTTTTTAAATAGAGGCTGGATGGCCATCTGCCAGATATTCTTGACCTGTGATTCACCCTCAGGGTCACTTCCAAGTCTAAAATTCTATTATTCTAACTTGAGTATTTATCTGTTTTATTGATGTGATTTACTTTTCAGTCATGTATTTTTTATATTGTTCAGCACCTTGCTACTGTACATGCATGTTAACAATAATGTTTGGAAGTATAGAAATATGTTGTTGTTGTTTAGTCGTTTAGTCGTGTCCGACTCTTCGTGACCCCATGGACCAGAGCACGCCAGGCACCTCTGTCCTCCACTACCTCCCGCAGTTTGGTCAAAAAATAGAAATATATAGAAATATATTTTTTATTTAAAAAATCCAAGCAATGCCCACAACCACAAGGGGTAAAAGTAAGAATTAAATAAAATGATGCGTCTTTGGGGGTAGGAGCTGTGGAGGGCTTTCTGTTTTGTTTCCTATCTCCCAGAAATGAATCCCTGGATCTTATTTTTCAGATATTGCCTGAAGGAAATGTTTGGAACAAAATCTGTTGCTTGCTCTCTAACCAGGATAGATTTCTTACATACAAAAGTTTCTTTGGCTGAAGTGGCTGCCCAGAGATGTTAAGGTACATTTACCTTAAGGACGTAGTGAACAAATGTGATGTGGACTCTCAGCTAATGAATAGTAGATGTGAGGGATTTTAATTTTTCGAGTGACCTTATTGAACAAATATGGAAGAGGAAGAGTGATGGAATTGCAAGGCTGTTCCATCTGCTCTGCTGAAAGATAAGGTCCATCAGGCTCCTCCATCAACTATCAGCACCCATTCTATCAGGCTGCAGGGGAGGGAGAGAGCATGGCCTCTTAAGTTCTTTGTGGGGAGGAGACATTGTACAACCAATAGGTCCACAGTGAGCTCCAGTGGAAAATGAATCTGGAATGGTACTTTATCTTGCACACTGCAACTAAAAATATTTTTAAAATGTCTGGTGCATGCACAGTTAGTCTTCTTCTTCGGCGATCACTCATAGCTGAGTAAGATTGTCTTCCATGAACATGGTTTTACAGTGAGTCTGTAAGTGACTGTGGGCACTAATTCTGGATCCACATGTCCTTCCAAGTTGGGGACATTAGGTTTCCAGGTGGAAGTTGATCATGGTGAGGGTTTGCCAAACGTGCCTTCCCTTTTTCTCCATTTCATCCTGAGTTTGAGGGTCTTCAAAGCCCATGACACCTTTAGAAGGTGCTCCAATAGGAGCACTCACAGGCCAGTGTTTCCCAGTTGTCGGTGTTTATACTACATTTTTAAAGATTTTCCTTGTACTACATTTTTTAAAAATATTTGCCTTGTAATAGGCATACCCACGCAGTTCTGCCATGCAACAAAATGTGTCAAATCTTCATTTGTGCATGAAACACATATCTTTCTTTCCATCTTTTTTGGAGTTCTGGATTTCTAGAACAACTCCAAATGTGTTAGCAATTTGTCAGCTTCCCATTTCTGAACTTTGTAGAGACCACCACACACGTGTAGTTTACCACAGCTCCAAGTTCCTGCAATTCATTTTCATCACCCCCTTCAAACCATGCTGTTGATGGACAATGAAGCACACACATAGAGAGAAAATAAATCTCGGTGGGGCCACCAATATTCTTTTTGTGGTATGCTTCATCGATGGTCACAGGCACTGGTGTGCATCAGAAACCCAGACCAAAGGAAAAGATTGTGGAATGGACAAAACTAAGTGAAATCAGCAGCAAATGTTCCCTGTACTGCTTTTAGAATTAACTGTAGAAATTCTGTTTTAAAGTGGGAATAGTGGTACCTCGGGTTACATACGCTTCAGGTTACAGACTCCGCTAACCCAGAAATAGTATCTTGGGTTAAGAACTTTGCTTCAGAATGAGAACAGAAATCGTGCTCCGGCGGCGCGGCAGCAGCGGGAGGCCCCATTAGCTAAAGTGGTGCTTCAGGTTAAGAACAGTTTCAGGTTAAGTATGGCACTCTGGAACGAATTAAGTACTTAACCCGAGGTACCACTGTAAGTCATAGTGGAACATGGGGAAGAGTGGAACCTATGGCACAAAAAGGAACAAAACTGAGGGAATCCCATCATTCCTTCTTTTCATTGCTGCAGCAACAGCAACACAACACAACACATACGAGAAATTGCTTATAGACTATGAGAAAGACTATGCTACAGAGTTACAAGATTTTCAGCTATCTTAGATGTTTACAAGGCATGCTTTCTTTTGCAGGGACCAAGGGATTTCAAGGATAAGCCAGCTCAATCTTAGCGTCTCTATCCTTCATGGTTTAATAAACTTAAGGTTATTTCATCCAACCCACTTTTTGCCTGTGTGATGACAGCAGCGCGGCACTTAGAGATTTGGCAAATGCACGTAAAGACTTGGAAGGGAATCCATCAACTTACAACACTGAACATCTAATAACGTCTTGGGGCCTAGGAAATTTCCCAAATGACAAGGTTTCTATGAAGAAAAATATCACTTGCTAGTAGGATCTGTCTCCTTAGAACACAATGCCGCTCTGTTTCATTACAAACTGTAAAGCACCAATCGGATATCTCAAAAACACTGTAATTGATTCTGGAATAATTGGCACAAAGAATTCAAGGACAATATATCAAGTGAATACTGGTAACAACCAAAAACAATTTTTGAGCCAATATGCTGAAAATTATGACTGGGTCTCTGCACTAGTGAGAATGCGGAAGGCAATAGGGTACTTGTTTAAAAATTGTCACTCTTCCCCCCACGAAAATAGTATCAAAGGGTTTTGGGGGGAAGCATAATGAGTGTTTACATTGCAATCAAAAGACATATAAATGACATTCATTAAAATTAATAATGATAAATGTCTCTCTTTGCATGAAACGGAAATGTGTAATTGGAGAGAATTAAAGCATTCTGAATTAATTAGTTCACCAGACTAGGAGATGGTGGGGGTGCCAAACAGATGCAAGTAAACAAATGGTTGAATGAATAGTACACTATCAATTTGTATGGAGCTTGTTCTGCAATAGACACAAGAGTCTCTTTCAGCTCTGCAGGGGAATAATTTAAAAAGTTAAGCTGACAAATTATTTTCCTTCTGTTTCTAGAAGACTGTCATTGCAAAGGCACCCCACCAGTCCTTTGTGTGAGTGGGTTGGCCAGAAGTTTCTGGATGACATAGAAGGAAGTCAGAAGCAAGACAGGGGAGATTGCAGCTCTTGGCTACATGTCCTTTTTAGGTCCAGCGAAGTTAAATTTAGAATAATTTGAATCCTGGGGGTGACCTTCTGTTCTTCTCACTTCCTTTTCCCTCTCTGTTAACAGTTATATTTACTATAGCGTTTCAATTGCAAGATTCAGAGTGGATGGACTAGAGCAGTGTTTCCCAACCTTTTTTGGGCAAAGGCACACTTGTTTGATGAAAAAAATCTCGAGGCACACCACCATTACAGCCCCGTGACGTCAGCGCGCAGCGTCACGCCGGGATGGACGCACGAAAGTGTAACTTTCAATTTTTTTCCCTCCCCCTTGCCAGGGAACCTCCAAGTGGGGTGTGAAGCGAGCGTACCTCAAGACCGAAACGCCTAATTCCTAGGGGGAAAGCATAACTGGGCGTTAACCGATCGCAAACCCTGTCCTAGCCCATTAACATAGGAAATTAACATATACAACGCGGCAAGACACCGGTTTTGGAATCCGTTCCTTCCCCCTCTCGTCTGCCGAGTTGGTCCCTGCCCCTCTCGCGAGACTCGCCGCCGGGTCCGCTCTCGCACATGGCCCGGCGAGAGGGCGCCTCCCCTGCGCACTCTGTACCCCCTCCCTCCCCCTTTTCGGCCCAGCGCGCCGCCTTGCCTGTTCGTGCGCCGCGCGTGTGAGGCGAGCGGAAGGCCGCGTAGCCCCCCATGCAGGAGACCCAGGAGAGCCCGGCGGCCGCCGAGACCCCCGCCGCTCTGCCCGCCCAGGACGAGGGGCCCGGAGGAGGAGAGCCCGGCAGCGGTAGCGGAGGAGAAAGAGGCGGCGGCGGCAGCAGCAGCAGCGACTCGGAGGCCGAGCTGCCGGACGGGCCTTCCGCGGAGGAGCCTGAGGGGAAGAAGGAGCCGGAGCCCGAAAAAGGCGGCGGCGAGGAGAAGGAGGAGGCGGAGGAGGAGAAGCCGCGAAGCAGCAGCGGCGAGGAAGAGGAGGCCGCTGGTGAGCGTCGGGAGCAGCTGCAACCGTCTTCGCCTCCGGCCGCTGGGCCGCCTTCGCCGCCTCAGGAGCCGCCCGAGGTTGCCGCTGTAGCCGCCGCCGCAGAGGAGCCGCCGAAGCGGCACACCAGGCAACATCTCGCGGCACACTAGTGTGCCGCGGAACACCGGTTGGGAAACACTGGACTAGAGGAGTGTAGCAACCTAGTGACTCACCAAGCTTAGCATGGACTCTTCATATAATAATAATAATTTATTGTTTGTACCCCGCCCATCTGGCTGGGTTTCCCCAGCCTCTCTGGGCGGCTTCCACAAATACCAAAAATACACTAATATGTCATACATTAAAAACTTCCCTGAAGATGTCTTCTGAATGTCAGGTACTTGTTTATCTCTTTGACATCTGATGGGAGGGCATTCCACAGGGCGGGCGCCACTACCGAGAAGGCCCTCTGTCTGGTTCCCTGTAGCTTTGCTTCTCGCAATGAGGGAACCGCCAGAAGGCCCTCGGCACTGGACCTCAGCGACTGGGCAGAACGATGGGGGTGGAGATGCTCCTTCAGGTATACTGGGCTGAGGCCATTTAGGGCTTTAAAGGTCAACACCAACACTTTGAATTGTGCTCGGAGACGTACTGGGAGCCAGTGTAGGTCTTTCAAGACTGGTGTTATGTGGTCTCGGTGGCTGCCCCGAGTCACCAGTCTAGCTGCCGCATTCTGGATTAGTTGTAGTTTCCGGGTCACCTTCAAAGGTAGCCCCACGTAGAGCGCATTGCAGTAGTCCAAGCGGGAGATAACTAGAGCATGCACCACTCTGGCGAGACAGCCCGCGGGCAAGTAGGGTCACAGCCACACACTGTGGATTGTCAGGTGTTTAAAAGGCCACTTTTGCAGTCCTAGTGGCAAAGAAAAGCTAGTTCCTTTCTCCATACATCCTCCATGAAAGCCATGCTCCCACTCCACAGTCAGAAGCAGTATGCCTCTGGATACCAGTTGCCAAGAATCACAAGTGGAGAATGTGAGGTTACACTCAGATCCTCCTTGTGCATTTCCCATAGGCATATATCTGGTCACTGTGAGAAGTGGATGATGAACTAGATGGTCTGTTGAGCTGATCCAGCAGGGCTCTTCCCACTTGCAACACAGGCAGGCACATGTCAAATTATGAGGCTACATGGGAAGAGAGGGGAAGAGTATGGAAGCAACTTCCCAGCCCGGCCGAGGACCAGAAAAAGGTGGAACCTCCATCACTTACATGAGCTCCCATTCTGAGCTGCTTCATTGCTGATGCAGTAGCTATGCTTCAGCCTTCATGAGTGGGTAAGCAATTAGAAAATATCACATAGATTTACAGCTGCCTTCTACAAGCCATAATTTTATTTATTTGTTTCACTGAAGAGGAAAATATCAACGTAGGCCCTACAATTCGTTCTGAAAATTGGCAAGGATTTGTGGCATTTGTCCTGTGAAGATATCTTTCTTCATTCATGCTCAAGGCCATTTTTCTATAAAAGCAGACGTGCTGTTTTCGCAATGCAGATCTGCATAATTGTGTGTCATTCACGTGACTGCACTTCTGCTAGCTTCACATTACAGCCATGTAGTGCGGCGCCATACACATTGCTTCATGCGTGTAGGCCAATGTCATGCAAATGGGAATCTTGATTGGCCCAGCATCCTCCTCACATGGGGGAATTCTATGCTGCATATCATAGTCCCTTTTTAAAAGCACAGACGTGTCTATATGGATGTGTACACACCATGCATCTCAAGCACATCCCCTCCAAAGAATTCAGGGACCTGTAGTTTACCCTAGGGTTACAATTCCTAGCACCCATTGCAATCTACAGTTCCCAGGATTCTTTGAAGGGTTCTGTGTGCTTTAAATGTACAGTGTGTGCCTAGTCTAAGCAGCATAATGCAGGTCCAAATGGCATGTGTCATTTGACTTAATTGTGTAACAGTTTGCAAGACTCCCCCACTCCTTGTGGACCCTAAAGCAATTTTCTCAGACTTGCTGCCTGTTCAGAACAGTTATCCATAACACCATAGAAGTGGCTTTGGTACTGAATATTGGAAAATCAGTGATATTTGTGGCAACCCCAAAAACCACACCCATCACAGAAATTGAGGTAGTCCTCAGTGCAGTGTTCTCTACAGTGGATTGCAGTACTATCTGAAGAGCTGCGAGTGAGTTGCACATCAGACACATCAGAGTGACAATTTATTTGGTCATTAACGTAGGCATGGCTATTCTACCCATATAAAATATGAGTTTATGTCGCACTTTTACCAGATGCAAGAAGATTAGATGACTAATAAAATGCAGTCAGAGGAATTAAAACCCTCCACAACATTGTCACATAGATTTACAGCTGGCTTCTACAAGCTATAATTTTATTTATTTATTTCACTGAAGAGGACAAATGATACAGGACAAAAATATTATTTACAAGGGAGACATTTTGAAAGAAAGGTCTGAAGGAAAACGTGCTTGCCTTCTCAGAGAGCTTGTGTGTGCTTCTATGTACATACAGTGGGGGAAGCCAAGGAAATTTTTATATTCCTGAATAATTTGATTTATGTTTAAATAAATTGATACATAAGCCTTCTTTATCTCCAGAACCTGAGGGAACAAAACACCATTTATAGCTCTATGCCAACAGCTATTCCTGTTGCTGTTATTCCCCTTGCTGGGATGGAGGTCATGACAGTGGAACCTTGGTTCTCGAACACTTTGGTACATGAACATTCTGCTCCCGAATGCCGAAAACCCAGAAGTAAGTGTCCTGGTTTTCAAATGTTTTTTGGAAGCCGAATGTCCGATGTGGCTGTCGGCTGTTGTTTCTGGTGTGCCTGTGCCAATCGGAAGCCGCACCTTGGTTTCCGAATGTTTTGGAAGTCGAATGGACTTCTAGAACAGATTACAGTCAAGAACCAAGGTACCACTGTACTTCCATAGCTTGGGTTGTTCTAGCAGCTGTGGGACTTGTGACTGGTAAGTGCAGACCCACCTTGGTAGCCCAGTCACCTCCCTTTTATACTCCATCTATAGCTCTTAGCCTTTTTCTAAGGAAAGGACGGATGGAGGTAGCCAAGACTAGAAATGAAGGGCAATGGAGATTCTGTTAATTTTGCATTTAAAGGTGAGCTGACCTCATTTGCAGTCCCTAAAACATTACATGAATGAGAATGCTGCCACCTTTCAAAATTCGCATTTCTCTGAATTTTGCAATGCAGTTTTCTCGTTAAGTAATGTATAACAACAACAACAACAACAACAACAAATAATGCAAGTGTTCATCAAATTGCATACATTAATGAATGCAACATACCAAAATACATTATATTGGGGAAAATTGCTCAAGAAATGTGTTTGTTAGGTAAGATGCCATTTAATGTGATTGGAGAAATTCACATTAAAATGCTGGTTGATTTTCATGAAAACTTATTTCCTCTCCTAAATAAATAAATAAATACAAACTGATACAGATATGTTAAGAACTGAGCTTGAGATTGGAAAAATGAGAAACAGAGAGATACTGCAACTGAAACAATTCATCATCCCCAATCCAGCATTGACTGAGGCAGAAACCACCACCCACTCCTACTGCTTCTGGATGGACCATGGTAGATCCAAGTCAGGGCTGATGGAGAAGGCCCTGCATGGCCCTTTCATTTGTGGTCATCTGCAGTAGATAATAATAAAAACATTGTAGTCACCAATCTGGCCAATGCTATTTTCCCCCTTCCAATTTGTTGCAGAACCAAGTTTTCACACTTTTCTCTACCTCTTATGCTATCTATGTCTTGCCTTTCCTGCTTTTGCTTAGCACCTTTCCAAGCCTTTTTCAAGGTGCCTTGACTTATTGGCAAAGTACCAATTTATCAAACTCTCTATGACAGTCCTCTAATCCTCTATTTCACAGAGATATTCTTTAAAGCACCTGGTGCCTCTTGACAATAGCTTCCAGCTGATATACAGCCCTGAAAAGTGAATTGGCCCTGGAGATGTGGAGTGGAAAGTTTGTTTTGAGAGAACAGAGGGATGCCATCACTATACAGCTATCAACATCACCCCCCGATCTTTTCCCCTGTACATGAAAGTTTAAGATGAAGCCAGCACACCTACTTGCAATTTTCAGAGTTTCAGTATGGTTTTCTTCTAACAAAACATTGAAAATGTGTGTTATATAATGTCCTGTTGGAGCTTTGATTATCTCAGTGCTGTATGTTGGCAGGCAGCTGTGGTAGTCTCCTCTGTAAGGAACATGCTCTTCCTATTTTTAGTTTCCCGTTTTCTTTCCATTTGAAGGTTCCTGAGCACGTGTATTTTGGCCACACAGGTTGGACGATATTGCAACTCAGAGATAAATCACACCAACTGTGATGTCCCATTATGGTGAGGTGCTGGTACAAGCCATTGGTTTCTGTTCATTTCCCCATATATATATATAGATATATATATATATATATATATATAGAGAGAGAGAGAGAGAGAGAGAGAGAGAGAATAAAAACTAATATAGAACCTGTGTCAGTGCATGCAACCCTAAAAGAATAGTGAAGACCCAGCAGTAGCAGACTGGGATAGAGTTGTCTGAATTTCACATATTTATAGGTTCTCCTGAGTAGGGAAATTTCAGGTTAAAATGTTGCCTTGGTCCTACTGGGGACCACACATGGAGTTAGGATTCCACTTGCTTTAAGCTGGATTGTTCTTTTGTAGAATATCTTTTGAATGAGTTGCAACGTCAGAGAACATTCCTTGATGAGAGGAAAGAGTCCAACAGCATCTAGAGGCTATCACTTTCGTTACTCCTGGTGTAAGCAAGCGTCTTTTCTTCTTAAATGCAAGACTGGGTCTACCATTTTCCTCCCAATGTTACCGGAGTGCAACTCTGGTCATTCCTGACTATTGGCTGTGCTGGCTGGGACTGATGGGGCAAGACACAAGAAGCATTCACAGAATTCACCATAAAGATTATAAGTCCATATTCTTATGAGGCTTTATTATTATTATTCTGAAAGGGGTGGAATAGTTTCTAGCTATCTTAGAAGAACTATAGTTGTAGTTACCTTAAAGGAAAATTGCATAGCCCCAGCAAAATGAATTTCACAGAGGTTTTGTACAACGGGAGAATATTAAAACTACACCAAGGAAACTGCACTTTGGACTTGGGTGTTCAGTGCTTAAAATACGATAAAATATGAAGCATGAAAAATGTAACAGCAAGCTTTGTTGCAACCCGAATGTAATCCAACTGGTTAGAGGAAACAATTTCAAAACATAGCAAATGGTGTAGTGGTTCAGAGACACTTACCTGACCTCCAGGCAGGTGAATTGCTGCTGTGTACCAGGATGAGGAGGGGGACTCTGGTCAGGAATGATGGGAGTTGTAGTCCAGCAACATTTGCAGTGCTACAGGTTCCCCACCCATAGCCTAGGACTTGGGCAATATATATATATATATATATATATATATATATATATATATATATGAGAAGAAATTGCAAGGGGATACAAAACAAAAAGTAACATTTCTTTGAGCTCAGAACGGAATGCACACTCATTTCTCACATATTGTGGGTGACAAAATTCCAAATTTAAAGCAGGTCTTCCAAGGCATATATTTTTCAGCAAGCAACTTAAACATAAGAGGAAACCTGAACTATCATTAATCCATGGCAAACATTTCTCTTAGGTGTGAGCATCAATCCTGCACTTCAAGTCCTGTTCCTACAATAAATGCAGATTGTCCCATTTGTCAGTCGTCCTACTGCTTAAAATTTTGTGGTCTGACGGAAATAGATTTACAGCTCCTGTCTTGCTTTTTCCTAGTAAAGAATTGCATTTTGTCATAACTTTTTCTCTCTTTTTTTAAGGTGCTTGCTAGAGAGATAAAATATTGTCTTGCTAGCAGGCTTGCAGGCTTTTGCAAGAAACTAGTTTCCAGGAATGAAATCCATAACCAATAAATGTTATGAAGGGATGATGAATTTAATTCATCAGAAATAATAGGGATATTGAGTGGGTTAAAAAAAAGCACGCTGCTAGTTTTAAGATCAGAGATAAGACTATTTCATATTTGCTCAAGCTCCAGAATGTCAGGAAACTGGAACCTAAGGTTCATCCCTCAACAGACATGCTCCATGAGAAGCAATAATGTGCAATGTCACAAATTATGCTTGTTGTTGTTCAGTCGTTTAGTCGTGTCCGACTCTTCGTGACCCCATTGACCAGAGCACACCAGGCACTCCTGTCTTCCACTGCCTCCCGCAGTTTGGTCAAACTCATGCTGTTAGCTTCGAGAACACTGTCCAACCATCTCGCCCTCTGCCGTCCCCTTCTCCTTGTGCCCTCCATCTTTCCCAACATCAGTCTTTTCCAGGGGGTCTTCTCTTCTCATGAGGTGGCCAAGGTATTGGAGCGCTCTTCTCTTTCACCCTCATTAAAAGGTTCTTTAATTCCTCCCCACTTTCTGCCATCAAGGTTATGTCATCTGCATATCTGGGGTTCTTGATATTTCTTCTGACAATCTTAATTCCGACTAGGGATTCATCCAGGCCAGCCTTTCGCATGATGAACTCTGCATATAAGTTAAATAAACAGGGAGAGCAGGGAAACAAATTATGCTTACTCACAACTTATTCTCTATGCACCTGCACCATTCCTTGCCCTCTCAAGACCACACGCAGATGGGAAGGATGGAGACAGTAGAAACGGCCCACTTTCTCATTTGGGGTTGGACTAGATGTCCCTCTGCATCCCCTCCAACTCTAAAATTCTATGATTCTCCTGTGTTTTGTTTGGGGTTTTTTACTGCTTTATGGAACAATAAAAATGCAGCAATGCCTTATGCAGCAATAAGAACACAAATCCTTACTGTATTGCAAGAGGAACCTTTGAGTTGCCCCACACCTGATTTTTGCTTACAGCAGTGGCTGGCTTGCTTAGGCTTGCATACTGTAAGCATGCAGTACTTCCAGTTTGCGGAATTATTCTGAAAAAAACAGCAGAATACGAGCAAGTAATCAGGAGTGACTGACATGGTAGAGGCAGTACTGCAAAGCCAAACTCCTCACAAGGGCACTTACCTGAACAGTGTAGGGACAAGGCAGTGTGTCAGCAGGGTCAGGGATTGGCTGGAACACAGGTGCACTGGTGCGAGGTCTGGATTGGCTTGGTCAGCATGCTGGCCCAGCTCACTTCTTGGTGCCTCGGCCCAGTATACCTGAAGGAGCATCTCCACCCCCAGCGTTCAGCCCACACACTGAGGTCTAGAGCTGAGGGTCTTCTGGTGGTTCCCTCCCTGTGAGAAGTGACATTATAGGGAACCTGGCAGAGGGCCTTTTCATTAGTGGTGCCCGCCTTGTGGAACGCCCTCCCATCAGATGTCAAGGAAATAAACAACTATCTGACTTTTAGAAGACATCTGAAGGCAGCCCTGTTTAGGGAAATTTTTAACGTATGAAGTTTTGTTCTGTTTTTAGTGTTCTGTTGGGAGCTGCCCAGAGTGGCTGGAGAAACTCAGCCAGATGGGCGGGGTATAAAACAACAACAACAACAACAACAACAACAACAACATTATCCAGCAGGAATGCTGGCATCCCAAAGGTGGAACCACCCCACTGTGCTGACTGTTCCTGCAAATCTTTAGATGCATAAATACAGTATGTACATGTGAATAGACATAGTCCACTGTGTTTAGAAAGGTTTACTTCTGAGGAAGCCTGCATAGAATTGAAGTATACCTTCCTCTCCATTAATGATCTCTGTCAGGCAGGCAGCCCTCAAAATCACCTAGTTCTTGCCTTAGTTGACTATTTCCTTCTGTCCATTCTCTGAGAAAATCATTACGTTATGTATGAAAAATAAGTTTCTTTCAGTTTGGTGAGGAAATGCACGCAGAAAACGACAAACAAAAACAGCATTTAGTCAAATGCTAACGTGTTAGTTACAGAATCCTATTATTAAAGTCTAATTAAATCCGTTTGTCTTGTTCTTATTTTACTCTCTCTCTCTTCAAAATTAAAACTGGATAGATTAGATTCCAAAGATGATTCATGTCTACGGCTCAGTGAGAAATATTGCTTGTCTCAAAATCTAGCACTGTCAACTGGCAATAGTCACCTCCAGAAGTTCCTCATGCTGGCATGGTCCAAATTGGATGCTGAAGTGTCCTTGTGCTTCTGGGAAGACATAAAGATTTGAATATTACTGTTGGTGTTTTGCCTGCTCGTATAAACTTGAGCATTGCTTATTTGATAATACAGTGCAACGGCACAAGCGAGCTAGTGAGCCTTGGAGCTACTCCATTAATCAGTTTAATGATGGGGCTGGTTGACTTCTGAGCCACATGGTCAGCTATTTTGTATTAGTAGTAAACAGATAATTATCAAGGGCTGGCTTTTGGGGACAATGCAAAAACAACAAAAAAACAAAAACAAAAACCCACCTATTTGCGGCAGCTAGACAGGTGACGGGGAGCAGCCGCTGAGACCATATAACACCGGTCTTGAAAGACCTACACTGGCTCCCAGTACGTTTCTGAGCACAATTCAAAGTGTTGGTGCTGACCTTTAAAGCCCTAAACGGCCTCGGTCCAGTATACCTGAAGGAGCGTCTCCACCTCCATCATTCTGCCTGGACACTGAGGTCCAGAGCTGAGGGCCTTCTGGTGGTTCCCTCACTGTGAGAAGCCTAGTTACTACAGGGAACCAGGCAGAGGGCCTTCTCAGTAGTGGCACCTGTCCTGTGGAACACCCTCCCATCAGATGTCAAAGAGAAAAATAACTACCAAACTTTTAGAAGACATCTGAAGGCAGCCCTTTTTTGGAAGCTTTTAATGTTTAATAGGTTATTGTATTTTAGTGTTTTGTTAGAAGCCGCCCAGAGTGGCTGGGGAAACCCAGCCAGATGGGCGGGGTATAAATAAATTGTTGTTGTTGTTGTTAAATCCCTCCCGTCTGAAATTTCGTCAAGTAAAGAGTGGTGGCACTACTGCTTCCTCACAGGCCAATGGGAGTTGTGGTCTAGGAGGCACCAGATTAGCAAAGCCTGGGATAAGGCAGAGAGAACCTGTATGGATGTAGCAATCTAGGTATCATAATCATAGTTACAAGATTTCAGGAGGACTATAGGGCCATGCACTCCACCTCACTGGAGCTTCCCCACTTACTGTGCCCTGTTTTGTGTTGCATCAGCATTAACTGTAAGCCATGAGGTTCCCTCTTATGGTACCAGCCTCAGATCCAGGTTTCAAATCATGGTTGAGAGAGATTCTGAGTATTACTTAAGTCCTTTTGGGAGTTATTTCTACAGGGTTGAACAGAAAGAGCAGATCCCATTTTTGCCTGGACCAAAGGTTGGTTTCAGGAAGCCCCAATGACCTTTATGGCTTGGCCAAAGTCTGGAGGAGCGGAAAAGATAATGGCCAAACATCCATGAATACACAGAACATTCTTCCTACCATACAATGTATTTGAGATTAACACAGTGATGGGTCTCATATCTTCCTTTAAAGATGGGTGTCTTGCTGGTTGACAGCTCTTTGATAGTAGCACCAGAAGGACCTCTAGATGAGAGAATCCTGGCCACTCTCTGTTCTAATTAAAAACATGAAAAAGGGGAGAATTTATCTCTGTGACTGATTCATGCCTGTGCTGAAACAACACAGACTTTTTATTTAATTGGAAATGAAATGTCCTATTGCTTTGATTCATTGATATATTTGGGAACCTTTTGATTCTACACATTTTCTGTTGAGAGTTCAGAGTTTACCAATGTTTCTGTTTGATTAAACTGGGAACTAGCTGTTCATAGAAAAGCATCCCAATTATAAACTACAAAAGATGGGTGAATGGGAGGTCTTAAATTTGACCTGGGACCTTTAAGGCTGAGGTGAGTGATGTCTTCTTCTGCTAGTTGATTAGCCTAGTGTGTTTCTTTCTGTTAAACTCAGTGATACAGATCCATCTCTTAGAATGCCCATAGTTGGTTGTGGAAAAAGCAGATCACCTTTAATTAATATACAGCTACTAAGCTAGTACTGGTCCAGGTGAAACGTTTTGGGTGTTTTATAAAGTAGATATTCCTGTTGGATGGTTTTATTGTTGTGAGCTTGGCACCTGTATGTTTATTACATTACAGCAGGGTGGGAGTTCATTTTCAGCCTAAGGGCCACATTCTCTTCTGTTCAGGCTTCTGGGGGCCACATGGCAGTAGTGGGCAGGACCAGAAGCAACAGTCGGTGGAGCAATGAATCCAAATGTGATATTTGTATAGCAGGCTAATTTGGCTGCACACACCTCTTCCTTACTTCCCACCAGTCAATGAAGGGTGACTTCATTGAGTTCAAGGATACATTTCCATCAGGGAAAAAACACTAAAGAAGGATGTGAATGAGGACTGGTGATAGATAGATATCCTTCCCTCTCTCAACAGCCCCAGACCAGTACACTGGTACCTCTGGATGCGAACGGGATCCGTTCTGGAGCCTCGTTCGCATCCTGAAGCGAATGTAAGACGCAACTGCGTGTGTGCGGGTCGCGTTTTGCCACTTCTGTGCATGCACGTGATGTCATTTTGAGCGTCTGCGCATGCGCGAGTGATGAAACCTGGAAGTAACGTGCTCTGTTACTTCCGGGTTGCCTCGGAGCGCAACCCGAAAATATTTAAGCTGAAGCGTATTCATCCCAAGGTATGACTGTATGAAGGTATACTGGTCTGGGGGCTTTGAGAAATGGAGAGTCGGTCTGCCCTGTTTATTTACTCATTATCCCCCAAAGTCATTAAGTCATTCTCAATATTAGGAATATAAATATATATCCTGCACCTCATCTACTCTCTCAAACATAAGTACCGTATTTTTCGCTCTGTAAGACACACCGGACCATAAGACGCACCAAAGTTTTAGAGGAGGAGAACAAGAAGAAGAAAAATTCTCTCCCTCTCTGCGCAGCGCCTCTTCAGCACTGTGTGTTGCTTTTGCTGAAGCCAGGAAAGCGAGAGGGATCGGTGCGCATCGATCCCTCTTGCTCTCCTAGCTTCAGCGATAGCTGCGCAGCCTGCATCCGCTCCATAAGAGACACACTTTTTAGGAGGGGGAAAGTGCGTCTTATAAAGCGAAAAACACAGTAATTCCCTCTCTCTATTGTTTTAGTATATGGCATCTATGGCTCTATAATTTGGTGAATCAGTCTTACTGCTTTTGCTGTGAAGTTTGTTGGACTGGAGAGAGTGTATGTGTTAGAAATATTGCTTTCTTATATTTCATTTCTCAGCCAATGCAAACAGATTTTTATATCTCACTTTTAGTGCTTGTAATAGTCCCATCGTAATGTTTCACGTTCTGAAATAATTTCTATGCAATTTATTTTGTATCAAGTTCTCACTTTTAGAATGGATGTTTCCGTTTGTTTCACCGTTGTTGAGGCTTTTCTATGACTTTCTTTTTGGTGTGGTTCTGGCTGTTTGATCACTATCGATGTGCCCACCGAAGCAAATCAATATAAACAGATAACCTGTTTTTCACCTGGCAGGACAAATTGAAGCTAGCGGTGGGGTGGAGAGTTCAGACCCACAGCTTCCATTCTTCTGTTATGTGATCTGCTTTTAAAACCGCTGTTTCTTTGTTCTAAGCTGCTGCTGGTCAAATAGTTGATCTGTATCATATGTGCATCTTCCAAAATGCACGGGCACTTTAGTAAGTGCAAATAGAGGTAATCATTAATTTGTATAAGCAGCTCCCTGAACTGGTTTGCAGCAAATTCCAGATTTTGCCAAATGGTAAAAACTGGACTGTAACTAAAACCTTAAGTTTATTAAGTTAGGGTATTAAAGCATAGTTAGGACTAACTGCCCAAGGAGACCATGGAATCTCCTTCATGGTAAACATGAAGGTTGGCACCCAATATGCACATTTTATGAATTATCCCATTTTAGGAAATTTGCCTGGACTAGATTATCTTTTATTTCTCCCTATCATGATTGATGTATATGAGAAAACACCCACATGGTTGGGCATTTTTATGTAACCTCAGTCTGAAACTATTGAGTTTTTGGGGGACAGACGCCTAAAATCCATCCCCTAAACCCTTAAAATCTATTCCCTAAACCAGCAATTTGCTGCAGCTTCTGCACGAACAGGGAATTGTAAACCTATCCACGTGAGAACCTGCATATAGGAATGGGGTGAAGGATTCCATGAGTTCTCAGCATGCAGGAAAGAGAAGATTAAGGTAAAGGTAAAGGGACCCCTGACAGTTAAGTCCAGTCGCGAATGACTCTGGGGTTGTGGCGCCCCACAGTAAGAAGACGACACTTGAATGGTGCTTAAGACTTAACCCAGTCCACGAATCTGTCAGAGAGTTTGTCAGTCTGTTCCATTTCCCAAGGCATCCACCACATTGGTAGATAAGTGCTTTGGGTTACTTTTCTGCCTGCTTTAGGAATCCTTTGACGTTGATATCTTACAGCTTCCCTCTTTCTCTATTTTTGTCTTTCAGGTTCATCAGGGACAACATTGTTTGAATGGCTTCGGCAGCTATCTTAGCCAGCAATTCAGAGAGGTTTATTCTTGGTGTCAATGTTCTGAGTCAGTTGAATGATTGACTTTTATACCTGAAAGGCATTTACGTTTAATTTCCTCAAGGCCAGTCATTTATCCTGCCAAGATTTTCTATCACCAACGCCAGATAAATCACTGAACAGCTTTTAGAATGTCTCGTTCCTTAACACACTGTTATTTGAAGCATTAAAAGGACACAAGTTGGCAGCTTCCAAGAAATTCCCCGTGATTTACTTACAGAATCCAAGTATGGGCTCTGTGTTAAGGTCAGAAAATGAAATGCTTGAAATGAAAGCAACACAGAGTGTCTCAAACATAACCCTCCCTGTCACAGATCTCATCTACCCCATACATCTAAATTACATGGCTTTCCCCACAGAGAGAGAGAGAGAGAGGGAGAGAGAGAGAGAGAGAGAGAGAGAGAGAGAGAGAGAGAGAGAATCAATGGAACTGTAATTTGTTAAGGGTACTGGGAATTGTAGAACTGTGATGGGCAAGCTGCAGCTCCCAGGATTCTTTGGGGTACGTTAGTATACTTTAAATGTATGGTGTGGATCTGACCAATCTTTTATTAGGACATGTTGGGGGGAAATACACTTGGATTAGTGGTTTCAGAGGGAGAGGCCACTTAAGGAAAGGATCATAGAGGGCCCAGGGAAAACAAGAGCAAAAAATGAAGGAAGACAAAGTAAAAAATATCTTTAAATTTCCCATGTGAAAAAAAGTTGTCAGGCACAAAGACATTATGGAATTTTTAAAAAATAAGCAAAAATTTTGAAATGGACTCAGGGTTGTCTGCAGCTCCCAGACAGATTTTATCTTATTTATTTTTATTTACGAAATGTATACTCCATTTTTCACTATGTGGTCACATCCATCCCGTACATTTAAAGCACATCACCTTTTCAAAACTGGAGGTTCCAGGGATTTAACCTACAACTTCCTGTATCTAAAGTATATGCACTACCACTGAGCAATGAATCCTCCCCATCATATCATGCCACAGTTTCAGTAACTCTGTAAGATCAATTATGTTACAAAGTAAAGTCAATTTTATCCATCATTGTTCTACCTGGAAGACAAACCCTTCCACACACAAGAAAATTAGATCTGTCTTTTGAACTGTTCCCCTCCCCCAAGAGTACCCACTTCCCCCCAAAAAAGAAACCCCCTACCAAATGCTAGTTTCTTTTTTCTTTTTTAATTTATGCATTGAAACATTTTAAAACCCCATTTTCATAAAAGTATATTGAGGTGGTATACAACATACAAAATGTAATGAAATCAGTAAAAGCATCCATCAAAATATAATTGAAAACACCAAGTTCATTGATACAGGACTAAAATGAGCCTTAGGAAGAGGTCACAATGAAGGTTCAGTGATTTTTCAAGTGACCTGCAAGAGATTTCATTCTTTGCAGTGCTAGCACTGAATTTTCTACAACATAATGATTCCATAGAACCATTAGCAATTTATTCATCCATTCAGTAGGTAACCCATCCCAAATGCTATTGGCAGGGGTAGCAAACATGGTGTCCTTCATAAGTTCTTAGACTCCCAACTCCTATCAACACCAGTCAGCATGGCCAGTGCTCAAGGAGGAGGAGGAGAGTTGTAATCCAGCAAGATCTGGATGGCACCAAATTGGCTACCAAGTAGGCTATGTCTGACAGGCAAGCAGGTATAGTGGTTCCTTCATCCTGCCAATCCATACTTTCTTCTTCCCAACTATGCCTTCTGGAGCTAAAAGCATTATTATGAGTCAATCTCTTACTACTTCCTTTCATTTTGTAGTGACCCAATGTTATGCTACAGACTGTTTTAGCCTCATTGAATAGCTTACCCAGAGTGCTCCGCCATTTCTTCTTCTGGGTCACCTTGCAAAGATTTGACTTAAGCTTACTTTCTCTGGAGGGATTTGCGCAAGCAAGCTGTGCAGCTACATTCTCAGGAGGCAAACCCCCAGCCATAGAGATTTGTCACTCAACGATATATGCTCAACAGGCACAAGTCATAATAATTGTCCAGATTTTGTCAGAGCATGTGTAATAAGAATGAACAGAAATAGAGACATCTTAAGGGATAATAGATTCCGCCCCTCTCCCCTCCAGACAGCAAAGCCTATGACACAGAGCTCCTATAAAGAATACGAATTAAACCCAAACAAACAGATTGAGTTCCCAAAGCATTTTCTTTTACAGACCTTTGACCAAATAATTGACCTTGTTCACACATTCGTGTGTTTGATTTGGATCTCACACACAATTATTGCACACTTGATAGCTGACAGCTGTCTGAGTAAACAGATTCTGTTGAAAAGCTGTGCATCTGAGGTGGTGTGAGAACAAAGCACGGCAGTTTCTATCTCTGATGTTATGCCTGTATCCAGGGATGACTTGTATATGAATAATCTTATTCTGTTGGTGTTCAGTTTCTCCGAGATCCCCTGTGATTTATTGCCTTTATGGCTTGTCCTCTGATTCATTCCCTGGGGGGAAAAAATGATGGTGTGAGATCAATATGATTCATCCATTATTTTTATGTAGGCGTCTCATCCAGTTGCTTTGTTTTATTTGCATGGAACTTCTGATCAGCAAATGCCTCTTGGAAAAACTGGCAAAGTCGAAAAGCAGGGTGCGGGTAGCGCGAACTGGATCCCAGCCAAGTATCCTAAGTTTGAAATTTGCTGATAATTATGTCTTTTATGTGAAAAAAATGCCTGATTCATTCTTGGCTCTCTATACTATCTGTCCTTCCAGTTCTACTTCCTTGTCATTTTTTATGCTTTTATGTGTGTGTTTTTTAAAAAAATATATGAACAAACATAACTTTCATTCTACTCCCCAAAAATATTAAATTATTAAAATATATGGAGTCATTTGAGATAACTTCTAGATATGCCAATGCCAACAATCTAAGGTAAGACCTGAGCTCCTTAATTCATTCAGTGCCTTGGAATCAAGGGGGGGAAATGCATTATTGAAATGTATTAATATGCCAGTGCTCACTTCTTCTGAAGATTCTAGGCTGTATCCAGCTAAGTTGCACTTCAAGCAGGCACATTGAAATGAGCACACCTCAGTTATCCTGTCCATAAATTTCAATGGATCTGCTCTGAGTTGGACTAACATTGGATACAATCCTAAGGGCTGGATCCAACTTACCCGCTCCAGTAATGGACAAGAGTACAAGGACTCCTGGTAGTGCAAGGGGGCTCTCCTCACCCCATGGCTCCTATGACTTCCTCAAATCTATTCTGGAGGGTCAGGTACACCCCCAGAACAGTGCATGGGGTGAGGGGAATGAGAGGGAAGGGGAAATGCGGTCTCCTTAGCACTATGATGAAGTCTGCTCTAAGTGGACACAATATTTCCTTCTCTCCAGGGTTGCAGTCAATGCACCAAACATTGTTTGGGGCTAGTGATGTCCTAATTGATTCCTAGTAAGACTTTCTTCATAAACACTAGAGTCCTAAATTTGGGGAGCACCTCAAACCCCGCCCCCGCCAAGGCAGCCCTAAAGCTGGAGTAGGGGACCTTAGGACCTTGAGCCAAATGTAGACCTCAAAACCTCTTTATGTGGCCACCTATACTTTCCCCAAGCACATCCTCTTTCCCCTGACCACATCCCCCTTTGAGTGTTTTTGCCTGCCTGGAATATGTCCTTGAACTCTTGCTTGCTGTGATGGGCGAGGGATAGGGATGTGTGTAAAAACTAGCCTACATAAAAGGCAAAAGTTATATTAATTGCTCTGTCTACTTTTGCCTATGGACCTGCCTACAATGGGAAAACTGCCCAGTTTCCATAGCACAACTCCCATCATCCCTGACTACTGGCCATGCTGACTAGGAATGATGGGAGCTGTAGCCCAACAACATCTAGGGACCCAAGGTTGAGAAAGGCTGCTCCAAAAGCTTGCCTAGAAGGGAATGTGGCCTCTTGGGTTGAAAAGGTTTGAGCTCCTCTGAATGAATACACTGAAACCAGTCAACTGCTCTACAAAGACTCTCCTCCCTGAAAGAGAGGGAGTGGTTGTGGGCGGGAGCCCGAGCACCGCCCAGCAGGGGGCGTTGCCCCCTGCCTCCAGCTCACCTGGCTGGCGCTCACGCCCCCCCGGTGGCCACCGAACCAGGTGCCGCGGAGGGGGCGTGTTCAGCAGCCTTTTGCTGCAGTGCCAGCCTCTTCCTGGCCTCATTCCTCCTCCTCGTCCCGTCGCGAGTCACCCACCCTCCACTCCCTTTTAGTTAGGGCTTAGGTCATTGGCCTTGCTATGGACCTTAGGTTGGTCGCCCTGGTTGCCCGGGGGGCCTGGTAGGAGTTTTTCCATTTGGCATTAGGCTTTTTGGTTTTTTCGCCTACCTCGTAGCAATCATCACAACTTTTCGTGGTATTGGTGGGTAGGTTAGGCATTGGAATAATGTGTTGTGGTGTGTCGAAGTGCTAGGTGTGGCCATCGCCTATGCCTTCAATTTTAGGGGTATTCCGTTAAAGGAATCTGGCGGTCGTGTATTCTGTCCGATGCCTGCTTGGCGGGAGGCCATGGCACGACCCTCGGTGACATCAGGGGAGAGCCTATAGTTGGATTAGCATCAACAGGCTCCACCTACTGGTGAATAAACCCACTTGTTTCGATCCAATGCCTAAGCCAATACCTTTTCATTGCTGTAATCAATAAAGTTGTGGCCTTTTCTTGCCCATCAACCTTATATCACTTGTCCTTGTGTCTTCATTTCACTTCGCGGAGGTCGGGTCCTCGAACCACAACCCTTTGCAAAATATACAATTCATTCAGCAAGAAGGACACCCCCCCCGGTACCTTTTAGAATTAATATATATTAATCTGATACTACCAGGTTATCCTCTCCTGCCAGGGAAATATGACAGGAACAAATGTTTCAACCACTGTGTCTTCAGGTGCATGAATTTGTCTCCCATTGGCCTCATAAAAATATGTCTCTTGTGCATGAATCTAAAAAAGCTTTAGTGCCAAATAGTTAGGCCTTTCTGTGTGTGGAAAGTTTATTTTTCTTCCATTCTCAAAGGGTAGGTCACTCACTTTGATTAATTCAGTAGCTGTGTTCTCACTGTATCTTTTTCACAACATGGCTCCCACAGGAAAGATATACAGGGCAGTCACCTGAAAAGCATGGAAAATAAATTCAATGTGCAGGGATGTGTATCTAGGAGTCTGCGAAAGGCTTAGGAAATCATTGATGCAGAGGTTGATATTAGAAATCCTCTCATTCTGTAAGCCACCTGGTGAAATTTTCCGACTTCTACCTAACAATGCTGAAAAGGGCGAAAGCATATTATTCATCTCCTAAAATTTAACCTGCTGAAGGAGAGAACAAAGTCATTTTTCAAGCATGATGTTGAAAGGAAGTGGTGTCATGCACAACTGTTGTTTTCAACAAGATTTTGATGTGTGCATGTGGACAGAGGTTTAGCCTAGTTTCTCAGGTTGAGGGAGAGTCATGGGTCTGGGAACTATACAGGGGGAGGTGGTGTGGTATTGACCATTTGTAGTCACCTGATGTGCCTGGAGCAGGGTGATTCTAGACAACGGTTATCATTATCTCTCAAACTGTCTGACCAACAACTCCAGTAGTTCAGGAAGCAGGCAACTAGTGCCTGATCTTGGGACCTTGTCCAGCCACGGATAACTGCCATTTTGTGTGCTAGATGGGAAGGATCCAAAATAAGTGAAGGGTGCTTTGCTCCTATTTCCAAAACGTAAGGTACTCTTTTGTGAGAGGATAATTGTTGAGGTGGATGAGGGGATTACATTAGAGCACTGGCTGGCGGTGGCTAGAGCTGCCATTTTCTCTTCCCCCAATGCATCATGTTTGGATGGACATCCATGATACTCCCAAATATTCTTAGGTTCTTCAGGCCCCTTACACTAACACCAGGGTTTAGGAACCACACAGAAGGTATGGGGGACTCTAGAACCTTTCTGTACAATACGGGGAGACAAGACAATCATACTGAAAGGGCAGAACCCACCCCCCTAAAATGGTGTTTAGGGTCTCTGGGCCCCAAAACTAAAATGGGGTTTAGCAGCCATACAGAAGGTCAGAAGGACTCAAACCCCTTCCACAAAGTCAGGGCCTGTATCCAGGACTTGGCCTGATCCAGCAGGCTGTTTTTATGTTCTGTATTGAACACAATTGGGTGTAAATTCTCAACTCCCATCCTGAGAGGAATTGGTGCCATGTGCATTCCTAAACCCGATTGCTAGTGATTCAGTATTCATTGTTAGGGACTAGGCCATGAAACAGTATAGCAATATGGCTCATGCTAGTATATTATTTATCCTAGTGTTTCTTTGACTTACTAGCTCTAAAACTGAAGCTTTATTTTATATTGAAAAGCAGGTTGCTTCTTTGGGGCCTGTGCTCACCTTCACTTCCAGATGGAGAAAAATGTGTTCACTGATCATGCTGTAAGAACTGAACAAATTCAACCTTTATCCATGAAGATCTCATTTCCCTATCACTTTGTTTTGTCACATCCCCGTCTGAACCAAATCAGTTTGCTCCTGGCTGGAACCTTTTGTTGTTTCTGCTTGATTACGTAGTATCTCTCTTTCTTTATGGGAAAATCCTTGCAAATGGATAAGGTAATTATGTGAACCTTTGAACCACTGTTTAAATATTTTGACAATTTCACTGTATGCATTCCGATCCCCAAATGTTCCATTAAACACCAGTTAATATAATTACACACATTTCTCTCCTGTTTCTCGGCAGCGAAACAATAGAAAATTACTGCTCAGAGACATGGAGGAAGAGTAAAATCAATCCAGTATAGTCTGACAATAAAATGAGATCTTACTGTTTGTGTTGAAATATTGAATGGTTTCTTATGTCCTGAAGAGCAAGTGAGGGAGCGCTGGGAACGTTTTGAACCCTATGAGCGACAACAAGCAATTCATTTGCAACACTCTTTTTAAAAAATACCCTGTAGGATTTGATGGACACAAGAACACTGTCCATTTTTGTTATTGTTGGGAAACTGCAGGGGCAGCTAAAATAGATATTGATGTCTAAATCTAAAGTCCAAGTCATGCTATAAAACAAATATAAATAAACATAGAATGGTTATTGTGCTAGTTCTCATAAATAACAGCAATTTAAACTTTGGCAAATGGTTGATTTCCATTATGAAACAACAGCTGATCAAGGAATGGGATGGGAATAGAAAGGGCAATGCAGTTGGTCCCCTTTAGCACAGCAGTGAGCCTGGATAGCTGAGTTGGTTGGTTAGATGCACTCAAAACATTTGCTTTTTGAATGTGAGTGTTCCTTTAAACAATTAATGGATGTAGCACAAATTAGGTCCTGCTGACAGAAGAATTGAAGAGAGGATTTAGTAAGTTTGTGTTACCTTGCATTCCACTCCTCATGAATTCTTGTTTAACTAGAAAAATGTCTGACCGTTCTACTCACCTCAAAACTGGAAGCTTGCCTCCAATATTTTTTGAGGTCAAGGATAAATTCTTTCATGGGGAAATGAATCAAAGCAGCTGCCATTTTGTTTTACCGAGGAAGGTGGATTTTTTGCATAAAAATAAAAAGATAATTATGAAGGAAACGCATACCTTCTTCATTTTTAGCAATGCATCGCCAAGTCATAGCTGACATCATCCTGGGTATGAGAAGATAATGTCAGAAGAATGGAGTAGATTTAGTTGATCGTTACATTAAAAATCTTTTCCTTAATCAATCTGCTGCTTCATTAATTGGGACCACATATTGAATGCATAAAAAGCTAGCTGACAAATTAACTAACAGATTAATTTATCTGATTAACTGATTAAATGCGGAAGATCTATTAATGGGTAGAAACATAAGAACACAAGAAAAAAGTTTCTACATCAGATCAAATGCCTATTAAGTTCAAGGTCCTGTTTCCCACAGTGGCCAATCCGGTGCTTATAAGAAACCCACAAGTACTCCCCAATGTGTTTTCCAGCAACTGGTGTTATGCCACTCATAGCCTTGCTGTTGTTTAGTCGTTTAGTCGTGTCCGACTCTTCGTGGCCCCATGGACCAGAGCACGCCAGGCACTCCTGTTTTCCACTGCCTCCTGCAGTTTGGTCAGACTCATATTTGTAGCTTCGAGAACACTGTCCAACCATCTCGTCCTCTGCCGTCCCCTTCTCCTTGCGCCCTCCATCTTTCCCAACATCAGGGTCTTTTCCAGGGGGTCTTCTCTTCTTATGAGGTGGCCAAAGTATTGCAGCCTCAGCTTCAGGATCTGTCCTTCCAGTGAGCACTCAGGGCTGATTTCCTTCAGAATGGATAGGTTTGATTTTCTTGCAGTCCATGGGACTCTCAAGAGTCTCCTCCAGCACCATAATTCAAAACCATCAATTCTTTGGCGATCAGCCTTCTTTATAGTCCAGCTCTCACTTCCATACATCACTACTGGGAAAACCATAGCTTTAACTATACGGACCTTTGTTGGCAAGGTGATGTCTCTGCTTTTTAAGATGCTGTCTAGGTTTGCCATTGCTTTTCTCTCAAGAAGCAGGCGTCTTTTAATTTCGTGACTGCTGTCAACATTTGCAGTGGAGCCCAAGAAAGTAAAATCTCTCACTGCCTCCATTTCTTCCCCTTCTATTTGCCAGGAGGTGATGGGACTAGTGGCCATGATCTTCGTTGAGCTTCAGACCATATTTTGCGCTCTCCTCTTTCACCCTCATTGAAAGGTTCTTTAATTCCTCCTCACTTTCTGCCATCAAGGTTATGTCATCTGCATATCTGAGGTTGTTGATATTTCTTTTGCCAATCTTAATTCCGGCTTGGGATTCATCCAGCCCAGCCTTTAATAAGCAGGGAGACAATATACAGCCTTGTTGTACTCCTTTCCCAATTTTGAACCAATCAGTTGTCCCATATCCAGTTCTAACTGTAGCTTCTTGTCCCACATAGAGATTTCTCAGGAGACAGATGAGGTGATCAGGCACTCCCATTTCTTTAAGAACTTGCCATAGTTTGCTGTGGTCGACACAGTCAAAGGCTTTTGCATAGTCAATGAAGCAGAAGTAGATGTGTTTCTGGAACTCTCTAGCTTTCTCCATTATCCAGCGCATGTTTGTAATTTGGTCTCTGGTTCCTCTGCCTCTTCTAAATCCAGCTTGCACTTCTGGGAGTTCTTGGTCCACATACAGCTTAAGCCTGCCTTGTAGAATTTTAAGCATAACCTTGCTAGCATGTGAAATGAGTGCAATTGTGTGGTAGTTGGAGCATTCTTTGGCGCTGCCTTTCTTTGGAATTGGGATGTAGACTGATCTTCTCCAATCCTCTCATAGCTCCATCAATTTGTCCAATCCCCATTTAAAGCATCACTACATATTGAGGTAGTGAATTGTGGTAGAATCATGTCCCAACTGCCCTGGTGTATATATTGCATCAAATCTTTGCAATATTGGATCTTTGCAGTATTGGATTCTTGCAATTTTCTTGGCAAAATGGCCCCTGCAGCAGCAGCAGCGAGGGGGAGTCGTACAGGAAAGATGGGCAGAATCGAATTACTTTTCTGATTCAGTTTCTTGACTGGCACCCACTGACAGATGGGCAACGGGATGCTGGTGGAACTCAGTATTTATTGACTAGTAAATCTGCCACAGCTTGGAACTTTGTTCTCAAGACATCTGTGCTGATGGAAACCTCATTGATTTTAAACAGCCACTTGTACCTGTGGCTGGAAAAGCAAAACAAAACTGTAGTGAGGTAGGACTTTGATTCTCCTTTGCATTTTCTGAATTTAGCTTTATTCAATGCTTCTCCCCACTGGCTGACTTTGGTGCTGTGCTCTCTCTCTCTGTGTGTGTAGGAGACTTAAACTATGCCTGTTGGCCTTTTGTTTCTTTCTGCTACTTCATTCACCTGATGGAATGACCCTTCCAAGACCTAAGAAGAATTCATTACATCTTTCTTTTTTACACTTCTTTTTTTGGAACATCATTTTTTTTAAGGCTCTTCATTCCATGGTACCACCTGCTAATCTCTTCCCTCCCTTCATATTGAGAGCAAAGAGTCGACTTGTCTCCCATCCTTATCAAATTGCTGCTTTGTTCTATTCCCGTATCTCCAGGTTATTACATTTTATTCGCATAGTCTGCCTTTCTGCTCTGATTTTCATCTCATTTCATCTTAAAGCAGCCCTGTAGTCATGTCAGGCCTCTCGTGTTCACAGTACATCTTTTATCTCACAGGCATAAGAGTCCTATTTGCGTTGCAGTCCTGTTCATCACCTGCTCAGCCAGTAAGCCCTATTGAGTTCAATGTGGCTTACAACTCAGGAAGGTAGCTAGAGCATTGTAGCAAATGATAGCCTCCTCGTGTACCCCACATACCACAGTGTCAAAAGAAGAAGAAAATATCTACAGTTGTAATCTTGTGGACCTGGGAGTAAACCTCATTGATCATAGTAAGACTTACTTCTGAGTAAATACACAAAGAATTGGGCTTTAAACCTTTGATGATTTGCTGTCCAGGCAAGTTCATCTTAAATGTCCTTGACTTCAATGTGGTATTTCCTCATGAAGCTATAAAAATTGGATTGGATCCAGACTTAGTTGTGCCTAGGAATCTGGTTGCCAATTAGTTTCTGAGCCTAATTCAAAGTGCTGGTTGTGACCTCATCACCAGATTTTACTGGTCCATTAAATACAGGTTATAGCCAAAAGCAATACCTCAGGACCACAATACCTCAAAGACTGCCTCTCGCCATACGAACCAACTTAGACCCTGAGGTCATCATCTGAGGCCTTTTCTTTGTGTGCCATCTCTGCAAGAGGCCCAGAGGGGAGAATCTTCTCCCCATGGAGGCTTGTCTGGCGCCTTCGTTACATATCTTTAGATGCCTGGCAAAAAACACTCCTCTTCTCCTAGGACTTTGGTTAATTAAACAATCTATGGTGTATTAAAGGGGACGAGGGTGGCGCTGTGGGTAAAAGCCTCAGCGCCTAGGGCTTGCCGATCGAAAGGTCGGTGGTTCGAATCCCCGCGGCGGGGTGCGCTCCCGTTGTTCGGTCCCAGCGCCTGCCAACCTAGCAGTTCAAAAGCACTCCCGGGTGCAAGTAGATAAATAGGGACTGCTTACTAGCAGGAAGGTAAACGGCGTTTCCGTGTGCGGCTCTGGCTCGCCAGAGCAGCGATGTCATGCTGGCCACGTGACCTGGAAGTGTCTCCGGACAGCGCTGGCCCCCGGCCTCTTGAGTGAGATGGGCACACAACCCTAGAGTCTGTCAAGACTGGCCCGTATGGGCAGGGGTACCTTTACCTTTACCTTTATGGTGTATTAAACTGTATGTTGGGGGTGGTTATTATCTTTGTTTGTTATTATAGTACAGTGGTACCTCGGGTTACAAACGCTTCAGGTTACAGATGCTGCTAACCCAGAAGTAGTACCTCAGGTTAAGAACTTTACCTCAGGATGAGAACAGAAATCATGTGGCAGCAGCAGTGGGAGGCCTCATTGGCTAAAGTGGCACCTCAGGTAAAGAACAGTTTCAGGTTAAGAACGGACCTCTGGAATGAATTAAGTTCTTAACCAGAGGTACCACTGTATGTATTTTTGTGTTTTTATATTGTAAACCATCCAGAGAGCTGCAAACTTTGATGGTTAGCCGTGTTTCTGATTGCATATTCAAAAGTCGGGGGAAAAGGTTTTCTTCCTCATCAAAAACTGGATTGAACCAAATCTATCCCCCATTCCTAGTCATGCTTAGAGTAGACCTATTGAAAATCAGTTGAACTAAAGTGGTCCTTAGATGTTTGGACTCTAGCTTCCATCAGTCCTGACTATTGACCATTCTGACTGGGGCTGATGCAAGCTGGAGTCAGACAACAGCTGGGGACGACGACACATCTTTCCCACCCCTGTGTTGGATGGTTAGACTAGGGAGTCCTAGGATAAACTGCCCTTTCAGACACAGAGGACATTGGGTAACCTTGGGTAGTCACCATTTCACAGCATCCTATCATACGGAGTTTGTGGAAGGAGGAAAAGAGGAGAAATATGGTGAGGGTAGGAGCTATTGTTCAGTCGCATATACCTTGGATGCAGAAGGTCCCTGTGGTAATTATTATCTCCAGTTAAAAGTATTCCAGGTAGCAAAAATGAGAATGACCTCTGCCTGAAGCAGAGAGCAGTGGCTAGGTGAAGTAAACCACACCAGCAAAATGGCCCAACAGTGTAATGAAGGATAACCATATGCTATCATTGCAAAGCCTTTCTGCCAAACTTCCTTAGTGCCTTAGCCCCTTCCTAACTGCCTTAGTTTTCTCCATATTATGTTCATCAGATGGGAAAAGGCCTCAGATTAATGATGTTCAGAAGATGTTCCTGAACTAAAGGGTGGAACAGGGTGATTTGGCTGAGAATGTCTTTTTTAAATTAAGTACGCTTGGTCTTTCCATCAGCCATTTTAAATTATTTGGGAAACATTGACTGGAGTCCAACATTTCATGCTGAATCACCAGTCCTTTCATTGATGGTTGGGAGCTATGCCATGTAATTCTTATTAAATATTTGATCTTTAGCCCACTCATATTAAATAGGGGGAAATGATTCCAGTTGTAGGTCATCATTTGCCCAATGTGCTTGAAGGAGTGGTTGGGCAAGCAGTTGCTGAGCTGCACACTAAAGCAGTTTGCAATTCTGTGCAAGGACATAAGAACGCAAAAAAGATCCCTGCTGAATCAGGCTAATGGTCCGTCTAGTTCAGAATCCTGTTATCACAGTGGTCAACCAGATGCCTATGGGAATCCCTCAGTGCAACATCACTCTCCCCTCCTGTGGTTTCCAGCAGCTGATATTCAGAAGCATTCTGCCTCTGACCATAAAGGAAGAGAATTGCCATCATGGCTGGTAGCCATGGAAAGCCTTCTCCTCCATGAATTTATTTAATTCTCCTTTAAAGCCTACTACATCAAGCCCCACCTCCCACCAGCAAAAATACCTCTCAGAATTTGATGCTGATCTTGCTGCTAGACAAAGAGCATGGGGACTAGAATGGCTTTTCAGTTTTGCGGTTTTGTGGAAAGAGTGGCCATTTGTAACACTGCTGTAGTTCTGGCCCATAGATAGAGGAGGTTCAATCCCTGGCATCTCCAGGTTGGACTGGGAAACAACCCAGTCTGAAATCTGGGTGTACCGCTGCTTGTCAGTGTGGACAATCCTGAGTGAGATGGAGCAACTGCCTGACCCCACTATAAGTTGGAGTTTTTGTTATTAAATATACCATGTATTCACCTTCATCAGCTAATTTTTAAAGGGTTGTGTAAGTTTGAAAACTTTCAGATAAATATATCCTGTTATTTTCTATGTTTCTCAAGGATAACAACTATGTGTGGGTAGATCAACGTGTATCTTGAGCTTTGGAAAACGCACAGAAAAGCTCAAGATATACGTTGATCTATCCACACGTGAATACATCGAAACAGGGTCCTGTCCTGGTTTCTAATCCATAACTGACTTCTGACTTCTGCTCAGTGATTGAAACTAAGCCCTCCACAACGAATCTGGACTAACATATCCAGAAACTCAGAAACTCTTATCTCTAATTCTGTAATGAATTATTGTGTTATACATATTTTTATGGGTTTGAGTTTGTAATCTCTGTTAAAGTTTGTAATCCTTGTCAGAATACATACTTTTGAATGGATTAGTTTTTGTTACTATTGACTATTGATTTGCTAGTAGGGGGCATTCCCACTATTGAAACTTACATTGGCCTGAGTTCTTGGTGTGCTTTTTTCTTGACTCCACTATAAGGCAGCTATCTATGTTCCTGTGGCTTTTTCTTGAGACTACTTCCCAAGCGTGCCGGGTTCCGCCCCACTTGGGCAGGAGGTGGTGGCAAATGCACATGATGTCACATGACAGGAAGAGGCCCGACGGGCCTAGTCTCAGCTATGGGAGGGCCCAATGGGACCTACCTGGCTGTGGAATATTGAGGCGGCTCGGCCCCCATGGCCCCGCATAGATAATGTGCCTGATACCTCCTAAGTTCTCTTTCCTGGGACTTTTCATTCACCCCATATTCTTTATTACCCTGTGTACAATTGATCCAGGGTGGACGTGTGTCTGCTTTTAACATGGAAATGCCAGTACAAGTGAAGAAGACTATGAGGCTGGTTTAGCACAGACCAGTATAAATGCAGAGCAAATATGACCACAACATGACCAGCACCATTTGTAGTGAGTGCATTGCTTGGAATGAGGGAGAGCAGCTGCCAACAGTATCTCTTTATTTATATGAACTCTCCAAATTAGTTTCAATAGCCTTGTTTGTGAACAAGTGGGTATATTATGAATGGCTGTCATCATGCAGAGATTCAAAGTGGCTGGAGGACTCTGGGCAAAGGATAATTATATACAGCAATGTTTCCATTCAGGAAGAGAAAGCAAGTGTCAGGCAAAAGTATTACAGGGGTCAGTAGTAGGTGCCAACTTCCATAATAGCTTAATTTACGATATAGAAGAAGAGGGCAAAAAGTGTATTACAATTTTCAAACTTTGCCAGTGGAGAGATTTTATTATTATTATTAAAGGCAGCAGTGAGGGTACAAACCAGAATGAAAATTAACAAGTCAAGATGAAGGAATTAAAGCTGGAACATCTGATCAAAGGGAAGCTATGGGAAATTCAGAAACTTGTAGAGATGGTTGACGCTTTGGTAAGATTGTGGTTCTCATGTACTTTCTCCCAACCTTTCAAAGCCCATCAAACATTATATGCCAGTCCTCCAAAACTTCAGTTTGGATTGTGTCATTGTATGTTATAATTTTAGACATAATTCATATAATTTAAGATATTCAGTGCTTTCAAGTAAGCTGCAGTTCCCATTATGTGAAATGAATTTGATTGCACTGTAAAACCATGGACTAAGTAATTATGTGTGGTGCAAGCTCACTCCATTCATAGCTACAATATCTGAGAACTTTTTCTATTGCTACCTGTTGTTGCCACTGTTGCTGATTTGCAGGTTGTTGAGTTGCACGCCCTATTACTTCCTGAAAAATTGGCTCAGGCGTGTCCAGTGTTGTTTGGTGTCCATGAATGCACCCAGGGTTGTGGATACCTAATGGAAGGGGGTTTATTCATTCATTCAATTCCTTGTTTATATTCATGACAAAATGTGCTTTTCAACCAACATATATGGTGAACAGTTGTCCTGCTGGTGACATTCTCTCTCAAAAGTTGGAGGAAAAGTTGAAGGATAGGTTATTCTTGACCTGATCTTAATGAATGGGAAAGAGTTGCTCAATGAGATGAAAATTCATTGATATTTGGTGGAAAGTGACCATGTGAAGCTGAAATGAATAATCTTTTAAAAATATTTATTTATTTATTTATTTATTTTATTTCATAAAATTTATACATTGCTTGTTTGTGTAATGGTCTCAGGCAGGCGAGCAAGCCCAAATAAGAATTATTGAGTCCCTGGCAGTTTTATGGTACACTTATTTACAATTAACATCCAGAGCACGGCCTGCCGCTCTTAGCTACGAGTTGGTCACTCTGAGTCTCCGTCCCTTTTGCAGAACGAAGGGCACCAAAGTCCAGTCTTTCCTCTCTTGTACTTCCATTGCATTTTAACGCTTTCAGCTCTTCTGGTTTGGGGAGAAGGTGGGTGAACCCCCCCCCCCCAGCTATCAAACGCAGATCCCTCCCAGTTGCATAGCAACCCCCTCAATGTCATCCATCTCCTCCCCTCCCTCTGCCTGCAAGCTTTCCGAGTCTGCTGCTCTATATGAGTCTGGGAACTCTTGATGGGGGGGGGGGCAAAGTAACCCACTCCTGCTCTGTCTGTGGCTGCAATCCTTCATCTCCAGAGCCAGACTCTGGCTCCCTCTGTACTGGCATTCCTTCATCTCCAGAGTCAGACTTTTCTCAGGCGTTCAATTCAACCATGTCCCTGACAGATTGTAGAAAAGAAAAGGTGCTGACACACTAAACGATCAACCTATAATGATGCAAGTGATAGGGACCTTTGGTCCTGCTAGGCCTACCCATTTGGCTCCCCAGCTGCCCTAAAAAAGCCCTTTCCCCAGATGTCAATGGGCAAGTATCATTTTTTGAGTGTGTGTGTTTGATGTTTTATCGTGTTTTTACTATTCTGCTGGGAGCCGCCCAGCAAAATAATGTTTTAATTTTGTTTACATACTCCCATACTGTAGTATATTTTACTCATTTTAAAACCATCCTAGCTCTTTTTTTCTACATAGGGATTCCAGTGAATCAGTTCTATCTCCAGCATCCCCATAAAATTAATTCACAAAATTAATTCAGAAGTCCTGTGCTCTGGAGCTATTTTACATCCTTGTCATGAAACAAGAGTATAAATGCTCACCCAAGGTAGCAACATGTGATGTCTGGCCCATGTAAAGGTAGGCTGATGTCATTGCTGAGGTCACGGTGGAGTACATGTCCAATTATTAGATGTGGGATGAGGAAGCAATGGGGTAGATCAAAGGGTAAGAGAGTGCCATCTGAAGTGGGTTCAGAATTCCGTAAACACTTATTAAAATGTATTGCCTGAGTGGGCAAATGTGATTTATTAATGCAATGAAATAACATCATAGAATTATTTAAGCCAACTTGATTATGCAGAAGGTGAATGTGAAAATCAAAGCAATGTGGCACCTATTACACTGTTGCCCAGGAGCATTCAGCTGCATATTTGGGGGGTATTGCTAGAAATTGCTCAAACTGGAAAGAGGCTCCAATACATTTTCTTCAAGGCCATATGACATCATTGGCCCACGTACTGAGAAAAAACACATGGGACCTATTGAGAATATAATAACATGAGAAGAGCCCTGCTGGATCAGGCCAAAGGTCTACCCAATCCAGCATCCTATTCTCAGAGTGGTCAATCAGATGCCTATGGGAAGCAGAATCGGACTTCTACACTGCTTTCCCTGTCTGTGATTTCCAGCAACTGGTATGCAGAGGCAGAACATCGCTATGATGGCTAGAATCCATTGCTAACCTTGGGAGCTCTCAAGGCTAACAAGACTTTATAATTCTTTATAGTAGGGATGGGAAAACTGTGGCCCCTCTAGATGTTGTTGGATTCCAGTTCTCATCAGCCCCAGCCAGTGTGGCCAATGGTCAGAGATGATGTGAGGGTCACAGGTTCCCCATACCACCACCACCTCTTCCTCCTCCTTTTCCTTCTCCTTCTCCTCCTCCAACAGCATTAATCTGAGGAAAGCCCATAGAGCTGAAAGAGGAAATGGGGAAGAGTCACTTCCTGTTTACCTCTTTGTATTTTTAAAGAGAGAAAAAGCTAAGCATCCCCACCAGCTCATGACCAAGGGGGAATTGGGTGGGTGGGGGCTTGTGGGAACCAAAGGACCTCAAGGATGCAATTGTGTCCACAGGGCCCAGAATGGAAAATGTGTTCGAGTCAGATTCTTAGTTTCTTGCTGTACTTTCTACTACAGTAATTATTCCTCTATTTTTCAGTGTACCAAATGCTTGCTTCTTCTTTTCTTGGCTTGATGAAATGACTGACCTTCCCTGAAAGCATTAGGTAGGACGGTCAGCCTTTATTCTTTTCTCCCTGTAAATAATTTTCATACTAGCTTGCTTGATTTCCACCCTTTTTCATTTTATGCATATCCTGTGTGTGAGTGTGTACCCTATATTAGAAAATTATCACCTGAATAACAGCTGTTCACTTCATCTGTAATAAAAGGTTAGTAGCTAAAAATAACCTCCAAGCACTCAGCTCACCTTAGCACAGAAATGAAGCAATGGAGGTAATTTTGTTTTTCGCTTCCTTTCCAAATAATTGAAATCTAAGGACAAACTGTTCTGATGGAGCTGCCACCTTCTTTCTTGTTTTCCTGGTGTGACGAGCTCTCTTAGTGTGCCTCTAAGAGCCAGGCACAGCTGGGGACAACATCACGCTTGCACATCTATAGCTCTTATCATCATGGGACACACCCTGCCCAATTATTCTCGCCATGTCCTTCCAACAGCCCAACACTGAGCGAGGAATGTGTCTAACCTCAGAAGTCCTCAGAACCTTCCTGGTCCTGCTCTCTTTTCTCATGCTGAGAGATAAATGGCCTGTTAACCCTTGTTGTTGTTTAGTCGTTTAGTCGTGTCCGACTCTTTGTGACCCCATGGACCAGGGCACACCAGGCACTCCTGTCTTCCACTGCCTCCCGCAGTTTGGTCAAACTCATGCTGGTAGCTTCAAGAACACTGTCCAACCATCTTGTCCTCTGTCATCCCCTTCTCCTTGTGCCCTCCATCTTTCCCAACATCAGGGTCTTTTCCAGGGAGTCTTCTCTTCTATGAGGTGGCCAAAGTATTGGAGTCTCAGCTTCAGGATCTGTCCTTCCAGTGAGCACTCAGGGCTGATTTCCTTCAGAATTGATAGGTTTGATCTTCTTGCAATCCATGGGACTCTCAAGAGTCTCCTCCAGCACCATAATTCAAAAGCATCAATTCTTCAGCGATCAGCCTTCTTTATGGCCCAGCTCTCACTTCCATACATCACTACTGGGAAAACCATAGCTTTAACTATACGGACCTTTGTAAGCAAGGTGACGTCTCTGCTTTTTAAGATGCTGTCTAGGTTTGTCACTGCTTTTCTCCCAAGAAGCAGGTGTCTTTTAATTTTGCGGCTGCTGTCGCCATCTGCAGTGATCATGGAGCCCAAGAAAGTAAAACCTTTCACTGCCTCCATTTCTTCCCCTTCTATTTGCCAGGAGGTTATGGGACCAGTGGCCATGATCTTCATTTTTTTGAAGTTGAGCTTCAAACCATATTTTGCACTCTCCTCTTTCACCCTCATTAGAAGGTTGTTTAATTCCTCCTCAATTTCTGACATCAAGGTTGTGTCATCTGCATATCTGAGGTTCTTGATATTTCTTCCGGCAATCTATTAACCCTTAGCTGGGCTAAATTCTCTTCATCTCTCCCGGTCACCCTAAATAAATAAATGGCCTAAATAAATACAATAAAAAGAAAGGGGTGTATGTGAGTGCAGAAACTGTCTTACCATACCAAAGTTCAAATATACATTAATTGCTTGGCCTACTTTTGCCTTTGGTCCTGCCTGCTACCATGTGGCCTTCAGAAGATCATCCAGCAGGGAATCTAGACCTCAGACTGAGAAATGTTCCCAGCCCCTGATGCATATGAACATTAAGGCACTTGTTCTGTTTCCTCCTAGTTTGCGGAAGATTCTAGTGAAGGCATTCAAGAATGCTTCTTACTGTGCACAGGTGTGTACTAGGTTCATTTCCATCTCACCATGCTCAGTGATCACCTCTATCCAGATAACAAACATTGCTGAACATGCTTGTGTTCCAACTATTCTATAACAGCATCATTAAACATGGATACTTGGTTGGTTCACAAGAACTCATCTAAAGGTAAAGGTAAAGGGACCCCTGACCATTAGGTCCAGTCGTGACCGACTCTGGGGTTGCTGCACTCATCTCGCTTTATTGGCCGAGAGAGCTGGCGTACAGCTTCCGGGTCATGTGGCCAGCATGACTAAGCCGCTTCTGGCGAACCAGAGCAGCACACGGAAACGCCGTTTACCTTCCCACCGGAGCAGTACCTATTTATCTACTTGCACTTTGACGTGCTTTCGAACTGCTAGGTTGGCAGGAGCAGGACCTGAGCTCACCCCGTCGGGGGGATTCAAACCCCCGACCTTCCGATCGGCAATCCCTAGGCTCTGTGGTTTAGACTACAGTGCCACCCAAGAACTCAGCAGCACAGCTGCAAATAAAAGGTTTTAAATGTGTTGTAAAGTGCAATATGCAAATGTGAGACTAGATGGCGACCGTGAGCTATGCAAAATCCAATGTATTTTTCAAAACTTATATTTTTAAAAAAAAGAATTTTCACAGTGTTTTTTATTTGTGTGTAGATTCCACCTAACTTATGTTTTGGAAGTCCAGTACAGGGCTTACTACTTCAGAGTATATGAGTACATCATATAGCAGGCACAGAAAAAGCCTTTGAGGGGAATGTACAACAGACTGCCTGCTCAGACAGCAATGCTTGTTGAGTAAATACAAAATAGGGATATTGCAAGCATATACATGACTGCTCCGATTTTCATCTCTGAAACATTGGAGGGTATGATAAGTTCAGGCTGTATATCTTCTTAAATCAAGTTAATTAGCCATAACTGGCTGTAGTTTGTGTTTCCTTACCTTCCAATCTGATTTATTGGACTTATTTGTTTTGATACCATCCCGCTCTGCCTGGTCTTTAATTCTCTTCTGCTCAGTTTATGATGGGTTATTTCCGAGATTTCTTATTTGACTTTCCTATGATCATCTTGTAGTTGTTCATTTCCAGGGTATAATTCTATATAGGCAGCTATATTTTATAGTTTAGTACCGCTAGGTAGTTAAGGTGGGATATTTATGATGATATTGATTTCTTGTGAGTGTTCTTGTTATGAATATGATGCATCAGGACATTTTGGAAATCTTTCCAGAATCTTCAGAGATAGTTTATCTCTCTGTTTACTTAGACTTCAGCACCATCCTAACCAGTGGGGTGTTGTTTCGGTTTTCTTTTGAGCACCTAATAACAACATTTTCTGCAAGTAAATCAGCATGAAGGGAATTACTGCTGCCTTCCATGTTTTGACAAATACATTTCTCACTTTCACCATGATATGCACACATAAACTGACACATTGTTCCATTAAGGTGTTCTGGGGAAATATATCAAAGGGCGGGGGAGGATGTGGAAGGGTAATAATATTTAAAAAGTGACATAGTGGATCAGCCTGGTGGTCTATAAATTCCTTTAATGGCTCAGTGTCCCTTCAGAACCAGGGAGGTTGATTATCAGATCTCTCACATGAAAGGAGAAAACATTTAATGTAAAACTTACAGAGGATTATCTGCCCACGACGTTAAATATGTGCACTTAAGCATTATACTCATGGCTAGGAAATATGTCTGAAGCTTTACAAAGATGCCCACAGTTTGGAATCCGCAGCTCATTTACCTTGCATTAGTCCTATCAATCTGAACAGGCCTACTTTGGAGTGACTTGTGGATTGAAGCCACAGTTCATAAATACAGGACAACATAATGTCTGCAGCATTTTTCAGCAGCCATGGAGAGAAGGAAATATCAAGAGCATACAGGCTATTCATTGTACATAAAGTTCTAATCTGTCTTTCTCAGGCATACTTAGAAACTGAGCATGCAACCTCCAAGCTCTTATCCTGTCGGTTTCAGTGCAATTACTGTCTCCCACCCCCTTTTCTCCAGCCATTGGTTTCTGTTTGTGTCTATTTATGGTGAAATGTATGGCCTGTTCAGCTGGTTAAGGAACCCCTGATTCTTCAGTCCCAGCAAGATTGAAAAAGTGGGTGGGGATGTTGTGACTTGCTTGATATGCCACCATACATGGCAGGAGGGCAGATAGGCAGTGCTTGGCTTGATGGATCACATGTTGAGCTGGGGAGGCCCCATAGCAGAGAACACATTTTGCTTCCAGAAGGTCCCATGCTGGATGTTCACTTAAGAGGATCAGCTAGCCGGTTATGGAAAAGGCCTCTACCAAATATTGGTGATGGATGCGCCAGTATATTTCCATCCTGTGCCATTTTCATTCATTTACTAGCACTCTAGAGTTCATCTCTTAGGAACAGTGGTGCTGTTTGTTAAAGATGGAAGGATCTGCCAGTTTTGAGTCTCCCAGTTCCTTATTTTTCCAATTTTAAATTTAGCTCTACAAATATATGCAGCAACTTGCATGAAAAAAATTGCTTATGGACACTGCAGGAACTCCCACCTTTTTTGGACAGACAAACCTAAGTTCCAACAGCAATGCTAAAGATGTGCCAGAATGCACCATAGAGGTACTGGAACTCGGTGAGTTCTGGCTGAAAAAAGCGCTGCTTATGAAATTCTTCATCATTTTTGTGTGAATGTTTCCTAATAAACACAGTTTTCTTGTATGCAGTTTTGACTAGAGTACACATTTTTGAATGCAATTTCTGCCAACACAATCCTTTTTTGAATGTTGGCTACACTCTTAGATTGATTGCTAGGCACATTCCACTATGAGATGTGCAGTTTTGTAAGCACTGCTTGGTTGGAAAACTGCATCACAAAATTTGGGTTAAGAGCAAATTTTGAAGAATGGCTATGTTTAGGTTCTCACATTGATTTTGAAAATGTGAATTTTATAAATTCAGCTTTAAATGATAACTGAAATGAAGTTCTCCTTCAACCCTAGTTGTTGGGATGGAGAGTTAGGGGGAAACTAAAAATAAATAAATCTACCTAGTTGTTTTTTTTTAAGTACTTACAAGGTAGTCTGAGGGTTCCTTTTAACATTTCATACCTGCTTAGAGCAACTCTGTGGCCACACGGTAATATATATATATTTAAACTCTGCCTTACCTACTGGTAGAATACATAACTCCCTCTGCAATCCTGGAAAATCCGTACACCACCCCCTCCCCTTTAAAGGGAACACAGAAAAAGGAAACCAGAATCAGTCAATAATACTTTCTTGAGGATTAACCTAAATGTCTCAAAATAGTGAACTAGTGATTCATTAGGCAATCTCATTATAGCATTTTATTGCACTTGGGCAGAAATCTTCTCCTGACTCCTCCTGCTCATCCCCTTATAGGTATAGCTGAAACTTTTTTTAAAAAGAAAACAAACCTGCATTTCACCACTTCTGTTCAGTAAACAGAAATCTCCTCTCCTCTCTAGTGCTCTCAGCAGGTTACCATTGGGAGAATCAGAGAAGGACTTGTGTTTTTATTTTTATTTTTTTTAAAAAATGGGGTTGTTTTGAGGATGAAATGGAAAGGAGAGAGAACCACACATGTCACCTTGTGCTCCTTGAAGGAAAGGTGTGATAGAAATGCAAGAAATAAATAAAAAGGCATGATTATCTTTTTTTAAAAAAGGGGGGGGGGAAGGGAATGGAAAAATAAACAGAGAAGGTACGTTATGTTGCATCTCAGTCATCAAATGGAATGGCACATGGTTTGATTTGGTAGGTGGCACACTGCCTAAAATAGTAACGGCTATTATTTATGCTTTATGAGCATACAGTGGTACCTTGGGTTAAGAACTTAATTTGTTCTGGAGATCCGTTCTTAACCTGAAACTGTTCTTAACCTGAGGTACCACTTTAGCTAATGGGGCCTTGTGATTTCTGTTCTCATCCTGAAGCAAAGTTCTTAACCCGAGATATTATTTCTGGGTTAGTGGAGTCTGTAACCTGAAGCGTCTGTAACCCGAGGTGTTGTTGTTGTTGTTTAGTCGTTTAGTCGTGTCCGACTCTTTGTGACCCCATGGACCAGAGCACGCCAGGCACTTCTGTCTTCCACTGCCTCCTGCAGTTTGGTCAAACTCATGCTGGTAGCTTCAAGAACACTATCCAACCATCTCGTCCTCTGTCGTCCCCTTCTCCTTGTGCCCTCCATCTTTCCCAACATCAGGGTCTTTTCCAGGGAGTCTTCTCTTCTCATGAGGTGGCCAAAGTATTGGAGCCTCACCTTCACGATCTGTCCTTCCAGTGAGCACTCAGGGCTGATTTCCTTAAGAATGGATAGGTTTGATCTTCGTGCAATCCATGGGACTCTCAAGAGTCTCCTCCAGCACCATAATTCAAAAGCATCAATTCTTCGGCGATCAGCCTTCTTTATGGTCCAGCTCTCACTTCCGTACATCACTACTTGGAAAAGCATAGCTTTTACTATACAGACCTTTGAGGCAAGGTGATGTCTCTGCTTTTTAAGATGCTGTCTAGGTTTGTCATTGCTTTTCTCCCAGTAACCCGAGGTACCACTGTATATTAAAGCCACTGTGGGATATCTCTTACTATTGATAATGCAGGGGGGGGGGGGAGAAAAGAAAAGAGCAGGATCAGCTTGACTTTAAAATCTTGAGCTAAGTCTGAAGATCAGCAGCTGGGAGGAAAGAAAGGGCATCTGTGCATACTTGAGCTGAATGCAGCCTTGTTTTGCAGAACCTAACAAGCTGTGCTCTACTCTTGTCCGGAATACAATATGTTTAAAATTGGGGCTGGGAGAATCATTTAGCTGGCTTGAACTCAACTTGACCGCAGGCAAATAGGGACCCCGAAGCTGCCTGGAGATGGTTGTTGTTGTTGTTTAAAATAATGCTTATTGGTTTTTCCAGAATAAGTAAATACATAAGCAGAGGAAGTCATCTGTGCAACAAAGTACGTTGATACAAGTGTGGGTGGCCATCCATCACTGTTATGATTTAACCAAGAATGTCCCTGGTGACTAATGATGCTCAAGACATAGCATTGCTCTCACTGGGCCTCTCTTAATGTGGAATGTTGCCATGCTGCTAGTGCTGCTCATTACAGCTCTGCCACTCCTTTGAAGTGGCTGCAATTCTTTTCGAAAACAGTTTAAGAAAGTCCAATTCCACCGTCTGCTGTCTCGTATCAATCTCTTATGGAAAGCCCTCCTGCTGATATTTTTTAAGAGAGAATTTTCTTCCACTCCCTGAAGATTTTTTTAAAAGGGGGTTGCCATATACAACAAACCCAGGGACTAACAACCCTTTCTAAAAGTACTTTCCAGATGGGTTTGGGCTTAGCTAATCAGGAGGGTAATTCTGAAATTCATCAGCATCACTAATTGCAACACGTGCATGTATATTTTCATTAAAACCCCGTGATCTTGGAACTAGAGGGAACCATATTCTGCCTATAGATATGTTTAGGCAAGGAAGTTTCACTTGTGATCTCTTGCCCTTATTTCCATATTTTCACCACAAATATCTCTGTGGTTTTTTTTAATTTGATGTTTTCCAAAGACAGAGTATCTGGTGAGTGCTCCTTTTGATCTACATGCGTTTTGACACCCACAACTGTTCGTAATGGGTTTCCTATGCACTCACTGGTAAACCTTCTGCCTTATTGGCAGATCACACCTACTATGTAAAATAAGCCTCTCTCGCCTCCTCTAGTCCACATAATTCAACAAACAAAAAATTACCCAGCCAAAAGACAGAATAAGAACAGGCAGCATCCTATCAAACTGAGATTCTTGCTAGATATTTGAGATAGGCTGTGGACTATTATGCAAGGAGGCCTACAAAAATCACAGACTCTGGCATATATTCCCTGAGCTGAATGGAAATCACGTCTTGTGGGCAGGCGTAATGCCACTCAAAAAGATGGACACAGATTTCAACAGCCAAGAGACCAGCCACAACTGTGGTGTAGATTTGCTGATGGCAGGAAGCTATGCCAATAATATCCAACTGGCTAACCATCCCAAGTCTGCTAAGGACAATATGCTGTTACTAATGAAGCTCTTCTACATTTCCCATGGCTAAGTATCTGATGTAAGGTAAGCTTAGCCCTGCTTATGCAGCCACCGTATGCATAGTTAACTGGAAGTAAGTCCCTTTGAGGTCAGTGAACCTGCTAAATGCTGCGTTAAGCTGTTGGCCCATCTAGACCAAATAGTCTATGCTGCGAGTAACAGAAGTCTGTTCCTGGCTTTACTCACCATTGGCATGCGGCCTCTGATAAAGAAGTGATAAAGCGGGGTATCAAATCCAAACTCCTCCTCCTCCTCCTCCTCTGGAAGGTGGCACATGTAGCCCTTGGGCTGAGAAAGGCTCCCTATGCCTGCACTATTGGCACATGGCTGCTAACACATTACTTCTGAGGAAATTTAGCTCTTGGGTAGGTGGAAGGTCCACCACCCCTGACCTTTGGGAATCAACACTGATAGGAACGCTCAGTGCAATTTATGGTATGACTAACCCGGTCCAAGTTATTGACATAGCATCATTTCACACATTGTTTGTTCATGGTGTAAATATTGCTTTTACCTCCACCCACTTCACAACTCGGCCACCGGCAACTGTGGCTTGGGAAGTTTTAATGGTATCATGATCAATGCCAATCGAATTCTGAATGGAATGCATGTTGAAGAAAGTACATGATCGCTGCGACAACTACTGTACTGAGGTGTTACCATGGTTTCCTGCTTGATTGTCCCCAGCCAGAGCCCAGTATCTTGCCAGCCCAGTCATGACTGGTAGTAGTAGGCCTGGACTGTTTCCTTGGGAAGAGGTTGTGACAGGACCTGGCAGGGAAAGAGTTAGAACTCTGTCGGGCACTTTTTTGCCAGCTCGTTTTGGGAAAGGGCCCTTGCACCCCACAGTATCAAATCCTTTGCTTGCCAGCTTTGTTCTTCTGGTGTGCTGATTTGCAAGCTGCTTGCCTGAGGGGAAGGGGCTTCTGAAAGAGCACCCAAAGGATCACATTCTGCAGGGGTTTGCAGTCTTCCTGATAGATATCCCCATCCACAAACAACCCAGATAACTGAGGTGGCCCAAACTAACTCAGGAAGATCCAAGACTGTCCTCACCTGACTTGTCCAAATTCTGGATTCCCTAAATTGGCCCAACTCAGTTTGGGACTTGGCCGAACCTGGTGCACAGCCCTAGTGCTTAATACAACTGGGCTACTTGATGCTTTGTCACTGGAACTGGGGCTCTCTCAGGCTTTTTAGACCTGGATCTCGAAAAAGTCTCCCTTAAATGCAGACAAAATATTTCATCATAAGATCCCTGGTTTCGAAGAGTCAACATATTTTGCACTCAAGTAGCAAACGCCTCCTAAGCAATTTTTTTTTATGTAAATGGGATGTTATGGAAGAAGCATCTCCAGCACTTGACAAAGCATAAGCAAGTAGTTAATGACAAAGCTCTCATGCTTTGAAAGACAGTACAAAAGAAAATGGCAGTGGGTGACAGGAGTAACAAAATATTTGAACACAGAGCAGTAGTGTGAAACTTTAGCCCATTAGCTACAGCAATCATAAATCACCACCTGCCTGGCTTTGACTGGATGCAGAGTTTGGGAATGCAAAAAGGAGACGTGACTTTTAAAAGAGGTATGTCAGGGAACAAAAGAGGTGGCTTTAAAGATTATAATGGATGATCTTGTCAGGCTTGCAGAGCAGCAATGGGGGGGGGGAGCACAAAAGCATTTGTGCAAGTCTTGGGTGACAAGGAAGGGATGTCATTAGAACTGTGGTGGGTGTTGACTTGCAATAAGATAATGGGATGGTGGAAAGTGGAAGGATTAGATAATTAAGATGCTGGCAACATCTGTGTCTGGGAGATTATTTTAGGAACAGCATTTATGAATAAAGTCAAGAAGGCTTTCAAATAGAACAGATGATAATGAAGGCTGGATAGTTTGCATGGCAAATTTCAAAATTTTTGTGAAGACATCTGTGCACTCTCTGGAGCAAGGTATTCGAAGCTTGATCAGTGCCTGATCCTAAACACATTTGGTCTACGCAAACTTACTATGACACAAGCCCCATTTAATTTAGAAGGGACTGAACTTCTCAGTACTATATGTGCAGAGGATTGTGGTGCAGGAAAATAGGATGAAGTCATATAATGCAGCCCTACTGCTGAAGAAAGGTAGATTTGTCCCTGTAACATTCATCCCATTTGGTGAATGGAAGGGCTCCTTCCATCTTTGAAAGGAGCTGAGGTGCAGGGGAATTTCACCCCTGGGTGGCCAACACAACAGCCTCCATATGTTTTGGACTACAACTCCTATAAGTCCTGACCAAACAGACCTTCTCCTGGTATCCATAAGGCAGAGAGTCTACATATGTACATCCAATATAGGATTTGAGAAGGGGTTGTCAGCTCTGACAAGAAAAGAAACTGAAGCAATTTCCGCAGCCTGCATTTGGCCTTGAGTGGAAACAGATTAAAGATACAGATACTAAATAACTACCAGTGGTAAGACATAATATATAAATACTTGATTTGAAGAACATTATATAACTAAATTCTGGAACCACCCTTCAGTCTCAAACATGGACCCTAGATTATTTTAATACTTAGCGGTACCAAACTTCATATATTGTTTTTCAACTGCTTACCACCTTGGTTTAGATCAGAAACTTTACAGTGTCAAGATAACTTGGGGGGGGGGGGCATTTTCTCCAAGATAGCAGGATTAAGTTCCTCAAGGAAATTAGTGTTTTAATGGATTTTAAGCAGAATTCGCTTCTCCCTTAAACTGGGAGATAATATTTAAAATATTGATTTCAGTTGTTATACATTGGGACTAGATAGTACAGATTTATAGACCCCTGCTAGTTGTAGCCCAAAGGAGAAAATGTATATATTATTGGGGGTGGGGAGTGGAGGCCATAGGAGTGGACTAATTACAATTAGATGTAAGAAAGACAAAAAGAAACTGAGCTGAATAGGTTGACTGTATCCTAGAATGGTGTGCAGGTTTCTGGAGCTTGTCTTTGAGTAATGCTCAACACTGCCAGTCTCTTAAACATGGCCAGGTGTTCTGAAGATCCAGGGGAGGCTTGTAAGCATCTGTAGAAGACATGCCTTCCATCATATCCCACCAAGTAAAGCATCCTTCTGGTGGATCTCCCCAGAGATGCAGCTCCAAACAGCTGGATAGGCATGTACCTGTCATGACTGCAGTGCAATGTATACACCTGTACATTAATACATAAACATAATTTTCAGGGGCAACATATTCAAAATTCCCTCAATGTATATTTACACGTATGGAGGACTCTGTTTTCAACACATCTAGGTCAAGGGTATCCAATATGGAGCTCTCAGAATGCTGTTGGACTCATCTAGTCAGGACACGTCCACCACTGCAAATTGTTGGGGAAGATGGTAATTGTAGTCCCACAACATCTAGGAGGTCACCACATTAGGAAATGTGGTCTAGATTGATTATAGGTGCTTTTTCATGAGTTTTCACTGCAATAAACATATCTGCAGGAGAGAAATACAATTCTTTTTCTACTGTTATTTGTAATCATGCAAATTGCAACCTTTCAACTGTTGTCTAGAGTGTGACAGTACTCCCAAGATGCCTTTATAAGATATACCAAACTTAATAAAGGGGAAGAAAAGTGGGGGTGAAGCAGAGCTTGTTTTTCTGCTTGTGACCTTCACCAACTTATGATTGTCTAATTCTAGAGTACTTGAAAGCATTTCATTCCTAAACAGGTTTCACTGCCATAGTAATAAATAAATGCTGGGATCTTATTTCAAAAGTCTATAGTTTGGCAGGTAAAGAACAGCTGCGTCTAGCATTTAAATCTTCAGCTGAAAACATAAATCTGAATTTCCTGGACTGTATGACACCAGATAAATCAGCCAGCAAAACTCTTTTTTCTCTGTATCATACACAGATCTGCTTCCTTCACTTTTAACTAGCGCTGATATTCTACAGTGATCTAAAGTGTGTCTAGATTGCAGCTGATTTTGTCTATTAGTACTTTTGGAGACTAACAACTGGACTTCTTCACTTTTATTGCCCCCCTCAAGTTCCACTGATAAGCCCAATAAAAATGATTTATTGAGAAACCTTTCTTTTCTCCTACATGGCTAAATTTACTTCCTGAAAATACACTGGGTTACTGAAAGATAGTGGAACGGCAAGAAATTCCATAACGTAAGTAAAGGGAACATCCTGCCCTTTTAAGGGCAAATCAAGAGCTTTTTAATCTCTTAATTTTGGGGCCTTATTCTGACTGTCAAAAATAATCCCTAGAACCAAATATTTGTCTTGGCAGCATCCAGGACTTATATCTGTAGGTCCCCTTACTCCAGGTGCCAACTAGCAAGATACCTAAGAGTGCAGATGATATGATGCAATTTCTGTGTTGTGTACATAGTCTGCTCAATTGTTGGAAGTACAACAGCAGAGATCATTCCATTTGCAACCTAGCAGTTAATCCTATTAGTGTTAAAGTGAAATAGCTGGAGTTGTGGTGCTGGAGGTGTTGCTTAGCAATCATTCATAGTGGTGTGATCTTTGCTGAGGTACTATGTGCCTTGATTGGCTGTGTAGTTCTGAGGGAATTTTTCACCTGTACAGTGTTACCTCTAGTTACATACTTAATTCGTTCCGGAGGTCCGTTCTTAACCTGAAACTGTTCTTAACCTGAAGCACCACTTTAGCTAATGGGGCCTCCTGCTGCCGCTGCGCCGCCACCGCACAATTTCTGTTCTCATCCTGAAGCAAAGTTCTTAACCCAAGGTACTATTTCTGGGTTAGCGGAGTCTGTAACCTGAAGCGTATGTAACCTGAAGCGTATGTAACCTGAGGTACCATTGTATGCTTGGTTGTATGTCTCCCTACTATATACAAGGCCTGAAGTAAGAAAGACAAAACCTCTCTGCTCATTTCTCTTCAAATTACACTTTTTTTCAGTTTCCTCAGTAAAGTAAATTGTTACTAGTTTCCCCCTGGACTATTTCAATGATTTTGTTAACAAGTATATTGTTTAACTTTGCATTGTAATAAAAGCAACTTCATACAAATACTCAGGAAGTTGTGTTCTATGATATACAAAAAATGGTTCCAATCCTTCCCTCTCCCTCTCTCTCTCTCTCTCTCTCTCTCTCTCACACACACACACACACACACACACACACACACAGAGAGAGAGAGGGGGGGGGAGTTTTAAAAGATTCTTCTGATACACACTGCTTTTTTTTTTGGAGTGAAAATACAGTTCTCAATGTCCTGACTGACCATGATTCCCATCCCCATGCTGGAAATCCTATATCTGAAGAAGGAAGTCCTCTTCAAGGTGAAAGTGATCATGCATCAGCTGGGGAGTGTGCCCAGTGCACACAGCACCACCATAGGAAGAGAGTTCTTGCCCTACATGTTCCTGCTTATGCTGACAGGCATTCAACTTGAATGCCTAAAGAAGGCTTCTGTTCTCCTACATAGTTGTAACGTAAGAAGCATCTATGCTGGGTCAAGCCAACAAGCCATGTCATCTAGCCCACTGTCCCCAGTGGTCACATGCTGAGGGAAATTGGAGAAAACTATTTCCTTTTGCCTGCTCCCAGCATCTCATACTCAGAAGTCTATGGCCTCAAAATGGTTGCATTTGACTGTCATGGCTGATAATCACCATCTTTATTCTCTACAATTTGCTCCCCATCTTGGTGTCCTGCAGATGTTGTTGGACTTCCATCAGCCCCAGGGAACCTGGCAAATAGTCAGCACTGATGAGAATTGTCCAAAATGTCTGAAAGGTACCTGGTTGGGGAAGATTACACCATTATTATGGCTATTTCCTGAAAGCTTGTGGCATCACATCACATATTGTCATAATGAATTCTGTCATTTATCAATGCTGTATGTGAAGTGGTGCTTTTCTTGTCTCAGCCCTGTTTCTACTGTCAATTTCATTGCCTGACTTGGCTACTTTTATGAGAAAAAACTGGCCTCTCTGTTCACTCAATCCACAACCATTTCAGGAGCCTCTGTCACGTTCCCACTTAGCTGACTTTCCCCCTGAACTATAAAGCTCCAACCTTCTTAACCTCTCCACTTATGGAAGGTGCTCCAAACCCTTTACCATTTCAGCTGGACTTCTCTTTTCATTCATTGTGGTATCCTTTTTGACACAGGGTGACTAAACCGCAGGGAGTTCTAAATATGGCCATTCCAAATACTTATATATAGGAGAGATTGCCTCCAAATCTCACAGTGTATTTTTGGTCTTTGTGGAAGCCACCCAGAGTGGCTGGGGAAACCCAGCCAGATGGGCAGGGTACAAATAATAAATTATTATAAATTATTATTAACATAAAACATTCCCTCATAAAATAAAGCTCTTCTAGGTTAAAGGTAGAGTTAAAGTCTGGAAAAATGAATGTCCCCCATTCTATCTGTCTTAACCCCATTTAAACCCCTGTTTTGCAAGCTTGAGTGGTCCCCAAATTTCCAACCATGTGTGCACAAATATGCTGTGAAACAGAAGTTAAAGTTACATTTTAAATATGTGAAATGTGTTAAATGCATGACCCAGACTGCAGATCTAAACTGCAGGGGAGCTTGCATTTATACCCCTGCTTTATCTCACAGATTTACGTAGTGGAAAGATAAGGAACGGGTGTGAAGTTAACATATGAGAGTGCTGGAGGTGAAATAGTTAAACAAGTTACCCAATCAGAACCCAGGGGGGTGGAGGCAGAGGGACTATAAAACCAGCTCTGGGAGGGACAAAGGGAGGAGTTCGTTGGGAGTTGGGTGGTTGAGTGAAGTGGGAGTGAATTGGGCTAGAGTGTGGGTAGGTTGAGTTAGTGTAGCGAAATAAGCTGAGTCAGGAACAGCTAGGAAGACAAGTAAATATCTGAGAGGTGGTTTAGTGTGTGAGAGCAGGTAGCGGAAGTTATAGGTCTGGATAGGCACCCCATTATTGTAATTGACTGATACCGTTTATGAAACCACATACTTGTTAAACTGCAATAGATAAACAGAAGTTTATGTTCCAATTTAACCCTGACTGGACTCAGTATTGTACCAGATAGGGCCTGGGTGGTGGCAGCGAGAAAGAAAGTGGTGGCACAGGGATCAATAGACGGTGAAACGTCCGGAGACCCTGTGTGATCGCCACAATGGGTTTATTTTATTTCTTCTATTTACAAAAATTATTTAACCAATTTCTGTACCTCTTAACTCCAATTGTCTCTAAGCAGTGTACAATAAATGCAATGCAAAAAGGTAAAAATTGGTTAAAACTGTAAAATCAGACCTGTTTAAATGCCTGCTGTTCAGAAAATCTCAGTTTTTAGTTTATCTGCACAGTTCCCCACCAACCCCGTCATTCTTGCTTCTCTCCATAATCTCAACAAGAAGCAAGTCCTCCCCCTATAAACTTAAGGTTTCCTAAAATAAGGAGCGCAACACATAAATAGAACAGTGTGTGTGTGTGTGTGTGTGTGTGTGTGTGTGTGTGTGTAATGTACTAATAAAATTATGCTGCAGAACTATAGTACAGCATAGGGCTTGACACATTTATACATATATTTATTTTTACATTTACAACTTTGTACATAGCTTTTCATATATTTAGTCAGGCTTTTTGTTAACCTACAATGTACAAGTGGTTTTGACCTAAGCTGGTGGTTGACACAAGAGGTGTTCAAATGAGATCAAAGCTAACTCTCATCAGAACCATCTAATTCTGTATTTAAATCTATTGAAAATGGATTTCTCCGCCACTCCTAATGGATGTGAGGTGGGAAGGGGAAAAACCCAAGCCATTGGGACACCATAAAACAATAAGGTTAGCTCAACCCTGCACCCACCAAAATTAAAAGGAAACTCTAAAGTGACCTGCAAATAAGGTGGAAAAAATATTTTGTGGTAGAAGAAAACTTCTGAGAAATTGGAGGGAACACATTTTGGCACAGTGCCTAATTTTCATACATAGGGAAGTGTTGGTTTTGTAGCTTCAGACCTTCTTTGATATGTAATTCAACAATCTACCTTCACCCTGCAATATGTCAGAACTGTCGAAAGTAACATAATAATTTTCCTGAATAAATGCAAGGCTTTAACTAATCAAAAATGACATGCATATGCTACAGTACAGGATGAGGGAAGACAGCAGAGTGTAATAAAATAGTGAGATAAAAGTCATTAAAAGAAAAAAAAAGAAGTCCATGTAAAGTTTAAGCTTTCCTGACTATTACATTCAAAAGTATAACCCATATTGTGAAAAATGCAAAGTGTCTCACATAAATAATAAACGGAAAAGCAAAACAAAAACAAAAAACAAGTACATAAAATGCATTGCTTTAAAAATAAATTTCATTTGTGTCTTATGGATACCAATACTACATTATTAAACTTATACACTGCCAAGACGACAAAGTTGTTTGTTCTGCTGTTCATTTTCATATTTCATTTTAAGGGTCATTCAGCCCTGAGAATCTGATGAGGCTGAGTGGGATATTGTCTTCATTTCTAATTTATGGCTCAATATAAATATAGCACTGTCATGATTCCTGTCAGCTGAGAAGACGTAAGAAAAACTGAGCATCTTCCTAGCATTATCTTCAATGGCATCTCCTCCCTCCCATTTGCAAGCAATAGAGCAGAAATACATTTAATTCAGTAGGATTTTATTTTTATTTTTTTTTATAAATTTTTTATTGCGTTTCTTTCCATAATTTTATAGGTTACAAACAAATAACATAATTGCAAGAAACAAATTTTCCCTTTTTTTAACAACAAAAACAAACAAAAACAACTTGGACTTCCCCACCCCTTCCGATTCTGCGTTATTTACATTAACAATGTCAGCATTTTGTTACCTTATTTCATGCCTTATTGTAACTTTCCAATGTTATGTACCCAAATTCGATATATTGTATCTCATATTCGATGCCTTTAAAATAAACATGGATTTTAACGCCAGGTAAACATGCTTGGCTTGCAGACTACTTCTCATCCCTACCCCAAGTGATGCTAAAGACCCCTTGAGGGGCACAGGCTGTCTCTGCATAGATATATATTGGAGCCCCGCAATGCTTAACAGACATTCACTTCTGTCAACAGGAAGGGCTGACAATCAGTGTTGATAGACAATACTGTAATGAACTAGCTGGACCAACATTTTGACTTGCCATGAGACTCCTTTCTCTGCTCTGATCTCCCCCCCCCTTCCCCCCAGCATTTGCATAAACAGTGCAATAGGATATATTAATTATATCAATTAGGATATATCTATTCACCTCCCATACCCAAGCCTCCTCTGCACTCTTTCATGTCATGTCATTTATTTAGTCTGCAAGACCTTTCTCATCTCTCTCCAAAATGACGTGCGGAAATCAGTCAAACCCATGTGCCCAATGGGGATGCAAATGACATGGAGTGGCAGGAACATTTGATCAAGTTCTCTCCTTTTGTTGATGTTGTTCTCTGAGCAACATAGTTTGGCCTACAACAGTGTGCATCATAATCAGATCTCTTGTCTATCATGCCACAAATGGTGTCTCAAGGAGCCCTGGAAGTTCCCTTGGATGTTTCTGAGTGGTACTTCAATGAGAGCAGCAGTAGTGCTTAGGCAAACTTTAAAGATTAATAATAATAATTTATTATTTATACCCCACCCATCTGGCTGGGTTTCCCCAGCCACTCTGGGCAACTTCCAACAAAATATTAAAATACAATAGTCTGTCAAACATTAAAAGCTTCCCTAAACGGGGTTGCCTCCAGATGTCTTCTAAAAGTCTGGTAGTTGTTTTTCTCTTTGACATCTGGCGGGAGGGCGTTCCATAGGGCGGGTGCCACTACCAAGAAGGCCCTCTGCCTGGTTCCCTGTAACTTTGCCAGCGAGGGAACTAATGCACCAGTTGCCACCAATATTTTCTGGAGGGGAATATAGAGAATGTACACAAGAGGCAGAGGAGCAGTTCAACAGGTATGCCCAGTGACCCATAGAACTTGAATGTGACCAAGAACTGCTCTGTGGGAAATAACATGTTTCCTGGAAATGAAAAGGTTGGAAACTGAAGTGTAGGTGGGTTCCCACAAGGCAAGACACAGTGGTAACAGCAAGAACCTTTATTGAACTAACAGAACTAGACAACAGGAGCATAGCAACTGCTTATACACATTTATGAAGGTCTGGGCCACTCCCACTCCCAACGTGATTGGCTATCTAAACTTCCAAGCTGCGAATCATAACTCAGAGTTTAAAGGCCAATGGCAGAGACCCAAATCCTGAATTGTTCTGTGATTGGATATCATGTATTGAATCAGAATCCTTAGTCCAGACTCAAGTTCAAGCAAACACAGAGCACTGAATACATAACAGAAGCCACTGTATCAATTACTGCAATGAAGCGTCAGACTCCCTCCTCCTCCTCTCTCTGTGTGTCATTCCAGAGACTAGTAAATTTCATCATTTAGAAAAAACCCACAAGATATCTCCCTGGAATATTCAATAAAATATTGGGGGAACAGGAGAGCTGATCAAGCAAGAAAACCGAGGCCTAATGATCTTAAGTAAAAAGGAAGCCAAGAGTCAATGTCACAGATGGACAGTGGCAGTGGGCAGTGAGTGGGAAAGCATGAACAAGACAAAAATAGGAGGTCCAATCCTTAGTTTGAAGACAATACTATGGGGAATTGTTGCCCTCTAGATGTTGTTAGACTCAAATTCATATCACCCCTGGCTATTGGTTTTGCTAGCTAAGGCTGAGGAGAGTTGGACTCAACAACTTTTAGAGGTCCACGGTTTCTCCAGCCCTGAAATATCATATATATAAAAATGAGTGGAGATATTTTACATAAATAAAGGACAAGAAAGGCTGCTAGCAGGAAGAGTGTGCGTAGTCAAGGAAACTTTGGTGGCTGTGAGCCAGGACACAAAGAGACTAGCAAGGACAAAAAGGCAGTGAATGGGATTGGGATGGAACATCATATTCCACATGCTGTTTTGAAATAACTTCCATGTCATTGACTGCAGGTCTCTGTTGTTAGTCAGATGTGTCCTTTGTTTAAAAGAGCAGCGTAATTTACACTTTGAATGGAGACAGTTCAACCACCATGAGTTAGCTGGAACAAGAGATTTAAATCATTATATGCATACTTAAGCATAAGAGACTAGAGAGGGGTCCCCCCCTTTATTTATATAGCTGTGTTTATATAGAGATGGAATCATGTTAGCTCTATCTAGTGGATGTTTGCAAAACTGCACACTGGCCTCAAGCTATTTTCTTCCTTTTATCCAGAAGTATCTGGAAGTGTGATCAATGCACTCATAATGTTAGTCAGTAATAAGCTCGGAAAACAAGAAAGAGAATTTTTGCTCATGAGGGCAGGAGTGACTGAGAATGACAATTTCTCGATTTCTTATCCACGGATATAGTGTTCAATCTGTATAGGGCTGCCCCTCTCAAAAAGAAAGAAGGAAGGAAGGAAGGAAGGAAGGAAGGAAGGAAGGAAGGAAGGAAGGAGCATACAATTGCAAAATTGGCTGCTATCCATTATATTTCATGAGAATCTGAGTAACTGGATCTTTGCTCATATTCAGTCCTTTAGTCAGTTCCAATATGCTCTGTTCAAGGCAAGGGTGATGCCTGCTGAGCTATCAGGTAAATATTCTTGGTGTATTGGGGGGATGGTGGCTGTCAAAGGTGAGTGCTGCATTGCATCTTGACCACATGGGGAGATGGACATACTGCTAGGGGTGTTCTGAGTGTGCTGGTGGTGGATGGTTCCTCTTCCACATGGACTCCTGTTCATGAACTCCAAGTTGAGACCCACCATAGATCACCTTCCCCAACCCGATATTTTGGACTACAGTGTCCATCACCCAAATAATAATAATAATAATAATAATAATAATAATAATAATAATAATTTATGTGTACTCCCCATCTGACTGAGTTGCCCCAGCCACCCTGGGATGCTTCCAACACACATAAAAATAATAATAAAACATCAAACATTAATAATAACAATCAGGTCTTATATAAAAAATCAAAATAACTTTTAAATAAACAACTTATATCAAATAAGGCAATATTCAATAATCTATTAGAATCCAGGAGTAAACAGTAAAATTAAACACCAGCAGATAATAATTAAACAGTTTACACTTATAAATTACAATAAAGAATTACTAATCTATAATATAAACTTATATGCAGAATTCATCATGTGAAACGCTGGGCTGGATGAATCCCAAGCCAGAATTAAGATTGCCAGAGGAAATATCAACAACCTCAGAAATGTAGATGACACAACCTTGATGGCAGAAAGTGAGGAGGAATTAAAGAACCTTTTAATGAGGGTGAAAGAGGAGAGCGCAAAATATGGTCTGAAGCTCAACATCAAAAAAACGAAGATCATGGCCACTGGGCCCATCACCTCCTGGCAAATAGAAGGGGAAGAAATGGAAGCAGTGAGAGATTTTACTTTCTTGGGTTCCATGATCACTGCAGATGGTGACAGCAGCCACAAAATTAAAAGGCGCCTGCTTCTTGGGAGAAAAGCAATGACAAACATAGACGGCATCTTAAAAAGCAGAGACATCACCTTGCCGTCATAGGTCCATATAGTTAAAGCTATGGTTTTCCCAGTAGTGATGTATGGAAGTGAGAGCTGGACCATAAAGAAGGCTGATCACAGAAGAATTGATACTTTTGAATTATAGTGCTGGAGGAGACTCTTGAGAGTCCCATGGACTGCAAGAAAATCAAACCTATTCATTCTGAAGGAAATCAGCCTTGAGTGCTCACTGGAAGGACAGATCCTGAAGCTGAGGCTCCAATATTTTGGTCACCTCATGAGAAGAGAAGACTCCCTGGAAAAGACCCTGATGTTGGGAAAGATGGAGGGCACAAGGAGAAGGAGACAACAGAGGACAAGATGGTTGGATAGTGTTCTCGAAGCTACCAGCAGGAGTATGACCAAACTGCGGGAGGCAGTGAAAGACATGAGTGCCTGGCGTGCTCTAGTTCATGGGGTCATGAAGAGTCGGACACGACTAAACGACTAAACAACAATCTATAATAATTAAAATAACAACAAACCACAATGCATAAAATACCACAAAACATGCAAAACCATGTAAAATGATCAAACCGAGACACAAGGACATACAGCTTATAAAATTGTTTGTTTGTTTAAAAAAATATCCCTGAACTCCTCTCTTTACATCTGCTTCTGCTGTTCTCAAAGTCATGGTCTTGGAAAGGCTCCTGGGACTGAAGGGCAGGGCAAGGCAGGTGGGAAAGCCATTGCCTGATGACCAGCAGAAGTTCTCTCTCCCCTTATGGGACTTTCCCATAAACAAGTATGCCTATGGAATTTTCCTCTGACATGGTTGTTTAAAATCCATTATACTTTCACTGTTATGGGAAAATGGACCAATTCAAAATGGATCCACACAAATCTATGAGGCAATTCACACTGCAAAATTACGTCTTATTTCCTCCTGTGGTTTGTTTGGCATTATGTGTTCCTGGACTGCTTGCTTGCATTGCCTACAATATTTCCATTATCCTTCATCAGTTCCTTGTTTTCAGGGTGAATGCTAACATGCTTTGTTTTCCAAGGACAAAAGACATTTCTCTCCTTTTTCTTTGGTCAAGTTTCTCAATTCCTTTTTCCAGTCAAAACAAAATATAATCTTGTCAATGTTCTGATTTCTTCTTCCAACCCCAAGTTATTTGTAGAGTTATGCAATTCTATTTTCTTATTTGCAACATCAAACTATTGTAGGAATAAATGCTCAAATGGGATCTTTCTTCTATTAGGACATTGGTTTCCAAACTTTCCCCTCCACAAACCACTTGAAAAATGCTTGGGGTCTTTGCAAACCACTTAATGATTTTTTTGCCTGTCAGAACAATTATAAAGGCATATTTACACTATACATAGGGCATGCACTCTTTACAAGGTACCCCAGAAATAATAGACACTGTGCCAACTCCAGGGGGGCCTGGACACCCACAAAATGTTTGCAGTGAATTTCTGGCCTCCACTTGGAGAATTCCAAGCCAAACCATGGTTCCTGCTGCTCATTCAAGGAAAATTCATGGTTTGTTTCTAAGCTTTGAGTGACTGCTGTTGAAAACATGATGATTGACCAGATGGGCCCTTGCTCAGATCCAGAAACGTATTTCTTAAGTTGCTATATATTGTTATGTGTTAGCTTGAATATTTTGTCACTGGTTAACAACATAACAATATAATCTAGCCATGTTTTGTGATTGGCAGGATGGTAAAGGTTATGCAACATAGGTTCCAACTTTTTAAAGTTCAGCAACCAGATGAATGGTGTCAACACAATAATGAGGCACAAATTCAAGTTTCTATACTGCAAAGAAAACAGCAAAAATGTTTGAAAAGAGGAAAAAAATGAGTCGGGCATAAATTTCATCATGTGAGTAGACTGCCTATGATCACACTCTAGAGCCTCATATCTAGATACACAGCACACTGTAAAGGGCAAAAAGGCATATATATTTGTCAAGGAGTTAATTTTGCCTCCAGCAATAAATATGTGCAAAGAGAATTGTTTGGGGACTTAGTTGCAAAACACCTAAGAACAATTCCTCTCCTAACTTTATGATACAAAGCAGAATCAATGGGATGTCAGCAGGCATAAAATGGCAAATAATTGTGTGGATGAAATATAGGAAGTGTTTGCTGCATTATGAGTTGGGGCAATTTGTGAAGGTACCAGACAGCAATGCTGGGTGGTTTATGTAAGTCGCACTGGCTCTGCTGATTGCATTTATTACTTAATGGTTGCTATACAGAATGGAAACCCCCTAGGCAGTTATTCTATCTTGTTTAAGTAGAAAGCAAGAGTTCTTGATACACTTCAGGAAGCACCCCTTCAAACTCAGAAGTTTAGGGAGCTTGAGAATCTAAGATCTGCACAGGTTTGTCATATTCAATGGTAATACTTAAAAAAAGAAAGAAAACATTTGCATAACACCCAAATGTGGGGGGGAAAGCATGTAGGGCACATAGCTACAGGAGAGCTGATACGAACACATGAAGTTCCTTTTTATGGAATCCGATCCAAGGTGAGGTACTTGTGACCCTCCAAATGCTTCCGGACTGTAACTGTCATCATCCCTGACTATCAGCCATGCTGCTGGGGCTAATAGGATTTAGAGTTCAAGCTTATCTGGAGGGCCACAGGTTCCCCATCGCCTGACCTACCCACATTGTGTCTATTCTGATTGGCAACAGATCTTCCAGGTCTTCAGGGACACTTTTCTCAAATCTGCCATGTGAGATCCTTTAAACCGGTAATGTCAGGCAATCACAAATGGATGTGAGGAAGCTCCAGATGTGAATTATCTCACCTTATTACAAGTTGGGACCCCTAGGCCATGGCTAGTTTATTTTGTTGTTGTCCGACTCTTCATGACCCCATGGATCAGAGCACGCCAGGCACTCATGTCTTTCACTGCCTCCCGCAGTTTGGTCAGACTCATGTTTGTAGCTTCGAGAACACTGTCCAATCATCTCGTCCTCTGCCGTCCCCTTCTCCTTGTGCCCTCCATCTTTCCCAACATCAGGGTCTTTTCCAGGGAGTCTTCTCTTTTCATGAGGTGGCCAAAGTATTGGAGCCTCAGCTTCAGGATCTGTCCTTCCAGTGAGCACTCAGGGCTGATTTCCTTAAGAATGGATAGGTTTGATCTTCTTGCAATCCATGGGACTCTCAAGAGTCTCCTCCAGCACTATAATTCAAAAGCATCAATTCTTCGGCGATCAGCCTTCTTTACGGTCCAGCTCTCACTTCCATACATCACTACTGGGAAAACCATAGCTTTAACTATACAGGCCTTTGCTGGCAAGGTGATGTCTCTGCTTTTTAAGATGCTGTGTAGGTTATCATCACTTTTCTCCCAAGAAGCAGGCTCTTTTAGATCGCCAAATAATCCAGTCCAGTAGCCTTCTAGCTGTAACCAAGCATGCATCTACCATTATTTTTCTAGCTATGGTGCTAGCTATTAGAGTTTTCAATTTACCAACTTTGTGGGATTCAGTATATACACATATATATTATTAAACATATATAATGGGCATGGAGGCTTCACTAGGGCTGTCTTAAGTATCAAATCTCTGCTTTAAACCCCTTTTTCAGAATTCTTTTCCAAGTGCAAAGCAATGGAGTGTCATTGCTGTCAACAATGACTTTCAGGTGCAAGTCATTCCCACAGCTCTTTAGATGAGTCTTAAGACCTGTAAGCTAGTCACTGTACAAGGCAGAAAGATAATTCATGTATCCACTGCTAATGCCATCGTATAGATGTGCCAGTTGGGAAAGGAAGGGCATTTTCGTGGGCTATAAAATAACTTCCCCCTTGCCTAGCTGCCTGGTGGATATCTTTATGGGAAAAGAAACAGACTAACTTAAAAAGAAAACTGCAACATTGCTACCATAAACAATGGGGTCAGCTACTCCCCACCTCACCGCAACAAAAGATACATTTCTGAAACAGAGGCTGAAAGAAGTGTTCATGGTCAAATAAGCATGTTTTTCTATCAAGGCTGAGTTCAAGTATACTCAGAGTAAGCACAAAAACGATCTAAATGTGTAACCATTACAGGAAATGCCCGTGTTGATCTGGGCATTTATCTAGCTGTCTGATAATAGTCTTGCCTCTTGAGAGAGACATCAGCGACAGGTTGACAGACCTCATCCAGGTTGATACAGTAGCTGGTTCGTATCAGAATCTTTCAGATGACATGAAAGAGCTCAGAAACTGTTGTGTTTAAGACTCAGGCAGTTGCTATACCCTTCTGTGCTGGAGAAGATGTGCCAGTCATTCATTTTTAAGGACAGGAAGCACTAAGCAGGCAATAGAAAAGAAAGATCAGGGTCTTACGTTGTTTGAATACGGCTGAATGAAGTGCCTCAAATAACATTGTGATAGTGCTTGCGGAAGCTGAAGCTGTCTAAACACACTCAGATTGAGCACCCAAGGCGTTTATATAAGCTCACATGCTCATGCAGAGTTCAAAAGTTCTCCAGATTCCTCGGCTATAATAGCCCTTTGCAGGCAAAACCCACAGCATGATGTCTGTCAATCCCTCAAGTTTACCATGACTTTGGCTGGCAGATATCACTCCAGAAGATGTCATTGCTTTTGCTGTGAAAAGGTACCCTCCTGCATTCCTGGCTCCACTATACCAGTCGTGACAATGGCAGATGTGGATATTTCCGCCAGATATCCTTTCTGCCAGAGAGCCAGTGTGGTGTAGTGGTTAAGAGCGATAGACTCGTAATCTGGGGAACCGGGTTCGTGTCTCCGCTCCTCCACATGCAGCTGCTGGATGACCTTGGGCTAGTCACACTTCTTTGAAGTCTCTCAGCCCCACTCACCTCACAGAGTGTTTGTTGTGGGGGAGGAAGGGAAAGGAGAATGTTAGCCGCTTTGAGACTCCTTGGGGTAGTGATAAAGCGGGATATCAAATCCAAACTCCTCCTCCTCCTCCTCCTCTTCTTCTTCTTCTTCTTCTTCTTCTTCTTCTTCTTCTTCTTCTTCTGCCACAAATCTTCAGCCTGCACTTGAGCCCAGCTTCAGGCTCTGAACATTGAAGCAAACAGGAAACCTTTCCTATTAACTCTGTCCACAAACCCGTCAGAGTACGCTGCACTAGTAATTAACAACGTCCCTCAAACACACAAATGAAGATTTGATATATCTCCCCACATCTTCCAATATGCTTCAGAGGAACTGCTGCACCATGCTTTAATTATTAGTTTTAAAAAAGGACTTGATTCTATAAGTCAGCTGACAAAATTGGAAGCAATATTGCCCTCCATCAGGGTGATAATTACCTTGGAATAAGAAGTTTCCAAGTCATTGCCTTTATGATTTAGTCCTTGAAATTCTGAATTGCTTGTTTCATCATTTTCGATTTTTTTAAAGGAAAAAAACCCCATCACCCTCACAGTTCCCATCCCTTGCTCAGTACTCCTTGGAACATATCGTAATTCATCAAACCCTTGGTGTAATGATTCAGTGCTAAATTGAATTACTTCTCGAAGGTGCTGAAGGCCAAGAATGAAATGAAATCCCAGGGCAATGGCTGCAGAAGAGGTGGAATAGGGGCCAGCTTGTACTTTTAAACTCTCATCCAATATGTTGAGGTAAAAAACTTCCATTGATTTTATTGGGACTTGGATGGGTTCCCTAGGCTACTATTTATGGGCACAATTTAACCAACGTTAAGCCTTCTGGAAATTATCTCTCAATGTGAGGGAGTGAAATGAGACTTCTTATACATGCTGTTTGTACTTTGGCCCATCTAGGCCTACATGGCCAAAGAGGAAGCATGGACATTTACACCTCATTTATTTATTTTTTTAAATAAAGTATATTGATATCTTACATTTTTTCCACAAAACCCAATGTCAGAGGTAGGGAACCTCAGGCCAAGGGGCCAAATGTGATCCCCTGGGACTTTCTATCTGGCCCTTGGGATTCTCCCCTCCTCAGTAACATCCTAACCAGTCCTTGTTCACATTCTCCTTCAGTGCTTTCGTCCAGCTGGAACCTGCCCCTATTAGCCTCCTGTACAAAGGTAAAATTTGCAGCCATTTCTCTACTGCTGATATGTGGCACCTGAGATGTTCCCTAGAAGGGAAATTGGCCCTTGGGTGGAAAAAGGTTCCTCACCCCTGCTCAAGAGTTCCAAGGCAGTTTGCCATCCAGGCACTGGCCAAACCCAGATCTGCCGAATCCAAGCAAAGCTGCTTCATCATGTGCCTTCAGATCACAGACTCCTTTTCACCTGCTTCTACAGAACACAAGAAGAGTCTGCTGGAGCAGACCAGTGGACCATCTAGTCCAGTGTTGTGTTCTCACAGTGACCTACGGGAAGCCCGAAAGCAGTGGAACAGCCCTCTCCCCACTTCCGATTCCCAGCAATAGGCATTCAGAGGTATATAAAAGACAAAAGTTGTATGAGTAAATATAGACAAATCTTGACATCTTTCCGCAGGGCCTGCAAGATGGAGATGTTCTGCAAGGCCTTTGGCCAGGGGGCAGTCTGACCTATTTTCCTTTGTATAAGAACAAGCATGAAGGAGGACTCCCAGCCTTTTCACAGGTCCTTATATGATCAGTGAAAACATTGGTCCTGGCAAGCATTGACTGCTCTCAGTCTTAAACTGATAACTGCCATTTGTCCAGATTTTAATTTGTCTGAATTAATTTTATGATGTATTTTAATTAATTGATGCCTGTTTTTATGTCTACTGTGTTATTTGTATGATATTAGCCTCTCTGAGCCTTAGCTGGGGAAGGTGGGGTACAAACAAAATTTATGATGATGATGATGATGATGATGATGATGATGTATTTATTCCTGAGTATCTTTCTGATTGCTGTATTTTAAGTGTGTGTTCTTTGTTACTTCATAGTTTTTGCATTTTTATCCCCCGCCCCCCTGACAGTGTTTTTGACCAAATTAACAATGCAATTCATCATACTTTTAAAGCATCTCAAACTGTGGATGTGAAAGAAATGTCCCTTCTTCTCCTTATTGTTTCCCTTTTTTTATTTCCCCAATTTATTTTCCTATTTCCCAAATGGATGGAGTTTAATTAGATCAATGTTTGCTCTCTCCATATCAGAAAAACCTTCAATTTTCTTTATACTTCCAAGCCACAGTGATCAATTTCTTTTCTTAATATTATTACCTGGCATTTGGTATGTAGTCCTTTAAAAATTCCCAACCTACTCCTTTGGTTTAATTTTATATTTTGTAGACCCAATAAAGAAAACCTTAATGTTGCAATTAAATAGGTGCCAGGTTGATTCACAAACAAACTACTTTTTCCCATCGTATTCTAACACTTAAGTGGTTAGCCCGACACATTCCCTTGAAATTAAACTATTAATTTCCTTTTATTGTGCAAAGACTTTCACAACATTTTCATCATAATTTCTACTGGGAAGCTTAAAAGTCCAGTCCCAAAAGTATTTGCTTTGCATTGTTCATTTTCCCCCCAAATGGAAATTTCTCCATATGAGATGAATTATAGACCTTAGCCTTCATGACCATTTATCACACAACCCTTGGAACACTGCAGCCAAATCAGCAAGGCTCTTTCTTATGCCATTCAGATAATGTTAGGGACATGATCTGGGAGGGTGTGGCTTGAGAAGAGTGCTCTGAGTTAGATAGAGATGACTGGAGGGCCACAATTGCCTCCCAGGTTAGATATTCCCCATCCACGCCAGCATTACACCAGTATACTATTGTGGAGAGGAGATACGTCAGGGCTAATATCAGAGGATGGTATCATTGAACAGCTGCCCCACAGGGCCCCAACTGCTGGCTCCAGACCCTCACAATTCTCCTTCACCTACAGACTGGCCCCAGAGTGGTGTGGGGAAAGCAAATGGGCAGTAGTGACAGCTCACTCAGGGAAGAGGCCTCCATGAGAGCGCCCAATATCTGCAACACATGCTACAGGCACCTGGAGGCTTCTCACATTGCTCAAACAAGTGAAAGAAGTTGCTACTTTGCAATGGTTTCTACGCTGCAAGGATAAACTGGGATGGAGTCCTCAGTGAACACATATATTACTGCTCCTCCAAAACCTACCCTCCAGTTTCTTAGAAGGGCCCCCTGCCTTTCAAAACAGGTTCGTCACACATTATCCATGTATAAGGATGTACTGTGAGGCAGCATTGATTTATATTGTGACCTGACATGCAGCACTATTTCCATTCTGCTGTGGTTTGGCTTTCAACAAAAACTACATTATTCAACTCTGGGTTTGTTGCGACAGAATTTTACATTTATTATTATGTTATTCCACGCCATTCATTTCAATGCAAACGACACAGAATGCAAATCTGGAGGGGGATGGGAATGCCATCAATTAAGTTTACAAACAGCAAATACTAATCATATTTGCTGGATTGATTTAGGTCATGGACATGGGATGAACATTGACAATTCTGCTCCCATTTCGGTTGGAATTCTCTGACATCCTTAGCCATGGAAGGGGATGCATGTGATTAATGGCTAGTAGGAACGCTCTGCTGTTTTGCTCCTGATGTTGCAGCCACTCAATCAGCTCCACCTCCAACCTCTGTGCATTCAGTAAAGGTCTGAAAGGAGACCCCTGCACTACGCTCCCTGTTAAGGATTCCTCCATGAGTATAGCTGGCTTCCCCTTCAAACCTTGACTCAGTCTGTGGAATTGGGGTAGACAGAAATGAGCAAACAGGTGCAATATCAGGGGTGGACCCAATGGTGCACCCTCTCTACCCTTTAGTAGCAATCTTTATCAGTATTGGACCTGAAATTGCTTTTATATATGAAATATGAAGTTTTGGTAACTGATTTCATTGTTTCTGATTTCATTGTTAAATCTGTTTTGAGGATTATTTTAGGAAGTGATTCACAAATGGAAGAAAATAATAAATAAATGTACAACTTCATCACACGGCTAATGCATGAAAGTGGGTGATGATAATCCCCAACAGAGTCCATGCTTTATAGTCTGCTATGATGGTGTTGCTAGGCAAATTAATCACTCCCACAGCAACCTCCAGTCTAATCCTGATCCATGGCATAATGCTCTTCTAAACTTTAGCAAAGTAATAGACTATGTGTTTGATAAAGTTGGGTAGGCTAGCCATACAGTTCCACAACATTGCCATCTGGAGATAAACAAGAGGTGCAAAATACTAGGAGAGGGCATTGTTTACTGCTCTGTGCAACACTAATGAGGAATCATTAAAAACTTTACCAACTTGGACAAGGCACACACATTATATATCAGTTTTGGGGGAGGTTTACCTTATGAACTTCCCAGTTGCTGCACTCAGCAGTATGTCTGCAGCTTTCTTTTAAAGTAATACATGTGCCAAGCATAAAGAGAAGAATTTGTTCTCTGTGAGTATCTATATAAAGAGATTAATCTCTCCTCTTTGATTTTTAGATAAAATTGTAGAAGGTTGCATTTGTTTTGGCACCAGTCTTGTCCTCCTCCCACACTTCAATGTGTGTGTGTGTGTGTGTGTGTGTGTGTGTGTGTGTGTTTATTTGCTTGGCACAAATCTCATGGAGTTAATCATTTGGATACAGCATAGCAAGAAAGGGAGAAGTAATGAATAAGAAAAATGCAGACTCAAGAAATTCAAGTTTTGTTTGAATATAAAAGCATGAACTCCATGAAATGTATTCTTTCCCCTCCTTTCTTTGTCAGAAAACTGCAAAGCACAATACTTCACTGTCTCTCCTGGCAAAAAAGAGAGAAAGATCCTGAGTCAACAGATGGATGCTCACAAGGATTCCCAACTCATCAAGCATGCCTCTCAAATGATAAAGATTTCATTAATCTTTCATTTCACAGTGCCAGGACAATAATAATTGGATTACATGGTTTCTATTCAGAGAAAAATGCTACGTTATTACACTTTTTGTAGTTTCTCCCACACCAGGGGTAGCCTGCACCATGCTCTCCAATGTTGGTGGACTCCATCTCCTATCGGCCCAAGCCAGCGTGCCAGTAATTAGGGATATTGGGAGTTTTAGTTCAACAATATCTGGAAGGCACCATGTTGGCTATCCTTGCACTATACAGAACCAAGGCTGATTCAGATTTTACTTTAAACCTCTTTTTGCCAGTAATATAAGCCTGCAAATGATCATGAACTTACTAGTGGTTGGTGAATTTGCTTTGTTCAATCCAAAATTGGATTCAACCTGCTGTTGTTTTTTTACAAAAATCAGGAAATAGCTAGGTTCCTTTCCACCCCAATATCTTTCCACAATTTGGACCCCATTTCATTGACAGTGACAACATAAACAGGATTCCAAATACCTCTCCCATCTCAAAGCTGATAAGATGTGTCAGTGGCCACCAGCCCTCAGATGTCATCAAGCAATCATCTTTGGCCAGCAAGCTATGAAAAAGTCTAGAGAGAACATCATTTTGTGTGTCCGAAAACCATGCTTGGCTACTAGCTACTATGGTCAAAGATATTATGCTTCTGAATACCAGTTGCTGGAAACCACAGAAGTTTAGAGTGCTCTTGTGCTTAGGTTTTTCTTGTGGGTTTCCCACAAGTGGCTGGTTGGCCAATGTGAGAACAGGATGGTGGCTAAATGGGCCATTGTCTTGATCCAGCAGAAGAGGATCAACCACCCATCAAGTCATAACTAATTATGTTCCTTGGCTTAGTGACTCCTCACCTGATTCTAAACTTGGGCATCAATTCTTGAGGCATACTTATTCTGTTTTGTTTTCCCCCAAAAAAGGGGAGGAGTATAATTCTATAATGTTCTATTTTGATTTGTCCTCTTGTTTCCTCCCAACATGTCTTATTTTGCTTTTAAGGGAATTCAAGGCTACATTCTCAATTATACTCATGTCTTTGTTGAGCTCGATTTGTGAGCTGCACAGGAAGCCGGAGTGTAGTCAAGCTGAACAGATGAGACAATATTGACGGCATATTTCAAATAATCCTAGAAAAGCAGGAGACATGATATCAGCATAGCTGGCTTGTCAGCAGGTGACCAAGGAACAGAAGGAAGAGTCAAATATTTTTAGTACTGTCAGAGGAAGCCAAAGACAGGGCTTAGGTTAAATAAAAAGATCTCTCAAGGCAGTAAATGTAAATCATGAGCTACAACAAGACTTCAGAAGGAAGGGGACATCTGATCGATGAAGATTGGTCAGCAGTACGGACAGAGTAAGATACACACACAGAGATGTCATAAATCTTAAATGATTAGTTGACAGTAGGGAAGAGAGAGAGATTTGATCCAGTTTGCACTTGAAGGCCAACCTACCTAATTTGCACTTTCTGGAACAGTAGGTGGGGGGGGGGAACAGCCCATGTTTAGCCCAGCACAGGCCCCAGTTTGGTCTACAAGGCTAATTTCCTCAACCTACGTACACCAGCCATATGTGATGTCAAGTGTCAGGTGGTTAGAAACATGACTGGATTGGTTCCATGACCCTAATCCCCCTGGGGAACTCAATTGTGCAGCCTATCCCTAAAGAAAGACTTTACAAATCTGTTTTTTTTTTTGTTTATCTCAGTTTCTCATATTTTCCATACTTAAGTACAGTTTGCAAAATTTCCAAATCAGTTTGTGATTTCTTAAAGTTCTGACAAAAATGAATTGGCATTCATCTGCACATTTTCCCTTATGTACACATTTTCCTATGTCATTTGACTAATATCAACATTTTTGTGTGCTATTTTCATTTATAGACATTTTTATGCATGCATTTTCCTAATATACACATTTTTGTACACATTACTTAGTTGGGGAACTGCAACATTTTTTTTAGAGAAGTGCTCATCCTGAAGCACTGATGTGTTACTGTTCACAAATTGTTTTGAAACGTGAGTATTAGGTGGGATTACATTAAATTTAAATCTGAACTGAACTTTTTCTCTCCCCTCATTCCTACAGGAGACAAGTTCTGACTGTAAGAGGCTAGCAAGAGCTTCCAATAAAACTGTTCCAAGAATATAATTTAAATCGTCAAACAGATCTGACAAAATGACATGTTAACATTTCCTGAGAAACTTGTACTCTGCGTTTCTTCTTCCCAGAAGCAGATTTGCCTTCTGGAAAGAAGCAAGGGGTAGGGGCACAGAGGAGTGTGTGTGTGTAGAGATCATCGTAGAAGTCAAAAATAGTCAGAAGCTAAAACAGGCAAAGGCTCAAGTCTTTGCCTCTGTGCTGGACTGATGTCAAAATAGATTGTCAGATGCAGCTCAAGGGAAGCTCAGAGGGAAAACGTGATATTGCCATTGCTGCTACAGATGAACATCAGAGAAGGTAAGTCAGAAACTCAGCTCCAGTGAAACAAAAAGGAATGTTTTTGGCAAGCAAAGAAATGATAGGGAAAGGAAGCTTATGGAATTCTTCCAGAAATCATGTTACACAAGGACTGCACACCTTGTAACCTACCAGGCTGAAGCTAGCTCACTCAACATGTGTTGTGGCAGGCCAGCTGTTTGATGAATCCCCTTCATTTTGCAATCGGAGGCACATGAAAAGTCTCCCCCTACAAGTTTATGAAGTCCCTGGTGGGCTCCCATACATAACAAGCAGGTTTCAACTGACTTTAAAAGTTGGACAGTTCTACTTGGTGGGCAGTTCTACATGTTCAAGAACAGCAAAGCACTGTCTAGCCTGGGAGTTTATTTTGTGATACCTCTTGGATGTGCTGTAGATGAGGACCCCAAAGTGGTTTCCCATTAAAGATCTTCTCCCCCAGGATTCATGTGTCATTTGCCCCTTAGATTCAGAATGCCTAGTGTGTGTAGGCCTCCCATACAGGCCTATAATATTCTGAGCTTGTGGGCATATAAAGATTCAAACTGTTTTAACCTTTATTCTCTTTTTCCAGGAAATTCTGAAAGTAGTAGTGCTGTGAATAAAAAACAGGGACCACTCTGAGATAATGCAAAGCAACTAATCAAACCCTGATTCCCTGGATTCTTGGGTAGAAAACAATTCAAAGTGATATAAAACCAAATAAGGGTTTGTAGTATCAATACAAACTACTCTATTTTGTCCTGATTCTCCTGGTAAACAGCTGGCGATTATAGGGTGTGGTTCAGAAATATTATTTTTATTACAATTTTTACTCTATCTGCAGACAGCTATGATTAAGCTCTATACAAATTGTTGAAATAAATGAAATTAAATAATAATAATTAATTGCATTTCTGCCAGTGGTGGCTGGTGCCCATTGGGGCTGGCATGGTGGAGAGTATGCCAATAATAGGTGGAGTCAGAACCAGTGACAGGTGAAGCCAACTAATTCTTCTTTCTGCCAACTTCTTCCTCTGTAAACTTCTACAAAGGCAATACTGGGACTGAGAAGGAAAGCTGACAGCCAGTTCTTTCTCCCTGCCCCCCAGCTAAATGTACTGTAAGTAAGAAAGAAAGCAGATGGGAGCTAGCTGATGGCAGACTGAAGTTGATGGGGCAGTGCCCCATTTGTCCTAATGGACCAGCTTCCGCTGATTTCTTTCCCACCCTTCCCTGCAAAACAGCCCCAAACAATACACTTAAAAATGAGATAAAAACATGCTCAGAAGCTTTAAGAGCATCTAAAAGCATACTAATTTTGCAAGCATCTCCACTGAAGGAAAGATCAAGAATATTTCACACAACGTTGGAAGTGCTTTCGAGAACTAAAAACAAAATGAATCAGCACAGCACACATGTACGCCGTTTTGTGAAAATGAGCAATCAAATGTCAGCCAGTTGGAATTTAATGAGACGAATTTCTGCCCACAAAGATGCAGCCATCTGATTAGCCTGCAGCAGCTGATGACCAACAGCCCGAACAAATTGTTAACAGGTTATCTGTTCTTTTTTTCACCCTTCTAATCATCAACTCATGCATGCATGCTTTTTTTTTACTTCTGTTTGGTGAATGTACCCCTCAGAGGATCAACAGCTTGAATGTTATGAAATCCAGGTGTCTGCTCATCTTTCCCCCTTCTTGCTCATCAAATCTAGACATGTTTGGGACGGAATTTGATATTGTGTGCTTCAAGCACCATCACCTACAGCAGACTGAAAGAGAGCCCGTGGCCAACCGGCATGCATGGTTAATTGAACTGTAATGCATTCAATAAAATGCATTACATGCTTGATGCTCTCTGCTACTTATGGCAAATATCACAATGTACAAGTGGGAAATTCCGATACATACCAAAATGGAGGAGGATGAGAACAAAGGAAACATAGCTCAGTGTCAAGCAGGTTATGAAGGAGATAACTGATATAAATAATGATGCCACATAAGATTATCCATAGTGTGTGTCCCATGTTTGACATAGACCCTTTCTTTACACCCTCTGCATGGTGTCTTTTTGCTAGGACATCCCAGGCCTTCCTTGGCTACAACTTTCCTTCTTTTTCTTTTGCTTTCCTATAGTGCATAGATGATGTCACACCACCACAGCCACCATCTCCCTGGCCACTCTGCTCCCTGGCACACTCACTGCTCCCGTTCTCTACATTCCTTCTTTTCCACCACCTCCTTTCCTTACAGGTTTACAAGGTGGCAGTTAAAACATGTGTGGAAGGCAGCCAGGAACATTGCAAAGCAGATCGCCAGCAGATGTTCAAGTCGCCAACCATCTTCATTTCCTCACATGGGCCCAGAGCCACTTTGGGGAAATTGAGTTGGTGGGTGGATGGAACTTCTGTTACCAATGCCATGGGCAGTGCACCATGGTTTACCTGTAAATATGCTTTTTTAAAAAATATATTGGAAGGAACAGGAAGTTGGAGGTAGAGAGGGCAGAGAACCTCTTGGACATGCATAGGCAAACTCGGTGCTCCAGATGTTTTGAGACTACAAGTCCCATCATCCCTGACCACTGATCCTGTTAACTAGGGATGATGGGAGTTGTAGTCCCAAAACATCTGGAGGGCCGAGTTTGCCTATGCCTGCTCTTGGATATAACAGAAGGCCTCTGTGGATGATGCAGCACTGCAGTGGAAGACACTGGTCAATATTATAAAATTGCTTAATAATGATGTCAGAAGGAAGCCACGGCGAGTGGCAGATAAGGGACTGGGTGGAATCCTAGTCCATTAAAGGGTTTGAGATGAAATGGTGCATCACACCAACCTATAGCAGGTACAATCACAGTGTACCCTGTTAGAAGGGTCTAAGTGGGAGCCTCTGTTCAGAAGCCAAGTGTGGGGCAGACAGGCCATTGGGCTTCCAGTGGTAGCCAGGCAGTGGTGGAGCTTCATGCTCTGGCACCGGGGGCTGGCACGCGTCCCGGGGGCATGGCATGCCGCCTGCAGGAGTGTGATGCACGTCCTGGGGGCGTGGTGTGGCACCTGCAGGGGTGTGGTACCCAGCTCAGGCAGGGGGGCAGCCACGATAGCATCTCACTGGGATCACACTGCCCGGGGTGGTGCACCCCCCCTGCACTCCTCTTCCTCCGCTAGTGCAGCCAGGATTGGGCCATGTCAGTTGACCTGGACCTTGAAGTGGTCCACACCCCAGGCCCGATCCTGCTGAAGCTTCACCCTCCAGCAGGAGGCTGAAATAGATATATACCCAATTCCTGAGCCAAAGCCTACCTACTTCTGTAGTCAATAAAGTTGTGGCCAATTTTTAATCTCAGATCATTGTCTTGTAGAGTTTGTTCCATCACATATTACTATTGACTTTGCCCACTGGGATGGAGGGGGCACTGTGATTGGGTCCACAATACAAAATTGCTTAATAATATTGCATTAACAAAGATGGTCAACTTATAATTTTGTTTTTTATGCTTGACTTTCTATAGCACATTACTGTTTTCTGCTTTGTTTTGTATTATTTTATTTATTTTATATATTGGAAGAAAGTTTATTTCTGAATATTGGTCACTGACTATAACAAAGAGATTGATAATAAAGGTCTCTGTGATTTTTAAAACGTACGCTTCTGGGACATTAGCCAAACTTATTCAAAATTTCCTGTACTTTGTTTCTCTCAAGCTTAAGTTGAGTCTTTTCTTTGATGTATTTATGTCCAAATGATATGTACTGAACTAAACAAAACACATAACTTCGACATCTGACATTCTAATTTGGAATCAAAACAGATGTGACACTTTCTCTTTTCAGTCAATGCATGAATGAAGTCAATATAAAATGTAGTATATCACTTTGCACGTCATTTGTCAGATGTTGTCCAATAACAGTTGCTACATGATACTGCCAAAATATTGACTGCTGCTGCATGCAATACTGGATTTTCCAGAGAAGCAAACAAATCAATAAACCATTAATTGCTCTGCATCGACTGTTAAAAATCAGTGATTAATCCCCTTTATCTACTGTCTTTGGCACCAGCTCTAATTAATATTAGCTGCAAGGAAAATGTGTGAGAGAACAGTTTTGATTTTGAGTTTTTAAACAGCTGAAACAATATAAATTTAATGAGGTGACCTGTGGTTTTCAACCATCTGTTAATTTTGCTAACATGCATTTATTCTGGAACTCCAGATTGCTAGGATCAAGTTCTGTTCTGATTTATACTCCATGCAAATGTCAAATGATGGTGTAAAAGGCCCTGAATCAAGAAACCTCCCAGTTTCTTGCTCCATTCTTTTCCATAAAGGGATCTTTGTATTGTTTCCCACCATCACATCTATACAATTATGGAAAACTTCTCGATCTTATCGGTTTCTTTTGTAAACTTTATTAATAGGTCAAATGCAAATCATGGCCCTCCAGCAACGCACAGCTCCCAATGTACAGGCAGTTTTATTTCCCCCTGAAATAAGCTGAGATTTTTCTCTATTATGGCTGGTGATGTTTTTCTTTAATTTCAACACTCTATTCTTGGTCACTGCTCCTGTGTTACCTCTTAACTGTTGCAATATATATTTTTATATATACACAGAGAATTAATGATGTATACAGGATACAACTCAACACCAAATTAATTGTGAAGAAAGTCTATAGGTCAATAGTTGAGCACATGCTTTGGATACAGAAGAACTCAGGTTAAAACCCTTTAGCAACTTGTTTCTGAAGCTAATAATATGTAATTATGTAATATGCCTAACTAGAATTGCATCCAGTATTGTAGAATATTTGCAGCTTGGTGAAAGGAGACAATATATCTCAGTCAAGTCCAGCTCATCCATGTGGCAAGGTGAGGTGATGACTTCAGGCGGCAGAAACCACCAGGTAGATCCCAGTGTCAATCTTTCTTCCTCCACTTGATTCTGATATAGATCTTCCCTCCTCCCTTCTTCTCTGACAGAGAGATGGACCATTTTGGGGTTCACCTCAGGTGTCTTTTGGGGGGCAGCCCTGATCTCAGTGCCTGGAAAACCCAAGTCACCATTGGTTGCAGGCAGTGTTGGGATTTCAGTTCCCACAAGCTGCCAGGAAGCAGCAACGTTGTTTACATCACGTGATATGCCTCAGCATGAGAAAGGAAGTCTGAGTCAGTTCTCAGACAGTCCTCAGTGTAACCGGGGTGGAGTTACAGTGAGTTCTTGCGCTTCTGCACTGAAGCAATGTTGAGTCGGAGACTCTGAAGCTAGGCTGCTCCAGACGTGCAGTCATGTGCGTGTTTGTGTATGCAGTTTTAATAAAGTAGCCTGAGACTACAAACTGCCTCTTTCTTCTGATGGATTGCCAGGAGGAAGTTAGTGTGCTTCTCTCAAAAGGGAGAAGTGACTTATTCATCAGTCTCTCTGGACTGAGGAGAGACTCCTGGGTTCCCGCCAGAGAGTGACCACTGGGAGGCTGGGAGGCTGGCAACCCTCCCGGGCGGGCATTTTTCCAACAGGCATGTCTCAACCTAGTGAGTGGGAAAGGGCCATGACTCAGTGGTAGAGCACCTTCTTTGCATATAGATGGTTGCAGGTTCAATCCCAGCTTCTGCAGGTAAGGCTGAAAAAGGACATTCTGATACTGTAGAGAACTCTTGCCAGTCAGTGTAGACAATACTGAGCTAGGTGAACCAATGGTTTGACCTGATATAAAACAGGGGTGGGGAATGTCTTGCCTATAGGCCAATCAAGGCCTGCCAAAAAGTTTAATTTGGCCCACCAAGCCCTTTTCTCCAAACTACACCCACCTGCCCATCAGCTCACATCACTAGTAATTACACTCCCCCCCCCCAATATGCACATTCATGTAAAACAATTTAATACATCTATGGTGCATTATTTTCACTAATATAGGCATTTGCTGTGCATTATTTTCACTAATATATACATTTTTATGGGCACTTTACCTTAGTACATGCATTTTGTAAATGTTACGTGGCTGGAAACTGCATTGCAAAATTGGGAGAAGTGCAAATTTCAAACGATGGCTGTTTTTCAGTTCATATCTTGTTTCAGAAAGTGCAAATTTTCTGCCTTTAAATGTGAATTGCCTTTAAAAGTGAATTGAATTGAATTAAATTAAATTTCTCCCTGATCCTGAGTTACATATCTCTTCTACATCATGTGCAAGAGGCTGGTGACATCCCTGGGTTGGATCTAACGTTAGACATCCTCAGAGCAGACCCAATGTAAATTAAACCAGTGTAAAGTTATACCTATTCCCAATACTGTTCAGCAGTGGAGGAAGTATTCAAAATCACGTGAGTGAGCTGAACAGGTTTAGGCATAGCTGTCAAGTGTCCCTTATTTGGTGGGACAGTCCCTTATCCCAGCGCCATGTCCCACTGCTGTCCCTTATTGATGATGTCCCTTAAATAAGCTACTGAAGGTAATGGGGCCCTTTCTATGTCCAGCTGTCCTTTGTCAACAACAAATTGTTGCCATTTTTTGTACAGTGGTGCCTTGCAAGACGAAATTAATTCGTTCCACGAGTTTTGTCGTCTTGCGATTTTTTCCGTCTTGCGAAGCACGGTGTCGGGAAAGTTTTGGAAAAGCTTCAAAAATCACCAAAGTCTTTAAAAACCTCAAAAAAGGCTACCACACCGCGTTCTATGAGTTGCTTCTCGAAGTCAAGTCACAACTGTATTAACGGTGTTAAGAAAAAGGAAACAAACTTGCAAGACGTTTCCGTCTTGCGAAGCAAGCCCATAGGGAAAATCGTCTTGCGAAGCAGCTCAAAAAACAAAAAACCCTTTCGTCTAGGGAGTTTTTTGTCTTGCGAGGCATTCGTCTTGTGAGGTACCACTGTATTGAATATATGCTATATGGTAATTTATGGATCTAATAGGTATCTAAAGCCATTTGCACACAACAAAATATGTATTTTATCAAAGTAATTGTTGATCCCTTATTTTGGCTGCTGATCCCTTATTTTCGAGGCTGCTGGTCCCTTATTTTCAAATCTGTAAGTTGACAGCTATGGGTTTAGGATCCACCCCAGAACACCCCTTTTGGGGGACTCACACTTTTCTCAGCTCAGCCAGCTTTCACTCAGCTGACTGAGTTCCAGATGAGCCAGGAAGTGTAAGTTACACCAAGGTATCCTTTGGGTAAAACTTAGTTGCAGACAACCTCTCATATGCCACACTCACTGTACCTACAGAGTACTGTAGGGATCATGATTTGCTTAATTCCGTTTAATGTAGGCAACTTTCTTTCCTCTTCAATAGCAGTGCATATTTCCCCCCCTCCATATAAAAATTAATTTACAGAGTTTACTTACATTTGCAATGTATTATAATTAGCAGAACGCTATTTTCTTCTCTCCCTAATTTTGCCAGCCTCCCTGATTTTCATGAAATCACACAGACTCATTAATCATAAAGTAATTCACCCTTCAGTAACATACTTTCCTTTTGTGCAAATCACCCCTCGCTCCTTCTCAGACAGATTAGCTAAAACGTGGGACATACATGAAACAAGTAGTTTCTTCCTTAAACTTTAGTTGGAAATTAGGAGCATCCTTAGCTCTATCCATCATGTTAATAGTTTTTGTCATAAAATGATGAAGTGAATTTGTGCCCACATGAAAATGGCTCTGGTTACATAGAATTCCTCCATCTGGCCCATTCAATCTCCGTTCACAGCTGGAGTTTCTTGTTATGCCAATAGACTTCAGGGATCCAGTTTTTCACTTGATACTGTTATCAACACTTCCTGCCCTTCTGGTTAGCAGCATTTCTGCAAGAGAACAGTGAAATAGAACCTAGCAAAGAAAGGATTCAAATGCTATTATTTCAAATTAACCAAGACACTGTGTTTTGGCAAGGGAGGAGGAAGAGGAGAAAGCCAGACCTCCATGATTCTACCCATGTGATTGGGATACAGTGGTACCTTGGGTTACATACGCTTCAGGTAACTTACGCTTCAGGTTACAGACTCTGCTAACCCAGAAATATTACCTCGGGTTAAGAACTTTGCTTCAGGATGAGAACAGAAATGGTGCTCCGGTGGCACGGCGGCAGTGGAAGGCCCGATTAGCTAAAGTTGTGCTTCAGGTTAAGAACAGCTTAAGAATGGACCTCCGGAACGAATTAAGTACGTAACCAGAGGTACCACTCTACATGTACTACTGGCAAGCCAGGTGTCCTCCATCATCATCAGCATCATCATCATCATTTATTATTTATACCCCGCCCATCTGGCTGGGTTTCCCCAGCCACTCTGGGTGGCTTCCAACAAAATATTAAAAATGCAATAAAACATCAAACATTAAAAACTTCTCTAAACAGGTCTGCCTTCAGATGTCTTCTAAAAGTCAGATAGTTGTTTATTTCCTTGACATCTGGTGGGAGAGCATTCCACAGGGTAGGCGCCACAACCGAGAAGGCCCTCTGCCTGGTTGCCTGTAACCTCACGCCTCACAGTGAGGGAACCGCCAGAAGGCCCTCGGCACTGGACCTCAGTGCCCGGGCTAAACGATGGGTGTAGAGACGCTCCTTCAGGTATACTGGGCTGAGGCCATTTAGGGCTTTAAAGGTCAGCACCAACACTTTGAATTGTGCTCGGAAATGTACTAGTTGTTCCTACCTAAGTGCAGAAACTTGCATATGTCCCTATAGAAATTCATTTTGTTAATTTGGACCTGGTTCTCTAGTCTGTTAAGGTCATCTTGCAACCTCATTCTGTCTTCTGTGGCATTGTTATGTGATAGAAGTCACATTATTATCCAGCTGCTCCATTCAGCATCCTGGCAACCAACCTCCCTGCCCTGTTCTCTTAGAATTGTCATGTGCATCAGCATGACAAAAGGCAGAACTAATTAAAATAATTAAAATAGCTTGGGTGATAGTTCTGCATTCAACATTAGAGAACACCACTATTTTCAGGAGCAAGTTGCTGTGTTAGGATAATTAGCTGGTACTTTCCTCTTTAGTGTGTAAAATAAGATCTCTCCCAGACAGAAGATAGAGCTCCAAACAGTGAACAATTTGAGGTATGCTTTGCTTTGCTTATTTACCGTATTTTTCGCTCTATAAGACGCACGAGACCACAAGACGCACCTAGTTTTTGGAGGAGGAAAACAGCAAAAAAAAATTTTTGAATCTCAGAAGCCAGAACAGCAAGAGGGATCGCTGTGCAGTGAAAGCAGCAATCCCTCTTGCTGTTCTGGCTTCTGGGATAGCCGCGCAGCCTGCATTCGCTCCATAAGACGCACACACATTTCCCCTTACTTTTTAGGAGGGAAAAAGTGAGTCTTATAGAGCAAAAAATACAGTACTTTGTGGGCTTCCTCTGTATAATTTCGAAGAAATGAAAGCTTATTTTGTCAATGGAATGTATTTGTATTAATAAATTTGATTAAAAGGTAAAGGTACCCCTGCCCGTACGGGCCAGTCTTGACAGACTCTAGGGTTGTGCGCCCATCTCACTCAAGAGGCCAGGGGCTAGCGCTGTCCGGAGACACTTCCGGGTCACGCGGCCAGCGTGACATCGCTGCTCTGGTGAGCCAGAGCCGCACACGGAAACACCTTTTACCTTCCCTCTAGTAAGCGGTGCTTACACCTGGGGGTGCTTTCGAACTGCTAGGTTGGCAGGCGCTGGGACCGAACAACGGGAGCGCACCCCGCCGCGGGGATTCGAACCGCCGACCTTTCGATCGGCAAGCCCTAGGAGCTGAGGCTTTTACCCACAGCGCCACCCGCGTCCCATAAATTTGTATACTGCTTTGCAAAAAATAAAATGATCTCCTGGACAATATATATACAGCTACAAACACAGTTGTCCCTGCATTGGTAACTTCATGGTTGGATAACTGCAGTGTCCTCTTGAGGTTGGTCCTGAGGCTGCAGCTGATGAATGCAGCAGCTAGGTTGTTTGTGGGGGTGTAGCACCAGCATATAACACCCTGTTTGCAAGATTAGAATTGGAAGGTAAACGGTGTTCCGTGTGCTGCGCTGGCTCGCCAGATGCAGCTTTGTCACGCTGGCCACGTGACCTGGAAGTGTCTCCGGACAGCGCTGGCCCCCGGCCTCTTGAGTGAGATGGGCGCACAACCCTAGAGTCTGTCAAGACTGGCCCGTACGGGCAGGGGTACCTTTACCTTTACCTTTATGCTACTGGTACTGACATATAAGGCCCTATACAGCTCAGGACCAGATTACATGAGAGACCAGGGTCAGAGACCAGAGGACCAGATTACCTTAGGCACCCAGTAGATCACTGCTGTCTGTGGGAGACTCTCTCCTGCAAGTTGCAAAGATCTCAGAAACCCACTCCTCAGTAACTCACAGCAAGGCTTTTTAGTGTAGCTGCCTGTGTTCTGTGGAATAACAATTCTGTTGAATAGGCACTTTCTCCTGTACTTTCTGGAAACAATTGAAGGCATTTTTATCCTAACAGGCTCTCACAGCTGGGAAAAAATGGTTCTTTACCATGAGCATCTACTTTTTTGGTTTTAGTCAAGTTTGAAATCCACGTGTTGTTTCTGTGTTATTAATTATCTTTGTTTAAAGGTAAAGGGACCCCTGACCATTAGGTCCAGTTGTGGCCGACTCTGGGGTTGCGGCGCTCATCTTGCTTTATTGGCCGAGGGAACCGGCGTACAGCTTCCAGGTCATGTGGCCAGCATGACTAAGCCACTTCTGGCGAACCAGAGCAGCGCACGGAAACACCATTTACCTTCCCACCGGAGCGGTACCTATTTATCTAATTGCACTTTGACGTGCTTTCGAACTGCTAGGTTGGCAGGAGCAGGGAGCAAGCAACGGAAGCTCACTCCGTCACAGGGATTCGAACCACCAACCTTCTGATTGGCAAGTCCTAGGCTCTGTGGTTTAACCCACAGCGCCACCCGCGTCCCTATCTTTGTTTAGATGGTGATAAATAAATGAATGTGAGGACTTTAACCGCATATATGTTGTGGCCGAGTAGCATAAGTGATATTTGTGTTCAGCAAGATTTGGATTCAGCTCCGATCTGGATTTCCATTGTGTGTTTTTCCTATCCTTATCTAATTCTCTGTTGAATGCAAGTGGTATTGGTTTTGGAATGGGTGGGGTGGCATGTACTGTATATACATGGCATGATGGAGTCTCAAACAGAGATGTGGTCTCCCCAGCCCACATTCCCCGCATGTTTGCACTCCTGTCTCAGTGGCATCTACATTTGTTCGATCATCTCCAATGGAAGATGTCAGGATCCCCAGGGACATGCTCTTCGGGAGCTGGCTTCAGACACTAATCCCACTGGCAGACCAACTCTGCATTAAACAGATGTCTGCAAATGAAGGCTAGCAACATTAACTCTGGGGACGCGGGTGGCACTGTGGGTAAAACCTCAGCGCCTAGGACTTGCCGATCGCATGGTCGGCGGGTTGAATCCCCACGGCGGGGTGCGCTCCCGTCGTTCGGTCCCAGCGCCTGCCAACCTAGCAGTTCGAAAGCACCCCTGGGTGCAAGTAGATAAATAGGGACCGCTTACCAGCGGGAAGGTAAAGGGCGTTCCGTGTGCTGCGCTGGCTCGCCAGATGCAGCTTGTCACGCTGGCCACGTGACCCGGAAGTGTCTCCGGACAGCGCTGGCTCCCGGCCTATAGAGTGAGATTAGTGCACAACCCTAGAGTCTGGCAAGACTGGCCCGTACGGGCAGGGGTACCTTTACCTTTACCTTTTTAACATTAACTCTGCTGTGTAGGAATCCCTTGCAGACAACCACAGTGCCTGGAGACAGTCAGGTCATATATCCACATAGGAGGAATGACTACTAGGAGGATCACAGAGAGAAGAAGCACCATGGTGCATCTATAGCAGCATAACTGGGCAACTTCATCTGCCCCAGCTGCAACAAAACATGTTCTTCTACAGTCACAGCAGGTGCTATAAGTCTCCAGTGGTTTGACTTCATAACAGTGATTTTAGGGCCACATGTCATCTATAAGAATAGGATGCTTATGGCAAAAACAAGGAATGCATAGATTTCAGGAGTGGAATTTTGCAATGAATATTGACTTTGAAATATCCATCCTTTGAATCCATTATCGACTTTAAGTGCTGTCCAGTTCATTTTGCTGCTCCTTATATTTTTTACGACAGTGATGAGGACAGAGCGAATCATTTTCCATCATGCAGTACAAGAAGGTGTCAACGGCATCCTCTTGAAATGTAGGTGCCTTAATGATTTTGCAATAGCCTTGTATATCTGAAGATAAATAGGATAGAAGAGAAAACTCACGGCAATTCCACAGTTTTAAAGAAAATCATATTGCAAGCTACAATCGCTTTTATTTTTTTTCCCCTTTGCCCTTTTCTGGAAATAGACATGCCATATTTGTTCTCAAAGCTCCTTTGGGTTCCTTAGAATGAGCTGCAATGAGTTTCCACTCCTCTTTTTTTGATGGGGTGAACGGATGCAAGAAATGAAACTCTCTTTCATAGAGCACCACACTTCTAATTATACCAGTGTTGAGACTTTCTTGCATACCCACTAATTAAAAATATCCTGTGCCAACTATTCTTGGCACACCTCAAGTTGACAGGCATATATTTCTCTCCATTTATGCTGTCATGGACTTAGAAGCTTGATGAGGCAGGCTATCACACAACTAAGCTTCATGCAGGCCGGTGCTAAAATTGTAACCTTTAACTACTAAAATACTGGTTGTGTTTTCTTTCATCTGGCAGGTCTGGGCAGCATCGTCGCAAACACTTAATGAAGCTTACAAATGGTGATCGATATAAACCAGGGGTAGGGTACCATTTATTTTCCCAGATCTTCAAACCTTGAAATATGAGTCTTTGTTGTGCTATTATGTAGTGTCTTATACAGTGGTACCTCAGGTTAAGTACTTAATTTGTTCTGGAGGTCCGTACTTAACCTGAAACTGTTCTTAACCTGAAGCAGCACTTTAGCTAATGGGGCCTCCTGCTGCTGCCGTGCCGCCAGAGCCCGATTTCTGTTCTCATCCTGAAGCAAAGTTCTTAACCTGAAGCACTATTTCTGGGTTAGCGGAGTCTGTAACCTGAAGTGTATATAACCTGTATTGACAACTGGGTCTTGTTGCCTTTGATATTTTGTTTGTTTCAAAACATGGAGGTATGTATTTTTTGATGAATGAATGCAAATAGCATATTATGACTCCTTTTGGACTAAAGCTGAACTCAGCAATGGAAAATCCTACACTGGATTCCTTACGCCCAACTTGTTCCCCATCCCCTATAGTTATAATCTTTGGGTTGCCAGCTGATTTTATTCCGCTCCAAATTTGATTTAAAATGTATTTTAATTGATTGTTTGATTTATGTTTTTAATGTAACATACTTTGATGTTAGCCACCCTGAGTCCGGTCCTGGTTGGGGAGGGCGGGGTATAAATAAAATTCTTTATTATTATTATTATTATTATTATTATTATTATTATTATTACTTCAAACAAACTTGACTGTGGCAGGAGGTCAGATAAATCATTGGGAAACCTTGTGTATCGTGCTATGACTGGATTTAATAGAGACATTTCCCTTGGCGTTTCCAACCTCAATTTTACTTACAGAACCCTAATTAGAGGTATGTAATTGAAAACTGAAAATAGAGAGCAAGAAATAAAATATGCATCAGAAACTGGAAAGATTCTTCTGTTGACAAAGCCTGCTAAATAACAGGCATGTCAAAGGGTGAAAAAAGGTAATTTATCTCAGTTGCTTCAAATTATTGTTTATTATCCAAGCTATATTTGTCATGTTAACAGAGAGAATAAAGCCAATGAAGGAGCCTGTTACGTTTCCCGCCTTCCCTGTGGAATGCTGTATCTAATTTCTGAATTTTATTTGATAATATAATGAAAACTAGGTGCTGGGACTTCAACCTCAGCTCATAATTAGCAATTTTATTATATTAAAATGTCAGTTAAAACAACAGCAGCAGCCAGACATTATGTGTTATAGAAAGGGATACAGACATCATTAGTTTATAAGAAGGCATGAATATGCCATGTGCATATTTAAACAGCAAAAATGCGAAATGCTTTGAGATCATGATTACTTTGTTTTGTATGGTATGAGGCCATTTCCCTTGATTTTTAATAGAACTTTTCTGTTAAAAGATCAAAATCCATTTTCAACACACAGCACAAACAGCTAGTTGTGCAACTACTTCCTTTAAGCGCCCTCATGTTATTTTATCCATGTTTTATGAATCTCACAAACAACTCCCATGCTAGATACTGAAGAAACAATGAAAGGTAGACCTTAACATGTAAATAATCGTCAATCTCTAAATACTGTAGGTTAGGCTACATCTGTTGTTTTGATCTTTTACATGGTTTTGTGTGTATTTTATACATTGTGACTTGCTGTTATTTTTACTGATGATAGTTTAGTAATTATTTATTACAGCTGATAAGAGTGAATTTCTGTTTAATTCTTATTTGCTGATAGATAATTTTATTGTTAACTATTATATTTGAATTGATTATTGAATAATAGTTTATTTAATATGGGTGATTTTAAAGTTATGGTGTGTTTTTTTTTACTTTTCTGTATAGGATCAGATTATTATAAGGTGTGTGAGATCTTTGTTGTATATTTGGTTTTTTCTTCAGCTTGTAAACTGCCTTATGTATAGTAAAATCTGGAGATGTTGGACCACAATGCCTATCCTCCCTGACAATTTGCCATGCTGGCTGGGACTGATGAGGACTGGAGACCAACAATATCTGCAGGGCACCACATTGGCTACTCATAATAACTTACCCCTGAAATCTGACAGAATATTAGAAGTGCTTTCTGATATGACACAAGTACAGTGGTACCTCGGCTTAAGAACTTAATTCATTCTGGAAGTCCATTATTAACCTGAAACTGTTCTTAACCTGAGGTACCACTTAAGGTAATGGTGCCTCCTGCTGCTCCGCCGCCGCACAATTTCTGTTCTTATCCTGAAGCAAAGTTCTTAACCCAAGGTACTATTTCTGGGTTAGCGGAGTCTGTAACCTGAAGTGTCTGTAACATAGCTGTCAACTTTCAGATTTGAAAATAAGGGATCAGCAGCCTCACCTGTCCTGGGGACAGTCTACGGGATATCTAACAATCTGGGATAGCAGCGGGAAGCAGCGGGAAATGGCACTGGAATAAGGGAATTTCAAGCAAAAAAAGGGAAGGTTGACAGCTATGGTCTGTAACCTGAAGTGTCTGTAAACCAAGGTACCACTGTAACTGCTAAACTAGGGGACCTACATGGTCTTAAGGGCATCTTTGGACCATGTCCAAAGCTCTTTAGAGGATGTCGAAAGCTCATTAAAATGATACTGCAAACGACTTTTTTACGGGGAAGTGGTTCCTTCATGGAACCAGAATGAAAAAACAGAGACATGGAGTTGATAATGCTTGGGGAAATTGATGGATTTCCCTCACCCTACCTTACTATTGAAAGAGAAAGCAGCAGATGGTAACTTTTCATAGACTATGTTCATTCCTTCAGGGGGGAATGAAATGTTGCAACATTTTAACCGTTGCACTGGAGCAGATAATTAGGCAATCAGAATTATTAGAAGCTGACAAAAGGACAAGAATTCAATGAACTTTCTCCTTTTGCTTTGTTATGATGGCAGCTGTGATGATTTTAAGTAGTGAACATCATGCCCAATCAGTCCAGTAGCCTTAATGAGTTTGGAAATTCCTGTTTAAAATGCCTTTCAATAAGTGCAATGTTCACTTTATGATCTGAAGGAAGGCTCAGGGTTGCATTCAAAAAACTGTTACTCAGACACATTGAAATCAATGGAACCAAGTTAGCCATACCCTTAATCACACAGAGTAACGAAGGATAACAACAGGAAGATTTAAAGAAGGAACTATTGGAAACTCAAGGCAGTAGAAACATAAGATGATTGGAACCCCACTGAACTTGAAGCATGGGAAGCCCCAACAAAAAAATATAATTTGGCAGAATATTTAGATTATATGATGTGTATTTGTATAATTTGGAATACTTAATGTGATTTGATTGGATTGTTAAAATGGAAAATTTAATAAAAATTATTTTAAAAATAATAATTACCCAGAGTAACAGTTAGTTGACTTCAACCTTAACACACACACACACACACACACACACACACACACACACATTAACATGAGGAATCAGTTGAAATATGTGGTTCAGAAAGCTGGGCTGAAGAACAAAGAAAAATTGAGGCCAATAAGCTCAAGAACACTGATTAAGAAATTGGTTATTAGATTTCCCATCACATTTCAAACATCTGTGTTCTTCCTGGGGAGAAATTGTTCAACAGTGAAGCAGTCATAAAGTAACTGCTCTCTTCAGAATACTCAATGCAACAATTCCCTCCAGGGAAGGAGAAAATAGATTTCAGAAACATCTCAAGAGATCTGAGAGCCATTTAGTTAATGCATCTTTTCGCACCTATTGGCTTTGTTCTTCTGCTGTGTGATCAGGGTGGCCATAGGTTCTACTTCACTGAGGATAATCCATAATAATAATAATAATAATAATAATAATAATAATAATAATAATTAATCACCTTCTCCACAATCATATCAAGGTGATGTACAAAAAAGCAGCTAACACATTTAAAATTAAAATAAAACAATACAAAATAGGCACTTTGGGCCAATTTATTCAGGTGGGGAAACCTGCTAGAAGAAAAAATGTATTTGGTTGTTTCCAGAAAGTGCAGACACTGTGTTGCTTGCCTGTTGTATCTCAGCAGGAATGCTACCCCACAGAGAAGGGCAGCCACAATAAAAGTCCTCCTGTGAGTTATTGCAAAGTGGGCTTCTGATTTTTGGAACTTGCAGGATAAACTCTTCTGCAGACGGGAGTGATCTACTGGGTGTGTATTAGGGGTAAGGCTGCCTCTCACGTAACCTGGTCCTGGGCTGCACAGGGCCTTACATGTTAGTACCACCACCTTGAACTTGGCTCAGTAGCAGATTAAGAGCCAGTGCAAATTTCTGGCCCGTAGGAAGGGCTAGGGCCAACCACCCATAAGGCAAGGTGAGGAAACCACCTCAGGCAGCAGGAACCATAGGGGCAGCAGATCTCGATGTCGATCTTCCTTTTCCCACTTTTTCTTCACTCCTTCTTCCCTGGCAGGGAGCAGGGATGCCATTTGGGGGGTCCACCTCAGGTGCCAAAATGTACTAGGCTGCCCTGCATGAGGCCAAACCCTTTTTGTGGCAGGCCCCACCCTGTGGAACTCCTTGGGAGTAAGTGTTTAAAAGGATTCATCCCTGCTTGCTTTTAGATGTCTTCTAAAAGCTGTATCATTCCGGCAGGCCTTTCAAACCTGACAAGCCTTTCTAATCAGCTTTTACTGCTGTGTTTGACATTCTGAAATTGTTTCACTGCTGTGCTTTTTAGGTCATATACTGCCTTGTGATATATTTTGATGAAAGGGAAATATATATCTATAAGCAAACGCATGTTACAGTGCTCACACAGTAGGTGGTTTATCTGCTGGGGATATCGAATATCCCTTTGGCAAACTGTTTCACTCTTCTTTCACAGGAAGTGGACTGTGTGCTCACCACATCATTCAAATATGTACCTGTCTGCATGTTTGATAGTTGGTGTTTTCATTCATGTATATATTCTCTTTTACAATTTAAAGTACTCATTTTTACATCCTCAAGATATCAATGACTTCCATTCTTCTCTTTCCATGGTTCATTTTACATATCATAAATCCCTGCATATTTTACAGAAACTATAGCATTCAGCATTCCATTATTGCATCCATCATAACTTATTTACACCGTGGAATTTATCTTAATGCTGCCAGCGTTTTCAGCTGTACACAGTTATTTCCCATATATTCAATAAACCCAATCTTCTCTAAATGTATGTTCTTCTTGTTCTCTTTCTTATTCTATATGTAAAGTCTGCAAGCTGCACATATTCTGTCGACTTAAGTTGCCACTCTTTAGTTGGGTCCTCGCTCCTTTTCCATTTTTGGGCTAACAAAACATGGGCTGCAGTAGTGGCATACAAAAATAACCTTTTTTTTACACCTGGGAATTTCAGTCTGAATTATTCCCAACAGAAAGGACTCTGGGGTTTTTTTGGGGGGGGGAAGTACTTTTAAACATTGTTTTCAATTCATTATGGATGATAGTTGGTGTTTTTCTAGTTTCTGCATTGTCTGTTCAGGCAATCCATTTTTAGAAGTGTGTTTCTTGCAAGAATGGGACATGGATGGTGCTGTGGGTAAAACCTCAGCGCCTAGGACTTGCTGATCGTATGGTCAGCGGTTCAAATCCCCGCGGTGGGGCGAGCTCCCGCCGTTCGGTCCCAGCTCCTGCCCACCTAGCAGTTCGAAAGCACTCTTAAGTGCAAGTAGATAAATAGGTACCGCTTTATGGCGGGAAGGTAAACGGCCTTTCCGTGTGCTGCACTGGTGCTGGCTCGCCAGAGCAGCTTCGTCACGCTGGCCACGTGACCCGGAAGTGTCTCCGGACAGCGCTGGCCCCCGGCCTCTTAAGTGAGATGGGCGCACAACCCTAGAGTCGGACACGACTGGCCCGTACGGGCAGGGGTACCTTTACCTTTACCTTTTTCTTGCAAGATCAGGACAGTCATAAGGATGTTCATATTATTTAACCCAGAGAACCCACCACTCATCAGGATTAGTGGATCTTCTAGTAATTTCAAAGTGTTCCCATGTAGATGCAGCAACAACCCTCCCCTTCCTGGGTAACACCAGCCAATTCCAGTCACCTCTGATCCTTAAATAGCTGTAATAAAACAGGTGGAACATGGGTGGGCTGTGTAATGGAGTACAAATGAGGCAAGTTTCGGATGTACAAATCTAGTGAGAAGTCAGCCCTTGGCAACTCAGAAAAAAATAGTTACAGAAATTGGGAGCACTAAATGTATAAACCAGGAGTTTGGATTTGAGGAGGGAAATGATTATAATCTGGTTCAGAATGTTACTTTTATACTGCATTGGAGATTAGAAAGGCACGTGTGATGTTAAAAGCAAACAGAACCATCAAACTTTGTTCTAACATATTCAAAGTCAATTGACTTTCTTATTTTTCTTTTTTTAAAAAAAGATTGCCAATGAAATAAAAAGCTGCTGGCCTATTATACTATGAGTGACATGCAAAATCTGTGACACAATACAATAGGAGTAAAATTATTTCTACCCACATGTAGGAGACATAATGGATGTGGAAGCAGTGCAATCACGGCAAGGAAAATCTCGAGCTGATTGAAACTAAGTAAGTAATTTTAAAGATAGCAAACTGAGTGGTAGAATTGTACATTTTATCATGAGCCGGACAGCTTTATGCTTCATAGAATTTAAGATATATTTAACATGTCTTGAAGAATTGTCTGTTCACTGAGCACATGCTTAAAAATAAAGATGTGTAAAACTGCTCCTCATCATTTTTGATGATGTACTACAACAGCTGATATTGTCATGTGTCAGCAGAGGGGAAGGCAAGCATAACATTAAAGAAACCATGAAACATGAAAACCAATACACAATATGCTATAATATCAAGGTTCTTCATTTGCTATTCAATATATACACTCTACAATTATACAGCTGCAGAGTTGGAAAGTACCTCAAAGGTCATTTAGTCCATGAAATCACAGCTAAAGAATCATTCTACAGATGGCCATCCAACTTCTCTTTAAAAATCTTCAATGAAGGAGAGCACCACCACTTCTTGCATTCAGGTTTTTCAATGTGAGCCACAGTGAGCAAAGCAAAAATCAGGGCTTTTTCCAGCCAGAATTTGCCTGAGCTCAGTTCTGGTACCTCTCAGGTGGGCACCATTGCCATTCTAAGAGAATGAGGGAGGTGTTCATGGTGAGTTCCGGCGCCTCTTTTTCTAGAAAAACAGCACTGGTAATAACCAATGATCATAAGGACTAGAGTTATTGCGTGGCAAGGCCCCCAAACCAGCCCCTCGTTAGAATAAAATTCACACTGACACAGACTTTTGGTTTAAGGTTATTGGGCAAATTTTAGGCCACAACTTTATTGATTACAGAAATGTGAGCGGTATTGGCTTAGGCATCGGCAAAGGACTATATCAGACTCCTGCCCCCTTTGCAGGAAGTCAGTAAGGGTAAACCACCCAAAGAGGAAGCCACATCGGGGGAACCCGCCTGTAGCTCTCCTCGGTGTCCCCAGAGGTCTGGCATGGCCCTAGCCCCTCAAGCAGACTTTGGACAGGATCCAGGCCCTGGATTCCTTTAATGGAATATCCTTGGTCATTGGAGGGGCAGGCGATGGCTGACCTCCCCTCCCCCACAAATCAATGAGCCAATGCCTAACCACCAAACCTTACAAAGTTGTGATGATTCCTAAGAGGTAGGCAAAAACCAAGTGGCCAGTGCCAATCTGCCAAATGGAAAAATTCCTACCTGGCCCCTGTCCCAAGACAGGCGACCAACCAAATTCCAAAGCAAGGCCAGAGGACATCTAAAATAAAGGGCAGGTGGGCGGGTGTTCAGCAGCGTGAAGCAGGTGCCTGACAAGTGTCACACTGCCACTTTTATATCCCCCACACAAAAGTGATTGGCCAAGAAGCTGGCATGATTGTGGCGCCACCCTGGCATGGCATCATTACTCTGGGGGCCTGCCCACAATCAGGACCATCCTTAAAGATGATCCCACTTCTCATTAGTTTTTGTCATCTCAATATAATACTCAAAAACCTCTTTGGAAGTTTATGATGGAGATATTTGTTATTTAGGGAATTGTAATAATAGTAATCCCCACCCCTACATTTTGGCTTAACCTTTCTAGAAGCTTAATAGAGTCTCCTATTGTGACTCCAACAATCCCCAGAGGAGCTTTTGACAGGAGGCTAGCAGATAATGCTACAGTGCCTGTTCCAGCCATGCATCGCAGGATTGCTCTTTCACGCATTATTTCAAACCAGTAATCAAAACCACAATATGCTGCCATTGAAGCTGATTGATTTACATTTTATCCAAGGCAACATCATTTTCTTATTAGTGCCATTAAAGAAATGGCATTTTAATTATTAGGTGCCAAAGCAATTTAAAAATATTTCTAAATACAATACCGTATTTAAAAAATATATTGTATAAAAGTGGGGGGAAACACAGAAACGCTAGTGCCTCCACTCATTTGGTGTTTGTTATTCAGAATACTTTTAGAGCTGTGGCAGAACTTGACATTGGCCCCTTTTGCAAAATGGGTGCTTTGCTCAGAGCTTGTTTTGTTTCCACAAGTGGGATCATTTTTAGAATGGTCTTGGTTGTGGGCAGGCCCCCAGCCCGGTTCCTCCCCCCCCCCCCCCCGGCATGGGCAGAGTAGCGCTTTCATGCCAGGGTGGCATCACGATCACCCCAGGCCTATTTGCCAATTATTTTGAGTGGGGGGAACGTGGGGGGTTTAAAAGCGGCAGCATGACTTGGGCCGTGCACCTGCTTCACGCTGCCGAAAACCTGCCCACCCACCCTGTAATTTTATGTGTTCTCTGGTCTTGCTTTGGACGTTGCCTGTTGGTTGGTTGGTTGCCTGTATTGGGTCAGGGGCCAGGTAGGAATTTTTCCATTTGGCAAATTGGCACTGGCCACTTGGTTTTCGCCTACCTCTTAGGAATTGTCCCAACTTTGTAAGGTTTGGCGGTTAGGCATTGGCTCATTGATTTGTGGGGGAGGTGAGGTCAGCCATCACATGCCCCTCCATTGACCAAGGGTATTCCGTTAAAGGAAGCCAGGGCCTGGTTCCTGTCTGAAGTCCGCTTGAGGGACTAGGGCCATGCAAGGCCTCTGGGAACACTGAGGAAAACTACAGGCGGGTTCCCCAGATGTGGCTTCCTCTTGGGGTGGTTTACCCTTATTGACTACCTGCAAAGTGGACAGGAGCCCAATATAGTCTATGCCAATGCCTAAGCCAATACCGCTCACATTTCTGTAATTCAATAAAGTTGTGGCCTAAAATTCACCAATAACCTTAAACTAAATATTATGTGTCCGTGTGAATTTATTTTAACAAGGGGCTGGTCTGGGGGTCTTGCCACACAAATGGTGTCTGTTTATGCAGCGTACTTGTTCATACCATGTGAAACATGTTGGTTGCCAGTTGGTTTCTTATAACGTTGCAAAAACTCTGTATGTTTACTACTGTGAACAGAGAAATCTGGGGCTTAGGTCCACCACTCTGCTAGTGACAACCATCCAGCTCTAAGGTAGTAGTGATGCTTGAATTAATCATAGCCTAAGATACCATACTATATCATCTAAATAAAAAGTGTCCCTTACCAGCTGAACTTCTCTGGCAGTTTGGAGCTTGAGTGGGCGTGGAAAACCCTTAACACAACATGTGACGTACTTCTGAGTAGACATTGTTGGGATTGTTCTGTAAGTCCCCTTCTACCTTTTAAAAGTCAGAACAGAGGTAGATGGGCAGGGTACAAATGATGATGATGATGACGATGTTCAACCAAAAGGGTGAGTTGAGTTAATTTATATCCTGCCTTTCTAAAGTACATTCAAGGCAGTTTACAAGAAGGAAAATAAGACAAATGGTAAATGGTAAAAACAACAACATAAAAACAAGGATACAGGACTAACACTTCACAGAACCAATCATTTTAAGAAAAGTATAAACACTTGCAGAAATAAGGATTCTGGAAGGATTCCGCTGGCGCCTGTTGAATGAAGGAGTTCTAAAAGTAGATTGCCCTTTGGGATCAGACCAATTTCCATCAGTTCCAAGACCTCTGATGGCAAGATGGCCTTTCAAGGCGAAATCAAAAATATCAACAAATGTGATATAAAAGTGGGCACTATAGAAGCCTCCCCCACCCTGGCTAAATTCTCCAAGATAAAATGCATTCTTTTAAATGTAATGGCTGGCTTTCTTTGATATGAATTTTTCTCCCAGCAGCCTCAGGGTGAAATGTAAATTGTGTTGAACACACAGCATGCTGTAAGTAATGCAGCTGACATAGGCACTTCTCTGGTCTCTGGCTTGTGGGAAGGGTGAGTTTGCAGCCTCCCTAGTAAGGAATGGACCACTTCAGAGCTTGGCCAGGGCAGGGCACCAAGCTGAAAAGAGACAGCAGATGTAATATTCAGATGTAATAGTCATCTGGAAAGTCCACATGTGAGGGGCAACCAAAGAGATGAGCAAAGCCAGGGAGCTTTTCCAGGTTTCCCCATATGTACAACTTCTTAAGTTGGTTTTCTGCTCTAATAATTCATGCCAGGTGAAATCGAGGTATTTCCCCTCCTTCCAAGTGGTAATCTTATGCTGAAAGTTGTGTTTTAATCAACAGCTTGCCTTCCCTACTTTTTCTTTAAGATTTTTGGACCTTATGTTCAAACTTCTATTCTAAGTAACACTTGTGTATTTTGAAGGATGTAAATATTTACAAGTGTTTTGATGTGTTTTTAAAAGCTTCACTAAATATTTTGCTTTTTAAACTAACAATATCTCTGAACTGCATGTGAAGGGACTGTGTGGGATCTACTTATTTATGATGGAACAGTATGTGCATGAGGACATGTGTATTCCACACACAAAATAAGAAATAAAATTCAGTTGTAGGGGACGCTATGTAACCAAACATCACTGTGCATATCAATGGGAGCGAAATTTCAGGACTTAACAGAATAGAGTGTCAAATCTACCACTGGATCTGCACCCTTGCCACTCATTCTTGTCATGGGTTGGTGCAGGTATTGGGCCCTCATTCAGCCTGGAAGTGAGACTCAATTGGGATTTAGTAAACTGGCATTATTCCATGGACAGAGGGGCAGCTCCACCCAAGCCACCAGTTGAAAAGGGGATTTGCAGTGCTTTTTTTCCTAAAAAAATGTTTAGGGGTACTCTCATTTTGATTCAAGAAAATCACAATTTTATAGTTCAAATCGGGAAAAATAAATACAGTAAATGGACAAGAGGACAAAGATTCACAAAATGTTTAGGGGTATGTGTCCCCCTGCGTCCCCCCAGAAAAAAAGCACTGGGGAATTTGGATAGCGGTATTAGTCTTGCTCATGGTTCTGCCTTGTTTCAGTTTTTCCATCAGTGCATCTTCACTGGTGGAGCAGCTCTGCTGAAGAAGTGTTCCACTTAGGGATGTATGAGAACCATTTTATTTTTTGTCTGCTTTCCAATGAATCGATCCAATCCAATACTCCTTCAATGGTCCCAGTGAGATTACACAGTTACAGTGGTAGCGCAGGTTAAGTACTTAATTCGTTCTGGAAGTCTGTTCTTAACCTGAAACTGTTCTTAACCTGAAGCACCACTTTAGCTAATGGGGCCTCCTACTGCTGCTGCGCTGCTGGAGCACGATTTCTGTTCTGATCCTGAAGCAAAGTTTTTAACCCGAGGTACTATTTCTGGGTTAGCGGAGTCTGTAACCTGAAGCGTATGTAACCTGAAACGTATGTAACTCGAGGTACCACTGTACCTGTATTTTGCAATGGAGTTTCAGTGTGCAAAAAGTAAACACACAAATATAAACATCAAAAGATGGGTACTAAATGATAGTAGGCTATTTGGTTAATGCATGGTTCACCGGTATATTTGTCTTGGTGGTGACATATCCTGTATTTTGCCAGTCCTATATTTCCTCAGTCAGGTGACTTTCAGTATAAGATTGCATCTTTTACTTATGTGTCGTATCATTTTTTTGCAATGTCAAACTGCTTCATTTTGATTCAGTTTCATATTGACCTATGAAATAAAGGTAAAGGTACCCCTGCCCGTAGGGGCCAGTCGTGTCCGACTCTAGGATTGTGCGCCCATCTCACTTAAGAGGCCGGGGGCCAGCGCTGTCCGGAGACACTTCCAGGTCATGTGGCCAGTGTGACATCGCTGCTCTGGCAAGCCTGCACCAGCGCAGCACACGGAAATGCCGTTTACCTTCCCGCTAGAAAGCGGTACCCATTTATCTACTTGCACTTAAGGGTGCTTTCGAATTGCTAGGTGGGCAGGAGCTGGGACCGAGCAACGGGAGCTCACCCCGCCACGGGGATTCGAACCGCCGACCATGCAATCGGCAAGCCCTAGGCGTTGAGGTTTTACCCACAGCACCACCCGTGTCCCTATGAAATAGGTGCCATCAATTCCATAACTTTATTACCAGTTGGAATTGCATACCAGCAATTGTATGCACAGTCTCATTCAATGTGTTCTTTGAACCCTGGTTGTCTTTAACAGAACCCCCCATTAAAAAAAAGATTATTCTCTAATTATATTTAATTACTCTTGCTGAGTCTATTATCGGCCCAAATATCTGTTCGAAAACCTCTCTCATTTTTTAAGCGCTTCCTATAATTTTTCATGATAGTGTCATGTATTTGCATGCCTACAATAAACCATTCTGGATACAGTATTTTAGCAGCCATTTCTATGAACATTAATGGAATCATTAGAAACTGTAATGGAAAGAACAATGTTTGCTAAATTCTGTATTGATAACTAGCTGCAATCTTTTCATATACATAGGTCAAATCCATGCCCCAGTTAATGCTTTTACAATCCGATGGCATCCATTGGGATGAGCCGCTTAGGATACAGTAGCTCTCTGGCTCAGCCAGCTCATTCCTGGCTCAGCCAGCATTAAGTTCCCAGTGATATGCAACATAATATGCTCAAACACTGTTAAAGCCCTTTCTTGTCTACATTTCCTTCATTTGCCTTTTAGGAAGCCCATAAGATATTATAGTAGTAGTAGTAGTAGTAGTAGTAGTAGTAGTAGTAGTAGTAGTTTATACATTTATACTCCGATCATCTGGCTGGGTTTCCCCAGCTACTCTGGGCAGCTCCCAACAGAATATTAATAATAATAATAAATAAATGATAAAACATCAAACATTAAAAACAATACTGCCTTCAGATGTCTTCTAAAAGTCAGATAGTTGTTTATTTCCTTGACATTTGATGGGAGGGTGTTCCACAGTGAGGGTGACACTACTGAGAAGGCCCTCTGCCTGTAGAACAGATATGTTGGTAGTTATTCTTTGCACTTTCTTCTTTCATATTTTTCTTACGATAATAACCTGACTCTGTCAATGTTCTGTGGCCATAGCACCTTCATGTGCATTTACTACTATCTTGTTTACTCTGATCTTTCCACTCTCTCCCCCTTCTGATATGTTTTGTTAATTATTTGATCTATCTAACTTTGCTTTGTGGCACCTCTGTACTTTGAAACATGGTCTCTTCTCTGAATATTGGATGGTGTTGGTGGCAAGCCAGAGGTTTTTGATTGAAAACCGAACTGCGAGGTCAATCTGTTGTCATTGCAAATGAAACAACCAGAAAGGTGTTGCATAATAAATGGGGGAAAAATATGTTATTTGTGGCTTTGGTAAGCCCTGCATGTTAAAACATTTTTTTCCAAAGAAGTGACACATAATTTTGAATTAAATGGGATTGTGTCATCTAACTTGCTAATGCATTTTTGAAAACAAAGATCTATCCAAATCATCAATAAAAAGTCCTATGTCTTCAAAAATACCATCTGTTACGAACAGCCTGCAGAAGATAAAAGACCAGTTCAGACATTCTACTTATGTGTTAAGTCACCATACAAGGGTAAAACATGTCTGCACTAAATAACTTTATTCTCATATTAGACATGCAATGTAGCCTACCCAGTGGTGACATATCCCATTTGTACAGCAGAAATAGATTCAGGAAGGGTAGGGGCAAAGGCTCCCTTGCAAGCTGAAACCCTGCATGATTGGGATTCCATGTTTCATGGAAGCTTTGGGCACATCTGAAAGCCTCAACCCTGCAGATTTTTTTGCTCTGTGCACATGGATGCCAGGAGAAGTGACTACTACATGCCATTACATATAGAGCACAGGGATACTCAGCACTCTCCCTCTCATATGTTGATTTCACATGTAGGTAAGAAAGGTAAAAGGTAAAGGACCCCTGGACAGTTAAGTCCAGTCAAATGTGACCATAGGGTTGCGGTGCTCATCTCGCATTCAGGCCAAGGGAGCCGGTGTTTGTCCACAGACAGTTTTCCGGGTCATGTGACCAGCATGACTAAACCCCTACTGGTGCACGGAGGACTGTGTCGGGTGCCAGAGCGCACAGAAACGCCATTTACCTTCCCACCGCAGCAGTACCTATTTATCTACTTGCACTGGCATGCTTTCGAACTGCTAGGTTGGCAGGAGCTGGGTAGTGCTGTGGACTGAACCACTGAGCCTCTTGGGCTTGCTGATCAGAAGATCAGCGGTTCGAATCCCTATGACAGGGTGAACTCCTGTTGCATTTCACATGTAAGCTGAACAGCTGAATAGGGGCAACATGTACCCAGGTTGTAATATATGTGTGCACCATGTGAGACGCTTAGTGCCTGGCTATTCAACTTATGATCCCACAAACTTGTACACAGACCACTAACTCATACCCTCCAATCAAATAGAGATGCTCATTATTTGGCCCTGAGCTATCGCTGGAGCCAAGTGACAAGTGACTCACACAAGAACCAGAGACCAAAACAACAACAACCCCAAATGTCTTTCAGCCCAGGCTGATTCGCCCCAGAATGCCAGCCCAAAGAAATAGAACATTCTGTGCTCTAATAATAATAATAATAATAATAATAATAATAATAATAATAATTTATTATTTATACCCCACCCATCTGGCTGGGTTTCCCCAGCCACTCTGGGTGGCTTCCAACAGAATATTAAAATACAAGAATCTATTAAACATTATAAGCTTCCCTAAACAGGGCTGCCTTCAGATGTCTTCTAAAAGTCTGGTAGTTGTTTTTCTCTTCGACATCTGGTGGAAGGGCATTCCACAGGGCGGGCACCACTACTGAGAAGGCCCTCTGCCTGGTTCCCTGAAACCTCACTTCTCTTAGTGAGGGACCCGCCAGAAGGCCCTTGGCACTGGACCTCAGTGTCTGGGCAGAACAATGGGGGTGGAGATGCTCCTTCAGGTATACTGGACCGAGGCCGTTTAGGGCTTTAAAGGTCAGCACCAGGATGGTTTCTGTAATTCCAGGAGACCCCACTTAAATCAGGACAGTTGAGTGGTATGATAATACCATAAGTTTCTTAGTGGGTTCAAGGAAGTATGAAACCTTCCTGGGACTGTAGACAAAGGGCAATTGCTAAACTCCTGGAAGGTCAAAAGGGAGGGGCAGGGAATCTCTGCCCTAGGGGTCCAAAGGTCACCCTCCAGCCCTCATTTCCAGTCTTCCGGAATGATGTTCAGGCCACTACACTCCTCACTGGCCCTGGTGATGTCAATCACATCAAGACATATCCCTACATTCAGAAGATCTGGGACAAATAAAATGAAGAACTGTAGCAAATAGTTAAACTATGGCACTTACTCCCACAGATGGCAGTAGTGGCAACCAACTTGGATTAAAAGTGGATTAGACAAATTCATGGAGGAGAAGGCTATTGATGGGGACTCCTGTTGGAGGCAGTAGTGTTTCTGAAAACAAACTGCTGGAAACCATGGGAGGGGAGAATGTTCATGTGCTGGAATCCTGCTTGCAGTTTTCCCACAGGTAAACTGGTTGATTACTTTGAGAATAGGATACTGGAGTAGATGAGCCTTTGGCCTGATCCAACCAGCTCTTCTTATGTTCTTAAGGGTCAGATGAAAGGAACAACTGCAAACGGTAGTCAAAATCAGGGTGCATTGTCCAAATTACAAACTGTTGTTGTAAATATTTCTCAGTTTTATTGTTTTAACTTTTTGTAAACCTCCTTGATGTTTTTAACCTTTTTTAAAAACCATCAAGCGGTGTATACATTTTCATATCAAGCAATCATTTCACAGAAGATAGTCATCTAGTATGTAAGTTGGGGAGAGACCTCAGGTTCTGGGGCCGAAATATGAAGAAGAAGAAGAAGAAGAAGAAGAAGAAGAAGAAGAAGAAGAAGAAGAAGAGGAAGAGGAGTTTGGATTTGATATCCCGCCTTTCACTCCCTTTAAGGAGTCTTAAAGCGGCTAACATTCTCCTTTCCCTTCCTCCCCCACAACACTCTATGAGGTGAGTGAGGCTGAGAGGCTTCAGAAAAGTGTGACTAGCCCAAGGTCACCCAGCAGCTGCATGTGAAGGAGCGGAGACGCGAACCCGGTTTCCCAGATTACGAGACTACCGCTCTTAACCACTACACCACACTGGCTCTCACTGACCTTCTAGGCATCTCCATCTAGGCTTTTGGATTCTGCCCAGGTCACAAAACCTCACTAGCTCTGACCGCATCAACTGGTTTTACAGGGATGAGATGTTCTCCTGCATCTCTGCTTTAGAAAAAAAATGACTGTGCACCCATCAAGTAGCTTTCCCTCAGGGCATGCCAGTCTGGCTTGGTCCTAATCACAGCTCACCTGCACCCATCGCTCCTTGATAATGGAAATGATACATTTGCCTTATTGTGTTATTTTCTTTTTAGTGGAGGCTATTAAAGACTTATTGCTGCCTAGTTTGATTCTTGCACAGCATTATCCAAGGAAACCAAGTGCTTTCTTTTTACCATAATGTGTTAATTATTTTCAGAAATCCTGCTTGCCAGCAAGCCATCACATTTTACGATGTGTTTTATTGGAAACAATATTCGGTTAATTTTATTCTAGGCAGAAATGAAAGTGGACACAAATCAATATAAATCCAGCTGTTTGGCAAACATTTTATTTTAACTGTGAATGTTCACGATGTGATAAAAGTGTTCTAATAAATTATGAAACTAACAGGCTGCGTTAAGGGGAGGCAACATAAAGCTTAGCCACACATGCTTTTTGCACATTCTTCACTTTCTCCTTCATAATAATGACCACATTAATTGATTCCTTGAAACAATATCCCAACGGCTTTGTTTTGGACAGTGGCAGATCACACCAGTCAGGAAACGAGACAAGAACTTTATTACCTCTCTCCAACAAGAACAGAATAGCAGCAGGAAATTCTCTACTCTGCCTAGATACAATTAAGACTAGTGCCACCTAGTGACTCAACTGTACAATGGCACTTTAAGTTAAACAAATACGGTACATCTGTTGAAACATTACTGTTGAAACATTAGATCAGTGTTTCCCAACCTTGGGCCTCCAGCTGTTTTTGGACTACAACTCCCATCATCCCTAGCTAGCAAGACCAGTGGTCAGGGATGATGGGAATTGTAGTTCAAAAACAGCTGGAGGCCCAAGGTTGGGAAACACTGCATTAGATAACTCAGATATTCCATATCTAAACCTCAAAGGCTTCTGATCAACTCAGCTTCACATGTGACAATGAGATGACTTATGAGGCGGCCACTGCAGAATCTCAGTAGATAAATTTGGGTTGCTAGCAACCCAGCCAGATGGATGAGGTATAAATAATAAAATTGTTGTTGTGGTTGTTAGTTGAGCATTTGGTGATGTGATGGATTGGCTCCTGACAGGTGATTGCATCTCTTCAGGAATATGAAGATGTTGTCAATTTCTGTTTAATATTACACATGAAGTCTCAACAGAATATGACTGGGGTGGTTCATTCCCCCACCCACCCCGTTCAGTACCTAGAAATCTGCTGTCTGTTTCCTGCATCAAGTCTGATATAAATCTCTCTACCTCTCTCTATTCTAAGCATGGTAGTCCTTACTGGTTACAGAAAACATCACAATTTCTTGCAGTACAATAATTTGACAAGGCAACATTTCCCAGCTGAGGTCACATTGGAACGAGACTGAAGTCTGAATGGGTGCTCTGATTTGTCTTCCCATTAGTGATTCTACTGGCTTATTTCCCCATAGCATAGCATAGCTAAAAGGAGTGGACTTCTGCTATTCCTTCCTTTTTGTAGCAAGACAAAAAGCCAGAAAACCTTTGTTTGCATTCAGGAAACATGTTTTACATTGATTTTAATATTGTGTTTACAGCATAGTAGGCTGCCTTTTATAATTAAAGGGCAGGAAATACTACTACTACTACTACTACTACTACTACTACTACTACTAATAATAATAATAATAATAGAAGCTGAAGGTTTCAGGTACTGGAATCTGTTCCATTTTCTATCTTTAGTCAGAAACGTGTGGCTTCTAACACTATCCCACTACTGAAAATCTGGGGTTCTTCTATGGAGAACCTCTATGGCTTCATTAGTGAGTAAATAAAATGACACAAGGGCCTCCAAACTGTACTTTGTTCCTCCTAGTTTACTATTGTGTGTTTGTGAGGTACGCTTGAAGTCGTGAGGACAAAATCTTGATTTTTGGAACACCAGCTTTTTATCTTTACAATTCCCGAATCATAAATTTCCTCAAGAAAGCATTTCTCATTATCGGTTTGAAGTTTGTTTCCTGCTTGCAGGAAGTGACAACCAGGTCTTCCTGACAGACACAATTGTTGTTGAGTGTTGGGCTTTTTCGGAAATAATTTTTATTTGTTTTTAAAAGTGATATTATTTGATTCTACAATTGTGACAGACACAACTATAATGGGGTCAGGTTCTTAGCTATTCTTTCCAGGTCACATATGAGATTGGAATTTGTACCAGGGTCACATATCGGAGTATATTTTATACAAAATGTGTGCCAGCTCTACAAATGCCCTAATCTTGTAAATAAACCTTATAAACCATACAGACTCACACCCATTGTTACACAGCTTGTACCTGTGCTCAGTGTAATAATTTTATTGCATCACTTGCCTGAGTTCTTCTGGTCTTCTGTCTCCTTTAGCCTCACATCTTCACCAGATGGAATAAAATGAACACATTTGCTTTACAGCTAACAGCTAATGTCGAGCATTTGTCTCTCTTAAATTATACAAACCAGGTGCTGTGCGTGCAATCAGATTAGGACTTCCAGAATAACACCCTCCTTAGGAACTCTCAGCAAGCAAAATTGTTACCTTATCAGCTTCCTATTAACACTGACTGAGGCAGGTCACCTCAGAGTTATCTTCACTTTGCTTCCACTTTTTTGGCATGGTGGTTTAAGCTCCTCACTTCTGGCTTTTGACAGTTGCACTGATTAATTGCTACACTCTAATTAAACATGATTTGTTTGAGTGTTGTGTTTGAACCAGTATAAAACATTGTGAATGCATTCATTACTGTACAACTCCAATGTATTAGACTTTAGCTCAATTAGACTCATTCCTGAACAACTGCAATGCATTAGACTTTAGTTCCCTCACATCTCCCAGCAAATAAAGGGATGGATCAAGTAGGAATGGATGAATCTGTCAATTTCAGTTTCTCTGTTTTTCATTTTTCTCATCTTAAATTCAGTTTCTACAGCATTTTGCAAGGTTGGTTTTTTTTGTAACATTCTCATGAGAATTAATGAGCATTTCAGTGCAAAGTTATCCTAATAAACACACTTTTGCATTCAGTTTTGATGAATACTTGTATTTTTGTGAGCAATTTTACATAATATAATCCATTTTTGTATGTTGTATTCACTAACTTGAGAAGCACATTGCTAAGATCGTTAAGACCAACAACAAAAACATTAGTTATCAGTATCATGATTCCTTACTCTAGTTTATGCACTTTTATACACATGACCTGGCTGGATATAAGCATTTCAAATTTGGAGAAGTGTGAATTTCAAGGGATAGCTTCTATATGCTGGGTTATTTCATCCTTAACAATACTTTCCACTAGTTTTCCTGGGACACACATTAAACTAGCTGGTCTTTAATTTCCACCTGTGATCCCTTTTAAAAAATGGTTTTAACATTGTCTACTTTCCAGTCCTCAGGCATGGAGGCTAATCTGAAGGGACAAGTTACACACCTTTGTTAGAAGTTCAGCAATTTCACATCTCAGTTCTTTCACATCTCTCAGGTGGATGCCATCCAGACCTGGTGAATTTCCAGTTTTTAATTTTGTTGTGATACAAAGAATCACACATGCAAACAATTCATTATCCTCCTTTAGCACACTTTTGACTCTCTTGTCACCCAAAGGTCCAACTGCCTCCCTAGAGGGTCTCCTGCTACTGATGGTCTTCTTGTTGGTCTTAAAGTTCTTAGCAATGTGCTTCTCAAATTCTTTTTAGCATCCCTTACTGCAGGCATAGGCAAACTCAGCCCTCCAGATGTTTTGAGACTACAATTCCCATCATCCCTGACCACTGGTCCTGTTAGCTAGGGATGATGGGAGTTGTAGTCCCAAAACATCTGGAGGGCCGTTTGCCTGTGGCTGCCTTACTGTCTGCTCGCACTTTTGTTTTGCTTTATATTTTTGCCAAAGTTTGTGCTCCTTTTTGTTCTCTTAATTTGGACAAGACTTCCATTTTTTGAAGACTTGCATTTATCAGCTTATTTGACTTCTTTGTTAACCACTTTGACATTCTCTTGGCCCTCATTGTGTTTTTTATTGATTTTTGATATACAATACAGTTGAGTTTCTCATAATGTGTTTTTAAACAACTCCCAGGAATTATGAAGTGATTTGACTCTCTTGGTATAGCCTTTCATCTTCATTTAAAAACACAAACAAACAAACACATCAGTCTCCTCATTTTGGAGAAGTTTTCTCTTTTTAAATCAAATGTGACTGTGTTGGATTGTCTTGGCAAATGGGTATTTACATGCATATTTAATTTAATAGCACTCTGGCCACAGATCCCAATTGGCTTGACAATAGATGGGCTCATTCTACTAATAATTCCCACTCTGGTCCACAATTAAGGTTCAAAGCTCATTTCAGGGGTTTCAGACATCTGAATACTGTGGATCTATTGTCCTTATTCCATTAACGTGCTACTTAATTAGATGTTTTTGTACCTGGCGTTCACTGTGCTCCTACCAGGAGATGGAACTTTCTCCACTTGTTGCTATTATAGCTTAAGAGCTATAAAAACGTTATACCATAAAGACAACAATAGACTGTGACAATTACCTACAGAGAAACTGCTTTTATTTCAAAGCAGTTCATGCAGATATGCATGTGCTTCGATGTCATTGAAGAGAAAGATTTCAAACACACACTTATTTCTGTAAATTGATTCCTGGGGCACAACTAAATGAGCGTGCAGTTAGCCAGTTATTTTTCTGACCACTCAGATTTCATTTTGGAAGACTTGTATTGCTTTTATATAACTTCATACAAAAACGCTCTCCACCCAAGCTTGGTAATTAGGTTTAGAAAAAACAAACAAACCACAATAGCACCCATGCCAAGTTTCACATTTGGAGAGGGTTGGTTTTAAACAATGATCCTGGGAAAAGAGAATCTTTGTGGCCATATGTGTTCAGTCCAAAACACACAAGAGCACAAAGTGTGCTTCCCATGTTCTTATGCATTCCAGGTGTGCCCATTCCAACTCTAATCTTCCAACACTGAAGGGGAAGGTGGCTTCTAAGTGAGTCTAGCTGTGTCTAAAGACCCACTTTAGACTTCCATGTGAAAAATGCAAAGTTGTGAGAGCAGTAGGAAGGACTGGAATTCGCAAAGTGACTACTGAGGATGCAACTGCCTGGTGTGGAGACTGGAGATAAAGCCAGAATCAGAGCTGTAGTAAGAGCTGAACTAGGGAGATCTTGAGCAAAGGAACTGAAAATTAATATGCTCAAAAGGGAGCTGTTAACATAGCAAAGGCCTGCAGGAAACTGAGAAACGTATATAGTCACTGACCATTGCCTGCAGCTGGCTTTGTCTTTCTCCTGAGTAGAACCGTGGCAAGAGATCCACCTGAGAGCCAAAGGGTACTTCTCTGGTAACTAGGATTCCCACTGGATCTGCTGCTGTTTTCATTCCTGAGGCCTGGGAGGTGATGGTGAGAGTCAAGGGGGTGTGAGATGGAGTCAAATGAGTTTTGGGGGGGACAAAGCATCAGAGGGGCGCAAAGCATCACAGAGATGGGCCTCTTTGAGCCATCTTTGGAATTTTGAAGAAGAGGAGTTTGGATTTGATATCCTGCCTTTCACTCCCTTTAAGGAGTCTCAAAGTGGCTAACATTCTCCTTTCCCTTCCTCTCCCACAACAAACACTCTGTGAGGTGTGTGGGGCTGAGAGACTTCAAAGAAGTGTGACTGGCCCAAGGTCACCCAGCAGCTGCATGTGGAGGAGCGGAGACGCGAACCCGGTTCCCCAGATTAGGAGTCTACCGCTCTTAACCACTACACCACACTGGCTCAGGTTTTGCAGGTTTCTCTGGATTTTTAGATGAGTTGGGGCTCTCTGTGGAACCACAAACCTATCCAGGGTATGAACTGGATGAGATTCCCCACTTACAATTGCAGAAACACAATGCGCATTAATCATTGGAAGCAAACAGCCCAAGAAAACAGAAGAGGTAGAAGGCAGCAGATGGAAATCCCTGTGTCAGGCTTTCTGTTTTTCCTATGTGGGAATATCCTTCTCTTTCTTGTTAGCTTCTCAAAAAAGGACATCTGTCCCACCAGCAATGGAGCCAAAATCAAATGAGCAGTCGATAGACACAACAGTGGGGAACTTGTGGCTCTTCAAACATCACTGGACCATAACTCCCAGCTCCCCTGGCCATTGGCCATGTTGACAGTGATTGACTTAAGTCACAGCCCATCAAAATCCAGAGGTATGCAGATTGCTATAGAGGGCCACAGACTGCCTGTGCAACTCAAATGCCCTTATTTTCCTTCCTTCTAAACTTAAAGGGCCATATACTAGGTTCATAAAAGCCGGATTTCTGCAAACACCTGCATGTTGAGAACATGAAAGTTAATTCAGCTCTCCTGCCCCCATCCCAGTCAGTGAGGTTCTGCCTTGTTTTTCTTTTGCTATAACGACTATCTCTATTTCTGTCTATCGCTATCATCTCTATATCCCCAGATGAAGTATTAAACTATAGAATAACACAGAGAGAACACCCATCATTTCTTTATTTATATTTAGATTATATGCTGCTTTTTTGCCATCAAGGACGTTCAAACCTGCTCTCAGTCAATGATTTAAAACATAATAACAGCGTCAGAAGATATAATAAAACATATTTAAAACCCATTAGATTCAAGATCATAAAAACCTAAAATAGCAGCTAATACAATTACATCAATCAATAAGCTTAGCATTCCCAGGGGGTGAGGTTTGACTCTCTGATTTTACTCCACAGGGAGTTGTATAAGTAAATGGAGCTCCCAAAGCTAACCCAAACCTAAATATTTCAGAGGTTTATTTATTTATTTATTTAGATATTTTAGTGCCTCTTTTCAGGATCAAGTGCCCTTCCAAAGCATCTCGCAATAAGGGACTTATAGGCAAAAACACTCCAACACCACAAATAAATTCCACACATAAATCCAGAATGCATATTAAACTGGGAATAAGCCCCATTGAGCTCAATGGAACACAACTGAGAGTAGCTATGTTTAGGGTTGCACTGTCACCCTGGGCTCCACCCTGGGTGGAAGGGTGGAAAATAAATTTAATTTAATAGTGGCAATGATGATGATGAAAATATAAATAAATGTCAGAAAACCCAAGAAAGTAAAAACATACCTCTTCAAATGAAAGAGGCATACCTTAAACAAAATCATACTGAGAAAAAATAAGGTCTGCCTAAAATATACCAATGAGTGGGGTGTTTATGACACATAACTTTTTACCAGTAGCTTGTTCCCAAACCGTTAAGGGCTTAAATTAAGGTCACAAGGAGTGCTTTGAATTTGGTTTGGAAGCAAACAGGCAGCCAGCGCAACTGATACAATGTTGGAATAATATGGTCCAAGTATAGTAGCTGAAGCTTCCAAACTGTCTTCTAAGGCAGCCCCACATAAAGCACAGTAGACTCATCCAGATGTAACCAGGGCATGAAGAATGGAGGCAAGGTCTCACATTCCCAGTTAGGGCTGCAGCTGTCACATCAGCCTGGACTGAGGAAAGGCACTCCTTGTCACCACTGCCCCCTGTGTTTATATAGATCAGGGGTTGGCAACCTAAGGCCCATGGGCCACAAGCGGCCCACAGGGGTCGTTTAACTGGCCCACTAGCCACCCCCAAACCGAGCTGCCCGCTCGATGAGTCCCTGCACGCTGCGCTAAACCGGCACAGTGTGGCATGGAGACTCATTTCCGTGGCACCGAAAATCACATCTGCGCAGATGCCAGAAATTGTGGGGGCACGCACAATCCAGCCCATGGAGGGATTTCCGCTGGAGTGAACCGGTCCAGGTGAGGTAAACCTTGCCGACCCCTGATATAGATGGTCTGAAGCATAAGAGGAGGTCCAAGCAAGCAACTTCTCTGGATTAACCCTAGAAGCCAGTCTTCAGCAGCTGACTCACCTTCTTTCACTCTGATTGACTCCAATCAGAAAACAGTGAGAAGACTTCTTTGGGGCTAAAGAGCTCCCTTTTCATGCTGATTGGCTGGCTCTAGCACACCGGAGACAGAGACCCCACTACAGAAAAAGTAATAGATCTATCACTACACCTCTGCATACAACCCATAAAGATGTTCCTCTCTGGTCATCAAGCTGCTTTTTTTTTTGCCTGCTACCCCCCCCCCCCCCAGCACAAAAGCTACTAGTTCAGTTGAGCTTTGGTCATACCACAATATTGGAATTACTTGGTTTGCTGGACCACAGGTAATTGACCTACTTTGATCTCCCCTAGTCTCATAATTCCTTTGTCAGTGGTCACCCCTTCACATTGACTGTAAGCCTTTGAAGCAATATTTGTGCCTGTCTTCTTTAGAGTACAGTGGTACCCCTGGATGCGAACGGGATTCATTCCGGAGCCCCGATCACATCCTGAAGCGAACACAACCCACGTCTGCATGTGCGCGGGTCGTGATTCACTGCTTCCGCGCATGCGTGTGACGTCATTTTGAGCGTCTGCGCATGCGCGAGCGGCAAAACCCAGAAGTAACGTGTTCCATTACTTCCAGGTTGCCGTGGAGCGCAACCCGAAAATGCTCAACCCAAAGCTACTTCAACCTGAGCTATGACTGTACTGCATCACACTACTGTCACTAAATAAATGTTAAGTGATACAAGTACACCCTCAGGCCGTACAAGTTTTATTGAATTCGTCTTGTGAATACGTACCCCCATGCCCATTTGAATCCATCTACTTGTTAAAATTCAGCCGGAAAAGGCTACTAACATGGTTTATGGGTCAAACTGCATTGACAAGCTGGTGGTGTGTGATCTGTGCAGCATTCATTAATTACTTCCACCTTTCATGTTTTATGATGAGCAGTGCCACCAGAAGTCATTATCTTCCTAGAAATATTAGCTTGCAGATGTACTTGGCTTATGTTATCACTTCACCTTATGGCAAGACAGCACAATAGTTAACTTGTTCTTGTTTGATAGCTCATGTGCTTTGTCAAGAATATAAAATTACCTCCCACATGCATAGAAAACAAGCAAACCCCCTCATAAATAAAGACAACAACTACGATGTTTATAAAATTAACGATATGCTGTCTTTTTGGACTTAGACTATACAAGGCAGCTCACAGTGCCATGAAAATAAATACTGTACAATAATCTAAAGTAATCAAAATTAATGAAGACAGTAGCATTAATGATTATTAAGAGAGTTGGTAAAAAGTTTACTTTTACTATGTGGCATATATGGCCGATTGGCAGTCCATGTGACCATTATGGAGCAATTTGATGCTTGGTAGGCTTAGGAAACCAAACTGCGGGAGGCAGTGGAAGACAGGAGTGCCTGGCGTGCTCTGGTCCATGGGGTCACGAAGAGTCGGACACGACTAAACAACTAAACAACAGCAAGGCTTAGGAAATTGTAATTAAGTAAACAGATCATCCATACTTTTGCTTGGAATGAAATATTTGCCGAAATGGTAAAAAGTCACATTATTTCGCTATTTTTACACCTCTCTTTGGGTTTTTGCACATTACATGGATGTAATGGTGTAATGTTGGATGCCACCTCCTTTAGTATTTGACATCAATTGATATACATACAGTGGTACCTCAGGTTAAGTACTTAATTCGTTCCGGAGGTCCGTACTTAACCTGAAACTGTTCTTAACCCAAAGCACCACTTTAGCTAATGGGGCCTCCTGCTGCTGCCGTGCCGCCAGAGCCCGATTTCTGTTCTCATCTCATCCTGAAGCAAAGTTCTTAACCTGAAGCACTATTTCTGGGTTAGCGGAGTCTTTAACCTGAAGCGTATGTAACCTGAAGCGTATGTAACCTGAGGTACCACTGTAACAGTATTCCCTTTTGGGCCCCAAACCATGGTTTAAATAACAGAGAGACCCATGAAATCACTGGCATTGGCCAGCCATAGTTATGTAGCCCAGTTCTGCAGACTGAAGCTGAAATGGCACGGAAAGTATATAACAAATAGCAAAGTAAGGCTGTAGAAGCTTAATGGATATCTGCGTGGTTCTAAGCAGTGCTGGGTGGGAGATGTCAGCAAATGTGCCCAAGACATCTTCTTGCACTGGAGGCCGGTCCATTAGATTGAATTGAGCACTGCCCCACCAACCTCTGTCTGCCCTCAGCCAGCCCCCACCTGCCTACCTGTCTACTTACAACCATTCTAGGGAATTGCACTGTCCGCTTCTTCCTTCTCCTTAGTCTCAGTGTTTCCCTTTGTAAAACACAGCAGGGAGAAGGATGGGGACAAAGCCTGAATTAGTTGGCACTGTCTAACATTGGCTCTGGCTTCAGCTACTCTTGGACATCTTGTCTTCTGCCCCCACTAGTCACAATGGGTGCTAGACACCACTGTTTTCTAGGGTGTGTTTATAAGGTACACATCTTCTCACAATGAATTTTAGGCAATGCTACAAATGCATACTATTTTAGTAATGATTCAGAGTTTGGACGGTACCAGTAGGACCACCCCACTTACAAAGCAGGCCTCTGTGACATATAACAATCTGTTTTTGAAACACTTCTCAATGTTAAATTGGTTATCCACATGGCATGGGACAATTGTTTGGAAGCAGGATTTCCAACCATGTTCCCTGGTTGTCTAGAACTAGACAAGCAGTTATTTCACTCCTGCCAATAGTATTTTATTGGCACTAAAGGCTGCCAGTGTTGTTGCTGATGTTGTAAACTGTATTCTACACTTGGGTCAATCCAAGCATTTTAAATTATTCTACCTAATAAATGTTTTGCCTGCTATATTTAGCCAGGAGAAGTAATTTTTTTATTAAATATCACTCGTATAGCAACACTGCAAATGTTAATCAATAAGATAATTGTTTTTAAAGCATAGCACTCCAGAGAGTAAAAAAACAACAACAAAAAAAACTTTTGAATTTAGTCAACAAACCTAGAAGGCACCTGTCTAATCCATGTACAGGAAATGATCCATTTGGCACTCTTTTCCAAAGGTGCTCATCATGCTTCCATATTTATGCTATTATATGTTAGGATTTGTTTGTTTGGGGAAAATGACAAGTGGAATTTTTGGAAATTATTTACAAATGTGTGTGTGTGTGTGTGTGTGTGTGTGTGTGTGTATCTATCTACCATCTGCCTTACTGGTAGTTATGGGTAAACTGTCTTTGGTTCAGATTTGAAAGTGGTTCATAAACATTCACAGGCAATATGCAAAGAAACTTCCCCCAAAGATCTCTTCCAGCTCATCATCTAGGTGCAGCATTTTCAGCTTGCTTTCACATTTTTTCCATTGTCCAAAAGCAGCTCCATATTCTACAAGTCTTCAAGTGTGGTCCAAACATTTCATCTATTATTTGGTCCAAGACTTGGAAGCTAAGCACTACTGAGTACAGGGCTGACCCCAACATTAGGCAGAGTGAGGAGGGTAACCTTAAGTGGCAAATGTTGGAGGCAGGGTTATGGCGGTGGTTCCTGAATTCCTCTTCCTTACTTCTCCTCCTTCTAAGACAGTGCTCTGGAGGCAGTGATTGTTTCCTTGTTGCTAATCTGGCCTGCCTGTCTTGTGGGCTTACCTACTTCCAACATGTCACAGACAACATAGAGGCTCCCGGGAGCAAGTAATCCTAAGCATCACACATGCATTACTTTATTTGCATGGCATATGATGCCATTGCTGTGATGCAACATCTAGTTGACCAGGCAACAAGCAGGTACCAGGCTGAGAGGTGAGTGAGAGGCAGTGAAGATTTATAGAACAGAGCTGTGTGTGTCTCATGACTTTCCCCTGTGCTATTCTAAGGTAGCCTGCTGCTACCTTAGATGGAGGGAACTGTCCTTTCACTAGTGCTGAAGATTCAACTGCCTGGGTCCTTAATCACAAGGTGATCTTGATTGAGTAGAAAAGGCTCTCTGCTGCAGTTTACGAGGAAGCTGCATGGTGACAAGGGCAAGGTGAAATGTGAAACCTGACAACCCTTTTTTCTATTTGTGATGTCCTTTTAGGGCTGTAATGCTTGAAGTGGGCTTTTGTTAGAGAGATATATTAACAGCACCTGTGGTAGAGTGTGAATAACTATAAGAGAGTAGAGGGAGGGAGGTAATGAAAACAAAAAGATGACATTACACCAATATAAAATAATTATGTGAATGTATTAGGGATGCGGGTGGCGCTGTGGGTTAAACCACAGAGTCTAGGACTTGCCAATCAGAAGGTTGGTGGTTTGAATCCCCGCGACGGGGTGAGCTCCCATTGCTCGGTCCCTGCTCCTGCCAACCTAGCAGTTTGAAAGCACATCAAAGTGCAAGTAGATAAATAGGTACCACTCCGGCGGGAAGGTAAACGGCGTTTCTGTGCACTGCTCTGGTTCGCCAGAAGCAGCTTAGTCATGCTGGCCACATGACCCAGAAGCTGTACGCCGGCTCCCTTGGCCAATAAAGCGAGATGAGTGTCACAACCCCAGTGTCGGCCATGACTGGACCTAATGGTCAGGGGTCCCTTTACCATTACCTTTATATTATTATTATTAAAATTTATATACTGCCCTATACCCGGAGGTCTCAGGGCGGTTCACAGAAAAGTATAAAAGTATACAGTGGTACCTCGCTTGTTGAACGTAATCCGTTCTGGAAAACCGTCCAACTTCTGTAACGTTCAACAACTAAGGCACAATGGGCAGTCGGCAAATTCCATTGAGAAAATGGATAAATGCCCCTCGGAAGCTGTTCAACTTCCAAGGTGTGTTTGAAAACAGAAGCATTCTCTTCCTGGTTTTCGGCCTTCGAAAACTGAAACATTCAGCTTCCAAAGCATTTGACAACCAAGGTTCAAGGGTATACAAGTCTCCATTGGTCTAACACAAAAGTCCAAATACTCTGGTTCAACTGGCTTGTGGATAAAGCTTCCTCTTTTCTGCCTATAACTGAGTTCTGCTTCCTTTTCACAAGAGCTGAGTAACCCTTCCAGAAAGTTGCATCACCCTTTGGAATGCATCAGTAAAACTATATGTGCCGATCCGATGTCAATTTCCTCTTGATGTAAAGTTTTCAATTATTTAATTTGGAAACCTGTAAGCTGTTCCCCTCCAAAGCTGAATATAGTTTATTCCCTAACAGGAGCAAGATTTTAGTGTTTATAGTCTTTGGTGAGCCAAGAACTTCAGACTCTGAAAATTCTGGATGGCCCGGAGCTGTTATCTCAGCAAGACAAGTAATTATTTCCTTAGCTCCAGTATACTGAGCATGATAGCATCCATTTACAATGGCTCATTGTTTTTAATTTTGTTTTTGCAATTCAGTAAAGTTGAATTGTCTTGCTGGAAAGGACTAAAGGAATACAATGCTATATTATATGATACTTCCATAATGCAAATATGAGGCAGCTTGCCTTTGCTTCACTTGACTGTTCACAGATCTTACACGCATTCACAAATATTTATATTCAGGCATGCACAACCTGAGACACACTGATTCAAATGCAACCTACCAGCCATGTATAGTACAGTCATACCTCGGATTATAGATGCTTCAGGTTGCACGTTTTTGGGTTACGGTCGCACCGAAACCCGGAAGTACTGGAACAGGTTACTTCCGAGTTTCAGCACTTGTGCATGCACAGAGGTGCCAAATTGCAACCTGCGTGTGCGCTGCCTCCCACACGGATCACATTCGCAACCCGAGCATCCACTGTATACCAGTGTGCAGTATAGTGGTATATTGGTTACAGTGGGAATGGACAACTTGTGTCCCTAGAATGGAATGCTGCCCTTGGCTTAATCTCTTGCAGCTCTCTCATCTGAATTTCAAAAGCCTATTGGGTGAGCAGTTCCGTACTGCAACAAAAACAATCTGTCCCTCCCTGGAAGTCCATTGTGTTGGGAAGGAAGAAAGAGTGCAGAGAGATAGATAAATGGATGGATGGATGGATGGATGGATGGATGGATGGATGGATGGATACATATGAGGTGGACTCACCCCCTTCTGGCTTCAGTCCCACGCACCACCGCCATGTGGCCTTCAATCAGTTACCCCAAGAAAAAGTGGTTGTTGTTTTATTTAAGATATTTATATTCCACCTAATCTTTAGCATCTCTAAGTTAAGTACACAAAAGCAAAGAATACAGAAAACAAAACAACAAAATATTATCAGAAAACACTACCTTAAATATCACTGCTGGAATAGCGCCCACCACAATGAATGCATGGCTTCGAATCCACAAGCTATGCACAGTGGTGGGAAACCAGCCACAGATATACAATTATTCCTGCTGCTTACTACAAAATTTGTGGTATATTAAACATTAAATGAACACTTATTCCCTAAAATGTGTTCTGTCGGTCAGCTCCTTTCATCTCTCCATTATTATTAATTCAGTATCTGATTTGCTTGCTTGCTTTACCTTGCTCTAAAAGTATTTTAGAAAATTTAGCATTTATGCTGTAATTTCATCTAATGAACTGCATGGCATTCAGGAGTGAAAAGCATAGCCTTGTTTAGGATTTCCATTTATTAACTCTATACTTGAGTAAACGAAATCTACTTAATTTATTCTAATTGCCTGCTTTGATTAAGGGACCTATATCTTTCTTGCAAACTCCCTGGTGACATCTTGTGTTCAGTTTAAGATACTTATCTACTGGATTTTTCCTCCCCCAGTCTGCAAGGAATATGAAGGAATGCCTCAAAATAAAGCACAGTCTGGACAATATGTAAAACATGCATGACGGAGATGAAGAAAAGTGAAAATGTTTCATTTATTTCTGAAATTTAAGAAATTCCTCCAACTTTAACCAGATATTTGGCTGATTGACAACATCCAATGCCCTTATAAAATGTGTTGGAGGGGGGTTACTGGGCCATTTTGGTTTTTATTTTGATTATCTATTTTGTGTTTTTATATTGTGATTTTTTCTTGTGAGCCACCATGAGACCTGTGGGTATAGGGTGGTATACAAATTTAATAAAATAATAGTAGTAGTAGTAGTACAAACAAACAAACAAACAAACAAACAAATGCAGAAAGCTTGTGCCTGCTAATTCATATGTCTAGATGAAGATTTTGAAATATTTTATGCCATTCAGGTACATAAAAAAATATTCCATGGTAGGGAAGAGTATGACCAGCATAATCTACTCTGCACTTGCAAATTTAATCTGCTTCTGCCAAAAGAGGAACAAAGCTATAGCCATCTAAAGATTCCCCACCAAAGTGAATGAAGAATGCAGAGTTTCATTTCCTACAGAACAGCTTGGAACCTAAATTACATTTCAAAATGCTCAGAGCATTTTGTGGACCAGGAACAGATAGGATTTTTTTTTAAAAAAAAAAAGCACAGGTACTCACCTGTGGCACCATATATCTGCTTCGAACAGAACACATCTAGTAAAGCATCTTAAGTGAGTGGGAAGGAGAAATGGAAGAGGAGGATCGAAAGCTCTGCAGGTCTCCATGGCAAGACAGACCTTTGCATGCGCAGGGCATAAGAACAATGCTTTTATTCTTCACCTCTCTTACATGAATTCTATTTTCAGGAGGAATGAATAGGCAGGATTAAAGCCGTGCCATTTTCAAGTTAACCAAAGGAAAGTTTATTCAGTTAACACATAATAGGTTATATCAAATTTCACATTATTTCACACCCACTTTTTCTTTCAGAAATTTCTTTTTTATATATATTTTATTGGACTGCTTTTACGGGCTGGAGAACTGAGTAGGTCATGGAAGGATTAGAGACCAGGGCGGGTTGTGTTGCTTTGGGATATATGTTAATTATTTAAGTAACGTTTCTGGACCACCTAATAACTAGGAAGTCCCAGTTGTCCAATAAGAAAATGAGGAAGCGGGGAGTGATTGTGGAATATACAGAATTCACTTGTTGAAATGTCAAGGGATGAAAAGAATAGACAAGACGTAGTTGGTCAAGTGCTAATTTGTTATTTGTGCAGCTTTGCAATTTATCCCCTGCCCCCCCCCCCCTGAAGTTTTCATTTTCAGGTCTTGTTTGTTAAAGGGACTGGGAGTTGTGAGGAGATCCCTATTTTGTAGGAGTGCAAATATCCAGAGATGTAGTGATCAGGTGGGATTGCTATGAGGAATGATAACAGATATAGAGTAAGCCATCTGTGTCAGCAATGAAAGCATTGCGTTGACTGGGTTTAAACTATTTTGATATGATTCTTGATCAATCTACACCTCTGCATCTCTGGCCATTTCCTCTACTGCCCATTTCTCTTGTCACGTACACAGCCCAGTTGTCGCCAGGCAGGCATCCTGGGCGATAAAGACAGTGGGCAAGTTTCTTTGAAGTAGTTTTCTAATATATTAATCTTAGGGTGTTAATCTTAGGGCCAGGAAACAGGTTTCACATTAAGGTGATAATGGTCACTGTCCTCCTGGTCATCCTTCTTATCATGTGTACTGATTGTTTATGACCTCCGGGGTTGCTGTATTCGCTCCTTTGTTGTTTTTCATTCATTTACTCCAAAAGTATGCATGCCTAACTAGTGTTTATAGTTTAACTTTGTCCCCACGTGGGTTTGTTTAAATGCTCAGAGGAAATCTGATTGGTTCTTACGAACACTCTGTAAAAAGTTCTTTTGTGAATAAAACGGCCTGGGCCGGGGGCTGCGGAGATCAAACAGAGAGACTACTATACGCACCCTTCCCAGAGTCTTGCTGGTTCAAGCCTCTGTGTGTATTCTTATTAATCAGAGTTCAATCCTTCCTTTACTTTGTGAACACAACACTATTCCCCTCACAGAGCTACAATGTCCATAGCTCCATGGGAAGAGGGATTGACTGTTAATGGTAGTACTCCGAGAGGGATAGTGGTTTCCTCACAACTCTCAGCACCCTTAGCAAACTACAGTTACCAGGTGTAATGCTGCTTTAAATATATAGTGTGGATGAGGCCCCAGAAGTATCTGGTTGGCCACTGTGGGAGTATTTGGTCTGATACATCTGGACTCTTCCTATGTTCTTATTGCCCTACTAAATCTGCTCCCTTTCCAAACCATTAGCAGATGCTGAGTGTCCAAATCAAAGCTGCTAAGCAGTTCTTCAGGTCTAATTCTCTGAAGCTGAAAACTCTTAAGCAGCATAGGTGTTTTATGAAAACATCTGAGCCTCAATTTGGCCAACAGACCAACTGGACCAGAGTGATGGTATGGAAGCCAGATAATTTGCCTCAATCATTCGCATCTGTGGTTCATTTTCTAAAACCTTCTGGTTTCACAGCTCTGAGACATAAGCCCCAAACCAAAAAAGGCTGTCTTCTTCTCACCATCATTGTTATTCTTAAGTCAATTATAGTACGTCTAGCTTTTAGACATTCCAATAATACACAATTAACATTATTACAAAGTAATCGTAATTTGAGGCTTTCCTGACTCAGTAATAATTATATATTCTTCTAATATACACTTTTGGCCTTGGAGATTATTAGCTTTGAATATGGTTATTACCTCGTAAACAAGAAGCACCATCAAATTATCATAATAAACTCTGTCACTTTGTCAAGTCAAATGTTAAAGGCACTCACTTTACTGCCTAAATTGTGTTTTGCTTTCCATTTTGTGGCCTGCCCCGTGGTTCTGTTCTTCCCTCCCTGTGACAAACACAAATCTGTGCGCCAACAACCAATTTGTTGGAGCATTGCTAATTTACATATCTCATTTTTAAGCTGTGCTAATTATCATTGAAAATGTCCAGCTTGTTTATTGCTTAGTTTTCTTATTTTCCTGAAGGAAGAACATACCAAATTGGCATTCGGTATGCATTTTCCACCACTGGAGAAATATCACTATGTGTGATTTCAGGAAGGCTGAAATTTCCAAAATATTCTGTAATGAAATTATATACTTAAGCAAACGTACACCTTCTCACTGCTTTTCCTGTTGGGGGAAAAAAAAGCAACACCTTTAGTCACCTTATAAGCCAACTGCCATTCGTTATCAGCTGGGTTCTAGGTTGTCCGTCATGGCTGTCACTGAGAATGTGGCTGGTTCCTAGACTGTGGGGTCACAGGAAAAGTGCAACACAGGAAAATATAGTTTACACAGGGCATTCACGTCACTGTTCACAGTTCACAGGAACAAGTATGTGTTCCACACTTAAGGAGGGTGCAAAGCAGGAATGGTGAGGGGTGTGATGTGGCTAGGAAGGCTAAGGCTGGACACATTAACGAAGCGATTCAGTTAAATGCATTGTAAAGTTCATACAGTGAAGTTCCGTTGGCAAAAAAAGAGACTCCACAACTCCATCTGGTGTTATAGTGTTATAATGCATATCAAGCGCTTTATCTTTGCAAACGTAGCTGAGTCCTAAATCTATTATCACTCCAAAATAACAGGTTGATGCTAGAGTCCTTAATACATCAACATAAACATCCAGAGTTTCATCAGCACTTTGCTTGGGTATACAGTATTCACCCAGTACTCCTCCAGAGTACTGCCAGTGCATAGGCCAAGAGACTTGCATACTTCAATATGGTAATATAGCAACTTTATGCTATGCTTGTCCTCCTCTCCCTTCAAAGCAAAACCCAGATAGAGTTCAAACTTTCTCAGGATTCACGAAAAGCTTAACCACATGAAATATGAAGCGCTAATGCCAACAGTTCCATTTTTATTCAATGAGCATGAAATTTAACACACAAAAAAAAAACTTGCTTTGAAAAGGTTATTTTATATTTCTAATGCATTTTTTTTTCATTTTTCATTTTTTTAAAGGAAAGGTTGCGGAATATGGATTTTTCCTTTGCATATCATTTGATTTCAGTGGTGGGAGTTGACTTTTTCTTCAGCTTAAATTTTTTTACTATAAAGCATATATAGATGCACAACCACACACATCACACCAAACAAATTCTATGCTAACTGATAGCAGAGCTAGACTTCAGACTTAAATAAAAGCAGAGGGTCTAAGATTTGCTCCCTCCAGAGGAAGTGCTGTACAGTGGTACCTCGGGTTAGGTACTTAATTCATTCCGGAGGTACGTTCTTAACCTGAAACTATTCTTAACCTGAAGCACCACTTTAGCTAATGGGGCCTCCTGCTGCCGTCGTGCCTCCAGAGCGCGATTTCTGTTCTCATCCAGAGGCAAAGTTCTTAACCTGAGGTACTATTTCTGGGTTAGCGGAGTCTGTAACCTGAAGCGTATGTAACCTGAATCGTATGTAACCCGAGGTACCACTGTACTTTGAAAGGTCATTTGCCAATTTACTAAGGCTACAATCCTATGTCCACTTACATGGGAGTAAGCCCTAATGAACTTAGTGCGACTTACTTCTGAGCAGGTGTGTATAGGATTGTGCTGTAAATAGACTTTCTACTCTTCAGCAGCGGCAAAGTGGGGGGAGCCTTTTTGGGGGGAGAGTCCCTATCTTTGCTCTCATGTGGTGCCATTATTTGTAATGGAGAAACAATTGATGCAGAGTTTCTGTAAACAAGGTATTTCAGCTTCTACTTGAAAAGCATAAATTAAAATAAGCACAAAGTGAAACGAAATGGGTGAATTATAACTAAATACTCCCTCTGAGCAATACCTCTTCTCTTTTGTATGCTTAGCATATGGGAGATGATTCCTTTCCCCTGCTTGCCTGCATATAATGGTGGCATGGATGTTAGCAATTATGGAAGTGGTCTCTTAGATTTTACATATTTCACACAGTACAGTATATAGAATTCTGAATAAGGGCAGGGTCATGGCAAGGAAAGTGCAGTAGCTGAGTGGCAGAGTGTATGCTAAGCATGAAAACCAATGCTGTATATTGATTCAGCTGTTGGACTATGACCCAGAAGAGCAAGGTTTGAATCCCCCACTCAGCCACAAAGCTCACTGCCTGACCTTAGGCCAGTCGCCATCTCTTTGTCTAACCTACCTGGCAGGGTTATTGTGAGGTTAAAATGGAGGGTGGAGAACCAGGCATGCCACTTATTTAGGCTTTTATAGCCAGCACCTTAAATTGCTCCTGGAAGCGCATCATTATAATCAAGTCACTATTAGTATAATATTCTTTCTTTCCTCATCAGGCTGCATAATTTTTTTTAAGCACAAGTCCCAAGAGGACAAACGAGTGATGAAAGTGGAAGAAAGGTTTAAAGAATTAAGGGGAACTGTGTCAATTCTAAAAGTGCTTACTGGGATGGTTAGCCACATTCCTGCAAACTGGCATGCATGTGATTTTTAAGAAAAGTTGCTGACACATCATGTTCTTGTTTATATGGCTTTGAGGCTGAGGTACATTGATATCTCCGAGGCTGCTTCCTGTATTTGTGATGGGCAATGGCATATATGTCTTGCAGTTGTGAACCACGTTCCCACCAGTTTTTGACTTTCTTTTTTTTTTTTTTTTTGCTATAAATTGTCTCCTAGCATCTCTCCAGAAGCAACATAAAGGTGAGGGGAGCCTTTTTATTCTAGGTGGTTATTGAATAGATTAAAGTGTCTCTCGAATGATAAAAATTAAAGCTTGAAACTGACAACCTGAACAATGCATTATGGATTAAGTATCTGTAACAACAAGGCTTATACATACAGCACAGACTTTGTCAGCTGTAATAATGGTAAGGTATTAGTGGATCTTTTACTTGAAAATTACATTCCCCCCTCCCCCCCCCGTTGAAATAAAAACGTCTTCTTTTTTCGGATTGCACAGCACTTTTCCTCAGGGGTCAGCTTTGCCACCGACCTTTCTGGCTCCATTCCAACTACAAACAATATCCTATCCTGCTCTAAGCCTGCCAAAGTACCCCTTAGAAAACACATCACTTCTTTATTTGGCTTCTGATAACAGACATTATTCACCTAATACATTTAACGATTTGACAGGTTGCCTCTATTCCTGCTAAGAAAAACTATTTTCTTAACCTGAGGGAGGGATGTACATATTTCCTCAGCCTTCCAATTCTACAAAGCAGTTTGAAGCTTCACAGCCTGAGTGGGATTCCAGAAGAATTTGCCACCCATGTCACAGCGTGTTTTAATTGCTTTGTATTGATGGAGGTCCTTACTTGTAAGTAAACAAGAGATCTTTATAATGGTATTGGCTAAGCAACAGACACAGGGCTCAAAAGTCATGATTCAGGAGTACATGAGCAGGGCAAAGAGGTCGGAACTGGATGGAAAGAATGAGGGTGTCCATGGCTAAATCAGATATCTGCTACATCCCAGGCTGCTTATCCCTGAGGATGTTGCCATAGGATTGCCACCTATATGAGGGGAAAAATATGGGCTGATGTGCTAAACTTGTCGTGAGGATTGTGCACTAAAGGTTCCTGCATGCAGAACGCACATCCCACAATAAAGACCTCAAGTCTATTTCACTCTGCCTGCCTGCTTTTTTTACCATACTGAAGTGTCTTCATGAAAGATGCTGTTCTGCCACCCTTTCTTCCTATCAGTGTTAGCTCAAAGACCTGAACTCATTGTTCTGCTCAAAAAAATGTGTTGACTCTCAGCTCTTGCCTGGTTGTTGAATGCTCCTGCCTCCTCCTGCCCACATTTTGTTATAAAAACCCAAACTTCTCATCTCTTCAATAGCAGCCTTCTGGTTTATTTCTTCCTTTGCAACATGGAAGCAGTTCGTTCTGCAAAGGTCTTGCTTTGGACCAAATCCACCCCATCCTGTTCAGACCTTGGATTTTGCAAGACCATCCAAATCTCTCTATAAATGCATGCTTTCTGTTTTTGAACAATGCAGATCCCTGAACCCCTGTTAACTGGTGTGCCGAGATATGTTCTGCACAATACTTAACTTAGATAGCATTCTATGACTTGTCTTTATTCCAGCAACTAATGCAAAGCTCCCCAATCACAGATATACTTTAATTCTTACTCTGTGAAATAAGCCACTAAGCGAACACTTGGCAAAGCACCCCATTCTCGCCTAAATATATATATTTTAAATCACGGTAGTGTCTGTGTAGCTCCAAAAAATATAAGGAGGATTAAAATACTTCATGGCTGGGATCCAACAAACTGTGAAACTATTTCCAAGAGCCAAAGAGGGGCTTTTGATTTACTCAAAGAGCAGTCTCCTTTGCTGCACTGCAAATAGTTCAAGGTAAACTAAGGAGAATTTCAAAAGCAGGTATATATATTGAGGCTAGTTTGCTGAAGAAAAGACATTAACCACCCCATTAGATTGGTGTGTGAGCCTTTAGTAGCTCCTTGGATCCTGGCCAGTATTTCAAAAACACACAACCAATCTTAATAACATTTTTTGGAATGGATGGGCAGAGATCCTTGGATTTTTCAATTTTCTAAACAGTGTTAGTTTAATACCAAAGCCACCATCCCCTTGCAAAGTATCTCCCAACTTTTTCTTTTAATAAAAAAGAATAGGCTCAGCTACTGCAGAGAGGATATGTCTGGCCTATTGCTGGCATGAACTGCAATTTCAAGTTTGTTTGTGTGTGTGTGTGTGTGTGTGTGTGTGTGTGTGTGTGTGTGTGTTTGTGTCTGATAGAACTGGTGTCACTATGTATTCTAATGCCATTGTACAATGAATAGTTTTACATGGAAAATGTCATATATTTAAAGGAGGATTTGTTCTTCATGTCAAAAATAATGGATTATACCCCACTGCATACTAAAGCTGGGAATATTAGATTAGCAAAATTCAAAGGGTAACTTGACAAATTCAGGGATCAAAATGCAAAGGAACACCAAGAAGACCCTCTTTTGTGTCCTCACCAAACACACCTATGAGAGAAAGGCCTTTCTTGAAGATGTCAAACCCTAGGCAGGCAAGGTTTCAGACTCATATAGGGAGATACAATGAGCTCCCGTTGCTCTGTCCCAGCTCCTGCCAACCTAGCAGGTCGAAAGCATGCCAGTGCTAGTAGATAAATAGGCACCGCTGTGGCAGGAATGTAAATGGCGTTTCTGTGCACTCTGGTTTTCATCACAGTGTCCCGTTGCACCAGAAGTGGTTTAGTCATGTTGGCCACATGACCCAGAAAGCTGCCTCTTGGACAAACGTCGGCTCCCTTGGCCTGAAAGTGAGATGTGCACCACAACCTCATAGTCGCTTTTGACTGGACTTAACCATCCAAGGGTCCTTTACCTTTATTTTATTTTTTACCTTACAGTCCTTCAGATAACCTAGACCCAAGCTATTTTGGGCTTTATAGATCATAACCAGCACTTTGTGTCCACAGTTGTAACAAGTACCCCCCCCCACTTGCCCCAGCTAGAGAAGCTCACCTGGGATTGTGTCCAACAGAGTTGTCTCATAAGTGCAAGGACTTCCACTTGTGCAACAGGACTTCCTCTCCCTCCCTGTCTTCTCCTCTTCATGCCTGTACCCTGAAATCCCAGTCTGCTCCAGAGTATGGGAGGCCTTATTGTACAACTGGAAGTTGTTGTGCTAATGGGACAACATTGTTAGATAAAACTCCCAGGGCCCACACTGATATCTTTCAGGCACCAGGCAGAAAACTTTTCATATAATGTAGGCTATGATCCTACACACCAGGGGTGGGGGATAGTAGGCCTAAGGACCAAATGTTGCCCTTCAGGATTCTGTACCTAGTTCAGATGACTCCCCAGGCCATACACCTTTCCTGAGCTACATCTCTCATTGGTTCTGCTCCTAACACATTTTTTTGGCTGGCTGAATTGTGTCCATGAATTGTAACCATGATTTCCTAGATGGAGAAATTGTATTATAGAAATACAATTCTGTATTATATTGTATTATATAAATATAATTCAGCTGGACTGTACCCTACTTTACAAAGATATGAGTCACATCTGTTTCCTCCACCAACCACTGGCATGTGACCATTGGGCTGAAAAAGGTCCCCACTTGCCCAGGTCCAAGTCCCATTGAACTAAATGGGACTGTCCTCTGAATAGATGTGCACAGGGTTGTATTGTTAATGGCATTGAAGTTATTAATATCAACCATATTTATTAACTGGTTATTAGTTTGCTATTCTGTTGGATGGGTGGTGTGAATAAGCCCTTTAAGATTGATCTCGCTATGGTCTGATGGCATGCTTATCGTTGGATTTCACTGGGAATTTGGTGGGTTTTCGTGCTTATATGATTGTATTTTACAATTGTGTTAAATTATGTTGTCCAGAGAACATACAACATGGAGCAAGTTGCATATAGAACAAAGAAATAAGCAAACAAACTTTAAATGTTACTGCTGCCATGAGGGAGCCCATGGAAATTGCTTCAACTCATGATCCGTTGGCCAGGATGACATAATGCTATAGAATTGCACAGATTTCCACTCATGCAGTACAACTGGCCTTCTTCTCCCTTGCAGACTATCCTGCATTCACTCTCAATAGCTCCCTGCTCAGCGTAGATGGGTTGAAGTTCTGCCTGCGGGATCCTGGACAGTGGGATCGCTGCCAGTGACAGCCTTCAGAAAGCCAAGTAACGGTGTGTTCTGAGGCTCATCCACCAGATCCTGATTAGGCCTGATCATTGTGCCAGCACCAAGGGAAAGGGACACATTGAAACTGAGGGTCTCTTTACATAACCTCTGGGTATGTGGTAGCCACTGGAGAGTTTTGCCCTTGGTCGTTCCCTGCATACAACAGCCAGTTTTATTTATAATAATAAATGCTTATTCATATAAGTTAAGGGAAGTGTAAATTGAATGGTTAATAAGCATAACAACCGACCACTGTGCACATTGACCAGCCTCATGGAGAATGTGCATACAAATATAATGCAGCCATGAAGAGAGCACTTTAACCAGCAAGGCCTACAATTGAGGATGATGGGAACTGCAAACCACTAGATCTGGAGGGCATTCCTTTGGCTGCCTCTGGTATAGTGCAGCAGCTGGTCTAGCAAAGTTATTTAGTAAACAGATTCCTTTTAACTTAACAAAACACCTGAAGAAGCATGGAGAATGGCCTTAACTTTATTTGAATGAGTGGTGCTACTGCAACAGCAATTACTTCTCTTTCCCAATTAGGCAAATTAATTAACAATGCTAAAGCAATGATTCCATAATGAAGCTAATTAACACAATGCCTTGTGTTCCCTTCTCGAACAGAAATTCATCTCCAGGTACTCTTATTAAGGCAACACAGGCTGGGTTTCCATTCCAAATGTTAACCATTTGGATGAGATGAACGCTTCTCAAAACATGTGTACCAGGCAATTAATTGTCAACATAAGGGCTCTTTCCTGCCACAGACCATACCTTCTGCAGAAGAAAACTACTTCAGATGGCCTGGCCTTCATGCCCTTGAACTACATTGTCCTTGTTGAGCCAACTTCAGTGAACCAAAGCGAAATGAAGTACCGGGATATTGGCTCAAGAGGCTTATAGCTGGCAGTCATTGTGTGTCATCCTCTTTGGGAAGTTTGGGTTCTGTCAGAGTGATTGTATTAATACTGCTAAGCCATCAGTCACGGTCAGTTCCAACTCAAACATCTTGAAAAGAGACGTGATACAAAACATAAAATACTGCCTGCACCTTCGTTAGCCACTGGTAGCCACCGGTATAGTTTTTCTCTGACGTGCAAACTTTCTTCAGATCATCTCCATGTTATACACTAAACATGTGAACAGCAGACCCTCCAAGTCTCCCTATTTTCCAGAGACAGTCCCAGATTTACAGAAGCCATCCCAGTTTCTGACTTGATCCTGGAATGCCCCGCTTAGGATGTCCCTATTTTCATTCAGAGAACTGTTGGAAAGTATGGAGTTATGTGAGCCCCCCCCCCCCAAGCCAAGGAGATAAGCAACCTTTAGTAGACATCTGAAGGCAGCCCTGTATAGGTAAATTTTCTTAATGTTTAATGTTTTATTATGCTTTTATATATTAAGGAAGCCAGAGTGGCTGGGGCAACCCAGTCTGATGGGTGGGGTAATTAATAATAATAATAATAATAATAATAATAATAATAATAATAATAATAATAAAGTTGGAAGGCATGGAAGACTGTGTCCCTGGCAGCACACCCTGCCACATTGATGCATACATGTTCAGGGTGTACATGCATATAGATCAGGCCATTTGGATCCCTGTGTGATTGGGATACATTATTGTATGACATGCATCAGCCTCCCTTTACAGATGTTGTGCTAAATCAGCAGTAGCCAATGTGGTGCTCTCCTGTTCTTTTGGATTACCATTCCCACCATCCCTGAGCACAATATCTGTAGCAGACGGGAGTCACCTTGAATCAGTTCCTGCTTCTTGGCCTAATCTCCTTCATAGGGTTGTTGTGGGATTAAATGAGACGGAGAACCACATATGCTATCTTGAGCTCCTTGGACACAAAGGCAGGACACAAATGCAATAAATAAAATAATTAAAACCAGCTCCCCACCCATGGAGAATTTCCCCATTTCCCCATCTTTTAATAAATTTTAAATACATTCCGCTCCTCATCCATTGATGGGGAATGTTTGAAAAGATGTGGAGGCAATTTTTCACATAGTCCTTGTTGATGGGCCGCATTCAAGTAGGATTGGGAAGGCCTTCAAATAAACAGATAAACAAGGTTGGTAAGATAGACTAATGATCTAATTCAGCATTTTAGCTCTTGTTGTAAGCTGCCTTGAGCATTTAAATGGAAAGGCAGGGCACAAACACTTCCTAACATATAAATAAATCAGGCAGTTATATGTTCACACAGCTTTTGAAATGTAGGCTGGGATTGTTATATAATTGCATTTTTTAAGGGATCAACCTTCACAACTCATGCCCATTATCATAATGCTTAACGATAGCTTTACAAGTACTTATAATGTTGCCATCAGCAATGAGTGAGCTCCCTTAGGCTCACCTCATAATTAATTCAGGTTTTTTTCCTGAGTTTACTTAGGTAATTTTTGGAGAATTCCACAATATCTTAGGGGGAAGACAAAACCCAAACATTGGGGAAATTGTCCCCTAGTCATCCTTTTGAAGCAAACATGTCGCTATCAAGGTGGTGGAACAGATGAAGGGGAGAGGATCACTGTAGACACCCTGAAGACATTAGCCTAAAACAGTGGTGGCTCATGGGATGAGAGTAAGCACGGTGATGTCCTCCTAGGGGAAGCTGCAGACCTAGAGCATCCTTCCCATTGCTGCCCCATCCCTTTCCCAGATAGGTACCTCTCCACTGGAAGGATGTCACCTGAGCTAGTCCCATCAACCTTAAAATATAAGCTGTAGATTGATTATACAGATTCATCCTAATGCATCGCCAAGCATAAGCATGCTACCATGCATCAATAATATAGGTGGAAGACTTCAACTTCCTACAATTGCTTCAGGAACAATCTTCAAATAGCGCCAATATAAATTATGAATCCTGCAATTATTCAGCGCTGTAAGAAAAGGTGCCCTGTTTAAAAAAATCTCACAGGGTCTGTGTTCGTTATGATTAACTAGAAATGCCACGAACATTAATTTATTATTTAATGGGCCATATTTAAACTGCCAGCAGAAGATCTGAGCTAAACACCTTATCAATCTGTCACTTCCCTTAACCCTCAAACTTCAACGCAGTGCTGAAAAAGCATGCACATCGAGACTACATTATCCAGGCATAATATGGGATGTGTTAGTGCTTCTGCATTTTTCCCCCATAGGCTTGCATCGGGGTGGGGAAGCTTTTTCAGCTGAAGGGGTAGGTTGCCTTGGGAGAAAGTTTCCAGAGATCTTATACCACTGGTGAGAGGGGCAAGATGCAAAGTATGAGGAACAACCAACGTGACCTTGGTTGCATTGGTTGCACAGTAGGCTGCATTCCAACATGCAAAAGTCAGGTGTTCCTACACACATATGCTCACACACATTTTCAGCAAGGTAAGTGAGAGGCATCATCACTGTTCAAGAACACATTACATCTAGGTGAAGGCACCCAAGGAGGGCATTGCCTGGGGAGAGTCTCAAGGACTGGATAGAAAACTTGCATACCCTCCAACATTTCTATGATGAAAATAGGGACGTCCTAAGGAAACGCGGGACATCCAGAATCAAATCAGAAACTGGGATGGCTTCTGTAAAATGGAACTGTCCCTGGAAAACAGTGACACTTGGAGGATCTGAACTTGACCCATGGACCACAGGCTCTCCCTCCTGGTTTACACAAATGGTGATGTTTAGTTGTATATGAGCTTGTGTAAAGTGATTTCTGCAATGTGCTTGCGGAATTGTGGGTTTGTGTTTGTGTGAAACAACAGTGCACTGTTTATGGGTTGTGTGAAGGGCTTGTAGAGTTGTGCATATGAGCAGGTTTGTGAGAAGTTCCCATTAGAAGGCATAGCTGGTTATGGCCAGATATGCATAGATGTGACTATACTGCACACATTCATGCAAGAGTTTGCACATTGGGGCTTATTGTCACACAATTGCTGGCAGTGCATGGTTGATTGAGGGAGGAGATGCAACATTTCAAGTAAGCACAAGTGAAAGGATCAAGGATATTAGTTTGGCAATAATTCATTTAAGTTACTAGTACCCACCCCTCTCAAACTGCAGCAGTTGCTTAGCTCTCATCTTATCTTGCATAGCTCTCATGGGTGTGGCAGGGTATAAGCCCTTTTCTCCCTTTGTCAACAATGAAACCATGGTTATCACTCATTCATGATTCTGCATTGCTCACTTCAGTGCCCAAATAACAACTTCACATTGCAAGGAGAAAGTTCTATTCAGATGTCTAACTGCAAGAAGAGCAATGTTATAAGTGAATGATTATGAACTCTCCCAACAAGCCATAAAACAGTTTTGACAAAGGTACATCATAGCCAAGGGCAACCTGAGCGACTTTTACAGAATCACCAGAGGCCATTTGTCTGCTGCAAAGTATGCCACCTTAGCAGAAACAAATATCATTCTCGTTGTAATCAGAGCTCTTACTAATTGCATTTCATGCTAGATTGCTTGGAAATACAGATTTTGTCACCCTTGAGCTAGGGGCAAGGAGGTCTACAATCACTGGTCGTTTGTATCCCGTCACTTCTGAGAATGCAATTTCTCTCCTGAACAAATTATATAGTTCGACAAAATTTGAACATCCATAATCTCCATGCTGCAGACAGATATTTACCAGAAGCTCTGTCAAACATTGCCTGGAAAAGTTTTACATCAAGAGAAGGAAAGCCCACATCTATACTCCTTTGTGGCTTGTTAAAGCTACTATTTTTCTTGCTCATCATTCTACACTGCCTGTGTTTCAAAATTCCCATTATAACAGCATTTAATGCACCCATTGAGAAGTAGAATGGACATTTACTGTTAATTGTTCCTTGCGTCACTAATGGCTGGATACTATAGTCCTCTTCAGGGGTTCACATTTAGGGTTAGCTATTATAACCCATTGCTCGGTCCCTGCTCCTGCCCACCTAGCAGTTCAAAAGCATGTCAAAGTGCAAGTAGATAAATAGGTACTGCTCTGGCGGGAAGGTAAACGGCATTTCCGTGTGCTGCTCTGGTTAGCCAGAAGCGGCTTAGTCATGCTGGCCACATGACCCGGAAGCTGTACGCTGGCTCCCTCGGCCAGTAAAGCGAGATGAGCGACAACCCCAGAGTCGTCCTTGACTGGACCTAACGGTCAGGGGTCCTTTTACCTAACCATCATAACCATTTCAACAGAACAAACTTTGACATATTATATGTGCTGCATTGTGGGACTAAGAACTCATTTCTGTTCCTAGGATGGGATTTAGGGTCCTGACAGTGGGAATGAAGAACTAGTGACTCAAACTGGATTCCCATAATCGGGTCCCTCCTCACTATTAGCATAGCTTTGGTCCCAGGGTCAACTATTTCACACAGCACAGCTTTGACTTCTAATTGTCTTTTTGTCATTCTAACAAAGTCAGATGCAAAGCAAAAATGGGAAACAGAGGAGTGCAAATCGTTTCAGCTCCTGTGTCCCTGTGACACATTCTAGTGTATTTGCTGAGCATTTGGTTTTTAATCAGCCTTGCATGATATGTTAGTACCCTGGCCTGTTGTTGAGTTCTTCTATTAGTAGAGTGGGGTAGGATTCATCCTTTTGGGGATGAACACTTTCAGTAAATAGTGTGTTGTGCTGTTCATCTTTTTGTGGACTGGGCTATAATTTGTCCTTTTAAAATAATATCACACAATGTGCAGTGTTAGAAAATAATGTTGTTTTATTATTTTGATGTTGTTTCAAATGTTTGTATTTGATTTGGTAGGTTGGCTGCTAATACCACAGATGACCCCCTACTTAACATTTCATAGCACAATGGTTTATCATTACTCAGAACCTGCTTTCATCCCCAACCACTTTGGATTAGTGTACAACTTCTTCTTCTTCTTCTTCTTCTTCTTCTTCTTCTTCTTCTCCTCCTCCTCCTCCTCCTCCTCCTCCTCCTCCTCCTCCTCCTCCTCCTCCTCCTCCTCCTTGTTTTATTAGACAGTTTATGTAAGCAAGAAAGTCTGACCATAGCACCATGTTGAGTCCATGCTTTGTTTTAGGTTTTCACATCTGCCACAATCTGGTCTAAACAAAGCTAACAGTACAGTGAAGACTAAACGCAATTTAGTCAAACTGCAAAAACAACTTAAACTCTTGCTCCTATACTGAAGCCTTCTCTCTAATAAAGAGTTCAAGCAGCCCAAGTCTACAAGCCTCTCTCAGATTCTCCCTCAAAGATTCATATTTATTTCATGCATAGGCCATAATGTCTTACATTGCTAACTCACTTGAGAAATTTTATTTTTAGAGACAAGTATGACAATCTTTTGCAAGTTTAGCTTAAAATAATTGACCTTAAAGAAATCAAGAATCAAAATAAAGAATGAAGGTTAAAAAAACCCTTAGACTCGTTGAACATGCCTCCCCTGGCAACCATGAGGAAAGAAAAACATTTTAAAGGAAAAAGAAAGAAAGGCACTCAGCTGTACTTAGATGGTTGTTCAGTAAAGTCACCTGGCAGAACCAAATTGTTACTGAAGTACATAGAAAGGTAGGCCCAGCTTATGTGACATTTAGAGGGCTAAAGAGTACAAGTTCTCTGTGTCACATATTTTCCTGCCTCAAAGAAATAATGTGTTTACTAGGACCAATAAGTGTTCGCAAAGCAGCTTGCTATCTTTTAGGTAGCACCAAATTCTTCCTCAGGATAGATTTTTAAAATAGCAAACAGTTGGTGAAATTTCTTAGACTATAAAAAGAGTCCTGCTGGACAAGAGGGTAGTCGAGGCCTTCCTGCAATGTATTCATAGGAAAGGACCATAGCTCAGCAGTAGAGCATTTGCTCTGAACATTGCTGTCAAGCGTCCCTTATTTGGCGGGACAGTCCCTTATCCCAGCGCCATATCCATCTGCTATCCCTTATTGATGATGTTCCTTAAATAAGCTACTGAAGGCAATGGGGCCCTTTCTATGTCCAGCTGTGCTTTGTCAACAACAAATTGTTGCTGTTTTTTTGTGTTGAATATATGCTATATGGTAATTTATGGACCTTATAGGTATCTAAAGCCATCTGCATGCAACAAAATATGTATTTTATCAAAGTAATTGTTGATCCCTTATTTTGGCTGCCGATCCCTTATTTTCGAGGCTGCTGGCCCCTTATTTTCAAATCTGTAAATTGACAGCTATGGCTCTGAATGCAGAAGTTCCCAAATTCAATCTTCGACATGGCCAGGTAGGGCTGGAAAGGACCTCTGGAAAGCTGCTACCATTAATCGTAGTCAATACTGAGCTAGCTGGTCTGAATTTTGGACAACCAAGGGGCTAAACTGTGCTCTTCCTTGGGGGAAAGAGGAGATCAGAACCAAGAATAGCTCTAAGAAATATATTCCTTTGGAATGTCTGGAAGTTGCTCAGAAGCCCTTAAGTGGCAGTAGGATATTTTTTGTGTGACCTAGGCATTTCCTCTTTCATTGGTATTCACAGAATTAGGAAATTGATCGGATCACTTTAAGCAGACTGTGATCTAAAGAAACCAAAGGATTTTATTCCAACAACCAAACTTAGGCTGACAGCGAGTCTATTTTTTTCTGTGGTTATAAAGCTCGAGACACCACAGTCCCTTAATTTTTCCTTCTCTACCTAGCCTATAATTTCACACATGAACACGGCACTTCTATTTGGATGTAAGAGTGAAAAGTGATTTTCTCTGCAATCTTCACAGAGAGAAACAGGGGTCCCCAGTGGTTTCCATTTGAGCATAAGTGATGAACAATTTTGAAATAACAGTACATAGAAGACAAGTCCTGTTAGAAATGTGTTTCATAGACTTCTCTATAAACTCTTTTATAGTGTGTGGAGGGGACGACGACACACGGTTGTCAATAAAACAAGACGAAGTCCGTCAAAATAAGCTGTAAGATGCTTGGAGGATTGTGAAGCACCTTTTAAAAAATCTTGTTCTGTGTTTTATGCACACATTCTGCCTTTAAGCCTCTTTTTTTTTTTTTTTTTTTTTGCTATTGGTTACCTGTGTTTTAAAAAGTCTGGAGAAAAACAACCAGTGTTTCAGAAGGAAGATCAAAAGAGGAAAATGTCTTACGACCAGGGATGTCAGAGAATTCAACAGCCTGGCTGATTTCATCTGGGAGAGAGAGAGTTCCACAGACATGGAGGCTCACAGATTATCCATCCATCCCTGTTTGAAACCCATGGCCAGATGTTTTACCAAAAAAGGCACATGTCTGCTGTCCAACTTCTCTTTAGGAAAATTACAAATGAGCTCTCTCTTTCTTTAGAGTATGCAAAAAGCAAAGTAAATAACAGAAAATGTCTTGAAAGATACATTTATCTTTTGGGTATAATTCAACATCCCGGAGTGGCCGCCGGGACCACATAACACCAGTTCTGAGAGATCTGCATTGGCTCCCAGTACGTTTCCGAGCACAATTCAAAGTGTTGGTGCTGACCTTTAAAGCCCTAAACGGCCTCGGTCCAGTATATCTGAAGGAGCGTCTCCACCCCCATCGTTCAGCCCGGACACTGAGATCCAGCGCCGAGGGCCTTCTGGCGGTTCCCTCATTGCGAGAAGTAAGGTTACAGGGAACCAGGCAGAGGGCCTTCTCGGTAGTGGCTCCTGCCCTGTGGAACGCCCTCCCAGCAGATGTCAAAGCAATAAACAACTATTTTACTTTTAGAAGTCATCTGAAGGCAGCCCTCTTTAGGGAAGTTTTTAATGTTTGATGCTGTACTGTTTTTAATATTCAGTTGGAAGCCGCCCAGAGTGGCTGGGGAAACCCAGCCAGATGGGCGGGGTATAAATAATAAATTATTATATTATTATTATTATTATTATTATTTCTTTAGAAAAGGATTCTCTCCTGATTCCAATCTATAGCACTTGTTCTTCCATCACTGTCAGCTTGCCATGGAAATACATCAGCTCAGAACAGTGACTGGGAGATTAATTTATAAACTCAAGGCTGGATTTTTCTTGTACCAATCAATTTTTATTTTTCCTTTAGGGGTCTCCTGAGAAATTACTGTAAAATTTAAAGCTTAATGAAGTCAATGAAAGAGATTCTGTTGATCACATTCTTATTTTTCCTGTCTTAAATTCAGTTTGGGATCTTTTGATAAAGGGCAGTATATGAATTGAATAAACAAATCGAGTTTTCCACATTGTTTTGCCATTATTATTTTTTTTAAAAATCCCCTTGAAAATTTGTCAGCCTTTTGCTATGCACATTTTGGGGCACAATTTTCCACAAAACTTGGAAAAGTGCCCATTTTGAACAATGGCAACATCTTGCTCCACACATTATTTCAGGCACTGTGAATTAGATAGCTTCGCATTAAAATGTAACCCGAAGCAAATTTCTCCACCATTCCAATTTAGCAGTATGCCTCTTAAACTCAATGTGGCTTTCTTCTGAGTAGGCATGCAAAGAACTGTCCTGCAAGTGCAGTTGCAATTTTAACCTTCTCGGAATATTGACTGGTGCTTTACCATGGCAGAGTATTAAATTGGGTAGCAGCACTGTAATAAACATGGCTGCATATGGGGCCAGATGCTCAGATTGCCCTACATTATCCAGTTCTGTTCATTCTGCTGCAGAATGCATTGATGTGCTGGAAGTGATGCTTTCGCACACTGAGTGCTGCTGTGTCGTGTAAAACCTGGTAATAAAATTGTTGTCTTAAAAAAAAGCATACAGTGGTTTGTTCTTCCTTCCAGCTGCTGTGGCTATACTCATATATTGTTATCTCAGTTTTATTTGCCACTATGTTCCCAAAATATCCCCAAACTCAGAGCTAATCTTTTTAAAAAATGAGACACAAGGGCAGCTAGGAGAAGCTGAAGTGTCCTTTTTATTAATCTAGAGCATTTCACGTTTCCATAAATAACAGCGACTTCAGATTTCTCCGGCATGTGATTCCGGGAATCTCCCTGCCAAGTGAAATGAATAAAGTGGCCACACTGTGTGTGCGCTGAGATACATATGCAGATATTAAAGGAATACTGAAACATGAAATGGAGAGGAAACAAATCACCTCTCAGACAAGCATCATGGTTCCCACATTTTTGCCCGTGTGAAACTAATAGATGAGCTACAGATAAACAACATGCTTAAGAGAAAAAAGCAATCCATTTTTTTAAAAGAATGTACATTATATGAGCAATCCTATGCAAAAGGAGCTGGAGCAAAGCAAGCTGGTGTAAATTCAGCTGGCGTACATTTACAGCAGATACAAATTCTTACCAGCCGTGGGGCTGCTACTGCTGCTGTGCCTAAGTCAGGCAGAGGGACCTTGCTTTCTCTAGGCCCAATAACTGATTTGATACGTGGCTAACTTGTAGCAGCTGGGATTGAACTGCATTAGGAGAGGGCAGAGACTGCTGGGAGACAGAAGATTGATCTCCACTTCTGTCTTCCGTTCTTGTACATTTGGGTGTTGCAGTATCCAACACACTAGCATAAGGGTAGAAATAACCTTATTCAGCCTAAGGGATGCATTCGGTTCTGGAGAAAGAGGATATAGCCTGGGGAGCTCTCTAAGGGACAGATAGCCAGGAGGGTCCTTTCAGAATAGGATCATAAATCATCTCTCTGTATAACGAAGAGAAGAGACAAAATTTATTTTGCAAATGTTTACATTTGGAGTTGGATTGCAACATTAACAATGTGTGCCAAGGCAGAGTAGGGCCCCAGTCAACTTCCAAGTTGCTCTGCAGCCTCAGTCCCTCCCCCCCCCCCCCCCGGACATTAAACATGAGCTTTAACAGGACAGATTTGGGCATTAATAATCTATCAGATCAGAGCCACACAGAGTGGACCTAAAGCAGATTAAGTTCCAAACTCTACAGACACTGGGTGAATCTTTTGATCACTGCACACACATATATAAATATAAAGATTCTTTGGTACGATACTCCTGGGGAAAAAAAAAACCTTTAGTGGTGAAGGGTCATTGATGAGAAGGATTTAGGAACTGAGGAAGGTTGTCAGGAACATTTCTTCCTCTGAAAAGTATCAATGAGCAGAAGGACAAAGGAATACAAAATATCTAGTGCTTTACTTCCTCCCCTGTTCATCCCACCCACATACTGAATATTGCATTGCCTATAAACAATAAACAACAATAAAATTCATTTAGGGTAAACTGAATTATAAAAAAAGTAGAGAGAGTTGAGGAATATGAGATATGGATGCTTTAAAAGAGGTAAAGGTTATCAATGACTATAAGAGATAATGGCCATGCTTCTTCTACATTCAGAGGCAGTATGTTTCTGAGGGCAAATTGCTTGAAACTGCAGAAGGGGAAAGTGCTCTTGAACTTGGGCCCTGCTTGCTGGAGCACATGGGCCATTGGCCTGATCCAGCACTCATCTTCTGTTCATCTTCCTATTCTTATTCTAATAATATAGAGTACAAAGAACTCTCCCCATCTGCCACAATGTGGATCATGTCAGCCAGCATCTTGGGAACACTTGTTTCCATGCTTGTGGCTAGATACCTAGGCAGGGTATAAATAGCAAATAGGCATTTTATATTTTATCTCGTATCAGAAAACAAAGAATCTCTGACAGGCGAGCAAGGGAAGAGATAGATATGTTGGTCACTTATTACTGCCTCTTGGCAACATATATTAGAGCAGCAGGACCACTTAAGTTATTTAAACCTATGTGACACGAGTGTACATTCCCTAGGCAGTCTGCTTGCAAGCAATCTATGACAGACAATAGCACTATGAGATAAAGCAGAGATGACAGAATCCATAAAACAAACAGTGCAATTGCCGGAAGACTTGGACAGTCAGACAAAAGGCTGTAATAGAGAACAGTTAAATGTAAAGGATTTCACCTTACATGTTTTTCAAGTGAGTCAGACACTTCTAGAAAGTGTTCGGGGGTGTTGTCTTTTGGCACATAGTTCTAGAGAAGAGGGTGTCCTCTTTTTCTACAAAAGGAAGGAGAAATGGATCTCGTTCTCTTCACTGGGCAAATGGGATGTTTCTGTACCAGTACAAAAGAGCAAGAACTACTGGCCTTTCAGGGTCTGAGGACTCATTGGGATTTTTTTTTTTAACCATGTATTTATTTATTATTTCATATTTATAACCCACCCAAATGGGGCCCAAATACAAGAATAAAAGTACACAACAATTATTTAAAATGACACTGTAGCACAATGCAGATCACACTATAGTAGAGGTTGCTTGAGGTGGTAGCAGTGCTAGACCAGTACAGTGGTACCTCGGGTTAAGTACTTAATTCATTACGGAGGTCCGTTCTTAACCTGAAGCTGTTCTTAACCTGAAGCACCACTTTAGCTAATGGGGCCTCCTGCTGCTGCTGTGCTGCTGGAGCCCGATTTCTGTTCTTATCCTGAAGCAAAGTTCTTAACCTGAAGCACTATTTCTGGGTTAGCGGAATGTGTAACTTGAAGCGTATGTAACCTGAAGCGTATGTAACCTGAGGTACCACTGTACTTGGAACTGGAGATGAGCTGGAGATGGCCAATAAATTGAAGCTGAATCCTTAAAAGACAGAGGTATTATGTCTTGAGTCTGGAAGGTGGGGAGATGGCCTTTCCTGAACAGGTTTGCACTTCTGTAGAAGGAACAGGGGTGCTCTGTAGCTTGGGGGTGCTCCTGGATCTAAAGCTGAGTAGCTCAGGTGGCTACAGTGGTCTCTTCTTCTGCAACTATTTCATCAGCTATGGTTCTTGGCCACTGTATTCCACTCACTGGTGTCTTCCAGATTAGACTATTCCAATGCATTCTACATGGAATTTGGAAACTTCAACTGGTTTAGAAATGTAACAACCAGATTATTAGTCAGGATTCCATTGGAGTTCATTTAACCCTTGCTTTAAAACAGCAGCACTGATTTCCATGATTTTGTGGGGGATGATTTCTGTGAGAAATGGCATCTCAAGATCCAACCCCATGTGATTGCTCTTTGTAGTAAAATTAAGTTGCTAGTGGGTTGTTGTTTCTAAAGTGTGTTTAACGTAACATTGCTTCCTCAGCACAGCTGTATCCATGGAATTCTTCATGTGGAGAGTTTTAAAGCATTTGAGCAAGCCTTGTGAGATGAAAAGAAGTGGTTGCTGCGGTTCAGAATCCATGCCCTTGGCACTGACAAAGGAAAACTTTTTCATGGCTCATATATCTGAACCAAATATGATGACAAAAGACATATTGGGGCAGTGCCAATGAACATCTAGGAGACATGCCTTAGTATTCTATGGCAGATCATGTGTTGCATGCTTAGTGAAGCTCCAGGAAAATTTTCTGCCAAACACAGAAAATATAGCACGTGGAAATCACTACTTTTAAGGAAATTGTGTACCAAAGCATTTACCCAAAATAAGAAATGCACATGCCTGTTTATTGGAAAGAGTTGCCCATGCGTAGAAAAATGCAATTACAGCGGTACCTTGGTTTAAGAACAGGTTAGTTTATGAACAACTTGGATTAAGAACGCTGCAAACCCGGAAGTAGGTGTTTTGGTTTGTGAACTTTGCCTTGGAAAGAGAACATGTTCCGCTTCCTGTTGAGTGTGTTCCATTTGTAAATTGAGTCCCCCACTGCTATAGGAAAGCACACCTTGGTTTAAGAACGCTTTGGTTTAAGAACGGACTTCTGGAACGGATTAAGTTCGTAAACCAAGGTACCACTGTATAGAATTGTAGAGTTGCAAGGGACCCTAAGAGTCATCTAGTCAAACCCCTTTCAGTGCAGGAATCCTGCCCATAGCCATCCCTGGATGGGCTCAAACCAGCAACTTTCTGGTTAACAGCTTAGAAGCAATGACCCGTTGTTGACAATACTGAGCCCCATGAGCAAGTGCTCTAACTTTGTATAAGGCAAATTCTTATGTTCCTCCCATTTCCTTTGTATGTGTGAGAAAATCAGCATAAGTGTGATCATAATATACAAATATATTATAATATACAAAAATGGTTTTAAAATCCAAAAGGAATGTTAGTGACAAATTCGAGGATAGTAGTCACCATCATCATCATCCTGTCAAGCCTTAAAGACTGGAACAGACCAGAAGCAGCATTGTAATATACTATGGATGCTGAAGAATTAGGTGAGTTAGAATTCTGAAGTAGGGATGTTTGTGTGCAAGTGGGATTTGATTCATTTAAATGTGCATTTACCTAATTCACAATGTTTGAAAATCGCCCGTCTTTGTCTTTGAATTTTGTAATGCTGTTTTCCCAGCAAATAAGGTGTTGCAAATGCATACCTGAGAGTAAGAATGCATATATTAGTTACAATTACATGCAAAAATGCATTATATTAGGGAACACTGCATTGCAAAAATGTGAATATTGGGCAAATGGCATACAAAAATATGTATATTGGGAGAAATTCGCAATAAATGCCAACAATTTTTTATGAGGACATTTTTTTAAAAAGCAAACAGCTATGGAAATGTGGGTACATAACTGAACTTGAGTTTGGAAAAATGAGAAAATGATAGCAACCAAAACTGACAGAATCACCTATCCCTATTCCAAACTGGATTAATCTAATCTGTAATTGATAGATTAGTGTGTAGATCAAACCTGAATCTTCAGTGGAATCCATACCCCTATTAGCTTCTATGATGAAGTGGAAGTTTATTATTTTTTTTAGAAAGATAGTAGCTACCTGGAGTTGCTAAAAAGTATGGCTTTTTACACTCACATTGAAAATTGGATAGCAGTTTCCCCTAAGAGTGTCCAGACATGATAAAATCCTGTCACTTTCAGGGCGATTGTATGGGGAAAGCTTTGCTTTTTTCCTGTGGATGCTTAATTTCCTCTTCCTACACTCCCAATGCCTTCTTCACCTGTCACTTTTCTTGTTAAATTTAGATTTCAGGCTAGGACTTCTTTATTGTTTGCTTGAATTTTACTGAGCAGTAATTTTTATTTCATTTGCTAAGCACTATTTTTTGCTGGGTGCCTATTTGGTGTTATATTTGACACTTGATGTTACTATTTTTTATTGCATAAATCTGCTTCTATTTTTCCACTGCTGAAATTTTATTTGACTTTATTACTTGTTTGTCTTTTAAATGTGTTCTTGGTTGTTGTTTTTAAATTTAATAGTCAGTTATTGTACGCGAGCCTCTTCAAATTTTATCTATAAAATGATTCTGTCCAATAAGTAAAAATAAATAAATGCAGTATTTGCAACTATCAAAGCTCCAGTGTCGATGGAGTTTCATTGTTGTTGTTGTTTTGTAATATAATTTTTTATGATGGCGTTTCATTGTTGACTTCATTGGGAAAACTCCAGAATCAGAAGGGGAGAAGTTCAATCCACATAACAGCTGTTGCCCTTATTATTATTTTTCAAGGTACATGTTGGTTAAGCATAACAACTGCCACCTGGAGTAGAATTGGATCACTTTGCTTATCCCAGCTAGTTTCTGAGAACTGTTTCATGATTGCCAGTGACACAAATATATGCAGACGCTTCCTCAATATGCACATTGGCAGAGTGTGTTTCTGACAAGATGGTGCCTGGACAGCTACAGCACCCTAATCTATCAGTAGGAGATGAAAAACAAGTAGAGCTTGGATAAGACCCCAAAGTATGCCCATTAGTGATGTGCCACACATTTATCCCACTTTTAAAAGTGTTCTCTGTTAATTAAAAATAATGAATGAATTGCATTCTAAAGTGATCAAAGCAGAGAGAAAACTCTAGTGAAATTCTCATGCATTGTGTAGATTTTCTGTTGATCTCATCTTATTTTTGAGGTGGCTGATGAGTTTCATGAGTGCATTTTCATTCTGAGGTGGTCTCTATTGAAGATATTAATATTGCATAGCTTGAAGCAGTAGGATGCCTAAAAACTGACTCCTCTGGGAATGACAATTGTCCAGACCCATAAATAGGATTCAAAAGCAGGATCTTCCTCAAAACACAACATAAGACAATCAAGGATACATCCAAATAATTCCATAAGACATATGCTTGTCAAAGCATAGTTCATCTTGTGGTTCAAGGACCCGACCCCTGTGATGTGGAAAGAATACACAAGGACACGTTATATAAGGTTAATGGGCAAGGAAAGGCCACAACTTTATTGATTACAGCAGTGGAAAGGTATTGGCTTAGGCATTGGATCTCTCAAGCAAGTGGGTTTATTCACCAGTAGGTGGAGCCTGTTGATGCCAATCCAACTATAGGCTCTCCCCTGATGTCACCGAGGGTCGTGCCATGGCCTCCCGCCAAGCAGGCATCGGACAGAATACACGACCGCCAGATTCCTTTAATGGAATACCCCTAAATTGAAGGCATAGGCGATGGCCACACCTAGCTCTTTGACACACCACAACACATTATTCCAATGCCTAACCTACCCACCAATACCACAAAAGTTGTGACGATTGCTACGAGGTAGGCGAAAAAACCAAAAAGCCTAATGCCAGATGGAAAAACTCCTACCAGGTCCCCTAGACAACCAGGGTGACCAACCTAAGGTCCATAGCAAGGCCAATGACCTAAGCCCTAAGTCAAAGGGAGTGGAGGGTGGGTGACTCGTGGCGAGACGACGAAGAATGAGGCCGGGGAGAGGCTGTCGCTGCAGCAAAAGGCTGCTGAACACGCCCCCTCTCAGGCACCTGGTTGGATGCCGGCCGAGGGGCGTGGGCGCCAGCCATGTGAGATGGAGGCAGGGGGCTAACGCCCCCTGCTAGGGGCGGTGCTCGGCTCCCGCCCACAACCACTCCCCTCTCTTGCAGGGAGGAGAGTCTTTCTTAGTAATATTAGATTACTCCAAACAGACCTAAAATCTAAGCTCTCTCTCCATTAGCCTGGAACTGTTTTCTCTCCTGGAAAGACTCAGTTGCACATCTTTCTTCCACTATTGCTGGGAACAAAAGGCCAACAAAAGGCAGCTCCATTCAAAATGGCAATTTGCAACTAAATACCTTACTCACATGGCCTAAACTTAAACACCACGTGAAAGAGCAGAGAATACAAACAGTTAATTACAGCCCATTTAGAAGCTTAGAGAGCAATTCCTAGCTTTAGAATATACCCCAGTGGAATTTTCCAATGTTAAACCCTTAAACACGTACAGGCATTTTCAATTACAGTCTCAATTAAACAATTATGCTTAGCAGTCTCTGCTGCATTCTTGGGTGCCCATCCTTCCTGGGGGGAAAACCACATGACTTCCTCTACTGGTTTTTCCTGTAAATGTGGGAAGCAAGAAAGTCTGCCCATCATGCACCTTCTAACTGTTTGTTGTTATTTGTTTAAGTTTGGTTTTTCTTTTAAATAAATCTGTGCTCAAAGGTTCTTTTTTTGCAGAATTTGTTTTGTAAAAACAAAAACCAGGAAGTGTGCCATTCTCAGAGGCCTCTTTGGCCAACTTATTTCTTCATTTAATGCCCAAGGGAAGACTTACGAACAAATAATAATAATAATAATAATTTGTACCCCGCCCATCTGGCTGGGTTTGTACCCCGCCCATCTGGCTGGGTTTCCCCAGCCACTCTGGGCAGCTTCCAACAAAGATGAAAGATACACTAAAATGCCACATATTAAAAACTTCCCTGAACAGGGCTGCCTTCAGATGTCTTCTGAATGTCAGGTAGATGTTTATCGCTTTGACATCTGATGGGAGGGCGTTCCACAGGGCGGGCGCCACTACCGAGAAGGCCCTCTGCCTGGTTCCCTGTAACTTGGCCTCTCGCAGTGAGGGAACCGCCAGAAGGCCCTCGGAGCTGGACCTCAATGTCTGGGCAGAACGATGGGGGAGGAGACTCCTTCTGTGGGATTTTATTAAGATCAGGAAGCATGGGCAGCTGAGGACCCTGTAGAATGCAGGAGAGAAGTTTAATGGAAAGGTGAAGCATGCAACACCCTGACTCGCTTCACAACAATAATTTCATCCCTGCATGCCCTGAAGTTACAAAGAAATAAATTCCAAAGCACCATAGGAATGAGGCAGAAGAGGAGAAGCCTTTTTAAATAGGGGAATATTTATTTATTTTTTTAGGAGAAATTGGAAGGCAAGTTTCAGCACATATGCAGCACAGTTTCCAAAGTTATTTGATACTCCTACGATTTAATTCCTTTTCAAGATGTCTCATTTCACTCACTTGACACATTCAGCACAGTCTCAGAGCTCCAAACCATTTCCCCCCACTTCCTTTTGCATTACTATTGTGAATAATTTCTATAGTACTTCTTAGAATCCACCAAAAGTACCTAAGAGTACTTGACTAGAAGCATGTAGCTCTTACAACAGTGATTCAGTGGCAGTGAATTCCCCCTTTTCTTCCTGAGGGGTTGCCATATTTCTTTAGGAAAAAAAGATTAATGCCTTTAACTTTAGGTATTGATTCCATAGGCAGCTTCCCCTTCATTAGATAGCAGGGATGGGGAAGAAATTCACTTCACATTTAAAAGGCAAACCTACCTAACCGACACATTCCGAAAAAATACAAAAACAGCCCTCTTTCAAGATTCACACTTGTTCAACTTTTGCAATGCAGTTTCCCAGCCAAGTGGTGTGTACAAAAATGTGTATACGGGAATAAAATGTGCCTAGGAATGTATATATTGACGAAAATAACGTGAAATACATTAGGGGAAATGGCTCTGCAGAAATGTCTGTGAGCCAAAATTATATATAAACCTGAGCAAATTAGGAGAAATAGGCATCTAAATACCGATGCATGTCTTTGGGGAGTTAGAAAAAAAAATCTGCAAACTGATTTGGGAATGTAGAGAACTGAACTTAAAATTGAAAAAAAGAAAGAAAGAGAAAAAGACAGAGAGAAACTGAAATGGACAAATTCACCTATCCCAAATAGAGAATGCCAATCTAAAGACGGCATTGTTACAATTATATTATGGAGGTTACATGACAAATTGCAACCTGTGTGTAATGCTGTGACGGGAATTTTTTATTTAAAAAGTGAACTGATTAATTAATCATATACTGACATAATCTAAGGTCATGCAATATATCACATCTAACCTCTGATGTGGGAGACAGAGTTCCAGCTGATGCTGGATTCTTCCTATCTGATGGCAGTGTTTCCTTTCTACTGCTCTGGCTCAAGTGACGTTGGAGCTATGATACCATATCAGTAGCACCCAAAAGGAGGAAATCTGGGGTCATTGAAGGATGCCCTCCTCTGACATGTCCTCAACTGGGAAGGGAAATTACAAGTTGTTTTATCCCTTGATAAGATGAAGATGGACGATTAGAATTTTGAAATTGGAACCAACAAGCAAGAAAGCACAACATAAATAAAAGGCATTACCTCTAGAAACCAGAACATGGGGAGTCCCTGGAAATTAATTTAATTTAATTTAATCTGGAACATATAATTTGTGATAATGTATATGATTTGATAATAATTGGAGGATTTTTATTGGGAAATTAATAAAAATTATTTACAAAAAAATAAATAAAAGTTATTTTATCCTTAACCTTGCTTGATTTCTCCTAGCCTGTTATGAACATGTCAAATCTGTTCCATATTTGTTCTGTAGTCCCCCCCCCCGGGGGGGGGGGAGAATATGCTACCCAGTTCTGACAACCTTTGTGTATTAGAAACCTCTGAAATAGGCCTCTACAGAGGGGCTGAAATGAACAGAGGGACTGTTGGGTGTGTTTTGTGAAGTGTGACAATGGTTGGATTGAGAAACAAACTCTCTCTCTCTCTCTCTCTCTCTCTCTCTCTTACCTTGGAACACTCAATTGTTGGACAGATGTTTCTCAGAGGTAATGTTATGGAGTTCAGAAAAAAAATTGAACATTGGGATGGATACTGTGCTTGTTTTATGAAGTAATAAAGGGACAATTATATCTCTTTTTTGGCTCAGAGTTGATAATGAAATTGATGGATTTGTTTCAGCCTTCCACAGTTAATTAATCCTGGTGCTTTCAATATTACGATATTGACACCAAAGGAAAGCAAAGCAAATAAAAGAAAATAAATCATCAGATCAATTTAGTGATTCAGACCATTCAGATTGAATTAGGTACAGAATGATGATTCTAATAATTAGATATTTAAAATTTTATTTGTAAAAAGAAAAGAACTTTCCCTGGTCCCTCTCCTTCTAGGCTGGCTTGCCATGATTTTCTTTGCGCAAAGATGAAGTTTTGTGATAGAAATCAGCCACACACACCCCAGCAGTTTCTCCTCGGCATTCTGCATCATGAAATTGAGGTGTTTCCCTCCCTTCTCAGCAGAGTCATCAAGCATTTTCCTCACTTCATTACCCACCAAATAGTTTGTTAACGGTCGCTAAACTTTCTTCTCCTGTCATGCAGTGGGCGGTCATTATGCCATTACCAGCATGAGGTAGATTCATGGTTGTACAGATTCTTATGCTTTTGAACTGTTTTAGTATTTGTACAACTGAACATTCAGCCTGGCAACCATTTTGTCAATGTCAACTCCCATGGTTCTCTCAGTGTGGACTGGAGTCAAAGGGCACTTTCCAGACTGTTGCTACCTTTGGAAGGGATCTAGTCACATACCATTGAATGATCATCTAAAGTTGATTTGGTCCTTTTCTGTAACTAATCCACTTCCCCTCCAAGAGCCAGACTTTTTGCTACAAGCGAAGTGATGGGGAGATGCACTGGAAAGTGTGAGATAACAGTTGTGCAAAGCTGCCCTGGGTTCCTTTGGGAAGGAGGGAGGGTGGAATATAAAATTATTTAATTGATACATAACAATACAGTGGTACCTCGGGTTACAGACGCTTCAGATTACAGATGCTTCAGGTTACATACTCCGCTAACCTAGAAATAGTGCTTCAGGTTAAGAACTTTGCTTCAGGATGAGAACAGAAATCGTGCTCCGGCAGTGCAGCGGCAGCAGGAGGCCCCATTAGCTAAATTGGTGCTTCAGGTTAAGAACAGTTTCAGGTTAAGAACGGACCTCCAGAACGAATTAAGTTATTAACCCGAGGTACCACTGTACATTTAATAAATAAATATAACCTCCCTGGAAACAGATAAAAATAAATGCTGAATAAAATAGCCAATGTCATTCCAACCTCCTCACAAACAAATCAAGACAAATGCTTAATACATAGGTTACATGGAAGTGATCAAAGTCAAGAGTACCCTCATTGTAACGGCAGAGAAAATGGGGGGGGGGGGCAGCCTTCCAGGCAGTATTATGCTGACACAAGAAACCCAAATCAACAAGTTGCTGGACCAGAAGCAGCATCTGTTGACGTCTAGAGTTTAAGATTTTTTAAACCTTTTATTCTGCAAAGGCTGCCGAGATCTTCTAACGCAATATAAAATATGGTCAGGCAGGGGCTGCAGCAGGCAGGAGAGAGGATTGCTGAAATCTGAAATATCAGGAGAAATTCACACTAAAATGCTTATACTCTTGAGGGCTTGAAAGATAGTGATGCCTGCGCTATGTACCACCCTCCCATCAGATGTCAATGAGATAAACAGCTATATAACATTCAGAATACTTCCTAAGGCAGCCCTGTGTAGGGAAGCTTTTAATGTTCAATGTTTTACTGTGTTCTTATATTTTATTGGAAGCTGCCCACAGTGGCTGGGGAAACCCAATCAGAGGGGTTGTTGTTGTTGTTGTTGTTGTTGTTGTTGTTGTTGTTGTTGTTATTCTGTTGTGGAAATGTGACAAACTGAAGATAAGATTTGAAAAAAGAAGAAGCAGAGAGACCCTGCAATTGACAAATTTGCCCATCCTGCTATATGACACATCATCAAACAATCCACAATAGTGGAAAGACCCCAGTGCCTGTTGTTGGGACCTCTGCTGTACCTTAGGAACTTCCCTCATCTTCCCAGGACCTAAAACAGCAAGGGCAATGATGGACCAGACCAGACTGAAACTCGGGTTTGGCAATACAGGGCTCATGATAGGTAAGTTTGTTTAAATAAGCTCTCTGTTTCCTAATATTTTTGTTCTGAATGAATGAATGGACTTTCCATTCCTGGGCAATGATAGACGTGCCATTTTCCAGTGACTGGTTTTAAGCCTTTGACTTAAGCACTGAATGGCATCAATAACATCAGATTTAGGTGCCTGTCAGAAACTGCACCATATAAGACAAGGGCTGCAGACAGGGAAGGATGACCAGGGAGGATTGTGTTGACTTGCAATGAGCCCTCAAGATGGAAAGCTTATTCAAAAGCAATTCCAAAGCATGGCTCAGGCATCTAATAAGAAAGCAGAGAAATTGTGCTAACTGGTCATTTGAGGTTTAGGTGCCTGTCTGGGAAATAAGAGAGAGAGAGAGAGGTATATAACAGATGGCGCCATCTGTTAAAAAGTAAAATACCATTGGTTAGATATGGAGTTTGAAATCAAGATGCCCTTTCATAGTTCATTGGGCCTCCTCTAAAAGAGCTGATTTGTATCTTTTAATTTGGAAAATGCTGGCACTCCAAATAATGGGGCAGGGGGTTCTTAATAACTGTCTTAAAATTGTCAGTGTGATCATTAGGAAGAAAACAATTAGGATTGAGTGGAGCTGGGTAAAGGATGTGGTGGAGGGGGGAATCTACAGGAAGAGCATATGAGGACCTCATTAACCAAGAGCTCAAAGTATTTTGTCACCCTGAGCAAGGAAAATATCCCGCCTTCCCATGCTGCCGGCAGCATAACATTGAATCATGAAATTTATCAAGAATAATGAGGAATTTTTTTTTGTCCTTGGGAAGCAACAATATAACTAAATGAAAATGAAAATAACAAACTGCATAGAAACTAGAGGCTCAGCAATGCTCCATGGGCTTGGCCTCAGCAATGAACTTTCAGAGTTCATCACAGAAACACTTCTGTGATGTGTGTGTGTGGGGGGGGGGTAGGGTAGGACTGCACTATGTCATGGTACCATAATGGTCTTCATTGGCACCACTGGGTAGAGACCTCAGCTTCCTTCCTTCCTTCCTTCCTTCCTTCCTTTTGTAAGTCTATAGCCCTCCTAGAAAGGAAGTCAGGAAGCAAAATGCGCTAGTACGTCACTGTGGAATGAGCCCAACTGGCTGCTCCTGTCTGTATTTTTCAGCCAGTGAGTGAAGTCAGAGCTGTGATTCATCAATAATAATAATAATAATAATAATATCTTTATTGTCATTATCTCTGGGGTCCCTGAGCAAGATTTAGTCCTCACTCTTCAGCTGACAAACCTGCACTGGCTGCGACTGCCTGCTTGTGCAGCCAAGGGAAGTCCGGACCCTGCCCTCCTGTCCATCAGCTGACACTGAGAGTGGTGTCAGCTGAATAACAGGCAGGTGTGGTTTGTGGGAAACGGCCTCACCGACCAATTTGGATCCCCTAGTGAACCAAGATTGGCCTGTGGACCAGAGGTTCCTCACCCCTATGCTATGGTGTGTCTCAGGGCACTACTCTATCACAAATGCTATTTAGTATCTACATGAAGCTACTGCTTCAAGGTGCCTTCTGTATGTTGATAACACTCAACATTATTTCTCTATAACATCTGAATCAGAAGAGGCTGTGTGGGTCCAGAACTGGTGCCTGGATGCAGGAGTGAGATGGATGAGGTAAATTATGATCTTGAATCCTGGCATGGTGGATGAGTAGAAATCGGTCACCTGCCTGTTCTGGACAGGACTGCACTTCCCCTGAAGGAGCAGGTATGCAGTTTAGGGGATCCAAACTGAGATCCAGCTATGTCACCTGAGGCCCAGATAACCTCAGTGGCAAGAATTGTAGTAAGAAATATATTGATATAAAATTGGGGAAAAATGAGGATAGGGGAATGAACAGAATATGTAGTAGAAAAGAGTTAATAAAATGAACCATGGATTTGTGGGGGGAAGGGAAGTCAATGATAAAGGTATGTTTTGTATTTGGTCTTCAAGTTATTTGTTTATTGATTGATTTATTTGTTTATTTATTGATTGATTTTTTAAAATAGAATTGCCTTCTACCAGCTTTGACTGGTGCAACTGATCTCCTTCCCCTCACATGATGATAGTCACATGTGTGACAGGATCCCATTCAATCAGTGGAGGCAGTTCTGTTAGGATGAATGGGGCACTGCTCCACCAGCCTCAGTCTGCCATGAGCCAGGCTCCATCTATCTGCCTTCTTATTTACTAACAGTCAAAGAGCTGTCAGACAGCTTCCTCTTCCTCCATATCAGTGTTGCCCTTGTAGGACTTAGCAGGGAAGACGAGAATGAGTTGGTTCTACTTGTCACTGGCTGTGGCTCCACTTACTTTTGTCCTTCCACCTGAGTAGCCCCAATAGGCATCAGCCAATGCTGCTCTGAATTTGCAAAATGTGCAGCTTTGTTACTCAGATCACAAAGAACACCAAGATCATGGCACCTAAATATAGCTAGCTGATAATATATTTTTTTATTATCGACTGTATAAGATCACAGACAGCATGAGACAATAAATTCCCTGAGAAGTCTTTGTGCTCAACCATCTGTATTCCAAGGAACATCTTTCCCCCAAGAGCACATCCTAATTAGTAACCACGGAAGAAAACAGACACTTAAAATGTTCTTTACTCCAACCACTTGAGACTATCCTCTTCACATCCGAAGAAATCATATTTAACGCCATGTACCACATAGCTACCTTGTGACACCTACTGGGAGAAAGAAGAGCATCGTATTCCAATATAAATAGCTCTATAATCCTTATAAAACTCTGGCTAAGGTAGGCTAGAATAATTATCCCTTAATTAAGTGATAGGAATGGGAAATCAGAGACTGAGAAACAGTGGCTTGTCTCATGACACCTAAAGAGGTCATGGCTAGGGTTTTTAGCCAAAAGTGGGCTGGCTCCAGATTTGGAGAAGGTTCAGCATGCAAATCTCAGCTGCTCTTTCTCCAACTACAGTGGGAGGATTTTATTAGTCCTTCCTTCCCACAGAAGCATGGGAAGCTGAGTCAGATCATTGGTCCATCTATCTCCATGTTATCTGACCCTACCTGGAGATGCTGTGGGTTGACCTGGGATCTTCTGCATGCAAAACTGAGCTCTACCACTCAAATTCAACCCTTCAAGCACACCCTATATTTCCGTTGAGCATTGAGATAGGAGAGCAGACTACCAGTGAAAGGTGTCAATTATACTGAGGGAGGATAGTGACACTTGATTTATGGGCACCAGGTGAGTACTCTTGTAATAATCCACAATGTCCTGGAGCAACACAGTGGTGCATAGAGACATTGTGGATAATTACAGTGGTGGTTATCTGGCATGCACTGAAGCACTATTAGATGAGTCCAGCATAGTAGGGTTAGCAGTGTTGGGCCCTTGGAAGCAGTACAAAAATGCTACTTGATGATGCCAGGCCTGAACTCACCTCCATAGTCGCTTGTTCTCTGTCTTGGAAAGGAGTGTCAAATTGGCAAAATAACTTGCTTTGCATAACATATGAACCAGCTTTCTTTCTTGAGCTGTTTGCAATTGTTTGCTCTTTTGGCCCACTCTTGGGAGGCAGTGTGGCTGCGTTACACCGGGAGGATGGTAGCCGTAACCTGTTTTCCTTTGCGAATGTGCTTATACTATATGTCTTTCAGAACCTTCTCATAAATGAATGGCTCACACTGCTAAACTCCTCTACTCAATGATGTACGCAGATGAATCTGATCTGCATCTTTGCAATTGCAAATCTTAGCCATGTCAGCATTTTTTTAATCCTTGTCTGTGATAGTCATTGTCATCTCTTGCATAGTTCTGCTACTGTTAAAGGCATTTTGGGGCAAATGGGGAGTTAAAAGCAAGTCTTCATGGGAATGGCCCATGACTGTAGACCTCTAGGGTTTATTATGACTCTGTTTCCCCACAATAACTCCTAGAGAAGAATGGCAGAACTCTAAGAAAACTCAAAGAGAAATAACAAGCTATATCAAATCAGCTGGATTTATTGTCAGATAAGCTTATGGGGTTTAATAGAAGAGTGGGAAAGAACTTGATCTGATGACCCTTCCTTTCCTGTAAATCATGTGTAAATGCATCATACTAAATTTGTCATGAACATATAATTTTTTTTCCAGAAGTTTGCCAAATCTCTTAATGTATTTTGGCACTGTTGCTCTAGAAAACTGACCTGTAGCAAATTTGCCAATTTGAGAATTCAGGATTTATGAGCCTGGAGATGATATCTGACCTGTGATAAAATCTGGGTACCATGGTATGAATTCTTTGTTTAATAGTACTCCAAGGAGTAGTGAATATAGAATTATTGTTTTATTGCCCTGCGTGTTGCTTCTGTGACTGCTGATGTTTGTGATGCAGAACTGCTGAGCTTTTTGAAGAGTCGGGATTTGCTTTGAAAATATTTAACAGTAAACTACATTTTTGAGCTTACACCAAGGCAAAAATGTAAAAGGGACATGATTGACATAGCTTGCAAAAGGAATCATTGAAATTCCTGGACTTTTCATGCTGCAGCAGATGCCACTGCTCACTAAAACACAAATGTTCAGGTTTTTCTTTTTAATAAGCATAGTATGTGGGGTTATCAATACTTTGCTTTTGACCCACTCTTTCCAGGCACAGGACCACATATCCTTTTTTTCCCTACCCTGGAGCTTTATCCACAAAAACCCTCTCTTTAAAGCTGATGAGCAACAATTGGCAATTTGGGTTTTCCGCAGCTTGCCATTTGTTCTGATTCAGCTTTAAAGAATGATTTTTCATTCTTTAAAAAAAAGGGGGGGTCACATGGATGTGGAACTTTAAAGCATGGACCATGCCTGGAAAGCATGAAGGAAAAGTATGTATAAGCCCCTATGCCTATAAAACTCCTGAATATATGCTAGATCCAATGCATATTTCATTCAGTCAGACTCATAAGTCAACTTCTTCATCAACTGAGGGTCATGATGAGATGACTTGATAAAGAGGAGGGGAAGCTCCCCAAAATGGAACATTTTCTGGAAGGACTTTGGCATTCATCTGATTGAAGCCCCTGCTGCAATTTTACCATCCCAGGCTAATGGTTGTCTAGTCTGTGGTTTTAAAATATCCAGTGAATGTTAACCCATCACCTCCTAAGGCAGCCTGTCCCACAGGGAAGGGTCTATGGTAGAGCACATGCTTTGCATACAATCTTCTCTTGACCAGGCTAAACATACCCAGCTCTTTCAACAGTTCTTCAGACAAATGACAATGTACATTTGAATGCTCTGGGTCAGTTGTAATAGTCCAGGCCAGGAAACAACAGGAGAAGATAGGATACTTATTATTCATATGTGAAGGGCAACTGACCAAAGGAACACTCTTAAAATTGTTCGGTGCACAGTGTGACTTTCAACAACCTTTTGAAAGAGCTTGGTCATGTAAAACAACCTGGGTGGATGTGACCTGAATGAGAAATCCAGGTAATTGATCACTTAAATGCCAAGGAACTGCATCTACTGGAATGTGGTTTTCCACTCACTAGGGAAACAATTGCCAGGAATCCTGCACAACGTTAATGAGAAAGTCCACCAAGCAAACATTGGCACTCACGCTGTGTTCTCTCTGGAGGATAACATCGTTGAACACTCAACACATCTGACAACCTGTGACAGGTACAGATCAGCTTCCATATGGCTCAAGCAAAAAACCATAAGGAAAAATGTCTCTGTTCTTCGCATCATCCCACCAAGGCAAATGTCAAAGAAAATCCTCTTCTCAGCAGGAAGATAACGGATGACCTTGTTGGAAATAGTGCATTGTCACGGTTTATTTATTCCTTGCCAAACAGGAATATTGGCAGACAGATATGGTAGGCATCAACATGAGCAAGACAAAACAGAATCCACAGATGTCACACTAATATTTTTCTTCCACCATTGTTCCATCAGTAGCTCAGTGGTACAGCATCTGCTTTGCATGCCAAAGGTCCCAGGTTCAATGGCTGGCTTCTCCAGGTAGGGCTGGGAGACTTTCCTGCATGAAATCCTGCCGGTTCGTGTTAGACCATACTGAACTAGATGGACCAACCATCATGACTATAAGGTAGCCTCCTGTGTTTATTCATCCCTTATTCATCATCATCAGTGGCATAAATCCCATATGCAAACTCTTTTTGATGTTTCTGTTATGTGCTTCTTTGGAGCTTTGCTTCTCATTGAAGTGGATTATACAAACTGAGACTCTAGCAGTGTTCAGCTGTGAAGGGTCCTGCTTCAGAACAGGAGGCAATTGTGAACAGCTTTGTAATTCTCATTCCATTTTGCCATTTTATTTTCAAAGTGGGGTACTGATTTTCTTTGCCATTCTGATCAATGGCAAGAACATTGAAGTTAAAAGAGGCTGTTAAAAGAAAGCGGGCTTTTAAGAGACTCCTTTGCTCAAGTGTTTTCCCCCTTCCAGTGTGTTATGTTTCTTCTGTGAAGTGTACACTTCTATGCATACGTACTACTTGAAATAAGCCTCACTGTGTTGAAGGGGACCTGCTGCCAAGAAAGTGTGCATGTTCTTGCTGCCTTTGTTATTTATCTTGGGTGGAATCTGATTGGTGCCCTTGGATTCATGGAAGGCTTTTAGATCCAGCAGACGCCTCCTCTAATAGCAGAGATGAAGATTCTTCTTCTTTTCCTCCCTTTGCAGGCCCTGATGGCACCTTCCAGTCAGTTGGGATGGGTCCCTGAAAATTTGGGCTGATTTTTGAGGAGCACTGGAGGCTTCGAGGTGATGGGAAATTGACACACACAAAAATGTCCCTGCTTCTTTCCTCTTAGTGGAGTCATCTCTCAGATCCAAAGCCATCTCTCAGATCCAAATACATCAATTGGAGTTCTATTTACAGTTGTCTCTATGAGTAGCTATTTATCAATAAGAGCATCTGCCTTGCATTGCATAAGGTCATGGCATCTCCAGGTAGGGCTAAAAAATATTTCTGCCTGAAACCCTGGAATGCTGCTACCAGTCAGTGTAGACAATACTGTGCTAGATGGACCAATGGTATGACTTTGTATAAGGCAGCTTTCTCTGATCCTATTTTAGCTTGGGGCTCATCTATGCTTCCTTTTGTATCATGCTTTCCAGACACAGGTCTGGGATTTCTAGGTCCATGTCTGAGTGTTTTGTTTCTTTTGTTCCACTGCTTTCCCCAGAAAAACCCACAATCAGGTTAACAAACAACAATCAGGTTAATTTATATCCTGCTTCATATTATTTCAACATAAATCTCTAATTAGTCGACGAAACCTAACAAAAGAAAACCATCCATACAATGTGAATTACACTTTCAAAACCAAAGAATACTTCTACTACCAATAATCAATTCTACATTTTAAATAATGTAATTAAATAAGCAATATACATGTATAAGTAGAGCAACAAAAACAAATCATATATAAAACATCAGCATATATTAAAATCCACCTCTGTTTCTTGTGCAGAGCAAAGCTTCCTCTACCCACAATTTGCCTCATCTGTGCTGTCCTCAGTATATATCACTTCTAGCGCATCACTTATGCCCAAATAGAGCACCATTGGTTAGTGGCTGATTTAATATCTGTTACTAGTAACAGGAGAGCAAACTCCTGGGAAGAATGACTGGCTTTCCTAATTACCCTCAGCAATACCACCCAATAGTCCTAATTAACAATCACTCCACGAAGCAATTTAATTGTGCAACAAAATCTGTGACATCTTAAATTTAGGAGCATTGTAGCAACTTAACTATCCTTGTTCTCTTGTCTATTTTCTACTATTGTTCTATTATTATCTATTTAAAAACCCTGCAACATTTGCAAAATCCGAAGCAGAACCTCTGCTACCAATTAACCCCTCAATTCACTGCCCCCTGCACACACAATTGTAACTTACTTTCGAACTGCACTTTTGATTGCTGCAAAGGGAGTAGTGGGAAAGTTTTTTATTATTATTAAAATTATCATTTGTAAATACTGTCTATTAGATGACTGGTAAAGGGTTTGTTATAGAGAAGGGGGTGAGGTTGATTTGAGATATAGGCATATCTGTACCATATATTTAAACCACAGTTATACCACTTTAACAGTCATGGCTTCTCCCAAAGAATCCCTGGAACTGTAATCAAGGATGCTAAGAGTAGTTAGGAGGCCCCTATCCCCAGAGTGTTTAACAATCCCTCTTCCCAGGGAACTCTGGGAATTATAGCTCTGTGAGAGGAATAAAGGTAAAGGGACCCCTGACCATTAGGTCCAGTCGTGGCCGACTCTGGGGTTGTGGCGCTCATCTCACTTTATTGGCTGAGGGAGCCGGCGTATAGCTTCCGGGTCATGGGGCCAGCATGACTAAGCCGCTTCTGGCGAACCAGAGCAGCACACGGAAACGCCGTTTACCTTCCTGCCAGAGCGGTACCTATTTATCTACTTGCACTTTGATGTACTTTCAAACTGCTAGGTTGGCAGGAGCAGGGACCGAGCAACGGGAGCTCACCCCATCGCGGGGATTTGAACCACCGACCTTCTGATTGGCAAGTCCTAGGCTCTGTGGTTTAACCCACAGCGCCACCCGCGGAGTCTCCTAACAAACTAAAAATCCCATGATCCCAAATTCTTTGAGTAAAGCCATGATTCCTGCTGATACATGAACACAAACAGTATAAGAGGATCCAGCAGGCCCAGGCCAGTGGCCCATCTAGTCCAGCATTCTGTGGGAAACAGTCAGGCAGGACCTGATGTCAACAGTCTCACCCCCTGCATTCCCCACCCCCACCCCTCTCTCTACAATTTTTCTGTTTTACAATTTAAAATACTCATTTTTACATCCTTGAGATATCAGTGACTTCCCTTCTTCTCTTTCCATGGTTCATTTTACACATCATAAATCCCTGCAAATTTTGCAAAAACTATGCCATTCATTATTCTATTATTGCATCCATCAAAACTTGTTTACACTTTTGAATTTATTTTAATGCTGCCAGCGTTCTCAGCTGTACACAGTTATTTCCCATATATGCAATAAAGGTTTTCCAATCTTCTTTAAACATATGTTTTCTTCTTGTTCTCTTATTCTATACATTAAGTCTGCAAGCTGTGCATATTCCATCAGCTTAAGTTGCCATTCTTCTTTAGTTGGGACCTCACTCGTTTTCCATTTGGAGCTAAGGAAACACGGGCTGCAGTAGTAGCATACAGCATTTTTTGACACCTGGGAATCCACCCTCTGCATTTCCCAGCAAAATTCAGAAGCATATTGTGTACAATAGCAGAGGTCGAACAAATCTATTAAGGTTAGTAGCTATTGACAGCCTTATCACCCAGGATGAGTTTGAAGCAAATCACCTTCTATGTTATAAGTGGGGAATCTCATACCGCTCCATGTTTTCATATCACAACCCGGGACGTGCATCTTCCAGGATGCGCTCACAGGCAAGTCACTTGACCCATGCTGCAATCTCACTCTGAAAAAGTGTTGGGGGTGGGTGAGATTGCAGCGTGAGAACATGTGAGATTGTAGCAGCTAAAATGGTCGCTGTGATCATACGCCAAAAAATGGGATGAACTTAGCCATAGGTCCCAGCACACAATTGGAACCACACAGCAGAAAAGCACTAATTTATACCGGGTACTTTGAACATTTAAAATTTTGTATCAAAAAATAAATGATAATGCTAATTACGTAGCAGAAGTTCTGATTAGAAATTAAATTACATCCAGGCGTCCAATATGGAGACAGACATGTCTAAGTCTATTGATTTCATTGCAGCTAAGCATGCTTGCTTCTGCATTGGATTTTGGCCATAGACTCAGGTCCCATCATCATTTCCCTATAAATATTGATTCCCTATAAAACTTGGAAAGCTGCTGGGAAACGACAACAAAGTTTTAGCTGCTATGCATTGCTCATTGTTTAGTTTGTCCCTATGTTCAGGACAATGCAAACAGATGCTCAGGACAGCAGTTTTTCTTTTCTTCCTTATTCAACAACAGCCCAACACTGGGTCTTCCAATTAAAATGGTTTCATACCTATCACAAGAGGATACCTCACTTGTGCTTACTGCTGCCTTGGCACTTTTCAAATCATAATAATGTGGCGTATGCTACAATGACACATTCTCTCTTCTAGAAAGATGACATGGGAAGACTTAGAAAAAGTGACCCGCACACTTTCTTTTAAATGATGAGTTATATAAAAAAAAATTGGGTGGAAGGGAAACATTTCTGACTTACAGTCTTATCATATAATATTGCTGACTTAGATGTGACTCATAGATTTCAGTAGGATTTCTCACCAGGTAGGTAGTCAAATGGCAGTGTGGGTAAGACATGAGCTTCTATACTGTCATGACTAAGGAATATCCAAGGAATTCCAACGGATGGAAGATGTTTAGATATGTCCACCTAGTGATGCGGGATGAATTCAGTTCGGTTCACATTTGAAGGTGGTCCTCTCTAATCAGCACAAACTGAAACCAAACATCCTTCAAAATCTGCACCTCTTCAAATTTTGCAGTGCAAGTGATGCGTACAAGCAATGTGTACAAAAATTCACATACTAATGTGTGCCTATTATGCATATATTAGCAAAAATAATACCCAGGAATGCATTGTGTTAAGGAAGATTGCTTTGCGTAAGTGCAGGCAAAATTGCATGCAAAATGTATATACAGTCATACCTCATGTTACATTTGCTTCATGTTACATTTTTCCAGGTTGCATCCTGTGGTGATCCAGAAGTACCGGAAAGGGTTACTTCTGGGTTTCGCCACTCGCACATGCACAATAGTGCTAAATCACGCTTCGCGCATGCGCACAAGCACCAAATCGTGGTGCGCACCTGCACAGATATGGCACTTCAGGTTGCGGGGTTTTCACATTGCAAACGGGCCTCCGGAATGGATCCCATTCACAACCAGAGGCACCACTGTATTAGGAGAAATTTGCACAAAAATGCTCATGAATTTACATAAGGACTTTTCTTCTTTTAACTGCAAACTGTTTGGAAATGTGAGGGAGTGAATTGAAGAAGAAGAAGAAGAAGAAGAAGAAGAAGAAGAAGAAGAAGAAGAAGAAGAAGAAGAAGAGGAGTTTGGATTTGATATCCCGCCTTTCACTCCCTTTAAGGAGTCTCAAAGCGGCTAACATTCTCCTTTCCCTTCCTCCCCCACAGCAAACACTCTGTGAGGTGAGTGGGGCTGAGAGACTTCAAAGAAGTGTGACTGGCCCAAGGTCACCCAGCAGCTGCATGTGGAGGAGCAGAGACGTGAACCCGGTTCCCCAGATTACAAGACTACCGCTCTTTACCACTACACCACACTGGCTCTTGTGTTAGGTATGAAACCATTTTAATTGGAAGACCCAGTGTTGGGCTGTTGTTGAATAAGGAAGAAAAGAAAAACTGCTGTCCTGAGCATCTGTTTGCATTGTCCTGAACATAGGGACAAACTAAACAAGAAGAAGAAGAAGAAGAAGAAGAAGAAGAAGAAGAAGAAGAAGAAGAAGAAGAAGAAGAAGAAGAAGAAGAGTGCCCTGCCCATCTGATTGGGTAGCTTCTAACATAATGTAAGAAAACATAATGAGAAACCAAACATTAAAAGCTTCCTGATATAGGGCTGGCTTTAGATGTCAACATAAGGCTGTATAATTGTTTATCTCTTCAACATCTACTGGGAGGACATTCCATAGGGTGGGTGCAACTACCAAGAAGGCCCTCTGCCTAGTTCCCTGTAACCTCACTTTTTGCAATCAGGGAGCCGCTAGAAGGCCCTTGGAACTGGATCTCTGTGTCCAGGCTGAACGATGAGGGTGGAGATGCTCCTTCAGGTCATAATTTTGGGGAAATGAGAAACTGAGAGAAAGCAAAATGGACAGAGTTGTCCATCCTTTGTGCCACTTAAACTGTTACACTAGGCATCCCACCCTTGAAGAACTTAAGATCATAAGAATAGCCTTGCTGGATCTATATCTCTCAAACAGCAGCATTCTAGCTTATTTTATCAGCCGACCCATCCACAGTCCACTAGCTTGGGCCAATGAATCTCATATGTAGCACCAGTATTATAGGATATCTGAAAGGAAGCTGGCTGTTATGCTCACACAGATGCCTAGCTGAATGGAGAACATTTGAGTACACTTGCCATTGAAGAAGTTTCTCAGTGGTTGAAGGGGGTGGGGTGTACATATTCCAGAGTGGCCACTGAGTTTCATCTAGGGATGTGCAAAAACATTCTGAAACTATTTTTGGCTTCGATCCACAGTCATTGTTACGGCAGCCATTCCAAATCAATTTCAATGTTAAATCTGTCTTGAAAGGAAAATGGCGGTAATTGTGCTCTTGCTGATTGCTAGTCCTTACACAGTTTAATAAGGCACTCTTGATCCTTTTATTGCTCTGTTGGAATGGTAAGGCAGGTAACAGCAGAGAACATGAAAAGGTGCGAAGAAGCTGAGAAGTCTGACAATGCGCGACTCTGTCTGAGTGCCACAGCTCAATCTCGCCTCTCCTTAGATCTTTTCATTGTGCTTCACTTCCCTGGCAAATGCATTGCTTTTCTTCAAGCTTAAAGCAATCTCTGCAGCTACGCGGCTGCTCCGGCTTCTCTTTTCATGCTCTTTAGTGATTTTCGGACTCCGCAACTCTCGTTACTAATAAAGACCACAAGGTTTTACAGAGCCATCTGCAAAACTATTTTAAAATCCACTTCCAGCCAGAATCTGCGTGAGCAGATGTGCTTTAAATTGTTCAGTAATAATGTTGGCGTTTGCCTGCAAAATGTAGTGGTGACTACTGACCTCAAATTAGCAAGCACTAAACCCAAACTGAAAATAAGAAAGGAGGAAAGGGAAAAGAAACACTGCAACTCTCCGTTTTTGAATTTTGCATGACAAACAGCTGCTAGAGTAAAATCAAGAGCCATATTCCGACAATCAGTCAAGTAAAGGATGCATATTGTACGGTGCCTTCTACTTTATATGGGTGTGTACTTACTATGGGTGTGCATCACATCTGGGAGGGGGCTAAATAATGAGACAAATTGGGATGCTTCCCTGGGTCAAAGCATGATGGTCAGTAACCCCTGAGTTGCATCAGGGCCCCAGAAAGCCTAGGTACACTCTGCACTTGTATATGTCGGTGGCATCACAGGAAAAATCTTCTGCTCAGACCCTCATCCTGGATAAACAACCAGCTGGAGCTTGCAGCAAACACTAATTTTCTTCAGCATTGTACTATATGACTTTTTTCAAGAGTCCTTTGTTTTATGTTCCTGGGCAGATTAGATTTATCATAATTGGTTTTAAGATCTTTATAACTTTAGTGATCTGCAGTTCAAGGAGGCCAGATCCCAGGGGACACACACACACACAAATATACTATTTCTTCAAAACTTTGTGAGGTGGTTGTTGTTGTTATAGTTTAAAACAAAACCTTTCTCACTAAAAGCTAAATCAAAAACTAAGAAAGTATGGTGTGCCGGAAGGAGCTAAGGAAGGGCTAGGTGGTTTGGAACTATGCAATCATCTCCTGCACTTCGGGCATTCCCTATCTCACATTGTTTTGTCGTTCATTTAGAAAAAGAATAGTCAAATTCTATGGAAATGTGTAATATCAGATGCAGAGAGGATTTCCATCTCATCCATTATACTAATGGATAGTTTAAACATGAATCACCTTACTTCCATATACAACTAGAGCTCATTTCCTACAGTATCTGTATGGCTATGTGTGCAAAAGCATTGTTTGGGGAAGGGCTAAAGCTCAGGGGTAGAACATGTGTCTTGCATGCAGAAGGTCCCGAATTCAATCCTCAGCATCTCCACGTAGGGCTGGGAGAGACTTCTGCCTGATAGGCTGGAGAGCCAGTCAGTGTAGAAAATACTGAGCTAGATGAACCAATGGATGGACTCAATATAAGGCAGCTTCCTACAGTATGTACTTGAGCATTGGGATTGTGTGAGTTGGCTACACCCATTCTACGGCACAGCATGTGTGTAAGCCAGATATGTTCCAGCTGAGCAATGAAGAGGATGCATATCAGATTCTGATAAATGGATGAAGCTGTACCTGCAAAGGAAAAAAAAAATACTCCTTTGGGCCAACTGATAGCTTTGGGACACCAGGTGATTGACGGGTGGGCAGCCATGATGCCAAAATGGCCCGTGGAAGGTTGGGGAACTCAGGATCAGGCCTGCCAACTGGATCTGCTCCACACCCCTGTCCTAGCAGGGATAATAAGATCATTCACCTGAATTGGAAACGTTTCATTAGAAAGGCTTCATAGTGAAACTTGAATGATTTTTCTATATGTATTATTTGTCCAACATCATGGGAGGGCTGTTTCTAGACCAAGACAAAACTGCCAAGTTCCCTAGTTACTTATGCTATTGTCAGGAGCCGCATTGTTGTAATGTTTAAAGTACTGAAATGCTATATTTGCTATCATGTTGCTTTACCATGCCCTTGTGAAGTTGTCCTAGCAGTGATTGGTTTCGAGACGTAGTCCTCTGTGTTGTAAGCCACTTTGAGAATGATTCTTTTTGTGGAAAAACAGCACAGAATAAAATTATGAATGAAAGAATTGAAGAATCTTCATTTGCAATGCTGTGCTCTGTCTTCCATTTCTGCTTTGCTGAATTTTCACAAGATGGAGGAAACCTCATAGATTTGTTAAGCCCTTCTTCAGATTGCTTGTACCTCGAAGATCAAAATGCTTAAAGCACTGAGGATGTCACCTTTATTATGCCACCTCCATTACTTCATATTCATTTATTCTTCTGCAGGGATTCCTCCTTAATAAGCAGAGGATTACAAGAATGTAATCTGTGATCATATTAATTTGATTATGCCACTTAGAATCCCAGCAGATTCTCCCAAAAATAATATTGGGAATGCTGCTATAAAAATTGTGTGGATTAGAAAGTTCTAAATGGAGCCATTGTTCATTACTTATGGCCTTATTTCTACTGGCTCTAAAAATGGATAGAAAATGAATTCAGCCAAATTAACTAACGGTGATGCTATTAAGAGAAACAATAGGGAATGCAAAATTATTGGCTTAAATGTGCTTTCATCTATATCCACTCAATGTTGGTGAGTGAAACCTAAGTAAGAATATAGAATAGTCATACTTTGACTAGCACTAATTCTAGTCATACTTTGTCTAGGAAGCATGCCATATAAACCCCCAAAGATATTGTCTTGAAATATAATTGAGACCCTGCCTGCCTGCCCACTGTCTTGCCTGAGTGGCACATGCTCTGGTTCTCTTCCGCTTAGACTACAGCAATGTGCTCTCTGTGGGGTTACCTTTGAAGGTGACTTGGAAACTACAATTAGTCCTGAATGTGGCTGCTAGACTGGTGACTGGGAACACCCGCTGGGCCATATAACACCAGTCCTAAGAGATCTATATCAGCCCCCAGTACATTTAAGAACACAATTCAAAGTGTTGGTGTTGACCTTAATTTTTATTTTATTTTTTAGTGTCAGTTTCATTCTCTACCCCCCTCCAATTTTATTTATACTTTTCAAGTTTATACATTTCAATAGTTTTATACATTTCACTAATTTTCCAATCATTTTAACATTCCAAAACTTGACTTTCTTCCCCCTCTTTCTACGGTTCCTTAATTTATTTTTAATATCCTCTACATATCCAAATTAACTTAATTTGCTCATTTATTCATCTACTTTAAATATACACTCTTATAAAACTGCAGGTTATTACAATAATCCTGTCAATGATCTTATCTGTTTACAATTTATCTGTAAATATTCAAAAAACCATTTCTATTCTTTTATAAAACGTTTGTTATCTTGATTTCTTATTCTTCTGGTAAGTTTTGCCATTTCTGCATATTCCATAAGTTTTTGTATCCATTATTCCTTTGCTGGGATTTCTGCTTCTTTCCATTTTTAAGTGAGTAACATTCTTGCCGCTATAGTAGCGTACATGAATAAGTTTCTATATATTTTAGGTAGTTCTATCCCTATAATTCCCAAAAGAAAAGCTTCTGGTTTATTATTATTATTACTAGTAGTATACAAAAGTTATTTTAAACATCGTTTTCATTTCATTATATATCATTTCCCAGTTGACCTTTCAAGTCCTAAATGGCTTCAGCCCTGTAAACCTGAAGGAACATCTCCACTCCCATCGTTCAGCCTGTACACTGAGGGAGAGAGGGCTGTGTATGCCATCATGAACCACTATAGGAAAAGTGGGGTGTAGATGTAATACAGTAGTACCTTGGTTCTCAAACTTAATCCATTCCAGAAGTCCTTTCCAAAACCAAAACGTTCCAAAACAAAGGCGTGCTTTCCCATAGAAAGTAATGCAAAATGGATTAATCCGTTCCAGACTTTTAAAAACAACTCCTAAAACAGCAATCTAACATGAATTTTACTATCTAACAAGACTATTGATCCATAAATTAAGGAATAAACAATGTACTGCTGTCACACAATCAATCAATCAATCAATCAGTAGCTGAACTGGATTCCACCCAGTCACAAAAAGAAAAAGAGCCGCAAAAACAAAAACGCAAAATAAATAGCAAAAACAGACAGACCTCAGTATAACACTCAAAACGGAAGTGTGGCACTCAAAACGGAAGCTCAATACTCAAAACGGAGCATGTTGGGCTTCCGAAAAAGTTCGCAAACTGGAATACTTACTTGTAGGTTTGCAATGCTTGGGTTCCAAGTTGTTTGAGCACCAAGGCATTTGAGAACCAAGGTACCACTGTAAATAAAAACAGGGGGCTGGATTCACTCAAGGAGCCTCATCGGTGAAAGCCTTGTGCAAAGACTTCTACTTGCACAATGGGGCTTTCCTCCATCTTCTCCCCCCCCCCCAACCCCATGCACCATTTCCTAAAAAATTCTTATGTTCTTATAGAACCCAGAGGGATGGTGGAGCCCAAGGGGTCCTTATAGGCAGTGTTCCTTCAGTTAAATGAGCAGAATTGCTACTGTGGAAGGATCACCGGCATCCTCCCTTGTTCGCTCAGTGTCCCACCACAATGTCTTAATAGAAAACAATCATCCGAGGGTGTTTTGCCCCCCTTCCCCTAGTACAGGCTATAAATATTTTATTTTGTCTGCTGTATTACAGCCTTTTTATGTTTTGTAAGCATGATAGATGTCATGTATAGTAAATTTGTTCAGGACATCATCAAAGTAAAAGAAAAGTCAATTACAAGCAATGTGCTGTTCAGCTAATGAAAACTTATCTCTCTTGATTCCCACAAGATGGCTGGAATGCAAGCAATTAATTCAGAAAGAGAATTAAATTTGGGGGGGGCGAGAATGCAATAGGCAAGACATTCACGTACACATATATGTCTAAATGCTAATGAAAATGTGTACTTCTCTTTTGTATACTGTGAACTCAATTAATTTATTGAATCTAAATGTAATCGAAGTCTCAAAGCAGTATTATTTCAGTTGCTCATGAAATATGCAATCTTGTAAGGAGCAGACGTACTCCCCACCGCCGCCGCCCCCCCTTTGTTGGCTTGCCTCAAAAGAGGAGAGCGGAATAGAAATTGTAAGAGATTTTTAGCCATCAAGCTTGAATTAAAGGATTTATAAGAATGACAGATTTTCCCATTTACAGCTGACATCACTCATTGTTTCTTGGTCACTATGAAATGTGACAGCAGCAGATTTGAAACAGAAATTTACGGCCCCCAATGCACATATCTTTTTTTTTAAAAAAATAATAATATATAATTTGATTCAAATTGTTTCCAATTTTATGTGCAAAACCCACCACTGACTTTAATTCAAGCTTCCAGTGCTAGAACAAATGCTGGACATTTGTTAGCCTTGTTAATTTAGGTGAGGAAAGAATGATACCATTACAGAATGTAACTTGTTGGATTAGAACCCAGTCCATCTACGCTGGCATTCTGCTCCCAATACTGACTCGCCAGATGCCTCTGGGCACTCACTAGCAGGACATGAAAGCTATGGCCTGTCCCTTTTGCTTCCCCCACCATCTGGTATTATATTGCCTCTATATATGGAGCTTCCATTTAGTTAGCATGGCTAACGGCTGTTGCATCATGCCTAATTTACACTCCACAAATTTGTCCTTTCATTCTTTTACAAGCATCAAGTAAGTGCTTATCACTACATCCTGTGGCCCTGAATTCTTTAGGCTAGTGACATGTAGATTCAGGGGATCTCAGCAGTGCCAAATTAAACCCTGTGGAGACCCCTGGGCAGTCGATTATCTTGGGGCCCCGCTCACAAATTATCTGGAGTTAGCATGAATAATAATAATAATAATAATAATAATTTATTTGTACCCCGCCCATCTGGCTGGGTTTCCACAGCCACTCTGGGTGGCTTCCACAGAGACCAAAAATACACTAAAATGTCACACATTAAAAACTTCCCTGAACAGGGCTGCCTTAAGATGTCTTCTGAATGTCACATAGTTGTTTATCGCTTTGACATCTGATGGGAGGGCGTTCCACAGGGCGGGTGCCAGTACCGAGAAGGCCCTCTGCCTGGTTCCCTGTAGCTTTGCTTCTCACAATGAGGGAACCGCCAGAAGGCCCTCAGCGCTGGACCTCAGCATCCGGGAGAACGATGGGGGTGGAGACGCTCCTTCAGGTATACGACAAGCTTCATGAGGTCTATTGTGTGCATAACATTGAACCAAGAAAGCTTGATTGCAATTTTCTTTCAAGATCAAATCAATATTATTCTGTCCATTTGGTAATCCGGCACTGGATCTCAGTGGTATGTGAGCAGAGGCCTGAGTTCCAGCAGTTTGCAGCACCTTATTTTATATATATTTATATATGTTTCAAGCAAAGCAGGGATACTCAAAAGCATGGCTTGAAATTTCATCCTCTAAGACGGTGATGACGATAATTATGATCACAGTAATTATACAGGTAGGAGTCTGCTGTGATCTGATGACATTAGCGTTGCATGAAAGCATGTTCAGCATGCAGATTATTTACCTTGCAATGAGTCACTGTGCTGTAATTTTCATGAAAGAAAGGGAGAGAAGAAGAAAACAAAACCTAAACCCCCCCATCTCAGAAGTTCTCGCTTCATGTGTGATTAGTAATATTCACATGATTTTCTTAGACACTGATTAGGACTTTGTCAGCCAATCCGACAGCCATTTATCTTGTGCAGTATTGGTTTGTTTGATCAAGGTTGCAAAATTAGGGCAAGATCCACTGAGATGAGCAGTTTAGGATTCTTCTAATCTCCGGTGCCAAATGTGGCTCAGCCAAAGATATGCTTGTGAAATTTGCTCATCCTGGCTCAGCCATCTGAGCCAAAGTTGGCTGAATTGATGGTATTCTGGGGGTGTGGGCAGACACCAGACCAGTGTGTGAATATTTTGGCTGGATCCTAAGCCTGTTCAGCCTAGTCACATGACATGGCAATTGGGCATAAAACACTATTTGGTTCCAATGGGTTTCCAGGTGGTTCTGGGGGATTTTCTAGCTGATATGACTACCACTCTGGTCAAAGCCCTGGCTGACCTCTGGAACATCCAAATGGCTTGGACCATTGATTCTCCCACTTTGTGGAGCCTGTTTGGCTCTCTTGCATACTCCAGAGCAAGAGAACAAGCTGAGATGGTTGAAATGTGAGTGGAAGAAAACTCCAGAAGAATTCAATAAAGGCCTCTATTGCATCTGCATTGTGCTGTCTGAAAGAACTTTTGCGTGTTCAGACCCAGAAACCTCCCCCCTAAATAAATTCACACTTGACTCAAATTTTGGTTTTGGTTTTTGGCAGAATTTAGGCCACAACTTTATTGATTACAGAAAGTGAATGGTTGCATAGGCTCTGGTTTGACTACCTCCCTGCCATGCAGGTAGTGCTGACCAGGTCAGCCAAAGGTGAACACCTGGATAAGCGGGACGCCGGGAACAGGTTATCTCCACCACCCAAATGTCCCCCTGGACTCAGGCACGGGCACAACCCCCTCTCAGGGGTTGACCAAACCATTGATTCCCTGGATTCCTTTAATGGAATACCCTTCATATAGGGATGGCGAGAGCATTCTCCCATCCCTATCACCTGAACCAGAGCCTATCCACAGCCTTACAAGTTGTGACAATTTGCTATGCGGCAGGTGAAACCCAAATGGCAACAGCCAATAAGTGAGGAAAATTCCTGCCGTGCCCCTGTCCCAACGACAGATGACACGACGGCATAGCAAGGTCAAATGCTAAAAGTAGGGAGAGGTGGGCAGGTGTTCCAAATGCACGAGCTGAAAAAGGAAGCTCTGGGTCACATGCATGGGTATAAATAGGTCCTTTGAACCGTTTGGACTGCGTTCCATTGGCCAGATTGCACCCAGCTATGAGTTGCACCCAGATTGCACAACACCTACCAATCGGGTGTTGTGGCTGACCAATCGCACTCACGCACAACACAGGGTGTCAGTTTCCAGGTCTCACTGCAATGCGTGCCTTCTTTAAAGGAGGACCTGATTTCCAGGTAGTAAGGAATGTTTTACAGTCTGGCCCAAAGGAAGTGGAAGAATTGATGGCAGCTTTCTGTGACTCATTTGCAAATCATTTTGAGGATTAAATTGCTACTTGTGCATAGGATTGCTCCTTTACTTGGGAGACACTCCTATTTAACTAACTGGGGCTTACTTCTGAGAAAACATATGTAGAGCTGTACTGACAGATACTTTGGAGTGGGGATCAAATTCTATGAAATGTGATGGACTTTCTTCCCTGCCCACACCCTTTGCAGCCTTCTGCTTCAACTACAATCTCAATAAAAAAAAAAATGCTTTAGAGAGGGAAAATCCCTTCCTTTCCATTTTCTTTAATTAAAGCCAATCAATCGCATGTGAATCAAAATTACCAACTCACATAAACAGTAAAACTTTGCAGCTGGGAGATAATTTCTGCTAGCAGCAGGCAAAAAGGAAAAGGCAGGAGCATAGGTTTTGCTTTCAGATATTTTGGCAATGTGCTTTCCTTTACAGGTATTCTTCTGCAGGAAGAAAAGGAGGTGGGGGAAAACACTGGAATCAGCCTTACGGCTGTGTCTGCACCCTCCATTACCACCACTGCAGTCTAGCAGAAAATGGAAGCAAAAGACCCGAAGGTACCTTGAACTTCTCAAGTCAATGATATTATGGCTCAGGAACCAGCAGCACAGGCATTGCTTCTGCTCCTGTACTGACTGTGGCATAATAATCAGGTAAGTCTTTGTTGTGCCTCCTGCAGCCTGCTTGCTCTTAAATGTATTAGCCATGATGCACACACCTTGATTTTTGCATAGGCATGCCACCAGGTTTAAAGCAACATAAGGATTTGCAATGATGCACCTGTTTCATAGAATTGCAGAGCTAGAAGCAGAGGTGGGTTTAGGGGAGCGTGACTGGTTTGGTTGCACTAGCCTCAGGGATGCCGCCAGGGACACCACAAATTCAGCTGAAGGGGGCTGAATTTTGGCGCCGCACAGGGTTCTGCTGAAGTTTGAGACCCCAAGATCCACCACTGTTGGAAAGGATCGTGAGTGTCATCTATTCCAACCCAATTTTCTCGTTTTAACAGCTGCATTCTTTTAAACAGGATTAGTTTATTCTGTGTTTGAATTGTGCAGGCTCCTCTTTAGTGTTTGCACAAGTGGTATTTTACACTTTGCAAATTTCTGATAAGTCTGTTTTTTGCATCAAGCGCTAAATAAAACATGAGACATAAGAGCACAAGAAGAGCTTGCTGGATGAGGCCAATGGCCCATGTGGTCTTGAGGCATCTGAATATAGACTGCATTTTTAATCAAGGTTTATATTGGCTTATATTTTGATCAGATACCTGTATTCTTAAAATGAGCTTAAAATATATTTTAAAATATCTGTATCTCTCATGCCAGGCAGCATCTCTCGTGCCAGGCAGTGAGTGCATCGGCAGATGTGCTCATCTTAAAGAGGGCCCCTTTGGTTTATTGGTTTATTGCGGTCATAAAAAGGCTGAGAAGCAAGGTCACTGAACTTACAAATTACAGAATAATCAAGTTGCAAAAACACAATTAAGCTGGTAAATAGTAAGAGTATTGTGCCACAAATAGGACAAACGGCAGGAGCTAATGGAAACAGCAACTGGCTAGGGAAAGGGGGGCTTCTCTCTGAAGAAAGTGTTTTTAAGTTTTTTCTTACTGTGAACGTCTTTGCTTATAAAAAAAACTATATATGTTATGTATTAAATATATTGGCTTAAATGTAATTATGCAAAGGATTTAGAAATTTAGATTCTTATGTTAGATTCTTATTTCATGGAGTCATGGAATCATGGAGTTGGAAGAGACTACAGACCCTGCCGGGCAGGAAGCACCATCGGAGCGCTCCTGACATATGGTGGCCGAGCCTCTGTTTAAAATGAGATTAAAAACCATCTGGTTTGTAGGGAATAGGGAAAGAGGGGCCAAAGGTTATCTGGTAATTAAGGTGCCTTGTAGAGGTTAATGGCTACTTGTTTGCCATTTATAAATAGAAGAAAATATAGCTCTCTGTCTCCCATAAAAGGTAATAGGAAATGGGTGTATCTTTTGTGATTGGATATAGCAGGCAGCCAATAGGAATTTCAACCAGGCTGATTGGACAGATGCAGCCAAAGGAGGAGCAAGGGTGCTGGGCTGAGGGAATATAAGTGCTGGCCATAATGGCAGGAGGCAGGCCAGAGCTTGGTAACCATATACCACTGTGCCTCTCATTTATTTGTCTGACAAATAAATTATTATTTTAATTTCTCTATTGCTGCGTTGAATATTTCATTCCAGCTAAGCGTTAACCACAAGCAGGGTGCTACATTTTATGGTGCGCCTGTGACTCGGATAAGTGGTCTGCTGGAACGCAGCCCCTTCGCCCTATTGGACAGGGTACAAGAGAGAAGACAACTGATTGCCTACCCAGCGCGCATGGGAAAATTTTTTCCAGGGGAACGCAGCAGTCTCGTCTGTCTGATACCCTGCTCACTGGCGGCGACGGACCGGGGGGAAACGGAACCAACCAAGGGTAAGTGCACAAAGGGATTTTTGGCCCTCCAATTAATTGGGAGGAAGAGAAGTCTTGATCAAACTTCTGCGTCTCAGTAAGTGGGAACTGAGTACGCTAGGTGGTTGGGTATATCAGATGGTGGTCTGGTGGGGGAAAAGGGAAGAATGGGAGGTAGAGTGTGGTGAAGTATCTTGCGCATTGTATGTGTGAGAAAGTACAGAGCAATCTGTAGCTGACCTGAGTGTGGAGTGGGTAGTACTTCGGTTCCCAGTGAGGCGACTCCATCTGGGCAAGAAACCCCACGAAGCGTGTGTGTGAGTGACTGAGTGGATACTTCACAGGGCCATACAATGGGAGTTGGGGGTTCAAAGGGGGGAAATACACCTCTTGAATGTATGTTAAATAATTTTAAGAAAGCCTTCTCAGGGGCATATGGAGTCAAAATGACGCCAGAGCGCTTGAGAACGTTATGTGAATTAGAGTGGCCGAAACAAAATACTGGATGGCCATCTCAGGGAACTTTTGATATAAATTTAGTAAGCAAACTTTGGTCTAACATCACCAAAGAAACTGGAGGGTGCCCAGAACAATTTTCATATATAGATTCCTGGCTGAGCACATTAAATAAAAATCCTCCATGGATAAGGGAATGCAAAGTCCAACGATGCAAATTATTGGCTGTAAAAGCCGAAGCTAGGAAAGGAATCTTGCCAAATAAACTCAAACCCATTTTTGAGGGACCAGAGGAAGAGGTGCTTCCACCTCCACCCTATGCTCCACATCGAAGGGAGCCTAATCCAAACCCTCCACCAGTTGTAACCCCAAGGCAAGAAAGTGGAACGAATAATGGGGGTAGAGACACAGAACTTGACTCCTTGATAGATTATGATAAATATCTTCAGGAGGCATTGGAGTCCTATAATGAAGCCCAAGCAGAAGTGGTTATTCCATCTGTGAGTCCCAGTAGAACTCCATCTACAGTCTCTTTTAGTGGAACAACTGATTGCCTACCCCAAACCCCTGTACATCCAAGTCCTAGAGAATTATTACAGAAGTTACAGGGAGACCTTAATCGGTCAGCAAGCAATACAGCCAGGCGTATTAAGCTGCTAAAAGAACGCCTTGGGACAAATACCATCCCCTATGATTTGAGGCCCCTAGAGCAAAGTGAAGAGAAAGGTCACGTAGTAGCCCCTCTTAGAAGAGTATTTGATGCACTTGAGGAGCCTGTGCTGGTTAATGGGCAACTCGGACCACGGCCACCTCGAACTTCGACCCTCCAGTACATTCCATTCACAACTACGGATCTGATGAATTGGAAAACACACACCCCATCTTTTGCAGAAAAACCTCAGGCTATGATGGACTTGGTGACTTCAATAGTAAATACTCATAGTCCTACTTGGACAGATTGTCGCCAGCTCCTGAATACTCTTTTCACCACTGAGGAAAGAAGAGACATAATTGAAAAGGCACAGATATATTTGCGTGAGCAGGCCAGAGTGGGAAATATTTTTAATATTGACCGTCATCTCCAAGACAACTTTCCCTTGGAAGATCCTAATTGGGATCCAAACAATGCAATTCACCTGGCCAGGCTTACCACCTACCGCCAGACGCTTGTGCAAGGTATCCGCAGGGCGTGCCAAAAACCCACTAATATGTCTAAAGTCTCAGAAGTAGAACAGAAACCAAATGAGAGTCCGGGAGACTTTTTAGAGAGGCTGCAGGAAGCCTATCGTATATGGACTCCTTTTGACCCTGAAGCCCCTGAAAACAGTAGAATGATTACTGCTACTTTTGTGGCCCAGTGCGCTTCTGACATTCGTAAGAAAATTCAGAAATCAGAAGGATGGGAAGGGATGCTGATGAGCCAAATTATGGCCATTGCACGCCGAGTTTATCGGAATAGGGATGAGGCTGAGAAGCAAGAGAAGAAGAAGTGGCAGAAGGAAAAGATGGTAATGCTAGCCACAGCAGTGAAGCAAGACTACCGCCCCTTAAATGGAGGAAGAGGGCGGGGAAGGAATCCACCACTGGGAAGGAATCAATGTGCGAATTGCAAGAAGGAGGGTCATTGGAAGCGGGAGTGTCCTGAACCCCTGAGGTTGGAAGAAGTACGCCCAGGCCCAGGCCCAGGCCCAGGCCCAGGCTCCGGCCCAAGAAACCAGGGACGGGGACGGGGAATGATCCGAAATGGAAGATATCAGAGACCTGGACAAGGACAGAGTAGAGACAATTTCATTGGACTGGCAGAGGAGGATTTTACCCAAGACTAGGAACGACCGGACTCCATAAAGTTAGGCTTCCAGGAGCCCACGGTCACGATTCAATTAGGGAGCCATTTAATAGACTTTATGATTGATACTGGGGCTGAATACTCAGTACTCCCAGAACTATTGCAGAAAAAGGCATCCAAAAGTGTAGTCATTAAAAGTGCCACTGGTCAGTCAGCTAAGAGGTCTTTCCTCCAACCTTTGGAATGCCAGATTGGGGGACATCGTTTAACCCATCAGTTTTTGTATATACCTGAGTGTCCAATACCTCTCTTAGGTAGAGATATGCTGTCCAAACTGCAGGCCCAAATCACCTTCACTCCTCGAGGTCCAGAAATGAAACTGCCATCAAAGGCAGCAGGAATAATTACCCTCTCAGTACCTAAGGAACAATCATGGCGCCTAATGTCAGCCTTGCAAGTCCAACCCACATTGGATACAGAATTAAACAAGCTCCTCCGAACCCTACAGGTGCCACCAGGAGTATGGGCCGAAAATAGCCCACCAGGAATGGCCAAGAATATAGCTCCAATTGTAGTAACCTTAAAACCTATGGCGACCCCTGTATCTGTAAAGCAATATCCTTTACCCCGGCGAGCAGCAGAGGGCATCCAGAAACATTTGGACCGCCTATTAAAATATGGTCTGCTTAAGCCCTGCCAATCAGAATGGAACACACCCCTTTTGCCTGTTCGGAAACCTGGGACAGATGAATACAGGCCAGTACAGGACTTGAGGCTCGTAAACCAGGCTATCGAGACCTTGCACCCAAATGTACCAAACCCATATACCCTGCTGAGTTTGATCCCACCAGAAGCAACATTTTTTACTGTATTGGACTTGAAAGATGCATTCTTCTGTTGCCGGCTGGCACCACAGAGCCAACCTATATTTGCCTTCCAGTGGGAAGACCCTTTAACAGGAACAAAAGGCCAGCTAACCTGGACAAGATTGCCCCAGGGATTCAAAAATTCCCCAACTTTATTTGGCACTGCCTTGGCGAAGGATCTAACAAGTTACCCCTCAATACCTGGAGAAAAGGTGGTTCTGCAATATGTAGATGACCTTATACTAGCAGCAAAGGATTTTGATACCTGTAAAGAAGGGACAGAGGAACTGCTCCACTTGCTCTGGCAAGCTGGCTACCGAGTTTCCCAGAAAAAGGCACAGTTATGTTTAGAAAAGGTCAAATATTTGGGCTTTGACATCTCACACCAACAACGAGCATTGAGACCAGAGAGGAAAGAAGCTATTTGCCTTATCAAGGAACCTACCACAAGGAAACAACTTAGAGGATTCCTGGGAACAGCAGGGTTTTGTAGACTATGGATACCTGATTTCAGCAGTCTGGCCAAGCCCTTACATGAAAGCACTCGAGGTGCAGAAAAGGACCCATTCGTATGGGGACCTGAGCAGCAACAAGCCTTTTTAGTTATCAAACAACGACTTATGGAGGCCCCAGCCCTTGGACTGCCTAATTCGGAAAAACCCTTTCAGCTGTATGTACATGAACAGAATGGGATTGCAGCGGCAGTCCTGACCCAGAGATTAGGAAGTTGGAACCGTCCAGTAGCTTATTTGTCAAAACAATTGGACTCAGTAGCAAAAGGATGGCCTCCATGCCTAAGGGCAGTAGCGGCCACTGCAAGCCTTGTCAAAGAAGCTGATAAATTTACCTTCGGCCAGACGATGTATGTGAATGTACCTCATGCTGTTCTGACACTCATGGAATATAAGGGTAGTTATTGGCTAACGAACCCAAGGATGGCTAGATACCAAGGCCTATTGTGTGAAAATCCCAGGATTCATCTACGAGTAGTGAATATGCTCAATCCAGCGACTTTGCTGCCCCTACCAGAGGTAGATGATGATGAATCACATGATTGTCTTCAAATAATGGATGAAGTTTATTCCAGTAGACCCGATCTGAAAGATGAACCATTGAAAAATCCAGATGTTGTATATTATACTGATGGTAGCAGTTACCTGCATGAAGGTGCCAGACGAGCAGGATATGCTGTGGTCACCAATGAGGAAGTTGTGGAAGCTGAAGCTTTGCCTGCTGGCACCTCAGCACAAAAAGCTGAACTTATAGGTTTAACTAGAGCTCTGCAATTGGCAGCCGGATGTAAGGCAAACATCTATACTGATTCTAAATATGCCTTCTTAACCCTGCATGCACATGGAGCTCTATGGAAAGAAAGAGGTCTAATAGGAGCCCACGGGAAGGCCTTGAAATATGGACCTGAAGTAGAAATCCTGTTAGAAGCAGTATGGGCTCCAGAACAGATTGCTGTAATGCATTGCAAAGGTCATGGACGAGGAAGGGATCCAATAACCAGAGGAAATCATGCGGCTGACAAAGCAGCCCGAGAGGCAGCCCAAAAGCCTGTGGGAGGATTTATAGCAGCCCTCATACCAGAGGTAGTTCCAGAAGAAGTTAAACCTCACTATACCCCAGAAGAGAGGAAGTGGGCTGAACAGGAAGGAGCAGTTGTGAAGGACGGTTGGATGATCCTGCCGGACAATAGGATTTATGTACCTCATCATCTAGCAGGCACAATTGTAAGAAATTATCATGAATCTACTCACCTTGGCGGTACTGCAACCAGAGAGAGTCTCAGTCGGAAGTTGTATATTATTAACCTATCACAATTAGCAACTTGCATTTCACAGAAATGTGTTCTTTGTGCTAAAAACAATCCCAGGCAGGGACCGGTACAACCTCCTGGAATCCAACATGTGGGATATGTCCCCATGGAAAGTCTAATTGTGGACTTCACAGAGCTGGTCCCTTCTAAGGGATTCAAGTATCTCCTTGTGTTTGTAGACACTCTTACCGGATGGGTTGAAGCTTTTCCCACCCGAACTGAAAAGGCACGAGAGGTAACTAAGAGACTCCTCACTGAATTGATCCCGAGGTTTGGGTTACCTAGATGCATTGGAAGTGATAATGGGCCAGCGTTCATTGATCAAGTAGTACAAGAAGTATGTCGAGTCCTACAAGTGAAATGGAGACTGCATGCAGCCTATAGGCCTCAGAGTTCAGGGAAAACTGAAAGAATGAATCGGACTCTGAAAACCCAATTGGCAAAATTAACCCAGGAAACGGGATTGGGATGGGTAGATGTGTTACCCATAACACTGTTTCGTGTTCGGTGTGCACCCACAAAAAGACTTAAGTTGTCACCTTTTGAGCTCCTGTATGGGAGACCGCCCTCCTTTGTTCAGGATATTCCAGCTGATCTTAAACAAATAGGAGACCATGTGACACAGGGACAAGTGCAATCTCTCTCCCGTGTTTTTGTTTCTCTTAACAGGTGGGTCCTCGAGCGCACGCCGTGCAGCATTGCCGAGCCGATTCATCAGTTCCAGGCTGGCGATAGCGTATGGGTGAAAGAGTGGAAACGTGATCCACTTGCACCTAAGTGGCGTGGACCTTACACCGTCTTGCTCTCTACTCCAACAGCGGTGAAGGTAGCTGAGGTGACCCCCTGGATTCATCACTCCCGTTTGAAGAAGTCCGAAGGCAGTTGGACGTGCAAAGGTGACCCCTCTAATCCTTTAAAACTGACTCTCTCCAAAAACCCCTGTATCTAGCCCTACCGGGAACGGGCTAGGTCACGGGCAACATTAGACGACCGGCCTGCTGCAGCCACAACCTGGAAGCTGGCTGACCTGCGCACGCCTGAAGCTTGAGGAGCATCTGAACCAGCGATTGTGAAAGATTCTCTTATACAATTGATTGACTGCCCCCCCTTGTGGAACAATTATCAGAGATATTACTCATTGGGGATCCTCGGGATATATGTTTTGGTCTTGGTGGTTCCCCATTTCTGTCACTGGGGGAATTATATTGGGACTAATATTTATTTGCTATCACAATAAGGTAATCTTTTGTGGAAGGAATGCATATGCTAGACATCAACATGATTTTATTATTAATCCTGATCCCTTGGGAAGGGGAAGGGTCCTTGAATCTGACCAAATTTGCTAAATATGGATTCAGCCATGACCACAATATGTGGGTAGGTTTAGCTGAAATGGTAGCCAATGTTGCAAATAGGACCAATTGCCTTGTTTGCTCTCTTGGGCCAGATGATTCAGAGGGAGGTATGCCCTTATTACCGATACCATTAGATGCCATTGGTATGGTAAGCGAAATGCCACACCAAGCAGAAATACAGAATTTCCCCGGATGGAACTCAACTAAACCATTACGAGTTATACCTGTACAAGGGGAATTCTGTGTACATAAATCATCAGATGCAGCTGATTCTACCATGATAGGCTCTTCTCATTGTCACTATACTTGGGATTATATTAAGAATAGTCATACCTGGGCACACGGTACTACCTATCGAACTCGGAATACCTTGCCCTGTGCACCTCCTTTTATTCATGCATGGAAAGCGGTATGGAACATAACTGTGACAGAAAAAGGCAATCTAACATACTGCACTGTGAACTCTCTACCTCTTTTGATATTTCGCCTTCTGTACTCCACGTACCAAAAACCTCAGACCCGATGGTTGTGGTGGATATGTGGAGAATGGGCATACAAGAAACTCCCTTCCAAATGGAGTGGGACTTGTTTCCTGGGATGGGTATTACCACCAATGTGGATTATGCCCACTAGTTCGGCCAAGCGAACACGAAGGAATGCTGATATTTCTCGTGTAGCAGGAGGAAGTACCCAAAGTTGGAGCGGTACTGATGATTGGCCGCCAGAGCGCATTATAGCCTATTATGATCCTGCCTCCTGGAATCCTGGTGAGCTCATACAAGGGGCACGGGATCCTATTTATAATCTAAACAGAATAATTCGATTGCAAGCAGTAGTGGAACTTGTAACCAATGCAACGGCCCAGAGTTTGAGACTTATTGCACAACAGTTGGATGAAAGTAGAGCCGCCATTTTGCAGCTGAAAATGGGAATGGATTATGTACTTGCCAGGCAGGGAGGCCTATGTGGAGTCTTGAACTTGACAGGGAATGCCTGTTGCTTTAACATTTCTGATAATGGTGAGGCAATCCGTGTGTTGGCTACAAAGATGGAGAATATAGCACATGTACCAGTACAAACATGGGAAGGATGGGATATGGGATGGCTCACCAATTGGTTACCTAATGTCACAGGACTCAAAGGGATACTATTGTCTTGCTTGTTTTTCTTGACAGTAGTGGTAATGGTTTTATGTATGATGCCATGTATCATTTCATGTTTTAGAAGTACAATTAGCAAGATGGTTTCAAATGAAACTCTACCTCATATCATGGCCCTATACAGAGCTTTACCTCAGGAATATGATGAAGGTCAAGCTATCAAGGACACTTGGTATGAAGGTCCTTGAGCTTGAAAGGGGGGAATGAGGCATCTGAATATAGACTGCATTTTTAATCAAGGTTTATATTGGCTTATATTTTGATCAGATACCTGTATTCTTAAAATGAGCTTAAAATATATTTTAAAATATCTGTATCTCTCATGCCAGGCAGCATCTCTCGTGCCAGGCAGTGAGTGCATCGGCAGATGTGCTCATCTTAAAGAGGGCCCCTTTGGTTTATTGGTTTATTGCGGTCATAAAAAGGCTGAGAAGCAAGGTCACTGAACTTACAAATTACAGAATAATCAAGTTGCAAAAACACAATTAAGCTGGTAAATAGTAAGAGTATTGTGCCACAAATAGGACAAACGGCAGGAGCTAATGGAAACAGCAACTGGCTAGGGAAAGGGGGGCTTCTCTCTGAAGAAAGTGTTTTTAAGTTTTTTCTTACTGTGAACGTCTTTGCTTATAAAAAAAACTATATATGTTATGTATTAAATATATTGGCTTAAATGTAATTATGCAAAGGATTTAGAAATTTAGATTCTTATGTTAGATTCTTATTTCATGGAGTCATGGAATCATGGAGTTGGAAGAGACTACAGACCCTGCCGGGCAGGAAGCACCATCGGAGCGCTCCTGACATATGGTGGCCGAGCCTCTGTTTAAAATGAGATTAAAAACCATCTGGTTTGTAGGGAATAGGGAAAGAGGGGCCAAAGGTTATCTGGTAATTAAGGTGCCTTGTAGAGGTTAATGGCTACTTGTTTGCCATTTATAAATAGAAGAAAATATAGCTCTCTGTCTCCCATAAAAGGTAATAGGAAATGGGTGTATCTTTTGTGATTGGATATAGCAGGCAGCCAATAGGAATTTCAACCAGGCTGATTGGACAGATGCAGCCAAAGGAGGAGCAAGGGTGCTGGGCTGAGGGAATATAAGTGCTGGCCATAATGGCAGGAGGCAGGCCAGAGCTTGGTAACCATATACCACTGTGCCTCTCATTTATTTGTCTGACAAATAAATTATTATTTTAATTTCTCTATTGCTGCGTTGAATATTTCATTCCAGCTAAGCGTTAACCACAAGCAGGGTGCTACAGTCTGGCATCCTGTTGTCACAGTGGCCAACCAGATTTCTGTGGAAAGCCTGCAAGCTGGACATGAGCGCAAGAACACTCTTCCTTCCTTAACGTCCCATGGCACCCTGCCTGATCTGCTCCCTGCATCAGGTTCCTCAGACTTAGGAAAAGGCACTTGTAGGGGTCCTAGCTCTGGGTCTATAGGCCCTGGTGCTATGGGTGGGTGTTCTATGGGCTCCTGTCTCATACCCTCCAAGGTCCTGATTTTGCAGGGACAGTCCCGGGATTACAAAAGCTGATTTGATCCCAGAATGTCCCCATTTCCTCCAGCCGTATTGCTGCCACCAAGCTCAGGGAGGGGGATGAGCTGGCACTTGTCCAGAGTGGCAGCTGCAGTTTCAAGGGAGAATCCTGTTGCCTCTCCATGGCTGCTATTGTTAGAATTCCTGCTCCATGATTGCAATCATGGGATTGTTGTCTTTCACATGACGGTATATGTTTTGACTCCACAAAGTGGGAAGGGACGGAGACAGGATGTTTGTGTTACTGCTTTCCATGAAGTGGGACTATTGTCCTTTGTGCTTTCCTTTTGCTGTCTGATGCTAGAGAGAGAGGGAGCCATGTTGCAGTGCTCCATTTGTGTTTCTATGTAAATAAAGTAGATTAGCCAAAATGATGAGTTGCTGAGGTCTGTTACGCGAATGGCGCAGACTCTGTGGATCCCTAAGTGTGCCGGTGTTTGTTGGCATTGGTCGCTGTGATGTTCAGGCTGAAGAAAGTTTTTGAAGTTCCCGAACGATCGACCAGGAGGGAGAGAACATGCCAGTTGGGCATGTGTCTCTGCCAGGGGCCTACTCGAGTGTAGGACGAGCTCCTGACAGCTACTGCCGGCCTCCTCATTTGCACAGCATTTAGCAGCTGCTGGAGAGCAGGTGAGGCAGAGGAGAGGCTGCACAAGGAGTCTTGTTTTTTTTTAATTTAAAAAAATGCTTTGTGTTGGTATGTGTTTTTCCTTTTGTTTCTCTACCAAAGGATAAATTAAACAAAACAGGGATTAAGTGGTTTTCTCAGGACATTAGAGGACGTGTGTGCTGTGTTCTGTCCCATTGGTGTCATGGTGGTGGCACTCTCCCTTATTCTGATAGGAAATGCTCTGCAGGTGGGTGGGCGAGTGGGGAGTCAAGGAGGGTCAGTTAGGGGGAGTGAGAAGTGTCTGGATTTTCATCTGAGGAATGTTGGAGGGTATGCTAGCTCCAGACTCGGTGGTCTCTCAGTATCCAGCAGCAAGCTCAAGGCCTGTGCTTGATGTGGCTCCTTAGCCAGAAGCTCTGCACTCTCTGACTCTGTATCATGATCACTGCTGGTGTTGTGACGTTGCATTGGTTCTTTGATGACACGATGGTATTATTTTGAAATTGTATGTGTGTGTGTTGTAGGCTGTTTTGAACCATGGGGGAAAACAACATAGAAATAATTTAACAACACACAAATATTCAAAGGAATTGAATTGTTGGTTTTGGATATGTTCTAAATGCCTTTGCCAGAATTTTTTTATCTCTAAAACAAGATTGAATAACTATCATGGGCAAATGGGATATATGTAAACTTAATTAACCAGAAAATGCTTAATGGAAAGCAGTCCAAACCCAGCTAGTTCCACACACTCTCACACATATATGCATATACAGTACGTACATTTGGGTAAGAGGCAAACATTTGATTAAATACTTTTCACATAAAATGGATGCAATTGCCTTGTCGTACAAAGCTTTCCAGTACCTGGGATTCCTGTCAGATGGAGACAGCAAACCATTAATTACTAATTTGTTTATTAAAGTAGAAATTGCTTCTTGAATCAGATTTAAGGAGAATTTCATCAAATTATACCTTTTCAAGAACAATGCTGCTAGGCAATAATAAACTAATTGTTGCAGACAGAAAGGGAACCACAGGAGAAAAGCTTGCAGCTTGTCAAAGTTATAGTTAGGCTTTTCATTTCAGACATTCGTTTGGTCAAATACATTTGAAATGTCTTGATCTGGTCAATGGTGTTTTTATGTCCAATATATACAGAGAACTGCAGCATTATTTGTTAGTTATCCTTTCTTTCATAGCACAAAAAAGAACAGAGAGCTTCTCACAACACTGACTTTAACCAATGGGCACATTTGGAATTTTGGGTGCCAATCACAAAATGGTTCCCATGGGTCTGTGGCGTAACACAAAATGGCTGCCACATCTAACAGAGCAGAAAGGAGACAGGTCCTCCCTATGGACTTCCCATGGGCCAGGTTATTGTTTGTGTTTACATGGGTCTTTGTGGATGTAACCCCCATTTTGGCCCTGCCGTGTCTTGACCGGCCCTTTATCTCACATATGACACCATCCTGGTGCCTGCCTAGTCTGCTCTCCTAGCCAGCCAGAGTGTGTATAGTTTGCCTATTTTCTTTGTCTTAGGCTGCATTCACATAGCAGTTTATTACATTTCCTCAGTGTTTCCCTAACTGTTAATTTCCACATTTTATATCTGAGCTTTCAGCAATTTCCAGAGAACTAATGGAATACATCACATGTCTCATTTCCATAGATAATTAGCATTTCCATTTTACAGATGGGGAACTGAGGTTGAAAGCGAATGACTTGTTCAAGGACGTCAAGTGAGCCATCCATTTTTCATGACTACACATTGTTCACTCTTTGGACAGAAGATTATGTTCCTGTACTTCAATATTTTAACATGTCATCAGCTTCATCTTAATACTTTTGAATTTCCCTAAAGGTCTGTCAAGATGCATTCATCTTGCATGGAGACATCCTTCAGATATGCCTCAAGTTCAAAAGCCAAATTGTCATAAAATAAAGCATTGTCCAAACTTGGATAAGCATGCATGGATGGCTTGTTTGGCCAAAGATGGTTTCTGAATTTCTTACTTGAAAGCAAATGCAAAGTAAAAGACTACAGAAGGACACTTGTGGCTAGGAATGACTAAAGGAAAGAAGCTTATTCATACAAATGTTTGTTAATTCCATATGAACATGCTAGACAGAACCGTGCTTTTCGCCTGTTGTGAAGACTCTGCCATTACCATCCCACCATAGGGCAAGTGGCCAAATGTCAGAAAAAGCCCCAAAATAGCTTATACCAAGCTGCTTCTGAAGGCCAACTGCCCCATGGTTCTAGTTACCGGTAGGTAGCCATGTTGGTCTGTCGTAGTCGAAACAAACAAACAAACAAAACCCTTTCAGTAGCACCTTAGAGACCAACTAAGTTAGTTATTGGTATGAGCTTTCGTGTGCATGCACACTTCTTCAGATGCCCCATGGTTGTCCTGGCAAGAGTGATAGCATTTTGGCTAGAAATGGTTGATCTGGACACAAGGTGACAAGGAATTGCCCTGTTGCTGGGGTGGCTGTCTTGCCAAATTCGGGAGATTGATTGGGATCCTTGCCAGACAGGTGGAAATATTAAGTAAAGGAGCTTTCTGCCACCCAGAAGGATTACAAACAAGAGGGCTGCAGGTGAAGAATGCCCCTTTCCTCTCTGTATGAGGCTTCAAGAGGTGGGGTAGATGACAATCAGAGGGAGTGAGAAGCCTGAGCCACCTATTCTCATGGACTTTCGGACGGTGCCAATAGTTTGATTCTTCAACTGTTTAAGCCTGTAAAGGTGATGCGCATTTTAATCAACATTCTTAGTGTAAAATGTATACATTTAGTTGTTGGTTTTATTCAATTAGCTTTTTTAGTGACAATTTTAATTTTTAATTTTTTAGCAAACCACGTAAAGGTTTTTAATTAATTAACTGGTATTTGTCAAATACACTGAAATAAAATGTTGAAAAAGCTCTTTTGTTATGTAAATAGGTGGCAATTTAATCACTGTTTGCTTGTTCTTAAAAGAAACTCCCATGGGTTTCAAACCCCGTGTTAAAGAAACTCAGGATTACAGATAAGGATGACATGGAGGATTATTATTTTTCATAGTACATGTGACTAGGGAAAGGTGGGGGAGACACCATCTCTCTGTATAAACACAGACACACAGACACACACACAATTAGGACATAAATCAAAGTGTCTTGCCAAGAAGAAACTGGCAATCATGCATCATAATGGCGTCCGCTTCTTTCACGTTCCTCTTTTAGAGCGTGCAAAGGGGGGGGGGGGAGACGTACATGCAAATAATATTTGTACTCATTTGAGGGAAAATTCTGTTTTGTCTGCTAATTAAATTCTGCCACTGAACCAGATATGATTGATTGTTACTTACATCTGTTTCTGGCAAATCCGTCTTCAAATAGCTGCTCCAGTGTGGTAAGCATCCTGACACTTTTTAAGTCACTGTCGACAACAGAAACAGACAACCGCTGAAAATTTAATCTTAACAAGACTTCCAGTGAACTCATGGGGATACTAGTTTTAATTAGAAAGAGAACGCCAGGCTTAGAGAAGATTGTTTAGCAAAGTTCACCAAGTTACATCTGATTAAAAGACATAAGGTGGACAGCTTTATTTTCCCTCTAGGAAACTCTTAAGTTTTGGAGTCACTGAATCCCTTCCTAATATACATTCCTTTATCAAAGCAGCAGGCATGTCACATCTTGTAGTGAAGCTTGTGGTTTTCTCCTCATCGCTTACACTATTTGGAATGAAGAAATGCACTTTTCTAATAATGGTTGTAGTCAGATTGCACAGAGCAGCTAAAGTCCAAGTAGCAAGGTGGAAAAGCTACTAGAAGAATTCTATTCTCAATATTCTGTTCCCAGAAAGTCCATAGAAAATCCCGCGCAGCTCCTGAAATTCCCCAGGATTTAATTAATGTACTCCATCTCATGAAAAGTCCCAAATGTTACTGAGTTTGCAATATTTGCTCCAAGAGGCACAGAAAATGAGCTCTCCACCCCACCCCCAGATTTGCCACTGCTACAGTACCTGCAACCATTTTTCACTGAAGCCCATGCTCAGATATTGTAGAGGACTAACTCTTCACTCTCCAACCATTCCCCTTAAGTTTGCTGGGTCAGGAGCATGCCAGATCCTGAGGTTTCAGTACCCAAACTTGAGACCTAGGGATAGCTCATGGTGATGTCACAGAGAAAGCATTGGAGATTGTGATTAATTGGGAGAGGAGAGCAGGGAATGACAGTAGCCCTGTGTCTATAGTATAATTTGCAGCAAGCTCTTGATGTTCTGAAGCTTGGAAGCTGCATGCACAGTCTTCTTATATTTTTACCATTATTATTAAAGGCACTCTCATCCACCTGGAGGGGCCAGGCAAACATGGAGACTTCAGCTCAGACAACCCCAATTCCCCTGGTTGACATGTGTTTGTCTCAGGAGACAACGGAGTGTGCCTCTAGGAATGAAACCAAACCAAAAAGAATAAATTTGGAGGTTTTTTTTAGGGAGTCACAAACATTTTAGCATAAAAGAATCACAGTGGTGCAGAAGTAGGGGTGTGTGTGTTTGTGTGTGTGTGTATCTCTGTGTGTGCAATGATTAAAAATGGGTAAAAAATAGAGCTAAGTGATCATGGAAAAACTTTTGAGTGTTATAGCATCACGGTGGGAGAGCAGCACCTTTTTTTTTTAATTGGCTGGCAGTAGCTGCAATATTCTAAGCAGTGTCAGGAAGGAAAGTTAAGCTGCCATTTTAATTCCCCACAATGACCCAGAACAATGGGTAGCATTGTGAGAAATTAAGCTGTTGGCTGGACTTGGGCCATCCAACACTGCTTAGGCCACCAAACTGGAACTTTGGTTTTAAAAGAAAGGTGCAGGGCAGACATCAGGATTGGGCCCTGCTCGGGAACCATAGCAGTTGCCCAGGCTGCTGAGTGCTGATGCAGACCCTCCATATCATCTCTGTTCATTTAGGTTATCCATTTTATATTGTTTGCGTTTTTTTAAAAAACTGGTGATCTACAGTACATAGACCTTACGGGTTAAGGCCTCCTGTTTCATTTCCTCTTGATAACTCAAGGGCATTTAATTTTGAAGAATGTGATGTCCCCTTTTTATATAGCTTCATAACTCTTGGCTACATATTGACATTTTTAAATGACTTTTTAAAAAATAATAATAATTGTGGATTTAAATTAGCCCTCTGCATCATTATAACAGAACAGTCTCCTAAAGTTTTTTCTTTCCCCCTAAGTTTTAAATTTTATTCCAAAAGGTACAGTCATTCAATAAAGTCTCTTTCTTGTCTCTTCCATCTGAACAAATTCCCCACAGATATAAAGGTAGCAAGACTGTCCTCTTGTTTGGGAATATTCTCCCCTACTTTTTCCCATAAGGGAAAGGATACTGAAGAAAAGGAAAGGTCAGAACTGATGTCCTAAAAATACAACATGGTTGAACCACACAAGAACCTTTCATGTATTTTACATGAGAGTCCAATTTCATCCAAGGTAATATTAGAAGAGTATGAAGTACTCACTGAAAAATTGAACACACTCAACATGGGTCCTTTTTTTTTTTTTTAAGTTCATGGGTTGGCTTCAAAATACAGTGTTACCTCTGAAGTATTTTTGGTCTGTGGGAATTTCAAAGCTCAATATGAATTGATTTTCCTTTTCAGATGCGAGCTTGTCTAGCTCCCCATACAAGGCCAGAGAGTCCTACATTACTTGGTTCCCTAGGCAACAAGTGTCATTCTCAGTCTTGGGACTGTTATCTGCTATTTTCACCAGGCCAAAGTTAGTGAACTAAACCAGTCACCTATTTCTGCCATTCCTCCCTTAGAAAGGATGTCTTTCTTTAGTTCAGTGGTGTGCATGAATGGAAGAAGCAGGATAAGCCAAGTTTGTCTGCAAACAAGCAGAGAAAATGGCGTGTTTTTTAAGCTGTGGTGATGCAGCAATACCTAATGCATTCTTATGGAACCCTTGTCTTTGGCCACCAAGCTCCAATTAACATTTTTCAATGTCAGGAAGATCTTTTAATGCTGTTCAGTAAGGTTCCAAGTCTTTTGCACCATCTGGGTTTTCTCCATGAACAACACAACAAACAGCAATGAGGGAAATATTAAATGTTCTTCTCTGAGAAACTGACAATCCCTGGACAGCTACTCTTCTTGGTTTCACTTCCCTTTAAGATTTAATAGCTACACACTTATCATATTGCACACAAATGTTCCAGGATCAGTCCCTGGGATCTCCCAGCTAGGGCTAGGAAATGATTGTCTGAAATTATGGACAGCTGCTTCCAATCAGTGTAGACTAGCCAGATGGACCATAGGGTCATTGATATCCATTGGCTGGTAATCTCCATGTTGGATTACTGCAATGTACTCTATGTGGGTCTGCCCTTGAGGCTGACCCAGAAGCTACAGGGCATCTTGGGAGGTGTCCAGAGCACTGCTTAATCCTGTTTCGTTGGATGATTTTCAGTTATGCCACCTCGAGATAACAATGGTCTTCCATTATATTCCACCAAGAGCTGACTGCTTACCAAAGCAGTACCTAAAAGTATGAGCTGCAAAGACCAACAACCTGACTCTGTATAAGGCAACTTCCTATGAAATATGATACTATTCGGCTGAGAAGTGCAGTGAGGTCTCTCGTCACCTCTCTGCATATATGAAACAAACACTGTTGCATGAAAACTCTCTTCTCTTTGTAAGAGGCTTCTTAGTTGCCTGGCACATCTTTGTCCTCCAGAGAAATCATTTTGTATTGCATGGTGATAACAAGAAGACAGGAGTTGAAAGTCAAGGGACAACATTTTTCTGCTGAAGCCCTAGGAACCTATCATTGAAAAGCTGATAACGAGATGGAACAGAAAAGTGTACAAAGATAATACCAAAGACACATTCATTTAAAAGACTGCTCCACAGATGGCCCACTTGCCTGTGGGACACATAAGAACACTTTAGACTTGGACATTGTAGCATTACCTCTGACTCAAAGTCCTTTTACATCACAAGTGTTTCAGAACACACATTTTACTGAAGGTCAAACTAAGTTAGAATGCTCACTAATGGCATTTTCAGAGCTGACATGGGTGCTCTGGGAAATACAGGAAATGCAGTCCTCATTTTGGGGAACTAATTTAATTTCCGGGGATATTTTATTGGATGGATCAGGTATTAACCCTCTGCATCTGAGGTGAGACAAAGGTTTTGGTTCTAGGCTATTGGGCTCGATTTGCTGCTGGGTTTTCTCATGCTAACTTGGGAATTTCTTATTGCAACTGAGAAACCCCCAAAACCATTTAAATTAACCTAGGGGGTGATTATGGGCTTCCCACTGGTGGCACCAGAGTTGTGGAATGCTCTTCTGGCTGAAATATGGCAGGCCCCGTCAATATAGCCATTCTGCTAGCTTAAAGATACACCTGTTTAGACGAGGATTCTCTTGGTCTCCTGACTTAAACCTCCTGTTTTCATTGTTCTTTTAATTGGCTTGTCTGAATGCACATTTTAGTATATATTTTAATATTTAGTATATATTTTAATACAGTGGTGCCTCGCAAGATGAAAAGAATCCGTTCCGCGAGTCTCTTCGTCTTGCGGTTTTTTCGTCTTGCAAAGCAAGCCCATTAGTGGCTTAGCGGATTAGCGCTATTAGCGGCTTAGCAGGCTTAGTGGACCAGCTGATAAGCGGCTTAGCGGATCAGCTGTTAAGCGGCTTAGCGGATCAGCTGTTAAGCGGCTTAGCGGATCAGCTGATAAGCGGCTTAGCGGATCAGCTGATAAGCGGCTTAGCGGCTTGGGAAAAAGGGGGGGGGGAGGAAAAAAAACCCTGCAGGAACTCGCAAGACATTTTTGTGTTGCAAAGCAAGCCCATAGGAAATTCGTTTTGCGAAGCACCTCCAAAACGGAAAACCCTTTCACCTAGCGGGTTTTCCGTCTTGCGAGGCATTCGTCTTGCGGGGCACCACTGTATTTAATTTTTTGACGTTGGGTTTTCTGGGTATTTTAAATATGTGTGGAACAAAACACGTCTCTTCCATATTAGTCTCTAGAGCCATAGCAGGCTCTATAACTCTCCAAAGGTTTGACTTCACCCCTGAAGGTGCAGTCTTCTATTGTCTCCCGAGACAGACAGATGCCAGCCAAATTTATATGTTTGCAATTGGATTTATACTCGTAAGTCGCTTTGAAGCCACTTGCCAATTCTGGATTATATATAAATTAAACTATTATCAGTGGTTTATCCTTCATAATAATAATGCATTGTCCCATTTCATTTGCTTCACCTCAGTACAAGGGGACTATAAGTTCCAGCAGAAATTATGGTGGCTTCTCAACTTCAACTTCAGATAACATTGCTGCCATAAAGGGTATGTCGGTGCTGCTGCTCAGTGATGCTGGAAAACATTCCACCTGTACGGTGTTTCTGCCAGGTACTATCGATTGGCCTTTGGATCCTCCAAGCAGCTCACAAAAATAATGTAAGAGAATAAAAAGCGATGGTACAGATAATAAAATATATAAAAAGCGAAACGTATTCCAAACCTTCAGTCGGAATAATACCATTACAATGAAAGGCATCAATGGCATGCAGAAACAAACTCTTTCCTCAGCCACAAAAGCGTTGGTGGACAGGAATAACTTCCAACAGGCTCTTGGAAACAGGAAAGGAGTGAGCATGCCTGACTACACTACACTGAGGAGATGCATTCCAAAGAATGGGGGCCACCAATGAAAGACTGATAATCTGCTCACTGATAGCAGTGGCACTTAAATAATTAGCTCCCTTGAGCTACATCATTTTTGCAACACCAGTACTGAAAACATTCCAGATTCTGATGGTTTCCATAGTTTTCTCACTGTAAAAGCTGTGGACAGAAGGGCAGTTGTAATTATGTTATTCTCCCTTGGGTTTTCTATGGGAAAAAAGGCCTCATTATGATGGGCATACTTATCCATCATATCACATCTAAGAATCTGAAGGCTTCTTTTAAATAAATAAATAAACAAACAAACACCAGCTAATTAAATCTGATGATGAGTTTCTCTGAAGAAAACACACACACACAAACACACACACACACACTGATATTCCTCATCAAAATGCTGCCTTGTGCTGGAGTGTTGAGTGGGAAGTGGAAATTTCCCCTAATTAATCTTATTTCAGGAGACTCATTTTCCACCACCTTTTTTTTTTATTTTAAAAAATAATCTGTTCAAAGCACTACGAGACTCTCCTTGTAACATTAGTCGCTCATCGCATACCAAAAAGGATTTTTGGAGCATCTCTTCAGTACTTCCAGAGGATAATTCCTCAGAGGAATATGTGCTCATTTTCTTTCTTGAATATATTTGCAAAAACTTCTTTAAAACCCTCTGCACTGATTTATTTGAATCTCTAGCCCACCGCATTGCAAGAGCTCACTATACAGAAATGCAGACAGACATACTTTAAAAAGGCTATCTTATAAACAATTAGAGATATGTGTCATTTCTTGACTAAAGGTTTGGCAACTGCATCACCATCACCATCATTTTATTAGTTACCGTATTTTTCGCTCTATAAGATGCACCAGACCATAAGACGCACCTAGTTTTGGGAGGAGGAGAACAAGAAGAAAAATATTCTGAATCCCAGAAGCCAGAACAGCAAGAGGGATATAGCTGTACAGTGATCCCTCTCACTGTTCTGGCTTCTGGGATAGCCACCCAGCCTCTTCAGGGCAGTGGGATGAAGGCTCCCCCTGCCCAGAAGAGGCTGCACACGGCTAGGCCAGAAGCTAGAACAGCAAGAGGGAGCGCTGCACAGCGATCCCTCTCGCTCTTCTGGCTTCTGGGATAGCTGTGCAGCCTGCATTCGCTCCGTAAGACGCACACACATTTCCCCTTACTTTTTAGGAGGGAAAAAGTGTGTCTTATAGAGCGAAAAATACGGTATATGCCACCCATCTCACTAGATTGCCCCAGCCACTCTTGGTGGCTACCAACAAGGTATTAAAACACAAAAAATCTCTAACTTTAAAAACTTTTCCATACAAGGCTGCCTTCAGATGTCTTCTAAATGTCAGATAGATGTCTATTTCCTTGGCATGTGATGGGAGAGTGTTCCACAGGCCTGGTGCCACTACTGAAAGGGCCCTCTTCCTGTAATCCTACTTCTCGCAATGAAGGAACCACCAGAAATACTCATGGAGCTGGACCTCAGTGTCCAGTACATGGCTCATCTGTATCTGCAAGTTGTTATTCACAAGTTCTTGGCATAAACACATAACATTTGCTGCATAATTTAGTCCATACATACTGGATCAGGCCAGTGACCCATTTGGTCCAGCATTCTCTTCTCACAGTGACCAACTCAATGCCTATTATTGTTATTTATTGAATTTATATACTGCCTTATACCCGGGGGACTCTGGGCGGCTCACAGAATAAAATCAAGATATAAAACCACAAAATACCTAATAAATATAAAAACAAACAACTCAATAGCCCCCCCCAAAAAACCCCCACACATTTTAAGAGGGCATAGGATATAAATTGGATCAACCAAAGGCCTGGTTAAAGAGGAAAGTTTTTGCCTGGCGCCTAAAGGTGTATAATGAAGGCACCAGGCAAACTTCCCTGGGGAGAGCATTCCACAGACGGGGAGCTACTATAGAGAAGGCCTGTTCTTGTGTTGCCACTCTCCGGACCTTCTCGAGGAGGGGGCACAGGAAGGAGGGCCTCAGAAGATGATTTCAGGGTCCGGGTAGGTTCATATGGAGGTTCATAAGTAGGACATGGGTGCAACAGCGTTCTCGCGTCCTGTTGTTTCCAGCAACTGGTATTTAGAAGCATGCGGTCTCTGACTGTGGAGATAGAACTGAACCATCAGGATCAGGAGCCACTGATGGCCTTTATGTCCAGGAATCTGCCTAAACCTCTTTTGAGGCCATCACTCATGGAGGGAATTCCATAGTTCAAATATGTGCAGCATGAAGAAATACTTTGCTTCCAACATTCAGTTTCACTGGCTGTCTCAGAGCTGCAGTGCTATAAGTAGGGGATAATATATATATATATTTCTGGCCACTTTCTCCATACAATGCATAATTTTATTCAAATGTCACCTGTTGCTTGCTGTTAAACCCAAATGCTGTAACCCTGAGTGGCAGGGCCAGCCCAGCCATTAGGAGGTCATTGCCTCAGGTGGCAGAAGACCTTGAGGCCTCTCCCCTGTGGGTGCCTTGCCTGCCCCTCTGCCTCCTCTGATTTTGGACAAGAATACTTCCAGTTGGGGAGAGATCTTTCCCCAAGTCAAGATCTTCCATATGGCGAAATCTCATCCAAAACTGAGGTAGTGCAGATGCGGCTGGGTATGTGGAGGGAGGCAGCAGAGTGGGCAGTCCTACAAAAGTCCTACAAATTTTACCCCAGCTGACTGGTGAAGAGTCATAACTTGGTGTAGGAATAAAACAAATAATTTTGCAGGACTTTATTTAGAGGTGTTTCGGAGATTGGCTGACTTACTGTGAAAGGGGTGTTTAGTTTCCAACATAAATGATGGGATAAAAGCAATAGATTTGATTTTGGGCGATTTGACTCTCTCATCTGTCTTATACACAGTGTTTTGGGCAACCTTTGTCTCCTTTGCAATTTTCTCTTTCTCTCTCAGACACACACCCCAAGCGTGCTGATCCCCCCCCCCCATTGCATGGGTGCATCACGTGACACGTTATGTGACACACACACACACACACCTAGCGCACATGCGCTCGCACGCCAGGCCAGGATGCATGGTTGTCCCACTGCCACAATGTTGGTGCCCGCATGCCGGGTGGGGAATGGGGAACATGGAGTTGGGTTCCCTGTTTAGCCCCCTCCTCCCTGTGCAACATTGGAGGGGAGGAGGAGGCAGAGTGGGGCCACATGATATTGGGGGAGCCCAGCCCCCTATTTGAAATATTAGGAGGATGAAGATCTCTCAGCCCCCACCACCTCATACACACACACACACACACACACACACACACACAATGGAATTGGGGGGAGGACCTGAGGAGGGCCATACTGGACCCAGAAAACCTCATTCACAACCTGAGTAAAATCACAGTAGTTACTATTAAATCTAAGTGGATGAGCAGTTTGGAAGTAGAATACTGAATGAACTTTTTTGCAATATGATGACAAAACGTACCTGGGTGGAGACTTTTAATACTTCCTTTTATCCAAATTGCTAAATCAAAATGACTGGATTCTTGCTGGGCATGTTCCCCTTGTGACATCAATCTATACAATGCAGAGTTGCTTGAACTGAATTATAAATGATTTTAATTTAAATTGTGATAATCCGCTGCAAAGTGATTTATTGTCGTTAGTGGCATACATTCTTCTGTGAGGTACAACAATTTTCCAGTTCATTGCCGCCATTTGGAAGGGACATAAAACCTGGGCTCGCTTATAAAAACCTTCCTATTAATGATTTATTGTCGTACTTGCTGTGGCTGGACAGCCTTGCCTCTGAATTTGGGAAAACAATTTAACCCAAGCACATAGGAACATAAGGAGAACCCTACAGTATCAGCCCAAAGGCTGATCTAGTCCAGCATCCTGTTCTTATAGTGGCTGACTAATTGCCTCTTCTGGCAAGCTCGCAAGTAGAACTTGAGGGCCAGGCAAATATTGCTGTGCCTGGCACAGAGTGGCTGGGGAAACCCAGCCAGATGCGTGGAGTATAAATACATTATTATTATTATTATTATTATTATTATTATTATTATTATTATGTTTGGTTCTGTGGTTTCCATAACTCCTAAACTAATTTCTCACTGTGACCTTCTTGATTAGTCTGGAGCTCCTGTAAGTACTCTGCAGGTAATGCTATTCAGTAGTAAGCAGGGACACCATCTCCTAGGGGCCGAGCCCTTTTTGGGTCCCAAATATTTTGGGAGGAGGGGACTTGGGCCTCCCAAAGTTGCAAAGCAGGTGGAAGACACCAAGCATGGAGCTGAGCATGGTGTGGCTTCAGGGGCCAGCTCTTCCTCCTCCTTCCATGGAGAGGAAGGAGTGGTGAAGTAGCCCCCAGGCAGTGGCAGTGGTGGCAGGAGGAGCCGCCACCGGCTACTGAAGTCAAACTGTTGCTGTGTCTGGCTTCGCCCTCTGGTTCCCCTGACATCCTGACATCACACATGAGACTTCACCCTGTAAGACTTGCCAGCTTATCTGTCACATCATCCGTCTTCACACCTGGAAAACAGCACACCTCCGGGGACATCCTGTTACATCCATACACTGCTGCCTCTGTCTCCATCCATAGGGCATCACCTACCACTACAACACATATCTTCCTTCTCTGGGGAGTTGCAGGAACCATTCTGTACCCTGTACCTTCCTTGGTGTGTTCTGTGATCTGCAACTGTTGAACTTGCTCCTCTGGCCCAGAATTGGTGGCCGAGGGAAGGGCATGGAATCAATTTTGCAGCTCCAGTGACACAGCATGACAGTTCTGGTTCTGTGTGTCACATTCCTCCAGAAGTTTGTCTCCTGCAATGGGTGAACTTCTTCCTTCCCTAGGGAAACTCCACCTGTGTCGCTGTTCCAGGACAGTCCAGTCTGCTCTATTGAGAAATTCTGTATCTTGTCCAGTAGCTCAGAGTGTTGATAGCTGGGTCTCAAGTTCCAACAAGGAAACCAGCTTCCCTTTGCTGCATGCTGCACATTCTCAAGCAGGAAGGTAAACATGGCACAGGTGTTTCAGGTAACTGCAACAGCTTCATCACCCCCCCCCATGTCTCTTAGTCCTACATACACTGTGAGACAGCACTCCAGTTTGCAAAATGCCCTTGCAAACACCCCCTTTTACAAGTCCTGGTCACAAGCTCCCAGAGGATGCAATCAGGTAAACAGAACGTCAATATCAGTCTGCAAGTTCCACCGTCCCCAGGCAGAATTATGCTAAATTATCAACCTTTACGTAAGCCCTCTGCTGTGAGTTCCAGATGCTGTTGGCAGGGGGAATTTCTAATTCTATCCAGAAGAGTATGGCAAAAGAATCCTCTTGTGCAATGAAATAATTCTAATAATTCACATTTGCAAGTATTGCTGCCTATGGAATTTAGACAGGTTATAAGTTGGGACATGCAAACCCTAAGGAAACTCATTAATAAATTAAAAAAAAGCAGCCCTGATTTGAGCATTCGTTCCAATAAGTGATGCATTTTATGCTAATGAATATTGCATTAAAACAAAGAGTAAAATATATATTAAATGTGAAGCTTGTGTCACATAAGATCACATGCCTCTTTTATTCACAGCAGTGTGACAAGAGGTAGCCGAGTATCTCATAGCCTAGAGAAATCGCAAGATAGGCCTCCTTCATTATACATTTTCTCACTGGAGAACAGCCTACAAAATGTACTTTTTAGAAATAAAAAATAAAGAGTGGAAGAAGCGATAGCATTTTGGGCCATGGAAACTTAATCATGAGAAGGACCATTTCACTCATGACACTGCCTTCTGCGCTGGATCCTTCATCATTATACACTTTCTCACAATAGTAAATATACATAGGCATACCATCCTGGGAATATGGCCTGCTGAACACAGCAAAGCTGTAAACATGCATACAAAACTATCTTGCATGCAAAAGGTCCCTGGTTCTGTCCCAATTAGGGCTGGTAAGGTCCTCTGTCTCAAAGCCTAGTGAGCCTCTGCCAGTCAGTGTGGATCATTATGAGCTAAGGAGACCATCCATCCATCTGACTCTCCAGAGGATTGGCTTTCTTTTTGTTTTGTTTTTTCCTAAATCATTTTTTACTCAAATTTTCAACATGAATTGCAATAAAAACCGCACAATTCTAGAAGAGAAAAATAGAAAAAAGCAAGAATAAAGAAAGGAATAAAATAAAGAAGAGAAAAAGAAAAGGAGATTGCAAAGACCTGTATCAGAATTAATTCTTAAGTCCTTATTCCACAGACAGAGTGAAGCCTCCCAGCTCCCAGTTCCCCCTCCCGGGAGCTTTCCTGGCCTCCCAACTTGGGAGAGCCTCTCTATCATGTCCCTCACCCAGGGCCTTTCATCTTCAATCCAAACCATAGGTGAGACCTTGCCTTCTCATTATCAGGCCATGAGGTGAATTTTGGTGGCAGGAATGGCAACCTAATTAGATTTGTTGTGGAAATCAGCCCTGAGTGCTCACTGGAAGGACAGATCGTGAAGCTGAGGCTCCAATACTTTGGCCACCTCATGAGAAGAGAAGACTCCCTGGAAAAGACCCTGATGTTGGGAAAGATGGAGGGCACAAGGAAAGGGGGACGACAGAGGATGAGATAGTTGGATAATGTTCTCAAAGCTACCAACATGAGTCTGACCAAACTGCGGGAGGCAGTGGAAGACAGGAGTGCCTGGCATGCTCTGGTCCATGGGGTCACGAAGAGTCAGACACGACTAAACGACTAAACAACAACAACAATTAGATTTGTTGGAGCACCAGTGTGCAGGGGCTGCATGTTCATGAGTTGCTTGGCCATATCACATGTGCACTTACCGCACATGCAGAGTAGCTGAGGAAGGGATTATCAACCCTCCCTGCTCATTAAATGATTGATCTGATGGTGGGGTTGCATACACATTAGGGTAAAGGTAAAGGTACCCCTGCCCGTATGGGCCAGTCTTGCCAGACTCTAGGGTTGTGCGCTCATCTCACCCTATAGGCCGGGAGCCAGCGCTGTCTGCAGACAGGGTGAAAAGCTGCATCTGGCTAGCCAGCGCAGCACACGGAATGCCGTTTACCTTCCTGCTGGTAAGCGGTTCCTATTTATCTACTTGCACCCGGAGGTGCTTTCGAACTGCTAGGTTGGCAGGCGCTGGGACCGAACGACGGGAGCGCACCCCGCCGCGGGGATTCGAACCCCCGACCATGTGATCAGCAAGTCCTAGGCACTGAGGTTTTACCCACAGCGCCACCCGCGTCCCTACACATTAGGGTACCAGAGTTTAATTCTCTCTGCTCACCACAACGTTGTGTCTCTGCTTAAAAAAAAAAAAAAAATCCTTTTGAGATCTTAGGAGGCTGTGATGGATGACTCTGCTTTGAAAAGCGTAGTCAAGATTGGAAGGTTCAGAAATTCAAGCAAGACCAGTTTCCATAAAACCATGCACAAACTTTATTAAAACAAGACTCTACTAGAGAGAAAAACTGTGAATAATTACACAGTTTAAAACTGCTCAGAGGCTAAAAATAACAAAAGCTGCCTTATCTAGCTAGTTAACATAAATCTTAGCAGGCTGAGCGAGGAAGCAAGATATCTTCAAAGGTCCGAGTAGGCGTTGGCATGGCTTCCGAGAGTCCCCTCCAATCCAGGTTTTAAGGGAACGCTGACCATGGGCGTTGACCCCTTCCACCCAGCAAAATCAGCGCTGGCTCTAATGACCTTTTGGCATTGGCCTTGAAGTATTAACGGGAGACAGCCGTGCATAAGCTCATCATTTTAGGAATTCTAGCAAATTCCCTCACAGCCGCAAACCAATCTTAAAGGGACGATATCACCACAGAGGCCAGGATTCTCGTTAAGAATATAAGAAGAGTCTTCTGGTTCAGGCCAATGGCCCATCTAGTCCGGCATCCTGTTCTCACAGTGGCGGACTGGATACTTGTGGGGAAACACTCAAATAGGACTGGAAAACAAGAGCACTCTCCCCTCCCATGGTTTCCACTAACTGATATTCATCAGCATTACAGTAGTACCTCAGGTTACAGATGCTTCAGGTTACAGACACTTCAGGTTGCAGACTCCGCTAACCCAGAAATAGTGCTTCAGGTTCAGAACTTTGCTTCAGGGTAAGAACAGGAATCGTGCGGCGGCAGCGGGAGGCCCCATTAGCTAAAGTGGTACCTCAGGTTAAGAACAGTTTCAGGTTAAGAACGGACCTCCAGAACGAATTAAGTTCTTAACCTGAGGTACCACTGTATTGCCTCCTTTGTTGGGGGTGGAAGGACAGCAGCAGGCCTCCAAATAGGGGGTTAGCCATCCCTAATGTATTAATTGCCTTAAATTTGTATCTCACCTTTCTCCTCTCTTGGAACTAAAGGTAGAATCTAGCAATTGTGGATACTTATATATCTAAGAATGGGTATGCCTGATGGAGGTGATATTTTGTGGGGGGGAAATTTCTATTAAATTTGTTGGGCCTGTTTGCTTATTGATTAATTGAGTTGACTGAATTTCTATCAATCAATAGATTGATCCTTCCAAAGGAGAGAGATTGTCCCCTCTGTGATCAACTAGATAGTGGCTGCTCACCACTGATTATCATGTAGTCTGAGATTACCCAAAAGCAAACACCAGATAAAGTGACCTGAAATGCCATCAGGTACTTACACACATACGATACAAGACACTTCATTATAAGAGGTCTAAGTCCTTAGAATTTTGTACACAGCGAAGCTGCCTGCCGATTATCTGAGAAACTTGGAGCTGATTAAATTAATCTAAAAAGCTTTTTATGCTATAAATCAAATAGGCTTCACGGTGTTATGAGCGAATTAACCTTATTTAAGAAGTTGGATATGATCTCATAGAAAAAGCTACCTAGAGGGCTATGGCGCTCCTGTCTCCTTCAGATACAGTTTATGATTAATGAATATGCAAAAAGAAAGAAAATTAGGGGCTTTATGCTTTCTAATGTGTAAGCTGTGAGACAAGGTAGCAAAATTGCTGCTGGTTACTCCAAATTCAATCAGGCACTCATTCATGTTTTAGCTACCCAAATGCCCATCTTTTCCCAGGTTAAATCTGCAACGCCAAAGTTGCTCTTAGTTTTATTGAGACTGATTATACCAGAGGGGAGACAATATTGTACCATATTGTATGGCTTCTGGTGAGTGCTGAAGATATACCTCTTTACCCAGGGTTTTGGTACTTGGGGTGTATATTTTGGGGGACTCACATTCTTTTTCTGATTGTAAGTTGTTTTAAACCATTTTTAATACAGTTTTTAATGTCTCAACCCACCCTGGGACCTTAGTGTGAAGTTAATAATAATGATAAAAATGAAAGAGCCACCTGAGCCTAATATGTGTGTCACGAAGATGGAAAATGGGTGTGGATCAGGGAATGGTAGGGCTCCTCCCATTTTGACACCAGCCTCATCCACCACTGGCATGTGATTCCCAACAGAATAAGCCTTGAGGGAATGAGGCCCAGAATATAAAAAAGGTTGGTGTCAGAGACTGCCTCCAGGTCCCAGCTCACAGAGGACCAACGCTAGCCAGCGGTAATATACAAAAGTCTTTATTAAAGTACATTATCCATTTTCAAACCCTAGCGTGCGTCTCTACGTCTGGACACTAGACCGGCGAAGCTCCGTCTGAGTCTCCGCCCCCTGTACACCAGCTTAAGACTCTAGCCTTACTCCACCTTTTCCGTCTCTCCTTCCGCCTCTGGGTCCTACCACCCCCCGGGGTCCCTTCCTTCCTGGACGCTTCGGAGGCGGACCCCTCGGACTCTTCCCCCTCCCTTCGGCGGGCTTTAGGACCTGGCTCCCTATCCGGGCTGCTCATTGCGCCACCCTCTTGTACATTTGAACTTGGCGCGCGCGCGCTGCCTCCGACCTTCCTTTTGACCGTTTCCTCGCTCTCTGATGCAGGCGTGGCTAACCCTGACTCATGTCCTTCCGCTGACGGAAAGCTGCCTGATGCCGATGCCTGGGACTCCTCCCCTCTACTGCTCTCCGGTGGGGAAGCTGGTCCCGATTTCCAGCTGCTGCTCTCTGAGTCCCCTCTGGCCCCTCCTTCCTGAGGTGTTCCCTCTGGCAACCCCCTAGCTCTGACCACGGGAGCCCCTTTCTGTGAATCCTCCGATTCGCTGGAGAGACTTAGAGACCTCGGGCGGCTCTCATCGCTCACTTCCCCCTCGGATTCCTCCCCCTCGGTCTCTAATTCCTCCCTTTCCTGTCCCTCTGCTCCTGAGCCCCTGACATCCACCCCCCTCGAAGCCCCCCCTTCCCCCCTCCCCTCCTTCCGGTGTGGGTACTGGGTGCTCCGTCATAGCGGGGGTGAGTGCCGGATACAGTTCGTCCCCCGTGTCGTACATCAAACCGGCTAGGTCCGGCTCGTTCTCCGTGCACTCGTTGACGTCGATCTCCTCTGCTTCCATGTCTCTGCCTTCGTGTTCGAACCCCACGTCCTCCCCCCACACGTCCATGTCCGTCTCGCCCCCGTTCCCCTCTGAGGGCGATGTCTGCCAAGGACCCCCCAGCCACTTCCTGCGCCACTGCTCCTCTGGTCGATCGTCCCACCAATAAGAGCGGTCTGAGGCAGACCCCGAGGGTGAGCCCTCCGGGGAGCGTGTGTCTGGTGCCGGTTCCTCGTCCGAGGCGAACCCCTGGAACGTGCTGGCTGAAAGTGTGGGTGTGAAGAGCCAGTCGTCGAAATACTCGGCTGGCATGGGCCTGTGTGGGAAGAGGGCATGAAATTCTTCCTTGAGCAGAGGCTCCTCCAAGGCATAGTCCGGCACCCAACTGTTGGCACTGGCCGGGGTACCCTCTCTGGCTAGGAGATATTCTACTCCCTCTTCCCCCCATCTCGAGTCTAAAATCTCTGTGACCTCGTTGATGTGCCCCCCTCTTGGCGACCCTCCCTTTCTGGGCCTTTCTCTGAGCGGGTCTGGCGCTGTGCCTGGCTCCTGAAATCTGTGAGGTGCTTTGTAGGGCGTGAGCACCGATCGATGGAACACCGGATGCATTCTGGAACCCTCCGGAAGTGCTAACCGGAAGGCCACTGGATTGACCTGTGCCTGGACTTGGTAAGGCCCTAGCTGCTTATGCCCTAGCTTCTTCTTCGCTAACGATCTGGTCGGCACTGCTTGCGCTGCTAACCAGACCCAGTCTCCCACCTGTATGTCTTCCCCAACTCTTCTGTGTCTGTCAGCCTGCAGTTTGTATGTGTGCTTTGCTAGTTCTAACTGCCTCCTGAGCTGTTCGTGGACCTCCTGCAACTCTGACGCTAAGGCTTCCGCTGCCTGTGGCTCCCCCTCCCCCACTCTCTCTAAACCCGGGAAGGTTCTGGGATGCCTCCCGTTGTTGGCGAAGAACGGCGTCACCCCCGTAGACACGTGCTTCGTATTGTTGTAAGCGAACTTGGCGAGTGGCAGGTAGTCTACCCATGTCGTAGGCTGCTGATTGGCGTAGCATCTCAGGTACTGCTGCATGATGGCGTTGACCCTCTCCGCTTGCCCGTTGGTCTGTGGGTGTCTCGCCGACGCTAGGTTGATCTTGACGTTCAGGATGCCCATCAGCTTCTACCAGAAGTTCGAGATGAACTGTCGCCCCCGGTCGGAGAGAATAGACCGTGGCAGACCGTGGACTTTAAACACGTGGTCTATGAACAGTTTGGCGGTCTGTTCCGCCGTGGCCACCTTCGCACACGGAATGAAGTGTGCCATTTTGGTAAACATGTCCACCACCACTAGCACTGCTGTCTTTCCCCTCGAACTGGGCAGGTCCGTGACAAAGTCCAGGGCCACCCTCTCCCACGGTTCCGATGGTGTCTGCAGCGGTTCCAGCAGTCCCGCCGGCGGTTTGTGAACTGACTTGGCCCTCTGGCAGGTGTCGCATCTCGAGACGTAATCCGCTACTTCCCCCCGCATCTTGGGCCACCAAAAGTCTCTGGCGACTAATTCTACCGTCTTTTCTTTGCCAAAGTGCCCGGCGGTGGGAGCGTCGTGTAGCTGCTGCAGTACCCTTGCGCGGAGGTCGTCTCCCGGCACGTAGAGCGCTCCCTTGCGGATGAGTAACCCGTCTCTTATCTGGAACTCGTCGTCCTTCGCCGTGCCCTTGTGCACCTCCTCCATCTTGGCTCGTGCGAAGGGGTCCTCCTGCAGCGCTTGACGTACGGCGTCCAGGTCCACGGTTGCCGAAGCGCATGCCCACGCTTCCGGTGCGAAAATGTGCTTGGCCGCCGACGGTGCCGCCTCCTCGAGGTATTGCGGCTTTCTGGACAATGCATCCGCCATTACGTTGTTGTCGCCCGGGATGTACTCTATCTTGAAGTCGAAGTCCGCGAAGAACTCCGCCCATCTAATGTGCCTCTGGTTCAGGAACCTCGCCGTGCGCCAGTACTCTAGATTCTTGTGGTCCGTGCGGACCTGCACTGTGTGTCTGGCTCCGATAAGGAAGTGCCGCCATGCCTTGAACGCTGCATGGATGGCTAGCAACTCCCTGTAATGGTGTAATTCTGCTCCGACTTGCTGAGCTTCCTCGAGTAGAAGGCGCACGGCCTCCAGTCCCCCTGCTGGTCTTGTTGCAACAGGACGGCTCCCACGGCTCTGTCTGAGGCGTCTGTCTCCACCCTCATCGGTCTGCTGGGATTCACATGCAGCAGCTGCTCTTCGGACGCGAAGAGGCGCTTGAGTTTCTGAAAGGACTGCTCCGCTTGCTCCGTCCAGATGAATTTCTTCTTCTTGGAGCTGAGCGTGTCGGTGATGGCCGCCGTCTGCATAGCGAACCCCTTGATGAACTTGCGGTAAAAGTTGGCAAAGCCGACAAACCGCTGGACTTCCTTCCGATTGCGCGGGCTTTTCCAGTCCAATACTGAGCGAACCTTGGTGCTGTCCATGGCGAGCCCCTTGTCCGACAGTTTGTAGCCCAGGAAATCCACCTCCGTCATGTCGAACTGGCACTTCTCCAGCTTGGCGTACAGCCTGTGCTCCTTCAGTCTCTGCAGAACTTCCCTGACATCCCTCTCGTGCGCCTCTCGCGACTCAGAAAATATCAGGATGTCGTCCAGGAAGCATACGCACTTCTTGTAAAGGAGTCCCGCCAACACGTGATGCATGAAGGCTTGAAGACAGTGAGAGCCATTTTGTAATCCGAAGGGCATAACTCTGTATTCGTAGGTGCCCAGTGGCGTGAACATGGCCGTCTTCCACTCGTCGCCCTCCCGCATGCGAATCAGGTTGTACGCCCCTCGCAGATCCAACTTGGTAAAAACGCGTCCTTTCCTCACCGTCGCGAGCAGGTCGTCTATCTTGGGCATGGGGAAGGCCGAGGGCTTGGTTTTCGAGTTCAAAATTCTATAGTCCACCACCAGTCTTTTTTGGGGCGTATCCCGCTTCTTCACAAAGAATACTGGGCTGCCTCCCACCGCTTTCGACTCCCGGATGAACCCGCGCTTCAAATTGTGATCTATGAACTCCCTGAGTTCCTGCAGTTCATCCTCAGACATGGAATACAGTTTCCCGGTTGGCAGCGTCGCCCCCGGCAGGAGGTCAATCTTGCAGTCATAGGGTCTGTGCGGAGGTAGCTTGTCCGCCTCCTTCTCACAGAATACCTCCAAAAATTCCGCATACTTGAGAGGCACTGCTTGCAGCGTGCCCAAATGTAGCTGCGAGTCATCCTCTTCCCCTTCTGGGCTAGGTAGGATGCAATGTTCCGCACAGTAGGAGGAGCCAAAAGTCAGTTGGCGTTGGTACCAAGCCAATGCTGGGCTGTGCCTGTGCAGCCAACTCATGCCCAAAACTACGGGCGTGTCCGACAATTGGGTGACATTGAAGCTGATGACTTCCCGGTGATTCCCAATTTGCATCACCATAGGTGGTGTCTGCTGTACCACCTGCCCCCCCAGCAGTTCCCTGCCATCTACTGTGACCACCTTCAGGGGCAGCGTGGCTGGCAGTAGCGCTATGTTGTGTTGCTGAATAAACTCCAGTCCTATAAAGTCCGCATTACTGCCAGAGTCAATCGTAATAGGCACTTCTAAGGTGAGTCCATTGGGCAGCTGGAGCGATGCGGTGAGCTGCACCACTGGTTTGGGCGGGAGGGGGTCTGTGGGCTGCAAAATCTCTGGGGACTTCTTCACTGACTCGTCTGGCTGGGCCCCAGTGCCTCCGTTTCCAGCCAGACTCCGTCGTTTCCCTGCTGTGGTCCTCTCTGCTGATTTGCGTCCATTACTGTCAATGAAGCTGCAGTGTGCTTGTGGAGCCTCTGGGGACACTCTTTCACCATGTGCTGTCCACTGTCGCAGATATAGCACTTCCTGTTCCCTCTAGGCGGCTTCGTTTTGACTGCTCCCGGTGTTAAGGCTCTGGTTGCTGAGTGAGCCCTAGCACCGCCAATCTCCATCGGCTCTTCGCCCCCTCCCTGTGGAGGCGTGGACTGCGCACGCGCAACATCCCTGGGCAAGAGGGGGGGCCCTCTCGCTGGTGTGCGTCCCCAACGCCCTTCTTCTTTGCTCCATGGGCGTTCTTCCAGCCGCACACCCACCGTTAGCGCTCTTTCAACCACTTGCTGAGTGCTTTTGGGTCTCTCCCCCCTTGCGATCTCATCCTTGACCTGCGGGTTCAATCCCTCCCAAAAGAGGTCTCTAACAGGCGGAGAATCCTTATCCCAATCCAGGACGTTGACCAATGCAAAAAAGCGGGAATGAAACTGCCTTACGCTGGCTTTCCCTTGTCTTAGCCCAAATATGTCCTTCCGGGCAATGTCAATGTCAATGTTTGATAAAAAGCAGGAATCCATTGCTTTAATGAATGCATCTGCGCTCCGGAGCACTGGATCCTTATCTCTCCACAGATTGCGCAGCCATGCTTTCGCGTCCCCTTGCAAATGGGACAAGATAAACCCCACCTTCTCTTGCTCATCTCTAAAGTCTTTTTCCAGCAGTTTCAGCGCAAACTGCACGTCTGCTCGGAAATTGGGGTAGTGCTGTAAATTCCCATCGAACTGAGATACAAGGCTGCCTCCTCTCTTCCCCAACCCAATCCCCTCGGATCTGGGTCCCGGTTGCCCCTGCTTCGCAAGCACTTCCAACCTGGCTTGGAGATCTCTGCAGGCAGCAGCCGCTTCATCTTCTCTCTTCCTGGATGCGATTACCTCCGCGTTGAGTTGTGTGACCGCATTTTGCAAGGCAGCTATTTGCTGTTCGGTAGTCATTTCGCCTGACTCTTGTGAGCTCGCGAGGCACCAGTCTTCTTCCCGCGCTGCGTATACTCACGCAGCGACTCCTTCGGTGAAGAAAACTGATGAAATTGGTGACGGAGCTTACTGTCAGAGACTGCCTCCAGGTCCCAGCTCACAGAGGACCAACGCTAGCCAGCGGTAATATACAAAAGTCTTTATTAAAGTACATTATCCATTTTCAAACCCTAGCGTGCGTCTCTACGTCTGGACACTAGACCGGCGAAGCTCCGTCTGAGTCTCCGCCCCCTGTACACCAGCTTAAGACTCTAGCCTTACTCCACCTTTTCCGTCTCTCCTTCCGCCTCTGGGTCCTACCACCCCCCGGGGTCCCTTCCTTCCTGGACGCTTCGGAGGCGGACCCCTCGGACTCTTCCCCCTCCCTTCGGCGGGCTTTAGGACCTGGCTCCCTATCCGGGCTGCTCATTGCGCCACCCTCTTGTACATTTGAACTTGGCGCGCGCGCGCTGCCTCCGACCTTCCTTTTGACCGTTTCCTCGCTCTCTGATGCAGGCGTGGCTAACCCTGACTCATGTCCTTCCGCTGACGGAAAGCTGCCTGATGCCGATGCCTGGGACTCCTCCCCCCTACTGCTCTCCGGTGGGGAAGCTGGTCCCGATTTCCAGCTGCTGCTCTCTGAGTCCCCTCTGGCCCCTCCTTCCTGAGGTGTTCCCTCTGGCAACCCCCTAGCTCTGACCACGGGAGCCCCTTTCTGTGAATCCTGCGATTCGCTGGAGAGACTTAGAGACCTCGGGCAGCTCTCATCGCTCACTTCCCCCTCGGATTCCTCCCCCTCGGTCTCTAATTCCTCCCTTTCCTGTCCCTCTGCTCCTGAGCCCCTGACAGTTGGATATCCCTAATGGCCAGGATTCGAGTTGGTCAACCTTTCCTTTAGATTGACTGAAAGTCCTTTAGCTTTCCTACAAAACCACAAGTGTATGTGTATGTGTGTTGTTTTGTTTTCTGAAAGGTTCTCCTAACCATTAACATAAAAGGGGGCCGTTTTTAATAAGGGCATATTCCAGTTATCTCAAATTGCAAATGGCACATGAATTGTCAGCGGTATCTTTTGATTAGGTGTTCGAAATTGGCTCACTTTTGTTGTTGCTGTTGCTCATAATCATAATTGATTTGCTCCATGTGCATAGCTGCTCCTTATGATCAGGGCTCAATATTGCGTAGAGCTGAGATTGCAATGTATGCCCTTTTTTTCTTTCTTAATTTTTGGGAAGTAGCACTGTGGGCACATGAGTAGGACCATTGGCACATGCTGTATTGGGATAGGGCCAGCAAATGTAGTCCCCTCCATATATTTAGTCAGTGCATGGCACGAAAAAATCTGTAAAAGACCTCCATCAATTCTATAAGCTGCATCAGCAACTGAGAATCTGTCACCCAACTTCCATCATTCTTGGCCACTACTCATGTAGGCTGTGACTGATGTGAGTTGAATCCAACATTTGGAGATCAACTGGTTCCCCATTTCTGTTCAACACATTTGACTGCTAACAGCATTTTCTGGGTCTGGTAACCTCATTAGTATTCACCCTCTCCCCATTTGTTGTCTGCAGGTTATATCTAGTAACTACCCTTCAAGAATCATAGCTCCTTCATCCACAGTTTGCCATGATATCATTATGGATGATCACAACATTTTTCATCAGGCTGTCCCCTCCCATATTGTGCAACACAAGAAGAAATAAATATTAAGTGAGATTTCTCTTCTGGCATGCAATTAGGAGAATAAAAATATATCCCTTGTGGTTCCCAGCCACTCGCTTTGGGGCAGGGATCATCAACCTTCCTTGGTCCAGTGTGCACACTGGGACTACAGAAGGAACTGTGGGAAAGGGCTACTATGGCATGTTTGGCCTACCACAAAATGATGTTGTTGGCATGGCATGACACAAATCACTGTCACATGTACAACAGCACTAAATGAGACAGGACCATGTTTCCCCATCAATTGCATAGCAAGACCCTCAAGCCAACCCCCCATTAGCATAAAGAAATTCACACAGACCCAGAATTTTTGTTTAAGGTTATTGGGCAATTTTTTTGGCCGCAACTTTATTGATTACAGGAAATGAGAGCGGTATTGGCTTAGGCATTGGCAAAAGACTGTATCTGACTCCTGCCCCCATTGCAGGAAGTCTGTAAGGGTAAACCACCCAAAGGGAAATTGCTTCAGGGGAACCCGCCTGCATCTCCCCCGGTGTTCCCAGAGGCCTGGCCTGGCCCTAGCCCCTCAAGCAGACTTCGGACAAGATCCAGGCCCTGGATTCCTTTAACGGAATACCCTTGAACAATGGAGGTTCAGGTGATGGCCGACCTCCCCTCCCCCACTCAACAATAAGCCAATGCCTAACCGCCAAACCTTACAAAGTTGTGACGATTGCTAAGAGGTAGGCAAAAACCAAGTTGTTGTTGTGTTGTTGTTGTTGTTTAGTCGCTTAGTCGTGTCCGACGCTTTGTGACCCCATGGACCAGAGCACGCCAGGCACTCCTGTCTTCCACTGCCTCCCGCAGTTTGGTCAAACAACAACAAAAAAACCAAGTGGCTCGTGCCAATTCGCCAAATGGAAAAATCCCTACCCAGTCCTTAACCCAAGATGGGCAACCAACCGAAGTCCAAAGCAAGGCCAAAGGACACTTAAATTAAAGGGAGGGTGGATGGGTGTTCGGCAGCGCGAAGCAGGTACTTGGCACATGTCACGCTGCCACTTTTATACATTCCCTCACAATGACCCATTCAAATTGATTGGGCAATAGCCCTGGGTGATCATGGTGCCACCCTGGCATGATGGTAATGGCTCCACCCACGCCAGGGTGGGGGGAACTGAGTTGAGAGCCTGCCTGCAACCAGGACCATCTATTAAGATGTTCCCACTTGTCTAATCCTGGCACACCATGAAATATAAGTATGTTTAAAGAGGGGAAGGTGTTCTGTGTAGAAGAGGTTGAGCCAGTGTGGACAGGAACTGAGAAGGAAGAGCAAGAAGTCTTTCTGCATTGTGGATTTCTGAGGGGATTTATATTGAGTCTTTTCATGGGTATCATAATAGATATTGGTAGACTAACTGGTGTCTCTGGGCACCACAGGGTGGCTCCTGTTTGGGGGTCTCACAATAGATTCACATAGACACATGTCTGTTTGTGGTCTTGCCTACATTCAAAATGATTCTAGTTAGAGCTTTTCTAGGGAGTGAAGACCTAATATGTGGTACTGATGCCATTCAGCATCTGCACCCATTTTTTTTTAATGTTAAAGGTAAGCTAGTGCTCCTTGCCCTGTCATTTACACCAAAGGCTCCCCCCATTTAATATTCATCATGTAAATTGTGTGACTTGAATCTTATTAATATATTATGCTATTAATGGCCTTTATAGACATGTTGGTGTCAGCAGCAATCATGGGTGAATCAAGTTAAATTGCATCTACATAAAGTAAATGTGGGGAGATGCTGCAGTTTAAATCAACTCAAAGTCAACACATTGTGAAGGCTGGGTGCAGCGCAAGACAGTTTGTGGATGCTACCATGGCTGTTGTCAGAGGATGGAAGCCTACACACACACGAGAGAGAGAGAGAGAGAGAGAGAGAGAGAGAGAGAGAGAGAAAGAAACAGATGCACAAGTAATCAGGTATGTCACTTTATTGATGCATTCTTGATTATCCCTTAATGATGCAAAATCATTAAGGAGAAGTATTTCTCCCTAATGAATGTTTCTTCAGGTGCCAGGTTTGTTTGGCTTAGACACCTGCCTCCTCTCCTTGGTTTAATAGAGTTAATAGTTACATACCAGAACCATTGGAAAGAGCATAATTTCTCTTAGAAAAGTGCAGCAGCACCAAAAACATAATGCATAATCCCTACTAGAGATGTTGGAAGAGTTCTCAGTTAAGGACTTCAATTTAAGAGGGAGAGTGAGGGTGGAGGAATTGCATTGTTGTTAATTCCCAAGCGTAGAGATAGGACTTTACTGCATTTAGTTAAGAGAACTACCCATGATGATGGTGATAATAGGTACATCAAAAGCTTATCTACAGTTTCACTTCTATAAAGTTGATACTAATAGTACATTAGGAATGTATAACAACTGGATATTTCATATAAGTGTTTAACAATATAAGAAAAAAAATCAAAAGCTAGGCTTGGTTTGAGACAGCATCTGATCTTGTTTCTAAAGCAACACTAATGTTGTTGTTGTTGTTGTTGCTGCTGCTGTTGTCATTTATATCCCACCTTTCCCCCAGACTGGAAGTCAAGGCAGCATATAGATAGAAATACAAAAACACAGATAAAATACAAAAAGCTAAAAGCATGGGAAAGAAAAGCATTAAAAAGTAATTAAGCACAAATAGAATTAAAACAATATAATAACACCTTGCTTGGGTTCTTCTGGGCCCCACCTTCTCATCACTGATCCAATCCCATAGTTCTAGTATAAGAGAATTCCAGACTAAGCACAGAATCTACAATATTTTGCAGGGCTTAAAGTGTTGACAAAATTGTCTCTGCAAGACAGCAGTTCACCTTACAGGTTGAATGGCATTGCGGGTCCAAGAGCAGTCCAGCCACAGGTGGTTGGGCCATGACATGGTGACGTTTCAATAAACACAGGACAACCACTTGGGATTTAAACAGGTCACAGCTTTACTGATTACAGATGTCAGCAGGTTTTGGCACAGGCATTGGGTATGGCTGGTTTTTATAGCCATGGAGTTTTTGTGGTAATGTTCAGGGAGGCAGGAGAGGATATATTGTTTAATAATATCCTTCCCAACTTGCGTTAGCAAGTCCCTTTACATAGCAGAGTGCATTCCCCTTTTTAATTCACAGTGGTTTGCTTGTTGCAAGCTTGTTTGAGCTTCTAAATATAGGATTCCTGGTAAGATCCCTTCTTGTCCCTCTTAAAAAGAAGAAACTTGACAATCTTATTAAAGTCAATATAAAAGTAGTTTACTCACAATCATTCAGTTCACAGTTAGATCCCTGAAGGCAGACTTAAGTTACAAAAGTATGGATACATGTCGAACTATCCCATAAGGGAGTTAGTCCCAAGTGACTGTGACTGAGCAGTCACTTCTGCTCACACATGGAGAAAAAACAAAATGGAGAAGAGAGGAGCAAAAGAAGAACATGTGCTCCCCTACCCAGATCAGGCCACGCCTACACCTAGTCACACGCAGAGAGGAAGTCTGTCCCAGTTCAGGAATAAACAGGAAGTTTTCTCCTAGCTGTTACAAAGCATCCCCTAGCATGTCCATTCTAGGAATGTTGTACTTGATTGCTATGTGTTTTACATCCAACAGTTTTTCCTCTGGTCTGCTCACTAAACCACCCCCTACAATTTGCCCATGAGATTGCAACTGCAGGAGAGCCCCAGTGTAGCCAGCAGAGGAGGGAAGGTGGGTGGGACTCATACACAAAGTCTGGAACATCCTACGCACTTAGAACTTTGCAACACTTGCAGAGGGCTCATAACTTTATCAAAAATATGGAAATGCCGGATGAGGTTATTAGGGAATCCAGGCAGGGGTATCAACAGTATGCTGATGACTTCAACTTTTCTTCTTCTTCAATCAATCTTCTTTCCCCTCTTTTTTCACTTTGAGATTTCACACCTCCACCATTCCACAGCCACTTTGGAGAGTTTGTCATTAAATGAACTGAAGTGATTAGTGGCTAATGGACACAGCAGATGGCTTTACAATTAAGCTCTTGACATTTTAAGTAAATACAATTTTAAGTACAGAGGTACCACATTTGCCAAACAAATTTAGTTTGAGTAAATCATTGGTTGGCTAGTACTCTGATTATTTTTCAATGGCAAGAAAACGTGTTATTTCTGCACTAAACATAAGGCCTCTCTGATTTTGCTTTTGCAAAGTGGGTCAACTCAAACAAGTTGGAAAATTATTGCACATTTTTTTTCTGGAGTAACGAATGAATACCGATCAAACAGTTGCTGCATCTTTTTGGTAGGGCTGATATACTGCTGTTATTGAAATAAAAGAAGGAGGGTATTTACTTGGGACCCAAATTCACCTGACTCATAGAAAGGTCCAATCTGCACTATATATTTAAAGTGGTATCATACCATTCTAAACAGTAATGGCTTTCCCCACAGAACCCTTGCAACTGTAGTTTGTGTGCTGAGAGTGGGTGCTGAGAGTTTTTCCCTTCACAGAGCTACGATTTCCAAAGCAGTTTGGCAACCAATATCTTTCCCCAGGAAACTTTGGAAACTGTAGTTCTGAGTGTGAAATGAGAGTCTCCTAACAACTCTCAGCATGGCTTCTTTGTGGGAAGCCATTACGGTTTAAAGTGGGATGATACTGTGTTAAATGTATAGTGCAGATGGAAACATAGACACAAAGAGTGAGAGAATAGACCAAAATACAACCCCTTCCTTCGAGGCTTCTACATTGTTTGAAGAGAAGCCTTGCACAATTTAAGTTTCCCCCACAATAGATTCTGTTGATCCTGGAACAATTTATCCTGGTCTGATTTTATGCAGTTTCAAAATCGGTAGCATCCGTGAATAACTTGTAAACAACATCCCTAAAATTATAACGACGTGGTGTTATTGCTCTGCTTCGAAGCAGGCAGGGGGGGGAAACTGAAGAGTAAGCCTTTGGCAAATACAGAGCTAGGATGATTGATGAAAATACATATACCATGATAGAAAAATTGTACATGCTCCTCTCCACCAGATCCTCCATGCAAAATTATTTTCTGAATCTCTTTTTCTAGTTACATGCAAAAAAAAGAAATAAAGGATATGCTCATATGGTTTCTATGCAACTCCTTATATTGTACCTACTTTATCTTGTGATCACATTCCTATGGTGAAGTTCCCTGAAGTGAAATGTCTTTTTTAAGATCATAAAAGGAGGCCTGCTAGATTAGGACATTGGTCTATCTAGTGTAGAATCCTGCTCTTGCAGTGGCCAACCAGATCCCTATAGGAAGCTTGAAAGCAGAACCTGAGTACAACAACACTCTTATGTTTCCCAGCAACTGGCAGCCATGCTACCTTTCACACTGTGGTGGCATTGCTCAGTGCATTACTACTACCACTACTACTGCTGCTGCTGCTGCTACTACTATTATTATTATGATCGTGTGGGGGGGGGGGACATTATTACCACTAATAAAAGAAATCCAGACCAGCCAACTTTCCAATTCATTTATTTGTGAGACCTAAGACAGCAAGGGCATCTATATTTATGTTAGACACTGAGAGGACAAAGTAACAGTTTGATAGGAAAATGTCTCACACCAGATGAGGTTGTTCGTACATCTAACCCAGAATACTTCCTTCTGATTGGCAGCAGCTTTCCAGGGTGTCAGACAGAAGTCTCTTACTCAGGGGTCAGCAAACTTTTTCAGCAGGGGGCCGGTCCACTGTCCCTCAGACCTTGTGGGGGGCCAGACTATATTTTGAAAAATAAAAATTATGAATTCCTATGCTCCACAAATAACCCAGATTTTAAATAAAAACACAGATTCTACTTGTGTAAAAACACCAGGCAGGCCCCACAAATAACCCAGAGATGCATTTTAAATAAAAGGACACATTTTACTCATGTAAAAACACACTCAGGCCTTAGTTTGCCTACCCATGTCTTACATCATCTGCTATCCGCCTTTTTTGAAAATGGAGATGACGTTGATTGAACCTGGAATCATCCGGCTGCACAGCATGTATAGTGGTACCTCGGGTTACATATGCTTCAGGTTACATACTCTTCAGGTTACAGACTCTGCTAACCCAGAAATAGTGCTTCAGGTTAAGAACTTTGCTTCAGGATGAGAACAGAAATCGTGCTCCGGCGGTTCAGGTTAAGTGGTGCTTCAGGTTAAGAACAGTTTCAGGTTAAGTACAGACCTCCAGAACGAATTAAGTACTTAACCCGAGGTACTACTGTACTTGGTTTCTAAGCTATGAACTCTTCCTTATGATGAAAACTCTGGGCGTGGTGTCAAAGGTAGTTTGTCACCTTTTATTATTCTGCATGTGGGAGTGTCTTTCTGTGCCCTTCTCCTCAGCATTTTATAGGTTTTTATAGGTACAAAATGGGAAGATAGGAAGTGGCTTCATTCCAAACAAAGCCGCCAGAACATCTAGCTCAATATTTTCCCACAATGACCAGCAGTAGTTCTCTAGGGTTTCAGACAGCCCAACTGGGAGATGTGGGGGACTAAACACTGCACCTTATGTATCTAAAACATGGATAGGCAAACTAAGGCCCGGGGGCCGAATCCGGCCCAATCGCCTTCTAAATCCAGCCCATGGACTGTCCAGGAATCAGCGTGTTTTTACATGAGTAGAATGTGTGCTTTTATTTAAAATGCATCTCTGGGTTATTTGTGGGGCATAGGAATTCGTTCTTTTTTCTTTCTTTCTTCAAAATATAGTCTGGCCCCCCACAAGGTCTGAGGGACACTGGACCGGCCCCCTGCTGAAAAAGTTTGCTGACCCCTGATCTAATACTTTACCGTACTTTTCCGTCTATAAGATGTCCCCATGTATTAAGGTAAAGGTAAAGGTACCCCTGCCCGTACGAGCCAGTCTTGACAGACTCTGGGGTTGTGCGCCCATCTCACTCAAGAGGCCGGGGGCCAGCGCTGTCCGAAGACACTTCCGAGTCACGTGGCCAGCGTGACGAAGCTGCTCTGGCGAGCCAGCGCAGCACACGGAACATTGTTTACCTTCCTGCTGGTAAGCGGTCCCTATTTATCTACTTGCACCCGGGGGTGCTTTTGAACTGCTAGGTTGGCAGGCGCTGGGACCGAGCAGCGGGAGCGCACCCCGCCGCGGGGATTCGAACCGCCGACCTTTCGATCGGCAAGCCCTAGGCGCTGAGGCTTTTACCCACAGCGCCACCCGCGTCCCCCCCATGTATTAGACGCCCCTATTTGGGGGAGGCTCAAATTTTAGAAAATGAGCAATTGGGGGGGGGGGGGGATGCCAAACCAAATATCACTCACCCAACTGGAGCACGCTGACAATCGTAAGCAAAGCAAGCTAAATTGCTGAAGCAGCAGCCAATCCAAAGCAGCCCTTGACGCAGACACCATTCAGCCACCCAATTGCTAGACTCTGCTCACAGAGGCAAACAATTGCTCTGCACTACCCAGGTATAAGACCCCCCCCCTCCATTTTTTGCTTTATTTTGGAGTAAAAAACCCTCGTCTAATACATGGAAAAGTCAGGTACTCTACTACTGAGCTATAGCCTTTCTTGCAGGAGCTCATAAGCATACAGAGAATTATTTGTGCGGAGCTGTTCCTAAATGAATGGATATACTGGCTAGCTGGCTGAGGAGCTCCAGGTGCAAATTTTAAATGCCTTATTGATTTCAAATGCTGCATGAAACCACACTTTTACTGTTGTCCATGGATAGGAAATTACCCCCCCCCCCCCCGCTTACAATTGTGTGATAATTAGAAGGTGTTCAGTAGGCATGGATTGGTTTCATGGAGAGCTGGGTTCAGTGGACAGTTTTTCTTCATTAGCAACGCTAAACAGTATAGAAACAAATTGACTGATAGGTCAGATTACCTTTTTTTTTAAAGGTGGAGGTGACAGCAATTGAATCCAGACCTTCTGTCTTGCCTCTCTAAGTTATTATCACTCCCTTGAGGTAATGGCTATGTCCGAAATGGTGGCCTATAAACGAACAAATGCAGGGCCAACAGTCATTTAAAAGAGATGTGTCACATTGTGATACAGAAACTCATGTACATTGAATTTTAATGTAGGCCCACACCTACCGTAAGGTGTGAGGCAGCCATATTTTATGATGGACATTTCACTGAGCAATATTATCTCTCTCTTGTGGAGTAAGGAAGCTCTAACAATGTTCTCCCACCTCTGGCAATGATAGTTATTGCATTTCTTGTTCTGAAATTCAAAATACCCTATTCTTTTCATTAAAAAATATGCTTATACTATCTGCCAGTCATTCATGTCTACCTTGCCTGCATCGCTGTTATGATTCATTGAAGCACTAGAATCCAAAGAACGATGATCTTGAGATGAAACATTGCACTAATACATTACGAGCCCAACAATAAGTTGATGATGTATTGCTGTAATACATCTGAATGATGCCAGCTGCAGAATCTAGTAGACTGATAAGCAAAGATAACTTTATAATGAAGAGAGGAAACGCAGGCAAAGCGAGAGAGAGAAAGGCACACACAGAGAGATAGAGGTCATTCTAAATTCCTTAAATAGCAAATCTATCTACAACATCACCCAAGGGGGGGGGGAGCAACTTACTAGATCAAAAACAGCACTTCCTTGTATCAACTGTTAGGAATAGGGCCGTAAAGGGTGGTGGAGTATGACTGATGAATGCAGAACTTCCCAAATATCTCTAGTTAGAGGAACTATAGGAAGCAGCAGGTCTGAGAAAGACCTCACCCGGATGGGTAATTGATCCTAAAAAAATTTTTGTGACAAAACTTTTCAAAACATTGTGAATGAATTCAAAACTGGATAAAACCCATTAAAGGTGAAGTGATTTGCCTCCGCAATTTGGAGTGGCTTAAGGAGGACTGACCCCTGGGAGGAGCACAGAGAGAAGAAATGGTACATGTGCAGCAGCACAACTGGGCAGCTTCATCTGCCCCAGCTGCAACAAAACTTATCTCTCCTGTATCGGTTTCTGCAGCCACAGCAGGTGCTGTAATTTTCCAACAGTTTGACTTCACCCCCAAAGCTGCACTCCTCTGTTGTCTCTCAAGACAGACAGATGCCAACCATACAGAGAGAGACCGAACAAAAGAGCCTAACATGGCACAATACTAATTTATTAGGATCAGGTAACAATAAAATAATATGTTTTGTTCTCTCTCTCTCTCTCTCTCTCTCTCTCTCTAACATCACCTTTTTATTACCATCTGTGAGCTATAAGTTATTGTATTTTTTCCTGTCCTTTCCTAGCAGCTGTGGCTTTGCATACTGTCTTGATGAGCTCCTGAACTTCGAAATTTGCTACTACACTACTGGTCAAGGTTATTCTTTATATGGCCTCTTCTACAATCACCAGAAATCTGACCTTAGTTTGCTAACACTGCAAGATGGCTTGTTTCTCTTGAAAAATATCCAACCATCTATAGGTAGTTGTAGAAGAATTAAAGGTAAAGGTACCCCTGCCCGTACGGGCCAGTCGTGTCCGACTCTAGGGTTGTGCGCCCATCTCACTTAAGAGGCCGGGGGCCAGCGCTGTCCAGAGACACTTCCGGGTCACGTAGCCAGCGTGACGAAGCTGCTCTGGCGAGCCAGCACCAGCGCAGCACACGGAAACGCCGTTTACCTTCCTGCTATAAAGCGGTACCAATTTATCTACTTGCACTTAAGGGTGCTTTCGAACTGCTAGGTGGGCAGGAGCTGGGACCGAAAGACGGGAGCTCACCCCGCCATGGGGATTCGAACCGCCGACCATATGATTGGCAGGTCCTAGGCACTGGGGTTTTACCCACAGCGCCACCCGCGTCCCTTAGAATTAGAAGAATTAGGCTGTCATTATTCTGAGAAAACATCTTAGAATAATGCCATTGAATAGATTAATTTGGGAGTCCCATTGGTGGAGCCAAAGCCTGGTTACAGAAAGTCAATATGCTTTTTGGGTGTGTGAAATCTAGCTGAAATTCTTCAGGAAAGGATGCAGGTTATTGAAACTCTATTTAAGCCATTTCTGTTTCCTTGAGAGCAAATTAATTGAAACCAGAACTAAAATTAACCTAGAGTGGCATATTGCACTACTGCAACTTCCAAAACAAAACGAACAGTTTTATAAACACCCCAGGCCGAATGTGCCAATATTAAGAAGTATTTATGCTGAAACCAGAAGGTGCTAGCTAATGCCTTGGCAGAAATCCATAGGACTGATTAAAGAGACTGCTGAGTATCTAACATTTTCTATAGTTTCAGTTGAATAAGATATTCATGACTGGATGTATTGCTCTGCTGCTTCATTGTTCAATAACTAAATAGTACCTCTCAGGTGATAGGCACTCAGATTGTCTAAGTTATCACTTCATTATAGTTAAGATTTCATAATTGTTGTGTTTTCTTTTTCTTTTTTCTTTCTTTTTTCCCTTTTCTTTTTTTATGGACGTTTTTTTCTTTTTGTATTGGTTAACGTATGTACAGTGGTACCTCGGGTTACGTACACTTCAGGTTACATATGCTTCAGGTTACACACTCTGCTAACCCAGAAATAGTGCTTCAGGTTAAGAACTTTACCTCAGGATGAGAACAGAAATCATGCGGCAGCAGCGGGAGGCCCCATTAGCTAAAGTGGTGCTTCAGGTTCAGAACAGTTTCAGGTTAAGAACGGACCTCCGGAACGAATTAAGTACTTAACCTGAGGTACTACTGTATTTGCTAACTATGTATTTAAATATGTTTTTGCTAATAATAATAAAAAACTTTCTTGATCTGCTTTCTCCACCCCTTGCCTAATTTTATACACCCCTATCGTGCCATGGCTTTTTCCTAAATACAAAAAAATCCCAGGACAATATTTTCACCGGCTTGGATTATAAATACCAGCTGGAAAAGAACTATCAGCGCTGTGGGGGAGAATGGCCTTGTTTAGAATAAACTCACAAGATAATCAAATTCTTGACCAGGTAATTCTGAGGTTTAGTGACAACTCTGTTGTGGAGAGGACAATCCATGCAGAGTCCATACAGATGCTTCAAAATCCCAAATGAAGAATGATCCTGATTATGTGATCAGGAGTGTCCTTGGAGATTGGATTTCTTGGGGCGTGCTGGGTTATTTTCAGCATTGATCAGGATGACATCCTCCAGAGTTTAGGGGATTTGCAGAATATCCAGATTCAATTGAGGCATCTGGCACCAGCCACTACTAAATCAATCACTTTTTATAGCTCTTTCTGGAACCAAGTGTTGGGCAGGGTCCACTCATCACCAATTCTTACGATTTATTATCATTATTTACTATTTATTATCATTAATTCTTATAAACTCAGCTGCAAGAATGATTACCAGTATCTTATATTTATATTTATATTTATATTTATATTTATATTTATATTTATATTTATATTTTTATATATATTTAAACTTGTGTTATTGTAATAATGAGCCTCATACCATTAGGATTCCTAATTGTTTCCTGTGTCTTAGGCAGTACGTTCTATTTTTAATTCTGCCACCATCACAGTTTAGCCTGAAACTCTCAGAGCTTTCTCTTTTATATTCATCACATGCCGTCTCAAAGTTGACAGACTTACAGTATGCCAGTACTTCATCATCTCTCTCTTCCCAGAATGAGATTATTACCACATTACTATCAGTGCAGCATGTATGTGCAATCACTATGACTTAGTCAGAGCGTCCTGAAGATCACATACTCTAACATCTCCTAGAAATACAGCCAGAGAAAAATGCCTTTTCCTGATCAGAGAGTATTAGTACCCCCGCTACTGTATGAATAGAAATAAGTAAAAAGTAATCATCATCATTTGGTCCACCCCCTCCCAAATTAAAAATAAACTGCACATTTGGCAAATCTTTTGTCATTTTCTGAAAGCCTGGAAAACTCCTACTAAGTAACATATGTCGCAGTAACACAATCTGGCCGCAGTTATCTGTAATCTGCTAAACTCCTGATTGGACTACTGCAATGAGTTATACGTGGAGCTGCCTTTGAAGATGGCTCAGAAGCTACAGTTACAGCTTAAAATGACTGATCAGATTCTAACTGGGACAGGTCACTCAGATAATATCTATTGAATATTGAAAGAGCATCAATGGTTTTCTGTCCGCTTCTGAACTCTGTTCAAAGTGCTGGTCCAGTAAACTGAGCCTCAAAGCTAATAGGTAGCCAATGCAAATAATATTGGACCTGAAATGATACACTCTTATCTCTGAGCTCCGAACGGCAATCTGGCCGCTACATTCTGAACCAAATGATGTTTCTGAATTGTCTTTAAAAGCAGCTCCACTTAGAAAGCACTGCAGTAATCCAGCCTGGAAGTTGCTTGTGGAACGATAGCCAAGGCCATGTCTGTTTTTCTCCATATATTGCTGCAGCTGTTGTATCAGCCATTGCTGTGGAAGGATTGAGGTTATGTTCCTGAAGTTACATTTTCAGGCTACTTTCTCAAGAACTACTCTGAAGCCCTAATAGAAAAGAATGAGATTGCTTTCATAAGTCATCTCCGTGTTAGAAGTCATCAATAAACACAGGCAAGCTAGCGCAGAACAGCCTCTGTTTACTCAACAAGGGAAGAGACAGAAAACAACAACCCTGACATATCTCTGTCTCCTGTAAGAAGCCAAGTTACATTATTGTCCAAATTCTCTGGCGGTCTTGTTCAAGTCCGTTTCATCTGGACTTCCTTTTTGAAGTTTGTTTTGGCAGAAATAGATGCTGATCTTGGATGCCACTAAGAAATCCCGACTCTCTATAGAATACTATGGCCCAGTATGGTTCGAAAGGTTGCACTGCTCAGTGGCAGGGAACATCCTTTGCACATAAATGACCTCACATTCAGTCTCCAGGTAAATGGTAGCAGGACCTGCTTAAGGCTGCATTCACATGGCAGTTTATTCCAATTCTCTGATGTTTCACTAACTGTTGTTATACCTGAGCTTTCAGTAATGTAAATGCAACTTCTGGAAAACTAATAGGCTATAGCACATGTTTGGTGTTCATTTCTACATTAATTGATTGATTTTGTTATTTATTGCTTTAGTTTTAGAAAAATCTCCTTAACCTGAAAAATCATGGGTGTAAAGTGATGAAATTTGGGGTGGTATTCAGGCATATAGCTCTTCCTTGCTGTTTTCATGGTATAATCAAAGGGGAATAGAACCATGCATGTGCAGAATGGGTGGGGAAACAGTGATGTTGTCCAGTTATTGTTGCATTACACCATGTCCACTGGAACGAATAAAATTTAGCATGATATGCTTGTATATTGGTCCAAAAGCCACAATTCCATAACACAACAGGTACTACAGTATGAAAGGAACACTAGAAAACAGGACAGAATCACTAGTATTGTACGCAGGAAAACGAATGCAATGTTCCCCACATCTGAATAAGTCTCCAGAAAAAGTGCTATTGCTGGCTGGTTTGGATTGTTGTTGAACCAAGATCTTCTCTTTTCTTTCTCCATGTTTGCCACAATGAACGACATCACCAGCCAGCACTCTTCAGTTCTCCCTGAGGATCCTGTTCTTTCCAGTTCCACTGGTGAGACTCGACAGCAAAATATTGGCTTAAAACAGCACAGACTTCTTGTTTTGCACATCACAAAGCTCTGGGAAACAGAATTGAGAGAATATGTTTTCCTTGTTTCTTTTCCTTTCCTTTCTTTCTTGCTCCCCCCTCCTCTGCTTTGTCTGTAATGTTTTTCAGGCTCCATAGCCAGTGCCAGCTCTAATCTAATCAGCAAAAAGAAAGATGTGAAATTCTATTCAGCCATTTTAAAGAATAAGATTTTCCTTTTACTAGAGGGAACAGAAGGAGAAAAGATCAATGTTGTTCTTCTTAGATTTTAGAACAAATGTCTACATTGTTGTCCAATTTTCATTTCCAAGGCTGTAATCTAACACAGTTAAGTTCACATAAGTGCACTGAGTTCAATAAACATACCATTTTTATTTTTATTTTATTTTTTTGCTGGATTGCAGCCAATACATTCTTTTTGTCTGGAGCTAAACCCCAATTCAATTAAAAACAGTACCACTTGCCAGAACAGTTATTTCACCAAGTTATGTTTACATACTAATTAAAAAATAGTGTGTTTTTTATTAGTTCCATTCCATTTCATTCTTCAGACAAACATTAATTGCAGCATCTCAGATTGGTAATGTGATAATCAGAAGGACGGCTGAGATTGTCTTATGCACTCCTGTGGTCCCTTGCCAAAATCAAGAAGTTGTTTGTTAAATATTGTAAATACATCTTGTGCTAGACAGTATCAGGGCACAGCCTAAGGCATCAAAATGTTGAGTGACTCATTTTTCTATTCATACATACTTAGGATGAGAGGGGTGGACATTTCCCAGTTGCCTCGATAAATATTTACCATCATGTGATGCACGTTGTTTATATATTTGCTTATGTAACCAGTGTAAAAGTAGGCTGGGTGTTACCTAAAAGGACACTTAAAACTAAGTTTGAAATTTTGAGGGTGGGAGAACCTCACTACCTTGATTGTAACCCTTGGTTCAAAAAATGTGACTTACTCCATGGCCTCAGGTAACATCAAGTGATGATTTGAATATATCTGCCACTACATAAATTAAGCACCATGGACAGAACTTTAATATCATCTGCAGATAGTTCATATTTATTGTGAAGAGCTGGTTCAAATATTGCTAGATCTGGCTGTTAAGCACAGCAGTTCACATGAGGCTGAACAAATGAACCAGTGCAAAGTACTGAAAAGGAGCTTCTGTGATCTGGGTATGAAGGAAAGAGAAACTGTCTTTCTGCTGAAGAAGCTGCTTTGATACCCCATAAGACCCCCACATGTGAGAAGTTATTTATGCTTAATAATCAAATTCTTAAAAAATCTGAGCTGGCAATTATCAAGCAATAATCACCAAAGACTAAATCAGTCATGTGATTTAGCACAAAAGATAGGGCCTTAAACACCAAGAGACTATCGAAGGACAGGCTCTTGTAAACTGGAGATTACTGCCTCAGATAAAGCAAATCATTGTAAAGGTGTTGGCTGTATCTCTACCTATACTTACACACAGTTCCTGGGTATAAATCAATTTTTAAGGCACCAAAAAACTCTATCTTCTTTTTGGCAATGGAGTAAAGCAACTACTGTTCTGGTTACCTAGCAGTTCCAAGGGATAGGGATATTGTATTTCTCCAGCCAAAATACTGCAAGGTGCACATGGTGGCTTCCCCCAAAACTACCCATTTCTGAAAATAAGGTAGGACTGTTGCTCAGTGATAGAATCTTACTTTGCATGAACTGGTATAAATCATCTTTCTGTGTTAAAGGTTCAAACTTCCATGAAGATGCCTCAGTCAAGCCATTGGCCCAGCTTATTCTGTATCACCTAAGGTGATTGACAGGGGCTCTCCAGATTTTTAGGCAACAACGTTTACCAATAGTACTCGGAAATTCTAACAACTGAACTTGTGACTTGCTGCATGCAATGCAGATGCCCTACGCCTGAGCTACAGTATTTCCTCTTGAGCTCTGTTTATGGCAGTTAAATGATTTGAAGAAGAAAATATTGAGCTAGTCTGAACATGTTGATCTTGGCTGCTAAGCTACAGCCCAGGGGCACACCTGCCAGGCTGCCACCTTGTTGGTGATCTTTCTGGCATCCCATGAAGACCTTTTACTTCACTGGGACATTTAAAATAACTACAGTATCTGGCCTGTTGCTTTTATCTTTGGGAGAGTGTGGTGAGTTCAAGTTTATTGCATTTATATATTCTCCCTTTTTAATTACTATTATCATTATTATATATTTATCCATACCCTGCTTTCCCCCTTATGGGACTCAAGGCAGCTTACAGATAAAAACAAGAACCAATAGAAACACAATAATTAAAACAATTAAACATGGATATAATTAATACTATATACATATTCAAAATCTGTTTAAAACACACAAATAATTATAATAAAATAGTATGGAACCAGTCCTTTTATAAAAAGCAGTCAATTCCCAAAAATATGATGGAACGAGAAGGACTTCACCTGTCAACAGAAGGACATAAAGAAGTCTAGCTACTCCAGAGAGTGAATTCCAGAGTCTGGGAGCAGCCACCAAGAAGGCTCTTCCCCATGTCTCCGCCGAGTATGCCTGTGAGGTTGGTGAGGACTGAGAAAAAGGGCCTTCCCATAAGATCTCAAAACCCAGGCAGATTCATATGAGGAAACACAGTTTTTTAGATAGCTTGTACTTCAGCCATTCACATTCAACTGCCTAACGGCATCCGTGTCACCCAGGAGACCTCAACTGCAGAAATATGAAAAGAAGAGTTGCTCCATTGTCTGGAGAGGTCACTTCCAGGTTCCAATGGAGAAGGAGCCCAGAGACAGAAGAGTACAGCTATACTGAGGCAGCTCCAGGTACTGAAAGTTTATGTCCTTAATAGTTTAGTGCTTGGGGTAACTGCCTCAGTGCCCCCCCCCCCTGCTATTCCACTGCTCTTCACACTAGTCTGCCTCTTTTCCATTGCTATTAGCAGTGGTTCCTGTGGCTACTGCTTGGTGGAGAAAATGCAGTGACAAAATGGAAGGGGAGAAATAGTCAGAGGTCACTTGGGAGAGGCATCGTGATGCGAAATGCCGATAGGCTGCTATGTCCCATGGATCTCGGCTCCTTTCATGAAGGCAGGAAGGAGAGTTGGGTTTAGGTCATGTCCCAGAGTGGAGTTCCAGCGTGGAACATGTCACTTCTAATGGAATTTGTTCTGAACAGTGCCCATCACACAAATCACCAAACAAGACACATTGCATCAAGTTTTATTAAGATCAACCTGTCATTTGGACTTGCACATGATGACAAGTTACTTAGGAAAGTTATTAAAGAGGAAAGGAGCTGGGAAATGACTTGATTTCTTTTTGCCCTATATTAGAAAGATGTGAGAAAAAATAGGTAAGATAAGCTTCCACTTTTTTTATTGATTGGCAACAGATATCCAAGGGAATAAATATTATACCATCTCCAATAAAACAAGCAAACAATGGTTATTTCCAAGGGATGCCAAACTGCACAGCGGCAATGCGAGCATCCACAGTAAAAGTGGCAGAAGAGGTTTTAAGATAAAAATTATTTTCCCAGTGGCTTCTAATTGTCTCTCCATGTAGGGAGATGTAAATTGGCTTAGAAAGCTAATGGTGGTAGAGAAGTGGGGAAAGAGGATGGGAAAAAGTCCCTTCATAATATATTAGTAAGCTTTCATTGTAATGGGAAATTCTCTTAATGATATTAGCTCCAAATCACAGGATAGAATATTAGCATTTTTTCCCTACCTAATATAATAGACCACTGTAATTGTGTTAGTGCCTTTCACATCATATTAAGGGAGGGAAATACTAACACAGTGTGAAAGAAAATAGAAAGTTTGTAGGAGAATGTGTTACAGAAGTTTTACTTGGAAGGTTTCATTTTTGCCTTTTTGGTTTGCTCTCTTTATGGAGTCTGCAAGGGGTCTCATGTATATATTCAGAACAACTGTGAAGTGCTAAAGCAAAATCTAAACAGGGATTTGAGAAGCCACATGAGACGTCTAGATACTGGAGAAAGGTTTGTCTGAACTAGTGGTGGGCCAAAAACACCTCTCTCTTTTTTGTAAAGCCATTCATCCTCCCTGCCCCATGAAATTGGAGGGGGGAATTGCTAGCTTTTGCATGGGGGGGGGGGATAATGTGTAAGAAATTTTCAGGGAGAAAGTTTGAACTTCTTTATTTGTTTATATTACAAAATTTCTAAACTATTCTATTACTATAATATATAACTGTTAGCATCCCATCCAAGATGCAGCTATCAGGATGCTGTCAGTGACTCCTGGCTGGTTGCCCAGGAAAGCTAAAGACAATGAGAAGTTTCTTACAGTCCTTTTTTATTTCAAACTTTACAGAGGCTACACAGTGGTACCTCAAGTTAAGTACTTAAATCGTTCCAGAGGTCCGTTCTTAACCGGAAACTGTTCTTAACCTGAGGTACCACTTTAGCTAATGGGGCCTCCTGCTGCTGCCACTGCACCACCACTGCATGATTTCTGTTCTCATCCTGAAGCAAAGTTCTTAACCCGAGGTACTATTTCTGGGTTAGCGGAGTCTGTAACCTGAAGCGTATGTGACCTGAAGTGTATGTAACCCGAGGTACCACTCTAGAACCCAACCTCTTGGATAATGGTGTTGTCCTGAGTGAATCTCCACCTCCCTCATCTCTCCCACTTCCTCATTCATCATCTCCTGTCTTCAAACTCTTTGCTCTCCTACTTTTAAGGCTCACCTGGTTCTGGGAGATGGTGGGTCTGGAATGCTTTCTAATGACAGCGTGTCAGCCGGGTGTTGTTCTGGCTCTCCCATTATTTCCCAACTACCCTCCTCATCCGCCTCTGAGCTGTGACCTCCTGCAACCCCCTGTTGTACATCTATACTGTCTTCTTCCTCCTCCCTGGAAGGGTCATGATGGTGTAGGCAGTCTCCACCATTCCTCCTCTGCCCAATCCCTGACATCAGCCCAAGCCATAGAAATTGAAAGCTTTTGATCTTACCACCACATCCACATGCAGGCACTTGTGAGGTGTACAACAACACAACGTCAGCTGCAACATCATTGGTTTAGTTTCGGTTGATGTAACCTGATGACATGGGTCAGGTTCCTGCAATGATGTGGCCAGAAACATGTTCCCTCAACTTATTAAAGCTTGCTGAGGGGATATGACTGGGTGGATACATGGTGTGGCCAATGCCTTCCTGTAGAGATGGAGTAGTCCTGGCCATTTTGAGAAGCAGTGATCCAAGCCAATCCTGAAACTTTTGGTTTGTGACATCCTGTTGGAGGAAAGTGATTGAGATGGTTATGGTGTGACAGCTGCAAGTACTCTTGGATGAAACTAGCTATTTTAATTTGGGTTTAGTCCTGGTTATGTGGCTGGCTCAGCCAGGGTCAGCTTGATGGATGACCTTTATGGAGAATGATTGGGTTGAGTTCAGCCTGTTATTCTTTCTTGATCTATTTGAAGTTTTTGATACCAGTGATCACACAATGTTCCTGAGATGGGCATAGGGGCCTTGTTTTACAATGCTTTTGGTCCTGTCTCTGATCACATAGAACAACTTTGGGTGGATATCTCTTGGCCCTCTGGTAGCTGTGTTGTGGGGTTCTACAGGGTATCATCCTGTCCTGTCTGGTCCTGCCACACACACACACAACTTCTCCAGTAGATCCTTACCACATGTTTTGTTGTCTAGTTTTAGTTGGCAGGCCTGCTTCCACAAGCCCTCTTTGATGTGTTTGTAAAATAAACCAGTAATTACCCCCCCATGAACTTTTAACAGAAATTATGTTTCATCTAAATTTGTGGGACTTCATATCTATCACATCAGAGACCATGATAGATCTCAGTAGGTTTAGCTTATACAGAAAGCACCAGTTCCACCACGTGTCAGCTTTGAAAGGAACAAGGCAGAAGGGTGCACCTGCAATGGTGGCCATTCAATAGTACTACAGAGAAAATGGACAGCCCCCTCTCAAACACAGGATTGCTTGCCTTTATTTATTGCAAGCCTCTCACAGAAGTTTATGTTATTGGACATCATATAAATGTCATAAATAAATAAATGTTGGTTATCATCATTTGACTTACATATGCTGTAAAGAATACTTTTTGCCCATCTGATCTTCTTTCCTGGTTTTATTCTTTTTTCTGCCTGCCCTTAAACTTGGAATGACAATGAATACATTGCTGCCCATCTTTGCTTTGCTTTAATTAATCTTGGGCAGGCTGAAACACACACACAAAGTCTGAGATCCCCTTTGATTAAATTAGTGTTGACATTTCCTACATTTTTTGCCAGCTTCTCTTAATCATGTGCATTTATAATGACTCTACACTTGGTCCTTTCGGATGATCTAACAATGAAAACTAAACTTACATTAATTTGAGGTGGTTGCCTACTAAATGTGAGCTCTGGGGTTTCATGAAAATGAGCTTTTGGCTGTTCACATACCAAAAAAGGATAACTTGATTTGAGCTTGCGGGAAGGGGTCAGTTGCTCAGGGCTGGAGCACACAACTTTCCATCAGGGGTCGCAAACCTTTATGGGCCAGAGCGCATAGCTGAATTTTTTGAGAACATGCTATGGGTGCCAGTCACAAAATGGCTGCTCTGAGAGTGTGGCATAATACAAAATGGTTCCTTTGTGGAAAGGCTGTGCCAGTGCAAACAGGAGCTGAGCAGGAAGGACAAACGGTCTCTCATGCACTGTGGATTTTTGAGGGGGTATTTACTATGACCTCTCACAGGTGCCATAAAAGGTGCCAACAGGCACATTGGTTCCTGTGCGCTTCACACTGGTGACTATTGCTTTACATGTATATGCTCCCAAGTTTTGTCGTTGGCATTTCCAGTTAGAATGGTAAGAAACGTTTCTCTGCCTATGATTTTGGAGAGCTGCTGCCTGCCAGAGCAGACGTAAAAAGCTGGGTGGACCAATGATCTGACTCAAAATGGAACAAGTGCCTATGTCCTACTATATAACAAGACAATTTTAAAGACATGATAGATGATAGACAGATAGATGATAGTTGCGTGTTGAGGTCCCCAGGGCCACCCCAATAACTCACACATCACACCCAAAATTTTTGTTTAAGGTTTTTGGCATAATTTTAGCCACAACTTTATTAAAATACAAACATGTGAGTGGTTGCTTAGGCATTGGTTGCGACTAGCTGCCCCCACCATGGGGGACAATCTGACATTCCGCACACCTGCGAAAGTCAGAATAGGGGAATACACTTGGGGGTAGCATCGGAGCAGGGAACCTGCCCTCAGCCCACCCCAAATGCAGCCAGGAGCTCTTGCAGTGGCCCGAGCCCCCTTGACAGGGTGGACAAGCAATAGTAAGCCCCCGATTCCTTTAACAGAATCCCTTGCAGCAGCAGCATTAGAGGGGCAGGCACAGCCAATCCATGCCCCTCAACCAACCAAACCATAAACCAATGCCTAACCGCAACCTTACAAGTTGTGACGATTTGCTACGCAGTAGGCAAAAACCAAATGGCACCAGCCAATCAGCCAGATATAGATATAGATATAGATATAGATATAGATATAGATAGAGATATAGAGATATAGAGATATAGAGATATAGATGGACGCTATAGATATATATAGATGATAGTGTGTCCAAACTATAACATACTACATTACCTTTCCATGAAATGTGACTCTCCAGTGGTTGTCTCAGCCAGACTCAGCCAGCATCAAGTCCTCAACCATCAAGCTGAAGCTGCCTGAGCCAAGGCTGGTGCAAGCCCCCCCCCCCCCGGGGTTTTCTAGGGGTGTCTTGGGTGTCGGACGTAGGTTTGACCTGTACCCTGGCCTTTGAAACCTGGGAAGTGTGTTTTCAGGGCCCATCCTATTCCTGCTATTGTAATTTGTTTCTAACTGTTTTTTAATTTTGAACGGTTGTCACCCACGCTGGGAATTGCTGGAGGATGATGACTAATAAATTTATCATCAACAATAACAACATGCACAACAGTAGTAATAGTAGTAGTAATACTAAACCCATTCAGCTCAATCACACGACCTGGCAAGCCAGCATAGCTCACTAGTTTAAAGACTTAGGCAGAGCTGCAGAAGCAGCCCTGCTGCTGAGTGGGGTTTGGATCCGATGTAACTTTAATTCACACCATCTTGCTTTACGCCAGCTTCTTCTGCATAGGATTGCTCCCGAAATATCAGGTGATAAAGGCCAGTGTATAGACTGGCGCTGTGGGTTAAACCACAGAGCCTAGGACTTGCTGATGAGAAGGTCGGCAGTTCGAATCCATGCAACGGGGTGAGCTCCCGTTGCTCGGTCCCTGCTCCTGCCAACCTAGCAGTTCGAAAGCACATCAAAGTGCAAGTAGATAAATAGGTACCACTCCGGTGGGAAGGTAAACGGCGTTTCCGTGCGCTGCTCTGGTTTGCCAGAAGCGGCTTTGTCATGCTGGCCACATGACCCAGAAGCTGTACGCTGTAAAGCGAGATGAGCACCATAACCCCAGAGTTGGTCACTACTGGACCTAATGGTCAGGGGTGCCTTTACCTTTATAGAGGTGTGTGTACAGCATATGATGATGGTGGCAGATGCAATTCCACAGTTTACAGAACTTTTTCCAAGCCACCACCGCCACAAACCTCCAGTGATGGAGGAACTACCAAGAAGGTCCCCCCCTGCCAATCCCATTCAGCTTTAGAACAATAATCTCCTACACAACTGTCAAAAAAGATTATCCATGCAACTTTCCCCAGAGCCCATCCTATGAACAGATTCCAATCCTGCAAGAGAGAACAATCTTCTCCAGGCTGGCTGGACACGTTAGCTTGTTTGGCTGAACAGGGTTTTCAAGTACTCTGAAAGATGGGTTTTAAGACTTAAATTAAAACCTTCTCATCCTGTGGCACAAATCACTGAAATGTGTGACAAGTGGCCAAATGTAAAGGCTCCAGAGTTTTTTGTGTCATGCTCCATGAAACATCTCATGGTTGTTTTTGAGCATCCAGATTGTTTTGAAAACTCTCTAGAATTTCTGGTGCAAACCCAGGGGTAGAAGTGATCATCTTGACACTCAGAATAATATAACATAGATAGGGTTTTAAAATGTTTGAAGTGCTTTGCATACCTTCTTCCAGAAATCCTTGTAACACTCCTGTGCAGTAGACTAGTGTTATTATGCCCATCTTACAGAAGGAGGATCAAGAGATAACGGCGTGCCTCGGGCCACTTACTAAATCGATAGCTGAGTTTATATTATTCCATCTAACAGTGAAGTTGGGTGATCAAATGCCTATCAGTTCAAAAATGAAGTAGAAAATGAAATGGAGCCACCCTAAAACAAGGGGGTGACTTTTAGGAGTGCATAAATAAGTGTGTGTGTGTGTGTGTGTGTGTGAGAGAGAGAGAGAGAGAGAGAGAGAGAGAGAGAGTGTAATGTTTTGTGAGTTTGCAGAATGGTGATAGCAATTAAGAGCTCTTTCAAAACATGGCACTTGATTCCATTTTCCCCGATATGATATGATACGATAATCATATTGGGGAAATTGAATAAAGTGATGTTTTATTCCATGAATTTTTGTGCTTCATAGCTACAGTACCCAGAACTTTCAAAGCTGTAGCTCTGTGAGGGGGGGGGTAGGTAAAACTAACACAATAAACTACACATCTGAATGCAGCCCTCATCAAACATAAATGCATTGTTCTTTCATAGATTAAGGGGGAAACCCCACTATCCAATGATTATTCCCTCCCCTTTCTTCCTTTTCTGAATCTCATTCCTTTGAACCCAGTTGCAATGCCATCTTGGCAGTGTAAGCTTGGCTTCACTTGTCTGTGCTCCAGATTAGACTACTTCAGTGGAATGTACCATTAGCCACTAGTCATGGAGGCAGGGATGCTTCTACATACCAGTTGCTGGAGAGCATAGGAGCACAGAGTGCTATTGGGCTAGGCTTCTGCATGAGAGCTTCCCACAGGCTGGCCAGTGTGAGAAAATGTTGGTAGACTAGGTGGCCATTGGACTGATTGAGCAGACTCTTATTATGTTCTTATGCTCTTATGTACTTGGGACTGCCACTGTTTTCATTCTGATTGTGTTTCTAATATGCTTATAGCTTTTTTATTACTATATTACTGTATTTTATTTTCCTTTGGGGGCATTTTGTTGTATCAAGCAATTCATAAATTCAATAAAGTAACTAGCCGACTAACTAAATTTTATTCTTTTATCATTTCTTCTGCACATTTTATCTATTACAGAGGAAGATTTCTGGGGGTGGGAGGTAATATTCTGTGGTATTGGACATGCTCAGTTTATATATTTAAATTTTGGGTGAAGCAGGTGGGCTGCAGTGTTACTGCTCAGTGAATCATCTCCTTTTGCAATAACCGAGGTGCATGGATAATTTTTCAGGAAGATAAATAAGGCATAATATCTCAGCAGAACACATTCCACTGAACCAACAGTTCTTTAGTGAAGTGTGGGAGCTGCAGCGAAAAAATATTGTGTTGAAAAAGGAGGGGGGTGGAATTGAAAGAGCCAAACAGCAAGTTCTTTGTTTTTCAATCTAAGTTGTAAATGGTGGCAGCAGTGAATGGAAGAACATTTCAGCATACTTTACATTTAGAAGAATGAGTGCAATATTGTCTGCCTGGGTATTTAATGAGTCAGTAAAACTGAGTTCTCCTTCCAAGTCTTAAAAATGCATACAATGTTCATTGCCTCTCAGAAGGATAAACACAGAAGGGGGGTGCCTCGATTTTTGTTCCAAGCCTCTTCCTCAAAATCTGAATCATACTTTTTTCCCCCCAGTTGGCTTTGGCTACAGACTACTCAAGTTTTATAGACTGAACAAGTAAAAGGCTAAATGAATAAAACTGTAGCTCTGGACAGAGGTTTCCAGAGATCCTTGCAGTGGAAAATGGCTGCTGGCACAGGAGCCAATTCCTAGGGGCCAACGTACCTTCAGCACCCCTAAAATATTTGAGGGGACTGTCCCCAACCCAAGTTGATGGGCATTGTCATTGTGTGTGTGTGCTGCGTCTTGTGATCTATTATGTGGTTGGGGCTTACCTGCCCCCCCAATATTCTATTCAAGATGGCACCCCTGGCTTCTGATAAGTGTTTAAAGCACCTCCCCCCATATCTCAAGAGTGATGTTCCCTTAGAAGTAACCTGACAGAGGCTGAACACAGCAGTGGGTGAAACCAGTGCCAAAAATGGGTGGATCTGACTTTCCTATCTCTATGGCACATCCCGAACCTCTGTCTTCTTCCCTACTGCTTTGAGGAGGCAGGGTGAAAAGATGAATTGTTCACACCAGAGTCTGAACTGAGAGAACTTTCCCCTCCATCCCTCCATCTGTTTCAGCTTCCCCCTCACCACTATCTGGGGTCTATCTTTGTGCTTACATGCCCTTCTTTGCTGCTGTTTGGCCATGTTGAATCTCTACTGGGGCTCTCCCACCAAAGCGTACTTGTGCCCAAACTCGGGTCTTAGCTTCCAGGATTCCAACAGATGGAACCTCTGGTGGTACACAAGTTGTGTGGAGCATCTCTAAAAATTACACAACACCAATTCTGTACTCAGCAATCTTTCATTTCAAATATGTCTGTGGGTGTATGCATTGTTTCAGTTTGGGAATGCAAAGTGCAACCAGAAAGTCAATGATTAATTTATGGTAGAAAAGAGTGCTATATATTTCAAAGAAAGTATCCATTGTAGGGGTGGAGATGAGGTCTCTCATCCTGGAAAGAATAAAGAGGTATATCTGAAAACACAGATGTCACAGACATTAATCTTTTCATTAACTCACTTAGCATGTATTTATAATCTATCTGACATTTTAAGTAAGGCTTGCAGTGCATCTGAAATAAATTTGTTCTGGTGGCAAAATTATTTACTCTTGTTATGTTCTAATGAATCATATTAGCTTGATATGACTTGAGTTGGTAGTTAATTGAGATCAGGGATTCATCTCTAGTAATGCTTTTACAAATGAGCTCTCTGTTTGTATTCAGGACTGATTCACAGCTCCTAGCAACATCAGGTCTTTGCTAATAGATCCTTATCAACAGAAGTCACTAGACTATAACACTGGATGTGATTTTCCTTTTTCTTTTTTAAAAGAAACATCTTTTTAACTATGACAATTAACAAGTAGAAACACAATTCCTCTTTTCTCGGTCACCTGGCACACATTATATATTCACCTTAGCTAATATATTGCTTTTAAAAATAATGATGATAATGACGATGTCTTTTGATTTCTATTTCTTCCTAGCACAGCTTACCAGTCACTGTATGCTTAATTCATGACAGAGTCACTTGCTTTGGAACTGATTGAAGATATTGTTCATGAATCAATAATTCCAGTTGGCAGTTTACATGAACATGCTCAATGTAGTTACCTGCTGAGGAACAATTTATTATTATTTGTTGTTGTTGCATTTATATCCCACCATTCATCCAAGGAGATCAAGGGGGCATACATGGTTTTCCCCCTCTCCATTTTATCATCACAGTCTTGTAAGAAAGGTTTATCTGAGAAGCAGTGACTATTGGATGAAACATTTGGAGTGTAATGTCTTACTCATCTGTACGCTGTGTGTAGATGTACAGTAATTTTCTGTTGCTTATATCTTGCCTTTCTTCTGCCACTTGAACACAAAGCAGCATATATGTGGTTCTCAGGCTGTCTCTCATCCAGATCTGCTTAGCTTCAGCAAAGCAGTGGCCTCATGGACCTTCAGAAAACATACAGATGGATATTGGGTTGCATCCAAGTAAGTTTTACTCAGAGAAGACCCACTGAAATACATGGCTCTTAAGGACACTTAACTGGGAATATGTACAGGAAGAACAACTGAAGATTCTTACAGTCTTGAAGGAAACTCTGTATAGAGTGGTAGCAAATATTAACCTGTTTTGTAAAAACCTGGGGATTCACCCCAGGACGAAACCATGAGTGGTTGATGGCACACATTATAAGTATAGGGAGAGCAGCACTCCACAAAACAGCTCTTTCTGATAGGAGAATTACAAGACTGGGCACCCTTATGCATGGGAACTCTTTTGTTGCTGTCTGTTACACCAAGTGCTGAAAGGAACTCAATTTTTGCTAACATTTTCATTGGCATTGTAAGCCTCATCTTCCTTCCAGCAATCATGGAGGAACTGATATAAAGGGAGATTGAAGTGTTTTTCTTCTCAGGAGTATCTCTCTTACTCTGAATAAGTTTTGTTTGCCCTCACTGACATCAGTGCATAGCCAACTCCGATTGCTTACATCATTTCATGATGTTATCATCTTCACTATGTCATCTGTGATGGTGTTATACATGATCGCATGGGATCACCCAGTAGTCCAGGGAGATTTCCTTCACTCTAAAGCCCTTCACATATGTTCAAGGTGAGAACAATGCATGTGCAAGTGGCAGGCTCTGCCCCTGACATAGTCACCTGTACCTAAAGCTGTGAATGCAGGAACTTTCTACACACGGTTGTGATAATTGTATCCATCTGAATGCCTGAACAGGGTTGCGTGGGAGACATCAGCATATAGCCAAACTGTGGTGCCATCAAATTCAGTACATCAGATTTTGCAAACCTGGTCCCCATCAGTCCCAGGATAGCCATAGTCCAAACTATCCAGAGGCATGCATTATATGATCCATAATAGGTTGTGATCACTCTGGGAGATGCAAGAAACCAAAGTGGGTGGGGAAGGCACCAAAGCAGAAACAAGATCACCAAACAGTTTTTAAAAATGTGAACATTTGCATATTTAAGTTCACCCCCCCCATGCCCCAGGAAAGCACTGGAACAGATGAATGTTTCAGTAGCCTTCCTTGGCCCTTAGTAGACAGCTGAAGTAGCTGGCGAGACAGGAATGCCTAAGGCAGGAGTGACAAGGCAAGTTGGAAGCTATCTTCCGGTTCTTTATTGTTATAAGCTGGTGCCTTGAATCGTAGCAGCTGAACACTCCACTTGAGCATGCAAAATTACAAATGTTATCATTGATCATTTCAAAATTATCCAGCTGCTATTTTAATCCAGCCACTTCTGATGAAATGAATTTCACAGTTCAATTACATTCTGTACAAACCTATCAGCCATTAGCTGTGGTCGACACACCGCTGAATTGCTCTGCTAGCTTGCTTGATTATAAGCCATGAATGGTGCTAAGGTGAGACATGTTTATAGGGCATTGTGGTGAAGGGTGATTTTTTAATTATTTTTTAGCTGTGGGTGTTTTAAAGCACAAAATCAGTTCCATCCTATACTCAACACCTTTTGAAATAAAATCAGAAATGACTGCAGATCCTGGGTTAAAGCTTGGATCTAGTTGATGACCTTTTTATTTCCATGTCTGTGCTCACTGTATATTAACCTTTGGAAAAATAATTTAAGGTGGGTTTTAAAGGCTGTTCTAGAAGGATTTTGATGTTGATTGTGTTGATTTTCTTGTTCAAACTTTTGATAATTGCACACACACACACACACACACACACACACACACACACAGAATTATTTTTGTATATGTGTCAAACTGCTCAGAGGACCTGGTTGATGGGCAGTTAATAAATGTCCAACTAAAACAAAAATAAATACAGATACAATATGATTCTGCCTGTGAGTTAGCATGAGTTAGCATGCCTCCCCTTTTCACTATATTCTTCCAGCCCAGAATCTGAAAATGGAGTCCTCTTTCACAAATGTAAATAAATAGTATATTTCTCTTAAATCACTAATATTCTGTCTTGGATTTCCAGTGCTGCACTGTAGCTCCCATGATACTTGAGCATTCAGCTCCTCTGAGATCCTTGAGTTGGATGAAGATATGGCAGTTTTAGCTCAACAACAACATCTGAAGACCAAAGCTGAAGAACACTGTCCTAAATACTGCTTGCGGCCCACATTGTTTTAAAGAATAAAGGGTATTTTCACTTAAGAATAAAGTAGGCTTGGACAACTCATAACAGCAACCCTAAGCAACTAGAGAAATAACTTGTTGGCATTTATTTAGATCAACTTTTTTGATGCCCATCTACATCATACAGTAAGTCAAGTCACTGTTGTAAACCTTCAGAGCTACTTTGACTCTTTGACAGGAGATTTGTCACCACCAAATCGTTTTTATGTCTGAAAATAAAGCTTTTACTGCAGACTCTTAAAGAAAGGAAACTGGTAGTTTACTCCATCTGCCATTTATTTGCTACAAGAATTAGGTTTGTTTCCCATTCTTCATCATGACACACGGAATAAGGCCCTCCTGAAAATGAAACTCTTTGCTCTTCTCACTAAATAGCATCACGTAGCGCCATGTTCTGTCACATCAGCTTAGGCTGTGTCCCCTCATTTTCCAGTAGGACCCTGGAGGCTATTACTCTATAATGTACCAAGTCCACTAGCACTTTGCCATAAAGAAGAAGAAAAAAAGAAACCCCTAAAACCCACTTAGGTTTGGCTGGGGATCTATCATCATTTCAGTCTGTAAAGTACCTCATCAGAATTTACTGCAGGAGGTAAAAGCTGAAGTAAAGTTAAAATGTTCCTGTTTGTGGAGCAGCAAGTAGCTTGATGTAATGCACAAAAGACACTTAAGGCCATTTTTGTCATCGTTATGACTATAGAACATCCTTCAAATGATTAAATCAGCCTTTTGCCCTTCTCTTTTCTTATTTTTGGTCTTTTGAAGTTTTGGCTTGGTGCTGTGCAAAAAAAGCACACATATACTCTAGAACAGCGGTTCTCAACCTTTGGGTCTCCAGATGTTGTTGGACTACAACTCCCATCATCCCTGAGCTCTGGCCTTGCAAGCTAGGGGTGATGGGAGTTGTAGTTCAGCAACATCTGGGGACCCACAGGTTGAGAAAGGCTGCTCTAGAACAACAGTAGGGAACCTGCGGTGGCCCCTGGCATAATTTCATGTGGCCCTCTGTAGTTTGCAGGCCAACTCTTGGTCTCCAGATCAGCCCTCTGGGGAATTGCTTCCTCTTCTATGTTATGTTCGTGTGTGTGTGTGTGTGTGTGTGTGTTTGTGTGTGTGCGTGAGAGAGAGGGGGGGGGGACAGCCCCATTGAGAGCAAGTCTCAATTAGCTTTAAAATAAAGAGGTGTGCATACCAAACCCAACTTCCATTCCCACTTGGTTTTAGGATTGTTACTCATTGATTATTAGTGTGGCTGCTCCCGTTCAGTGGAGCAGCATTCCTACTGAGACATAACAAGCTACCACTATCTGCACTTTCCAGAAACAGTTGAAGACGTTTATATTCTGACAGGCATTTTAATGGGTCTTTATGACACGTCTTGTTTTAAATGCATTTGGTGTTTTTGTGTTTTTAACAGCTTTTAACTATCTTACGTGTAAATCAGCTTGAAGTGGTGGTTTAGAAGGTGAGCCACAAATTAGTTGTAATAATAATAATAATAATAATAATAATAATAATAATAATAATACTGTCCATAGTTCAGAAGCTCTGGCCATATGCATGAAGTGAATATTGTCTTGTTCAGCGAATTATGTGTATTTTCTGTGAATAACCATGGGTCTGGGCAAACTTCAATCCCTGATGCCTCCAGTTTAAAAAATGTGTTTGTGGGGGAGAAAGGGCTTTGTTGTATTACTGAGTTTCTTGCTGTGAAGGGTCTAGAGTTGGGGTCCCTTCCAACTCTACAATTCTATGAGATAAAGCAAGTTTCCAGTCCTTGCAGCTGGAGCTGTAAGGGTTAAAAGCTGAGGGCCAAACAGGTTGAACTGACTCATGCTAACCATTCCATTAAATGGTTAGATCATAAGGGCAACCGGAAGGATGTTTAGTACATTCTGGTGGCTGAGGCATTGCAGGTGATTGGACTAAATGGAAGCTTTCCAACTCTCACCATGTGATTTGTGTAGGCTACCAAGATATAATGGGCACGACTTCCCTGTTTTACAACTCTGTTTTTCATTTATTTTTAAACTGCTGCATAATACTCGTGATTATACTTTGTTTCAAGCTTCTTCTGCTTCTTTTGAGGCCTTACTAGAATGATGAATGGCTTGCCTGCCCATAATTTAGTGAAAACGTGTAACCTTAGCTCCATTTTGCTCCACCTTTTCCCCCTTGGGTTCTGCTTTCTCCCTCTTGTTGTCTCTCATAAACAGAAAAGGGCAAAAGTGCTACAGTGCCTTATAATTCAGGCATTTCTGCCTCAGAAGGGAAAATGTTCATAACAAACTTGTGGTCTTGTGATGAACTCGTATATTAATTCACAGGATGTTCCCAATTGAATGAGGAAAGGGTATGCTTGCTTCTCTAGGACTTGGCAGACAGGCAGTATATAGTGATGAAACCGATGTTTTAATTTTGGCAGTGAAGACTGGCACATTAGAGTGAATGGGGCACTGCCCGACCAACCTGAGACTGCCCTCAGCTGGCCCCTTCCTGCTTGCCATCTTACTTAAATTGAGAACCAGTCGAGGGTGTGGTACTGGCCATCAGATTCCTCCCTCTGTGTCTCAGGGACGCCCTACAGGGAAAAGGATGGGGACAAAAGTAGAATAAGTCAATGGTTCTGGGTTCTCTTTGTCTGCCTTCTGCCCTACCAATCCCAATAGATGCAAGCCTTCACTGGATTTAGGGAGTTCAGAGTATGAACTTCCCTAATTTAGGCATTCCGTATAATTTGAAGCTGAGTTTCACACTTTCCAAACTATATGCTTATTTCATAATTAGTTTCATCCTGAACACCATTGCAGTAATGGAAAAGGAAGGCAACAAGAGTGGACTATTTAGGAGACTGGGATCACGGAGGCCTACAAGACTCTTCAGGTTTCCAAGTGAAAAGGGTTTCCTGAGGAAGTTGGTGTGGAGGAAGGCATCAAGAACTCATGATATCCCCAGGTCACATAATTGGGTGTGTAATGAGAACTATAGCTTGAGTTTTAAACCAGCTAGTAACCCTAGTAGCTTAAGGGACGCGGGTGGCACTGCGGTCTTGCTGATCAGAAGGGCGGCAATTCAAATCCCCGCGACAGGGTGAGCTCCCATTGCTCGGTCCCTGCTCCTGCCAATCTAGCAGTTCGAAAGCACATCAAAGTGCATGTAGATAAATAGGTACTGCTCCGGCGGGAAGGTAAACAGCATTTCTGTGCACTGCTCTGGTTCGCCAGAAGCGGTTTAGTCATGCTGGCCACATGACCTGGAAGCTGTACACCGGCTCCCTCGGCCAATTAAGCGAGATGAGCATCGCAACCCCAGAGTCGTTCGCGACTGGACCTAATGGTCAGGGGTCCCTTTACCTTTAACCCTTAGCTTGAGTTTTAAACCAGGTAGTTCAGACTTGGGCAAGACTGAGCTCAATTTAGCTAATTTTAGACAATCCAATTCCAAATAGAGCCTGGGAAATCTTGACCAAATATGAAGTGGGTCTCTTACGCTAATCAAACCCAACACTTTCATTATACAGTGTCAATTCCTTCTCACCCTCCCCATTTATATGACTTTCTTTTATAAAGAAAATCTGTGTGTTTGCTGTAGCTTTGTATCATATAGCATAGCACATGTGATTATAGCTAAAGTACACTTCAATGCCCAACAAGCTTAGTTAGTCACAAACCTGCCTTCCATCTTATTGCACTGAATTGCCAGTGCAGATTTGCAGCTGGAGCAGATGCAATATGAGGCAGCCAGAGTGGACCCATTGGGATATATAATCTCTAATTCCCCAGTTTATTGAATGAACTGATACATCACTATGAAAAAAGCTTTGGCCACAAGTACCACCACAGACATTACTTGGTGCTGGTGAATGAATTGGGTGCTTTGTATACCCTCCTTCCCTTCTCTGGACTTATGGATGTGGTGTAGTTCATTCTCAAGAGCAGTTTCTGCAGTGCCTCATTTTTCCAAAAGACACTCTAAATGTGTTTAGTTGCCAAGACGCCTGGAATCTCGCATCACTTGGCAAAGATTGGGGTAACGTGTAATAACACTGAGCTGGATGCACCACTGTTCTGACTCTTTGCAAAGCAGCTTCCAGTGTCTCAGGGCTTCGAGACCTGACTGCCACCGTCATGCCTGGGCGTCCTTTGAAGCTGCCTGCTTTCCATTCTGGCTGCTTCTGTCACGGCTGTATATTCAAAATGGGCACTGAAGTGGAAATGGAGAGGGCAGGACACATCTGGTTAATAAGAAACCCACTGATGTCACAGACCTTATCAATGCTCGAGGCAAGGAAATGCTAGCGCAATCCCTCGTTTGCACACAAACGCATTCACAGCGACGTCTAATTTTGGAACACAGCTGAATCTGACCTGACTTTAAATAACCCCCAAGTTACAGCTCCTGAAATTAATGGTATAATATTGAATACAACATTGGGGCAGAGATTCTTAAGCACCCCTAAGTCAGGATATTCACAAGCTAAAAAACACACACCAAAACCCCGCTGTCAACAGTATTAACAACATGACCCCAAACTATTGATGTACTCGCATGGATGCTTTTCTCCCTCCGTGAAATGATTTTTAAACTGGGTTTTCTTTGCAAGTGTACCATTCACAGACTTTTGAAATACATAAAGCTGTCAAACTACAAAACAATGCCAGTCACTTTAACCAAGTCTCTGGAAAACTAACAGCACAGCCATGGCAACACAGCCAAAGTCAGTGTAGTAAGTGAGCTAGTTGCTACTTTCCACTGAAGCAGGTCCCATCTTTGTACTGAAGGCTTCAGTTCCTGCTTCCTGTCTTCCCAGAGGCATCTGGTTGGCCACTGGGATGGATCTGATGGGCTTATGTTCTTATATATAAAACCATTTTTCTCAGCTGCCTGACACTGGCCATTGCTTACTTAGGCAATTGTCTCTCTCCACCCACTTCAGAGCATATAAATAACCTAGGATTTGTCTGGTTTTTCTTTATTATTCTTATAATTTTCTGCATATCCAAGTATGGGGACCATGGTTTCAGAATGCTGGGCTTTGCTTTTATTTTTCCTGGCTGTAAAACATTTTTAAAAAATCTATCTCATTCCAAGAGCAGACTTCCGCCTCTCCAAAAACAATACATTCTTAGCAGAATCCATAGATGCTGTTCACTGAGATTAACTAGGCATGTTAATCCTGTTTGACTTCTAGACAAATCCCACAGCAGGTCGTGAGGATCATCTATGGAACCATATCTGAGACAATTAACAGATTATGAAACATGATATGGTTTGAGGATAACAAGCAGCAGACAAACAAAAAACTTCAGTTCATTTGTTCAAGAAGGGGGGGGAAAAGATTCCTGGCATTATTTCCCAGGGAAAAATATACCAATGGCAGCCAGATTTCATTAATTTGTATTATTTGAATTTCAAAGGGAGTGGGGATTAAAAATAAATTGGACTGAACTAACATAGCACTTTAAATTCAAATACCAAGAGTTCACCCCAGGGGCCCAGTGATCTACCTAATACTTAATTACACTAGATATGAAACTGACAGAGGCTTCCAAGGTGATAAAGACCATCCATTATGATTTATATTATTTATGCTGCAGTAGCATGTACAGTTCCCAGTTTTAGATCAGGCCCCCACTGCGCTGAGCAATCTACAAATGACTGCAGCAGTGGTTGTCAAACTTTGTACTCCGTTGTTACTTAAGACTAACTGATTGGACATGCTTAGTTGTAACTTTGTTGAGCAAACTGTACAAACTCTTCCACCCTAGATTGTGGGTTCCCTTGCTTTTCCTTGTAGTTCTCACTTCTTTCTCCCAAAGTGACAGGCCGCTATCTGCAGCATATCTCTCTATAGCACACAGTTACCCAGGTCATATGTCATGATCTCAGTCCAATAATTCATGGTTTGTCAGACTGGGAATAAGCTTCCTATTTGCATGATCACTCCAGTATGAGGAGCTGCAAGATGGAGAGGCTGCAAGATGGAGAGGCTGAAGGAGTTCAAACAAAGACAGAAAAGATATGATGGCCATCTTCAAATATCTAAAGGGCCGTCACATGGAGGATGGAGCAAGCTTGTTTTCTCCTGCTCTGAACCAATGGCTTCAAGCTACAAGAAAGGAGATTCTGGCTAAACATCAGAAAGAACTTTCTGACAGATCGTGTCCTCTCTAAAAGAGTTGAGGTGAGACCTGGAGACTGACCTCCTGGTTGTGGGTGGGTCTATTGGATAGCCACAACACCCGATTGGTAGGTCCCTCGTTGCTGGGTTTAATCTGGCCAATGGGGTGCAATCTAAACGGATCAAGGGACCTATATATGCTTATGCACGTGTCCCAGAGCTTCCTCTTTTGGGTCATGCATCGGAACACCCACCCACCTCTCCCTAATTTTAGGGCATTTTGCGATTGACCTTGCTATGCCGTTGTGTGTCATCTGTTGTTGGGACAGAGGCATGGCAGGAATTTTCCCCACTTGGCTGATTGGCTGTAGCCATTTGGGTTTCGCCTGCCACGTAGCAAATCATCACAACTTGTAAGGTTGTGGATAGGCACTGGTTCATGTGATAGGGATGGGAGAACGATCTCGCCATCCCTATGTGAAGGGTATTCCATTAAAGGAATCCAGGGACTCAACTTGGTTTGGTCAACCCTCATGCCTAAGTCCAGGGGAGCATCTGGGGAGTGAACAGAGTCTGTTCCAAGGCTTTTCACTTGCCTTCCAAGGTCTTGGCTGACCTATGATAGAGCTCTGGGTCAGCGCTACCTGCAAGGGTGTAGGGAGCTAGTCAAACCAGAGCCCTATGCAACCACTCACTTTTCTGTAATCAATATAGTTGTGGCCTAAATTCCGCCAAAAACCAAAACTAAAATTTGAGTCAATTGTGTCTTTATTTAGGGGAAGGTCTCTGGGTCTGAACACACAATAAGAGCTGTTCAACAGTGGAAAGGACTCCAATGAGAGTTGGTGAACTCACCTTCCTTGGAGGTCTTTAAGCATCTGTCTTGTATGATTTAGTTGAGATTCCTGCATTGTGCAGGGTTGGAGTAGATGACCCTTGGGACCCCCCCAACCAACTCTGCATTTTACCCAATTACATCATTTAACTCAATTGCATTGAGGCACACATGCAAAAGGCAATTCATAAACAAATAATATACTGCCCAGTATCAAAAGTTCTCTGGGCAAATTATAAGTAAAATATCAATGGAAAGGATTGTATCCCATGTTATAGTTCTGTTCAGAGCTCTCTCACTGAAGTTAATGGACATGATCAACTTGGGTCCATTGGGCATTATTCAGTGAAACTGTTGTATGTCTGCAAGGATTAACAATAGCATACAAGACTTTCCCCATTTCCTCCCCCATATCCCCCCTATCTCAAAATCTGCTTTGTTAGGCTGGGGAAAACCCCAGAACAGATATGTGGGATGCATGGGAGGAGAAGAGGGAGAGGACATTCTGTTGCACAAGGAAAAATCCTTGCACTAATGGAACCTTGGCCTAAAACGTATAACACCTATTCATTCCAATGGGTCTGAATAGAACTTAGCTGAATGCATCTCAAAATTCTGAAATAAAAAATACCAGGGCAAAATAAAATAAAATGTAAAATAAAACCGGCAACAGAATAAAAGCACCAGTGTAAAATAACATCAGTACAGCAGTTCTAAATAGTACTAAAAGTATTTAAGATAGAAAAGCCTAAGGAAAAAACAAAACAAGCCGCCACCAGGCACTGAAAGAATTACTGTATAATGTAAGCGCCAAGTGAGTTTGTCCGGGGAGGACATTCTGCAACTAAGCTGCAAATACTAAAAAGGGCTTCTATCAGTAACAACTTGCTAGACCTCATTTAGCAGGACTACCTGGGAAATGGCCTTGGAAGGTGATCTTAGAGTCCAAGTAGGTGTGGGAGTGGGAAGGATGTGGGTGTCAGGAGTGCGTGCAGGAGGCAGGCCCTGTGACCAGTAGGGCTTTGCAGGCCTGGAGCTTTCCTAAGTTTGTTCTGGAGAGGCAAGGCGCGGCCACACAGGTGAGGCCACTTGGTGATTCACTGGACCTGGTGGCAAGAGCCGGGAAGGGACATAAGGTCAGCATTTCCCTTTGGCTCTTTGACACAGCAACACGTTTTCTGCCTTGCTGCGTTTGGCTTCTTGCTTCCTGATCCTCAGACCTCGACTTCTTGAATCCTGGCTTCTCGACCCTCGGACCCTTGACTTCGTGACTCCTTGCTTCTCGACCCTCGGACCTTTGACTTCGTGACTCCCAGTTTCCTGACCCTTGGACCCCTGGCTTCTGGACTCTCATTCCTGCTCCCACCCCGCCATCTTGCCCCCAGTCCCAACGTCCTCAGCCGGGACTTTGATCACCCGTAGACTGGACCATGACAGTGGGATGCTACCAGACTAAAGGGTTATTAGTGCTGCCTGGACATTGTTCTCCCACTGTAAGCTACATAACTTTCCATGCTTCAACAGGTATATCCCCTCTATCTACAGAACAGAGGGTGGGAAATCCACGTTAAAACACCGGTTGTGGAAGTACCTGTGATCTTGCAGGTAACCTGGTCCTGAGCCATTTCAAGCTTTAAAGGTTAACACCAGCACTTGGGCCTGGAAATTTTCAGGCAGCTAGAGCAGATGGAAAAATATAATACACAATCATAGAGTTGGAAGCCACCTCCAAGGGTCATCTAGTCGAACCCCCTGCAATGCAGGAATCTCAACTAAATCATCCATGACAGAAAGCCATATCTACTCTGCTGGAAACGGTTTAATTATTATTATTTTATTTTTAAAAAGTATCATCATTGGTATAAAACAGAATTAGCTCGCCACACAGGTACAGTGGTACCTCAGGTTACATACGCTTCAGGTTACAGACTCGGCTATCCCAGAAATAGTGCTTCAGGTTAAGAACTTTGCTTCAGGATGGGAACAGAAATTGTGCTCCGGCGGCGCGGCAGCAACAGGAGGCCCCATTAGCTAAAGTGGTGGTGCTTCAGGTTAAGAACAATTTCAGGTTAAGTACGGACCTCCAGAATGAATTAAGTACTTAACCTGAGGTACCACTGTAGTTTTATTAACTTCTTTGGGCTTCTCCACACCTCCGTTTCCCTCACCACTTTCTCCTGGGGAAACCTGATCTTTAGCATGGAATCGGAGTGAAATATACTCAGAGTCGCAAAGTGATTTCATGCTCTTTATTCAGCTCATAGTGGTGAGGAGGAATGAATCAATGTCCCCTCAAAGTATCTGCTTTATATACATTATTTACACAATGGGCTGCACATGATTGGCTAATTCCGGAATTCTACTGTAAGCCAATCAGGTTGTGGATTCACTTCTATCTGGAGCATGATTGGGTAGTTCCTGCCAACCAATCATACTGCTGCATTGTTCTAGGACCAATCAGACTGCTACATTCTGAATCCTATTGTTCTAGGACCAATCAGACTGCTGCCTTTTGGATCCTATTGTTCTAGGACCAATCAGACTGCTGCAGTTTGGATCCTATTCAACTCAGTACATAACACGGAGCAAATGGCAGTTTGGATTTCCCTAGTTTGCTGTATGTTCCAAACCTGCAAAAGAGCAGGTTTTCCAGGGCGAAAGCAGCAGGACAAAGGCAAAACCACTCAGACTCATGTCTAGAAAGAACATATTTCGGTCGACTTGCTTAATATCCAGGACAAAGCGCCTGGACGTCAATTCCGCCTTTGAAACTCTGGTAATGTCTGAGGAAATCTGGACATATGGCTGCGCTACCCTATGTTTTCTAGGCACAGGATAAGTGGAAGTGTGGACAAGCCCTTAATTATCATTAAATTATTATAATTTAGTATACAAGAACATTTGCCACAGCTTTTCATGAGAACTGAACACCAGAATCCTTAGCAAATCTCCTTAGTGTTTGAATTGCTAAATCATCTAATATATGTGATATTTTTAGCTTCACTGTTTCCTAACTGGCATTTTGAGCACTTAGTGTGAATGCATAGGAGAGCAATGGTACAGATATTATTGAGAGTCCACTTTCAGGCTATCCCTCATCTGAGACAGCAAAGTCATTGAAAAAGAAAAATACTGGACCAGATTAGCAATGAGGGAGACATATACATAATAAACCCTTTAATGGGTGTGGGATTCCTTTGCACATTTTGCTCTATTTTCAGTCACTATAAAATGCTGCCACCTAATGGACACTGAATCAACCCTTCTTTGAAGATCTGCCCAAATAGAAGATCAATTACTCTTCAAACGGGTTGGAGAAGTGAGGTGATATTGCTAGGATTTGATAGTGATTTAGAGGACCACTCTTATGCCCAGCCAATCTGCATTGAATGCTTACAGATCTGCAATTATGGCATATGCACACACACAAGGGAGAGAGAGAGAGAGAAAGAGAGAGAGAGAGAGAGAGAGAGAGAACACTGAAGATATAGAGGGGGGGAACCCCAACCCTTTCGCTCGTTATTTTTCATTCTTTTCAACTGAAAAAATAAGTTTAAATAACACTTCTGTCATCTTTATTAGGACATTATTCAAGACAGGTTAAAATTCAATTTATTTGGGATTGAAACACATAGGAATGTATTGGATCTAAATGCGGTAAGCCTGCAATCTGCATGGGTGTTATTGTTCCAGAGACAAGAATGTCGGCATGCAGAGGGCCGAGAGGCCAGCTGGCTAGCCCCGGCTGGGCCGTCTCCTTCCAGCAGCCCAGTGCAAAGACCATCACCTCTGCTCCAACGTAAATCAGTGACCCAGGCTTACTCAGCCAGGGCACACTATCAGCAGATCGAACTGCGCACACAGAATAGGTGTGAGGCTTGTGGAAGCATACTACAACTACAGATGCCCTTAAGGTGGAATAGAAATGTCAACAAAGAAATGGGGTCAATGGCGGGAATGATTGACAAATTCCTTTTTACCTGGGTAATCTTGCCAAAGTCCTTTTTACCTGCATCATCTTCAACCTGAGTTCAACCTGAGGAAACACCAACAGAGTTTTTAAGTTTTGTAAAACACAATAAAACAGTAGCCAATCTACACCATCATCAAAACAGCTCAATGAAAAGGAAGAAGAAGAAGAAGAGTTTGGATTTGATATCCCACTTTATCACTACCCGAAGGAGTCTCAAAGCGGCTAACATTCTCCTTTCCCTTCCTCCCCCACAACAAACACTCTGTGAGGTGAGTGGGGCTGAGAGCCTTCAAAGAAGTGTGACTAGCCCAAGGTCACCCAGCAGCTGCATGTGGAGGAGCGGAGACGTGAACCCGGTTCCCCAGATTACAAGATTACCACTCTTAACCACTACACCACACTAAGGAAAGACTTAAAGCTGCCCTTTATTTGGGGCATCAGTGGCAGAAGTACAGGCAGCAGTGGGCACAACTCATCCCAATCCCCCCCCCACACACACACACGAGACAAAGGGCTCTCTCTGTCCCAGCTGCCTGCCTATAAGCTTCTGTGATGTCACAGCAGGCCAATGTTAGTCAGAGGGTGTGAAACACTTTCTGCTCGCCAAACTACCTTGTAGCATCACAGCAGATCTGCTAATTATCATCCATTCCATTTCTATACCACTTTCCAAAAAGGGGGGGGGACCCACATCAAATATAAAAGGCACATTTAAAACAGAATAGTTAACAAGAGACTAAAATAGAACATATTTGTTGCTGCCAATTCTACTAATGGTGGTTCATAGTGGGTGGCGGCTGTGGAAGCTCAGGTTCAGTGACCTGGGTCTGCACTAAGAAGCAGAAAAGATGGTCTCTGGCTTTTCCAGGAGCCTCAGCTTCTGTAGCTGAAGTCATTCAAGGCCCTATCATCCCAAGCCAGGTGGAAAAAGGCCTTCAAGAAGAAGAAGAGTTTGGATTTGATATCCCGCCTTTCACTCCCTTTAAGGAGTCTTCAAGACAAGGAGAAGGTCTTCCAGGACTCACAGCCAAGCTGGTCCTGCCAATGGCACCAAGGCTTGATGGTGGAAGCAGAGAAATCAGAGGCTGAGGAGATTAAAGTTCAGAGGATGAACAGGGAGGTAAAGGATCCTTGTGAAGTCTACTTGCTAAGATGCTCTAATGTGTTTTAGCTATTTGTACTTGTGAGCAGTTCCTGCCAACCTAGCAGTTCAAAAACACGTCAAAGTGCAAGTAGATAAATAGGTACCACTCCAGCGGGAAGGTAAACAGTGTTTCCGTGTGCTGCTCTGGTTCACCAGAAGCGGCTTAGTCATGCTGACCACATGACCCGGAAGCTGTACACCAGCTCCTTCGGCCAATAAAGCGAGATGAGCCCGCAACCCCAGAGTCGGTCATGACTGGACCTAATGGTCAGGGGTCCCTTTACCTTTACTTGTGAGCAGTATGGAGTCATCTGTAACTGGTTCACAGGAAATGGATCTCAGTGACAATCAGTGGACTGCAAACCCACTAAAGTAAAGGCAAAGGTACCCCTGCCCGTACGGGCCAGTCTTGACAGACTCTAGGGTTGTGCGCCCATCTCACTCAAGAGGCCGGGGACCAGCACTGTCCGGAGACACTTCCGGGTCACGTGGCCAGCGTGACATCACTGCTCTGGCGAGCCAGAGCTGCACACGGAAACGCCGTTTACCTTCCCGCTAGTAAGCGGTCCCTATTTATCTACTTGCACCCGGGGGGTGCTTTTGAACTGCTAGGTTGGCAGGCACTGGGACCGAACAACGGCACACCCCGCCGCGGGGATTCGAACCGCCGACCTTTCGATCGGCAAGCCCTAGGCACTGAGGCTTTTACCCACAGCGCCACCCATGTCCCGCAAACCCACTAGAAGATGTTATCTATGGACTCCAAGCTTTTCTACTTTCTTACCTTATGTTAAAATATGGCTATCATTTTCTATAAATAATTGCCAACTAAGTAATGAAAAGGTCAATGAAGCAAGGGGTTATTGTTAAGATCTACAGTCTAAAATTAATATTATACAGTAAATGGAAGACTTATTGACTTCACTAGCATTTGGATTAGGGCCAAGATCCTTCTTCAACCTCTTAGACAGTACTAGCAGATTTAAGTTAGGATGGGTCAGTAATTACTCTTCTTCCATCCCAAGGGGCACAGATTTTATTGTCTCCTTTAATGTAAACCAACAATATACTACAGGTATTCTGCAAGTAATATTAGCAGCAGCCTGAACAAAGTGGCAGAACAAAACAAGGGAATAAATAGAATTAATATTAGTCCACTGTTAACCCATATCCATTTACTTTAGCAAATTACTCAAACATTCCACTCTTTTATTTATTTAATGCTATTTGTAGTCTGCTTTTCAACTAATGAAATAAAGTAATAAAAATAATATTTACGGTGCAATCCTGTGTACATTTATGTTGAAGTAACTGTGAATGGAACTCAATGAGAATTACTTCAGAACATAGGAAGCTGTCTTAGACTGTTAGAGTCCTGGTCCATGTAGCTCAAGATAGTTTACTCTGGCTGGCAGCAATTCTCTTGGGTTTCCAGCAGGGGTCTCTCCCAGCCCTACCTGGAGATGCCAGGAATTGCACCTGGGACCCTCTAAATGCAACGCAGGGGCTCCATCATTGAGCTACAGCCCTTTCCCAACCTATGAGTTCCATGCATTGTTAGCTCTAATCCCATGATGCTTTACCTATTGGGATAGAATGTTTGTCAATTTCATTTCTCTCATTTTTCTGTTTCTCAATCTGTAGCAGTGTGTGTCTGTGTGTGTGTGTTTTAAAAAACCTATTGAAAATCCATTAGCACTTTCCCCAATACATTTCTGAACACAATTCAAAGTGTTGGTGCTGACCTTTAAAGCCCTAATCGGCCTTGGCCCAGTATACCTGAAGGAGCATCTCCACTCCCATCGTTCAGCCTGGACATTGAGGTCCTCCTCCGAGGGCCTTCTGGTGGTTCCCTCCCTGTGAGAAGTGAGGTTACAGGGAACCAGGCAGAGGGCCTTCTCGGTAGTGGCACCCACCCTGTGGAACGCCCTCCCATCAGATATCAAGGAAATAAACAACTATCTGACTTTTAGAAGACAACTGAAGGTAGACCTGTTTAGGGAAGTTTTTAATGTTTGATGTTTTATTGTGCTTTTAATATTCTGTTGGAAACCTCCCAGAGTGGCTAGGGAAGCCCAGCCAGATGTGTGGGGTATAAATAATAAATAATAAATTATTATTATTATTATTATTAGTGCAAATTTCTTCTTCATTTTGCAGTTTTGCCTAACATACACATTCCTGCAAGCATCCCCCCCAATATAATGCATTTTGCATGCTATTTTCACTTATTTATTATTATTTTGCACACACGTTCCCCCAATACGTTCATTTTTGTGAACATTGTTTGGTAGAGCAACTAAAAATTTAAATTTCAAAGGATATCACTCAAATTGCAACTTCTCCCACTGTGGTGCAGTTCTTCCGCACACAAAATTTGTTTTTATAAAAATGAGAATGCACATAGGCTACTCTGATTAAATTGGCTGGACAGAAAGAGGTGTCATTATCAGTGGGTTCTGGTGTCTATTGGGATTGGTGGATTGGGAGATAGAGAGACTAATGCCACAGCCATGACAGAGAGAGCCATCCCCAAATTGATTGTAATAAAGATGGCAGGCAGATGAGAGCTAGTCAAGGGCAGATCAAGGTTAATGGGTCTTTGCTTTGTTTGCCCAAATATGCCAGCCTCACAGTGGCTATTATATCACCGATATAATGTGACTGTTTCTGAACGTGGGTTCTCAAATTTGTTACAGATGGAGCTTGGCTCAGTGTACAAGGGCTTCAGCAGATGGAAATACTGCTTTAAATGTATTATTTATTGCCCAACCAAGGGAAGAATAAATTAAACATAACAGGTCAGTGCTTTCTCACAGCATTCCTAAATTTTTGGTTCTTATTAAACAGCTAATCCTTTTTTAAAAGCTTATATAAAAGACTTTTAAAATTCCTAACCAGCTATATACATGCTTGTATAAAAGACCTTAAAATTTCTTAACTGGATACATTTTGAATTTGATTGAAATAGCTGGCACTCCATTCACCTAATGCACCATTTAACTTCTATTACAAAGTGGATTTCAGGAAGCATTCAAAAGTTGTACAGTTAATGGGGGGGGGGGGAGCGACAAACATTTTAATTTGCAAGCTGTTAGATAAGTTGTTATTCCATGGAACATGCAGTAAAATCCCGTAGATATTTACTGAGAATGGCAGCCCTAGTGAGTTCAATCAAATTTACACCCAGGTACGTCCAGAATCCTTGCAGAGGTAGGTTACCTGGTCCTCGAAATTTTAGCAGCCCCTTTCAGCATAATCAGTGGTCAAGCCTGATAGGAGTTGTAGTCCAACTACAGATTCCCACCCCTGGAAGAATTGCTGTCCAAACAAAGCTAGGGACACATTTATCAGCAATGTATCATATCTCTTTACTGACATCTGATCTATTCATTGGAGAATGTTGCCAAGGATCTCAAAAACTTCCACAGTCACAATGAACAACTGATATATTTGCATTTGAAGTGAAAATGAAGACCCATTAGTTTGCTATTTCTTAAAGTAAATATAAATTGGTCTGTGTAGCTTTGTCATTTTCTTTTGCAACCACGTACATTTGCCAGGTAGGGTTCTCATTTGAAACAAGCTGTGGCTGCTCCCTTCCAAAAGCCATACCTGGAAAATTAGGATTGTCCTCAGTGTTAGTTACACTCAGAGTAGACTCACTGAAATGAATGCATATAACTAAGCTGGGTTTATTAATTTCAATAGTTGTACTTTGAGTAAAATGTAATTGGTTGAAACCCATAGTTATCTAGAAAATTACCAGTGAGTCAGTCTCTCTCTCTCTCTCTCTCTCTCTCTCTCTCTCTCACACACACACACACACATGAATGAACAAGTTTGTCATCTCCTCTAGCACTCAAAATGATTTATTGGCATGGGGAGTAGTAGGACTGTCAAAAATAACTGGAAGGAAGCAGAAGAAGCAGAATATTTGGTTACCTGGTGGATTATAATTTGGAAACGAACAAAAATACATCATTTCTGTATGTAAAAACAAAACAGTGTCCTTCTGCACTCTCTGTACTATTGCTGAACCTTCTGATAGATGAAAGAGGTCAAGTGATGGCACCTCATTTGAGAACTTTTGTCTCAATCTTATGCAAAATGTGACAAACTGCCAAGTAGGCAAACCAGTAGCTCAAAGGAACAGGAAACCCCTGCTGGGTCTGAGTTCCAGCCAGCCAGCCAGCTGTAGCTCAAACTGGCAGTCATATTTCCATATACACTTCCATCATTTGGTGAGCCATGAGCTAGATTTATGCCATGCCATCGTAATTTAGACTGCAAGCTTCAAATCCCCAAACCACCATTGGTGTTAAGGGTTTCAGTGGGGAAACTGGATAAATAACTGGAGAAGAATTGATTGAGAGGCATGTGGTTTCGGAATTTCCATGCTAATAAATTAATGAACTTTATGGGTGAATGGACTTCAGTGAGGCTCCCTCTACTCTCACTAATCTCCCATTTAAGATGCATATAAATCTGCTGAAGGGACATACAGTTCTCCTAGTGATAAATGGGAATGTCTGGAGTGAGAGCCGTGTCCTTGGGGGTATAATAAGGACAGGTGTTAGCTTTAGTCTTATTTAATATCTTCATTAATGATCTAGGGGAAAGAGGTAAACAGAACATTAATTAATTTAATTAACAGATTATGCTAAATCAGAAGGTGCTACAAGCAATAGCAAGGATGGAGAGAACTGAGAAATACCACTAGGAATTAACTAATTGAGAAATAATTCATGCTTGGGATGGAGGGAGTTATAGAGATGTCAAATATATGTGTGTGTGTATGGATTAAAAATAGTATTTCATATACTATTTCCACCACTCCATTCATTGATATGATGGGAGTTTTTTATTGCATTGTCTGAGGTGATGTTTAACCTACAAACACGATTCGATGTGAGCTGTAGTGATGAATTGGGAAATAAAAGTAAGTGAACTAGTAACAACAACAACTACCCAGAATGTTGGGGCAACCCAGTCAAATGGGCAACTTTTTAATAATAATAATAATAATAATAATAATAATAATAATAATAATAATTTATATTGCCCCACCCCATTGGCTCTTCCTGGCAGGTAGAAGGTCCTCAATCCAAAGAAAGCTGGAATCAATGAATTGGATTTAGTAGAGCCATTCTGTTTGTGGAAACAGTCCTTTCAATCATAGGAAGGATGCTTTGTTTTGTCGAAAGGGTGTGAATGCAGCGGAAAGTCCATGGCACCAGAGTTGTGAGTGTGTTTGTGGTTATTTTCACAGATGCCCCCTTCCTCCTGCAATAGTGTAGTTCAGTAATTTTATACCCCACACACTTAATGCTCTTATCTCCACTCCCTTTTATAGAGAGTAACATGTTTGCTTTCTTGAAAATCAAGCTGTACTATATTTGAAGGTCTTCCTGCTCATACTGCTGAGAGGGAAGTACAGTGGTACCTTGGGTTAAGAACTTAATTCATTCTGGAGGTCTGTTCATCACCTGAAACTGTTCTTAACCTGAAGCACCACTTTAGCTAATGGGGCCTCCTGCTGCCGCCATGCTGCTGCTGCACAATTTCTGTTCTCATCCTGAAGCAAGTTCTTAACCCGAGGTTAGCAGGTTAGTGGAGTCTGTAACCTGAAGTGTCTGAAACCTGAAGCATCTGTAACCCGAAGTACCACTGTATACTTTTGCCCCAAATATTTGTATGCTACCTTCAAGGAAGTTGCAAAGAAGCTGTAAAGGCAAGAATGCTTCTTTCTGCAATGAAGAGATACCAATTTAGGAAGCCTTAGATCATGGATCAATCAATCAATCTCCTTTATTTGCATAGAAATTGTATACATGGATCAGAACACAACAGTTAATGAAACACAGTAGGAGATACTTTAGTCTAAAACTGTCCAGACATTGTGAGGTAAGAAAATGGCTCTTTGGACCTATGGTGATGCAAATTCATGGCTATACTAAATCCTGCCACATTCTCCACAACAATTATTCAGCAGATAAGACTCTCTGGAAGTATCAGTATGATAAATCCCCTCCTTCAATAAGGGGGACAAATACTTATATATGTTTGCATAAAATCATAGAATTATAGAATAATCAAATCATAGCATTGTAGATTAGCAAGGGACCAGAAGAGTCACCTAGGGCGGCCATAATTCTGGACACCAGCGAAATTGTTCCATTTTTACACCTGAAAACCTGACATGTGGCAGGAAACTTTTGCCCCACATGAGGCTTGAATCCATGATCCTGAGATTAAGAGTTTCATGCTCTACTAACTAAGCCATCTCAAAATAAAATAAAATAATATAATAAAATAAAATAAAATAAAATAAAGCATGGGGTTAGAAGTCAGTGATGAAGAACCTGGATGGACCAAATTCTCAAAGCTAATGAAGGATATGGCCTGAGACCCTCTTGAGACATGCCAATGTTTGGTCCATAGGTTGCAATTCCAGGGGTCCTCCCTCAACATGACAGTGAAGAGGCAGGAGCAATTATAGGAACTGCTCCCAGGCTCAGAGCCAGGAAAAGGTTCACAATTCAGAGGCGACCTTAGTGAAGGATTGGAGTCATGTGCCCACATTAGCGGTTGGAGTTTAGCCCATTGCAGATGCTTTGTAAACAGTTAATAATATTGTGGCCCCTGTTCAGGTTCTGTCTCTTGTCTCATTCTTAGTCAAAGCACATTGAATAGATTTGAATGCCAATTTATAATAGATCAGTTAAAGAAGATATAAAGATTTTCATGATTGCTAAATTTCATTGACAAACCTAGACAAACCTAGACAATGACAATCCTAGACAGCATCTTAAAAAGTAGAGACATCACCTTGCCAACAAAGGCCCGTATAGTTAAAGCTATGGTTTTCCCAGTAGTGATGTATGGAAGTGAGAGCTGGACCATAAAAAAAGCTGACGCCGAAGAATTGATGCTTTTGAATTATGGTGCTGGAGGAGACTCTTGAGAGTCCCATGGACTGCAAGAAGATCAAACCTATCCATTCTGAAGGAAATCAGCCCTGAGTGCTCACTGGAAGGACAGATCCTGAAGCTGAGATTCCAATACTTTGGCCACCTCATGAGAAGAGAAGACTCCCTGGAAAAGACCCTGATGTTGGGAAAGATGGAGGGCACAAGGAGAAGGGGACGACAGAGGATGAGATAGCTGGACAGTGTTCTTGAAACTACCAGCATGAGTTTGACCAAACTGCGGGAGGCCGTGGAAGACAGGAGTGCCATGTGTGCTCTGGTCCATGGGGTCACGAAGAGTCGGACACGACTAAACGACTAAACAACAACAACAATTTTCATTGGATTTTCAGGACACAGGTTTCTTTTCCACATCCACTCCAAATGCTGATGATTGCCAAATTTGGGCAAGCTTTAAAATCCTTTGGGCAGATGTTCTTCTTAGAGATCCAAAACATGTGAGTGAAAAGAAGCCTCATTTGTCTTTGTACATTCTCATTTCCTTGACTTATCTTCTGCTCATTTATATTAATGAATTAATCCTGCCTTTTAGGCTTGTGTCATCATCATCATCACCCCCAGTTTTACAGAGCAATTAAGGAGCTTTCCAGAGGATGAAAATCAACAGAATTGGTTTGCAGATAAGCCAGGAACAGAACTCAAAACTCCACTAAATCTTTAGACTACAAACTTTTCCCCCTTCTGTCACAATCTTCAATACTTCCATTAATGCATCACTCATCCATGGGGCATAATCTAGCTTGTTTGTTTGTTTTTTTTAAAAAATGCCCACTTGGCTACATCCTCATTCTATAGCACAAACATTTGGGGCCTGGAGACACATTTGAAAGTCTAAGGAATGGTGTGGCTACCACAACTACCCATTTCTCAGAAGAAAAAACTGGTGATGCTCAAGATGCAGTCACCCCCTCAAACAGCAGGCAAAATACTATTGCTTTCCCCAGAACTTCACAAATTAAAAAAAAGACAACAACTTACACATCTTCCCCCAAACATGCAAAACTTTCTCCCATCAGTGGCTATTTTCTACATCCAGTGTCAGAGGTATGCTTCTGAATACCATTGGGCAGAATTTGTTGCATTTATGTCCAGATTGCAGGCTTCCCTCAGGAATCTGGTTGGCCACTGTGAGAGCAAGATCCTGGGCTCGATGGGTCATTGGCCTGGTGTCCTTATGTTCTTAACAGCTCCAAACAGCTCTTTAAAATAAATGGGAGAGGCAGAGGATTTTAGCAGGTATCAGAGGGGAGTATCTGATGGTGCTGTGACACCCCTGGGCACCATTTGGGGAACCCCAGCTGGAACATATCCTAACAGCAAATTCAGACCTTCTAAAATACATGCATTTTGCACAATACAATGAGAAAGAGAGAGAGAGAAAACGAGCAATTATTAGCTACTGTTTAAAAAGCCGGTTTCCCTTAGTGTGCTTGACTTTGTAGAGACAAATGAGTCAGCAAAGGGAGGGAAGGATTAATGATGCTGTTGACGATTATATGGTAATTTATGTCCAATTGTGGCAGGCAGGCATCACCTTTCCACTGGTAAATGTACAAAAACAAATGATTATTTTGTCTTAACACACAATGGAAATCAATTGCTCCACATTAAAGGAAGGCAGTGCCAGAGAGGAACAAGAGGAACAGGGCTTGACTCATCCATCAATAATGCACTAAAACAGCTGCGATAATCAAAGGGACACTGATACTCCACCGCTGTTCCCCTTTGATTGCTCCCGAGTCCTCTAAGGCATGTTGAGGTGTATCTCACCTGCTGAGCTGCTGGACTTTCTGAGTACTTTTCACTATCCCATTTACTCCAGGGGAGAATAAATGAAAGAAAAGGAGCGCAGCAGGAATGGGGGAGAGGAGGGCCACCAGCAAAAGGATTCCAGCCATGGAAATTACATTCAACCGACTCCCGCGGAGGGTTCAGGGATGTATCAGTTCCAGCAGACTGACTAACCTGTCAGAAATAATAAACTGCCCACAAAAGTAACTGGTGCACAGAGATGATATTTCCCCCCGACAGACGGCACTTATTAAAGCAAGAACCAATCTGATATTGAATGAAGAAAAGAAAGGCCATTCTAAACTCATACGCCTGTATGTTTAACTATTGGTAAAGGGTATGCTGAATCAATTTCAGATTTCTTTAATTAAAAAAAAATGCTGTCACAATCTCTTTCTCTCTCTTCTTGAATCTACACTGAAATCCATTCTGAAATTTACCACCATCAAAGAAGTTTGTTCTATGATGGTGGTAAATTTCAGAGTAAGGTTTCTTTTGGGTGAGAGAATGAGTGCAGTCAAATTACCCTCGAGGGTTCATGTCTTACCCAAACCTTTTGTGCTGTATGTTTTATTCATGTCCAAACATTTTCTCCTTTTTACCACTCTCTTCCTCTCTCTTACTATTTTGAAAGCTTTGTTGACTTTCTTCATTATTTTTAAACCTTTATTTACCTTTATGATATAAGCCTCGTTCTGTGCCCAATAAGCATGGGACACCTTTGCCCAGTGGCGCTATGGCCCATAGATTGCAGCAAAATACTGAGGGACTGCCTCTCCTGGTATGTCCCACGGAGGACCTTAAGGTCTTCAAACAAAAACATCTTGGAGGTCCCAGGCCACAGAGAGGTTAGGCTGGCCTCAACCAGAGCCAGGGCTTTTTCGGCTGTGGCTCCAATCTGGTGGAACGCTCTGTCACAAAAGACTAGAGCCCTGCGGGACTTGACATCTTTCCGCAGGGCCTGCAAGACAGAGCTCTTCCACCAGGCCTTTGGCCAGGGCACAGCCTGACCCCATCTTTGGCAATCCTCACAGAACTCTAGCCCAATGCTTGCCATTAATCTGATTTGAACTGATTTTATAATGAACTGATTTTAGAATGTTGTATCATTTTACTGTTGTTAGCCACTCTGAACCCGACTTCGGCTGGGGAGGGTGGGATATAAATAAATTATTATTATTATTATTATTATTATTATTATTATTATTATCTTCTCTGTGTAATGGGAAAAAGCTGTCCCAAGAGCCTATGCTTCCGAAAGGAGGGGGAAGCCTATAGAAAGCTGCTTTCCCTGGATCTCACAACCACCCTTCACTGAGCAATTTTGGGTCACTGGTTGACAGGGTTAGAAAGAATTTCTTTCCTCTCAACCTGATTGGCACTTGGTTGGGTTTCCCCCACTGCCTTTCCCTCCGTGAAATTCTGGCTTTCCTTTGTTAAGCAGAAGATCACTATTTGTATGAGGGTAGAAACAGCATTGGGAAGGATTGACATAGTTTAGGGGGCCTCCATAAGGGGCCTGAAAGGAGGATTGACCATGGCAAACACAAGCCTGGTCCTCCAGTGAAACCTTGCTTGCTTGGCTTGCACCACGACAAGGTTCAACACTGGCCAACTATCTATAAAGATGTATTTATAAAGGCACATTCTTTACATTTTGTTTTTCACTACATTTCCATCAAAACTTTCATCTTGCCAATTCTCCTTTCGTATTTCTTGCTGAGCATTCTGATATATTGAGAGGGAATGGACTTGTCGTGTACTAATGACATCATCTTCTGAGTAAACCATTTATGAATTACATCACTCCAGAGAACCCACATGCTCTAGAGCAGCCTTCACTAACCTCTTGCCATCCAGATGTTTTAGACCACAAAACCCATCAGGCCCAGTCAGCATGATAAATCTCAGAAATGGTGTGTGGCATAAAACAGAAAAGCTGACAATAACAATTACCAAAGGTGACTGAAAACATGGGCTGTAGCATCCAGTATTAAGAGGCACTTCAAAAACCAAGGAGGATTACCACCTCCTTCAATGAAGCAAACACTGTTCCATCATGCAAAGATGAATTAGCTGATTCCTAGACCCACCTAGTTAATCTTTCCACAGCTAGTTTGAATAAGTCATGATGGGCAAGGATTAAGCTATTATTGCAGGCCAAACAGGGGCAAACATCTTGTTCACATCCACAGGCCTCGATAACTGGAAACGAACTCACAAAACTGGATAATGATAGGACCTCTTGACTGAACTTCTGCCCTTAAGTTTTTCAGTCACTATATATATATATAAAAGAAATGAAGCGTTCTTATGTTGAAACCATATCTACCACACTGTAAAATGACTTTCTTCTACTTTCATCCTTACCCTAAGTAAGATATTCTGAAGTGCGGTAGAAGTGATTACAGCAGATGTTCACTTCATTCCAAGGCATTTGTGTTCAGGGCAGCAAATGAATGTGTGTTCAAACAACCACACTAGAATGTAAGCCTGTCTGCCATACTTAGAAGGCTACATTTTGCTAAACATTCTAATTTATAAGGAGACACAGATAGTATGCCTCACATACAGATATGCATTTACTTAAAAGCAAAGGCAGATGCCAGTTGTTCCCTTCAGGTATTAAACATCTGTGGAAAAGAATCTGGAATGAAAGGGAAGAATACATATGATCTGATAATGAGCAGCTAGGAGAGAAGCATTTCAAACAGGGAGAGGAAATAATGAGAAATCTAGCAGCCTAGTTCTTGAAACAAACAACACAGAACACCAAAATCTACTACCAGAATTCAATTAACAGGCAAAGAACGGATGTTAGCCTTAACCTTTTTTCTCCCCCTCTCATTGACTTTATTGAGGGGATGACTAAAGTCTGCTTATTTAAGAACACAAGAAAATTCTTGCTGGATCAGGCCAAAGGCCCTTCTAATCCAACATCCTATTCTCACAGCTGGCCCAAACAGATGCCTATAGGAAGCCTGAAAACATTTAAGTAATTGCTGGGGCTGTTTCCTCAGTTATTATTGACATGGGTATATTTTCTATCACCAGTGTTTTCTGCTGAAGACTTTGACAGATGGAAAAGAGGATTGTGGATCACATCTTATGTAAATTGTTGTTGTTGTTGTTGTTGTTGTTGTTGTTGTTGTTGTTGTTGTTGTTGTTGTTGTTGTTTTATTTATACCCTGCACATCCACTCTGGGCAGCTTCCAATAGAGGACTAAAACAGAATAAAATTTCAAACATTAAAATCTTCCCTAAACAGGGCTGCCTTCAGATGTCTCCCAAAGGTCAGATAGTTGTTTATTTCCTTGACATCTGATGGGAGGGCATTCCACAGGGCGGGCGCCACTACTGAGAAGGCCCTCTGCCTGGTTCCCTGTAACCTCACTTCTCTCAGGGAGGGAACCACCAGAAGGCCCTCGGCGCTGGACCTCAATGGTTGGAGATCACGTGCTTACTTTAGGCAGGAAATTGTAAAAGCTCAGAAATGCAACCAGTTAGTAGCCTCATTGTCGATGTTCCTAGGGATTCGATGCTAGCACATCTGCATATTGAGGGTTGCTAGCTACGATGGTTACTAGACAGATTTGCCTGTCTTTTAAGAGAAAGTAAGGTGGCTGCCTCAAGTCACAGCTGTTGCTCTCTATTGTGACATGGCATGTCCTTGGGCCCATAAACTGGCCAGCTACCACAGATATGGTGGAGGATGATACCCCATTAGATTCAGCTGCCAATCCACTTAGCTTCCATATATAGGATGGATGTGGTGGGAACAAGATTTACCATCTTGTCCTTTGTCTCAGGAAATAAATTGTTTTGGGCCTGCACTGCCAACAACATCCGGAGGGATCCCTCTCCTAATGAATCCAGTTACCTAGATAAGTAGTGGACTCTCCCTTGCTGGAGGTCTTCAAAACAGAGGCTGACAACTCCTGGGGCTGCTCAACCTTTGGATTTCAGCACTGAGCATGGTGTTGGTAGATGGTGACCAGCTGAGTGATACTGTCCATTTTTCTACGGGCAAGGTAGGGATTGCTTTTTTGATTAGGATTTAGCCTATAATTCCACCGATGCACAATTATCAACTCACAGCTTATCTCCCAATGAAAGGGAGTGATCTGTGGCAGTTTATCTACTGCAAAATCAGGTTGCAGCTGACATTATCCAGTTGCAAGCATAGGCTCATTCTTAGCACTGAGGGATACACTGTAATTGGCAGGCTGAGATAACCAGGTGCTAAGCTGCATGTGTTGACAGGAAGGTGTCATCTGTGATAATGGGCTGAGATGACAGTGGTACCTTGAGAGACACGTCTGTTTTAAAATTTATTATAAGCTTTTTCATACTGTCCTTCAATTATATGCCTGGGATGGTTTCCAAAAGGAAGGAAACAATTAAAACAACAACAAAAATCAATAAATAATCTAAAAGTCACAGAATTATAAAGCAGCCTTAAAACAGGATTAAAGTTGGGCAAGCAGAAGTAAACAAGGAATAATAATGTGGTTGTTTCAGTTGCATGGGCTTCCACTTAGTTATAGAATGAGTTTAAGGGCAGGGGGGCGGGGAATCCACCTGAGAATTGCATCATGTTCTCGGGAATGCCTTCCAAGGATGATGTATCAGCAAAAGTGAGCAGAGCAATAAATGCAAATTTTGTTTTTGTATAGTAGTCTGGTTTCTACACACACCCCTATCTTCCATCGAGGCCTATGGTTCTTTGGAAAATTGAGACGTGGCAGAAACTGCCGTAGCTTTAAGAACTATGGTTCATTCGACTATTTACACCTTCAGTCTGCATGAAGGGAATCCAGATCTTGCAGCATGGCCATTTCAAGAGGGGTTTGTTCCCCCCATAGCCGTGCAACCAGATGCATAGATGATACCTATGAAAATCTAGCCAAAGCATCAGACTCAGAATGGACATGTTTTTTGTTGCTTGATTGTTTAACACTTCACTAACCTCTCACAAATTAAAATTAAATCTAGAGGAAATGTCCCTAATCATTTTCTTTCAGTGAACACTGACACCATTCTTTTATGCAGTAGTACAATTGTGTGTGGGGGGGGGGGATTTATTTTATGCCTAACCATTTTTTCAAGCTTAACAAGATTTTACTAATAGCCCTTTCATGCAAAAATTAGTTCACTCAGGATATAACCTTTGATTGTAGATGTAAAACAATTGATTCCTAGGTATCGTATTTCATGTTGAAAGAGAAAATGGCTTTCATCAGTCTAAATGCACCCCCTCCCCCACAACTCCCCATAGTGGTGAACTAATAATTGTGATTGTATTTTATGTTTTCATGCTTGGGTTGTTTTATTCCGGCATCCCTCAAAGAAGTGGGTTCCTTATTTGCAGGGCGTCTAATTTTTATCAATCCAAGAAAGGGTTTTGCTGCCACTGATTAACTCTGTGCCAAGTTCTGACAGAGTATATGATGCTTGTAGTAAGGGAACATATCTTGATTTTGAAAGGATCCATTTGACTGCTAAATTAATCCATCTTTTTTAATATGACAAAGGTCATTTCTTTCTACATAAATCACTCTGAAAGCACACGATCAGATGTGTGGCAGTTGGTATTGTGCCTCTCCATGCCTTTAATGAGCAAATTAATTTCCCTCTCTCTTTATGAGCAAACCCCCCATACTTGAAAGAGAACGCTTTCCAGGGTGGCTTTTCTAAATGTTGTACTAATTGCCCCCTGCAACCCTTTGATGCTTAAACACACACACACACCTTAAAGCTAACCACAAATGAACAAGGAGGATCCCACGCTACATTTCCCTGAATAAACTGCAATTTAGAATTTCAACATAGGGAAACTGGAATTTGCCAATACTGAGTCAGGCTACTGACCAGTCTAACTCAGTGTTGTCTGCACCAGTGGTCCCCAAACTCCATCCCCACACTGGCCACTTTGGATATGTCATCTTCTCCCAAGGATTTTATATACCGTATTTTTTGCTCCATAAGACGCACCTTTTCCCTCCTAAAAAGTAAGGGGAAATGTCTGTGCGTCTTATGGAGCGAATGTGTGGTCGGTCGCTGGCTCCCTTTCCAGCCCTGGCCCCTATAAAAACAGAATTTTCCCCCTTTGCAAAGTAAGTTCAACAACTGTGAGCTGATCCTCAAAAAAAGGGGGAGGGCTTTCCCCCTTTGCAAAAGAAGCTGCACAACTGTGAGCTGATCCCCCCCAAAAAACAGGGCTTTCCCCCTTTCCTCCTCTAAAAACTAGGTGCTTCTTATGGTCAGGTGCGTCTTATGGAGCGAAAAATCTGTAAGTCCACACTGATAGTCCTTGCTTCTTAATGACCTCTGCTGGTTGTTGGGTACTCAAAGAGACAGAAATTTATGGCACACTTTACTTGCCAGTGTCAAACCAGGCACATATGGTCTGTATCCAGTCATGGAAGGGTGATGGTGTTTCTTTGCTGATGACTGATAAATGTTATTTTATTCATTTGTTTGTTTGTTTGTGTATTGCATTTGAATTCCACCTTTCCTATAAGTAGTTCAAGGTAGCATACATATTTCTCTTTCCCCTCCAGGAATACAGAGCAGGTAATTAGTAGGTAGGCTAAAAGGGTTAGGAGAAGTCATTTTTGGGATAGAGATGCAATAATAATTATTCACCCAAGGTGGGCGATGGATGAAAATGCTATGATTTTTCGTAGTTGGGTTTGGTTTAAGCCAGATCAACCTCTGGCTAGGGTTGAGGTGATGGCTAGTAATAGGATTGTTGTTGGAAGTTGGAAGTTAGTTGGCGGTGAGGTAGAATAAAGATATTGGTGATGATTTTGGTCAAATTGTAATGATTAAGGCTCTTGTTATGGTGGTCACTTGTATAACTTCTGGAAGTCAGAAGTGCATTGGGGCTAGTCCCAGTTTTATAGCTAGGGCGATTGTTAGTGTAATAGGGGCTGGGTTTGTGGTAAGTTGAGTAATGCCTCAGATTCCTGTGTGTCAGGCATTAAGGGTGGCTGAGAATAGGATAATGACTGAGGCTGTTGCTTGAATAATCAGGTATTTGGTCACAACTTCAGTAGCTCATGGGTGATGTTGTTTGGCTAAAATTGGGATGATGGCAAGGTGTTTAGTTCTAATCCAATTCAGGCTAGAAGCCAGTGGTAACTGGCATTGGTAATGATTGCTCCAAGGCCCAGGTTGGAGATTATAACATATATAATTATAGGGTTCATTAGTAAAGGAGGCGTTCAGCCAACATTTTTTGGGTATGGGCCCAAGAGCTTTACTAGCTGACTTTCCTAGTAGATAGTATCGTGGGAGTAGAGACGTGGGTGGCGCTGTGGGTAAAACCTCAGTGCCTAGGACTTGCCGATCGCATGGTCTGCGGTTCAAATCCCCGCGGCGGGGTGCACTCCCGTTGCTCGGTCCCAGCGCCTGCCAACCTAGCAGTTCGAAAGCACCCCCGGGTGCAAGTACATAAATAGGGACCGCTTACTAGCGGGAAGGTAAACGGCGTTTCCGTGTGCTGCGCTGGCTTGCCAGAGCAGCTTTGTCACGCTGGCCATGTGACCCAGAAGTGTCTGCGGACAGCGCTGGCTCCCGGCCTCTAGAGTGAGATGAGCGCACAACCCCAGAGTCTGTCAAGACTGGCCCTTACGGGCAGGGTACCTTTAGAGAGGATTTTGAAGTTTCAGGTGTGGGTTTGAACCCCGTTTTTCTAGAGTAGGTGAGGGTTTAATAAGTCCCTGTTGTTTACTCTATCAAAGTAACCCCTAGTCACTTGGGCACACATCCTAGGGTTGTACTAGTTTAGTGGTGGAAGACCAGATAGTATGCCAGATAAGGCATATTTTGAATTTGATGCTCAACCGGACCATAAAATTGTATCAACTCTTATACTTGAGAGGGCTCCTATTCCTACAGCCCCATGATGCAGCTTTGGCTATGATTCTCCCAAGATAACCCAGCGAGTTTCATGGTCAAGTAGGGACTAGAACCTGGTCTCCCAGATCCTAGGGAGACATTTTAACCATTACAGCCACATTGGTTCTCTTTTGGAGCTACAAGACCATACTTTTGCTTTGCTTGGACACTAGCTTATTTTATTGCCCACTCAATGTGTGTCACTGTTGATAAATATAGGATTGAATCCAGTTCCACTCATGGGACACCCCTGTTGAAGAATGTGGAGGGAGGCAAATTCTGAAGGCTCCTCCTACCTATGCTATATCCCATAAATGTTTTCTGGAGGGTTGTGGTGGCATGCGGAGGTGGTGGGGTGGCACAGGAGGCAGGGCGACTCAGCAAAAGCCACCTCCCTCTCTTTCCTCCAGCAGCAGTCTTCACTAGATTGCAGGTCTATCCATGAATTAAAAGAAAAGGAGTAAGCCTAGATACAGCCCTGAGTGCAAAACAGCATAAACACTCTCTCTTCATACATTAACCAAACCTCCTAGCAGTCCATGGAGTGTTTGCCATTCAGAAAAGTGGGGAATGCAAAGCAGCATGCAAAACTACACCCACCCAAGATGTTAGAATAAGCCAAATAAAATAGAAATGTGGGGGGGATGGGGGCAACCCAACCATTTCGGAAAGAAATCTGAACTTACTGTTAAATTCACTTGTTCTTGTTTTTATGAGGTAGTTTGTGTTTTTATCTTTTATCTTTTAATGTTGTGAACTGCCCTGAGATCTATGGATGAAGGGAGGTATACAAATTTAATAAACATAAATAAATAAAATATATTTCCATGATTTTTCTCTGAGAAAAGCAGTGAAGAAACTGTAATATTCAGAACCGCCAGCAGTAGGAATTCTTTCTTTTCTACTGAAAAAGCATTGCACTGATTAATGCCATTAGCATGCATTACTTAGCATCTGAGCATTCTTATTCTTATTATTAACCTCATGGCTGCAAATGCTGAAATTGCACCATTACTGCCAAAGTCAAAAGGGACAAAAATCAATAAAATATTGCTTAAATTGCAGCGCCTCATAAAAATAATCTTTTAGCATACTTCTTGGAACGTCTTCTCGTAAAGGTTGTTTTCAATCCTAATAGACTATAGCAACAAATGAACGCTGTTATCAATACAGTCAGTGTGGTGCTTCTTCCTACAAAATAAACATTTACCTAACTTACTTTTGTTGTCGTTAAAATGATTGGACTGCGATTTTTCAAATGTATGTTAGAAGACTGGAAGCCTCCCAGATACAGAACGATTTGATGCTCTGATTTTAAAAACACCAAACATTATTACCACTGGGATGCCAGTGGACTATATATTTCAAACCCTCCAAGTGTCTCTATTTTCCAGGGACTTCCCTGATTTAGAGAAGCCATCCCAGTTTCTGATTTGATCCTGGAATGTCCTAATTTTCCTTTTGTTGTTGTTGTTGTTTAGTCGTTTAGTCGTGTCCGACTCTTCGTGACCCCATGGACCAGAGCATGCCAGGCACTCCTGTCTTCCACTGCCTCCTGCAGTTTAGTCAAACTCATGCTGGTATCTTCGAGAACACTGTCCAACCATCTCGTCCTCTGTCGTCCCCTTCTCCTTGTGCCCTCCATCTTTCCCAACATCAGAGTCTTTTCCAGGGAGTCTTCTCTTCTCATGAGGTGGCCAAAGTATTGGCGCCTCAGGTTCAGGATCTGTCCTTCCAGTGAGCACTCAGGGCTGATTTCCTTCGGAATGGATAGGTTGGATCTTTTTGCAGTCCATGGGACTCTCAAGAGTCTCCTCCAGCACCATAATTCAAAAGCATCAAGTCTTCGGCGATCAGCCTTCTTTATGGTCCAGCTCTCACTTCCGTACATCACTACTGGGAAAACCATAGGATGTCCCTTAGGATGTCCCTATTTTCATTGGAGAAATGTTGGAGGGTATAGAGTTATCCAACCTCTGAGCCATTTGAAGGAAATCCTGTGTAGGGGAAGTTTTTTTAAAAAATGTTTAATGTTTAATTATGTTTTTATATATGTTGGAAGCTGTCCAGAGTGCTGAGGCAACTCCATAAGACATGTGAGGTATAAATAGTAAAAATTATCATTATGGAATGAAACGTCTCTATTTTCATCAGGTTGAAGGGTATGATATTTTGAACTTTGGCTCCTAAAGCAGCCTTGCCAACCTGGTACCCAAAGTTATTTCGACTCATATTTGTTGTGTTGGCTGGAGCTGAGGGGAATTGCAGTCCAAAATGTCTGGAGGGTACCTGATTGGCCAGGCTATCTTAAAGAATAAAACCACACAAGCCACATTAAAATGAATGCGGTGCTTGGCTGATGGTTCCCTCAGTCTGCCAAGCAATCAAAGGCCACAACTCTGATTTAAAGGCAGAAGGTCACTGTTGCATTGTTACTGGGAGGGAGGGCTGAGGAAGTAACCATGGTACAATCACACTGGCCGAGCCAATGCAGGCTCCTCTCAGTGTGTTCACATTGTACCTATCAGCTCATGGCCACTGCCCCTCCAATGAGCAATATCATTATTTATTATTATCATTGATTTATTAATTGCTTTCAACACTGTTATGTACTGAGCTTGGTCCTAGAACAACAGTCAAGTAGGATTCTAGAAGGCAGCAACCTGATTGGCCTGCAGGAGCCGCCCATTCAGGCCACAATAGGAAGTGAATCAGCCTATCACTAGAACAACAGGCAGGTAGGATACTTGAATGCTGCATCCAATTGGCCTGCAGGAGCAGCCCAATTAGGCTCCAGGAGGGCAGCAGAATCAACCAATCACATGGGACTCATCGTGTAAATATAAAGCCAGAGGTTTTTGGGGTGAGCTGAAATAAAGAGCATGAAATCATTACTCCACTCTGAGTATATTTCAAACACAATCCTTTCCAGGCAATAAAAACAGTGAAAAGGGTTAAAGAACACAAAGGAACAGCAGACATATTTAAAACAATTGGCACAGATAATGCCAAGGTTGCAGTTTCAATCCCCGTAATGCATATTCCTGGATTGCTGGGGACTGGTTTATATGATCCTCAAAGTCCCTTCCAACTATACAATTCCATGATTCTAAAACAATACAAAAAAGACACTTGTGACAAAGACCTATCCTATTCACCCAGCTGGGAATGTCTGTTGGAAGAAAACTGCCTTCAGTTGTTTCCAGGAAGTACAGAAAGTGGGCACCTATCATATCAACAACCCACAGACAGGAAGTTAACATAATGGCTCTGCCACACCCAGGGAGCTACTTCTGAATAAAAATGATGGGACTCTGAGACTTCAGGATTCACTGGTGAATGGATGGATAACCTTCCCATTGTGTCTGTTATCCAGAAGACCATTTTTTTTACCTCCCATTTGAACTCCATGAAATATTAACTTTATGTAACATTGCTGTGGCATGAAAGGCTAACAGAAGGCAAGGGAAAACATTCCAGCGCAGGCCTGCCCATGACAGTTTAGCTAACAGAATTAACAGCAAAAAAAAATAAAATCCAGAAGCTCCCCCACACCCCTGCCGATCTAAAATAAAAGTTAGTTTCTAGAAAATCAATAAAGATCGCTGATCTTAAGTGAGGGCTCTTTCCATGCCACATTTCACCTGTCAACAACTAGCAATTTTAGCTGCAGGTTTTGTTGTTGTTTTGTAAACTGCAAAGCTTTAATAATGAGTCAGTTCATTCCCCCCTCCCATTTCTTAAGCACTCGAATAATTTTGGTGGTGCATTGTTCCAAGAAACCAGATGTCTGGTTCAAGTATTATATCGAATGCAAGTCCCAGCAGCACACAATGGTCCAGTTTGAATATAGTGATAAACCATAGTTCAGTACACCATGAAGGAGCCTCAGGAGGAGATTGGGGACAACTACTTCCTGGTTTAAACTTAACACAGATATAATCAGGGCCTTTTTTCTTATTTTTTAAAAAATTTTTATTAGAAATTTAAACAAAACATATTATCGAAAAACATGTCATCTTTGGTCCCCCCCCCATTTTCCTCCCTCCCCCCACCCTCCCATTCACTTTGTTGCATCTTCAGATACTTTGTAAAGGGTTCCCATTCATCTCTGAAGTCACAATTATCCTTGTCCCATAGCTTATTCTGCACAATCCATCAGTTTCTCTTGCCATGATTCTTTGGTTGGAATTTCTTCAGTCTTCCATCCTTGTGCTATTAGGACTCGCGCAGCTGTTGTTGCATACATGAAGATGTTTTTCAGCTTTTTTGGCAGGTCTTTCTCCACAATCCCTAACAAAAATGCTTCAGGTTTTTTAACAAATGTTAAGTGGAACATTTTCTTCAATTCATTGTATATCATTTCCCAAATTTTTTTGATTACATTGCAATCCTACCACATATGATAAAATGTCTCCTCCTTTTCCTTACAATTCCAACATATATTTGAACTAGTTTTGTACATTTTCCCTAACTGCACTGGTGTCAAATACCATCTATACATCATCTTCATATAATTCTCCTTCAACAGGGAACAATCTGTAAATTTTAAGTCAGTTTTCCATAACTTTTCCCAGTCTTCCATCATGATGTTGTGACCTATATCTTGTGCCCATTTAATCATAACTGATTTTACAGGGGTACTCTCATTTTGACTCTAGAAAATCACAATTTTATAGTTCAAATCGGGAAAAATAAATACAGTAAATGGACAAAAGTACAAAGATTCACAAAATGTTTAGGGGTATGCGTACCCCCAGAAAAAAGCACTGAATATAATGTGCCATTATATCTGAACCAGAAAACGACCAAATGAAACTAGGAGTCATTGGAACAAACCAACTTCAGAAATGATTGTTTTGCTTGGCTTGCTTTGTGGTAAAAACATAGTTTTTACGGCAACCTTTCTGAACCTTAGTGTTGACAGGAGCGACAGCTTTTATGTTTTTTAGTGGTTTCAAATAGATTGTAACTTTTTTAGCTGCTTTTGTATTCACCTGGCTCCTGCTTCATTCGGTTCATCATCACTCTGGATCTCTTTTATGAAAGAAAAGCAGACTATGATCATATGCAAGTCTACTCAGAAGTAAATCCAAATGAGTTATCTGGGGACTATTCCCCTGGAGGAATACAGGGCTGCAGCCTCAAGATTTTGTGGCAGATGTATGACTTCCCAGAATGCTTGGCATCCTAGTCACTTTCATTTTATTTTTATTTTCTTAAATAAGCACTGTTGTTTCTCCCTGATCAACAAAGTTATCACTAGTCATGTGACACTACACTTCTGGATGCAGCAAGATGTCCAGGGTAGTTCAATGCCTTAAAAAGCCTCTTAAAGCAGCAATGTATGAGACTCCTGAGAAATCCATGTAAATTGCACATAAAATCGTGAGAAGCTTTGATTGGGACATTAAGTCATGAGATGTGAGTTTGCACTGGGCATGCGGCCAGCCCTAACCAAAAGCCAGCACTGCAGCTCCCTGTCATTTTCATATTTAACAATAACAGGCTTTTTATGCTGACAGGTTTGAACCTTCTCATTTAAGCTTCAATCTCTGGTGGCATTTGACCATTCAGCTACCTTTTAAAACCAGCTATAAAGCCATAATCACACATCATGGGACTCTTCAAAATACGCAGGTAGCAGTTGTGGGAGAAGCAAAGACCTGGCGCTCACCAGCTTAGTTCTTGCCTTCTTTAGTTGTTTTTCTGCTTTTATAAAATATTTGGCTTCATATATATGGTAGAGAGGAAAAGCTTTTCCCAACTCCCCAACTCATTTACTGACCACCCCCTTTTTGTAGGGATGTGTATAGATGCTAGAAGAGGATGTATTAAAACATTTTAAAAGTAGGGGAATTGGAACAGGGTGGGCATATTCTTAGGAAGCCACCAACAGTAGTTCTCTTTGATGTAAAAATGAATGTAAAGGTGCTTTCTTATATATAAAGAGAGAGACTCAAGGTTAATACATGGGTGTGGGGAATTCCATACGGATCTGGATTGCTGCTGCAAAAAAGAGCAGCTGTTCGTTGAATTATGATACAATGTTAGGCTCTGCAACCAACAGAAAATAACCAATGAAAGGTTCCATGTTTCAAACACACAAAGTCTGTGATATGGACAACATACAGCTATGGGTGAATCCTATCTCATTCTCAATGAAATGATCAGGAATGTGTCCAAGCTTTGCCTGAGCTTTTAAATCGGGTTTGGGATCATTCTGATGTAGTTCAGTTTTCAAAACCCCTTCTGAGGCTGACGAGAAACATTTACTGACCTCCAATAACAACCTTCTTAGCTCTTTCAAAACAGAGAATGGAATTGCATGTGGTGTGTTTCATTTTTGGTCCTTCCTCGTTTGCTGTTAGTCATCTTTCTGAACTTGAATGGTTTTCTGCGTTTGATTTTAGACTCATCAATAATTATCAATAATCAGTTTAAACAATTAAAACACCTGTTGCTGGCTTGTGTAAGAGAGAAAGAGACATAGTATTAAATTTATTAAGAAACTCAACTCGTACCCTGCAGGCCAGACATTACCATGGAGTGTATTGCTTAAATATAAAAAAGAAGCTATTTTCCCCCCTCATTTACAAAAAATAAATACATTTGCTTTAACCATGAATTTGCTACTGCAAAATGAATATCGTTGGAGGAAAATACTCTATTGAAACATTTGTCAGCAGCAGCTGAAGACTTTGTTGCAGCAATTAGCCAAGAGGAAGAATTGCAGCAGCACTTTCCTTTAAGAGCTCACTAAAGGAGTTGATAAAAGGATTTGATACCTGTGTTTTCAAATAAATATATATATATACTACGAAAGCATATATATATATATATATATATATATATATATATATATATATATTGCAGCTTATGCAGAATTCTTCCCTCAAAATTCTTCAGCATTTGCATTTTTAAAATAAAATTCCAAATATATGTTTAATGAATATGTGCAATTGAATGGAAATGTGCAACTGAATGTATGAAAAAGGCCCATAAAGCAGCCACAGATACAAATACGAATTCTTAAAACTCCTTATCTGAAGCTGTATATGCAGAATAGGTGCTGCACCATGGACCCTTTAAGATGCCAAAGGCCAAGGGAGTTTATTGTTGTTGTTTTATTATGTATTAGGTACTTTGGGTTCTTATTTTGTATTTTTATGTTGCAAACTGCCATGTGATCTTTGAGTGAAGGGCAGTATACAATTTTAATAATTAAATATATAAATCTGTGGCCATCAGGGTCGGGTGAATCTGTCAGTTTCTGTTTCTTTCCATTTCTCCTATTTCTAGTCTTAAATTAAGTTCCCCACATTTCCACATGTGTGCAATTTTTTTTTAAGTCCTCATGAAAATTTATCAATGTTTTCATGTAAATTTCTAATGACGTGTACATCTTTGCATGATGTTTTGGCTACTATACACAACTTTGCAAAGCAATTTGCAGTAATACAAAGCATTATTGTATGTGATTGTGCTATCGCAAGGGAAAGACAGGGGATGGCGGCAGCAGCAGGCACCACCATCCACTGAGCTGCAGTGTGCCCAGCTCTGCGTTCACTCTTTTAAAAACGGGGGGGGGGGGGCTGCTCCCTTTAAAAAAAAGCATTGGCTGGCCCAAAGGACCTTGGCCCCTGGGACTTTGCGACTATGGTTTCCCCATTTCCTGAGTCACAAGCCCTCTTCAAAATTCCACACACATGTGATTAGGTCCCACGTACCTATGGGACCGCCTCTCCTGGTATGCCCTGTGGAGGACCACAAATGACAACCTTTTGGAGGTCCCGGGTCGCAAGGTGGTTAGATTGGTCTCAACTAGGGTCAGGGCCTTTTCAGTACTGGCCCCGACTTGGTGGAACACTCTGTCACAAGAGACTAGGGCCCTGCGGGACTGGACATCTTTCCGCGGGGCCTGTAAGACAGAGCTGTTCCGCCTGGCCTTTGGTTTGGACTTAGTCTGACCCTTACGTTTCCCTCCCCTTGTGGTCATGATTTATCGGCTACTTTAAAATGAGGCTGCATTTTAAATTGCATTTTAACCTGTATTTTAAATTGGGTTGTTTTTTTCTTTCTCTCTTTCCCCCTATTATGTTTTTACTGTGATTTTATTGAGCCTGGCTCTGGCCGGGGAGGATGGGGTTTAAATAAATTATATTTATTTATTTATTTATTTATTTATTTATTTATTTAAAGATAAGAGGGACAATCCCCTCAACCCTGTCCCCTCTATTGCTTTCTTGTCAATCAGCTCTATAACCTCCAAAGTGTTGTGTGGGATGGGGTGTTGAACTACTGCAGCAGGAAACCTTCTCTGCTCCCTCCAGCTTCCCTTAATATTTTGGACCCTGCAGCCCACCACCTGCAAGAGTTGTCTGTCCAATCTGGAGTTAGGCTAAAGGCCTTGTCTCAACTTTTTCCCAGTTGTGCAGTTCTAATTCTGCATGAGTGTGAAGGACATAGTCTTGTGCTATATTGTAGCCCTGAGAAACCACCTTTGCATTAACAGGAGCTTCTTGGCAGCATAAAGGGGGTTTGTTCCTTACTGGCTTTGCCCCCCGGTTTCCATGCGTTGATTTGAACTTGTGCATAGCGGACGACATTCTCTGCATGCGCTGCACGTTCAGAGCCTCTGCATAGAGGAGTGTACATGATGAAGCCGCTCTGCACGGGCTTTGATGAACACATGAAGGTCAGGGCTGAGGCCAGCAGTTGTGATTCTGATTCCCCTTCCAAGTATTCATTTCTGTACCATATGACTGTCTGCTTAGGTCTGGAGCCACAAGCTGGATTAAAGGTTTGTCCACAGTGAGTGATGATAACAGCATTATGCTAGTCACACTGTTTTCATTGGAGCTGTCATTACATCAGGCCAGGGCATTAATGCAGCTTAGCTGTATCCTGCGTAGGAAACAGCGAAAACATTCTCCTTCCATAAGCATAAGGAGGAGATGATGATGGGGAGGTGGGTGTTTACTATACTTTTAGAGATCATTTTGGGGTCATCTCTTAACCTGAGATTTTATCTCCTAATCAAGCATCTATTTTGTACTTTAATTAAATCATTTCTCTCTTTCTTTCTCTCTTTCTCTCTCTCTCTGGTATCTCATGGTATCTTTGAACTACTTTCTAAATTCATAAAGACGCCGGCTTTTCCATTCATCTAGTCTATTTGGAAGAAGTCAATTTTAATTTGCAGAGAACAGATCTCTGATAATGAGATTCTCCTCTACATGTCTTCTGCTTTCCCTATAGTACTGTAGAGCCTGACAAGGATATTTTTTGTAATTATGATTTAATTAAGCATGCCCAGAAGAACTGGTGTATATAGAGCTGCCACTGTAGCAACTGTCTTTCCTTAAAAAGGCGGGGAGGGGAGCTTTCAGTTTTAGGGTGACATTATATAGACCTGCCCTTACTCAACCCACCGAAAGAATAAAAAAAAATAAAAATGCAACCCACATGTTCTGCCAAGATGGAAGCAAGGTTCCTTCAACCCTCAAATCAATCTGTTGTGCTCAGAGGCTGATCTGCCATAGACATAGAATCAAAGACCTGGAAGGGACTCACAGAGTCTTCTAAGTCCAACCCGTGAAGTGCAGGAATCTCAACAAGTTGTCCCCCATCCAATATGAAGCAATGCCTGACCCTGCTTAGCTTAACAAATGTGCTAACAGTTTCATTGCTTCACCAACCTTCCACAGACTTCGCTGAAACCCACTATTATTATCTGAATAGGCAAGGATCGTCAGCACAAAGCATAGCACAATGTCATTGTTCATCCCTCACACAATCACAGTTGAATGAAAATCCACTGCCGCCATTCACCCGGCAACAATAACACCCGGCAACAATAAAAAAATACAATGCATCATATTAAAAAATAAAAATACAAACCATAATTAAAACTACACAATCCTGGTAACAGTGCAGAGAGACAGTGAATTATTTCCACTGGTGACTAGTTTGTTATATCCATCCAGTAAAAAGTCCCAAGCAGAGAGGTGTGTCATCAACTGCTAACAGCACTGGCATGAGTCATGCCTCAGAGGGGTGTGCATTCCACAGTTGGGGTGCCACCACAGAAAAGACCCCATCCCACATTCCTGCAAAGTGTACTTCGTCCAATGGTAGGTCAGTGAGAAGGCCAGACTCTTCTGTAGATCTTGATGCTGGAATGGAAGTTCTGAAGAAGGAGGCCCTCTCAAGGCATGTTGGCTCCCCATTGCAGCCAACCACTTAAAGCTATAAAGACATGGAGGAAGAAAAACCTCAGTAGGGAGGGTGTTCCATGTGAGAGGAGCTTCCACTGAGAAGTCCCTTTCCCAGGCTGCCCTCTGGAGTCTCCTGGGCTCTTCACCCACCTGGCATGATTCAGTGTGGCCCCCCTTCCCCCAACCCCTCGATAATCTGCGATTCCCACTTCAGCCATTGGGTGAGATTGATTTGATTCATCCCATTGTTCCCAGTGTAGATCTTTATTCTCCCTTTGTTCCTGATGTAGATTCTTCACTCACCCCTTCTTCCCTGGTGCAGGAGGGGCACCATTTTGTTGTTTGCCTCAGATGTCAAAAAGTCTTGGGCTGGCCCTAGTACCTAGCAACTGCTTAACAGGAGCAGTAGCTTGTTTCAGTCAGCTCTGACCCTCTGTAGTAGTTTATGATTCCATTTTTAAAGATTTAAGGTCAGAGCTGATGCTCCGCTATAATTGACACCCCACATAAAAGATGAAAGCCAGCCCAGTAAAGTGTTGTTATGCGGTATGAGTTGTTCATGGGAAGATGTGTTCAATCTGGCAGGTGCCTTGTATCTGTCATTTGGGATTACCATCATAATAAATACATTCTTTCTGAGGGAAGTACTATATGGCACTACTTAGAGATAAAGCTTCAGCCATCTGAGATGAAGAAAGCGATGTATGTCTCTGGCACTTTACCCTAGACTTTTACTTTGTTTTCCCCTCCTCACTGGAGAGTCTTTTTTATCTGATGTACATAGGAAGCTGCCATTTACTGAGCCAGGCCTTTAGTCCATCTTGTAAAGGTAAAGGGACCCCTGACCATTAGGTCCAGTCGTGACCGACTCTGGGGTTGCGGCGTTCATCTCGCTTTATTGGCCGAGGGAGCCAGCGTACAGCTTCCGGGTCATGTGGCCAGCATGACTAAGCCGCTTCTGGCGAACCAGAGCAGCGCACGGAAACGCCGTTTACCTTCCTGCTAGAGCTGTACCTATTTATCTACTTCCACTTTGATGTGCTTTCAAACTGCTAGGTTGGCAGGAGCTGGGACTGAGCAGCGGGAGCTCACCCCGTCGCAGGTATTCAAACCGCTGACCTTCTGATCAGCAAGCCCTAGGATCTGTGGTTTAACCCACAGCACCACCTGCGTCCCAGTCCATCTTGCTTAGGATTGTCTAAACCAGGGTGTGGAAGATCTGGGGCCAAATGCATCCTTCTTTGTATGACCCTCTCCCTGGGTCATGTAGTTACATCCTCTACTAGTGTTGCTTCACACTCTTTGGTTACAAGCAGCTCTCTGGGGTTTGATATACGGGGTCTTCTCTCACAATGAACCTGAAACCTTTTGTATGCAAAACATATTTTGTACACAGGGCCTTGCCAACCATGATGTGCCTCAGGTGGCAGAATCCTGCAGGGCGGTGCCCTCACAGGCAACCCATCTGCCCCAGTTGCCACCGAAGTGAGGAGATCTGACTTCCAGCAAGATCTTGCGAGATCTCACCAGAAGCTGTCACTGCCACATAACCGTGGTAAGCCAGGCCTTGGTGGTGCAGTGCGGTGTGGTGCAGGGGCTCGACAGCTTCCTGTTTCACCTCAGGCAACAAAACAGGATGGGCTGCCCCTAGTTCTACCACTGACCTATGCCCCCCCCCACCAACCACATGGATCTGATTGTGAAAAGGAAAGGAAATTTAATATGGATCACAACCTGCTTGCTTGCTCATGTCAGCTAAGAGGATGAGAGAATATGAAAGTATATTTCAAGAATGGGGAACATGTTGTTCTCCAAATGCAGTTGGACTACAGCTTCCACCGTTGGCCCTGCTAGATGATGGAAGACCAATGAGAGTCTAATGAAAGAGAGGTGAAAAAGTGCTTGAATTACTTAAACAAATTGAGGTTTTACCAAGTCTATGAATTAAATATTATAGCATATATTTAATGTTGCAATATAAAACAATATAAAAGAATAATGGCATATGACCATGGGTTCCTATGCTCAACAATTTCCTGACTACAGTAAGTAGAATAAGTAGGCATTAAATCATTTATTTATTCATTATTATTATTTTAAATCAGGCATAGGCAAACTCAGCCCTCCAGATGTTTTGGGACTACAACTCCCATCATCCCTGACCACTGGTCCTGTTAGCTAGGAATGAGATGATGGGAGTTGTAGTCCCCAAAACATCTGGAGGGCCGAGTCTGCCTATGCCTGTTTTAAATGAAATCAAACCTCAGATTATAAAATGTGGCATTAAAGGCTGGAGTTTCTCCTATGGCACAGAGCAAGGCTGACACCGTAACAATGTTGGGATGAAAGCCTCAGTTCCAGTGCAGTCGTGAATAATGCCTGCTGTAGGTCAGCACATGTTGTGATCTACCGAGCTGAAGAAGCCCTATTTTTAAATAATGACTTGGGAAGGTAAAGAAAAACTGCAATACTTGGCAGGTCACAATACATGGTTGGCGGGTAGCATTCACATGGGTGAGTCACAGCTTGTTCAAGCCCAATCTGCAGGACATGGACCCATATCTCATTGATCTCCCAAAAGCACTCACAAATCACTGCATGTTCGCAAAGGTCTCAATGAGATTTGGATAAACACCTTCTAACTGAGCAAGAACAAAAGCTAGCAAAAAAAGACCAATTTCAGTATCACTAATGTGCCTCCAATGTGCCACGCCGTGAGGCTGGAGAATCCCCACTATACCCCCAACATGTTAAATTAATCCCGATCAAAACATGGCATTTAAATCTCTTGGAAGTTGTGTAGATAGTGTGAATCAAATACAAATGCAAAAAAGGGGGAATGAAAATGATAAAACTGTAAAATTGGCTGCTGTATCACATGCCTTCCCCCATCATAATCTCTTTTTCAGAAATGCTATTACTTTTATGCATGATACGAGGATTTAATGGGGACGCACTGGAGATGTTTGGCCTGAAGCATTTAATTTGTAGGAATGCTTAGGTGCATCCGTATAAAACTCTGTGCCAGATCTTCCCCAGCTGGTAGAAAATAAGACGTATTTACATTCCCTTCAATGGAACCATGATTTAATCCAGTTAGATGTGGCTCTCTTGTTTTACTTTGCTTCTGAATCAGTGGGCATGGTCATCGTCTATGTTGTTATCTGAGGTAATGAGTTGGTACCAAATTGCTGTATGGAACTGCAAATGCCAACTGTATAAAAGGGCACTTTTATTTTTACTGGCCAATCGCAAAGCAGAAGAAAATGCTCAGATAGGAATAGTCTTTAATAACAGGGCCATTGTGTCTGTTCATTCATTCATTCAAACAAAAATGTCTTACACACAGAGTCACACACCGAGGCAGAAGTGAGAAAAGCAAATGCAGTCTAAAAATAAATGTAATACAGGTAACAAAACATCAGGGATACAACAGCTTTGGAAGGGTATTGTTTAACATTTCTATTTTTGACCCATAAATTTATTTACTGTAATTGGCCAGATTCTTTGAAAGGTCAAATTTGCAGAAAGTTTTTTTGCTTTGCTTTGCTTGTAAATGCTTGTTTGAATAACTACATATCCCATTATATTTGTGTAGGACATTAAAGACATAGAACTAGGGAGTTTTGCTGTCTAGAGCAGAACAGTAGTGCCCTCCAAATGGCTGGGGCTGATGGGAGTTGTAGTCCAGAAAATCTAGAGGCCACCAAGTTGGTGAAGCCTGCTTCATTGGAGCTGCTACGTGGCAGCTTGTCAAAACATGGAACTGTTGGTCTGCCGTCTGCTATAAATGCACTACAAGCCCAAATGTAACCAGAAAGAGGGTATTGTGTAATCTAGAAAGAGGGTATTGTGGTTTATGAACTCATCAGATGTCCGGTGAGAGAGGGCAATATAGTTCATAGAATCATAGAATCATAGAATCATAGAGTTGGAAGAAACCACAAGGGCCATCGAGTCCAACCCCCTGCCAAGCAGGAAACACCATCAGAGCACTCCTGACATATGGTTGTCAAGCCTCTGCTTAAAGACCTCCAAAGAAGGAGACTCCACCACACTCCTTGGCAGCAAATTCCACTGTCGAACAGCTCTTACTGTCAGGAAGTTCTTCCTAATGTTTAGGTGGAATCTTCTTTCTTGTAGTTTGGATCCATTGCTCCGTGTCCGCTTCTCTGGAGCAGCAGAAAACAACCTTTCTCCCTCCTCTATGTGGCATCCTTTTATATATTTGAACATGGCTATCATATCACCCCTTAACCTCCTCTTCTCCAGGCTAAACATGCCCAGCTCCCTTAGCCGTTCCTCGTAAGGCATCGTTTCCAGGCCTTTGACCATTTTGGTTGCCCTCCTCTGGACACGTTCCAGTTTGTCAGTGTCCTTCTTGAACTGTGGTGCCCAGACTACAGCTCCAATCATCTCTGACCACTGGCCATGCTGACTGGGGCTGATGGGATTTGAAGTCCAACAACATATGGAGGGCCACAGGTTTCCCATACCTGATATAACTACTTTGGTAGGTCAGGTTATACTATAGGATGATACAATAGAGTATTATTGTAAATAAACAGGGCTTAAATTTAGATTATATTCTGTAGATGTGTAATAACTCAAACCAAGCTGAATCATTCAAGCTTGACCCTTTTCTTGGTTCAGCCATTATGTATTCTCTCACCTGTTAGCAAAGACTCATTGAAAGCATAAAGTCTGTCTCCTTACACTGGTTTTGCAAAAGTGAAGACAGAACTCTGTTAATTTCCCTTCTTTTGCAAGCAGAGAAAGTGATTTACTCTGAGTCTGTTTTGAAATTATTTTGCAACATAGGAGGACTTACTCAACATGCAGCATAGTACCTTAACATTAGTTCATCTCTCTCTGTTTTACAATTGTTTTACGCACGACCCGTTCCTGTTTCATTGCCAATTGTATTTTTTACTGATGCCTCCAGTTTACGATTTTTATTATTGTTACAGTGCAGAAGATGCTGCTAATAAATTTCTTGCCTAAGTCCTTTCCTATTACTCTGTACATCACTTGTGATGTACAGTTCTGCAAAGTTATAACACAATCTTTGAAAACCAATATACAGAAGGCTGGAGCTTTGATTATAAGTGGCTGATATGGTTGCTTCCCCATCGCAAGTGCTCTTACGTAGGAGTGGAAATGGAAATACTCTCAGAGTAACTTTGCACATTATTTACCTGAATGCATCAATGCAAGACAAAATTGTGCTTTTTATAGTGCTAAGTGATCTCTGCTCTTCTTATTTCAGCTTTGCAGAACATCTACCCGTATCCAAATCACACAAGTGGCAAAAAAAAGGTTACCTTCAGGTAATATTCACTAGTAGATCTACTCAGACTCACTGAAATCAATAGACACGTAATTCAAGCCCATTAATTTCAATGAGCCCACCTTAAGTAGCGCTTGGTTGGTGACCACCTGTGGTTTAGTGTTGTGTGTATACTTTCCCGCTTCCCAGTGGATAGCAACTGCTGGAACCTCCCCGCAAAGAGGATCAGGGCCATTCTGGATGGGGAGGGGTTAACCCTTTCCCAGCAATGAAATTGCACAAACCAAGATGATATTTGACACATGAAGGAAGGAGATATTGCATAAATAATAAAGTTTCCTTCCTTCAGCAGAGATGGAGAGCAGCAGAAGCAGAAAAAGGAAGTAGTTGGGTGGGAGGGTTACTAAATGGACACCCCTGCTTTGACCATGGCAGCAACAGTAACTTCTGCTGAGGGCAAATCAGTCATTTTGCTCCTCTCTTTCCCCCTCACTAAAATCATAGTCTGACTGTGCAGAAAGTAGGAACACTTGAGGGATCTTACAACCAGCTGAATCTTTCAGTCCTGCCAACAACATTCTTAAATATGAACCTATCATAAAGGTAAAGGTAAAGGGACCCCTGATCATTAGGTCCAGCCGTGACCGACTCTGGGGTTGCGGCGCTCATCTCACTTTATTGGCCGAGGGAGCTGGCATTTGTCCGCAGACAGCTTCCGGGTCATGTGGCCGGCATGACTAAGCCGCTTCTGGCAAACCAGAGCAGCACACGGAAACGCCGTTTACCTTCCCGCTGAAGCGGTACCTATTTATCTACTTGCAATTTGTGCTTTCGAACTGCTATGTTGGCAGGAGCTGGGACCGAACAATGGGAGCTCACCCCGTTGCGGGGATTCGAACCCCCAACCTTCTGATCGGCAAGTCCTAGGCTCAGTGGTTTAACCCACAGCACCACCCGCGTCCCCGAACCTATCACCACAAATCTTTCCATTTTGTTATCTTTCCATTTATCATTTCCCCCAATATTAAGATTAGTTCTGTACATTTCCACATCAGTTTACTTTTTAAAAAAGAGTAATCATGAAAATTCAGAGAATTTCTCCTAATATACATGTTTGTATGCATTTATGCCTAATATATACCCTTTTGTAAAGTATTTTCCCCAATATCATTTATATAAATAGTATTTTCCCCTCATATATGCATTTCTATGCATAGTTTAGCTCATTACATGCATGTTTGTACACATTACTTTGCTGGAGAACTGCATTGTACAATTCTGAGATGTGCGAATTTTGAAGAAAGCCTCTGTTTCGGTTCACATATTGTTTCGGAAAGGGCAAACTAGATAAGTTTATTTCTGAGTGGACTAAAAGGCATTTCTTCCTCATGCGTAATCAGGATAGAATTAACTGGATGTCAGAGTCCCAGAACAATCCCAGAATAGAATTGTACTATTTTGCTATCCCTTAAAAATGATCACAATAATATCAAGATAACTATTTGGAGGTGTTTTATCAACATTCATTTCAGCACCGTAAGAGGCGAGGGGGAAAAACAGTGAAAATGAACTGAAGGTTCCACAAACTGCAGCAAATGGAACACCTTTTAATTTTAGAAATAATATTGGATATTTGCATGGTTAATTGGAATACATAAGAGGGGGAACACGGTGCAGGCGAAACAAAGGGAACAATAGAGGAGTGGAATAGGGCCAGTTCACTCATCCATAAGTACAGTAACTACAACAAATTCATAAACACAGGTTTGTCATAATACAGCACAGGTAGATCCTACCCCCACTTCTTCGCAGAGAGCGAGCAATATCGACAAGTAATCCAATTACAATGGGAGCTAATTTCTCTTTCTTCTCCTAGCAATCACACAGCTTTACCTACTGTGACAGTTAGTGCTTTTGTTGTTCCGGTCCTTTTGAGAGGCCTGCCTTCATTGTGAACCAATGTATCAGAACTCTGGGATGATGAAAAGTTCCATTTAAGTAATTTACACCAAAGCGTGTGGGGGTTTTTTTGTCCTCATTGCAACCCGATACGTTTTGTAAATGTTTGAAAGGCCTTCCTCAGCTCACATTACTTGCCACACAAAGCTGTTTTAACTTGATATATTGGAAAACTTATGAGTGGGAGAGGGGCTGCGGCTTGTTATAGGGTCTCATAAAATGGCTTCATTTGGTCTTGAGGCCGCAATCCAGAAAAAGATGAAGTTGAGGGTTTCTATGCAGCTGCAAAGCATGTTGCCATTCCTTTTGAGGACACTTCTATTCCACTGAGTTCCCACTTACTCTTAGCTACCAAGGAAAGTAGGAGGGTGAATTATATTTCAATGCTATCCTGTTAGCCAGAACAAAGGAGAAAAGAGACGGGAATAAAAATATGGAATGGGAGGAGGAGTAAGCACACAAACTTGGATAGTAACTGGTCGGTTTGACTAGGTAGCTTGACTTAGTTATGCAGTCAAGAACACTTCACAAAGGCAGTTAACATTCCTCAAGTTCCTAGGCAGAGGCTTCACAGAATTTGTGACCCCTGCCCACTGTACAACCAGGCCAGGGGTCAGCAAACTTTTTCAGCAGGGGGCCTGTCCACTGTCCGTCAGACCTTGTGGGGGGCCGGACTATATTTTTTGGGGGGGAATGAACCAATTCCTATGTCCCACAAATAGCCCAGAGATGCATTTTAAATAAAAGGACACATTCTACTCATGTAAAAACATGCTGATTCCCTGTCGTCCGTGGGCCGGATTGAGAAGGCGATTGGGCCGGATCCAGGCCCCAGGCCTTAGTTTGCCTACCCATGAACTAGGCCTTTAGCTCAAGGTTAACCACCAAGAGTAGCATGTTCCAGTGGACCATTTGGTGGTGCTCAGTGCGCACACTGAAAGGTCAACTGGGTGGGTTAGCCTTTTGGGTGAAAGCCTAGGATGTTCAGGTCAACAGCAAGCATTTCACAATCAAAATGCTGTTAGAGGAATGGACCATTGGGCAGCTTCCCCTTGCTTGATTTACATCAGCCAGTTTCCCCAGGGATTCTGGTTGGTCTGAATGAGGCAGTGAAGGGAGTTTGCACTCAATGCATCTTGAAGCACTGCTATTTCATGCTACAGCCTTCTCTGGAACATTTAAAAGAAGGAAGAGCTGAGTGTGGTGTCACCCATAAGGCACAAGAGCTATATGTCATCAGCTTTGTGAGGGGTCATATCCAGTTTCAGTGGTCCAATGCAGACCAGCAACACAGAGATGCAACAGTCATGCTCATAGCCTGATTACCTGAGGAGCTCTGCCACTGAGGGCATTGAAAACCTCTCACACACACCCCATAGATATAGGGTAGCCAGATAAGAGTTTTACTTTGACATCAGCCTGGGCTTCCTCTAACCAGGCTTAGGCCAGTTAAGAGCATAATGTTACTGGGGCTGAGCCCCATATCCCCAAGGATAAAGTTTCCTCAGTCCATTTCCCAAGGCAGAATATCATCTGGGCAATTCAGCAGGTTGAAATAATTTTCTCTCTTTTTAAAAAAGCTATTGACAAACTTCACCTACATCTCATTAAATACACAGACAGTTCTCTTTTCTGGTCGCCAACCGAATGTTTGTCGATCAACAGAGAAAATGGCGTTTTCTATTCTCCCTCCCTTCTTGTGTGCTGGTAGGTTGAATCTCCTTTTTAACTACCCTATTCAGCAATGGAACATTATTTTTAAAGCACTCTGTGTGGTGTGCAGGTGGTGTGTATGTGTGTTCATGCCAGGAAGTTTAATGCTTGATACAGGAAATCTATCAACTGACCAAAGAAAAGACTGCACTTGTGGGTGGATATAGCCAGGATAACACCCCCTCGCCCCCATATATGTAGTTCACAGCAGCACATATGCTCGGCACCAATCCTGGGTGCATCCATCTGTCAAGGTGGAGCTCAGCCACTTCATGGCAACTAGTAGGATCTTTGGCTGTGATGCTGTTGCTGTGTGCCGAGATCCTTGGCTTGAGGGAAACGCAGGCTAGAACTGCAGGTCCTCCAGGAGACATGTAGTGGCAAAGACTGAATTTATGATTATTATTTTTAAAGGAACAATTGAAATATTACATGTCAACTTCATATTATGTAAGGCATGAAGAGGAAAATGAAAGTACATGCACGTATATGCTACTTTACAACTGTGCTATTGTATCCAATATTATAGCCTTCTCTGATCCTAACATAGTAGATATCTACCTGTCAGGGACATGCAGGCAGCGAGGGAGGAAAGCATGGGAGGATACAGGGAACGATCTCCACTGATTAGTACTGGCTCGTCCTCAGACAAAGAAGACGATAGCGAGTCTGGGGAGGAAGAGGTGCTTCTGAGAGAGGGGGATCCACGTCACAGGGAAAAACGGAAGGGGCTGAGCCGTTGGTTGTGCTGGTCTCGAGGGAGGGGGAAAAGAGAAACTAGTCAGAGCAACGCGTCATGAGAGAAGGATCGCTTTGTTTATTTTGCATGTAATCTTGTCAGAAGGAAAGAAGAAAAGAAGAAGAGTTTGGATTTGATACCCCGCCTTTCACTCCCTTTAAGGAGTCTCAAAGCGGCTAACATTCTCCTTTCCCTTCCTCCCCCACAACAAACACTCTGTGAGGTGAGTGGGGCTGAGAGACTTCAGAGAAGTGTAACTGGCCCAAGGTCACCCAGTAGCTGCATGTGGAGGAGCGGAGACGTGAACCCGGTTCCCCAGATTACAAGACTACCGCTCTTAACCACTACACCAGGAATTTATGGCTGGCTGCCGGGAGTGTTTCTTCTGCTGAGAGCAACAACGGGTGCAGCTGGCATGCTGACACTACCAAACTATCTATTCAAAGTTATCCATACCCCATGTTTCATCCTTTAAAAAGATTAAAGCAATTCGTACTAAAAATGGTGGACCCTGATGCCTGGGCTGTTAGCTGTTGTTGTTTAATGTAGCTGATGATGATGTTCCTGCTGTGTTGTTGACTTGCTCCTGATTCCCTCCTGCTGTTTTTTAGTTGTATGTAGGCACTGTTGTAAAAATATTTTGAAAACAGATAAATAAAACAATATAAACAGGGTATAGTAAAATGACAAAACTTATGCAAGCTAAAGTGTATAGGAGGGCTCAAAAGCCTGATTAAAAAGTTTTAGCTCCCTCTAAATATGAGCATGCTGGAGGAGACTCTTGAGAGTCCCATGGACTGCAAGAAGATCAAACCTATCCATTCTGAAGGAAATCAGCCCTGAGTGCTCACTAGAAGGACAGATTGTGAAGCTGAGGCTCCAATACTTTCGCCACCTCATGAGAAGAGAAGACTCCCTGGAAAAGACCCTGATGTTGGGAAAGACTGAGGGCACAAGGAAAAGGGGACGACAGAGGACGAGATGGTTGGACAGTGTTCTCGAAGCTACCAGCATGAGTTTGACCAAACTGCGGGAGGCAGTGGAAGACAGGAGTGCCTGGCGTGCTCTGGTCCATGGGGTCACGAAGAGTCGGACACGACTAAACAACTAAACAACAAATATGAGCAGTTGTTCTCAGGTCCTGCTTGTGGGATTCTCACATAGGCTGGCTACTGTGAAGACAATACGGTGTTGTAGATGGGCCACATATATATATTATTTTCAATTATATACATTTCAATAGTTTTACAACCAATCTAACATTTCAAAACTTGACTTCCTCCGCTTTCTGCGGTTCCTTAAATTATTATTTTTTTACATTTCCTGCATATTCTTAACTTAACTTACTCATTTATTCATCTACTTTAAATATATACTCTTATAAAACTGCAGGTTATTACAATAATCCTGCCAATGTTCTTATCTGTTTACAGTTTGTTTGCAAAAAGATAGGTCTAGTATGGCTTGCTTAAAGTTCTACATCCATAGAACTTTGCTTTGCAAACATCTCTGTCTTTCCTCAGAAAAGAGGTACTATAGATTAGCTGAAAAGCTTTGTGGTCACTATGACTGAGCAAGGTAGCGGACCATTTCAGCACAGAAAGCAGCTCAGAGAAGCTTAGAGATAGAGAGATAAAACTTTATTTTCATTAGCCAATGGCCATAGCAACAGTAAAACATTACAGTATATGCAGAAAAGGAAATTTGATATAAAAGCAGAATTTAAAGCCCTGAATCAGCAGTCAGTTAGTGGCCCTTATTCTGATTGCCCCTGCTATGAACCTAGCAACCTTTGCTGTTATCTGCTTATTTTGATCTGATAGAAGAAAGGACATTGTGGCAGTGGTTGAGCGCCCTGGGATGGTTAGTATGAGTGGGGTGATGATCTCGTTCCTCAGGTCTTTGTAGAGAGTACAGGACAGGAGGACAGAGCACTTTTTTTGTTTTTGCCTTAATTCACAATTTTGCTCAGTCATCTAAGGTTTAGAGCAGGGGTCAGCAAACTTTTTCAGCAGGGGTCTGGTCCACTGTCCCTCAGACCTTGTGGGGGGCCGGAATATATTCTGAAGGGGAAAGAAATGAATGAATTCCTATGCCCCACAAATAACCCAGAGATACACTTTAAATAAAAGCACACATTCTACTCATGTAAAAACATGCTGATTCCCGGACCATCCGCAGGCCGGATTGAGAAGGCGATTGGGCTGGATCCAGCCCCCGGACCTTAGTTTGCCTACCCATGGCCTAGACTCTAGAGGGACATGTTGTGCCACTTTAAGCATGCAAATATTACGGCAATATTATATAGCTCCAAGTTCAATCCCTGCCCCTCCCCTGCCCAAATTTCAATACCTTTCAGCCATGATAACACGAGCTGAAACAGGAAGCCTATCTCCCATTCTCCTGCATCTTCTCTAAGGAGGTTAGAGGTTTGATAAGGTTTGATAAGGAGATTTGCCTCTGACACCAGATTCAAGGGGCTGATCCTGCTCACCTATAAAACACTAAATAGCTTGAGGCCCAAATACCTGAAGGCAGAAGCTGACAGCACAGTGAAGTACCTACCAACTGCTGGTGCAGGTCTTATTGCACTCATTAGGTGGCTGACTGCTGTCTATTCTTGCTTAAAGCCAATTTTTATAATAGCTTCAAGCCTACTTAGAGAAAGCCACAGCAAGTCAATCTTCAGGGAGCTTTCCAAAAAGCGTGGCTGACCAAGAAGCAGCCTGCAGAGTACTGAAGAGCTCTGGAGAATTTTTTTTTTATTTTTTTAAAAGTGTATTTAAAGAGAACAACAGAATTCCCCAGTGCACTTCAGAACTCTGCAGGCCACACTTCTCAGAAATCTCCCTGGAGAATGACTGGCTGCAGCTTCCTCTAAGCTGGTTTCTAGGAAGCCGGGAGGCAGCAAAGCCATTTCCAATCAATGGATAAATAAATAAATTAATGGCTAAAAGCAAGAGTAGACGATACTCAATATCATGAGCCACCTCATAACGATTTTAAGGAAGGCAAAACCACGTGCGTGCACGGACGCCGAAAAATCATTCCTTTCATGCCCTCCTCAGAAAATAGAGAGGAGAATTAGTTTGCCTTCAGCACAGTAGTAGTTTCTTTGGTTTTAGTTGCTTCCACTGTCTTGCTGAGGGGTTTTATTGTTGTGGGTTGTAATATTTTATTTATTTATTGTGTTATTATGCCTCCCTGGTATTTGTGCAGATGAAGGGCAGGTCATACATTTTTTAAAAAAATAAAACAAAATAACTATTTCTTGCCTGTGAATGAACACAGGGTTAACTCTGGAGCTGATACATGTGTCATCCTTTAAGATAAGTAATTGCTAACAGTATTCCGTTCTGTTAGGTTTTTCCTGAAGTTATGTTCATCTTCAGTGAGTCGTCCCCCGTCCCCCCGCCGTTTGGGTTCTTGATGGAGTAGTCATTGAAAAAAAACATATAAACATATAAATCTATATACCCCTTCACTTTGTTTTTGCGGAGGGTTGAACTCCAGCACGTTCAGCTGAAATCCAATTATTTTAAAGTGGAAACCAGCAATCAGAAACACCTGGCTGAAGAACCCTTTTCTATTTCTTCAGATATTTATGTTTTCTTTCTTTCATGCATGACAATATCTGAGAGTATTAAGAGGTGGAGACACCCCCCTCGATGAACTCATCTGTGTAAACAACAGCGTCTGCTCCATGGAGGAAAGGCTCTATCTCATCTTCTTCGGGGCACAGAGATTCATATGCTTATTTCAGAATGCTGATGAGCTTCCATTTGAATTTAGTGGCTGTGGTGGGATGACAACAAGGTTTTCTGTTATGTATAGATTGTTTAAGAAACAACCCTTCCCTACGAAACCTTCCAGAGGAAATGTATTAACTTATCAGAGTTAGTGGTATCTTGGATAGAATGCCAATGGTAATTATCAATGAGGTGGTGGCAACATGCTTAAACCTCATTTTGCTATTCACCACTGGCCTGATCCAGATGAGGAGCCGCTGTAACTATAAGAGACCTACAAACTGGTCTATTAGGGTGACTGGGGCACTGCTCTACCCACCCCTGTCTTCCTTTGTACAGTGGTACCTCGGGTTACATACGCTTCAGGTTACATACGCTTCAGGTTACAGACTCCGCTAACCCAGAAATAGTACCTCAGGTTAAGAACTTTGCTTCAGGATGAGACCAGAAATTGTGCTCCAGCAGCGTGGCGGCAGCAGGAGGCCCCATTAGCTAAAGTGGTGCTTCAGGTTAAGAACAGTTTTAGGTTAAGAACGGACCTCTGGAACGAATTAAGTACTTAACCCAAGGTACCACTCTACTTAGAAGCAGACCAGACGGGAGCACTGGCTATCAGTTTTCTCCTCCTTGCTCCTTATATAACTCAGAAGGGAGCAAGGGCACCAGCTTTATGCCTCAATATCTGTTGGAAGGGGGCAGGGTGCCCTCAATGTTGAGGACGAGACCAAGTGTGGAGCACAGTGAGGCATGGCTTCAGTGACCAGCTCCCCTGAGCATGAGAGAGGAGGAGCTGGCAACCATTGAAGCCGTGCCACGTTGGCTTCCACACTCGTCCTCGTCCTGACGGTGTGACTCATGCACACACAACGTATGCCAGGCCCCTTCAATCTTGGGAGCAAATCGGCACCTCTGGCAAGGTAGCAGGATGAGGGACAAAACTAGACTAGTTGGCTCCAGCTGCTATTGTCTCTGGCTCCACCTATTATTGTTGTTGTTGTTGTTTAGTCATTTAGTCATGTCCAACTCTTTGTGACCCCATGGACCAGAGCACACCAGGCACTCCTGTCTTCCACTGCCTCCCGCAGTTTGGTCAAACTCATGCTGGTAGCTTCAAGAACACTGTCCAACCATCTCGTCCTCTGTCGTCCCCTTCTCCTTGTGCCCTCAGTCTTTCCCAACATCAGGGTCTTTTCCAGGGAGTCTTCTCTTCTCATGAGGTGGCCAAAGTATTGGAGCCTCAGCTTCACAATCTGTCCTTCCAGTGAGCACTCAGGGCTGATTTCCTTAAGAATGAATGTGTTTGGTCTTCTTGCAGTCCATGGGACTCTCAAGAGTCTCCTCCAGCACCATAATTCAAAAGCATCAATTCTTCGGCGATCAGCCTTCTCTATGGTCCAACTCTCACTTCCATACATCACTACTGGGAAAACCATAGCTTTAACTATATGGACCTTTGTTGGCAAGGTGATAGCTCTGCTTTTTAAGATGCTGTCTAGGTTTGCTATTGCTTTTCTCCCAAGAAGCAGGCGTCTTTTAATTTCGTGACTGCTGTCACCATCTGCAGTGATCAAGTGAAAGGGAGCTTAGCTCTCAGTAGCTGGCAGTAGGCAAACCACTATTTATAAGCCTCAACTTCTCCATCTTCAGTACTGGGATAGTTATCCTGTTGGGATTAAGGAACCAGATCCCAGGTGTAGAAGGGATTTCTCAATGCTAAGGAAAAGTTTGGAAGCACCCCAGGGGCTGAAAACTGGAAAATCATTGTTTTAAGTCTTTTCATCACTCACAGTAAATCAATGGTATCTTCCCTTCCTTTCCAATCTTGTCCATCTCATGTTTACTGTAATTTTACTGGGCCACGTCTATTTTGCCCAAGGATTTGTCATTTTTTTTAGCTCCGTAAAGACCTACCACACTGTCAGCACTATATAATGTTAATAATAGTGATAAAAGGAGCAATAGTAATTGAATTTGCTTGGAAACATAACACTTTAACAGATGCTTGCAGGACTTCTTGGACCCTTGGAAATTATGGTACTGTGCTTATATACCATAAAGTTATAGGCATACCATCCAACAAGTGTAATCATGTTATGATGTTATATATCTGCCTGCAGCTCTGATTAGTGTCCCTACAGAGCTCATATAACATCATGGCTGGCAATTTTGTAGTGGTGCAACTACTGAATATATGCCCATCCTAACTGTTTTTTTGCAGGTGAATCAAGGAGTAACTCTATACTGACATACGATTTATGCCAAAAATACACACATTTGGGATGGGGAGGACTCACCTCGCAGAAAGTTAAAATTATTTCTGTTTGTGATGCAAGCATTACCTCCTGTCAGGGAACTGCCATCGGAAGGACAGGAGGTGCAAAGGCTCCCTCAGGTTGAAAGAGACGGAGCAGCTGAAGAGGGAACCAGTAGGGGGCGAGCAGGAACTTCCAGGGAAAGTGAGTCGGAGGGGTGGCTCAGAGACGTTTCCAGCGAAAACAGTGGAGAGGTCTCAGGACCTCCTATAGGGACACCCACGCCTCGCCGGAAACTGTCACGCAGAGAGTCCAGAAGACGTGTTTCCGTGAAAGAGCTTTTATGTTGGAAACGTTTCCGAAAGCAACCACTTTCGGATTCTACTAGCGATTGACGCAGCCATGCCGGAGGGGCTCCGTCACAGGCAGAGGTTTGAAAACCTGATCAAACTCTGAGGGACTTGCATTTTACGCACAAGCAGCTCATCATCCCACCACAGCAATCCGAAAGACACTGAAAGCCAGCTTGTGCAAGCAGCGGCATCATGAGCGACCCAGCCGGAACCGGAGGAGCAGGAGCAGCTGGAGGAGGTCCAAGCCTGGAAGAAAGGTACAGGGCGTTGGAGATCCAGCTGGCCATGCAAACGGCGAGGCTTGAGGAGAGGAGGGCTCAGGATGCAGAAAAGGGAAAGGAGAAAACCACCTCGATAGCCAGAAAGGTGCCAGGATTGGTGCAGAAATTCGGGGGAGATCCCAGAAACTATCATGCCTTTAGAACTGAGATGCAATACGCTCTCAACCTGCAGTATGATGACTTCCCCGACGAGGAATCGCGAGTGGCTTTTGTAAGTGGCCATCTCGAAGGGGGGGCGAAGGATTGGGTTCGACCCCTGATGGCAGTGAATAATGAGATACTAAAGGACACGAGGAAGTTTTTTCGTGCCATGGACCTGATGTTTTCCAGTGACATTGAGCAGGGGGTGGTACGAAGGCAGTTAATGGCTTGCAAACAGGGGAGCCGATCTGTTCGTGAGTACTGGACTGAGTTTACTATGCTGATTCATAAATTGGGGTGGGACCTATCGGCGGAACCCATCCAAATGCTTTTTGAAGAGGGGCTTTCTTCGGCCGTTAAAGATGAACTTTCCCGGGGGCCAAGGGCGGAGTCTATGGACCAGCTGACCAAATCCGCGCTGGCCATAGGAGCGCGCCAGGAAGCGAGAGCTTTGGAAAGGCGGGAAGGGAAAGGAGAACGTTGGAGGGAACTGCGCATTCCGGACATTCCAGAGCCACCTTTCCCGCCGGCAGAGCCGATGGAAGTTGGAACAGCGCGGGCGCGCGCAGTTTCAAATCCCAGTGAAGGGCGGAAGAAGGAGGGAAAGAGCGCCAAGAAATGTTATCTCTGCCAACAGCCAGGGCACTTTGCCAGAGTCTGCCCACAAAGAAAGGAATGGCAAGGGATGGCAGGAGCTGTGGGGGAAAGGGAGGAGGAAAACAAGGAGCAAGTAAAAGCCAACGCCTGGCTGCCACCGTCGGGGCACAGCAGCCAGGCCAAAGAGCAGTGAAAGTGCCCACGCCAGAACCACCCAGACCTGCTTTAGTGATAGAAGTGTCACTAGAGCTGCCAAATGGACACCCCCTACAGGTCAAGGCGCTTTTGGATTCAGGCAGCTCCTGTAATTTTATGAGTAAGGAGTTTGCAGCTGAGCACCAGATACAGACCATCCCTTTAAGTAATCCCTTGCAGGTGACCACGATTGATGGCAGAGAGCTGTTGGGAGGAGAAGTTAGCCAACAGACTGTCCCGATGATAATGAGGGTGGCAAGGCACACCGAACGGATAGCGTTTAATGTGGCCACCTTGGGAGGAGCTCCCATCATCTTGGGGATGAGCTGGCTGGCGCTACACGATCCGCTAGTGGGCTGGCATCAGAGGGTGGTCTCCTTTGGGTCAGCGCATTGCCTAGAACACTGCAAGCAGGGGAAGGTTCAGGGCGGAGACAAAGTCACCCTAGCCGGGATGGAAGTAATGGGCAGAGGGAAGGTGCCCCCGCAATACGCAGATCTGAGCAACGTATTCAGCGAAAGGGAAGCAGACAAACTGCCGCCGCATAGACCCTTTGACTGTCAAATCAACCTACTCCCTGGGGCCCAACTCCCAGTGGGCAAGCTGTACGCCATGTCCGACAGGGAGATGCAGGAGCTGAGGGAGTTCATTGACAAAAACCTGAAGCGAGGTTTCATCAGAGAGTCCCGAGCGGTGGGGGGCAGCCCAGTGTTTTTTGTGGACAAAAAAAACACAGATAAGCCGAGACTTGTGTGTGACTTCAGGGCCTTGAATGCAGTGTCGGAACCCCTGGCTTTCCCTATGCCCCGAATTGATGACATTTTGACCAGGGTAAGGAAGGGAAAGATTTTTACAAAGCTGGACCTGCGGGGGGCGTACAATCTGATACGCATAAGGAAGGGAGATGAATGGAAGACCACCATGTTCACCCCTTTGGGAGCCTTTGAATACCTCGTTATGCCCTTCGGTCTACAAGGAGGCTCCGCGTGCTTTCAAGCGTTTATTAACCACGTTCTGGGGCCTTTGCTCTACAAGAACTGTGTGGCCTTTTTAGACGACGTGTTGGTGTATTCGGAGGATGAGGAGCAGCATGTGAGGGACGTTCGAGAAGTGTTGGGCAGGCTGCAAGCCAACCAGCTGTGGGTGAAACTGGAGAAGTGCCAGTTTCATACCAAGGAGGTGGAATTCCTGGGGTACCGCTTGTCAGACAAGGGATTGGCCATGGATCCAGGCAAGGTCCAAGCGGTACTGGAATGGAAGACACCGAAGACCAAGAAGGATGTGCAAAGATTCTTGGGGTTTGGGAACTTTTATCGGAAGTTCATCAAGAACTTTGCCCACTTGACGGCGCCCATCACCGACTGCCTCAGCAGCAAGAAGAAATTTGTTTGGACGGCGGAGGCGGAGCGAGCATTTGAAGAACTGAAAAGGGCTTTCGCCTCGGAAGAACAACTTCTGCATGTGGATTTACGAAAACCCATGAGAGTGGAAACCGATGCGTCCGACCGGGCGGTAGGGGCGGTACTTCTTCAACCGGGGAGGAGTATGTCAGAGTGGAGACCGTGTGCCTTCTTCTCGCGGAAGCTGAATAAATCCGAGAGGAACTACACGGTGTATGACAGGGAACTACTTGCCATTCACGAAGCGTTCCGGAGGTGGAGACATTTATTAATTGGGGCACAACAAAAGGTGCAAGTGTGCACCGACCACAAGAATTTAGAGTATTGGAGAACAGCTCGAGTGCTCAACCAACGACAAGTGAGATGGGCACAGGAATTCTCTAAATTCAACTTTGAAATTTGTTATGTGCCAGGTCCAGAAAACGTCAGGGCGGACGCTCTCTCACGCAAACCAGAGTATTGGGAGGGGGAGGGGGCGATTGAAGAGAGACATGTCATCCCTGAGGACCGCTGGGTGTGTGGGGCGGCGCTGGTGGGGCAACGAGAACTGGTAGAGGAAACGGAAAATGATGAATATGCCCAGGATAAGCTCAGAGGACTCAGGGGGGAGGGCGAGAGCCCCGAAGGTTTTGAGGAAAGAAATGGGGCATTGTATTACAAAGGGGCACTGTATATACCCGAAGGTGAATTGAGGGGGAGAGTACTCAAGCAGTTGCACGATAGCCCCACGGCGGGACATTTTGGGCAACACAAGACCATGTGGTTGGTTACCAGGGAATTCTGGTGGCCCAAGGTGAGGGAAGATGTAAGGGAGTATGTAAGAGGGTGTGACCAATGTCAGCGAGCCAAAGGGGAAAGACGGGCGCCGGCAGGGTTATTAGAACCATTACCCACACCAGAACGGCCTTGGGAAGCGGTATCAATAGATTTTATGACGGATCTGCCGAAGTCCAAGGGGAAAACAGCCATCATGGTAGTAGTAGACCTGTTAACAAAGATGTGCCACTTTGTAGCATGCTCACATGCAGTCACAGCGGAAGAAACAGCGAAGTTGTTTGTAGAACACATCTTTAGGTTGCACGGGGCTCCCTTGAGGGTGAGCTCGGACCGCGGCAAACAATTTACTTCCAGGTTCTGGAGGAAGCTCATGAGCTTGCTGCACGTGGAAGTCAATTTTTCAACGGCCCGGCACCCTGAAACCAACGGGCAGGCGGAAAGAGCAAATGGCATTCTTCAACAATATCTGAGGTGTTATGTCAATGACAGAGAGAACGATTGGGTCGAAAAGTTGGCGCTGGCAGAATTTGCCTACAATAATGCGGAGAATGTGTCCACAGGGATGAGCCCCTTTTTGGCTAATTACGGGTGTCACCCCAGGGCATTTCCAGGGGAGGGAGGGGAGAGATGGAGCGTTCCAGCGGCTGAACATTTTGTAGAAGAGATGGAAGCGATCCATCATCAGCTCCAGCTCAACTTAGAAAGGGCCAAGGCACAATATAAGAAGCAGGCAGACAAGAACAGAAGGGAAGGTGAAACCATAAGGGTGGGGGATCAAGTGTGGCTGTCAACCCAAGGGTTGCCGTTCAAAGGGGGTTGTAAGAAATTGAGGCCCAGAAGATTGGGACCCTTTGAGGTCATTCAGCAGGTCAACCCGGTGGCTTTCAAACTCCGGTTACCCAACCACATGAAATTGCACCCAGTGTTCCACAGGTCGTTACTGTCACCATACAGGGGGGGACGTGAAGGGGAGCACGTCAGGGGACCAGCCTTGGAAGAGAGGGAACGCAGCAACCATGTAGCGGAAATCCTCGATTCCAGGTGGAAGGGAAATCAGGTAGAGTATTTGGTGGCGTGGGAAGGGGAACCGGAGTCAGAAAACACCTGGGTGACTGCAGGGGAGGTCAATGACGAGGTTTTAACAGAAACGTTCCACCAAAGATTCCCTAGGAAACCACAGCCGGTAGAAAGGTTTAGGAGGGAGTACTTCGGCACCACCGACGAGGAACAGGAAATGGAAGGATTCACGGAGTCGGAGTTGGAAGAGGGAATAGACTCCGAAGACGAGGAGTATCGAGAGACGAGGGACAGTAGCAGGTGGAGGGAAGTGTTCGAAACTTCGGACGATGAGGAAGGTTCTTTCAGGGGTTTTACTTCCTCCCAGCCCGGAGGGGAGGAGACGGGAGGGGGTGAAGGGGGCCCTGGAGGGGAGGTGGATGTCAGGGAACTGCCATCGGAAGGACAGGAGGTGCAAAGGCTCCCTCAGGTTGAAAGAGACGGAGCAGCTGAAGAGGGAACCAGTAGGGGGCGAGCAGGAACTTCCAGGGAAAGTGAGTCGGAGGGGTGGCTCAGAGACGTTTCCAGCGAAAACAGTGGAGAGGTCTCAGGACCTCCTATAGGGACACCCACGCCTCGCCGGAAACTGTCACGCAGAGAGTCCAGAAGACGTGTTTCCGTGAAAGAGCTTTTATGTTGGAAACGTTTCCGAAAGCAACCACTTTCGGATTCTACTAGCGATTGACGCAGCCATGCCGGAGGGGCTCCGTCACAGGCAGAGGTTTGAAAACCTGATCAAACTCTGAGGGACTTGCATTTTACGCACAAGCAGCTCATCATCCCACCACACCTCCCTTTCTCATTTATGATCACTAGTTAATCTTCCAATATATAAGATGGTTGGCGTCCTAAGTGCTCTGAACATGCATCACATGATGCATGGATGAAGGTGGGTTGTTTATGACTTCTGGAAGCCCACGCTACCAGAACAAATAGTGAGTCCACTCCCTTGTCCACTTTGATAGTTTGTGTACCTATGTCCAATATGTCCTTTTTACTAGTGCTGTACCAGATCACATTTTCTTGCAAAATGGAGGCTTTTTGAATCAGTTTGAAAAAACTCAAAATGGCAGGAGAATCTTCCCTTTGGGCAACCGGGCATTGGTGCCAGTGGAAAGGAGCCCACTCAGGAATTGGGACCGAGTGAGAGCCTTTTACCCAAACCGGAAGCCAATACCTTTGTCACCAAATTTAACTGAGAGCCACCACTGCCCCCAGCTCTCACTATCAGTTTTCTAGCATACTTAATGAGGAAATAATAATAATAATAATAATAATAATAATAATAATAATAATAATAATAATAATGATGACCCAGCTTTTAGGTATATCGGCTGTAAAAATGCTGAGACAGCATATATCCTGGGCACTTAACAAAACACACATTCAAATGGTGATTGTAACAAAACAGTCAGTTTGCAAGGAAACTGTCCACACACACACACACACACACACACACACATATACACACACACACACACACACACACACACACACACACATGCTGACTCCTAGGGGGTGAGGCAGTTTCAACCCTCTGAATATATATTTTTGAAAGGGCCAGGACCCCTCAATTTTCAGAGAGCATTTGGCTCCTCAAGACGTTGTGCACACAATGTCAGGGTGCCACACAACATTGCATCGTCCCCCCAATTCCTGACACATCTGCATACACATGTATATGGGGTGCCTGAGAGCCATTGTGGTGTAGTGGTTAAGAGCGGTAGACTTGTAATCTGGTGAACCTGGTTCGTGTCTCCACTCCTCCACATGCAGCTGCTGGGTGACCTTGGGCTAGTCACACTTCTCTGAAGTCTCTCAGCCCCACTCACCTCACAGTGTGTTTGTTGTGGGAGAGGAAGGGAAAGGTGATTGTGAGCCGTTTTAGGAATCCTTCGGGTAGTGATAAAGTGGGATATCAAATCATCATCCTCCACCACCACCACCTCCTCCTCCTCCTCTTCTTCTTCTTCTTCTTCTTCTTCTTCTTCTTCTTCTTCTTCTTCTTCTTCTAACCTCTGCAAGCCCCACCTGCTTTCCAAAGCCCTCCTCTTTCCTATATATTTCCTCCACCTCCCACTTGCCAAATTTTCAACCCTGACCTTTACAGATCACCCAACCCCCGCCACCTACTTTCTTTACAGCATGCACAAACCCTGAATCTCATCTCCTCTCCTCATGCAGTCCTCCCTTCCTCCTGCTCATACTGCACAACTCACACCAACACCACTGCTTGGGCCTCAGCTGCTCTGAGGGTGAGGAGGAAGAAACTGGTAAGCAGCAATGGCAGAGCAGGTCATGTATAGGGAGGTGCCCAGCCTGTCCTGACTGTTCCTCATAATCTCATCCAGGGTACCTACTTGCCTCCACCTCCCTTCTCCTCATCCCCAATGCCACTGAGTTTGAAAACTGCGTCAACAATGTGAGGTGACTAGTGGCTTCAGAGCAAGTCAGTCGTTGGGGAGCTGTCCTGGCCTGTCTTAGCTGTTCCTTTGCAGTTCACCTGCACTCACCTGCTTGCTCACCTGCCTGCTTGAGCCACCCATCTGCTTCCTTGTCTGGGCTGCTCAGTCACTTGCCTGCTCACCTGGGCTGCCTGCCTTCCTGCTTCCCTGAACAAGGCCACATGGAGTCCAGAAATAAGAAGGCATTATTGTGTATATGCACTCGAGATTAACAGAAGGCAAGGTTGCTTTCAGTGTCTACAGTGCTAGAATAAGAAGAGTGTTCCCAAAGCAACTGTCAGAAAGGCAAAGCCATCTAGAATATTCTACAAAGCAATTCATCATACATCTCTTTGCTTTGGATGTTCATCTCATAGGGTCTTTGGGACTTTCCTCATCCCCACATCTCCATCTCCATTAAAACTACATTTGAGAAGTTTCTAAGAGTGAAATATTTAATTTAATAAAGAACCATCTCTGAGGAAAAGATGAAGTGAAGAGGAGATCACTAACAAGCTGTACAAAATATAAAACACCCCAACGAGTCATTAAGACATCATTTGAAATTGAAACTTGATTCCTGCAGACCAGAAATATAGAACTTCAGAGCTACAGAGTCCCATATTCTATTTAGGCTGTCTCCTGTATATTTCATTTTATTTGCACACTGGAGTATGTGGTACAGCTGTGAGTGTATGTTTGTGAGGAAACTAATCAACTCTGATTTGAAGAAAAAAATGGCATTTGAAGATGCTTCATAAACTAATTTTTTCTCGCATCTTTGACATTGCCTTTATGTTTCTCAAAGCACCAATTTTAATCAGAATTTTGATCAAGGGTTTTATTGTTTGCGATCATTTGCTCATTTGTCTCTTCCTGTCATAAATCAATCTGCAACAATGTGCCTAAGATGCAATATTTTTAAAAAAGAAAAGCTGCAAATAATTAAGAGTGGATGTGTAGTAAAGCTGTCCACCAATGCTAACAGCATAAAGGTTGGTTTCCCCCAATAATTAATACATTTAGATTTTATAAGGTTCGAAGCAGTCTTGCAAACCACATTCAATATACCCAGGAAACACATTACAAGGAAGACACAGTCAACTCTAGTCAGCAATTAGCTAGATAATTATACTTCATCAAGGAGTGAAAGAAGCTATTTCCCAAGGATATTTAAACCACCTCCCACTACTGTTAATATAGGCATAGGCTGTTCAAAGTCACAGTTTATCTCAACTTGTGACTAGTACGCCCAGATAGTAGTCAGTTAAAACCAGTGCTTCAAATGAACTAGTTTGATCTAGCAAAGTTCACCAAATTACTTCAAAAATCTCAGCTACACTCCAAAGTAGTTCCCATACTTGACAAATGAACAGAACATGAATTAAATTCATTTGGTGGTAGAACTTTGAATGATTTCTAGGTCATCTTCATTTTCTTACATTTGTTTTTCCTCTTTAGGCTCTTTGGGCCTTAACATGTCACTGTGTGTGTTTGTTGTTGCTTAGTTGTCTAAGGTATATTTTATACTTCGGCACAATAACTTACAACATTCTGAGTGCTGAAAAACTAATGCCAAGGATCATTTGAGTGAAGCTGAACTGCAAACTTAGCATGAACTGGTTTGTTTGCAAAAGGATGGATGTGAATTGGAATTAGTTTCTTTGTGGACATAAAATCATAGAATCATAGAGCTGTAGAGTTAGAAGGGACTTCAAGGGTCATTTAGTCCAACCCCCTGCAATGCAGGAATCACAACTAAAGCATCCATGTCAGATGCCCATCAAACCTCTGTCGAGAAACCTCCATTCAAGCAGAGTCTATAACCTCCCAAGGGAGTCCATTCCACTGTCAAACAGTTCTTACATGTCAAACTAGAACTAGTCGCTTTTTTTAAATGAACTTTCCAAGCTCTGTTTAAGAGACACACAATTTCTGTGGCTGACCGTACTCCAACATTGCTTGGCGGCCATCACTTCTGCTTCCAACTAGGGACATAACTTGTAATTTGTTTTCTTAAATGTCTTTGACTTTTCTTGCAATTCCTCAGATGTTTTCTCTGAAAAGGAAATTCTGTGTATATTTCATATTTTGCTTCGGCAAACCTTTAGAGATCATTCTGCACTGAACCACTGAAGAGTTCCTTATGCAAACTCAGGGATCACAGCCAGAACTGGAGGCAACTATCTCGTATTACAGCAAATGTTGCTTCACGGAATGGAGGGAGTAAAGGTATTTTACCACTACCTCTTTGACTTATTTGGGGACTATTTATTCAGAAGAAAATAATAATAAATAATAATTTTTTTTTTTAATACCCCACCCTCCCCAGCCAAGGCCGGGCTCAGAGCGGCTTACAAGCAATAATAAAAACAAGTTGAATGAGTACAACATTTAAAACAAAATTAAAATACAACATTAAAATATTGAAACATTAAAATATTAAAATGTAGCCTCCTCACAGGAGGAGAAGGAAAAGAAAAAAGAAAGAGAGGGAGGGAGGGAATCAAATTGGCTCCAAGCCAAAGGCCAGGCGGAACAACTCTGTCTTACAGGCCCTACGGAAAGGAATCAGATCCTGCAGGGCCCTGGTCTCATGAGGCAGAGCGTTCCACCAGGCCGGAGCCAGTGTTGAAAAGGCCCTGGCTCTGGTTGAAGCTAATCTAACTTCCTTAGGGCCTGGGACCTCTAGGGTGTTGCTATTTAAGGACCTTGAGGCTCTCCGTGGGGCATACCGGGAGAGGATGAAAAGAATATCATTTGAAGATACAGCCTCAGTGGCAGAACTTCGCATGACAAAATCTTGTGGTATATGCCCCTACATCTTCAGATAAGGCTAGGAGAGAGTCTTGCTTGATACCTGGAGAACCACTCCCAGTCAATGTTAACAGTAGTGTGCTAGATGGACCAGTGGTCTCCCTTTGTTTCAAACAGCTTCCTTTGTCCCAGTGACATAATACAATGAGTTTCCCATTACCACCTGATGATTGAAAAATGAGAATCACCACTTATCCAAAATCAATACGTTCAGGCAACACACCCAGAGCACATTCCTAGTAAACGTGGGCATGTCAAAACCCTTCAGGCTTTTCTGTGTAAGATCCCCATCTCTCCTGGTTTTGACAGGTATTCATACATTTCCTCTACTCCTCCTGCCACACAACTCACATTTTTGTATGTGCGTGTCAATCATCCTTTCATTCAGCTTAACCACACTTGCAACTCTGACACAGCCTGTACTTACACAGACCAAGGCTAACAAGTGAATCTTATCAAACCCTGTCCTTTCTCGGTGCCTTATAGAAAATTTGAACTCTGGCCCTTTTATCAAAGCAAACTTTTCAAGTGCTTTGAAGTTCAGCATCCTCAGGGGTTCCAGTATCAGATCTGACAGGGCGCCAAACAGACATTATCGCCAGGCCTTCTTTCTGCCTGAGTGTGGTGGAGGGGGAGGGGAGAAATGCTTGCATGAGACAAATCGGACAATATTCCAAGACATTATTATTCTGTTTCTTAGATGTGCAGTGAAAAAGGTCTACAGAGACTAGAAAACTCACACTGCTCCTAAGGATGCCCTTGAATGATTTTCCATGAACAATGAAATAGATACGGTGGCATTTTAATGAATTAAAGTAAGAGAATTGTTTTAAACTTTACTGGGGCTGCGATAAGGCTGTATCTCAGGTTCCAAAGTATTACCACCATCTAAAATGAATTGTGGTAAGATGATTGTTTTAAAACCATACTGCAGAGTTGAGTTGATTATTACTATTATTATTATTATTATTATTATTATTATTATTATTATTATTATTAATTGAATTTATATACCGCCCTATACCCGGAGGTCTCAGGGCAGTTCACAGAACAACTTCAAAATATAAAACCACAAAATATATAATCAAAATAAAAACAACAACCCAACAACCCAAGCCAGGGGCCAAATGTGACCTTCCCTTACAATGCCCACCTCCCCATTCCTGCTCTGTGTCCTCTTTGAATGATTTTGGTTAGTTGGAAGTGTCCTTGAACTGTGTGTGTTGCCAAGGGGCAAGGTGTTCTTTTTGAGGTAGGCAATCAAATAAATATCAATTTGCACTTCAACAAGAAGCTGTCCTCAGCAAGGAAGTACTAGAAAGGAAAGTATAAGGAAACAAAGCTCTTGCTGGGAAAACTCCTCCAGAAGTGCAGCATATCCTGCCTCTCTTTCAGTCTAACACACTGGGATCTCTCCAAGCATTGCTGGGACTTATATACTATATCCCTCTGGTCAGCCAAGGGCATCGTCTCAGATACATCAAAGGGTTGACATGCTGTCTTCTATTATTAGTGCAAGAAACACCAACCCGTGTCATTCTCATGGAATTGATTCTACGAACCAATGATCACCTATCATTCTAGGCAAACAGTCCAGATTGACCCATGTCTTGATAAAGTAAGGTTATTTCACTGCCTTATCTCTATAGTCTAAAAATAAGTCCACATTCCATTAATCCAGCCTCACATCTGTATATCAAATTAACTCCTCAAAAGGATGATTAATATTAACTCAGCAGATTCAGGCTTCTACATAGGAGAGATGGAGTTCAAAATCTAAGCAGCTGACCCAACTGAACCAGGGGATTTTAGAGGTAAAGGCTGGATCCTGGGTTAATTTAGAAACCAGAACAACATGAAGTGAATGCTCTCATATATATATTTTTTAAAAAAATTTCAATAGAAAACTCCACAGATGATATTTTATGTGTGGTCTACTCCTCATAGCAGAAGACCAGAAAACTTATGAGAAAGTCAGAGAAGCTTTTGACAACAATTTCATAGGAAAAGAAAATGCTATAGATGAAAGAGCAATATTTAACAGAAGGTCACAGGAGTAGTGGGAAACAGTGGGATCTTTTATCATCGCTGTATACGCCCTGACCAAACATAAATCATGAAACAATCAAAGAAGAGCTAAAAAGAGACAGGATCGTTGTGATCATAATAGAGGCAAAATTGTCAGCTCAAGTCCAGTTGGATCCTGATCTCATATTAGCCACCCCAATAGCAAAAGTGGGACTGCATGAAGCCATAACGTCACAACATCACAGAAAACAAGCTCAGTGTTCCAGAAATAGAATCCAGAGCATTTACAAGTTCGGGCAAAATATCAGGATAGTATGAGATAAAGTTGATGCCATCAGCCACACCATTTGCCTTGACAGAACCACACTAAGGCCCAATCCCTTTCTTTGTAATACAAAGTGGAAGAGGAATTAGTCAGGATGGAAATTATGGGAGTCATCTATCCAGTGCATGAACCTATTGGATGTTGTGCATGAATGTCTGTTGATGCATTCAGATATAGATCCTGGGAGGGTAAGATTTAAAGTTAAGAAAGAGAGGTGTGATGTGATACACGGTTGGTTCTTTATGTGCTAAAGTGTGATTAGGAAGGAGAGGTGGAGTTCAGTAAAAGAGGGTAACCTCAGTTTCTACCTCAATATGGCTGCTGACTGTTTTGTTCTGTTTTTTCTTACAGCAGGGTCTACAAACAATTTGCAGGTACAAAGTATTGGCTCTACATAAAGTGCAAAGTTATTTATTCCATGTAAAAAAAAAAAAAAAAAATGTGACAAAAGTGTCCCAGCACAGAGGTGTGTGTGTGTGTAGAATATTTGGTGCATTCCTCAGTAGACTGCAGATTGAAATACTTGCTGACAGCTCAAATATATAACAATTAGTCCTTGAAGTGCCAGGGACTGTTTTGCCTTATAGCCTACTAGTGAGTAGGGCTGGGGAGCAAAAAATTCAATTCAATTTACCAGTTCGTACTTTGCAAAACATTACACCATCCGAAACATAGTCATCCGCCGGCATTTGCATTTTTCCAAATTTTGCAATGCCATTCTCCAGTCATGTAATGTGTACATAATTGCACATACTAGGGTAAAGTGTGCATTAAAATGCATACATTGGTGAACATAATCTGCAAAAAAATGCCTCATAATAGGAAAATAGCTTTCCATATTAGGGGAAATTGCCCACAAACATGTACGTTTGGATCAATTTGACTAAAATGCTGGTGCAGCTTCCTGAGAACTCTCAGGCTTAAGTTGTAGCCATATACAGTACTTGTATATAAGAATCAGACTCCTGGGATTATACAGGCTGCTGTTACTACCAATAGGTATACCTTCAGGGGTGAAGTTAAACCGCTGGAGAGTAATAGTTTTATTATCACCTACTAGTAAGTATTCTTAGTAGCCATGTATTTGCATATAATGTCAATCGTGTATTAGGTACTGTACAAAACAGAGGAATAGTTTGAAGGACTTACTGATGCTAGAGGAAGTCAAGTACATACATCGACGCCATTGGAATAAAATGGGAATGGAGCAGAAAATAAAAGTGAATTATTGATTAATTGAGCCACAACAACAACTGGTGGCACTGCATTCCTAACATCTTTATTTATAGGAATGTTGTTTGGTTTTAACAAGTTGCTTTGCCTTTCCTTGCAAACATTCAGGGAATAATTAACATTAATTAGGCAGATGGCTGATAAGTTATTGGACAGGTTTTGCTTTTCAATGCAACCAGACAGCCTAGGTTGAACTAAATAGGAATTCTGGGCAGGTTTAGTCCATTATGCCAACTAAAATAAATGAGGCAGTCTATTTTGCTAAGGAAATGCAATGAAAATAGTCACTAACAATTACAAATGAGTATATATTTTTCAAAGACAAGTTTTCCTGTCCTGAAAAAGAAACCCATAAAGATTTCATTCCACAGAAGTATACTAGAGACAGAGACATTTTGTGGCCTGAAGCCCAGTAAGAGATGGTGCAACCTCATCACCCCAACACTAAGGTAAATGTTTCAGGTATAGAAAAATCTGTTGATTTTGTTTCTCCCCATTTCTCATATTTCCAATCTTAAATTCAGTTTTCCACATTTTTGCAGCAATTTGTGGATTTTGTCCTAATCCAGCTAATGCTCTTTTAAGGACTAGACATGATGGCCATGTTTTGTAGAAAGTGTATATTTATTACAATTTCTTAAGCACGCTCATCTTCCAAGATAGACAGATGCCACCAACTACAGTGACCTTTAATGTGAGCCTTTACCATTCTTCACAGTACAGTGGCAGAAGCTATATAGGGTTGCATAAAAAGAGGTTTTCCTCAGAGTAGACCTTATGAAATTAATGGGTGTAAATAAGCCATGTTCATTTATTTCAGTGTGGGCCTACTTTGAGTAGAAGTAACATTAGATGCAGCCTACAGTATCTATACTGGAAAGTCTATTTCTTGTATAAGTAAAGGAGTGAATAGTGGAGAAGAAAGGAAGGAAGGAAGGAAGGAAGGAAGGAAGGAAGGAAGGAAGGAAGGAAATTACAAATTGATCAACACTGTGTTAATAGCCTGAATGAGCTCGCCTTTGTTTGGGCAACTGTGAGTAAATATTTGCCCTAGCACACAAACTTTAGTAGCTACAGAAGGTGAAAAACTTATGATGGAATTAGACATTCAAAGCAGAGCTGGAGACATTACGTCAAAGTAATGCAAAATAAATCTATGGGGATGCTTTGTGGTATCAGTCCACTGACATAGACACACTGTTGCTAGGCACTTTGATATCAGCCAGAGTAATGCTGAGAAAATTAATTAGAGAAAATCATTACGGAAGACATAATGTCACTGATCTTCATTACCCATCATCCAAAAAAAGGGACACACTTAATTTGACAAATTTTACCATTAATATGGAAACATAGGTGTATATTTGCATTATAAAGATGAATTCCAGCAGAAACTGTCAGCTTCCTGAAGAATAGTCATTACATACTGGAAGTCCAGGGCATTAGGGTGATTGCAATTACCTAAATTAAGGTGATTTGCAATGAAAAGACAACATGCTAGTTTCCCACCTTTTGCTCTATTTGCCCAGTTTTATTCACGTACTAATATCTGATCAAAATGTTTTTTGTATACATATTTATTTGTATTTGATTTGTTTGCTTCTTTCTTTTCTTAGATTCTTCCACCCACCCTTCATCGCAAGTTCTAAGACAGGTTACAACGAGAAAATATGCAACAATTAATCAGTTACAACCACAAAACAAGTGTAAATTGAAAACAGTTCTGTATATGAAACAAAAACTAGTCCTGGGGATGACAGGGATATAGCCAGGGACTTTCTGCATGCAAAGTAAATCCAAATCGAGAGCCAGTGTGGTGTAGGAGAGCCAGTGTGGTGTAGTGGTTAAGAGCGGTAGATTCGACCCTTCCCCATGGCTGTCATTTTTCTGAAGAACTGGTTGAGGTTAATAACCCATCATCCAGCCTCTTTACTTAAGCTCAATCTAACCCACCCATCAATTCAGCTTCACCCATCCAAGTGGGTTGGAATTGATTTGATGTGAAGGATGAGGATGATGATTTTTCATGCTCCTTCTATACATAGCTCAGTTGGTTAGAACATAGTGCTGCGTAACACCAAGGTTGCAGGTTTGACCCCCACATGGGACAGCTGCTTATTCCTGCATTGCAGGGGGTTGGACGAGATGATCCTCAGGGTCCCTTCCAACTCTCCAGTTCTATGACTCTGTGATAAATATGCTTGAGAGCAGAGTCATTTTTTATTATTACTTATCCCACCTTTAACGAAGCAAATCCTTCAAAAGCGGCTTAGAAGTTTAAAGCACAACAATCAAGTCACAATCTGGCAATAATGGCACATAACCCCAGCAGGATGAGAATCAGGGCCATGACTTCTTGTGGAAGGTAGATCTTGACATTATTGAGAAAAAAACAGATGCTGATTTCCTGACTGTTAATTATTAGTTTCCATATTTTATCCTTCTCCATACGGCTGGGGGTTTGAGTGTTACGCCTCGACATCTGCTAAGTCACATGGGCTCATTTTCCTAAGTAAGACATTAAGCTTTAGTGTCAATAAGTTAAGTGGCATAAAGCAAAAACATTCCTCTAAGTAGCCAGAGGCCATATGTTTCCAGAGATCTGTAAAGCTGAAAAGATTCATAGCCTGCCTGATCCATAGGTTCATAAAGAAGCACAGGAATGTTTGCATATTTCCCTGCTTTCCCCACGCTGAACATGGACAACATTTGCAACATACATTTAAAGCACTCTTAAAACACTGTAACAGTCATGTCTTCCCCCGAAGAATGCTGGGAATTGTAGTTTGTTAAGGGTGCTGAGTGTTGCTAGGAGACCTTTATTCAGGCATAGGCAAACTCGGCCCTCCAGATGTTTTGAGACTACAACTCCCATCATCCCTAGCCAACAGGACCAGTGGTCAGGGATGATGGGAGTTGTAGTCCCAAAACATCTGGAGGGCCGGGTTTGCCTACTCCTGCCTTTATTCCTTGAGAGAGTGGTTTAACAACCAATCCCCCTTCCAAGGAAACTCTAGGAACTCTGGGAACTGTAATTCTGTGAAGGGAATAGGAGGTCTCCTATCAAACCTCAGTACCCTTCACAAACGACAGTTCCCAAGATTCTTTGGGGAGGGCCTGGTGATTAAAGTGATATAGTAGTGCTTTAAATGTGTGGTGTGGATGTAGCCATGGCCACAGGGACAAAGGATGGAGGTCTTGGATTGTGACTTATTTTATTGGCAGTAGCATGGGCTCCATTAATGCACAACCTCATTTGGCATGTCCATCACCTGTCAGAGAATTTGGAGCCTTTTGCTGCAACAGGAGTGGTCCTAAATGCAAAAGAAAAGAAAAGAAAAGAAAAGGACTTGTGGACTTGTATTTTCTGTAGTCAGACTCAGGGTGAGACAATGTAGTGTTCCTGTATTCCTGTAATTTTAAGGGTAAATAAAAAGAAAGTATTTTGGCAGACACCTGCTGATCAGAAACAAAGGAAAAAATTAAATGTAAAGGAGCCCCAGATCTTGTTTGAAAGTGACCAACATAGCTTGGAGTGAAGGAATTTGACACCTACTCATTTTGGAGTGTTATTTATTGATATCGTTATTTACAAGCAATCTAATGTGTTCTGCGGAGTGTGCATGTTTTCCTTAAAGCTGCCAGGTTGATTCAGGGGTACATATTTTCTGCAGCAGGTTATGAGGCTGAAGTGTATGTATAAGTGCATGATAACAGTAATACTATTCATATTTATATTTTTAGCATCCTTCCTCGGAGAGACTCAGGGTGACTTAACACATTTTGCCATCACAAACAGCCCCACAACAGAGGTTGCACTGGAAGTGCATGGGGATTGGACACATGACTCTCCAGTCATAGTCTGACACTCTTAAGGCAGGGGTTGCGAAGATGGTGCCCATTGGTGCTACAACACAATTGAAGTCTTCCCCTGACACCTACGAAGCCTCTAAACCAGGCTTCCTCAACCTCGGCCCTCCAGATGTTTTTGGCCTACAACTCCCATGATCCCTAGCTAGCAGGACCAGTGGTCAGTGATGATGTAGTCTCAAAACATCTGGAAGGCCGAGTTTGAGGAAGCCTGCTCTAAACCTCACCCTACCCACTGCCCTTGTGGTTATAAGGAGGTTACGTTTTTTCTCCCCTGAAAAGTACATAAAACTGAAAGAGGAAGTTGGAAGACTAATACTCTCTCCACTTCCTGTTTCAACTATGTGTGTTTTCAAGGCTCCTCTAAGTTCTACTGGATTTAACTTTCACCAGATCCCTTGAAAGTGTGCACACTTTTTCTCTTTCTTTCCCTTCAGTGGAGTGGGTGGCTGATCTGGGGGAGGTGAGAAAGAAATTATTAGAAGATGGGGTGTCCACAACATTCACTAAAAACCCCAAATTTGGTGATGGACCTAAAATGTTTGGTAACCCTTCTTCTATGCACTACACCATTCTGATCCTCAAACATTTTTTCTTTAAGTTGAAATATTAATGAATAATGTTTGTTTTGTTTACTTGGCACCTTTGTCAACAGAAATGATGAAATATTGGCAGTTGCAATGTAGTCTGATGGATTGGTCAGGATGGAAGCTGACAGATGCAAAGGGTAGAAAACATCAGGTACATGAAGTATTTTATTGCCAAACTGATTCCTCATGCATTTGGAATGTGAGATTTCTTTTCTCTGGGTGGGGAGGGGATATAAACTGTGAAAGCAACATTTTACTATGATTTAGTCTCTTCTGCAGAACTGGATAGATTTGTTTCATAGCTGCAAGTGTAAGAAAGAATAACAATCTGCTATTCACAATAAGGCATTTCAAACTTTTTTGCATATTCAACTCCCCACAGTGTGAGAATCCTTCGGAGAAGAGCTTTTTCTCTGTATGTAAGAAGTGGGGACGTGGGGTCTATATTGCCCAAGGCATAAATGAAGGGGAAATATGGTTTGTTTGTTTGTTTTCTGGCTTTCCACCTGCTCTTGGATGTGTACATGGGTATTGTTGACATGTTGAATGCCTGTGCATACTGAATGCTTGAGTGCCTTATTGAACTGGGTGCACGCACTAGGGTTACCATATTTCAATCAGTTGTTAAAAGCTTTTTTGGGGAAACTTAACCCCCCAAAAATGTGATTTAAAGCTTTTTGAGCTGTTTCTGCTGCTTTTCCCATCGTGTTGCCATACACCCGGGCTTTCCCTGACATTTTGCCAATTCAATACCTAAAAACCAGGACATGTCAGGAATTTTCCTGATGTACGGCAAGCCTAGCATGGCCTAGCATGGACTGGAGTGTGTGATTGTTGAGTGGTAGCCTCTAACAGTGTAGTTTCTGCATTCTTCATTTGTATTATTACATCCAGTTGCATTTTTGTTTGTAATATTTATGAGAGAGATATTGAAACTATGTTGTATTCTGATGCTGTATTTTGATGTATTTGCTGTTTTTATATTATCCACTTTTGTTTGTTTTTTGGTGTAGATAGATTTATTTATGTTATTTATAATGTGGAATGTCATTATTTGTAGCAGTTGTAGTTGTATACAATGTGGAATTTGCATACTTATGTAATATGCATTGATTATCGTTGAGATGTAAACTGCACAGAGATTCATTGGAATGTACAGTGGTACACAATATAATAATAATAATAATAATAATAATAATAATAATAATAATAATAATTTTGTGTTGTGAGGAGTAGGATTGCAGACAACCATTACCCCCACCAACATATGTTTGAAAGTCCAGAGACAGTATAGTGTATCTCTACCTAAGTTTTGCTAAGAGTGGGTGCACTGAGATTAACAGAAATAAGTTAGTTGGGTCAATTAATTCTTAGCTTGGCTGAGAAAGCAGCAACATCATCTTTCCAGTTGAGCCCTCTCTTTGTCATCTTCACACTATATTATGGATGTAATGAGTGAGTTTGCAATGTGGCGAAGAGTTAATTTAACATCATTACTTTCAGCGAGCCTGACACAACTGTGCTTATAAAACTGCAGTACCTTCCAACTGTTTTTGAATTAAGTTCAAGGCTTTGATTGAATCAACTCTTTTCCACTGAGGTAATGCAGCAGTGATGAGTAAAGGGGGAATTAAAGCTAAAGAACAGAAAAGCTCGTACCTGATGTGACCAATTTAATGCTTTTGGATGGACAAACTCAGGTCCAGAACCCCATGGCCTCACCTTATGACATTTTCTGAGTCTTGTACTCCTCTCTGCCTCTGTTTCTTTCTTTAAAACCATATCAATGATAATTATACCCACAATCAGATGTCTTGCAGGTGGTTTGAACTATAACTTCTATCAATCCCAACAAGCATAATCAATAGCCAGTATCATTGAAGTCTAACAGCACCAGGTCACAGAAGTTTGCTTGGGATTTGGATTTGTTCAGAACATATCCTACTGGATCAGGCCAACAATCAAGTAGCTCAGCATCATGTTCTCACATTGGTCAGCCAGATGCTATAGGAAGTCCGCAAAGCAAGACCTAAGAACAACAGCACTGCTTCCACTTCTGTTCAGTCTAAAGAAAACAAGTGTGTGTGTGTGTGTGTGTGTGTGTAAAGGGACCCTGACCATTAGGTCCAGTCGTGACCAACTCTGGGGTTGCAGCGTTCATCTTGCTTTATTGGCCGAGGGAGCCAGCGTACAGCTTCCGGGTCATGTGGCCAGTATGACTAAACCGCTTCTGGCGAACCAGAGCAGAGCACAGAAACACCGTTTACCTTCCCGCCGGAGCGGTACCTATTTATCTACTTGCACTTTGACGTGCTTTCGAACTGCTAGGTTGGCAGGAGCTGGGACCAAGAAACGGGAGCTCACCCCTTCGTGGGGATTCGAACCACCAACCTTCTGATCGGCAAGTCCTAGGCTCTGTGGTTTAACCCACAGCGGCACCTGCGTCCCATATATATATATATATATATATATATATATATATATATATAGGATTTTCCCAACTGGTTAAAATCCTGTATTAAAATGAAATGTTTGCTAACATCAGTCTTTTGTTTCCACATTCTGTGAAACAAGCTCAAACTTTTGGAAAGAATCAATGCTTAAAAGCAATTCTAAACTCTCGACAGATGAATACAACAGCTCAACAGCTAGCAATGCCCGACAGCAGACCCAGTGCGATTGAAAATGTGCTGCAGCAACATATTCAGCTCTCTGATGCTTTTGTTTTGATCTACTGGGGGGGGGGGGGAGCATAAAGATGAACTTTCCCCTATGTCTACACTTTCTTTATCACTGCCTTCAGCGGTATCATTTTGTAGCTCCTCTCACTACCTTAAGGGTCTTAGATTATCCATCAGTTGGTGATCTGTTCTGAAGGGCTATGAAAGCATGATGAAATGATGCATGCCATCTTTCTAACACACCTCAGGAAAATATTCACGGGGAGATATATCAAAGTGGAACATGCTACTTAGAAATAATGAGATACATATCTGTAAGAGTTTAGAAGGGGGAAATCCATCTAAGATATGCTGCCCTTGATATTCCATCAGTTGTGATTTCAGGGCAGCCTTTGAAGGTCCTTCATTCTTTACTACTCATTACTGGGATCACTGTCTTATCACTGCTTGTGGCTATTGCCACCTCTAGAGACAACAGCTCAGAAATTTCTAATGAAGTGATTTGGTCTGAGAAGAACTACTACTTCATACCTTCATTGCTACTTCATACTACTTCATGCCTTCATTGCGTCTGCAAAGCCTCAGCATTCAGAGAAATCAATGACCACACACACACACACACACACACACACACGAGTAGCCCAGTAGTATAATCCCTTTTTTTCAAGGTTGAGAGTGGTGGTTTCCTTATGGTCTCCTAGTTCATTTGTGGATTATTTGAGATTCAAACCGTTGATTAGCCTGCATGTATGTCTTAGATTGTTTTTATAACAGAGGCAGGCATGAAGAAGGGTAATTTGGATTGGGACCATGGTAGTGGTGAAGTGGGATTGTTAGACATTTTCTGTGCTATTTCCCATGTTGAAATCCTTCCCAAAGGGGCTATGTCCTATGCATGGCAAAACAAAACATACAGGAACCCTTCATTCACCCACTAATGCTCGTGCTTATTTTACAATAGACCACAGCCATCATTTTTGCCATTTATCTTCTATATCAGACATGCAAGTTTGTTTGTTTTCCAGTTTCCCCAAAGTGAGAGCATTTGTATCATACAAGAATGTGACAATCCAGTGCAATTTCCCACAGTGTATGACATACTTCTCGTCTCTCCCAGCATTAAATGGATATGCTAAGCCTGGAAAAGAAGAGACTGAGAGGAGATATGATAGCCATCTTCAAATATCTAAAGGGCTTTCACATGGAAGATGGAGCAAGCTTGTTTTCTCCTGCTCAGGAGAGGAGGACACGAACCAATGGTTTCAAGTTCTAAGAAAGGAGATTCTGACTAAACATCAGGAAGAGCTTTCTAGTGGTAAGAGCTGTTCAAAAGTGGAATGGACTCCCTCAGAAGGTGGTGGACTCTCCTTCCTAGAGGTTTTTAAGCAGAGGTTGGATAGACATCTGACATGCATGCTTTAGTTGAGATTCCTGCACTGCAGGGACTAGATGACCATCAGGATCTTTTCAAAATCTACAGTTCTATGATTCTATGATCCTTTCACTCCTTTCCTATGATGGTCAATATACCCCAAGTAAAGCTTGCTTAGCAAATGAGAAGCCATTAATTCAAACAAGCATTCACCATTTACTCGATATCAGACATTTGGGAAAAGTTTCTTCTTATTTGATAGATAATTTCAGTTCTTTTCAGTTCCTATCCTAGGGTAATTCGGTTCATTAATTTCAATAGGTCTACTTTGAGTAAAATTTGGAGTAAAACTACCTCCTATTTTTTTGTTACCAAATGTCAGCACATTAAAGTTCAAGCATTTCCTTTGCTGTTCTTGCTTTTACACTGAGTTATTTGGCTGGAATGTATAAACTTTTAGCCAACATAGTTGATGAGAATTTAATGCCACTTGCCCACATTCCCATCATTAGATGAGCAGAGAATTTTTATAGTCTCTTCCATTTCAGAAATCTCCCCAAGCCATCAATTAGATATTGAAACTGAAGCTACTGTATTACAATAGGCAGCAACTGTTGGATCAGTCACACTTATGCTTCAGTTTCATAAATATCTGAAAAACATGCCTCCTTCCCTAAAGATCCACTTAGGTATTAAGATTCATAGTGGGCTCTCTTGTTAGTTTTACTATTTACAAAAGTTCAGGGGGCAATAGCTCATGAGAGGTCATTTTCCGTGACAGCCCCTAAGCTATGGAATCCCCTTCCCCCATAGAAGTCTATAATCTTCATTGTATGGCTTTTATCATATGCCAACGCTCTTCTTTTGATTGCAATTTCAACCTTGTATTTTTATATTGTTGTAACCCACCCTGAGACCTTATTGCAAAGGGTGGATAAGAAATCCAATAAATCATATTTTTTTTTAGAAAGCTTAGGCTTAAAAGTCTGGAGGTTTTGCCTGATTTCTTCAGTCTATTCAGCTTTGTTCAAAATATAAAACTTCACATTGTCTGAAAAATATGGACAGGCCACACACCACCTGATAATTTTTCCAAATGTTTTTATAATCTTTTTTTTTTTGAAAAAAGTCCATGCACACAATTGGAATTTCTCCCCACTGCCCACAGGTGAGACAGAAAGGGAGAAACCATACACAACATTTCACTTTTATGGGGAATCTGAGTAAAACTTGGAATGAATCTGAACCTTGAAAAACACATAGAACTGAAAGAGGAAGTGGGAAAGAGCTCCACCCTTCCAACTTCCTCTTTGAGTGCTGTGTGTAGTTTGCACAGGAGAAAAAGGTAACCATTCTCACCACCTCATGACCAAGAAGGGAGAACCAGGGGCAGACCAGCTGCCTCATCCAAGGCCCTGGCAGTGTGGAACTGAGAGTGAAGTAGTGCCTCTAGATCTCAGGGTCTTTTCAGTAACCAATTTCTCTCCTATTTGCAACAATGGAGGACAATCCATTTCCCAAGCTCCAGGACTGACCTAGATTCCTCCCATCTGTGCTGAGTGAATGGGATCATTCAAATCTATGGCTTACCCCAAATCCACCTCCAGTATAGGGATTGTTGAATCTGTTGATTTATGTTTTTCTCCGCTTCACATTTTTCCAATCTTAAATTCAATTCTCTACATTTCCACATCTGTTTGTGAACACACACACACACGTATATTCCTCATGAAAAGTTTTCAGGAAATTTATCCTAAAATACAGTTTTGCATGCAATTTTGTCTAATACAAACATTTTCATTAATATATGCATTTTTAGGTACTTATAACATTGAAATTCTACCTTTTCTCCAAAGAGCTCAAGTTGTTTCCCCCTTCCCTTTCTATCCTAACAAAAACCCTGTGAGGTGAATCCTGGGTATCCTTTACTACAAAACATTTCAGGGATTTTGAAGGAAGACTCAACTGTTTTGATAAAGTTACTTTCTTTTGAGAGGGATGCGGGTGGCGCTGTGGGTAAAAGCCTCAGCGCCTAGGGCTTGCTGATCGAAAGGTCGGCGGTTCGAATCCCCGTGGCGGGGTGCGCTCCCGTTGCTCAGTCCCAGCGCCTGCCAACCTAGCAGTTCGAAAGCACCCCCGGGTGCAAGTAGATAAATAGGGACCGCTTACCAGCGGGAAGGTAAACGGCGTTTCCGTGTGCTGCGCTGGCTCGCCAGATGCAGCTTTGTCACACTGGCCACGTGACCCGGAAGTGTCTCCGGACAGCACCGGCCCCCGGCCTCTTGAGTGAGATGGGAGCACAACCCCAAAGTCTGTCAAGACTGGCCCGTACGGGCAGGGGTACCTTTACCTTTACCTTTTACTTTCTTTTGAAATCATTTCAAACATATATTTTTTTAAGTTCTTAAAATGAAAAAAGCAATTAAAAGCATAGAGAAATGTTAACAAATATATAACCTACAATAAACACATCAATAAAAGAGAATATTTAAATGGAGTACTAATTAATTATATGGATCATTGATTTTAATCATTCACGGAGATTAACATAAATGCAATTCAATCCAACCCATGTTTGGGGTTTTTAAATTACAAAACCCATAGGCCAAAACCCATAAGAGAAAGTAAAAATGAAAACCAGCTCATGGAGTAAAAAGGTTGGGGGGCAGGGAGAGAGAAAGTTAAGACTGGAAAAAAATGTTTATTTTAAAATCTAACACAAGGGCACTATCATTCTTACAAGATAACCATATTAGCTATCTTCTCCCTCAGAACAATCATTTCAGCTGTTCATTTTTCCTACATTAAATTGTTTTTAACGCAAGTCACTTTGGGTCAGATTGTGAGAAAAGTATCTCACAACAGTAATATAGTTGCTGCGCCCCTCAACCATCCCTTGATAGCTGGAATTGGAAGGATGCGATCTGTACATCTTTAGTGTGAATGACTTTCAGGAGGGATGAACAGTCTGCTGCACAAAGGATGCATGGCTCTTGGCCTCTATGTGGGTGAAGGAATCCCTGGGGAAGAAAGTAAGAGAAGAGGGGAATGGGAAGAAGGTTGAAGTCTATAGAGTGATGGAAGGGAGTGAGTGAGCCCTCTGTAAGTTATCAGTCCAAACCTCTGGCAAGAGCAATCTGCCCAACCCACAGGAACCCACTGGGTGGGGAAGGGGAGAAAAAGAGAAGCAGGTGCCAGAAAAATAAGAAAATGGGCATCAGAAAGACTGTGAGAGAATGAGAAAGCCCTAATAGTGGTTTGGAATCTGGTTCTATCCACCACTGTCTTTGGCCTTGGTCTGCCACCAGCATGTGACCCTGAAAATATTATCCCAAATATTATCCCAACAACAACAACAAGTGTTTCCCATCCCTGTATTTACACTACATTTATTTTACTTATATAGATATTAACAGTGGATCATGAGGCAGTTTGCTGCAGTCACAGTCAATACAGGTGATGAGTTCTCAGCTGTTTTCATGCCTGCCCTGAGCTCTCTGGGTCCCGTGGAGCTGCTGTTTTAGTTCCCTACAATGATGTGGTTTCCACCCAGGTTTGCAGGCAGGAATCACCCCAGGATATTGGGGGAGATTAAAAGGGTGGGTTAAAGCTGCTTTGGGCTGCTTTGTGCCTTCTCCTGCCACTGCCCAGTAAGCCTACCATTGCAGAACGTAGCACAGTGGAATACCCTCAAATGAAGTCCTGATTTGGATCCACATTACCAAGGCTAATCCATGGCTAGCAGTGCCCAATATGAGTGTGGGCCATGAAGCCAGAGACCTCTGTTGGGTGGTCATCCACTCAGCATCCATAGTTCTGAGGCAGCAGCTACACATCCCCTTGGTGATTTCCCACCACTTTCTAGTCCAACCTTTCTCAACCTGTTGGTCCCCAGATGTTGTTGAACTACAACTCCCATCACCCCTAGCTAGCAAGGCCAGAGGTCAGGGATGATGGAAGTTGTAGTCCAGCAACATCTGGGGACCCACAGGTTGAGAACCACTGTTCTAGTCAATGTGATGTGTTTCCCCACTGTCCACCACAACATGCAATGGCACTCTGTAGCAGATGTTGGTAGGCTTTCTGTGAGCCAACTCACAAGTAGGGATTTGATTCATTTTGCACTTAAAGGCAAACTTACCAAACACACAGTTTCCAAAAGAAGACACAAACTGAAGCAGAACCATGCTTCAAATTTCATACTTCTCTAAATTTTGCAATGCAGTTTGCTAGCTAAGGAATGTGTGCACAAATGCATATACATGTAAAGTTGGCAACATCTGTACACATGTAAAGTGTGCATATAAATGCATATTTTAGTGGGGGAAATAACTTTGCAAAAATGTGTATATTGAGCAAAACTGCATACAAAAATATATTTAAAAGATTGGGGAGAAATTGGGAAAACCCCAAATTGGTATATCCATTAATCCCTACTCACAAATCACTGCTGAACAAAAACCTGCCTGTACCAAAAAGTTAAACTCAGAAGCTTGTAACAATGAACAGAGGAGCCTGGCACAACTGCAGAACAGCCTCAGACTGGACTGTCAATATTAACGAGATACATGTTTCAATTAACCTTCCCTACTCTTGAATGTGATATTTGGCCCCATACAACTGGCGGCATTCTTGGATTTTCTGTAATATTTATGTTGCAATGTGGAATAACTTCGGGACTAATGTTTAAGCCTAGATTTCTTAGCAAGAGCCCAATCAATTATTTAAACGTAATAACACAGTCAGAATTCATTAGAGTATTGTGCAATCATTTGCATTGTCATACACACTTCCTGACTGGTCAATTCCACCGAGCTGGTGAACTGATGATGAGGTTAATGAAGTTATCACACTATAATCAAAAACTTTTAAAAATGCTAATAAAGAAATTCCACTAGGAAATTATTCTGAGGGTTAAATAACCGGATCTAGAATGAGAGCTGGTTAAGCTCTTTGCCTGTGGGAGGTGAAAATGTTCAATGTTTTATAAGGCTTAGGTTCAAAGGAAAGCAGAAGGCAAGCAAAGTCGCCTAAATTTTCAGCTCTTCCCATCTTCCCCACTGACTGCACAGAATGCTGAAGATTCAAAATATGAATTTGCTCCAAAGGCATTATGAGATTCATTTAGTATGCCATACTTTGCATGGAACCCACCTCCAATTAGCAGAAAATCCACATGTTCTCCATCACATCCCTTTGCTAAGGTCATGTCAAGACAGTTACTACAGTTTAATAAAGCCTTGATGTTTTTAATACCTTCATAAGGTTTAATAAATGCTTGAGCTGCACATTAAACTCAACATATGGGCATCTTCATTTATAAGTAATAGTTACATTGAGAGTTCCCCTGTCCCTTCCCCAAATCAGTGTTGTAATGGTTAACTCCAATATTAGAGACAACATGTCTCTGGAGACCAGACACTCAGGAACCAAAGTGTGAGCGTGCTTTGTGCTTATGTCCTGCTGGTGGTTTTTCCACAGGCATATGATTGATCACTGTTTTTGTTGTTTAGTTGTTTAGTCATGTCCGACCCTTCGTGACCCCATGGACCAGAGCACGCCAGGCACTCCTGTCTTCCACTGCCTCCCGCAGTTTGGTCGAACTCATGCTGGTAGCTTTGAGAACACTGTCCAACCATCTCGTCCTCTGTCGTCCCCTTCTCCTTGTGCCCTCAATCTTTCCCAACATCAGGGTCTTTTCCAGGGAGTCTTCTCTTCTCATGAGGTGGCCAATGATTGGAGCCTCAGCTTCAAGATCTGTCCTTCCAGTGAGCATTCCTTAAGAATGCACTGATTTCCTTAAGAATGGATAGGTCTGATCTTCTTGCAGTCCATGGGAGTCTCAAGAGTCTTCTCCAGTACCATAATTCAAAAGCATCAATTCTTGGGCGATCAGCCTTCTTTATGGTCCAGCTCTCACCTCCATACATCACTACTGGGAAAACCATAGCTTTAACTATATGGACCTTTGTTGGCAAGGTGATGTCTCTGCTTTTTAAGATGCTGTCTAGGTTTGTCATTGCTTTTCTCCCAAGAAGCAGGCATCTTTTAATTTCGTGACTGCTGTCACCATCTGCAGTGATCATTGAGCCCAAGAAAGTAAAATCTCTCACAGCCTCCATTTCTTCCCCTTCTATTTTCCAGGAGGTGATGGGCCCAGTGGCCATGATCTTCGTTTTTTGATGTTGAGCTTCAGACCATAGTTTGCGCTCACTGTAGGAAACAGGAAACAGCAGGATTCTTCTTTTGGTTGGCCTTTTCACGAGACTTATAGGGGATTGGAGGGAGGCAGGAATATAGCCTAGTTTTTAATCGTTCAATTTGTATGTTAGAGGAAAGAAAAAAATTCAGAAGGAGATATTCCTGAATAACACATACATTGTTGGTGATAGAAAAGCACTAAATGATAAGTTTATTCAGAATGGAAATCTATATTTTTAAAGAAAAGTTTAGTGGTGACAACTCAGCTACAGAAAGACAAAAAATCAAGTGGGTAAACCACAGTAGCACAGTATGTAGACCTACTATTGAGACTGTTCCAGAGGCTGTAAACAGGTTACACGGGGCAAACTACTCTCAACATGCTGGCAGGATCTGCGCTAGCTGTCAATCTGCTGCAATGCCAAGCTCAATTTTTGGTACGAACTTATAAAACCCTATACAGCTCAGGTCCAGGTTACGTAAGAGATCACTTTATTCCTTATATATTAAGTAGGTTACTACATTCTTCAGGAGAGCTTCTCTTTTAAGTCCTTAAAACACTGGAAACATCTCTTCAAAGTCCCTAAAATATCACAGTAATTTGGAGAAGGGTTTTCAGTGTCACTGCCCTTGTTTTGTGGAATAGCATCCCTTTTGGGATACAACAGGCACTCATATCAGTACTTTCCAGGAACAACTGAAAACATTTTCATTTCAACAAGCTTTCCCAACTGGGTGAAAAGGTCTTTGCCTTAGCTGTTCATCTTGCCTTGCTTTTAAACCTATATTTAGCTGCCTTTTCCACTGTTGTAAAAACTATTTGTAGCTGTTTTTAATGGTGTGTTGGAAAAATCACTTTGAGATGCATGTGAACGGTGATTCATTAATGGAATACGACTGGTAATGAGAATGATAGCAAATGAAGTGGTAAAATGAACTGTGCCACTTCAGTCTGCAGGTGGGTATAACTTTTTTAGTGCTCCTTTATGTGAGGTGGGGGATCCTTTCAGGTAGAAAATTAGAGGAATGGACGTAGGTGGCGCTGCGGGTTAAACCACAGAGTCTCTTGGGCTTGCTGATCAGAAGGTCAGTGGTTTGAATTCCTGTGACAGGGTGAGCTCCCGTTGCTCGGTCCCAACTCCTGCCAACCTAGCAGTTCGAAAGCATGACAGTGCAAGTAGATAAATAGGTACCACTGTGGCGGGAAGGTAAACCACTTTTCCGTGTGCTCTGGTTTCCGTCATGGTGTCCCGTTGTGCCAGAAGTGGCTTAGTCATGCTGGCCACATGACCCGGAAAGCTGTCTGTGGACAAACACCGGCTCCCTCAGCTTGAAAGCAAGATGAGCATCTCAACCCCATAGTCACCTTTGACTGGACTTAACTGACCAGGGGTCCTTTACCTTTTTTATGATATTTGTTAATACTTGGAACTTATGAACATCTCCCCTGCCTTCCGTCATCAATTAGAAAGGGGAAAAAGCAATGTACGAAGTTGCAATATATATAGCTTGACTTTTTTGTTCTTGTTTCCAGAATGGAAACAACTCCTTATTCATGACAATTGCGAAGGGCAGTGCAAAGGTTATATAAATCTCACAATGCATGGACCACTTGACATAACTGAATACACTGAACTGAATTCGACTAAACAATTGTAAGAACTGACCTTGTCTGTTTATGTTTTATGGGAGCTGCTATAATTATTCATGAAAAAACCAGGCATCTGGAAATCGCTGCTTCATGTTGCGTACTGGGAGAAGGCTTCTTATTTTTATTTTCTGTATTGTGATGCTTGCCTTGGCATAATAAGTGTTCCTGCTGAGTTTTACTCCCACCTTCCAACCTGAATCTATATTTGGTTTCAAGTAGGGTTAAGAATATCCATTAGCAGTGTCCTCATAAATCATTCCCAGTTAATATTGCAAGAATATCTCAGGACGGCATGGTTCTTTTAAAGGTACTAAAGAAGATCAAAGCAAGGCAGATGCATATACAGTGGTACTTCGGATTAAGAACTTAATTCATTCTGGAGGTCCGTTCTTAACCTGAAACTGTTCTTAACCTGAAGCACCACTTTAGCTAATGGGGCCTCCCACTGCTGCTGCACCGCCGGAGCACGATTTCTGTTCTCATCCTGAAGCAAAGTTCTTAACCCGAGGTACTATTTCTGGGTTAGCAGAGTCTGTAAACTGAAGCGTCTGTAACCTGAAGCATCTGTAATCCGAGGTACCACTATACAGGAAACAGCCACAATCAAAATAGCTTAGACAACCACCACCAGATGAAAGATGCATACTCAGGAAGAAAACAATAGGAAAAGAGCCTCATCCTTACCTGGCAATGGAGCTGTTGTGAATGCTTCTTTGCATCCATTCCTGCTGTGGAGCATGGGATTTGAAATTTCCTTTGCCTCCCAAACTGAATAGTTAGGAAGAGGAAAGTATATTCTTATGCTTGCTGGACAGAAAATAGTCCTAGTCATGCCCAGCAACACTGTTTCCAATTAAGGATGGCAAGTGTAATCCTATTTCTAGGGACCCTTCCCAGCCACTGGTTACTTGCTCTCCTTCTCAAAGGTAAGAAGAGATTTTTATTTTATTGGAATTTTTTTGCTTTGAAAGGGTGTATACTGGCAGGGAGCGATGGCTCGTGGCAGGGACTGGATGAATCTGATTATGATATAGACCCAAATTCTGGGTATTAGAACAGCAGGAAAGTCTTATCAGTAGGAAACTGTGTATTATATCCAAAGTAGGGCTAAGCCATACATTCCATTGGATTTGTGCTTGTGCAACAGAACTTTCCATCCACTACTCCCCAATGTGCCTTCTAAATTTGAGCTGGTGTCTGCATTACCCTTGAAAGCAGATTTCAGGAGAGCATGGGGCACATGTGTGGTGAGGAGACAGGGGAAGTTCTATTGCACAAATGTAATAGTGCTAACTATAAATGTAATCATGCTAACTACACACAGGGTGGTGCTGTGGGTTAAACCACAGAAAGTCGGTGGTTCGAATCCCTGTGAGGAGGTGAGCTCCCGTTGCTCGTTCCCTGCTCCTGCCAACCTAGCAGTTCGAAAGCACCTAAAAGTGCAAGTAGATAAATAGGTACCGCTCCGGCAGGAAGGTAAACGGCGTTTCTGTGCGCTGCTATCGTTCGCCAGAAGTAGCTTGGTCATGCTGGCCACATGACCCGGAAGCTGTACGCTGGCCAATAAAGCGAGATGAGCGCCGCAACCCCAGAGTCGGTCACAACTGGACCTGATGGTCAGGGGTCCCTTTACCTTTACCTTAATAGTGCTAACAGAACAAGGGTATTTGATTCTGCTCAATGGGCTCAGCTTACATTCATGGTGCGATCGGTGCTTCACTGGGATCATCCATGAGACTAAGCCACTCAAGACTGGAAGCACTAAGCAGGTGAAAGAAAAAAAAAGAAAGCAATGAAGTAAAAAGTGATACCGAACAGAGTTGGAAAAATCTGTCCGTCCATCTCCGAGCAGATTTTGGTTGTGTACAAGAGGTTGTAGAGGGAAGAAAAGAAGGTAGAGTCCTATTTGAAGTGCTGAAGTCCATGAAACATTAAATTCCACCTGATAACAAATTATTATTATTATTATTATTATTATTATTATTATTATTATTATTATTTTCAAAGAATTTATATATTTATTCATTTTAAATAATTTATATACTGTATCACCCTTTGCATAAGCCACAGGGAAGGTTACAACAAAATCAAATAAATAAATAAATCCTAAAACAGCACCATCCTTTAGAACACACAGCAACAAGTCCTTAAATGCAAATCAATAATGGCAGCAGCAATCATGTCACTCTGCCAAGCTGCCATTGAAAAGATGCCTCCTAAAACTATAAAGAGTTGGGGCCAGATGGACCTCAGTATGGAAGCGGTTCTACAGTAAGAAGGGAGCCACTACTGAAAAGGCCCTTCAGCATACTTCATCCTGCGTGAAGTGTCACCAGGATGGCTTCATCGGTTGATTTTGGCTCAGGATTGCAGCCAAAATGCAGATTAGTATTTTGCAGATACTTGATTCCCAATATTACGGGTTTAAATGTCAAAGCACCTTTAAAACATTTGATATCGAAAGGTCAGCGGTTCGAATCCCCACGGTGGGGTGCGCTCCCGTTGTTCGGTCCCAGCGCCTGCCAACCTAGCAGTTCGAAAGCACCCCCGGGTGCAAGTAGATAAATAGGTACCACTTACTAGCGGGAAGGTAAACGGCGTTTCCGTGTGCGGCTCTGGCTCGCCAGAGCAGCGATGTCACGCTTGCCACGTGACCCGGAAGTGTGTCTGGACAGCGCTGGCCCCCGGCCTCTTGAGTGAGATGGGCGCACAACCCTAGAGTCTGTCAAGACTGGCCCGTACGGGCAGGGGTACCTTTACCTTTACCTTTACACAATAAGTTGATGACAGGTTCTTGATGTCAGGTCTGAAACCTTTGAGAACAAGCAGTGTTTGATGGGGAAATGTGTAATCTACTTTTCCAAAATAAGGTTCTATGGTAGTCCCACCATTTTTTATTGGATTTCATTGAATTCTTCTCGGATCAGGAATATAGTATTCTAATTCACTTTCAGCTTATGTATAACTTTGGTTAAATGTGAATCTACATGCTATTATATGATTTGGATTTCAGACCAAAATGGTTGCCCATATCCGATCACAGATCTAGGTTATCCTTTTAACCTTGTCTCAGAAAATGGGAATCTTTCACACAAAGAGAGTAGTATTTCCAAAAAAATTAGACGGATGCATCTACAGTGCATTCAACTTTGGAAATTTGCCTGAGACTAATTTCCGTGGAAGCAAACCTGTCCATTGCTTTTCAGTCAAACTGGGCTATAATTCCAGACAAATGTTATGCTGCCTTCATTGTACTGTGCAGCAGATGGATGAGGCTGTATGGAGTCTTGTCTCCTGTCCAAAACATGAGGGTTCCCTTTCTTTCATCTCATTTAGCCCTGAGATTTTCTCATTCCTTGAAAAATAAGCCATTTCGACTTCATTTTTGTGGGTGCAATCCTCTGCTGTGGACATTTGCATGTGTGTGTGCATAGCTTGTACATCAGAGGAGAAGAGTACATTCCCATTTATTTATTTATGAATTTAAATATTTATAGACATACTTTTCATAAAATACACCAAAGTCGTATAAAACATATAAAATTACAATAAGATCAATGAGAACATCAATAAAAGGTGCTTGGGAAAAATAAGAGAACAGCTTGGGTGCTGATAATTGTGCTAATGGTTTTTTTTTTTTTTTTGTTATTGTTGTAGTAGTAGTAGTAGTAGTAGTAGTAATAATAATAATAATAATAATAATTTATTTATACCCCACCCATCTGGCTGGGTTTCCCCAGCCACTCTGGGCGGCTTCCAACAAAACACTAAAATACAATAACCTATTAAACATTAAAAGCTTCCCTAAACAGGGCTGCCTTCAGTCTTCTAAAAGTTTGGTTGTTATTTTTCTCTTTGACATCTGTTGGGAGGGCATTCCACAGGATGGGTGCCACTACCGAGAAGGCCCTCTGCCTGGTTCCCTGTAACTTGGCTTCTCGCGGTGAGGGGACCACCAGAAGGCCCTCGGCGCTGGACATCAGTGTCCAGACAGAACGATGGAGGTGGAGATGCTCCTTCAGCTATACAGGACCGAGGCCGTTTAGGGCTTTAAAGGTCAGCACCAACGCTTTGAATTGTGCTCGGAAACGTACTGGCAGCCAGTGTAGGTCTTTCAAGACTGGTGTTATATGGTCTTGGCGGCCACTCCCAGTCACCAGTCTAGCTGCCGCATTCTGGATTAGTTGTAGTTTCCGGGTCACCTTCAAAAGTAGCCCCACATAGAGCGCATTGCAGTAGTCCAAGCAAGAGATAACTAGAGCATGCACCACTCTGGCGAGACAGTCTGCGGGCAGGTAGGGTCTCAGCCTACGTACCAGATGGAGCTGATAAACAGCTGCCCTGGACACAGAATTGACCTGTGCCTCCATGGACAGCTGTGAGTCCAGAATAACTCCCAGGCTGCACACCTGGTCCTTCAGTTGCACAGTTACCCCATTCAGGACCAGGGAGTCTTCCACACCCACCCGCCTCCTGTCCCCCCAAAACAGTACTTCTGTCTTACCAGGATTCAACCTCAAACTGTTAGCTACCATCCATCCTTCAACCGCCTCCAGACACTCACACAGGACCTTCACGGCCTTCACTGGTTCCGATTTGAAAGAGAGGTAGAGCTGGGTAGTTGTGGTTGCTGTTGTAGCTATTGTTGTTGTTATTAAATAAAAAAACAAACCCTTATTATACATATGGCTGTGAGGCTGAGGGGAAAAGGAGACAATTCTTCAGGATAGGTAAGAGGAGGAGGCACAGAATTGGAGTGTGCAAGATGGAGATCAGAACCGGAGGCAGGAATGGGGGTGAAGTTGAAGGTGAAACCAGAGGTGCAGAATAGAAGGGAGAAACTAGAATGATTTCTTGATTGGGCAGACAATTCAGCAAACCAATTGTCTTGTAGAGGGATCAATGGGGGTTGGTGAGCAGAGCAACAATATGTATTCAGAAATATTCAATATACATATATTGAATCAAGCATTATTGATCTAAGGAACAAAGCTGCTGGCTGCGAGCTTAAAGAAACTTCCCATTGAATATGAACCTGAGCCTCTGTGCCTAAACAATACTCTGAAAACATAGTTCTGAATGTGAAACTGAGAGGAGAAACATCCCACAAGTGGTAAAAAAAAATACAAAAAACACAGCATATTGCCCTCTGATTTTATGCTAAACAGATTCTTGGTTTTCATTTGAAATGCAGTGGGAACATCTGACCTTGTAATCCCTATCCATTAATTACAAAAGCTTTTATATTTTGCCAACTGAAAGCCATTATTTCTCTCTGATTAATATTTTCAGTCATGAGCACAGATGATGATATAGCTTTCTCCCCGCAAACTGAACAAGTACTCTGGGGAGCTCTTTATGTCCAAAGTAAGCAACATGAATGTGTAATATGGGACACAGACAAAGCGAATGCCTGAAGGGACAGCTTTGCCATTTGAGATGAGACAGAATGATAATACCTAGGAATCTTGGTGTATTCCCTCCCCTGCACATACACCCCTTGAAAATAAAACTATTTTGAAATGCATGAATAATCCACAATGCTATAGATCAATGCCTACATCTGTTTTCTATAAGCATATGGCAGGGCAGTGGGAAATAAAATTTCATCAGTATCTGAAAATGGCAGCTGATGCAGCAATGCGGTCCAGAACCCATGTAAAGAAATGAGTCATTACGAGAGTCCATGCCATCCGATTTCTACATCAATTTGCTTTTTCAATAAAAGAAGTAAAACCTACACATTCTCAAACTCACATCTAAACATGCATTCAAATATTTGTTGTTTATTCTATCATAAAAACACACACTTCTAAATGCACTTTTTCTCATAAGAAACATTTCTAAACCTGAATTAACACATGCATTTGGAAGCACATTTTGACTCACTCTTTGAGCTGAAAACTGCATTGCAAACTCCAGAGGGGGGTGAAATCTGAAAGATAACTATTTTCCAATCTACATATTAGTCTGGGAGTTGTGATCAGGTCAGGCCAGGAGGCACAGAATGCCCCAACGTTGATGGGGTCCCTCTTACAGATTAAAACATCTCTCTTCTCCCAGGCATTTCTTAATTGAAATTTAGTCTCTTCAGGCTCCTAGCATCTGCCCAGTTGCTGACATCTGTGATGGTTTTAATTGACTGATAATTTTAGTTCTTTTCCAGTTGATTTGGATACATTGCATTATAGTATTTTGGGGAGTTATTCTGTGGGTTGCATCCAAATGCATTGTTCCATTTACAAGGATTTTTGCCATGGAACTTCCCTTCCCTCTTCATTCCATGTGTATCCCCACAAAAGTATGCTGCAGAGGTGGGGGGGGGGGGGCAGAACAGATCTGAAGGGTACCTGGGTGGGACTTCTGTTGCCTGAGTGGAAGGCCGAGCGCAAATTAAATGACTTCAGTGGCTACAACCCTGAAATTCTTTTGCAACAAAGAGCAGCTTAAAAGTTTAAAAGAATAAATGAACTAAATACGAGAATTCACAAAGAACAAACTCTTCATGCAACCGTTGCCACAAAAAGCAATTTATCGTATGGCACTAGAGTATGTTGGTAAAAACAAAGCCCCGTTGGCCATGTATAAAATAGTTCAATGTAGCCGATCAAGTTTACAAAAATGACTTGAGGCACAATTCAGTCAAAGTTAAGCCCCCTCTGAAGAAAGTCTCATTTAATAAGACGGTCATTATTCATATGCTTAAATATTTCAACAAGCCTTTTTAGGTAGAGCTCTTTTGCAGTCTGCAGCTGTGCTGGAATTGTTTGTGCTTTAATTCCTTTATCACTTGTGTTTGCACTGCCTCAAGGTACTTTGGAAGAAAGGGTTCAATAAGCATAATCATAATAATAGGTAGTATTCAGCTAAATTCTAATCAGAGTAGAACTACTGGAATTAATTAACATGACTAGGTTATGCCCATTGACTGCAATGGGTTTACTCTGAGTAAAATACCACCCACTGAATACCACCCATTAGCTCTTCCATTCTGTATTCAGATGCAGTGAATTTAATGTACACACCATCTCCTTTTCTACAGCCTAGTCTCCAGATTCTCCATCCCATCCTTCACTCAGCTAAGAGGAAATCTGCCGCAGGCCTATGTTCAAGAGCCATGCCAGGCTGATGCATAGATAGGACCCCACTGATAAAACAGCTAAGTATTCAACAATGGTATGGAGCCTGGATTCCTTATTGCAGATTCAATAGGCAAAACCCCTCCCATTCACTTTAGGATTTAAAAGCACCGTGGCTGTCTAGTTTATGTGTCTCATGTGCTGGAAGAACCTTGATTTCACCTGCTTTTTGCTTGTAGCATGTTATAACTGATAGAACTGATTGCAGTTCTATATATTTCTGTAATGGCTGTGTGTAATTGCATCTGCTTGTTTTCATTGCTCATTTGGAAGTGGTTTTTTGTTTTGTTTTTTAACTGTGATTTTTCTGCCCCACTTTCCCTCTCTCCATCCCCCTGCTCCCATTTTTTTTTAAAAAAATGCCTAGTACAAGTTCAGCACCTATCTGTAATATTTATCTTTGTAAGCCACCAAATACATTAATATCTACATGTACACAGTAACATGGATTAATTAAGGTGCATTAATGCAATAAGATAAGATATCCCTTTTGCATTTTTTAAAAAAAGAAATGGGGATTAAGCACTGTGGCAGATGTAAGCCTAGATAGGTGGAAGGAAAGACTGAAAGATAGTTCAGTAAGTTACCTTGGGAGCTGGACTGATGCAGGAATTTCCATGGCTGGCTCTTTTGCAAATATTGTGTTATCAACATTTGATAATTCTGGATTCTAGAAAACATTGTTAGAGAGGAGTGAGCCTCCTCTCTAGTAAAACTAGGTTTTAAAAGAGATTTTGACTTTCACAACCCTTTTGCTGGTGCAACTGCTGCTGGTTGCCAAGTCGCATAGCCAAGAAGAACAGACTTAGAATTCAGTGTATGTTTAAGTCTGGCATACATTCCACTGGGGTGGGATCTTATGCTGGTGTATCTCCAACTGAGCTGGAGATCCACCAAATACAAATGCATATCAGCATACAGTTGTTCATGCTCCAAAGTAAGGGGGGAAAAAACCTATGAACAAACATGCATATTTCACCACGATGTGCTGGAAATCATATTTTTCCTTGCCTGTCTCTATGGTCAGTTAAATTGGCCAGGATTAGGGAAATGGATTTTCCCCCTAGTGGCTAGCCCACAAAGCGTGTTCTCCATAACAGAGAGCACGTGTTGCGGTTGGGGAAAACAGGCCACCATGCAGTGACTAGGCAAATTTGGTGAGGAACCCAAGCCTTTAAGTGGTTAAATTTGGGTTGCTGGGGAGTTTTGAATGTGGCCAATTTGGAGGAGAGGTCAGAGTCCTTAAATACAGGGGCCAGACGTTGGACGCTCTCTTGGCCATTTTGCATCGGATCACCCGCCCTCCCGCCCTTTTATAGGGTGGTTTTTTGTTTTGCTCGCTTGACCTTGCTATTGCCTGTCATGGGGTCGTCCGCCTTGGTGCGGGGGCCTAGTAGGAATTTTGCCATCTGGCTGATTGGCTGGTGCCATTTGGTTTTTGCCTACTACGTAGCAAATCGTCACAACTTGTAAGGTTGGCGGTTAGGCATTGGTTAAATTGGTGCTTGGAGGGGTAAGTGCCTACCCCTCCAAATGATGCGGAAAGGGAATTCCGTTAAAGGAATCCAGGGGCTTGCCATACAATTTGTCCTTGTCCCCGGAGTCGGACCTGCGGCCGTGCAAGCCCCACCGGAACATGAGGGTGAGAAGTGTTGGACTGATTCCCAGCCTCACTTCTCCCCAATACTTGTTTCCCACGCTGGCTTCCGCCGGTGTCCGGAAGTGCCAGCTCTGTCCTTGAGGGCAAGGACAGATAGTCATAACCAATGCCTAAGCAACCACTCACATTTTTGTATTTAAATAAAGTTGTGGCCAAAATTATGCCAAAAACCTTAAACAAAAAATCATGTGTGAAGTGTGAATTTTTTGGTGGGTGGCACTGTGGGACTCAACACGCAACATTATTTGTCAGATAACCTCCATAAAGCTACTACACTTCAGGCCTTATGAATAGGCCACCACTGATCAAACAGCTGAGCTGTGCACTAGAGAAAACCAAAGCCCACATTCCATACCAGCTCTAGCTAGTGAGCGTATGGTCCTGCAGTTGGGTCCTTCTTTTTCTACTGCCCACCTAACTGTATTTTAATTAGGTTTAAAAACCTAATTAAACATTAGGGGTCATCACAAATTGATATGGAGTCTATATCCAGGTTTGGTTGGCCCTGGATTAGCCCAGATTGGCTATATCTGGGTTTACCCAAAATGTTGGATCAGGCCCCAGATTGGATTGGGTGTGCAGAGCCCTGACATATTGAGCTTTTATACTGCATCAGGAAATATATTTTCCAAAAAGTCTAAATGCATTCAGTGGACAAGGTGCATTGAGCTGCCTGTCATCTGGTGTTGAATTATCAAGTGATGCACATGCATGTGTGAATTCACTCCAAAATGACTTAAGACTAGCCTGGCTACATTTCTAACCAGCAATATAATCATGCTAATGTCTTCCATAATGCATATTTGCATATGTCTGTGTTCGAGAGCCATTGCAATCCAACTGGAAATAATAATAAAAAATTGTAAAAATAACCCCTTTAGCTAAACTACTTATTTTGTATCCATTCTCGTGGCTTAATGCTATAATTGATTCCTATCAGCCTGGCAGACTTGTGTATGGTATAATTTTTCACCCCCACCTTACTCTGGAAAGCAGAAATTTCTAACTGAACAATGCCCTTTCATTTTGTTTACTTGAGAACCTGGCATGGTGTTTAAGCTTGGGAACTTTGCATATTCATGAGTCACTAAATACCCTCAAAAAGACAGCAAAATCAATGTCATATTGGAGTTTGGTGTGCTTGAGCATGCTTTCTAAATTCATTATTTCCGTTTCAAATATTGCAGCCTGCTTTATTTTAATTGCTGAGTACTCTGACCCAAATCCGGTGGGGCAGTTCTCTGAATGTAATAGATGTCTCATTAAGAACTGTGCTTTACAATTAAGCATATGCTTTGAGGGCTGTTATTTGCTTCGCAGTGACTTGCTTTGTTCTTTCCAGAACACTGAAATTCTCATTTCTGTATTCAAAGATTTATAATGCCATGGATCAGACATCTGGCCACCTTTCCACAACAGAGCTCAGCTTCCTGCGGCTGAGTCCTTGACTCCTTCAATGCCAGAGCTTGCTAACTTGAGCACCACTGAACATGTGAAGAGGGCCTTTCCCATTGCTAAGTACCCGAATACCAAATCTGAAATCAGGGATAAGGATTTCCACAAAAAGGGATGCTGGATCCCTGTGATGCTTTTCCATTAGGATAGGAACACTGAGGGAACACAATGAGTCATAATGAAGGTGGATCTACATACAGGAGAAAACCGATATAAATAAGTCAAAAATCAAATTGTTATGACAAGAGAAAGAAAACGCTATGGAAAATTGCTTAGAATTTTTGTTGTTGTTGTTGTTCTCCAGTGCCATGTAGTGTTGCATGTTTATAGTATAATATAATATCAATATAATATAAAACGTTTTTTCTTGACTGTTGTAGCTGAGTCCTGAGTCAGACTGAGTCTAATTCACTATTACAGATGGCAACCATTTTGTGCTGGAGTTCCTTTCTTGCCCCCCCCCCCCACATTGGCAGAGCACATATTATAATAATAATGATAATAATTTATTATTTATACCCCACCTATCTGGCTGGGTTTCCCTAGCCATTCTGGGCGGCTCCCAACAATACTAAAAACACGATAAAACATCAAACATTTAAAACTTCCCTAAACATGGCTGCCTTCAGATGTCTTCTAAAAGCCAGATACTTGTTTATTTCCTTGGCATCAGATGGGAGGGCGTTCCACAGGGTGGGTGCCACAATTGAGAAGGCCCTCTGCCTGGTTCACTGTAACCTCACTTCTCTCAGTGAGAGAACTGCCAGAAGTCCCTCAGCTCTGGACCTCAGTTTACGGGCAGAATGATAGGGTGGAGACGCTCCTTCAGGTATACTGGGCCAAGGCTGTTTAGGGCTTTAAAGGTCAGCACCAACACTTTGAATTGTGCCCGGAGATGTACCAGGAGCCGATATGTGTGTGCCCTGCCCCTTTATGCCCTATTCCACCCTTGTTCAGCTCCCTACACTCCATTCCCACCCCCATTCTGCCTACTTCTGGGTCCCCAAGGACCAGGGTGTCAGTGATTGGGCATCAATTGGACATGGCTAAAATGGTCGCTGCCTTTATCTACCTCGACTTCCCAGCCCTACCTGGAGACACCAGAGATTCAACATGGGACATTCTGTATGCAAATTTCAAAAGTTGGCTGTGTTTTAGTCCTTGTATTGCTGATTTTATAGATTCCACTTTATATGCAGACTGAAATGACAGGAGGGGCAAAGTGACAAACTGTGTTTCATACAAGTAATGTATGAAAAGGAGTAATATTAAAAATGTGAATCTTTGTCATATGACATCAAATAGCCCACAGGATTGTTGTCATAGTTGTGGTAGCAGGAGGACAATTTTTCCTCTTTTGGTGGGAATGCCTTTTGGCATCAAAATTTTGGATTGATTTTCCCCCCGAAAAATATCAATGACATTAAGCTTCCTCAAAACTTGCCCTTCTGAATTTGTGGGATGATCATCCATTTTCCAATCTAAGGAACTTCTTGAATGGATGCTGGCTGCAGCAGAAAGTTATTTGGCCCAGAAACAGAAGACAGTACAAAAATATGTGGACTGTGATTATTGCAGAGAAAAAAGTAACAAAATTTGAGTTTCTAAGGGTAAGGAAGACCCAGAACATTTCAGTGCCGTTTAGTGGGATTTTCTTTCCCTTTTGTGTCAAATTCAGATATACAAAAAAAATCTCTTTCCTCACCAAATTGTGAAAATTGGCTTTCATGATGTATTTTGCAGCATTTCTTTTTCTACATTATTTGCTTTCTATTTTTTCACATTATTTGCAGCATTGATTTTTTAAAAGATTTTATTGAAATAAATCAAGCAATTTGATACAACAAAAACAATAGATGGACAACAAAAGCAAAACATTATATCTGGAAGAGATTTAATGTTAGATTGGTAAAGTACTAAAGACAATCAGGAAAGTATGATTAGGGCAACTGAGGTTCTGTTTTGCAGATTCTTTTTGTTTGCTTGTTTGCATTTTTTATTTTACTTTGAAAAAAATATTTTTATTTTTATTTTTTTAAAAAAGCTGGATACATCAGTGCACCTAAAATTCAGGGCAGGTGATATTTGAAGTGCCATTTTGCTAAATATTATTTAGGAGAAGGCAGTTCAGGAGTGCTTGAAAAAGAACATTTTCATACACTTGCCAGGGAAGTATTTTCTAAGAAATATCAGCTCACACCTAGAATTTTGACTCTTATTTGTAGGAAATATATCTTCTTCTTTGGTGACCACTCATAGCCGAGTAAGATTGTCTTCCATAAACACGGTTTTAACAATGAGTCTGTAAGTGACTGTGGAGGCCTATTCTGGAGCCACACATCCTTCCACAGTGGGGACATTGGTTTCCGGGTGGGAGTTGACCACGGTGTGGATTTTCCAAGCGTGCCTAAATATATATATATATACATGCACCACTGTGTATGAAGCTAAGCCAAGTTATTCACAGATTTCTGAAATAGCTACTTCAACAGTGTAAGTGTATTCATAATTGAAAATTATATATTTACATATAAATAGAAAAAGAGAATTAGCTTCCTTTTTCCAAATATGTTTATCCACCCCAAGATACACAAAAGTCCATCTAGATCCAATGGAAGTTAAACATAAAATAGCACTAATACATGATTTAGGGACGTATCCACTTATTCATGTGTTAATAGCTATGATTTCTAAAAGACCCTGATTTTGTTCATTTTTTTTGTTTTTTTCAAAAAGCAAATAAAAATTAAGACTTATTTATATGGAAGGAGATGCATCCAAGTATTACACTGACCTCAATTTTGTGAGGATTAACCTTTCTAGTGCTAGCTAACTAGTTATTGACTTATATTAGTAGCAAACATTAGCAGTTAAGCTTGTGGAAAATTACTGATACTATTTATTACATGAGAAAAATCTTTCTGTAATATCCTTTAGTTGGTCCCCTTTTAAATGGAATACATTGTGACATAAATATCCTGTTCTTATAACATTGAGACTAGTGGAAAACTGAGCATTAATGAGTTTCCAGCGATAGATGTGCAAGGCAAAGATAGCCTTCATGTAAGCACCCAGGTTATTCACAGATTTCTTGAAGAGCTCAGAAGAGCTGTGCACAGCCACCCAACATGATTTTGTGGGGCCCAATCAGCCCGAAGACAACCCACAGGACACCAGGCTTGGGATGGAGCCAGCCAGCCCTGAATCAATTTGAGGACAGGGTTCATGTCAGAACATAAGGATGCAGAGCACCCCATTGTTGTTGTTGTTGTTGTTTGGTCATTTAGTCGTGTCCGACTCTTCGTGACCCCATGGACCAGAGCACACCAGGCACTCCTGTCTTCCACTGCCTCCCGCAGTTTGGTCAAACTCATGCTGGTAGCTTCGAGAACACTGTCCCACCATCTCATCCTCTGTCATCCCCTTCTCCTTGTGCCCTCCATCTTTCCCAATATTAGGGTCTTTTCCAGGGAGTCTTCTCTTCTCATGAGGTGGCCAAAGTATTGGAGCCTCAGCTTCAGGATCTGTCATTCCAGTGAGCACTTAGGGCTGATTTCCTTCAGAATGGATAGGTTTGATCTTCTTGCAGTCCATGGGACTCTCAATAGTCTCCTCCAGCACCATAATTCAAAAGCATCAATTCTTCGGTGATCAGCCTTCTTTATGGTCCAGCTCTCACTTCCATACATCACTACTGGGAAAACCATAGCTTTAACTATACAGACCTTTGTTGGCAAGGTGATGTCTCGGCAAGGTGATCCCATTGGCTATACCTACATAAAAACATACAAGTTCTCCATCTAGGCAAGCAAGATGAATCTGGGCCCTGGGCCAGAGGTTCCCCACCCCTCTTCTAAGAATACTTAGGGGTGTGAAAGTCACAGACTTAACTACTTCGTTGATAATTTGATGAATAATTATGTGTCAGGCTTTTAAAAACCTGCTTTGATTTCTTAAGAAGGATTTACATGTTCACTGACTTTGGGTGCTGCTTTATAAAACAAGTCAAATCACTGGGGCATCTAGGTCAGTGCTGTCTACACTAACCAGCAGTAACTTTCCAGGGTTTGGAGCAGGGGTCTTCACTAGCCCTAAATAGATATGCTGAGTACTGAGTGAAGTCCCTTGAAATCTACTGACCTAGTGCTGTATCTTTGGACAGCAGAGCCCAATGACACAAGAGTGGCTGTTTTTAAGACCTTCTGTTGTCTGACAATAGCATATATGAGATCCACATTCTCCAAACAAGGAACATTCAAAGCAGATGGTGACTCCACTCCTAACTAAAAGTCACCACATTGTGATCACATTGCCAAATCAACAATGAACATGGGGACTCACCAAACATGGTACGGAGGAAACCTAAATACATGACTGTGATGTCTGCAAAAAGTACTGTTCTGTGGGACAAAATGGCTGTGTGAATGGGTCATATTGGTGTGTGGATAAAGCACCTAAAAATAATAATCAGAAAACAATATCACTTTTCACAGCAATTTAATGATGAAGGACATCGTGCTGCCCATGAAACCATTTGTCCATCAAGTTCTTGTGTTTATTCTAAGGATATGTTTGCAAAGCTAAACATGCTAATCCGTTTGTCCTAGATAAATTACCCAGCAAGATAATTATATCATGATAGTGATTGTTTTAATGTCCTCTTCTCTCCACCCACTTTTCCAGTCAAATTAATAAGGTTATAAATAGGACAAGAGTATAAACTTACTGCTACTGCTTGACAATGTAAACCTTCCTGTGAGAAAATTCATTTAGTGGCTAGCAAAGAAATCTGGAGCCTCCAGGCTAAATTCTTCACTATGTTTCCCCCAGTGGCTACACCTTGTTTGGACTGGACCAAATTATACTGCAAGGGTAGTCAACATGGTGCTCAATAGATGTCACTGGACTCTCCAACTCCCAACAGCCTAAGCCAGCATAGCTAATGGTCAGGGATGATGGAAGCTGTAGTCCACAACTGGGGATAGGAGTGGCACATGTACTGAATGGGACGATTCATCAGGGCAGTAGTTTCCATAGTAATTACATCTACAATGTTTATGTATGTATTCACCTACCAAAAGAAAATCTAGTTGACTGCCTGTAATGCTATTATGTTTATGCATGAACTCACCTGTTTGACCTTCTAGTGGATGTAAAATGATCCCTAGGTGTCATTTTAATATACTTTGTCAATAAACAACACCCAAACTCCATTCATTCCCCTTATTGTCTTGTTTTTCTTTAAAATTATTTGTTTAGCTTAGTACTGTGGTGTTTGCAAATAAAAACCAAAAATCAATTAATAAAGAAGTATATTAATTCAGGATTTCATGCACACCGTTCTCTGTTGCTTCCAGTTCCTCCCATCCAACCATACAGCATGAGGCTGGGCAGCAACAATGATGTGATCATATGTATAATTACATTCAGATCCATTTTTGTTCTGTGTTTTTCTGAGATGCACATGCAGGTCAAATGTTATACAGAAATAATCCTGATTCAACCATATTGATAATTTTAATGTTTTTACTGCAAGAAAGGCAGGGGGATTTTTTTGCGGGAGGGTGGGTTAATGTGCAAGTCTGTGTATGGGAGAGGGAAATAAGACATGACCGAGCTGAAGAAAATGAAAGCTGCCATGAAAAGGACATGTTCAGCATTCTGGGGGGGGGGGGGGAATCAGACATAAAAAGTTTTGGGTATGGAATGCATATCTTGGTAACAAAAAAAGCAGAACGATTCCTCAGGCTGCCTGTTATCCATGCCTAACATGTATTAACTGCAAACACGAAGTAGAAACCAAGATTTCTCCAGTAAAGTCATACCTCGGGTTAAGAACTTAATTCGTTCTGGAGGTTCGTTCTTAACCTGAAACTGTTCTTAACCTGAAGCACCATTTTAGCTAATGGGGCCTCCCGCTGTCGCTGCACAATTTCTGTTCTCATCCTGAAGCAAAGTTCTTAACCTAAGGTACTATTTCTGGGTTAGTGGAGTTTGTAACCTGAAACGTCTGTAACCTGCAGCATCTGTAACTCGAGGTACCACTGTATAGAGCTTTGTCCAAAGAATTCAGATCCCATCAGCAATATACATTTAAAGCAGTATCATACCACTTTAACAGTTATGGCTGCCCCCAAAGAATTCTGAGATCAATTGATAAGTCACTCTGCAAGTTGTAGCTCTGTGAGGGGAGTAGGCGGTCTCTGAACAACTGTCAGCACCCTTTACAAAATACAGTTCCCAGGATACTTTGTGAGAGTCAAAGAATCCCTTTCCAGTCCAGAGTAGAGCCCAGCTATTTTTCTCATTCTTTTTTCTTTTTTACATAGAAAAACAAACAAACCCCAAGATAATTCTATATTTTCGATATCAACTTTGTTTTATATCTCATGATAAAATATTTTCTGTGCAATCCCAGGTGCTCATGGAAAAAATATGAGAAACTCTGAGTGTTTCAACTGCCCATAACTGCAATAAAGCAGAATAACAAGTGTGAGAGGTTTCTAAAAGTCCTCAAGATTTCAGTCTAACAAAGAGCTAGATAATTTACAATGGGGAAAAATAATCTGTGCAAGAGAAGCACATTCTCTTGCAAGTGTTTAGTCTATAGCACTTTATTTGCATTGAACATGTTCTTGCCATAAAGCTCAGCATTATAGATTTTTATGGCCATTTCTCCCTCTTTATTGTTGCTTTCTTCCATTTCCAGTTCTCCAGGTTCAGTGGCTAACTGCACAAAAATGTATACTCAAACAAATGGATTGTGCATATACTACAAATGCTTATCTAATATGCTCGGTTTATCTTATGTGGTCTTGAATAGCTAGAGCAAGATAGGATTGAATATAAATTATATACATAAATTCCAGACCATTATGCATGGTTGTTTATGGGGGTGTTTTTTTGTTTGTTTTTTTAAACACAATAAAGGTGAGTTGAAGTTCATTTATAATAATCTCCACAGTAACTATTGCAGGGATGGCTGGAGGACTGTATTGTAAACTCTGGAGAAGTGTGGATTTTGAAGGATAGCTGTGTTTCGGTATGTTCATTTTTTTCAGAAAATGTGAATGAGTCACTTTTGCCTTTAAATGCAAACTCAGTCCAACTGCTCCTCCCTCCCTTGTTCCAAGTCTATCAAATCTCCCTTCAGCATCTTGACACCTTCAGGTGCTAACCACATATTCTCTCTCTCTGCCATTCGTCTGCCAGTTTTAGCCAAGTAAACCTATCTCATCAGCATCATGTTATGACTCACAACTTAGAAACCTTGCAGTGTACAACTCACTGAAGAAAGTCCACTGCAGTACTGCTATCTCCCCAGACACATGGAAGCCAAATATTTCAAAATAAGGTGATAGTGAAGCATTCAAGACTCCACTGTAGAAAAATAGACTGTAACCCATTGCAAGTCTTAATGTTGTCCCAACATTCACAACAGTCCTCAGGTGCTCATCATCACTTTGGTTGAACCTAGATAGATAGATGGTAATTAGACAGATACAGTGGTACCTCAGGTTAAGAACTTAATTCGTTCTGGAGGCCCATTCTTAACCTGAAACTGTTCTTAACCTGAAGCACCACTTTAGCTAATGGGGCCTCCTACTGCTGTGTTAGGGACGCGGGTGGCGCTGTGGGTTAAAGCCTCAGTGCCTAGGACTTGCCGATCGAAAGGTCGGCGGTTTGAATCCCCGCGGCGGGGTGCGCTCCCGTCGTTCAGTCCCAGCGCCTGCCAACCTAGCAGTTCGAAAGCACCTTCGGGTGCAAGTAGATAAATAGGGACCGCTTACCAGCGGGAAGGTAAACGGCGTCCCGTGTGCTGCGCTGGCTCGCCAGATGCAGCTTGTCACGCTGGCCACGTGACCCGGAAGTGTCTGCGGACAGCGCTGGCTCCCGGCCTATAGAGTGAGATGAGCGTACAACCCTAGAGTCTGGCAAGACTGGCCCGTACGGGCAGGGGTACCTTTACCTTTACCTTACTGCTGTGCTGCTGGAGCACAATTTCTGTTCTCATCCTGAAGCAAAGTTCTTAACCTGAAGCACTATTTCTGGGTTAGCGGAGTCTGTAACCTGAAGCGTATGTAACCTGAAGCGTATGTCACCCGAGGTACCACTGTAGTTGCCACAAGTGATTTAGATATTTGAATGTTCTTGTCATCAATACACTGCAAAAGCTCTGGGTATATATGGATGGCTTTATTGCTTTAGTTTGTTGAATTGATTGTATTTTAGAGCTTGTGTTTTATTCGATATTTAAATAATGCCTTTATGCCATGAAGCAGCCTATATATTAGGTTGCTATTGTTAATGATAGTATTGTTATTGTTGCTGCTGCTGTTGTTATTAGAAGTGAGTGGGGAAATCCTACTTGCTTACTTGTCCCTTTGTGTAAAGTTGTTTGTGTAAAGTTCTAAGCAATTGCTGTGCCTTGATATTCCCCCCTCTTCTGCACGATGTGAATTTTGCAGGTAACATTTACCCTCTTGACTCTTCTTTCGTGCTATTATTGCTGTGTCAGTGGAGATCTGTGTTTAAGGTTGATACGGCTTTTCTACAATCAACCCCAATTAGAAGACTTCAGAGATCGCAGCCATTTCAAGTTCTATAAGGCTGAAACTGGATAAATGAGCTGCCTGCTTACATGCACTTGGCTAGCAAAAACAGGTCTAAAAATCAATAGGGCATTTTGGCTTTTTCCTGAGATAAAAGAAGAATTCACAAACTGAAACCGGAAACCGGTAATTGGAGGTGTTATTTTTGGTTCCCTTTTTCTTTCTTTCTTTTTAAAAAAATCATCCTGTTTGTTTAGAAATGTCATACAAAGTTTAAAGGCAATACTTTATCGCCACGTCCTAGTAATTTGAGCAGGAAAGATGTTTGGAGAATATAGATGATTCCAACACTGACCATTTTGGAATGGCTTCAGTAGAAAGGAGGTGTCTCTTAAAATAAGAGAGGCCATTTCGAGCAGTATTCCTTTTCTGCTGCAGCCCCGTGCCCATGCACTCCCAGTGCCATCTTCTGTGCTGTTCTCAAGGGTTACCCAGTGGTCAAGAAACCTAGTCTTCAAGTGTTGGGTCAGGACCATCCAAGGATGGTTGCACCAGGAGCACTACTGCCATACAAATAGATGGAAAAATCTTGTTGTTTTAATAACAACAACAACAATCTTTATTACGGTCCAGAGACCCAACAAATCATGACAAAACAATACACACTTCATACAGCCTACCTCCAGGTTAAACAAACATTTTGTTCAGAATATAGGGATCATCGGTTCTTGCAACCACCAATAAAAACTTTGCCACTGCTAATAAATGAATAAAAATGGTCCCCTAATGCATGTCTGTGTTAAAAGTGGGTCATGGGTCTGAAGAGGTTGAAGGTACCTTAATAGGTGTTGGATGCTTTTTAAGTCTGAGAGCCACATTCCCTTCAGGAGGAGGGGGATGTGTCAGGTGGGAAAATAGGTGGAGCATTATCAGAATTTCAGGGCACATTCCAGACTTACAGAGATATTCAAGGAGGATGTAAAGCAAGGCCAGTGAGAAGGGTGAACTGGGGAGAGGGTTTAGTAGAGGAATAGTACTGAGAGTCGGATAGAGAAATTTGGAGGGCCGTGTTTGAGCCTAAGGTTCCCCACCCTTGTTCTGAAACAGATTTTCAGGGGTGCACATTTTGAAACTGTCACAGGGGACCACAACAACACTGCTTCACTGAAATCCAACATGCACTCTTGTATAGATGCACCTGTATAGATGGCCTTGAAAAGGGAGTAACAGGTAGGTAGCCGTGTTGGTCTGCCGTAGTCGAAACAAAATAAAAAAATTCCTTCCAGTAGCACCTTAGAGACCAACTAAGTTTGTTATTGGCATGAGCTTTTGTGTGCATGCACACTTCTTCAGATTCTTTTTTATTTTGAAAAAGGATTAAACAAATTCATAAGGATGAGGCTATCAATGGTTTTAAGTCATGATAGCTGTATATGGCATCCAGGATCAAAGGTACCATGTATCTGAATGTCACCTGCTGGGGAACAACAGCAGGAGAAGCCCATTGACCCCTTTGAGAAGCAGGATGCTAAACTACACATGATCCATCTTATTCTTATGCTATAGCCCTAAATTCAGGAAATACATATGGTTGGGGACTGACTGTTGTTTCTGTACTTGTGTAAGAGAGGGGAAATTTTAGTTTTCCAGCTTCTTTACACCCTGATGATCTAAGGTCAACAAGGCCATAGGGTGAAGGCCTGGCTTTGTGGACCTCTAGAGGGTTCACATGACCCTTTTCCATGCACTGATTGAACATGTGGGGATGGGCATGGGTGCATATAGGGTAACCCACTACCACTATTACTGCACACTGCTGCCACACTCCCCTGATGCACATCCATTTCATATGTGTCAGAAAGAGCTACCCAGCCATCAAATGGATGTTTGTCAGGAGACATGTACAGTGGTACCTCGCAAGACGAATGCCTCGCAAGACGAAAAACGCGCAAGACGAAAGAGTTTTCCATTTTTTGAGTCGTTCCGCCAGACGAATTTCCTTATGGGCTTGCTTCGCAAGACAAAACGTCTTGCGAGTTCTTGCGAGTTTGTTTCCTTTTTCTTAAAGCTGCTAAGCCGTTAATAGCCGCTAAGCCGCTAATAGCCGTGCTTCGCAAGACGAAAAAATCTGCAAGACGAAGAGACTAGCGGAACGGATTAATTTCGTCTTGCGAGGCACCACTGTATGGCAGTGACAGTGCGTAGGACCATTCATTCACTGCATGGTAGGGGTTGAGCATACGAATCTGTGTGAGAGACAGAGGGTGTGGGGGGGGGGAGAGAGAGAGAATGATGGAATTGTTTTAGATATACCATCCTTACTGAGCTTTTAAAAATATGTTTAGAACTAAGGTGAAGAAAGAAACAAATAGAAAGTGTGGGTCGTAGCCAAAGTCAAAAGTCTAGGACCATTCATCACTTTCACATTGCCGTAATGGAAGAAAACTCAATCTGCTTCCCTTGCTCCAGCTTGTAAATGAATATTTCATGAGAACTTCTCAGGCTGCATGCAGCCTTTGTGGGCTCCATTGACAGATACATTGTTTTGAAAATGGTCCTTATGGTTTAATCCTGTTGATCATTCTTAGCTTCATAAAAAGATTTTTTCCCCCTCTCTCCATCCCTTCCCCTCTTTTTTACAGCGAGAAAGATTGAGAATTTAATAAAGGTTTTGAGATCAGTTCAGTGTGGCATGCTGTAAGAGAATATTTGTCTATTTTTCAAAATGGATAGTGAGAAAAGAAGAATAAAAAGGTAAAATATGGACACAGGAATGTTATGAATGTCCATAAAGCATTCCGAGACACCATTAAATCCCAAGCAGACTGCTAAAAGGGATAAGCCTTGGAAGAAAATTAAACCGGGGGCAATAGTATTTGAAACTCGCTAGTACCAGTATAAACTTTCTTCCCAGTACTCCAATACTCCTGCCTGATTAACAATGCATTGTTACAGATTTGAGGGTGCCCCCAAAGCTGCTCCAGAATGTTGAGGGAAGCCCTAGAACAGATTTAAGGGGCACATGGGGGCAGAAGGGAACTCCCATTGCACATGCAGAAGTCATTCAACTTGGGAAAGGAGCTATTTAGCAGTATTTTGAATACAACTCATAGCGAACAATCACGAGTATCTAAACTAGAAAAACTGTGCTTTAGAATGGGGGACTATGAAAACTGAGACCCAAATTGCATTGTGCAAACAGCTCTGAAACTGCCAACAATTTCATACCAGTTATGGGGCAAAAGTTTGCAAATATGCAGTCTCGATGCTTGTGAATTCTGAACTATCAAGTGAAATTAATTAAAGGTGTTTGCACAACTTTTTGCCACCTGCAGTTGTACTATGGTTTGATTTTAGCCTATAGGCCATGCTTTAGAGAATCACTTGTGCTTCGAGGTCCCCAAGCCACCCCAATAACTCACACCACACACATCAATTTTTGTTTAAGGTTTTTGGCATGAATTTGGCCACAACTTTATTTAAATACACATGAGTGGCTGCTTAGGCATTGGTTACAACTATCTGTCCTTGCCCCAGGGACAGAACTGACTTCCAGATTCCAGCGGAAGCCAGTCAGGGAAAACAATATTTGGGAGAAAAGAAGCTGGGCATCAGTCCCTTGTTTCTCACCCTCATGCCCCCGGGGCTTGCACGGCCCAAGTCCGACGCCAGGGACTAGGACGAAAGGATGGCAAGCCCCTGGATTCCTTTAACGGAATTCCCTATACAGCACCACCATTGGAGTGGTAGGCACTTACCCCTCCACCAACCAATTTTAACCAATGCCTAACCGCCAACCTTACAAGTTGTGACGATTTGCTACGCAGTAGGCAAGAAACCAAATGGCAACAGCCAATCAGCCGAATGGACAAAATTCCTACCAGGCCCCTGCCTCAAAAGCAGATGACCCCATGACAGGCATAGCAAGGTCAGAGAGCAATGAACCCCCCCTTTTCAGGGAGGGTGGACGGATGATCCGGTGCACGCAGCCCAAGAGAAAGCCCCAAGCTGCGTGCCCTGTATTTAAGCCCTCTGACCCCTCCCACCAATTTGCAACATAGCAAACTCCCCAGCAACACTCTTTTGCCCAATCACAGCTCATGGCCTTTAACCCAACAACAGTGGGGTGGCTTCAGGCCCCCACCGCAATATGTGCTCTCTGTTATGGAGAACACGCTTTGTTTAACAGTATGCCTTCCAACTTTTTTTCTGATGCAAAATTGGGATACATGACCTCCGGGACACACTCCTGGGTGAGACATGTAACCCAACACCTTGTTCTGCCCAGGAAAAACGCTTTTGGCAAATGGTCGCCGAGATCTCGCATGAAAAATGGAATGTCCCCTTTGGGGGCGCATTTGGAAGGTATGTAACACACATGTCAACTCAGAAGAAACTTCCAGTGAAGTCAATTGGACCTACTTAGGATTTCAGCCTAAATTAATAAGTAATAATAAAAATATAAGATGTGATGGAACTCCAGTTTAAATTGGTGTTTAAAAAAAGTCATGTCCATTCTGCTGACATGTTTAGAGTAAAACCAGGGTCAGAAAGTTGATGGCAAACTCCTATATAATGTTACTGAAGTTGGAAATGAAATCTGCAGACTGTTGTCCTGCCAAGGGAAATTTTGGAAACCTCTTAACTTTCTACCCTCTGGCAATTGGGGAGGGGGGAATCACTGATGTGCTGCCGATACTCCACAAGGGAGGACAAAGTTGTTGAAAACTTTAGTCTTCAGTGCAGCAGAAAGAACACCTACAGAGAAATCTCAAAGTATTGCCCCAAGTCTGCTAAGTGGCATAAGCCTACACTTTCTCTTGAGCATTTCTCTTAATCTAGTCACATTTATAAGAAACGGGCTGTGTGGACTGCAGCTGTGAACGTTTACAGACATGACCCTACATACATTTAAGTGCCAAGTTCCACAGGCCAAGAATTGTATTCCTTTACATTTCCCACATTGAAAAACACAGTGTTGAGCTTCAGTTAGGGCTGGTGGGGAAATGTCCCCCAGATAATTATGGCCACTGAAATATCATAGGAACAAAAAAATAGTAAGTTTATAAAATAGGGAGGGCTGGTTCTTTTGAATGTAAATTGTTTTAACTGATTTTAGTACAGTGGTACCTCGCAAGACGAATGCCTCGCAAGACGAAAAACTCGCAAGACGAAAGGGTTTTTGGTTTTTTGAGTTGCTTCGCAAGACGATTTTCCCTATGGGCTTGCTTCGCAAGACGGAAATGTCTTGCAAGTTTGTTTCCTTTTTCTTAACACCGTTGATACAGTTGCGACTTGACTTCGAGGAGCAACTCATAGCACGTGGTGTGGTAGCCTTTTTTGAGGTTTTTAAAGACTTTGGTGATTTTTGAAGCTTTTCCAAAACTTTCCCGACACCGTGCTTCGCAAGACGGAAAAAATCGCAAGACGACAAAACTCACGGAATGAATTAATTTCGTCTTGCGAGGCACCACTGTATTGCATTTTCACCTCCTTAAACAATCAAAGCTTCCTCCGAATAATGTTGGGTCCTATAGTGCTGAGGGTTGTTAGCTAAAATCCCCAGAGTGGTTTAATGATCAATCCCTCTTTCACAAGGACCTCTGAGAATTGTAGCTCTGTGAGGGACATAGGGGCCTCTCAACAGTTCTCAGGCCTTTTAATGAACTGCAGCTACCAGAATTCTTTGGGGAAACCATGACAGTTTCAAGTGGTATCACAGTACTTTAAAGGTTTGCCTTTAATGTGGCCTACTTCATATTCAGAATAGACCCGCCCCCCTCAAATCTATGGACTTTCATTTATCATGCTCATTGATTTCAGTGGGTCTACTCTGTATATCTTCCTTGGACAGAACCCAATGCAATTATGTTTCAGGCTAAAACATTTATTTAAATTGTGTATAAAAAAACAACGCTTGTCTCTCTATCTCAGGAAATGGAAATGGAAACCATTACCAAGTGTAACTTTTCTATACAGAGTATCATTTCCTACCCCTTCATTTGCAAGTCTGATTGTGGACGAGGGCTGAGGGCCACTTTCCTTTATTTCAATCATTTTTCCCCTATGCATTTCAGTGGGCTATGGCAACTGAACATAAAAAAAACCAAGAATATATCTTTTAAAAAAAATACTCAAAGGTCTGCTTGTCAGATGTGTTTCCTTGACATCTCTGTTCAATTGTTTATAATAATCTCTTTTCAGTGATCATGGGCTGCTCCTGAGGGAAATATGACTTGATTGTTTTGTTTTAAAATGTGGCTCAAGTTGCCTTGCCAAGACTCGTCTTTTCCCTAGCACTTTAATTATTCATTTGTCTGTGGAAAGTCTGAGAGCTTTTGTCTGCCGGCTAATAAAACGCAAATGTGTCTCTTTCATTTTTCTAATTAGGTTCTATATTGGTTTTCATGGGACACGCAGATGCGGTACCTGATATCTGGCAGCACCCCGATTAAGCACGGTTCAGCAATAATGTCTTTCCAAATAATTGTCTCACTGGCTTTACAGCCCGATCCTATGCATGTTTACTTGCAACCCAACCACACGGAGTCAATTGGAGCTTATTCCAAATGCCACATAAGTGGGTCGGCAGGCTGGAGCCTGTGCTTGTTGACTCAGAAGTCATCCCCACTATATTTAGAGGGATTTGCTCTCAGGTAGGAATGAACATAGGGAACTGCCTGATGTAGAGTCAGAACATTAGTACCTCTAGCTCTGTACTGTCTGCACCAGGGTTTCCCAAACTTGGGTCTTCAGCTGTTTTCGGATTACAGTTCCCATTATCCCTGACCACTGGTCCTGCTAGCTAGTGATGATGGGAGTTGTAGTCCAACAACAGCTGAAGAGCCAAGATTGGGAAACCCTGGTATAAACTGATGGGTAGTGGATCTTGAGGGGTTTCAGGCAGGAGTATCTCCCAGCCCTGGAGATGCTGGGGATTCACACATTCCTAGCAGGGAGGGAGGTCCACCCTAGATTGGGATGGGAAGTTGTTGGAACTGCAGGAACCTCTTTAGCCTTCTTTGCCATCCAGCCAACTCTGTCCCCACATACAGACACCAAAAAGTAGTTGGTGGCTCTTCCGTCATACATTTTCTCCCACCGTCCACCACCTTCCCACAATTGGATTGCTCTGTTAGCTTGTCAGATATGCTTCCTTAAGTGCAGGGTACTTGGGAGGCTTAGAAAGCTTTTGCCTTAGGCTGATGGTTTATACATTACTTTCATCATGCTTTGTGTGATGGCTTTCCCTGCCATGCCAATAATGTGCATCATTTTTCTACACTTTCTCATTCCTCAATGCCAGCACAATCATGGCGGTAATAGTAAGGAATGTTGTTTATTCATTGAATTCACCTATTTATCTGCCATCCAAAACACAGGCTTCACACTATATAGCTGTGAGGGTATTTGCTTCCCCATGGCTCCAGCAATCCTCATGTCCCATCCACCATTGTCATTTCTTCTTTAAACAAATGTTATCTCTTTCAATAGAAAAATCACAGGGTCCCCAATGCCTACTGTAATCTCATTGTTGTTGTTTTATTATTCACATAGGACTCTTTAATTTGGCCCAGACTTGTGGTTAAACCTGTGGTTCAATCAGCAGCATATGCATATACGGTAGCTGTGAAACTTTTGGAGAACGATCCTCTGTTCAATTGCATTGTCGTGTTAGATTACATCGTTTCTTTGGGGTTTTGTTGTTGTTCAGAGCCATCGGATAAGAAACAATGGAAATGTGCATTTTCCCGTGTGAGCATGTATTATTTCCAGGGTGGCTGAAGCAGGTTGTAGTTGACACCTGTTGTCACTGGACCATAACTGGAAAACACTACTATCATTACAAGCTTCTCTGGGGACAGGGCAACTGCTTTTGCGACTGCTGGTGTGACATTGTGCCCACAATTGTATTTCAAATACAGCTTTGCCGATGTCATTCAGAATTAGGCTGTGCCAGAGGAATGAAGCCTCTCTTTTTTTTCACCACAGTGCATTCCTTATTCCGCTTGTATTCTGTAACAAAACATGTGTCACACGGAGTTGGGAGCTGTCATTCACAGGATGCTGTTTTATGCTTTGTTATGTTATTTTTGAAGACAGCCATGCAGGCGTTAGTGCTACGCAGAATGAAGGCAGAGCTAAAGAATTTCACCCATGTGCAAGCACATGTGCGTTGTTTGAATACAAGACATGTTTGATGTTAAGCTTTATATAGAGCATCCACAGTACTGCACAGACATGTTTCGGCATCCTTATGGGATGCACAGAAAATTGGCTGGGTCAGGCTTAGGAACAGATATAATGCCACGCACTAGGATAACCGACATGCACTGGGAAAACATACTGCTGTCAGCAGTGTGCTGATGACACACAGCTCTACTTCGCCTTTACATCTGCAGGTGGGGCAGTGGATATGCTGGATCAGTGTCTGGCCTTGGTAATGGATTGGAAGAAAGCCAGTAAACTGAAGCTCAATCCAGATAAGACAGAGGCACCGCTAGACCAGATGGGTGGGAGACTTCCTGCTCTTGAGGGGGCTACACACTCTCTTGAGGAGCAGGTCTGTAGCTTGAGAGTGTTCCTGGATCCTTTGCTGTTGCTTGAAGCCCAGGTGGCCGTAGTGGCATGGAGTCCCTTCTGACATCTTTGTAATATGTGAGCAAGCCTACTGAAATTGCCTGTGCTTCTAGAAATTTGCATTTGTTTGGGGAACACATAAGGTAAGGTTGGCTAAATTTGGATGTTCATCATAATGTACCACAGGTGGTTGTGTTGCGTACAATCTGGAGCAATTTGTGCCAGAAGAAGAGATGTAATGAGATCAAAGTGTTTCACATCAAGGTGGCTGTAGAACACATTCAGTATAAACACACACACAGAGTATTACACATTACAGTGGGCATGGAGAAAGGTGCACATTGTTGGGCTGACTGTGGATACAAAAAGTAGCCACTGGAAGAGCCCAATAGTTGACCAGATTAGGAACTCACATCTGACTGGTACCTGACCAGTACTTGACCATCATTAGAAGGAAGAACACAGGTGAAAGCTGTCTTCTAAAGGTCAAATGTACATTAAGTAGTTTAGAGATATATATGTGTGGTGTGTGTGTACAAATTATTGTGAAGTCAAAATGCAAGGAGGGTTATCTCTTCACTCCTGCAGTGTCATTGGGAGAAAAAGATTCCCCCAAAGACCTAGAAGCCTTTGACAAAAAGAGAGAGAAGAAAGAAGGTTCTCATTGGCCCATCTTTGTTCCGTTCATGTTGGAGAAGTAAAAATTGGGCTCTGGAAATGTTGCTCAGACATGAATGCAGCCCTTTGGGGTGCAAAAACCCTATATGGTGAGAGACACTTCATGTACGAATATTTTATTATTCATTTGTGGTCAACAAATACCAAAGTCATCCCCCTACCAATTGCATTCCCTCCAAATTTTAAGTGACCTGATGAATTTTAAAAGCAAAAACAAAAGAAGAAGAAAATAATTACATATTTTTTACTCTGATGAATGATCATCTTCATTATAGTTCCTATGTAGTGATCCACTTTGGGCATATTTATGAGGGAAAGCAGAATGATAATAATCATATCTGCAAAATGAGGATCTATGCAGCGGTACTATTACTTACCATTTGCCTACTTTAAAAGTAATGTAGGCTGAGTCCCACCAGGTAAGAATACCTGCAATTCTGTTGAGCATTCAAGGAAGAACATAATAGGGCAATCCAGAGGCAGATAAGCACACTTCATTTTTCACTCTTCTCCAAATGTCTGAATCAATTCCATCAAAAAGTCCTGCCTGTGACGGGTGCTAGCCCGTCTTCCTTCTATGAGGAAGGAAAAAGACAGCCAGACTTTTAAGGAGAGGAAATTATTATTCCTTAAAATAGAAAATTCTACATAGTAGAATTCTTTATGACAGCTGATTGTCAAATTATAGTGAGGGACAAAAGAGGGAGGAAGAGGGAGGTTCATGGGGAGATTCATAATGAGGCAAGCCTTTGTTTCAACTTTTTGAATAAACCACAAATGTTTGCGGCACATTTTTGTGTGTAGCCTTGAAAACGGCTTCCCGTCTCTTTAAGAACCATGACCAACATTGGGTTGCTGAATTGCAAATAAGATTTTACCTTGTTTAAAATGGGGCGTGTGCACGAACACACACACACACACACACTCATACTGAACTACCTAATGATGAATGTGGTGGCTGGAATTAGGTCAGGACATTGGTAGCACCTGGGATGGTGTGCTGGTTGGGGCTGGTGTTCACTCGATCTGTTGTGAGGTGAGAGTAGGTGTGTGTCAAACTTGTTTGTTTGTTTGTTTCATAGCATGTATACACCACTTAATTGTAAAAAATCATCCAAGCAGTATATATATACTTTCTCTCTCTCTCTCTCTCTCTCTCTCTCTCTCTCTCTATATATATATATATATATATATATAGTTCCCGTATTATGTTCTTCCCTGAATGCTCAACAGAATTGTAGGTATTCTTACCTGGTGGGACTCAGCCTACATTACTTTCCTTTTTCTTTTTCAAATGATAAATGTTTATTCTGATTTTGGCATCACCCCCTCCACCCATGTATCTCACATAGTTTGATTTCAAACCGGATGGTGAAATTTGCTGGTTGATAAGCAGGTGACACCACCCTCCTGACAATTTTGACCCACAGCAGGCGAGGGAGATAATAATCTGGCCGCCTGGCCTGATCCAGTTTCTTCCTCAGGTTTAGATCATAGCTCATTTAATACTCATATCCTTTCGGCATCATTTCCTCAGGTGGAGCAATGGGTCAGCGCATCTGGCTGTTAATCAGAAGGTTGGTTGTTCAAGGCCACCCTTTGGTTCCTTGAAGAAACGTGTACCTGGGACTCCAGGATTTGGGTACCTCCAGCACACAGGAAACATAGTGGCCCAGCTGACAAAGGAAGTCCGTGTATGTGCTTTTAAAGTAGGCTAATGGCAAGTAATAGTACAGCTGCATAGATCCTCATATATATATATATATATATATATATATATATATATATATATGCTTTCGTAGATTTTCACGGGTACAGGAATGCAGGTTTTGGTGTCCTCGGGTGTCTTCCCGTGTAAAAGTTGGGGTGTCTAGGCGACGTTTCGACGAGGTCTCACTCGTCATCTTCAGGCTGGTGCTTTCGGCTTCTTGTTACTGGAACAGAGCAGGATCTCAGTGTTTGAGTTCCTATAAATACTGTTGAGGAGGTGTGGCCTCTAATGTTCTTGGGCAGAGAGGAAGTTCCCAGGCTAGTGTGCCTTTTCTTCTTTTGTTTCTTAATTACTTGAGGGATATCTTGAGTGATTTCTTGAGTGATATCCTGAGTACCACTTAGGTGGGTCATTAGGTATGGATTAGTTGCTAAAGCCTGTGTGTCTTGACCTCTTGAACTTTGTGAAGAGTTTTTCTGAGAAGATGGCTGTACTGCATTTAGTTGTGCTCTGGCTTGGCTTCGTGTATAGGGGCGAGCTGTGGTTTTGTGGCCTGTGCCAGCCAGATCTGTGTAGGGATTGCAGGGGGGTGCAGCATCCGGAGGTGCCACCATGGTTTGGCTACTGGATGGTGTCTGTAATTTATCTGTGGAGAGGGTCTGGGTTTGGGTCTGGTGTGGTTGATTGGTGATGGCGTTCTGTGTGCCTCTGGATCTGGTGTCAGTTTTTGTGGGGAGGGCTAATTTCCAGATGTCTGGCAAGCGGGATGTGTCGTCACGCTTGTTCATGTTGTGAGGGTGTTTCTCTATCTCGATGGCTTCCATGATTATTCTCTTGTGGTGATGTTCCATGTTAGAGAGCAATTTGGAATCTGCAAAATTAATTTCGTGTCCTGTTTCTTTCATGTGTTGGAAAAGAGAGGAAGTTTTTTCTTCTTTTTTGACGGCATTCTTGTGTTCTGCGATACGTGCATTTATTCGTCTGTTTGTTTGTCCAATGTACGTGGCTGGGCAGACTTTGCAGGGTATTTCATAGACCCCTTGGTTTTCCAACTGGATTTTATCCTTGGGGTTTCTGAGGATATTGGCTATTTTTTGGTTGGCGCAAAAGGCTGTTTTGATATTGTGTTTATGGAGGATTTTGCTAATTTTATCTGTAGTGCCCTTGATATAAGGAAGGAGGGCCATGCCATTGTTTTCTTCTGTGTCTTGGTTTTTGGGGGGTGTTTCTTTTTGGATTAGCTTCGTAACCCTGTTTTGCTGGTATCCATTGGCAATTAACACATTTGAGAGATTCTGTAACTCAGTTGTCAAGTGGTCTTTGTCAGCCAGGCGTTTGGTTCTGGAGATGAGAGTCTTGGCTACGGAGTTTATTTGTGCAGGGTGGTGGTGTGATTGTGCATGTAAGTAGCGGTTGGTGTGTGTTTTTTTCCGGTAGATAGTGTGTCCTAGGGAGCCATCAGGTTTTTTGTAGATTAGGACGTCAAGGAAGGGAAGTTGGTTGTTGGCTTCTATTTCCATAGTGAATTGTATTTTGGGGTGTAGGCTGTTGAGATGTGTGAGGAAGCTGTCCAGTTTTTCCTTCCCGTGTGGCCAAATTACAGAAAGCACTCACCAACCTGAGGAAAGACAACAACATAATCATTCTCCCAGCAGACAAAGGTAATGCCACTGTTGTGATGAACACATCGGACTACCAAGCAAAACTATCAAATCTACTCCAAGACCCTACCTACCAACCTATAAAAACAGATCCCACCACCTATCTGGAAAAAACCACCAAATCCAAAATAAAAGCCTCTCCTATCAGTGAAGAAATCCAGCTAAGAATCATCCCCAGAGAAAAATCATCCAGATGCCCCAAACTCTACGGCCTCCCCAAGATACACAAAGAAGGAACACCACTCAGACCAATAGTCAGCTCCATTGGCTCACCTCTACAAAATCTCGCTAAATTTCTCGCCAAGCAACTTCAGCCCTATGCAGAATCCATCTCTTCACACGTTCCAAACTCCTTCCAGTTCATAGAAACAATAAAGAAGCAAAACCTACATCCCAATGACCTACTTGTGAGCTTCGATGTTGTATCTCTCTTCACACAAGTGCCCATTAATGAAGCCTTGACAGCCATTCAAAACAAATACAATCCCCCCGAATACATCTTGGACCTGACCAACCACTGCCTAACCAACACGTACTTCATCCACAATGGACAAAGATACAAACAGATAGAAGGAGCACCTATGGGATCACCCCTCTCACCGGTCATCGCAAACCTGTACATGGAACACTTTGAAACCAATGCTTTAGACAAGTCAGAACACAAACCCAAACTTTGGCTCAGATATGTTGACGACACCTTTGTAATTTGGCCACACGGGAAGGAAAAACTGGACAGCTTCCTCACACATCTCAACAGCCTACACCCCAAAATACAATTCACTATGGAAATAGAAGCCAACAACCAACTTCCCTTCCTTGACGTCCTAATCTACAAAAAACCTGATGGCTCCCTAGGACACACTATCTACCGGAAAAAAACACACACCAACCGCTACTTACATGCACAATCACACCACCACCCTGCACAAATAAACTCCGTAGCCAAGACTCTCATCTCCAGAACCAAACGCCTGGCTGACAAAGACCACTTGACAACTGAGTTACAGAATCTCTCAAATGTGTTAATTGCCAATGGATACCAGCAAAACAGGGTTACGAAGCTAATCCAAAAAGAAACACCCCCCAAAAACCAAGACACAGAAGAAAACAATGGCATGGCCCTCCTTCCTTATATCAAGGGCACTACAGATAAAATTAGCAAAATCCTCCATAAACACAATATCAAAACAGCCTTTTGCGCCAACCAAAAAATAGCCAATATCCTCAGAAACCCCAAGGATAAAATCCAGTTGGAAAACCAAGGGGTCTATGAAATACCCTGCAAAGTCTGCCCAGCCACGTACATTGGACAAACAAACAGACGAATAAATGCACGTATCGCAGAACACAAGAATGCCGTCAAAAAAGAAGAAAAAACTTCCTCTCTTTTCCAACACATGAAAGAAACAGGACACGAAATTAATTTTGCAGATTCCAAATTGCTCTCTAACATGGAACATCACCACAAGAGAATAATCATGGAAGCCATCGAGATAGAGAAACACCCTCACAACATGAACAAGCGTGACGACACATCCCGCTTGCCAGACATCTGGAAATTAGCCCTCCCCACAAAAACTGACACCAGATCCAGAGGCACACAGAACGCCATCACCAATCAACCACACCAGACCCAAACCCAGACCCTCTCCACAGATAAATTACAGACACCATCCAGTAGCCAAACCATGGTGGCACCTCCGGATGCTGCACCCCCCTGCAATCCCTACACAGATCTGGCTGGCACAGGCCACAAAACCACAGCTCGCCCCTATACACGAAGCCAAGCCAGAGCACAACTAAATGCAGTACAGCCATCTTCTCAGAAAAACTCTTCACAAAGTTCAAGAGGTCAAGACACAAAGGCTTTAGCAACTAATCCATACCTAATGACCCACCTAAGTGGTACTCAGGATATCACTCAAGAAATCACTCAAGATATCCCTCAAGCAATTAAGGAACAAAAGAAGAAAAGGCACACTAGCCTGGGAACTTCCTCTCTGCCCAGAACATTGGAGGCTATACACCACACCCCTCAACAGTATTTATAGGAACTCAAACACTGAGATCCTGCTCTGTTCCAGTAACAAGAAGCCGAAAGCACCAGCCTGAAGATGACGAGTGAGACCTCGTCGAAACGTCGCCTAGACACCCCAACTTTTACACGGGAAGACACCCGAGGACACCAAAACCTGCATTCCTATACCCGTGAAAATCTACGAAAGCAAATATATATATATATATATATATATATATGAATGAGAGAAACATTTACAACCATGCACAACAGATTAAAATTACCTCAAATGAGAGGTCACAGGGCATGGCCAAGTTGTTCTTGTTTTCTCAGTGGTCGGTGATAAGCAAGTTGTTGTAAATTAAGCTGGCACAAACTTGCACCAAATCCATTCAGCAGTGGAGCTCCTTCTGGCTGAGCCGGCCTAAGCCTGGCAAGCCTTTTAAGACAGTGTTCGAGTTACACCGCCCTTTTCTGCCAGCTTAACTTATGCCTGCTTGCCAGGTCACATGTCTGAACTGAACAGGTTTGGGATCCAGCCTAAGTCCTTCCTCTTTGTTTCTGACTCTTTCCACCAGCATTTTAAAACCATAAAATTGTAGAGTTGGAAGGGACCTTGAGGGTCATCTCGTCCGAACCCCATTGAATTCAATAGGACTTAATTTTGAGTAAAGATAGTTAAGATTGTACATTAATTTATTAAAGGTTCCTGTGACCTCAGAGTAATGTTGGGCAAGTTCTGCCAGCTTGCTTTGGAAAGTGTTCAGGTTTTGTTTTGCTGGGGATTTTTAAAGGTGATTTTCACTTATTCCTCTCCCCCTGCAGCCTCCTTGCCATCTAAGATAATCTTCTACCACTTTTCTCCAGTGGATTTTAGTCCTTCCAGCAATTGAAAGGAGTCCTTCTATTAATGGAAGGCCAAGTTTGGTTCCAACCCTGGATCATCATCATCTTCCTGAGTTGCACTACATTCCTGGCACCATTATTTTAGCATCCTGCCATTTATGCAGAGGATTTTGGCAACAAAGTGTAATTAACTTGAAAATGTGAAGACAATTGATTTAATGCTGCAGTACTATAATAGTGTCCTACTATTTACAGTTCATTATGGAATAAGCCTTCTGGGGATGTTCTCTTATGTATGAATCCTGTGGTTTCTTCTTCTTATCAAGAAAAACAAAACCAAACCAAACAAGTCTCTTTCAGCTTTCATAAAACCTGAAGATGACTTGAAATGCATAGCAGAGGACAAGAAAATTCAGTTTATGCAGATAACATCCAATGGAAAAGGTAGTGCAGGAAGGAAATACAAATGTTGTTTATTGAAAATAAAATGGTGGCAGAGCTGCTAGAATGATCCACGTTAAGTGAGGGTTTGCTCAAGTTTGAGCCTTTATTAGGGATGTATTTAGGGTTGTCTTTCTTTCTCATTTTTACAATATTAACTTTAATTTGTCACATTTATGTATCAGTTTGCAATTTTATTTCCTATTTGGGGGACGCGGGTGGCGCTGTGGGTTAAAGCCTCAGCGCCTAGGACTTGCCGATCGAAAGGTCGGTGGTTCAAATCCCCGCAGCGGGGTGCGCTCCCATCGTTCGGTCCCAGTGCCTGCCAACCTAGCAGTTCGAAAGCACCTTCGGGTGCAAGTAGATAAATAGGGACCGCTTACCAGTTGGAAGGTAAACAGCGTTCCGTGTGTTGCGCTGGCTCACCAGATGCAGCTTGTCACGCTGGCCACGTGACCCGGAAGTGTCTGCGGACAGCTCTGGCTCCCGGCCTATAGAGTGAGATGAGCGCATAACCCTAAAGTCTGGCAAGACTGGCCCGTACGGGCAGGGGTACCTTTACCTTTTACCTTTATTTGGGGGGGAAATTCAATCTGAAAATTCATCAGCATTTTAGTGTGAAGTTCTCCTAATATACACATTTTGGCATGCAATCTTGCTTGACACATACATTTTTGCAAATCAGTTTTTCCCAATATAATGTATTTTTCATGTTGTTTTCTGTCATATATGCATTTTTATGCACATCTTACCTGCGTAGATGCATTTTTCTGTATACCTAGCTAGACAACCATATTGCAAAATTCAGAGATGCAAGAATATTGGAGGAGGGCTTTGTTTCAGTTTGCACATTGCTTTGGAAAGCATGATTTAGGTAGCTCTACCTTTAAATGCAAACAGAATCAAATTTCTCCCCTACCTTTCCCCTGTTTTATTTTCCTTTACATTGTATACATTCATTTAGTTATTTTACGGTTTTTAAAGAGCCTATGGGCAAGTTCTGGCCACAACTACCATTATTTTGCTTTATGGCTACTTTTGCACTCATTCTGTAGAAGCTATGAAAGCATGAATTAGTTTCACTTCCTCTCCTCAGATTTCTGGTTCCAACAGAAGAAACAGCGAAGTGCATATTTTGTTTCTCTCTCTCTCCTCCATTCATTTCCCCCTTTTGGATGATATTCAGATACGTGGGAAGTGAAAGCTACACTTTCACAGTTTCTATGGAGCCAACTGGCTATGCTATAGCCGAAAAAATTATTTAACATCTTCCCCATATTTATGTTCTGACACCTTTTGTTTCTGAGGTTGTCTCTGAAGTCTAAACTACTATAGTGTATTTTATATGGAGCAATCCTTGGAGGCTTCAGTGTGTGCAGAGCACAAGGTTGTTGTTTTTAGATGAATCAAAGTGGTGTTGAACATCCGATACCTTTCATGGGAACTGACTGTGTTCCTCTGTGTGTATACGATGGGGGGCAGAAGTCACCTTCAGACACAGAGAAAACCACAGCTGGAGACATGGTAGTTGCACATCTGACTGCTTGTTCTTCTACAATTATATGAAAAAGCTGCTTCCATTATGTTGCTGGCAATTGTGAAATGACTGCCTTTGCTGCATACCAAATAACGGCTCTTTGTTGTGTTGATCAAAAGCTTAAAAGAAAAAGCAATTACAACTCTGAGAGATTACAATTAAAAGTCATTAAGGATGGTTTCTTACTGAAATGAGTGACATAATCGTGACTCATTACTTAATGATGCAATGACAGTTTTGTTCAGATGATGGAGGGGGGGGGACTTCACTCTCCCTCTTAATCAATAGAATTTTCTTGTGTCTCTCTCAATTTTAGCAGAACGGTCTGAACTTGGAGTTGTTGGGGAGATAAAAGATGATCGTTCCCTTCTAGTCAGGCACAGTACTTCAACCAGTCTTTAGAACTCCATGGTGGTTTTCTCTCTCAAACAGCCTGTTTTTAGGTGTGCTGAGATGAGTACATGCATCTCAGCACAGGCATTTTTCTAAAATAACTCCTACAGAAGGGAAGCTGATTTGGGGCAGGTGGTAGAGAGCTGGACAGCTCTGTAGTAAAACTAAAAACTTTCCAGAAAAGGGAATTGTAGAGGTAATAAGGGATATAAATATTTGTAAGGTTTATGTGTGTGAGACACAGTAGAAGTAGTAGAAGTGGACATAGCACTGGCTTTAAATCCTTATAGCTCACTCATGTCCCTCAGAGAACTGACATGAAGATATATTGAGATAAACCATCGATGTTAGCACTAGCATGGAGTGCTGTGCCAAAACCTGCCCTCCCATTTTCTCAAAGGGTTTCTCCCTCTGGAAAGTAGCATCTATTTTTCAGCCTCATTCTGAGGGCACTTTAGAATTTATTTAGAATTTTGATGGGTGTGTGTGAAGTTTATCCTATTGTTTTGTAGTGGCTAAGGTTGGCCGGTGCATGTTTTCTTTCCATTAAACATTTATGTAATGCTTTGCAGCCTCCCTGGCTGCCAACACTTCCTTGTTGGAGAAAGTCCAATGGGAGGAATTGTCTCATTGTATGTTCCTCCTGGCTTTCCCCTGATGGGCACCACTGGTACAGAGCGAACACCACTGGTGAGATTATCTGTAGAATAATGAAAGGACACTCACCTCAGTCACCTGAAAAGTAAGCACCCTTGTACCTCACCCATGAAGATTTCACTGAAATCCTCTCTTCCCTTTGATAATTTCAAATGTGATTTTTTTGGCCTCATTAATTGACAGCAAATGATGGGTGGGTGGGGGAGGAGATGCAGGAGAGATTTTTAACACAACACCAGAGAGGATAGGTTGGAAATACAATGGTGCTGATTTGAAGATTTTCTAAGAAGTTTTTATTTTCTGTGAAATTATGATGGATGGGATGGGGAAAAGATGAAATTATGGTTAATGGATCCTTTCTGATTTTTGCAGTGTTTTTGTTTCACTGCTTTCATATAAAGCAGCAGTGATGTTCCGATGTTCCTTTACCCTGGAACAAGCAGTCTTGGAGGAGGTGCACAATTTTGATCAACTACAATACTATGGAAGAGGTGCTCTTTTCCTGATCTAAACTGCTCCCCAAAGCAGAGAAGCATGATACAGATGCTATATATATTTTCTCCTGTAGGGCTAATATCAGCTTGAGGTGTGTCTGAGATCTGGAAGATGGCTTCAATTTAAAAAGGCGAGAAAAATGCACATACTATATATTATTCTGATCAGTTTTTTAGAGGGGTGATTGGGATCTGGAATATGGTGTTGATCAAACTAACAGCTCCCCTCCTCAGTGGTTGCTCTACTGAAAAAGAAAATGAACAGGTGTCAGATTTGATAACAGATCTCCTGTATTAAGTTTGATTTGGCCCAAAGACTGTACAATGCCCCACAAAACCACAGGGGCACATCCACTGTAGCCAGAATGACAACACATAAATGCACTTTTAGATCTGCTTTCTTTTCTCCATTTTTCTAATGCAATTGAAATGTAACTTGTCACCATCAAAAGCCAGGAATTCAATTTGTCTCTTTGATTTGGCTCAAGATACTGAAGATCAAATCTATATGCATTTATGTCATTGGAAAGAGTTACACTGACTTTGGAAGATTTTGAGTCAGACTCTGCAGGGTAAAGCAAAAGGCATGATCTCCTAAGCCTATTTGTTTGTTTGTTTGTTTGTTTAAATAACCACAGACTGACTTCTTTGCCCTGAAGCAATACCTGAAACCATGGACAGATCAGAAATACTAAGCATCCAAAAGAATAAAAATTTCTAAACAATCTGTATGTTACAAACTAAGAAATGAAATACAACTACTTAAAATTAAAGGCTAGCAATAAGAATTGGCATTATCATATTGCTTAAGTCATATTAACATTCTGTAATGAGTCAATCATATTAAGCAAATTAAGTCAGCTAACAGAAAAAGCTTCCTAAAATGAAATGGTGATTTTACTTGGCAACCAAATGCTATTAGCAAAGGACCATATATTCACTAGGAAAAGAATATAGATGTTTAAGTACTGCCTGACTGCCATATGTAAGAGCTTTCCCAGAGGCAGTGGGGTTGGGTTGTAAATACCTAAACCACCTTGATAGACTTAAACCAAAGAGGTTGGGTGCCAAAGAAGAACCATCACTTTTTTCCCATTCCAGAATGTGTCCTATATCCATGACAATCAATATATCACAATAATATTTAAAATAAATCCAAAATCAGTGCAGAGGGACAGAGCAATCTTAACATTCAGATCTGCTGGCTAGAGGAAGTTAGGACTCCATTTTCTCTGTGGAGGCCCCTGCTGCACCTATGAAAGGCTTAGCTCCACCACCAACACTAGTCTCACCAGTGGTAGCTGTTGTTAAGCGCCCAAACCAGGTGTTTTGGGAGCAGAACCAGAGATGGGACAGAACAGATATTGGATCTGCTGGATCAAAGACACCTTCATTCTCCAATGTTTCCTTACTGAAAGTAGGGGGGGGATTTTTAGGGTGGCTGTATGGTGGGTAAACACTGGCTAAGCTCCCCCCCCATACCTCCTACCTAACAACAACAACAACAACAACAACAATTGTTTAGTGCAAGTCAGCAGGACTTTGTAAGTGGCAGGAGATCCTCCACTGATGCTTTTTTGGAGCTAGATAAAAGTCTGCTTTAAAAGTTACCATTGCAGGATAACACGATTAAAGATATGTTGCTGTATAACATCTTTATAATTTTCCTTCTTCTGGGGCTTTTGTGATTCCGTGCAACGCTAAAATGATTTCTTTATTTCTGCCTCTGTTTTCATTTGCATTCTACCCTAAGCATTGTGTCACATTGATTGACTGATTAATTAATTAATTAATTAAGTGACAGCACAGAACATGAGACTCCTTTTGAAGAAGGAAGGAAATGTGGATGATGCTTCTGCACATAAAGAGCACATTTTGTGTGTGTGTGTGTTGCCTCCCGAATAACGTCTGCAAGAATATAAAACCGTTTGTTCCTTTGTTCTTAGAACATAGCCATAAACGTTGTGTTATGTAACAGAAGCCATTTTGCACCCTGGACACTCAACAAGGTGGGAGCGGCAGAAATGCACACAGAAGCATTGTTGCTACTCCTGAAGGCTTTTTGAACAGCGGAGAGCAGGGAACATTAAATGACCTGACCTGCATTACAACCACCACAGGATATAGCACATCCATCGCAGCCCATCTTTTCAGCTACATAACAGTCTTTAAAGCCTCCTACCTCTAGCTTTCAATCTCTATTGTGGCACGATTTTGGCAGGCATCCTTCTTTCACTTCCAAACCTGAGCATAGCTGGAGGCTCAGAGTGTATTTCCATTGCCAAGTTGTAGGATCAAAAGCAGCTTCGTTTCCGGCACCGCAATGCTACATGCAATTAGTCTTTGAAAGAGACTAATCCTCCTTTGGTAGTTTTCAAAAGGAAGCATTTATGGCTGTTTGATATGAGCGACATGCTAATCGTTTCAGTTTGGAAGTCAAAGAGAAATGAGCTAGCAAGCTTGGACCATTTTTACTTTTTTTACTTTGAGGACTGAGAAGGGTGCTACCATTTTGTATTAAAAGCACTTTCTTTCAATGCCCTAGAAAAGGCAGTGAACAAGAACTCATTCCTGGGGAAAAAATCTGGATCCTTCATTTCTTTGGGCTTTATTCCTTACTCACTCATCTCTCCAGGTTGTAGACCACTGACCACAGTTCCATGGGCATTCCAGAGTCTGGTGTGCGTGTGTGTATGTTTACAACAGAGAAGGTGCTCCTGTACATCACTATATGACACGTCATGCATCTGCATCCACCTGAGCTTCAAAGGACTGAAATAATGCAAACTGTGCTCAAAGAGCTGTGCTCAAAGTTTCTCTTGAAATTATCCGCCCTATTTATGGGCAGAGAAATTGGGAGGACTAACAAGACCTGGAGGGTGCTGGCCGCTGCATTTTGAACCAGCTGAAGTGTCCAAATAATCTTCAAAGGCAGCTCCATGTAGAGCAAATTTCAATAGTCCAACATGTGGATTGCCAGAGCAGGGAGCATAGTGGCCAAGGAATCTCTCTCCCAGAGAGCTAGCTATGGGTTAACCAGAAAGGGGTTAGTGAAATACTTTGTTTGGCATGCTGGGTGGCGCTGTGGGTAAAACCTCAGCGCCTAGGACTTGCCAATTGCATGGTCGGCGGTTCGAATCCCTGCGGCGGGGTGCGCTCCCGTCGTTCGGTCCCAGCGCCTGCCAACCTAGCAGTTCGAAAGCACCCCCGGGTGCAAGTAGATAAATAGGGACCGCTTTCTAGTGGGAAGGTAAACGGCGTTCCGTGTGCTGCGCTGGCTTGCCAGATGCAGCTTGTCACGCTGGCCACGTGACCCGGAAGTGTCTGCGGACAGCGCTGGCTCCCGGCCTCTAGAGTGAGATGAGCGCACAACCCTAGAGTCTGGCAAGACTGGCCCGTACGGGCAGGGGTACCTTTACCTTTACTAATAGCCATTTAAAAGTTGTTTAGCTGGAATGGCGTTAGAGCAGGGATAGTCAATGTGGTGCTCTCCAGACATGGGTGTCAGCTCCTAAAGGCCGAGGCACTTTAAGCCCCGCCCCAATGTTTTTTTGAGGGGACGGGCCCCCCTCAGTGCTCCACCCCCTGACTGATTATGACATTGAGTGCGTGAAGTCAGGATGTCGTATGGGGGCCCCTTCAATCGTCTTGAGAAGCTGGTGCCTCTGTCTCCAGATGAACTATAATGTTCATCTTTGTGGGCCATTGGCCATACTGACTGGGACTGATCGAAGGAGAAGTCTATCAACTGGAGAGCACCACTTTGGTTACCCTTGGGTTAGGAGGGTTCAGTTTCTTTAATCTGGTTTTTCCCATGCTCCGTTCCAGCTCCCAAGAAACTGAAAGGACTTTCTGTGGATTTATTTCTTCTTTCAGTGGGTTGTCCTCTCTCTCTTTTATTTTTCTTTTAAAAATAATCTTCAGTATGTATCATCCAATGAAGAAGTAATTCTCAAGGATGTCCTTGTTCTATTACCAAGAAGCTAAACTACCTCTTTTCCGTTGTAATCCTCTATAATACACTTCATTGCTGGCTGTTTGAGAAGGATAATAAGCACCTTAAAGGGAGATTTATGCATCTGTTGTGTGTCCCCTCCCCCTTCTATTTTCAGGATAACAATTCACCAAGCTATGAGAAATAGCAGGCAGTCACACAAGACATCAAAAGGAGCCCACATTTCAGAAGACTGATGACCAATCACTTGGTTGTCAAAACTGTGTTTAAAATGAAGCCTAATTGAAGGTATTCAGTAATGGTTTAGCAATCACAGACAATGCTATAACTCTTGTTGTTGTTTAGTCGTTTAGTCATGTCCGACTCTTCGTGACCCCATGGACCAGAGCACGCCAGGCACCTCTGTCCTCTACTACCTCCTGCAGTTTGGTCAAACTCATGCTGGTAACCTCGAAAACACTATCCAACCATCTCGTCCTCTGTCGTCCCCTTCTCCTTGTGCCCTCCATCTTTCCCAACATCAGTGTCTTCTCCAGGGAGTCTTCTCTTCTCATGAGGTGGCCAAAGTACTGGAGCCTCAGCTTCACGATCTGTCCGATTAGTCTTAAATTAGTCTAAGCTATAACTCTTAGGTACAATTATTTGATTCTGTTATTGAAAGTACTGTATTATGAAACAATTATGTTATTTAAATTGTGCCTATTTTCAGAGCAATCCAATGCATATCCACCCAAAATAGGTCCTGCTGAGTGGGGTAAGTGTGCTTAGGTTTGATGCTTTTAGTCTCTTAAGACCTTAAAGCATGGATGAGGAATCTATGAACCCCCAAATGCTGGACTACAATTTGCATCATCCTTAACCATTAGCCGGGACGCGGGTGGTGCTGTGGGTAAAAGCCTCAGCGCCTAGGGCTTGCCGATCGAAAGGTCGGCGGTTCGAATCCCCGCGGTGGGGTGTGCTCCCGCTGCTCGGTCCCAGCGCCTGCCAACCTAGCAGTTCGAAAGCACCTTCGGGTGCAAGTAGATAAATAGGGACCGCTTACTGGCGGGAAGGTAAACGGCGTTTCCGTGTGCTGCGCTGGCTCACCAGATGTAGCTTTGTCACGCTGGCCACGTGACCCGGAAGTGTCTCCGGACAGCGCTGGCCCCCGGCCTCTTAAGTGAGATGGGCGCACAACCCTAGAGTCTGTCAAGACTGGCCCGCACGGGCAGGGGTACCTTTACCTTTTTAACCATTAGCCATGTTGGTCAAGCTGATGAGAAATGAAGTTCAGCAACTTCTGGAGGGCTGCAGGGTTCACATCCCTGCCTTACAGGTGGTTGCTTGGGGAAGGTGAGTAAACTTTTCCACATCTGGTTGGATGTTGATGGTTGTCTTGATTGCAACAGGTGTTGCTCTGTTGAAATAGGGGAGTTCTGGAGAACCATCTTATTTTGCCACTGCATAATGCAAAGGCAGTGAAAATGTTCTGTGCATGTTTACTCAGAGCTATGTTTTTATAAGAGTTCAGCGAGACATTTCCAAATGAATGTGAATGGGACTGAAGTCTCTCATTTCTAGGAAATCAGGTTATTTGGAAGACTTTGGATGTCTATAGAAGACCACACTAAGTATGGATTGTGAGTTCTGCAAAACTGCACTAAAACTGTGTCCTTCACAACCTGAAACCCCATGAAATTATGGATCAGCTTAGGCTCTGAAGCAAATAAATTATTATTATTAATAATATTATTAAAGGTATCAGCAGCACATTCTGGATACGCTGCAAAGACAGCTTCATTCTGAATGGCAAAATGAGATCTTTTGGTCCACTTGTTTTCACGCACACTTTTAAATATTTGCTCATGTGGAGAGTCAACAGGAGTTGAAGGGCATTTGGTTGGAAGTGTGCCATCCCTAGGGTTCATTATAAGGCAGCTTCCAATTTTCCTTTGACTTGGTGGGTCACAAGGCTTAGGCAATGAAGTAGCTTCTTATTTTTCAAATTGTTGTGCACCTCAATAAACACACTGACTTGCCTATGCTGGAGCTTACTTTGAAGGAAGTGCATTTGGAATATTGATTTAAAAATTTGTTAGCACAAATGTGTCCCATGTGATTTTATCTCACTATTGAAACTATAGATTTATCTTAAAGGCCTGAATGGTGGGAGGACATTATCTGAAATAATTACGTAGGTGCAAACTTTAATTTTCCAAATCATTTATCCAATATTGTTTCTCCCCTACAAACACTCCATATTGTTCATTTCAGTCTTCTTTAGTGATTTTACCTCTTTTCAAATCTTCAGTACCTTTGTTATTAAGTGCTTACCAGCCTACTGGTGATTTGTTTTCTGAAGCAAGAAAAAACTTTTTTAATAGCCGTCTTGGTTCTCTTATGTGAAGAATTAACAATTAAAAATGATCCAACTAAGATAAGCAAGCTTGCTAGTATGAAATAATATATTTTATCATTCTTTGGGGTTTTCTTTAGGCTGAAGTGTCCCAGTTTGGGGAAAATTTAAACTTGGCACTTTATATCTGGTGCAAATTGAATGTTGTTCTGAAACACAACATGCATTTCTGTAGGACAGTATTGTTAGTGTCTGTGAATAGAGGCCAGAAGGTGACCACTATTTAAATGTAAATTCACTCAAAAGGTGTAATCATGAGTGTGTAACACAAAATAAGAGGTAGGCTTACTCTGAGCACCTTCTCTTGGTCCCACCAACATCAGAGGCACTGTTGATGGTTGCATGAGAAAGAACCTACTCAGTGACTGCTCCTGTATTGTGGAATTCCCTTCCAACAAAGATTAGGTTGGCTCCCTCTTTGTTAACTTTCTGCCAGCATGTCAAGACCTTCCTAATCAGATTTGATAAAGTGCTAGTCACAAAATGGCTCCTGTGTGTGTGTGCCCTAACAAAAAATGGCTGCCACAGGGACATGGCATCTAGTGGAATCCAGTGAAATTTATCTTAAGGATGTGTGCCCATGAATTTGAGTGAGTTCAAACAGAAAATGAGGAGGAAGAGCAAACCGTTTTTCCTGCATTTTTGCCAACATTGTATCCTGTGGAGAGAGAGAGAGATTATGAGGTCTTTTATGAGTGCCATAGGAGCTAATGATGGATACAATGTTGGCAACTCCTGTATACAGAAACTGACTGGAGAAAGAGTGTTGAAATTGTTTGCGGCTGCTACACTGTTTATTACACCCTTGGAAAAAATACAAAGCTCTTGCAATTGTCTCAAATTTCAACCAGATTGATTATGCGATTGAAAACCAGCTCAGGGAAATAGTTCTTTGCATGCCACATACATGCCCAGCACACAGTTCAACATCCTTTCTTAAAAAGCACCTCTTCATTTGAGATATTTCTTTCCCTTGACTATCCATATACCGCCTCACTCATTAAAAACATTAATTGCTCCTGGTCCATGCTTACCTATCAAAAGATGACCGGTCATCGGTGTCACACTGGGCATTTTCTATTTATATGCAAAGTAAGAAGTGTATATGCTCCTTTAAAAGCATGGGAGTTCATAAAGAATTCCTTTCACTCTCTGATGCACAGTATGCTAATAGAAAGAGAAGTCACCGGTTCTGCACATAAGGGGGGGGGGGGAATCCAATCATTTAAGGAGCAACTTACTATTGCACATTCTGCAGACCTGGTGCCTATCCATCTGAAAAGGCCCCTCTGTCTATTACAATGCAGTGATTATAAGCTGCAAAACATTGTGCTTAAATTCATAACTTTTTCATTAACTGAATGGTTAGGTCTTTAAACTTACATTATAAGAGAACTTTTGCATTTGCATGCTGAGCAGAGGAAAATAGATCCAAAAATGCGCCTGCAAATAATCTTGTTTGTACAGGCTCATTGTTTACTGTCACTCCTTCCATTATTAAGAAAAAAAAAGACCCATGGCTTTTTGTTGCTTAGAGGAAGCACCAAGAGAGAAGAAATTAAATACTAATTTGTGTCTTGCATAAGCTCTGGTGGATGCTGCCTTCACATTCCACGGACGCTGCAGACAAATGGCTTTATAGTTATGGGATGCTTTTGTAAATCCTTTACTTAGATTTTAACTAATGATTTTCATGGCAGTCTATAACTCTGTGCTTAACCACACTGCCACCACCAAAATGTACAATTAAGAAAAATACAAAATAAGAGGAAATATTTCATAGCAAAGGGCCATTTGTCCATCATCCTTACAATGGCCAACCGGATACCTCCAGGAAGCTCAAATGCTGGCCATGGAGGCCAATGCATTATCCCATTTGCTTCTCCCCCAGCAACTGGCATTCTGTTTTTCAACCTTGAAGCTCTATATGGACCTCAAAACTAACAAGGTGCCAACAATAGTTGTATTCACAATGAATTTGACAAATCCCCTTTTTAAAGCTACCACAGGGAGTTGCAGGGCAGTTCCACACCAACTATTTGAAAAACATTCAGCGCACATTTAAAGCACATGACTTCTCAGAAAGAATCCTGTCAACTATAGTTTGTTAATGGTGCTGGGCAGGTTTAGGTTTGATGAGGTCCTAAGCTACTGAAGGTAATGGGTCCCTTTATATGTCCAGCTGTCTTTTGTCAACAACAAATTGCCACTGTTTTTTGTGTTGAATATATGCTATATGGTAATTTATGGACCTTGTTGTTGTTTAGTCATTTAGTCGTGTCCGACTTTTCGTGACCCCATGGACCAGAGCACGCCAGGCACTTCTGTCTTCCACTGCCTCCCACAGTTTGAAGAAGAAGAAGTAGTAGTAGAAGAAGAAGAGAGTTTGGATTTGATATCCCGCCTTTCACTCCCTTTAAGGAGTCTCAAAGCGGCTAACATTCTCCTTTCCCTTCCTCCCCCACAACAAACACTCTGTGAGGTGAGTGGGGCTGAGAGACTTCAAAGAAGTGTGACTAGCCCAAGGTCACCCAGCAGCTGCATGTGGAGGAGCGGAGACGCGAACCCGGTTTGGTCAAACTCATGCTGGTAGCTTCGAGAACACTATCCAACCATCTCGTCCTCTGTCGTCCCCTTCTCCTTGTGCCCTCCATCTTTCCCAACATCAGGGTCTTTTCCAGGGAGTCTTCTCTTCTTATGAGGTGGCCAAAGTATTGGAGCCTCAGCTTCAGGATCTGTCCTTCCAGTGAGCACTCAGGGCTGATTTCCTTAAGAATGGATAGGTTTGTTCTTCTTGCAGTCCATGGAACTCTCAAGAGTCTCCTCCAGCACCGTAATTCAAAAGCATCAATTCTTCGGCGATCAGCCTTCTTTATGGTCCAGCTCTCAATTCCATACATCACTACTGGGAAAACCATTTATGAACCTAATAGGTATCTAAAGCCATCTGCACATGCAGAATGTAGGCACCCTATATATAGAAATGAGCAAACCAGTGATATTTTAGGGAGCTGACTAGCAGGCAGGGCCCATTATTTACATCATAGGAGCCTACACAACACAAAACACTGTTGCTGTATGTAGGTTTTATTTTATTTGTTTTTTATTTTATATTTTGGAAATGTACATCCAGTTGTTTTTTTCCTTTAATTTTTTTTGGGGGGGGCCCTAAGAGAGTGGGTCCCTAAGCTCTAGCCTATTTAGTTTATACATAAATCCAGCACTGGTGCTGGGAACTATAGTTCTGTAATGAGGAAATTGCAGATACCAGGATTCTTTGGGGGAAGCCACGTGTTTTTAATGTGCACAGGCTGTGCTGTGCTGGAACATTCTGGTGCCTTTAAAACTGTACTTCACCAGTGGGTCTTCTCTGCACAGGAGTTCATCTCAGCATGTCAGTCAACTACTTGAAGCCCTTATTTTAAATTATGATTTCACCTCTCGGATATGATTCAACATGAAACACAAACTCCTTCCACTGTTTAGCTACATAATTTCACCAGAGAACGTTATTCATTCCAAAGCTGTCAAATTAAGAAACATATTAGCCTGTCGATTTTCAAAGCAATTGCACACAGTCATCACATTTCTAAGCCCCTCACTGATTTTCTTAATGAGTTCAAAGTTCATTAGTGTTTCAGCTTCATTTTCCCTGTAATTAATTCCCAGACTTACTTGTTTCTGTGCTGTATAAATATGATAGAAGCAGAAGGTTATTTAGGAAAGGAAAGGAAAAAGGAAATACGCATCTTCTTCTGCCTGGTGTTCCTAAAAAAACAAAAAACCCAGCCAAAACTTTATTTAAGAAATTAAAATACCACCTTCCATAAAATGGTCACAGATCTCCTTGCGACATAGTAACATAATAAGCTGCATAATGTACATGCATAACAAAACAACCATAAAAAAGTTGTGTTAATACAACTCATAATAATAGTTAATTCAAAGTGCATATTAATCATAAAATCATGGAATTGTAGAGTTGGGGTGGACCTTAAGAGTCATCTAGACCAACCCTCTGCACTTCAGGAGTCTCCACTAATGCATCCATGACAGATGGCCATCCAAACTCTGCTTAAAAACCTCCAAGGAAGAAGAGTCCATGATCTCCTGAGGGAGACCGCTCTACTGTTGAACAGCTCTTATGCAGTGGCGTAGCGTGGGGGGTGCAGGGGGGGCCGGCCGCACCGGGGGCAACATCTGGGGGTTAGGGTTAGGGGGCGCAAATCCACGGGTTAGGGGGCGTAAATCCACGGGTTAGGGGGCGCAAATTACTTGCCTTGCCCTGGGTGCTGACAACCCACACTACGCCACTGCTCTTATGGTCAGAAAGTTCCTTCTGAAGTTTAGTGGAAATCTTCTTTCTTGGAACTTGAATTCATTGGTTTGAGTCCTCTGAATCCAAAGCTTCTTGCTGGACAATTATTTATAAAATAGGCTTAACATATAAATTCATTTACATTTAAACACAGCTTCTAGTTGCCATGGCAAAGTAGCAGTCATGCATGTCTTATCCCAGACACCATATTTAGAATATGGCTCTGAGAAAGGGCCACGTTGGTCTTTTCTAGCACCATGACATTGTGGATGAGAGGAGAGTATCTTTGAAGGGCAGCAGCGGCAATAAGGAGTGGGGCTACTGGGAAGGGATTTGCCAGCCCCATGATAGCACTGAAACAATTGTGCGGGTCATGTGTGGGCAAGCCTTGAGGTCACCTGGTTGTGGAAGGCTGATTTATAGCATCCTGGAAAAGGGCCTTGTAAAAGCACCAGATGCAAAAAGCACCTGCCTGTTTGCTGCTTTCTTAGATATGAATCTTGTATTTAGATTTAGCCATTGGAGGGAAACCCCTTTAAAATATGTTTTCTGTTTATCAGTGCTATCCCCTTCTCTTTATTGTGAAGAGGGAGCTGCTTGTGAGATTCCTCCTCCCCCCCCCCAGAAGCGTATATCTAAAAATACAGGTATAAACGATGCAGTTTCCATAGCAACAAAGCCCCTAGGTGCTCCTTCAAAGCAGCTGTACCTGTTGTGACTAGAAAGGGAAAGGACAAAACTACTGTTGCACTATAGCCAGGTGTGTGTTTTAAAATCAAAGTTGTATTTAATACACAGTTTAAAAGAAATAAGCCTAGCTCCTACTATTTCTGAGTGGATTGAGAAAATTTGGTTCATAGTAAATAAAATTACGGTAGGCTAACCTATTACAAAACAATACATATAAACCAACCTAACAGGTTTATGGAACAATAGGTATTTTTTGGTAATGTTTCAGAACAGCAAGTCCAATGATAATGTCCAATCTCATGTTGCTTTCAACCTGCTGTAGCAATATTCCTTTAAGTTCATTACGTTTGGTTTATTTTGTTTAATAACGAAATAGAATTTATTTAAAAACACACATACACTTACTTAAAGATCTGTTCTCAGTCGAGGATGCATCAACTCTTCAGAGCTTTCACCTCCAGCAAAAGGCTCCAGGATGTACTCACAACTTATGTATTCAGCTTTAGTTTATATCAAAATTTGAAAACTGCCTTGGAGTATTATGAGAAGGTGTTAAAGGAAGCACAGGCCATGCATTTTCCTTTCTTTTTGTGTTTCTGTGATAGCACTGGAAGAGAAAATGGAGGGTCACACTGAATTTTCAATAGTAAAGCTAGTCATTCGAATATTGGGGAGCTGCTTTAGAGTGGCAGCAGCATTCTAGGCAGATTTAACTGAAATTCAGCCTATCATGGACATTTGATAACCACCAAGTACATATTTATAGGCTGCACTGTATATAAATGTATGTTATTTTCAAAGCTGTGAAGTTTGCTCAGTCCTTCTCCCTTCCTAAGCATCAGATGGAGCCCCCAACCCCAAGTCAACTGTGTCTGGCAGACCTTTAGTCCTCTGAGGGGGGTGAGGCATGTTTGCCTTTATAGCCAATACCCGCTTGGCATGTGTGCATAGGATTGAGGCTGAAATGCTGATCCTTTTTCTGGAAGTAATCCCATTGAATTCTATGGAACATGCTGACAGTGTGGGATTGTAGCATTCAATATATAGTAGTTTGATAAATCACATTTATTATAATAAAGTCATAACATCATCATCATCATGCTGTCATAGCCAGTAATTCAAAACAACAGGGGCGTTGCAATGGGTCTTAGTAGCACAGGCTGCAGTCCTAAACATACTTATTCAATGGTGCTTACTTCAAGGAAAGAGGATAGGATTGCAGCATCAATCCTTTGCATATTTGTTCAGAGGTAAGTCCTGCTGTGTTCAATGTGGCTTACTCCACATTCTAGAAAGTTGAGTTAATTTTAACCTGTTTTAGTACTTTAACTTTTCTATGTTGCATTTCCCCCCTTGATTTTATTGTTTCATCTTTTTGTAAACCACTTTGAGGTGCCCTCCCCCCCCCCCAAGTAACTGTGTGAACAGCAGGAATCTCCAAGCTCATTTCCATCCCTATCTGAAGCCTCTGACATCCTTGACAGGGCAGGAGCCTGTCTCACCGCAACCGAAAGGAGTCCCTCCCAAACGTGGCTCACAATTCTGAATGCATAGCTGCTGCTGGATATGAGTTGTGCATTTGAGTTGCGTGGGACCACTAACAATGACTCCCCAAAGACCTCAACGATCACATTGTGGATGGTAAAGATGCTGTCAGTGGATACACCATGCTATCAGGGAGAGGAAAGTTTGAAAGAAAAGATGAGTTCAGTGTTGGTCACATTGAGTTTATTATTGTTCTTGCCCTTTAATTTGCAGGATTTTTTGTGTGTTTATTATATAAGGCAGCAGTGTGATTTCTTTCTTCATGGCCTTTCACCCAGGCTGCCAATTATTTGCCTGAGCTGAGGGGAGAGGTAGGACGACAATTATCTGGACAAAAGCTGGCAGCTGTGATGAGCCTGGCTCAGTGCTCCATTTGGTTTCATTTCATACGGAGAGAGCACACAGCAGGACAGAAAGAGACTGGAAGCAGGCAGGTGCCTGCTGCAGCTATGAGGCACGACTTTGGAGTGATCCGCCGTTTCTCCTAGCTGAATCTCCCCTTTTGACAAACCTGGAAAAAACTCAGTAGGCATCCTATGGCACATCTGTTTCATGCTAAATGTGTAGTGGTTGCGTTTTCACACCACCCCCTCTATTCGACTGTGAATAATAAATTCTATTTGAACTTTTTAAAAGGTTTTATTTATCCAAGTCTTACTTGGAGTAGACCCACTGAAATGAATGAGCATGACTAAATGAGGTCCATAAAGTTCTCTTTTTTTAAATCATCTTTATTGAAATACAAATATATATATACATACATACATAAAGATAAAAAAAGAAAAGATTAAGACAAGAAAATAAAGAGGAAAACAAAACAAAACATACAAAACAAGAATTTGCATTATTATACAATCGTTCATTGAATTTCTAAATAGAAGGTCCATTAAGTTCAATAGGTCTCTTAGTGTCATGAACTGGCAGGAGAATGGAGAGGAAGATGAGGATCCCGGCGAAGGGTGTAGCAAGAGCAGAGAAAACAACGTAGAGTCCTTTTTAATTAATTTATTCAATTATAAGAGAGAGAGAGAGAGAGAGAGAGAGAGAGGAGAATGCAGCCAGCCTTAGCAATGGTGTTGCTCCAAACTGGGCTCCTTCTCCCCTCCTTCCTAGCAACAGCACCTCCCATTACGGTAGCCACTCGTGGTCACATGTTGCTGATATTCCTTTGTTCCTGCACTCGTAAGGAACACCACGTTCTGGGAGAAGGGGGATCAGAAATGCTCTCCAGTGAGAGCGTGTCATCTGGCTGCCCTGCCGCAGTTCCCCTCCTTATTCTAACACCACCCAACTCTTCTGTTCATCTATCTCTGAACTGTGACTTCCCTCAAAGCCCTGCTGTAGTTCAAGAATGTATCCCTCTTCTCCTGCAGCATCAGGAGAAGGGTGTGTGTGTGTTCTCTCCACCATTCCTCCTCCTGCTCCATCTTGCCCTCTTGAATCCAATCCCTGACACCGTGACTAGGACACACTGGGGAAGAAGTCAGTGACCAGAGCAGCAGGAGCCCTCACCAGAGCCAGCCCCCATCCCGTCTCCACAAACATGGCAGGCTCTGAGATGTAGGGAGCAGCAGGCAGGGCACTCCAGGAGGCTTAGGCAGGCAAGGGCCCACAGCCCAGCTCCCTTGTAGGCCAGGTGGGGCTCAATAGCTCTAGGAGGAGGTGGAGTAGGCTTAGAACAGGTGAGGCTCACAAGCCTTGTCCAGCCCAGATGCTGCAATCAGCATGCAAAGTATAAAAAGGCAGCAGAGCTGAGGTGCTGTGTTTGCCTATGTTGAAGGTGTGCTCCAGGATCTCTGTGGGACACGTGGATTGATCGGGAACTTGACATACTGATTTGCTGCCAGGGGTTCAGGACACTTAGCTGAACACCACCCATAATATTATGGTATACTTTTCTCCTCTGTTTGAACCTTCAGATATTCACAGACCAACATATACAGAGCCAAGACAGTCTCCACCACTATTTCAGTCAAGCCAAGATGGCTCTTTCCAGGCATTGTTGTACTATAATTCCCATCATCCTTAACAACTGGCACCACTAGCTGGGACTGATGGAAGGTGTAGGATAGCAACATCTGGGAGGAACCACATTGGCCACCCCTGCAATAGAAAGTGCTTCCTGTCTCCATTGTTAGGCTTCTCCAGCAAATATTTCCAGAGAAAATGGAAACATTTGAGCCAAGGTGACAGCATGGGCACTCAAAATGGAAGTGAGCCAATGCTCTCTGGCAACAATATGCTCAAAGATTTATTGGGGGTTTGGAAACATTTCAGGGCTTAGCAGTGCTATGATCTTTGCTCCTCTCTGATTTAATTGGGTTACTTTGTTATGCTTCTCAGGTGTTCAGCTGAATTGCAGCTAATTTTCGGAATTGTTCCCTGACATATAATTAGCATTTATCAAAATCTTTAATTGTAAAGTGATTTGAATCTCCATATGGAGATGTATCTTCTCAACAATTATTAGAGATGTTAAGTAGTTAGGATGAGTTCCAAACATGTACACTGTACAGACATTTCATGGGGGAAATCACAATAGTTTGGATGTTTTACCCACCTGATTTTATGAAGCTGTGCTTTGTTGCAGAGCTACAGCCTTCAGCCCTTGAATGCTTGGATTGACCGTAACTGCTTCATGGCCTCTGTTTCAACACACATATCAGACCATCTTTTAACTAAAAATGAGCCTCCCACATAAAGAATGCACTTTGAATTTCTGGATTTTTGGACCACTTTCCAGAATGGATCAGTTTGAATCAAGGAATGGGGAGCGTTCAATGATCCAGATGTTGAACTTCAGTTTCCATCCATCATGGCCAATGATCAGGGTCATGGGAAGAATCATTCAACAACAGCAACAGTTTCTCCATCTGTGCTTTAAAGTGGGATACATTCCGGAATGTATCTAAGAAGGAAGCGCTTTTTATTTTGAGGCAAAGGCACCTTCTACAGGCTTGGATCTCCTTTCTAACTGCCCTTGCTAAAGGCTTTTCCTTCCCTTCACCACCACAGTTGACGGTGGGTAAGTGCAAATGGTGTTGCTGCTGCTGCTTTTTCTTACTACTGCAATTTTTAAGCTTTCCCCATCTTGGTCCAAGGAAATGTGCAGGTGAGTGAGTGTGAAATAGTTCCAGGAGGAACAGCTGCAAACAGGAATTGGGTAGTCTTGGCTGAAGCAACAGCCAGCATAGTGTTGATCATGCCTTGACCTATCTAGTTCCTTTATCACAAGGTATTTAATGGTGGTGGTGATTTAATTTATATACCACTAAATGCTTCCGAGTGGTTTGCAAGTATAAAAACCAATGACAAAAAATAATAATAATGTATACAATAAAACAATTCCATTAAAACAGCACAGAAATTACAGCAGAAAACTCTGGTCAAGAGAGCAAGGGCATGCCTTTAGAAACAAGTAATTGGACTTGCACATGGCTGCCACATGAGAGAATGGCGCTCTACCCAATGTAGTAGCAAGCTCTGTAGGTGTGCTTCCTCTGTCGCTGCCTTACCTCCTTTCCCAACTTTCTCCAGGGAGAGTTTCATTTTAGTGTAACAACTCTTTGGTTTCTCATGTTGCCAGTTAAGGAATCTGCCTCGGGAGACAGTTGGCTTTCTGTAAGATTCCCTTTCCCAACTATGACATCTCTCTACAGAAGTGCAGTTTTGTTTTGGTTTTTAGAGAGGGAGGGATGGAGGGAAGAGATGTAACTGTCAATTCTTTCTTGAAAGCAGATCCAATGGGAGGAGTGTCCTGCCTTCAGCTGTTTAGCTCTAAGATACAATAACATTTGAGATGCTAATTGGCAAATGCGTAGGTTGACGCCATGAGTCCTGTGTTGCAAATGTGCATTAGGGGACCCATGCTCAAATTCTTATTGAGCCATTGTCTTCTATGTGACCTACCTACAGTAAAATGAGATGTTTTTATAACATAAAATAATCTAAAATAACGAGATGGGATGCAATAAGGCAGTGCTTCCTATCCTGCCCATTATTTCTGCATGCAACACTGTTTCCATCCCACTGCATTTCACCTTTTGCCAAAAGCTACATTATTCATCCTGCTGTCGACTGTAATGAAATTATGTAACATACGCCATTTACATAAGTTGTGCATGTTATGTTATTGCACCCCATTCATTTCAATGCAAAGGAAACACAAAGCAATTGTGGGGAGGGAGCATAATTAGTTATGTATTGTTTGTAGGATGAAAGTAAGAGCAGAAAATACCAATCACATTTACTAGATTTATTTCCATTCTGCATATGCAGCAAATAAATGAACATCAGCAATTTTTTGTTCTTGTTTTGTCAGAATTCTGACATTCCTACTGCTGGTATTAAAAAAACACACACCCCTCTTTAATAAAACATTTATTGAAATTAGAACTAGGACATTTTTGTGGTTTCTATTTTTATGGTTCAGATTTGCATTTTTGATAGGACAGGAATTATTCATTGGCTCAGTCATCCAATAACAACCTCCCCTTCACACACAAATTTAACACACACCCCTAATGATTTCCTCTGGCAATGGTTTTCAGAAATATGATCAAACAGGTCTACACACTCTAGCAGAGAACCACCTGGCAAATGTGATACATTAAGGGATGTAATTGCGAAAGTTTAGTAGATGAAATCATGTGGGTCAACCGTCAATCACCATCAGATATGACACATACCAGCTTTGTTTTTCTTTAACTGTATTCTATCTCATTAGGAACCTGTGTGTTTTGCTTAAAACTAGTGACTGATCTGGGTGATTACTAGATTTTATATTTTTAAATATGAAGTATTGGCCATTTATCCCTTTCCCCAACCTGGATTAATGATGCAATAGGTAAAGGTAAAATGTAAAGGACCCCTGGATGGTTAAGTCCAGTCAAAGGCAACTATGAGGTGTGGCGCTCATATCACTTCAGGTTGAGGGAGCCGGTGTTTGTCCACAGACAGCTTTCTGGGTCATGTGGCCAGCATGACTACACCACTCCTGGTGCACAGAGGATCATGACAGAAACCAGAGTGCACGGAAACGTCATTTACCTTCCCACCACAGCAGTACCTATTTATCTACTTGCACTGGTGTGTTTTCGAACTACTAGGTTGGCAGTATTTAAGGTTGCAATACATAAACTTGGATGAAAGAAAGAAAGAAAGAAAGAAAGAAAGATAGAAAGAAAGAAAGAAAAAGAAAGAAAGACCTCACTTTATAAATTTTAAATAAGAACCTTTAGGCTATAACAAACAAGGATAGTTGCAAAAAGCTTCAGATTTGCTTGATTAGATAACCAAAACGTTTCAAAATAGTGAGCAATTTTTTTAAGTCTCCAGAACTTTTTAAGAGGCTGGATGTTCATTTAAATAACTGCAAACCATTTGATATAGTAATTGGGTTCTGCTTCCCCAGTGGGGAACAAGTTTGGATTCCTGCCTTTTTGTCTTCAAAAATTTAGACATTTTGGCCCCAAATGTTCTGTAGCAGTGAAAAGGCAAATTCAGTGTTAGGAATTATTATGAATAAAATAAATCTCCAAGTATCATAAAGATAGTGTATAAATCTATGCTATGCTCGCCATCCTTGTACTAACATGAGTTTTATCTGATCTAGTGAGGCAATTCTTACATTCTTATGAAGCTGCATGATGAGAACTGGAGATCTGAAATTGCAAACTCAGAGCCCTAAATTAGAGGTCTCTGGACATTTCCAAAGATGCTACCTATAACCTCTACATTTTATTGTACGCTTTGTCAGTTGAAAACTGCCTCTTGCCATATGTTTGCAATCTGATACAATACAGTTCCAAACTTGCTTTTATAAGACCTCCAGTTTCCACAGTACTAGAAATAACCTATCAGTTATTACAGCCCTTGGCATATTGCAGCCTATAGCATATTTATGCGAATAGATGTTGAGATGAAATGGCACTTGATGAGAACAGACCATTTCTACAAGACAAGGACTCCTTGTGCTAAGCTGTCTCGATGCTTTTGCAAAATGATCTTTTTTATGTTGTCATTTCCAGCAGCAAAACCTGTTCTGCTGCTTTTTTACAAATATAAGTAAAACCTTAACATTTCTGTTTTATTTAAAAGATTATGGCAAATGAAATGCGAAAAAAATGTGCTTGAATTAAAACACTGATGGAGGAACGGGAGTGCGGAGGGAGTGGACTGCCCCGGCACCACTATTCCGGTAGGGTGCCATCGCAGCAGCCCCCCAGACATGCGCCTTGCTCCCCCGCGCGCGCTGGGCGCCACGCCCCCACAGGCAGCGCATCCAGACCCCAGAATGTGCGCCACACCCTCACAGGCAGTGTACCATGCCCCTGGATTGTGCGCCATGCCTCCCGGGGCTGCCAGCCATGCCCCCATCTGCTCTCCATGCCCAGTAGCGGAGCATGCAGCTTCACCACTGAATTAAAATACCACTTTGTGCTAAGGCTGTGGAGACTTGGGAGATGGATCTTCTCACTGGTGGACCTCAATTAATCAATGGAGTTGTGTTTTTTTAATGAGAAATTTTCTGTGCAGCTCTAGTCAGAACTGATAACTGCTACAATCACCAGAGACTTATAATCATGTGGCTTCTCAATTTTTAGACTCCTGTGTGATCCAACTACTTTATTGATTTGCTGACATAAAAAGAACTTGGTCAGTGGAATCAAACCATCTTGCTCCATTTACTATTAAAGCAAATGTTGGAATAATTTCCACAAATGCAACTCCACCCATTTACATCCTCCCGTGGTGATACACACACACACACACACACACACACACACACACACACACACCGTTAGGTCCAGTCATAGACAACTCTGAGGTTGCGTGCTCATCTCACTATATAGGCCAAGGGAGCCAGCGGTTGTCTGCAGACAGCTTCTGGGTCATGTGGCTAAGTCGCTTTTGATTAAGCCGCTTCTGGTGAACCAGAGCAGCGCATGGAAACACCAAAAAAATTCCTTCCAGTAGCACCTTAAAGACCAACTAAGTTAGTTCTTGGTATGAGCTTTCGTGTGCATGCACACTTCTTCAGATACACTCATGAAGAAGTGTGCATGCACACGAAAGCTCATACCAAGAACTAACTTAGTTGGTCTTTAAGGTGCTACTGGAAGGAATTTTTTTGTTTTGACTATGGCAGACCAACACAGCTACCTATCTGCATGGAAACACCGTTTACCTTCCTGCTGGAGCGGGAACTGCTAGGTGGGCAGGAGCTCACCCCGTCGCAGGGATTCGAACTGCCGACCTTCCGATCAGCAAGCCCTAGGCTCAGTGACTTTGACCACAGCATCACCTGCATACACACACACACACACACACACACACACACACACAAACAGATTTCATTCATGTTTATCCAGAAGTCCTACTGCATTCAGTGTGACTTACTCCTAAATAAATGCTCATAATTTTGCAGTCTGAATTACTCATCATATTATAACAAGTTGAGACACCATGAATCAAACTGAAATTTTAATTTAGTTATTTTGTGCTAATGCATATTTATGTAAATTGATACTGATTAATTATGTTTCTAAAATTGCAGAGCTCATTACTTGGTTGAAGGAATGTTGTGGTTTTGCTGAGCTGGTTCACGTAATTGGAGGTCTTTATTACTGGTTCCATTTACAATAAATGTACCCATTAACTGTGTGAGATACATATTACGCAAGTTATTAAGGGCTCACACACAATGCATTGTTGATCATGCCCATCTATATAAACATCTCAGAACTGATCTATCAGCATGATATAAAGATGGAGAATAACCAGGATATCTTTCATACTGTAAGAACATAGGAAGACCTTGCTGGATCAAACCAGACCAACCTGATGGCTATGGGAATCATCATCTCTGACCATTGGTCATTCTGACTGGCACTAATGACAGCTCAACAACTTCCAAAGGGCTACAGGTTCCCCAGCCGTGCTCTAAGACTACTAGGTCTAACCAGGCACAACTGAAATAACTGTGTTTCCCCTCTCTGTCAACTCCTGCTTCTTCTCTACCCTTCCTCTGTTGTTTTCTATGTGTTCAGTTTGAGATTATAAACTCATTGGGGCATGGGCCTGTTCTCTTGTCCTTTTCCAAGTGCTATGCACTCTGATGGCCCTGTGAAAATAAAAGGCTAACTGGAAACAATCCGCAGTGAAGCTATCTTTTGCCCACAGATTTCTCTTGTTGAGAAATCTGAAACAGCCGGGTTCTTCTCTATTGGCTCGTCTTCAAAGTACATCTTCTCCCACCTGAACAAATAATAAAGCTACAAACCAACAGAGAGAGAGAGAAAACCCCTCAATGGTACTTACCTCTGAGTTGGCAAGTAAAGGAATGCACTGTTAGCAGCCATAAAGAATGTTATACATTTACTCTATATTAGCTTTGGAAAAGTATGCATATTTTGGGAGGGGGCTGCAGAAGGAGGGAGAGAGAGAAAAAGTTTATATAGCACAGTCATTTCAGCAAAATCTCCACATACCCTGTAATGCCTTGTTCCAAACATAGTGATCCACCAAACGCTACGCTGAGTTCACCGCTGCCACAATATCTAGGACAAGATGCATTAGGATGAACAGTTTAGGATGCAGCAGATCTCCAGCTCAGCCAGCTAGTACCTGGCTCATGTGGGCTCATCTGGTGCTAAGTCCCCAACCCCAGCTCAGCCCAAAATATGCCAGCAGAATTTAATCAGCTCAGCTCAGTCAGGCCTGAGCCAAAGCTGGCTGAGCAGAAGCCACTGCAAGTCCCCCAAAAGGGGAATTCTGGCTGTGGGACCAGAGAAGGGGCAATTAGGCTGGATCCTAAATTAATTCAAGTCAGTCATGTGATCTAGCGACCTGACATAGAAAAATGTTTTCAAAGCTCATTTCCCCTCTGCCAGGCTTAGGTGGAGCAGCAGCAGCAGCAGCAGCCACCTCTCTGCTGAATGGTGTTTGGATCTGATATAACTTTATACCAATTTAATTTACGTTGGGGTTGCTCTGTGCCAGCTTCTTGTGTGTAGGATCACACTCTTAGACTGGAATTTCCCAGTCTTACATTTAGCCCTTGCATTATAGTCGCCCCCCCCCCCCTCCTTATAGCAGTGCTCTAAAATAAGGTGGGAGATATTTTCTCCACAGTATTCCATCTTGTTACTTCTACCACCTTAATGCTGAAATATTTTTTAAGCAATCACACTACCATGCAGAACGTAAGCTGCTTCTAATACTGCAAATGAGTTTCAGTGAAGTTCAGATTATTTGTTCTTTATCATGCCCTTGCTCTGGAGTTAGGAATTTTTGAATTGGGGTCAGATGTCACTACTTGAAAAGCATCGTTGCTGTCAATAGGTAAACATAAAAAGAACAAAAGCACAGAAAGGGGGGGGTCTAATATCTGTTCTCAGGGAATACTGTCAGCTGCAAGGAATTGTTGTATTGCTGATTACTTGAGAATAAATGAGCTGCAAGAGAATATTGGAGTCTAGATTGCAACATCCAGGAGCGTCCAATTGGCATCACAAGGAGTTTGCTTACTGGCAGAATGATATGTATGCAGAAATCAGATCCTTTCTTATTAGTTGAGGCACAAACATTTGGCTCCTCATCAGCTCCCAGGATGAACATTTCTTTTAAGAGCTGTGGAGTAAAAGCAGGTGAATTTACACACACACACACACACACACACACGGCTCTTTAAGTCAGGCAGGCACTTGCAATTATGTTCTTCCATTGCCTTGTGAAAAGGTTGCCATTTTGCAAAGGGTTTTAGTGTAGGGCATTTTAAGGCACTTTATGATTTCAATATGATTTAATGGTTTTATTTAAAAAATAAACTCATTTTTAAAATGAGGTGGCATTTTATAAATATTCTTATAAACCTAAATAATATATAAAGCATTTGCCCCCAATAAAGTGAACCTTAATGGAGTTTAAAGGGCTCCACTGAATGAATCATTTGGCTCTGCATGGATGAACATTAGCAACAGCCTAACCCCATGCTGCAAATTCCCATTGATGTTTGGGATAGGAGGCTAAATACCATTTGAAGAAATGCTCTGAGGAGTCAGAGATGGGCCTCCCTCGAAAGACCACCCACTGCTCCGCTCTTTTTAGCTGGCATGACCTGTCAAAATGGCCACGTTGAGGGAGGTTGGGGCAAACTTGCCCCCTGCCCTAAGCTGCTGGTTGGGGATGCCTCAGAAGAAAGAATTTGTACATGAAATATTATTTGGAGGTGTGCAGTAGAATTATAAAATGTCCAGAGTTTACCTTGTCCAGAGTGCTAATTCTGAACTTTTCTAGACTTGCACAGAACAGTGGAATAATGACTGGGAGATTATTTATATGTTTCCTCAAGGAAGCTGCACTCTTGTGACTGTCTCTCATTGTTGTTGTTGTTTAGTCTTTTAGTTGTGTCTGACTCTTCGTGACCCCATGGACCAGAGCTCACCAGGCACTCCTGTCTTCCACTGCCTCCCAGAGTTTGGTCCAGACTTCTATAACACTGTCCAACCATCTCACCCTCTGTCTTCCCCTTCTCCTTGTGCCCTCCATCTTTGCAACATCAGGGTCTTTTCCAGGGAGTCTTCTCTTCTCATGAGGTGGCCAAAGTATTGGAGCCTCAGCTTCAGGATCTGTCCTTCCAGTGAGCACTCAGGGCTGATTTCCTTCAGAATGAGTGTCTCTCATTACACTCTGATAAAAGCACTCTGATAAAAACTGTGTAGGTAGGGAGTATTATGTGCCCTTTCCCCCATATAAATGCGGTTATCCTATGGATTGGGAGGAGAAACCAAATATAAAGATTGGAAAGCACCCTTGAAAGTTCTATTAAAGCCACTGATTATGAGTGACTAATAAGATTGAGATATAAACCAGATTATTGAGTATAGGATTGATCCCCTAAGGATTCAAATTATTTCCTCTCCACCCTGCACCCTGCCTTGAGTATTGTATATCAATGTAAAAGAGTGAATATGACCTTCATAATTATTAAATAAATATTCATCTGTTAAATAAAAGTCAATATTATACAAAATTCAGATATAACAAAAGAGCCTGATTTTAAAGCTTTTAATGACAACGTTCACATCTATTATCTTCCCTCTTTCCTTTCATTCTTATTTTAAGTTGCTTTCTTTTTTCTCAAATTGCCTACTTTTAACAACTTTGAAATTTGAAAATCGTTGCGCACCATCAAAGCACAATGAATGCATTTTCCAGGTCTTTGGATCCATGACATGCATAAAAGATAAAAGCGTTTCACACAGCAAGAGACTTCCCTTCAGCATCTGCTCTTTACTTTGCCATGGAACATATTGTTGCACGTCACCTCAGTCTCTGAGCAGTGAGAGATTCCAGGGGTTTCAGGTTTTGTGTTTCCTTTTGGAATGAGACTTTGGTGTCTTTATGATATATGGTTTATTTACACATATGCACAACCTGACCCTACAATGGAGGGGTTCACAGCATTAACATCCCAGGAGGATCTTGCTTCTTCCACAGCCACAGGCTCACAACCTTGGATTTCCAAAGAAGTCAGGCATGGCTCTGTGTCTCTGGCTTCTCAGCTTGCTTCCAGCTTCTAGCTTATACACCCATAACTCAGTTCTGGCCTTTGACTCTTCTAACTAACGACAAGCAACTAGCACCCAGGCCACAGCTACCTAAACCTGCTCCAAACACTTCTATGCTTCATTTACAGAAATTTCCAGGATGGCAGAAACCATAACAATCAGAAAAGAATCAGCATAATCCATAACATTAAACTCATAATGTTGTAATAAATACAAACCATAGCAAATAAGAAGCAAACTAATGGTTCAAATGCAGATCATATGAGATGCTGGAAGGCCTTGGGCTTGACGCCTCTTTGGCTGTTGCCAAAAAGACATCAACTTTGGTGTCAGGAGGAACTCTCCAAGGAAAGACATTACACATACAGATGAAAACTTACAAGTTGCCTAACTTCAGAAGGCAGAGGACCCAGAGGAGGACTTTTGATGCTGTTCATAGGTAGGTCCTTATAGAGATCCAGGGCCTAATCCATAATTCACAAACCATTTTTTTCCACCAAGAAATGAGGTCTGACAATCATCACATGATGGACGACTGTTATGATTTGGTCATAACAGGTCATACTAATCATATTAATCTTTTATAAAGGAAATTTCAAAAATGTCAAAAGCCACATATGTGGTGATGCATAGACACTTGAAAATGGATGCACATGGTGGTTATCCATGTATTTTGACTTGTTTGCAGAGACTCATGTTTCATTAGACAACAGCCCATGAAGTCTCCATACACTGTGAATAGGAATATTAGGTGACGCTTTGGAGACAACCATGTGGTGGCTGATGGATCATGGCAGATTAGTCCACCATGTGCAGAAACCACAACACAGATTTGGTTTCAAGTAGTCTCTGCAGGATTTGGGATTAGTGTGCAGTAGGCATCAGAGTAGTATTGTCATCATATAGTTGTTCACTATGTGGGATAGGTTGTATGCAACTAAGACCATGCTCAACAAACTCTCTGTGTATGTGGTGAATCATCTTACTTCCATTTACTTCTAAGATCCCCACCCCAATTATCATCATTCTTCCCTTCAGTTGCATGTGCACACACAGATCATACATTCAGGTGCAAATTTTGAGGAAGTACAAAGGGATCTAGAAGTCAGGTGGGGTAGGAAACCAAAGCCATATATATGAATTCAAGCCATTGTTGTTAAAACATGTTGGTTGCATTCTTTCTACCTCCACTCTCAGAGGAATCATGTCTCTGGATACCAGTTGGGAATTGCAGTTGGGCAGAGTGTTTCTGCACTCATGTCCAACTTTCAGGCTTCCCACAGACATCTGGTCAACCACTGTGAGAACAGGATGCTGACTAGATGGGACATTGAAGAAGAAGAAGAGTTTGGATTTGATATCCCGCCTTTCACTCCCTTTTTAAGGAGTCTCAAAGCGGCTAACATTCTCCTTTCCCTTCCTCCCCCACAACAAACACTCTGTGAGGTGAGTGGGGCTGAGAGACTTCAAAGAAGTGTGACTGGCCCAAGGTCACCCAGCAGCTGCATGTGGAGGAGCGGAGACGCGAACCCGGTTCCCCAGATTACGAGAGTACCGCTCTTAACCACTACACCACATTGCCCTGATTTAGCAGGTTCATCTTATGTTCTTTTGTTCTTCACCTGACACTGCATTATGACTCTCCCTCCTTCTACCATTCTCCGCCAAGGGCACAAACAACTGCTCAAGCCACGTATGTAGGACTGTATTATCACTTTTGAAGGGAAAATAGTATAAAGTTCTCTCTGTGTTTTTTTTTCCCTTTAGATTAAAAAACAACAACACAGAAACAAAACACAAGCCTTGCACATACTCAGCGTCAACAGTTTACACTTCGTGACGATGACAGCTCCACTGCTATTCCTATTCAGGTGATTAATAGAACAGCAGGCTGTTAAATGATATAAATGAAGCGAGATGAAGTGTTTCTAAGATGCAGAACATCGGTAACATACATAAAATACGTTACCAATAATAGAATCCAATTAATTATCATGACAGAAAACTATGCAATTGCACCTCAGTTTATCTAAGCTCAGCTTGTTTTGCATTTGTTTGTTGGGATTGATTTCGTGCGGATTTTGGGTTTTAAAAGATTTAGTAGAAATTCTTAAACAACCCATTCAAGGAAAGGGAGGGGGGAAATCAACTTCTTTGAAAACACCCTTTGTGAAAAAGAGTTTAAATGATTTAATTAAAAGTTACCAGCACTTGTATGCATGAAACTACCTGGTAGAATTTAATTTAGAATATTTTTTCTCTACTTTTCCATTCAGTATTGCAGCTTTTGGGAACCTGTGGCCCTCCCTGATCCATAGCCATGTTTTAGTTTTAGTTTTATTTTATTGCTGCATTTATAGCCCACCAAGGATCTCAAGATGGTATACATAGTTTTCCTGCTCTCCATTTTGATCAACACAATAACCCTGTGAGGTAGGCAAGACTAAGAGACTGTGAGTGACCCAAAGTTGCCCAGTGAGTTTCATGACTGAGCAGGGATTTAAATCCTAGTCTCTGGGTGTCTAATCACTATGCCATGTTGGCTAGAGTTGATGGGAGTCCTACAACATTTGGAAGGCCACAGGTAGGAATGGGGGAGGAATTCAATTCCGTTTGCATTCAAAGGTAAACTTGTGGAATTTGAAATTAACAGATTGGTCTGACTTGATGTAAGGCAGTTTCCCATGTTCCTAAAATATAGAGGTGGAAGATGAGGATGGGTGGAGCCAGTGAAGAGTTTCTGAAGGTACAAGGTATCCATGCTGGATATTTGTATGATTTTCTTCCTGCACCCAGCTGTTAGGGAGTGTATTTAATCAGCTTTTCATTTCAGTCATTCTTCTCAACAGAGTTTTAATTTGTAGGTAGGTAGATAGGTACTAAGCTAAATGATCTAACTGCATTTTTGGAGCGTTCCAGCACAACCTGAGAAGCATTTTATTTTAATCTGATACTCTCGTAAGAATTCTTCCACCAAAATTATGTCATAAATATGCACAGTGTGACAGATGCCCAAGCTCTTGAATTCATATAAATATTCATCAACTTATGGAATCCTCAACTACCCACAGAGAACGTTTACATTTGAACAGAAAAATCAAAACAGTATGCCTACATGCTTAAAAACATAATTCACATTTTGAAAAGTCATTTGCACATGAGAGAACGCTTTATGGTCATTAAAATATTAATCCTTTTGGAAAGCATTAGTATTCACTTTCTAATTAAACAAGCAGAAGCCGCTGGAAACAAATGTAGAAATTTCTTTGTTCTAAATCTAGCCTCCTTACCTTCAATTGTCATCATACATAAGGGAGAAATGTCCCTGTGATTGTCTCTGAAGCCTGCCTTATATCTCACTCTGTGTTGGTGAGGTAGGTCAAGAAAAAGCACATGATACCAGGTGTGGTGGAAGTGCCCAATTTTGGCAACATTTTTGAGTGCAGTCAGATCACTGCGTATGATGTTTTGCCAACACTGACACTGACATTCTTAAATGTTTGGGATGGTCCAAACATAGAGGCTAAGGATAAAAAGCTTAACTTCCTTGTTTACAGCAGCAAGAATGGTTGTAACTTGCTTTTGGGAGCATTTTTAGGGAGCCTATAGTGAAACCTGGTACAGTATGGTTTGGTTCCTAGTTATGGCCCCATCTGCACATTTAAAGCAGTATTATGCCAGTTTAAATAATCATGGTTTCCCCCAAAGAACTGTAGTTTGTAAAGGTACTGAGAGTTGTTAGAAGACCCTATTTCTGCTCACAGAACTACATTTCCAACTCTGGGAAATAGGGGTCTCCTAACCTCTCTCATCACTCTTAACAAACTACCATCTCCAGAATCCTTTGCAGGAAGCCATGACTATTCACAGTGGCATGATGCTGCTTTAAACATATAGTGCAGATGGGGCCTGAGGTAGTTGAATTGAGGTCCCATTGAAATCAATATGGCAAATTAGCTGCAAGCTGACATAAGTTCCATTGATTTCATGTTCAGCTTGAGGGTTCCTTACAATGCTAGGAGACCCCTATTCCCCTCCCCAACAGAGTTACAATTCCCAGACCTCCCTAGGAAGAAGGAATGGTTGATAAACCAGAGAAGCTGACACAAAAGGTTTGCTTGCTTAAGGCTCAAATAAAACAAGACACATTCTACACAGTAAAGTTTAATTTTATTCAGTTAACATCGGGACAGGAGCAGTGTCACATGCTCGTTTGCAGAATAGATAGCACAGGCAGTTCCTTATTATGTAGGAAGCATAAATGTCATATCTGGTAAATATGACCCCATGGACATACCAGATGAATAATAATTGGGCTGGGGGTTTTTGCTTTGTGTATTAACCTTTTGCTATTTTTTTTATTATAAAAAAACATTTCTTCTATTTCTGCATTTTTTACTTTTTAAAAATAAAAAGACATCTTCTTACGCAATTAAGAATATACGGTTTTCAATAATGTGGAGAGCCTATCTGAGTAGACCAGGCTCCCTGCTGCAGGCATTCAGCCCCAAGCAGGTTCCAACAACCATGTGCAACAGGAATTGACCAGTGGGTTGAGTTCTACTCACCTTGCATGTGAGGAGGTGGGAGAATGAGTGGCTCCCTCCACAGACTTCTGGGAACAGTAGCTTGCTATTTATTATTATTGAAAGGGACCCTGTGAGTTATCCAATCCTCTGCAGTGCAGGAATCTCAGATAAAGCACATGGGAAGAGGAGCAGGTTTGGCCTCTTCAGGAATTCCATGGCAATCAAGAAAATGAAGCTTCTACAACTGTGTAGTTGTTGTTGTTTGTTGTTGTTGTTTAGTCGTTTAGTCGTGTCCGACTCTTCGTGACCCCATGGACCAGAGCACGCCAGGCACCTCTGTCCTCCACTACTTCCCGCAGTTTGGTCAAACTCATGCTGGTAACCTCGAAAACACTATCCAACCATCTCGTCCTCTGTTGCCCCCTTCTCCTTGTGCCCTCCATCTTTCCCAGCATCAGTGTCTTCTCCAGGGAGTCTTCTCTTCTCACAAGGTGGCCAAAGTACTGGAGCCTCAGCTTCACGATTCGTCCTTCCAGTGAGCACTCAGGGCTGATTTCCTTAAGAATGGATGCGTTTGATCTTCTTGCAGTCCATGGGACTCTCAAGAGTCTTCTCCAGCACCATAATGAATCTATCCAGATCAACCCTAAGGAACGCAGAATCATAGAACTGGGTCATCTAGTCCAACCTCTTACAATACAGGAATCTCCACTAAAGCATCCATGACAAATGGGCATCCAACATCTGCTTTAAAACCTGCAAGGAAGGAGAGTCTACCACTTTCCGAGGGAGCCTGTTCCACTGTCAAACAGCTTTTACCACCAGAAAGTTCATCCTGAAGTTTAGTCAGAATCTCCTTTCTTGTAACTTGAAGCTGTTGGTCTGGCCCAGTGTTTGCCATTGGTTTGATTTGAATTAATTTTATAATGAATGATTTTAGAGTGTTGTGCTGTGTTGTACTGTTGTACTGTTTTATTGTTGTTAGCCGCCCTGAGCCCGGCTTTGGCTGGGGAGGGCGGGATATAAATAAAATTTATTATTATTATTATTTATTATTATTATTGGTCTGAGTCCTACCTTCCAGAGCAGGAGAAACCTAGCTCCATCTTCCATGTGACAGCACTTCAGATACTTGAAGGTGGCTATCATATCTCCTCTCAGTATTTGGAACCCATGTTATGTAAATTCTAGGGTGAGCAACTTGAATTACCCAGAAACAAAGCGGCGACTAATGCTGCTCTTCTAAGATAGTGGTTACGCGGATTCAAAATTGAAGCCCAGCCACTAATGTGGCTGCTACGTTTTAGACCAGCTGAAGTTTCTGAATCGCCTTCAAGGGCAGTCCTAACTAGCTGCCATTTTTTTCTACAAGATTTGCTAAAGTTTATTCCACAGAACTTATTGGAAGTTCTGAGCTGAATCTCATTTGGTAATGTACCACTTCTCTTCCTAATCCTACTCAATTCTGTCATGCTTGGTCTCTGTCCTGCTGGTGCCTGCCTCATCTCCCAATTTACCATCCTCTGTGGATTTTGTGAAGTGCTATTAAAACAATTTTACAGATCATTAAAGAGGTTATGAAATAAAATAAAATAAATAAATAGAAAAATGTCACCTATACAATCCTTACCAAACGCCAGCAGAATAGTAATCTGATTATTTTTTTAACTGAAATATCCTCTGCTTGCATTAATCTACAGTACTTGAAGTACCATTGAAGTGTTTACCTGTAAGGATAAATTGTGGAATACAGACTTGGGAAAACAATGGATGTTTCCATTTAAACATTGTGGAACTGTACATGCTCTGATTTCTGGAATTAATTTTGGACACTTTCCTAGTTAAAAGTGGCATTCAGGACAAGTGGAAAATCAGGGCAGGGTGAACCAGAGGAGAAATAAAGAAATGAAAGTGGATATTTTCATTCCTACTTGCAAACACCCACTTAATTGGGTGCCTGTAGCAAATATAAATTGGCAAGAGGCAAATAGGTACATTACTGTTTGTTAATAAGAATATAACTGAAGGGTTTTGGCCACTGAGGTGGCAAAGCAGATGAATATAGTTTTGCATCGCTTAGTCTAAACCATATTTTTCTGTTCTTTTTTTGTAAGCCAATATAATTTTGCACTTGCTTGCCGGCTAGCATTAGAACACAGGAAAATTTCTGATGGATCAGGCCCATGGCATAGATATCCAGCTCCATATCCTCCCCACAATGTCCAACAAGATGCCTTCTCCTGGGAAGGGGAAGAAAATTGTTTTTGTTTGCATTTTAATGAGAATCCACCCGATTCACACTTCTCAGTCCAATACTCAAACCAAAACACAGCTATCCTTCAAAATTCACACATCTCTGATTTTTGCAATGCAGTTCTCCAACCAGCCAATGTGTACCAAAATGCATCTATTGGAAGAAGCACCCATAAAAATGCAAATATTAGTGAAAATTAAAAGTATATATAGAAGCATATGTATAATAGTGAAATGAACATGCAAAGATGGATTAAAGTGCTTGCAAAAATCAGTCAAAGCTGCAGACAAAAATGTGTTTGTCAGGAGAAATTCACGCTAAAACACTGACATCTTTTCATGAGGATTTTTTTTTTAATGTAAAAGAAACTCACAAATTGCTGTGAAAGAAAAACAGAAAATTGAATTCAAGGTTGAAAAAATGAGAAAGCAAAACTGACAGATTTGCCTGTGCCTATCCACTCCCGCTGGTGATCGTCAAATGCTGGCCTTCAAAACAAAGTGATAATTTAAAGTCATTTATTTGTTAGCACATGATTCCCCTTAAAACTTACTAGTGTTCTTTTCTTGCCTCATATGGCAATTTCTCTCCACATGTTTAGATTACATTGCTTGTTCTCTATCCATTTCAATATATTAGTCCCATATGCAATTTGCACAGCTGCCTTAAATACTATTATTTAAGTCCTCAGATAAATCTTACTAATGGAGAAGTCTCAAAATGATATCAGAGTTCTGGAGCTGCTGATTTGCCTCCAAGCTCTTGTTTATCTATAGCACAGCAGTAGATGAATAGGCAGTCGGGACTTAATTCTATGTCCCAGTACTCTATATTTGCATCTTGGTTCCTCTCTTGGTCTTGGGCCATCCAGCACTCACTCTCCCAAGCAGTGAGAAGTTCCTGAAGCAATGGCATAGAGTTTAATTTCCTTTGGATGGAAAAGAGACTTTCTCCTATATTTGCAATGTTTTATTTAGAAATATACTTGTTCAAAATAGAACTATTTGTAGCTTGCCCTAAAGCAGAAGCTTTTTCCCCTTCAGGAATTGCCAGTTCAGATGAACCAATCAGGGTAGGTGCTTTAATATTGGATACAGAGGATTTTATTCCATTGCCCCCACTATAGTCCTATCATCCTGATACAGACTTACTATTTGCAAATGGAAAAAAAGCCCTGTTTGTGTCAATAGGGGCACTTGGAGGGTCTGTCCATGTCCATGGAGTATAGGACTAAATACATGGAATATAGGACATCATCATCATCTATTTATACCCCTCTCATCTGGCTGGGTTTCCCCAACCAATCTAGGCGGGTCCCAACAGAATGTTAAAAATACGATAAAAAATCAAACATTAAAAACTTCCCTAAACAAGGTTGCGTTCAGATGTCTTCTAAAAGTCAGTTGTTTATTTCCTTCACATCTGATGGGAGGGTATTCCACAGAGCAGGGGCCACTACTGAGAAGGCCCTCTGCCTGGTTCCTTGTAACTATGCTTCTTGCAGTGAGGGAACTGCCAGAAGGCCCTTGGCGCTGGACCTCAATGTCTGGGCTGAATGATGGGGGTGGAAACGCTCCTTCAGGTATACTGGGCCCAGGCCATTTGGGGCTTTAAAGGTCAGTATCAGCACTTTGAATTGTGCTCAGAAACGTACTGGGAGCCAATGTAGGACTTTCAGGACCAGTGCTATGTGGTCTCAGTGGCCACTCCCAGTCACCAGTCTAGCTGCTGCATTCTGGATTAATTACAGTTTCCGGGTCACCTTCAAAGGTAGCCCCACGTAGAGCGCATTGCAGTAGCCTAAGTGGGAGATAACCAGAGCATGCACCACTCTGACAAGACAGGTAGGGTCTCAGCCTGCGTACAAGATGGAGCTGCTAGACAGCTGCCCTGGACACAGAATTGACCTGTGCCTCCATGGATAGCTGTCCAAAATGACTCCCAGGCTGCACACCTGGTCCTTCAGAGGCACAGTTACCCCATTCAGGGCCAGGGAGTCCTTCACACCCACCTGCCCCCTGTCTCCCAGAAACAGTACTTCTGTCTTGTCAGAATTCAACCTTAATCTGTTAGCCGCCATCCATCCTCCAACCACCTCCAGACACTCACACAGGACCTTCACCGCCTTCACTGGTTCGATTTAAAAGAGAGGTAGAGCTGGGTATCATCCGCATACTGATGAACACCCAGCCCAAATCCCCTGATGATCTCTCCCAGTGGCTTCATGTAGATGTTAACAAGCATGGGGGAGAGGGTGGAACCCTGAGGCACCCAACAAATGAGAGCCCAGGGCTCTGAACACCCCCCCCCCAACACCACTTTCTGGACACGGCCCAGGAGGAAGGAGCAGAAGCACTGCGTGACAGTGCCCCCTTTCAAGTCTACATTTGTATGATTCTAAGAGGAGGTGCATTATACCTTTAAAGGTAAAGGTAAAGGACTCCTGGACAGTTAAGTTCAGTCAAAGGCGACTATGGGGTTGTGGAGCTCATCTCACTATCAGGCGAAGGGAGCCAGCATTTGTCCACAGACAGCTTTCCGGGTCATGTGGCCAGCAGGACTAAATCGCTTCTGTTGCAATGGAACACCATGATGGAAACCAGAACCAGAACACACAGAAGCGTTGTTTACCTTCCTGCTGCAGCAGTACCTATTTATCTACTTGCACTTGCATGCTTTTGAACTGCTAGGTTGGCAGGAGCTGGGACAGAGCAACAGGAGCTCACTCCATCATGGGGATTCAAACCACAACCTTCTGATGGGCAAGCCCAAGAGGCTCAGTGGTTTAGACCACAGCGCCACCCGTGTCCCTTTATCTCACTGCAAAAGTTTAGCTGAAAAGAGGCAGACATGAGCACACTATATCTATTTCATTTCTAACTAAGTTAGTTCTTGGTATGAGCTTTCGTGTGCATGCACACTTCTTCAGATACCTGAAGAAGTGTGCATGCACACGAAAGCTCATACCAAGAACTAACTTAGTTGGTCTTTAAGGTGCTACTGGAAGGAATTTTTTTTGTTTTGACTATGGCAGACCAACACGGCTACCCATCTGTAACATATTTCATTTCTGTATATCATGCTTTTCAGAATACAAATCATTCCAAGCTGACCTGTAAGTAACGTTGAAATACATTACATATAAACATAAAAGGCAAAACCAACATCTTCCCCACATGGCAGTTGGTGACAGATAGGAGGAATGGGAAGTCCAGCTGGGATAGGAGGTCTTGGGATCTTCTGTGCCTACCTCCCTTGCTCTCCTTTCATCTTTCCAGCAGGGTTCAGGTGACAGGGCTATTGTCCAGCTGGAGCAGTCTTTGATATCTGCTTCACCTGCTTCCCTCTCTCTCTCCCATGAGATTCATCTATCCCCTTTACAGAAAATGGTTCATGTGGACAGGTATAGGGGTACAAATGCATAGACTAAGGCCAAGGTTCATAGAAAATATTCTGTGCTTTACGACAGGTGGATATGAGTGCCAAGCTAGTTCCTGTATGCAAACCTCCATCATCTGTGCCTGAGATAGATGTCAGGCACTGATACATATAGAGCAGGAATGTATGTGAAGCAGACATAAAGAGGCATGTAAAAATGAGGTGCCTATAGGAGTTTTGATAGATGGTTTTACATTCAAAAATTGTGTTTGGCAATTTTTGCCCACATGCCCATGCACTTATCACAAAGCCCTATCGTTTTGTCCTGGTAACCCCCTATTGCAATCAATAGTTCATCAAAAGTCTAGTTACTTCTTTTCTGCCAGCCAAGTACATGATAGTTAATCATTTTAAGCAGCTCGAACCACAATGCACTCAAACTTTTCTAGCTGTCAGATTGTTCTACAGACATACAAAAATGTCAATACCTCAAGATCTTGTTATTTGAATAGAAATATATGTGAATAGGGGGGGGGGAACAGTGGTGTGTAACAGCTTGAAAGCTCAAGGCTTTGTTAAATAGATAAAATCACAACCTGTCAGAATCATCCAACATCGACTGGGAATGTGGAAGAAAAATATCAAAGATGCATGTTCTGCTTCCATGTTGCACTGCTTATTTTGTGTTTAAAGCAATGAGGGTTTTTTTAAAAAAAGAAAAGAAATGAAAGGCCTGCAACCATAATTTCTAATTCCAAAGCTGTTCCTGCAAGTGGATGGTTTGTCTTCCTACCTTAAAGGGTTTTTTTAGCTTTTCCTCAATCCTTAGTGTATAGCTTCTCCAATAAGGGTTTGCTCAATTTACACTGGGGATGGGTAACAAAAATATGGCAGTCATGCCACGTTCACTGGTCTTCTGGGGTTCCTGTTGGAATTTTCCATTCCACCTTTAGTTGCAGACATGGGATTGTTATGTGTCACATGTCTGTTTACATTCCAGCACAGTTTGCTGGCGTAAGCGGAACTTCCACTCTATTGCTTTTGTTTTGGCTCTCTCTCCGAGGAGACGGCAAGGAGAGACGACAAGTTTCTTTGTCTTGATTTATGTTTAATAAATCTGTAGTTCATAGTATGTATTCACAAGCCTCAGCCTCTTCTGCTGTGCAGGTTACACTGCTAAGTATAGTGTGCCTGAGTCTGGGAGGCTTGGGTCACTGATTTATGTCAGAGCCAGAGGTCAGTAGATCTTCACAGCAGCACGGCTGGAAGGAGACGATCCAGATGGGGGCTAGCCAGCTGGCCTTTCGACCCCAGGATGCCGACAGTTACTGCTTCCAGAAGATGACAAGGAAAATAGCACACCAAGAAAGCCCCTGCACCTGTTGGATGCCTGCCATGACAGAACATTGCCCCACACTGGCATTCATCACAACTGGATTATTGCAATGTATTTCCTGTGGAGCTGCCATTCAGCCAGGTCTGGAAGCTGCAGCTAGAGCGGAATGCAGCGGGTAGACTGCTCATGGGGACAGACACCTCTGCTAAAAGATCTGCACTGGTTGGCCATATGCTACCAGACTAGGTTCAATGTTCAGCTTGGGTCCAGCATACCTTAGGAACTGCCTGAGCCCTTACCCATCTTGGTCACTGAGATAACCTAGCACCTATTGTTGTCCCTCATGCTCCAGAGGCCTGAGTGGCATGCACCACAAGTTGAGTATTTAGTGCTGATGGTTCCACGCTGTGGAATACTGTTCCAGAAGAGATTCAGCCCACATTCTTGCTTTTGACTTCCAGACATCACTTGAAGATTTTTTAAAATATTTTTTTAAGGAAGAGGATGCAACAGCTGGGGGGTGGGAGGGGGGAGAGGTAAGCTGAGAGAACCCTAAATTTACAGATTTGTTCATCCCTAGAAGTAAGTCCCGGGTGGCGCTGTGGGTAAAAGCCTCAGCACCTAGGGCTTGCCGATCGAAAGGTCGGCGGTTCGAATCCCCGCGGCGGGGTGTGCTCCCGTTGCTCGGTCCCAGCGCCTGCCAACCTAGCAGTTCGAAAGCACCTCCAGGTGCAAGTAGATAAATAGGGACCGCTTACTAGCGGGAAGGTAAACGGCGTTTCCGTGTGCGGCTCTGGCTCGCCAGAGCAGCGATGTCACGCTGGCCACGTGACCCGGAAGTGTCTCCGGACAGTGCTGGCCCCCGGCCTCTTGAGTGAGATGGGCGCACAACCCTAGAGTCTGTCAAGACTGGCCCGTACGGGAAGGGGTACCTTTACCTTTACCTAGAAGTAAGTCCCATTATGTTCAATGGAAATTGTGTTCAGGACGACCTCCTGACTTGCCGCTTGGGCTTTGAGAAATGACAAGATCCCAGCCTGCACCTTTTTCTCCCCACTCATGCAGAACAAAGTTCCCCTCACCTATCTCAGCTCAGTGATTCCATCACTGTTAATCGTCCAGTATTTGCAGTGCTTTAATACCCCTCTTTCTGGCCAAAGCTATTGCTATGCTTATAAAAATGTTAAAACATTCCATAGTATTTCTCACAGTGGCACAGCTTAAAATAGATGTGCAACGGTGCTCTCATCCAAAAATAAAATGGAGTAGTAGGCCTTTTGATAACACCGCTAAAATTCACTCATTTAGCATGCAACACAATGTCTTGCTCACTCCTAAATTTTACATTAATCTCATTTGAGTCCCCGTGTTTTCCTCCCAGATTTTGATTTGCGAAGTTTCAATTTGACCTCCTGCATGAAACTGACTGCCAAATTCATACATTCCGTGCAACAATTTGCTTCTGTCTCCTGCGTGGCTATTTTTAAGCATGTGTTTTTTTTGTCGAATCCTCATTTCTGTATGCTGCTGTTGTCTGCTCCATGATTTATAACAAACATTAATAACAGCAAGCTGAAAATAAATTTATTTGGTCTCCTAGCCTTTATTTAAGAAAATGACATTTCTGTTATTTTATTTTATTTTTATTTTTAATGAGATGTAAAATTGTGGGAAATTATGAGTAATTCCAGTAAGTCCAGGAAATGCATTTTCTCACCCAAGGTTCAGATAACCCTCCATACTTTTATAAAATCCAACAGAGTTCATTCTTTACTCTGTAGGGATATAGAGGAACCCTTCCTTTCCTTTCTGTGAAATACTGATGATATTATCAAAGCTGTATTAAGACTTCCTTGAAATTTCATAGGAGCCTTTGCTGGAACAGGAAGCAGAACCCTCAAAGTTCAGTTCAGGTGTCATTTTAGATGAAATTCCAGGCCCAGGTGGGTTGGAGGATGTGTCACAAAACTCTTAGATTTCAAGACTTACAGCACTATCTAGATAGAGCATTGCAGAGAGAGGGGCATCATATGGTATCAGGTGGGGACATGGCTTGAGGAGCTCTTTCCAAATGGGGAGGATCAAATTTGACCCAGAGGTTACTCATCCCTGCTATATATACTTACCTAGGTGTAACTCATATTGAACTCAGTCAGACATTATTATGGTTGCTCTGTGAATTTTTTGGTCCAGCTAGCCTTTGGCACACCTTTAATCAGAGTTGGAAGTTAGGTACAAATTGCATATCAATACACAGTAACACGAACAAGCTGTTAGCTATCTAGATGCTGATTCTGTTGCTTGCAGAATGAAAGAGCAGAAGGTTGGACTGGAGAGTATATTACTCCTGATTATGAACAGAGTAATTAACTTCTGTTGGTTCCCAAGAGATAAAATAGCAAAAGAGAAATATGCAGGAAACGTAAGGCATTTTCTATCTTCAGTACCATTTCAATTAAATCTTCTTAATTGGGATAACAAATTGGAATCTTTCTCAAAGTGGGTGCTTTGATTTAGTTATGATTTGTCCTTTTTTATTTCAATCACTTGGTGGGTGGGAGCTGCTTCTCCCACTTGCTTCTGTTCCCAAGGGGTCAGTGGATCAAAAATTTCATATATATAGTGTAATGTAAGGATAGTGTTTGAAAAGAGCCCAATCTCTATCTGATTGACTTGATGTCCTTCTGATTGTTATTAGGCTCTGAATCTGATCTATTAAATTCAAAGCTCTGCTTCACACCCGCTGACTATAATGGTGTATCTAAAAATGGCTGCAAGTGTCTTTCCATTTCACATAAGTGGATGAAAGGAGCCCTTCCAAAATGGATTAAGCCTGACAAATTTCAGGAAGATCCATCCAGGTGGGGGTTTTGGGGGACCTTTCGATTAAAAAACAAAATGGAAAAAAAAATCTACCATTTTAATGTTTGTCAGAATTGGATGCAAATTTCAGAAATGGTCTCCCCTTCTGAGCAGATGACACCTTTAAGATTTCAGAAAGATAACTGCTGTGATTCTATCACAAAGGCAGACTTTACCGTCTAGAAATAGGAAAATATCACTTTCCCATTCCCTTTTTTTTTTTGGGGGGGGGGAGCAATCAGTCTGAAAAGTGAGGCATGAGGTGGGAGCCCTTGGGTAAGAAATCTGCTGAAGTTCAGAGAAATAGGTTCAGGGGCTATTGTTCCAGGCCTGTTTTTTCTTGCCATTCCCTCCCTATTCCTGGAAATTACCTCCATGAAGAAACAAGAGAGATATCTATTATTTCTAATTGTTTTATAGGAAAAAAGATTGGATGGGGAAGAAGCAGATCACTCCAGTAATATCCTACTCTGACAGTCAAAACTTAGAGAACAGTGACCAATGTGAATACTGTATTTTTTGCTCTATAAGACTCACTTTTTCCCTCCTAAAAAGTAAGGGGGAATGTGTGTGTGTCTTATGGAGCGAATGTAGGCTGCGCAGCTATCCAGAAGCCAGAACAGCAAGAGGGATCGCTGCTTTCGCTACGCAGCGATCCCTTTTGTTGTTCTGGCTTCTGAGATTCAGAATATTTTTTTTCTTGTTTTCCTCCTCCAAAAACTATGTGTGTCTTATGGTCTGGTGCGTCGTATAGAGCGAAAAATACGGTAACTATTCTGCTCATTTACTTCAGCATCCTTTCCCACAATGACTGCCTTTTCTTTCTTTCTTTCTTTCTTTCTTTCTTTCTTTCTTTCTTTCTTTCTTTCTTTCTTTCTTTCCAGTGAGTTTTGGAGCGTCTTAAAAAAATAAAATTCACTGTGATTAAAAACTAGACCTGTCCATAAAAAAGAAAAAACCCCTTGTATTTGTCTTTGGAAGCTACCATATTTTTCTGTGTATAAGATGCCCCCATGTATAAGATGCCCCCTATTTTGGGGGACTTCAAATTAAGAAAACACCCCTCAGCACTACCCATGTATAAGACGAGCCCCAATTTTAAACCTTTTTTTTTAAATAAAAAAACCCCCATGTCTTATACATGGAAAAATACTGTAGGTCACAACTCCCATAATCTCTGATCATTGGTTACATGACTGGGGCTGATGAGGGTTGTAGTCCACAACATTTAGAGGCGCACCATGTTGGATACCTCGGATGTATGACATCCCATGTTGGCAGCCCCCCCCCCCCCAATAAAGATAGCTCAAAACCATCATTACACATACACATGTCTGGACAGGAATCAGATTTTGCACCCACTGCATAATAAATATAGCCCCAGCCACATATAACCAAATCAACCCTTCATCATCTTGGTCATTCTAGAATATGACAAAAAGATGGAACCCAGGAATGGACATTGGTTTCTGTGATGTAATTAGAATGCAAGAAGAAGAAGAAGAAGAAGAAGAAGAAGAAGAAGAAGAAGAAGAAGAAGAAGAAGAAGAGGAGGAGGAGGAGGAGGAGGAGGAGTTTGGATTTGATATCCCGCCTTTCACTCCCTTTAAGGAGTCTCAAAGCGGCTAACATTCCCCTTTCCCTTCCTCCCCCACAACAAGCACTCTGTGAGGTGAATGGGGCTGAGAGACCTCAGAGAAGTGTGACTGGCCCAAGGTCACCCAGCAGCTGCATGTGGAGGAGCAGAGACGCGAACCCGGTTCCCCAGATTACGTGACTACCGCTCTTAACCACTACACCACACTGGCTCTCACTGTGTGTGATACATACACACATATATACACACATATGATAAAAACTTCAAATGCTGTTCAGTTTTCTTTCCAGGTGTCCATTTAGGTGGCACTCATCATCTGGCAATGAAATACACAATGGCAATCAGCAAATGACCACACTCAAAGATGAACACAGCATTCCACTGCTACACTTTTGTTCTGTTTATCTAGCCTCACCTTTGAGAGGAAACAAGGCTTCGCTGACCTCTGTACTGTCTAAACAGACATTAATGAATTGAGTGTTTTAATGCTGAACATATAATTTATCACGTTAATAAGAAAGCTTAGTGGGGCTTGAAATTGGCAACTGCAAAGTTGCAAATTGTATCTAACTTGCAAAGAGGACCTGGTCTAATGACAATGCAGATCAGAGCTGTATGTTTCCCATCAGAAAACTATCTGCTAGGCAGAAACTATATATTTTGCCATTTTGTTCATGGTCTGGCAACCAACATGAAGGGCATTTGCAGAATCGCCATCTTCTTGCTGATTGGAACACACACAGATAATGTGTTTTGTTTGTCGCTGGTAGATGCCATCCAGTCGCAGTGCCAGCTACCACAGGACTCTTCCTTGATTGCTCAGATTGTAATCAAACTCTTCATCAGCACCTGACTGCAGCATCAAAACACAGCCCACATACACTGCTTCCCCCTTGCTAAACTGCAGATAGCAGGATTGCCTCCTTGCAATGAAGACAGACACAGAGACAGTGTGCTTGCATGTTTACTTCTTGCAGAAGTCTCACTCCAATTGAATTGCACCCCAAGGCAGTAAGAAGAGCTGGCAGTTGTAGAATTTTATTTTATTACGGGCGGGAGTCAACTAAATAATTGTGCTGGTGCAAGGATTAAAGGTAAAGGGACCCCTGACCATTAGGTCCAGTCGTGACCGACTCTGGGATTGCGGCGCTCATCTCGCTTTATTGGCTGAGGGAGCTGGTGTACAGCTTCCGGGTCATGTGGCCAGCATGACTAAGCCACTTCTGGCGAACCAGAGGAGCGCACAGAAACACCATTTACCTTCCCCCCAGAGCGGTACCTATTTATCTATTTGCACTTTGACGTGCTTTCGAACTGCTAGGTTGGCAGGAGCAGGGACCGAGCAATGGGAGCTCACCCCATCACAGGGATTCGAACCGCTGACCCTCTGATCAGCAAGTCATAGGCTCTGTGGTTTAACCCACAGCGCCACCCGCGTCCCTGGTGCAAGGATTAGTGCTGGCATAATGAAATTCCCTGCTCTCCTATTCTCATGCATGCCCTGGGTCATCCTGGAGGGTAGGGGGTGGGGAGTGGGAGATTGTTCTGTTGCACAAAGAGAAGTCCTTGTGTTGACAGGATGATCTGCTGAATGCTATCTTGACTACAATCCATTGTGTTCAGTTTATTAGTCACCCACCATTGGTACATCTGCCAGTTAAAACAACTTTTCCAATGCATTCAAAATAGGGGTCCTCATCAGATGGATAAAGTCTATGTGCATAAAAAATTGTGTACATATTAGATGCATACTTTGGACATGAATCCAGGCAGACTTGGGAGATGTGGAAGACTGCACCAGCAGACAGAATCCTGATCTGCCCCTATAAACACTAATTTTTACACAAATGAGAGCATGAACACAGTGCCCTTTACTGCCTCTGCTTGCTCCTTAGAGGTAGGGAATGATTGTCTAAGTTTTCAGATGACCACCCTGGTACTTCCTTGTGGCTTCATATAGCATGCTTTGGGATGTAGGGATGGGAGGGAGACCCAGTTCTTTTCACATTTTAATGTGAAGCAACATAATTCTCCCTTCCTAAACAATATGTGAACAGTAATGCAGTTGTTTTTGGAAAATCACCTGAACTATTATTTATTATTATTGATTAAATTTGTATACCACCCTCCACCTGAAGATCTCAGAGTGGTTCACAATGTAAAATGCAAGTTAAGAAACATAATGCACATAATAAAAACAAGAATAAAAAACTTCACAAACCAATAAACCCCTCTCCAATCAAATGAATGTGTACAAAAATACATATATGGGGGGAAGAAAAATCTGCCCACAAAAATGCATAAGGTTAGGAGAAATTGCTTTGCAAAAATGTGTATACCAGGAGAACTGCACTCTAAAATGGTGATGGGTGTTCATGAGGACTGTTCAATATGATTTGGAAACTGATGTGGAAATGTGGCAACCTGAATTTAAGGTGGGGTGGGGGTGAGGTTTGTTTCTTCCTATTTGAAATGCTTGCGACAATAGGAAGAGAAGAGATTGAAAAATCTGATGACCAGCTTGTCCAATCACATGGAAATATTGACCCCTCCGAAAGCTGTTCTAAATTGACCTTTCCAGTTCCCACTGGAAGAGTTACACTGAATTTCTTTCAGTACATATTCCTGTTTTGAACACCCTAGATATAATAGTGTTGCTTGCATTAATTCCTGGGTTTGTGTTTAATAAGGATTTAGTGGAAGGTAGAAATGAATTCTCCATGTAAGGAACAATATAATGGGGTGATAGTTCCTCTTTAATTTAAATAAAGCTGGAAGTTTAATCCATTGTAAAAACCCACTCAGTTTCTCCGATAATCTTCTCATCCACCCTTACTAATTCATCACCTCAATATTATATCTTATTGCTCTTTATAAGAGTTTCCCTATTCTACAGATGAGTCAAAGTAATCTAGAAATTACAGGGCAACCAATAGGTAATGTATGCAAATCAGGTAATTGTATGTACATTTTTAGCATTGCCTGTAGCCACTGTTGTTCAGCTTTCCAGACGCACTATTGATTCTACCTGCATCTCTGCTTAGCAATTTATCAGCACTAAATTATTCTAAACACCTACATCATTTTTTACAATGGTAGATTTGAAAACCCTGATTCCAATTCCTGCAAGAATCTTAAACTTGAGCACCATTATCAACCTCATTTAAAATGCTTATATAGTATTTGGAGGATAGGACCCAGCAAAATGATAAACCCTAATTTAAATGAATGAGTAGAACATGAGTAAATTAATATGGAAATGTTTACACAGACTTTAGCCACATTACGATTCACAGCCAGAATAAAGGCATTACTTGAATATAACTTTAAGATTCAGAACACATTAAATCACTGCATCTTATCTAAGAAAATATTTGACAGCTACTTAAGGTGTGTGTGTGTGTGTGAATAGAGGGAAAATACGGAAAGGAGAACTGAGCCTAAACAATTTCATCAATAGTTAAAAATAAAGAAGTAGACGTATCCTTTAAAAAGCTATTATTTTCAATTAGTCAGACTTGTTCTCAGTTTCTGCCATCTAGTCCTCAGTAGCTGCATCACACCATCCAATCTGAATGGCCATGAAGCTAGCATCATTGTGACATTTTCCCATTCACTGATCCCTCATTCGTTGGAATAACCCATGTGACTAATCTAGGCAGGAGCAGCAACAATAGCCGGGGGGGGGGGGGGGGAATGGTATGGTGAACCAACATCACTGAAACAATATGGGGGAAAATCGTATTTGCACATATTTTACAGCAATACTTCTATGCTGCCACAACAGCAATTTTTCAGCCTGAAGATGAAAAGTAAAGAGTGTTCAGCACAGCTTTACAAATAACCAATAACCCTGTTTGAGCCCATCCCTCATTCAGCTATCACAGCTGGGGGAGAGTGATACTACTGGTTCTAGCTGGTCCTGCCACTATTGTCACAGTGCCTCCCACTGCTACCCATTGCAATGAGGTTGCATTATTATTATTATTATTATTATTATTATTATTATTATTATTATTATGTATTGAATTTATATACCGCCCTATACCCAGAGGTCTCAGGGCACTTCACAGAATAAAATCAAAATATAAAACCACAAAATATATTTAGAGTGTGGCATGCTTTGTGCCTGTTGCCTTTGTCCATGGAGTTTTCTTGGCAGGGATACTGGAGTGGCATGCTGGTTCCTGTTCCAGGTGGATCACGTTTGGTCAAAACTCTCCACTATGACCTGTCCATCTTGGGTGGCCCTGCACAGCATAGCTCATAGCTTCTCTGAGTTATTCAAGCCCCTCCTCCACGGCAAGGCAGTGATGCCCTGAGTGCTCACTGGAAGGACAGATTGTGAAGCTGAGGCTCCAATACTTTGGCCACCTTATGAGAGGAGAAGACTCCCTGGAAATGACCCTGATGTTGGGAAAGATGGAGGGCACAAGGAGAAGGGGACGACAGAGGATGAGATGGTTGGACAGTGTTCTCGAAGCTACCAGCATGAGTTTGACCAAACTGCGGGAGGCAGTGGAAGACAGGAGTGCCTGGCGTGCTCTGGTCCATGGGGTCACGAAGAGTCGGACATGACTAAACAACTACACAACATGCTTTGTGCATATTGTTCACTAGGGAATCCTGTGTGATTTTTGTTCCAGGGTTGTCATGCGTCTGGATTTGCTCAGACATATCTGAAATACTGCAGCTGGCCGCAGAGTCTGGGAATACCCAGATGTATGGCAGCCCGTGTCAGCAGTGAAAATTGCACAAGCACAAAAATATAATTGAATATTGCCCACCGCCCCAATGCCTGAGCAGTGGGGCTGGGGCTGAGGGGGCCATGACAGTGTGGGTGAGACCAGGGGTATAGCACAGTTGTACCTCACTCCATTGTCAATAAGGCTAACGTTTAAAAAAGAGGAAAACTGGCAAGAGGGCTCCGGACATGTTTCTCTTTATAGCCCTGTCTACTCCATTTGATTGATAATTCAGTTTCAGAGAATTTGAGTCACTTTGGTCCTTACCAAACATAAACTATGAAGCAAGGGGGACCAAGGCTCCTGCCTTACACAACAAATAATGCCGGAATAAACCCAATCGTCTCTAAGGCACCATAGCATTTTTGTGATCCTATATTTCTACACACCAAACAAGTTTACTAATCGGCTTGTGTTGGTTGAGTAGCTGTTGGCTGATACCACTTTCACACACCTTTCCCCTGCATTCCCTTCAGGATTGCCAAGGGGTGTCCAGCTGCTTTCTTAAATGAAATATATCACGTACTGCTCTTCTTAACAGTTGTTCTATTTTGTTGGAAAGCTAACTGGTTTCTTAGTCAAAAAGTTCAGACTCCTCCATTTTTAAAACTCTTGCATCCACCCCAAGTTCTTGCAAGTCACATGCTCACATCCCTTTTATGAAAATGATTTTAACACACCTGATACAGTTAAAACAAATACTGAATTGTTGAATTGACTTGGATTGGGTTTCTTTGAGCTGAATTGACATCTGTTATGCTTGCCATGGTTGTAATTGTAAGGCTTATGGTTGACTGCCTGTGGGAAGACAAATCAATCAATGAAGGTGGATAACTCTTTGCAATACTGAAATGTTGTAAAATGATATATAGGCATACCTCGGATTGAAGTAGCTTCAGGTTAAACATTTTCGGGTTGTGCTCCGCGGCAACTCAGAAGTAACGGAGCGCGTTACTTCCTGATTTCACCACTCACGCATGCGCAGACGCTCAAAATGATGTCATGCGCATGCGCGGAAGAGGCGAATCGTGACCCGCGCACACGCAGATGTGCAGACGTGGGTTGCATTCGCTTCAGGATGTGAACGGGGCTCTGGAACGGATCCCGTTTGCATGCAGAGGTACCACTGTATTGAATAGTATTATTTTATTATTATTTGTGTTAGTTATGAATCACTTTCTGTGAGGCATCTCAAGTTACAATATAAAAACAGTAACATATGTAAAAACAGTTAAAAGCAATTGGATATAAAAACTTAAAACAAACAAACCTATAATTATAAAACCAGTTTAAAAGAACAATATGTACATAAAACCAATTCAGAACCAGGACAGATGCCATCTGGGATAAAGATTTTAGAAGGCTTGTTGAATGAGAAATGCATTTGCCCAGGCAGGTGTATTATGAGACCCATGAGAGCAGTAGGCAGGGCAAGGGTTGGCATGACATTGGGTCCCAGGATCAGTTCATCATTCCACAAGCCCCATGGTGATGGAATGGATCCACTGGGTTTGGATCGCTCCAAACCTGTACGACGGGAGTGGGCCAGTGCTGAACCTTGCCATGGTGCAAGCCAAGCAAGCAAGGTCTCACTGGGCCAACCAGGCAGATACCGAACCCACGCTTGGGTTTGCCATGATCAATCCTCCCCTCTGGCATCTTATTGGGCCCCCCTATATTATGTTGATCCTGACCAATGACATTTCCGCCCTCATACAAACAACGTTTTCCCCCCTAACAAAGGAAAGCCGTAATTTCACTGAGGTAAAGGCAAAAAACTCCACAACTCCAAGCAAGTGCCAATCAGGTTGAGAGAGAGAAAATCCTTTCCGGCCTTGTTAACTAGTGACCCAAAATTGCTCAGTGAAGGCTAGAACCCAAGGTTGGGCGGCTGGGAAGCTCTCAAAGCAAAATGGCTGTGAGCTCCAGGGGAAGCAGCCTTATATAGGCTTTCCCCTCTCCTCTACAGCAAGGGCTCATGGGACAGCTTTTTCCCATGAGCCCATCACACAGAGAAGATACTAGGCAAAACCTTGCCCAGTATTTTGCTGCAAACTATGGGCCATATTGCCTACAGGTAAAGGCATCCTGTGCTTATTGGGCACGGAACGGGTCTTTGCGAGTGCTGAAAAGGCCCTAGAGAAGGTGCTTGTCTGATGTGCAATGGGAAGGAGTTCCAAAATGTAGGTGCCTTCACACTAAAGGCCTGATTCTGATATCACACACAAAAGACCCCCCCTGATGTCCTCTTCTACAGAATGCAGTGATAGGTTGGGTATGTAAAGACTGAAGTGGTATTTTAGGTTTCCTGGCCCCAAGCTGCATAGGGCTTTGTACACCAACACAAGCACCTTGAACCTAGTTCAACAGCTAAATGGCAGCCAGTGAAATTCCATTAGCAGTGGCATAATGTTATGGAGAGAGCCCAGTGAGCAGTCAAGCCACCACAATTTGCACTCCCTGCGCTAAAGGGCAGCCCCACATAGAGTGCTTTGCGGTAATCCAATCTGGAGACTACCATGGACAACAGTGGTCAGCCTACCCTGACCCAGAAATGGCCACTGCTGTCTTACCAAGCACTGCTGGTAAAAGATACTCCCAGCTGCTGAGTTCTTTAAGGCCACTGGTGATGGTCCAACAGCATCCTCAGACCACAAACCTGCTCCTTCATGGAGAATATGACCTCATTCAAAGCAGTCAATTGACCAACTATCTAGACTCAGGAACTTCCCACCCAGAGTGCATCCATATTGCTAGGATTCAGAGTAGTCTTTGGCATCTACTGTTGTTTACACAGTATCCTCTCTAAATGTGAACTGGCCAATAGGAAAAGGTAATTCTCAGGATCATGATGTTGACAGAGTAAAAAGAATGTATGGTATTAAAGGATAGTTTTGATGCCTGCAAGGACTGAGATAACATTTATAACCAAGAAAGCTCTTGGTGGTGTTCAGAACTGGAGGGAAAGCATTCATAGTTGTAAATACTTTTAAATTACATATAATGAGTAGGTAATATGAAACTGAAGAGTGAGGCTTTCAGCCCGCAATATATTTATTGATTTCAGTTCAGTGGCATGGATCTCTGAAGAGAATGTGCTTTTCTGAATAGCTATTTAGTAATGCTCAAACTCAGTAGGTAACTATCAAATTTATAGGACACTTTTTGGATTTAGGGAGGAAAGCATAAGGTTATTACTGTTATGTTAAATGTGGATTTCTACACACTAGGTATAGTTATTTGCTGAACAGATGGCTCAGCATCAGTGAGCTAGCAAGGAGGGGTTGACTCTCATGACAGATAAGGCATTGGGCTGGATCCTTAATCTAAATAGACAAAGGGTTGTGCCCCCCCCCAGGGATCCTGTTAAATGGATTCAGGGGGAGGTGCTTCTGTCCAGACACTCAATGGGGGCTAATGGGCCATAGCACCCTAAAAATGTAGACCTTGGAGGGGTCATCCCAATTTGGTGTACATCATAGGGTGATCCTTAACCTTGCCAAAATATTCAACCAGCAGACGGGTTGGTTGATTTAGAATACACCCCCCAAAAACCCTGTAATCAATTAAGTTGTGGCCTGTTCAATTCCCAATTGGTTGTTCTGTGTTCATCGCAATTGTCTTGGCTGTGCCGCCCATGGCTGCACTGTATCTGAGCCTGCAATTGCATTCATCACATTCCAGTGTGTAAGAATATGTGATACTGACATGTTTAATTCAGGAAATTTATCTGAAACATTTCTATCCTGCTGTTAAAGATCAATTTTCAACGTGGCTATTATCCTTTGATCCCCCTTTAGATCCACATTCCAGGGCTGAATGCAACACCTATATGTTTATTAGATTTCTAGAGAAAAGTATCTCTAAAACAAAGGAGGAGCCACCCCAAACCTCTTTGCATGTGCCATTTTGTCTAACACGAAACAACAAGTATGTCTAGTGGAATCTTATGTTTACAGAGGAGCAGGTTTGTTTTGCTTGTCCCCCAACATGTATAAATCTGATTAGAGTGCTACATATGGAATGCTTCATATTTGTTTTCTTTCCTTAAACATTTCTCACTGTAAGATTCACTTCTGGCAATAACTTCTCAAATTCTCCTCCATTACCCTGCCTACTGTTCCTGTCACTCACTGTGAAAGAGTGTCAAAGACTTCAATGAATCTATTCTTGAGTAAGTCATCAGAAGGCTAGAGAAAACTCTCAACAACTCTCCTCCTGGCTTGCCATGAGAATATCAGTGCAGATTTGGTGTCTCGGTAGATTCTATAGGTCAAAGTTATTAAGCAAGCTCTTTCACTACTTTACCTGTCTAAACTGTCATAAATTTTAACTGTGCTCTCGCTGCTTTGGGACCACAATCATTAATACCTGGTGAAAGAAAAGTGAGTTTGAACATATTGCTACCTGTCATTATCAATGTCACTCAAGTATGCAAATTGTTCCTTGAGTCAAATTTGGCAGCTAAGGAAAGAAAATCAGCAAAAGGCTTCATCATATCATTCAACTTACCTTTTTCTTTTGTTGTAGAGGTAAAAATGTAATGCTGGATTCCCAGAAACTATGGTTTGCAATCAAGGAGCAAGCTTCAGAAATGCACATTTGTCTCATCTATCTCAGGAATTTATTTATTTATTTATTTTGCAACCCTGGGATTACAATGGTTTTGCATTATGCACTGACATTCAGGATAGGAGGGTTGACTCAATTCACATTTTAATACATACCCTACCCAATCTGCTCTTCCTGAACCAATCAGTGAACTGAAGCACAGCTATCCTTCAAAAATTGCACTTCTTCTCATTTTGTGATACTGTATACATGCAGCTGTATAACATAATGTACAAAACTGCCTTATATTAGGGGAAATTGCTTGCAAAATGCATATATTCATTTAAAGGAAAAAACAAAACTGTCTTATAATGCATTGATTAGGCAACACTGATACAAAAAAACATAGATTTGGAGGAATGAGAATGGAAATGCACACACAATTTCATGAGGTCTTTTAAAAGCGGGGAAATGAAAGTTGATGTGTAAATGGGATGAGATAAGTTTAAAGTTAGAAATATGAGAAACTGACAGAAACCAAAATAGAAAAGTTTATCCATCCCTAGCTGACACAAACCATGGTTAAGGTACATCAGGTTCCCTTGTAACCATGTTTTTCATATACAGCTCAGTGATTTCCTTTTATGGTTTCCATTAAGCACACCAGTGCACACATAACACAAATTTGGGACTGTCCCTGGAAAATAGGGACACTTGGAGGGTCTGCAATAGAATAGGATATGAATGGCTTCCAATCAAAGCTTAGGAATGGAACACGAAACAGGCTGCTGTGGTACATAAATTTGTAGCAGCCATATATCAAAATTTCATACAGAGGAAAAAATGTTTACACTGGTGCTGAACCCTCATCCACACACACACTGCCATCTCACCAAACTATTCACTCCTTGTGAAAGCAGGGTGGATTTTCCCCCCTGCCACTTTTTAAAAAGGTTAAATCCTCAGCTGCTCTCCTCAGCAGGCTATTATTAGTAATAAAATCCTCCACAGCTCTTCAGTGCTCTGCAGGCAGCTTCTTGGCCAGCCGCGCTTCTCAGAAAGCCCCCTGGAGATCGACCTGTTGTAGCTTTCTCTAAGTAGGCATTTGAGTAAGCCAGGAGACGGAGAAGCTGGCACGAAGCTCCTGTAAAAAAATGGATAAAAGCAAAGATAGACGCCGCTCCTCCACCTCATACTGATCTTAAGATAGGAGCAGCAGCCAACTCCCTGTGCCTGCTCCATGCAAACATTTCTTCAAAGTTATCATCTCGGTCTCTGTTTTTCAAGGCAATTTTCTTTTCACAACAGCATTAACTATGGCTGCTTGAACCCTCGTATCCCAACTTGATCACTGGGGTCAACTGGAGGACTGCTGTTAGTTGTCAGCCAGACTCCTGAGGCTTGACTGCCTTGGGTATTTTTTAAGTGCTGCTGGTCCCACGCTGTGGAACACTCTTCCAGCAGAGATCTGGCCAGAGTCCTTGCTTTCGGCTTTTAAGTCTGCCTTGTAGACCTTTTTATGCCGACGGGCCTTTGCAGTTGTTTAATATTTCCTTGAGCAGCCAGTTATTTTAACGTTCTGCACTGCTTTCTAATAGGTTGTATATATTGTGTATCGCTGTGCCCTGCCCTGATGTTTTGCGAGAGGGTGGTACGCTGTGATACATAAATGAACAAAACATAAAATCCAGGTGAAAAGGTAGCCATGGCACCAGTTTACAAAGCCAGTGACCCTACTTGTTCTGTGCCAGGCTTTGTTCTTCAGCCTGCCAGCAGCTTCCCACACTCTGCCAGGTGATCACAGCTTAGCCAGGCATTTGCTCAACATGTGGGTGGGGCAGAGCAAAGGTGAGCACTTTGGCTCTGCCGTGGCCGCTGTCCCTGTCACTCTCCGGGATGGCTTCTAAAGAAGGGAACGTTTTCTCGCACATGTCATCTTCCCATAAGACATAGATTCTAAATCTCATGGGGAAACAAATCACAGGGGGAGCCTGCCTCATCAAAAGTGATCCCTACATTTAAAAAAGGCCAGTGGGGATTGTAACGGGGGCAGAGCTAGGTTGCTCACCTTTGTTCTCATCGCCGCCTGTCGCATGTTGACATTTTATTTATCCATTAAATAGAATATGTATATTGCTTCATTGTGTGTGTGTGTGTGTGTGTGTGTGTGTGTACATACACACATACACCAAGTGGTTTATATAAAATATGCATTAAAATGATCAGTAAAAAGTCAGATGTTAAAGACAAGTGGACCTAAAACGTTTCAAAATATAAATGTAAAACATTAATAAAGGGAAGAATTCAACATCATTCTCTGCCAATCAATCCATCAGTGCAAGCATTTTAGCTTGACCTCCCTGCATACTCTTCTTGGGCATCTCCAGAACCTCCTCTCCAGGCCAGGCCAATAAAGGGGAGGTGTGAGGATGCATGGGAGAAAATGGGAGAAAGCCCCGTTGCCCTAGCAGGACTCATTGTGTTGAGTCCAAAGCAGCAGTTAAAATTAGAGAGGTTGATGATAATAATGATTGATGAAGAATCCTCCACCCATCTAGCTAGGTCACCCCAGATAGATGTAGCAGAATGTATGTCATCTTTACTTTTCTAGATAGGCTTGGCTAATTTATTTTAATGATTGTTTCGCCCCCCCCCCCTATGTTTTTAGTGCTTATTGTTTGATCTGTATTTTTTTTAAATGATATTTATTAAATGTTTAACAATTACAGAAGAAAGAAGGGGGGGGGAGAAAACCACAAAAAAATTACATTGCAATACATAAAAAGAAAAACATAAAAAACAATACAGCAATATAACAAAAAAATAACAACACTAAAACACACATCCAATATTCCATATCTTTATCTTTCATTTACTTGTTTCATCGACCTCCTCACACCTCCCTTTTTGTATTCTAGTTCAATTAATTATTTCAGCAAATTCTTTCCATCTTTCTCAATTTTTGTTCTATAATTTTAACCTTATCTTACCATAAAAAACCTTAAATCTTACAACTTAATACTTATTTATACATAGCTCCTTATATCATTTCTACTAAAGCCAAGTAGTTTCATTCCAACATTTTTCCTAACACTCATTAATTTTACACTAATTCTCAAAATGAATTTTTAAAAACTTTCTTCCAATCTTCATCCAACGTCTCTTCTTCCTGGTCTCGGGTTATGTCAGTCCTTTCTATCCATTTTATTGTTTAATCTGTAAGCCACCTTGAGTATTTGTTGGGGGAAAGGTGGGTTACAACAACAACAATACAAATAATAGACTAAACTAAAAAGCTTTTAGCAGGCACCAAATGCAGGAGAGCTGGAAACAGTATAAAAAGGTAAAGGTAAAGGTACCCCCTGCCCGTACGGGCCAGTCTTGCCAGACTCTAGGGTTGTGCGCTCATCTCACTTTATAGGCCGGGAACCAGTGCTGTCCGCAGACACTTCTGGGTCACGTGGCCAGCGTGACAAGCTGCATCTGGCGAGCCAGCGCAGCACACGGAATGCCGTTTACCTTCCCGCTGGTAAGCGGTCCCTATTTATCTACTTGCACCCGGGGGTGCTTTCGAACTGCTAGGTTGGCAGGCGCTGGGACCGAACGACGGGAGAGCACCCCGCCGCGGGGATTCGAACCGCCGACCATGCGATCGGCAAGTCCTAGGCACTGAGGTTTTACCCACAGCGCCACCCGTGTCAAACAGTATAGTATTGATTAAATATCAGTTAAACACAGTCATAGAATGCCTGAATAGGGTTAATATGAGAGAGAGAGAGAGAGAGAGAGAGAGAGAGAGAGAGAGAGAGAGAGCGCTCTGGGTGGCCACATTAAGCAGGTTTTACTTTTTATTCTCACAATAGCTCTGTGAGGTAGGTTAGGATGAGACGGTGTGATTGGTCCAAAGGCACAATGAGAAACAGGGTTATGAACCCAAGTCCCATACTCTCATCACCTTGCTTTCAGAATTATGATTTCCTCCCATAGTGTTAAATATCACCAAGTTTTTCTGTGCTAAAACCAGGACTTTGGGGGAGGGGAGAAGGGGAGAAGGGAAAAGACTTTTGAAATGTTTGATGAAACACTACTGAATCCACTGCAACACAATTTATCAATATGCTTCTGGGTCACACACATGTGCAGCTACTGATTTTTAAAGGGGGTGCACAATTTCAGGCGCAGGATGAATCAGAGCTTGCGTTATGATCTGTCTGTGCTGACAAATGGAAGCAGCATCAGTGAAGCTGTTGCTGTGGCTTCATTAAAATGGAAACCCGTTGGACAAAAAAAACACCCACACATAAAACTGGATGGAATCAGCCAAAGCTAGGACTATATATATATATACGGTCATAAACGGAACCCAAGTGGTGAGGCTGTAAAACTGTCTCTCTCTCTCTACGCTGCAATTAAACAGCAGCGACAGAAAACCCAGCCGTGCCATGCAGACAGGAGTCACCGTCATAAAGAGATGGACTGAGGATTCAGAGGGCAAGGAACCTGCTTAGAGGAGAAGGCAGATGCATCAGGAGTCTGACAATGCTGAGTCTGCGGGAAACGCCGGAAGTCTGGGCAGGGTGAGGCAGATGGCAAGAAAGTAACATATGGTCTCATAAATGCCTGCCTGGTGATGCAGGACTTCTCCCATAAGGAGAGCAGAAAAAACATGTTGTCTCCCACCAAAGAAAGGGGAAATGTAATAAGTGTGTATAAATAAGGGATCCAGTGAGGAAGGGATGTGTGCAGACATAGCTTATTGCAGATGGGCTTCTTTGCATATGAGAACTGAGGCATGCTGGATGCATGAATATGCCCTTTCAAGTACCCATCTGCATGTAGATGTGAGGTAGCCAGAACGTCCTTTGTTTGCACTATGTTGTGTGATTGTGTAATTGGGTACACACCATGGTTTGTTGGCGCATGAATGAGATGTGAGATCCAGAAGTCTGTCCTTCCCTTCTTTCCTAAGGCTGGCTAGTGAGGAGACTTCCTAGTTTCTTAAACCGTAGTTTGCTGCGATGTTATGTACTGAGTGAATAGGATCCAAACTGCAGCAGTCTGATTGGTCCTAGAACAATAGGATCCAAAAGGCAGCAGTCTGATTGGTCTTAGAACAATGCAGCAGTATGATTGGTTGGCAGGAACCACCCAATCATGCTCCAGATAGAAGTGAATCCACAACCTGATTGGCTTACAGTAGAATTCCAGAATTAGCCAATCATGTGCAGCCCATTGTGTAAATAATGTATATAAAGCAGACCCCTCAGACATTCATTCATTCCTCCTTACCACTATGAGCTGAATAAAGAGCATGAAATCACTTTGCGACTCTGAGTATATTTCACTGGCGACGAGGATGGGATCCCGCTGAGCTGACTGCCACACACAGCACCGCAGCACCGCCACCTGCCGCACCGCTGCCTTGCACCGTGTATCCAGGCTTCAGCTCCGGGACACAAGGAACTCAGAATGGCAACCGACAGCAGCTTCTCGCCGTTCAACCCAGCATCTGGAGACTGGGAAGCGTACGCCTCCCGTTTCACCTTCCTCCTAGAAGCCAAAGGGGTCACCGATGCAGAAGACGCCAAGAAGAGGGCAATATTCTTCAGTGTCTGCGGAGAGGAGACGTTTGAAATCGCCCGGGCTCTCCTTGCACCTGAAGACGTCGCTACTGTTCCATACAAAACAATAATGGAACAGCTGAAGGGGCACTTTTCGCCACAGCCCTCAGTGGTGGCTTGTCGAAATGCCTTCTACGCAAAGCGGCAAGCCCCTGGGGAAACCATAACTGGGTTTGTGACCTCTCTCCGCCAAGCTGCCCGGTTCTGCAACTTCTCAGAGCTGGAGAACATGCTTCGTGACCGCCTCGTCGGTGGCCTGAAGGATGAGAAGCTGCAACGACGCCTCTACGCTAAGAAGAACCTAACGTTCCAGGTCGCTCTGGAGGAGGCCCTGGCAATGGAAGCTGCCGAGAGGTCAACGCAAGAGGCACGGCCGAGCCAGCCATCCCAACCGAGGGTCCACCACGAAGACCTCACCGACGACTCAGGATCCGACAGGGAGGAGGTGCACAGAGTACAGCAGCGCACTCAAGCAGCCCACATACCACAGCTGCCTCGACGAGAAGGAGGGAACTGCGCAAGCTGTGGAGAAAGTCACGAGAGGAGGACCTGCCGTTTCCGCAACGCAGAGTGCAGGCAGTGCAGAAAATTGGGACACATCGCCCGGGTGTGTCGGGCTCGGCCCACCCGACGCCAGGCATCAGATGACCAATCCAAGAGCCCCAGGTCCCGGGGCCCAACGCACCAAGGCAACTTGACGGAGCTCACGGACTTCCAGGTATACCAGTTGCCCCACCCCAACGTAGAGAAAATTTATGTAGAAGTACAGATAGAGGGGGCCCCATGCCGCATGGAGCTTGACACGGGTTCAACTCTATCCATAATCTCGGCAAGGACCTTAAGGAAACTGTGTCCTACTGGGGGTCCCAAACTCAGGCCAGCCCCATTCACCCTCCGGGACTTCCAGAAACGTAAGGTCCCCACAATGGGGGTGGGGACCTTCAGGGTGCAATACCGAGGGCGGACGCGGCAACTGGACTTGCTTGTGGTCAAGGGCCCCTACATTAGCTTACTGGGATTGGCATGGTTTGGACCACTGGGGCTAGCCATCACCGGGGTGAACCACATGAGCTTACAAGTGGACGTGGACGCCATATGCAAGGAATTTCCGGGGGTTTTCGATGGGAAATTGGGACAGTATACGGGGCCCCCCATTGCTCTACAGCTTGACCCCGCAGTACGACCAGTCAGGCTCAAGGCCCGCCGGGTCCCGTTCGCCCTGAAACCCCGTATAGATGAGGAATTGGACCGACTCGTGGAGCAAGGAGTGCTGGAGCCGGTGCCTAATGCCCCCTGGGAAACCCCAATCGTCACACCCGTCAAGCCTAATGGTTCGGTACGCATCTGCGCAGACTACAAATGTACCATAAACAAGGCCCTCACGGCCCATGCATACCCAGTGCCAGTGGTCAGCCATGTCCTTGCCACCCTGGCTGGGTCGAAAATTTTTGGCAAGCTGGACTTGGCCCAAGCATATCAACAGCTGCCAGTAGATGAGGCTACAGCAGAGGCACAGACGATTGTGACGCACAGAGGAGCGTTCAGGGTAAAGCGGCTGCAATTCGGGGTCAGCGTGGCACCAGGCATATTCCAGAATCTAATGGACTCTCTCCTTAAAGGGATTCCTGGTGTCACCCCCTTCTTTGATGATGTGTTGATTGCCGGGCCCACACCAGAGGAGTTTGAGGACCGCCTCCGCACCGTTCTGCACCGTTTCCAGACGGCGGGTCTCAAGGTGAAGCGGGAAAAATGTCTACTAGGAGTGCCTCAGGTGGACTTTCTGGGATTTATGGTGGACGCAGAAGGGGTCCACCCAACTGGGGACAAGTTACGGGCCATTTGTGATGCCCCAGCGCCCAAGAACAAGACTGAACTTCAGGCCTTCTTGGGACTATTGAACTTTTACCATTCCTTCCTTCCCCACAAGGCGGCGGTAGCGGAGCCCCTACACAGACTCCTTGACAAGCGGGCCCCTTGGGTGTGGGGCCAGCGTCAGGAGGCCGCATTCCAGGCAGTCAAGGACTTGCTTGTCTCAAACTCGGTCTTGGCACACTTCGACGAGAGGCTGCCGGTGGTGCTAGCATGCGACGCCTCACCCTATGGCATTGGCGCTGTCCTGGGACACCAACTCCCGGATGGAAGAGAGGTACCGGTGGCATACTTTTCCCAGACACTCAACGAAACCGAGCGGAACTACTCGCAAATCGACAAGGAGGGTCTGGCAATCGTGAAGGGAGTAAAAAAATTCCATGATTTCTTGTACGGGCGGCCCTTCACTGTGGTGACTGACCACAAGCCGTTGCTTGGCTTGTTTGCCCCCGAAAAGCAGACCCCCCAAGTGCTGTCTCCTCGCGTCCTCAGGTGGTCAATTTTCCTTGCCAGCTACCAGTATGCACTGATTCACCGCCCTGGGAAGGCGATGGGCCATGCGGACGCCCTCAGCAGGCTACCACTACCGGAAACAGGCCCCGACCCAGCACCTGCACAAGAGGTTATGAGCCTGGAGCTGCTTCCCGACCGCCCCATTCAGGCACAAGAAGTCGCACACCATTCCAAGAAAGATAGGGTCATCTCCCGGGTCCTGGACTGGGTGTGGAGGGGATGGCCCAGCAGCAGCCCCGGGCCAGAATTCGCCGGCTACACAACCCGCAAACATGAACTGTCAGCCCACAAGGGGTGCCTGTTATGGGGAAGCAGGGTCGTTGTTCCCCAGCCCCTCCGCAAAAGGGTCCTCACAGCCCTACACGAGACACACCCAGGGGTAGTAAGAATGAAAGCCCTTGCCAGGAGTTATGTGTGGTGGCCGGGGATCGATGGAGAGATAGAGGCCTGGGTCAAACACTGCCAGGCCTGCCAAGAATCCCGCCCAGATCCCCCAAGGGCCCCAGTCCAGTCCTGGGAGTCCGCCCGAGCACCATGGTCACGCCTGCATGTGGACTTCGCTGGCCCCTTTCAGGGGAAAACATTCTTCATAGTGGTGGACTCCTACACCAAATGGCTGGAAGTCGCACTGGTACCGTCCACTTCTACGTCCGCAGCCATCCGGGTACTACGCAGGCTGTTTGCAACCCACGGGCTCCCTGACACTCTCGTCTCAGACAACGGGACTGCATTTACGTCAGGAGAATTCCAAACCTTCACAGCGCAGAACGCCATCCGCCACATCCGTTCAGCGCCATTCCACCCGGCCACCAATGGCCAAGCAGAACGCATGGTGCGGACCACCAAGGACACCCTTCGCCGCATGACGCAAGGGGATTGGGAGTACCGCCTTGCCACATTCCTTCTAGCACAGCACAGCACCCCCAGCTCAACGACTGGCCGGAGCCCCGCTGAACTACTAATGGGTCGGCGCCTTGCAATCAGATTGGACCGCCTTCACCCCGATAGAGCTCAGGATGAGGTAGGGGTGGGGGAAGGCAGGAACCCCTGGACCTTTGAGGCTCAGGACCCAGTGTACGCAAAGAATTTTGGGGCAGGCCCTGCATGGGTACCCGCCACAGTCACCAGGGTCACTGGCCCCGTGTCGTACGAGGTGCTAACAGATGGGGGGCAATGCTGGCGCCGCCACTGCGACCAGATACGGCGACGATTCCTGGGAGAAAACCAGGAGGAGGAGGACAGGTCAAAGGAGTCCCAAGGGAACAGTGGGGCAGTGAGGCCCATAGAGCAGCAAGGGCAAGCAGGAGAGGCAGAATCAGTAAATACAGAGAGGACCCGTGAGGCCGAAAGGACACCGGAACCAGAACTACGATTGAGCGAGCAGGTTGCACCAGACCAAACAGCCCCATCACAGCCAGCATCCTTGGAACGCGAGCCAGAACCTGAACCCCAGACCAGGGAACACCCCAGGCCGCAACGCACACGTAGGCCGCCGGCATACCTTGAGGACTATGAATGCGACCTCCCGGGCAGGACTGGAACTTAGAGGGGAGGGGTGTTATGTACTGAGTGAATAGGATCCAAACTGCAGCAGTCTGATTGGTCCTAGAACAATAGGATCCAAAAGGCAGCAGTCTGATTGGTCTTAGAACAATGCAGCAGTATGATTGGTTGGCAGGAACCACCCAATCATGCTCCAGATAGAAGTGAATCCACAACCTGATTGGCTTACAGTAGAATTCCAGAATTAGCCAATCATGTGCAGCCCATTGTGTAAATAATGTATATAAAGCAGACCCCTCAGACATTCATTCATTCCTCCTTACCACTATGAGCTGAATAAAGAGCATGAAATCACTTTGTGACTCTGAGTATATTTCATGCGACATCCAAATGGAGAAAATCCAGTTGAAGCACTGCCTACAAGGTACAAAACAAGATTGCAAACAAAGAGCTTAAGCCTGCAAACATCAGGTACAATACAGATCCAATTCTCAGTTGGTCTGTTGCTTGCCCTGGCGTATGATCCAAGACTAAAAGCCTATCGCTAGAATCCTTTCTCCCAATTCAGAATTCGTCATAGCTCCACTGAATGGATTTGTTAAACCAAAACACATTTTTTCCTCCTGTACACACAGCGTCAAATAAATATGGCAGTGTACTTTGTGAGCTATCCTGCTCCCTGATTCTTCCAGTCTGTCTCATAGTCACCAAACTCAGGCACAGCAGCGCTAAAAATAGCTGTGTGTGTGTGTCACTTCTTGACAGGGCATCCAAAATGAAGTCCTAGAGCTTAATTCTCACTGCCTGACAGCCTGTGCAGTCATTTACACCTGTGCAAAGTGGGTGCAAAGTGGGTGTCAGATGTTGCCCTGTCTAATTTGCTTCCCATGACCTTCCATTTTCCTCAGCCTATTCATCCTCAAGCTGCTGCAGGATAAGATAGTTGCAAAGGATACTTGTGTTTCTCTGGGAGTGACTGTATATATCTATCACAGGTTGGTTGCTGCTGCAATCCATCCAGCTTCCCATTCCTGTGGCTTTGTGTTTAATAATCTCTCCCTCACAAAGTGTGCTCCCTGGTTACTGATAATATAAGGCAATTTGTCAGCACAACTGGGGATGGACAACCTGGATCCTTACCCTGGATTAAACCACGAAGAGGTCACAGGCAAGAGAGGAAGCTTTAAAATATATTACGAACCCAAATGCACCTGTGCTTCTTTTCCCTCCTATTTTTATATTAAAAAACCCCTGACCTTGTTCTTGCATGTAGGACAATCAACCTCTCCAAAGTTAATAGCCTACATTGATAAATTCAACACATCTCAGAATAGCCACCTCCCAGGTACCGCCTGAATTTTCTTGAAGCAGATACAACATGGGCATTTCATTAGCTTCATATTAGGCAGTAGATCTATACTTTTACATTGGCCACAGTGATTAGCATCCCACCTGATGAATTTCCTACCCCTACAGCAGATTGTATGTTACAATTTCCCACATGAGGGACCATGATGTAATGAGCTTCCTTGATCCCAGCTGTGAACTCTGATGTCATGGTCTTCGTAGCACATTTAGCAAATACCGTATTGGCCTGAATATGAGCCTCACTTTCCCCCCAAATTCCGACCATGAAAAGTTGAAGTGTGGCTTATATTTGCAACCTTACGGTATGCTGCCAGGAGTGCAGGGCAAACAGCGCCAGGAGTGTGGCGAAGCAGCGTCTGCCTTGTGCATAGTCCCCCGTCCTCTTCCACAAGGCCAGGAAGGGAGAGAGCTAGGAAGGGAAAAGGCCGTCAGCAATGCAGCACACACACACACACACACACACACACACACACACACACACACCAGTATGCAGCCAGGAACAGCGAGGAAAGGAGTGGCTTATATTCGAGTATTTTTTCTTTCCTCCCTCCAATTTTAAAAGTGTGGCTTATATTCAGGTGTGGCTTATATTTGGGCCAATACGGTATACAAACTCTTAGATAATATGAGTATTGCCATCATCACCATCACTGAAAGGTCTCCTGCTCCCTGAAACGATTCTTCCAATTTCTTCTTTCTGCCCTTTATAGCTGGAACTGCCTCCCTGTAACCACTCCCCCTATTTCCCTTAAGTCCCTCCTCAAAACGCACCATTTCCAGGAAGTTTTCGGATCATCTCACTAGCTCTTACTTTAAACCAAAGTATGTGTTATTGAAGCGATCAGATAGGGTTGTATCCATTATTAGGTAGGCTCCATCTACATTTGGGATGTGGGTGGCACTGTGGTCTAAACCACAGAGCCTAGGGGTTGCCGATCAGAAGGTCAGCGGTTCGAATCCCCATGATGGGGTGAGCTCCCGTTGCTCGGTCCCTGCTCCTGCCCACCTAGCAGTTCAAAAGCACGTCAAAGTGCAAGTAGATAAATAGGTCCAGCAGGAAGGTAAACAGCGTTTCCGTGCAGTGCTCTGGTATCTCCAGCAGGAAGGTAAACAGCGTTTCCGTGCAGTGCTCTGGTTCGCCAGAAACGGCTTAGTCATGCTGGCCACATGACCCGGAAGCTGTCTGTGGACAAACACAGGGTCCCTCGGCCTATAGAGCGAGATGAATGCACAACCCCAGAGTTGTCTGCAATGGGACCTAACAGTCAGTGCTCCCTTTACCTTTACCATCTACATTATACATTTGAAGCAGTAGCAGACCACTTTAAACAGATATGGCTTCCCCACAAACATCCTGGGGACTGCAGTTAAGGGCCCTAAGAGTATAGAATCATAGAACTGTAGAGTTGGGCACCATCTAGTCCAACCCCCTGCAATGCCCGACTTCCTTCACAGAGTTGTCATTCTCAGAATGGTTTAAGAGTCAATCCATTAAACATGAAGCTGTCTTATTCCTGAACCAGAGCATTGGTCCATCTAGTTCAGTAGGGTCTATACTGACTTGGCAGCAGCTATCCAAGGTTTCAGACGGTTCTTCCTCAGCCCTTCCTCAGGATTGAATTTAGGACCTTCGACATGGAAAGCGGATGGTCTGCCACTGAACTCAGGCCATTCACCTTGAAACCTGGAGTACCCCATGCTCTCTATGGCACACAACCTGTGCCATAGCCTGGCAAGAGTTCCACATGCTCATTCCATACACAGAGAGCAGGACGCCATCTTTGGTGACATCCCTACTGATCCTATGGGTTATAGAGCTAGCGTAAAAATGTTCCAGGTGTTGAACAACATATAGAAACAACATAACTTTTATTATCTGGATAAGGCCATAGATGGGGACGCGGGTGGCGCTGTGGGTAAAACCTCAGTACCTAGGACTTGCCGATCGCAAGGTCGGCGGTTCGAATCCCCGCGGCGGGGTGCGCTCCCGTTGCTCGGTCCCAGCGCCTGCCAACCTAGCAGTTCAAAAGCACCTCCGGGTGCAAGTAGATAAATAGGGACCACTTACCAGCGGGAAGGTAAACGGCGTTCCGTGTGCTGCGCTGGCTCGCCAGATGCAGCTTTGTCACACTGGCCACGTGACCCGGAAGTGTCTGCGGACAGCGTTGGCTCCTGGCCTATAGAGTGAGATGAGCGCACAACCCTAGAGTCTGGCAAGACTGGCCCGTACGGGCAGGGGTACCTTTACCTTTTTAAGGCCATAGATACTACATTGGTGGGAAGTGGACTAAGAATGGGTTTTCTTGATTGCCTAGCTACGTATTTTGGAGATTCTGTAAACCTCATCATTATGGGTATGCAGAGTAACTAACTGCTTATGCAATCCTAGCCTCATCTTATCTGTGCTAATAGTGCTATCAAAACTGGTTTAAAATAGAAAAGAGGCATGAAATGCAATTTTACACCCTATCTGTGCTGTGAAGAGTATTTGACAAATCTATCTGTTTGACCAAAGGGAAGTTAAATATGCATTTGGCAGCACCTCCTATAAGCCGATAATCAACATTTGGAATGGATTTGGGTGACGCTGTCACACAGCAAGACCCCAGCCTTGTGTTTTCATGCATTTAGGGTAATCGCTGAATCATGAAATGCCATTTATTTTCAGTCTCATCAAAACAAAATGAGTAACAGTGGAATTAGAACTATTGACAAATTATTTTTAACACCCATTCTCTCTCTCGCTCGCTCCACATTCTCCATGTCTGCTGAAGCCATCCAAAAGCTGCTTTGTAGCAGCTCACACCAGTACTTTTAAAGTGCGGAAAAAGCTGTAGAATACAGTATAACAGTCTGATGTGAGGCACGTTTGTAAATGCATCCATGGAGATTACTCCCTAGCAGCAAAAGGCCTGATCCTATGTGTGCTTACATGGAAAAAGTCCTACTGGGTTCAATGTGGCTTCCAGTGCAAACATCTATAGGATTATTGGCAATGATTAGCCCCACTAAGTCCAAGGAGACCTTCTTCCACCTAAGTGTGCAGAGCATTTCAGCCTTTCACAGTGGGAGCTGGTGCCCATTGGGACTAGCAGCACAGAGGACAGGGAGACTAAGTGGAGCCACAGCAAATGACAGGCAGAGCCATCTTGTCCTTCTCCTCCCTGCATATTTCTGTAAGGACAACACCAGGACCAAGGAGGCAAAACTTGACAGGCAGTGCTACCCCCTTGACTGGTTATATGTTGGAAAGCAGGCAGGTAGGAACTGACTGGGGGCAGACAGATTGGTGGGGTAGTGCCTCATTTGCCCTAATAGATGGTTTAACATTCAATTGATGGTTATGCCTGTGCGAAACCAGCAAGCAGGACACGAGCAATAATAATAATAATAATAATAATAATAATAATAATAATAATAATAATAACAATAATAAATTATTTATACCCTGCCCTCCCCGGCCAGAGCTGGGCTCTGGGCAGCTAACACCAGTAAGATTACAATAAAAACATAAGGGGGGGGGCAATTTAAAATACAGGTTAGAAGAAGAAGAAGAGTTTGGATTTGATATCCCGCTTTATCACTACCCAAAGGAGTCTCAAAGTGGCTAACATTCTCCTTTCCCTTCCTCCCCCACAACAAACACTCTGTGAGGTGAGTGGGGCTGAGAGACTTCAGAGAAGTGTGACTGGCCCAAGGTCACCCAGCAGCTGCATGTGGAGGAGCGGAGACGCGAACCCGGTTCCCCAGATTACGAATCTACTGCTCTTAACCACTACACCACACTGGCTCATTTTAAAAGTAGCCCATGGATCAAAACCGTAAGGGGAGGGAAAATATAAGTGTCAGACTGAGTCCAAACCAAAGGCCAGGCGGAACAACTCTGTCTTGCAGGCCCTGCAGAAAGATGTCAACTCCCGCAGGGCCCTAGTCTCTTGTGACAGAGCGTTCCACCAAGTTGGGGCCAGTACTGAAAAGGCCCTGGCCCTAGTTGAGACCAACCTAACCACCTTGCGACTTGGGACCTCCAAAATGTTGTCATTTGTGGAACTTAAGGTCCTCTGCGGGGCATACCAGGTGAGGCAGTCCCGTAGGTACGTGGGCCCTAGGCCGTGTAGGGTTTTAAAGGTCAAAACCAGCACCTTAAACCTGAACCTGTACTCCACTGGGAGCCAGTGCAGTTGGCAAAGCACTGGATGAATGTGATCCCACGGCAAGGACCCCGTAAGGAGCCTTGCTGTGGCATTCTGCACCCACTAGAGCACTCTACCCTCCTGAGGCTTCCAGCAGCTGGTATTCAGAAGCATTGTTGCCTCTCACCATGGAGGCAGAGCGCAGACATCATGGTTAGTAGCCCTTGATAGTCCTCTCCTCCATGAATTTGTCTCATCTTCTTCTAAAGCCATCAAAATTAGTGGTAATCGCTACATCTTGTGGGATTGAGTTCCATAATAGTAGTAGTAGTAGTAGTAATAATAATAATAATAATAATAATAATAATAATAATAATAATTTATTTATACCCTGCCTGTCTGACTGGGTTTCCTCAACCACTCTGGGCGGCTCCCAACAGAATATTAAGATACAATAATCTATTAAACATTAAAAACTTCCCTAAACGGGCTGCCTTCAGATGTCTTCTAAAAGTCTGGTAGTTGTTTTTCTCTTTGGCATCTGATGGGAGGGCATTCGACAGGGTGGGTGCCACCACCGAGAAGGCCCTCTGCCTGGAACCCTGTAACTTGGCTTCCCGAAACGAGGGAACCACCAGAAGACCCTCGGCACTGGACCTCAGTGTCCGGGCAAAACAATGAGGGTGGAGACGCTCCATAGTTTAACTATGTGTGAAAAATTGCTTCTTCCAGCATTCAACTTCACTCAATGGATTCTAGTGTTATGAGAGAGGGCGAAAAAATGTTTTTTTCAATTTTCTCAATACCATGCTTAATTCAGTAAACTTCTTTGGTTTGCATTGCCTTGGGGTTAAACAGTAAAAGCAAAGACACATTTAAGAAACTAAAAGTAAAATTGCCCTCATTCAAGGCGTGAGACTGAATTCACCTCCCCCCCTTCATTAAAATTGAGGCATGTGGAATAAGACCCAGTGGTGGGTAGAGCATTGAAGCTGGATTGAGAAATCAATGGGAAGCCTATTTCCATAATCATAATTTGCATAGTATATAACTCAGATGTCCTCATTATGCACCACCTATTATCATCACATCTAATGCCACACACAGACATTAAAGAAAGGACGGTGAGCACTTCTGACCTGATCATTACAAGTGACAGGGAAGAGGGACTTCTCACACTAAGTGTCTCTTTCTTCTTCAAGGACAGACTTATGCTCCCTGGCAATTAAACAGGCTGACCTTCCCTATTTCTCCACCCTAGGGACAACACAACTCCCAGAAGAAGAAAAAGACGGATTTCCCATTCATTCTTACTGTTCCAGTTTACCATAGACAGAGCTGCCTCTCACACACTTGTCTTTTGTATCTGGAGAGACTGTTAAGAGATATTTTTGCTAGTATGTGCACATGTGCCCTAGACTGTTCTCACTTCTTCCTATCTATCCCCACTGTGCATGTATTGTAGGTTGTATCCAACCAAGTTCTGCTTGGGGTAGACCCACTGAAAAGAATGAACCCACATCAGTGATATCCATTAACACCAAGGAGTCTACTCTAAGCACGTCTAAAGGTAAAGGGACCTCTGACCATTAGGTCCAGTCATGGACAACTCTGCGGTTGCGGTGCTCATCTCACTTTATTGGCTGAGGGAGCCGGTGTACAGCTTCCAGGTCATGTGGCCAGCATGACTAAGCTGCTTCTGATGAACCAGAGCAGTGCAAACTTACATACAGTAATGTGTATACTGGGAGAAATTCACACTCAAATAACGAACTTTCAAGAGGGCTTTATTTTGGCAAAATTGTAAAATGATGTGTAAATGTGCAGAACTGAATTTAATATTGGAAACTGAAGATGACAGTTGCCCATTCCTAATTCAGGAAGCAGTTTACTGCCTACCAATCAGGCAGGGGATGTTTGCCTATTGAAGGGCAAGTCATTTTTATACAGCATACATCATGGGCAGGGGTATACACCTGCTTGCTACAAGTGCGTGATGCCAAAATGAAGTATTTTATTGATATCCACATGCAATATAGACTTAATGAAAAAGGGGCAAAGAGCACCCTCAAAGTCACACATACTGACTTTCTGAGTATCAGCCAATTTTCTTTTAAACTACTGCTAATAGTATCGCTGATTACAATGCATTCTTCATCAGCCTCCGGCTGTATTGCTTCTGTATATGTTTAGACTGCATTACATGCATCTCAGCTACAGCCTAGACTGTGACTATAAAGAAGATATCAAAGGAAAACTTCACAGACCTTAATATCTGAAGCAGAGCCAAGGAAAGATAATTCATATTATTCATGAACTCCCAGAGCAGGTTTGGGGGGAAAAGATTGGGGTGTACATCAGATGTAAAGTGCCTTCTGTCACTTGCCGAATAACTCTAAGGGGACGATGGAGAGCGTGCCAATTTCACCTGAATAGCTTGTACACCCGAGAAAATTAATTTAAGTCAACTGATGACCCTGCAGATTCTGATCAGGCTTGCTGTTTGCTAAATATCCAGGTGCTATTACAAAGTATGATGAGAAAGGGATATTATTAAAATAGGTTCAGCAGGGTTATAAATTGTATCACTTTAAAGAGCACAGTAGAGAGAAAGAAATATACAAGGCTGGTGGTAATAGCTTATACGGGACTAAGCATGGACACAATAGACATCAGGATGCTTTAAGGAGAGACCTTTATTACTTACTAATCCAAACACAGTCATCCATCCACACATGGTGACCTGCCTCCTGTTTTTGCTGCATACGTGGGAATGAAAAGAGGCAACACATAGCTTGTCTGAAGGCACATGGTCTGAAGGCACATGAGACCCTCAGCTTCCTGAAGGTAAGCAGGTCAGGATTTGGTCAGTACCTGGATGGATCAACACCTGTGACTCACACGTGCATCACCTTGGGGGAACCACATGCACCATGATGGAAGAAATGTGGGGTATCAATGTAAGAAAGTAGATAGAAGCCTTTGGACATGCCTAGTCATCCTTAGCTATTCTGCACCTAAACTGAGTAGAATGTGTAATCTGGTTTCTGCTGAAATTGGATAGAGAAAAATCAAGACGTTGCACCTACCTGTGTGTTCGGAAGCAAAAGACACTCCAGGTTTGGTGATGGGCACACCAAGTGAACTAGGCCCACCCACCCCCTCTTTACTCACTGGGTAGGAAAGATGGCTGAAAATTCATAATGCAAACATAAGAACACTGCTGGATCATACTAATGCCAGTCCACATTAGTTCAGCATCCCTCTCGTGGAGCATGCCCCAACACCTGTGCCATTTACAGTGCCCCTATATTCCTGTTGATTTGCTCTTGATCAGTAGTAGAATGAAGGAAGCCAACATCCTGCTCACTTAAATGAGTTCCCTCATGCATATTTCACTGCATTGCTCCGCAGCTTGACATGTCGGAAGCCTTCAGAAAATAACATTCCAATTTGTGATTTTGTGCACTGACACATATTAGTGACAAAAAGAAACCCAAAGCTATATATCCCTTTACAGCAATTAAAAAGATGCCAGGTTTTTTTCCTGTCATACCTCTTTGATCAGTATATCATCAAATTACTAGCACTTTTAGAACTGCTGTGCCAAAACTTTTGCAGGACCATATATTTGGAGGGACTGCAAATACCTTCGAAGAAGGAACAGGGTAAAATTTCCAATTGCCTCCTTTTGGGGGGCGGGGTGGAGTTCGGGACATGTGTAGGTTAATTCGTTGTGCCATGGACAGGAAAAAGGAGTCCCTTTTTTGCTGTTGTTGGCCTCTGTCCGTCTTGAGAGACAATGGAGTGCACCTCCAGGGGTAAGTCAAACCACTGGAGAACCACAGCTCCTGCTGTGGTTGCAGAGACTGATAACTTGTAACTACTGCCTTCTGCAATGTTTTTGCTATGTTAGCAGCACTCAAGTGACCTCTCTGGGGCACGAGCCTGAGCGGTGTGTATGGAAGTCCTGGCCTCCACAGATGAAAAGGCCCACCTCTTCACCTCACTGATGTGATTCAAAGGAAAGCAGAGCAATACATTTGGCACCAACAGGAGTTGCTGGAAAGAGGTGTAAATTACATAGAGTCAAAGAATCTCAAAGTTGCAAGGGACCAAAGGGTCATCTAGTTCAACTCCCTGCAATGCAGGAATCTCAGCTAAAGCATCCATGACATATGGCCATCCAACCTCTGTTTAAAAACCTCCAAGGAAGGAGAGTCTACCACCTCTTGTGGGAGTCTCTTCTGCTGCTGAACAGCTCTTACTGTCAGAATTTTTTCCCAAATGTTTAATCGGAATCTCCTTTCTTGCGACTTGAAGCCATTGGTTCGAGTCCTACCCTCCAGAGCAGGAGAAAACAAGCATGCTCCCTCCTCCATGTGACAGCCCTTAAGATATTTGAAGATGGCTATCATGTCTCCTCTCAGTCTCCTCTCTTCCTGGCTAAGCATACCCAGCTCCTTCAAACACTCCTCATAAGGCTTAGTTTCCAGACCTTTGATCATCTTGATTGCCCTTCTCTGCAAACATTCCAGCTTGTCAACATCCTTCTTAAATTGTGGTAGCCAGAATTGAACACAGTATTCCAAGTGTGGTCTAAGGTGGAATAGAGTGGTACTATTCCTTCCCTTGATCTGGACACTATAATTCTGTGATGCAGCCTAGATTAGCATTAGCTCTTTTTTTGCTGCTGCATAACGCTGTTGACTCATGTCCACCAAGACCCCTAGATCCTTTTCACATGTACTGCTAATAAGCCAGGCATCACCCATCCTATATTTGTGCATCTGGTTCTTCCTGCCTAAGTGCAGAACCTTACATTTGTCCGTATTGAAATTCTCCTCTCATCCCTCTACAGCACATGCAGTAACAGCCTTCTTGACCATTGGACCTACTGCTGGTCTTGTCCGCTCAATCCGCTGGAGTCTGACTTTGCATGCTCTAACTCAGTGTTTCCCAACCTTGGGCCTCCAGCTGTTTTTGAACTACAATTCCCATCATCCCTGACCACTGGTCTTGCTAGCTAGGGATGATGGGAGTTGTAGTCCAAAAACAGCTGGAGGCCCAAGGTTGGGAAACACTGCTCTAACTCACCGAGGGTTAGAATCTCTAACTCACTCAGGGTTCTTATTATCCACAGTGTGGATGAGCCCTCTGAAATAGCATCACTAGTTAAATGACTATTTAGGAGGAGCAGAATAAAGCAAACTCTTGGAACAAGTATGGAACTCAACAAGGAGACCCTGCCCAGCTCTAGTTGAGAGTACTTCTCCAAGACACAATGCTCCTTTAAGAGATTACACCATTTCAGAAGAACCGAATTCCCACTTAAAGACAATGTCGGAGCATGCATTCAAGGTGACTTCAGAAAAGTACAGTACAGAGCTCAAGAGTGTCCAAGAACAATAGTAACTCCTTCTGCAATGTAAAAAAAAGGGGGGAGGGAAGAATTGCAGAGTATCATGAAAAGAAGAAAACCTATTTTGAGAAGCACTGGTTTATAAGTACTCTGTGGGAAGTTGAAGGAGATAATGTAGCTATTGTGAAACGAGTCTGAATAGTGATTAATGAAGGATACCCATGAGGGTATTTCACTCCCTGCCACATTTCTTGTTCCATTTTCTGAAGGCAATAAAAGCATGCCAAGTTACATCAGGCCATGTACTGTTAAACAGAAAGCAGTATGAATCAAAAGTAAATGGGATTTGTTTAATAAAAAAAAAGGTTTAGAAGTTTTGGGAAGCGTGTAACCTTAGCAGGTGCATGTGCTGCTTTAATCAAGAGGTTCTTTCACAGTTGCAAATATTGCAGGAAACCATGTTTTCTTCTTCTTCTCCAGTCTGCTTAGGGTTGCTCACATGATCCGTTGTAGTATGAGGTCCAAACTTGGAACAGAAGAGAAGTCTTGCTAGATCTGGCAAAAAGCCACCAAGTCCAGAATCCTGTTCTCACACTGGTCAGCCATTATAAAAATGTGGACAGTGACACATAGCAGCCTTTCCTGAGGGAGTAACAGGCAGGTGGAGAGCAAGCCAGCTTGGACAATACTGCTTGAATGTATTGGGAATGTTTTCAGGCAGTGGCACCTACACGACTACACTTGTATCTCCTCTTCTAAACAGGAAAGGCCAGAAAGTAGGTCCAGTTCAGCCTAGTCACCAAGCTTTCTTCCTAATTTTGGAGTCTAGGAGGGCAACTACCATGCTACTACCAGAATGATCCTCAACCATCTCTGCAATTACCATGAAGCTGACTGGGTAAACTTTGGGCCTGTCCCCATCTCTCAGCCTAACCTACCTCACAGGATTGTTGTAAGGATAAAATGGGAGAATTGTGGATTCCACCTTGAGTTCCTTGGAGGAACTGTGGGATTTATATGTAATGATAAATGAAATAAATTGGAAGCAAGACTGGTCACTCATCGTGCCACTAGCCATAACAGGGGTGGCAAGTGGAATTGTTGAAGCCTGATGTATCCCTTGATCTTCATATGAAACGAGCCACAATGTCTATGTTCCAGCTCCACTGTTGAAGGCAATAGGACTCTGAATGCCAGTTGTTGGGAATAGCAAGAGCAGAGAGGGTTCTCCCTCCAGACTTCCCATAGGTTACTGGGAGAACAGGATGTTGGACTAGATGGGTTAATTGGCCTAATCTAGCAGGGCTCATGTTTTTATATGATGGAAAGTCAGCCTATAAATCTCTTAATAAATAAAATAAGCAAAGCATTCACCCTGCTGATAAAACAACTATAATATCCTGGTGTCTCCCAAGAAAGCAGTAACAAGAAGACAGATGCAAGAGGGAAAACTACAATGAGGGGACACAGCCCCTGAACTGACTACGAAAATTCGGTGCATTAAAATGCAGCCAAGTATTTCTAAACACAGGCATACCTCTGACCTAATGATCTCAGGCATTGCTAATGTGAAATCAATTATAATTAATAGAGAATTAACCTCACTTCCATCCTAGTAAAAGAGCCAGTTCATACTGTTATTGCCCTAAAGGTGTGATTAGGAGCAAGTTTTATATGAGGCTGATTTTGATTAAACTGTCATCCTTAATGCATAGACTTCAACATAATCTGCCCTAAGAGAAGAGGAATTTGTGCCACACTGCATTTAATTGGTGCCTTCCCTGTTAAGCAGATTTAACATCACTTGGTCACAGTTCTACCAGCTAGCTCCACGCTTTATTTCAGCTTTGCTTCCTTTTCTCCTGTAGACCTTTGGTTTTCTAAACAAACAAAACAAAACAAAGCTTTTAGAGGCATACTAAATGCTACTTCACCTGGTATGCTAGTGATATATTGCAAAATAAAAACCACACCTCACTGCAGAGAAAGCTAGGGGAATGAAAGGTAGCATCCCAGAGACTTTGAATATCACAGGTTTTGGTTTTGATTTTATCATGCTAAGGTTAGACATCTATCACTGGCAGTGATTGCTCAAGTCAGAACTGTACAGAGCTCTAGATAACCAGATGCTTCAAGCTTTTTTATTCTCTCCCTGCCAAAAAGACATTGGTCCGCAAAGTCTTCCCATCCCCATTGTGCTTCCTTCTCTGTTGTAGGGACTGGGTCTTTCCAGAACCCTCCTGTCACTCCATTAGTGGCCCTCTCCTTTCCTGTTGACCTACTCAAAAGGGATTTATCTGTTCTACTTTTCTTTTACCTACAGACTCCGTGTTATATGCTAATCCAGCCAGCCTCTCCTTTCCGAACAGATTTTCTCCACATTTTTCTCGTTACCTTCCCATCGGGTTTCCAGCTCAACAGCTACCAGGTTCCACTTGATGTATTCTGATTGAACCGGCAGGCCTTTGCAGAATTTTGATAATGTAGTGCACATCTCTCCCATGATGGTGCTCTGAGATGTAAGTGCAAGGCTAGACTCCTCTGACTGAATTTCTGTTTGCTCATCGTGGCAATTTTGTCACCAAAGGGCACTGCTTCAGATAGATTCTAAAGGCAGGTGCAGCCTTGGGGTGAGAAGTTGCTGTTATTTAAGTGAGCCTGAAATCTGATATTCTTGAGCAATATAGACTTTAACCATGGACACTAGGAATGACTATCTATGGGTATATTGTACCTATATTAGGGGCAGAATTTCGTGAAATGTATTTTAGCTAGATAATACGTATGCACAAACCTCTCTACCCACCATCATTCATAAATAAATCCCATTGAATTAGTTGAATGATGTTACACCAAGACACCCTAAGAAATCTTTTTTAGATAACACTGGTTCCGAGTTGGATCTCTTGCCTAAAGAAACCATCCAGGCACAAACAAGCATCCCTCATTAATATCACCTAGGTTATTTAGAAAGAAATCCAAATGACTCAGAATTGCAATGGATACTATTCTTCAAATGCACCCAAGTGGAAAAAATCCTAATATTCATGCTAATAGAATTCTGTTATTCAATTCAGTTTTCAAGACACTCTGTGGCTGAAGGGGAAAAATATATATAACACTTACAATTCACATTGATAATGAAGGGAGAACAAATGTGGAATAGGCAACATCCAAAATTGAAATTAATCTTATCTTTGTTGCATTATTCTTTGCAATAAGTCAAATTAGCGCATTATGCTAGTAATCACTGTTTGTTTTCTGCTCAACATATGATTTCCCCCGCTATGACTAACCTTCTCTTTTACAATAGTACATAATGGAGCAGTTGCAACATTTGCCTTGCCTCCCCCTTTCAAAAATGGTTCTTTGAGGCAAAAATGTGATCAAAAATTCCATTTTGCACAGAAAGCTGGAGGTTTACTCATAATTACTGAGGGAGCTGACAATGTGTGGCTTTGACAGAATGTATGCCAAAGTGCATTCCAGTCAAGTGTGTTCGAGTCGAGAACCAAGTTGGAGCATTTAAAAAGCTTGCATACATCACGTGAAGGCAAGTATTCAAATAAAAAGAGCCATTCTTTGGGTAGACAGAAACTCTTCTGGCCTACTGCTCTATAGGTTTACTTATATATATATAAAACCAAATAAACAATGACTCGGTTCCAAATATGAGTTACTTTAAGGAAGTTCACAGATGAAAAAGGCTACCCACCCCCTCCTCCAGTCTCCAACCATTTAGACTCCCAGAAAGGACTGGGACCATTGTCTCAATGGTAAACCTTCGCATACAGGAAAATCCTAGGTTCAACCCCAGTGTCTCCAGGTGGGAAACATACCTGGCCCGAAACCCCAGAGAGCTGCTGCCAGCAAATGTGGAAAATAGAGAGCTAGGTGAACCCAGTACAAGGCAGTTTCCTATGTTCCTATGACTTCCTAGATGAAAGTCATCTAGGATATATATAATATCTGAGAACGTACCAAAAACTTCTGGGATAAGGGGAAATCATCCAAAATGGTGGACACAGTTTTGGGACTGCTGTTTCCTCTCCCAGCAAACGAGGTTCTCTAGGTGGGGCGGAGTCTATACAATCACTTCCTAGAAGAGCAGGGGATAGAGGTCAGTGCAGTGCAAACAAACTGGAGAAGCCCATACGGCATTTCTGCCACAGCATTTGTACCCCACCAACCTCCACACTACCTCAGTCCTCTCCTTCCCAGTTGTTTTTTTTTAAAGCAACCCATCTGTTGAGAAGCCAGCATAGTAGTTCTGCTCCACCCAAAGAGCTGCCTCTGTCTCCCAGCATCCCCCATGCACCATCCTATACAATTTAGAAGCCACACAGAGGGCTTGTGGGGTGACGGTTGTTAGGATATTTCCGTTCCACCTTAAAAAGGGGACAGGCTGTTGTGAGCCACAGCCTACCTATTTCCTGCTCACAGGAAGTTTCTGTTTGTCTATCGCTTTTGTTTTCTCTCTGTGCCTGAGACATCAACGCAGGCAGTCATGTTTTCTTTGTTCTGACCAACGCTGAATAAAGTAGTAAATAATGCTCTCCTGCGTGCATCTTTCGCTGTGCGAATTCTGCTGATAGAGCGTGCACCAGCTCTGGAATGTGGCAAGCTATTTCTGGAGCTCGTGTCGCTAATTGAATGATACTGCATGTCTACGGGAGATCGATGGATCATCCAGAATCGACGTGGGGCCTTGATGGCTGATGTCTCCCTGGCAGTATCCCAACAACGGTGTACAGGTGATTGTTGGGAGGAGAAGGGAATGGGGAATTTTCATTCCATGACCTTCCTCAAGTTAACTTTTCTTAAGATCAAAGCAGCTATGTGGGGGCAGCTCTACTGTTTCAGACCAAAACAGAGGATCACATATTGAAATGTTCCCTATGTGAAAATATTCCTCTAGGCATAGTGCATCAGATAAAATGTGTTCTAGCCCAGCATCTCCCCAGGACTCCATTACTTTCTGTGCAGGGAATTCCCCATTCAGATATTCACTCTGCCACTTGAGCAATGAAATGGAGGAATAAGAATGCCATTTGGTTCACCATTTGTCATTTCTGGATGTTGGGAGTGCCTGTGCTGACATTTTTAGTTCCTCCCCCTGACACACACACATCCATTCATGTAGGGGAGCCCAAAGTGAATCTACATGGATTTCCATGAGAAGCAGAGCTGGGGGTTGTGGCAACTAGAGATAACTTTAGTGGGAGGGTGGAACATTACGAACACCTACCTCACCATTCCCAAATAACCTGAGACTCTCCTTTAAAATTAAATCCTCAGTGCAGGAAGACTTTCATCCAGTTACACTTTCTAAGTTAATGATTGGAGACACAATTTGATAAATCTATCGATCTCAATTTCTAACTTCCCCCAATATAGAGCCTGTGTAGTTTAGAGGTTAGAGTGTTGGACCAGGACCTGGGAGATCTCAGACTAGTCATTGTTTCTCAGTCTAACATACCTCACAGGTTTGAACTCCTTGGAGAAAATATAAATGCATCAAATAAATGAATATCAAGCCCACTTCATCACATTTCCACATCAGTTTGCGATTTGCTTGTTTGTTTTTTTAAGATCTCTCAAAGTGCATTTCTTTTCATGGTCACATTGTCGTATACAGATTTGTCTGATATGCACATTTTTGCAAGCAACTTTCCCTAACAGAATGCATTTCTGTATGTTATTTTCATTACTGTAAGTTTTCATCCCTTCCTGTGTACATTTTAGGAGGTGCTGGAGAATGGCATCCCAAAATTTGGAGAGGTGCAAATTTCGAACAACTGTGTTTTGCTTTGCATATTGTTCTAGGAAGTGCAAATTAAATCTGAGCAGAATACAATTTCTCTCCCATCCTTATCTAGAAGGCCTTTTTAAGATTATGTCTGTAGCAAAGAAAGAAAAGAAAGCCACTACTCGGAGCAAATGGGGTGGTGGTGACACCTTTTCAGAAAACATAATCTCTGGGCACGTAATTCTGGCAAACAGGGAATGTGTAGTTTCTTGCATACTCAAGATGCCAGGAATGTGTGCTAGAGAAACAATCATACTGTGGCTCAGCTGTTCAGGATTCAATTACCCACGTTTTCTACCCAGCAGCTAATCGACATTATTGCTCCCTTTTCTAACAGAGTTGTGTGCTCGCATCCCAGCTGCCGCTCAAGTGCACAGTTTGATTATAAGTACCCATACGTACAATCTAGCCAATGGAGGATTTCATTCAACTTACAGGTACATCATAAACTGATTAAGGCTGCAGTCCCTAAGTCTCCTTTCCGGAGAGAGTGTCTCATTGAACTAGGCGACTTTGAAGCAAATTTGTTTGGTTAAGCATGCCTCTTGCAAACTGCCATCTTATATTCATCCTGACCACTGATTTGTCTGTTGCACCTGGAAAAGTCCAGAAAATAAAAGTCACATTCATACCATGCTTTTGGCATTTGAGCACTTGAGTGAATGCACTGATTAATGTTGCTGTTTAAGCAAAGGTTAATTCATCGTGATAAAGACTAATTGGACTCTCCCTTTCCAAATATTTTTTTTGTGATGGGATCATGACACCTATTAATCCAAATCAAAGTTTTATAAATAGAGAAATAGTAGGAAGGCAACTGAGGATTACCATGCTCTGTTCCTGAGACAAGAGGGGGTAGAGCTGCAAGGTGCAAATTGTGTTTGTTTACTTAGATATTTATAGATCCCACTTTACATGGAAAAACACAGCAACAGAAGTAGAGTTTTGCATCGAAAAGGCCCCCAAATTCAATCCCTGGCATACTGAGATACGACTGTGAGACACCCCAGTTTCAAATCCTGGAGAGTATCTGGAGATGGACTAATGGTCTGGCTCAGTATAAGGTAGCTTCATACGTTCCTTTGTTATTATCCTGCTTCGCTCTCCTGGCTTCTTTTATATAGAGAAATGTGTGACATTATTATTGACACTCAAGTCAAGATCCAGACATGGAATTGTGTGACCTCCAACTTCCAACTCTGTTCCCTAACATGCATAGCTGTAAGAATCTAGATGAGCTTCACTATATGACCACATACTGCAATGTAGTTCCAATTCAAACATCCCGCTTGTGTGTACAACAAATACATGAGCAGGAAAAGCCAGGGCAAGCACATTAAGCTCGGTTCTCTATCACCTTCACCTTCGCATTCCAACTTCTGGAGGGTCTCACATACTCTTGAAGGTTCCCTACACAATCATGCTGGGTTCTAAAACACACAGTGAGTCTCTCCTAATTAGGGAGGCTCCCCTCTTCAAACCTTCTAGGTTGTATTTCAATATCAGTCCTACTCAGAGTAGACCCATTGAGATTAATGACCACGGCTAACATAGGTCTATTTATTTCAATGGGCCTGCTCTGACTAAAATTGAGGTGGCTGCAACCCATTCTGTTGGATAGCAACTGGGATAGAGATGGGAACGAGTTTAGCACTCCAAAGGCGGTTGCAAATGACAGATACTGAAACAAGAGAATGTAGGAGCAAGTCAGCTCTACACAAGTTCTGCGATTGGATCTTTGCTGTGAGTTCTGCAAGACCAGCTCTCTTGTTGGCCTATTTCCACCAGGCCTGGGAGGGTGGAGGCCTGACTTCCTTCCTTTTCAAATGCTGCTGCAGCTACTGCTGAAGGAACCAAGAACCATCTTACCTGTGAGCCCTGCCATTTGGGATGCCTAGAGACTACTGAGGTGGGGTACTGTTCTGGAGTTTTTGTTGGGGTCAAGATTACGGTAATTTTGGGAGGTGCTTAGTTTTTGACAGTAATCAGCATTATGTTTTTGTATCTTTATTTTTGGATCCTGTTCTGAATTATGCAAGGGTTTTGGTTTTTTTTTACTGTATTTTTTGCTTAATGAGATGTTTCCATGTATGGTTTATGACTGCTTAGATTCTGTTACATTTTTGTAATTATGTAAATTGCTTAATGTTGCAAGCCCCCTTGAGCATGGTTTAACTGTGGAAAGGTGGCATACAAATAAATGATGGTGATGATTATGAACTCCTGATTATCTTTCTTTTTTTCATTAAGTAACCACGGGTGGCTCAGACTTTGATCAGAAGTGTATAACTAACCACACTGTTTTTCTTTTCTAAATCCCCAGTCAAGCTGCTGGGCATACCCTCTAACATTTCTCCAACAGAAATAGAGACATCCTATTCCATAATAGTACAGTGGTACCTCGGGATGCGAACGGGATCAGTTCCGGAGCCCCGTTCGCATCCCGAATGGAACGCAAGACGCAACGGCACATCTGCTCGTGCGCGGGTCACGTTTCAGCACTTCTGCGCATGCACGTGACGTCATTTTGATGGTCTGTGCATGCACGTGCGGTGAAACCTGGAAATAACGTGCTCTGTTACTTTTGGGTCGCCGCAGAGCGCAACCCGAATTTGCCTAACCCGAAGCGTATTCATCCCGAGGTATGACTCTAATGTTTTTATTATTATTTGTACCCCACCCATCTGACTGGGTTGCCCCAGCCACTCTGAGTGGCTTCCAACAGATATAAAAACATAATAAAACTATACAGGGCTACCTTCAGATGTCTTCTAAAGGTTGTATAGTTACTTATCTGCCTGGCCTGGGGTATGCATTAACTCCATACCGTCCAGCATTTCTCCGATGAAAATAGGGGCATCCTAAGGAAAAATGGGACATTATGGGATTAAATCAGAAATTGGGGTGGCTTCTATCTGGAAACTGTCCCTAGAAAATAGGGACACTTGGAGGATCTGCTGGGAGGAAAAACAGGCCCAATGGTACCTGTTTCTACCCCATCCCCCAACTGGATCTACTAACACCTTTAGAGGGTTGTTTTGATTAGAGACATATGGCCTCCCCCAGCTTCACTGCAGTGATCAAAACTGGAGGATCCCATGGCTGCTTCCAGACCTTTTAGTTTTAAAATTCAAGAGGTCTGCTCATGGATCTCCCATCTCACCAACATGCCTGCACTGGCTCTTTGATTGTAGCTGATTCAGTTCTCTTGGCTTCACTTCAGGCTAACACAGCTTGAACTCAAAAAGTCTGGACTCAATGGGTTTGTGAGTCAGGCTTTCTGCCTGCCAGAGTACAATGAGATAGCTAGAGGATCAATCATCTTGATATTTTCAAAAGAGCTTGTGGGGAAATTAACTGTGAAAAGCAAGCCATCTTCAGTATGAGACATGTGACTAAACATCAACAACGAAGCAACTGGGTGGCTGATCTATTTAGAATCCTGCTTTTATTTATTTAGTTGAAAATGGGCCTGCAGAAGAAATGCAGTTTTTTTATTAAACTCTGTCAAATGTGCAGATTCCAAACAGACTTGAACATCTACAGAGGATGGTTGCAACTAAATCAATAAACCGGCACTTACTTTCAAAAATAAAATAAAAATGTTGACTGGTAAGAGCCATCCTTCAGCCAAACCTAAGCACTTTTCAATGGACATTTGTTTCAGATGCATGTTCAGTTCCATCTCATTCAGACCTACAGGATTGGGGAGGGGAGCAGGGCACAGGCTTATCCAGCTGTGGGGCAATAGAGTTGTGGGTGGAAGCACCGCTGTGCCAGTGAAGTTTGTGATAAACTGCCTTCCTTAACAAGTGCACTGGCAGATATACCAGCCGAGCCATTGCACTAATACTGATTGCACTTAGTATTTGTATACCACTTTTCCAACAGCAAAGTTGAGTGCAAAGTGGCTTACTACAATAACAAAGCATTATTATTATTATTATTATTAAAAATCAATATGCCCCCCTCCCAATAGCATATCAGTAAGCAGAACCAGCTCTGCCATTAGGGACGTGGGTGGCGCTGTGGGTTAAACCACAGAGCCTAGGACTTGCCAATCAGAATGTTGGTGGTTTGAATCCCCGTGACGGGGTGAGCTCCTGTTGCTCGGTCCCTGCTCCTGCCAACCTAGCAGTTCAAAAGTACGTCAAAGTGCAAGTAAATAAATAGGTACTGCTCTGGTGGGAAGGTAAATGGCGTTTCCGTGCACTGCTCTAGTTTGCCAGAAGCAGCTTAGTCATGCTGGCCACATGACCCGGAAGCTGTTCGCTGGCTCCCTTGACCAATAAAGTGAGATGAGCACCGCAACCCAGAGTCGGCCACAAATAGGACCTAATGGTCAAGGGTCCCTTTACCTTTACTTTTAACCAGAACCAGCTCTGCCATTAGGCAAGCTTAGGCAGCTGCCTCAGGTGGCAAAAGCCCCCAAGGTGGCAGCCAGCGGCAGAAGTGGCAGGGCAGGCAGAGAAGTGGCACCGGCAGCAACAGGTACGGTGGCAATGGAGGGAGCAGCATGCCAGAGGAAGGTGTCACTTCCCGTTGTGCCTCATGTAGGCAAAAACAAGCAATTCAGTAAATGGTTGCTGTTGAAAGAAATGGCTGATCCTTCAGCACATCCATGAGCAAGCAAGACCTACTCAGATAGTGGGAAAACAGGCGGAGAGGAAGAAACAAATCTGAGGCAGCCCTGGGTCATCCCCCTGGAGCTAGGACAAGGGGCTGCCAGGAATCTGCAAGCAGCGCATCCTTTGTTGGGTGCAATCAAGCAGCCATCAGGAGCAGAGAGAGAGTAGAGGGATTGCCTTCTATTTTTCAAAATAATAGCTTAGTGGCACTTACCAGATAAAAGGAAGGGGGATACAATAACTAGCACCTGTCACAATACGTTTCAGATTTGTTCATTTTAAATGTTTGCTGATTGTAATCTAGATGCTTTCCTCACATTTCACTGAGATTTTGACCAGCTTTTCCAAACCTTGTGCCTCTCTCACATCACTATGATGCATGTGACCATCCCATTGTCCTATGCCAATCAGTGAAGGTCTTAAGCAGCTGTCCCCCATCTGGTGCCCTCCAGATGTGGTGAGTTAAACTCCCATCAGGTCCAGTCAGCATGGCCAAAGGTAAGTGCTTATGGGAATTGTAATTCAAAGAATCTGGAGGGCACCCGGTTGGAGAAGACTGGTATAAATATAAAGGTGGGAAAACCTGTGGTCCTTCAGATATATATATATTTTTACAGCAGCTCAGCTACAGCCAGCATGGCAAGTGGTCTGGTGCAGTGGGAGCTGTAGCCAACAACATCTGGAAGTGTACAGGTTCTCCACTTCTGGTCTAAAGATTCCTGTTTAAATCAGTTGCTCCAATTAGCAGCTACACAGAAAATGTACATCTCAAAAGAGGTAGGTACTGTACTGTAGGATGGTTGCTAACTGTAGGATGTCCACTGTAGGATGTCTACCCAAGACTACCTGGGCTACTGAAGCAAGCATTGGGGCTGTTGCAAATGTGCCAGTTAGAGAATGTATAATGGAAGTCTTTGAATGTAAGAGCCATGGAAGCAGAGCCAAACTTGTATTTTTTAGCCTGATCTACAGCAGAGTAGAAGGGAAAGTGCCCACCACCAGGTTGGAGAGGTTCACATAATCAACCTTGCCCATATTAACATAGATGCACTGTTGGGCCATTGAATATGTGATGAAGATCTGTGTCATGATTTATTTTTGCTATATAATGCCCTTCTTATTCCTTACCAATAAGAATTAGACAACATAACCACAGGCACAACCGTTGTTCTTCTATACTTGATTTGACCAATGTCACTTTAAAGTCCATGATTGACGCTGGATAGGTCTGAATGCTAATGAACGATGTAGGTTACATATCATGTCTCCTGACAAAAAGTTTTAAGTATTTTCTCTTTGGTGGGACGTTACAGATGGAAAGGCTTAATGCAATCAAAACGAACAAGCAGATTCTTAATGGCTTGTAAGATATTCAGCGCTTTCCCCGAGATAATCCCATCATTATCACTGTCAGCTTATTAGCCTAGGCAGTATGCTAACTGGCTTCTTCATGGTCATTGATGACAAATATAAGATGTGATGCCCTAGGATGAACTTTTGTGTCCTGAGGCTGGTGTTCTCATCCCTCACATAAATCAAGGAGAGGAAACAGTGTACTGGTCGATAAGGAAATGAAATTGAGAGATCATAACAAGTTTTGATCAAAGAGGTTTGATGGAAAGAACTATTTTTCTCCCAGTGACCTTTTATTTTATTTTATTTTCATCCTAAAGCACATGAACAGATTCATCTACCGCAGCACAAGGGAATCAGCTACACTCCCTTGCTAATGTCTGTGCAACAGTCAGTAGCTCTTCCCATTAGATACGGCGATTACACAGGAACAAGAGGGATGAGATGAACATGATAGTTCAGACTGAGAAATCTGACACTGTCTGATCACTTTAATGGGTTAGTGGGATGGGAGCAGCAGGGAATTGTAAGATAGGACTGTTTTAATTTTTTAGATGGTGGTAGGAGTTTCGGCTATCTTTATCAGGCAGGATGGGGGAAAAATGTAATATTCATCCCTGAGTATCCCATAAGGATCAGACATCTTATCACAAGGTTGTTATCTCAGTTGTGACCTTTCCCCCTTCCAACAACAGAAGGACCTTAGTCTTTGAAACATTACAAGAAGTAATTTCTGAACCCATGTCCCCTAGGTATCCCTGATACCAGAAAGCCACTCAGTGTCAAGGTGAGGGACAAATTGATTCAGTGCAGGCTTTTTAGCTGTACTGGGAGTTTTGAAAGAACAGCTGTAAATGTTTAAAAATTATTATTTCATTGGCTAAGTTTGATGCTTGCGCTCTGTAATCCACTTCGTGAAGAATTGTTTTCTTGAAAAGTGGTGTTAAAATTAAAACTACTAAATAAAACAAGGGACTTATAGGATAAATTGGATCTACCACTCTAGTGTCAGATAGGAAGTTCCAGAAAGGCAAATCTCTACCCCGCCCCCGACTTTTCCAATGATCTGGCCCACTTGACTCGAGAGTTCTGGTGCCAGTGGAGCTGAAAATGAAAGGGGGCATTTGGGGAAGTGGCTTGGATCTAAGGGATCTAAAGCCATCCTGGAAATCTAAAACACCCCAAACTGGAGACACTCTTCTCAGCATGTCTAAATCTCTCCCTCCTCTTTCACTACAGCAGTTTCCAATGGAATGAAAAGAGTGTAAGAGAAAACATGTATAAACACCTGCTCAGCTCAAACAAGCCTTGCTATGAATGAAGTGTCATTTGAACCTGAACCACATTTAGTTTATTTTAAAGAAATTGCAAGTGGTAGGCCAGAAATAAACCAAGAACAAACTCTGATAATATTTTCGGGCTCACTGTTTCTGGCTTGCTTGAAACTGACATACAGCAGTCCAGGATCAGGCAACATGGACCTCCTGGTATACCCCACACTCTCCCCGAATCTGCTTCAGAGAGCTGAGGGAACCCCTAGAACATTTAAGGGGCATATTAGGAAGGAGAGAAGGTTCTGTTCTTCTGCACAGGGAGAAATCCTTGCACTGATGCAACCTTTTCTTAGCACTGTGTTGAATTCTGCTCATAGGGTAGCTTGTTGGAGCCATGCTGGTGACATGTGGGAGAGAGATGCATGCTCATGATTCAGTCATGATTTAAATCAGACTGTAGCTTATTGCCACATGAGAACCAGGCCATGGAGTCCATGGAGTTGATTATAACTCTACAAGTTATCAGAGGACATCCCGGGCTTATTTACTTGGAATGAAGACTCTTGTAAGTGTGCCCAAGGTAACAGTATTAGCTTATATGGTTCCATACTCATGCTTCAACCCCAGATCCTTATTTCTCTTTAGCAGTTTAATGCTTGCCTTTAAACCATTCTAACTCTCCTTCCTTATGCAGTCGTTGTGCACTCAAATTAAAGTCACATACTAGTGATAAGTAACCCCTCCAGGTTACAGTGTTTTAGCAGTTTGTTGCAAGTACCCTTTGATCCCTTTGGGATGAAGTCTGCTAAATCAGCAGAAGGTATTGTTAACATATCTTGGCATCTTCTCCCCTTTAGGTTTACAGCTATTTGAGAAGAGTCGAATGTTTCCAAGGGTGTTCAAAATGAAATATAAATGGTAAGTAACGAGACAGTACAAAGACAGTAGCTTATCCTTTATGTTTTCCTTGATTAACTGCTGGTACCCATTTCTGTGGCTGTTACAGAGAATAGAGGTTGGCTATGGTGACACTCAGAAGAGAACTCTACCAATGTAGGGATGTCCATTGTTGACTTGGTAGGGTTTCCAAATCTTCCTAAGCTGTTTGAAGGCTCTCTGATATCATAGCAGCTAAGGCAATGATCACGTTTAGTCAAAACTCTCCACTATGACCTATCTGTCTTGGGTGGCCCTGCACGGCATAGCTCATAGCTTCTCTGAGTTATTCAAGCCCCTTCGCCATGACAAGGCAGTGATCCACGAAGACGGAGTGAAAGAGAAGAGCACAAAATATGGTCTGAAGCTCAACATCAAAAAAACTAAGATCATGGCCTCTGGTCCCATCACCACCTGGCAAATAGAAGGAGAAGAAATGGAGGCAGTGAGAGATTTTACTTTCTTGGGCTCCATGATCACTGCAGATGGTGACAGCAGTCACGAAATTAAAAGACGCCTGCTCCTTGGGAGAAAGGCGATGGCAAACCTAGACAGCATCTTAAAAAACAGAGACACCACCTTGCTGACAAAGGTCCATATAGTTAAAGCTATGGTTTTCCCGATAGTGATGTGTGGAAGTGAGAGCTGGACCATAAAGAAGGCTGATCGCTGAAGATTTGATGCTTTTGAAGTATGGTGCTGGAGAAGACTCTTGAGAGTCCCATTGACTGCAAGAAGATCAAACCTCTCCATTCTTAAGGAAATCAGCCCTAAGTGCTCACTGGAAGGACAGATCCTGAAGCTGAGGCTCCAATACTTTGGCCACCTCATGAGAAGAGAAGACTCCCTGGATAAGACCCTGATGTTGGGAAAGATTGAGGGCACAAGGAGAAGGGGACAACAGAGGACGAGATGGTTGGACAGTGTTCTCGATGCTATCAACATGAGTTTGACCAAACTGCAGGAAGCAGTGGAAGACAGGAGTGCCTGGCGTGCTCTGGTCCATGGGGTCATGAAGAGTCGGACACGACTAAACGACTAAAGACAGACACGACTAAATGACTAAACAACAACAACAAGGCAATGATTGCCATGGGTCCAATGATACTTTTGCCATGACTCATCTCTGTGACATCAAAACCTACCTGCATGAGTCAGAAGCAGAAAATACAGGAGTCACGTACTGAGGAGAAGAATGGATGAATATCTCTAAAGTAGACAAGCTAGGTGTTTCAAAGACCCTCCCTCATACAGGAGAAGAAGTCCTCCGTTTGACCCTTAATGCTTTGGGTGAATACCAGGAGGTCGCCTTCCTTTACACTTATTACATTCAGAAGACATCTGAGGCCACAAAATTACCTGCACAGGAATATGATCCATATTTTTCATGCGAAGTGTAGGAATAGGTTCATGTTATGCCTTCACCTGTCTGTTAAGCTATCTCACAGATGGCTAAACTAAAGAAGATGCTGTCTTAGCCAGGGGTGAGAATCAACTGAGAGCTTAAGAAGGCTGGCAAACCTCTTTCAGTAGCTCTGTCCCTTGGGAGAGTTGTAAACAATCTTCAGAGGACCTTGGCCTATACAGCAGGCATATGCTCCTGTATGGTTGTGTTGAGGGAGCAGCTGCAGAAGAGTGATTTTGGGAGACCTGTGTGCTCTGGCCAGGGAATTGTAGAAGGTGATGTTGAAGGCTCCTTCTCAAGTGGAGTGACTGATACACCATCCAAGTCTGAGTCCTTTTCAAGCCAACACCAAGTGTCAGGGGGCCAGGGCCTGCCTACTTAGGAGGCAAAGTGAGTCGACTGTCTCAGGCAGCAGGATCCACTTGGGCAGCATACTCCAATGCTAATCTTTCTTTCCCTGTTTGCTCCTTGCCCATTCTTCCCTGTCAGGGAGGGGGATGTCATTTTGGGGTCCGCCTCAGGTGCCAAAATGTCGCGGGCCAGCCCTGCAAGGGGCATGGCATAACCCATTTCTGAAATGACATTTGACTTTACAATATAAAATCATTGGTGGCTTGTGATTCAAATCCAGCTTTTAAAATAGTTATCTTTAAAGACACATTTGGTAAGGAATTGCCCACTAGTTTCGGAAGAAAGGCTACATGAAGACTCAAACTCATTGCGCAATGGCCTGGGAGGAAAGCATCATGAAAATTGTTGCACTCACTTCTGAGTACATAGGCAGGCCCCACCAAACTACCCTCATGATATTTTCAATAAAAGGATTTCGCAAAACACAGATGAGTGATGCTTGTGCTGAGTGATGTCTAGCAGGCAGGAAGGAAAAAAAGCATTGTAATAATCCTGTCAATTTGAGGTCTTGAAATTGCCTTAATGATATTTTATAGATGCCTTTATAGTAATTGTGGTTCACAGAAAGAAGGGGGAAATCTGGGAATGAGCTTTATGCTAAAATAAGCAGTATTCAGCGACTAGAATTACAACATTCATGTACAATGCTAGAAGTACTAGTGTAAAGTGATCATAAAACTTAGTGGGCTTCATATTTACAGCCAGACAATACCAGGAGATATGGGGATGAAAGCAAAGTAATGACTGAAAAGGAAGTGGGCCAAGTTACTGAAAGACAAAGGTGGAAAATATGGATTTGATATAGCTGAATTGCATCAGCTGATTAAGAACCGTATCTCATGGATTAGATTTAGGCAGCAGTCTTCTACCACTGCAGCAGAAGACAATGAAGAATACTGCTTCCTAGTCTGACTGCCGAAGAGAACCCCACATAGGTAGGGAACCCCATATAAATGTTTTCTCTCTCAATGATATCTATGTGGAAAACTAGCCTATGACACAGAATAGTTCTAAGGCTGCTTTTTTCCTGGCACACTAAGGATAGCCAAACAGAGGGGCTTCTTGACCTGGGAAACCATGCAAAAATTCAGCCCTTTTCCCAAGTGGTACAGAGCAAGTTGGATGGCTGTAATCCATACTTCTCCATATATATTCATCTCCATAAACACCCTTGTGGATGCATGAAATGTTATTTTTTCAACTCAATGTTGTGATTTGTAAAATGAAAGTAATGAAGATCTTCATGCAGTGTTACAGGAAGCTCTGAACATAGGTAGCACCTTCTGGAAAGATGCCTACTGGAAATAGTGAGCTGGACTTGAGTACAACAGCACTCCCCTCTCAGGTGGTTTCCAGCAACAGGTGTTCAGAAGCATATGACTTGTCTTTCCTGCCCGGATTGAAAGCCAATTAAACCAATCAAAAATGTTGTTGCAAGCCGTACGGAGTAGGCAAAAATGATGAGTCCCTAGGCCAGTCAGGGGCTCCCCACAAAATTCCTACTCAAGCAATTAGCAAAGACAATATTGCCCAGGAAAGGCAAGAACTGCAAAGGATTTAGTGTTTGAGGTAGAGTTAGCTAATAAAACTGGTCTTCCTTTCCCTCCTGATTGGCCAAATGGCCCACTTGACCCTTCCTGAACTCCACCCCCGGCCAAAAACATTTTAACTCTTCTTCCCAAGGGAGCTGGCGTATGTCAACATCGCCCCCACTCAGTGGTGAGAACAGCATTCTCTACTCCTCTTTTAAAGCCATTCAAGTTGATTGCCATCACTGTCTCTTGTGGGTGTGAATCTATGCCTTGTGAAATGTGCAACACTGAAAATTTGCAAATGTATATGGTGCACTAATTTTGGAGAACAACAGTAACAAACTATATCCAACAGAATGTCATAACATTTACATGTTTTCAAAAGAAAAATCTTACTAAAAGTTATAAATAACATAAATCAGTCAAACTAAATTATAGGCAAGTTATAGCAGTTGGACACCTTAGTTTTGAGTTGTTCATTTTTGTTTCACTGCAGAACATCATTTGCCTCAATTTTCTTCCCAACCATCCTGTGGTAAATTCCACCCTAATTATCATTAATGCTTTCATTTTTGGTGACATTGCAATGGGAAAGAAAACATAGGAGCATTAAGAAAAAAATATAAAAAAATAAAACTGCAATGGATTAAGTAGGCAATTAGTTTCTTTATTACCATTGCACGCCAATTCAGAAGTCAGAATTACACATTAAGGGTAGCAGGGTGACTATTTTAATGCATCCTTTTAAAACAAAATGTGCATTGTAAGAAATCGTGAATGTGAAATTCAATTACGGGCAGAACCAATTTTTGACAATCTACTTTAAGTGATTACTGACTCTTTGGGAGGGTTATACTGTATATAACCACAAAAAACGATCCTATGACCTTAGGATGTCAGAGCCAACATCATTAAATTGGAATGGTGAAAGCATTTATAGGAAATGTGGTCACATTATACTAATGCAGAAGGCCACAGAGATGGCATTTGATGGATGCTAGACAAGCACAGTTTAGAGCTCTTTGATACACATTCAACATTCAGGAATTTTAGATGCCTCAGATTTCGCTTTAGTTAAAGTTATGGTGTTTCCATTTAACTGTTTTATCAGTATAAGAACATATTTTTCATTACATGTTCAATCAGTGAACCTAAAACACATGAAGTATTCATCAAATGATGTTGCACTGCACAAAGAACTGTCACCAGTGCTGCACTTGCTGGGGGCTAAATGTAATCTGTATTGTACATCTATACTTACATACAAAGGTTAAAGTGACTTATGATTAGCCTTTCATCCAGTTCTTGAACTGGTGTTTGTTCTGATATGCTCTGCTGGATGAAAATCAGCTTATATACCGAAGTAGGAGTGCCTCTCATTCTCCCGATTTTCATTATGGCCAATGTTCTGTATGTTAACCCCTTTCTATCCCTCCCTTCTTTTGCGGTTTAGCTATCTCATAGCTTTTGCCATGTCTTTCTCCAGTTCTAGATAGGGATCAGAAATTCATTTTATCTTATTGTGCCTACAAATTTTGGAGTTCTGAATTTTCTGGTGTTGTTTCACACACCAGAAGTGAATTACTTGGACTCCATCTTTGTTTAGAAAGTGAGAAGCTGCATATCCTGATATCTCTTTGCTCCACACGACCAACATAGAGTTTGCTCAACATGACCATTCAAGAGTTTTCACTTAAAGACAGTCCTTGATAAACGGTTGTCTTTAAGAAGTCCATAAGCAGCTTACAAAAACCCTTTCTTGGTCAGGGTGAAGGGACATGTATTGGTGTCCTTGTCAACAATATCCAAGAATGCTTATGCAAAACCACCATGAACAATATCCAGCAATTCTACCCTGAAAAAGCCAGGCAGATTGAAAAGTATTCACGAGTCATTGGAAAGAGCAAGCTTCAGTTTACTTTCCAAAAGAGCTTGAGTACTCCTTAAATGAACTCCCAGGGCGTGTGGTACCCACAATAAGGCTCCATTTGATGACCTAAAGAAAGAGCCACTTGTGATGTCTAGCAACTAATTTTCAGAGGCTTATTGTCTCCAACCGTGGAGAAAGAACATCACTGTCATGGCTAGAAGCCAATGATAGTAGGGGTGTGTGGCAGCAGGGATGTGCAATTAACAAGTTTGTGAGGTGCATTGACCAATCAGCTGGAGAGAGAGAGACTCTCAGAGTACTTCTGGCTGAACACACAACTTTCATATCCAGGGCAGTCTAAGATTGTGGTAGAAAAGTGCAGAGTCTTAGCATGGGTTTATTAATAGAATTCTGAATCTGTTGGTTACAACCAACAAGCAGTTTCACATCAGAGTGGACAAACATGCTGGGCTGGCATCTGCCAGAGGCTGAATCTGTTCTCAAGTGGGAAAACATGCCTTAGCTGCAAAGCATAAAGGAAACACAGATGCTTAAACTCTGTTGATCAGAAGCAACTGGGCAAGGAAGAACAAAGGGAAAGGGGAGGTATTATAGCTTGGACAACAAATCAGTTTAAAGAAATTACCCAATGTTGTAGAAAAAAACCAAGATGAAGATGAAGATGACATCTGGAGAGATTCTTATGTTCACAGAATTATCCACATGGATCAGACATCATCCCAGTCTGTTATGGACCAGTTAAAGCCAGCAATGGCTGGTGCACATTTGGAGTGATAGGGTGTAACGCAGATGGGCCAACAATAGAGGTAGCAAAAGCTAATGGCAGGCAGAACCAACAGATTTAACTTTTGTCTCAATCCTCCTCCTGCTGAGATTAAATAACACTGAGACTAAAGGGGAGAAAACAGGCAGGGCCACCCTCTGGACCAGCAGGCAGGCAGAGGTTGGTGGGACAGTGCCCCATGCACTATACTTGGTTAGCCACCATTAGTTAAAGCACAGGAGAAGAGATAATCTCTCCCCACTGCCTGGAACAGGTAGAGGTACTACAACCATCCATTTCCCTTGATAGTTTGCCACTCCTCCAATGGAGGGAAGCCTTTTTCAGGCTAAGGACTACATTCATTTGTCATAGCCCTGTGCTACCTGCCACGGCGGAGTTCAATGAAAGGAGAAGCCAGCCAGCCAGCCAAGTCTCAGGGGATTATTTGCCTGGAGGCAGAGTCCATCTACAAGGTTCAGTCCAGTCCTAAGGTCAGGAATATCTCAGTTCATGTAGTCAGATGATCTGGGGGTCAAGAAAGCCAAGGGTCCAAGGTCACAAGAAGCAAGATGCTGCAAGGTCTGGCCAGGAACAACAAATGTTGTTTCCAGCAACTGACTGAGGCTGGAAACCCTGCTTAAGAAAGCCAGAGCCAGCCGGTTATCATCAGGAGCAAGAAGGCTGATCAGCTGCAGGTGGAGTCACTTAGCCTTCTGATCTTTCAGGCTGCTGCTCCAACACTTTGAAGCCAAAATCTGGGATGCCATCTCCATCTCGCAAGAACGTGGTGACCATTTTGGTTGCTGTGATCTCATGTGATTTTGCACCACAGTCCCCTCCCCGGCCAAAAAAAGAGCTTTTTCAGACAGAGCACCCCAAAACGTGCATTTTGGGGCACCAAGTGAGATCACAGCCCTGAAAAAGCACTTTTTAGGGGGGAAATTATGCTGTGGAATCATGCATGATCATGGCAACTCATGTTTTAGCACTAGCTAGAAGGTAGATAGTATGCCATGCATAGCATGATAAATTTATGCCATGTCACCTCTTACTCTCCTTTCCTCTAAACTAAAAAAAAAACAAAAACCAAACCCTGCAACTTTGTCCACTAGGAGAGCCGCTTCATCCCTTTGATCATTCTGGTTGCCCTTTTCTGAACTCTTTCCAATTCCAACTCCGTTTTCAGGTGAAGCTGCCAGAACTGTACACAGCATTCCAAACGCAGTCACAACATAGATTTGTAGATATTGATTATGATATTGGCAGTGTGGGAAAGAACAGCTCTCCAAAGTATATCTGCTACAAGTGGCTCTTACAGCCACGGCTGTTAAAGAACTGCTCCAGACCAACAGTGTATGAAAGCTATAGCCTTATGATGTATTTGGGAACTCGGCAGGCAATTAAATTTGGACTCTGTATACTTTGCCTGGCTGGTTGCCACTTAGACTATGCAGACTGAAGGATGAAATTAAAGGGACAGGGCCTGGGGCCTAGTCACAGGCCACTAAAATATAGTCCTGCAACTGCAGTATCCATGTTCTAGGATTTAAGCCGTTATTTTTAAAAGTGTCTGTCCAAAAACAGACATTCTGTGGCCAGGTTCAAAGCAGGGGTATATGCTGATATATACTCAAGTGAAACAAAAACAAAATAAGAATCCAAGACCATGTCCCCTGATATTGTCAGTCCCTGTTCCTGCAGTATTCATACTTGATCCTGTCCTACCTACCTGTTGGCTAATGCTAAAATGAGAGTTGCCCAGTACTGACCTAGTCCAAGGCCAATTTCAGACAAATGAAATTGAATTGACAGCCTGATTCTCATCTGATTTTCTGAGGTAAATAATCTCTCTTCCATATCAACTTCATTTTCTGATTATTTCCTTCTTCCAGCATCACTTCAACTTGGTGAGAGCTCATATTTTATATATCCCATGCTGACGCAAGCAATTGGGAACAAAAAACAACAACAAAAACAAAACCATTCCACCATGGTAAATAAATACCATCTGTCAACATGTGAAAGAGCATACAAATGAAATATGCGCTACACATTGGATTAGCGATGTGTGAACTCCCTTCATCTTGAATTGTAAGTCAACTTCAAATTGTGTGTATCATCACTAAAAAGTCTGAATAAAGTACATATCTGGCCTTGCGACCAGAAAAGGTCCTCTACCATGCCCTAAGTGACTTCATGGCAGAAAAGAGATTTGAACCAGGATCTTCCTGATATTAATCCTTGATATGAATCAAAAGCCGTCCGGGACAGCGGAGAAACGCGCTGCCTTTCTCCGCTCTCCCGGGAAGGCAGGCAGGGGGGAGCAAAGGCTTTGTCCCCCCCTGCCTGCCTTCCCAGGGGCTTTTAAATCGCCCCGGACAGCGGAGAAGTCCTCCGCTGTCCCGGGCGATTTTAAAATGCCGCCCGCCAGCATTTTAAGATTGCCCCGGACAGCGGAGAAGTCCTCCGCTGTCCCGGGGTTTTTTAAAATGCTGGGGGTGGGAAGAAAAGCCGTTGCCCCCCCCCAGCCTTCAGAAGAGGTCGGGGGACAGACTGCGGGGAGAAATCAGGGTGGGAGTCACGACCGTGAGGCAGGGCTGCCAAGTGTGGCAGAAGAGGACACGGCCGTCGCACCTGTCCTTAGGTAGGAGCTTCTTCCGTGTCGACCTGCTGCCCTAAAGTCTTGGCTTTTTTCTTGGCTTTTTGGCGGTTGGCACAGAAGGAAGGCAAGGGGGAGGGAAAAAAATTGAAACTTACACTTTCGTGCGTCCCTCCCGGCGTGACGCTGCGCGCTGACGTCACGGGGCTGTAATGGTGGTGTGCCTCGATATTTTTTTCATGAAACAAGTGTGCCTTTGCCCAAAAAAGGTTGGGAAACACTGAGATAGATGATAGATGATAGATTAGATAGATAGATAGATAGATAGATAGATAGATAGATAGATAGATAGATGATAGATAGATGATAGATAGATAGATAGATAGATAGATGATAGATATAGATATAGATAGTACAAATACCTAAATTAGTGTTTATAAAAAGTGGAACTGAGATAGTATCTCCCTATGTTGTCTTAGCTTATGATTAGAGTTTCTCAATTTTCAAAACAAAATAAAAATCCCAAGCCCAGTAGTAATCTCACCATTCTGAGCTTCATTTTAGAATTTACTATGATTTGGAGCAAATGCCACCTTCATATATTTTTCCTGGTCTTGGAAAAACATATAAGCAATTACTTTCCAAGATTTGGCCCCTCTTGAAATTGGTCCAGTTGGCAATTCAAGATGGTTAACAACAGCAAACAGGCTTTGTCGAATATGGGTTTCAAAACATGACCTTAAAGGCAAAACCCTCAACAGCTTAAGACTGAAAGTGGAACACATTGTTTGTGTGCACTAGCCCTGCTGGTTCACCATCAAAGTAAAACATTTTGGATGGAAAGCCCACATCTTGCTTCAGCGGCGGCGAGTTAGGCTGCAAAAGGAGGCTGCAGTGGATGCTGTTTTGCCAATTATTGAGCGCTCGGCATGGTATGCATTGAGCAAAATGATAATCTATACACTCTTGTGCTCAGATGACAGTGAGAGGAGGAGTGCTGGTGTCTAAAAGATTGTTGACTTGCGGAGCAGAGATGATGACACACTGGGGAGATCTTCCCGTTCGTCAGAGGAGACACCTTCCATCAACCTCAGTGCTTTGCCCCTGTTGGAGCTAATAAACTGGTTTGGCAGGGTATAGGAACCTCCTTTGACTCAAAAATGTATCCCTGAAGAAATTTGCAAAAATTATGTTTCACCCCCTAAAATGGCATACCCTAGTAATTTAGGTATAGTACGGAAAAGTTTTACCATTTGGTAAGTTTCCCAACCTTGATCATATACTTAAATGAATGGCAGGAAGAAAACACTATATTCTTTCATTAATATAAACAAATAAATAAATCCATGATAGAAAGATTTAAAACTTGGTAATTAGGGGACCTGTTTTGGGCTGGAGCTACTGTCAGTTTTGTGCTTTTATGACTAGCCTCTTTTATAAAGAAATTGTGTATTATGAGTATATTCAGGCAGAGGCAGTATAGCCAGGGGGAACATGCATACCATACCTTTAAAGCACACACAACCCCTCAAGGAATCCTGAGGAGTGTAGTTAATTCTTACAGAGCTACAACCCCTAACACCCTGAGGGGGTGTGTGCTTTAAATATGCTCAAAATGTATTGCATGTATGTAACCAAGGTTGATGGCAGAACGTGCATCCTCTGGTTGGTTGTTTTTTCTGTTTTAAAGAAAAGTGAGTAAACAGAAGTTCAACAGCCATCAGTCAGGGATTCCTTAGTTGTGATTGCTGCCAAGGCCCCGTGCCTGAAGTTTCCCATTGATTAATAAACACACTAACATTAGTGTTTTGGATTATGGGTTAAAACAGGCCACAACTTTACTGGTTACAGATGTGAGTGGTTTGGCTTAGGTCAGTCATGGCCAAACTTGGCCCACCAGTTGTTTTGAAACTACAAATCCCTAGCTAACAGGACCAGTGGTCAGGGATGATGGGAACTGTAGTCCCAAAACATCTGGAGGTCCAAGTTTGGCCATGCCTGGCTTAGGCATTGGGTGAAACCAGGCTATATCTTGACTCCTGCCCATCTGCAGGGAGTTGAACTAAGTTTAAAGTACCAGAAGAGGGAGCCCTATGACTTGCATCAAATAGGGGCACCCTGAGGGGTTCCCGTTGGGGTAGTGGCATGGCTTTGGCCCACGTCTGGGCTTCGGACAGAATCCAGGCCTCTGGATCCCTTTAATGACCTCTCAATCCCTTATCGAGGAGGGGCAGGTGGAGGCTACAACCTCCCCTCCATTAAACAAAGGCTTACCCAATGCCTAACCTTACAAAGTTGTGACAATTGCTACAAGGTAGACAAAAACAAAATGGCAGGTGCCAATTCTCCAAGTGGAAAAATTTCTAACCCAACCCCAACAAGGCTGCCGGCATTTGTCCATAGCAAGGTCATATCAAACCAAAGCTTGAAAAAAGGGGGGGTGATTAGGGAGATCTGGCATGGAGGCGAGAGAGGGAAGCCCCTGGCCAAGCCATGGTTTAAATTATCTGCAGCAATGCCCCCTGTCAGCATAGATTGGCCAGGCGGGGTGATTTGGCCAGGGCTGGCATGGAGGGGGCGACAATTTCCTGCCCCCTTACTGGGTCGCTGCAAGGGCCTGGATGCCTGGCCACAATGATGCCAACCTAGGAAAGTGAGCAGACTTCCTGCATTGCAGGGGCTTAGACTAGATAACACTTGGGATACCTTTCAACTCTCCAGTTGTATGATTCTAAGGCATCTGCCTTATCTTCTACTTTCCCCACTTTGTAGCACTTGAATCAACGTGAAGATGCCTTAACTCTGATCTTAAAACTGCTGTTTTGTTTTTGTTTTTGTTTTTTAAAAAACACCATTGAATATTTACAGTGGTAGGAATATAAGGCTTAAATTGTTGGGTTGCAGTAAAGTCATCCATATCCAGCATTTTCTGGGCAGCCATAATCCATTAGTGGTTCATCAGCCAAGCATGTCAGCTGAATGTGTGGCATCTGCAGTCAATTCCCAGCTTTGCAGAGCATGAACCAATACAAGACACCCTTTATTCTGATCTTAAAACTCATTTTAAAAAAATCAAAAATCAAAAAAATCCATTAAATATTTACAGTGCCTGGGTGTGGATAGTGTTGGCTGCAGCGTGTAGGTGTGTCGTGTGAACGCTCCCCACACTCCTCCTGGGGCTGGGAAGGGGTTAGTTTAACCTCCGCCTTGCTAGTAAAACTGAATTACTGCGTTGCAAAATGATGCATGTCTAAAAAGTGTGTCACCAACATGAAAAGTTTGGAAAGCTCTGGTCTAGGCTGTAATCAGAGAGAATAATTTTCTGCAATCTCAGTACTTTGGGGAGGGAGCAGTTTTCAAGATTGAAACTTGTGTCTTTAAACTTAATGAAGATGCCTGGAGGAGGATGTGAGAGGGAGCAGAGGGGAAAATCTGTTGTGTCTGAAAAGGCAAACTGGTAATCAGAGGAAATTATTTTGTGTGAAAAGCTAATTCGCAAGTTCTTCCTACCTCAAAATCAACCTTAGAGATACCTAATAAAAAGCTCCTGGACCTATTTGTTTTGAAATTTGGAAGCCTTGTGGGACTTCTCTTGTATTTGCAGTCTTCAGGCCAATTGCCCACAAAACATTAGGGGTTTAAGTGATTCCTACCCCAAAACTCTTCTTGGAAAAACCCTTTGGCTATCCTTCTGAAACTTGGCAAGATTTATGCATTCTCAATCAGGTACCTTGCCTGCAAATTTCACCCACTTTTACTAAAAAGAAAGAAAGTTACACATGATTCACTTTTTGAGGAGGAAACCCCTACATTTGGTGGTATTCAGAACAAAAGCCTCTGGACCCAAGTAGAGGGAACAAAGTAGAGTCAACACCCAAAACAAATTGGGCAGCCTTCATACTGGCCTGAGCCAAATGCAGCTCTATTACAAAGTGCCAAACTGGGGTCTTAACCAAATCTGGCGCCCAGTACACACCCTTATTATTTCTTAATATAATTTCAGTTTATGAAACCATATTTGAAATATTTGAGAAGAATGTATTTTTCATGTGATATGGCTCAGTAATCATTTCTCTCAAGACCCAAACTGTTGCTCTGTTGTTAGACTGCTATGCAGTCATTTATTGGGTGGGCTCCAGTTTCAATAGAATAGAAATAGAGATTTACTAACGTTGACCGGCTGCCAGAATTTCAAATTTTATGCTATACCAGTAGAAAATTATGCACCATTTCTGCCAAGTGCAGAAAAGCAGAACGCTGTCAAAGTCTTCAAAACCTAAACCGACTTAGAATAGAAATCCTGATTTTCTCCCATAATTTATTGTGCTTCGGGGGGACCGTCACAAATTGATTACCTATCTCAATTACATTGGTATATCACATCTGCCTCCATTCTCCAAACCTGAATGTTTCAATTTGGGTTTGACAGGAGTTTAAATGTTTAAATGTCAAAAGACGGAAAAGTTGAAAATTCTAAAGCACAACAAAAGGAATTCCTAATTAAGAGATTTTCAGAGGCTCTTACTTTATATAAAAGATGGTCAAAATTTGGAAGTATACAATAATATGCAACTGTTCTCATTGCTCATATTAAGAAATTATCAAAGTTCACTATTGAAGTTTCTCCAGTTTCGTGGGGCTAGTTCCCAGATTAGGACCTGTGAGACCAGAGTTCAAATCCCCACTAACCCATGAAGCTCATGCGCTGACCTTGGGCCAGTTGTAGTCTCTCAGCCTAACCTACCTCACATGCAGTGCTTTTTATGCAGTACCGGCACCTTTTTTTTTCTAGAAGAAAAGCACTGCCCACAGGGTTGTTGTGAGGATAGAATGGAGAGGAGTAGAACTGTGATTTCCTTACAGTACAAATATTTCTATGTAGAAAAAGCATAGGGGCTTTCTGTTAGCCAGAAATAAAGATGCAAGACTAAAGTATGGGATTTAACTTGAGCCACTTTATTAACTACCATGTAAAAACTGAGTTCCAGAAAGACATCTACTTCTGCTTCATTGACTATGCAAAAGCCTTTGACTGTGTCGACCACAGCAAACTATGGCAAGTTCTTAAAGAAATGGGAGTGCCTGATCACCTCATCTGTCTCCTGAGAAATCTCTATGTGGGACAAGAAGCTACAGTTAGAACTGGATATGGAACAACTGATTGGTTCAAAATTGGGAAAGGAGTACAACAAGGCTGTATTTTGTCTCCCTGCTTATTTAATTTATATGCAGAATACATCATGTGAAAGGCTGGGCTAGATGAATCCCAAACTGGAATTAAGATTGCCGGAATAAATATCAACAACCTCAGATATGCAGATGACACAACCTTGATGGCAGAAAGTGAGGAGGAATTAAAGAACCTTTTAATGAGGGTGAAAGAGGAGAGCGCAAAATATGGTCTGAAGCTCAACATCAAAAAAACGAAGATCATGGCCACTGGTCCCATCACCTCCTGGCAAATAGAAGGGGAAGAAATGGAGGCAGTGAGAGATTTTACTTTCTTGGGCTCCATGATCACTGCAGATGGTGACAGCAGTCACGAAATTAAAAGACGCCTGCTTCTTGGGAGAAGGGCAATGACAGGCCTAGACAGCATCTTGAGAAGTAGAGATGCCACCTTGCCAACAAAGGTCCGTATAGTTAAAGCCATGGTTTTCCCAGTAGTGATGTATGGAAGTGAGAGCTGGACCATAAAGAAGGCTGATCGCCGAAGAATTGATGCTTTTGAATTATGGTGCTGGAGAAGACTCTTGAGAGTCCCATGGACTGCAAGAAGATCAAACGCATCCATTCTTAAGGAAATCAGCCCTGAGTGCTCACTGGAAGGACAGATCGTGAAGCTGAGCCTCCAGTACTTTGGCCACCTCATGAGAAGAGAAGACTCCCTGGAGAAGGCACTGATGCTGGGAAAGATGGAGGGCACAAGGAGAAGGGGGCGACAGAGGACGAGATGGTTGGATAGTGTTTTCAAGGTTACCAGCATGAGTTTGACCAAACTGCGGGAGGTAGTGGAGGACAGAGGTGCCTGGCGTGCTCTGGTCCATGGGGTCACGAAGAGTCGGACACAACTAAACGACTAAACAACAACAACAACAAAATGGAACTTATGAACTGCAAAGGGGATATGAGACCACATGCAAGAAATATACCATTTGTCTCCCATGCTCCTAAGCATGACTCCCCAGAGGGGAGTGAAGCTGGTCTTCATTCCAGCTGTTTTGCCCTTCCACATCCCTTCAGGTGCAGAGGGAGATCTTACTGATTCACAGCCTCCTCAGAGCCCCACAACTCTAAACAAGGGACACAGCATAACCTCGAAAGTGGCCCATACTCTGCCCCACAGGTCACACAATGCTGTGTGCAAATCTCTGGAATCACCATTCACCTGAAAAGTGTACTGAGCATTGATGTCCACCTCTTCCCTTTCCCTCACAGACCTGCCATGTGGCCAGAACCAGTCAAATCAATTAACCTAATTATTCAGCTCCCCCTACTAACTGCACCTACCCAGCACTACAATATGGAGTAGGCCAACCTGCCCCCTCGCCCTTCTGGCCAATCACAGGAAAGGACAAAAAAATCATACTTGGCCTCAACTATGGTGACCAGCTACACCAGACCTTCCAAGTGTCCCTATTTTCCAGGGACGTCCCTGATTTAGAGAAGCTGTTCCAATTTCTGATTTGATCCTGGAATGTTTCGCTTTTCCTTTGTTGTTGTTTAGTCATTTAGTCGTGTCCGACTCTTCGTGACTCCATGGACCAGAGCACGCCAGGCACTCCTGTCTACCACTGCCTCCCACAGTTTGGTCAAACTCATGTTTGTAGCTTTGAGAACACCATTCAACCATCTCGTCCTCTGTCGTCCCCTTCTCCTTGTGCCCTCAATTTTTCCCAACATCAGGGTCTTTTCCAGGGAGTCTTCTCTTCACATGAGGTGGCCAAAGTACTGGAGCCTCAGCTTCAGGATCTGTCCTTCCAAGTGAGCACTCAGGGCTGATTTCCTTAAGAATGGATAGGTTCGATATTCCTGCAGTCCATGGGACTCTCAAGAGTCTCCTCCAGCACCATAATTCAAAAGCATCAACTCTTAGGCGATCAGCCTTCTTTATGGTCCCACTCTCCCTTCCATACATCACTACTGGGAAAACCATGGCTTTAACTATACGGACCTTTGTTGTTCCTTAGGATATCCCTATTTTCATTTGAGAAATGTTGGAGGCCATTATACTCTCACACTGCGTACAAAAGGGTAGTCAGATGAGAGGGAAGAGGACATAGGTAAGCAAGCCTTCTGAAACATCTGCTCTCCCCTTCTTCCTACTGCCAAATGTGTCAGGTAAGCACCTGAAACCTTCCCATCCTGCCACAAATGTTCTCTCACCCAAATGCCTTTTGGAGCCAGACTGAGGGCAATGTTGAGTACAATCGCATTGCTAGTAATGTTACTGAAGCTATAGAATCAGGATATGATTTTTTGTATCTCTTAAAGTTCAGCTGCATTGCAAATTGGATGTCATTTCCCTGAGATGAGCTTCTCCAGTCTGGGATGTAAAACAAGAGCTGAAATGTGTGCAATCAGTGCTTAGTTTAACTAGGCTGCTTTTTAAGGCAAATGCGCAAATGTTATTTGATGTTAATCCTTTGCTTTTGACAAAGCTGTCATTGACTGCTATGTAGACCAGGCCACTGAGCCAAGCAGCTTTTTCTTTTTAATCTGTTTTGTTTTGTCCAAGTCTTGGACACCAATCACAGCTTAGCGTGATAAAATAGCTCCCAAACTGTGTAGGCCTTGAATTAACCCAAAGAGCAGAGTCCAAGAATTTCAGGCAAGTTGGCCCATTGCTTGTTTTCATTGCATTTATGGATGCTTACCCATCTGTTAAGAGCCCTAAAGATCAATTGTGCTTGGAAACTAACTGGTAGATAGTGCAACTCTTTCAGTGAAGGTTTGAGAAGGTCTCTGTGTCTAGTCCCACTCAAAATCAGGGGCAATGTATTCTGAAACAGTTCAGATACAATGCTAAACTATTGTTTACTGTTAAGCAAACAAGCCTCAGGCTCAAACACACTCCCTCCATGCTGGCATGGCAAGAAGGAGATCAGAAGGATCTACTTCTGCTTTTAAACTATGCAGATTCTTTTCATATGTCAAACTTGGGAAATTCTGTTTAATGGGAAGAATCTGGATAGTTTAAAAGAAGAAGCAGATCCTTCTGATCTCCTTCTTGCCATGCCAGCATGGAGGGAGTGTGTTTAAGCCTGAGGCTTGTTTGCATAACAGTAAACAATAGTTTTCCCTCCCCAGTAGTGAGGTATGGAAGTGAGAGCTGGACCATAAAGAAGGCTGATCGCCGAAGAATTGATGCTTTTGAATTATGGTGCTGGAGAAGACTCTTGAGAGTCCCATGGACTGCAAGAAAAACAAACCTATCCATTCTGAAGGAAATCAGCCCTGAGTGCTCACTGGAAGGACAGATCCTGAAGCTGAGACTCCAATACTTTGGCCACCTCATGAGAAGACAAGACTCCCTAGAAAAGACCCTGGTGTTGGGAAAGATGGAGGGCACAAGGAGAAGGGGACGACAGAGGACGAAATGGTTGGACAGTGTTCTCGAAGCTACCAGCATGAATTTGACCAAACTGTGGGAGGCAGTGGAAGACAGGAGTGCCTGGCGTGCTCTGGTCCATGGGGTCACGAAGAGTCGGACACGACTAAACGACTAAACAACAACAACAACAACAACAACAACAACAACAACAAACAATAGTTTAGCATTGTATCTGAACTGTTTCAGAATACTAACCAGAATTTATAGTATAGCAAGCCTGGATCACAAACCATAGTTTGACTCTGCTTTGTTTGAATTGAACATAATTTCATGTAAGCACCAGGCACATCTCCGAATACACTTTGTTGGTTCATTCCCCAACATAAGTTCTACATAGGATCTCATTCTTGGCTGCCTTCAAATCACCATCACCCTTTAATTTGATGGTAGTTTGGGAGGATGCTTTGTAAAAAATTGTGAAAATATGCACCTTGGACCCATCTTTGTGTGGCATGGTGGTGCTGGCAAATGCATAGCCATGAAGCTCACTGGGTGACCTTGGGCCAGTCACCATCTCTTAGCCCAGTGTTTCTCAACCTGTGGGTCCCCAGATGTTGTTGGACTACAACTCCCATCATTCCTAGCCAGCATGACCAGTCGTCAGGGGTGATGGGAATTGTGGTCCAACAACATCTGGGGACCCACAGGTTGAGAACCGCTGTCTTAGTCTAACCTACCTCACAGAATAGTTGTCAAGATGGAATGGGGAGGAGGAGAACCGTGTACATCACCTTGATATTCTTAGAAGATAAAGGTGGAATATGAACATAATAAATAAATCCTGAGGCTGCCCAAGTACCAAGGTGTACATTATAGCAGCTAGGTGCTTATTACCTTAGGGTGAGTCCTCAATCATGTTTTCCCTTTCACAGCATCGTTCTGTGCATGTCTGTGAGAGCCAGACAAGACATATTTCTTCCAACAGGTTGCCCTTTCTGGATCAGAGCTGAAGAGCTAAATTTTGTATTTATGGTACTACCATCGTTATATGCAACACAGAAGATAAGCATTGCTGATGAAGGCAGTCTCTTTGCAATCTGATAATTGTCAATTCATGAGACATATGCCTGGCATTCTATCATGAGCTGTTTGCATTTCCAAGGGTTTTTAATGAGCATTTATTACCAAAGAAAAAGAATCTGACTTTGGGGAAAAAATATTGTAGGGAATAGATGCAGAAACAAAAAACAAACAGCCGTGACATCCCTTCTATTTTCCTTTATTTATAAGCAGCAGCAACAACAAAAATCTATTTTCCTTTCTAGCTTCTCAGATGAAAAATAGTTGAAATTATAGCTGACAAAATTGCACAAAGAGTGTTGATTTAGTCATTATTTAATTACTGGGTTGCCAAATTGGGATGTAGTATTACACCCCCAAATCCTATTTGGCTTAGTATTGAGTTAATAGTGTAAGGGAACCTAGTTATTCCCCTACAATAGTACAGTGGTACCTCGGTTTACAAACTGTTCTGGAAGTCTGTTCTTAAACCGAAACCGTTTTTAAACCGAGGTGCGCTTTCCCTAATGAGGCCTCCTGCCGCCGGTGCCCTTCCACCATTCGGATTCCATTCTTAAACTGAGGTAAAGTTCTAAAACCAGGCATCTGATCTGGTGTAACTTTGTTTGTTGTTGTTTAGTTGTTTAGTCGTGTCCGACTCTTCGTGACCCCATGGACCAGAGCACGCCAGGCACTCCTGTCTTCGGTGTAACTTTATGCCAGCTTAATTTACACCAGCTTCTTGTGCATAATATAGCTCCCCACGGCAAGTAGATAAACAGGATGTGTGAAGACCCATTAAGATGTCAAAAATCCTGCCAAATTATGAAGCCAGCCAACAAAGGCAAATCTGTAAAAATTTGCACCTGTCAAAATAGTAATTATGTGTTTTTTTAATATCATAAAATTTATTCATTGATGGATTGCATTCATCTGATGTCAGAACAATTTATTCCACCATTGAACACTCTCACATTTCACAATGAACGCAACTGGTGAGGAATACACACACTGGAATGCATAGCATAAAAGAGGCAATTTTAGTGGGGAGCATTCTGGGAGCAAGCCCTCCCCTCAAGATCTTTGGGGGGAGGCCTTGAAAGCTTCCACAAAAGGAGGGGTGAGGAGTTTCTGAAGGTGACCCTCACAGCCTCTCCCCAGCACATACCTTTCCCTACCACCAAAGCCGTAGCTAGGTGATCTTGCACCTCTGGCAGAAATTGTGTCCTCCAAATCATGGAGAACCATGTGTTGTGGTGAGATCACCAAATTGCCTTCTTGTTGCTGGGATGACAATTTGGATGACCTCTGCATCTCATTGGTTGCCCCTTTGTTGCTGGGGAAAATTTTCTGTCGGTTGGAGTTTGATTGGCAACTAAGGGGCTATTTAAGGGGCTGCACGGGACGAAGTACTTTCTCTGTCACATTGTCCAGTGGATATCCCTCCCTCCCTCCCTTTAAGGTTGTGTTTTTGACCTTGCTATGCCTGTCTAGGGGTCATCTCTTTTTGGAGCAGGGGCCCGGTAGGAATTTTGCCACTTGGCTGATTGGCTGGTGCCATTTGGTTTTTGCCTACCATGTAGCAAATTGTCACAACTTTGTAAATTTGGCAGTTAGACAGTTGGTTCATTCTTTGGTGGAGGGGATTATGGATTGGCTGTGCCTGCCCCTCATTTTTGTTGCTGCTGCTAGGGAACTCCGTTAAAGGAGTCCAGGGGCTCGATTTGCTCTGTCCGATCCCCTCTCAGGGGCAGGACCATGCCAGAGTTCCTGGAAGCATCTGGGGGGTAAACTGCCTCTGTGCTCCCCCAGTATGTTTTAACTTGCTGACCTCTGGAGTTTCCAGCTGTCAGTCCTGTTCCTGCCAGTGCAGGTTCAGGTAGTCCAAACCAATGCCTAAGCAACCACTCACATGCTGTAATCAATAAAGCTGTGCCAAAAATTAATGCCAAAGATCTTAAACAAATATTATGTGTCCTGTGTGATTTATTTTGGAGGGGGTCTGGGGATCTTCACACGCAGCTGTCCAGATTGTGCCCCCTATCCACTGACAAATTAGCTCTTCTTTCCCCCTCTCCTCTACCCCCCCCCATTCAATTCACCCTCTATTTAAAACCTTTTCTTATGAGGCAATAATCAATATTATTATTTATAGACATATTTATGGACATAATTTAAAGCTGATTTTGCGCCCCCTCCTCTCCTGCGCCCCTGGTAGGGGTCCTCATCACCACCCCCTAGCTATGGCCTTGCCTACCACACCATTTTGTCCTCTGTGTCATCCTTGGGTGACTTTGCCTGCCTGTAATGTGCCCTTGGACTGTGATAATCCTTTTCATTCGCCTGGATGGAGAATAGTGTGTGCAGAAATAACCCGTATTTACATGGCCGGAATGTATGAGCCACGCCTGTTGTTCTACCCACTTTTGTCTGTGGTCCTGTGGTCAACTATCTAGCATCTTACTTACGACAGGTTCAGAAGGTGGTACTGCTCATCATCTTTCACCTCCCTAGTCTCAGTGTTGTGCTTGTAAAAGTCAGCAGGGCGGAAGCTGAGAACAAAACAGGAAATAGCTCTCCCTGTCATTGGCTCGGGCTCTGCATACTGTTGGCCTCCCTGACTTGCGCCCTACCAGACCAAATGGACATCAACCACCACTGCTCAACACTAGCAGAGGATATTAAGGTTTCCAAGGCCAGTACATTGGACCCTTTGGATATGAATTAAATTCGTTCCAGGGGTCTGTCTGCAACCTGAAAAGTCCGTGGGCAGAGGTGCCACTTCTGTGCATGCGTAAGGCACAATTGAGCGCTTCTGTGCACATGCACAGCACACAGAGGGTTTCTGTGCATGTGCGTGTGGCGAAACCTGGAAGTATACACTTCCGGGTTGGCCGCGTTCATAACCCAAAAGTTATGTATCCAGAGTGGTACGTAAATAGAATGTTCACTGTATTCAAAACTGATAACCTGTGAGGTTCCTAGTTTAAGTCCTGATTGATCTTGACAGGAACTTAATTGATTTTAAAAACAGTCATGGCCATTTTGACAAATATAAGATGGGGCTCTGTAAGCCACACAAGCCTTAGATATTTTTGAAACTAAAGCAGAAGCCATCCATTCCAGAGGCAGGAAGATGTACAGATCTGCCACTAAAAATAAGTTGTGGGCCCAGGGTAACGTTGGTACCCTCCATACATTTCAGATGACAATTCCCATCAGCCCCAAAGAGTAGGGCACCACGTTGAGAAAGGCTGCCTTGACGACCCAGTTCTGTCTATGAGTTTCTGTGTGTTTTTGCATTTACCTCTTATTGAATGCCATTGTTCACCTATGTCTTGTCTTTTTCAAGTCCCTGGAAAGTCAGCATAGCATGCAAAAATAGAGCAACGTTAGTTCATTGCTCACAATTGCTTCTTTGAAGATGTGTTAGAGCAAAACGGATATTTTCAAGGCTGTAATCTCATTTGAGTTCACAAACGAGGAAGTCATATATTTGTTTCAGTGCCCTGTATTGTAAGACACTCCTTGACTTTGTTAAATTAGAACAGCAGCATAACCGCCAACATTTATCCGATGAAAATAGGTACATAATAATAATAATAATAATAATAATAATAATAATAATAATAATAACAACAACAACAACAACAACAACAACAACAACAACAACAACAATAATAATAATAATAATTTATTTATACCCCACCCATCTGGCTGGGCTTCCCCAGCCACTCTGGGCGGCTTCCAAAAGAATATTAAAATACTATAATACATCAAACATTAAAAGCTTCCCGAAACAGGGCTGCCTTCAGATGTCTTCTAAAAGCCTGGTAGTTGTTGTTCTCTTTGACATCTGGTGGGAGGGTGTTCCACAGGGAAGGCGCCACTACCGAGAAGGCCCTCTGCCTGGTTCCCTGTAACTTGGCTTCTCGCAGTGAGGGAACCGCCAGAAGGCCCTCGGTGCTGGACCTCAGTGTCCGGGTAGAACGATGGGGGTGGAGACGCTCCTTCAGATATACTGGACCAAGGCCGTTTAGGGCTTTAAAGGTCAGCACCAACACTTTGAATTGTGCTCGGAAACGTACTGGGAGCCAATGTAGGTCTTTCAAGACCGGTCTCTGCGGCTGCTCCCATTCCATAATGATAATTTTACTATTTATACCCCACACATCTTACTGTGTTGCCCCAGCCACTCTGGAAGCTTCCAACATATAGAAAAACATTACAAAACATTAAACATTAAAAGGCTTCCCTATACAGGATTGCTTTCAGACGGCTCAGGGGCCAGATAATTCCATACACTCCGGCATTTCTCCAATGAAAATAGGGACATCCTAAGGAAAAGAAGGATATTCCAGGATCAAATCAGAAACTGGGACAGCTTCTCTAAATCAGGGACGTCCCTGGAAAATAGGGACAGAGGTTATACTACAGTTTTCTTCCGAGTGCGCTGCCTCTCTAGATGCAAAGGTTAGAAATAATGCAGCCTTCTTTTTAGTGTGCTACCTTTCTCCACGCAGGGATTAAAAACAAATAAATATATGAGTCCACTCAGGGGCGTTCCTGGGGGGGGGGGCAGGGGGGCAGTTTGCCCTGGATGTCATTCCAAAGGGGGTGGGAGTGACAAATGCCGACTCCCTACGGGAGGCGCGCCATGCCCCCTGGGACGAGGGCTGCTCCAGGTACCAGAGCAGCTGGCTTTCCCTCTTGGTCCACTGGAAAATACAACCCACCTGCCACATTCAGTCTGTACCCTGGGAACTTGCTGGCTCACACTTCAACCTCATTCTGCACAACTGGCAACATACCATAGTTCCTCTTTTCCAGCTGAGACATTACAGAATATGACTGCAATCCAAATACATTGTTTATGGTGGAATAAGGACAACACCTACTCAATGTTTTTCATGCCTGTTGCTATATTCTGCTTTTTTGCATTTTGTGTGTTTGTGCAGTTTTAATTTGTTTAGATGTCGATTTTAACGCTAATTGCTTTTACTATTTGTTCTGTAAACTGCCCTGGGATTCAGTGGGTGTAGGGTAGTGTAGAAACCTAATAAATGAATAAATACACAGACAGTGGTTTTTTTAAAGATATCTTTAAAAAAAAAAAAGGAAAGGGGAGAAAAGCTCCAATTTTAAAAGATGCAAACTGCTGTACATTTTTTAAAAAGTAGATGTAAAGCCAGAGGCCAATAAAGCTCATTTCCCTACATATTTGCTTTCTTTAATACTTCCAATATGATTTGTTAGATTTAGTTTATGGCAGATGTTATACCAAACCAAATAGCTCAGTTTTGCCTTTTAATTCCCTGGCTTGGCAGATACAAACTGTAGGGTCTTAAGTTTTGCTTTGTGGTTTTCCTTGTTGTGTGATTCTGCTGTTCAGGGTGTCATCAGGGGTCCAATCATCCTTTCCAGGTACTCTTTCCATCCTTCCTGTTGTATGGTGTCACGGACAACTGCCATGTATACATGCCTAACCTTTGCCAAATGATTTCGACTGTTTCTGAAAACTGTAGATCTTCAGTCCTAAAATACAGGGATGTGGAACTTTTCTTAGCATGTGTCTGTCAGGAGTTCGGCCTACACTCGAGTAGGACCCTGATAGAGACACATGCCCAACTGGCATGTTCTCTCCCTCCTGGTCTTTCATTCGGGAGCTTCATAAGCTTTCTTCAGCCCGAACATCACAGCAACAGATGCCAACCGACACTGGCACACTTAGGGATCCGCAGAGTTTGTGCACCTTGCGTGACAGGCCTCAGCAACTAAGCATTTTGGCTAATCTATTTTATTTACATATAAACACACACAGAGCACTGCAACATGGCTCCCTCTCTCTCAACATCAGACAGCAAAGAGAAAAGGAACAAAGGACAATAGTTCCACTTCACAGAACACAGTAACACAAACATCCTGTCTCCGTCATTTCCCATTCTGGGAAACATATACCATCATGTGACAGACAAAAATCCCATGACTGCAACCATGGAGCAGGAATTCTAACAGTGTCCTCTGTTGATTCTGAAAGGGCTACAAGTGAAGAAAGCCAATTCCCCTTGCAGGGAGTCGATGTTGCGGGCAGATCACGAGCCCGACCCAGGCACACAGGGCTTAGGTAGCTCCATGTCACAGGGAGTTCCTGGCTGTGTCATTTCATATCAGCCAGTCCAATTGGCTGAGGGGGGCATGGCTTAGCCCATTTAAACAAGCCACGGCCAGGCTCTCACTTTCTTTTACTTCGCTCCGGCTTGTGCCGGAGTTCTCCCCCCTCCCCCCCTAAGGTTAGGTCCTTATCCTTTGACCTTGTATGGACTTTTGTTGGTCACCTGTTGAAGGGGCCTGGTAGGAATTTTTTCCACTTGGCAAATTGGTACCAGGCACTTGGTTTTTTCCTCCTACCTCGTAGCAAATCTCACAACTTTGTAAGGTTTGGTGGTTAGGTATTGGAGTATTTGGTTGGTGGTGAGGGGAGGTGGTGGCCATCACCTACCCCTCCTTTTTCAAGGGTATTCCGTTAAAGAAATCTGGGGGCGTGTCCTCTGTCCGAAGCGCAGATGGGGGCCAGGGCCATATCAGTGACCCTGGGGGAATTCCTAGTTGATGTGCATCAACAAGGCTCTGCCTATCAGTGGTTAAACCTTATTAGACTCCCTACAGGCGGGCAGGAGTCAGATATAGTCTGGTTCCAATGCCTAAGCTAATACCTCTCACATTCTGTAACCAATAAAGTTGTGGCCTTTTTTCAGCCCATTAACCTAAATTCTCGTGTCAAGTGTCTTTATTCTACAATGGAGGAAAGGGTTCAGGACCTTGCCATGCAAAGATTTCCTTTTCAAATTAGTTCAGTCATACAATGGTACCTCTGGATGCGAACGGGATCCTTTCCGGAGCCCTGTTCGCATCCAGAAGCGAACACAACCCGCATCTGCACGTCTGTGCGTGTGCAGGTCGTGATTTGCCACTTCTGTTCATGTGCGTAACATCATTTTGACCTTCTGCGCATGCGCAAGCGGCGAAACCTGGAAGTAATGCGCTCCGTTACTTCTGGGTTGCCCCAGCGTGCAACCCGAAAATACTTATCCTGAAACTACTTCAGCACGAGGTATGACTGTGTTTGAGGCTACTCATCCAGAGTGGCACTGTTTGCTGTTGCAGTGACAGGTAACTTTCTGTATTTTACTTTCTTGGGGTATTTTTACCCTCTTATTGGGCATAGCCTTCACAAGGTCAGCAGCACAGCTGAAGCAGGATATATTATAATACATTAATCAGCAAATCACAATGCAAAAATTGTAAGACGGCAGGTTAGAAATGTAGGCTTCACCCATACCATCAACATCCCCTTAAAACAGATTAAGATATCTTAGAATCTCAAAGAACCAGCAGCATGACTATTAATAATTTCATTTATTACCTGCCCTTCACCCAAAGGTCACTGGCCAGGTTACAGCAATTTAAAATGCAACATTGAAAACAGTTTAAAATGAATTACAGTGGTGCCTCGCAAGACGAAATTAATTCATTCCGCGGGTTTTTTCGTCTAGCGAATTTTTCGTCTTGCAAAGCACGGTTTCCCATAGGAATGCATTGAAAATCAATTAATGCGTTCCTATGGTCAAAAAAAGTCCAAACAAAGCCAAATTTGGTACAACAAGAGTTTATTAAGTGCTCTTTAAAGTCACACATACTGTAAAGAGCATTTCAAAATTCAAACCCAGATTTTTTTAAAAAAAACAGCAGAGTGGCCCAATGGTCACAGAAAATCATAAAAATGCAGAAAAAAACACACAATCTTCCAGATTCTTGCAAACCCCTCCCCAACTGTTCCCCCAGCCACCCACCACACAGAAATTCAAATCCAGAATTTTTTTAAAAAAACAGCAGAGTGGCCCAATGGTCACAGAAAATCATAAAAATGCGGGGGGGGGGACACACAAGCTTCCAGATTCTTGCAAACCCCTCCCCAACTGTTCCCCCAGCCACCCAGCACACAGAAATTCAAACCCAGAAATTTTTTCGTCTTGCGAAGCAAGCCCATAGGGAAATTTGTCTTGCGAAGCAGCTCGAAAAACGGAAAACCCTTTTCGTCTAGCGAGTTTTTCATCTTGCGAGGCATTCATCTTGCGGGGCACCACTGTACAATGACAAAAATATGCATCTCAGGTGTCAAAGGTAAAGTGGCACATTTTTGGCATTTGCCAAAAATTGTATTGTGAAGGTGCCGTATATACCTCTGCAGGGGGTAGAGATGGAATGATTTGTCATTTTTGGTTTTCTCCATTTCTCATTTTTCTAATCTTAAATTTAGTTCTCCACGTTTTGCTCTCCATAGGTAAAGTGAGAATTGGGTCTTGCTGTCATTGATTGAAACTGCACTTCATTCTATGTACAAGCTACCTCCCCTCCCCCCCTCTCTCACACATACAAAAATAAACAAGCAAGTAGTTGGAACAACATCCTCTGCTCATGACACCCATACTGACTTGGTGGATAAAGAATCAGATGCTGAGGAAGAGAGCAAATAAAGGGAATGAAGTGACAATTTGCTCAGGGTGGGGTATGCACATATTTCACAAGTGTTTTTAAAACTTGGGGCTGTTCCTGAGATTTCTTCACTGTTGCTCAGAATTCCTGGTTCCAATCCAAAATAAGCCTCTGGGAGTTTGCTCCTGCCTAGATATAATTAGTTTTATTTATGCATTTTCCCTTGTTTACTTGGAAATGTGATCAAAATGCACATCTAATAAAGCAACCTTCCAATATATTGGATGGTCTCTTTTTAAGTCATGCAGTGATCACACCTACTGCACTGAGGTAAAATAACAAAAGCAGCAAGCTCAGTTGTGTCAATGCATGCTACACACACACACACACACACACACACACACACACACGACTATGCATCTGCATTTGAATGACATACTAATTCAATTTCGAAAGGAACAATTGCTGTGGTTTGAAATATGTGTGCCTGAATATCCAGGGGGAATCTTCTTAAGCTGGAATTTACAGCGTTTCTCTCTCTCTCCAGAAATGTCCTTTGTTGTAGATATTACATCTAAGAATATCACTTTACCTGTCAACAGTATGAAATATACTCTATTCTTGTCCTATGCAGTAGGTCAAAATCAAATCCCAGCTCTGCCAGCTGCAGCTAAAGAACAGAACTGGGCAACTGAAGGATAAGTTGATACCTCGACACCAGGGGACCTCTCTTTCTTGCAGTGAACTCAGAACACTTGACACTTCAGAAGAAAATATCACTAAATGATTCCCTCCCCCCCTTTGATAATTGTCATCTGGATCAAAGCCAAGAGAGTCACATTTAATGTGTGAGATTCTTTGCTCCTTAAACCGTGTACGAATTGTGTCAATCTTTGGTTTCACTTTTTAAAAAGGCACACATACACTTCCCACCCCATTAAGGATTTATTTTTCTTTGCAGCTACAGCTACAAAACAGAAATAAGATCAGCAAAAATCAGCATGCATGAGTGTTATGTAACAACAGAGTGCTTTGTGTTTGGGATACACTTGGATTGAAACTGAGTTTTTAGTAGGGATGATTGAGGAACTTAATCGTTGCAAATTCCACTATAAAATGCGCTGATCTGCACATCTCAGGGTAATGTGATGGTTCTATCTTACAGTTAGACAAAGACATTGGATTCTTATCTCATTATACATAACAAAGCCATTTTTCACCTTCTCACCCCTTCCTTTTTCCTGTAAGACCTATTGCAGTCGTTAAGAGTCGTCAACAGGCTCATCACAGCTATCTGCCAATCACCCATTCCCACCACCCCTCTGAATAATACCCCTCCCCACCTTCTCACTATATAGAAGGATCTGGCAACTTCTGTTTCAGTGTATCTGAAGAAGTGTGCATGCACACGAAAGCTCATACCAAGAACTAACTTAGTTGGTCTTTAAGGTGCTACTGGAAGGAATTTTTTTGTTTTGGTTCTATCTTAGTTATCCATAGACTTTCACACTTCCTGAATGTTTTGATGTACTTTTGGGGCTTTAAAAAGCATAACACATATTTTTAAATGGGCATTTCTTCTTGAAGAGAGAAAAATGCATTTCAAGAAAGATCCTACTGGGTCAAGGGAGGGGGCTTCATTATGGGCTGTGTCCCCCCCCTCCCCTTATTTCAGCAACACACACACACACACACACACACACACACACACGATCATTGGTCCCAATGTGAAGAAAAAACAGTATATCAACTACAGCACTGGTGTCCTTTTCCACATGTGCAGGGAGAACAGGAGATCCCTGATGCCAGCAGATTCATCTCTCCAATTCCTGACACCCTACCCCCTCAGAACACCTCTTCCCCTCTTTCCACTATTGGAATATGACAGCAGAAAGAGGACAGCCACCAGGATTTCCATGGCTGCAGGAAGGAGGCCTCCATGGTTGAGGCTTCCACTGCACATGTGGAGAAGGATATCTGCAAAATCTGATGCTCTCCCAGAAACTGCAGGATTGCACCCCTAAAAATATGTATTTCAATATGCATTTTTGTGCAGATTTTTTACTATCATCATTTCAGATTGATGCAGACCTGGGATTGGAAGGGCTGATGGGTGGTAATCTGGCATGTTCTAATGTACCAACAGAGCTCTTGAGGGAAGGATAGGCTGCCTAGTTACTGCTGTCACTGTCAGAAGCATCTATTGCAGCCCCTTAACTTTTAGGAAAATAGGTGTTGCTACTGAGGGTAAGGCAGCTTCCCGTGTTCCTACCAAACTTTCTTTGAGTTTATTAAGCAGCTTGGACATAGGCCCCAGAGAACTGTTGCCATAAGGCCTTGCACAACACATCCACTTCCTCTTGACTCCTCTGTGCTCAAAAGGCAAAACAAACAATGATCAGTGGCTTGAGAAAGAATAGAGTAACGCAAACCACAAGCAGCTGATCTTTTACAAATTGAATCTCTACAGAGAACCTGACTCCTTAATTAGTACGCCAGGAGCGATAGAGCCAATAGTGAGCTTGATACTCCTGTTGAATGAGGTGGATATCAATGAAGTCTCTCTTCAGTGACATTTTCCTAGTTTTGCCACTTAGATATTACAGATGTGTGTGTGTGTGTGTTTAAATATATATATATATATATATAAAATCACTACACAAACAATAGAGCAACAGAGACACCTACAGGAGCTTCCATAATATTTGGGGAAAATCTGTTGATCAAAGTAAGAGCTTAGTTGTGCTGAGCTTCCTTGTGACATATTCTTCTGAATTATCATCAGCTGTCACAACTGCCTGGAAAATAATAATTGGACAGTCAATGGATCTCACATGTGATATGTGGCACACTGCAGAATGCTGTCAGTAGTTAGTTCCCATAATAAGTTAGGATTCAAAACACATATTAGGCATGCATACATTAGCCAAATAGTGTCATTTAGGTCTGATGGTCTGCCTACTGCTAACACCAGGCATAGGCAAACTTGGCCCTCCAGATGTGTTGGGACTACAATTCCCATCATCCCTGACCACTGGTCCTGTTAGCTAGGGATGATGGGAGTTGTAGTCTCAAAACATCTGGAGGGCCGAGTTTGCCTTTGCCTAGCTAACACATTTCAATTATATTCATGTGTGAATGTTATGTATGGTCATTTCTCTTATGTGGGAAAATGCATGTTAAGAGAAGGGGGTGTAGCTCAAGTCCCAGATTCAATCCCTAGCAGTAGCCCATCAGTGTAGGCCAGGCATAGGCAAACACGGCCCTCCAGATGCTTTGGGACTACAACTCCCATCATCCCTGACCACTGGTCCTGTTAGCTAGGGATGATGGGAGTTGTAGTCCCAAAACATCTGGAGAGCCGATTTTGCCTATGCCTGGTGTAGGCACTTGTGAACTGGATAAACCAATGGTCTGATTTGATGTAAGGCATATCCCCATGTTCAGTTTATACACAGTGTATTCTGGATGGACACACAGGAAGTGTCATTGCAGTGGGGTTAGACCATTATTCCATCTAGCCCAATGGTGGACCTTCTCCCTACAGGCAGAAGTCTCCTAGTCTTGCTACCTGAAATTCTCAAATTGTAGAGGATGTACAAGAGTTTCAACTACTTGCCTTTTTGACTACTGTCTTCTAACTGCTATTTTTAAACATGTGCAAGAAGCCATGGTTTGGCTTCAATAGGGAAGTAGGGGTAGGGATAGATGATTCAATCATTTTCAGCTTCTCTCAGTGTCTCTTTTCCCAGCATAGATTTCAGTTTGCCACATTTCCACATCGGCTTGCTTTTTTATTTTTTAAAAAAGAAAAATCCTTAAGGAAATTCAACAGTATTTTACTGCAGGTTTGTCTTCATCTTTGCATGCAATGTTAGCCAATATATACTTTTCATAATAATTTTTGTATGTTATTATTATTATTATTATTATTATTATTATTATTATTATTTACAAATATGGCATTTTCACGCACACTTTCCCCAGTGTGGTATAGTTGCTGAACTACAAATTGGGAAACCAGTTCAAATCCCCACTTAGCCATGAAGCTCACTGGGTGACCTTAGTTTATTCACTGTCTCTTAGCCTGACATATACCACAAAAAAGTCTGGCAAGTGCACAGAGGAAATAGCTCAGATTGTTTCCAATCTATTTTTCTAACTCATTCTTACCTTGTACAGTAGATCAAACATTATTACCGCCCGAGACTTGAATTTTCAAGCCCAGAATTACTAATACTAGTGTGGTATAGTGGTTAGGGCTGGGACTTGGGATGTCAGGGTTCTTATCCTCACTCAGCCATGAAGGTCACTGAGTGACTTGGGGCCCAATCACTCACTCTCAGCCTCATCTGCCTTACAGGATTGTTGTGATGATAAAATTGGCAGAGATAATCATGTAAACCACTTTGAACACTTAAGAGGAATACATTCATACCTTGGAAATCAAACAGCTTAGTTCCCAAATCTTTTGGCTCCTGAATGTTGCAAACCTGGAAGTGACTGTTCCGGTCTGTGAACTATTTTTGGAAGCCAAACGTCTGAAGGGGCTTTCGCTGCTTCCGATTGGCTGCAAGAGCTTCATGCAGCCAATCAGAAGCCGTACTTTGGTTTTCAAACGTTTTGGAAGTCGAATGGACTTCCAGAATGGATTCCGTTCGACTTCCAAGGTACGACTGTAGTGAGATATAAATGAAGTAAAAATAATAATTAAAAATACATTTTCTGTACACTTTTTTGAAATGGTGAAGCACTTTTTGCAAAATCTGGGCGCATGTGTTTGTATGTTGGGGAGTGTTCTATTGTGCAAGTGGAATAGAACAAGTTACTCCAGTGATTTTTTTCTTCAGTTGCTTTTCCTATAGGCTTACGCTGAAGTAGTCCCAATCATGTCATGGAGTTCTTGCCTGGATAAAAGGATTTCTATGAGTCCCTTCATAAATCTGATCTTGGATGACAAGTTTTGGCTCTGTATCCATTGTAAGTGCAGTTCCCCTGAATATTGCAAGATGAAACAATATTGTCTCCGTTTTCAAATGCATATTGTTACTCATTTCTTAATTTAGATTTATTTTTATTTTTTTTACTCTGCTCTTGTACCGAAATTCTCAGGGTGCCTCAATTTTTAAAAGGAAAGAAAAACAACAGAGTGCAGCTATTTACTGAAAACGTTAAGATCTGACTGCATCTGAAACAAATTAGTAGCTTGAAAGAGGTGTTCCATGGAGGGCTATCTTGCCACTCTGTGGCACCATTAGACTGGAAGTAAAGATTTTGCGTGCTGAAAAATGATGTAACAATGTGTCCTGATGCAACAATGTCCTGGACAAGGGATGAGTGAAAGTTACCTCTCAAAATGCTATGTGCATGCTGTTTGCAGGTGGAAAAGTGGGGAGGGGGAGGAATATTTTACTGAATATTCAGGATGGGGGAAAATCCAACATAAGAGAGGAAGCTCAAAACAGAAAATCTCTTTAGATAGCGCTGAATGACAGCACCTTTTTAGTTCATTCTGGTTGATAAAGGAAACCGTGGGCTGAAAGAGAAGGTCTGGCAGGAGTATGGCAAGGGGACAATATTCTCTACCCACAATTTTCAAACATATTGGGTTTGATCCATTGTTAGTCTTGAAATTCTCTGCTCTGTTCATGCATGGGTAAGTTCAGGGTTTCTGCATTAAAACACACTGTTATGAACAGTTTAAAACAATTTACAATTATAGAAACACGCCTTTATATATATTTGAAATGTCAAAAGTGAGGGTAAAATATGTGTCTTCAGCATTCATTGGAATTCATATAATGAAGGTGCCAGATATAACTCTGTAAGGGGGGAGTTCTACAATTTAGGGGCTGCTACACAGAGAATGCTATCTGCTGAACTATCACCACTATGGGGGTCACCTCTGGTGGTCTGTAGGGAAGGAGATGGTCCTTTAGATATTTGGGGCTTAAGCCATGTAGGCACTCCTGTGATTACCTTAAATTGGGTCTATAAAGCAAACTGGCAAGTAATGCAACTGTTTTAAAACCAGGGCTATATGAGATTCAAGTAGAACCCCAGCCAGAAATCTGGCTGCTGCATTTTGGACCAATTGAAGTTTGTGGGTCAATATTAAGAGCAGCCCTATGCAAAGCAAATTGGAGTGATACATTATGGAAGTTACCCAGAACATGGTGTACCATGGTCAAGTCATCTCTGCCCAAAAGGAACCGTAGCTGGTACAGCAACTGGAGCAAATTGGAGTAATACATTATGGAAGTTACCTAGAACATGGTGTACCATGGTCAAGTCATCACTGCCCAAAAGGGACCGTAGCTGGTACACCAACTGAAGCTGGGGGGAAATGCACTTATACCCACCAAGGCCACTTGAGACATGAGTGACAGTGTTGAATCCTGGAACATCCCAAACTGTGGACTTGTTCCTTCCAGAGGAGTGCAACCCTAACCAGTACAACTCCCATCAACCCTATATAGCATGGCTAATGGTAGGGCCAATTGTCAACCATCCAACATCTGGATAGCACCACTTCGGCAAATGTATTAAAGGTAAAGGTAAAGGTACCCCTGCCCGTACGGGCCAGTCTTGCCAGACTCTGGGGTTGTGCGCCCATCTCACTCAAGAGGCGGGGGCCAGCGCTGTCCGGAGACACTTCCGGGTCACGTGGCCAGCGTGACATCGCTGTTCTGGCGAGTCAGAGCCGCACACGGAAATGCCGTTTACCTTCCCGCTAGAAAGCGGTCCCTATTTATCTACAGGCACTATTTATGGCAGGTGCTGGGACCGAGCAACGGGAGCGCACCCCGCCGCGGGGATTCGAACCGCCAACCTTTCGATCGGCAAGCCCTAGGCACTGAGGCTTTTACCCACAGTGCCACCTGCGTCCCTTCGGCAAATGTATTAGGCAAATGTAAATTCCCCATCTTAAAATTTCTCAAGAGCAAGGTCAAAATAGTCTTGCTTTACACAAGCCAGTCAAACTATCCAATATGGAAACTTATTTTTGTATACTAATTACATCTTCATGGTACTTTTAGGATGAACTTAAGGGGAGGAGCTGGCATGACACTGTGTGACAGTGGTTTCAAAGTTTCTTCTATTTGCTTGCGGCCATCACCAAGGAGATCAAGTCAATGTGATGTTTCATGTAAAGGTAGCACAGGCAGAGCATCTGTAATTCCAATTTTATCTTGTATATACACAATAGGATAAAAAAACCTGGCTGGCTGTCATCTATTTAACTGCTTGCCTGCCCTCCAGAAATACTCTGTCAGCTCAGGCAAAAGGGTCAGTTGTGGAGTATTGACAATCAGCACAGCTTCATGTGGGAAGTGGAAAGTTCCTTTTCCTGGGGAGATGTTGTGTATTCTTGATGAGATGGGACACTGGTGAGCAAGGGTCTAAAACTTCAGGAGCCAAGCAGCTTGAACTGCATTGATTAGGGGGGGAAATCAGCCAGACATCTAACTTCAAGGTTCTAACTCAGTTTGTTACAATTATTGTAGCCTCAGTTAAATCTAACTTAGACAGCCTTTTCCACCATAGTTATGGGATAAGTGTAAGGTCTGATCGTAAACTTGCCTGGGGATCAGAAAGCAGCTCCTGTTTTGATTATACACTTCATCAGATTTTGTGGTGCAGCTTCAGTATGCAAAAGGTGTGCACAGAAATACCATTTTATGCCGAAGATGTGTCCAAGATGCTTATTTAACAGGTGAATGCATCGAAAGGCATTGGAAAGTGTGTATTTTCTACAAATGGTACATACAAAATGTGTACAATTTAAATGCAGGCTTTCCATGTGACCTTCTAGAAAATTCACACATGATAGGATGGGAGGGATCTATGATTGAAATGGGCCGGAATTAGGCTTCTCAGTCCGTCTCTACATATTGCTTCAACTTGAAACTGATTTTCTTGAAATTAAAGCCCTATTCAGTCATAGGAACAAGACACTTCCTACCATTCTACACTGCACTAAAATGTAGCATTTGAATAAGTGGCATTCGTTAATTAATTTGTACATGCTGACTAGTAATCCCACAGCAATTGCTAGTGTCCAAAGGAAGAAAACCTTTCCCCTCCACAGCCCCAGCACTCACAGCCCTGCTATTCCTTAACAAGCACTTTCGATAACAGAAACAAAGCGTTCCAAGAACAAAAATAATAATAGCACTCAGCATGACATCTTGATAAAGACATATATTGCTGTCCTGTCCTGGATCTTGTGAAGATATCACAAACTGAGGAAAACTCCATGCTCAAAATTACACAATAGCTACAAATCCAATTCGAGTCTCCAAATGGATCAACTTGTAATTCTCTGAAATCCCGAGGTCAAGACTTGACACCTCTATTGCCATCTCAGCTTTTACATTCTAAAAGGCTCTCTCAGCTCTCTGTCAAGTCTGAAGGCTGAATATTCAGGTACCAGCAGCAACGGCATCTCTTCATGAAAGTGAATGAGGTTTTCTGAGCCTCCCATTATTTTCCCACCAATATACCCAATCTCACAGAATCATAGAGTTGGAAGGGACCCCAACGGTCATGTAGTCCAACCCCCTGCAATACAGCTCCTGGCCTTGCCAGTGGTTGTGGAGACTTTTGATTGTTAACCCTTGTTTTGCCACTGATGACACAGAGAAGTTAAGAATGGGGCAGTTCGCAGTTCTCATCCCCCAAAATATGGAAAGAATGAAAATTTGGTGGCAGAAGAATTGGTGAGGAACATTCAGAATGGACCTAATCTGGTCTTTCCAACTTTTTTTTTTAAAGAGAACTGAGCTTTTTTTTTTGTATTTCTTGACACTTCTCTGCAAATGCAAAGCCCATTCTGAATCAAGACGGGTAGAGTTTTCTGATCTTGAAGAGCAAAAAGTGGCCTGATTAGGAGGCAGATTGGAGAATTCAATGCCTTCCCTTCTCAATGTGCTGACCTTACCTGGCAACCTACAATCAGGTGGAAAGTGCCTTAGCATAGAGAGCAACAGTTAAATGTTGGAGGAGAGAGCATTGTGCCCTAAGTTAGGCTGCTGCTGTCAGGTGCAGTGGAGGTTGCTACCCAATTGCCAGTGTTGTAGGAAATGTCAGCTGCCAGTCTGGTTGTTTTTTTGTACATGGAATGGGAATGAGTGGGCCATCTCATCCATTGCCTGCAGTAGCAAAATGCCTCAGGTTTTCTGTCTGATAAAGCAGAAGTTCCTTCCTGAAATACATGACTAATCTCCTCTGGACTGTTCCAGGAGCCTGCAGCCCAAGGCTTTCGAACGTCAGCTAAGAATAGTTTTTACTGCTTTTGCTTTGTGTTGAGAAGGGGCCAGAGTTCAATTTTCCAGCATACATCTCGCATGCAGAATATTTTAATGCCTGAAACCTTACAGTTACAAAAACTGTCAAGTAGCAGAATTAGGAAATACCTGTTGAACACTGAAAGGAAGTATCCCAAAGGTGCTTGGAAATGTCATGAATATAAATTGTCTTTATTAAATGACCAATGATCTTTAACTTTCTTAGGCAGGTTTCAAACCTCTATAGGTTTCCTTTCTCCCAACCTCCAGGTTGAAAACTCTTATATAAGTTTTAGCATTTTACAAAAAAGGGTCTGTAGGGGCATTTAGGGTTGAAATCCTATATTCATTTACTTTGGAGTAAGTCCTATAAACTCAGCTACATGCACATAGCATTGCACTGCACAATAGATAATTAATATTTACAAGCATAAGTTGCAATGTATATTGCAGGATAACTTAAGAAACACAAGAGACTGCACTGGCTACCAATTAGTTCCCAGGCCAAATGCTGAGCACTGGACTGCTATCAAAGCAAACTGCATTTTACTCATTGGTTCCAATGCTTCTTAATTACAGTATTGTTTTAAATTAGTTAATTAATTGGTATTTTATAACGTTGTCTTTAAATGTTGCAAGCTGCCTTGAATCGTATCTTGGGAGAAAGGCAGGATAACTCAGACTGAAATTCCCAGGTGTCAAAAAAGGTTATTTATGTATGCTACTACAGCAGCCTATGTTTTCTTAGCCCCAAAATGGAAAATGAGTGAGGTTCCAACTAAAGAAGAATGGCAGAATATACATAACTCATAGACTTAACGTATAGAATAAGAGAACAAGAAGAGCATACGTTTAAAGACTGGAAAACGTTTATTGAATATATGGGAAACAATTGTGTACAGCTGAAAACGCTGGCAGCATTAAGATAAATTCAACAGTGTAAATAAGTTTTGATGGATGCAATAATCGAATACTGAATGGTACAGTTTTTGTAAAATATGCAGGATTTATGATATGCAAAAATGAACCATGGAAAGTGAAGAAGGGAAGTCATTGATATCTTAAGGGTGTAAAATGAATATCTTAAACTGTAAAACAGAAAACTTAATAAAAATTATATAAATCTAAATAGAGAAAGGCAGGATAATAATAACAACAATAATATATAATCAGGTTTAAATGGTCTGGTATAATCTGGTATAAGGCATCTTATTATTTTCCTAATATCCCCCATTACGGAAAGGACTGAAGTTTGGTGGTAGAGCATATGCTTTGCATAAAGAAAGACCCAAGTTCAGCATTTCCAGATATGGTTGGGAAACACTTGTATCTGATACCCATGGCAGCCACTACCAGTCCATGTAGATAATACTGAGCTAGAAGAATCAAGGGTCTGACTCAGTTGAATGTAGCTTCCTGTGTTTCTGAGCCAGGGGGAAGGTGGGTAGAAGGGGTGGGGAATATAGATGGAGAAAATAAGATCATGAAAAAAGAAGAGGACATGGAGAAAGCAGTGGCCAAGTAAAATAACTGTGGGACAAAGGTGGCTCATATCTTGTTCACCCACTGTGATGGCCTGGGAATCCGATTCAGAGAGTGAACCGGAGGAATCCCAGCCTGCACAGGAGTCCCCGCCTCCAGGGCCGGCTGAACTGGGGCAGGGCCTTGATTCTGAGGAGCCTTCACCTGTGCCGGATCCTCAGGAGCAGGCACCAGGTGAATCCATTCTGGCTCCAGAGGTGGTTGAGGACTCAGTGCCTACAGGTGAGTCTCCCCCTGGGTCCAGTAACCCTTCAGCCTCTCCTGAACTGCAGAGGCTTAGGGCAGAGAGGCAAAGGGAACTGGTTTCTCCCAGGAGGAGTGCTCGCCTTAAGGCCAGGAGAGGCGGGGCTCCTGGGGGCCGGGACCGCCCCTGGCCTCAGAGAAGATAAAGGCCAGTCAGCCCGGTCCCAGGTTGCGGGAGCAACGTCGTCATTGAAGAGCTGTTTCGGCCAGCATCCAGTCCTGTTCCTCCAGTGTTCCTGTCCTTGCCCGGCTCCTCTCTGTGGACTCCGCTTCGCCCGTGGAGGACTGTCTGCCAACCCTCGACTCAACCCTCGACTCAGGTTCTGGACCTCGCCCCACGGTAACCTCCCCCCGGGACCAGCACACCCACACAGCCACAAGCCACCTCCATCACATTGTTGCCACTGCTTTAATGAAAGTGGTGGCGGGGGTGGGGAAACACTCCACACATTAACATGTAAATAGGCAACTTGACAAGGCAGGCAGGCAACTGAAAATGTCATTGAATTTGCTTAGTTTCACCACTTTGGCGTCAAGAGGAAATGGTTCATCCTGGTGCCAGGATGCTTCACCTCGGCAGAGGCCTACTGTGATCACTATTTATGTCCTGTTGCAACTGCTAGACCTCCACAACTAATAGGAACCTCTTTTTTCATGTCTTATGCCACAAAATCATCGTAACTTGTCACCAAAGTGCCGTGCTCCAGTGACAAATGCATAGCTCTTGGCCCTGGATCTGTGCATCCAGCATTTGAAAAAAATGATCAATGCTGTCCCCTTTGGCAGTGCTGATCACCCGTTTGAGGGAGGCCTGCACCTGTGTCCAATTTCTCTCTTCCTCCCTGCCATGAAAGGGAGGAAAAGGGAGAGCTTGGATTTGTATTCCTCCTGCTTCCAAAGAGGTGATTAGCATTGTAAAAGCCTACCATGTAGGGATGGGATAAAGGTAAAGGGACCCCTGACCATTAGGTCCAGTCGCGAATGACTCTGGGGTTGTGGTGCTCATCTCGCTTTATTGGCCGAGGGAGCCGGCGTACAGCTTCTGGGTCATGTGGCCAGCAGGACTAAGCCGTTTCTGGCGAACCAGAGCAGCGCACGAAAATGCCATTAACCTTCCTGCAAGAGCGGTCCCTATTTATCTACTTGCACTTTGATGTGCTTTCGAACTGCTAGGTTGGCAGGAGCAGGGACCGAGCAACGGAAGCTCACCCCGTCGCGGGGATTCGAACCACCGACCTTCTGATCAGCAAGTCCTAGGCTCTGTGGTTTAACCCACAGCGCCACCCGCGTTGGGATGGGATAAGCAGCTAATTAAATCCTCTTTTGGTCTTGCTCATCGTTTTCCATTCCATCATCTTCCATTCCATTTCATCCCACCAAATACATTCTTTACTTGTTTTGTTTGTTCTCCCTCTCTCTCTCTCTCTCTCTCTCTCTCTCTCTCTCTTCCACACACACCTTTTCATTTTTTTTTATAAATATTTTATTGAAATTTTTAAGTTACAATATAATAAACAAACCAAGTTATAACAAAACGTAACATACTTTCTTATCTTCTTGTGACCTCCTCACATCTCCCGCCCCTACCTTCCATGTTAAAAAAAATTTAGTCCAACAAATTATCACCTTACTTCCATCCTTACTGTCTAACTATCAATTAAATTTAACCAAATGTTTATCCAAAATAAAGATTGTTTTTTTCTTACATTTTAACCTATCTTCCTACTTCACTTCATCTATTTTAATGGTGCCAAATTGTTTATAATCAAGCATCCTGCTTAGCATTCATACAGTTTACAATGTTTTTGCAAGTAAATCTTAATTTTTTTCCAATCTTCTTCTACAGTCTCCTCTCCCAGATCTCGGATTCTGCCGGTCATCTCGGCCAGTTGCATATAGTCCATCAGTTGCATCTGCCATTCTTCCAGTGTGGGTAGATCTTGTGTTTTCCAATGCTTCGCGAGAAGTATCCTTGCTGCTGTTGTTGCATACATAAAGAATGTTCGGTCCTTCTTTATACACACACCTTTTCAATGCTTCTTTTGGGTGCACTTTCAAGTGCAATACAAATTTTATATGTATCTTTTATTGAAAATGGCTGCTCACCCACTCCGGCAGTGGGCAACGTTTGTGGCCCAGTGTACGGCTTCACCGTCCTCTTGAAGCCACACTGCCTTGCAGACCATTGCTCTACTCCCCAGGCCATTGTGGAGCCTGCTGGTTTCTCGCCTAACCCAGATTAATTTTTCAGCCTATCTGTGGCAGCCTGGGGGTGGGGCAGGGCAACTGGAGTGGACCGAGTTGGGGCAGGCTTCACTCTGGTTCACTCCTGCGATGTAAAAGGGGGCCAGAGCTGCCACCGGCAGCGCAGTCAGCACCAGAGTGTCCAAGAACAGTGTTGAGGGACATCATCAGAAGAGAGGGAGAAGATCGCCACTGGATCATTGGCTTCTTGAGCAGGGTGGTGGCAAGGCACGGCTTCCTCAAGTGGAGTTTTGGAGCCAGTTGAGCCCTACAAAGAGCTAAAGGCGTTGGATCGGATTAGCCCCCCAGGCACTGTGGAGCATTGCAGGCAAAGGCACCATTAGGGTGAGCTCCACTCCCAGTTTTTGCTGACTCAAGAGCACCCAGGTGATTGTTCGTGGCTGCCGGCATACCCCATCTGCTCAATGACACTTTACGCACATGGCCAGCGCCATTTGCTGCGCACACAGCCACATTCAGCGCCTCAGTGGATCTCGGTGTGTGTGTGTGTTCTTAATCAGATCTTCTATGCATTGCTTGGGTGTGCCTTCTGCTAGCTTGTAAACAACTTTCCTCCAAACATTGCACAACAAACACAACACTGATGAGAATAAAAAGAAATGGAAACAATAGAGTAAATGCAGGTGTAATTATATCAGGATATTCATATTATGCCCTTAACTTTTGCAGTGATCAGCTTGCCTAAAACTGTTTTTCGATCGATTTCTGTAATCTCTTGGCCACACATAAGTGTGAACATTCATCAGACACACTATGCTGAGGCGCTTTACTGTCAGTGACAAGCTCAGACAAGTTGTTTTTTTCTTCTTCTTTTCTCAGTGGGCGCTAAAGCCTCTCTCAGCTCTACAAGCCATGATAACCAGTCACACCTATTTTAGTGGCTTACTTGGTTGCATGACTAGAAGAGTGTAACAGGCTTAAGCACATTACAGAGGCTTCAGAAAGCCTTTCCTTCAGCTTCTAAGGCTCCTAACACTCATGATTGCACACTCCCTCAAAGGAACTGATGATCTCGAATAGCACCAGTAGTTCTAGAATAATGGATACCAAGTCTTGCTTCCACTTTCAGATGCTGAGTTATAAAATAACTTGCCATCGTCTAGAATAATGGGATCATCTGTTCATGTCCTTATTTTATTTTCTAGCTTTTCCACATTGCATTTGGCATACACAAAATGCATTTTTTGAGAGTCCATTTAGTTTTAACTTTGAAAAGTTGCTTCTATGCCCCCATTTTGCATTCTTGAATTAAAGCATCACTGAAGACCACTGCTGTGCCAAAACCTGTCCTTCAGTTTCTTGAACATTTTCTTCCTCTGAGAAAGAGGCTTCCATTTTTTCTACCTCATTCTCAAAGTACTTTTAAATTTCAATCAGTGCAGACTGTTGAGCTTACTTTATCATTTGGAGATGGCCAAAAGCAGCCCATGTGTCTTTCTCTCCAATGCTTTGAAACATGGGCATCTTGAAGGACTGCATAGTTCAGACCACTTGTGAGATGGTTTGTAGAATGAAGGAAAGGACCCTCACAGACAATTCCCAGCTACCCAAAAAGGAAAGTGAGCACATCAAAAACTCTGCACCCCAGGGGCAGCCCATGCATGAGGCAAGGTGAAGCCATTTGCCTCAGGAAATGGATGCAACTTCCCTGCCCTGCCCCCACCATTGTGCCACTGCCAGTCCTGCCAGGGCTCCCCTCTGCCACCAACACGGCTCCATTGCCTGCTGCTCCCATGCTGCTCCCACTGCAGGTTGTAGTGATAGGACTGGCAGCAGTGGTGGTGCAACAGTAGGAGCAGGGAAAATTCCAATTCCATTCACATTTGAAGGGAAATTTACCGAATTCACACATTTCAAATCAATGGGCAAACCGAATGTCACCATCCTTTGAAATTTGCACTTCCCTGAATTTTCAGTGTCATTCTCCAGCCGAGTAATATGTTCTGAAATGCATATACTAGGGTCAGATGTGTGTATAAATGCATATTTTAGTGGAAAGAACATAGAAAAATGCATTATATTGGGGAAAATTGATTTGCGAAACTACATATTAGGGAGGGAAATACCTAGAAAACTGTTTATATTTAGGAGAACAGTCATAAGAACTCTTCCACACACACACCCCAAAAAAATCACGAAGTGTTGTAGAACATTGGGAAAATGGGAAACTGGGAAAAACTAAAATTGACCTATTCACCCAGCCCTACTCCTGATACCCCTAACATGCCTCACCCACAATTATGGTGCTAGTTAAGGTCTGCAGGGTAGGAAAAAGATGCTGGAAATACCCCTTACTCAGCATCCAGGGAATATTTATTAGCCTAAGAGCCCAGAATGGAAAGGTGATGGGCTTGGCATCCACCCAGATCTGCTTTATATTTAATCTGGCCCTGTTTGTATACACACTGAGCACCTGCAGGTTCTACTGACCTTGTGAAATTGGGATCATTAATTCTGATTCCTGGCATCTCCATAAATCTTTCTATTTTGGGAGACACACACGCAAATTCATCTTACACACATTTTCTGTGTTATTCTGAAGGGTGTACATAAGGTTCCATCAAGAGAAGAAATATTTTTAGGCTTCTGATTTATTGGGAGGCATTACTGCTGTGGCATACAGGAAATCTGGAGCACGTCTTTCCAGGGAGTGAGACACTCCACTGAATTTCAGATGAAGAAAGTTCGTTCAAAGTCTGAGTTATTGCCATCCATTGAAGTTGCAGAATTTTTGATCCCCAAAATATCAGATGGGGTTAGTGACATAAACATCATGAGGCATTATGTTGCCTCTCGGTCAACGTGATTGTAAAAGTACGCAGAAAACCGCCACCTTTTTAATATATATGTTTTTATTTTACAGAATCGTTCTAAAGGTATCTGGACCCACTTCACTGCTTTTGTGACTGAATATGCTTCTATTGATTCTGTCAGAAATTCAGCTATTTACAACTAGCACAGAATGTGATGTGTTGTCGCCGACAAACATACCCGAATTGCTGTTTTTGCCACCTCTCTAGGCACCTTGTTTCCCAAATGTACTTTGTAGCCCCAGGTGTAATGAAAAGCCAAGTCTATAATTTGATTTGTAAACAGCGTGTGTGTGTGTGTGTGTGTGTGTGTGTGTGTGTGGACACGCACAGTTTTGCAATAAATGATTAAAGTCTGAACATTTCCCTCCACTGGAAGTATGATGCCTGACTGCTTCACCAAGCCCAGTTAGCACCAATCACCTAGACCCTAAAGCACATACTGAGGAATTCAACAGCAAAACATATCGGGACATCCCTGCATCCAAAGTTTCCTGCAATGAGCCTGTCAGTGTCTCTAGGGCAGACATATAGGTCCCTAAACACTAACTGTGTTTTAATAATTGCGAGGTTTTTAAGATGGTCTCCAAGCCAGGATATAGAAACAACATGAACTGTGCCTAGCAATTGTTAGATGCAACATGAAACATGGTTGTGGAAGGTAGAGGGAATTTGAAAGGAAGAGATTTGGGGAAGAGTTTTATAGCAAAATCAACCAGGATGAGCAGGTTAGGAACCAGTGGATCTCTGGCTGAGCATATCCCACATCCTCAGCTATGCTGGAGATATGATGGCATATCATCCCCCAGAAGTCAGCCAGCTAAACTCAGACAAGTGAATCTTAAAATAGCATAAGCTCTGAAAGAAAGGAGGTGGGGGGGGGAGAATTAGGATTAATCCTAAACCTATTTGGTTTGGTCACATGACTTGGTAATCTGGAATAATTTAATTTAACAAAAAGAGTGGTATAACTCAAACACTGTTTGAGAGCCTTGTTTTCCCTCTGCATGGCTTAGGCTCTGCTACTGAACTGAGTTTGGATCTGGTGTAACTTTACGCCAGATCTGGGCTGGATCTAGACACATCAAAGAAGTGATTCAGTTAAACACGTTGCAAACTCATACAGGGAAATCTGATAGAGAAAGTCGGGACTCTATAGCACCATCTGGTGCCACAGTGTTATATCACATATACAACATATATAAAACACTTTTCCTTTACCAATCTAGCTGAGGCCCTAGCGAAACTTAACTTATGCCAGCTGGCTTTATGCCAGCTCCTTAGAATTGTTCCCTAATTCATTTTGCGTAGATAGATAGGCTGAAAGAATGAGTTTCCTAAGCAGTAAGCATTGTACCAATTCAAGCTCAATAGTCTAATCACAATAGTTTCTTTCTGACTTCTCCTAAGTAACTTATTTGGGGAATAGCATACCTGCTACTCAAGTCACAGTATGCTACTCTATTAATATTAATTTCTTTTGATACTTTCTTTTATTTTGATATAATATTATGGGTGACTCAAAAGATTGTGGAAGATCAGAAGGACGATAGCAAAACAAATTTGAACATATAGGCACTTCTTTTAGGAATTCCCTAAAAGCTATGCATGTATTAACAAACTATATTTTCAAACAGGCACCAACCATGGTAACTGTTCAGTTCATTTCTATTGCAGACATTTTCCTTAACAGAAGCAGTTATTAAGGTGCAAATTTATGAAGATGACATTTATTTCATTGCATTTCATTTAAGTCATTTTAATCCCTCCTTTCCTATCAGTAAGACCTCTTGGGCGACTAATGGTAATTATGTAAACTGTGTAAAATACAGCACCCCATAAAAAAAGAACCTAATAAGACCACAAAATGATAAAATAGCAAAACAGCCCAATAACAAAACAATGGTAAAATCTTACTTGCATTTACTTTTTATGTGCCTGGTAGTATATTGTAGAACAGAAGTTCACCCTGCATATTGCCTATGTAATCCTTGTTATGAGATTTTATTTTCTCATGAATTTGGGATACTATAATTATGCCGTTCTCTGCCAAAAGCTACAAATCATATGTTAAGTATATATCAATGCTCTTAACATCTCTTTAAGGTGACATGTGAAGTTTAGTATGCTGCAATCACTGGATAACACACAACTCTATCCATAACAAATGACTTAATATAAGCATAACATCATAGACATAGACCCTCAAGTACACCAGGGCAGACACTGGAAGACATATGAAGGTTTATGGACAAAATGATTATGGAGGATGGCAAGTGGGAAAAGATTTGACATGGAAGGCAGAGAAATGGGTGGGAAATCTATCAGGACTTGACTGAACTCAGACACAGGTCACTGCTAGTAATCTATTTCTGACATTGGAAGAAATCCAAGGTTCAAAGGTCATGTGGCAAAAGGCATGGCCAAAGGGCAGTTGGGTGGGTAAGCTAATCCCAGTCAGAGGCTGGTGGCAAGGTTGAAGGAACATTGGTGGACAGATTCTACATCAAACAGATCAGCAGTGTAATCCTATCTATACGTAAGCATCTAGCTAAGAGGTGGGGGCTATTTTGGATTCAGGCTGGCAACAGAAGAAACACTAAGTGTGCACTTTAACAGGTTTTGTTTGTTAGATGAGAATAGAAAGAACAAAGCATAAAAAGCAGGTATCTTACAGACCAGACCAGGAGGCCACTTTTTGTGTTTAACCTGGATGTCTAATGCAATGCTGCTTTGTTTGTTTGTTTTATGTACCACAAAAGGTCAAATACCTGCAAATTATTGGTAGCATACATTTCAGAAGGAATAAACTGCTGGCAGAATTGTCGTGGAACCAATGAGAGATGACCTCACATATTTGGGAGGCTGTGTTTTAATTGCAAAACTGAAATGACCCCACCCCCACCCCAGATCTTATTTCACAATGTTATGGTGGTGAGAGACAAACCATGAAGCATTGTGGAGTAAAGCATGAAAGTTGACAGAATATCTAGGATCATCAAGTCTGCAAATTCAAGGTACTCATTTGGGATTCCAGCCCCTTATATGCACTCTTTATTCTATTGTCCACATGTAGGGTACACTTGCTGATTTGTACATCTCAGCTGCTATGTACACAGGTACACAGGATATATACTTGTTGAACATTACATGTGAATTACTGTAGAAGTGTACAGCTCAACTCTTTGTGTACACACTGCTGCACAGAACGTACACTTATTAAACACAATACATGTTAACAACACCCATGTTACATTCTGTATACATAAATAGCTGAGATGTACACTGGTACAGTTATCAACATTTAATATTCAGGAAATGTACACAACCATATACATGTGCACAAATGAGCTGCCCAGCTTAAAAATAGCATACCTATACCTTTCATGCAAACACTTGCACATGTGCAGAGCCAACTTGTACCTCTGTTCAATATGACATGTGTGAAGAGAACTTGACCAAAATAAAAAAGGATGCCTAATGATGACAAAGGGGAGTGTACTTCATATTTCAAATACTTGTGTGATGCCTACTAACACCCAGCTGTTATAGCTCAGTCAGTAGAGCATGAGGCTCTTAATCTAAGGGTTGTGGGTTTGAGCCCCACATTGGGCAAAGTATTCTTGCATTGCAAGGATTTGGACTAGATGACCCTAATGGTCCCTCCCAACTCTACAGTTCTACGTTTTAATGATCCAGAACTGGCTTTCTGAGTAGGACAGAACTGCTATGCTAGTTACTCAGCAGATGGACCTCTATTGTTTACTGGAAGGGGATGTTGGTGCAGTGCAAACACACTCACGGGAGCATTGGATTGGTTCTGCCAGTGCGTTTGTACCACACTGACCTCCCGGCTGCCTCTCCTCTCCCCCTCCTGATAAGCAACAAAGACTCACTTGTTGGAAAGTAGTTGTTGCTGCTGTTTGTTTATTTATACTCCACTTTTTTCCTCTGCCACCCAATTATGTTCACAGATGTACAGATATAACTCATTGAATGCTAGATCAAGTGGTGAGATCTGCGTATGACACAGATATACGTACATAAGCCTACCCAACTAAAGTTGTGTTGCCTTTGTTCCTTTCTAAATTGACATTTACACATGAGTAGAAAAACATTCCAGCCATAGCACCTGAGCTGATTAAATTTGTATTTTAGAAGACAATGTATCACTAGTTTCAAGGCTTTGGGCCAGCTGTATGAAATATAGCTGTTTGGTGCTTCTCCATCTGTAGAAACAGGACTAATAATGGTTCACTTGCCCCACAGGGATATCGTGATGAACAAGCATATTTTAGAATGTGCTTGTGTTTATGCAGTTATGTTAGTGGCAAATAATCTAAGGAATCTATGACAAAGTTTTGAAGAGCCTTAATTTTGGAAATAATTTAGCCTTTTAAGTAGAATAATGATGGCATAATGAATTGAATTTGTTGTTGCTGCTGTTGTTGTTTAGAACCCATGCATAAAAAAACCAAATTTCATACATATACCTGCAAACCACACATGCACAGTAACACATCACATCAGATTTATTAGACTGTCACACCAATTTTAGGTTGAAATATCCAATTATGATGCATTTTGAAAATCAGTTGTCTTCCATCCACTGACACTTGTTAAAAGTTTGAGCCAAAACAGACATGCATTACCAGTAGCCACCAAATATACAGCAGGATTTAAGGGTGTCATCGCTAGGGAGGGCAATAATTTCCATTCTGGTCAGTATTCATCACAGATAGTGTTGTTTCTACTGAAGTTCAGCTTACACCAAATTCTATGGCTGTATTGCATGTTAGGAAAAAGAACGATGGGGAAAGCAGCAGCTCACCCTAATGTTCTAACTCTGCCACTTAACACCCTGCTCTCATATCCAAAACTCAGAACAGAATGATAACCCAAATGAAGAAAAACTTCAACAACCATCAACATACTGTGGCTAATGTGCAATTTTAACTCACTGCGATTTTGTATATTCATCTAATTTATATCCCAGGGTGAAGGAATTGGATTTAGTTGTCCTGGACCATTTGTGTGGGTTGAAGTCACGTGCTTCAAATATACATAGAATGTGATAAAATTGTATGGTGTGGATCTGCCCTAAGCTACAATATACGCAGCTCCCAGTCCTCGTTTCTCAGTTCGCAGAGCCAAAATCCTTGCCGATATCTCCTGTCTCATAGCAACTTCAGTTTAGAACCTCCTTCATGCCCCCTCCCCTGTTTTATGTTCCATTTAACATCACTGGCTCATACTGCTTATGCAAAATGAAGCCAGATGTGGCTCTGTTGCTGTGAAGTTTATCAAGATCAGCTTAGGGCAGTTAAACAAAGACGTTCTCCATGAGTGAACACTGTGCAGGCAACTGGAGCTAATATGCAGCTGTGGGAAAGGGAATTGGGCGAGCTGGCCCCACACACTTATCTCAAAACATTGATCAGCATTTATTGGGTACAGAAACCACAAGTGCATAAGGTATGCATGCACCCTGTAACCTTGCATCCTATAAACTGGAAAACAAATGTATAGGTTCCCTTCACAAGACACAATGACTGAGAGATCCTTAAGTAGGCAAAACTGTATGCATGCAGACTCTGTTCTGTTTTCAAAGAATTGTTGTGCAGTATTAGCAAGGAGGCTGGTTGATGGATGGAGTTAGTTTCTAAAGCCCTGCTCTACTTGGTACCAGAGTGGAGACTGGAGCCTCTAAAGTAGAGGTGAGGACCCTCCTTATGTTGTGGGATTCCAAGGGTGGTGTTCAACTAACCTTTCCTCACAGTAGATTTATTGAAATTAATAGCCGTAACAGCTATTAATTAGCTAGATTTCATGGGTGGGGTGTAGGGCTTTTGAGGTGGCTGAGGGGTATTGTGAGTGCCTATACTTTCATTTTACAAATCCTCTTGCCACTAATCCACATGCTGTAGCCTTTCGGCACATCTATTAAAGCTCAGGGCAAGGCACAATGAGGTAACCCCTTCCCCTTTTTCAGACCAGGAAGTGTGGACTGCCAGGGTGGCTGCAGAACCCTGAAACAATGTTTACTGGAAAGAAAAACACAGAGCCACCCATGACCACTTCTTCTTCTTCTTCTTCTTCTTCTTCTTCTTCTTCTTCTTCTTCTTCTTCTTCTTTATATACCGCCCTGTACCCGGAGGTCTCAGGGCAGTTCAGAGAATAACAATAAGCCAACCTCACACCTACCAATAGTCTAAGGGCATTCTTCAGTGTATTGAGAATGAGAAAGGAAAATGGAAACATGTCTTGTAGAAGAGGGAAAGTTCTGAGAATTTGGAAGACAGGTTTCAGCACAGCACTGACTGAGGATGACATCTGAAATTTTGGAAAACCCAAGCAGAACTCTGCCTTGGTTTTGATGCAATGGATTTTCTGGACTGCATCTCCTGATATGAACCCTAGATCCTCTTCTAAGACCCTTCTACACAACAAGGCTGAGATGGTGGTGTCAAATTCCCTTCCAGCCCCCCCATCTGTGGAATGCTTTCCTCAAAGAGGTCTACCTTGCACCTTCATTGACACCTTTCCAGTGTCAGGTAAGGGGTTATCTTTTTCCTCTAGGCTTTTGATCACTAAGATGCACTTGTTTGATTACTAGTGTGCTGCCAAAGCTTCCTGCTATGGGGGTTGCTTTATTTTGTTTTGATGGCACAATGTGTTTACATTAATGTTTTAAATGTGTGGTTAGCAGCTTGGAGACCTGTAGGTAAAAGCAACTAACAACTCAAGTTAATCATCACCATCATCATAATCTTCATGAAAACCTTTTAGAGTATCCACTTCTGGAATTCAACCCTATTTGCAAATTTAATATATGCAACCTCCCTTTTAATTAAGCATTTCAATATTCTGAGTTCGATAGATTGGTTTGAAGGAACAAAAATATTTGGCTAGCCTCATGCCTATTTTTTTTTACTGTTATTATTATTTGCAGATAATGCAGAATTAAATGAAGCAAGAACTAGATAAATAGAAAATGTCAATGACTGAAAATTATGGTTTTCTGAGAGATTGCATGCTATAAGAAGAGAGCTCTGTACCAAAGTGATTTACTATATACTCCAGTCCAGTGACCATTTATTTAACATGTGGAATTTCCCCAACCTCTAAATCACTTACAGTATATATGGCATTGTAGAAGTGCTTGAGAACTTTCACATTTCTACTTTGGCAGAACTGACCCTCTGAGCATTATATTATTTACGGCACATTTATATCCTGCTGAACAAGAACATTACTTACGTTAGAAATTTGTTACAGCATTTGAGCTAAATTGAATGCATAACATGAATTTCAAGCCGCAGATGTAAATGGGGTATCTGGAAATGTCTGGGGCAGAAGAAGGGAAAAGCGAAGCCTGATTCCTGAGTGTGTGATTTATCAAGAAATGCAAGTGTTTGTGACAGCTGGACTTTTGGGTTTTTGTAAGGATATATTCAAGTTTCAAAATCTGCATGATGCAATCTGAGGAAGCTTTTGGTGAAAGAGCTTTTAACTATACCTGGGGGTAGAATCTTCTGAATATCTCTATCCATCTGCATTCATTTTTTAAATTCCTGTCTTGCTACTTAACAGAAAGTGGTTTTTTTCTCCCCCATTTCTGCTACAAAGTACAGTCTCTGGCATTATTGTACACAATATTATACATAAAGGTTTGCATCCAGTGCTGCCATTGTACTTAGACAGTAGACTTCTGCTTGACAACTTCCCCTTCTTCTCAAATCCCCTCCAGATCCCTCTCCAAATTTGCTCCATTGGGTTGGGGAACCCTCCTCAGGTCAGATTTTTGGGATGCTTGTGGAGAGGAGGGGAATAGCCCATTGTGGAAGTGGAACTCTGCTTGAGCAGTGTTGGATATAACTCATAATATTATATGCATATATACTCCAAGTTTCCTAAGTAAGCAGAAAGCCAGTGTGGTGTAGTGGTTAAGAGCAGTAGTCGCGTAATCTGGGGAACCGGGTTCGCATCTCCGCTCCTCCACATGCAGCTGCTGGGTGACCTTGGGCTAGTCACACTTCTCTAAAAGTCTCTCAGCCCCACTCACCTCACAGAGTGTTTGTTGTGGGGGAGGAAGGGAAAGGAGAATGTTAGCCGCTTTGAGACTCCTTCGGGTAGTGATAAAGCAGGATATCAAATCCAAACTCTTCTTCTTCTTCTACATAGATACATACAAAAACACATATAGACTCTCTCTCTCTCTCTCTGTCTTAATATCCCTACAAAATAATATAATGCAAAAATATAGTACAGTTTGGACCTTGGCTCTCTTATTAAGATTATGCATATATTGTATGCAAAAATGTATTTAATTTTGCAGATTATTAGTTTTATTGAAAAAAGAAGTGGGCAACCAAAATAATCAAGGGGATGGCGCAACTGCCCTGTAAAGAAAAATTGTGATATTAGGGACTTTTAGAGAAAAGGCAAGAAAGAGGTAACACCTGAAATTTATAAAATTAAGAATGGCATGGAGAAAGCAGATAGAAAAAAGTTTCTCTCTCTCTCTCTCTCTCTCTCTCTCTCTCTCTCTCTCTCATAACACTGGACCTCATGGATATCCAATGAAGCTGAGTGCTGGAAGATTCAGGACATATAAAAGTATGTTCTTCTTTCTGCAGAGTATAGTTAACCTCAGTCCTGTGCAAGGCAGTGATGGCCACCAAACTAGATGGCTTTAAAAGAGGATTGGACAAGTTCATGGAGGAGAATGGCTAGTAGCTATGATGGCTATGCTCTGCCCCCACAGCTGGAGGCAATAGTGCTTCTGGATGCTCGTTGTTGGAAACTGTAGCAGTGTTCTTGATGGTTTCCCACAGGCAGCTGGTTGACCACTGTGAGAACAGGATACTGAACTAGATGGGCCACTGGCTTGATTCAGTTGGTTCTTATTATGTTCTTGTTTATGTTTTAAAAAAACCTGACTGCTCCAACATAAGCAGGCACTTGATCCAAGATACAATCTTTGATCAGGTCAGAACCTCCACCCAGTTTGAAGTAGATTCGTCCTTTATCCCCACTCAAATTCTGTGTGACATTCTGTTATGACTTTGGGGGCAATAATAAACTTTGATGGTTCACCTCCCCCAAATCAGGACCAGTTCTATAGAGAGAAACCACATAGACAGATAGAAGGACAAATTTGCTAATCTATATTTCGCTTTTATGCACAACATATTTATTTATTTTTTTCAAGAAAGGAAATGATACATGTATTTTTTCCCCCCAATTACCGGTAATTTGCAGTGTCAGTACAGCCATAGATCATTTTCTAATTTTCTTTTGTGCAACTTCTCATTTTCTTAATCGAAATTCCAAGTAACCTCCTTCTATCTCAACGGCAGAGGGATTTTTTAAAATGCAATTCATAAGAGTCTACTTTAAAGGTTGAATGTCACTGCTCACTGAGTTGTAGGCAGGTGTTAGAAAGCTGCATGAAATCCCACAGAAGGAATAGGGAGAGAGGTGAACTTTTCCTTCCTTCCTCTATTTTTCAGCTGAATGAACTGACTTTGAGAGGCAGTAACACCCCCCTTCCAAACTCACTCTCTCTCGCTCTCTTCGTGTGTGTGTGTGTGTGTGTGTGTGTGTGTATCTGATGCAGAAATGGGGTGGGCTGCATTAGATTAGGGAGGAAAGTGAGATAAAGAGAAACTAACAAATGACAGATTCATCCATTCCTGTGTGCAACCAATTGCTTTGGAGCTTGGACTCAGCTCCACATCCTGTTCTGCCACAGAGCAGCAATAGTCAGCCATAGAACTGTATCAAGTCCCCCCCCCCCTTTCTTTCTCTCCCCAACCCCCATTGTAAAAACTGCATGGAAGGAAACAGTGTCCATTGCTCAGTATCCTTCATCAAGCCTTGGTTTTGAGCTTTCCAGGGCAGGGAGCTCATGTGTAGAAATTCCCTAGCTTAAGTATGAAGGGAAACAATGCAACAATATGAAAAGGTTTGTGCTGTTAGTCCTTCCCAGACACCTGTAGAATCCATTATCGTTCCTCAGTCCTAAAACAAATTAGTCAACAAAGTGTTTGACTCTACAGTTCACATTCTTTTTTATTTATCTCCTTGGATTCCATTTATTGCTTGGTGTCACCTAAATAAACAGACTTTCATTACCATTCAGTAGTTATGGCTCACAGTCTGAAAATGAGTGCACAATGAGAAAAAAGATTGGGAATTCATTCCTAATTGACACAATGCTTAACAAGTCTCACTTAAAGTGAGGGCTGCTTTCTCACAGTGAATATTTTATTCTTTCAAGGTTCTGGCAAATAGATGTTAAGTAGATCTAAACAAACACTCAGGCAGGCAGACAATGGCAATAACAACGGAGGTCTTATTGTGAGTGGGTATGCACACATGTGCTTTGAATTAAATGGACTTATTGCAATGTGAGAACATGTTTAATTACTTCAGCAGATCAGAAATCATCAACTTCTGTTCTGAGGATGTCATGTAGCATGCGCTCAGGAAAAAGAGAGCAGCGTTTCAACTGGAGACCGTTAGGGATGATTTCCATTACTATGATAAAAAATTAATACTCTCGCACTGGAATTATCCTTCCCACCCCTCCCAATGAAACCATTTCCATCCCATGTGAGAAGAAAATCTTAATTTGAATCGTGGAGCAATGCAATCATGGGATGGAGTAGGGAGGCTGCTTTTTCAATAGCATATCTAGCTCTATCCTGTCCTCAAGCTATGGGGGAAAAAATCCACAGTATAATATCTGTTGTGTTGCAAACCTCTCAGAATGTGCATCATCTCCATAACCATTTCACCACTTGGACTCAGCTGCCTCAGAAAATAAAGCATTAGTATAATGCAAGTATCAGTGCTCAGAATAATATTTTCAGGACTCATTCTCTGGCTCTGCTTTATTGATCCTGAGGCAAAGTAGTCGGCATCTCTTTTTTGAAGTGGTGCATATATTTAATGATGCAGATCGTTCCTCCTGAATAATGCTCTTGTCTTTGCTACCCAGTATAACCACCTCCCACCCCCATAATCTCATGAAAGTGTTTTTCATATTTGTTCACTTCTGCATTCTCAGGCCATTTTCAGGTTCCCCCAAACCTACTGATACTTCTCTCTTATGAATGGTTGATGCTGTTTTGGCTCTGTAAGCAATGGTACTCACAGCTGAGCATCAAAAATAGAGGGAATGAATTGATAAACTCCCCTATCGCCTGTCATCTTAGGTCAATGCATAAAACTCTATCATAAAACATTATTTGGGTGGTGGGGAGAGTCAGATTACAAAGCTGAACAGAGGCCTTTACCTCTTCATTTCTGTGTATGGGATAGGATCTCAAAGATCAGCCTTTGCCAACCAGCTGTGCTGGCTGAGTCCGATGTGAGTTGTACTCTAAAACAGCTGGAGGGCATCAGATTCTTATATCAACCAATCAAAATAAGTTTATTGTTCTAGCCAAAGGCCTTGATAAACCAGCAACAGTAGTACCAATAAAACAATACAGATCATTCCTGCTGTGCCATCTTCTGTGTAGGGCTCAGCTGAAACAACATTTTTGTTTTGTTTTTCATCTTCTTCGTTGTTGGAACATCTTCCTTTTTAAGTGTGTGCTTGAATACTAGCATCACCGTCATCACTTCAGTTCTGGATATGAATGTATGTAAAAAGCAGGCTTTTAAGGATCCCAGGAAAGTAGTGGCAGATTAATTGCTCCCGTTGCCATATAAAACCAAGCTATTCCCCTAAAATGCAGGTGGCCAGCATGAGGATTGGGGGCTGCACATAGCCCTTGTTGGGCCATTTTCATGTATTTCATGTATTACCTGGGGTTTTAATCAGATACAGCTAGAACCAAGTCACCTTAGGCTTTTGAAAGAAATCAGCTGCGTTTTCCCTCAGGCAATTTCTCACCAATTCCAAACAGGGTGTGTATTTTTTTTAAAAAAACATGTTCTTCCTAAATACACTCTGTTCAATCATTTACACGACATGAAACTCACAGTGCCAAATAATTTGTTCTGCCTGAAAAGAGATCAAACATATTAAGATGTCCCTGTGGATTTCTTAAAAAGTTCCAGTGTGAAGCTCCAATTCTGAGTAGTGCAAATATTTCCTGAGAAAATCAAACATTTTGCAAGAGAACCCTGTTTCCCATGCTTTTCTGTACCAGTGGACACTTTGGGGTATGTTTGTGGCTCACACCTGAGGTAGGGGGTTTCCAAAATGGCACCTGCCAGATGTTGTTAGGTTCCAACTACCTTCAGCACCATCTAGCATGGTCAAAGATGATGGGGGCTGTAGTTTCAACAACATCTGTAAGACACCTCTTTGGCTATTGCTGCACTGAGGCCTGCATTGCCACAAGACTTTTCTGCTACAGCGCTCCCTTTTTGAGGCAAAAGTTTGGGAAAGAGTGAGGTGGTAGCCGAGAACATGGGAACATAGGGAACTGCCTCATACTGACACAGACCATTGGTCCACCTAGCTCAGTTTCATCTACAGTGGATAGCAGCCACTCCCTGGGTTTCAGATAAGAACATTATTCCCTCACCTACAGTACCTGAAGGTGCCAGGGATTGAACCTGGGACCATCTGTATTCAAACCAGATGGTCTAACACTGATCTACAGACCTCAGCAAGTGGCAAAGCCAATGGTATAGCTTCTTCTTTGGCGATCACCCGTAGCTGAGTAAGATTGTCTTCCATAAACAATGTTTTAACAATGAGTCCATAAGTGACTGTGGAGGCCAGTTCTGGATCCACATGTCCTTCCACAGTGGGGACATAGGTTTCTGGGAGGGAGTTGATCACGGTGTGGATTTGCCAAGCGTGTCTTCCTCTTAACACGTTTCTCCATTTCGTCCTGAGTTTGAGCACTCCAATTGGACTGCTTGCAAGCGTTTCCCAATTGTTGGTGTTTATGTGACATTTTTTTAAATTTGCCTTGAGACAGTCTTTAAACCTCTTTTGTTGACCACCAGCATTACGCTTTACATTTTAAAGTTCAGAATAGAGTAGTTGCTTGGAAGACAATAATCAGGCGGATGTTGTGCGGATGCACAACATGACCAGTCCAACGAAGTTGATGTTGAAGAATTATTGCAAGGGTGTAACATGGGGGGGGGGGCAGGGCAGTTTGCAAAATTGTTACGGGCACAAAATTTCAACAGCTGGTGCTGCATCAATACAGTTGCACGCTTCTGTCACTGGGCTCCATCCATGCAAACCAAGGAAGTGACCTCTCCAGACAATGGAATGAGTCTTCTTATCTCTGCAGCTGTGATCTCCTGTTATGCAGTTTAATGCATTTGTGTACTCTCTCCATTCCCTCCCTCCCAACCACCCGCCTTCGCATGGCCCCAGGCACTGGCAACCCATGCTACACCACTGGGCATAGCACAGGATATTTCCCAAGCAAATTTCAGAGAAGTCTGGGTGTCATTCAGAAGACACTTGGGAGGATCAAACTGTCCAGACCAAATTCAATTTAGAAACATAAGAAAGGAGAGCAGGGACTCTGGTTGTTTCATTTCTCTGTCCTCACAGCACAACAGAATGCTATAACAATAAGTGATCTATAAACGGTTTAAAAATACTGTTTTAAAATAATTTTCACATAACAAAGGAAAAGAAAGAGTGGCAGCCTTTAAGATCACAATGATATATGCAAGACATTAGCAAAAGTTCATCTGGCAAAGAAGCAGGAGAAGAAAAGGCGCTTTAGCCACAGGTCATGTGAGGCAATGCTGCTCATCAAATTGCCTAAAATAAACCCAGAATGTGGTGGTGAGGGGAGCTAGTAGGGGAAATAGTTTTCTCATATGCACAACAATGAGAAATGCATTAGGCAAAATAAATGACTCAGAGCTTCATGCCCTGGAAGTAATGAAACAATTGACAGTAAAGGGAGAAAATCTCCCAAGAAAGAATATTGTTTTGAAGTGCATGTGTATATTATGATAACTAACTTTAAAAAAATAAATCAGTGGAACTCATCCTTATCTCAGTTGTTTATTGGTAAAAGACAATACTGATCATAGCAAGATTCATTCACAAGTTCGTTCCATTCTGTTTCTGTATGATTTTTTAAAAAAAACCTCAGTGAAAATTCATATTTAAATTTTTACCACAAAATATGTATTTAAATGTACAATTTATCTTAATGCACTCATCCATCAATTTATCCAGAAATACACATTTTTTTTTTTTTGCATTTTTGTACATTTTTTAGTTGAGAAATGCCCTGCAAAATTCAGAGAAGTGTGCAATCACACATCATTCCAGGAGGGGCAAATTAGGTCAGTTCCCACTGGTATTCACAGAAGCCAAATTCCTGCCACTTTTCTTCCATGCAGTTCAAAGCCAAACTCATGGGCTTCTTAGATAATCTCCCTTTCAGACACTTGTTTTCTTAGGTTTGCTTTCAGGTTCCTTCAGAACAGGGGCAGCTAACAGTTTTTTGGCCTGGGCACTACATGCTCACAATCATGCTGCACTACTCATACAGCCCAGTTAGTCAGATCTCTCTCTCACACACTCACCACACATTTCTTTTGAAGATTTATATATTGCTTTTTTTCTGGAAAGATCACAAAGAGGTTTACAAAGGAATAGCAAAAAGAAAAAGAGAAAAATGAATAGGACGAACAATAAAAATTACACTCCTGAAAGCATCAAAGCCGGAAAGAATACAATAAATAGAACATCAAGTTCCATAACATCAAATCCCATTCATTCCAATTACTGACACACTCTCATTATTCACATCCACTAGTGCATCTCCATCAACCTGCAGCTACACACTCACACACTCTCAACAGTGACAGATCCCAGGAACCCACCAGATACACCCACAGCTTGCAGGTTGCATTGTGAATTTGCATGCTGGTGTCTCATTCATTATCAGAATTACAGACAGGCACATTCATCATACATACATTGTGTGTGCGCACAGACACACACACAAAGAAAATAAATGGAGTCACATGCTGATACCTACTTTCTATACCATCCTCTCCATTCTCTCTCTCTCTCTCTCTCTCTCTCTCTCTCACACACACACACACACACAAAATTTCCATCTGTGGTGGGAATAACACAGCAAAAGCGAGGCCAACCAGCAGCTTGCAGCTTCTGTGGCTTATATGTATGATTAACCATGCACGCTCTTTAAACAAATTGACTTCCATGCCAGCTATATCTTTTTGCAGAAGTTTGATTGCTGGATCCATTCACTTAGCCATTAAAATGGGATCTCCTTTTGATGTTTAACTCCGTCACTTTAAGCAACTTCATTCAGGATTTTTCATACATTCAGGATTCTGGAGAGACGAATCAGGTTTCCCTGTGTGTTGTTTCTTGCAGTTGCTTCTGAAGCATATCAATGAAGAAAGAGTATTAAGCCAAGTAACAGCAGGCTAATGTGCATTTCAGGATTGTTTAGAGGCTTGTGCAGAACTGAACATAATTCCTTGCTGGTTTGAACTCCCTAGGATGCTTCAAACGTGCCTTGAACGAGCTTTGCATCTCGAGGTGAAGCCATAATAAAGGGCAGCTGAAGTGTATTGTGCATTGCCTCTGCCCCCCCCCCTTTATTTCTGACTGCTCCAAATTCCTGAACCTTCCATGGAATATTATGTGAAAGGAGAAGACATTCTGGGAATCCCTAATTTAAACTATTTTACTTACAGAAATCCTGAAGTTTCACAATGAATATAATATAAATGTGGGTGGGTGTGCATCCAAAATGCAGGGTTCAAGTTTTCAGCTATACCCACCAGCCATGAGAACATAAAAAGGACTTGCTAGACCAAAGTTCCATGTAGTCCAGCAATCTGCTCTTACCAGTGGCATTGCATCCTTTGTTGGTGCCCGGGGCACACACGCACCAGGCGGGACCAGGGGCTGGGTGCAGTGGGTTAACAAAACCCACCATGCCAGCCCAACCCTTGCCACCAAGTACATATAAAGCAAACAAAACTTATCACAGACAAAAAAGCAAGCCCATAACAACACTATAGGTCAAGGTCAAGGACCCCTGGCCGGTTAAGTCCACTCAAATGAGACTATGGGGTTGCGGTGCTCATCTCGCTTTCAGGCCAAGGGATCAAGCGTTTGTCCACAGACAGCTTTCCGGGTCATGTGGCCAGCATGACTAAACCGCCAGTGTGGTGTAGTGGTTAAGAGCGGTAGTCTCGTAATCTGGGGAACCGGGTTCGCGTCTCCGCTCCTCCACATGCAGCTGCTGGGTGACCTTGGGCCAGTCACACTTCTTTGAAGTCTCTCAGCCCCACTCACCTCACAGAGTGTTTGTTGTGGGGGAGGAAGGGAAAGGAGAATGTTAGCCGCTTTGAGACTCCTTAAAGGGAGTGAAAGGCGGGATATCAAATCCAAACTCTTCTTCTTCTTCTTCTGTTGCAACAGAACACCGTGATGGAAACCAGACCGCACAGACATGCCGTTTACCTTCCCGCCACAGCGGTACCTATTTATCTACTTGCACTGGCGTGCTTTCAAATTGCTAGGTAGGCAGGAGCTGGGACAGAGCAACAGGAGCTCACCCCGTTGTGCGGATTCGAACCACCAACCTTCTGATCGGCAAGCCCGAGAGGCTCAGTGGTTTAGACCACAGTGCCACCTGCATAACAACACTATATTGATGTCACACAGGAACTGATGCAACCTGTCAACTCATTGTTAAAGATTTCTGAAGAAACACACTGTAAAGAAGGCTTAACAATCACCTGCTCTTGAATCTGTACGTATGAGCTTTGCAGGCAAAATTACCATCTCCGCCAGGTCAAAAATTCCTCTCTCAAAGGATTGACAAAAGGAGCAGCAAGTGCAGAATTGAGGAGTTTTTCCACTTCTCCAAAGCCAAGCAGCAGGAACAAGGGCAGAGTCATTCCATATAGAGAATGTCACCATAGCAATGGAAGATATTCCAGAGAGGAGTTTCTCTTCTTCCCCTTAACATTCTTTTTCCAATTCCAAAAGGAGTTGGTGGTGTTGAGGCCAAGAGTTATTGTGGCATTTCCACATCTAACCATCTTGTTGCATATCATGGATGCCAATGGACTTCTTTGCCTTGTATCCTGTGGCCTCTGTCTTTTTCATAATAGCTACCAATATCCACCCTCCTTACGGATTGCTATGACCAAGGGAGATACCACCATAGCTAGGCTGTCAATTGTTGGAGGCATTTATTTATGAGCTTTTCTTACATTGCCAACATGGGGGGGGGGGAATTGTGGCAGTGAATGGCATAAAATCAACAATGAAACTATATTCAAAAACAAAGTACAGTGGTACCTCAGGTTAAGTACTTAATTCGTTCTGGAGGTCCGTTCTTAACCTGAAACCGTTCTTAACCTGAAGCACCACTTTAGCTAATGGGGCCTCCTGCTGCCGCCTCGCCGTCAGAGCACAATTTCTGTTCTCATCCTGAAGCAAAGTTCTTAACCTGAAGCACTATTTCTGGATTAGCGGAGTCTGTAACCTGAAGCGTATGTAACCTGAAGCGTATGTAACCCGAGGTACCAATGTACCAAATATATCACCAATCCATAGACATAAGATAAACCTCAGGAGCATATGGTATTATTAAGAAAGTCTCGCTACATCTAGAGGACCGAATAATTGGCTGCAGAAGAGGACTGTAAAAAAAAAAAAAAAGTATTGGGAAAAAGAAGCTGAAAGTCCAGCTCAATGATGGACCTGTTAGATCAGCTTGGTAAGATCAATACCTTTTTCTGCTTCCAGTTTCTAATTAGACTGTTGAAGAGCAGGAGGAAAATGGAAGAATTTGCAGGAAGTGCAGCCAGTGTTTTCCTTTAGAAACAGATGGGGCTACAGTTGCCATCAACCTTGTCTATTGGCTATGTTTGCAAAGAGCTGATGAAAGATGGAGTTCAAAGCATGTGTGGGGCACTACTTTGGCTGTTCCAACTTTTGAGTGAGCTAGAATGAGTTCAGGAGCAAGTAGTGCTCTGTTGCATGGTAAAAATATGTCCCTGTAAAAGTGTTGGGTGGAATACAATATATTGAGCTAAGACATAAGTCAGCCAGCGCATGTTTTTCTGCTTACTGGACAAAACAATCTCCCATCTTCTCCCTGCTGCCCCATGCTCTGTTATGAGGGTTCTCCCGGTGGGTGTGGGAGCGACACACGGGGGGTGGGGGTGGAGAGAAGGAATGACCCGTTGGGTGAGTCCTTGTTGAAGCCACCACTTTGTCTGTCATGAATGATTAAGAATTAAGATCAGTAAAACCGTCTAGAGCTTTGAAGCTGGTTTTTGCAACGTCCCTTTCCTATCCCAGCCACAGAAATAAAAGAACGTGGGCATTTTCTCTCTCTCTTAAGAATGGTCTCAAAATGTCTGGGAGAGAGTTTTAATGGTTATCAAGTGCCTGTGCCTCTTTTTATTGACAAGCCATGCTGAGAGACAGACTTGAAGAGCTAGACTCAGAGGAGAAAGAAAAGACGAGACAGACAGGAAGAAAAGGTTAGCAGTAATAGCAGTTCAAACATCTGAAATGCTACACTATATAATAAGAGATCCTGACAACCTCAGAAGCATATGATTAGCTAAAGGAAAAGATTCATGCAGTGCCAGACTGCGGCCAGGGCTACATGCAGCCTTTGTGAAGTACATGAAAATGAGCATTTATTCAGGGTTTTCCACTTGTTTACAAAGCCGTCCAGCATTGTCAACTGCTGCAAAATACATTTTAATCTTTCAAAAGGCCAGTTTCTTTGTTTCTTCAGCATGCCACATTTTCCAGACCATCAAAGAAGGCAGGCAGGCAGGCAGGCAGGCAGGCAGTGGCCGCAAAGTCTATTGAAAGATGACATTTCCCCCCCCCCCTCCTATGTGACTGTGAAAGGCTACTTCTTGTGTCTGACTTGTTGAGTTCAGATGCATCCGGACCAAGAGCCGGATGAGGTGCAAGGAGGCAGTATGCAAACTGGTGACACAGGCTGGAGTGTGGGCTATAGAAGGAAAGGAATGGCACAGTTGTGTTATCAGTTTATCTCAGCATTTACTGCATGCATGACATTTCCTAATCTACAGAAAATACAAGAATCTGAAAACTGGATTCAGTCTAGTGGTCTGTTTAAATACCAGACTGCACCTGCTGGTGACTATACCATTAACAATGCCATTAAAATGGGAATTTTATAGGTTACGGAAAGGCAGCTGTAAGCGTGTCATTTAAGGGCTAATGCAAATAAACAATTTGCCGTTTCAAGTGGTCGCTTCTAAGTAGAGCTGGGCTGCATTCACCATGCAGATTTTTTTGTGGGCAGATTCCAGAATTAGGAGTACAATTCTGGGGTGGGAGTGTTTGTTTCTTTGTCAAGGGGGGGATAGATTACAAGGGGGGTAGATTACAATGTGTTGTGTGTGCTTTCTAGCTGCAACAGATAAGACATTAATCTGAAGGCTCAGCCCTCCAAAGCACCATGTCAGGTGGCAGATTTGGAATATACAGTACCTACCTGTACCTACCTCTCGAAGTGATCACTTGCTTAAGAATAGTGCAGTGACATTAGTTAATTTGCCATTTCTGCTTCCTGCAATTTCCACTTGGCAAAATGAATAGTAATTTGCTTTCTTAACCCCCCCAGGTAAAGATTAGTCTAAGTTTTGAAATGCTCCTTTCAATCTTATCTCAATCTTTCTTTTATCCTGAATTTCCTTGCCAGCAACAGAGAGCCTCAGGTTTCCTAAGTTTCCCTACTTGCAAGCAATTACAGAACATAGACAAATTAAAACATAACACTCCCACTTTCACTTCACTTTGTTACGGTTCCAGAGCAATTTCCCATGATGCTCTCGCGTGCATCTGTGGTCGATTTGTGTATGTGCCATAATGATATGTGTATGTGTTGTGGGGGCAGTTGCATTGACCTTCCCTTCCTGATTTTTATTATTAAGGGCAGAAAAGACTCATGCAATCTGGGTCATCATCAGTGCAGCTGCATACAAAATGCAGCTACATGGATAGTAAATTGAGAGAGCAACTCCCATGCTACTGCTGCTGCTGCTGTTGTGTGTGTGTGCACGCGCAGTGTGGGAAACCTTTAGCCTGTGAGTTCCAGTTAGATCTTCCAGGCCTCCTATTTGGGCCACCAGAGTTTGCCCACACACTTTGATTTTTTTTTTATTAAAAAAAATAATGTTTGTATTTATTTTCATGGTACAGAAGATAAATTTTGAGAAAACAATTGCTGCAAAAGTAAACAACAAGCAACTTGTCCTGACAAAATTCCAGACTTTTATCATGTCATGTTTTAAAGTTTCATTTAATTACTCTAAGAGATCATGCCACATTTTCCATGAGTGCTGGATGGATTTCTGCCACAAGCTGAACAATTTATGTATTCAATAGACATTTCCCATATGTTATAAAAGGAATATGGATTGTTTTTTGCCCTTTGCCGCTCTCACCTGGCAGGTTAGTTTCTCAGCCAATGCTATTGACACTACTCTGTTATACCAAGAATCAATGTTCAGTGCATCGCCATCCAACATCTGGCTATCTCCATACGACCAGCAGTCAATAAAAAGACTAAGAGGTCATCTTTAGGATAATCATGAGCAGACGGGATCCTTAGCCCAAATAGTGCTAGTGCAGGGGACATTTCAATTGTTTTGTTGTATATCAAGCTTATTTCTTTGAAGGGTTTGATGATGTCACAACACCACCACATATGGAAATATGTACCTTTGACTGTGCTTCCTCTCCAACAATTGGGAATGACTTCCTTACATATGTGGGATAGACTCACGTGTGTATAATGCCACCTATGTAGAGGTTTTAAAGAGGCGTCCCTTATTTTTGCAGAAACTGATTTCAACAGTCTCCCAGACCACAAAGCCACCCATTTTTCATTTGGTATTTACATATCTAGGTCCATTTCCCATGGTATTTTTTTGTACAATAGATTGCCATATTCTAGTTTTAATGGAACTTTATAAATTGCCCTTAGAGAGTGGAGAGAAGTTAACAAAGATGTGCTCTATTGCTGTTAGTTTTCTTAAGAATCTTAACAGCTGGTTGAAGTGGTACCATGACCATTTAAGGTTTGGTATGGCCACAATGAATTGTTCTTTTTGCAGTGGGATACTGTTTGCATAAAATCTTTTGATTTTATAAAGGCCCACCTGTTCCCAGCCGTTCCAATCTAAGCATTGCCCTGCTCCTTTGAAAGCAAAGAGGGATAAGATATTGGGGGAGTCAGTTTTTTAAACCTTGCTTTCCACACATTTGGAGTGGTGTGGGGAAAAAATGTTTGCAATAGTATGGATTTTAGTGATTGGGGAAGGTAGAAAGGGATAGGCTCTTTATACAGGATCTGAAATTTCTATATCTACCCATAGTTTACCTTTTTGCCCATGGATCAGTGACATCAACTGCTTTAGTTGGAAGGTGTTGTAATAAGTCTGGAGATGTGGGATTCCAATTTCAAGATGTGCAGGGCAAAAATGGTACATCAGGTGAGTGACAGGTTAGTGACCCCAACCTCCTCTCAAACTTGGCTCATGGGCAGGGGAATAAAGCTCTGAACCTCTAGTCAGATCAAGCACTATACTGCCACTCCAGGAACAATGTCTTCCAGCATAGGCAAATGTTCTAAAAGTTTAGTTTTACAGGAAGTATGGGAGGGAAGGGTATGATAAAAGTGGAATAATTATTTTTCCGCAATGACAACAAGTAGTCCCTGGAAGTCATATCCAAATAAATACGCCATGACAGATTGTTTGGGTTTAGGATTTGAAATCCTTATGGCCACCTGCAGAGAAATGTAGCAAAAGCGAGGGGTGTATGAAAGCGATTACTGGGAAATGTGTTGGAAAAACATGTGTCAGTTTTCATTAGACAAGGAGTCACATTTTGAAAACTACCCAGTGGCAATTTAAGGAAGGGAATGACTCTCTACATTGGCAGGGCATGTTGTCCATCAATTTCATCTTCTAGGCCTTTCAGAATAATACACAAACTCTAAGAACAAACATGAGAAAGTTATCAATCTGAACCTTCTAGAATAGAGGTGGCTAACTCCTATTTTGGGGGGCTGGGTTTTCCTTCTCCCTCCACCCTCAGTACTCTATTGATTTTGGCAGCAGTGACAAAAAATATAGCACCCAGGATGCTGGAGCAGATGGAGCCTGGCACCCTAATGGGGGTGTAATTTGTTGTCTTGCTGATTCTCTGATTGATCTGATTGATGAGTAGGAAAGCTGCACTGATCACCTGAGGAGCAGGGATATGTGTTTGTGTATGTGTATTCTGCATATGTGCATGTGGGGTTGTGAAGTGTGGCCACACACACTTCTAGTCACTTCCACTTCTGACAAGCTCCTGAATGGGAAGAAAACTACAATTCCCAGGATGCTTCAAGGGAGCCATAGGCTTTAAGTGTGCTTTAAAGGTGTGTTGTGTAAACAGCTTAAGCAGAGCTCCATTCCTTCTGCTGCTGCCTGGCATTTATTCCACCGAGAAATGGGAAATCAGTCTAGTATCTTGGGTCAGCAGCAGTGGAGACTCTGCTTGTCTATGAGACTCAGCAGACACCAATTAAATGAACACTTAGGGATGCCGTATTTCAAAAAGTAAAAACCAGGACACCCCAAAGTTGTTGAGCTTTTTAAAATAAGAGCTACAAAAAAAAAAAGAGAGAGAGTTTTTGAGCTTTTTAAAGGCATTTTCGGCACGATTTAACCCCTGTGGCCAGTTTTCCAGGACATTTGCCCAAATTCCGAAAAATAATCCAGGACACCATTTTCGGAGGCATATTCCAGGACATGTCCTGGAAAATCAGGATGCATGGCAGCCCTATGAATACTTGATCAGTAGAAGAGCACATTCTTGCATGCAGAGGTTCCCAGATTCAGTCCCTGGCATCTCTAGGTAGGGCTGGGGAAAAGCCCCTGTGTAAACCTCTGGAGAGACTCTGACAGTTAGTGTAGAGACAGCACTGAGCTAGATAAGTCCATGGCCTGATTTGAAACAAGGCCACTTCTTACCCTTACACCACATCACGTAATGGTGTCTGTTGCCAGTGGAGTATTGACGACATGGGCTATTATGTCTGTGCAGTGTTCCAGACTCACTAGGTAGTGGATTGGGCTGTCCATATCACAATGGCCTTTACCTAATGTTTGTTCGACAAACTGTATGTGAAAAGGCATTGTGGCATCAAGGGAGAAGGGCAAGTTGCTGTATCGACCTCCTAGGCTTTTTCAGTCAATAGACACAGAAATAGCTTTGCTTTTGCCACTTCTACTGTATTTGCAGACAATAGTGCCGTAACGTCTCACCACACGGCGGGGTCAGGAAGATCCACTTTAATTTGTCCAGAGTTAAAACAGCTACAGTGTAAGCCAAATACTCATTTCGTGCCCAGTGCGTTAGTTTTCACTTTCCAAAAACCAGGGAACAAATGACCATATTTCCAGAAAGCCTTGGAACATCACTGAGATGCAACATTTTGTGTTCTTATACTTCATACTTGGAAGAAGCCACAACTTATTTCAACAGGATGTCTTCCAGATAAGTATGCTTCGGACTGCAGTCTGTTACCCCTCACTTCACATTATCTGTACTCTTCTGCTTTTATGATCACAATCTATAGGTAAATTAGAAACCTATATCATCAACCCAGTGCCTTACGACTGTTTTGGACTATAGCTTACATCAGCCCCAGAAAGAAAATGCTGCTATAGAACCCAAGGAAGCTGCCTTAAACTGAATTAGATGGTCTATATGAGATCTTGGAAATGAGTCCAGATGTCACATGGCCAGGTTTGCCCAATTGGCCTTTTTTAAGATAGCACAACCCAGGTTGTGCTAAAAATACTTCAGTGTATGTTCCCGCCTGCCTGTCCATTATCATTATAAAATATACTAGTGGCTCATTCAGGGCATGAATTCAGGGAAATCTTTTGGGTTCCCCATGATTGGTGTGATGGTGCACCTTCTTCTTTCATTAGCTTGCTGCTGTCAGGGCTTGATTCAGGTGTAGGTCAGCATCAAAAACAATAAACCGCTTGAGGTCAGTGAAGCTAAATCTTTATTCAAGGAAAGAAACCACAACTCAGGCCTAGTGATCTCAGAAACTCTCTCTAGGAGGTCTAGGGGAGCCAGTGTGGTGTAGTGGTTAAGAGCGGTGGACTCGTAATCTGGTGAACTGGGTTCGATTCCCCGTTCCTCCACATGCAGCTGCTGGGTGACCTTGGGCTAGTCACACTTCTTTGAAGTCTCTCAGCCTCATTTACCTCACAGAGTGTTTGTTGTGGGGGAGGAAGGGAAAGGATAATGTTAGCCACTTTGAGACTCCATAGGGCAGTGATAAAGCAGGATATCATATCCAAATTCTTCTTCTTCTTCTTCTTCTTCTTCTTCTTCTTCTTCTTCTTCTTCTTCTTCTTCTTCTTCTTCTTCTTCTTCTGTTGATTTCTATTTCCCTCACTGAGCAGCAACTGGAGTCACAAGACATTGTTTTGCATTCCACAGTCCAAGTTACTGTTGGATTCCCACGGGAATGGGAGACTGGATGTGATGTACACTGTTTTCCTGTTTTTCACTGTTCTCTTGGTTTCTTTGTTAGAGAGACAGTTGCTTCTCTGCTCTCACAGAGGCAAGATGCATGTTTGTATTCCCTCAGCATAGAGTGGAAATAAAGTTAAGAATGTGGCACATACTGCTTATCCTTCTGCTGTGTGGACTACTCTGCTTGGGCTCAAGATAAGACGAGCCTGTATCAGCTTCAGATGGGCCGAAGCTGGTCAACATCTCACATCTTCTTCGTCTTGCCCTGATGAAGCAGTTGCAAGAACTGAAGGTCCCCACCTTCCTAGTGCCCTCTAGGACTCCTCTTGCCCACGGAGTTCCTCCCAAGAATGGGAATCCCTTATAGACAACTGCAGTGCCTGGAGACAGGTCACGTATCCACAGCAGCGACCAGAGGAGAAATGACCACTGGGAGGAGCACAGAAAGAAGAAATGTCATAGTGCAGAAAGAAGAAATGCCACAGCACAACCAGACATCTTCATCTCTCCCAGCTGCAACAAAACATGTCTCTCCTGTATCGGTCTCTACTGCCAAAGCAGGCAATGTAACTCTTCAGTTGTTTCACCCACAGAGGCTCAGTCTTCTGTTGTCTCCCAATACAGATGGATGCCAGCCACCTACCCTCTCCTCTTCTCCCTCCCGCTAAGCAGCAATGACCCATCTGTCAAGAATCTACCATAGCAGCTCTTCCTCTTCCCTCCTCTCTCACAAACCCCTTCAGCAATCATTCCAGGAAAGGGCTGATCCCTTCATTCTGGGTGCTTTGGGAAGAAACTGTTTTACTAGGTTACTAGGAGCCCCTTTTTGTTCCCTTTTCAGTGACTTCTGGGAAGCGGCAGTTTATAAAACCAGGGTCATCCCAGATCAGCGGAACAGATTGAGTTTTGACAGGAATGCTGTGCACGGGATTCTCCCTGAGTGTGTAATTAATCAGATAAGACAGTGGTTGAGTAATTCAGAGCAAGCTGGGAGCAAGAAAATTGTGAGGCTTTTGCCTCCTCTGGCTGACCTCAAAGAAACTTAGGTCAGGCAGCATCACATTCCATAAAGGCTGATGGAATCCTGAGCGGTGGGAGGGGGGGAGTCCTATTTGATAACACCTTCAGAAATGGGGCAAATGTAAAAGAAAGGGAGGGGGAGGGGACATTTGGGATAAATATTGTGCACTAGGAAGAATCTTTGTTGAAAACCCACTTTATCCTTTTTTTATAAAAAAAAAAGTTGCTAGGTTTACTGGCTTGCCTGCAGGAGGTATGAAGGTGGCATAAAATGGGGAGGGGGAAGGTCACAATGCAACCTTTTTGCTTCCTTTTCACTCTATCAAGCAATCATAAAATTCATGAGATGCACAGATAATTGATTTGGTGATCTATTAGGCCACAAATGGTTGCAAATGTATAATAACTACGCTAAGTTGTTGAAGCAGAGGATTGCATTAATATTTATATCCCTGAACGGGCAGATTGAGTCATAGTGGGACAATTAGCTTCTCGGCATAGCGAAAGCTTGCCATATCTATAAAGCTACACCTAGTGGAGAAGCTTATGACAGGATTAGTGCAGTGGTGGATCTCCCTGGGCAATTTGCAATGGTGTTGATCTATATAAACTGTATTGTGGAGGCAATTGGAACATTTATTTATTATTTAAAATGTGCGAGACCCCACCCCACAGTTGCCACCTTCAGGGTGTTGTACATTGTCAGAGGCCAAAACCTTCCTACCTGGAGAGCAGCCTTTACCAAAGGTGTCACGGGTTTTGAAGACACTCGAACTCAGGACGCAAGGGTGAAACATGCTAAGAGGAAGGCACGCTTGGCAAATCCACACCATGATCAACTCCCACCCAGAAACCTATGTCCCTACCGTGGATCCAGAATTGGCCTCCACAGTCACTTATGGACTCATTGTTAAAACCATGTTTATGGAAGAGAATCTTACTCACCTACGAGTGATCGCCAAAGAAGAAGAAGAAGAAGACCTGAGAGGTGAGGTTTTCCCTGGAAACTGGTAAATGGGTTCCAGGTGTATAGCTCCAAAAGCTCTCTTCACAGATAATGCTGGCCTTCTAAAGAGCCTAGGCAATTAAATGCAAGGGTCAGCTCCTTCTTTTAGCCTTTTAAGATAAAAAAATAGACTTTATTGTATATTAATAAAACACAATGGATCATAAAGGTCAGAAGTAATGATGGATTAAAAGGCAATAGTCCATTAAATTCATTTCCCTTCTCTGTTTAAGTCCCAGCATCTTAATCAGCAGCAGTTGTCAGTCTGAGTCCCTGCATCTTACTGGAATAGAGAGTGGAAGCAGCATCACAGTGCCAGTACCATGCAAAAGAACTGGTGGAGCCAATCTGGCACTGCTAATGAGGTGTTTGCACCGCATCAACCTCACCACTGCTGTGTTCCTCCCTACTCTTCATCACAGTATGCTGTCATGATGCAACTGAGTGGAGATCAGGAGACCAGCACAGCCCCACCATGTTGTCTACTGCTGATATTAATCTTAAAGCAGGAAGATATTGGGGAAAAACAAGCAGATCTACAAAACACAGACACACCAATCTGTTTCTTCCTCCCATCTCATATCCTTCTCTCTTGCTCTCATCCAGCCTGCACAAAGACATTGGGGTTACTAGGTTACAATCTCAGTTGGGAACTCGAGTCAGTTCATGAAGCCAGGCTGAGCTGATTGCTTCTCCCACCAAGCACCAAAGTAACACTCAGACTTGGCATTCTCTAAGACTTGACTGTCCTTTGAGACCTTGGATCTTGGTTAAATGGCAAAATATGAGGAGGAGAGTTATTTTGATCATCTGGGATCTGTCACAACATTTGGACATTGTGGTACTCTATATTTCTCTGTAATCTCATGTCACAAACTTTTACTGGCGATGAAATAATTGAGGGCTGAGCAAAAATGGCCTCTGGAAATTCTTCATGCTATGAGGTGTCATATCTAGCTTTCTTTCTTTCCAGAGCCCCTTTGAGATGGGCAAGATCTCTTAGAAAGAAGAAATAATGTAGTCTCCATGCTCAAACATCAGTGTTAGAGTCTCTGTGTTTCTTTTTCTCATTGCCCTACCTGGGAAGAAACAATTAGTGTGCTTTAACTGCTAATATTCTATTCTGGATTTCTGTAAACATAGTATACTGAAGGCAGACTGAAGGCGATGGTGAAGACCAAAATGTCCAGGGAAACTGAAAGAGAGCTGTGCAAATGTTTTTTGTTTGTTTGTTTGATAATGTAAACATATGCATTGTAATTGGCTGCACTTGTCTCAACTCTCCAGCTTTGTATCTACACGGCATTCTTCTCTTCTGTGGTTTCCAACAATTGATATTCAGAAGCTTTACTAGGTACAACAATCTGTGTTATGAATATGAACAATCAGTTATATTCCAATAATAACATATTTTAATTTTTAAAAAATATATAAAACCTGGATCACACCTTAGTAAAATTTGCCCTTTAATCCCATAGACATCTTGTTGGCCACTGTGATAACAAGTTGCTGAGGTAGATGGACCTTTGACCTCCTCCAGGGTTCTTTTATTCTTATATTATAATAAGTGGCAGAAAATGATTTTGAAAACCTGCATACTTTAAAAACATTTAAAAAGTTCTGGGTAATATTAAAATGTCTTCCAAAGATTGGATACCACAACTGAAAAAGCCCTCTCCTTTGTAGGTATACAAATCTGGATCCCATACCACATGCAAATATAAAAACATCCATCATCACCACCACTTTCACAGTCTGCAAACAGGATCATAAAAGTTGAGTGGGCATCTGAGATGCAGCAACAAGGGCCTTCTGGTGGTTCCCTCGCTGCAAGAAATGAAGCTACAGGGAACCAGGCAGAGGGCCTTCTTGGTAGTGGCACCCGCCCTGTGGAACACCTTCCCATCAGATGTCAAGAAGATAAATAACTACACGTTTAGAAGGCATCTGAAGGCAGCCTTGTATAGGGAAGCTTTCTAATGTGTAATGTTTTATTATTATTTTTTATATGTTGGAAGCCACCCAGAGTGGCTGGGGCAACCCAGTCAGATGGGCGCGGTACAAATAAAATCATGGTCATCATCCTTAACACACTTTTCCTTTACCATTTATGCCTAGAAAGAGAAATTATTCCCATGCATTCAGCAATGGAAGCTTTGAGGGCTGGAAAACATCTCAATTCAGCAGTGGAAGGTCGTGTGCTTACCTGGCAGCATCAGGAAACATTAGTTGTCTCTTTGCTGATGAGGGCTCTTTTCTGTATTATCTTTATTTTTTGTTAGAACAGTTACCAGTTTTGACAACTGTAAGAAGGTTGTGACGGATTACATTGCAAGTGATGGTGTTATAATACCCCAAACAGCCGGAATTGGAAGGAAAGCATTTGCTGCCAATATGCTGTGTTCTAGATGTGCAGATTCACGCTTTGGCAACCAACAGAGTTTCCAGTCAGGAAATTAGCAGGCATGGCGGCTCTCATTACTTTGCAAAGCAGTCTGTCACATTAGATTTCACAGCGGCTACCCATTCAATCCATGGCCTGTGCCAGCAGCCAGGTAATGTGGGCAACGTTGAAAAGATGGGACTCCCTTGCAGATATAACCCTCATCCCATATATCCTGCCTACCAAAAACCTGCTCTGGCACTTTTGATACAGTCAAAGGCACCTACAAAGAACATGCATATTGGGTAGGAGACGGGGCCATGGTTGCAATCTCTGCCCCTCCAAATGTATGCATATTTGTTGGTTGGCATCTGTCTGTCTCAGGAGACGGTGGAGGACAGTGCCTTTGGGGGTGACGTCAAACTCAAACAACTGTTGGAAGATGACCTATCTGGGAGAGACATTGCAGCTTGGGCAGATGGAGGTGTCCAGTTGTGCCGCTGCAGATGCACCATGGCATTTCTTTTGCACACTGCCTGATTGTGGTGGTATAAAACTTTTTTTTCAGCTCTAGGGCCACATCTGAGCATCCTTCTAGGGGTCAGAGGCAAAAGTGGGTGGGACAACAAATGCAAATTTTACCTTTGGGCAGTAGGCTAATTTCTACATGTGCTCAGCCCAGCCTTGTATCCTCCATTAATAACACCAGTGTGGTGTAGTGGTTAAGAGCGGTAGTCTTGTAATCTGGGGAACCGGGTTCGCGTCTCCGCTCCTCCACATGCAGCTGCTGGGTGACCTTGGGCTAGTCACACTTCTGTGAAGTCTCTCAGCCCCACTCACCTCACAGAGTGTTTGTTGTGGGGGAGGAAGGGGAAGGAGAATGTAAGCCGCTTTGAGACTCCTTAAAGGGAGTGAAAGGTGGGATATCAAATCCAAACTACTCTTCTTCTTCTTCTTCTTCTTCTTCTTCTTCTTCTTCTTCTTCTTCTTCTTCTTCTTCTATCCCACCCTCCCCAGCCGAAGCCGGGCTCTGGGCAGCTAACAACAATAAAATAACACAACATTCTAAAATCATTTCATTATAAAATTAATTCAAATTAAATTGATGGCAACCATTGGGCTAGAGTTCTGTGAAGTTTGCCAAAGAAGGGAGTCAGGCTGTGGCCTGGCGGAACAGCTCTGTCTTGCAGGGCTTGCGGAAAGATGTCAAGTCCCGCAGGGCCCTAGTCTCTTATGACAGAGCATTCCACCAGATCAGAGGCACAGCCGAAAAAGCCCTGGCTCTAGTTGAGGCCAGCCTAACCTCTCTGTGGCCTGGGACCTTCAAGATGTTTTTCTTTGAAGACTGTAGGTTCCTCTGTGGGACATACCAGCAGAGGCGGTCCCGTAGGTATGAGGGTCCTAGGCCGTATGGTCCTAGGCCACTGTGGGAAGCCAGAGGTATTCTTAGAGTTCCACCATGGCAAAATCACTCCAAGAGGGTGTGAAGCAGAACAAGTGAGGGGTGTGGTCTGGAGAGAGTCCCAAACACCATACAGAAAGACCTTGAGGATGGCATTCAATTCCTGGGCCTGATGTTGCCTGTTCCGATGTTTGCAAACCAAAAGGCATGCAGTTTGTACAAGCATATGAACACTGCAGATGTGCAAACAGGAACACAGCAAGTCAAGCCATTGCTTCATCTTGCTCAGTATTGTCTACACTGATTGGCAGCAGTTCTTCATGGTTTCAGGCAAGCTTATCTATCTCCCAGCCCTATCTGGATGATCTGGGGCTTGAAGTTGGGACCTTCTGCAAGCAAGACAGGTGCTCTACCACTGAGCTCTGTGTGGTGAGGATTAGGACTCGCTGCCATAACCTGCCTAGCCAAACCAGTTGTATGCATTTGACTGTGTGAAAAATGCTAAAGCATTCCTTCACTTCACCTGGGGAAATTGTAATTGCTTGTAGTTGCCTAGCAATAGTGGCGAAGTAGTGCCTGATTACACATTATAGCCACCACCACAGGGTAAAGGAATTGAATCACTCAGTATAGCAGCTGGTAATGTGTAAATCATCCATGCATAATATTTTTAAGCCCCCTCTACAGCCTTCTAAGATGCAATATTTTTGTGAAGAGCCTGATGTTCAGCTAGGAAGAAGCATGACAAAATATGGCAGTGCTAGTTGCCCTATAATCCTTTAAGCTATTCATGTGCAACATACAGGTTGATTTCTCCCCTTTTATCAACAGTTCTGCAACATAACTACATATACCTTCTTCAGGTCTCCCCCTCCTTTGTTTTTGAAAATCATTTTTTAAATGATTATGTTACAACAATAGGTATAACAACTTATACCTAACACAGTCAAGGAAATCAGCCCTGAGTGCTCACTGGAAGGACAGATCCTGAAGCTGAGACTCCAATACTTTGGCCACCTCATGAGAAGAGAAGACTCCCTGGAAAAGACCCTGATGTTGGGAAAGATTGAGGGCACAAACGAGTAGGGGATGACAGAGGACGAGATGGTTGAACAGTGTTCTCGAAGCCACTAACATGAATTTGACCAAACTGCGGGAGGCAGTGGAAGACAGGAGTGCCTGGCGTGCTCTGGTCCATGGGGTCATGAAAAGCCGGACACGACTAAGCAACAACAACAACACAGTCAACTGTCTTATTACAAAAGAATTTCAGAAATAGACTTGAAAGAGAAGTTGCTGAATTACAACTTATTGCTAAACTGAAAACTATGGAGAGACCTGGTCTGAATAGAGATATTGGATTCCTGTCTCATTGCATATGCTAAAGCTATTTTTGGTCATCTGCATACTATCCATTGCTTCTTCCTGTAGGACTGATTGCAGTCATTAACAGTCATCAACAGGTTTACCGTACCCATTGAGTCAATCACCCATCTCCTCCTACCCTTCTGAGAAAAAAACCACCCCACCCTCCCACTATATATAAAGATGAAATGCAAAAAGGATAAAATGAGAGTATATATAAGGGTTTGGTGATTTCTGTTTCAGTGTATCTGAAGAAGTGTGTATGCACACGAAAGCTTATACCTAGAACAAACTTAGTTGGTCTCTAAGGTGCTACGGGACAATTTTTAATTTTTTAAAATTTATTTTGACGGGGGGGGGGGTCAGCTGCTCTCATTGGCCTCAATCCTCTCTCCATTTCCGTTGCTCTTCCTCTCTATCCCTCCTTCCAATGTCTTTGAGAAGAAGGTCTGAAACTGGGAACCTGCTCTAGGTTTGAAGGGTGCCTGTATGTTTCCAAACCTGCAGTCCTGAAACAAGGACCCTCACAGACATCTCAGAGTCTGATTCCTGATGAGGATTCAAACAGCTCCTCCTTTGCTTGAGGAAGTACCTCATGTGAGAAGCATAGACATGTTTACCTGCAGACCAGGAGACTGCTCCTTTGAGAAGTTACACTCCTGAGATGGGAGGAGTCTATGAGTAGAAGGAGCAATGCCTCCTGGCAGTGATATTGCTGCCCCTTACAAGATTGATATGGGGCAAGGCAGGGCAGGGCAGGGCTGGGTTGGGTTGGGTTGGGTTGGAAGTGCCTGATTGGTTGTACTGATGTGCCTGTTGCTCCAACTTCACTGCCATCATTGCACCATCCCTGTAAGCAGTAGTGGCACTGCTGCCAAGAGGCTGGTGCCATCTAGCCTGCCAGCTACACTTGCAGAAGAGGAACACTTCTCAGTGAGTGTTAAATGACCTTAGTCAGACTCTGTTGAGAAAGTTGCTCATTTGATGCTCTCCAAGGTGCTGGATGAATCCCAAGCCGGAATTAAGATCGCCGGAAGAAATATCAACAACCTCAGATATGCAGATGATGGCAGAAAGTGAAGAGGAATTAAAGAACCTTTTAATGAGGGTGAAAGAGGAGAGCGCAAAATACGGTCTGAAGCTCAACATCAAAAAAACCAAGATCATGGCCACTGGTCCCATCACCTCCTGGCAAATAGAAGGGGGAGAAATGGAGGCAGTGAGAGATTTTACTTTCTTGGGCTCCATGATCACTGCAGATGGTGACAGCAGCCACAAAATTAAAAGATGCCTGCTCCTTGGGAGAAAGGCGATCGCAAACCTAGACAGCAACAAGCTGCTGATGGCAAACCTAAACAACAACAAGGTGCTGAAACCCTGCCTTGCCTGCCTGCCTGCTCACAGTCCAATGAGCTTCTATTTGAGGTTTGTGTATGACCCTCCATTATTCTGTTAGAGCAGCCTTTCTCAACCTGTGAGTCCCCAGATGTTGTTGAACTACAACTCCCATCACCCCTAGCTAGCAAAGCCAGAGCTCAGGGATGATGGGAATTGTAGTCCAACAGCATCTGGGGACCCACAAGTTGAGAACTGCTGTGTTAGAGGAAGGGATGCAGGCCATTTTTATTTTTATTTTTTTTATTTTTTATTTTTTTAAAGAAGAAAATCTGAGTAGATGAGTAACATAGAAACAAATACTGGCAGGTAGTAGGATGGTGATCTTCCCAATTTTGCATGCACACTGAAATCTCCAAAATATATCCTGGTTGGAATCTGCCCTTCCGTTACAATCTGCTATGCTTCTTTTTCTTGCACATGCTCTCACACCCTTAAGAACATGCATGTGTCCCATATTAGGGAGCTGGTGGCTGGTTTGAAATATACAGTATTTCTATTAGCAGTGTGAGCAGGGCTGCTTAGATATTTTATTTTATTTTATAGTTTTATAAACTCCTTCATAGCCAAAGCTATGTGCAATAAGATAAAATGAGAGTCTAAAAACAACCATTACTACAATTGTACAAATTTACCTAAAAAGAAAGAAAGAAAAGGTTACATCTGGAGTAAGAAAGAAAGACAAGGTTACATCTGGAGTAAAATGACTTAATTTCATTACATCCCTTCTCAGAGGAACAGATGTCCATGCATCCAAGGATAGCATAACCTGTTTAAGACGTCATTTTCTTCGTCCGTGCTATAACATTTGAAGTCTTACTCAGATCCCTGTTCAAGCCCTATTGTTTTATAATATGAAGTGCTTTGCTTTCAGTACTGGGCATCACAATGTAGCCAAATTGTCTCTCGAGATATTTTGCACAACAGTAAAGAAAGTAATTTATGTGGCCCTGTTGTTTTATGACCATCAGTTATCCCTCTTTCAAAAATTATATAATATGCAACAACCCAATAAACAAAACACTTTTGTTTTCTTTGCTGATACCAGTAAACACTTGTGCTTGCATAATTAGGCAAGATAGACTTATGCTACCGATAGAGGAAACTGCATGAGGGTTTTTTTTTTAAATGCTTCTTTCCTTTCCTCACTAAGAATGTAAGAAAAGTATAGCTAAATCAGGCCAAAAGCATTACAACTGTCTTGTGCTGGGGCTGAGGGGACTTTTGGTCCAAAATATCTAAAGGGTCCTAGGTTGGCAAAGATCATTAAATGAGATAGCAGTTCCTTTTGACTATCAGATCTCCTTCTTGAGTAAAGTTAGAAATGCCTGAAATTGGGATGAGGAATCTCACACTCCACTGGCACAAGACTGATCCACTCAATTTTGAGTGATTTCCTCCTCTCTTAAGGCCTGGGCAACATGATGTTTGACAGGTCCCCCTGACCCTCTTGAGGGGCTTCTCATGAGATACAGGGACCTACAGGGGGGAAAGGAAGTGGAAAGATCTGCTTTGTGAGCTGCCTTCAATTTGCACAACTTTGAATACAACCCTTGGTATTGTTCTCATGTGAAATCATTAACTTTTTGTGTCATAGTGGAGGGATATGAACTAAGGCTCTTTATCAGGGTGTGCCAATGTGGTGCCCTCTAGACATCATTGGACTACAACTCCCATCAGACCCAGGTAAACTGTCCAATAGTCAGGGATGCTGGGAGTTGTAGTCCATCAGCATCTAGAGAACACCGCATTGGGTAGCCCTAATCTCTATTGAGATTGGCATAATTTAACTTATTCTCTGAAAAAGAGACCATGGCAAATATAAATGACCAGCTCAAGTTCTGATATGCTCTAATCTTCAGAAATATACTTGCTTCCTCTCCTGAAATATTTTAGAAAGCCATTAACAAGCTAGAAATCTAGGAGTGAGTTTACTTGAGCTGGTCATTGGATATGTGTATGGGGAGTAGCACTGTTTTCAGAGAAGGAGAAAAAAGTGTCTAAAAGGTCCCATGATAATAAGCTCTCCAAAAAGAGTTCAAAGGTGTGCATACATTTTTGCCGTTTCTTTGGATAATGTCTGCAGACAAATTTGCTCATCTTTCAATTATTGTGAAATTGCTGTCATTGTCAACAGCATTTCTCTCCAGGAATGCAATAAAATGTATTGTAATGAGGAGGTCTGGAGTAGGAGAGAGACAAGGAATGCAGAGGAATTCAAAGGGATTTAGAAACACAGTTTTTGAAATAAATATCCTATTTGTTTTCTGAACTTAGTGTTGGCATGGAACTGGGTTTTAAGGAAGAGCTTGATTTGCTTAAGGAGTAATATAAAGAAGGGGAAAATAAATATGGTTAAAAGAGATGTGAGTGGGGGAAATATATAAACATCACTTTTCTTTGAAGGGGATTGAGGGGGCAGAGATGCAGCAAGATCCTTTTGAGCTGCCTGAAATTGCCTACAAACTCTTCATTGTTCAATTCTGTTCCAGTAACTTACCAGGACCATTTTCCCACACCACTTCCAAAGTCACAGCCACCAAATAGATTGAAGCCGAGCAACAATTCTGTGTGGGGAAGTAGGCATATCAAGAACACAGAACATCATTCACTAAGCACTGGACTTGCTTTGTCTTGGAGTGAGGTCACTATTATGAAGCAAAACAAAATTCCAAGGGACATGAGAGTGGTTTGGGCATTTGGCACAATCACAGCATGGAATAGAAACAAGATGCCTTATACTCAGCCCACATTAACACCCTATATTTCAAGCACTATGAACAGTCATGGCTTCAAAGAAATAATGGTGGGATTTATAGTTTGCTAGGGGTGCTGAGAGTTGTTAGGAGATTCCTCTCCCCCTCACAGAGCTACAATTCTCAGAGTATCCTAACAGCTCTCAGCACCCTTAGCAAACTACAAATCCCAGAATTCTTTGCAGAAAGCCATGAAAGTTAAAAATGGTGTCTCTGGTCTCTTTGCTACAGCATGATATCCCAACTACTGAGCCATTCCTGGCAGGATGGGATTAGCTAGCTTCCCTTTAGGGAGTTGGAATAGGAATGTGGGGTATTCTCTCAGTTGTCCCATGGGGTGCCTTTTTAAGCTTATACCATCCTATGACTTCAGTTCGCTTAGGGTGGTAACTGTAACATTAGGGGGACCAGTCCATGTTTTGCATGTTCCACTTCACCAAAGTCTGGAGAAATTCCTGTCTAGGTGTTACACAAAGCCCAAGAGCTGTAAAGTTGGTTTCTGGTGGGCTTTTCATCATCATCATCATCATCATCATCATCACTTTTAATTTGTATACCACCTTCTATCTTACGATACTCAAGGCGGTTTACAAGCTGAAGAGACAAAGAATGTATACCTTATAACAATCTAATGCAATACACAAATGTGATAAAACATAGCTTTAAAATAAGCAATCTACATCAACTAAAGTAACATTCAAAAATGATGGAATAGTATAGAATAATATTACCAGCATATAAAAATTAAACAGAAACCTACTCTTAACAATTACAACAAATAATTTTGAAACTACAATCAATAAAGCAACGGCAAGCCACAGTGCATAAAATAATACAATACAAATTGAGAAGCAGCAACTGGAGACTCCATCAGGCAAGGCAGGTGGAAGAAGGCTTTGCCTGATGGAGTCTCTCCCCTCACAGTTCTTCCTCCAGGACCAGCTTCCTTATGAGGACTCCCAAGGCCAGTGGGTGGGGCAAGGCAAGTGGAAAGAGGCCTTGCCTGATGGAGTCTCTCCCCTTAAAACATGTTAGAGTTTGTTTTCATTTAAGTGGTTTGGTCACCAATCTCCAATAAAGTTTACAACTGACAGTATGTAATCTGGTTTGACTGATGGGCTTTGCTAACTTTCTCCAGTCCACAATTAGAAGGAACAGTGGGCAAGAAGCATCTGAGACATGTTGCTATGGTGAGCACTCCAGAGCAACTTTAAGGTGAAGGATCCATGCACAGTCTAGGATGTGGCAACACTATATATCTAACAGCAACCTATGTTCATCAGATGACTGAGGAGCTGCCAAGCAGGAGTTAAAGTAGTTATTTATCCATCTACAAGCTGGGTGTTTGTATTGATTGGCCAGTTTGCATTCCTCAGATTGTATCTCGGAAAATCTATTGTATTTAATAACCTTTTAAATGCAGCCCCTCAAAATGTCAGTAAACAATGGGTCTGTTGTTTGATGTATTCTAGGAGATTTGTCCACAGCTTGGATATTTGCTCACATCATGAAATATTATCAGCTTTCAAAGGTATAGAAATCTAATGGTAGAATGATGATATTTGTCAAAGTTAAGGGGGAAATAAGCAATTGTTTCTTTACTTGTCAGATGTAATGCTACACGAATGTGATGTGAAAGGCATTTTTCATTTCGAAGTGAAGTCAGTTGCTGATAGGATCCAACTTCTAAAAACCTGTTTCCAGTAGCAAACTAGGCCTGCTGTATCTAAAGAAAACTGAAATATCCCTGACAAAGATGAGTAGGATTTGTTTGAATGCCTTCTCACACCTGATGGCTTCAAAGCGATTTTAATGTCACTAATTTACACTTTAAACATGCTGTCAAGTTGAGCTGAACTTTGAAAAGGGTTCGACAACCTGGTGCCCTCCAGCATTTTTGGGTCTATTGCATCCCATCAATTGCAGCTGATGGGAGTTGTAAAAATCAGAAACATCTGGGGAGCACCAGGCTGGCTGTGCCTAGGTTAAACTAAAGGACCAACCTATGTGTAGGAAGGGTGTACATGTTGTGTGGACAGCTGATGGACCAGGCTGCTTTTACTTTTGCAATTATACAACTTCTATACCTCCCCCTGGAACTTACTTGGCTTCTCCCTTATCGTTCCCAGAAATATTGTTCCCAGAAGCAATATTGTCACCAAAGATGCAGCTGTAACAAAAGAAAAATGTTGATTAACTGGTGCTGTGACATTATTCCCGTAAGTGGCACCTGTGGCGCTTAAGCATCCAGTTGGTTTGGAGGTGGGGAGAATATTTTGGACGTTTTTCAAGTCCTTCACTCACTGAAGATGACTAATGTGAAAACTACAAAGGATTGCTGGAAGCTAAGCCGCAGGGTTGCTGGAGAGTACACATTTTAGCTGCCTGTTAATCATCTGACCATATTCCTAAGTTTAAAAAAAAGAAAGAAAAAGATTTCTGATTGTTTGGGGATAGGCAGCCAGATGTAGCAGCACAGCCAGTGTGCATAGAAGCTGGTACTGTAGCAGGAAAGACTGGTGGAGTGTCAAAATGTTTTCATACTTATTCTTTTATTCTATCCTATTTCTTTCCTTTCGTTTCCAATTAGGCATATATACATGTACTGGAAAAATGTACCTGGATTTCACCTAGCCTAGTTACCAAAGCTCAGTGGTATAGCACATGTGTTTGCATGGAAAATATTCCAGATTCAATCCCTGACTTCTTCAGGCAGTGTAAGGAAAGGCTCCAGTTTGAATTAGTACTGTGTCAAAATAAAATCCTTAATTTTTTTCAATCACTGTCATTGAAAAATGAAAAAAATGAAATTGCATTTTAAAATTATCAAAGGGAAAGGAAGCTTTCCATGAAATTCTCATGGGTGTGTGCTTTGTTATACTTACTCTACTTTGAAAGTGGTCAAGGGGTGTTTGTGACTGTCTATTCTTGCATTCTACAAATCATCTCACCTGTGCTCTGCAGCCTTCCAGGTGCATTTGCTTCAATTGAAGCCCATTGGGTAAGCTGCTCTTATGGGTTGCTCTTAACTCTGCTCAGATTGTTTTTGACAAGACCTTATTTACATTTGTGCTCTGCACACTAATGTCACACATGGATATCTTCCATTGCTGGGTCATAATTGCCCTGCCGTGTCCTGATTCAATGTGTGTCCATGGGTATGTATTCATGAAACATCATGCTTGATGATGTGGGTTCTGGTCCACCTATACCAGTCTATACCATAATAGTCTTTCAGGTATCAATGGAGCCTATTGTCATTGATGGTGATCTAAAGAGGACAAAGCATTTCAGAAATGCACTTTGCCTCTTGTTCCCATGGCAGCATAGTCAACATGATGCCATCTAGATGTTTTTTGGACTACAGCTCCCATCATCATTGACCATTGGCCATGCTGGCTGAGGCTCATGGGAGTTGGAGCCCAACAATATCTGGAGGGTACCACATTAACTACCCCTGGTCTACACTGCCTGTGTCACATCCACCAGGATGTTGAAGTCCTGGTGGAGGACGTCGGGACTGGGGGCAAGATGGCGGGGTGGGAGCAGGAATGAGAGTCCGGAAGCCAGGAGTCCGGAAGCCAAGGGTCAGAGAGCCAAGAGTCAAGAAGCCATGGGTCCGAGGGTCAGGAAACCAGGAGTCATGAAGCAAGCCAAGGGTCCGAGGATCAGGAAGCAAGGAGTCAAGAAGCCAAGGGTCCAAGGGTCCAATGATCAGGAAGTAAAGAGTCAAGAAGCCAAGGGTCCAAGGATCAGGAAGCAAAGAGTCAAGAAGCCAAACGCAGCAAGGCAGGAAGTGTGTTGCTGTGGCAAAGAGCCAAAGGGAATTGCTGACCTTATATCCCTTCCTGACCCTTGCCACCAGGTGCTGTGAGTTACCAATCAGCCTCACCTGTGCGGCCGCACCTTGCCTCTTGAGAACAAACTTAGGAAAGCCCCAGTCCTGTGAAGCCCTACCGGTCACAGGGCCTGGTTCCTGCATGCACTCCTGACAGTCTGGCAGCTGATCTGCTGGGTTTCAGTCAGGGAGTTTCTCCCATTCAAGATGCCAGGGATTGAACCTACGAGCTTCTGCATGCAACTGAACCACAGCCATTCCCCAATCGCTTCAAACCAGAAGCAGAAAAAAAATCATTGTTAAATCAGAGTCTAAATACAGTCTACACTTTATTAATACTGATATCCCAAAGTCACTGGTATAACCAAAAGTTTTTGATAATATTCATGGATTCACTCAGTATAGTTTAGAAAGACTGAATAGATTCCGGACACGTTTTGATCCAATTCTTTCTGCGCTGTATCACTAGTGACAGTTCAATGCTCAATACACCCACATTTCAAAATGTCCAGAGCATGGTAAGCATACAGCTATGTGACTCTCCACAAATAGACTATATAACTTTTCTGCTGGGTAATCCGAGAAGGATTTAAAATCTCTCTGCAGAGTTTGATGCTAGGGATTTATATCACACTTCACACAATCAAATGTTTCTTCAAACTATTCTGGAAGTGCCTTTCCAAATTTGAAACTGCAGCCGCTCGACGGCTTTGTGGTGCCACAAAACTATCTGATATATACGGATTAGACAGGAAATGACAATTCATAGGCAGGGCTGAGGAACATGATGTATTACAATGCAGTGGAATGTCCCCCCCCCCCCTGCTTCTGATTCTGTCACCAAGGGAGAAAGTTCTGATCCAAGCCTTTTAGGGTGGATATTATTGTACTTTTTAAAGAAAGATTTTCAAACCGCTTCATAAAATATCACTCTAAGTGGTGGACATAGGGAAGCAAATATACATAAAATAATTAACACATAATAATAAACACATAATAAAATAATTAACACATACATAAAATACTTAATTAAGTAAAACCTTTGACATGAATACAGGTAACAAAAATATGTGTCTGGGCTGACGGAAATAATAATAAAGGTTTTCAGCAGGTGTCTAAAACAATATAGGGAGGAATATATTGGAGTACTACAATATATCCAAAACAATGGGAGAAATTGGAAGGATCTCAAAAGAGAAGGCAGAAAGGGACTGGAAGATACTTGCAAAACTATATTGAAAAATCAGAACTATTAGAATGAACAAGTTCCATTTCAAATATTGGAATACTAAATAAGATGGATAACAATGTCTAATAGAAAAAGAAATATGAAATTAGGTTAAAGGTGTGTGAAAGAAAGTAATAGAAGTAGAAAGAAATTGCAATTGAGTAGATTGGAAGTCTAACACAAAGGGTGAGGGGTGGTGGACGGTGATGGGAATTATCTGTGGGATTGAGTGTAGGTATGTTGCATGTATGTAGGTATGTTGTATGAAATGTATGTTTGGATGTGTATTAATGTTGAATTATTTTAACAATAAAAAATTATAAAAAAATACAATATAGGGAGGAAGGGGTTTCTAAAGCACAGCCACTGGCAAACTAAAGGAATGGGTAGCATGTCAAGACTAGGAAGCCTAGAGTTCAAATCGCAAGTCAGTCACAGAGCTCACTGTCTCTCAGTCGAACCTACCTCATAGTGTTTTTGTGAGGATAAAACAGAGAGAGGGAACCATGCATGCTACATTGGGATCATTAGAGGAGATGCAAGATATAAATGTAATGATTTAAAAATATTTGCCAAATCCGTATTCATCCTGGTCTATACATACATATGTGGCTTACAGATCCCTATAAAGAAGACAGTCACTACCCTTGGGCTTGGTATCTGAAAAGACACGGCACAAAAGGAAAGTGGATTGGGAAAGAGGAGGAAATTCAGGTACAAGTTCTTAGTCACAAATTCTTCTAATTCTTGAACACATTCTTCCAATCTGTAGAATTTAGGGCTACAGTGAAGGAACAGAGGGAATCCAAAAGTTGATGTTACTTGTGCAGATTGATTTAAAGACTGTGTACCATCAAGTATATGGCAGTTCCACCATTAATCACTAGATCTATTAAATCCTCAATCCATTCTTCAGAAGGGGAGAGACAGAAGATTTCCAGTTTTTTTATTTATTTCTGAAGTGGCCTTTTCATTTACCTGCATATTCCTAATTGAAAAGGGACTAGCTTAAGCCCATCATATATTAAGATTCAAAGACATTAACTGACTTAGAAATTAGTATTTATGAATTCATGGAATTTTAATCCCTAAATCTGCAGCACTGCAATTGTTTTCATTGTGTGTGACTGATTTGTTGTCCAAGAAAACTAAGTGGCATTATACCCATGCACTGTTATTAGATTCATTCCATACCACTTATTTGCATTGCCTCCTTGCTGTAGTGTTTCAGAACCTGACATTTCTAATTTTGTTACATTATCCTGTTTTATATGACCTTACTTTGCTCAGTAATTACTTTGTTAGGTCTGTGAAAAGGGAAAATATTGAGAAATCTATAAAACAAGCAGGAGGAAGTTATTTGGGATAATTAGAAAAGCAAAAAAGAAAGAATCAAACTAGAATATTTCAACCATTGACAAGCTGACGGCATCTAGAAAGGGAATGAATAAAATTGATTTGGCATACTAAATAATACATCTAATGGGGGATTTAGCAGCTGTGTTCAACCCACCTTTCAAGTCATGTCATCATGAGATGTATAGAAATCAATGAAAGAATTCAACTCATGCATTGATACCAAGCACATGAAATTGAAGTGGAATTAGTGTTGGAACCGTTATTGGGACCGAGTGCCATACGCACAGGAACATTACCTAACCACAAAACTGGTATAACCAGTTAAAGTGGAGCAGCAGGCTGTTGAGTGAAAAACAATTCCATATTAGGTACAAGGAGTGCTCTAACATGTACAGTAAAAATGAGTTGAGTAAATTGTTTGCCCTGGTGAGGTACATTATGTGACCCAGAAAAGCAGCAATTAAGCAGACAAGACTCCAGGTGCTAGAAGAGGAAGAGGAAGAGGAAGAGGAAGAGGAAGAGGAAGAAGAAGAAGAAGAAGAAGAAGAAGAAGAAGAAGAAGAAGAAGAAGAAACATAGACAAGATCTATTGAGTGCAGCAGGCAGAGTAAGGGTTGGCAAAGCAATAGGATCAGGATCAATTTATCATTCCACCTATCCAATGCTGGTGAAATGGAATTAGCTGCGGTTGGAGCATACCAAACACATTCCTTGAGAGTCAGCTAGCTTAGAACATTGTTGGGTACAAACTAAACTGGCAAGGTCTCACTGAGTGATTGAGGTGAGGCCGAGACCCCAAGCCAAGCTTGGGGGTGTTGTGGCCAATCTCCCATCAGGAGCGGATGTCAATGCCATTTCCATCCTTATAGAAAACAACATTCTTCCACCTAACAAAAGAAAGCCATAATTTTCACTGAGCATTGGCCGGCCAATGCTACATTCCAATTTATGCACCTAGGCACCCGGGGAACCGTGCAGAACTCCTTCTAATGTGACTGGAATATGATGGTGGTGAAGGCATGGTCAAGGGGCAAGTTGGTATTGGGGAACAGGTCTAGTCCATCCACCCTAGCTTGTTCTTTCAACATGTTGGGGGCGGGAGTAATCCAAACCCGGAGGAGGAGCAAGGTGGGTGCGGTGGGTGCGGTGCACTCCGAGTGCCATCCTGATGGGGGTGACATTCTGTCCCCCACCTGCCCTCAACTCCCAAGCCTACAGCGAGCAAGGGGAAGGGGAGAGCTGCAAAGCGGCTCGCAAGAAGAAGAAGAAGAAGAAGAAGAAGAAGAAGAAGAAGAAGAAGAAGAAGAAGGGGAGTTTGGATTTGATATCCCGCTTTATCACTACCCAAAGGAGTCTCAAAGCGGCTAACATTCTCCTTTCCCTTCCTCCCCCACAACAAACACTCTGTGAGGTGAGTGGGGCTGAGAGACTTCAGAGAAGTGTGACTGGCCCAAGGTCACCCAGCAGCTGCATGTGAGGGAGCGGAGATGCGAACCCAGTTACCCAGATTATGAGACTACTGCTCTTAACCACTACACCACACTGGATCCACAAGGTAAGCCTACCCACTAGCCATCGGCTGCATGTGGCTTTGCAGCTCCAGCTCTCTCAGAGCTGCAGCCGCAAGCAGAGGATCCCACCACCATCAGTATGGCACTTGAGCCATGCCAGTGGCAAACCGCCCGTTAGCGCATGCATGGCAAGTAGCGGTGCCGCGTATGTGCCACATGTACGGCACACACACATGCGCTGCCAGGCAGTTTGTCCTGCCCCTGACACCCAGCACCAGGTGCCGATTAGCCTTCCTTCGCCCCTGTCCAAACCTGTATAATTTGTTTCCTCAGAGAACGGTGTATTGGTCCCATAAATATAAACCAAAAGTGGGAGCAAATGGGTTCTCCTGTAGAGAACCACAACTTGGTTTTCTCTCTTACATTTTGTCTACAGGATAGTACAAGTTTCTGAATATCCCGAGTCAGAGAAAGGGTGTGTTTTATGATGGAGTGGCTGACATTTTTGCAATAAGCAAAGCCTCCTCGAACCAAATTAGCAATGCACATTGCTAAGCAGCATCAATAGACTTCAAAGTGTAATTAATTCACCCTGAGCTATATCTCATGTCAAAGGCAATAAGTAAGGCCGCCTGAAAAAGGCTTTTATAACTGTCTTCAGACAATTGACTGATTTCTTAATAGTTGTTGATGGATTAAGATTTCAAAGGACAATGGGAAAACACTCCTCTGTAATGAGGTCTGATTATAGCAGCCCCAATGAAGCTGGCGTCAGATTGTTTCTGTTCCAGTGGTCACCAACAGCAAAATGAGCAATCTGCTTTCCCAAGCCTTGCGTAATTAGACGGCTTATACATTTTGAAGAAATCATTAGACACCACCTAGGGGTTGCCTTAAAAAATGAAGGAGAAGAAGAACTCTGGAATAAACCAGATGTTCCAGAATTAATTTGCCCTTTCTCTGCAGAGCTCAGGGAAGTGTAAAAAGCTTCCCTCCGTGTGCCCTCCAGTCTTATCCTCATAACAACCCTGTGAGGTAGGCTAGACTGTCAAAACAGCCACAGGATTACTGACGGCACTTCATGGTTGAGCAGTGATCAGAAAAATCAGAAGGCAGAGGTGATGGTTGTGGAAATTGACCGCCTTATATTAAGCAAAAAGGTTCAGCCTAAAATTGCATGACTACAATTTCTGTTATAGATTACAGTGCTACAATATTACTATTTAATATGAGTGTATGTTACTATGCAATATGCTTTTACAGAAAGCAATGCAACATGCAAAGGAAACCATATGCAAAATTCTGAGATCAAATTTTCCAGTTGGTATTAAATGATTGGCAGTTCCTGTAGGTAGATAAAATGCAGATTCCAAAGTCATTAGATTGAGCTTCAGTGGAATCAGAGTCAATACTGCTTAAATGAAGAATCTTTGCAGCTGATGGTGACCTTTGCTGACTTGAAATCAATGTTTTAAGGTGCCATTGATTTGACTAGTAAATCTGAAACAGTACAAAGTTCATTTATCTTCTGTTCAGGGGGGGCTCACAGAATGGCTGGTTCAATTGTATCCATTTTGCATAATGTCACAAGCACGAGATTTATTTTTGTTTTAAAAATTATATATTGCATTTGTATACTACTCTACATCTAAAGCTCCTTAGGTGGTACAGAAAATAATAGTTAAGTATACTGAAAACTTAAAAAGAATCTGAACAAAACAAAACATTTAATACTACATAATTTTGTTTACCAAAAGCTATTAACTGCTTAAACTAGACCCCTTAAAAAATGCATTAAATTCTTTCTTTTTCCAGTTTTAAATACTTGGTTGAATAATGTGAACATCTTACAAAGCAGCAAAGCAGAGAACAAAGTCGCAACTTTCCACTATAGATCCATAATGCATGGTTAGATAGTACTTTCAGAACATTAAAAGGTTCAACCATTTTTATGGCTGCTGCCATAGGAGCCAACTTCAAGGGGTTGGGGGTGCTTGGGAACATACAATAATATAATTGTGATGGGTGGGCACCCACAAAGTCAATGAGCAAAGCATTCCAGACCACCACCACCCACGTTCCCAGAACTCGGCAAACCTTGAAAGTAGGAGAGCAAAGAGCTCAAAGACAGATGGCACGTAGCAGCACCCATAGAAGTGACGAATGAGGAAGTGGGTGAGAGATTGGGGAGCGGAGATTCACTGGTAAGAACCCTTTCCTTGTCTTTATACTTCACTGGTAAGAAACCTTCACTGGTAAGAAACCTTTCCTTGTCTTTATACTTTCTTGGGAAACCAGCTGGGAGCCGCTGACAGCATCCTGACAGGCAGGGTTCTTGAGCAGACCAGATTCCCCGTTTGTGGAATGCTCTCTCTAGGGAGGTTCAGCTGCCACATTCATTATACACCCTTAGGCACTAGGTGGAAATGTTCCTCTTCAAACAGGCTTTTGTCTGGTTAGCATCCTATAACATTTTAAATGTAGTTGTGGAAGAAGGGGTAGAGAGGCTTTATTGGTTTGTGATAGCTGTTGTTGTTGTGTATTATGTATTTTTATCATGTATTTTTACATTGTGAACTGCCCAGAGATTTACAGGTGAACAGAAGTATTTAAAAAATCAATCAATCAATCAATCAATCAATCAAATCAAATTATTACTATGGTGTCCAGCACCAGGTTTCAGAAAGATGGTATACATTTTGCAAGCATTGAGTAAAGATTTCTTTTTCAGAGCTCCACTCTTCAGCAATGCATCCAAGGGGAAGCAAAATGGCCTGCTCCCTAGCACACAGTTGCACTCACTAGTTCATATTTCCCAGGGGAATGCCCTGTTGCATTTGATTCCTCTGCCAGCCCCCTCATTGCATAGTTAAACCTCATTTGGAAATGTCACCCACCTTCTCGCAACCACATCTAACAACCCTACATATAACAGATACATTTTAAAGTCAGTAAGGCATACCGAAACATGCTGCACTCAGACAGACGCTCCATATTCCTTGGAGACTTCAACCCAGGTCTGTAATCTAATGGCCTTTTCCACAGGATCAGTTTGTTGTAGAATCAATGTGCATTCATTTTTCCACAGGCTGCACACAATCCACACATTTTACCGCAAGGGTGAACTTTGTTTGCAGAGACAATAAAGCATTTTGCAACCGCTTGGTAGGCCAATATTTTTGTAGCTTGGGAGGGGGGGATGCATCCATATTGCTTGCAATCACCACAAAAGGGGTGTGTGCTTGTGCAAGTGTTATGAGCACCTACTAGATACTTATTTTGTTTGTGGTACATAATTAGCCATGAACAACACAAATCTCCCCTTCTCTGCTGGCTGCAAAGTCCTCACCACACAGCTCTACTGCAGAATCTCTTATCTAACCATCTTTTTATTAAGTGTTGAGAGCACTAGCAGGTCATTCCTTCCTCCGCAAGCAATGTCTCTCCATTTTGTAAGCCTATTTCACTTAATTTAATTCCGTTCTTTGGAGGCTTTGTACTCTTTCTGTCCTGCTCTGGAGATAACATCCGATTTATTTTTTTAAGTTGTAAAAAAGAAGTGCAGCTCTCCCCCTACCATCCCAAGACTTTCCTTAACATCTGGGGGGAAGCTTTTTGTCAGCTTAAGGGGCCGTATTCCAGAGGTGGGCAGGGCAAGAAGGAAAACTGGCCTGGACAATAGATGTGAACAGGAAGCTACATTTCAACTACATGAAATTCAGGAGGTTCTAAACACACACACTTCTCCCTGTCCAGGTATGCAGAAACATTATAACAGTCTAACAGCACATTCCAACCAGGCAAAAAGAGAATGTGGAGTTCTAGCCAAGCCATTTATGTAGCAGAGATGGATTTCTCGAAGAAGTGTTTCTGGTAAGACTTTATTTTATTTTTTAATGTATTTTTATTAAATATTTTCTTGGTTTACAAAAGTATGTGCAATCTCTCTCTCTCTCTTTTCCAAGTAACATTTTTTACAGATCACTTTCATTCGTTGAGACATTTGGAAGGAGAGGGGGAAAGAGGTGGAGGAAGGTGAGTGGGGGTGGGGTCAGGTGGCGATGTTTCCATTATACTTAATATATGTGGGGATTTGTGTCAGCGTCGCTTGTGCATGTTCTCTGCTCTTCACTTGTGTTCCTTTGGTGGTGAGACTTTATAAACTGAACAAAAACAGTGCATAATTTGAGGAGCAATAAACAGAGAGACTTTGTCTTTCTTGAGCAGAGAGACATTCAGCCAAAACATGCAGTGGAAAAACTCCCTCAGGACTATACAACCAAACAGAATATGTCCTAACTGAACAATGACCATGGCACTCGGTCTGGTTGCTAAACAACAGCTGCTCCTCCACCAACACCCCTCTTGGAAATTAACCCTGCAGCTACAAAATGAATGATCCTTGCTGCTGTACATGAAGCAGCATTTGTGAGAAGTGTAGCCCGAGAACCAGAAAGAGAGCCCCGGAGAGCTACATTTGGTCTGGAGGCCTGAGATTCCTCACCTATGATCTACACTCATTTCCAGCAACATGCATACTGGATTGTCATCATTCAGCTGAGCACAATAGCTCTCCCCACAGTGGATATTTCCAGCAACTTCTATTCGGAGGTATATTGACAGTGGAGGCAGAACAATAACCATCGTGCTGGGGCAATGTTGCTCTACCAACTTCAAAGGATCCATAGCCTCTCTAGCCCCTTACATGACCTTAAACCAGGCAGAAAAATACACCAGTCCAGGAGCTGTTTTAAATCAACCATTGTTGTTTTCCTCCCATCGGGAAAAAGGAGAGGGAAATGGATGACATACAAGTCCACAAAATGGTGGAGGAGCAGAAGGGTCCTCTCCTGTTCGGCCAATGAGAGCCCAGCAGGGCACTGAATGAGACAATGAACCATCTTTTTTTCCAGCCTCCACCTTACCAAGCCTCTGGGATGCAGCCTTAATATAGCTTAATGTTCTCAGTCAATATGTTGATGCAATCTATAGAAAAAAAGAAATGAGGCAAAAGAGAAGAGGATAGAGATAAAAATTGAAGCCTAAGGGATGCCTCGAGCTGTATCTGTCTGGTGGCAGTTCTGCACAGTGGGGTATATTGTGCCTTTTGGCAAACAGATGCAAAATGTGTGGTTTTCCCCCTGCTATCCTTAGTTTAACCTTGTTGATTTCAATTATTCTCCAATATGCTTCAAACCCAGCTTCACTTTTTAAACTAACTCAGTCCAGTTTATCCACAGAATAAAACCATCATAATAGGAGTCAATAGTAAAGAGAGTAATCTCATCTGAATTTCTCCATATTTTTTGGAGTTCATTCTCTTTCTGTTCTGGAACCAGTGCCTATGAAATTGTGATTTTCAAGAGACACTGCAAGGTAAGTGAGTCTGGGGCAGCTCCTGGATCCGTCTTTTTTGCCAGAGGCACAGGTCACCATACTGGCTAAGGAGTGTCTTCTACTAGTTTCAGATGATATTGATAAGATAGCTCTAGAAAAGGATAGCCTGACCATTGCCAACCATGCATTGGTAACCTCTGTGCTGGATGAGTGCACTGTGTTTCATTTGGGACCACCCTTGAGACTGGTCCAGAAGCTGCAGTTGGTGCAAAATGTGGCAGCTCCTTTTCTCACTGGAGCTGAATATCACCAACACATTCCCCATTATGGTAAGAATTGCACTGACTGCCAATTAGCTACCAGGTAAAGTATATTACCTGGTGCTGTGGTCTAAACCACAGAGCCTAGGGCTTGCTGATCAGAAGGTCATCGGTTCAAATCCCCGCAATGGGGTGAGCTCCCGTTGCTTGGTCCCTGCTCCTGCCAACCTAGCAGTTCGAAAGCACATCAAAGTGCAAGTAGATAAATAGGTACGACTCCGGTGGGAAGGTAAATAGCATTTCTGTGCGCTGCTCTGGTTTGCCAGAAGTGGCTTAGTCATGCTGGCCACATGACCCAGAAGCTGTATGCCAGCTCCCTTGGCCAATAACGCAAGATGAGCGCCGCAACCCCAGAGTTGTCCATGACTGGACCTAATGGTCAGGGGTCCCTTTACCCTTTAAAGTATATAAAGCCCTATGTAGTTTGGGACTAGGATGCTAAAGGAGGGTGCAAAGCAGGGCTGATGAGGAACACAGCACGAGGAGAGTCCAGAGGGCCAGACAGAAAGACTTGAAGGGCCACAATTGACCCCTGGGCCTGTAGTTCCCCACCCCCTACTTACAATAACCTTATTAAATGGTATAGAAAATTCCAGTCGTGCTGCTACCGCCAACAATAATCTAAAGACCTAAGAAGGTTACTGTAAAGTGGCATAGAAACTTTAAATGCAAGAAGAACTGAAAATAACAGAAATAAGAAGATTGAAAGAGAAACGATCAAAATTGTCTGGCAGATATCATAAAAAAACAGCAGTGGATAGTACTGAAAACAGGGTGGATTTTCTTTTCTTCACAGCCTGATTATCATCTGATGTGACAGCTGGCTTAGCAACAACATAAAAATACCCCAAAATATAATTTATACAGTAGTCATTCAAATATTTGTGTAAGACATCTGCCCAGGAGGAGCAGCCCTCTGTGCATATTATGTTTCAATATATTACTGCGTTTCCTTCCTTTTCAAAAGTATGTCAGTGCTTTCTGGTGATCTGATCTGACATATCCTTATCTTCAGAAATGATTGTAATATTTCCATAGAAATGGGAGTTAGCAATAAGAATAAAATCTGAAGTCCTCAAGAAAGATCAAAGCCTGATGTCTGAAGAAAGACAATATTGAAAAGTTGTGCAACAGTTTCTGGTTTCGGTTATTTGTGAAGAATTTGTTTGGAGTAAATCGCAAACCTCTGTGTGTGTGTGTGTGTGTGTGTGTGTGTGTGTGTGTGTGTGTGTCCCCTGAGGATTATTGCAGCATTTGTGAAATGCTGAGAAGATGGTATGGCTCCGCAATATGAAAGTTTATTTCTGTAAGGCAAAGTTGGGAGCCAAATCATTTTATTTGCCCACTTCCACAGGGCAACTTTTACAGGCAAGTAGACAACACACCTGCCAATCACCTGATGCCACCATGACATTGGATTGTTGACAGGTGGGTTGTTGTCAAAACCTTTTGTGCAACATTTCCCAGGTGCCTGACTGCCGGCTGGTTGTTGAGCTCTCGAGAACCGCAGTTTGGGAAAGCACCAAGCAATGGTTGGCAAAGTAGTTTTCTGAAGGAATCAACTGCATAACCCAATTCGCCATGGGAAACTTGGCTGCCCAGCTGATCCATCAGGGTTGAACTCACCCTCCATCAGCAGATAGGCAGTGGTTCAACCCTGCTTCTTATAGAGCTCAGCTGCATGACTGAGTTCCCCTTGAGCATCTGTTACAAAAGACTTGAGCTACCACTGATCAGGTGGTGGGTGGTGCGCAGACTTCTACCCAGCTTTCTGCAGGGACTGTAATCAAGTGTGAGGAAGGTGGGTCGTGGTTGGGGGGAAATGGTCTCGTGACTGTGCTCTGCTTGCTCCAAGATCAGGTATACCCACACCCTAGTTTTCTTGCTTTTCTTTTCAGCATGAGGCTGTGCCAAAGTGCTTCGCTCCCTCTCTAGGCTTTTGGGTAGCTAGGGACTCTTCTATACTTTAGGATTACGGGATGTGAATGCTAATAACATTTGCTGCCTGCATAATTGTAAGTCTGCTGTCCAAAGCAGTACCCATATACTCTCTGTCTTTCATTCCTGTGTAATAAACTAGACTTTTTTTCTACTTCCTGCTGTGACAAGTTTTTTTTAAAAAAATAGGCATAAGGGTTAAAGATATACACACAATACTTAACAGATGCACATCCTGATACCATCAAAAAAGTCCCATTCCACTATGCAGTGAACAATGGGTTCATACATTTGGTGCACACATATGTGAGTGCAGACATATACCCTCCAATATCCCTATTTATTCATTATAAATAAAACATGAGGGATTTATTTATATATGTGGGTCCCCCATTGTAATGCTACAATGCCAAAAGCTTTTTCGTGTCCTCAAGCCCTCTCCCAGATTAACACACTTAAACACACACACACACACACACAACTAAACACACAAACACTCTTCAGACCAAAGGATGTGCCTCATTCTGTGATATAGTGATGCTAAATGGTTTTTTTGGTGACCCTTCTACCCTCTGTAATTTGTCAAATTCTCTCTCTCTCTCTCTCTCTCTCTCTCTCTCTCTCTCTCTCTCTCTCTCTCTCTCTCTCCCCCTTGTAACCTACCGATTCAGTAGGTACCTCACTATGATACTATGACAGCAGAAGGGTTTTTGTTGCTTCTCCAAGCCCCCCCCCCCATTTTCTTAAAATAATATGAGGTCATGGCTCTTTTTCAGCAGGAACTCTCCGGAACAGCATTCTGGCACCTCTGTGAAAAACTAGCTTCATCAGGTACCTTAAAACTAAAACATCAAAATTAAATACCATCTAAGCAAAGGCTCAGGGCTATTGGTCTTTAAAAGAATGGGAAATTAACACAGGCAGATAATTTTGTGGTTTTCTCTACTTCTCTTAACCACAGCATGTTCTTCTTCCACCATCCTTTACAGACTCTTCAGATACTTTACAGATACCCTCCAGATACTTGTGTTCAGAAGGCTTCATAAAGTTCCAAAGAAACATCAATGTCGTAACACTCTTGCTAGAATGGATTGGGGAGGGGGAAGAAACCCAAACCCAGAAACCAAATGACACCCTTCAAATTGCCTTTTCCAAGGGGTGAAAATAAGTGTTTCTTGTTTCAGAAAAAAATGAAGCATTTAACAAAACATAACAGAGGCTGTCTTGTTTATGCTTGGAGACAAGGCAGTTGCTGCAGTGCAATGGTGGCATCTATTGGTACATGCTAAACATGAACATCTCACACGGCAGAGATTTCTTCTCTCCCCCCTCCCCCTTTTCTCTCTGCAAAGTTGATAGTTAATACAGTCAAGTCTGTGTTTCTGCATGCTGAGAGCAGCTCCGGAATGACAATTCCTGCACAGAGATGACAGCATGATTCATAGCAACAGCTCCGAGATTAGCAATTTCTCATTCAGGAGTCTTGCTACGTGGACAGACTAGGTTACCTGGACTGAGCACACTGGGGAAAAGAGCAAACCTTTGAAAAGCAGCAGGTCTTTCTACTCCCTCGGAGACCCCAGGAGGCAACTTCTACCAAACAGAACTTGCTGACTGCCCCCCTCCCATTTTTCCTCTCCTGTTCCTGTATGAATCACCGTCTTTGACTTTCCGTGAGAATGATAATAGGGAGCCTTTGCTGCTCAGTGTAGATGCAACCAAGGCAAAGAAAAGTTTGCCATTTTATAATCTTGGTTATATCTTTAGAATCCCCCCCCCCAAAAGATAATATTAATGTCAAAACACAATGAAGGGCAGGAGAAGAAAGAGCCAGTGTAGTAGAGAAATTAGAGCATTAGCTGATGGAGAACAGGGTTCAATCTCCCTGAATCTTAGACGCTTTCTATTATTTAACTCTACCTCTCTTTCAAATCAGAACCAGTGAAGGCAGTGAAGGTCCTGTGTGAGTGTCTGGAGGTGGTTGGAGGATGGATGGTGGCTAACAGATTGAGGTTGAATCCTGACAAGACAGAAGTACTGTTTTGGGGGGACAGGAGACAGGCAGATGTGGAGGACTCCCTGGTCCTGAATGGGGTAACTGTGCCCCTGAAGGACCAGGTGCGCAGCCTGGGAGTCATTTTGCACACACAGCTCTCCATGGTGGCACAGGTCAATTCTGTGTCCAGGGCAGTTGTTTACCAGCTCCATCTGGTATGCAGGCTGAGACCCTATCTGCCCGTGGACTGTCTCACCAGCATGGTTCATGCTCTGGTTATCTCTCACTTGAACTACTGCAATGTGCTCTATGTGGGGCTACCTTTGAAGGCGACTCAGAAACTACAACCAATCCAGAATGCGGCAGCTAGACTGGTGACTGGGAGTGGCTGCCAAAACCACATAACACCGGTCTTGAAAGATCTACATTGGCTCTCAGTACGTTTCTGAACACAATTCAAAGTGTTGGTGCTGACCTTTAAAGCCCTAAATGGCCTTGGTTCAGTTTACCTGAAGGAACGTCTCCACCCCCATGGTTCTGCCCGGACACTGAGATCCAGTGCCGTGGGCCTTCTGGTGGTTCCCTCACTGCGAGAAGCCAAGTTACAGGGAACCAGGCAGAGAGCCTTCTCGGTAGTGGCACCCACCCTGTGGAACGCCCTCCCGCCAGATGTCAAAGAGAAAAACAACTACCAGACTTTTAGACGACATCTGAAGGTTTTGTCGAAAGCCCCCCAGAGTGGCTGGGGAAACCCAGCCAGATGGGCAGGGTATTATTATTATTATTATTATTATTATTATTATTATTATTATTATTAAATTTATTTATTTTAATGTATTTATATTACTAGGGTTGTGAATACACACTCCCCACTTTCAGATCTGCTCCGTGGCTCCATCTTTGGGCATTCCAACCAGGACAAGCAGCCCTAGGCTAACCAGGGGACAACACACCCCACCTGAGATCCATTTCTACCGGAAGCATGTTCCCTATTCCCTCTTACAGAGATACAATTCCTAGTATCTCCTGTGAAAAAGGGATGGCTTGTCAAACCACTCTTGGAATTGTAGCTACGTGAGAGGAACAACCCAGTGGCTCTTAGCACCGTCAACCAACTGCAGCTCCCAGAATTCTTTGGGAGAAGAAGGTGTTATCATAGCGATTTGAATGTGTGGTGTGAATGTGGTCATTGCTGGAAACAACCTACAATCTCTTTTGCTTCGCCATGCCAAAAAAGCAAATGTGCGTGCAATTTCATGAGAAGAACGCTGTAGGGGAGGAACCATAGAGAGTTCCTTTTCCTAATTACTCCTTTCCTTCCTTCTTTTTTTAAGAATGCTGCCCATTCTCCAAAGTGTAACAGGTTTCCCTCCTTCCCTCTTTCACTCAGGTCCATTTGTCCCAAAATTATTGGGCTGATTTTTTTTAAAAAAGGTCACCGATTTATTTATTTACTTTTGTACTTGTACACAGCTTTTCTACATTACTGTACTCAATGTTTTGGATTTATTTTAGATTCTTTTTTAAAAGATATTTTGTTATTTGGGGTTGCACCCAACTGCATTTTACTCAGAGAGGACCACTGAAATCAGTGACCTAAGTCTGTCAAGTCTATTCATTTTAATGTGTTTGCTCGGAGTAAGGCTGGCTCTGATACAGCCCTTTAATTTGTCTTTTTAATACAAAAAACAAAACAAAAAAGTCCAGATTGAGCATGTGTAAAACTGACACTGAACCGAAACAGGCTGATCTGCCCATCCTTTCTCAGAAGTAAGCCCCACAGACTTCAATATGATTTACTCTTGGGTAAACTGGAATGCAACTGCTGTATTAATCTGTTACTGCCATTGTGCTTGATGCATTAGTCATCGGCACTTCAATTATCTTTCTTTCTATACATCATTAAGAATATACTTTATTCTTAAAAACAGATCAAGTGTCATGTTTATCAAGCACAGAATTACTCTCATGAATAACCAGAGTCACAGGGGGCAGCAATTAGACACAGATTGCGTTTCATTCTTTGGACGCTTGTACAAACAGAGTCTTCTCATTTTAAGAAGCTGATTATTTCTCTTTGTGGGTGTGACCTTTGAAAATTACAAGCTGAATTTCCATTCCATATATAACTTGTACCTTATTTACTTTCAATGTTTCAAGAGAAAGAAGATTTCCCCCACTGAACCAAGAAGAACTTGCCATTTTGTATGCAGTCCCCGAAACCAAGTGAAGCATATTTTCAGCCTCTGGAAAGCAAGTGAAGTGATTGGATATGCCTGAGACATCAGCTTGCCGGCAAAGGTCCTTATAGTTAAATCTATGGTTTTCCCAATAGTAATGTATGGAAGTGAGAGCTGGAACGTAAAGAAGGCTGATCGCCAAAGAATTGATGCTTTTGAATTATGGTGCTGGAGGAGACTCTTGAGAGTCCCATGGACTGCAAGGAGATCAAACCTATCCATTCTTAAGGAAATCAGCCCTGAGTGCTCACTGGAAGGACAGATCCTGAAGATGAGGCTGTAATACTCTGGCCACCTCGTGAGAAGAGAAGACTCCCTGGAAAAGACCCTGATGTTAGGAAAGATGGAGGGCACAAGGAGAAGGGGATGACAGAGGATGAGATGGTTGGACAGTGTTCTCGAAGCCACTAACATGAATTTGACCAAACTGCGGGAGGCAGTGGAAGACAGGAGTGCCTGGCGTGCTCTGGTCCATGGGGCCATGAAGAGTTGGACACGACTAAACGACTAAACGTCAAAACATTAATGTCAAAGCATAGCAAACTATCATAACACAACATCATAAAATTCTATGGATGACAGCCAAACTATAAAGAATGATAGCAAGGCACTATAACAACCTTAAAATATTTAAATGTATTTCCAGCTATTGTAAAGCCATTTTTTAAAAAACAAAAAACCAGCACCCAATACCTAAGTGATTTCAAAGACATGCATCTTTGGAGACCACTTGAAGGCCTGAGTTCATGACTTAATATGTATTTCAGATGGAATAGTATTCCACAACTGGCTTAATTGCTCTCACTAGTAGCAATCCAAGCAGCAACTCAAGCTGATCTCAAGATGTGGGTAGGCTAATATGAATAAAAGCGATCCTTTAAACAACTTGGTCCCAAACCATTTCCATCTACTAACGCAGTAGAAACCAATTCAACTGGTGCAATATTGATGTCACATGACCCTACAAACATTCAAGCAGCCATATTTTATCACCAGCTGAAGTTTCTAAGTGGTCTTAAAAAGTGCAGGGCCGTCTTAAGCATATGCGGCACTGGGGTGCAAAGATCCCCCCAGCACCCCCCCCTCCAGGTTGCCCAAAGTTGTCAACCTTTTTTAAGGAAGCTGACACCACGCTTATCTCTGCTCAGGAAGAGGAATCAGGGAAACATAAGGAGCCCAGCGCAACAAACTGAGTGAAACTGGACTCCTCGTGGTGTAAGCACCTCTACGGCCCTACACCAATCCCAGGCGCGCAGGAGTGTGGACCCGGCAAGCCGCCTCAGTGCCTCACTGCCTCGCTTGTCACCGAACTCATGCTGCAGAGCCGCCCGCAGCAGAAGAGCCCGTTGCGGCACTCCAACTGATGGGCAGCCTCTTCCCAAGACTCCAACTCTTGGGCCCCGGACTCTCAGCCTGGTGCCCCTGAGAGCCTGAGCCCAGGTGCCCTGCAACCCTGGCGCCTATGGTTAAGACGGCCCTGCAAAAGTGTATTGCAGCAGTCTAGCTTGGATATCAGTAGTACATGGGTGGGTTTGCAGCTGGCATATTCCTAGTCACTACTGCACTGAGTCCAGGTGAATCTGAAATCTGAAAATTTGGTCCTTCGGGGAAGGTACAGCTCCATCCAAGACCTGTTGCAAACTTTCATCAGACCTTCCAAACCACATTTCCTTTGTCTTAAACTTCGGCTTGTTCACTTGCACCCATCTCCAAGATATTAAACAATGCAGGCTGCACGCCCATTATAAATGTGTGACTACATACCATTCTGAAAATAAACACAGCTCCATGCACTGCAATGTATGCAGTACTTACTTTACACAAAGGATGGGGAACCTGTGGCTCTCTAGATGTTGTTGGACTATACCTGCCTTCATCCTTGATGCATGCTGTCTTTTGTAGGGGAGGGATCTGGATATAGGGGCCCATCTCATCACTGCCAAATATGCATTTCATGGGAAGCTGAGGTATAGACAGCAGCAGGGGCACAAGGGTGACGCATACATCCCTGCATCTCATTTATCTAAACCAACCTAAAATTTCAGAGCAATCAATGCAAATTTCAGCAGATCTAAATGGATTTAGCATGGAAGAAGAAGAAGAAGAAGAAGAAGAAGAAGAAGAAGAAGAAGAAGAAGAAGAAGAAGAAGAAGAAGACAGCTTTGTCCATGAACCTACCTACAAAGCATTGGGAGATGACTTCTTCTGAGTGTCAACTCTCCCTACACAGAATCTCACTTTAAATTCTGAGCTGAACTATGGGAAGAAATGCTGCTTGGTTGGTAATACAACTGAGCATATAAGCTGAGCAAATTCATATTCTGGATCAGGGTAATTATGAACCTTAGTGGCATCTCTAATGGGAATGAGCTTTACAGAGATTTTACGTTCAACAAGTATATTGGCAAAGGGAAAATTCAGTTGCTAGTTAATTTAGAGGAGTACAGGAAGCAAATAGTGTTATTCATTATTTACAAGATCGCTGTCACATAGAAAGCAATAAATGTGTAGGCAGAAAATGGAAAAATAATTTAGTGTTTCCAACTTTCCTGAGATTATTTGTCAGGATGTGTTGGGTTATACTGATTATGCTACTAACAATTGTGATATGTTCAACTGCACAAAGTCACCCATTGTGATCCTACTGACCTGTGGCATGATAATACAAAGGTGATTTCAAATTTATGAAGCTTCATTTAGGCTCTAACATCTGAAAGGGAATAAAGGAAGTTTTGTCATGTTTAAAAGAAAAAGGGGTTAATAATCTCCTAGTATTCCTGAGTTGATTTCCTAGTCTTCTCTTCCATAACATGCAATAAAACTTATCCATTTTCTGATATTGTCTTGTGCATATTTCCTCACCTGGGCAGCCAGTGATGAGTGATGGGGAGACATAAAAGTGGAGTTCCAATGAACTCTCACATGTATTCAAAGAATCTGTGAGGGGGCTGCAAAGTCACGAGGAAAAAACCCCTGGGCAGTCCAACCAAACCCCCACCAGTCGTATATTTGGCCCCAACCCAAAATGCTTTTCATTTCAAAGAGCAAATTACCTGAGAGAGAAAGCAGTTTGGGTGGTTTTATTGGCTATGAATGTCGCTTAGCTTTTCAAGTTGTATTAGGTTGCTGCCGTGTTTGGTTTTACTGGGATCATAATGCGATGCTCATGGTTTTATGAAGTGCAAGCCACCTGGAGCATGGTAGAGAGGCAAGAAGGCAGCTGATCAAATAGAAATTAAGATAAAATGTAAAGAGGACAAATAAAAAGAGATTCTAAGATTTTGTGATTTATTGGAGTGTCTGTGGCATAGCGCTCACTGGTGAAATGAGTGTCTGTCTAGGATGTTTCTTTTTCGACTTCAAGTGAGAGCTTTCAGAACTGAATGCTCCTCTATTCAATAAAATTTCCTCTACAGAGGGAAAGGGAGGCTGCAGTTCAGCTGTAGTGCTCTTGTTTTGTGTGCAAAAGGTTGCAGGTTCAATCTCCAGCATTGCCAGATATAAGACCTTTGTCTGAAGGAAAGCTGTTGTATATGTGAGAGCAGCAGCTTACACTAGACATCTTGTAAAAACTCAACTATTTATCCTTTACAACTCAGTGGAAAATGCCTAAGGCAGAATACTTAGACTGGAGGTAGGAAACAAGTGCATCTTAATGGAGAATTATCTCTAGTTCATGGTCCATCTAGTTCTGGCCCTAGACTACAGACTCTGCAGGTGACTACAGATACCAATCCGTTCCTATAGGATGAGGATCAGGTAACCTCTCTTCCAAGAAGTTCAAGGTGTCTAACATGGTTTCCCTACTCCCTAGCTTATCCTTACAAAAACCCTGTGAAGTAGGTTCAGCTGAGAGACCATGACTGGTCCAAGATCAGCCAGTGAGCTTCATGGCAGAGCGGAGATTTGAACCCTGGTTTCCCAGGTCCTAGTTCCGCACGTTGACGACTATGTCATTTGGATCCATTCTGATCCAAAAATTGAGACTTTTTGTTATTGTTGTTCTAGTTTATTTACATTGTACAGTATGTGTCATCCTGAGGGCTCCTGATCTTGCCTCTGTAAGTGGCAATAAAAAAATTAAAGCCAATAGTATATTGCATGTGATAGGATAAGGATAAACTTCTGGGGAAGGGCTGTAGCTATATTTTTGCATGCAGAAGGGTTCAATCCCCACCATTGCCAGTACAGTGGTACCTCCGGTTAAGTACTTAATTCATTCCGGAGGTCCGTACTTAACCTGAAACTGTTCTTAACCTGAAGCACCGCTTTAGCTAATGCCGCGCCGCCGGAGCACAATTTCTGTTCTCATCTTGAAGCAAAGTTCTTAACCCGAGGTACTATTTCTGGTTTAACAGAGTCTGTAACCTGAAGCATATATAACCTGAAGCGTATGTAACCCGAGGTACCACTGTATAGACAAAACTGAACTTCCTGTGTTCCTAATAATTCCAGATCATATAGATGGAGAGAATTGAACATGGAGGACACAACAACAGTTTAAAGAGACCAGATGTTTAAATGAGAAAATTGGGAGCTGGACTATTACATATATATTGTTAGCTTCTCAGAAACTAAGCTGAACAGAGAGAACCTTTCAGATACAGTGGTACCTCAGTTTAAGAACAGCCCTGTTTATGAACTATCCGGTATGCAAACTCTGCAAAATGGGAAGTAGTGTTCTGGTTAGCGAACTTTACCTCAGTCTACAAATGGAAGCTGAATGGTGGAAGGGCACTGGTGGCGGGAGGCCTCATTAGGAATAGCTCGCCTCAGTTTAAGAATGGCTTTGATTTAAGAACGGACTTCCAGAACGGATTGAGTTCGTAAACCGAGGTACCACTGTATAGTTATCTCCTGAATATAAACTATATTGAGAAGGCCACATTTGGGGTCGTTCTGCTCTCTGTCAAGTGAGATAGAGATTTAGAGAAAAAGAGAAGTGTATGCAACACATATTGTTCCTGACATCATCTGTGCAAAGCACATGTAGGAAGATGTGGTCACAGATTTAGCCAGAAGTGTGTTTGGGGAGAAAAACCCAGTTGTGACAGATGCTGTGATAATAGAAATTGTTGTGCCGCACCCATGTAAAATGAAACATATAATTGCCCTTCTGCATACTTATTTCTCATCACAGAATCTGGAATGTATTTTAAATGCAGAAAATCTGTTTTAATGCAAAGTCTAGACTTACTGTTATGCAGCTTGCTTGCATGCAGCACAGGACATATGTACTGATGGTTTCCTTTATGAGTTGGATTTGAATAAAGGTAATTATAGGTGCAAGTTTGATTATAACATAACACACTTTCATCAAAACTGGCTGTGACATCTTATAAGTGCTGGGGTTAAATAAATACACTGCAATTTTGCATTGTGTTTTTTCGTAAGCATTTTATTCTAACCTTTAATGTTATTCTTTTAAAAAACGAGTAGTCTAGAGCAAGCTGGGGGTCAAACAGAAGAGCAGAGATGGGTAATCCAAGTGCAGCTCAATCTTTTCCTAATGCATTGAACCAGATTCTCTCTCTTATAAGATCAGGTAGAACATTATTGGCCCCTGAAGTCACCTGATCCCTACTGAGGTGGCAGCTACAGAGCCTTCTGTGGGCATCTACACTGGTGGCAACACAGTACAGCAGAATATAGACTACCATCTCTTTCTCCAAGCCAAGATGATTGTGAAAATTAAGACACTTGGGTCTCACTGCTACGGTCCCTGTTTCAATAGTTTCTGGTCTCTTAGGGTTATCCTTCTGGTATTGGTAGACTAAACATCCAACTAAGTAAATATTAAACTGGGATTGCCTTCTCCCCCAAGTTCATCAAGAACAGGTGGTTTCGCATCTCTGCTTTGCTGGCCATACAATTCAAACAGCATGTTTTCTTTTTCTTCAGTGAAAAGAAAAGCTTTTGAAAAGAAAATCCATTAAACCAGAAATGTATGAGGTCTTGTCACACAATTTGCAGTCTTTTCTATCTCACTCATAGCCCAAGCCAAGCACAATTTATTAGCTTCAGAAAAGGCAAGGGGTTTTGAGGATCCAACAATGTAGAACAAGTTTAATTAAGTGATGTGCATTCTAAATAAAGCGTCTGGTTTCACATTTTGACATTTTAAACCAGAAAATTCAATCACAGGAACAATGAAGCATAGCCGGTCTTCCTCTTCACCCCACCCCCACCCCCACTGCTACTTTCTCTTCTTTTCAGTAAGTTTTATTTCATTTGCCTGCCTGATATTTTTGGTACAATTCTGTCAGTATGGTGAAAGACTTAAACAAAGCTTTTGCATATATTTAGATGGGAATCACTTAGCATTTTTATTTCATCTTATCTTCCGTGCTGAAAGGTCTCTGCCTTTCTCCTTCCATCATTAAATGCTAAATTTGATAGCGAGGTAAATGCCCGTTATCTTTCTGAAACTCAGACACATTTAAATTAGCCCTGGAGGGCGTTCTGCCAGGCATTCCTAGCTAACAGAGTCAAGGCAATCCAGATTATTTGACGTAATAGTTACACTTGAAACAATGCCTCTCTCCTTATCCCCTCCAGTGTACATCTAAGACTTGTGGGCAACCTTTTGAAGACCAAATACTACGTTTGGTGGAGGCAGATGTGGAAATGGGTAGATGAATGGATATGGCACTTAACTTTGTTATATTCTAGCCTTGAAAAAGGCAGGGATTTCCAAATAGAAACACACAACTTTGTCTGCCTTTTAGGCAAACAAAAGGCATTATCACAGTTTAAGGAGACATTCAAGCAAGAGAAAAATACTAAGGGTGTGGCCTCTTTGAGAGGGTGTGGTCTGGGGAGACTCCTGGAGACAAATGGGGGGCTTGGAATGTTGCATTTCCATTCCTTGACCTGAGGTTCCCCATACCTGATCAAGGACCTCCTCCTACTCAGCCTGACCTCAAGTGGCAGCACATATAGCAGAGAGGGAAACCAGAGTTACAGGACCTTGGAGAGCTCTCAGAAGGGTCCACTTTAGCCAAATCTGGCTCACAAATTGAATCAATGGCCACATCCTCTTAATCATGGGAAGTGTAGTTTGTTAAGGGTGCTAATAGTTGTTAAAAGAGCCGTGGGTCAGTGAGGTGGATAGATGGGTCTATTGAACAAAAAGATGTACACACAAAGGGATCAAGGTTCCAGATCACATGGATGCCTTCTCAAGCTCAGCTATACACAGAGAGGGGGGGGGGGCTAATCAGAGCATGTGACCCTGGGACAGTATTAACAGGTGTACAGCACCTATGCCTCCAGCACTGCTGGTTTAGCTCACCTGGTTGTCCCTCTTTATACGGATCAGAGTCAAGGTCCAAGCTATGGATCTTGACAAGCATTTCCAGTGATGGCACCTTAATTGAAGATAGGCTTCATTTTTACTATCATCATTTTCATCTTTCCTCCAGCAAAGGCAAAGTGGCATGCAGTGTTCTCCCCTTTCCAGCATCATCCTCAAAACAATCCTGTGAGATAGAATAGACTGAGAGGTGGTGAATAGCCTAAGGTCACCTGGTGTGCTTCATGGTTGAGTTGAGATTTGAACCCTGGTCTCTCACATCCTAGTCCACCACACTAACCACTTCACCCACACTTATTCCAAAAAGTTTTAAACTGAAATCAGTTCTAGCTAGAGTTTACTTGTTTGTTTTTATTTTACTTGAGACATTCAATTCTGCTTGGAGGCTTGGAGAACCTTGCCCTGAAAGGGGTGTTGATGTATACATTCAATACATAAATAAATATTTTAGTAAACATTGAATCCTGTCCTTCTAATTATACATTTCTTTTTCAGTTATTTACTTCCACTCACATTTAAGGATCAAATGTAGAGAAAAGAGCTACAATAATTTAATTAACACAGTAACTAACAATTTGTATCCTTTGGAGATCGACGACTGTCTCAGATAAGTTTAAATAATGATCAGGCATGTTTGAAGTGTTTTCTCTTAGGAATTGTGTGGTCTGCAGAGGCTAACCAGCGGAGAGGGATGATTTCTCTCTGTAGCTCCCAATATACCATTTTGAAGATCAGGCCTTTGGCATAACAGATTGCATTATATTCAAAAAAGAATCGCATATGACAAGAATAGCAGAACAATATTTGTTGTCTGTGTGTCCTTCAGATCAAAATGAATATAATGCATGTTAATGTTGATACAGTGACCTAATTATGGCACTGCTTACAAGAATAACAATCCCAGGCAGCAAAAAAACCCCACAACTCGTGATTGCATATCTAACTCTCTGATAGGGCATTAAAATACTGTGGGTGAAAACCTGCCCATGCATTATAGTTAATGATGGTATCGTTTTTAAATGGGTGGTTTTCTGAATGTGAACCTTCCCCACCCCCCAGCAATTTAACTCCAATTCATGTTGGATCCAGCCTCTTCAAGCAGGACCTACTTCAAATTAGGGTTTGTATCCTGAGTTGTGCATTTATTTCCCTATGAATGACATAGGACCCAACAGGGCCCATTCTGTTCAGCTTGTGACAAAACCAAGGCCATGAATACTGAATGGTTTTGATTTCATTTATTTTGTTATCCCATTTATACCAATTCATCACTCATGGGGACGGGGAGGTAGCCTTACCTTTCTATATCAGCCAGCATTGATTTTGACAGCAGCTTCCTAGAAATCACTATTTTATTGTAGAGTGCTATCAAATGGCCATTGTTTGAGTTATTTCAATGCACTCTGCATGTTCAGAAAAGGTGACTGGCACCCAGTTTGCTGACAAGAGTTGCTTATTGGCAGCCTTAAAAAAAATCTAATAAATAAACTAATGAAAATGATTGCAAATTTCATAAATGTTGGGTTGGATCCAGCATTGCCCCTCCATGAATAGGAGGAGTAGGGAGAGAGAGTTTGCAGAGAGATCTGGAATCCAGCTGAAGTCCCCTGCTGGAGGAACAGAATAGAAACTATCACCAATTCCTCTTTCTTAATGGCTATAGCATTTGCCATAATGAGGCAGCCATCTCAGCAGGTGAACTGATAGGACAGCAATTTTTTTAAAAAAAAATTTATTATTGTACCATCTACTACCAAGGATGGGAAGAGTTGCTTGTGGGATTATTCCCCCGCTCTGCCAAAAATACCATTCCAAGCCCCTCCCAGCTTGTTCCAGAGGGGTTTCCCACAAAAATAAGGATTCTGCAAAATTACCTCTGAGGATGAACCCTTCCTCCTTCAGCAGGAGTGAAACTTTACTCCTTACCAGATTGAATCAAACCCATTGTTAGGGTTAGTGGTGAAGGGTTAGGGTTAGGGACCATGTGAGCCTAGTTAGCTGATGATCAGGGCTTGGAAAGCATTGCACCATAGCCCAGAAGTTTAAACTGGTGCGAGGGGGAAGGATCACACCATTTCACTGTGGTGTCAAATGACTGACATTTGAGCCCGCCCATTTGTCAAGCACGGACTACAGAAGGTGGAGGCAGGCTGGACCCAGTTCCCCACCCCTGCCAGATACAACTCCTCTCAATTAAAATATCTTGACTACATTCCTGAGGCAATCTCCACTGGTGCAACCACATATTTCCAGAAATGGTAACATAAGATGAAGGTCTTAACAGGGGCTTTTCTCCAGCTGGAACTCATCGGAACTCAGTTCCGGCACCTCGCTGGTGGCTGCCATTGCCATTATAAGAGAACAAGGGAGGCATTCATGGTGAGTTTCAGCACCTCTTTTTCTAGAAAAAATAGCACCTAAAGCCTTTGACACCTGGCTCTTTCGTGAAACGTTATTGCTGTACCTCTTGACAAATATCTCCATCTTGCTGGTGTTTTCACCTTGTTCACATACCAGCTCTGTAACTGGAAGGCATGTTGCCAATTAGCAAACTAATGTACTGGAAGAAAGTGATCAGAGGGACTGCGATTTCTTCAAAAAGAGCCTGCTGAGTAATAAAAAGCAAAGGACAGAAGAAGAAAAAAGCAGTTATTTTCACATAGCTTCCAGTTTTCTGCACTGCAAACCTATACCGATTACCATAAAATGTTGATGTAGCGACAGCTCCTTGAAAACAAAACAAGGGTCTCAGCCTGATCCACAAATGAGTTCACCTGGAGTACTTTCATACTGTTCTTACAAAAGCCAGTTGGACACAGTTCACTGAAATCCACTTGAATTCACTTGGAAATGGGCTTGTTAGTTAAGCAGCAGGCTGTTTTCAATGGAAGCCCAAGACCATAACAGCTTTCCCTGCAGAATTTCAACTTTTTATCCTGTATCTAGATTGGGCTACATCCAAAGCCTTCTCTCACAATGACATTTTAACTAACTGTTTATTCCAGAGATGAAGTCACGCTTCCATCCCAAGGGCCATATTCCCTCCTGGGCAACCTTCCAGGGGCCACATGCCCGTGATGGGCAGGGTCAGAGGTTAAAGTGGGCGGAACAACAAATATAAATTTTACCTTTCTGCAGTATAAGTTAATTTCTATGCATGTTCACATCCCTTCCTTGACCCTCCATCCAGGCAAGCAAAGAGCACCATCAGAGTCTAAGGAGCCCAGCCAGGTAAAAATACCTGCGGAGGGTGAAAAGCAGAGCCAATGAGGGCTGTTGTAGCCTCGTGTGTGTGGCCTGGGGAGACTCCAAAGATTCAGATAGAGCTTCCATTTCTTCTGCCATATGTGAAGCATAATAATGAAGGTGGTGGTGGTGGTGATGTTATTGTTTTTATTTTGTTTACTGCATTTCATAAAAACATAGAATTGTAGAGTTGGAAGGGATCCCGAGGGTCATCTAGTCCAACCCCCTGCAATGCAGGAATCTTTTGCCCAACGTGGGGCTTGAACTCACAACCCTGAGATGAAGAGCCTCATGCTATACCAGCTGAGATAAATCCTGGTTACATCATACCATTTCTTCAAAAAGCTTCATGTGCCATACATACTTCTCCCCCTTTTATCTTGTTAGTCTGAGAATGAGTGTCTGGCCCAAGTTCACCCAGTGAACTTCATGGCTGGGTGGATATTTGAACCCTGGCCTCAGTCCAGCACTCTAGTCACTATGCCCCACTAGTATTAGTATTTATGAGCTTGGAAATACAAGTCTCAGGGGCTGACAGGGATGATCCATAAGGTTGGTGTGGGTTTGGAAATCAGATTAGTAATAAGCTGGGCTATTTCCAGGTTTACTTCAGTGCTTCTTTGCAGTGTGTGTGTGTGTGTGTGTGAGAGAGAGAGAGAGAGAGGGGGGGGGATATCACAGTAGGGATCTTTGACCCAAAAGTCTGCGTCATCATTTTCACATAGTAAACAGGATTGTATCATGCACGTGCACATACTCCAGAACAAAGTTATTTAGGTCAGCCTCTCTGTGCCATTTCACATGCTGATGAAGTGTGCACTTGATTCTGTCATGGTCCTTCCCTCTTCTTTCTGTTGAGTTGAAGGATGCAAAGCGGGTGGCGGTAGCAGAGCATTAAGGCAAGTCGACAATGGCATCTCTCTCTTTTTCTCCTGCTTCACTGAGCTGATCCTTCACCCCACACTAGAACCAAAACATAAGTTCAGAACACCTTGATCAATCTATGAAGGAAAGCCATTTCATTTTATGACGGGGACCACTGTCTATGGACTGTGATTTTGCCTCTTGTGTGCCAATAATGTACTCTTGACTTACCCTGTGATACATCACAGATACAATATGCCATGTTGGTGTCAGAAGTTTAAGGGCTCTAAAATACATGTGTTCCTCAATCTGTTGTTGGACTCCAATTCCCATCAGCCCTGGTCCGCATGGACAGTCAGGGAAAATGAGGCAGGGCTGTAGTTCTGTGGTAGGGCATCTAGTTTGCATACAGAAGATCTCCAAGGTTAAACTCTCCAAGTTCAATCTCTCCATGTAGGACTGGGAGAAACTCTTGTCTGAAACCTTGGAAAGGTACTACCAGTCAGTGCAGACAGTATTGAGCTGAGGGGCCAATGGTCATATTCGATAGCTTCCAACATGAGCTAGAGTTCAGCTACTACTGGAGGGCCACAGGCTCCCATTCCTGTTTTCAGGCATTATGCAGGACCTGGGCATCCCACACCACAGCATTTTCAATAAGGATGAGGAACCTGTGGCCCTCCAGGTCTTGTTGGACTCCAGCTCTCATCAGCTGAAACCAGTATGGCCAATGGTCAGGGATGATGGGCTGTGGAAGGTCACAGGTTCTTCACACCTTTTCTAAGGGCTACTACCCAACATCTTGAATTGTGTAACAAGAACGAATGGAAGCCTAGGAAAACTATGGAGTGCTGGTGTTCTGCACTCCAGCAGACCCAACCCTACTAAACTGTACCAGCTAAAGCTTCAGAACAGTACATCAAGAGGTTTTCTTCTCACTGCCTGCTCTTTTATCTTCTATTTTGAGGTATTCCCTCGCACCTGTATGACATCCCTTTGTGCTATGATAATGGACAAAATGAAGCTGAAAAATTCTTCAGGGTTTGTTGAGGGTTCTTCTAGCTTCGTATGTCTTTTTAGACAGACAGCTTGTATATATTAAGAAGCAATGAAGTGCTTGCATATTTGCAGCAGGCATTTCTCAATTGCCCTAAAGTTGAGTTGATAATTCTAGTTAGGGTCAGCCACTCGGCATCCGATAACACTCTGACCAACCAACATCTCTCCCTCTCTCTCTCCCCACCTGCTTTCCTATTCCCCACCAGAACTGTGTTTTCTCTGTTAACTGTCATTCGGCACCACAAACACTGACGACACCTCCTACACACTCCATACATCTCTCAGCTTGTCCTCTCATGGTTCCTGTTTATATATACCTTCCCCCACTGCTAACATATGGCTTTTGAGAACTCACACACAGGATTGCTTGCCGTGAACTGTATTCTTCTATTTCTTTTGACGTATTTTAAATAAGAACATAAGGAAAGTAAAAGCTTTGTGGATAGGCTCATATAAGAATAGATCCTGGAGATATTCTAGTCCAAGGCATTTGAAGTATCAACTGAAGTATAGACTGAAGCATATGTAGCCGGGTCAAAACTAGTGAAGAAAGTTTTCTCATCTCTTCTGTTTGTTTGTTTGTTTTTTAAAAAATGTTGATCCTTTCACATTTAATGCCATATATATATATATATATATATATATCCATTGGTTTTATTTCTATGCTGAATCCTGTTGTTGTTTAGTCGTTTAGTCATGTCTGACTTTTCGTGACCCCATGGACCAGAGCATGCCAGGCACTCCTGTCTTCCACTGCCTCCCACAGTTTGGTCAAACTCATGCTGGTAGCTTCAAGAACACCGTCCAACCATCTCATCCTCTGTTGTCCCCTTCTCCTTGTGCCCTCAATCTTTCCCAACATCAGGGTATTTTCCAGGGAGTCTTCTCTTCTCATGAGGTGGCCAAAGTATTGGAGCCTCATCTTCAAGATCTGTCCTTCCAGTGAACACTCAGGGCTGATTTCCTTCAGAATGGAGAGGTTTGATCTTCTTGCAGTCCATGGGACTCTCAAGAGTCTCCTCCAGCACCATAATTCAAAAGCATCAATTCTTCAGCGATCAGCCTTCTTTATGTTCCAGCTCTCACTTCTATACATCACTACTGGGAAAACCATAGCTTTAACTATACGGACCTTTGTTGGCAAGGTGATGTCTCTGCTTTTAAAGATGCTGTCTAGGCCTGTCATTGCCCTTCTCCCAAGAAGCAGGCGTCTTTTAATTTTGTGACTGCTGTCACCATCTGCAGTGATCATGGAGCCCAAGAAAGTAAAATCTCTCACTGCCTCCATTTCTTCCCCTTCTATTTGCCAGATGCTGAATCCTAGTCTCCATATTTACTCAAAATCATGGTTGGAAGCTAATCCTTCCTGTTTCATGCAAAGGTTCCCTTGCTCCATCTTGGAGGTTTTTTGTTTTTGTTTTCAAATGATGTGTACATTTCTGGTGGCAGGAAAAGGTCTTTATTCTTGTGTCGCTTCACTGAATTACTGACGGCTGTTTCCAGTAAATATTTGTTTCAATAACTTTCAGGTTCTTCAGAACGTGTCATTTTGAAGCTTGTTGGCAATTTCCACACACATTTTGATAAGCAGCAGATAATAAAAATTTTAAGACCAGAGACAATTGCATTTTTTCTGAACAGGGAATTGTAATACTACAGGGATTCATTGCTTTACAAAGCAGTGTGACCAGATATTGCCACGTTACTTTGTGAATGCATTATGAAAATCTTTACGTCTGAATTATTAAAGAAATAAATGATGATTACCATTTCCCTTAGCCTGGAGATTAGGGCAGGAAGGAATGTGGAGAAATAATGCTAAACTTTAGAAAGCAGGAAAAAAGGGACAGATGATATTTTTCACCACTTCTCCTGGGGCATCAGGAGTTGCCACAACTAGGAAATGCAGGCGGAATAATGTAGAGCTTCACCTCATATACATCGCTGTACTTTGGTCTGTGTTTATTCAGCAGTAAGTGTTCAGTGGGGTTCACTGTCTAGGGCATGGGTAGGCAAACTAAGGCCCGGGGGCTGGATCCAGCCCAATCGCCTTCTACATCCGGCCCGCAGACAGTCTGGGAATCAGCGTGTTTTTACATGAGTAGAATGTGTGCTTTTATTTAAAATGCATCTCTGGGTTATTTGTGGGCATAGGAATTCGTTCATTTTTTATTTATTTATTTTCAAAATATAGTCCGGCCCACCACATGGTCTGAGGGACAGTGGACTGGCCCCCTGCTGAAAAAGTTTGCTGACCCCTAGTCTAGGGAGTGTGCATAGGATTCCACTTTCACTTTCCCATATGTCTGGAAATTGAAACCAGTTTACCCTGGGACTAGTCTACCTGTGAGATCGCCTTGCCCCATATATGCCCACTTGCTGTTCTGGTCTGAGGTACTGGCACTTTTACAGGTGCAACATAATCCTTGTTTCCACATTCTTAAGAAATTAATATTTTAGTGTGGCAGGATCTTCACTTTGGAAATCCCTGCATATTGACGTCAGGCAGGTGCCTTCATTCTACTCTTTTCAATGCCTGGTATTGTTTAGGCAATCCTATCCAGACATGCAGAATCTTGACATGTGTTTTAACCTGCTTTATTGGCGTATCATTGATTCTAATTGATTGAACCTAAGCCTTACGAGGAGCGCTTGAAGGAGCTGGGTATGTTTAGCCTGGAAAAAAGGAGACTGAGAGAAGATATGATAGCCATCTTCAAATATCATAAAGGCTGTCTCATACATTCGGAAATACTTTTTGACAGTAAGAGCTGTTTGGCAGTGGAACATACTCCCATGAAAGGTAGTGGACTGTTTTTAAACAGAGGTTGGATGGCCATCTGCCATGGATGATTTAGCTGAGATAGCTGCATTGCAGGGGGTTGGACTAGATCATTGATGGCCAAACTTGGCCTTCCAGCTGCTTTGGGACTACAACTCCCATCACCCCTAGCTAGCAGGACCATTGGTCAGGGATGGTGGAAATTGTAGTCCCAAAACAGCTGGTGGGCCAAGTTTGGCCATCACTGGACTAGATGATCCTTGGGTCCCTTCCAACTCTAAGATTCTATGATAGATTTTATATAGTTTTAAACTGTTTTTACTGATAATTTCTTGGTTTTTGTTTGTTTGTTTGTTTGTTTTTATTTAAACAGCTTTTCATAGAGTTATCATTTCCAGAGTTGTTTAGCAATCAATCCCTAATCTTCTTTCTTCTTCTTCTTTGGTGATCACTCATAGCCAAGTAAGATTGTCTTCCATAAACACAGTTTTAACAGTGAGTCCGTAAGTGACTGTGGAGGCCAATTCTGGATCCACACATCGTTCCATAGTGCGGACATAGGTTTCCAGGCAGGAGTTGATCATGGTGAGGGTTTGCCAAGCGTGCCTTCCTCTTGGCACGTTTCTCCCTTTCATCCTGAGTTCAAGTGTCTTCAAAGCCTATGACACTTTTAGTTTACCTCTGGCTGTTCTCCAATTGGAGCGCTCACCAGTCAGTGTTTCCCAGTTGTTGGTATTTATACTACAGTTTTTTAGATTTACCTTGAGAGAGTCTTTGAACCTCTTTTGTTGACCACCAGCATTACGCTTTCCATTTTTAAGTTTCATTTTTAAGTGTTAAGTTCTTCTTATTCAGACTTAAGAATCCCTACTACTACCACTACTACTAAATTATTATTATTTATGTGCCACACATCTGCCCCAGCCACTCCAGACAGCTCCCAACAAAAATAGTAAAAACACAATGCAACACCACACACTAAAAATTCATCCCAGGAAACTCTGAGAATGATAGCTCTGCACTACACACTACAGGTCCCAGAATTCTTTGGGGAAAGCCATCACTGTTCAAAGTAGTATCACAGTGATTTAAATGCACGGCTTGACTGTGCTTTAGTTCAGTGTTTCCCAACCTTGTGCCTCCAGCTGTTTTTGAACTACAACTCCCATCATCCCTGACTAGCAAGACCAGTGGCAAGGGATGATGGGAATTGTAGGCCAAAAACAGCTGGAGGCACAAGGTTGGGAAACACTGCTTTAGTTGACATCTCCAGGCAATCAGGATATACTGTGCCTCTTTAACTGAGGCTTGTTTCACATGTGGTGGACAACATATATTTATGTAACAATGGGCATGAAATGCCTCTTGTAATTTGTGACTGCACATACATGCACTTTGGTGTGCCTATTCACAGTTAGCTGTGCCGTGTATTAACAGCAAGCAGTGATAGAAACCTGTCTGCAGTTAAAGCACATTTTTATTCTGCTCCTTAGATGGAAGTGGCTTCCTCCTGGGGAATTCTATAATGTGTAAAGTGGCTCTTTGTTTAAGAGGTATAGGGCACCCGATGGTTTCCTGCTATCGAAACGTGACAAATTGGAAAGTTCCTGCATGGGAAACCTAGAGAATCGGACTGTGTAATTCAGAAATGATCTGTGTTTGAAGTTGATCTGACAATTCCAATAATATTCTTGGGATAATTCCTCAATAACATTCCATAGATTTGACAGCGCCTAAGTACCGGTATTTGCAGCATGAAAAGGTATAAAAAAGGCATTTTAAACAACAACAACAACAATTGGAGAGGAGCAACCCCCTCCCCAGCTGCTTGTTCTATGAATAAAGGGCACTTTTATCCAAGACAGAAAGCGGATGGTTTGTAGTATGTCAGGTCTCATTCATTTTAAACCTGCAGTATCAGCGAATTGCTGACTCTCAAAATGGAGCTGTTACAGATGGCACTCTTTAAAAATAGAATTTTGTTGTTTCACCTGAAGTGGATTTGAGTGACACTAGACTATGGAAAAAAAACCCTGCTGAAGTTCATCTAGAGTCAGGAAGATTGGATTAACCCAAGAGATGTAAGTCAGTTTCAAACTGAACAAGGAGCATAAGGTTTTGAGACATGGACAAGGTGACAAAAACTCCTATTTATTTTTGCTATTTGCTATTTTTGTGTGTTTCTTTTTAAAACACACACACACACCACAATTTAATTCCATTTCCATTTAGAATCAATTATTACAGCACATTTCAGACTACCAGATAAGAAGAAGAAGAAGAAGAAGAAGAAGAAGAAGAAGAAGAAGAAGAAGAAGAAGAAGAAGAAGAAGTGTTACAATCTTTGCAATTAATTTCAGGTATGCTTATGATCCAATCCTATGCATGCTTCATCTGAAACCCCACAGAACCTGTTGTGGTTCCTTCAGTTTGTCTCTACATTCCCTTCCTCTAGGCACACGGATGCCACAAAAATAAGTCAACAAATCACTATATGCCGTATTTTTTTATTTCATTTTTGCACAGTGAATGGCCAGGGTCAGTGAAAGTTGTATGTAGTTCAGCAACCGCTGGAGGGCCAACAGTTCCTCACACTTTCTCTAAAAGACAGGATCATACAATTCCAGATTTAGAAGGTATCCGGAGGGTCATCTGGTCCAACCCTCCTCAATGCAGGAATCTCAGCTAAAGTATAGCCATTCAACCTCTAAATAATAATAATAATAATAATAATAATAATAATAATAATAAAATTTTATTTATATCCCACCCTCCCAGGCCAAAGCCAGGCTCAGATCAGCTAATAACAAGTAAAAATAGCACAATGTACATAAAATCACAGAGTCAATTAATTAAAATACATTCTAAAATCAATTCAGAATCAAATTAATGGCAACCATTGCGCTAGAGTTCTATGAAGATTACAGAAGGAGAGGTAGTCAGACTGTGCCTTGGCCAAAGGCCTGGTGGAACAGCTCCATCTTGCAGGCCCTGCAAAAAGATGTCCTGCAGGGCCCTAGTCTCTTGTGACAGAGCGTTCCATCAGGCCGGGGCCACAGCCAAAAAAGCCCTGGCTCTGGCTGAGGCCAGTCCAACCTCCCTGTGGCCTGGGATCTCCAATATGTTTTTATTTGAAGACCGTAAGGTCCTCCGTGGGACATACCAGGAGAGGCAGTCCTGTAGGTACGAGGGTCCTAGGCTGTATAGGGCTTTAAAGGTTAAAACCAGCACCTTAAACCTGATCATGTACTCCACCAGGAACCAATGCAGCTGGTATAGCACTGGGTGAATGTGATCCCACAGCAAGGACCCCGTAAGGAGTCTCGCCGTGGCATTCTGCACCCGCTGGAGTTTCTGGGTCAGTCTCAAGGGATTGTCCACTACCTTCTGAGGGAGTCTGTTCCACCATCAAGCAGCTCTTACACGCCCAGCTATTCCTGCTCCCAGACACAAAGAATGACAGAATTGTAGAGCTGGGACTCTATAAGTGCTTTATCAGGGTTCTTCTCCCTGCAGAGGAAGCCCTACACCTATAATCCATATGAACATAGCACCCCATTAAATTGATTCCTGTTGAAAAATCAGTTTGACACTGGCTTGTGCATCAGCATATAGTATCATGTTGTTGTTGTTGTTGTTGTTTAGTCATTTAGTCGTGTCCGACTCTTCGTGACCCCATGGACCAGAGCACACCAGGCACTCCTGTCTTCCACTGCTTCCCACAGTTTGGTCAAACTCATGCTGGTAGCTTCAAGAACACTATTCAACCATCTCGTCCTCTGTCATCCCCTTCTCCTTGTGCCCTCCATCTTTCCCAACATCAGGGTCTTTTCCAGGGAGTCTTCTCTTCTCATGAGGTGGCCAAAGTATTGGAGCCTCAGCTTCACGATCTGTCCTTCCAGTGAGCACTAAGGGCTGATTTCCTTCAGAATGGATAGGTTTGACCTTCTTGCAGTCCATGGGACTCTCAAGAGTCTCCTCCAGCACCATAATTCAAAAGCATCATTCTTCGGCGATCAGCCTTCTATATGGTCCAGCTCTCACTTCCATACATCACTACTGGGAAAACCATAGCTTTTAATATACGGACCTTTGTTGGCAAGGTGATGTCTCTACTTTTTAAGATGCTGTCTAGGTTTGTCAGTGCTTTTCTCCCAAGAATATAGTATCATAGGAAGTGGCATTATAGTGGCTCAGATCATTGGCCCATTTAGCTCAATATTGCCTACACTGACTGGCACCAGCTCTCCAGGTATTCAGATGGGAATCTCTCCCAGCTTGGAGATGATGGGGATTGAATTTGGAACCTTCTGCACACGAGGCGGATGCTCTGCTGCTGAGCGACGGCCCTTCTCCATAGCCTAGGGACTAGCCAGGAGCATTTTGGAGAGCGTCTTCGTGCATCTATTGCCTGTGGGTAGCAAATAACTGAACAGGGCTACACATTGGTAAAACATCAAATAAAATAAGTCTTGCTATAGCTGAACATACAATCCATTATGTTGCTTTGGGGGGGGGAAGCTTTTTATCAGTGAATGCATGCATATCTATAATTCAGATGGTGAGAGGCAGGTACAAATGAACTGAAGGAATGGAAAACTTAAGCACACTTCCTTTGCACAAGTCTCTGTATACCTGAAAATATGAAAATTAAACAACAACAACAAGGAGGCTTCCTAGTGCATCAGCACCACTTTGGCAAACAAGACAAGGTAATTTGAACTCCAAAAACACAGGGATAATTTTAGAGGATAATTTCCTGTAGTGTCTCGGTTCATTTCTGTCTCCTCCTCTGATTTTAATTTGAGAATTTCAGTAACAGGAGAGTAACTTGCAACAGTTCTGGCAAATTACACTTCCCACACATACATAGACCTATTCAGGTATTTGCATGAATGTTTGTGGACTAAAAGTTTGAAAAGGGCAGGGGTGTTTGGGCAAGCACCCTCCTGCCTACATGTCCCAAGCACATTTGTTGAAACATGGCTTAGAATCTCCCGTCAGATCATCCTTTTCAACACAGGAAGCACTATTTTTCTAGAAGAAGAGGTGCTGGAACTTGCCATGAACGCCTTCCTTATAAAAACAATTGCACCCACCTGAGAGGTGCTGGAACTGAGTTCCGACAAGTTCCAGCTGGAAAAAAGTCCTGCTTCTAGGCATACCCCACCCGTCCCTTCCTTCAACTTACATGTGTTGACCCCAAACACGTTGTGGAGTGCTCTCCCTGAAGAAGCTTGGCTGGCACCTTTGTAACATATCTTTAGGCACCAGACAAAAACATTAATAATAATAATAATTTATTATTTATACCCCGCCCATCTGGCTGAGTTTCCCCAGCCACTCTGGGTGGCTCCCAATCAAATGTTAAAAACAGTACAGCATTAAATATTAAAAACTTCCCTGAACAGGGCTGCCTTCAGATGTCTTTTAAAGATAGGATAGCTGCTTATTTCCTTCACATCTGAAGGGAGGGTGTTCCACAGGGTGGGCGCCACTACCGAGAAGGCCCTCTGTCTGCTTCCCTGTAACCTCACTTCTCGCAATGAGGGAACCACCAGAAGGCCCTTGGCGCTGGATCTCAGTGTCCGGGCTGAACGATGGGGGTGGAGACGCTCCTTCAGGTATACAGGACCGAGGCCGTTTAGGGCTTTAAAGGTCAGCACCAACACTTTGAATTGTGCTCAGAAACGTACTGGGAGCCAATGCAGATCTCTCAAGACCAGTGTTATGTGGTCCCGGCGGCCAGTCCCAGTCACCAGTCTAGCTGATTCCTCTACTTTCAGGTCTTTGGCTAATTAAGCAACTTATTTTGCCACAATTTTGGTGGAACAACATAAGAACTGCCATGGTTGATTTACTTTGGAAACAGCTATAATGTAAGTGAACGATGGGTATCAGTTGATCAGTGTTATATCATTATTTTAAACTGTACTGCCATAAGTTGTGCTGGCTGTCATTTAGCTACCCAGGTAGGTTCAAGGTGCTTGGGAGCAAGATACTTTAAAGATTGTCTCATCCCCTGTGTACCCAATCAGTCACCATGTACTACAGCAGAGAGCACTCTGTACATGCTAGCCTTTCAGGAGATCTGTTCTGCATGGTGTAAGAATTGGGACTTTAGAGTAGGGCCAACCACCATTTGGAAGTCCCTCTGTTGTCTTTTTGACACATGCTAAAAATGTTCCTCTTTCTTTTTACCTTCTAAAATTTTCATTGCAGTTGGTCTCTGACTTGGATCTGATCTGATCTGATCTTATATATGTGCTGCTCTGGTTTTAATCTGTTTTTATAATTATATACGGTTTTATTTATTTTATACAAATGCAACTGTTTTATATAAGTATTAAGTTGTAAATCGCCTCATGGGATGCAATTCATAAATGAAAGAAATATAATAGTAGTAGCAATAGTAATAATAATAATGATGATGATGATGATGATGATGATGTTATATTGTTTTACTATGAAACGTATAAATTTTCAAAACAAGCTTGGTGTCTTCATTATTATTTTTAAAGAAACTTCAATTAGGCCACAAGTGAACATTTTTATGTAGAACGTTTGAACATTTCTTCCAAGTACAGTCGTACCTCAAGTTACAAACACCTCAGGTTACAAATGCTTCAGGTTACAAACTCTGCTAACCTGGAAAAGTTACCTCAAGTTGAGAACTTTGCCCCAGGATGAGAACGGAAATCGTGTTCCGGCAGTTCAGTGGCATCAAGAGGCCCCATTAGCGAAAGCACGCCTCTAGTTAAGAACAGTTTCAGGTTAAGAATGGACCTCTGGAACGAATTAAGTTTGTAACTAGAGGTACCACTGTAGGTTAGCATAATGCCTTCTGCACGACATTTCTGATATTTTAAAGTTAGTTAAGGTATTCCACACCTTCCGCCAATCCCTTGAGTACAACTGGGCCTTTTGTGGACCAGAGCAATCTTGACAGAGCTTTCTCTTCATCCACCGAGAGCTGCCCTCTTGTTCCCATTTGATTGTGAGAACTTCCATATCATTAAGGCTAAATTTACTTGTATAGAAATTGAATCTCTGGTGTGCTATGCATATATGTTCCCTGATAATTTGCTTGAACTTTTTTCCCATTTGGGAATATTCATTGGAATGCCAAAATTGCTATAATTAACTTCATTTTTATTCAGCTGGCTACAGTTTCTCTAGGTTAATTAACACCACTACCCTTGAGTACTGAGTAACAGGTTCCAATGAATATTATCCCACACTGCTGTCATTGTTTATAACACCCTTTCCCACTTCATAACGCTATATATTGATTGAAAACCAAGCACTAACTTATGGTGAAGTTCACAAGTAGCAGAGCAAACTTCAGGACTACTGATTACAATGAGGCTAATTCCAATTCATGAAAGATACTTAGTCAATACCGGAACCTGAATGGTACAACAGACATAGCCAATACAGTGCCTTCCAGGTATCGTGAGTCTACTAGCGCCATCATCCATAACTATTGGCCATGCTGATGCGAGTTGTAGTTCAACAACATCTGGGGATAGTAAGAGTAGCCTGGGATAGCAAAATCACATGGAAGGTTCAGGAACCATGGAAGTATACTAGAAATTGTAACACCAGATTAAAATTAAATTTATTTCTCTTTCTTTGGGCTACTTCCTTTTCCTGTTTTACCACTGCGATAATATTCTTTCATGGCTATGGGAGGAGATAGGCAGAACTACAAAAAACCAGACAACATTAAGGTGGACTGGGAGGTTTGTGGCACTTTGTGTAAGCCATCCCTACATGGGTTTGATGACTAGGGGTAGTCATCTACATTCATGAAAATCTCAGCCCCAATATATATGGATGGACAATGTCATGGACATTACAGCTACTAAGTATGATAGCAAGACAGAGTACTTTCCTATTTTCCTTTCCAGTGGCAAAGAACAAGATACATATAGAAGCCAACTATATTGGCAGCTGAATCTTACTTCGGCACTTTGTGATGGGGCAGCATCCTCCACAGAAATTGTGAGTAGCAGGCTAGCTTAGGGTGTACAGGGCAAACCCTGTGGCTCACACAGATTCCTGCATTGCAGGGGGTTGGACAAGATGACCTTCAGGGTCCCTTCCACCCCTACAATTCTACGATTCTGTGATTCTAGTCTTACACCTCACTGCTGCTCACGCATTGCTTTGCCTATTGCGCTGCCAACTCACACAAATGCTGCAAAGAGACCTTGACCATCCAGCATGCATCACATGAACAGAACGCATGTGTGCACATGATGTCCATTTGAGTACACGTCCTGGTTTGAATGCCTCTCTGGCTGCTTGCTCAGTCATCAGAACCTGCCTCATGCTTTCTAAGGCCATCCAGCTCAATACTGTTGACATGGATAGTAGCTTCTCAAGGCTTCAGGAAGAAGTTGTTCCCCACCCCTGGGATTGAACCTGGGACCTTTTGCAGGCAATAAGCACTCACACTTTATATGTGGGTGCCCTTTGCGGGATCGTGCGCGGGGCTACAGTTCCCAGGGAACTTACTAGAAATAGGAAGCTGGCTTGCTTCTCAGTGTTATTATTTGAAGGTTCACACCCAGCCTCAGTAATCAAGTTTCTTGCTGGGAGGTGGGACAGCCCCAGTATAAATAGGGGGTGGAACTAATAACAGCCAGGCAGTCGGCTCTGGAGATTCACACTCCCTCCCCTTCCTTTGTTTAATGTTTTCTTGTTTGCAGGTTAACTTTTTCTTCCTGTTTAGCGGGTGCTGCTATGGTCTTTGACTGGTTGCTGTTGAAGGACCGGGAAGAAATTTTCCTGCATTGGTAGGTTTTGTCTTCCCCGTAGCAGTTCATCACAACTTTGCTGGTTATGCCCTTGGGTGGAATCCTTTGTTCTTTTCTGCCCTATATTGGGGGGGGGCGAAGTGGTGACTCACCCCCCTGCGACGGTGTTTCCAGGGTCCCCCTCTTAAAGGGGTTATATATATGGCTGTCATTGACCATACACTGAAAGGTCATCAGTGAACTACCCTGCGTGCAGGGATATGGGCTGGGCTGCCTGCTACACTTCCGTCTCGCAGAGCACCCCCATATTCAATTTACCCTGATGAGCCCCAGTTCCCCCGGCTGGGGGGCTGGGAGGGATATATGTCCAAGGCCTAGGCCAAGGTCTTCCTACATTCAGAAGTTTAAATAAAGTTGTGGCCTAATTTTAATTCCATAACATGTGTCAGAGTCTTTACTCCTTTCTTGTGATTCCTGGGGGCTGGGGCTGTTGCCTGGCCACACAAAGCATGTGCTCAACCACTGAGCTAAATTTCTTTCCCAATGATATAGTAGGATTTCCTGTTTCCCTGGGGACCAAAGATAGCACAACATTGGGAAGGGAATGCTACTGACAGTCAAGGACCTTTCCTAATGGGGTCAACTGCATCATGTTTGGAGAAGTCAAATAGATGAGTCATCTAGCAGCAAGCAAGCTTCACCATCATTGAAGTGATGGCTCAGGACGACTGGATAGCTGGAGGAAATCAGGAGGAATGTTTGTGCCTCTAGCATCCGAGACCTATGATAGCTGCTTCACTCTGCCTTAAGGTACCACCCCCTGATTCTTTAGCACAGGATTCACTGTTGATTTAATTCAGCAATGAACACACTTGCAGGTGTTCATTGGACTCCACATTCCCTTCAACCCAAGGGGAGTTCTGGCATACAAAGGAATGAGCTCATGGGGTTGCCATTTCCACTGAAATAATACAGCCCAATATGTACCAGGATCTGTATCAGTACATCTGCAAGTGATTAAAGCTTTGCTTATCTCTAAATTCACAGTCCACAATTTCTTTTAGAAATAGTTGTTCACCTGCTTCTCAAAGGATTTTATCTACAAAAAACTCCAGGGAAGGAAACAGAGAGAGAATGTGTTTCAAAAGTTTTTGTATTATTATTAAAGCAACTTGCTAGATTCCATTTTCAATTAGTCACAGCAGATAAAACTCACGGTGACCCATACCACGATTACATCAGTACTGGATTATTACAATGCACTTTACATAGAACTACAATTGAAAAAAGGATGTTCTGAAAACTTCAACTGGCACAAAAATCAGCAACCAACATTTTTATTAGAGCTAGGTGGCAGTTTTCTAGCATAGGGCTCCTCTTTCATACCAGTTTCCCTCATTTCCACCCCATTGCTGAGCCCAGTTCCAAGTGCTGGTTATTACTTTTTAAGTCCTAGGTGGCTTCAGAACACCAAGCCTTCAACCAATGATTTCTTTTCATGCAGACTTGCCTACCTGCTTAAAATCATATGGGGAGAGGACCTTTCCCATGTCCCCAACCATCTGAACTGTGATTGATAGCATTTCGCAATTTTAGCAGGGAAATAATGAAACAATACATAAGTGAAGGTGCTGAACAATATAAAATTCTCAATTAAATTACATCAATGGAATAAAATAAACCAATGAATCAGATTCACGGCACGACTTAACAGGAAAAGCCTGTTAAAAGCAGGTGCCTAAATCCCAATACTGTAGGTGCTGCCTGATACTTTGTGGAAGTGCATTCCAATGGGCCAGGTGCCACAACACTAGAAGCCTTGGTGGAGTATTTCCCCCCCCTGGTGTATGTGTTTGTAGACATAAGACACACTTCAGGAGCATGCAGTGCTACAAAGAGTGTCTCTGTTGTGGAAGACAGCAACCAGGCCGGGGGTATAAGGTAAAGTGTTTCTGAATATAATTGGGTCACAAATTGCTCAGAGATTTATTTGCTAAAAGCAAGACCCATTAAACCAGTCCTGGTACCATGCTGGCAGCCATTGCACTGCTTCTAGCAAAAATGTTACATGTTGTCGAAAAGACATCCTATTCCGTAACCGTGTTGCTCATCACAGCCGTTGCAGCTTCCAGATCAACCTTGAGGGAAGCCCCACTTAGGCCACATTGCAGTAATCTAGTCTGGAGTTACAGGTCAAGCTATCCTGATCCAGGAATGGCCATATTTATTGCACCAGCCAAAGCTGGAAGAAGGCATCTCTAGCCAGTCTTGGGCCTCATGCAACACAGGCTAATTTGGAGAAGTGCTTAATTTCAAAAAAGGATGGCTATGTTCTGGTTTCCATATTGTTTTGGAAAGAGTGAATGCGGCAGAGTTGCCTTTATCAACCATAAGGAAAAAAATACCCTATAGTGCCATCTGTCCAGAATTATGGAACACACTGCCAGTAGAGTTTAAGCAAGCGCCTTCTGTTTCAACTTTGAAACATTGGCTGAAAACTTTTCTATTCTGCCAGTCTTATGCAGAAATTGAGAATAGTTTCTGCAGAATAGTTAGCTGGTTTTTGATTTTAACTTTGTAATGTGTTTTCATGATTTTATGTATAATTGTTGTAAACCACTCTGATATTTTTTAATGAATGGCAGTATGTAAATATTTTTATATAAATGCAATCTGAATCAAATTTCTCCCCTATTTGTCCCCACAGGTCATAGCAATCCAGGATGCCAAGAACTATTGACACCCAAAGTTACCCACAAGCCTCAAGGAAGAATGCAGATAAAATTGTAGTATAAATTAAGAATTAATTTGGATTCTCTGTGTGTGTGTGTGTGTGTGTGTGTTGATGGCTGTGCTGCTTCGCCATCTACACTGCTCTGAGGACGCAGCACCAAAAGGCCAATAAATACCCAAACAAACAAATAAGTTCCCAAACCCTGACTTCCAAGAGGACCTACTGAAGTAACAATGTGTGAAATACAGTCCACGAAAGGACCCAATAATTCACGGGCCAAGACCTTCCATCTTTCAGCAGGTTGTTTCAGGCATCTATGCCACTGCTGGCTCTGTTAAGGGCAGATGGATCTACGGCTGAATGATATGTTTGCTGCTGCCCCATGTTCTCTTCCTAACAACCTGCTGAGATCTTGATGCATGGCTCGAAAACACTCGAGGAGAAATTGAAAGGGTGTTAATTCTTACATCATATATCTGATATTGTGCAAAAGGCTGTTCTTCTTCCTGCTGAACTTTGCTTGACTTTCTTCGTCTGACAAGCTCAGCAATTCCACTTCCCACAAATAGTTTGTGTTTGAAAACTGAAGGGTAATGTATAAGCTTCCGTCGCTCGGCTGAAGTGCGAGTTGGAGGCTTTCAATATGATTCACTTTATGTGAATTAAAGAAATGCCAGAGGCGTTTATTTTGCCATGATACCATTGTGAAGGTCAGAAGATAGGACCAATGGTTAAAAGTCTTTCAAGGGTAAAGTGCCTCTAGATTCTGTGGAGACAAAACATACGCAAATCCAAAACCAACATTTTATTCTTATTTTAGGAGATTTCTAGATCTCCTTTCGGGGTAAATTTTCAAATATGCATAAAATATAAAACTGCAGGGTTCAAATAATAAATCACAATAATATAAAATCAAGAAAGAGATAAAATAAAGACTGGTAGGCAAACATTAGAGGAGAAGCAAGCAATGTCCAACCTAGTTAAAGATTCTTTCATTGCCTCCCAAAGTTATTGATATCTCAGTAACTTTGGGAGGCAATGGGTGTGAGTGTTTTGTGGAAACCTGATGCACAGTAGCCATTTTGGGCAGAAGCCACAACTTTTAATCACTTTTATTTTGGCCCATTTCCCCAAGTCTTACTAGTGCTTTCTGCTCCAGTTAACATAATTTATGTTTGCTGGTTACATTCTATGAATGATTCGGAATGTCACTTGAGAGAAGGAATGGGTTCACGGGATATGGGAAACATGGTTTGCAATGGACCTCTTCTTCAAAGAAATAACAAGTAGTGACTTTCACTTCCCATCATGGCCTTTCATGCTGTCAGGTTTTGTTTTGTTTTTTGCTTTCTGCATACAAACAAAGAGTATCAGAAATTTTCAAGAGTGCTAATGCTGATCCCTTTCATTATGTGTGCAATGAGGTAAGGGAGGGTTGCAAATTAATATTTAAAATGGTGTTGTTATGAATTAAAGCCAGTTTGTGGGTTGCCTTGCCTTGCAGCAGTGGGTTCAACTTGAAGGCTGCTTGATTCCTTGCTTAGAAAATGCTGCATTCTCCAAAATAGTTCAGTTCACGCCAAATCCCTAATTTGACTATATAAAGTGTTTTTGAGTGAGCAATTATGTGGTAGCAATCTTAGCACATGAGGTACTTCTTTCTAACACAAAAGGAATGTCTGATATGAGGTTTCCTAGCTTTCATGATGTGCAAGTATTCTCATTTTCTCTATAGAACTTAGACTTCTGGACAATTACTGAGCTCTTAGATTTGTGATGGCAAGTTCTATGGGTTAATTATAAGTTGTGGGGGGGGGAGAGAGAAAAGAAAATAGCATCTCCAGTTTTTTGGTTTTTTTTTAAACTTAAGTGGTTCTTCCACTTGCTGGATGAAAAAAAAAATGATCAGGTGTATGCAGCATCCTTGTGAAGTTTTAGAACTCATCAGTGGAGTTAGCATGGGGTTTGTATTACAGAAAAGGTGCAAATTAAAGTCCCCCCAGACTATACCACTTCATACTGCAGATCCATACGGGTGGTACACCATCTGTAGCCCTAGTCAGATGTGCTTGAGACAGAATGGGAGGGTCATACTTCCTGGCGCCATGTTATGCTTTCATTGCCCAAACCGTGTGTGGAGAGCTTGCTTTAAGGATCAAAGAGTTATCAGGTTCTGAGGGTGTAATCAGGAATATGAACCAAAGCAGCAAGACTAGACATACCAGTGCTACAGTGCAACAGGAAGTTTCTAATACTCCTTCCAGTCCACGAGCATCCAATGGCCACCTTGGGCAGAATCGGTCCACAAAGATCTTAACTGAAATGCTGTAGTGACATGGCTCACCACATGGGGCTTGTTGTTGTTGTTTAGTCGTTTAGTCATGTCTGGCCCCATGGACCAGAGCACGCCAGGCACTCCTGTCTTCCACAGTCTCCTGCAGTTTGGTCAAACTCATGTTGGTAGCTTCGAGAACACTGTCCAACCATCTCGTCCTCTGTCGTCCCCTTCTCCTTGTGCCCTCCATCTTTCCCAACATCAGGGTCATTTCCTGGGAGTCTTCTCTTCTCATGAGGTGGCCAAAGTATTGGAGCCTCAGCTTCAGGACCTGTCCTCCCAGTGAGCACTCAGGGCTGATTTCCTTCAGAATGGATAGGTTTGACCTTCTTGCAGTCCATGGGACTCTCAAGAGTTTCCTCCAGCACCATCAATTCTTCGGCGATCAGCCTTCTTTATGGTCCAGCTCTCACTCCCATACATCACTACTGGGAAAACCATAGCTTTAACTATACGTACCTTTGTTGGCAAGGTGATGGCTCTCCTTTTTAAGATGCTGCCCCACCACATGGGGCAGTGGCCAGCAATTCCTGACATTTCATAGGAAAGTTACAGTGTTACAACTCATCATGGTGGTGCCGACTCTACTAAGAAATTCCTTTTGTGAGTATTACTCATGGATATTCTTAAAAAGACAAACATGCGCATATAACCGTATACAAGACTCCAACTTGATGTAATGAGCAGCATGTTGAAATGTAGTTTGCAACCAATAATGAGCAGTTTCTGGACTTTCCTCATCTCCACTGCTAACTCAAACTAAACATTATAGTTTCCTGTGAATCCCATAATTATAAATTTCCGCGAAAAGATATGTGCATGAATGATTGTACAAACACTGTTGCCTTGATCATGTATTCACTGTAATCTGGAGGTGTTCGTGTCAAATAAAATTATATCAGATCCTTGTACTAAGCATATTATATATTACGGAAATGCTCATTAGTCAATTAGCACTTGCGTCACTGAACACCTTGCATGCACAATGATTATGCATTTAGAGACATCATTTACAACAATGACTTGAAAAGCTTCAAGAACATAAAACTGAATCCAGCCCTCTAATTAACAGCCCTGTAAACTATTAGTAAACTGAGGCATGTGCTTCTACCAAACTAAAATTTCCATTAAAATAAATTAATTTAATTTCACTCTACATAAATAGCAGGTTTTGTTTATTTTCCAACTTGCTGCCCTACAATAGATAACTGTACAATTTTCAGAGCTCTGTATTATGCTATCAACTTGAAAAGGTGTTTGGTAGAGAATGAATAGCAGCAACCGGATTCTGCTGGTTCATTTTCAAGAACGTACTTTTGGCACGGTTGAAAATCAAGTATGAGAAATGATTGGAAAGTAAAGTGGGAAAGGGTTAGATCTAGACTGCAATTCTTCCCATCACTTCTCTGAGAGTAAGCCCCATTTAGCTCCATGGGATTTGTTTCTGAGAAGGCATATATGGTATAGGATTGTGCTGTTAGAAAGTGGGTTTTTTCCCTGTAATCCCCAATAGGTACATGGGGATAAATATAAATAGTGCATTTCCCTTTTTAACTTCACTTTATTAAAGTCTTTTAGCAACAGTCATTATGTGTCTTCTCTTACTCTGAATCTGAAGGACTGCCACAAAGTTCCTCAACATGATATTTTGTTTTGAAATATACTGGTAGTTTAAAATTCAGGCAACAGAAAGGAAGGACACAAAACAATATCATTAGTGAAGGGGAGGACTCACTGACTACAGCCCACAGGATATAATGAGTAATTTGTGGGGCAAGGTGAAGAGCCTGTTGACACCGTTTGGATATACAAGTTATGTAGCTGACTAGACAGACAATAATCAGCAACTATGTTCCAGAACTCCCATAGTTTTGGACATTCCAAAAGTGAAAGTATGGACCAACCATCTAAGAACTTCAGAACTTCTAAGTTTCTAAGTTGGTTCCACATGACGTTCAGGGCCATTTCCACTTGGTTCCATGCAAACCTACATAATTTGCACAGGAAGTGAACCAAAACACAGCTATCCTTCAAAGTTCACACTTTCCACATTTTTGCAGTACATTTATCCAACTGAAAATGTGTTCCAAAATGCATGTATTAGGGGAAATTGTGCATAAAAAATGCATCTGTTAGTGATAATAACATTTAGAAATAGATTATATTAGGGAAATTACTTGTAAATGTGTGTATATAATTTCATACATTATATATGTGCATATGGCTGGCACATTCTCATTAGGACTTTTTTTAAAAAATAAAGAAAGAAAGAAACTGGTGCAGAAATGTGGCAAAATGAATTTAAGACTGGGGGGGGAAGGGAGAGAGAAATCGAAAGAAGTCAAAATTGACAGCTTCATCCATCCCTAGCATTGCAGTATAATTTTGTTTATGGTTTGGGGTTTCCCCACACCGCCATAAAGCTATGTCTTCTATGTTGCATTGATCTTTCCTTTTAAATGCAGGTGACAAAAATAACTGCAGTTTCTGCCCTCCAGTACCATGGAGACTGTGGTGCAGATAGTCCCACTTTGATCCCCCACTCGTTCAAGCAACACACATAAACATAGTATATCATTGATGATCACTTCAACATCTATCTCCACCCATAGCCTTTGTTTCTAGAACAGAGATTTTGTTTATAGCACCCAGATTCCAAAAGGCAGGGGTTTTTGTGACTTCAAATATTTTTCAGCATACCGTTTATAGCCTGAAGGAATGGATCCGGTTGTGTTTTCTAATAAAGGAGCAACTCTCCCCTTCTCCCTAATACCACCACCATCACTACTCATGGGTATCTTTTTAATTCTGCTTATTGATTTCTAGGGATACGATGTCCCAGCTGCATGAAAAATGTCAAGTTACACAAAGTCAGGCAAGCTTGGAATTGGAAGGTAACGTATTCTCTGCCTCGTTACAAATAACCTTTCTTGCCATTTAGGAACAGACTAGGAAATAAAGGCATGCATAGAAACATATTAATGCAGATAAATATTTCATGGGCCAAGGCAGCTGTGGTCTGAATGCATATTTAAGGCGGCCCTGTGCCTCTTTGCAGAATGGGAAGTTTTTGTTTAAGTCTCTCTTGCTAGGCAAGCACATTTGTTGTTGTTTAGTCATTTAGTCGTGTCCGACGCTTCGTGACCCCATGGACCAGAGCACGCCAGGCACTTCTGTCTTCCACTGCCTTCCACAGTTTAGTCAAATTCATGCTGGTAGCTTCGAGAACACTGTCCAACCATCTCGTCCTCTGTCGTCCCCTTCTCCTTGTGCCCTCCATCTTTCCCAACATCAGGGTCTTTTCCAGGGAGTCTTCTCTTCTCATGAGGTGACCAAAGTATTGGAGTCTCAGCTTCAGGACCTGTCCTTCCAGTGAGCACTCAGGGCTGATTTCCTTCAGAATGTAGAGGTTTGATCTTCTTGGAGTCCATGGGACTCTCAAGAGTCTCCTCCAGCACCATAATTCAAAAGCATCTATTCTAGGCAAGCACATAGTAGGTCACATTTCCAGGTGGGTCGTTGAGACGGTGTGAAAATAATGTAAATGTTCTGGAGAGCCAGGGGTTAAGATGCTTCTACCACATGTTGAAGATTCCAACACACACAGCTGGATCTAGTGCCCTAAAAATGCTCCCAGCATTTGTGTCAAGGACTGGACTAAAGAGAAGGAGGAGTGGTGAGGTTATCCCCCCTTCACCTGTAGCTTCCAGGGAAGAAGAAGGCAGTCTCGACTTACAGCAGGGCTTTGAGGAAGGTTACAGCTCAGAGACAGGAGAATAGCAGAATTATGCAGTGTTAGGAGAAGGAGGAGGTGAGACAGAGCAGCTAGCTGACACGTCACTGATAGCATAACCAACCCCCCTTCTCCCCAAACCAGAAGTTCATTAAGAGCTGACCACACATGGACGCTGTAGAAGCAGGTGTTGTTGTTAGAAGGGGAGGGGGAGGAGCTCAGTGCGAGCAACTCCATCATAGAGGAGAGACTGGAATTCTTGTCTTTCACAGTGATGACTGAATAAACCATAAGTAAGAACTTTGTTTCATCCCTGCTTCTTGGTGCCATTGGGGGGAGGGAGAAGATTCCTCAAGCCTGACAACCTGTAGCTGAAGTAAGTGTTCATATAGGGTTAACGTAACGGTAAAAGCCATGATAAAGTGGGTTGGACCCATACTTTAGCTCCTATGGGCAAGAGTATCCATTAGGGGAAATCCTGCAGAGAGACAAAATCATTGCACTACCAGGAACAGCTCTCATAATAATCCTGGAAAGTATATTTTGGTAAGCGGACTTCAGGATATCAAGTCTCCTCTGAAGGACTACAATTTCTAGGGTTGCTAAGAGAGAGAGACTGAATAGCAAAATATGATGTGTGTTTACTGGGAGGTACGTCCCAGTTTGTTCCATTTCTTCAATTACATCCATGTAAGTATACATAGGATTTCAGCATAATCTGGGCTGCCTTCGGTGTCCTCTCTAAGTTGTATCTACAATCATTAATGTAATGAAAAGAATAAAACTTTAGTTTCCTTTTCTTTGGCCTTTTCTAGCAGTAGAAAGAACAATGTTAAAATTCACTAATATCCAATTAATTTTTAAAAAAATCAACTCATAATAATGACCATTCAACTTAGAACATCAGATGTATTGGTGAGGAAACATTCTTATTACTGTAAAATGCATTTGCATAATGGGTGGTTTTAAAAAGTGTTTTTATCCCTGTCAAAGCATGTGGTATTCAGGCTTACGAACACCCCCTCCCCAGGCAATTTAGAGGAGGTGGGGGAGAAACAGAGCAATTTCTGAATAAATTAGCACCAATTTTGTGTAGTCCTTTCTACAAAGAGGGGTTATTTCCCCTTCCTGTTATAAGCAATATTGTCCTAATCGTTCAAACACAATCATTTGGAACTATACTTCAGGGAGGAGCTGTAATCTCCTCAGTGCTTTCTCTTCTCAATTATTGCAATTCCTCAAGAAATAAAGAGGAAAAGTAAGTGCTGGGTTTGAACAATATTATGAGAGCTACCTGGAAAACAATTTCACCCTTCACTGCCTGGAAAGGGCATTTAGGTCAGCAAATGGAACCCAGTTTGTTTGGCCATTACCATGACAATTGCCAGCTAATAATAACATGGAGGTGGGCTTTTTTAAGGTTAGCACCTTGAACGCCGCTCCTGCAGAAATGCACAAGGTTCCATCAGTATTGGCATTCCACACACCATCTTAGGCAAGCATTGCGCTAAACTCGAAATTCCTGATCTAATTGTTTTCGTAGGTTTTTAATTTTTTAAAAAACTGGGTGACTTGTTTTATTGCATATTTTAATTCTTTGATCGCATTATCCACGCAAATTCTGCTGGGTTAGTTTCTGTTGCTGTGGCCCGGGAATGTGGTCAAGCTGTTTGAAGGAGTTAGGCTCTCTTCACTCATGTTCATCTTGGGATGCACTAGGTAGGTCCAGGGGACAATTAATGTTTTATTGGGGGAGGCAAAGGTGCCACTTGCCTTAAAAGAAGCGATAAAAGAAGAACAGGATATAAGCGCAACCACAATAGTAACTAAACAATTGGTTTCCACCTTCCCTGCCCGGTTGCCTTGGTTGATGAATCATTTCCCTGAGAGACAGGGGGTGCAACCCTGCTCAATCTCCTTGGCCTCTGTGTAGTTTTTGATACAGTTGACTGCTATATTCTCCTAGCCCAGCTCTGTAAGGAATGGGATACCTGAGGCCTCACCATCGCCAAAGATTGACCGTGTAGGCTGGGTTTGGTGGGTACTAGAATCCAATAACATATGAAACCCGTTCCTCATCCCTAATATAAGCATTAGATATTTCAAATATACCAGCCCAGGAAAGGTCCTGTTTCTATTTGTCACCAGCAGCTATTAGGCATACTTGAGGGATTTTATATTTGTAAATTCTGATACAAACTCACTGGAACTGCCCCTCCCAGACTAATGTGGTTTGGTAACTTCAGCATCCTTTCCTCCACTCAGATGACCTAGGTTTTTAGGTCCTGACATACAATCTGGACACTATATAAAAATATTGTTGTAATTATGCAGTCTGGTTCGAATAACAAAGTTTTTTATTCGCACAGCCTGTCTTCTATTCCTGTTTATTTTGAATTCTGTTCGCAACTGTTTCACACACAACAACAACAAAAACCCTGACCTAATTCAAATTCAGACTGAATTTTTCTAGCAGAGAGTCTGGACTTTCATATCTTTATTTTCCCACTGAACCTGGATATAAAAAATGCTCGTGGGTAGATTGTGCCATGATAACATTAGTCTGCTTTGAAATTGGTTTAAAGGCACATTGTTGCAACTCTGGATGTTTAGCAGGCCCTCTTGCCTTGTTTGTAGTTATACCCTTATGAAGAACCAAGATCGCATGGAAATGCAAATTGCCAGAAACATATAACATGTTCAGGAATCTGCACTACTGTTTTCTATCAACAACAGATTGTTTTGAATGATGGCTCTTTGCAGGCTTGCCCCAGGATGCTGGGTTAGAATTCTTGATATGGTTCTGCATCAGTGGTGGGCAACCTTTGCTGTCCAGTGGGCCATATCCTTATTCCCCCACCCATGGAGGGTCAAATTTGACAGGTGGGTGGCACCTGTCTTATTCAACATCTTTATCAACGACTTGGATGATGGACTCAAGGGCATCCTGATCAAATTTGCAGATGACACCAAACTGGGAGGGGTGACTAACACCCCAGAGGACAGGATCACACTTCAAAACGACCTTGACAGATTAGAGAACTGGGCCAAAACAAACAAGATGAATTTTAACAGGGAGAAATGTAAAGTATTGCACTTGGGCAAAAAAAATGAGAGGCACAAATACAAGATGGGGGACACCTGGCTTGAGAGCAGTACATGTGAAAAGGATCTAGGAGTCTTGGTTGACCACAAACTTGACATGAGCCAACAATGTGACACGGCAGCTAAAAAAGCCAATGCAATTCTGGGCCTCATCAATAGGAGTATAGCATCTAGATCAAGGGAAGTAATAGTGCCACTGTATTCTGCTCTGGTCAGACCTCACCTGGAGTACTGTGTCCAGTTCTGGGCACCACAGTTCAAGAAGGACACTGACAAACTCGAACGTGTCCAGAGGAGGGCAACCAAAATGGTCAAAGGCCTGGAAACGATGCCTTATGAGGAACGGCTAAGGGAGCTGGGCATGTTTAGCCTGGAGAAGAGGAGGTTACGGGGTGATATGATAGCCATGTACAAATATATAAAAGGATGTCACATAGAGGAGGGAGAAAGGTTGTTTTCTGCTGCTCCAGAGAAGCGGACACGGAGCAATGGATCCAAACTACAAGAAAGAAGATTCCACCTAAACATTAGGAAGAACTTCCTGACAGTAAGAGCTGTTCGACAGTGGAATTTGCTGCCAAGGAGTGTGGTGGAGTCTCCTTCTTTGGAGGTCTTTAAGCAGAGGCTTGACAACCATATGTCAGGAGTGCTCTGATGGTGTTTCCTGCTTGGCAGGGGGTTGGACTCGATGGCCCTTGTGGTCTCTTCCAACTCTATGATTCTATGATTCTATGATTCTATGACCACATGTCAGTTACCTGACATCATAGTGACATTAGCTGATGCTGCACTTTAAAGCCTTTTCATGACTTCGAAAGTGCAGTGCAGGGCTTTTTACAAGCCCTTTTGCAAACAGACTCATTCTGCTTTTAGAATCTTTGAAAAGCTGAGCTTTAAAACACAGAATGGGGCTGTGCGCAAAAGGATTTTCAAACAGCCCCACACTGAACTTTGGCTCCATGTGCCTCCAGCAGTGGAAAAAGTGCACACAGCCAAACCAAGAAGCAGAATTTAACTCCTGCATATCAGGTGACGTGGGGGTTAAATCTTGCTGCTTTAGCTGAGCCTGCCATGTTCCAGCATGGAAATTGGCGTGCATAGCCAACACAAAATCAAATCCTGCCTCCCCGCTGCTCATCATTACCCCATTGAAATGACGTCAGCTGATTGGCAGGTGGGTGTTATTGTATTTAATGGCCTCATAGACCAAATTTGACTCCCTACAGACTGGTGTCCTAGAATCTTCTGTGATACAGTGGTGCCCCGCAAGACGAACGCCTCGCAAGATGGAAAACCCGCTAGACGAAAGGGTTTTCCGTTTTGGAGGCGCTTCGCAAAACGAATTTCCCTATGGGCTTCCTTCGCAAGACGAAAGCCCATAGGGAAATATCCGGGACAGCGGGGAAGCGCAGCGCGTCTTCCCCACTGTCCTCGGACCTCCTCCGAAGGCTGGCAGCGGGGCGGAGAGACCTCCTCCCGCCACCAGGCTTCGGAAGGTTGCTCCGAAGCCTGGCGGCGGGGCGGAGGTCTCTCCGCCCCCCGCCAGGCTTCGGAAGGCTGTTCTGAATGTTGGCGGTGGGGAGGAAAAACCCTCCTCCCACCGCAAGCCCGGGAACAGAGGAGAAGCGCTGCGCGCCTTCCCCTCTGTTCCCGTACCTGTCCTGAAGGCTTGCGGTGGGGAGAAAAGCCCTTCTCCGCACCGCCAGCCTGGCAAGCGGTTTCCATAGGAATGCATTAATTGATTTTCAATGCATTCCTATGGGAAACCGTGCTTCGCAAGACGAAAAACTCGCAAGAAGAAAAAACTTGCGGAACGAATTAATTTCGTCTTGCGAGGCACCACTGTATTACAACAGAGGATCTTTGATTGCTACGTGTACCCCCTTAAATATATGGCTACTTCAAATAACAGTTGGATTGCCTAGACAGTCAAGCTGTCCCATGGCCTCTTGGGAGTCACACATAGAGACACAGAAAACTGTGCATAGGAAGCTACATAGGAAGTCAAACCATCAATCCATCTAGCTCAGTATTGGCTACAGTGACTAGTAGTGGCTCTCCAAGGTTTCAAAGAGGGGTCTCTTTGAAGATGTTGGAGATTGAACCTGGGAGTTTCTGAATGCAAAGCAGATATTCTACCACTGAGCTGTGACCCTTCCCCAAACATCAAGAAATGAGACACATGGTGAGCAAATCTCAGGAGGTGATTCTAAGTAAGGATGGACAGACAGATGACTCTATGTCAGGTCACTTTCATGTATGTTCACTTATTAGTTCCATTCCTATATTGGTCTATCATATGGTTACCAGATGTCCCCATTTCCAGGAGACAGTCCCCGGATTCACAAATCTGTCCCCGGACAAAATCCATCCCCAGAATGTCCCCGGATTTCATTTAATGTTCCTGGATTTATATTTTAAGTGCTCTAGATTTATTAGTAGGGAATGAATTGATAAGTCGTGGGTTGACATAGCAGCCGGCACAGCGATCTCTTCAAGTAGCTCTTTATTATGGTAAGCTGGAATAGAACTGACAGTGAACAGCTCAGCCGGCCTGTATTTATAGGCAGCCGGCTGTCACATTGTAACCACAACAGCCCAGAGTTCCCGCCTAAAATAACTGCCGCGGACCTGAGTGAAAACTATCTACAGACCTGAGTGAAAACTATATACAGTATCCCCCTGTTGGCCCAGGGTGAAACTACACTACATAACACCCCTCCCCACCGAGATAAGGCGTTAGTTACAATCGTAATGGTTTCCTTATATACAGCACTACGCGTAATGGTTCAATTAGGCACAAAAGCATATCGGTTACATTTCCCATACTTAGACCAACAGTGATACCTGTCCAACAACATAGTCCTTTAAATGAGTTGGGCGCTTGGAAACTCTGCCAGACCGCCGGGGACTGGTAGCCAAGTCCGGAGGGCCACACAGTTCTCGCTGAGGCTGTGGTGCGACCCTAGGTGGCGTTGGAACCAACTCCCCTGGATCCGCTGCTGTGAGTGGAGCCTCCGCAAGTGGAGTGGTCTGAGTCTGTTCTGAGACGGCTTGGTTCGGCTCCACGCTGGCAGTTTGCGAGGGAGGTGTAGGTGGAGCCTCGCCATCTGTACGTGTCTCTTCTGGAGCCGCAAGCACAGTTGGGGGCACCTCGGTAGTGTCCAAGTCCCCAACCCTGCGCCTAAGTTGGTCTATGTGCCGTCGCCACAAGCGCCCGTCTTCGAGTGCCACCTGGTACGAGCGAGGTCCAGTGACTCCCACTACTGTGGCTGGCACCCAAGGGATGTCCCCCACATAGTTCCGGGCAAAGACCTGGTTTCCTGGGACAAATGACCGTGGTGCGTTGGCACAGCCTGGGGGTTCAGCCACGGCAAAGTCTGGGTGTAGCCGGTCGAGCGGTGACCTGAGGCGGCGGCCCATAAGCAGTTCCGCAGGACTCCTCCCTGTGGCCGCATGAGGGGTGATGTGTTGCGCGAACAAGTATTCGGCGACCCGCTCATGCCAGTCTCCCCGGTCCAGGCGCGCCAGTGCCTCTTTTGTCGAGCGCACCATTCTTTCCGCTTGCCCGTTGCTGGATGGATGAAAGGGTGCCGTTAGGGCATGGCGGATGCCCAGTCCCAAAAGATACCGCTCAAACGTGCCTGATGTGAACTGCGGTCCGTTGTCAGAGACAAGGACATCAGGACACCCATGCGTTGCAAACAGGCCTCGCAGCACCCGGATGACAGCTTCGGTAGTGGTGGAGGGCATCAGGGCGACCTCCAGCCATTTGGAATAGGCGTCCACCACTACCATAAAGGTCCGGCCGTGAAAGGGGCCAGCCAGATCGATGTGCACCCTCGACCAGGGTGTCTTTGGCGTCTCCCACGTGTATCCCTTAGCTGCCGGTGGTGCAGGCCTCGACTCCTGGCACGCTTGACAGGCGGACACCCAGGCAGTGATGGCATCGTCCATATTAGGCCACCAGACGTAACACCGAGCCAACGCCTTCATTTTGACAATTCCCGGGTGGCCAACGTGCAGAGCCTCCAGGACGCGCTGACGGAGTCCCTGGGGAATCACGACGCGGTCTCCCCACAGCAGACAGCCGCGATGAGCTGAGAGTTCATGTTGTCTGGTTGCGAAGGGCTGGAACTCCGATGCAAAGGGCCCTTGTGGCCACCCCCTCCACACCCAGTTGAGCACCCGGCTGATGGTGCGATCCTGGGCAGATGCGGAGGCCACAGTGGCAGCCGACACAGGCGCTGCCGGAAGATCCTCAATCAGAAGGAGCGATGAAGCTGGAGCCGGGTCTTCCACAAATGCTGGAAGAGGGCAACGGCTGAGGGCGTCGGCATGGCCCATCGATTTCCCCGGGCGGTGGATGAGCCGGTAGTGGTAGGCAGCCAGGAAAACAGTCCATCGCAGCATGCGTGGTGAGAGGACCGGTGGAGTTGGACGATCACCGGCGAGGAGGCCCAGGAGTGGCTTGTGGTCAGTGATGAGGTCAAAAGTCCTGCCATAGAGGTATTCATGAAACCTCTTCACTCCAGCCACAAGTGCCAATGCCTCCTTGTCGAGCTGGCTGTAATTCCGTTCCGTCGGAGATAGTGTCCTGGAAAAGTAGGCGAGCGGTGCTTCTCTTCCATCTGGAAAACGGTGACTAAGGACAGCCCCGATGCCAAAAGGTGAGGCGTCGCAGGCAAGGACCAGCGGCCTGGATTCACTGTACTGTACCAGCACACTGTCCGAAGAAAGGAGAGCCTTGACCGCGTTGAAGGCCGCCGTCTCCCGATGACCCCAGGCCCAAGGCGTCTTAGTGCTAAGGAGTCGGTGAAGAGGCTCAGCCACTGTGGCTTTGTGGGGCAGGAACATGTTATAAAAGTTCAGCAGCCCCAGGAACGCCTGCAACTCCGTTTTGTTCTTTGGAGTGGGGGCCTGCTGGATAGCGCGGATCTTGGATGTGGTTGGATGAAGACCGGAGGCATCGATAAGATAGCCCAGGAACTCTACCTGTGGAACGGCGATCTGGCACTTCTCCCTTTTTACCTTGAGCCCGGCCTCCTGGAACCTGGTCAGCACGGCACGGAGGCGCTCGAACAGCTGCTGGTGTGAGTCTGCAGACACCAAGACGTCATCAAAATATGGTACCACGCCCGGAAGCCCTTGCAGGAGACGCTCCATAAGGCCTTGGAAGATGCCAGGAGCCACACTCACCCCGAACTGCAACCGGCGGCAACGGAATGCCCCCCGGTGGGTGACGATCGTCTGGGCTTCAGCAGTGGCATCATCGACTGGCAGTTGTTGATAGGCTTGGGCAAGGTCCAGCTTAGCGAAGACCTTACCCTCACCCAGGGAATGCAGCAGGTGTTGGACAACAGGAACCGGATAAGCGTGCTGCTGAAGTGCCTTGTTGATCGTGCACTTGTAGTCAGCGCAGATTCTCACCGACCCATCTGGCTTGACAGGCGTGACGATGGGGGTTTCCCACTTTGCGTGGTCAACCGGCTCCAAAACTCCTTGGGCGATCAGTTTGTCCAGTTGTTCGTCCACCTTAGCCTTGAGAGCAAAGGGAACCCGGCGTGGCTTTAGCTTGATGGGGGCGACTTGTGGATCCAGGCTAAAGGAGATGGGCGTACCTGTATATTGGCCCAAGGTGCCGTCAAAAACCTCGGCAAAGTCTTTGACCAGACCCTCAGTCTCTGCGTTAGAGATGCAGTTGATGCCGGTGACTTCCAGGCCGAGGGCATCAAACCAGTCTAGCCCTAGGAGGCTTGGCCGCTGACCTTCGACCACCACCAACCGGAGCAGGCCCGAAAAATCCTTGAAGGCGATCCGGAACCGGCCAACGCCTACCACGGGAACGTCGTTTCCCTGGTAGTCTCTCAGGTGTACGCGGTGAGAGTCGAGTTGCCTTTTGGACACTCTGGGTACCAGTCTTTTGATGGTGCTCCATGACACGATGGACAGGGCAGACCCGGTGTCGATCTCCATGTCACATGGAGCTCCTTCAATGAGCACCGTGACGTTCAGCTTGCGTCTCGTAGGCGAGTCGGTTTGGCCAATCGTGGTTCCAGACGGGCAGCGGCAGTTGGTGAGAGCGAAACAACTTTCCTTGGCAGACTGGAGTGAAGACTTGGACTTGCGAGTCGATGAAGGGGGGGTGTCAGACGGAGCCGATCGGCAGACCTTAGCGATGTGGCCCCTTCTGGAACACCTCCTACAGATGGCGTCTCTGAATCGACACTTGGCACGGGAATGGTTGCCTCCGCAGCCAGCACATTCCGGTTGGCCCTTGGACTTCTGTTGGAACTTCCTGCGCTCCCGCTTTGTCTGGTGCACATCATCGTCTTCACTGGAGGATGCCTCCTCACTGCTGGCCTCTTCATGATGCACCGGAACGGGCTCCCTAGCAAGACGCAGGCTGCTGGACTTGCGGATCTCCTGAGCGGAGCGTTCAGCAGCTTCTGAGGCCACAGCCTCCTCAATGGCTTTCTGTAGCGTGAGGTCTGGCTTGGCTAGGAGACGCCGTTGCAGATGGATGTCCCGGACCCCGCAGACGATTCGATCCATCAGGGCATCGTCTAAGTCTCGGAACTCACAGTGCATTGCAGCCTGTCGCAGGGCGGTGGTGTAGTTGTTGATTGACTCCCCCTCTGCCTGGTTCCTGTGGTAGAACGCATGGCGGGCAGCAATCTTGGACGGCTTTGGTGCGTAGTGGTTGCGGAGCTTCTCTTGGATCGTGTCCCATGGTGATGCCTGGACTGCTTCAGGCGCAACCAACGCTCGGGCCGTCTCAAACACCTCAGGCCCACAGAGGCTGAGGAATAGGCCCCGCTTCCGATCCTGTGATACTGCTGTCAGTTCGTTGGCTTGGAGGTAGCAGTCGAACCGAGCGAGGTAGGAGTCCCATGATTCAGAGGCTGGCGCAAACGGCGGTAGAGGCACAAGTGAAGCCATGATTCCGATGCCGGCGTGAAAGGCGATGGATGGAACACAGTGCTCTAGCCAGAACAGTCAGCTCTGAACTGGTTCTGCCCAGTGATTTCGCTCAGTGATTTCGCTCTGTGATTCAGCTCAGTGATTCAGCTCAGTTCAGAGGCTGGCCGCATCTGGCTGTGCTCTGATGTCCATCCATCCCACCTTCGTCGCCAGTGATAAGTCGTGGGTTGACATAGCAGCCGGCACAGCGATCTCTTCAAGTAGCTCTTTATTATGGTAAGCTGGAATAGAACTGACAGTGAACAGCTCAGCCGGCCTGTATTTATAGGCAGCCGGCTGTCACATTGTAACCACAACAGCCCAGAGTTCCCGCCTAAAATAACTGCCGCGGACCTGAGTGAAAACTATCTACAGACCTGAGTGAAAACTATATACAGTATCCCCCTGTTGGCCCAGGGTGAAACTACACTACATAACATGAATGTTGCGTGATTGGTTCAATGGCACAAATCACATCATATGGGGGTTTCCGGTGAGGCAAAATAGCAGGCGCCATGGCAGCAGGCAGCTCCTGAAGCCAGCCAGAGCCAACTAAACTACCAGGCTGGCTCCGGGCTGCTGAGACTGCTGCTGCCAACGGAGAACTGGGGACACCCGGTGCGTCAACTGGGGGAACCACTGACTCCCCCCCCCCCCCCGCATCCCAAATCAAACCAGGAGCGAGAGTGCCCAGCTGACTGCCCAGCGGCACTCAGGGGCCAGGAAAACCCCTGAGCTGACGCAGGGAGAAGGAGGAGAGGAGAAGGAGAAGGAAGAGAGAGAAAGAGGAAGGAGAAAAAAGAGGGGAGCCCTGATCTTGCCACTGAGGAGAAGAGTTAGGAGAGCACCGGGAGGGCAAGGAAACATTATTACTGAATCCCAGGCCCAACCTGAGCCTACTTCACAGTGGCTAGCGCTCCAAGAGAGCAGGCTGCGGCCCAGAGGAAGGCAATGCGACAGAGGAGACCACAGAAGATAATATTTTGCTTCTTTTTTAAAAATAATTTTTTTTAAAAAAATAACTTTTTTTCTCTTTTCAAAAAAGAAGAATTGGTGTCCCCAGATTCTTTGAAAAAAAAATCTGGTAACCTTAGTCTATCAACCTCACTTCAAAACTCCTAATGACTGCTACTAGGGGCTTCATGTAGATATTAAATAGCACCGGATACAAGCTGGTCCCCTGTGGCACCCCATAACATAGCTGTCAAGGGGGGGGGAGCATTCTCTCAGTGCTGATCTCTGCATTCACTGTAATACAGAGCCCCCAAATCCCATTCTCCTGAGCCAGTCCAGGAGGGTACCATGGTCAATGGTATCAAAGGCTCAAAATTACGCCACTCACTCCTAATACATAAAAACATCAAAGTGATCAAATACAATAGAAGTTTTCCACAGGGAGCTGGCTATTCTGCTTCCTATCACTCTTCTTTTATACATGGACAGATTTTTCTTGTGGAGCAAAGTCAGCAGGGGGCCCAAACCCTTCTGCTACTGAAAAAGTCCAAACAAATTTATTACTGAATGCATGCGAGGATTTCCCCAATTTTACAGCAGTATTTCCCTACACAAATGTTGACCTCAACAGTGCTACGGAATGGTTCTATAGCATTAACACAGTTTATTTAGTAACAAACTGAGAAGGTTCGTTACTCTCATAATTTATGCCCTCTTTTATATTTGAAACCACCCATAAAGAACAAATCCTATAATGAAGTAATCCAGAAGCAGAATGAAAAAGAGGCAAAATAGGAGGCTGCCCCATTTCCTTTTCCTTTTGTAATGCTAATGAAAGTAACATTCCAAAAGAGGGAAATGATTGCTAATTTTTAATTGGTGGCTTGCTTCTCATACAAGTAGCATTTAGGCATTTAGCTTCAAATGTTGGCTGGAACAAAAATGCTGAGACAGGGAAATTGTACAATGGGAAAAGAAAATGACAGAAAATATATTCCGTGAATCAAAATTCACACAGGAACAGGAAACATTTGTCACTTAAAAAACAGCAGGACTCTAGGGGAAGATGGTCTTTCAAATGTTACCTGTTTTTTCTAACAGAGAAAGGAGAATTGCACTGTGATCACAGTAGGGATGAACAAATTGATCTCATTTTCCTCCAATTCATTTCCAATTTGCTTATCCTGCCTTTGGAAGAAAGGCAGTTTGTAAATTTAAAAAATCAAACAAAATAATATCTATCAGCTCAAACAACTGACTTCCAATGTTCACCACCTTTTTTTAAAAAAAACAAACCAACCCCTCTCAGTGTATATTTTTATACATAATATGAACTTTATCTGCACTTAATGCTTTTCTTTTTCTCGTGCGCACACACATGCAAAGACCAGCATTGATATTCTGCATGTGTGAAAATAATTAGTTATATACATCTGCAACATTGAATCATCATAGAAGTTTGCATCTGTGTGGGCCCTCTTCCCTGCCCCAAAACCTTATGGGAATGATCAAATTTTGCACCAATGAATACATAAAGACTTCTCCTATGTCCTTCCAATCTCCTGGATGGTCCCTCGACCATCCAGTATAGATTCTGAGGCCATGGGGCTGGGGGAGGAAAAGACGTGAAAGTGGAAGTGATGAACCTTATTGACTCTTAGCCTGCCTGCTACCATGGACACAGCAATGTCTGCAGGGGGAAAATGGGGCAGAAGGAAGGGAAATGAAGAATGAATTCTAGAGGAGTACATCTTAATCTCCTGCCATAGTTGAAATAAAATATATTGTTCTAAAGATAAGTGGTACAATGGGGAACTGAAACTCAGGAAAAAATGGTGATGTATACCAAAAAGAGGAATACGTAATTTATTACTTTGGACAACAACAAACAATCTCAGTTTATCACACATTCACCCTGTAAAACCCCTCCATACACAATCCAAACATTTGCCCATAAATAGGACATTTGAGATGTCTGGGATGTCCAGCATGCTTATATAAATATTCCAAGCAAATCCATTGGGAAACACTGTAGGTTTAGGGCAGTTCATAATTTAATTCCATGTATCCAAATCCAGCTGTTCTCCTAAATCTCTTAGCACTGCACTCTCTCATAAATTCTGCAAGCCACCTGGTTGATTTGAACTTTGTAAGCAAAGAAAGTATCTCATTACTCAAGGAGCTTTCCTATTAGGTGGCTGTATGCCTCAGTGGTCTTTATGAATGAATACCTAAACAAAAATTTCAGACATGTCATGCCAAATGGAGAACTGTTAGGTTACAACATATGTGATCAAGTCATCTCCACAACAGATCTAGATCATAAGACTAGAGGTCCGTCCGTAGCTGGAAATTTAGCTGCTTATTTCAATACAGTGGTACCTCGCAAGACGAACGCCTCGCAAGACGGAAAACCCGCTAGACGAAAGGGTTTTCCGTCGCGGAGGCGCTTCACAAAACGAATTTCCCTATGGGCTTGCTTCGCAAGACGACAGCCCATAGGGAAATCTCCGGGACAGCGGGGAAGCGCAGCGCGTCTTCCCCGCTGTCCTCGGACCTCCTCCGAAGGCTGGCGGCGGGGCGGGGACTGCTCCTGCCGCCGCCGGGCTTCGGAACGATGCCCCGATGCCGGTCGGCAGGCGGGAACGCCTCCCACTGCCGCCCGCCATCAGGACCATGCCCCGATACCGGGCGGCGGGGACGGGGCGGGGCATGGTCACCGCCGCCGGCGTTTAAAAGCACTCTGGGGAAAGCAGTGAAACGCGCTGCTTTCCCCGAGCATCGGGAAGTCCGGCGGGGGTCCTTGGGATTCCCTCCCAGCCCCCGCCTTTAAAAGCACTCTGGGGAAAGCAGCGAAGCGCGCTGCTTTCCCCGAGCATCGGGAAGTCCGGCGGGGGTCCTTGGGATTCCCTCCCAGCCCCCACCTTTAAAAGCACTCCGGGGAAAGCAGCAAAGCGTGGCGCGCTTTGTTGCTTTCCCCGGAGTGCTTTTAAACGCGGGCGGCTGGGAGGGAATCCCTTGGACCCTCGCCGGACTTCAAAAGAGCTGCGGGAAGTCCGGGGGGGGGGGGTCCAAGGGATTCCCTCCCAGCCCCCACCTTTAAAAGCACTCCGGGGAAAGCAGCAAAGCGCGGCGCTTTGTTGCTTTCCCCGGAGTGCTTTTAAACGCGGGCGGCTGGGAGGGAATCCCTTGGACCCTCGCCGGACTTCAAAAGAGCTGCGGGAAGTCCGGCGGGGGTCCAAGGGATTCCCTCACTGCCGCCCACCTTTAGAAGCGCTCGGGGAAAGCAGCGCGCTTCGCTGCTTTCCCCAGAGTCCTTTTAAACGCGGGCGGCTGGGAGGGAATCCCTTGGACCCTCGCCGGACTTCAAAAGAGCTGCGGGAAGTCCGGGGGGTCCAAGGGATTCCCTCCCAGCCCCCGCCTTTAAAAGCACTCCGGGGAAAGCAGCAAAGCGCGGCACGCTTTGTTGCTTTCCCCGGAGTGCTTTTAAACGCGGGCGGCTGGGAGGGAATCCCTTGGACCCTCGCCGGACTTCAAAAGAGCTGCGGGAAGTCCGGGGGGGGGGTCCAAGGGATTCCCTCCCAGCCCCCACCTTTAAAAGCACTCCGGGGAAAGCAGCAAAGCGCGGCGCTTTGTTGCTTTCCCCGGAGTGCTTTTAAACGCGGGCGGCTGGGAGGGAATCCCTTGGACCCTCGCCGGACTTCAAAAGAGCTGCGGGAAGTCCGGCGGGGGTCCAAGGGATTCCCTCACTGCCGCCCACCTTTAGAAGCGCTCGGGGAAAGCAGCGCGCTTCGCTGCTTTCCCCAGAGTCCTTTTAAACGCGGGCGGCTGGGAGGGAATCCCTTGGACCCTCGCCGGACTTCAAAAGAGCTGCGGGAAGTCCGGGGGGGGGGTCCAAGGGATTCCCTCCCAGCCCCCGCCTTTAAAAGCACTCCGGGGAAAGCAGCAAAGCGCGGCACGCTTTGTTGCTTTCCCCGGAGTGCTTTTAAACGCGGGCGGCTGGGAGGGAATCCCTTGGACCCTCGCCGGACTTCAAAAGAGCTGTGGGAAGTCCGGGGGGGGGGTCCAAGGGATTCCCTCCCAGCCCCCACCTTTAAAAGCACTCCGGGGAAAGCAGCAAAGCGCGGCGCTTTGTTGCTTTCCCCGGAGTGCTTTTAAACGCGGGCGGCTGGGAGGGAATCCCTTGGACCCTCGCCGGACTTCAAAAGAGCTGCGGGAAGTCCGGCGGGGGTCCAAGGGATTCCCTCACTGCCGCCCACCTTTAGAAGCGCTCGGGGAAAGCAGCACGCTTCGCTGCTTTCCCCAGAGTCCTTTTAAACGCGGGCGGCTGGGAGGGAATCCCTTGGACCCTCGCCGGACTTCAAAAGAGCTGCGGGAAGTCCGGCGGGGGTCCAAGGGATTCCCTCACTGCCGCCCACCTTTAGAAGCGCTCGGGGAAAGCAGCGCGCTTCGCTGCTTTCCCCAGAGTCCTTTTAAACGCAGGCGGCAGTGAGGGAATCCCTTGGACCCCCGCCGGACTTCCCGCAGCTCTTTTGAAGTCCTGTGGGGGGGAGAAGGGCTTTTCTTCCTACCGCCAGCCTTCAGAACAGCCTTCTGAAGGCTGGCGGTGGGAAGAAAAGCCCTTGTCCCCCCCACCCAGCCTTCAGAAGAGGTCGGGGGACAGACTGTCCCCAGACCTGGTCTGAAGGCGGTTTCCCTAGGAACGCATTAATTGATTTTCAATGCATTCCTATGGGAAACCGTGCTTCGCAAGACGAAAAACTCGCAAGAAGAAAAAACTCTTGGAACGAATTAATTTCGTCTTGCGAGGCACCACTGTACAAGACTTCAGTCTTCCTTCACTTTGCAGTTCTGAGTGAGGAAAGGGGAGGAATTCATTGGTCCCCTTTTTAAGAATATGCTTCCCCATATATACTGAATGTTCATTAATGGAAATGGCGACATTCTATTTTAGCCCAATACTCGTAGACCATCCTCAGTACCCCTTGGTCTGCAACACTCTTTAACATTATTTAACTTCACTTTTGTTTTCATGACAAATGTGGCTAAAAGAAGTTACAGGTTGAGACAGATAGACCAAAAGGCATTTGTTTTGCTGTCTCTCTCTTTACGCGGACCATCCATCATTCCACAGTGCCACAGCATAAGACACTAAAGACAAAAAGTGACTCTTCATGGCTGAACGAGATAGGGAGGAAACAAAAGGGAAAAGCAAAAGCTCACGAGCCAATGCTTTTCTTACCTTATAACCCTTCCCCTTCAGTGGGTGTAGGCCTCTTGCCCCATCCTCTGCCTGCCACCCTAGAGAACAAGGCCAGGTGTAGGGATTGTGATGTCCACAATAGATATATTAGGCTGCCCGAGTTTGCTAGGAGATCTTTTAAGCATTGCTAATTTCTATCAGGTATTTGAAATGATTCCCCTCCCCGCACCCATTCAACAAAATAAAACCTACTTTCTTATGAAAGAACAAAACAATAACAGAAAAGTCCACCTTGGACAATTATGTAGGTTTACTTAAATCATCCAGAACTCAGCTCTGGCTGGTTCATCAGTTACGGGCCCTTTTGGACAGAGATGACTTGGCCACTGGACTCCATGCTCTGGTAACCTGCAGATTGGATTATTGCAATGCACTCTGCGTGGGGCTACCCTCATAGCTGTCAACTTTTCCCTTTTTCTATTCAGAATTGACAGCTATGGCTACCCTTGAAAACAACTCAGAAACTTTAATTGTTCCAAAATGCATGCAGCAGTCAGATTGCTGGCTGGGCTTCCATTTAGCACTCATCTGACCACTGTTTTAAAACAGCTGCATTGGCTGCCCAACTGAAGGCAGTCACATTAGTGTTTAAAGCCCTCAATGACTCAGGCCCCATACACCTAGAAAATGTTCTCCTTTCCCTACAGACCAGTACTATTTTTTCTAGAAAAAGAGGTTCCGGAGCTCACCATGAATGCCTCCGTTGTTCTCTTAGAATGGCAACGGCGTCCACATGAGAGGTGCTGGAACTGTGTTCTGGCGAGTTGCGGCTGAAAGAAAGCCTTGAGTGCTAAGATTGGCAGAGGGTGCCCTCTTGGTAGTTCCTCTGCCCTCAGAGGATCAGGGTGGTGGTGGTGGGCTGGGAGAGGCTATTATCTGTAGCAGCTCTTAAGTTGTGGAACTCTCTCTCCCCCAGATGTGTGTCTGGCACCTTCATAATACAGCTTTGGGTGAATGCTGAAGACACATCTTTTTACCCTGGCTTTTGACACTTGAGGTATATATTTTCAGGACCCACCTTATTTCTATGACTGTAAGTTGATTTAAACTTACAGTCATTTTAATGTGAAGGGTGGGTTAATAACAATGCATATTCATATTGAAATAAATAATGAAACACTTGGTGTAACAAACCAGAAATGGAAGTTGGGGGAAGTCAACAGGGAGGGGGAAAACTAGAAAATGGATATTAAATGATGACATTGAATAATTGTTATGAGAAAAGAAAAGCAATAAAAAATTTTTTTTAAATAAATAAATAAATAATGAAACAGTTCCTTTGGAGTGTAAAGTACAAATTAGGAACATATTCAGACTCAGACCAGTTGGTTTGTCATGTTTGCGCTATTTAGGAATAAAAGTGAAGACAACGTCTGTAGAGTTGTACCTGATAACCTCTATGATTTTTTTCAAAGGAATAATTTGACAATAATCATTTTAAATGCTTACAAAAACTCAGCTCAGTGAGTTCAGCATATCTAGCTAGCAACATAATATAGACAAAAGTCTAGATAAAGAATCACATGCAATTATTATCAAATGAGAACTTTTTTTAAAAAAAAATGTTAAGATTCCAAACTGGTGTCAGACAGTGGAAGTTTCGTTAGCAAGATTTGCAATGTGTCATTATTAATGAACCTTTAAGAAATATTTTTGCCATAAAATGTGAAAAGTGACAGCTGGAAACTATAAGGCTCACTGGACCACCACCATCAAAGGGACTTTTTGCTTTACTGAACTGAACTGAAATTTCCTGAGGTGGTACAAAAGAATTCATAAAACACAGACATCAGTTAGAAAACCCCAAAATAAAACAGGGGGGGGGGAATTGCTCACCTGGCTGTGTGTGGCAGTTGCAGTGTGGTGAGGAGAGTGCAGTGTGCAGTGTGAGGGGAGAGACTCCATCAGGCAAGGCCTCCTTCGACTGCCTTGTCCCACCCTCTTGTCTCTGCTTCTCAATTTGTGTTGTATTATTTTATGTACTGTGGCTTGCCGTTGTTGTATTGATTATACTTTAGAAATTATTTATTGTAACTGTTGAGTGGATTTCTGTTTAACTTTAATATGTTATTATTATTTACCGTATTTTTCGCCCTATAGGACGCACTTTTCCCCCTCCAAAAATGAAGGGGAAATGTGTGTGCGTCCTATGGGGCGAATGCAGGCTTTCGCTGAAGCCTGGAGAGCGAGAGGGGTCGGTGCGCACCAACCCCTCTCGCTCTCCTGGCTTCAGGAGAGCCCCAGCGCCAGCCCCACAAGGTTGAGGGACAGAGGGAGGCGGAACGGCGCCATCCCGCTGTCTCCCGAAGTGGTTTGGAGGCTGACGACGGGGAGACCCCGCCGCCAGCCCCGCAAGCTCCAGGGACAGTGGGGAGGCGCAGCGCGTCTTCCCGCTGTCCCCGGACCTGATCTGAAGGCAGGCGGCGGGGAGAAGAGTGCTTCTCCCCGCTGCCTGCACCGCAAGCTCCGGGGACACCTGGGAGACGCCGCGCGTCTTCCCGCTGTTCCCGGACCTGGTCTGAAGGCGGGCTGCAGGGAGAAGAGCGCTTCTCCCCGCTGCCGGCCCCACAAGCGCCTGGGGGGGGAATATTTTTTTTTTTATTTCCCCCAAAAAACCCCTGACGCGTCCTATGGGCCGGTGCATCCTATGGGGCGAAAAATGTGGTAATACTATTCTAATGATTGTTGAATGCTACTTTTTGATGTAGGTTGCCTATTTTAAAGTTATGTTTTATTATAACATTTTTGTATTGCATTAGATTGTTACAAGATGTACATTTTTTGTTTTTTCAGCTTGTAAACCGCCTTGAGTATTGTAAGATAGAAAGACCGTATACAAATTAAAAATGATGGTGGTGGTATAGGGTGCTGACATCTCTAGACTCCTTTTCTCGGTTTCCAACTGCCAGCAGGAGACATCACAGTTTAAATCAGCCCATCTGGCAAACTATCCAATCATGGGTAGGCCCCATCAGGTGGCCTTGTAGGAAGGGTGACCCCTGGAGTCTCTTGCCACTTGGATATTGGGGTGCACACAACATTTCCATACGTCAACCAAAATGACACCAAGCACCATTTACCAGGATATATATCAAAGCAAGCAAAACATGGCAACATTAGAAGTTGTCGGCATGCCTAATTACGTATCTGAAGATCTCTTCAAAGTGCAATAGTGAAAGAAATCCATTGAGAATATGTCAGCATCCTTCATTTTAATGGTGCATGTGCAGGAACAATGATCAGTAAATTGCGCACTGTGTATTGCCTATCCTTATTTTATGTGTAATTAGTCATGTTGTAGGGTACTAAAGACTGCGAAACTATGAGAGGAACTATAGCATGAAACAGGGTGGCCGGGATCCAGATAGCTATTGCGGAAATGCCCACAGGATTACTGGTACCAGGTGAAAAATGGAGCCTTTCTTCCACCTCTGAAGAACAGACCTTCATGCATTAATCAAAAATGTCCTTTTGAAACACTCAAAAGCCATTTGTCACACAGTGTGTGAGGTGTTGGGGGTGGGGGAGAGAAAACTGGGTTGAAAATACCGCATCCTTCATTACCCTGTAAAGTTAAGTGTCATTTTGGAGACCTTTGGGGAATGCGGAAGATGCCAGATTCTAATGATTTTCACTGGGGCAGGGAGCTTGCGTGTTGAGTTCCCCAGGGCCACCCCAATAACTCACACAACACACCAATTTTTTTGTTTAAGGGTTTTGGCATAATTTTGGCCACAACTTTATTAAAATACAAACATGTGAGTGGTTGCTTAGGCATTGGTTGCGACTAGCTGCCCCCACCATGGGGGACAATCTGACATTCCGCACACCTGCGAAAGTCAGAATAGGGGAATACACTTGGGGGTAGCATCGGAGCAGGGAACCTGCCCTCAGCCCTCCCCAAATGCAGCCAGGAGCTCTTGCAGTGGCCCGAGCCCCCTTGACAGGGTGGACAAACAATAGTTAGCCCCCAATTCCTTTAAGGGAATCCCTTGCAGCAGCAGCATTAGAGGGGCAGGCACAGCCAATCCATGCCCCTCAACCAACCAAACCATAAACCAATGCCTAACCGCAACCTTACAAGTTGTGGCGATTTGCTACGCAGTAGGCAAAACCCAAATGGCCCCAGCCAATCAGCAAGATGGAGAAAATTCCTACCGGGCCCCTGCCCCAAGAGCAGATGACCCCATGACAGGCATAGCAAGGTCAAAGCGAACAACCCTAAATATGGGAGGGGGGGGCAATCTGATGCACGGAGAGAAAAGAGGAAGCTCAACGCCTCATGCAAGGAATTTTAGCATTTCTGGCTGTCAATCAACAAATCGCAACATTAACTTCATCCCAGTAACAAGGGAAGCCCAATCGCATCAGTGGCCAACGATCAATTAGCCCGCCCCACAACTTTGGAGTGTCCTGGCGGCCCCCACCGCAACACGTGCTCTCCATGAAGGAGAACACGCTCTACCATTAAGATAAGTGGGGAAAGCGTTGAAGGTCTCTCCTTGCCTTTTTCTTGAACCACTTCATTTTAACATAGGATGTTGTTTTTGCTGCTGCTGCTGCTGTTCTTATATTTAACTTTATAAGCCACCCTTCACCAGCAGGTGCCACGACAGGTTACAAAAATTTAAAATTCAGAATTAAAAACCATTAAAGCAGATTATAGTAACGGGAATAGGGTTAGAGGGGCAGGCACAGCCAATCCATGCCCCTCAACCAACCAAGGGGACGCGGGTGGTGCTGTGGGTAAAAGCCTCAGCGCCTAGGGCTTGCCGATCGAAAGGTCAGCGGTTCGAATCCCCGCAGCGGGGTGCGCTCCCATTGTTCGGTCCCAGCGCCTGCCAACCTAGCAGTTCGAAAGCACTCCCGGGTGCAAGTAGATAAATAGGGACCGCTTACTGGCGGGAAGGTAAACGGCGTTTCCGTGTGCGGCTCTGGCTCGCCAGATGCAGCTTTGTCACGCTGGCCACGTGACCCGGAAGTGTCTCCGGACAGCGCTGGCCCCCGGCCTCTAGAGTGAGATGAGCGCACAACCCTAGAGTCTGGCAAGACTGGCCCGTACGGGCAGGGGTACCTTTACCAACCAACCAAACCATAAACCAATGCCTAACCGCAATCTTACAAGTTTTCGCCCGTGCATCAGATTGCTCGCCCCCCCCCCCATATTTAGGGTTGTTTGCTTTGACCTTGCTATGCCTGTCATGGGGTCGTCTTGACTCTTTCAGGTCAAGAGGACAGAGGTAAAGTCCTTTCCTGTGTTGAAAAACAAACAAACCACAAATAGCACATCAGGGAGAAAGCTGTGTGAGGATCCTTCTTCTTGATTATCCACAAGCAGGGAGTTTTTGATGGGGGTATACACATCCTCCCCTATGCCCTCTGAAGTGGTACAAGCCAAAAGAGCTGTACCACTTCTTATTTTTAATGCATAAATTAGCTTCTTCAAGTAATTTTAGGGACACCTATAGGTTATAAAAAAAGAAGCAGCATTAAAATGCTATGATGAGACATGTTTGGGTCGTGCCTATCAACTGATTGAACCTCCTAAACAACTCAATATGCTTCACCTGTATTAAGTAATGTGCCAACCACGGAGCATAATGGTGTATTTCTCTTAAATATTACAATAATCTCAGGCTCAATTTCCTAATACTACGAAGAGGAGAAACATTGACTGACAATAATCAGCCAAGAGATTCCACTGGTATAAATTATTTGACTCCATAAATATAAAATTGAAAATGGGACAATTATAATGGAAGAATGTCATACTTTTCCTTCCAAAAATGCAATAAAAAGCAAATTAAAAAACCATTCCCTAGCTATCCACACTCCATTACTGCCTACAATTATGGGAAGGACATATAAAAATAATTCCATCTGCTCTGTTTCTGCTCATAAAAACCTTGATGATGTGTAATATATGACAGTTTTATTTGAAAAGAGCCACATTTTGGCATATTTGCCAGCATTGCTCCTTAAAATAGAGTCACACTAATTTGCACCATCTGAGGAGCATCCTTTTTAGTTCTCTATACCAGTTGGCATTATTTTAAGTACACATTAGTATTCCTGTATGAGAATGGGGGATCTGTGACTTTCCAAATGTCATTGGACTCCAGGTCCCATCGGCTCCAGCCAGCATGGCTAGTGGTCAAGGATGATAGGAGTTGGAGTCAAACAACCGCTAGTGTGCCAAAGATTTCCTATCCTGCTGTGGTCCTTTCTAAAATGGAGGAGGGGAAGGAACTTTCAGGGACTGGCCAAATAAACGTGAAAGTAGAAAGGAATCTTAGAATAATAGAACTGTAACACTGGAAGGGATGACAAAGGTCATCTAGTCCAATCCCCTGCAATGAAGAATCTTTTTGCTCAATGTGGGGCTTGAATCCGTGACTCTGAGATTAAGAGTCCCATGCTCTACTGACTGAGCTATGTACACACAACTTGAATATTTATGGGCACCACAATTTAATATCCACAAGCTGGAACGTGAGCAGAAGAGAGCCACCAAGATGCTCTCTGTAAACCAAGCATTATGAGGCATGGTTGAGGGAACTGGGTATGTTTAAAGAGGAGTCTGAGAGGATATCATCTTCAAACAGCTAAAGGGCTGTCACATGAAGGATGGAGCAAGTTTGTTTTCTCCTGCTCTGGAGGGTAGAACCCGAACCAAGTTACAAGAAAGACGATTCTGACTAGAGAACAGAAAGAACTTTCTAACAGTAAGAGCTGTTCAACAGTGGAACAGACTCCCATGACAGGTGGTGGACTCAACAACCTTGGAGGTTTTTAAGCTGAGGTTGGAGAGCCCTTTGTCCTGCATGATTTATTGAGATTCCTGCATTCTGGGGTTTGGGTTCGATGATCCTGGAGGTCCCTTCCAACTCTACAATTCTGTGACTCTATGAAGCAGAATCCATAGATAATCCATAGAAGAGAATCAACATAGCTACCTGGAAGTTGGGGTGGTGGAATATCATATATACTAGGAGTTTATGCTAGTCACACAATTCAACTTGTATATGGAGCTTTGGGAAGCATGCCATTCTGTTTCAGAGCTGCAACCTAGTTTTCAATATTTGGTCCAGTGCCCATCCCCCAAATCACAGTGATTGGAGTACCCTGAAGAAATAATTTACTGTGAAATTTAGACCTATCTGTCAAAACAAAAGGCTCCCCCTCTCTTCATCCCAGACTGGCTCCGTCTGATTCAGACAAGTGAATACTTCAGACAAGTGAATACTTCACTAGAATAACCCCCCTTCACTTTGTAAGTCAGGAAATACACAGAGCTGATGCACACTCCTAATGTATACAAATATCATATCCTCATTATACTAACATCCCTCAATTTTCTAAATGACAGTCATTATGTAGTCTAAACAGCACTACACATATACAACAGAGAAGGCCCATTTCAGCAGACTGGGCAAACTTTAGCATTTGCAGTAGTACAGAAATCTTTAGGGGAGTAAATATTGTCCTTCCCCCCACCCCCAGTGAGGAATGAGCACGCTCAGTGGGCATAAAATAAATTTTCCTAGTGAAATTGAAAACTAGGGAGAGGGTTATGGAATGGAGTTGCTGGCATCCTGAAGAGGATGTACCCAACACTCCAATATTCTGTTCCAAATCCAACTTGTCTCTTTATGAGAGTGAGCGGATATGAGGACTGTTGTATGTCATCTTCAGCAAGCCATTGAAAAAAACCACCATGTTGCTGTCCAGAAAGCTCAGATTGCCATTGAACCTGAATTTGAATGGAACACTCTTGGGACCTCAGTGGCCAAAAGCTTTGACTTTGCATGGCAGATGAGGCTACCAATAGCTGGTATGCCTCTAAATATTAGTTGCTGGGAATGATATCGTTAGCAATTTCACTTCTCCGAGGCTGCATTTGTGATTAGTGGAAATCACACGGTCTGTCTGAGAGGAAGCGTGAGAACTGGATATAGTTCTATCTGTATGTTTCATGTGACGTACTTTCACTTTTGCCTGTTCTCTCTTGGAGCTGGATGAGAGAGTCATGATTCTGTGTCTGTGTAATATAGTGTAAATAAACTACTGTTCAGAACTACGATGCCTCTTTCTTTATTGTATTTTAATATTATGTTGGAAGTCGCCCAGAGTGGATGGGGAAACCCAGCCAGATGGGTGGGGTACAAATAAATTATTATTATTATTATTATTATTATTATTATTATTGTTATTGTTATTGTTATTGTTATTGTTATTGTTATTGTTATTGTTATTGTTATTGTTATTGTTATTATTAACTGTGTCAAGAGAGAGGGCTAGTGTGCATAAATCAAGTTAGTTTATGTTGCTGGAGTGCCCTGGAGAAGAAGGGGATGCCTTTTCCAAAGCTATGCTCACCGGAGGACGCTCAGAGATCCGGGGGGGGGGGGGCTGCTGATAGCCCGGTGCACTTCCCCAACATACCGTATTTTTCGCCCCATAGGACGCACCGGCCCATAGGACGCACCTAGTTTTTTGGGGGGGAATAAAGGGGGGGAAATTATTTTCCCCCCCCCAGGTGCGCTGTGCTAAACCCGAAGCTTGGGGCGTGCGGAGCTCAGCGCGCCCCAAGCTTCTGGGTGCCGGCAAGGTCTCCGCTAGCCCTGGGAGAGCTGGGTGAGCACCGACCCCCCTCGCTCTCCAGGCTTCAGCGAAAGCCTGCATTCGCCCCATAGGACGCACACACATTTCCCCTTCATTTTTGGAGGGGGAAAAGTGCGTCCTATAGGGCGAAAAATACGGTATATATGGGGAGATGCGCTGTTGCACCAGGTCCTGCTTATAAGCTTCCCAGGGCAACTAGCTGGCCACTGTGAAAACAGGGTGCTGAGCTAGATGGGCTTTTGTCCTGAGCGAGCAGACTCTTTTTGTGTTTCTGATGCACATTTAATGTATTTTGCTTGACCTTTCTTTTAGGATAGTCAGAAATGAGATCAAACGGAACAGGTGCTCAGAAAATCAATACATAATTGCAAAGCCAACCTCCAAAACATATAAAATGATATTAGAAGGATAGCGTGAGAATTGCCTGATGGCTCTATCTACTCACCATGAAACCAAAGAAACCAGAACAGGTCTTCAGTATTACAGCTGCGGACAGAACTACTCTTAGGGGGAAAGGCAGCTATATAGCAGCCATAAGAGACCCCTCCCTTAATTTGATAGCTATTTAACTAAATGTTTGGAATGACTTGCCAAATTCTGATGCAGCAAGGAAGCTGCAAGCAAGCTGTGCCAAAAGACTGAAAGACTGAAGCAGAAGAAACTGGAATGATACTTTCAAAATGGAGCTTTCAGGTCACTGAAGGCTTCAGTGCTACCTATGACTTCATCAGCAATATGCTAGATATAGAACTGGCCTTTTCCCAACCCCAGCATCTGTCGCTCAGCGTTTCCTAGGCTTGTAAGACTCACTGGACCTACAAGTAATTCTTCTGGGTGAAGGGTGAAGGATAAGATCAAAGAAACTTGCTTCCTTGCAAGCTTTGAAGCAGCCTTAAGGCTGAGGAAAATGCTGTGTGCAGCTATTCAAAGTGCAGCCTTCATCAATTTATTTCACGGTTTGAGACTGCCAAAAAGTGTGTGAGAGAGGCTGCCTGCTTGACAGTTCATTGGGGGTGTTTTCTCCTGGATGATATCAAATCCTAGGAATACTGCCTGGCTTGGGTCATCTAATGAAGAATATGCATCCTACTAACTATGGGTTGACTATATTTTATATACAGCTGGAAAACCAATATACCCATTGCTCCCCAAATGGAATTAACATAGGAGGAAAAGTGATCGGTGTGTAACATGTTAATTTGAGAAAAAATAAGAATATTATTTCACAGTTCTACATCGTAAGGTGAGATACTGGAGGACAGGGGGCATAGCTGTCAACTTTCCCCCTTTTTTAAGGAAAATTCCCTTATTCTGAATAGGATTCCTCGCAAGAAAAGGGAAAAGTTGACAGCTATGACAGGGGGCGGGGATGAAGAGCCAGGATGATAAAGGCAACCAGGATGATAACGGGTCTGGAAACCAAACCTTATCATATGGAGGATGGAGCAAGCTTGTTTACTTCTGCTCCAGAGGCTAGGACCCGAACAATGGATTCCAGTTAGAAGTAAGAAGATTCCAACTAAACATAGGGGAGAACATTCTGATGGTAAGAGCTGTTTGACAGTGGAAAGAACTCCCACAAGAGGTGGTGGACTCCAAGGATCATCTAACTCCCTGTAATACAGAAATCTCAACTAGATTATACATGACAGACCTTGGCTTAAAAAAGAGACTCATGGTTTCCTGTCCACTACTAGGTGCTTCTTAGTGGAATGTATTTACACCCTACCTGATTTCCAGAAACCTGAGGTCCATTGTGGGCATGTGGACAGGTATATATATATATGTGTGTGTATATAAATACATACACATGCACACAACCATTTCTTTTTTAAAGTACCTCAATAACAAGATACACATTTTCTGTTACACTTTGTTGTTTAGTCGTGTCCGACTCTTCGTGACCCCATGGACCAGAGCACACCAGGCACTCCTGTCTTCCACCGCCTCCCGCAGTTTGGTCAAACTCATGCTGGTAGTTTCGAGATCACTGTCCAACCATCTCGTCCTCTGTCATCCCCTTCTCCTTGTGCCCTCAATCTTTCCCAACATCAGGGTCTTTTCCAGGGAGTCTTCTCTTCTCATGAGGTGGCCAAAGTATTGAAGCCTCAGTTTCAGGATCTGTCCTTCCAGAGAGCACTCAGGGCTGATTTCCTTAATAATGGATAGGTTTGATCTTCTTGCAGTCCATGAGACTCTCTGTTATACTAGACTTGCACAAAACAGTGGGTTAAAAGAAAACACCACCCAGGAAACCCTCAGCAGTGAAAGTAACAGGTGTGGTGATAGCAAAACTTCAGGATTATGCAAATTGACAATGGCTCCATGCAGGGGGTTTTTAGCTTCCCTTTGTTCTGCTGAAGCTCAAAAGGGTTTGGAGTAAACTTCAACTGGCTGATGGCTCCTGATAATCAGCTGATGAACAAAATGTTCCAACCCCCTTAAACTGCTGTTTCTAGATCCTATTTCTTCTTGATACTCATAGCTGGTGTTGTTTCAGGCCTTCTCGCCCCCCCTTCTTTTTTGCTATTTGGTTGTGAGCTGGATCATCCCTTTCCCACTTTGCAACTCTCCAGGTTAGCTTCAAGTAATTGTTCTCAGAAGGCACACGTGTTCATTCAATGCAGTAATGTGGACAGAATGGAACACTGGTGGGCAGGAACATTGTGACCCAAAGCTAATTATTCTTCTGCGAATCTTACGGCTCAGTTTTAAGCCCCGCAGCAAGTCCATGCCATCTTAACTAGTGCCTTAACATTACATCCACACAACCTGGCAAATTCTCTATTAGCGCAAAGATAAATGATCCCAGTGGCTTAGTCTTACTGTCACTGAAATCAACAGAAGCTCTGCTTCTGCGTCTGGAGGAAGGAAGTCTTAGCGAGTAAAATAACAGCATCAGCACACTAATGACACCGCTTGGCTAAACTACAAGGGGAAAGCACTCCTATTTTTAATATGAGCCGCTCTATCACTTCAGACAGCCAAGTGCCTAATTTGAATTCATTGCGGGAGAAAGAAGAAAAGCTCTTGCTCTGAAGTAGCCGAGGCGTCTCTCACAAGAGTGAGCGAGGAGTTTTCAAATTACTTTTTGAATACTTTATCGTCTTGCCTAATGTGGCAATTTTAACAGGCAAAGCAAAGGAATTCAATATCCCAAATGCTGGAATAAAACAGAATTTTGAATCAGTCATCACATTGGACCTTGAACAGTTTGCTTATCGTTATACCAGGAGGAGATCCTTAAAGAGAATTATACTCAGCTGGAATACAAATTATGGCAATTTGGTGAGCTGCTAATATTCCTGATGAAAATTATGATTGCTCCTTAATTTGAGGAGCTGTCCTTGTAAATGGAGAGTCTATTATTCTGAACCACACACAGCTAATAAAATACATATTTTTCCCTGACACAAATAATGTTTCTTTAAGAAATCATGAGGCACATCTTTATAAACTCATGACAGCATATGTACTTTTCTTTTCTTTTCTTTTCTATCTTGGCTATTTGTCTCTTTCCCCAGCTTTGCAGAACCTATAATCTTAGAGATAATTCTCTTGACTAGTAATAAAATAATAACAAGATGTTGCACGCATCGAGCCTCTGGGCGAAGACTTTAATTGGGTTGAGATGGCCACTTAATTCACACAAGGAATACAGTGTTCATCAAATGAAATAAAAACCTAAGAGATGCCTTGCTGGATCAGGCTGAAGCCCATCTAGTCCAGCATCCAGTTTTCATAGCGGCTAATCAGATGCCTCCAGCAGCACCTGAGTTGCGTGGCAAGGTCCCAAACCCTCCCAGGAAGTGTAATAAAGACACATGAAACAGTATTTTAGGTTAATGGGCGAAAAAGGCAACAACTTTATTGGTTACAGAATATGAGTGGTATTGGTTTAGGCATTGGAAACCACACAACTTCATCTGACTCCTGCCCGTCCGCAGGAAGTCTTGGAAGGGTTAACCACCAGTAGGGGGAGCCCTGCTGATGCACATCAACTAGGAACTCCCCCAGAGTCACCGCTAGGGGTCGTGCCATGGCCCTAGCCCCCCATCTGGGGCTTCGGACAGAGACCACGCCCCCCCAGATTCCTTTAACGGAATACCCTTGAATTAGGAGGGGTAAGCGATGGCCACTACCTCCCCTCCCCTTCAACCTAATACTCCAATGCCTAGCAGGGAGAAAAAGGAGGGTGAGTCCTCGGCCGCGGGCAGTTTAAATAGCCTGCACCATGCCCCTGGACTGCCTGGATGGCCTAATTCTGATGTGGCTGAGGACCCTCCAGTGGCGCAGGGGCTATCCCGCACCGTGTGCATGGGGAGGGCTTGCTCCCAGCCCACAACGTCATTTCCCCAGGAACGGGAAATGGCTTTCCCGCATCCGACACAAAAATGTATGGGCATTTTTATCCTCGAGGTTTTCATTCTAATGGTCTTATTCTAAATTCATTCCCCTTCATCTCTCTGAACCATGGTCATTTTAGGTGTTTCTCTCCAGGATAATGTGCAGGGCTTGTATTCTCCTGCTCCGGTGGGTAGGACCTGAACCAGTGGATTCAAGTTCCAAGAAAGGAGATTCTGATTAAACAGCAAGGAAGAGTTTTCAGATGGTAAGAATTGTTCAACAGTGGAAAAGACTCCCTTGGAAGGGGGTGGACTCTCCTTCACTCAAGGTTTCTAAGAAAAGGTTGAATGATCACCTTTTCATGGATGCTTTAGTTGAGATTCCTGCATTGCAGGGGGTTAGAATCTTAAATTGTAGAGTTGGAAGGGATCTCAATATTCATCTAGTCCAAAGCCCTGTAATTCAGGAATCTCAACTAGATCATACATGACAGATGGCAGGAAACGAACCACAGGAAGAACGTGACACACAAAAACAGGACTGCCAGGAGTCAGGCTGTTTGCCCGGTTGGACTAGATTGTTAAGTAAAATGTATATTGAAATGGAAAATAACTCCATAATGTGTATACACTGTGAAGCAGGACGTGTAAATTTCCATTGAAGCTGAAGTAGAGAGCCTAACAGTTAATCATTAAGTGGGGCTGTATCATGAGACTGCATCTCTGCTGGCACAGTCATATTAAAAAGATATACTATTGCTTATGCTATGCTAATCTGCAGGTCTCCATCTTGGGTGCAGTAGTATTTGTTCTCGAGCTACTGAAGAGAATGAATGTGTTAATCTCTTTTCAGGAAAACAGTCTCAGGCCAATGGAGGCTGGAATGGAGCTTTGATTTTCAGCTCTGGATGGAAGATATTCATAATCTGACATACAGTGATACCTTGGTACTCAAACGGCTTGGTTCCCAAACAAACCGGCTCCCAAACGCCGCAAACCTGGAAGTAGGTGTTCTGGTTTGTGAACGTTTCTTGGAAGCCAAATGTCCAACACAGCTTCTGATAGAGTGCAGGAAGCTCTCTATCAGGGAGATTCAGGGGGGGGGGGTATGAAGAGGGTGCAGGAAGACACAAAAAAATAGCCAGGGGAAGGGAAGAGGAGCGGGGGGGAGACAGCTAGAGACAACAGAAATAGGGAAGACAACGTGTAAAGTTGTAAAGTGAGTAAGACAGCAGCAAAGAAGGAGGAGGAGGGGGAGTCTCAGAGAAGACAGGGGAAAGAAGTGGGGATATTATGTATGTTGATAAGGGGGATAATGTCGTTAGAAGGTACTAGTCTTCTTCTTAGAAGCCACTTAATAGAGACAGGGAAGGGGGAACGGGGGGGCGGGCAGAGCCGGGGACACAGTATTTTTCAGTTGTCTATTTGTGATCTATTTGTTAATATCACCAGCACTAGGGAGGGGGGAGGGGAGGGAAAGGTGGGGTGGAAGGCAGGGGCGGGCAAAAACTAAGCGTTCAATATACCAACGAGCGAGGGAGAACACAAGTCCGAGCAAAACTCCAAATTCCGTAGATAATCCACAGTGATAAAATGGAAGGGTAAGACTTCAGTTTCTGTGTCTCCTTGCGGGTTACTCCGTAAGTGTATCAAATATTATAAGCCAAATGTATCTTATTCACGGTGTATCAGGTTCTTGTTCAAAAGGAGACCGACACAAAGTTCAACGCAAAGCAAAGGAAACAGGCATCCACCGAAAGAGGTATTGCCACCTCCGTAACACAGACTTAGATCGGGTTTCGGCTAATGGCTTCCCCCCGCAGTCTTTACCGAGGTTTGTCCCACAGCCCCCGAAATTCAAAGGGGGATGGGTCAGGGGCGGCAGACTTCGAGGAAGCTCTGGAGTCCTTAGGGTGGAGTATACTAGCGTCTAGGGGAGGCTACCGAGCCAAACTTAGTCCTTATTTCTTTGTTTGTTAAGCCCCCTCAAAAGTAAAACATTTGAGAGTTTTACTCCTTTCTATAGAGACCACAACCGCCTCTTTTTTCTGTTCCGCGGATTAGTCTGCTTTCTCCCTCCCCTGTGACTCGGCTCTCGGGTCTCCTTCTCAGCTCCTGATTTTCCCCTCAAACTCCCCAGAGTTCTATCTCTAGTCGCCTCTGCCGTGCAAAGTTTTTAAAAGTTTTTTTTCCGTTTGATACTTTACTGTGATTTAGTTTCACCTGGTCGTAACTCCCAACGTCCCGACGAGGATTTTCCCTTTCGTGGTTCTACAGCAGGTCAGTGTTCGTTTCTTTTCACTCTTCCGACTGAACTCCCAGCGCCATCTTAGTCCCGTAAAATCAAAAGAGCTCCGTAACTGAATCCGTAGGCATCCATCGCTCCTTGGGTTTTATTCTTTAGTTTTTAGTTCCTGCACAAATCACTCAACTCCAAGGACCACTCTCTTAAATTTGCGGAGATTTGTCGCCTTCTCAGCCGGAGCTTTGAGGCATAACTGCACGGGGTTCGCAGAGCTTACCAAGTGCGTCTTGGTCCCGTCGCCTTGGAATAACCATATAGCTTAGGACTTTTCCGACGCTGCTGGTTATGCTTTCCTCAAGGGGACCCCCCTTGAGGTTTTGGGGGGCGCAGTGCCTTTGCGTTGCCCCTCAGAAACCCCGCTCAGTCCGGAGAGCGTCCTCTCCACGCTCCGTGCTGCTGGCGATCCAAACCGGAAGTCCAATCTACTCAATTGCCATTTCTTTCCACTTTTATTACTTTCTTTCACACACCTTTAACCTAATTTCATACTTCTTTTTCTGTTACACATTGTTATCCATCTTATTTAGTATTTCAGTATTTGAAACGGAACTTGTTCATTCTAATAGGAGTTCAGATTTTTCGATAATGGTTTTGCAAGTATCCTTTAAACACCTTCCAGTCCCTGTCTATCTTCTCTTTTGAGATCCTTCCAACTTCTCCCATTGTTTTGGATATATTGTAGTACTCCAATAATTTGGCAAGCCACTCTATTTTTGTTGGTACAATACCGCTTTTCCAATTTTTTGCAATCAATAGCCTTGCGACTACTGTTGCGTATAAATATAAGGTCTTGTCTTCTTCCTTTGGGCTTCCTGGTACTATTCCCAATAGAAAACCTTCTGGGAATTTTCATATGAATCTTTAAAAAAAAAAAAAAAAAAGTTCTCAAATTGACATGGAAATGGGACAAACTGAACTTCAGATTGGAAAAATTAGTAACAGAGGGAAACTGAAATTGACAGATCGGTCCATCCAAGCTTGAACCAATGTGCAGAGTCTTCTGTTGGAAAGATTCCATGGAAGTATGATGTTGCCACTAAAAATAGACTATCTCACATATTCAAGCAAACATGGCAGGCAGCTCATTAATCTTGAAGAGGCAATTTAGAATAATGCTGCAACCACTTGAGGTGTTGCAGATGGTGGTTTCAGCAATGCTAAGCTAGGAGAGAGCACAAGAGGAAAGTACCCAATTAAGAAATAAGTAGCAATGAATATAGTTAATTTGATAATTGTCCAAAACATGACTTGGCAATTGGAAATACGCAGCTCTCTTGCAACAACAACTAGAACACTTCTAACTCCAGTTTGCGGGAAGCTTACAAAAAAACCCCAAATGTACTCTTTTCTTAAGCTCTAAGTTAACTTATTTTGCAGTTAATAGTGTCTTACATTTTCCTCTCTCCTTATCTAATCCATTCTTCCTCCCTTACCCCTCCCACCATTTTTTAATTGCCAGGGTGAATTTAGTGTTTGGGAAAGCAACGAACGAATATCATTAGATAGAATCAGGTGGCACGGTGGCTGAACATGTTGAATCAATTGTAGTGTATCATACTTTAATTATAGCCTCCCTTAGGAGTCTTCAGCCATCTGCCCAATTAAAGTCAGGGGTTGTTTTTTGGGGGGGGGTTAACAGTGCGTTTATTGACAGTTCAAAACACCATGTTTGTTCATATGGCAATTTTATAACTTTAGCAGCAGCCTAGAAAAACTAGATATTTTCAATTCTACTAAAACATTCCTTGATTATTTTTTTCAACATTACTCTCCCCCTGATCTTTTATAAGTTATTCATGGAATCTCTGTGTCTGTGCTGTTCTTGATGCTTAATATTTCTTCCAAGACTTTAAAAAAGCCAACTCTTTTCTTTACAAATGTCTGGTGCTTGTAGCCCACATTCTCTGAAGTAGTAGTAGTAGTAATTTATTATTATTATTATTATTATTATTATTATTATTATTATTATTATTATTATTATTATATTTGTACCCTGCCCATCTGACTGGGTTTCCCTGGAGCCCTTTAGTATTAGGAAGATGTAGAAATGTATCAAGTGGATGGATGACTCCTAGTTTGGTTGAGAAACCAATGTTGATATTTATATTATCTATTCATTTAACAAGATTTATATGCTGCTTAATCAACAAAGACACCACTAAGTAGTTCCCATGACTACATATAACAAAATCCCCAAAGCATTGTGGGGACAGAATGATTTGGAGCAGAGAACTGGTGAAGAGATGTTCAAAGCTTCCTACCTCCTCCTCACCTCTTCCATCTGTGACACATTCATCCCCCCCTATGCTGTCAAATGCACATCTAAGGGTTCCAGATATGTCCTTGTACATAACTGTTAGACTCTAACTCTAATTTTGGGGTGGGAAACATCAGACCCCCATGGCCAAATGTGTCTGTCTAGGCCTCCTTCTCAGGACATAACCTTTCTCTCAAGGCCACACTCTTAACTGGCCCAGGTCTGCACTCTCCTACAGTTCTTTTGTCTGGTAGGAAAATGTCCTTGAATTGTAATAATGCTTCTTGCTTGCATGCGTGGATGGAAAGGTGTTTATGTGGAGACCTCTGCATTAAAGCTTACTATACTAGGATAAGAGTCACACCTGTTGCCCCACTCACCATTTGCATGGGGGGCCTGGAACAAAAGATTCATAGAATTGTATAGTTGGAAGGGACTCCAAGGGCCATCTAGTCCAACCTCCTGCAATGCAGGAATCTGCAGCTGGCCCATATGGGGATGGAAACTGCAACCTTGGCGTTATCAGCACCACAATCAATCCAACTGGGAAGGTTGCCCATAAGTGAATGTGGCCCTCTGGCTGGTCTAATGGGAAGGACCAAAATGTTCCATGCATGTGTTAGTATTTCATGCACCCGATGCTGCTGATGTGATTGGTGTAAATCACATGCCTGTCTGGGAAGACCGTGGGAACGGAAGACAGCCTTATCTCTCTTCTGTTGTGGGTACTGTTGGACTGTACTTTTGCTTTTACTTCTCTCTGTTCTCTCTCGGAGCTGATGAGAGAGGACGCCATAATTCTTTGTCTGTACATGGTGTGTAAATAAATACGTAGATTAGCTCTACGATGTCTCACACTTCTTGCTGTGTAATGCTAGAAGATTAGTGTGCATATACCATCTGGTATATGTCACTGAGTGGACTGGAGAAGAAGGGAAATGCCTTTTCCAGAACTGCGCATACCAGAGGACACTCGGACAGTAGGGACTGCAGGAGCACCCCAGGGTATGGAATAGGAAACAGCAGGTGTCTGGAACACTAAGCATGAGATCATGCCCTCAAGCAAAAGCCGTTTCAAATATCACAGTGAAAGCTCCACTTTTTAAGAAAAGCCCCTTTGCTGTATGAGCCCCTGTTTATATCACAGTAAAGTTCATTGCAGCAAACATCCTCACATTGCCGTCTTTTACAAACATGTGGCCTTACCACACCTAGAAATACAGGGAGGCATGGAATTAAGTTGTCTTTTGAAGCAAGTCTAGCATTTAGTTAATGTGCAATGGAGAAGAACACTGGTGTGTCATATTAGTTATGGCTATTACTATTTAACAGTTCCAACATGCAGGAATAATAAGGATCCTTCCTTCCTTCATCTCCAAATCCTGAGCTATATCGAGGTGATAAAAGGCAAATGTATCTAGCCATATGATACTTCTGCTTAATCATATGCCATTACTGGTCTGCCTGCATGACCTCTGAGATACCTAAAGCAAAGACTTATTGCAGATTTGACAGGAATCACATTTTGGAACAGAAATATGCAGATATTATGAATAGGTACAGTTTAGTACTTTGGCCATTAACAATTAATGCTAAGCAGTAGAAAATCCAGTAAGAGGGACTATTTCCTATCTGCCAGAATAAACGCTTAGAACCATGTTCTGCATTGGAGGCTGTTTCTCAAGGGACCAAAGTGGAGGAGAGAGAGAAAGTTAATTGTTCAGTTCACACTGAAATGGAGAATGCCTATGTGTATTGGTGAAAGATTCCATTGAAGCTAAAGAAAGCAAGAAGAGCTCCTTGATGGGTTGATAATTAACTGTTGTTACTCTCTGAAAGCTAACACATGAGAGATTAACTTTAGATCACATGGGAAGCTATTGAATTGCAAATTTGCCATCTTGGAAGTGTGGTGGCTGGAGTCTTTGTTCCCAGGCTCTGTGAGAGTAAGATGTCAGGGAGTCACCAGAGTACCTTGATCATTGGGTGCCCTTTTTCTGAATTACTTCCAGCTCTGCAGTATCATTTTTGAATGATACGCAGGGCTATGGAAATCTCAAACTAATGACCTTCTCCTTCTGTTTGCCTGGTCCCCATTAGTGTTGTGTCTCCCATTTTTGATGCCATACACCATGGGTAGGCAAATTAAAGCCCGGGGGCCAGATCCAGCCAAATTGCCTTCTAAATCTGGCCCACGGGTGATCTGGGAATCAGTGTGTTTTTACATGAGTAGAATGTGTGCTTTTTTAAAAAAAAAAATGCATCTCTGGGTTATTTGTGGGACACAGGAATTCATTCATCCCTCCCCCCAAATATAGTCCGGCCCCCCACAAGTTCTGAGGGACAGTGGACCGGCCCCCTGCTGAAAAAGTTTGCTGACCCCTGCCATACACCATCTTCATGACAAGTAGCCATTTGCAGCCTTAGCCTCCCTGAATGCATCTAATCCCCCTGTAAAGTTCTCAAAATCAATGAACTTCCCTACATATTTTGGGAACAACTTCCATAGTCTAACCAGGTGCTGTGTCAACACGCACACTCCAACTGTCAATTTTTTACATCCATATTTCACATCCTTATACACCCTCCCTTCCAGCTTTGAAACTCTGAAGGTTGGCTTCATGTAGGAATTGTTGGGCTTTTCACCTACTTCTGTCAATATACCATTGTCAGTGTTGCAGTTATTTGCCCTTAAATTGGAATCTAATGCCAGAATGTGTTTTCTCCCTGAAACTTACTTTCTCCTCATCTACAGAGCACCGTTTCATTAAGCCATATTGAAGAAAGCCTATGCATCCCTGGTAAAATGCCTTAATATTACATTCATACAATCTGGCAGGTTTGCTATTATATATATGATAAGGCAATCACATTTTCATTCGAGCTTAATCTAAAGGAAAAACTGCATATTCTCCCTGAGAGTGTGATGCATACCATCTTCATTTTAAATGGCACAAATCTGTCAAAAGAGACTCCACTTCTGGCAAGACCTCAAAAAAAGTTTTTTTTTAAAAAAAATCATGAATGTCTGACATTTGGGGAAACGGGAATGTGCTGAGCGGAAATCATTTTTTGTTCAACCAATTTATGCTGCAAAGGCAGCCGAATGGCTAATTGAGGTTATGATACCTTTCCATTTGACAGGTTGACATGCCTAAAACTGCTCACTGAATAAGTAATCGGCAGGCACAAAATTGATTCCAGCTAAAACTTTGAGGGAAGACAGTATTGGTCAATATACCCATAATGCGGGAAATCTGGATTACTAGTATTCTTGTTACAAATTCATAGTTGCTATCACACATGCCATTAAGTGCAATGAATGAGCCCTTTCTTGGCAGGAAGAGGGTTATTTCTTCTTAACCCAATTTTTTCAAATACAGAAATGCTCTTGAGTTCAAATACAGAAATGCTCTTGAAAAGCCTTTGAAGTTTATATCTCATTGGTTGGATTATGACTTAGTCATGCCTATAATGTACTGGTACCTATTGAAATCAATGAAGCTCTACATCTGGCTCCAAACCAATATCATCATGTTGGAGTAGAAGAGAGCTGGATTTGAGCAATTGATTGTTCAACTGCTGTGGGGGAAGACTGGGGTCTCCTAGCAATTCTTAGCACCATTAAACTGCAGTCCCCACTATACTTTGAAGGGACACATGACTGTTTAAAGTGGTATCATATTGCTTTAAATGAATGGGACGAATGTGGCCTTAGTTTTGGGGGGGGGGGGACAGGAGATGATTAAGATGCCTCGGGTAAGCATCATTCTACTCATGTTAGTCTGGAGCCCACACACATTGCAAAACATATTTGCCAAATGTCCATATCTTCATTGTAATACAGTGGTACCTTGGGTTACATACGCTTCAGGTTACATATGCTTCAGTTTACAGACTCCGCTAACCCAGAAATAGTATCTCAGGTTAAGAACTTTGCTTCAGGATGAGAACAGAAATCGGGCTCCGGCGGCGCAGCAGCAGCAGGAGGCCCCATTAGCTAAAGTGGTGCTTCAGGTTAAGAACAGTTTCAGGTTAAGAACAGACCTCCAGAATGAATTAAGTACTTAACCCAAGGTACCACTGTACATTCATTGACATGACTGCAATCCTACATAATACAAAGAAACCAGGTACACACAGATGCATGGCCAAAATGCTTCTGTGCATCAGTAAGGCAGGAGTTAGGTATCTTCCTTGAGCCAGCTTTGAAGCCTTGGAGCTCTCTCTGTGAAATTTCCCAGCATTCAGTTCCTGACAAGCTGCAGCCACATTTGAGCTGACAAACCATGTTTTATAGTCAGGGAGATTTTGCAAGAGGTTAGTTGGCTTGTTGGTTATGAGATGAGTCAAGTTAGGAGCTGACCTTGGAGGAATCTGTGGAGAATGCCCCCCAAGCATGTGGTTGGCTCTCTTTCACAGGCTGTCTTAAGAAATCAGGATTACGATTCCAATTTTTTTCTTTTTAGGAAAAGAATCAGCTGAAGAAAAAGATTATATTTGTACTTGGAAATACTCAGTGTGTAGCCACACTATAGCTTCCTGCATGATTGGTTGAGCAATGTAGCACTAATTTGTAAGCATATGAAATATCTCAGACATATTCCTGCCAGAGGCAAAGGATAAAATGGAGACCCTCTGGATTCCACATATGTGTATGTGGCAGAGTGGTGGTGCTTTATAAGCCGCTTTTGGAAGCATTTTTTCTTGAAAAGTGGTATACAAATTTATATAATTATAAGGAGGAGAAGAATGGTGGGCAGTGCTCAACTAAATAATTGTGAAAGACAATGAGACTTTCCCTGCTTCTCCTTCTCCACCCTTTTCCATCCCAAATCTGCTCAAGAGGTTTGGGGGAAACCTAGAAGAGGTTTAAAGGAAGGAGAGAAGAGGGAATCCTGCTGTGCCATTGGAAGAAGCACAATTATTAAGTTTAGTGATTCCCAAACTTACAATAATTTCATACCCCTTTTGAGAGTCTTACTGACATACCCAAGGTGTGTAGGTATGTTGATATGTATAGTATAAAAAGGTAAAGGAACCCCTGACCATTAGGTCCAGTCGTGGCCGACTCTGGGGTTGCGGCGCTCATCTAGCTTTATTGGCCGAGGGAGCTGGCGTACAGCTTCCGGGTCATGTGGCCAGCATGACTAAGCCACTTCTGGCAAACCAGAGCAGCGCACAGAAACGCCGTTTACCTTCCCGCTGGAGCCGTACCTATTTATCTACTTGCACTTTGATGTGCTTTCGAACTGCTAGGTTGGCAGGAGCAGGGACTGAGCAACGGGAGTTCACCCCGTCGCGGGGATTCGAACCGCCGACCTTCTGATCGGCAAGTCCTAGGCTCTGTGGTTTAATCCACAGCACCACCCGCGTCCTTTATGTATAGTATAGGTAGGTATTATATAGAGTAATGTAGGTAGGTTTTATGTTATGAAAATTAGGTAGTGTGCTGTGTACGTGTATTGTGCAAATGTATATGTATGTGTTTTATATGTTAATAAAAGAAAAGGAAAAAAGTGTGTGTGGGGGGGGGGAGAGTCTTACTGACGTACCTAAAGATAATGTGGAGGTAGTTTTAATAATACTATTTTATCTTTGAATACTTATCTGCAGATAAAACACTATAATAAATTAAATAAAAGAATTCTATCATGTACCTTTTGTAACCCTTTATTGCACTACAGGGGATATGCATGCCACACTTTGGGAAACACTTATTTAGTTGAATACTGCCTTCTTGTTGTTGTTCATGTTATCTGACCTGCAGTTTTCTGGCTTCCACTTGGATGCTTTGCTTTCTGGAAACATCAGTGTTGCTTTGGCCACTTTCCAATACTCCAGTAAGAAGGCTAACTTTAGTGTCAAGTTGCATATTTTTGTTAGCAGCTCAGCAGTTGTACTTTTCAGTTGTCGTAAGAACTCCCCGGCATAGACTATTTGAAAGCTTTGCATACTGCAAGTTTCCAGACAGGTCTCCCTACCTGTCACAACGTCAGGGATCCAAAATCTTTAAACAGCATTTTTTAGTTGTGTTGATAAAACTGTATGCTCAGGGCTATTTCATTCTGGTGGCTCAGAATGTGAAACGGTTTCCCCTTTCCCTGTGGATCAGTACACACGGGTGATATGACATGCAACATGCCCATCCATGTACACAGATGAAGTGATCCAGCAAAAATCTTGGTGCACCAAAAAAGCTACAGAAAGCCAGGTCACTGAAGCTTTACCTGTTGATGGGCAATGTTACATGTTACATCTACTGTTGGGAAGTTCAAATGGCATGTGGAGTACCATTGAGTCATAGGTTCACAGCAATTTTCTTTTTCAAAACAACATTTGTAATAAAGATTTTCTATGTTTACAAAAGAACATGCATTGTCTCTTTTCTCAGGTTGTGAAGTCTTCATAGCTGTCAACCTTTCCCTTTTTTTAAGGGAAATTCCCTTACTCCAAATAGAATTCCTCACAAGGGAAAAGTTGACAACTATGGAAGTCTTTTCCATATATGAAGTGAGGCATTGGTATTGTATACAGAATAAGATTTGGGAAGAAAAGGGGTTTGGTGGTGGTAAACTTAAACTTAGTGTGTATGTGGAGTTATTATGTCAGCATTGTATAAGTAGGTTCTCTTTCTGTTTGTTAATTATATTTCCCTGGTAGTGAAAATGGTGGGGTGGGGTGGGGGAGGGGGTCCAGGGCAAGGTTGGTTGTATTTAGTTGGCTTCAGTGAGGTTTGTTTGTGGGGGGGGGGGAGGGGGGAGTTGTTGGGTCAAGTTAGCCAGATTGTTTTGTATGCTGTTGGGGGGTTTTTATATAGTGGTACCTCGGGTTAAGAACTCAATTCATTCTGGAGGTCCGTTCTTAACCTGAAACTGTTCTTAACCTGAGGTACCACTTTAGTTAATGGGGCCTCCCGCTGCCGCCGCATGATTTCTGTTCTCATCCTGAAGCAAACTTCTTAACCTGAGGTACTATTTCTGGGTTAGCGGAGTCTGTAACCTGAAGCGTCTGTAACCTGAGGTACCACTGTACTTGTTTTGTTGGGCTGTGTATGTGATAAAGGGGAGCCATACTGGGGTGAAAGCACCCTCCTCTATTTGTCCCTGTGTCAGTTGCAGTCTACTAGTTAGCTTTTCTAGTAAGGCTGTTTCACATCTATTTTCATAGCATGAAGCCTACCAAACAAAATGTACCCAACTTCTACTTGCGATCTACAAGGTGCATGGCAACCCTCCTGAAAAGCGGCAAAAGCATGTCTTTTCTCAAACGTCTGCTGTGTTAGCATGCATGAATGTCGGGATGCATCCAGCACAGCTGTATTACTGCAGTCCACAGAAAGAAAAACGGCAACTGTGCCAGAGGCCAATGTTGAAGTGCTACACTGACTACAAAGATAGTATATACACTTCTCTTAAGACAATATCAGTTATGGAAAAGTTCATATTGTTCAACGTTGTCCACACAGCAGTTCTCTGGGGTTTCAGACAGGAATCTCTCCCAGCACCAACTGGAGATACTGGGGATTGAACTTGGGATCTTCTGCATTCAAGACAGGCTCTAACACTGAACTGCAGTGGGCACCATGGGGTGGAAGTCTCCTTTAGAGTATTCACTCAGTCCCCTTCCCCTAGGAATCCCACCAGTTTCATCCAAGTGCATAGGAAATGTGTACCAACTTATTATTTTCCGTGAACATATTCAAGCTATTTTGGTTTGGCTGAATTGAATTTGGTCTGCTGCTGCTGTATTCTTAGTGGTGTAAAATCAGTTGACATTGTTGGTTGGTTTTTCACTGTATCGTTGAAATGTGTTTTTAATCTCTTTCTATACTTCTTATGTTGTTAGCTTCCTTGGGGCTCCTAAGTGGGTTGAAAAGGTGAAATGAACATGTAAAAAAATAAATACATGCACAAAGAGGAAAATTATCTTGTGCAAATTAGCCATGGTTCTACACAACATTTTCAGACTGTCTATTCATATTTCTGTGCCCTAACTAGTTAATTCTTTTTAAAAAACAATATTGAGCTTAATCAGACTTCTTTAAGATAATTATTTCTTTGATTACAGTGCATACTAAAAACTACTTCCAAAGACACCTTTTATACTCAGGAATATGCTCAGGAAGTACAAAATACATACAAATCACACCCACATGTTTCTCTTTAAAATAGGTGGAAACGAACTCCCAATCCTTTTCTGCTTGGTATTTTTAAGTCCTTCAACACTGTACATTGTAATGCCCTGTGGACTGTCCTTCTGAAAATTGGCTGCCCAGATAAATTTGTGAACATCCTTCGGCTCCTCCTCCACCATAATATGACAGCAACAGTCGCAGATGACAGTGGCTCTCAAAGTGAACCATTCACAGTGGGATCAATGCCACAAATCCAACGTTGGAAAGTGTTGATCACTTCTCTGACCTGGGCAGTTATCTTTCCACAAGGGCTGACAGTGATGCTGAAATCCAGCATTGCCTGAGCTCTGTGAGTGCACCTTTCTCCTGATTGAAGTGCAGAGTGTTTGAGGACTGGGACACTTGCAGGGAAACCAAAATGCTTGTTTAGAAAGCCATTGTACTACCAACTTTACTGTATGCTTGTGAAACATGGACCAAGTGTAAACGCCATCTCCAACTCCTCAAAAGATTCCATCAATGGTGCCTCCAAAAAATGTTACATATCACTTGAGAAGACAGGCAAACTAATGCCAGAGTACTGGAAGAAGCAAAGATCACCAGTGTCAAAGCAATGATTCTTCAACATCAACTTTGTTGGACTGGTCATGTTATTCGGATACCTGAAGTAACTTCTCTATTCTGAATTTAAAAATGGAAAGCATAATGCTGGTGGTCAGCAAAAGAGGTTTAAAGACTCTCTCAAGGCAAATAAAAACAAACAAACAAACAAGTAGTATCAACACAGACAACTGGGAATCAGTGGCCTGTGAGCGCTCCAATTGGAGAACAGCCTTTACCAAAGCTGTCAAGGGCTTTGAAGACTCAGGACGAAAGGGAGGAACAAGCTAAGAAGAAGGCGCATTTGGCAAACCCTCACCATGATCAACTCCCACCTAGAAACTTATGTCCCCACTGTGGAAGGGGACATGTGGATCCAGAACTGGCCTCCACAGTAACCTATGGACAGACCGTGTTCATAGAACACATGTTCATCTTACTCGGCTGTGAGTGATCACCAAAGATGATGATGATTATTATTTTTGTATGGTATATAGGAAAATTGCAGCAATTCCTACAGCTGTGTTCCCTTCATATACAATGTACTATGTATGCAATTTTATCATGTTCAGTTGGTAGAGCATGAGACTCTTAATCTCACAGTCATGGGTTTGAGCCCCACAGCAGGCAAAAAGATTCCTGTATGGCATGGGGTTGGACAAGATGATGTCCCTTTCAACTCTACAGTTCTATGATTTTATGAAGTGTAGAATTCAACTATTTGTATGCACAGATAGTACACATGTTGAATGTAATGTGTGAACATCCCTCCGAACATGAATGGGGTGCCCATGATGGATGGGGGCAAAGGCAACACATAAAAGTAGGCAGGGCAACATTTCATACAATTGTAAAGTTGGAAGGTACCCAATGGGCATCTAGACTAACCCCCTGCAATGCCGAAGTCAGAGGATTCTACGCAAACACACACTCTCACACACTCACTCTCACTTCTCCATCCTGCAAGGAAAATACATTCTCACAGATTAAGGATATATTCCAAACATACAAAAAACATATGTGCTGCCAAATACAGCAGTTCTTTCCAAGGATATCAGAACAAAAGGAATGAGAAGGTGGAAGTTTTATTAACAAATAAACAGCAGGCATACAAAGCATAACATAAAACATACCCAACAGGGGCTACCCAATCTCCCCTTCAGCTGCCCGGAGCCCCAGGTAGAGCAGCAGGAGAAAGACCTTGACAATCGGTCTCCTAGCTTCAGGTCCTTTGACCTGGGTAGAAGCTCTCTGGGCTCCTCCCACTTATGGCTTTTACAGCCTGCCTTGATGTAATCAAGTGCACCTGGCATTGCTCATGATTAGCCCAGGACCCTGAGATGGAATTAATACAGAGCGGCTGAGAGTCTCCCACTACCTGCAGCCGGGCATCCAGCCAGCACTTGCAACACAGAAGAACCCAAGAAACTCCCGAGAGGTGTGTGAAACATAAGAATCAAGCTGGGGATGTTAAAGGGAAAGGGACATGCCACCTAACTCATCGAAATACAATTGTCTTCCGCATTTCCACTACAGCACAAGAGGAAGGTGCAAAGCAAGAATAATGAGGGACGTAGCCCAGGGAAAGGGGATTGCTTATGGCAGGCATCCCCAAACTCGGCCCTCCAGATGTTTGGGGACTACAATTCCCATCATCCCTGACCACTGGTCCTGTTAGCTAGGGATGATGGGAGTTGTAGTCCCAAAACATCTGGAGGGCCGAGTTTGGGGGTGCCTGGCTTATGGACAGAGAAGCTTGGAGATAGAGAGCATTGAAGAACAGCATTTGGGCCCCAGGCCTGAAGTTATAATAGGATTGTAGAGTTCCCAACCCCTGATCTAAACTGAAGCCAGCAAATACAAATGCCAACCTCTTGTCCTGGGCTCCTCAAGCAGAGCTCTACTTGGGATACAACTTACAGGAAACATGATGATTTAGATAATCAAGGTGCTGAGAATAAATTTAGTATCACAGCAAGCCTGAGCTCCTTGGCAACTGTATTTTGCAGTCAATTATTTATTCTTATGTACTAAAAATCATGTTAAGCAGCAGCGCAAAGAAACTAAAAGCCAAAGTTTATTGAAGTTCCCCAAAAGAGTGAAACAAAAAACAAAAAATTCAACTGCACTTAAAAAGAAACAAAACATTGATTCAGAAATTCTATAAATTCCATTTGATTTTTTTGCTTTGATTCAAAGAAATCTCTGAGCCCTGGAATCAATAGGGAAAGGCTTAGCAGAACACGAAGGAAAATAGGACACGTTTCACAAAAGGAGGATCAAAGAGAAATAGGTGGGGTTCGAGCTGTCAAAAATGTATCTCTTCATTAATAGAAGAATTCATTTTGATGCACAGGAAAAAGAAGTAAGAGTGACAGCTAGTTTCTGGATCAAAAACCGTAGGCTGTTAATGTAGGTTACTTGCAAGCAAATCAGAATAAAGCAAGATAATAGTCTTCAGATGGAATGAAAGACTAGAAAGTCAGATGAATAGGTGCAATTTCATATATATTTTTCCATTAAAAAATCATTTGTTTAGTACATTTTTTATATATCTTGGAGCATGCTACCAGGTTTCATTTACTATGAAAGAAGAAGTGGGGGTCTCTTCAGTATTTGGAGGGCAGTATCTTAGGTAAAGGTAAAGGACCTCTGACAGTTAAGTCCAGTCGCAAATGACTAAGGGGTTGCAGCGCTCATCTCGCTTTACTGGCCAAGGGAGCCAACATTTGTCCACAGACAGTTTTTCCAGGTCATGTGGCCAGCATGACTAAGCCGCTTCTGGTGAAACCAGAGCAGTGCATGGAAACGCTGTTTACCTTCCTGCTGGAGCAGTGCCTATTTATCTACTTGCACTTTGACATGCTTTTAAACTGCTAGGTTGGCAGGAGCTGGGACCGAGCAATGGGAGCTCACCCCATCACAGGGATTTGAACCGCTGACCTTCCGATCGGCAAGCCCTAGGCTCAGTGGTTTAGACCACAGTGCCACCCGTATCCCTATCTTAGGTACAGAGCACAAATGTATTTTCTTATTTACTTATGGGGAAATCCTATGGCAGGATCCATCAGGATGAGCAGCTTAGGGTGCAGCAGGTCTCCAGCTCAGCTGGTGTTTTGCCCCCAACCCTGGCTCAGCTGCAGATAAACTGGAATAACTTGCCCATCCTGACTCAGCCAAGACCAATGTAAGTTCCCCAAATTGGTCTTCTGGGTTTGTGGCAGGTGCAGCCCAAGGGAGGTGGGACTTCGGCTAGATCCTAAGTCCGTTTTATGTGTTTATGTGACCTGGAAACATTATTTTAAAGGCTTGCTTTCCCTCTGCAAGACTTTGGCAGAGCAGCAGCCAGAGATCTGGTGTAGCTTTGTACTTGCTTAATTTACACCAGCTTGCTTTTCACCAAATTCTTGTGCACAGGATTCCTGCCTAATTTACTTACTACATTTCTACACTGCAGAATAACCAATGCTCTCTAAACAGTTTACAACAAAGGAAAAAACAATAAAACAGAACAATCCCCAAATATGAAACACAACAAAAACTTCACAATACAAACCCAGAATAAATGTTCTGAGATTTCTTGGATAAAACTGGGAAGGACTTGTTTATTCCTCTCATCTCTTCTTTGTTTTTGTTTTTTAAACCTGTTTCGACTGTGTAACGCCTGAAAGCAGGCATCATTTGTCAAAAGTGATCATCACATGTAGCAAGTGGAAGTTGCACAACTTTTTGAAGGAATAAATAGCTTCTTCTTCTTTCTTCTTCTTCTTCTTTGGAGATCGCTTGTACCCGAGTAAGATTGCCTTCCATACACATGGTTTTAACAATGAGTCCGTAAGTGACTGTGGAGGCCAATTCTGGATCCACAAATCCTTCCACAGTGAGGACATTGGTTTCTGGGCAGGAGTTGATCACAGTGTGTATTTGCCAAGCGTGCCTTCCTCTTAGCACATTTCTCCCTTGCATCCTGAATTTGAGTGTCTTCAAAGCCCATGACACCTTTGGTAAAGGCTGTTCTCCAACTGGAGCGCTCGCAGGCCAGCTGGATCATCACATTGCCATGGTGAGTGGGGTTGCATGTTCCTGGGAATAAATAGCACATGGTGCTGGATAGATTTGGCAGCTTTTTCAGTCAGTGCAAAACACCCCTTGATTACAATGGCTCTCCAATGTGCTGTAATTTTTTGTGGTCATTTAACTCAATGCATGTTTTGCATTGATTTCTTGGGGCTTACTGATATATAGTATTAGCTTGAACCTCAGTTCTGTTCAAGAGCACTTCCTTTCTCCAGTAACCTCCCCAATGTGAACACCTAATATACCTATAGATCAAGTTAATGAACTGAGGATTAACAAGTAATGAACAACCAAATAATAAATTGGGTCACAAAACACCTTAGGAGACTTTTTGCTACAGCCAAGTAATTGCTGCAGGTGTTGGGGTTTTGGTATACCTGTGGAGTTTTTCCACTTACCCATTCATTTCAATGGAGGAGCAGACCTCAGGCGTAAGAATCATAGAATTATAGAGTTGGAAGGGACCCTGGGGATCATCTAGTCTAACCCCCTGCAGTGCAGGAATATGCAGTTGTGTTCTACCTATGCTGAAATGGTCATACAAGGATCTTCAGTATGACATCTGTCTATAATTTTGACATCTGGCTGAGTAATATTCTACAGCCTTTTAAATGTGCTTGGTGGGGGCTTATTGTCTTGCTGTTTCTGTTTTAACTATTTATTTGTGCTTTCATCTTGTATTTTTAATCTTGCCCTGAGATCTTTTGATGAAGGGCGGCATATAAATCAAATCAAACCAAAGTATAGCACAAAATGAGAACACAGAACGCACAATAAAACAAAAGCAATTCAACAACCACAAACATGTTTGAAAGGCCATATAATATTCAGTACAGTGGAACCTCAGGTTGCGAATGTGTCCCGTGAGGGACGTATGTTTGCAACCTGCAGCGCTGCATCTACGCACACACGTGATGCGATTCGGTGCTTCTGTGCATGCGCAAAGCACAATTTAGTTTCTTTGTGCATGCGCGAGCACCGAAACCCGGAAGTAACCCATTCCGGTACTTCTGTGTTTCGGCGTGTCCATAACCTGAAAACGCATAACCTGAAGCGTCTGTAACCCGAGGTATCGCAGTATTTATATTCTGCCTATTGTAATTTTCTATTTTCTCTTAAATTTCCAAGTTGACTTTATTGCAGTAGTTTAAAATCTGTTCTCATCCTGAGCTCTGTGCATGCCTAGTGCAGGTACCTTCTCATGTTTAATAGATGCAGTAGGCTGATGCGTAGGGATGCTCAGACCTTTGCCCTTGAGAATGAGGATCAGCATAGGATGTTGTTTTTGCTGCTGCTGCTGTTCTTATATTTAACTTTATAAGCCGCCCTTCACCAGCAGGTGCCAGGACAGGTTACAACAATTTAACATTCAGAATTAAAAACCATTAAAGCAGATTATAGTAACGGGAATAGGGTTAGAGGGGCAGGCACAGCCAATCCATGCCCCTCAACCAACCAAGGGGACGCGGGTGGCGCTGTGGGTAAAAGCCTCAGCGCCTAGGGCTTGCCGATTGAAAGGTCGGCGGTTCGAATCCCTGCGGCGGGGTGCGCTCCCATTGTTCGGTCCCAGCGCCTGCCAACCTAGCAGTTCGAAAGCACCCCTGGGTGCAAGTAGATAAATAGGGACCACTTTCTAGCGGGAAGGTAAACGGCGTTTCCATGTGCGGCTCTGGCTCGCCAGAGCAGCGATGTCACGCTGGCCACGTGACCCGGAAGTGTCTTCGGACAGCGCTGGCCCCCGGCCTCTTGAGTGAGATGGGCGCACAACCCCAGAGTCTGGCAAGACTGGCCCGTACGGGCAGGGGTACCTTTACCTTTACCTTTTATGTACACAGTAGAGACCCCACAGTGTACCAGTATTTCAAGCCATCTTTCCGGAAGTTTTCTAAGTTAATTCTCCCCTGCAGCCAAGAAACATTTCCATCACCCATTACTGAAGCACCAGGAAATGTAGATGGAGCTTTTTCCACTAGAAAACTGTGCTTGATCCAGGAAACAGCAACTTGTCATGTTAGCTGTCATGTCACATCATGTCATGAACTGTATATGAGGCAATGACATATGTCAGAGAATAAAGAACACTTTGCTATGTAAGGTTTCGAGGTGTGCGTCTGGGATGGAGAGGGGTGGTGTCCCTCTGTTGGTACCCTCAGGATCAAAGGCGGTAAATGGCATATTGCATCCACACACAGAGAACAGTGAAAAATGAAAATTTCAAAGTGTTTTTGCATTAAATCCCCACACTAGCAGGATGCTGTTTAGTGCTCAGATCCAATTAACTTCATCAAAATGTCTTTTCCACTTGGGAGAAATGCATGTTTATAAAAACATGCATTATGTGGCAAAAGTGGATGAGGGGAGATATTCTCCTTCTCTCACATCAGGACTTGGGGGCAGCCAATGAGGCTCATTGGTGGGAGAGTCAGAAGCATAGTCAACCAATGGAACTGGTTTACACAAGATCTGGTGCTTGGTGCCAACTTAGTTGGCTTTCCTTCACTCTATCTAACCATGGTTTACAGTTATAATGACTTTGAGCAGCATCCAGGATCAGAGGCAACATGCCTCTGAAAAGCTGTTGCTGGGGGACAAGGCTATTGTCAATGTCCTGTTTGTGGGCTCAGGAATAAATCTAGTTGGCAACTGTTGGAAACAGGATGCTAGGATATTCAATTGTATACTGAAATGGAAAACAACTCTGTATGTGTCTGTATGTTTACTGATAAAGGCAAAGCCTTGGAAAGTAGCAGAGTCTCTGTTAGCTCTGTCAGGTATTTAGCTTAGATCACATGGGGTATTCTACTGCAAATCTCCATTTTGGGTATGCGAGTTAGTCTTTGATCTCTCAAGCAGCTGAAGAGAAAGGCCAGTATTTTGCAAACTTAGGTCTCCAGCTGTTTTTGGACTACAGTTCCCCTCATCCCTGACCACTGGTCCTGCTAGCAAAAGATGATGGGTGTTGTAGCCCCAAAACAGCTGGAGACCCAAGTTTGGGAAACACTGCTCCAGGCTAATAGAGTCTGTTTTCAGGAGAGGCAGAGCTTTGCTTTCTGCTCTGGATAAAGTTTTCATGTTTCTAAGATGTTCTGCCTGTGCTAGGAGCAGCACATGATATTATGCAACTATTTGCATGTAACATTGATTGTTTTGTGTTTGTTTTGGAACAAGTTCTGAACGATATATTTTGACTGGACAGTTTTTTTATTTCAAGAAGAGTCAGTTTTTATTCACCCTATTGCTTCCAAAAGTGCAATATTAATAAACACAATATGGAATAGATGTACAGTGGTACCTCGAGTTAAGAACTTAATTCGTTCTGGAGGTCCGTTCTTAACCTGAAACTGTTCTTAACCTGAGGTACCACTTTAGCTAATGGGGCCTCCTACTGCCACCGCACCGCCGCCGCACCATATCTGTTCTCATTCTGAAGCAAAGTTCTTAACCCGAGGTACTATTTCTGGGATAGCGGAGTCTGTAACCTGAAGCGTCTGTAACCTGAAGCATCTGTAACCCGAGATACCACTGTATCCTTGCTGTGATCCAACAAGGCTCTTCTGCAAGCTAAAGTAAGGCAATCACAAACAGTAGACTGGGCCATAGTTCAGTGGCAGAGCATCTGTTTTTCATGCAAAAGGTCTCAGGCTGAAGACCCAGTATAATAATGCTAATACTAATACTAATACTAATACTACTAATAATATTTTTTTATTTATATCCCACCCTCCCCAGCCAAAGCCGGGCTCAGGGTGGGTAACAACAATAAAGTAATGCAACATCTCCAGGTAGGGTTATGATAGAACCCCGCCTGAAATCCTGGAGGGCTGCTTCCCATTAGGATAGACAAAACCCAGGTAGGTGAACCCATGGTCTGTATAAGGCAGCTCCCTATGTTTGTCCCTTGCTGTAATATTTTCAGACCACTTTTCACATTGTTTTTTAATCATACCAAACAAAGCACCCTGGGGCAGAGTCCATGTCCATAGCAAATGTAAATGCTTTCTCCGCCATTATTTAAGCTAGTGCTTTGCTGAAACCTGACCTCCAATTTCTCAAAAGTGTTCTTCGTCTGCAAAAGTGGCTTGTTTCCTCCCACCCAGAGTTTCTCAGGCTCTCTTCAGACTTCCAGTGAACACAGGTAATAACAATTGCTGGAAATCTCAGGTGAAGAGAGTGCTGTTGCACACGGCTGCTGCTTACAGACTTCCCATGGGCATCTGCTTGGCTGCTGTAAGGGCAGGAGGCTGAACTAGGTTCACCTTTGGCTCGAGGAAGCAAGGCTCTTCTAATGTTGAACTTTATCACTGCGAGGATGCTGTGAATGGTGTGGGGATTTTTCTTCACATTAAGCGTTTCTCCAGCACTGATTTCCTTTAAGGTCTTCACTTAAAAAATGAAACAAAACAACAAATAGCAGTCGGGCACATGGTACACAGCTTCTCTGCCTTCAGCACGTAGAGGAAAGCTCAAGTAAGGACCCCATGGGGTTTTCAAAAACCACAAGCAAACTGGAAGGCTTCAGAATCCAGACCACTGGAGAGATGATTTTTCTGGATGACAGAATGGACATTCAACAAACCCCCTCGGTCACCTTGAAGCTAACCACAGCAAAAAAACATAAACAAAAAAAAAAACCCTGCAGCTCACCCATGGGGGGGGGGGAAATACTTCTCTCCCCTTTGATAATTTCCAAATGCAATTTCCTTTCTCATTAATGGATAAAGAGCAGAACACAGGAGGCAATTTCAGTGCAGTGCTACTTTAAACAGCAGTCCCAGGTCACATCTGGGAGGAGGACTTCTCCGGCAGCCCCATCTGACTCCTTGGCAGCCTCCTCGGGCCATTCACGCCAGCAGTTTGGGGGCAACTTCTAGGTCAGTTGCACTCTCCTGCAGCTGAGAGCTCCCTTGTCAGCTTCCCTCCTTCAACACCATCGTTTTGCTTTGATTTTGTTTTGAAGTGGGCCTCGATTCCTTTTGCGACACAAAGAAAAAGAAATTAACAGGATGCTGTGGTTGAATCCACAGCTTTTTTGCAGACTCCGTTGAACTGTTGGATAATTTCAGCCTCTTCCCAGTTTCATCAACTGCAAATAGGGTGAGAAAATTCAGGCGTAATTGTCTCATTTTAATAATATGAGGCTAATATTGTTGAAGGAAGCAATGGGATTGGACCCTTATTCCCTCTTGTGTCCTATTGTTTCTTTCATCTGTAAGATATTCATTCTGGCTTAAATGAACTGGAATCTCTTCTTCAGGCATCCCACAAGATCCACACAAATTCTTTCTCCTCATGGCCCACCCCTATGGCCCCTCACAATTTCACTACCCACAAATAGGGTAGAGGACTTTGGGAAGCCATTTGTTATCAACTTTGAAATGACTCCAAGAAAAACAGTACAGATTTCAGTTTTCAAATGGATCTATGCTCCTTCTTGGGGGCCGGGGCTTATTTTTCTAATTAGGGAAAGGATTAGACTTTGCTCTCTCGGAGTTGCCTGTTTTTATTATTAATATTAGCATAAAATGATTGTTTTGTGGTAGATCTCAAAGTTTCAGCTGACATGAAATATAAGGATTTCTGTTTGTACTAGGGAGATATGTATAGACACCAACAGCTAGTCATAAACCACATTGCATGTCAAAGCCCCAAGCCCTCCCCCATTCTTGAGAATAAATCACAAGGACACCATAATTTGGGTTAATGGGATAATTAAAGTCATAATAATAATAATAATAATAATAATAATTTATTATTTGTACCCCGCCCATCTGGCTGGGTTTCCCTAGCCACTCTGGGCGGCTTCCAACAAAGATAAAAAATACACTAAAATGTCACATATTAAAAACTTCCCTGAACAGGGCTGCCTTCAGATGTCTTCTGAATGTCAGGTAGTTGTTTATCGCTTTGACATCTGATGGGAGGGAGTTCCACAGGGCGGGCGCCACTACCGAGAAGGCCCTCTGCCTGGTTCCCTGTAACTTGGCCTCTCGCAGTGAGGGAACCGCCAGAAGGCCCTCGGAACTGGACCTCAGTGTCCGGGCAGAACGATGGGGGAGGAGGCGCTCCTTCAGATATACTGGACCGAGGCCATTTAGGGCTTTAAAGGTCAGCACCAACACTTTGAATTCTGCTCGGAAACGTACTGGGAGCCAATGTAGGTCTTTCAAGACCGGTGTTATATGGTCTCGGCGGCCGCTCCCAGTCACCAGTCTAGCTGCCGCATTCTGGATTAGTTGTAGTTTCCGGGTCACCTTCAAAGGTAGCCCCACGTAGAGCGCATTGCAGTAGTCCAAGCGGGAGATAACCAGAGCATGCACCACTCTGGCGAGACAGTCTGCAGGCAGGTAGGGTCTCAGCCTACGTACCAGATGGAGCTGGTAAACAGCTGCCCTGGATACAGATTTGACCTGTGCCTCCATGGACAGCTGTGAGTCCAAAATGACTCCCAGGCTGCGCACCTGGTCCTTCAGGGGCACAGTTAACCCATTCAGGACCAGGGAATCCTCCACACCTGCCCGCCTCCTGTCCCCCAAAAACAGTACTTCTGTCTTGTCAGGATTCAACCTCAATCTGTTATCTGCCATCATGACTTTATTGGTTACACATGTGAGCGGTATTGGCTTAGGCATTGGAAGTGAACCGACTATATCTGACTCCTGCCCGCCATGCAGGTAGTCATGTAAGGGTCAACTAACCAATATGGGGAGTTCTGCTGATTTACATCAACTAAGAGCTCCTCCAGGGTCCCCAATGCCGTCGTGGCATGGCTCTAGCCCATACCCGGACTTCGGACAAGGTCCACACCCCCAGATCCCTTTAACGGAATACCCTTAAAGAGGAGGGGCAAGAAAAGGCCACAACCTCCCCTCCCATAACCAGGTTTTACCGATGCCTAACCGCCAAACCTTACAAAGTTATGACGATTGCAACGAGGCAGGCGAAAACCACATGGCTGGTGCCAATTTGCCAAGTGGGAAAATTCCTACGTGGCTCCCTCAACAGGCAACCAGCTGTGGTCCATAGCAAGGCCAAGATGGTGAACGCATGAAAATAGGGCGGCAGGGTGGGAGATCTGATGATGTAGGAGGAGGAAGAGAGAGCTCCCCTGTGTGATGGCCTGGGACTCAGGCTCGGACTCAGAACCAAAGGAGACTCAGTCTGCATCAGATCCTTTGCCTTAGGCATCACCTGAACCAAGTCTGGGGCCTGATCCTGAAGAGTCCCAGTCTCCACAGGTTCCCCTGCAACAAACACCAGCTGGGCCGAGTCAGGGGCCTGAGCCTGCCCTGGCTCCAGATGCAGGGATTGTACCATTGCCTTCAGCTGGGCCATCGCTTACAGCTGCTCCACTACCAGTTTGGTCAGGGGAGGCTGAAGTGGCCCCTGGGTCTAGTAACCCACAGATGTGTCCTGAGCTGCAGAGACTAAGGTCTGAGAGAAGGAGAGACCTGAGTACTCGCAGTAGGGGTGCTTGCTTTCAGGCGAAACAGGGAGGTGAGTCACCAGGGGATCAGGACTAGCGGCTACCCCGACAAAGATAAAATGCTGTTGGACCCCACCCCAGATTGCGGGAGCAACATTGCTCTATGCTAGATCCTGTCTGAGATCCTGTACCTGTCCTTGCCTGGTTTCCTGCCTCGTGTCCTGCTTTGGCCCTGTCAGACTGACTCCTAGCAGAACCTTCGGATTCTGGACTGGTCCTGGACTGTGTTTCACAGGTTACTCCCGGGCCTAGCACACCCTGGCTGTGCAGCCGTATAACTAGCCCTAGGCACACACCCCGACTGACTGGATTGGTTGGCCGGGGTCCAGGAATCAGCCGGGACTCCCTGTGAAGCGGGAGGCACTGCCACACCACCAGCTGTACACAGGGAGAGAGCATGGCCCAACTGCACCCCTGCCCCCTGGAATGGGGAGTGGATTTGTGTAACCTTAGGCCAGTCACTCTCTTTCTTCGCAAACCAATTCAAAATAGTTGTTGTGAGGATGAAATGGATGAAGGAGAACAATGTGTGCCCCCTTGACCTCTTTGAAGGGCAGGTGGGATATGAATGCAATAAGCCTGAAGTCAGCGGAACTCAGTTCCGGCACCTCTCAGGTGGGCGCCATTGCCATTATAAGAGAACAAAGGAGGAGTTCATGGTGAGTTCCAGCACCTCTTTTTCTAGAAACATAGCATTGAAAAAAGTTACGCATCTATTAATTATAAGTAACTTTACACTGCCCTTCATACATTTTCCCGTAGCGTTTTGCCAAAAAGAAAGAAAGAAATATAGCAATTAAAATGTAAATACAAAATGATATCTCAGATTACAGCGCAGACAATCCCAATGACCCAAGCATTAACCTTACTTAATTTATGTACTTCAGATATGGACCAATTAAGAAGTAAGGAATTAATAAAACATGTATTAACAGCCCCTGGAACAGTATTAGCCAGAACTTGGAGAACCTTGCAATTAGTGAATATTGATCGCTGGTATTAAATAGTCTGGCAAACAGCCATAATGGAAAAGCTGTTGCAAAAATTGAAGGTAGCAAGGAGAGAGGACGAAACAAGACAATTTGTACAATGTATGGCATAATTTTATTAAATATACAAATGAAACAACACAGAGACGAGAAATACCTACAACATATGTCATAGATAAGCAGGTACTACTCATTATCTCGCTCCTCTTGCCCTGGGTTTTCCAAGTTGACTTCTTGAAAAAATCATTTTACTTGTTCACTGCAATCATCTCATCATGTTATTTTTATTCGATTATGTATTTTGTGGTTTTATATTCTGATTTTATCCTGTGAACTGCCTTTAAACCTGTGAGTATATGGAATCATATAAATTCAAATAATAATAATAATAATAATAATAATAATAATAATAATAATAATAATAATAATGCATTTTACTCCCCAGTGACCCATTTCTCTGTTAGTCGTTTCATGTTTTATTATTTATGTGGGTGTGTATATGTGTATAAAATAAAATAAAAAATGTAAATACAAAAGACATAAGAAAGCAGCAAAAACATTAAAGCAGCATAGAAAGAGCACAGTTCAAATAGCATAGTTATCAAGATATTAATTTATTTTACACTTTCCTTGTCTATTGACAAAAGGGAAATACAGTGGTACCTTGGGTTAAGTACTTAATTCGTTCTGGAGGTCCGTGCTTAACCTGAAACTGTTCTTAACCTGAAGCAACACTTTAGCTAATGGGGCCTCCTGCGGCTGCCGCGCCACTGGAGCACGATTTCTGTTCTCATCCTGAAGCAAAGTTCTTAACCTGAAGCACTATTTCTGGGTTAGCGGAGTCTATAACCTGAAGCGTATGTAACCTGAAGCATATGTAACCTGAAGCGTATGTAACCTGAGGTACCACTGTAAGGAAAAGGCTATAGCTCTGCAGCAAAGTTTGCATGTAGAAAGTCTGAGGTTCAAGACTCAGAATCTCCAGGCAGCTCTGAGAGAAATCCCATTTGAAATCCTTGAGACCTACAACTGAATTAGACAGGCCAGCAGTGTGACTTTGTATACAGCATCTTCTAGGTTTTTTTAAGTAGGCACCATGAGAATCTCCCTGGGGAGGGTGTTCCATAGATGAAGACAAGAAGTCCTCGGGTCTGCAGAAAATCAAAGCTATATGAACACAATCAGCAGAAAGGAGTGGCGGCGTTCATTCTGTATGCCCCAGTGTCACAGATGCTGGGAATTATGCAAACAGCTGATTCCGGCCATTTCTGTGGGTAGGCAGAGGTGGATTTTGGGCAGCACGACCAGTTACCCCACACTGGGTTTCGAGCTGAGTGGGTCACTGCAGGGTGTTGCAACTCTGACGTAGTGTACTCACAGAATGGAAGACGAGAGGCAGGGCAGTGTCAAATTTTAGGCTCACACAGGACACTTATGAAATTTGAAGGACCAAGGTCCGCCCCTGGGGTAGGAAAGCTGTTTGGATCCCCGCAATCAAGAAGACTTTCTCCTTAGGCTGAGGATTTAATTGCTTCTAGCACAATTAGGAATGTTGGTTTCGGCCATAAAATTATCTATGACTTTTACTCTGTGTACTACAATATTGGACTCTGACCTCCCGAGGTAATGAATTCTGAAGGCTGGAACAAGTTGCAGAGAAACACTGCTTCCTTTCGAAGGGTTTAAATGATATTATGTTCATTTATTGGAGAGGTCTATTGTTCTCCTGGATTACTCCGCTGATTCCAAATGATTGGCTGATAATTTGTCAGCGTTGCTGAGACACAGTTCTACCAGTTACAGCAACTTTCGCAATACAAGAGCTAAGTGCAAGGTTTTGCTGGGCTTCTGAACAGTTTCCTGGATCCTTAAAAAATAAAAATAAAATCAGAGGGATAGTGCTCTCTGATTTGGATGAACCAAAGTTTCATTTTATTTTAGATGAACCAAAGTTTAGTGTGTCACTGCACACTAAACTGTGGTTAATATTAACTATGACTAATGAAGGGGGCTTGTTTCCACCTTACCGTAGTTATTATTATTAACCACTATTTGTTCAGGTTCAGATGACATGTCAAGCTGAGCTGAATCCCAAAAAAGCTTCTTCCTTTTTTGATAAGGGTTTTTTTTAAAAAAAAAAATCATGGTACAGAAGATACATTTTGAGAAAACAATTGTTACAACAGTAGACAACAAATAGCTTGTCCTGATAAAATTACAGACTGTTGCCATGCTACGGAATAAAGTTTCGTTTGATTACTGTAAAAAAAAATCACGCCACATTTTCCCATGAGTGTTGGATAGATTCCTGCCACAGTCTGAAGCATTTATGTATTCAAGAAACATTTGCCATAAGTTATAAAAGGAGTAAGGATTGTGTTCGCCCTTTGTCACTCTGACCTGACCTATCAAAAAGCTTCTAAACTCTTCCTCATTACCATACTGGAAGAGAAACACAGAAGGACGAGGAAACTACGCCACTGGCTTTAGCATTATGGCAGAAGGAGGGTAGCGTATGTGTCCACATATTAAAAATTGTATGTTTTGTGCATTTTAAAATCCCAATAATATCAGGTTTGCTAGCTCTAAGCCTTTTGAGAAGCCTCTTATTTCCTGCATTATTCCTAACGGGGGCGGGAGGAAGCAAAAGTCAAGTTTCCTCTCCACTTTGGTTAGCTTCTCCTTAATATCACTGTCACAAAGAGTCAGAACTGTTACATGTAATTGCAAGTTTTGCTGATTGCTGACACTTGCGACGGGTGCTATGTGCCAAACCATAAGCAGTTTTGTGTAATGTGCCTATTTATTAAATTCTGAAGCCATTTTTACAGCTTAAAGCCACAAACGGAATCTTAAGAGGCATGGTATGTAAAATTATTTATTATTCAGAAATAAGCTTTTGAAGCTGTCAGGGATTGTTGTAACAATAATATTACCAGCACACTAAAGCCGTTTGTCTGCAATCAAGAATGTAAGATATAAATACATTTGACAAGCCAGCGAAGCCTTCTCATATTGTCAGCTGTGCTTTTTTTTAAACTGTGAACTAACAGTAAAAATCCATCTTGACCTCTTTTTTTCTGACGTTCATCAAACGCTACATTATTTAACAAAGGGATTTGTTGAGAAAATGCATAATGTATCATCTTCCAGCAGGCTTCCCCAACCTGGTGCCCTCCAGATATTCTGGACTCTAATTCCCACCCAACTTGGGATGGTTGGGGCTGATGGGACTTTTAATTAGGGAGCAGGGAGAAATTCAGTTCAGTTCACATTTAAAGAGAAACCTATCAAATTTCCACTGTCTGAAATGTGCCATCTGGTCAACACAGTCACCCTTCCAAATCTGTACTTTTCTGAATTTTGCAATGCAGTTTGCCAGCCAATTAATGTGTACAATAATGCAAATACAAGGCAAGGTTGCAAAAACAACAGCAACAACAATGCATTTATTAATGAAAATAACATGCAAAAGTGTATTATACTAAGAGAAAAAGAAATATTATAAGGAATATGCCTTGCACAAATGTGTATATTATGCAAAGTTGCATACAAAATGTGTATAGGAGAAATCAGCACTTAAAGACATCTGAATGGGTCCACTGAATGGGCTTCAGAAAGGGGTTGTTACCAGCCATTTTGGGAGATACCAATGAGAGGTGACTGTAGTTGTTTTGTTTCCTGCATGTAACTGGGAGCTTCAGATGTTTAGGACTTTGAATCTCATGGAAGAGCCTGCAGGAGACCAGCTGGTATCCCCTTCAGACATTTGTCTTACGCACAGAGGTGAAGGGATGGAGCCAGGTGATGTGCAGTCTAAGGGGCTGAGCTGGCAGCGGTCAGCAGAAAGTGGCAGTACCATACACCTGACCTTCCAGAAGTGATGCTAGTGTCACTTAGTTGTGTGTGAAGTCAGCACTGTGCTGGGATACTGGTGAAGCCATTCTAGTGATTCCACTGGTGTACCTACACAGTGTAAACCCTTTTTACCCCTCCCAGTAAGGGAGAACAATACCACTGCTGGGAGGTTTTGCTCCTCCCCACTGTCTGTTCCTGCTAGTCCCTCTCTATAGGTTAGCTCTCTACATGGGAAGATGAGGCTTACTTGAAGGCCAGGTGCAGTAGGATTCATATAAGATGCAGTAAGACCAGTGATGAGGACAGCAGATAAGTCTCTAAGTCTCTAAGACCTTGAATGGCATGGGTGCGCTGTCAAGTGATGTTAGGGGTCATCTGAGCTCAGAAGCTGTCTATGAATCTAAACCCCTAATTTGAGATGGAACTAGCTTCAGTTTCCTGCCTCTCATTCTAGTTTCATGAGGTCCATGACCCTTGCAATCCCATCTAAACGGCCAATAGTAACTAACTTTCAATTGCCTCACCAAACCACCCCAACAATCAACACCATGGTGGCCAAGGGCCCATCTGATTGATATCAGCACTGAAGGATCTCAGGCAGAGGTTTATGGTTTCCCAAAACGTACAACCCAAGATCTTTTTAAGTGGAGATGGCAGGAATTGACCTCAGGACTTAATACACACAGTAAATGTGGTCTGCTGCTGAGTTAGAGCCCTTGCTGCTATGGATACATGGAATCCCTCTCTATAACTCTTCCTTTATCTTCCTTTATCTGTTCAAATTATGCACAAGTGGGTTCCCCCCCCCCCATAACTATTACTGGATTTGCAAAGATGGTGCAACTTTCACACTTTCTGGGCCTGCAGAGTAGCAATCAGCACCACCTTCTATCATAAGTGCACCTTTCAAATTGACAGAATAAACATTAAAAGGTCAGAGAAAGCTTCCCTCTGACTTCATTGTGATTGTTATGTCACTGAGATGAATGATGTGATTGGACCCCAGCATGATATGAACTTTCAGGCACATTTATTAATTTTAGAAGTTTGGCTCCAACTTTGTACATCATGTCACTTTGCGAATGTTCTCTGTGTGTCAGGCAGATTCCCAAGGAGCCTTTCTTCACCACTGACCCATGAATGATATGCAAAGCGGTAATTAAAATATTTGTTAAACACTATCCTTTAGGAATGTCTCCCTAGCATTGACCCATGAAGGGCATTTATAGGGATAATTATTTGCAGCATGAAACTCATTCTCCTTACTCCTAACTTGAAAAAGCTAGCTACATCGGGGGGGGGGGGGGAGGTCAACATGTAGCCTTATCCTACTATTATGTTCTCCAATTTAACCACATCACTGTTGAACAGAACAATTTATCATCAATTTATCATCAATCATCAAGGAGTGTGATGTCAGGAGTGCTCTGATGGTGTTTCCTGCTTGGCAGGGGGTTGGACTCGATGGCCCTTGTGGTCTATTCCAACTCTATGATTCTATGATTCTAATATGTGAATGACTACCATCTGAATCAGGTGAGGGTCTGAAGAAGTTGGACCATTGCCTGGAGGCAGGAAAGATTTGGTTGATGGTTAAATACAGTATGGCCAAATCCCAACAAAATGGAGGTACTGTGGAATGGGGATTTTAGGGTTCAGGAACTGAGTAAGGGAGCTGTATATAATACACACAATGGAATATTGGGCCTGGTCCACCTCAATAAAGTACTGGTTACGCTGCCATTTTCGCTGCCCTCCATCAAGTCTGCTCGCTGATTTGCTCAAAGACTCCTATAAATCAAGATGGTATCAGTACCTCGAAAAAAAGATTGAATCTTTAGGCATCGAGCTGGAGCCCCTGTACAATTCTAACGAGCAATACATTTTCCATAATATCCTAACTAGACTAAAGGATGTCGAGAGACAAAATATTATGACAGCTGTAAACAAAATTTGCTCCCCCATATTCTATGATTTAAATATCTTAGATAGCAGAGCCAATTACGTCACCAAATTAATAATCCCAGCCCAACGTAGGGCTTTTATGCTGGCCCGTTTGAATGTTTTTCCCTCAGCATTTGTCAGGGGAAGATATCAAAACATTCCTAGAAACAAGAGATTCTGCAGATGTTCTATGAATGTCCCGGACACTGTAGAGCATATTCTCTTTCATTGCCCAATGTACAGTATGCCCCGTCAACGCGTGCTGTCCCCTCTTTTGGGTGGTCTAGAACCCCAGCAAGGTGAATGTGTGGGATTCTGCCTATCCGACGTTGACCAAAGGGTAACGGCGGGGGTAGCCGAGTTTTTGGTAGCAGTCCTCCAAGGAGCAGGTTAACAAGGAAAACCATTGATTCTATATGTATATATATGTATGTATGTATGTAGCCAACTGCTGCCTTTTTATATATATTTCAAGGCTTTTATATGTTATTTTCTCTTTTATGGTTTTATTTGTATAATGCCTAATAAAGGTTTGATAAGTAAGTATAATACACTGCCACAAAGGACAGGTACTCCCTGATCTATCCAGAAGCTGTATTACCAGCTCTGGCTGGTCTGCCGATGTCATGGACTGATCAGACACAAAGGAGTGGTGGGAGGAACTGGCTAGGGGGGTGGTGGGACAATGATGAATGGACAGAGGGAGAAGAGGGAGAAGACTGGGAAGAGTCTTACCTATCTGCTCTGTGACTAAAATTTATGTTTTGTTGGCGCCATTAATTTGAAAGTTCTTTTGTGTTTTCATATGATGAACCATCCTGTGATCTTTGGATGAAGGGTGGGATACAAATTTAATTATAAAAAGTGGGGGCTAGAAGTTGAATGAATGAATTGGTAGGCTATTTTGGACTATCATTCAAAAGAAATCAAAGACATATTATCACAAAATGGCAATGTTTAGAAATTCATGTTTAGCAATAGCATAATTCATGGCACTTTTTTCTTTACTAAACAAGGAACCAACAGCAGCTGAAAAGCATGTTGAACCATGTGTCCTTTTTTCCAGGACACGTCCTCTTTTTCATGGGTAGAGTCATTGTAGTGATTCACGGTTAAAAGCGGAAGACGGCAAATGTGTCCTCTTTTCGTTCTTCAAAATATGGCAATCAATCAAAGGGGGGAGATATCTCAAGGGATATTGGATGAACTGTTGCAGCCTGCCTCACCCTGGAGTCCTCCAAAAATGTTGGACTACAACTCTTTTCATCTGGGAACTGTTCTAAATCTCCCTCAATTATTTTCCTCCCAATGAGAGGGGAATTATTTAAAGGTGAGTGAGGAGATGAAATGGACAACACTTCTTCCCTTTTTGGCAAGAACCTAAACTGCCTTCAGGTGGCCCCTGTCTAGTCTTAGGGTTGCACAGTTAAATAATAGTGTTCCAAAAATCCCTTTGAGTTCTGAGAGTCTGCCAAGTTACTCTGTTAAAGTTTGGGACAGGAGTTGTATCTAACCAACTCACCCGGCTGGCACAAGGACTTATGCTTGTGCAACAACACTTCCTCTCCTTTCTCCCTGTGCACCCACCCAAAAAAACTCCATGGTCCCCACCCTCTTCTCCTGCTTCAGAAGGTTAGAAGTAAACCCAAAACAGATGAGGCATGGAGAGAGGATAAAGTGAGGAAGCAGAGGTGTAGCAAGGTCAGGTGGTACCCAGTGCAGAAATTTTTTTGCCACACCCCCACATTGAAATTATTAAAAGAAAGAAAAATAAGATACTTAATAGTTGTAAGTGTTATTTTCTGGTTTATTTACTTAACATTGTGAGCATAAGCACTTAAAACTTTGTTTCCCTAACTTTGTTCTGACACCCCACCTCTCCTCCTGTGCGTTCCAGGGGTCCTGAGTTGAGGGAGTGTTTGCTTTTCTCCTTCCCTCCCCCCCCCCACTGCACCCCCCTTCGTACACCTCTAAGAGGAAGTCATGTTGTGTAGGTGGGAGTCCTTCCATTAGTGGAACAGTCTCTACATGAAAAACAAAAATAGGAATGTAACTTGTCAAAGTCACATGTATGCATTTTACTCAATCTCTTGCATGCTCTATGGATGCTGCAAAGCATTTCCTAATTTTTGATAGGGGTGTTTATGTACAGATGACTGCTCTCAATCTCTCCCATCCCTATCTCAATTCAGTGGAGTAGTAGCCTTCCTAATTTTGCAGTTCTATGGTGAACTGCTCCCTCACCAAACAATGGAAGCAAGAACACACATTTATTTCCTTAACCTTCAAACAACCCTCTTTCGAGTCCACTCCTATCCCTGGACATGAAAGTTCCACGTATCATAAACAAGTCAACTACACAAAACCCAAGAGGCCCTCTGAATTATTGAATGCTAAAATTGGTCTCAAATATATAGTGAATTCCAGCTATATAAAAAGTACTCTGCACTTATTCAGTGCCATACATTTTCTGGACACTCTACAAGGGCTGACAAACCGATCCTTATCATTCCCATGAGTGGTATGTACTATCCCCATTTTATGGCATTCATAAGAAAACCGAAGAACAGAAATTACATGGAAGTTTCTGAAGGCCTATATACAAACCATGGACAGACTGAGAATTCTGAAGGTCTTTTTAAGCCCATGTTTTCTCAGTCCAGTTTCCTTTGGTAGAGACTCAGACACTTACCATTAATGCTGGAGGGCTGTGGGTTTTTTGTTGTTTTGTCTTGTTTTCCTATGAAGTCAGCGACAACAAGGTTTACCATCTCCCTCTTCAGATTTTGTACGCAGGCTGCTCTCTTGAAATCAATACTATCCAAATACATGAAAACATAGTTAATTGTTTTTATTGAAAGATCTTCATGGATAACAAAGGTACATATAACATCTCTGTTTTCAGTTCATAGAGTCTTATCTGGATAGACGTGTAAGGAGTAAACATGGACCACTGATAACAAACTGTATGGGAAACAGCCCTACTATAAAAGCTAACCAACAAATTGAAAACATGCATTTACATGCTACCACTTCAATTTAGGGCAACCCAGTCATAACATCCAGTAGTGTGACGTACAACCTATTGATGCTGGACCACTTGAAGTTTCTCAGAAAGAGGTGTGTGTGGTAAATTGGCTCCCCATCTTGACTTGGATAGACATCATCTGAGAAAGCTCAAAACAAAGGAATGGATTCCAAGATGATCCACAGGGAAGGTCAGGAGGATGCTGATTGACAATCTCTAGTTGACTTCCTAAGACATTTGATAAAGAGCAAGCGAAAAGGACTCCCATAAGGACTGTGTTCTACAGTCCTGCATTTTATCATAAGTCTGATAGAACTTCAAACAGGTTCATGACTGGCTTTCTAGTCTCTGCAAGGATAAAAGTGGTTAGAGACCGAGGAACAGCTAGCTAGAAAGAAATATTCTTTCAGAATATTTGCATCCCAAGTGGGAAAAACCCCCCACACAAAGTAGATATGGGTTTCAAAGCAGTGTTCAACATCATGGCATTCCACCTTATGGAGGTCGCTACCCTCCGTTTCTCAGTTCCAGAGTGAGGAGTCATGCTGCTGCTTTGTATCCTTTACATTTCAAAACTGCATTTAAAAAGAATATATATAATTGACTTTCAGAATGCTATCCAGTGCTGTCTCATTGTAACAGGCTTTTTAATGTTTTCTCCATTAGGAAAGTGAGTATTATTTTCCCTTTCTTTCATATTGTCCTCTATTTGCGACATACCCTTTAAGGAATATTCAGCATTCTGAACTTCTTTGCACAACTAGATTAATTGTATCCTGCTGGTGGTAAAAGAGTGCTGAGGAACAAGGAAAGCCAACCACATGTGTGACTCTCACAAAAAGGAAGAGCTGAGAATGCTGATTGTATTGACTGAAGGGCTTTATTGAGCTGGAAAAAGTTTGTGATGAAAGGCCATTTTCTACAGGTGATATATTCATCCAGAGCCATCCTCGCTTCCTACAGAGCATGCCGGTGAAATAGAAGCATTAAATTGGTTGTAGCTGTAGTTTTGTTGTTTTGGAACAGCCCATTTCCTTCCCCCCTTCTACAGAAGATATACATATATTGTAAGGTTGTTCCTGTCTACTCACTCTCAATATCTCTCATACACATCATGGGCCCAAACAAAGGCAGGAACTCTCCCAGTGGCTCTTGCCCTCAAAACTCATGGGACCCAGGGTGTCCCTTGCTGCTGGAACTTGCTTAAGGGCTTCACCCAATATAGGGCTGGTCTCCAAGAGGCGAGTGTCATGAGGATTTAACTTCACCCAGTTTTGTAGGTTCTGGCTGCTCCTCTGGCACATGCACACACCCCTCAAACTTCTCCTGCTGCACCTCCCCCAGGCATTTCTGTGGGTATAGTGTTGTTTTTGGCATCCCTCTGTCTTGAGAGACAATGGAGTGTACCTCTGGAAATGAACCATTGTATTAGCACTACTTGGCTAGTGTGTGTGGAGAACCAAAGGTAGACCAAATGAAGTTTTAGGACACAGTGGTACCTCGGAGTACAGACGCTTCAGGTTACAGACTCCACTAACCCAGAAATAGTACTTTGGGTTAAGAACTTTGCTTCAGTATGAGAACAGGAATCATGCTGCGGCTGTGGGAGACCCCATTAGCTAAAGTGGTACCTCAGGTTAAGAACAGTTTCAGGTTAAGAACAGACCTCCAGAACGAATTAAGTTCTTAATCTGAGGTACTACTGTATATTGTAAGATTGTCATATTGTAAGAGCCATTGGAAAAGGGAGCAGTGGTGGACTCAACTATGTTGGAGGTTTTATGGGTGTATAGTTCTGCAATGATACATTTTATAAAGTATTATAATGCATTTTCTATTTTATTTGCATGACTTTCATTGACGCAACCCAGAGAACTTCAGTTCTTGGGCGACATAGAAAGGTGGTAGGAAGATAAATAGCATAGCTGTCAGACAACTGGAAGGAGGAGGGCCATCTGGGTAAAAGTCAAGCACAGGCACTGCTCAGCTACCTATGAATCTTCTTCTTTTGCCATGCTGTTGAAAGCCAGAGCTCAAAGTTCAGTGGACTGATGTGAGCAGCAATTTGTGTTCACATTCTGAAATAGAGAGAGACCCTTAATGTTGTTATTATTTTCCTTCTTGGGCTAAAGAGGTGATGGTGACACAGGTAGCACTGCTTCTCTCGTTAGCCATCCAGGCGTGATTCTTTTTATGTCCTCTTCACCCAAAGCCAGTTTTGATGAGTTCCCAAAGATCCACACAAACATCATTCATCAACAAAGAGATTTTCATCTCACTTTGGGGTCACTTCCCTTTATACAGACTGTCCCATCTGAAGGGCAGGGAAAAAATGGAAAAGGAATGAAATTTGGGGAAAGAATGTAATCATTCTTTTCCTCCTGCAAAACTTGAAATTTCCCCGGAGCCTATGACATACTGGGCTGTCTCACACAGAGCTAAACTACTAAGCAAAAACTTCAATTGATATATTCAATATCCTCCTGAAACTTGCACATTATTCGCTGTGCACTTTCTGCTCTTTGCTGAAAGTCCCAGGATTACAGACTCTAAGGAGAAGATTGTGCACATTCCTTATAATGCTAATTATGTTTTCCTAATTTAATAATTTCTTAATATCGCAATTCCTAATGTCAACAAGGATGACATATCTAAATCCTATTCGGGTATGATATAAGTGATCGTATGCATGATCAGCTGTTTAGCAGCACTTGCAAAGCCTGGTGCACAGCAGTTTGCAAGCCCCAATGGGGGCCGTGCCTGCAACCCGCCTTTCAGTTCAACCACATCTTCATCAGTCCTACAGCTGACATCATATAAGGCTTCAGGCACTAGGCCCATTGGCAGACCAATTCTGTGTTACAAAGATGTCTGCAAACATGACATGAAGGCTGGCCACATTAACCCAGTCATATAGGAATCACTTGCAGATGACTGCAGTGCCTGGAGATAGACAATCAGGTAGTAAAGTGGTACCTCAGGTTAAGTACTTAATTCGTTCCGGAGGTCTGTTCTTAACCTGAAACTGTTCTTAACCTGAAGCACCACTTTAGCTAATGGGGCCTCCTGCTGCTGCTGCACTGCTGGAGCACGATTTCTGTTCTCATCCTGAAGCAAAGTTCTTAACCTGAAGCACTATTTCTGGGTTAGCGGAGTGTGTAACTTGAAGCATCTGTAACCTGAAGCGTATGTAACCTGAGGGACCACTGTATATCCATAGCAATGACCAGAGGAGGAATAACCGCTGGGAAGAGCTCAGAGAGATGTAACGCCACGGTGCATCTGCAGCAGCACAACTGGACACCTTCATCTGCCACAGCTGCAACAAAATATGTCTCTCCCATATTGGTCTCCACAGCCACAGCAGGTGCTGCAACCTTCCAACAGTTTGACTTCATCTCCAAAGGTGCACTCCCCCATTGTCTCCCAAGACAGATGAATTCCAACAAGATGTTGTCAGGTGTAGAGTAGGTACGCATGGCTTGATCAAAATGGTCTTTTTCTGCTGGCTTTTCACTTCACTTTGTTTAACTGAAATATTTTCCATAAAAACATTAAAAAAATTAAAAATGGCCCATCAGACCAGATGGAGGTTCCCGATCACTGGATGTTCCCCACCACTGGTGCTGACAGAGGAGAAGAGTTATGCTTTTAGACCTGCCTCTGATAGAGCATCTTTCCCTCTCCCACTTCCTCATGTTGCATGCTGCTATACGAGAAGACAGCCCGACATGGGAGCCCCTGCTTGTGAATAGGGATCTCTGCACAGCTGGGATACCTGCAGGTGCCCTGCTCATGTGGTATGACTCCACACAGGTAGGAGCCTGCGGGGTGGGGGCTTTCTTCTCACGCAAATGGATGCAGCATGTGATTTTTGAGAAAATTGTGGCATCAAGCATGGTGAGTTAAATTGCAGCCCTCCTCCACCAACTTGATCGGCTTTAATGAAGGGTAAGACAAATCCGCGGCGATCAAGGCTATCGATGCCTGCTTGCCATGATGACTAAGTTCTACCTCCACTGGCAGAGGAACCATGCCTCTGAATACCAGTTGGTGTGAATTGAAAGCGGGTAGAGTGCTATTGCGCTCATTCCAACTTGCAGGCTTCCCACAGGGATCTGATTGGCCACTGTGAGAACAGGATACAGGATGAGATGAGTCATTGGCCAGATCTAGCAGGCTTACATTCTCTCTACACCCTTATTCCCTCCCTTGTGAGTTGTGTGGGAATAGGGCATTAGAGATAATATCTTTCTTTATTCTTCTTTTTTTACAAAAAAATAAAATGTTGGCCTCTATATATGTACTTGTGTATCAGAGGCAGCTGGATTTGCTAAGAGGGTGATTTGCAGTAATATTTTTTTTCTAGAAAAAGAGGTGCTAGAACTCACCATAAATCCTCTCTTGTTCTCTTATAATGGCTCTGGTGCCCATCTGAGAGGCGCTGGTTTCTGAGTTCTGGTGAGTTCCCACTGGAAAAAAGCCCTGTTTATTTGTATAGATTTATCCATATATAAAAGTGGTCAGATATGCCATGTTGTTAAGTAATAAACATGGCTGGATCAGGAAAGCTAGGGAGAGGCTGAAGATTATCCCCTCCCAGTGCTCCTGATCTATATAAGACTACTGTCTCTATGCTGTTTGAAGGAGCCTGAGCACAATGGTGAGATGTACTGTATTTAAATTTAGATTATAGGAATGATTTCTAAATTTGCACCCACCTGTGCATATAAATTATCATATGCAAATTTAATGCAAATCCATGTCCCTTTTTCACTTATAAATCCCCCCCCCAACCCACCTCCTCTGTCTCTGAAATCACACTTTAAAATATATGGACTGCCCAATAAACTCATAATTGACTGGCAGCTATTGTGCAGAACATCGCCTCAGCTAATTTGAGAACTGGCAGTGTGTCAGCCTAAGTGATGAACAGGAGTGCTGGCAGAAAATAGAATGTGCAGCTGTTCGTGTGAGGTTATGATAACTTTCCAGCCCAGTGTACATCTTTGCCTCGGAAGATAAGGGCTATGAAAAGGAAGCACAAATTATTGCTGGGCAGATTCATCCAAACATAAAGGACCAGACTGGGCAACCTCTCACCCTGATCCAGCCCACGTGCGCAGAGGGGAGCCTGCTGATTCATCCATCCAATCAATTTGGAAATTGTGGGGTGAGAATTGGGATGGTATCCTAGGCATCCAGTTCTTCCCCAATGTTTTCATGGATAAATCATGGGGAAACAGAAGCATACATGTACATAAAGTGTGGGGTGGCAGCAACTTGTCTGATCATATCTGCTGTTGTGTTCCACCATGTCCACTGGAATGAATGGAATATAGCAATATTTCTGTCAAACAGCCACAGTTCCAGAATGCAACAGGTAAAGCAGCGTAAAAGGAGCATTCGGAACTGGGAGAGAAACGCTAGCAATGTAATTGGGGAAAGCAGCACAGTAACCCCCACATCTGAATGAACCTTCAGTGGGGTTTTGAGGCTGGCTGTTTTCGGTTCTTCTTCGATATCATAGCCATCACACAATAGTGTTTGCGGGGTACACTTGTCTACTCTTGTAAGCAAACAGCGAGCGCAGTTGATAGCCAGTCGACAAGCATTTTCTCATCATGGTCTGGATGAAATACAAGGGCAAGACCCCGAGGTGGCTATCACCGATGGAGGCCAAGGCTCGAAAAAGACCTAACATGGAGGCCTACTGGCCGAAATATTGGGAAATAATTGAAAAAAATGGAGACAATTGGAGGCTCCAGAGCCAGGAGAAACTAAAAAATAAGGTGCGAGACTGGTTACATTATGCTCAAATTCAAGAGGTGTTTAAAATAGATAAAAAAGTTGGTTTCCCAGTGGAAAAATCGAAATTAGAGACGGAACTGTTAGAACCAAAGACTAAGATACTTTCTAGAATGTACAACTTGCTGCTTAAATGGAATACACAGGATGAGACAGTAAAATCTGCCATGATAAAGTGGGCGCAGGACATTGGGCATAATATTATGTTTGAGGACTGGGAAAGGTTATGGAACACCGGAATGAAATTCACGGCATGTAATGCCTTGAAGGAAAACATTATGAAAATGATATACCGGTGGTACATGACCCCAGTCAAGCTTGCTAAGATATACCATTTGTCTGACAATAAATGCTGGAAATGTAAGGAGGCTGAAGGGACATTCTTTCACCTCTGGTGGACCTGCCCAAAAGTGAAGGCCTTCTGGGAAATGATACACAATGAGCTAAAAAAGGTATTTAGGTATACCTTTCCCAAGAAACCAGAGGCCTTCCTCCTGGGCATGGTGGACCAGAAAGTGTTAAAGAAGGATAGAACTTTGTTTATGTATGCTACTACAGCAGCAAGAATTCTTATCGCAAAGCACTGGAAGACACCAGATTTACCCACGCTGGAAGAATGGCAGACGCAGTTGATGGACTACATGGAACTGGCTGAAATGACTGGCAGAATCCGAGATTTGGGCGAGGAAACAATGGAAGAGGACTGGAAAAAATTCAAGGATTATTTGCAAAAACACTATAAGTTGTATGAATGTTAAAAAAACGCACGATTATGAATTTTTTTTTTGCTTTAGCAACTTGATTAGGTAAACTGAAAAATAAGACAAGGAAAAAAGAGGTGGTAATATGAAACAACTTTATTATGTTAATTTTAAATGTACAAAGTCGGGATATAATATTGTGAATTTAGAAACATAATAACTGAAAGATACAGTAAGTTAAGAAACAAGGTAACAAATTGCTGAAACTTTTATTACAAAGAATGCAGAGTCGGGAGGATGTGGGGAAGTCCATTTGGAATATTGAGAAAACTACTGAAAATTGGATTGTAATGACCTTTTTATTATTTTGGTTTTGTATTTGTTTCTTGTAATTTCCTACCCAAATTTTGTGTCTATGACCTTAAGAAAAGAAACTCAATAAAAAATTTTTATAAAAAAAAAAAAAGACAAGCATTTTCTCATTTCACACGATCTCAGAACCATTTTGTTTTGCCTTTCCCCTCACTGAACTGTGCTGGCCTTCGTCAGTTCCCACTGTAATGTGAACCTACTGAATCTGCCTTTCGCAAAACAAGATGCAAACCATCACACAGCTAAAAATATGTCTGAGAAAAACATATGCACAGTGAAAGTCTGCATAACATGTAGCATATATTCTTGAAAATAACACAGAGAAATAATTATATTAGGGGAAATTGCTTGCAACAATCTGTTAAGGAGAAATGCATACCAAAATGATGACAAATATTTATAAGGTTAAATAAATAAATAAATAAATAAATAAATGCAACTGAAATCTGGGAAGCTGACCTTAAGAAACTGAGGCAAGCCAAAATGTACATCCCTGAACCCGATTCAGGGTTCCCCCGAGTAAGAGCTTGCCTTGTTGTCTGCCAATACATCTCTACTTGGTTTATTCTCTGTTGTCATTGTTTCCTTCAGAATCCCAAGGCTTAGGCCAACACATCATCCTAATTTACTGCCAGCATTGCTTTGGTCTACATTCTTCATCAGAGAATTTGCACAAAGATCTATGCTGCATCTGATTTTTGCCTTTCAATAAGCTTTTTGCCTCTTCATTGTGTTTCCACCCAAGTAAACTTAGAGTATCATTAAAACCAACTGTGCAGTTGACCATGATGATGACTATGCTAATTCTGTCCTGTGCCACCAAGTCTTGCCACATCAGGAATGAGTGAGCAGAAATGTGGCAAGACTTGGCGGCACAGGACAGAAATAGCACAGTTATCATCATTGTCAATTGCACACTAGGTTTGAACCATAGCTGAGATAGAGAACCTGAGATGGAGAACTCCCATAATCCCTGACCGTTGGCAGCACTGACTAGGCCTGATGGGAGTTGGGAGTCCAGCAACATCTGGCATGCAAAAGCTGCCTCGTCCCTACTTTAGCTCTATCCAATGGCACATGATGTGGCACTTGCATTTGAACAGTACATGGAAGAAACCACAGACTTGCAGAAATGTTGAATATTTGTGTTGGCTTATATGCACATGGATGTTTCTATGCACATGGATGAATTCCCTTTGATAGAGCCCACCTATATAACAGAACACTTGTAGCACTTAGCATAGAAAAAATGCATTTACCCCTGATCAAGAATGCCTGTCCTTCTGCAAGACATGAAATAATTTGATTCCCTCTTAAAGATAAAGATATCATGTCATGAATTTCCAGTGAATTCCTATTTCCCATTTTATGGCTCTCAGATTGGTTTATAACAACAGTCCCTTTTGGGATTAAAAGCTCAGGAGAGTCATATTTCACTTGTATCTAAATCCAATAACAGTGTACTTTTCTGTGTGAGTGGCTGTCTGTCCTGATAAGCTAGATGGTGGCTAAAATGAATGTGTCACCCCCTAAAATAAATACTAAATTAACATCACTGCTCCAAATCTGTTTACCAAAGCAGAATCCCTCTCCCAAACTGAGGTGGGGAGGCCATTTGAAATGTGTTCTCAAAGAAAGGTCTTTCTAGAATAAGGATGGAGAGTAAAAGATGCAGTTTTATATATAATGGGTTGAAGGGAAGATATAAAGCTTGCTCATATGGAGGAAGTATCCAGAAAAGAGTGGTCCAGACTAGAGGGGGGTGGTTGTATAGTTTTAAAATACACTCTCTTCGTTTTTAAAAAAAAATGTTTCTTGTCTTTTACTGAGGATGACTGGATCCAAACTTTAGATAAAGGTAAAGGTAAAGGTACCCCTGCCCGTACGGGCCAGTCTTGACAGACTCTAGGGTTGTGCGCCCATCTCACTCAAGAGGCCGGGGGCCAGTGCTGTCCGGAGACACTTCCGGGTCACGTGGCCAGCGTGACATCGCTGCTCTGGCGAGCCAGAGCCGCACACAGAAACGCCGTTTACCTTCCCGCTAGTAAGCGGTCCCTATTTATCTACTTGCACCTGGGAGTGCTTTCAAACTGCTAGGTTGGCAGGTGCTGGGACTGAACAATGGGAGCGCACCCCGCCGCGGGAATTCGAACCGCCGACCTTTCGATTGGCAAGCCCTAGGCGCTGAGGCTTTTACCCACAGCGCCACCCGTGTCCCATAAAACTTTAGATAGATACTGTTAATAAAATACTATAGGAAGAATGGCAACTTACCAGCAGCTCCTAAAGGAAGAACAGGGCCAATTAAAACTAAGACCATACGATGAGGTGACCCAATACTGTACCACATGGTTACAATATCACCAAATTGCACAAATATTCAACCAGGATAAAGTAATAGGATTTGAAAAAGAAGAATCAAAATTACAAAAAGTATTATTACAAAACTCAAAAAAATATATATCCAAAATGTATAATTTATTATTAGAATGGGAATTAAAGGATGAAGAAGTAAAAGAAGTTATGATCAAATGGGCATGTGATATAGGATATGTAATTCGGCTGGACCAATGGGAGAAATTATGGAAATATGATATTAAATTCACGGCATGTTATACAATAAGAGAAAACTTTATGAAAATGGTGTACCAATGGCATTTAACTCCGGTAAAATTGGCTAAAATTTACAAATTAAAATCGAATACCTGTTGGAGATGTAAAAAAGAAATAGGAACAATGTTTCACATGTGGTGGGAATGCCGACCTATTAAACAATTCGGGAATGAAATCTATGAAGAACTCAAAAAGATGTTTAAAATATCTTTTAGTAAAAAACCGGAGGCATTCCTTTTAGGTTTAATTACAAATGATATCCCTGAAAATAAAAGGAAAGTATTCCTTTATGCAACAACAGCTGCCAGGATGCTTATAGCTAAAAACTGGAAAGGCAGAAAAATTCCATCAGTGAAAGATTGGCAAATTAAATTTTGTGAATACATAAATCTGGCAAGACTCACAGCTTACATAAGGGGTCAATCGGATCAGAAATTATTAAAAGAATGGGGTTGTGCTAAAGACTATATGAAGAAACATTGTTCTGGAGTTAGTATATTGGTATGTAATGAATGATGCTTTACAGGGTTAAAGAATAAGAAAAATGGTGTAAAAAAGCACAAAGATGGAAGTAATCTAATTAGACACAACAATACAGTAAGAATAAATTTTTTTGAGGTCTTAGAACAAAGGAAGGAAGTCAATTTGTGTCTATGTACGTAATGATATGGTTTTGTTCTGTAGATGTGTGCTTTTTTGTTTTTGTTTAGTTTAGTTTCGTTTCCTTTGCTTTTTTTTCTTTTTTCTTTTCCCTTTTCCTTTTTTCTTTTTTTTTTTTTTTCTATATGTTCCCGGGATTTTTGTCTGGATAGTATTCTTTTGGATTCAATGTTTGTAATTTTTGTTATGATTCTGCATTGAAAATAAAAAAACTCAAAAAAAAGATAGATACTGTTAATAAATATACAAGTTGAAAAATAAACACTGCATGCCCAGACACACACAAATGAACTGATCAAAACTCCCAGTCAACACAAATGAACAAAGGCTGCAAGCCTAGATATGGGTAATAAACTCCATTAGATACAGCAGAACTTACTTCTGAGTATTACTGCATAGTAACAGAATTTTGGGGATTATGCTGCTTCATAAAGCAGGAGAGCAACAATATGCTTCATTGTGTCTTCCCCCCAAAAAAATCCCTGCAAAGAGAAAACTTCCACACCAGGGAGCAGGCTGGTCTAGAACACACTCTAGTTTTCTATGTGTAAGGAGATGTTAATACCAGTAGTAGGTGGTGGGGTGGAATGAGGAGGGAGAGCTCCACTGCTCTCTGAGCTTCCCAACACCGTAGATTTCTGCTGCTTATTGAGAGAGGAAATGTGAGGTGTGATGAGCTTGGCACCGTGCAGTGCACTGTGGTGGATACAATTCAATGCACCTGCCACCATGCACTGCACTGAGTTTCCCATGCCTCAGCCCTATCCCTCTTGGTACGCAACAGCGGCCCACAGTGTTGGGAAACTGGGAAGCCAATGCAACCCCACCCTCATTGCCCCACCAACTTCTACTGTTTAATACAGAGAACTCTCTTAACCTGCAACTGCAGTCTGAATCAGGATGCACTTGAAACACAGATTGATCCAAACAGAGGGGCAGAACCCTTTCGTAATGCAGTTATGCTGAGGTACTTGAATTTTGCTTAGGTTAGAGTTATTGATTTCAATGGTATACAAGTCAGCTTAAGTGTTTCATTTTAACTGGGTTATGGATCAAGTCGATTGAATACCAATCCAGTTCAAATTAGATCTTCTGCACAGCTCTGCTGAAACCTGATCATCTTTGTGCCCTGCCTCCTTTAGTACTTTGTATTTTGTTTTTCCCTTCAGGGTTGGTTACCGTCGGTCCGGGCACCGCACTTCAAACAGTTTTGCTTCTGGGGACTAGGATCTCAACTTTAAGGACATTATTATCACTCTAACCGGTTTTAATTTTTGTCAGTTTGGATCATGTTTGAGCTGGTTTGTTTGAGTATGGTTTGAACTATGGAAAGGCGACATACAAATAAAATTATGTACCTATGCTTAAGTGTGGAAATGTCATGCAGTGAAATCCTGTGAGAAAGAGAGAGAGGACCATGATGAGAATTGTTCTGTCAACCAAGGAATGCACTAAGTCTTGGGCCACATCCACACCACACTTTTAAAGCACATTTATACCTCATGGCTTCCCCTAAATAATCTTGGACACCATTGTTTGTTCAAGAGAGCTAGCATGTTGTAGTGGTTAAGAGTGGTGAACTCGTAATCTGGTGAACTGGGTTCGCTTCCCCGCTCCTCCACATGCAGCTGCTGGGTGACCTTGGGCTAGTCACACTTCTCTGAAGTCTCAGCCTCATTCATCTCACAGAGTGTTTGTTGTAGGGGAGGAAGGGAAAGGAGATTGTTAGCCTCTTTGAGACTCCTTAAGGGGAGTGAAAGGTGGGATATCGTCCAAACTCCCCCTCTTCTTCTTCTTCTTCTTCTTCTTCTTCTTCTTGGATCTGGATATTGTAGCTCTGTGTTGGGAAACTACAGTTCTGAGGATTCTTTGACGGAAGCCATGCTCACCTTTAAAGCAATGTTATATCTCTGTAGCAGTCATGGAGAATCCTGGAAACTGCTGTTTGTTAAGGGTACCGGGAGTTGTAGCTCTTTGAGGTCAGCACCTTTAACAAACCGTAGTATTCAGGATTCTTTGGGGGAAGTCATGACAATTAAATTGGTGTAGGAGTCCTTTAAATGTATGGCATGGGTGCAACCCACAGCTCATACTGGCTTCAGTAATTCAACATCCATCAAGTTTCTAAGAGCATGGGACCTTGCTGTTGACACGTTTTGAGTGCCCGAGTTTCACAAAGAAATAACTGCAACTCTGTATTGATTTTCTTCTTAACCAGACTCCTTTGCCATTGATTTTTTTTCTTAACCAGACTTCATGCCTCAAGCTTACCTTGCTAATTACTTCAAATACCTGAAACCAAGTCTTACAACTTGCTTTCGTGCATTCCATTTAAGCCACCTCACTTCAGAGGGATCCTATTTTATCGACTTCCCTCGGAATGAGGCTGCGTGGTTCAAGGCTGCTTTACTAATTAGATTGGATATCCGATACTAATTATTTTTGCTTGTTTCGGGGCATTTCATTTAAGCCAGATTACAATTTAGAAACACATCCTGCTGTGCCTGAAATAATCAAGCTTGTAAATCTTGTAAGCGGAAGCACCTCGCATGGATGGCCTTATTCAGCCTGACATGACAAATTCTTGGGAGTTTCAAAGGCCTTTGTGATATGGCAAAGGGGCAAAGGACTATTTCAAGTCCTTCTGGACATGTGCAAGGTTTTGATAGCTCCTAATCATGAGGTTCCAGATCCTAGATGTCTTATTTTAAGCATAGAGCTTATAACACGTGCTCTCAGACCTTTCCCAGAATCTTCACCTCTCATTTCCAGGGTTGTTTTTCATCTTTGCTCTGTGTTTGGCTAACACAGTCATCCATCTCCCCACCTCTCATTCTTTTCTTTCCAATCCATTTGTCTGTGAAGGATAAATGGAACTCTACATTATTTTTATCAGTGCCCCCTTCTTTTTTAGTGCAGCAGAATAGCAGAACGGGCACAGCTACATGTCTTTCCTTGAAATGCAAAGTATTCAGAAAACAAAAAGATGGTCTAGAAGTATCCTGGAGGTTATGAAAATGAGTCCAAAGCAATATTGGAATAATGAGAAACAAAGAAAAAGAGAGAGGTGGATATATATTTTTCTTATTACTCTTTCTACCCTCCCTCTAACTTTCGTTTTAAAAATATACATTGGAGAGAAATTATAACCAAGTCTGAGCTAAAGTTTAATTTTAACACTATTTTGTCTCCCCTTTATGCTATTTTGTGCTCCTTACGAAAATGTTTGTTTGCTTATTTAAATTGTGTACAACTGCCACCAGGGATGTCACCACATGACCAAATTTGATTGGCTATACATACTATCATGAGATCTTGTTTTTCACTATGCAATCCCTGATTGGAAAAATGGAGAAAGATGTAATAGAGAAATAATAGTGTCAGTGAAGAAGCAAGATTTGGAGGGGTGTGGCAATGGAACTAAATAGTGGCAGCAACAACTGAATGCTTAGTTGAAGAGATTTCTCGGCAAAGTATTTTTTGCAAGATATTTCTATTCTACCAACATATTCAGTGCTGTGTGAACAGGATGCTGGAGTAGATGGGCCATTCGTCTTATCTATAAGGCTCATAAACAAAAACATTCCCTCACTGTGGGAAGTGAGGTTACAGGGAACCAGGCAGAGGGCCTTCTCTGTAGTGCCACCCACCCTGTGGAATGCCCTCCCGTCAGATGTCAAGGAAACAAACAACTATCTGACTTTTAGAAGACATCTGAAGGCAGCCCTGTTTAGGGAAGATTTTAATGTTTGATGTTTTATCATGTTTTTAATATTCTGTTGGGAACCGCCCAAAGTGGCTGGGGAAACCCAGCCAGATGGGTGGGGTATAAATATTATTGTTATTGTTGTTATTGCTATTATATAACATATTCAGTTTGCACTTAGATATCATGATGCCAGTCATTTGCAACTACACAACCTTACTTGAGATCAGATGCTGGATCTTGAATCTGCAGGGTATACTATACTGATTCATTGAGGATATGAATCGTTCAGTATGAATCATCTCCACACACAACACACACACTTTCTACCAACCTCAATCAGCAGTAAACTCCATCGGCCGTTGTTTGAAAATCAGCATACCAATATTAGCAATACATAACAGGATTACTGTGGATAGGATTCATTCGTTCATTCTTTTATTACCATTCTACATTCTAGACTGCAAGTATCTTAACCTGAGACTATATGTGTACCGACACTTTATCTTGGGGTGCTCAGTGTGCAACTGCCAGAAGCAATCTATACCAAGCTGTGTTTCTGAACTGAAGTCAAGTCTGACGATCTGAAGAGTCAGCAGTGGGAATGACCATTGCATTTCTGTTTAGTCTCCTTGCTCACCACACCAGTCTAGCATTATTGTCATGAATCAGCTCTTGCTTTTTATAATATCCAAGAAATAGAAAGAATATCCAAGAAATAGAAATGTAGCCTTAGCTAAGCATCACCATACTCCTCCAATTATCCCTTTTCTTGAGCTTGGTAACATTAATCTCAAGTGATCCAATCCAACCTATATTTTTGACTGTGTATCAGTTGCTGCAACACAACATTTCGGATCGCAGGAAAGAAATTTAACAAAGAACAATAGCTGTGAACTGAACTGTTGGCATAATTGGTTTTTGACTTTAGAAAAGGCCAAGGAAATCATTCCAAACTGAGTCATTTTCATGTGGATTCTAGCAGTAATAAATATCACGATCATTTAAGCACACCATATGCTTGTTATAGCAAATCCGTACCATGGCCTTGTTTATTAGAAATCCTCTTTCAATGGGAAGGGTGTAAAGATTGAGCAAAGTACAAAATATTCTATTTGTATTAACTCACAGCAACACAGTGTTTAAAATATTGCACTCTGTTCCTATCAATATCGAGATTCTTCCTTCATTATGTGCTTGTTATATAACATGCAAATATTCTGGAATTGTACAGAGGATCTCAAAGTCACCAGCACTTTCAGAAGATTTCTTCCCTTGGCCATTTTTTTTCAGCTGGCTCCAATGGACTGGTACAGATGTAGCTAAGCCAAGGTCCTGATCTATTCAGTTTTAAAAGGCACCTGTGCACTATCCATTTGTCCTCATCAGTGTGATTTACTGTTTCTCCGTGACTTTGGGAACCCATGGAAAAATCTGATATTTTCCCATGCCATGCTTTTCTTAAAAATAAAAAAAAATCAGCTGTATGAAATAAACCATTTGGGAAAGAGGTCAAGGGCCCCGTAGAGTCAACAGTATCATTACACAATTCATTTTGGCTCCAAACACCAATTTGAAGAGGAGAATAGTTAGTCTATTGAGCCTGACCAAATACATTGCCATCCGTAAATTTTAACTGCTCTATCAGGAGACCTAGCAGTAAATTTCTTTTTAAATGGCTCCATATGATTGCATTCCCCAACAGAGGGGCCTTTACCACGCTACCAAATATATATATAGAGAGAGAAATGGATCACACTAATAGCACACTTATGCTGTTGGTCTGTGCAGTGTCACTGATGATAGAATGAAGAGACAGCCGGTTAGAGCCTAGGCGAAAACTTGCAGCCATCCGAGGGTCCTTAAAAGTTCACTTCTTCAAGAGGCATTTCACATATAATTACTTTTAATGTAATGAGTAGAGAAAGAAAGTTTCAGGCAGGAATCAATAAGGTGTGGGAAAATGCTATTAGACACAGACATGAATGCTGCTGCCTAGATCCCACAAATAGGATATTTGGGACTTCCATAATTTGCCTCCCTTCACAATCACAAGTTTGCAGGACTCCTGCTAAAATTTAGCATCATACGAACATAGGAAACTTCTTCCTGCTGGGTCAGTATGCTCTTCACTCTCCAGGGTTCCAAGCAAGCAACATTTCCAGCCCTACCGGGCGATGCTGGATATTGTCTGGGAAAGGTCTCAGGTACAAAGAGTGTGCTCTACCACCAGTGCTGGATTTACGTATAAGCTAAACAAGCTATAGCTTAGGGCCCCACTCTCTTGGGGGCCCCAAAAAAATTTAAAGGGGGAAAATACTGGATGTACATTTCCAAAAAATAAGATAAAAATCAAATCAAATAAAACCTACATACAGCAACAGTGTTTTGCGATGTGTAGGCTCCTGTTAGGTCCATAAATTACTATATAGCATATATTCAGCACAAAAAAAAGCAAATTTGTTGTTGACAAAGGACAGCTGGACATATAAAGGGCCCTGTTACCTTCAGTAGCCTAGGGCCTCATCAAACCTAAATCCGGCCCTGCCTACCACTGAGCTAAAGGTAAAGGTAAAGGGACCCCTGGCCATTAGGTCCAGTCGTGGCTGACTCTGGGATTGCGGTGCTCTGCAGAGCCAGTGTGGTGTAGTGGTTAAGAGCGGTAGTCTCGTAATCTGGGGAACTGGGTTCGCGTCTCCGCTCCTCCACATGCAGCTGCTGGGTGACCTTGGGCCAGTCACACTTCTTTGAAGTCTCTCAGCCCCATTCACCTCACAGAGTGTTTGTTGTGGGGGAGGAAGGGAAAGGAGAAGGTTAGCCGCTTTGAGACTCCTTAAAGGGAGTGAAAGGCGGGATATCAAATCCAAACAACAACAACAACAACAACAACTCTTCTTCTTCTTCTTCTTCTTCTTCTTCTTCTTCTTCTTCTCACTTTATTGGCCAAGGGAGCCGACGTTTGTCTGCAGACAGCTTCCGGGTCATATGGCCAGCATGACTAAGCCACTTCTGGCGAACCAGAACAGCGCATGGAAACGCCGTTTACCTTCCCGCCGAGCGGTACCTATTTATCTACTTGCACTTTGACGTGCTTTCGAACTGCTAGGTTGGCAGGAGCAGGGACCGAGCAACGGGAGCTCACCCCATCACAGGGATTCAAACCACCAACCTTCTGATCGGCAAGTCCTAGGCTCTGTGGTTTAACCCACAGCGCCACCCGCGTCCCTACCACTGATCTACAGAACAGAATTGTACAATAGTATTCTCAGGGATGGTGCATCCCATTTTGCCACTTGAGGTGAATTGGGAAGTGCCATCCTGCCCTGCTGCCGCACCGAAGCATCCTTTACCTAGGTGGCACAAAGCAATGGCAGCAGGTTCCAGTGAGATGTCATAAGATTTGGGCGACATCTTTCAAGAGCTCGCTGGAAATTTACGCCAATGCTGTCCCTCCCCTCACCGGCCCTGTCCCACAGCACCACACCTCCAGATTGCTGATTGGCTATTGGGAGGGTGATTGAAAACCAGGGGGGTGGCATATTCTTGAAGAGTCTGGAAGAGTCTGGCACTCTGAACAGGGGTATTCTATACTGCAACATTTTGTTACAGGCTCCACTTGCTGAGAAATATTTATTTCCTTGACTGAAGGGTGGGGCTAGAGGGGGGAAGCCTTCTGGAAACTTTCAGCAAATGTCAAACTTGTGACCAGCAACTCATGCAAAGGTGAATGAAGTAATCTCTAAATGCCAGCCTCCGAGAGGGTGTAAAAATCGTTACCATTGCAGTTTGCCGCAGTCAGGGAATGGTCCTGCCCTGAGAAAACAAAGCAAAACAAAAACTGACAGAAACCTACATAATCTCTAGGTATTAAGTGTACTATTGGATTCCTTTCTTTTTAGAGCAACTGATTATTTTTCAGGGAAAATAACGCTCAAGACTGCTGTTTTTTGTTTTTGTTTTGCCTTTTATGCAAAAAGAAGGAATGGTATTTTTTGTTTAGCTGATGCAAGCATAAATCAACGGAATACAAATGTTGCTGGACAGAAAGGATGAGTGAAATTCAGCGGTCACATAACCTGACAACCTGCCACAGATCACAATTTCAAAGGCAAAATAGCAGCCACTGCCCTGCTGATGAACAGGTCTTGGATTTGGTGTAACTTTATGCTGGCATAATTTGCATAAACTTGATTTATGCCATCTTCCTGTGCATCGGATTGCTCACTTACTTAATAAATATTATTTGTATGCTGCCTTTCCAGAGTGGTTTACTAATCAATCCCTCTTCCCGGGGAAGCTCTAAGAAGTGTACCTCTGGAAGGGCAACAGGGTTTGTTGTGGGGGAGGAAGGGAAAGGAGAATGTTAGCCGCTTTGAGACTCCTTCGGGTAGTGATAAAGCAGGATATCAAGTCTTCTTCTCTAACAACATCCAGTACTCTTAATTAACTACAGTTTCCAGGATTCTCTGGGGAAAGCTGTGGCTGTTTAAAGTGGTATGATACTGCTTTAAATGTATAGTGCAGATGGATCCCTACCGCATACAAATCCTGCTTGCATAATTCCCAAGCAAAATCCAATTGGGTACTGGAGCAAACAGGATGCTGAACTATATAGACCTTTGGTGTGATCCAGTAGGACTGGATGCTCAGGAAATATATGAATTAGATGATCCTTATGATAAACTGCTTTATTTTAATATATTGTAAACTGATGTGAATACCGCATGTCCTGAAGGCATGGTGATTCCTTAAAATAAAATTTAAAAATTTGTGGCTGTGATTTGCAATAAAGAGGTTTCTATGTATCACATTTGCTAGCATGTTTTACAGTGTGGATGCAACATTGGCTAATAGAAATAAGGCAATGTTGGGGGGAAATCTGAATTTTTAAACAGCAATTTCATGCAAATTATATGCATTCCCCTCCCCCCCACCCAGTTGCTTTGTAATGATCTACCAAGATTTCTACTTAACAGGAAATAATCCAGGTGGTTATAAGGTTATACCTCTGCCTGTGTCTCTGTGTGTTTCCTTCAATAAATCACAGCATGTTTTCAGAAAGCTCAAACTGCAGGGAGCCATTTTGAGTTCTATGGACCTCCAATAAAATGTACTGTGGCTGCTTGATATTAATTTGGAGACAGCTGGGCACAGTCAAAATTGGTACCAAATTCAGCAATCATTATTAACTCAGAAGTTGCAGTACAACTTTACTACTTATCCATAGAATAGTCTGATTGCATTAACTCATCAAATTCAATGTTGTTTAGGAAAGGTGTCAGCAGCAACCTCCATGTCTCACAGAGCCACACAAAAAACAACAACACTCACTTCAGGTTTCCATCCCCATCTTTTTGACCAGGCATGGGGCATCCATGACCTTCAAGGTGTTGTTGGATTCCAACTCCTAGTAGTCCCAGCCAGCATGAACAATGCTCAGGGATAATGGGAGTTGAAGTCCAACAAAGTATGAAGGTTCACTGGTTGTCCATCCCTGCTTTAGAACATTGTTGTGTTATATAGTTCAGTGGAGATTAGATGTTTGGGGTCTGTAGAACAGTTTTAAAATAATGCTAATTTCGTGATGGCCCAGGAAATGTGAAACAGGACATTTAGGACACTGCTGTACTAATGCAAAATTTAGCATCAACTGTGATTTGATTATGCCAAGCACTCAAGCATTGTGATAATGTATAGGTGGTGGTGGTTGTTTTCTCATCAAACATCACAAGAAGGGAGTTGTCATAGGTTAATGATTTAGCCAGTACATTGCAATTCCCATCCTCCCCTATTTGTAAAAACCTACCTTAAATTCTTTTATTTCATAGGTTAATACCAACAGTTGCTAACTAATAGCCCCAAAGCCCTGGCAAAAAAATTCTCAGGGGTCTTTCCCCCAGGATCTTCTTATCAGTAAGACTTTAGGGCCTAATGAATACATGTGAAGCATTGCATTCTCATTGCTTCCTCTCAACTGCTGGTGTTGAAAGCTAACTTAATTTGGGCGGGGGGACAGAGGCAAGGGTAGCTCAGAAAGGTCTATGCTTAGTTATGAGCTAAGCCAAAACTCAAAGAGATATTAAGGAATGTGTTGTTTCCAAACCAGAGAGAGAGGGACTGTTTCATGCAACCTCTGAAATCTGTGCTAGATTTCTATTTAGTGAACTGGAAAATTGGGATAAGCAAAGCCAATTGATTGCTGAGGAGCAGGCTGGCTTCCAGAGAGAAGAATGCTCCTGACTAGTGCTTGGCTTTGTGGTATTTGGTTACAGAACATCCAAACAACCCAATGTGAAAGGTAACCTGAGCTTGCCTGATTCTTATGTAAATAAACTTTTGTTTTATTTTGTTTTGTTTTAATATGTTACTGTCCCTTTTAAGTAAAAACCAATAACTCTAGGAAAAGAAGGGGAAGCGTAGACTTCTAGGGCACTTGAGAAGGGGTTTTGGGACCATTGAGTCCTGTTTTAGGTCTCTGCTAAACTACAGAAATAGTTCTGTGAGGAAAATAAAGTGACAAGTTAATGTCTTCCTTACCTGAAGTGTAACCCCAAGACAGTAGATACATGCAGGGGTTTTTTTTAGACAAGCTTATCAGATATCAACCCAGTAAAGATGAATCCTTTGTGCACCAGGTTGTGATGCATGTTTGTGATCAAAGCCCTGTACATTTCAAACCCTGTACATTTCTCAGAATTATAGCTGGCATCAGCTATAATTACTGCTTTTTTTATAGGAATGAGAGAGGATTGTTTGCTGGCAACCTTCCTCTTCACCTGTAATAGAATTATGGTGCATGAACAGTTAAAACAGTTATCCTTTCACATTCTAAAAGGGCCACTATTATTATACCATAACCCTCTTGTCAATCACTGAAGTAGGACTGAGACATTTACTGAAGGAATTGGGTATATTCTGATTTAAAGAACAACTAATGTAAACCAAGACAGATTGTAATGGAGAATGGATTATGACAATATTGAACATATTAAAAGCCTTATGTACTCAGAGGCACCTGGAATGGGCACAGATCAACTGTTAGATTAGCAACTTTTAGAAAACCACAAGCAAGTCTCTATTTTTTCACTGCCAAGGGAAGAAGTTTGATATTTCCAGCAGCCACAAATCTTATAGAGAAAGTCATCATCCAAATAATATCTGGAGCTGAAATATGGGACTTGGGTAATATGAATCCTTTCCTAAAAAAGCATGTGGTCCATTTCCTGCTACCATGTTGCATGCCCTCCTTTAAACAAAAGCTAGATTAAATAAAGAACTTCCAATGTATTGGATAAAGCTTTTTTATTGGACAAATAAAATATCCATTAATTGTTGGAATAAGTAGCATGAAGCCTTGTTTTCTAGCAAGGCGTCTGCGAACATCTTAAGTGCAACACGATGCAAACATCTAAAGAAGTCAATCAAAGTCAATATATCTGGCAAAGACCCCCATTTAAATGTTTTGTCTGTTTATAACACTCAGTCCCTGGCATGTTATGAGCACAATAAGATGGATGGTGTCCAGCAGACATATTTTTCAAGAGTGGATGACTGCTTGAGGAAGTCATCCATGAGTTTACAATTTCAAACAATGTTTAAATGGATAGTAAATACGCTAAAAACCACTCATCTCTTTGTTAGTGTCCAGCAGATAATTGACAATATATTTCATTATATTTGGCACTGTTCTGTGAATAATGTTCCAAGTGTGGGATACTTACTACAATTAGCCTTAAATCATCTGGGATGGACAGATCTTGAAGTTTGTTCTCAGCTGTCAGATCAGGATAAAGCTGTCATTTATTGGACATGCTTTTTCACTATAGGAGCAGAGGAAATTTGAAGTAAATTCATGCAGTAAGTGGCTGTGTCTCATTTAGGGGAATCACTTCATATAGACTGATAAGACTTAATGATGTCAAGGTTACAAAGCTGATCTCTGTTTGAAAATGAAGTTGCAGTGTTTATACTTACCTATTGCGGCTGGAATATATTTAAAATGATCCTTTGAGGCATACTGTTGGGTGGATAATGCTGAGAGTTTTGAGATGGCAACGTATGGTTTAAAACAAATGTTTAAAAAGCTTTTACAGTGATACCTTGGTTGCTGAACAGCTTGGCTCTCGAACAAATCGGCTCCCGAACTCTGCAAACCCAGAATTGAGTGTTCTGGTTTGTGAACATTTTTTGGAAGCTGAACATCTGATGCAGCTTCCCCGTGGCTTCCAATAAAGTGCGGTAAACTCCTGCAGCCAATCGGAAGCCGTGCCTTGGTTTTTGAATGGTTCCGGGAATCGAACAGACTCCCAGAACAGATTAAGTTCAACAACCAAGGTACCACTGTACATGACATTTGGTGAGACCCTTTTATTTCTTGGCAGGGTGATATGGTTGGAAAATATCACCCTAGGGTAGCTTGGCAATCTGTGCTGGCTTCCTAATTTTGCACCAAAAAGGAGCTCTGACCTAGCCCTTGTTACTCTCTTAAGGCCAAACACCCTTCCCATGAATGCCTTCTCTTCCCAGGCCACTCTCATCATTGGCCTTGTTTCACACCCACCTTGAGAGCTTTTGCCTGACCTGAATGAGTCCCTGAACACTCCTAATTACTTTTGTTTGCCTGAATGGAGGATAGAGATGAGAGTGTGTACAAAGTACCCTACTGTACAAAGGTAACATTTACAGCCATTTACACCCACCTTTTCTTCTGTCTCTACTTCCAAGACATGCCCCTACCCGCCGTTCCAAAGGTTGTCATGAAGGGAATGTAGCCCTCAGACTGAAAATGATTTCCCATCCCTGATATAGCAACTGGTTCTGCCACACTGGGTGCCAAACCTAGGGGACACTGCAGTCAGTGGCATAGCGTGGGTTGTCAGTGCTTGGGACAAGGCAAGTATTGCACCCTCTGTCAGGGCTGGACAGTGGTGGCAATGGTGGACAGGAAGGATCTTCCCAGCACAGGGAAGTTGGGGAGGGGACAGTGGCAGCAGCTGTTTTATCATCATCATCATCATCATCATCATCATCATTACCACCATCATCATTAATTTCATGAATTTTTTTATCACTGCTTGTTTTTAAAATTCCTCAATGCAGTATATTTTTATTTTGAAATGTTGTGCCCAGAGTAACAGGCCCCCCCCCACCCCACCCCATGCTACACCACTGACTGCAGGGCAGAACAGAAGGTGAGAGACATGTTGACCTTGCACGGGGCATTGCTGAGGAATGAAAGACCAAAGTCCACCCCCACAAATGGTGCATGTGGGGGCTTGCACCATTCCCACCCATTTCACCCCAGGCCTTTCCTCAATTAGCTTAATGTGCCTACATCTGCATCTGTGGAATCAACAAGTAAACCCGAGGGAAAGTTTGCAAGTTAAATGCAATTAACAGTTCCCCTCCACACCTTCCTGCTCAACACAAAAGGTATCTAGAAGCAATGGATATGCTATAAGGTAAAGGTAAAGGACCCCTTGGGACACGGGTGGCGCTGTGGGTAAAAGCCTCAGCACCTAGGGCTTGCCGATCCGAAAGGTTGGCGGTTCAAATCCCCGCGGTGGGGTACGCTCCCGCTGCTCGGTCCCAGCGCCTGCCAACCTAGCAGTTCGAAAGCACCCCCGGGTGCAAGTAGATAAATAGGGACCGCTTTCTAGCGGGAAGGTAAACGGCGTTTCCGTGTGCTGCGCTGGCTCGCCAGATGCAGCTTGTCACACTGGCCACATGACCCGGAAGTGTCTCCGGACAGCGCTGGCCCCCGGCCTCTTGAGTGAGATGGGCGCACAACCCCAGAGTCTGTCAAGACTGGCCCGTACGGGCAGGGGTACCTTTACCTTTACCTTTAAAGGACCCCTGGATGGTTAAGTCCAGTCAAAGGTGACTATGGGGTTGCAGCATTCATCTCGCTTTCAGGCCGAGGGAGCCGACGTTTGTCTACAGACAGTTTTCCAGGTCATGTGGCCAGCATGACTAAACCACTACTGGTGCACAGAGGACTGTGACGAGTACAAGAGCGCATGGAAACGCTGTTTACATTCCCACCACAGCGGTTCCTATTTATCTACTTGCACTTCGAACTGCTAGGTTGGCAGGAGCTGTGACAGAGCAATGGGAGCTCACCCCATCACAAGGGGCTCATTGGTTTAGACCACAGTGCCACCCGCGTCCCTGGGTATGCTATAGGAAAAGCTTGCACGTGCAACCCAAAGCTTCTCTTTGCACATCCGCAGAGAAAAACGTAAATGAACCCTGCTTTGTTCAGGAATGCCAACACACCAGGCACGCATGCTAGTTCTCTCTTACTTTGCCTGAAGCCAAAATATACTATGACAGATGTGAGTAATTTTGGACAAAGTGAAAGCATTGGTGCCAAAGATGTTAGATCATTAACCAAGTAGATTCCTGCCTGGGACCTCTGCAGAATGCAGCTGCCATTCCATGGCAGAGAATGAAGGAAAGTGTTCACGCTTGCTATCACAGTTGTAATTTATAAATTATTTCTGTATAATAAAAATGGAGTGTGAAGATACATTAGGATCATCCTTTATTAAAATGTTCTAGCCCAGTTGAAAAAAAGTTTTAAAAACGCTTATGACAAACTGGACATAGATTAAATGAGACATTAATTTTCCTGTCTCCCTGCCCATTTTAGAGGGGAAAATACACACAAGTTAACAGTCCAAATGACTGTTTCCATGCAGCTGAACTGATTATACTTGATGTAAAGTGACAATTGATAACAAATTGTATTGACAGACCCTGATTGGATGTAATTACTTCACCCAGAGAATGGTTCTGAACAAATTAACCACAGCAGAATCGCCTTTTAATGATAAAAAGCTTCACTATCCCGATTAAGGTAACCATCACTATTTTTAATTAATACCTTTTCTCGCTTTAGTCTGTTGTTTTTAATCATCAAAAGGCTTTAGAAAAAAAATAATTAATTAAAATTTAGACTCTCCGTTAGCGAAACACCAAGCATTAATTACAGTTTAATAATCAAAAACTGCAACCTCATTTCTTATTGAAGAAGAATTGATCTGAAGAGTTTCCGGTCAATGATACAAATGAAGATTATTTATTTATTTATTTATTAGGCATTGGAATAAAACACTGAGAAACGCCTTCAAGAAAATATCTCAAGAAACAGAATTCTCAGAATAAAAACAACAGCCCAGAGGGATAGAGGCACCTCTCTCTCCCCACTCCTGTCTGTCCCAGAGGCGCCAAAGGAGGTGTGAAGAGATGAAGTAGAACCTGCCTTCAAGACAGAATACTAGGTTGCTTGCTAAGCAGCAGAAAAACAGGATACACTATAATGAGCCCTCCCCATTCCTTTATATAAGTGCGTATCTGTGTTGGATCAGCATCTCAGCTTTGAGTAGGTAGATCACCTGTTTGTGAATATTCATGCATTGGATATGTGCATTGCCTGCTGTGCCTTAAACTAGAGATTTGCATATCTATCACACCAATCTAAACATTAAAGCCATTGGAAAGAATCCTTCTCTGCATTCCTGTTCTCCAACAACTGGAAGCCAGGAAACCTATGACATTGGAACATGTTCCCCAGGATTATAAGATTGCAGCCTCTACATCCGTTTGTAGTACGTTTACATTCTCTCCTCATAAGGCAGGGTGGGGAACTTATGGCCCTACAGATGTTGTCAGACTCCAGCTCCCATCAACCCCAGCTGTCATGGTCAATGTTCAGGGATACTTGAATTGACAAAGCATAAATAAATGTATTAGTTGTCTACTGTGTGCTGCGTATGAAGCAATGATTCTTCAACAACAACTTCGTTGGACTGGTCATGTTGTTTGTATGCCTGATTATCGTGTTCCAAAGAGTTTGGATTTGATATCCCGCTTTATCACTACCCTAAGCAGTCTCAAAGTGGCTAACATTCTCCTTTCCCTTCCTCCCCCACAACAAACACTCTGTGAAGTGAGTGAGGCTGAGAGACTTCAGAGAAGTGTGACTAGCCCAAGGTCATCCAGTAGCTACATGTGGAGGAGCAGGGAATCTAACCCAGTTCACCAGATTATGAGTCCACTGCTCTTAACCACTACACCACACTGGCTCTCAAAGCAAATACTCTATTCCTAACTTAAAAATGGTAAGTATAATGCTGGTGGTCAATAGAAGAGGTTTAAAGACTCTGTAAGGCAAATCTTTAAAAATGTAGTATAAACACCGACAACCAGGAAACACTGGCCTGTGAGCGCTCCAGTTGGAGAACAGCCTTTACCAAAGGTGTCATGGGTTTTGAAGACACTTGAACTCAGGACGCAAGGGAGAAACATGCTAAGAGGAAGGCATGCTTGGCAAACTCTCACCATGATCAACTCCCACCTGGAAACCGATGTCCCCACTGTGGAAGAACGTGTGGATCCAGAAACATGTGGATCCAGAATTGGCCTCCACGGACACTTACGGACTCACTTTTAAAACCGTGTTTATGGAAGACAATCTTGCTCAGCTACAAGTGATCATCAAAGAGTAGGACACCACAATTTACTGCTATTAATGCAGTAAATGTGTTTGTGTTTGTGTGTGTGTGTAAATGTATGGAAGTTTGCTTGTTTTTAGAGTAAAACTTTAAGAAAAAGTTGCCATTGTCTTTCTGGACCAGTTTCACATGTGTTTTCATCTCTCATATAAGACATTCTCCTGCTGTGTAGAGGAAAATGAAAACAGCAATAGCTTGGCTGAGACCAAAGTCTCTTTCCTATCAGTGACACCCACATACACAGTGCAGAAAGGATGGAACACATAGGGAAGGGGGTGGGGGAGAGGAGGGGGAGGCTAGGCAACAAAAATGTGTTCCAGTATCTTGCCATACACTGCTTTTCTCTACAAAACAGATAAGGATGCATTTCCAAGGATACAGGCATTACTAATTCACAAGAGTATACCAATAACTTGAAAAGATTTCATGAAAAACAGTCATAAGCAAATATGCTGTGGAACCACAATAAAGGGTTTTGCAGCAGCTAATTTGTTCGATCTCATTTTAGTGTTGCCGAGTCATATTTCCTGGCTCAGAAATCCAAATTAGAAAGCCAAGTATGACACTCTATTCCTCATATTCAGCTTGGATTTTAATTTGAGCCAGAGGGAAAGTTATGCCGCCCTCCCCTTAATGCAAAGGACCACAATGGAATGGCAGAGCATCTATCTGCCTTGAATGCTGAAGGTCCCACATTCAGTCCTTGATGTCTCCAGCTGGGTTGGGAAAGGTCCTACAAGAAACTCTGGAGAGCTGCTTTTAGTCAGTGTAGACAATACTGCGCTAGATGGAGCAATGGTCTGATCTGGAATAAGTCAGCGTCTCAGTTTTCTCTCTGCCTCTATATCCAACCCCTGTCTCTCCATTCAGACAATTACCTTCCTTGTGGCTGGACAGAAGAAAGGCCTCTTTCTGCTCTCCCTCCTCATCTCGCTCCTGGTATGTTGCCACAATTGTTTGCGTGTTGAGTCCCACAATGCCACCCCCCAAAAAATTCACACTTCACACGCCAATTTTTGTTTAAGGTTTTTGGCATAATTTTGGCCACAACTTTATTCAAAATACAAAAAATGTGAGTGGTTGCTTAGGCATTGGTTATGACTATCTGTCCTTGCCCTCAAGGACAGAGCTGGCCCTTCTGGACACCAACGGAAGCCAGCGTGGGAAACAAGTATTGGGTGAGAAAATGAAGCTGGGCAACAGTCCCTCACTTCTCACCCTCATGTTCCTGTGGGGCTTGCACGGCCCAAGTTCGATGCCAGGGACAAGGATGAAAAGAATGGCAAGCCCCTGGATTCCTTTAACGGAATTCCCTTTCCGCATCATTTGGAGGGGTAGCACTTACCCCTCCAAGCACCAATTTAACCAATGCCTAACCGCCAACCTTACAAGTTGTGATGATTTGCTACGCAGTAGGCAAAAACCAAATGGCACCAGCCAATCAGCCAGATGGCAAAATTCCTACCAGGCCCCCGCTCCAAGGCAGACGACCCCATGACAGGCATAGCAAGGTCAAGCGATCAAGAAAAAACCACCCTATTAAAGGGAGGGAGGGCGGGTGATCCAATGCAAAACGGCCAAGAGGACGTCCAACGTCTGGCCCCTGTATTTAAAGACTCTGACCCCTCCTCCAAATTGGCTACAATCAAAACTCCCCAGCAACCCAATTTTAACCACTTAAAGGCTTGGGTTCCTCACCAAATCTGCACAGTAATGTGAGGGTGGCTTGTTCCCCCAACCGCAACACGTGCTCTCTGTTAGGGAGAACACGCTTTATCAGGAGCCAGAAAATCAGGGGAATATCCAGTATTACCAGGAAGACTATACTTGTAGCATTTCTTCTGCCAGGCTCATAGCTGCAGCTCATTAAAAAGGAGGCAAGGACAAAGGAGTCTGGTGAGAATCTGGTCTAAAGTAAATTTCTGAGTTTTGGGGTAAACAGTTCAGATTGCCAAGCCAGATTCCAGGTACAATTGGGAAGTTTGCTCCATCGGCCTTGTTCTCAACCTCACCAATTCCCTTGTTGCTGGCCTCATTAGTGCCCTTCAAGGATACATTTCAGCCAGGCAAAAGGAGGGACTGCAGCAGACTCATTGAGAACTTTATTTTAGTTGTTATTGATTATTAAATAAACAATAACTTTTCTTTATTACATTTCTATATTGCCCTTCACCCAAGGATCACAGGGCAGTTTACAATATAACAACACAAACACACATAACATGTATTTGTTCTGAGGAGATGTTTTGTGCCTGGGGGAGCTTCCAGAGTACCAGACAGAGAGATTTGGAGGGCTACATTCATTCTCTGGACCTGGGGCTCCCCACCTCTGATGAAAACACACGAAAACACACAGAGAGAGAAGAGGAGAGAGAGAGAGAGAGAGTGCAAAGCAAACAGAAAAGCAGGCAGAGCATTATTAAGAAAAAGAAATGCAGAACTTCAAATGTATCACAGATATGCAAATATATCAAACCTGTATGAGGGGATCCTCATAACTTCAGTTCAACTTTTATTTCATTCTACAAAGAAAACCCCTCACATACCTCAGACTTTGAGAGAAACCAAATCTGCTTTGAAAATTTTATTTCCCAACATCAGCCCAGCAAAATCCTCAAGAGGAGGCAAACCCTGCGCTGAGCAACACATAAAAACAAGACGGGGAAATATCAGAAGCCTTAAAATACATTTTTAAAAATGGGAATTCCCCAGTGGAGAAAACTACAAGAGCGCTTCAGGAAAAAAAAAGAACTTTCTAGCCATAAATTACACAAGAGCATTACCTCCCCCCTCATTCCCAGAGGAAACATTCGTATTACAGCCCAACAACTGTTTGAAATCCACCGTCCTCCTGACTCCCTCCAGCCAATTAAATACAATGCATTTTAATAAATAATAAAGCCACTGGATTTATAGAGAAAATAGACTGTTTACATGACTGGAGAAAGAAGCGGATGCATATGAAATGAGAAGCATTAGAAAGAAAGTTATGGGATCACAGAAGATAAGAGAAGTAGTTTGATAAAGGAAACAGTATTTGCAGAAGGCACAGAATACAAATGGGCTCTCTTTGCCAAAGAAAATACGTTGCAAAGGTTGGGCACCACCCCCCTATCTCTGCCAAGTAGTAGCAAGATTCCAGGGGTTCCAGGGTTGTGTTTCCTTTGTGGGTTCAGAAACAGCAGAGGCTTCAGCATTTTAAGATATTTGGTTTATTTTCCATCTAAAGTCTTCCATGGAAGGGGTGCAGAACATTATACCTCAAGAGTGTCCCTCATTGTCCCCCTCACAGCTTCAGCCTCTTCCAGCCAAAGATGGTTCTGTCTTGGTTATCCTTTCTTGTTCCCAGCACACCTGTCACCTCTCACACATACCCCTTGGCAATGTCTGTCTACCCAGGCCCAAGGTTTTGTCATGTTAATGGCTCGGCTTATCCCCAGCCAGCTATGTGAAGCTGTCTGGGCTTGCGATCCTAAACTGAATGCAACAACGTTCATCAGTTTGCTCAAATTCTAGCTTTTTTACTGACTCTAGAGATTGTAGAGAGTCTGCCCTGCACCAAACTCATAACCATACAAACTGATATTTGACACTGATATCCCGCATCTGTTGCCTTGCAAAGTAGTAGTGGACACTCTCCTCCCCCCACATTTATACTAGAAAGCCATTGCATTCTAAGCCAGGTGCAAGTGTCATGGGCCAGAATCCGTTTCACCTGCTGAATGGCAGCCTGAAGGGGGAGAAGGCAGAATGACTCCACCTGCAGGTGATCAGCCTTCAGGGACAGGAGGAAAAGGCACTGATGAGAACCAGCTGATTTCAGCTTTCTTAAACTGAACTCTCAGCAGCTGTCAGATGCTGGAAACAATGCCTGTGGTTCCTGGCCCTATCTGGGTGCTTCCTGTTCACCATTTGGGCCCTTGGCTCTGTGATCATGTGGATGTTAGAATTCCTGCTCCGTGGCTGCAGTCATGGAATTTTTGTCTATCACATGACGGTGTATGTTTTGACTCCACAAAGTGGGAAGTGATGGAGACAGGATGTTTGTGTTACTGTGTTCCGTGAAGTGGGACTATTGTCCTTTGTTCTTTCCTTTTGCTATCTGATGCTAGAGAGAGGGAGCCATGTTGCAGTGCTCCGTGTGTGTTTATATGTAAATAAAGTAGATTAGCCAAAATGCTGAGTTGCATTACACAAGCTGCGAAGCCTCTATGGATCCCTAAGTGTGCCGATGTCTGTTGGCATCGGTTGCTGTGGTGTTTGGGCTGAAGAAACTTTTGAAGCTCCAGAACAATCGACCAGGAGGGAGAGAACATGCCAGTCGGGCATGTGTCTCTGCCAGGGTCCTACTCGAGGGTAGGACAAGCTCCTGACAGTGGATTCCCTGACTGCTGAACTGGACCCTTGGGTCTGTGGTCATCTGGGTTCCCTGACCTCTGGACTGTCTAAACTTTGTAGGTGGATTCTACTCTCAGGCAAATGTTCCTCAGCAATGGGACTCAGTTGGGGCTTCAACACCATATTGCCATATGACGAGATTACATAAAATATCCATTAAATAGACCAATGAAATCAGATTCCAGAAGCAATCTGACCCCCCCCCCCCCAAAAGCGTGCTACCTTGGGTCCAGTGATGAAAGATAGGAATGTTTGAAAGCAAGGCTTTTTACATCATCTGATCTTTCCACGGCTTGGTGCTCTCCAAATATTTTGATTAGAACTCCCACTGTCCCTAACCATTGGTAATTCTGGTTGGGGCTGATGGGAAATGCAGCCTGGAACAATTGGAGGGCACTTGGATTAGGAAAGGTTGTCCCAACTGAAAATGCCCGCATGAAATTTACCACTGAGATAGGGTTTTGTCAGGACAGATGAAGACGGTACTTCTTCATGCAGTGCATCATTAAGCTACAGAACGCACTCCAAGAGGCAGGGATGGCCACCAACTTAGATGGCTTTAAAACAGAATTGGATAAATTCATGGAGGAGTATGCTATCAATGGCTGCCAACCAGGACTCTGCTCCCACAGCTGGAAGCAGCAATGCTTCCACATACTAGTTACTGGAAACCACAGGAGGGCAGAGTGCTCTTATACTCAGACCCTGCTGGCTGGTTTTGCACAGGCATCTGGTTGGCCACTATAGAATAGGATGCTGGAGTAGATGGGTCACTGGCCTGATCCAGCAGGCCAATGCTCTTAAGCTTTTCTAATATTATGTTCACTGTAGCACATTCCTAAGTTCAAATTTAAGCTTGTTAATTTTCTTATAACCATGGTTCATCAACAATGGAAGATGAAATTAATCATTACACTGCATCACAAAGCACCAACGAAACATTCTGTTAAATATGAAGGTTAATTTGGACATAAAGACAGAAAATGAGCTTCCACCTTTTTCTAAGCTTAAAGCATTAGCAATTAAATCAAATTATCATTAGTATAAGACTGACACATTTATAAAGAATTTTATGTCACAACAAGTAAAGATGTCCTGTTGGTGACACATGTATCTTGATCTTCAAAGCAAAACACAATTTAAAACTCAGAAAGAACTCTAACTACTTTTTATTTTTTAAAAAAAAACAGTTATTGCCTCACCATTAAAAACAACAGCAGTTCTTGGCTCACCATATAATGGGCAGATTAATAAATAAAGTACAATATCCTCTGTTTCCTCCCTGCTATAGCTACACAAACTTTGCTCACGTTTTATTTATTATTTGCTAAAGAAACACAGACAGCGTAGCTTTGAAGTGCGTTGGGTTGGAATGTAAGATAAGTTTAAGCATGGCTGTTCAATATGGCCAGAGTTAATGAAATGATATTGCAAGGAAAACTGGGAATTAGAAATCACTTCAGTCCAAAGTTGTGAGCCTTCTCAAAAACTGTCTCATTAATTTTCCTCTTCTGAGTCATCTTATCAAGTGTGCTATGAAATTTCAAGGGTAAACCCTACTGTGAGAGAAGAGTTTCACAATTATAGGCTGCTCTGACAGACAGAATCAATAGTTTGGTGGGGTGGCAGTTCTCACCTGACTTTCCAACAACCAAGTTACTGCTGCTTCCTGGAGGGAGAGAGAAAGGGGTATGGTAGCAGGGAGTTCAATGTGGTGAAAATGCACCAGGAAGAAAAGAGCCATATGCAGTATTATTGCATAACAACCAGAAGACATTGTCTCTCTATTGGAATATATGAAAGCTCCCAAGAAAAGCATTATCCTTTATCTTACAAACTAAAATGGAAAACCTTCCCTTCTGATTAGGGGAAGGGCTATAGAGCATTTGCCTTGTATGCAGAAGGTATCAAGTCCAATCCTGCGTAGGGCTGGGGAATCTCTTCTGTCTGAAACCCTGGAGAGTTCCTGCCAATCAGTGTAGACTATTTGTATTTGGGACCGTGTATAATGAATGTGCTGCTCTACTAAGCAGTGTGCCTGACCTAAAGTACAAAGGGGAACTGTGTGGGATTTGAATCTCCCAACTTCGTAGACTCAAGCCTACCTGGAATGTGAGAACTATTCCACTGAACCATGTTAGGTGGCTAATGTGCATTAAAGGAAGATATGCTGGCCAATAAAAGATCTGGGGTTGATGAATGAGGTGAAACAGGGTGATCTCCTTGCCCCCGAAGCCTAATGCCTCTCCGTTTCTGTACTTTTCCATACCATATGCAATTCTATGTTATTTCTTATATAATAGTCTCTAGCAAGTAGTGAGGCTCTTGAGTGTGTGCGATTGTTTGTGTACACACAGAAACACACACACACATTGGGGAGTCTGTAAAGTTTCCTGAAACATCTCAGATGAACACTTCTTTTTCAGGGTGATCTATTGCAATTTAATTTCTTGAGTTGTTCCCTGAGCAGAATTTGTTACCTTGCCAAATCAAACAGTCCCTTACCTCTATTGGCTTGCAAAGGGAAGCCCTCCAGATAGATGTTTTCTCATCAATGTCTGTGCTGAAAAATGAGGCAAACCCTAATCACAGAGTCTCCCAGCATCACTTTATGCTTTCAGATTGCTCTCTGCCTACTACAAAGACCTGGTGTGTGTGAGCTCATGGCTCATTTTCTCCTGGTGAGCTATCATTCCATTTGTCAATTCAGAAGGTTTCCGCTACATTTCAGAACAAAGCAAGGAGTCTCTGACTGACTGCTCATTTCCTTATCTCCATCTTGGCAGAGATGTAATGCTGTTCACCTGTATTATAGCAATCAAATTTACAACCACAATTGGGGGGGAAACTGAGATGATTTGCAGGATAATTTTTGAGGTGGGAGTTCCATCACAAAGTTACCTTTACCTGAATATATATGGAGCTGGTAGACAGCTGCCCTGGATGCAGAATTAACCTCCACCTCCATGGACAGCTGTGAACCCCAAACAACCCCCTGGAGTCTTCTGCAATGCAAATGGGCTTCATAGCCGACTTGGTTGTTTTCCTCCCTAGGCATGAGAAATGCAGAAAGCGTTCCCTAATTAGTTTCGTTTCGTTTCGTTTCGTTTCGTTTCTCTTTTCTTTCTTTTGAAAACCACTATATGAGATGATCTGCTCTACTCTCATAGACATTAATGAACAGGAGAAAGAATTTGCCCATGTGAAGACTATCAGGTGGAAACTCTTACACATATGGTTCTTAAATGTAAACTATATGTTGATCTCCACCAGCAGTTCCTAGATCTGCTCTGCATCCCCAAATGGAAACCAGAGTTAGAGGTCATACATTTCCTGTTATTGGGAGAAAATCAGGAGCTCACCAAGTTAGTGGCTAAAGATCTTTATCTGTTTTTTTGTTGTCGAAACACATTGCAGACGTCTGATCTCCCTGGAGACCTAGAGATGTAATGTTAGACTGCTTTGCCTCTTTCATTTGACAAATGTTTTGTGTCACTGGGAAGGTGGTAATTCTGTATTGATTTGCTATGGATCTTTGTATGTGATGCCAATAAAAGGTTGGATGATGATGACATTAATGAACACCTATGTTACAAACATAGGAAGAGCCTGCTGGAACAGACCAATGGCCCATCTAGTCTAGCATCATGTTCTCACAGTGGCCAACCCAATGCCTTGAGAAACCGGAAGGAATGACCTGAGCTCCCTTCCTGCTTGTGACTTCCAGCCACTGGTATTCAAAGGCATGCTTCCTCCGGCAGAACACAGTAGATGCAGAACACAGCCGCCATGGCTAGTAGAAAAGGGCAGGCTGGTGCAGGCATTAAGTCTGTGTATCTTGGTGCTGTGAGATTTCTGTTCTGTTGGATCCAATGCCCTGGAAGCACACATACACATCCTGGGAAAACCACAACTGTACAGAAACATGGTATTGAATAATCCTTTCAGGCAAGGACTGCCTCTTATTGTGTGCTTCTCCTTTCCTGCTCTTAATGTTAATTGACTCAATGTACGTGATCACCCTACAACAAAGTGAACAGTAACAAACAGCAACACCAAGCCTCAATGACAGTACGCTTAATATGTCCTCAGTGGAATTCCCCTCAGACCAAATTCTTTTAAAATGTGAACTCATTTCCAGGCTTGCTCTCATCTCCTCAGCTTGAGATAATAAAAGTCCCCCCCCCAAAAAAAAAGATAAATTAAATTTGCAGCTGCTTGGGGTGAATTTAGAAAATATTGAATCAGGCAGGTTTCCAGCTGGGCTACAGCTGCAAGACAGCTATTCCAGTCCTCCTGTGGAAAAAGCACACTAATCTGCTTCTCTAAACTGCAGTAATCTACCCAGAATCATCCATATGACACATTAAAAAAAAAAAAAAAACCTTTGCATACATACAAACGGTTGTTATGCTGGAAATGTATTCTGAACGCAGTGCTCCCCCATCCTGCCAATGCAGTTATGTTCTTAAATGCAAGCTGCAAAGCAGAAAATGACCCCACAAAAGTGTTGTATTCGGGATTCTGCAATATTTGGGATGTGCTCGATGGCATGCAGATGGCAGGGTGGAGGTGAGAGAAAGAGCTAATTGCCATCAAGATTACCAGAAAGAACAAATATACCTCCCCCTTTTTATTGTTAACATGCACATGCACTTTGATTTCTTTTTATTATTATTATTAAAGATTTTCTTGATTTACAAAAGTGTGTGTAATGTCTCTCTCGTATTCCCCCCCCCCCCCATGTAACATTTTTACAAATCAGTTTCATTTGTTGAGACATTAGGAAGAAAAGGAGGAAAGAGGTGTGTCTGGGATTCGGACTCAGAGGTTGAACCTGAGGAATCCCAGCCTGCACAGGAGTCCCCACCTCCAGAACAAGCTGAGCCCTGGCTGGGGCCTGAGCCTGAAGGGTCCTCACCTGTGCTGGATCCTCAGGTGCAGGCACCAGCTGAGTCTGCTCTGGCCCCTGAGGTGATGGAGGACCCATTGCCTGCAGGTGCTCCACTCTCAGCACCGCCCATCAGGGGAAGAGGAGGTTGCCTCTGGGTCCGTTAACCCTCCAGCCTCTCCTGAGCTACAGAGGCTCAGGGCAGAGAGGCGGAGGGAACTAAGTTCCTGCAAGAGGAGTGTTCGCTTCCAGGCCAGGAGAGGCGAGTCACCTGTGGACCGGGGCCGCCCTATGCCTCGGGGCAGATAAAAGCCAGTCAGCCCCAGGCCCAGGTTGCGGGAGCAATGTTGTTGCTAGCCTGTTCCTGCCTGCACCCTGTCCTGCTCTTCTGCCAGAGTTCCTGACCCTACCCGACTCCCTGCCTTGGACCCAGCTACAGCTTTGACAGTCAGCCTCCATAACGCACCATTGACCTTGGACTGGACTTGGCCTCTCGGTTAGCCCCCAGGACCAGCACAGGGGGAAAGATGGGTGGGGGTGAGGTTGGGTGGCGATATTTCTATTTTACTTACTATATGTAGGGTTTGGTCTCAGTGTTGCTTGTGCAGGTTCTTTGTTGTTCACTTGTGTTCCTTTGGTGGTGAGAGAGGTTGGGGTTCGCCTGTGGTGTGGTTATTCATTTGTTGTTGGCTGTGGTGGTCTTTGTTTTCATGTGTGAGTGGGGTGGGTGGGTGTTTTGGATCAGGTTAGCCATATTGATTTGTATGCTGTTGGTGGATTTTTGTTGTCTTGTTGGGCTGTGTATGTGATAAAGGGGAGCCATACCGGGGTGAAGGTGTCTTCTTCTATTTGTCCCCATGTCAAATGCACATGCACTTTGAAACTGCACAACACTGCTCTCCTGCTCTTGAGAGAGGGAGAAATCTCATTAAGTTTGCATTTGAAGGTGAGCTTGCCTAATTCACATTTCCAAAATAATATGTGTTCCAAAATAATAATCCACACTTCTTCTACATAATGAAATGAAGGTGTTTAAATGGGTTATTCACAAAAGGCCCAAAACTTTTCTTATGGGGATAATAGGGACAGATGTTCCGAAAAAGATAACCAAATTATTTATGTACGTGACAACAGCAGCTACAATGTTATATGCACAGAAATGGAAAGAAGAGGAATGGCTTTTAAAAGTAATGGACTATGCGGAAATGGCGAAGCTGACAGCAATATTAAGAGGTTGAAATGATGAACTTTTTACTAGAAGAATGGAGGTCTTTTTTTGGACTATTTGAAAAAGTATCATAGCCAAATGAAATTGCAGGCAGGATTCAAGATAGGAGCAACAGAATAAAAATTCAGGGATTTTTGTAATAGATGTTTGATATATAATGTGGTAGAAAGAGTTTGAACACTCTGGAGGTGGGGGCAGGGAGTTAATATATAAAATAATGTAATTATTTGATTTGACCTCAATATGTGAAACTTTGGAAAAATCTAATAAAAAATTAAAATACGAAATCTTCACTTGTTTGAATTTTGCAATGGCGCAATGCAGTCCTCCAGCCATATAATGTCTATAAAATGCATTTACTAACCCATCGTGAAGCTGAGGCTCCAATACTTTGGCAACCTCATGAGAAGAGAAAGTTCCCTGGAAAAGACCCTGATGTTGGGAAAGATTGAGGGCACAAGAAGAAGGGGACGACAGAGGACAAGATGGTTGGACAGTGTTCTCGAAGCCACAAACATGAGTCTGACCAAACTGTGGGAGGCAGTGGAAGACAGGAGTGCCTGGCGTGCTCTGCTCCATGGGGTCACGAAGAGTCGGACACGTCTAAACGACTAAACAACAACAATAACCCAGTAGAGTCTTACGAATGCTGCAGATCTTGTTGTGTTAAAATCAAAGTGACCCTAGTCAACTATGTGAAACATGTCTTGGCACGTTGTTCCATGTAAGGGCACAAGCTGGCATCCATGAATGATTTGCCCATCTTACAAAGTATGCCAAATGCATTATGTTGCCAAAATAAACCAGGAACTATATTGCATTATTATATAATAATATCTATTATGTTGTATATTATTATAATATAATAGCTGTCTGCTTGGCATTGACCCATGGCAGGTGGTTCCACATTTATGGAATGCCTTCACTAGTATTAACATTCAAGAATTTAAAAAAATTTCTGTTCACCCTGGCATTTAATGGCTGAAATATCCTGTTCTGGGAAATCTTGAAATTATTAGCTGTGAGAACAGGTATCAATTTTTAGCTGTTACTAATTGCTCAGAATATTTAGTTATTTGGTTAGTTAGTTATGGTTTGTTGTTTGCTGATCTGGGCTCATTTGGAAGAAAGGGTAAGATCGAAATAAAAGAGATGCATAAATGATACATTGTTAACATTAGCATGGCCCTTAAAAGACAATGGGAGAATATTTCAATTTCGTACAAACCTCTTAACATTGGTAAAGCCATACCGACTTCAGTGGAACTACACCAAAGGAAATGACTTCAGAGTCTCACTGCAGCCAAAGTAAAGCTTGATATTGGATGCAGTCCAAGAGAAAGTAATATAATTTTTGTTGGGAGATAGGAGTCCTTTTATTATTGCTATATCTGCTGTGGTATCTGTTATGACTAGTGCACTGACAATTCTGTAGTATATTAAAAATTTTCTTGTGTGATAACTTGATTAGGGATATAGAAGGGCTGTGTTGTAATATAGCTTCTCAGTTGCTCCTTTCCAACACAACACACACACACACACACACACACACACACACACACCACTGTTCCCTTTTATGTAATGATAAAGTACTCTCGGTTATTCTCATAGCAAATGCGGTAGGGAATCTAATTGTTCTGAATGATGGTGTTTTGCAGCATCTCAAGTAAGACATTTCAGTTGGACTGGGAATATATTGAATCCCAAATCTGCTTGCCACTTTCCCTTTCGGCTCAGCCTGGTGTTCCTGGAAAGACATCAGGAATTGATTTAACAAACTTCATTGTATTCTCGTTTCATATGTTATATAGTAATTTCAAATAAATTTAGAATGAAAATTGCAAGTCCATGGTGCAATTAGATGTTGAAGAAATAATAGGAATACCAATGGAATAGCAATCTTCCAGAGACATTGACTGCCATTATTCCCTTCTTACTGAAGGTCTCTAATCGAAAAACTCCACCATTTCTCAGAAGAAAAAGTTTGGAAAATCCCTACGCAACAGGATCTTTTCCTCAAATTCGCAAATATAATTTCCTGTCAGTCTGCTTTCTGGAATTTCTCAAGGCAAAAGCAAATGTTAGGGACCCTGAATTCATCCATTATTGACACAATAAAATGAAATCTATCACCATGACAATATACTCCTTCCACATTTTAAAAGTGTTAAGCTATTAAATTATGCATTTAGAAATGTGTGTAAAATGCCAGGCATATTTTATTTTTGAACTTTTGGTCCCTTTGTGTTGAAGTTCTTTTTCCAAAAGTCTCCTGCTGACACATTATGTCTAAGACGTACCATCTAGTTCCTTAGTGTGACAGGGTAAAGATTGCTGAGTAAGTGAACTTTGGCAGGAGACTAAAATAGTACCATAGTAGTGCAGATGGAGCTCAGAGAGAAGGTAGAGAAGCCAGAGGCTTGGTCTACTCATGCCACAGAAAGATGAGATGACAAAATAGATTGAACCACTTCAGCCTACAGATAGGAATCACATTCTTACTTGCTCCCCTACGGCAGTTGTTCCCAGGGCCAGCACAAAACATTTTGCTGCCAGAAGCAGAGTAGAAAATGGCATATCACTCCCCATCTCCCACCCAAAAATTCAAGGGACATAGTATTATTCAAATACAGTCAGTCTTAAGAATGCAAGAATATATGAAGAACCTTCTGGATCAGGCCAAAGGACCATCTAATCTAGCATCCTGTTCCCACAATGGTCAACCAGATGCCTACAAGAAGTCTGCATATAAGAGAGAAGAACTGTCATTGATGATCTGGAAACATATATCTCTCCCCACTTGACATTAATGCAAACCATTTTGCTTGGGGGTTTTGATGTTATGCTGAACGTCTATGCAAACGCCACCTTTTGTTTTCAAAAGCCAGATTTGAGGTTGTTGTTGTTGTTTAGTCGTTTAATCGTGTCCGGCTCTTTGTGACCCCATGGACCAGAGCAAGCCAGACACTCCTGTCTTCCACTGCCTCCCGCAGTTTAGTCAAACTCATGCTGGTAGCTTCATGAACACTGTCCAACCATCTCGTCCTCTGTCGTCCCCTTCTCCTTGTGCCCTCCATCTTTCCCAACATCAGGGTCTTTTCCAGGGAGTCTTCTCTTCTCATGAGGTGGCCAAAGTATTGGAGCCTCAGCTTCAGGATCTGTCCTTCCAGTGAGCACTCAGGGCTGATTTCCTTCAGAATGGATCGGTTTGATCTTCTTGCAGTCCATGGGATTCTCAAGAGTCTCCTCCAGCACCATAATTCAAAAGCATCAGTTCTTCAGTGATCAGCCTTCTTTATGGTCCAGCTTTCACTTCCATACATCACTACTGGGAAAACCATAGCTTTAACTATACGGACCTTTGTCGGCAAGGTGATGTCTTTGCTTTTTAAGATGCTGTCTAGGTTTGTCATTGCTTTTCTCCCAAGAAGCAGGCGTCTTTTAATTTCATGGCTGCTGTCACCACCTGCAGTGATCATGGAGCCCAAGAAAGTAAAATCTCTCACTGCCTCCATTTCTTCCCCTTCTATTTGTCAGGAGGTGATGGGACCAGGAGGTGATGGAGCCAGATTTGAGATTAGGCACCTCCATATTTCTTTGGACCTGAAAGCAAGTTTAAAATGGAAGGAAGGTAAGAGTTGTTCAATAATGCTCTCTATGGATGGCTGCTACTGATGGCAATTCAGTGAGCTTTGAAGCAGAACTCAGTGCATGTGTCCTGTTGGGAGCAGGTCACTAGAAATCATCTCATATAAGGGCTCCAGCATTTGGAGTTTGCATTCATCCTAGAAATAGTTGAAGGAACTGTGTCGTCCCCTGTAAAGTTCACCATGTTGTAAATTTCTCAGTTTTCCAGTTTTAAGTTCAGTTCTCCACATTTCTTTATCTGTTTGTGATGATGATGAGGACCATACTTCGTTGCATAATCGTCACCACCACATAATTGCCACACCCCTTTTTCCTGGCCCTAAAATTGGTCCCAAAGCTTTTACCACAGAATCGTCCCAGGGTATAATTCTCAGTGTGCACATTTTCAGTACGTGGACAGGTGGCAGTGGCAGCGAGAGAGCGAGCGAGCAGCAGCACTACCAAGCTGCCTACCAGCCCAACCCCTTCCCCCTTTGCTCCCCACAAGCCAGCCAACTCTACCCTGAAGGCCCACAAGGGGTTTCCTCTGGGACATGCCAGCCTCCAGACACCTCACCGGCTTCCACCTACCTTCCACATAATTCACAGCATCATGGTCACAGCCTCCTTTTTTGAAAAGAAAAATCGGCATAAAAACCATTATGTGGTGAAATATGTCCTCATGAAAAATTATTCTCATATATTTTTGTGTGCGATTTTCACTGATATTGTCAGGCTTTGGGGAATCAGCTTCCTCCCCCACGGCAGTAAACAAAGGATCATATGAAAGGAACGTCTTACCAGTTAGAATCTTTAATAATCACAGTGAGAGAACAAAGAACATGTCTCCTTCAATGGCGGTGCTCTCAGTTAAGGCTCACACCCCATTCCATCCCTATTAATCCACATCACTCCTACGTCTTGTAACCTGAGCTAGTACCCTCTGCGCTTTCTGTTCTGAGACTTTCTGAGCTCGTTAGGACCTTGCGGAGAGCAGAGGAATGCTGTCCAACGACTGTGAATCTGTTAACCCTCTCTCTTCCAGTGTTTCTTCTCCTAGCTGTTCCCCATCCAGTATTTCCCAGCTTCTGCCTTCTGAATTATGCCCCTCTGCAAACCACTGTTCCATATCTATACTGCCCTCTTGCTCTTGGGAAGATTCAGGATCAGGATTAGGATCAGGGGGAGGGGGTGGCTCCCACCATTCCTCCATCCCTACACAGCAGTAGGAAAACTTCTAAAATTGCCCTTATTCAAATTTATCACTGGATTGTGAAATTCCAAGTTACCTGAAATTATTGTCTTTGGAATTCTTGCTTTGAGATATGTGTGTCCTGTTTAAAGAAGCTTTCATGAAATAATTATGTGCATATATCAACTTGCTTTGAATTCTACAAGAGCCAAAGCCTGCCCTTTGGATCACTTTTTAATTTTAGAAGCTTTCCTCCTGATCCATTAAGGAAAGGTTATATGGCTTCCTCCTCTAGGAGTAGAGTCTTCAGTGAATTAGCAGTCTTGCACCTTCACCTCTATATTCAGACTGACTGGGCAAGACAAAAGAATCAAGTTAATTAAAAAATTTAAATGGATGCCAGCTAACATGCTTTCCTTGTGTTTTCCTCTCCTTTGAAATAAACATCAGTTGCCCTTAGAACGCAGACTTTTCTGTAACACACTCTGTCTTATTCCAGGTATGGTGGCGGCCAATATAAAATGAGTGGGAATTCATCAAAATTATAGGGGTGGAGAGCAGAGGAATGAGTTTAGAGAAAATATGCCCTCTGATTCCAACCCCCCTCCCCTCAGAAGGGCAGTTCCCACTCACAGCTTGAACTACTTCACAGCTGCAGCCACTGACATGCTTCTGGAAGCCAGCTCTGCACTTGCCCGGAAACCAAAAGAGTGTAAAACCAAAAGACGTGTTTTTTGTGCCACCTCTGGAAGTAGACGTGTGTGGTGTATGTCTAAGTGCACACATGCACATGACAGTAAGCAATAGTTGGCAGTGATGAATAAAGGTGGCCGATGGTGAGATGGGGGTGTGGGAGGAGGTGGCGTCGCCAGGCCAATTTGCCCTTCCAGGATGTTGGAGGTTATGAGTTATTTCCTTTTTCCAACCCATCAAATAGCAATGAGCTATGGTTATGCCCGGGCAGATAATTTCCAGATGATTGTGCAATATCTTGTGATACTGATTATGATATTTTGTTGTGAACAGCCCTGAGATCTGTGGATGAAGGGCAGTATACAAATTTTAATCATCATCATCATCATCATCATCATCATCAGACCATGATGACTCTTGCTGTGGGATGAAGATCCAATCCAATGTAGAAAGGTTTTGACATTCCCCCAGGGAATGTGCCCGTTAGGCTTTTGACTAAATGTAGGTTAAACTGCCTGCAGCTGGCACAGGTAAAGGGGCATGATAGGGCTCAGAACAGGGTAATTAGATATTGCCAAATGGGCTGCTTTAGGGAAGAGACTTGATAGACTGCCCACTATACTCAGATCTAAGGATCCATTATCTGGAGCCCCTAACAGCATGTCATAGTAATCCTCTTTCTATTGGGTACAGATTATTAAATGTCATGCAGAAATGTCAAAATTGTTAAATAGACCGTGGAGAAGTGAAAGCTATTGACTGCATCCAAAGATCACGCAGATTAAAATAAATTCATTGCCCTGCTTTTGGGAGGCAATGCTTATAAACAGTATTTCATGGTCATGCATACCATATGTACATACACTACTGCTTAGTTTTGCTTTGTGGTGTGTGTATTGGTATGAGTATGTGTAAATGTGAGAGCTGGTTGTCTAAATAGCAACAAACTATTTCAGATTACAGACCACCTTGAAGGTACAAGAAGCACCACAAAATCTATGTATCCCACCCATGTGAATTTCTCCGTATTTTTCACTCCCATTTCATAATTTTTGAAATTCTTTTCTTATAAATGGGTGAGGAATGGCATTTGTTGTTGTTGTTGCCATTGTTGTTGGGTTTTTTTGAAAGCAGGCAATAATTTTTCAGCACAGCACTCATCCAGGCTGAGTTTGCATGCACCTTAGTCCCACTGAAACCAATGGCTAAAGTTTTCCCATTGATTTCAGTGGGACTAAATCATGACTAGCTGAGTCTAATTTCAGAGAATCATCGTTATGCTTTAGTTCATTGGCATACTCATGCTTTTCATCTCTTCAGCAAATCTTTGCCATAAGTGAGTATCATTCTCATTTTACATGTAGGGGCTAAGAGTGGAGTAACTAACTATATTCAACCCCATATGGCCAAGTTGGAACTAGAATCCGTATCACTTTTATGGCCAAGTTGGAATTAGAATCTGTGCCAGTTTGGTGTAAATCCCACCGGCAGACAGTGTCGGCTCAGTGTTGGAAACAGTCAATAATTTTTAAACTCCTTTTTCATGCTTCTTTTCTCTGAACCTTAAGGGCATTCATTTATAAAAGATACCCTGGTTTCTTTATAACTAATGTTTGTGTGAGAGTGTCTGGAAGAGGATTTGGTAGAACGGACTGTAACTTTCCATGCACATTTCTTGGCACTTGGTATTATCAAGAGACCCACAATAGTGTGCTTGGCTGCTGCTTGCGAAATCATTAAAAGGACTCTGAGCTTCCTGTGCCATATTCTTCTGGGGTTTGTTAAGATACCATTTTCGTAGGTTGTGAGGATTTGATTTTCATCTAAGCATCTTTTCCATATGGATCAGGCTTGCAGTGGAAGAGCACTTGGCGGCAGTGAAGATTTGTACTTCGTGGAATGGAAGCACTGTAGGGGTGTATATATATATATATATATATATATATATATGCAGGTTTTGGTGTCCTCGGGTGTCTTCCCGTGTAAAAGTTGGGGTGTCTAGGCGACGTTTCGACGAGGTCTCACTCGTCATCTTCAGGCTGGTGCTTTCGGCTTCTTGTTACTGGAACAGAGCAGGATCTCAGTGTTTGAGTTCCTATAAATACTGTTGAGGAGGTGTGGCCTCTAATGTTCTTGGGCAGAGAGGAAGTTCCCAGGCTAGTGTGCCTTTTCTTCTTTTGTTTCTTAATTACTTGAGGGATATCTTGAGTGATTTCTTGAGTTGTATCCTGAGTACCACTTAGGTGGGTCATTAGGTGTGGATTAGTTGCTAAAGCCTTTGTGTCTTGACCTCTTGAACTTTGTGAAGAGTTTTTCTGGGAAGATGGTTGTACTGCATTTTGTTGTGCTCTGGCTTGGCTTCGTGTATAGGGGCGAGCTGTGGTTTTGTGGTCTGTGCCAGCCAGATCTGTGTAGGGATTGCAGGGGGGTGCAGCATCCGGAGGTGCCACCATGGTTTGGCTACTGGATGGTATCTGTAATTCATCTGTGGAGAGGGTCTGGGTTTGGGTCTGGTGTGGTTGATTGGTGATGGCGTTCTGTGTGCCTCTGGCTCTGGTGTCAGTTTTTGTGGGGAGGGCTAATTTCCAGATGTCTGGCAAGCGGGATGTGTCGTCACGCTTGTTCATGTTGTGAGGGTGTTTCTCTATCTCGATGGCTTCCATGATTATTCTCTTGTGGTGATGTTCCATGTTAAAGAGCAATTTGGAATCTGCAAAATTAATTTCGTGTCCTGTTTCTTTCATGTGTTGGAAAAGAGAGGAAGTTTTTTCTTCTTTTTTGACGGCATTCTTGTGTTCTGCGATACGTGCATTTATTCGTCTGTTAGTTTGTCCAATGTACGTGGCTGGGCAGACTTTGCAGGGTATTTCATAGACCCCTTGGTTTTCCAACTGGATTTTATCCTTGGGGTTTCTGAGGATATTGGCTATTTTTTGGTTGGTGCAAAAGGCTGTTTTGATATTGTGTTTATGGAGGATTTTGCTAATTTTATCTGTAGTGCCCTTGATATAAGGAAGGAGGGCCATGCCATTGTTTTCTTCTGTGTCTTGGTTTTTGGGGGGTGTTTCTTTTTGGATTAGCTTCGTAACCCTGTTTTGCTGGTATCCATTGGCAATTAACACATTTGAGAGATTCTGTAACTCAGTTGTCAAGTGGTTTTTGTCAGCCAGGCGTTTGGTTCTGGAGATGAGAGTCTTGGCTACGGAGTTTATTTGTGCAGGGTGGTGGTGTGATTGTGCATGTAAGTAGCGGTTGGTGTGTGTTTTTTTCCGGTAGATAGTGTGTCCTAGGGAGCCATCAGGTTTTTTGTAGATTAGGACGTCAAGGAAGGGAAGTTGGTTGTTGGCTTCTATTTCCATAGTGAATTGTATTTTGGGGTGTAGGCTGTTGAGATGTGTGAGGAAGCTATCCAGTTTTTCCTTCCCGTGTGGCCAAATTACAAAGGTGTCGTCAACATATCTAAGCCAAAGTTTGGGTTTGTGTTCTGACTTGTCTAAGGCATTGGTTTCAAAGTGTTCCATGTACAGGTTTGCGATGACCGGTGAGAGGGGCAAAACCTGCATTCCTGTACCCGTGAAAATCTACGAAAGCATATATATATATATATATATATATATGCAGGTTTTGGTGTCCTCGGGTGTCTTCCCGTGTAAAAGTTGGGGTGTCTAGGCGACGTTTCGACGAGGTCTCACTCGTCATTGTCATCATGTGCATTTTTCCTGTTAAGTGGTAATGTTAAATGCTTCAGGGGTCCTAGGATGTTTGCCTAGGGTTCTCAAAAATCTGAGGATGGAATTCAAAGAATGTTGTGCCCCTCTAGTATTTCCTCCTTCTAACTACAGTTAAAGACCTCATCCCCTGATTTTTCATAGCAGCTTTTCTCTCTGGTAGCATGAGAGCTGTGTGAGAAGGGAGGGGCAGAGAAGCCCCACTGTGCACTCACAGGAGATTTGCCCAAGGCTTTGTGGTTTCCAGTCTTAGAGGGGGGATTCCAATTAGAAAAATCAATGACACATTGTAATTACATTCGGGAATGAAAAACCTGTCTTACATGGATGCTCTAATCCTCTGTCTGAAAATATGCTCTGCACTTGCTTAGGGCTACTATCCTTTTCACATTTAACTGGAAATGGGTGTTAGCTATAATACATCAATGTCTAGGCTCGCATTAAAACATCTTCCCCGAGGGCACAGAAAAGACTGGGCTACCATTAACTGCTAACAGCGGCATGGACCTCAATCTCAGCACAGTGTTTCCTACACCAAAAAAATGCTGCCTTGAAGGCCTCCTTTTGTGGCAGTTTTGAGGTGCAAGACCTCTTGAAAAATGTCTCCACTTTGTCCCTTCCTCAAACTCTAGCCTTGTAGGACTCAAGATGCATTGAAGATTACAGGCTCACCTAGTCCAGCATCCTGTTCTCACAGTGGACCAGAAAGGGAGACTTAAGCTGAATCCTAAACTCAGTCATCTTGGTCAAGTGATCTGCCAAGGTAGAACATTATTATAATGGCTTGCTTTCCCTCTGCCAGGCTTAGGAAGAGCAGCAGCAGCCCTGGTACTGAAACGGGTTACTTTGTTGTTTAGTCGTTTAGTCGTGTCCGACTCTTTGTGACCCCATGGACCAGAGCATGCCAGGCACTCCTATCTTCCACTGCCTCCTGCAGTTTGGTCAAACTCATGTTGGTAGCTTCAAGAACACTGTCCAACCATCTCGTCCTCTGTCGTCCCCTTCTCCTTGTGCCCTCCATCTTTCCCAACATCAGGGTCTTTTCCAGGGAGTCTTCTCTTCTCATGAGGTGGCCAAAGTATTGGAGCCTCAGCTTCACGATCTGTCCTTCCAGTGAGCACTCAGGGCTGATTTCCTTCAGAATGGATAGGTTTGATCTTCTTGCAGTCCATGGGACTCTCAAGAGTCTCCTCCAGCACCATAATTCAAAAGCATCAATTCTTCGGCGATCAGCCTTCTTTATGGTCCAGCTCTCACTTCCATACATCACTACTGGGAAAACCATAGCTTTAACTATACGGACCGGGTTACTTTATACCGGCTTAATTTAACACCAATTTGCTTTATGCCCGCTGCATAGGATTTTTCCCTTAAATGAGCAAGGCATGAAGATACCTGCCTGATCTCTCCTGCTACAAACCAGAAGAAGATGTGCATCATGGCATCAATGGCTTATTCCCAGGTAAGCAAGAAAGAATAGGATTGAACTCTAAACGTATTCCATGCAAATGAACATGCATGGTGGCGTGAATAAATTCAGTTGTGTAGAAGACAGAATCATTGAGTGAATCTACGATTCAGACTTAATCTTTGCTCCTGCCACCACTCTAAACAGAAGATTTCTCTCTTTTTTTTGCCCTGTTCAGCCCTCCCAACTATCAAACTAAAATAAGTGGCAGGGGTATGCATTTCAGAAGGAGGTTTTTAAGATGTGTCCCAAATTCATCTCAAACATAATTTACAGTTATTATGCAACTCTCTGTTTCACAGCCATAATATAATTGAATGGGGTTACAGTACACAGCCAGTTCAGCCCCTGCCATCCCATAATGATGCAATTTACTTTGGTTTCTTCTCCTGTCCTAGCATTTTATTAGCCTTTATTTGCTTTCCTTTATATTGATGAATGGTATCCCAAATGGTAACATCAAATTGCATCCCTATTTTTCTCCAAATGGCAAAACAGAGGAGAAATATGTGAGGATCCTCACTCAGAATGAGACATAAAGTCTTTCCCATAAACCTTTGGGAAGAATGTTGAAAGTACTTGCATGGAGGGGGGAAGAATTACAATGTAAAGAGTATTTGGAAAGCCTGGTATTAAATCTCAACTGCTGAGAAAATAGGATACTGACATTTTTGAGATGCATGCAGATAGCAACTAATACCAGAAAAAGGAGCGCTAAATAACATCAGAAAATATTAATGGATGCTAAATGTAATGGTAATAGTGAGCACAGCTTTTCAAAAAATGAAATGCAGGTTTGCAGCAAGACTTTAAGACAGCTCAGTCTGCTCCCCACCCCATGGCTTTTTCCATTAAACACAGACACACACAGTAAAAATAGGGTCACAATCCTCAGCAGAATATTGTGTCTGAATTGCAAGTGGGAAACATGGTCAGGGGGAGCTTGTGGGCCTCCAAATGTTGTGGGACTAAGATTCCTCTTATCCCTGACCATTGGCCATGCTGGAAGGGGCCAGTGAGAGTGGGTCTCTGATCAGGAGTAGCTATCAATGCACTTGGCCTTCTGGAATGGAATGACTGCTGCTTACCAGGAGGAGGATCAAGGCAGCAGAAAGGTTGCCGCAGTGTGGGTGCAGGGGCTGAGCCATTCTGGTGTTCCCCATGGTACACCAGCACAGCGCTGACCTCCCCACCACTTCACCTCTTCCAACCTCCTCCTGGTAAGCGTCAATGATGACACTCCCAAGTGTTGAGGTGCATACCACCGTCCTTCCTAGCAAGCAGCTCCTAACTCTAATAGGGAACCAGGTTACCCACCACTGTTATATCATCTCTTTAACTTTCCAAGATAAAGGTAAAGCTAAAGGGACCCCTGACCATTAGGTCCAGTCGTGACCGACTCTGGGGTTGCGGCACTCATCTTGCTTTATTGGCCGAGGGAGCCGGTGTACAGCTTCCGGGTCATGTGGCCAACAGGACTAAGCCGCTTCTGGCGAACCAGAGCAGCGCACGGAAATGCCATTTACCTTCCCGCCGGAGCGGTACCTATTTATCTACTTGCACTTTGATGTGCTTTCGAACTGCTAGGTTGGCAGGAGCAGGGACCGAGCAACGGGAGATCACCCCGTCGCAGGGATTCGAACCGCCGACCTTCTGATTGGCAAGTCCTAGGCTCTGTGGTTTAACCCACAGCACCACCCACATCCCACAACTCTCCAAGATAGACTCCTGTAATTACTTGACTTAATCTGCCTCTAGATTCACTCTGATAAGAAGCATGGTTTCTTCATCTTTAGAAGAGGCCCATCACTGTGCTTGGAACAACAGTTTGGGTAGATTGTTGGTAGCAGAGTGTGGCTTGGCCTCTTCTCTATGCAGGCCCAGTCAATCAGAAAGGTGTTGTGCAGAACTACAAGTGATCTGGCTATGCTGCTAATGGCCTGGCTGTTGAATGGTTAAACCATAATACGTGCCCTCTTGAATGTTACCAAACCATTCACAGGTGATGACATTGCAACTGTGGTGAGGCCTCTAGAGGACAAACAATGTCAAAAGCTGGTCATAATCCCTGTGGTGGGTGTGCTCCCTGCTGTCTTGGTGGCAAGCGGCTTTTTCACTCAACTATCTCCTAAATTGAGGACAGGAAGCATTTTTTCTCACTGTAATTGGCTCAAGAATGCCATGATGCTCAAATATAGAATGCCATGAGACCTCTTCCAGGTCATCCAGTGGCATAAACTGGAAACAGAGAATGGTCCAGACATGATTTGAGGAGTCAAATATTAGATCATGCAAAGAAGGACATGATATAATTTTAGAAAGCAACATCCCTGAGAAAATTACATGATTACATATCAGAGTTGAGTGAACATCAGTGTCTCTTATACGGTGCTTTATCCACTACCTAGCTAAATTAGTGCCAAAAGCCCTCCGTTTTGTCTGGAAGAAATCCATAATTTAGCATATTGGTTTCACATTTCCTGGCCCAGTTATTCTCTGTAGATTTTAGCAAACTGCTCCTAATATAGCATTTCTTTGGTAGTCTCACTTCTTCCATCTGCTGTGACTTCCACCAATATGAAAGCAACACTCCTTGCGTTCAAGTCTTAATGGACAGAAGAGAATCAGAGTAGGTCATTTGTTCTTACTCTGCCTCCAAGATCAATGTCAGCAGAGAGAGTTTTCACTGAGATCCCTTACTGATATCAGCATTCTGTAATCTAAAACAAAGTCCTTCACTGTCAACTAGATGAAAGGCAAGATGCAGAAGGAACATAAAATTGTTGTTGTTTCTATCACATATTTTGATGGTTTAAAATGACACATTGATCTATGGTGCTTTTTCCTTTACAGAATACTGTCTGTTTTTTCCTTGTTATCTGCAATTTCTGCCCCTTCACCCAACCCACCAACTTTCATAATGGAATATATTTTTGAGAGAAAATCCAATAAACATTATATGGGGGGCCTTTTTCCACAACCTTTGAATGTATGGCAGTGTTGTGAATAAATGAGAATATCCAGGTAGAACAGAGTCCCCCCATTCTGAACATTTGCTGAAACGTCGGCAGGCAGAATAAATCTTCTATTGCAATATGTGGCATATTAAAGACGCAGCAATAAAACAGCTAGCACATTTGCAAAGCAAAGCAGGGTCCGGTATGGTTTTCAATTGGATGCGGGACTGTGTGTTGCGCTCTGTGCATTGCAGGGGGTTGGACTAGATGACCCTCGGGGTCCCTACCAGCAGTACAATTCTGTGGTTCCATGATAGATGCTGCAGGTGTTAGTGCCCCTTGTGGTGAACCATTGACCTGCTGGCAGCAGCCCAGAAAAGGGGACTATAAAATGGTCTCCTGTTCTAACTGATATTGGGGTTCAACCACACCTACCTTTTGCCCTGCAACTTCTAAGCACAAGTCCACATTTTAAAGCATCATGTCCAAGTGTTTTGTTTTGTTTTGGCCCCAATTCAGCAGTAAAGGTGGCCAGATACAAGGCTTTAAAGTGTGGACCTGTGGCTATAAATGCAGCAAAAATGGAAGTCTGGATGAGCAACAAGATTTTCTTGATCTCTGGTGTGTTCCTGTATTGGTTATTCTTAAGCTTGTCTGCTGACTTGTCCCACAGTCTCTGCTTCCTGACTTAGCTAAGGGTGGATTTTTCTGAAAAAAATAGGCCTCAGTTTACCCATGTTGATTCCACCCCCCATTCCTGTCTCACTCACTGAGCTTGACAAGAAGCGAGATATTATTTTTTTACTGGTTCTCCTAAAAATACAAATATTTTTACATATTATAAACTTTTTTTATGTATAATATTATATGTATATACATTCCAGGTGTCCTAAAGTAACCAGCATACATACAAAAAGGCACATAGTGGTATAAAAACATTTGCATGTTAATACATATAAAATTATGTTGCAGAAATATAGTACTTCATAGGGCTTGACTCTTTTATATGCAGCATATGTTTAATATATGTACTTTTAGGTGTACATTTTTACACATCATTAGTGGACTTAAAAAAAAAACACCCTGACAATACACAGGAGGCTCAAAACAAGAGAACACTCAATGCAAGAGTTAGTCAATGCAAGATGAGAACAGTTGGGTTGGAACTGCCAGAAACCCTGCACGAATCTATCAAGAATTGATTTTTTCCCTTCCATCTCTACTCCTGGTTCACTTCCTACAGACTTGGGATGCACTGATCAGCTTATTCTGTCCCATTTCAGTCGATCAACCGTGGGTCCATTCTGTTCTACTTTTTTGTGGATTATTTCAAAAGAATCCACAAAAACGCCACATTTAATTTGCCCACATGTTGTATGCACTTTTTACAGAAATACACACTTTACATTGCTTTTCAATTCATCCATTTTGTGGGCATCCTGTGGGTTCTGATGCTCACTTTTTTGCAAAACAAAGATACGGTGTACATAAGAAGACATTGCATTCCTCCAGCAAGTTTGGGAGTGTTGCATTGACTTGATTTACTAGTCTGCTAGGTCTGCTCACCTTTTCCCAGTGGGCAGCATTGCGGCCAGGCAGCCAGGTCCCAACAGCATACCAACCTAAGGGTGGAAGGTTGCCACCTCTTTCCTGCGTCATGCCGGCCGCATCATCATTGCTGAGGGATCTGCCCCTTGTGGGATGGCCCCCAGCCAATCAGCTTCCAGAGTGTGTGTGGCTGCGGGAGATTTAACCACAGTGCGGCTGGCTGGCTGACACCCACTCACTCGCCCCATCCCCAGATCACCCAACCCACCCACCCTCTTCTCATGCTTTGCTCAGATATGACCTTGCTATGGACAATTGTCGGTCGCCATATTGTTGGGGCCGGGTAGGAATTTTTCCACTTGGCAAATTGGCACCTGCCATTTGGTATCGTCTACCTAGTAGCAATCATCACAACTTTTGTGAGGTTAGGCATTGGATAAGCCTTTGTTTGGATGGAGTGGAATTTGTAGCCTTTGCCTGCCCTTCCTCAGTAAGAGTATCCTGTTAAAGGGATCTGGGGTGTGAATCCTGTCCAATGCCTGAACATGGGCTAGGGCCATGTCACAGCCCCTACAGGGACCCCTCTGGGTGCCCCTATTTGATGTAAGTCATAGGGTGCTGCAATAGGGTTTACCCTCAAGTGGACTCCCTGCAGATGGTGAGTCAAGACATAGCCTGGCTTCACCCCAATGCCTAAGCCAAACTTCTCACATCTATAACCAGTGAAGTTGTGGCCTATTTGAACCCATAAACCAAAATACTTCGTTCCTGGGTGTTAATTGTTCTCCTGGGAACTTTGGGGCATGGGTGCCTTGGCACGCAGTTGCAAGTCATTCTACTTCCCCTGATGCCACCTTGGCAAAAAAAAAAAAAAAAAAAAAAATTCTCCTCCATCCGTATTCAGATTCTGTCAGGGCTGGGCTGCGAGCAGAAATCAAAAGCCAGGTTTTGTAAATGCCTGGTTCTAAAGGATTTCTCTGGTGGTTTTGGTAAGGGCATGGTTTTGAAGCTGGGGATTGAAGGTGTTTGTAATAAATAAAAAAAAGGAAGGTGCCTATATGAAACTGTGTTGAGAAATAATGGAATCTAGTGTTGCATGAACAGAAAGGTCACTTGAAGTGTTGTTGTTGCTGTTTTTATGCTGGATAAGCATCCTGAGAATATAAGCCATATGCTGTGCTGAAAGGTTCTCCGTTTGATGAAAAAACAAAGGACTGGTGGGTCTATCCATGCTCATCCTGCCATTTAGGTAGATCTCTTCGAAAATCCGCTTGTCCTTTGGAGTGAATTTGGTCTCATTCATGCGACATGCATCTCTGCTGAGGAAGTTGTGCCTGGAGATTAATTAAGATGTTAATGGCAGAGACTTGGTTGTTTTGTTTAAAAGGACAGTGTTGGTGAACTGTCTCTGGGGAGAAGATGAATTCCCCTCCCCTTTTGAAATTCTTGCTTTAGATGCCAGACACAATCAACAGAAGCTTCCCAAGAGGAGACATTAATATTTGAATTAACAGGAGGAAATGCACGTTTTCCAAACCATCTGTTTCTATTCTGCTTTTGATCTGTATCAGATATGATGTTCCATGCTTCAGACTTAAACTAGCATTTTAATTTTTTCTAAAAATCCTCAGGAACATTTTATGAAACCTGAATTTTTATATTTTGGAACCAGTTGTTTGATATAGGGATAGTGCCAATAGCTACAGAAATACACAAGCTATAAATTGACTGTGTGCTACTTGTAATCCTTCCTGTATATTGTCAGAGGTGCTGGGATGTCAATAAAATCTATCAGTTTTGCAGGGTTTGCCACCTGGGATTGTTTATGGATAGGGATAGAGTGGGCAGTCAAGTCCATGCACTGATAGCCTCAAGGCTGGAGTACTGTGCTGCATTTATATTTAAAGCACTAAGACGCCATTTTAATCAGTCATGGCTGCCCCCAAATAATTCTCAAAGCTGTAGTTTGTTAAATGTGCTGAGAGTTGTTAGGAAACCCTTTTCTCCTCCCAAGAGCTACAATTCCCAGAGTTCCCTTTGAAAAGGGATTGGTTGTTAAAACATGGGGAATTAATGAGAAATTCGGAGCCAGAGTTTCATCACTCATCTGTATTTACATCCCCCCGCCCCCAGAAACATGACTCCATTTGACAGCTACTGAGATGGTTAAGGATTTAAAATCACAACAACAAATCTAGGCTCCGAAATGCAGCTGCTTTTCCAAACCACTGAGATTGAAGTCTCTGTTCGCTCACACGTCCATCGTCCCATTTTTCCTCCAAGTGACCTCAGCGGTTTTGCAATAGGCTTCCAACATGGGAAGGTGGGAGGGAACAGCTTGCAACCCCTAATAATTGATGCATTAATTACAATGTTGCAGAAAGCCACAGTCTAGCATACGCCCAGCAAAAAGAAAAAGGGAATGGAAAGCTCAGCAAGAAATACCACCCCTTTGCTAGCATTGCATCTGAAGTCCCAGGGCTCAGAGTTATAATTAAGTCAGGACCAAAGCCAGCACTGGTTCATCACTGTTAAGAGTAAGCTCATTTAAAATGGTTGCTTGTGGTGAAAGAATGGCAGTATGGATTATGAAGGAAGTGGACTTTGCTTGTAGGGACTGTTGTGCACTATATGGGAAAACATTTCTTCGCCTTTTTCTGTTTGTTTTGGAATTATGGGGATCTGCTCCAAAGAGTGACCTGGAATTCTGAGGAACCTCAAAGTGTGTTGGGGGCTGATATTCACTCTTGGTCCCATCTACAAACTCACCTCCTAGCAGATACATCAACTCCTAGGGGCTGAGGCAGTTTCAGCCCCCCTAAAGTATTTTTGAGGGGGCTGAGCTCCCTCAATATTCAGGGGGTGTTTGGCTCTGCCCCCTTGGCTCCTCACAGCATCATGTGTGCCATGTCAGGGTGTCATGCAATGCCACACACACCTCATGACATTGCACAGAGGTGCACAGCACCACACGCTTGATGTCATAGTGGTATGCCCATGATGCCATGGTGGCAGTGCAGGGCATCACACATGGGCCCCTCAATCCTCTTAAGAAGATGGCGCCTCTGCCTCCTAGAGAAATGTGTAACTTTCCTCATGGTTTTTCTGGTACTTTCCCTTGATTTTCTTCTTCTTCCTAGCCTTAATGTAGTGAAAATAATTCTGCTTCCCATTTTGAGATGGATTCTAACTATTCTTAATGGCTCTGGGAGAAAGTGATAAAGTAATTCTATCAATTAGGAGCTAGAATAGAGTTTTGCATGACCTCCTAAGGGTAAACATATGGCGTACCATTCCCAGCATGGAGACCCCTGGGATTTCTTCAATTACACTCTGGGGAAATGAAGGTAAATTACCACAGTAATTTCAAAAATGCAAAGAAGTCTCTAACATACCTTAGGCTTGTTTGCACATTATGTTGTGATAGCCATAATTCTGCGTCTACAGAGAAATCCTACCTCTCCCTCCCAATGTAGGATGTTCTTCTTCAGCAGGACAGATGGAGTTGTGTAGCAATTTCTAGGGTTATATAACACACCGTTCCGTAGGTAGAAACGAATTTGCATGATATTTCAATGCGGCCAAGTTCATGACCAGGGGCTATATACAGAGTAGACCCATTGGAATTAATAAGCCTATGAAATGGACCTGTTGTGCATAGGGCAAAATTTGGATACAACCCCCTACATCCTGTCAGCATGCTTCATAGCATATAAAAATGCCCACTGAATGAAAAATACAGGTTCATTGTACCTCCCATGCCAGAGTTGGGGAGCCTTAGGCTGGGGGTGGAGTGTGAGCAAGTGTAGCACTCCAGGCTTCTATATCTGACCTAAGAGTTGGCCTTGCAACTACAACTCTCTCACCACAATAAGAATCATTTTCTACAATAGCACTTACTGTGATCAAGTGTCCCTGCCATAGCCCTACATCATCTCCGGTTTTAGCCTCTGAGATATTGAACTGCTTTTATCTCTAGATTCAGGTAGGAAGCCGTGTTGGTCTGACACAGTTGAAAAATATATATAAAAATATAAAAAATTGTCCAGTAGCACCTTAGAGACCAACTAAGTTTGTTCTTGGCATAAGCTTTCGTGTGCATGCACACTTCTTCAGATAGAAGTGTATCTGAAGAAGTGTACATGCACACAAAAGCTTATGCCAAGAACAAACTTAGTTGGTCTCTAAGGTGTTTTTTATCTCTGTGTGAACTTCAAGAGACTTCTACAAAGTCCACTCGGCTTTCTACATCAAGTTCAGATCCAAGGGCCTAAGACCAAAAACAGCTTTCTATTTTACACATCTGTGCACAGATGGAAGAAGCTGGTGGAGGGGGGATGCTTCCGCTTTTCAGGCAAGGGAAACAGAAAAGGTTAATCCATCACTGCCACCGTTCCTTCTGTGTGTTGACATTAGACCTCCTTGCAACTGCTGAGTATGTCGCAAGGATGTAGCCTTCCCATTCTCTTACTCGTTGAACAGCTTTATGGGAACTCACATATAACTGACACATTATGCTGACTCAAAGAGCTTATATTCTAGCTCATGCAAAGACTCAGCTTTGGAAAAGTGCTGATGAGGGATATTGAAATGACTCCTCATCTCACCAGAGTCCTGGTTCAGGTGTACTTATTTTAATAGGTCTCATTTAATGTGGACTTTAATGCCCACTTTGGCCCAGACCATTAAACGATCCAATTACAAAACAGCCCAACCTTTGCGTGATGAGGTCCCCCAAAACACCCTTCCCCAATAATTCACACATCACACATAATTTTTGTTTAAGGTTTTTGGCATAATTTTGGCCACAACTTTATTAACATACAAATTGTGAGTGGTTGCCTAGGCATTGGTTTTGACTAACTGTTCCCCCCCGCCTTGGGGACAGCACTGGCTCCCGGATTCCAGCGAGAGCCAGTGTGGAGGAACAAGTTCAGGGACAACTGGAGCTGCGACACAGACCCTCAAGTTCTCCCCGCATGCTCCTAGGGGCTTACACGGCCCAAACCCGATTCCAGGGGTTTGGACGAAAGGATGGTAAGTCCCTGAATTCCTTTAACGGAATTCCCGTTCAGCAACAGCATTGGAGGGGCAGGCACAGCCAATCCATACCCCTCCACCAACCAATTTAAACCAATGCCTAACCGCCAACCTTACAAGTTGTGACGATTTGCTACGTAGTAGGCAAAACCCAAAAGGCACACACTAATCAGTCAATTGGAAAAATTCCTACTAGGCCCCCGCACCAATGCGGACGACCCCATGACAGGCAATAGCAAGGTCAAGGCGAAAGCCCCAACAAGGGAGGGCAGGCGGGTGATCCGATGTCCACAGCAAAAGTGAAAGTAGCTTCTGTGGACCCTGCTTAAATACCCTCTGTTCCCTCCCCTAAATCTGCAACATTAGATTTACCCCAGCAACACAAACCCACCAATACTAGGCCCATTAATATTAACTTGCCTAGTTAATTACAGGGTGCTTTCGTCCGGCCCCATCCGCAACACATGCTCTCCTTTAGTGAGAACACGCTTTCCCCCACTGAAATACAAATGTCTCCAAGTTTTTGCTTTTTTACAGGAGAAACAAATTACATTAATTGTCTGTAATATGAACAAGGAATGCTTCCATTTTATGAATGGAAAATAAGAAGGACAGCTTAGCACAATGAGAACACTAGATCTGATCTTCCTGCTCGCATACTCTTATAATGGTTGATGGAGCTATAGCTCACTGGAAGAGCAAATGGTCTCAAGTTCAATCATTTGGAAAGTGTTTTATATAATGAGTTAGACTATTGGTCTGTCTAGCTCAGTATTGCCTACATTGAGTGGTCACAACTTTTCAGGGTTTCAGGAAATGCCAAGTATTGAATGTGATACCTTCTGCTGCATGCAAAGCAGATATGATATGGCCTTTCCCACAATGTTTCCAGTTAGTATCTCCAGTTAATGGATTTCAAGAAGCAGAAGAGGGATGAGGGACATGGGACAAAACAGAAGGGACATAGGACATAACTTTGGGATCTTGTAAGCAATCTCCTTTCTGCAGCTGCTCTTTCTATTTCAGGAAAGTCTCCATGGACACCAATGGAGACTTCTCTTGAAATACAGACACATTTTAGTGTGCATCTCTCCTAACAGACACATTTTTTGCAAGCAATTTCCCCTAATATAGTGCATTCATGTATGTTACTTACACATACGTTGCCCGTAATATATGCATTTTTAAAACATGTTATTTGGTTGGAAAACTACATTGTAAAATATAGACAAGTGTGAATTTCAAATAATTCTGACCGCATTTTAACTGCATTTTCAGTTCTCTGTCGTTTCAGGAAGTGCAGATTTGATAGATTCACATTCAGATTATTCACATTCATATTTTGATTATGCCTGTTGTCTTTGTCCATGGAGTTTAATTAAAAGACGCCTGCTTCTTGGGAGAAGGGCAATGACAGGCCTAGACAGCATCTTGAGATGTAGAGACGTCACCTTGCCAACAAAGGTCCGTATAGTTAAAGCCATGGTTTTCCCAGTAGTGATGTATGGAAGTGTGAGCTGGACCATAAAGAAGGCTGATCGCCGAAGAATTGATGCTTTTGAATTATGGTGCTGGAGAAGACTTTTGAGAGTCCCATGGACTGCAAGAAGATCAAACGCATCCATTCTTAAGGAAATCAGCCCTGAGTGCTCACTGGAAGGACAGATCGTGAAGCTGAGGCTCCAGTACTTTGGCCACCTCATGAGAAGAGAAGACTCCCTGGAGAAGACACTGATGCTGGGAAAGATGGAGGGCACAAGGAGAAGGGGGCGACAGAGGATGAGATGGTTGGATAGTGTTTTCGAGGTTACCAGCATGAGTTTGACCAAACTGCGGGAGGTAGTGGAGGACAGAGGTGCCTGGCGTGCTCTGGTCCATGGGGTCACGAAGAGTCGGACACGACTAAACGACTAAACAACAACAAAATTTTGATTATGTATTTTGTGGTTTTAGATTACAATTCTATCTTGAGAACTGCCCTGAGACCTGCGGGTATAGGCCAGTATACAAATTTAATAAATAATAAAATAAAAGGTGTGAGCCAAGCCAAATTTCTTATAACTGGTGACAAAAGTATGATTCAGAATCTTGCATGCAACAGGGCTCTGGATTGCTTGTTGGAATGAGCAGACATGACTACTCTACACCCATTAATTCCATTGGGTCTAATCTGAGTAGACCACAGTTCGCCATAACTCCCAAAGTGCTATGAAGCATTGTGATGTGACAGACCATGTTAACCTTTGATAAGGGCTGTGGAAGAAAATCCTAAATACTTAGAAACCCGGCAGAAGTTTATTTACATAAATGAGAATCTCCTGGGCAGGGAAGGGGTAGCAGCATTGCTTAGTATTATGGGAGGAATATCTTACAGTCTTGTACAATATTTTAACTGCTCCACAGAAGCCTGCGAGCAAAGCTTTCCAAAAGAAAGTTGCAAATACTTCAGCAGCGCATATCACCAAAACCCCTGATTAGGTTTCCGATTTTACAAGAGGCACGAGCTTGAAGGTGAATCTGCTTCCTCATTTGCAGCAGGATTAGAAAAGGCTTTCCTAACACTGTGACTTCAAGGAGGGGGCTTAATGATGCATTAAGAGACAAATCTGTATGTGAATTGCACAGTGAGCATTTATAAATGAGACTTTTAACTGAGGGAAACCTGGCTTTCAAACACGCTGTAGAAACTGGAGATGCTGTGGAACACGACAAGGTGCCTTATACTGAGTCAGACCATTGGTCCATGTAGCTCAGTGCTGTCTGCTCTGACTGGCAGCAGATCTGACAAGCCTGTAGCCTGATAACCCCTAATATATGCAATGTGTGGACTACTTAAAGTCAATGGCACAGGGTTACAATTTGCTACACCCATGCAGCCCAAGATACCCTGTTCTCTAAAGAATATTGCAATGTTGCTGAGGGATTGCTATGGTTCTTCTGCCTTCTCTCCTATTGTATATTATATACAGGACTTCAGGATCCATATATATATATATATATATATATATATGAGAAATGGAAACTGGAGTGGCAACAATACAAATGCAATGCAGATGGGCCTGGTGTAAGGAACTACCTGGAAAGAGAAAATGTGAAGTGAAATTTTTCTTTACATGAAGGTTAGGTATCTAAATAATGGAATCTTCCAGCACTCCAGAGCTAAACTCTTGTGTTCTCTCTCTCTCTCTCTCTCTCTCTCTCTCTCTCTCTCTCCTCTCTCTCTCTCTCTAATGAATGTTTTATTTTTATGCTCGCACATATTGTTCCATTAAGCATTGCTTGTACCTCCTGAAAACGATATGAATTAAATTACATCTTTAAGACTATATGGAACATTTGGTTTTCCTTGGAAATGCAAATTATGCTATTACAAAAGCATGTCAACAGGGACAATAATGACTCCAAGGTGTTTCTGGCTTACAAGGTAGGAACCGTGTCTTCCAGCCTACAGGCTGAAATGTTAATTCATTAACTATGCACATAACCCTTTGTCCACAACCTGATGGTATTCCAGTTTTATTATACAAGAATTATTATTGCTAACATTGAAATATACTCTCCATGCTTTCAGTGGCTTTGATCAGCCCAGTGCCCAGATATCCTCAGCTACCTTCCTCGGCTTGTAGACTTCTAGACCACATACTGAAACAATGGAGCATTGCAGCAGTTCAGGGCCTCTAGCTTAATCTCAAAGCGTCTACCTTGAATGCAGAGGTTCCCAGGTTCAGTCCCTGCATCTCCAGGTAGGGCTAGGAAAGATTGTTATCTGAAACTCCAGAGAGATGTTGCCAGTGAGTTTAAATGCAAGAAGAGCCATTCTGAATCAGACCAGCATCCCATCTAGTCCAGCATTCAGTTATCACAGTGGCCAACCAGTTGCCTATGGTAAATGTAGAATTGGGACATGCTTGGCAAATAGCCACATCTCACAGTACAGGGGTGCCAACTTGAATAAAATATTGTTGGGGCCCAGGTAAGCCCTGCCCACATAATTGATCACATGACACAGTGCACACACACCATTTGAATGGGAATGCCCATCAACTTTGTGAGGGCCCGCCCCCCACAAATATTTTCTTTGGGGGCTGAAGCCTCCGCGACCCCTAGGAGTTGGCTCCTATGCCACAGTAGGTCATAGGGACCACTTAAGATTAAGCCATAAGAACGTAAAAAGAACCTGTTGAATCAGGCCAATGGCCCACCTGATCTCACAGCAGCCAGCCAGGTGCCCATAGCAAGTCTACAAGCAGGAGCTATTGTAGATATTAATATTGCACAGCTTGAAGCAACTGGATGCACAAGAACTGACTCCTTTGGGGATAAGTCATTGTTCAGACCCACAAAAGTACTATTCAAACTTTTACTGGCAGAACGCTTTAAAATAAACCAGAATACAGTAAATGATTCATCCAAAACGTCCACACAATGTCTTGTGCTGTCCAGCATAGGCTCAGCATCTTACAAAATATGGGAGAGCTTCATTTTACGTCTTCACTCCACTGAGTATTTTGGGAGAAAAGACTTAAAAGCAATTCCCTTCTAAATGGAGATTTTGCAACCTAATACCCCCTACATGATCTAAAGTTGCAACACTGACATGTTAGCTACCAGAGAAACAACCATCAGTTAGTTAATCATTAACTCAACAAGAGCTGAACAAGAGCTCTCCTTGGCTTTAATATAGCCCCCTCGAAAAACCCCATGTCAAACTTTCTGCAATATGTCTTTAGCCATTTTTCATTTTTGTGTCAAACCATTATACTTAACGGGACCTGAGCACTGATCATTTCCATGACCAGCTGTTCTACAGCAACAGTCATCTCAGGTATCTAGAAATTGTAGATCTGTGTGCATACATGTACCCAGTCTAGCTATTCAAGATAAAGGGACCCCTGACCGTTAGGTCCAGTCGCGGACGACTCTGGGGTTGCGGCGCTCATCTTGCTTTACTGGCCGAGGGAGCCAGCATACAGCTTCTGGGTCATGTGGCCAGCATGACTAAGCTGCTTCTGGTGAACCAGAGCAGTGCACGGAAAAGCCGTTTACCTTCCTGCCAGAGCGCTACCTATTTATCCACTTGCACTTTGTGCTTTCGAACCGCTAGGTTGGCAGGAGCTGGGACCAGGCAATGGGAGCTCACCCTGTCATGGGGATTCGAACTGCTGCAAGCCCAAGGCTCAGTTGTTTAGACCACAGCGCCACCCACATCCCTATAGTCTAGATAATACTGAGCTAGATAAACCAATTACCTGATTTGTAATAAGGCAACTTCCTACACTTGTCGATAATCTAAGGCAAACCTTTTTATTATGACTCCCAGTTTGATTATGGCATAAGCTTTTATGGACTACAGCCCACTTCATCAGATGCAAGCTGAAACAAACACAGCCATGCCTCTGGAAATGGTGACAACCCCTACATGCAAACATTTCCCAGGTGCTTTTTTCAGCTGCAACACTTACCCTGCTGGTATCAACCTCTTTTAAAATTTACCATCCAATTTATATGTACAGTGAGAAATCCCAGAGCAATGTTTTGTGCTGGAGCAAAGAAGCTTTATTATTTTTGTACAGAATCTTGGAGAGGGGAAGGGTTCGGCCTTAGGTAGAAATTCTGAAGTCTAGTCAATCAGCGTATAGATATGTGCCCTCAGGACTACAGAAACCTCAGCTCTGTAATGAAAAGCCGACTCTTTGCCAAGTTGTAAAAGGCACTGCCTTGTTGGGAAGTAGGCAAGCCTCAGATGACCCAAAACACATGATATGGTAATCTTGAAAAGCAGGTGCCTGTCTCAGAAATCCTTTATTTTGCAAGCCTACCCACTGTGCAATAAGATACTCTGCATCATTCCTCTGGGTACCAGTTGCTGGGAGTGACAGGTGGACAGAGGGCTCTTGTGATCATATCCAGCTTACAGACTTCCCACGGGCATCTGGTTGGCCACTGTGAGAATGGGATACTGGACTAGATGGGCAACTTGTCTGATCCAAGAGGCTAATCTTACGTTCTTAGCCTTTCGAGAGGAAGAGGATGGATGCCTCTGAAGTCAGCGGTATTGCCAATATTAACATTGCACAGTTTGAAGCATAAAAGCTGAGTCATTTTGGAATAAAAACATTGCCAAGGCTGATTAGATGTTATTCAAACTTTTACTGGCAGAACTTTGTTTCTTCAAAACAAAACAGAAACATCAAAGATGAACTTATAATCAGAGCTGACACACATAGCTCACTCTGTGTGTCTTTCTGAGGGTCCATTGCCTGCATTTCTGCCTGCATCTTGTCTTAGGCTGTTTAGCTGGAGATCTTCATCTACATCCTCACTCTCAAAGAGCTTGAGAACAAAGAAACTTGCCACCACCCTTCTAAGACTGCGAATTAGCAATTCAATACTTCTCACATGATCTAAGGTTAAACACTCACATGTTAGCTGCTAGAGAACAACATCAGATAATTATTAACCAGTTAAAGCTCAGAGAGAGAGTTTCTTGCTGTTCTTTAGCTTCAATGGAATCTTCCAGTTAAACCCTTTCACCAATTCACACAGGCATTCCCATCTCAGAAGCAATTAAACCAATTATGCTTAAGAAGCAGCTTGGACCTCTCAGGCACAGAGCCTGAGTTATCTTCTCCAATTACCTGCAAATTCTCTCCCTGACATCCCTTCTCCTGAGATAGCAGCAGATTCAGAAAGGCATCATAATGGAAGGTTTGGCCCTTTAAGAACCTTCCAGCATGCAGCTGAGGTGCAAATTCTGAGTAATCCTCAGGGCTGTCCTTGTAATGAGCAAGTGTAATGAGCATCACTTCAGACCCCTGTCAAGAGCAACCTTCCCCTTCCCTGGCAGCCTGCTGGAAGGGAGACAGAGAGAGTTGGGGGTACAGTGGCAGGGAGGGAATTTAATATAACCAAAAAAATTCTCTGCTCACTGAGAGGGAGGTCTGTTCTATCTTATGACCACTGAAATACTCTCCTAGGGACCATAACACCCCAAAGTAAATGCATTTTCTATCCAAGTACACTATTCTAAATATATATTCACTTAAAATATGCATTTTTGGTGCATGTTTATCCTCCTTCTTAGCTGACAATTGAACCAGAACATCTGGAAAGTTCGAAAACAGAAGATAGCCAACTTCTGAATTCCAATCCATACATTTGTCTGGGAGATGACACTCAGGTCAGTTTGACTCAGAATTTGCAGTGATCTAATCCCTCAAGCATTCTTTATGCAGCACCCAAAATTATACCTGGTTGTTCTGCAGTTGATCTTTTGGAACAGGCCATCAATAAAGTAAACCATCTTCAACTGCTATGCATGCATTTTATTCATCTCCCATCCTGTCCCTTTCATTTCCCTTAACTTTCATTTTCTGATTAAAACATTCTTTATGTTTTAACATTCACATTATGGCTGCAGCATATTTTATCATTCTGCCATGGAGTTATTTAAAAGATTTTGCATCTCAGAACACGTTTGGAACTATAGCAATGGCCTTCAACAACTTGAGAGATTTGTCTCTAATCCCACATAGGATTTTTCACTTATTAATACTTTATTTACGCTTTTTCTTCAATCCAAATTATGACTCACCGGGGGGGGGGTAGATATTGTTCTTGCTTTAAGCAAAAACAAAGAGTATAATCTTACCTGATGTGACACTTCTGCATTTGTTTACTAGTGTTTTCTTTGACTCCTGTAGAGGAGATTAAGTCAAGTATCGACCACACATGGTTTTAATGTCTGTTCCTATAATGTGCACCTTAATTATAACCATTATGAATTTTGATAAGATCAGATCAGTTTTGCTCAAAGATTCTGGGCAGGAGATAAACCATTTTCTACAAGGAATAGGAAAGTTAAGCCGACAACAGAGAATAATGGGGAGTGAACGCATACATAATTCACGGTGAATTTTCAAAAAAGCCTTTTACAAAGCTCTTCATAAAATATTTTTAAGGGGAAGAAACAGTTGTGGGCAAGAGGCACATTACTACCCAAGATTAGTCACAGATCTCTATTTATGAATTTACTTATTGAAGTTAGGAATGGGAGAGGCTTTCATTCACTTTGCATTTGTGAACAGACTCGCCTTATTTGCCTCACCTGGATGTGAGTGCACAGATCAGAATACAGATGTGTGGAATGGCCCTCATAGCTATGAACTTTGGGGAGGGGCATCGCTCAATTGTTTTGCCTGCAGTAGCTCCCATGTTCAATTCCCAGCAACTCCAGGCAGGACTGGGAGAGAATCCTGGAGAGCTGCTGTTAGCCAGTATAGAGTAGACAATACTGAACTAGACAGGGATGCGAGTGGCGCTGTGGTCTAAACCACTGAACCACTTGGGCTTGCTGATCGGAAGGTCAGCGGTTCGAATCCCTGTAATGGGGTGAGCTCCCATTGCTCTGTCCCAGCTCCTGCCAACCTAGCAGTTTGAAAGCACGCCAGTGCTAGTAGATAAAAAGGTACCACTGTGGTGCGAAGGTAAATAGCGTTTCCATGCACTCTGGTTTCTGTCACAGTGTTCTGTTGTGCCAGAAGCAGTTTAGTCATGCTGGCCACATGACCCCGAAAGGTGTCTGTGGACAAACGCTGGCTCCCTTGGCCTAAAAGCGAGATAAGCGCCACAACCCCAAAATCACCTTTGACTGGACTTAACCATCCAGGGGTCGTTTACCTTACCTTTTTTTTTTTTAGATAGGTCAATGATCTGACATCCCACAATACTAAATCTTTCTGCACACAATCCAACAACTGAGAGTGATTGTGAGGTGATCCAAGAACTGCCTGTTCATGTATTTCTTGGGGGATGGGGGGAACAAGCTGCTCTAAATGCACCATATGAGAAAAATAGATATATATTAAAATGCTCCAAGAATTGGCCATTTTGTGCAATCCCTTCCTAGGGAATTGTATGAGGGGAAATAGCTGGTCCCCTGAACTTACGTGTGTGGTGGCGAGGTGAGTAATCTATCTTTTTTCTCTGTATAATTCCCCAGGAAGGGTTTGCTTGTTATGATGTATGGCCAGTTCCTGGAGCATTTATGCATTTTACCTGTGTGGGCATTGTGTGAAATTTAGAATAGTTTCACACATACTCCTGCCACCATAGCTAAGACCATAGCTGAGGTCTATCCTGCAAACAGGATGCTGGACTAGATAGACCTTTGGCCTGATCAACTGGTTAATTCTTGTGTTCCTCTGGTTCCCACCCAGGTGACCATTCAGAGATGCAGAGAATGAAGTACCCATGACAAAGTGAGAAGGAACGCCATGACAAGCACAAATAATGCAACACTTTCCAACGGACCTTTCTATGTGCACAAGGCGACGCAGAAGACATGGTGTTCAGCTAGCGAAAGTGTACATTTACATGGTTAATAATGAGCCAAGTGCAATTTGCTTCTAGACTAGAATTTCAGACCGGGTGGCATTTTCAAAGTAGGCAGCACAAGCTCTACTCTGCAGCAGTCTGACACCTATAATAAGGAATGTGCCATATGTTAGTTATTGTGTCAGGTTTTAAAGTTGCAGAGGACGCCATAGAAACATAGAGTGCTTAAGACCTGTCAACTAACAATGCTCCGGATGCTGTAGAAACCTCACAGTTATTCATTGCACTTAAAATAAAATCAAGATGAAAATAACTAAGTTACAAAAAACATACCTGTCTTATCTGTTAAGTGAAGGGAAGTGTCACCTTTGTGCAACGAAATTCACTGGAAGTCTGCCCTTTAACTAAAAGAAGCCGGGGGAGTCATGGTATTTTCAGGTTGAGGGAAATAAGCTCTTTGACAGGAGTGATTTGACAGACTGCTAAAACAGTGGATGTTACTGTTGCTTCTCCTGCCATTTCAGTCTCAGGCAGAAACTAAGCTATGGACTGGTTGCTAGATGCAGCGATGATTTTGAGAGGACTGTGATGAAATCGATGGCACAGAAGCCCCTTTCAAAGGGTGCTTAGTGAGCCAATCTCTCTCCGGAAATCTTCACTGTTGACATTTAATCCCCTGATGGTGTAAAATGAATTGTTATAACATCTAACCAGGTTTACTCAAATGCCACTAATTTTTTTTTAAAAAAAATATTGGAATTTTATTTACAACATAACACAACCCCCCCAATACACAAATCCACCCTCACTAAACGTGAACATAACATACAGTGAACATAACATACAACAATACAAACAACCAAATAAAAGACTTCCTTTATCCTGTATCTGGCCTCCTTATTTACTTCTTATAATCTGTTTCCTTTATGAATAATTATTAAGTTTATTTTCCTAATTATAACTTAAATATCCACAAAGTCTCCTGCAGACATTAATCGAAACAAATCCAGGTATGTATTTTAGGGCACTGTTTTGTGAAGCATTCTCTGCATTTCCCCCATGCTTTTTGAAACACTTGTCCAGTGTGATCTCTAATTGCCTCTGTTAATCTAGCCAGTTCAATATACTCTAACAGTTTATCTTGCCATTCCTTTTTTTTGTTGGCACAGTTTCTTTTTTCCAGTTTTTAGCAATTAGGATCCTTGCCGCTCCTGTGGCATAGAGGAATATTTTCTGATCTTCTCTGTGTCCGTTATCCCTAGTAGAAAAGCTTCTGTATTTTTCATAAAGTTATACTTAAACATTTTTTTAAGCTCGTCATACACTGTGTTCCAGAAGCTTTTGATTTTTCTACAGGTCCGCAACTAAAAAAAATTAAGAAAAAAATTGAAATGATATGTCTTGACCCTCCCCTCTCCTCTCTACCCCAAAAGGTGTGTGAGAAAGAATGGGTCTTGAAAGATGAGAAAAGAATTAAGACAGATTCCCAAACAAACCTACCTTCAACAAGTTTCATAAAAGCCCCTTCCCTTTCATGATTTTTACTCAAAAGTATCTTACCAAGATTAATGGTTAAGAGCGATGGACTCGTAATCTGGTGAACTAGGTTTGCTTCCCCGCTCCTCCACATGCAGCTGCTGGGTGACCTTGGGCTAGTCACAGTTCTCTGAAGTCTCTTAGTCTCACTCACCTCACAGAGTGTTTGTTGTGGGGGTGGAAGGGAAAGGAGATTGTTAGCCACTTTGAGACTCCTTAAGGGGAGTGAAAGTGGGATATCAAGTCCAAACTCCAACTCCTCCTCCCCTTCTTCTTCTTCTTCTTCTTCTTCTTCTTCTTCTTCTTCTTCTTTTTCTTCATGGGTATGCTTAGGGATGCAACCCCCCAAAAGGTAGTTTGTTTATTTTATTTATAGAAATATTATTATGCTGCCATACCATTAAATATCAAGGTGGTGCTCCTCAGACACTCTTCCTTCCCAGGTGGATCACTCAGATGCAAAGGCTGTCAGAGAGCAAGTGATATGCAACATCAAGAATGGCTAGTCTGAGCCATGGCAACAGGTCACTCTCCTCTTCTTCCTCCTTCTGCTGCTGTGGTGACCCGAGCTCTTCCTAGTGCTTAGCTATGGTGATTGAGGTCTGGCTAAGGGAACAATAGGTGCTTAGGTGCTAAGGCTGGGTGCTGAGCAAGTGCTCAAGCTCGGCGAAGGGAAGTGCTCCAAGAAGAGCAGCACAATGGTGACGGGCTCCAGCCCCAGATCCCTAATGCTCCATAGAGACTCATGGCAAAGGCCTTTCACAGAGGGAAACCTACTTGCTCTTGTCTGCACCAACAGAACTTAGAGCAGGAGCCTCACAGTAGTCCACTGCCTGGGGTCTCTTGATCAAATTCATACCCCACTCAGGGGTTACTTACTCCATCATGGCAGCAGCGATATTCCAGCCCACAGATTCTTGAGGCTGAACTACCTTGTACAGCATAAGGCAATTGAGACAGAGGCTTGGCTAGTGGTGGAGATAGAAGCCCCTCTAGTTCAGGCTATCTAGTTCAGCTGGCATTAGGGTGTATGTCATGTGTAGGTGTTCAAGTCAGCAATTTTCTAGAGTAATTTTTCTATTCACAGGGAACTCTGGGAACTGCAGCTCTGGGAAGGGGATCTACGCCTCCTCTCAGCACCCCTAACAAACTGCAGCTTTCAGAATTCTTTGGGCGAAGCCATGACTGTTCAAAGTGCTTTAGATGTATGGTGTGAATGTGGTCCTAATAAAAAAGGCTGCCATGGAGCTTCAGTTGATAAGAAAATAATGTGTGAAGCAACCTCAGTTACTTTCTTGTTCTCAAATATATATTTCTCTTCAATGTCCACCTCTCTCTCTCTCTCTCTCTCTCTCTCTCTCACACACACACACACACACACACACACACACACCCCTTACACCAGCTTTATGTTGCAATACCTTTCCAGAAGTTTCAGAAGTTTGTGTTTTCCTGGAACACAGCCTCAGGGGAGCCAAGACACCAATTGTTTGTGACAGATTTCTAAGTACAGACGATGCTATCTAGGTCTCTGCTTGGGCTCATATGATCTAACATAGTCTGATATTTTCTCCTGGCTGTTAGTCCCCATGTCTTTGCCCATGAGGTATTTATCTATTCTGAGGTTTTGGTTGCATGGAGAGAAAAACTGAATGCATCCCCTCAAACCAACAGAATCTTATCCTTTATTTCATCCTGTTCTTTGTCTCTGGAGTCATGGATATAGAATTGTTATTACTGGAATCCTACCGTTATTGTTTTTAAGGTAGCTCAACACAGCTTGGTGAGTTAGATTTTAACTTTATAAAGTTTTGCCATCACCAATATTATCCAGCTGCCACCTGTTTTTGATTAAACCTCATTATCCGATTACCGTCTCTGCTGCCTAGAGTGGTTCAGAGACGCTTATCACTTTGATAATCTAAGCACCTAGTCAACATGATAAACAAACCATCGTCCTAATGATCTTGACTGTCAAATCTCACATACTTATTGACTGCAGTAGGCCAAGTGGGAATTGATTAAATATGCCTTAAATGAAGCCACAGATCTACTTGGAAAATAATGATGCAGCCCAGTTCATAACGTGGATCTGAAATATCTTCTCAGTGGTGCTTCACACGTTAAAGCTTTAAGACCTGAGACCATCCGCACAAGTCAATCTTGCAGCTGAAGATGTTTAAGGATCCATCTCCACTTCATAAGTGGCCTATGATGCAGCCTACAGTTCAAAATCACATGCCTAAATTAGCTTTATACTCATTCAAAGCATGTGTTGAAGGGAGGTGCCACCAATGTCCTGAGCCTCACTGCCAGACAAAGGAGTCAAACTCCCAGCTCAATTTCTTCCAAAGGCTTCATTGCATAAATCAGATCAATACATAGGCAAGGCAAAGGTTACAAGATGCAGATAGATGGATGAATGACACGTTAAGACATTGATCCAAGAAGCAACATGCCCCCTGAACCCTTCTTTCAAAGAGTGGGGTGAGCACAGCTCTTAGCACAGTAAGTGGCCAAAGTCTCAGAACTGGGCAAACAAGCAGGAACTCCTTTGAGCAGGTTGGGTCTGTGAAGTTTCTTTGCACCAGCGCTGGTGTCTCTGTGTCCTTGGAGATGGAAGCGGTGCTAGTGCTGGAATCTGATTTACTCTCAGTCACCTCCCCCAAAGGAAGAGGCTCTTCACTGACAGGAGGAGATGCCAGGGGCAGCTCCACAACAGGAGGTATCTGACTAGGGGTGTGTCCAATGTCATAGGGTCAGAGCATTCCTTTGCCAACCCACTCCTAGATCCACAAGCAGGGACGCGGGTGGCACTGTGGTCTAAACCACTGAGCCTCTAAGGCTTGCTGATTGGAAGGTTGGCAGTTCAAATCCAACAGGGTGAGCTCCCGTTGCTATGTCCCAGCTCCTGCCAACCTAGCAGTTCAAAAGCACACCAGTGCAAGTAGATAAATAGGTACTGCTGTGGTGCGAAGGTAAACAGTGTTTCCATGCACTCTGTTCCATGCACTCACCATCATGGTGTTCCATTGGACCAGAAGTGGTTTGGTCATGTGGCCAGCATGTCTGTGGACAAACACTGGCTTCCCCGGCCTGAAAGCGAGATGAGCACCACAACCTCATAGTTGCCTTTGCCTGGATTTAACTGTCCTTGACCTTGATCTTGACCTTTAGATCCACAAGATCTATTCCACAAGCTACTAGTTTCCTCCCCAGGCTCAGAAACCTCTTGGGATCCGAATTTCACCTCCCCAAGCCTACTAGGACGCTCCCCAGAGTCATCAATCTCCAACCCCCTGAGCTCCTCCCATTTCTCCTCAAGACCCAACCAACCCCATCCATAACACTTCCATGGGACTCACTTGCAAGCTCTATACCTTCACACATTGTGATTCCAATCATGTGGACTAACCTGGGCAGATTCATCCTTCCGACCTCCCACCCAAACACCCAAAGTTCCAGGTATGAACCAGCAGGGATGATGATGTGTGTGGAGGCGAGGTCCCTTCATACATCCCTCTGACAATATACAATCTAGTTTCTGAAGAAGGGTAGTAATGTAGAAAATGTTCATTTAAAAGCCTGTCTGTGGAATACTAGCAAAGGAGTCTTCCAGCACAGCCTTATTACTGCGCTAGTCTTTTACATGCATAGACTTCTTACAACACACGACTTGCTTCTGCTGATTAGGGCTGCCCCGATTTTTTGGGAGGTTCATTTTTCTCGATGAAAGATGACATTTCTGGGAGTACATTTTTCTCTGCAAGAGTAGCACTGCCCTAGAAAACACTGCCTTTTCCTGCAAAATCACAATGCCTCCCCTCCTCCCTTGGCAAAAGGTCACCTTTCACTGCAAAACAAACCTAGAAACCACATGAAAATTTGGTGTAGCTCTAATAATCAAGATGTATTGGGGAGTGGAGGGGGGTGGCTTCCTGCATTCTATGTAGAATATTCCAAATATATAGGGCGGAGATAGCCAATGTGGTGCTCTGCAGATGTTGCTGGACAACAGCTCTCATCTTCCCCAGACAACATGGTCAATGGTCAGAGCTGATGGAAGTTGTAGCCCAGCAGCCTTTGAATGGCACCATGTTGACTACCCTAAAATAAGGTGATATTCAACCATGATAGAGCAGGTGTAATGGGGTTTCCCTCATCCTCTCCAACCCTGGAAGCTTCTGATGCCTCCCAAAATCTGTTCTGGAGATTCCCTCAGCTTTCCAATGCAAATTTAGAAGGCATGCCGAGGCACAGTGCAGAAAGAAGATGAAAGAAGGGGCTATCACTTGGTGATGTCACCTACAGTGTCCTCACATACAACCTGAAATGGCAGAATATGCATGAAACTTTACCACTTGAACCTATTGAACATACCTTTTTATGCATGTGGACAGCATACAAAAGGTTTGAAAAAGAAAGAACTCAAACACTACAGAAATACAGTGAAATTCCAATTAACAGATCTGTGTGAGTAAAACCAAATATGCTTGGATAATCAAGAGCCCAGATAATTGGGTGCAGTAGACAGGGAGCGAATAGGCTAGGGAAGCTGATGTTAATTTGTTAGAAAGAGAAACTTAGTTATTGCAAAATCATCAGCAAGCAGAGAAATGGATAATTGGGTTTCTTCTAATGTATAAGCATATGATTTCTAAAGAAAAAAAGAAAATCTGAGAGGACATTTTCCTATCAAAATATCAGTTAGTTTTGAAAAGTTACCAAGGGGTCAAATCCCCAATTAAAATACTGACTCTTCCTTCTTGATCTCTAAGGAAGTATCTTTTCCAATTTTTGAATTTGAAAGAAAGAAAACACGGTAGTAACAAACACCACTGTGCTTTATAGTATAATATATTAAATGCTTATCCTTACTGGCTTAACTACTGCAAGACATCCAGGGGGAATTGCTACATATTTCTCCAGCTAATTTCATTGCCCATCTGTGTGATGTTGAACTGCAGAAACCAGGGCAATTAATCAGGCATAGATCCAACTGCATGTAAAGTTTCCTCTCCAAAATAAAATAAAATAAAATAACTCTACAAGTAATATATTCTGGACTGCCAAGAAATAATAGTTGCTGGGTTCCCAGCACTCCCCCACACACAGTTAAGTCCCGAAGGTCCTTAAATGATAAGTAATTGGTGCTGTGGATGTCACAAAACCACTTGTGCTTCTCAAAGGAAGTACACATCTTACCATGGGGACTTAATTCAAGATCCAGGTTGCTTTTAGGAGACTCATCTAGGTGGAAAGGAGCTGAAACTTCACATACGGTTGAATCTAGATAATTTCTAATCTCAAAGCCCATCTCAGGCAAAAACTCATCTGTATCTCTTTGACATCCTTGACAATAGAAGGAATTATTTAGAAAAAAAATGTTTTTGAGGGGAGCCAAATACAGATTTTGTTATAATTCTCTAGAAATTCACGTACGTCCCCAAAGTATGTCAAGACTGCAGCTATTCTTCCCCTTGCCTCGCTGTTCCCTATAACATTTAAATGGAAATTTTCTACATTTATGGCTATTTCCATTTTATTGCTTGTGTTGTTTAACTTTTTGCCTTGTCCTCCTCTCACATCCCTTATCTGTGCAGCGTGAGCTGCCAGTTAAGTGTTTCTCAGAAAGGAACTGCTCGTTTCTTCAGTGACTACGGCATATTTCACAGCTATGGTTTCCTTACGTCATAAGTAGGAGTGGGTGAATCTGTGAGTTTTTGTTTCTCCCAGTTTCTAATTTTCCCAGTCTTAAAGTTAGTTCTCCAGATTTCCTCATCAGTTTGATTTTTTTAATTAAAAAAAATGTCCTCCTGAAAGTATGTTTTAGTATGAAATTTTACCTAATATACGCATTTTCGACAAAAGCAATTTTTGGATCTTTGTATGTTATTTTCACTAATTTATGAATTTAGGTGCATACTTTGCCCAAGTATATGCACATTTTTACACACTACTTGACTGAAGAACAGCATTGCCAAATTCAGATGAGTACCAGTTTTGAAGGATGGCCGTGTTTCCGTCCTGGAATTGTTTAAGAAAATGAAACAAAGGTAAATTCTCCTTTGATTGCAGACTGAACCAAATTTCTGTCCCTTTTCAGATACGGATGCAGGATAAACCTATTTTAAACTGATTTATCTGTAGAATTTGGCAGCTTTGCTCTCATCACATGGTGCCACTCTGCATAATGAGAGGAAACTAATTGCTGCAGAAGTTATGATTCTCACAGTGACAGTGGAGGTGTGAGTAGCTGTGTGACTTTAAGTATGCAGGACGCCCACAGCTGGACACCATGTTTATCTTATTTAAGTGATTAACATGAACAGAATTGGTGCCTTAGTAACATCAGACATTACCCCCAATCTCTGCCTTCACCTCAGACCTATTTGCATGCTTAACAACCAGCATGTCTTGCCCTAAGGCAAGAAATAATACCACAGTGCTTGTCATGAGAAGCTGAGAGAAACAGAAACTGAAGGAAGGAAAGCCAAGGTTACAATCAGATACCAAACCATCTTTATAGCTATGTATGCAATGCTGTTCCCATTACTGGAAGGCAAATCACTCATGTAAGATACTGGCCTCGGTCCAGTATACCTGAAGGAGCGTCTCCACCACCATCATTCTGCCCGGATGCTGAGGTCCAGGGCCGAGGGCCTTCTGGCGGTTCCCTCATTGCGAGAAGCAAAGCTACAGGGAACCAGGCAGAGGGCCTTCTCGGTAGTGGCACCCGCCCTGTGGAACGCCCTTCCAGCAGATGTCAAAGCGATAAACAACTACCTGACATTCAGAAGACATCTTAAGGCAGCCCTGTTCAGGGAAGTTTTTAACGTGTGATATTTTACTGTATTTTTGGTTTTTATGGAAGCCGCCCAGAGTGGCTGGGGAGGCCCAGCCAGATGGGCGGGGGGTATAAATAATAAATAATAATTATTATTATTATTATTATTATTATTATTATTATATTTATTATTATTATTATATTATTTATTATTATTATTATTATTATTATTATTATTATTATTATTATTATAGTATGAGTGCTAAACGTGTGATGAAAGAAGTCCTTCAAATCTCACTTCAGCTAATCTCTGTATTCTTACACCCAGTCTGCTTTTTGTGATGGAGAAATAATAAAACTGGCCTACCATGGAAGGCTTATATAGTTACTGAAACTATGTACAGTGGTGCCTCGCAAGACTAAATTAATTCGTTCCGCGAGTTTTGTCGTCTTGCGATTTTTTCGTCTTGCGAAGCACGGTGTCGGGAAAGTTTTGGAAAAGCTTCAAAAATCACCAAAGTCTTTAAAAACCTCAAAAAAGGCTACCACACCGCGTTCTATGAGTTGCTCCTCGAAGTCAAGTCGCAACTGTATTAACGGTGTTAAGAAAAAGGAAACAAACTTGCAAGACGTTTCCGTCTTGCGAAGCAAGCCCATAGGGAAAATCGTCTTGCGAAGCAGCTCAAAAAACAAAAAACCCTTTCGTCTAGTGAGTTTTTTGTCTCGCGAGGCATTTGTCTTGCGAGGTACCACTATACTTGGTTCTCGAATGGCTTAGTTGTCAAACAAATTTGCTCCCAAACACTGTAAACCCGGAAGTGTTCTGGTTTGCAAACGCTTTTTGGAAGCCAAACATCCGACATGGCTTCTGCCTGGTTTTCAAGTGGTTTCGGGAGTCGAATGGACTCCCGGAATGAATTAAATTTGAGAACCAAGGTACCACTGTATGTGAAACACTTGGAATACTTGAAATGTGCTAAATTATAAGAGCTAAAAATTAGGGCGGTAATATGATCAAATAATTTTTATCAGTTAATCACATGAACTTTCATTGATTAGCATGCTACATGAATTTGCCTGTCTGCTCCCTCCATATTTTTTTTTTGTTTGTTTGTTCCAGCAGAGGTCTTGTTCATACCTCCATAGGAATTATGGAACCATTTTTGTGGTTTTTGGAGGAACGGAGTTTATTTCTGAGCTAATCCAAGAGGGCATTGGAAGAGCTCGTCCATGTTTTGCCCTAAACTACAGACCAGGTGTGCCTAATTTAATGTTGCTGCTATGAACTCAATAGATGGTCTCTGGAAAACCATACATCTTCAATTCTCCAAACCTCTACCTGAAATATGGGGTCAGTAGTACTGCCTACCTTATAACCTCACAGCAAGATAATCTAGGCAAAACACCAAACACTCTGAAAAGTTATATACAACTGTTTATTATCAGGGATGTGCAGCAGCCACAATATTGGCCTTGTAGCTGTATGTTTATCAATTAGGAACAAACTGATCTCTATTCTTATAGGCTTATCATCCGAGTCCAATTTGTGTAGGCAGCCTTGAGTCCTGGTTCTAGGAGAAAGGCAGGTTATATAACTATAAATGTAAATATAAACAGCACACACCCCGCAAATCACTAAAGACTACCCCAAATCACCTCAATTCATCTCATTATTCCACAGATCTGATGTATATCCTTACATTTCTTATTATGACTTTTCTAAATTTTATGTATTTATGTATGTATGTATGTATGTTTGGTTGATTTTTTTAAAAAATCCATCTAACTAGTTTAACAAACAGAGTTAAAATTCTTGACTTCCGACAGGGTTTTCTACTTTGAGAATCTCTGATAATGCAGCATGAATTCCACCCACTTGAAATTTACATGGCCTCCAAAGGCATTTCAGCTCTGTATGTTCGTAATATTAATGATTGATGTTTTCTGCAGTCTGAGGGCCTACGTGTGACTGATATTTAAATATATATACAGGGTTTTTCTTTTTTATATATGATATCAAGTTACCAAGCTTTACAAATAAAGGGCTTAGAAAATATGAGTGGGGAGGGAAGGACTACTCCCCCACCCCAGGAAACAAAACTGAAGTTAAATAAGATTTTTCTTCAATGTAACATAATGATTCATGTTTTTTGGACCCAAGTTCAGTAGGTTCTTCCTAATTAACATCGAAATCTTCCTTGGCCAGTTTGGCTGTGAAATTTAGCCTTTGAACAAAGCAAAGAGTCAAGACCCTTTTACTTGCTCCAATATTTCATTTTACTTTCTAAGTAATGAGATCTGAGCCTGTTTTTTCCACTGAGCTGCAGGAAGAGATTTCCTTCAATTCAGTTGTGTGTTGGGCCTACAATGAGGCAGGTTGATTTGGCCCAGCTTCACCCAATTACACTATCTTCATCAGTGTATTAAACTGGTTAGCCCACTAAATCTACTTTTAAATATTCTTATTATTACTATTATTTACCAAAATGAATGGGGTATGGGTGGCCCAGAAGAAAATTGCTTAGGGAGACCTTATCAGGCTCCTGGTCTGTGGGTTAGTCACACCAATCCACAACAAGCCCCCTCATACCAAACTCGAGCAAGAAGTTCTTTCAGTCAGGGTAACCTGCAGGTATATTATATAACTTGATATGATTTCCCACACTGATGAGTACAATGTGCCGATGACAAAGAAACTCTGAAGCTTTCCCCATTATTTTCCTGTGGTGGCACTATCTTCTATGAATGCACACCCATACATTGAAAAATATTAAAGCACATCCTGAAAAGCAAAGGAAAATTAACATTTCCTGAGATGTGGTTACATTACTATGTGGAGGCTCATTCAAGAGAGAGAGAGAGAGACGAAAACTTTGCTATAATTCAATCGGGAATAATAACGAGCCTTCCTGTGCTAGTGCGATAATGCAATGGTCAAAATTGCTGGCTGATAAAAAAGAAAAGGTAAAATATTATCAAGCCAATATAGTCTCCAGAATCACTTGATGTACTGAATCCAGCTGTTTTAAATTAAACAAATATCAGTCGTCTGGAGGCAGTAGATGTGCTCTAATATTTGAAAGATAACAGCAGCAAAGTAATTTAAAAACAAATGAAGTTAACAGAAGGGTAGGATGAGAACGGGGCAAGATAGGAGATTATGGCTGAAAGTATTGTTATGCTCACCCCCAGTTCTCTGAGTGGTGAGAAGATCTAGCAGTTCAGTGTTTTGCCAGGCTTCCTTTCCTTTGAAAGGAGGTCACTGGAGATTCATTGGCATTCTGAAATGTTTATATACTGTATATATTGACAAATATACAGGAGGCACAGCTTAACTATTGCAACAGAGAGCCAAAATCCATGGCTCCCAGCTCAAATCTCTAGGAAGACAATTATAGATTTCAGCTCCACAGGGAATCGTGATGGCCTCCAACTTGGTTGGTTGAGGATTAAACAAATTCATGGAGGATAATTCAGGAATGCTAACATGGTGGCTATTGTCACAGTTAAAATTTGGCTGCTGCTTCTTTATTGCTAAAAGAACTAAGTCAACATGAGTCAGCGGGCTACAATGACTCATGCAACCTTTCACCAAATTGTACCTGCATATATAGAGCGGTCAATGTTAGTGTGGGTGTGGGTTGCTTGGATGGTAGAAAGCTGGTTGCTTTTGGTGTGTGTAAAAGCTGTCAGTCATGGTTGGAGAAGACTTTTAAGAATAAAAGCAGCAATACTCTGCAAGAAGTATTTTTTTCTTAAGGACTCTTTGTGCCAACTAGGGTCTGAGGACCAGGTAAAGGAGTAACAAAGGAGGTCAGAACCTTTTTCTTTTTCAAACACTGACAGCTATGTTCTGCCTCCATGGTTGGAGAAAGTATGCTTCTGAATACCAGTTTCTGGAAACCACAGGAAGACAGAGTACTCTTGAGCTTAGGTCCTGCTCGCAGCTTCCCATGGGCATCTGGTGGGTCACAGTGAGAAGAGGATGCTGAACTACATGGGCTATTGGCCTGATGCAGCAGACTTCTTTTTATGTTCTTATGAGGATGGGAGAGATGATGGAAGCAAGAAGAAATCCCGACGAAAGAAGAATGCCAGATAAAATTAATGGACTTCGCAGAATTGATAAAATGACAGGAAGGATTCGAAACCTGCGGGACCAGAGATTCACAGAAGATTGGAAGAAATATATGAACTATTTGAAAAGCAACTGTAAACAACAAATTACGTTAGTAGGACTACAAGAAGTTTTGTAAGGAGAAATATATGAAACATTACAAAATAGAAAAGAAGAGAGATATTAGTTATGAGATTTACATGTAATAATGAAAGTAAGAAATGTATATTAAGTGATTAGATTGGAAAATTTTCAGATGCGATTGATAGAAGTCAAAAAAACTGTATAAGATGTAAAATTATGTTTAATTCTTGTAGAAAATATGTTTAAAAACTAATAAAAAATTTATATATAAAAAAGAGAATGGGAGAGATGACGGAAATGAGGAGAGGGAGAAGACCAATGACATAATCCCATCTCTGGTAGCATAATGCCTTATTCTGGCTTTGATCTTCAGTCTGACTGATCTTCAGGGCACAGTGCAATCATAGCCACAACTCAGTTTAGTGTAGTCTCTAAGCTACAAGCAAGAACAGGCAAATGCTAGTCTGCAAACTATTCAATGTGATTTGTTTCCTTGAATCCAGCCTGCATATTGCCAGACAAATATCACCAATGAATTACCTGAGAGGAAAGATGAGGACACCTGGACTTACCCCCAGAGAAAAGAAAGGAAAGTCCATATGTGCGTAACATAGGAATACAGTGGTGCCCCGCAAGACGAATGCCTCGCAAGACGAAAAACTCGCTAGACGAAAGGGTTTTCCATTTTTCGAGTCGTTCCGCAAGACGAATTTCCCCATGGGCTTGCTTCGCAAGACGAAATGTCTTGCGAGTTCTTGCGAGTTTGTTTCCTTTTTCTTAAAACCGCTAAGCCGTTAATAGCCGCTAAGCCGTTAATAGCTGCTAAGCCGCTAATAGCCACTAAGCTGCTAAGCCGCTAATAGCCGCTAAGCCGCTAATAGCCGTGCTTCGCAAGACGAAAAAACCACAAGATGAAGAGACTCGCGGAACGGATTAATTTCGTCTTGCGAGGCACCACTGTATAAGAGGCTGCTGGCTCAGGCCAATAACCCATCTAGTGACTAGTCTAGCATCTAGCTTTCACATTGGCCAGCCAGAGGCCCATGGGAAGCCTGCGAACAGAACCTGAATGCAATAGCACTCTCCCCACTTGTGATTCCTAGCATCCAGAAGCATCTTGCTTTTAAGTATGGATGCAGAACTTAGCCATGGTGCTTGGTTCAGAAGAAGCTGGAGATACATCAGTGCTGGATTTGATTCACTTAGAGTCATTTGTTCAGTATTTCATTATTCTGAAGCCCTAAGATTTTTAAATCTGCATCATGTTTTAATGATTTTACGGTACACTGCCTTGATATATTTGAGGAGCTGGCAGCCTATAATTATTTTTTATTAAACAGACAAACAAATGCATAAATAGTCCATCAGTCTTGATAACTCGAGGTCTTAGTTTTGGCTGGCCTTCTCACTGTGATCAGGCCCTCATTCTGGCTTCATTACATCACTGCAGAGGGTGGTATATTTCACAAGACCATATACTTGGCTATGTGTGTGTTTTTGGCAAATCAATTGTGTTACAAAATGGGGAAAGGACAGATTTCATTATCTAGGAAATGACATTTGGGACTAGTCCTCCCCGCTATTTTTTTTTCCTACACCAGCATTATCTCAGGGAACTAGAATGATTGCATTGTCAATTGGGGAGGATAGAACACAAAACCAGCATTATTTGAACTGATTTTTAAAAGCTAATATTCCCACCGGAGAAAGAAGCAGTTTCATATCCCCCCCCCTCTCTCCCTCTCTCTCTTTCTTTCTCTCTCTCTGTCTCACCATCTCTCTCTCTCTCTTCCACCCCCCTCTCTTTCAGCCTAAGTAATGTTGTATTTCTGTGAATACTGTTGATACCGTCAGGGTCTCATAGAATTGAGTTATGTTGTGTGTCACAATGCCTTTGTGCTATTCAGGCATTTTCAAAGCAAGAGTCAAGTGAAAATTACTGCTATCAACAGGTTCACTTGGAAAAAAAACAACAGCATGATTTAAACAACACAGAGAGAGTAAAAATTTCCAGGGCTGGTAAGGAATCTTCACGAATCTTGAAAAGTACAGTGGTGCCTTGGTTTACAACCATAATCTGTTCCGGAGGTCCATTTGTAAACCAAGACAGGTTGTAACCCAAGGCACGCTTTCGCCAATGGGGCCTCCAAAAAAATTTGTTTGTAATTAAAAAAAAAAGGTGTTGTAATCCAAAAAAAGGTTGCAAACCGGGACATGCACTTCCGGGTTTGACATGTTTGTACAGTCATACCTTGGGTTACGAATGCTGCGGGTTGCGCGTTTTCAGGTTGCAGACCGTGCTGAACCTGGAAGTACCAGAACGGGTTTACCTCTGGGTTTCGCCGCTCGCGCAGGCCCAAAAGCACAAAATGATGTCATGCACAGAAGTGCTGAATTGTGTCACTTGCGTGTGCAGATGCCGCACTTCAGGCTGCGAATGCTGTGGGTTGTGAACATGCCTCCTGCACAGATCATGTTCACAACCAGAGGTATGACTGTAATCCAAAACGTATGCAAACCAAGACGTTCACAAACTAAAGTACCACTGTATGTATGTTAATAAATTTATTTCTTTGGAAATAATTTAAACAGTGTGTTGTGCACTGCTTGTTTATTTAGGAAATGCAAAGTGGGTTACAATTAAAAAATGTATATAAAATCATACAAATCAGAACCAATGTAAAACAATAGTACCAAGATAAAAAGTAGTCCAAAATCAAATAAAATGAAAACTGACCCATAAAAGTAGCAGCCATCAAATCACACTGGAAGAATAAAAAGGTCTTAGCACAGAGATGGGGAACCAAATGGTATTGGACTACAATTCTTATGAGCCCCGGCAGCATGACCAAGAATAAAAGAAGATGGGTGTTGTAATCTAGCAATACCTGGAGGTCCACAGATTCCCCATCCCTGCCTTAGCCTTTACCTAAATGATAAAGCAAACGATACAAGTGTTGGTTTCTGCCAAACATGCTTAAGAAGAGCATTCAATAAACCAGGGGAAGGGAACTGGATCTGGCTGGCAGGTCAGATCCTTGTCTCCCCAACACTATGGTCCGGGTTTGTTCATCACCTGGTGTCACAATAGCATCTGGTGATCTGTTTTTTGGCCTCGTGGGTGGAAAACAAACCATGCGGGCAAAGGTTTAGGGCTTTGCAAGACGCACCGTGGCTCATGTCCCAGGGTTTGCAAGCCCCAATGACCAGCTGATCAGCAGACCCTGCCAACCCCCTTTTCACCAAGCCTCATCTTTAACTGTCCCTGCCTGACATTACAGGGGAGGTGGGCAAGATGGGCATCACTTGGCTGAAACAATGGTTTCCAGAAAGTGCAGATAGAGGGCGCCTATCAGATTTCAACAGGACTGCTATCCCACTTAACAGCGGCAGCCCCGTTGCTCTAAGTTATTCTGGGGTGGTCTTCTGATATCTTTGGAGGAAACTCTCCCAAAGAGTGCAGTGACATACTGGGCGTATAAGGGATAAGGAAGTCTCTCAAGTAACCTGCCCCCAAGCTATATAAGGCCATATATGTTAGTACCAACTCCTTGAACTTTGCCCAGTTGTGGATTGGCAGCCTGCACAAGTCCCGCAAACAGGGTGTCATGTGCTAGTGGTAGTTTGTCCCCACAAGCACCCTAGTCACCATATTATGCACCAGCTGCGGCCTCCAGACCAACCCCAAGGGTAGCCTGCATAGAGCACATTGCAGTAATCCAACTCTGAGGTTAACAGTGCATGGAAAATTGTGGTCAAACCAGTGCTTTTTTCTTTAAAAAAAATAGTTTAGAGGTACTCTCTTTTTTCTACTCATATTGAAATACTGCCCCTCAATGAAGCCAAACTTAGATTCGCAAAATGTTTAGGGGGCATGCGTACCCCTGCGTCCCCCCAGATAAAAAGCACTGGGTCAAACTATCCCTATTCAGGAATGAATATAGCTGTGTTACCAGCTGGTAAAAGACATTCCTAGCTACTGAGGATACCTGCACGTCCAGTGACAGAGCTGGATTCAGGAGCAACCTTAACCGAACACCTGCACCAAGGAGAGCGTGGCTCCATCCATGGCAGGCAATTTACCAATTTACAAGTCCTGGATGCTTTTACTTTTGGCAGATTCTGTCTCTACCTGTAAGCCACCGTTAAACCACCCCCCAGTTTTGTTTTCATATACCATAAAATAATAACTTTTTGTGTGTTCAAGTTCTGGATTTGGTTCCTATTGGAAGACACCCCACTTCTCACCCCACTCACCCCCAAAAATGCTTTTTAATACTCAGGGCAATTGGTTGGTAAGCCATAGCCATGCACACTCTGCCCAAGATTTACTAATGCAAGAAGTTCAGCTGATTTTATACTACCAGGATTATTAATTAGAAAAGTCTTTCCTCAACCTGCAAACTTTGCTTTGTGTGATCCTGGTTATCTTTGTCCTTGAGAAATCTGGAATTGAGTTAGAAAGCAGTCAGCACAATTTTAGCTGTTTGAACTGCATATCATCCTATCATGGGTCTCCGGTAGTTCAAAGGCAATGTGGTGAGTGCAATGCCTTTTAAAAGATTGCACTGAAGAAATACTCATTATGGCTCATTAATTTATGATGCCTTTTAAACACAGTCGCTTTTCGAGCTGTGAAATTCAGTGACCCGGTCAAAGGAGAAGCTTGATCGAGAAGTTGAATCTCATTTCCTGTTTTAAAAAAAGGCTTTCTATATAATCATTATGTAGCAAATAGATACCAAATATTGGTGTTTCTGATGAACACACAATCATTTCTTCTCCCTACAGTATTTGCATAGTTCAACCCACTTTACTCAGTTAATTCCTTTAAATATTTTTCTTACTGAAAACTTTGCATGCCATAAAAAATCTGTCGAAACAACAGGTCACTCCTGGTGTAAAACTACAGCTGTAATTGTTGAACCATTTTCCTGTGTGTAATATTTCTGAGCACTAGCTAGGAAGCCAATTACAGTGCAATCCTAAACATTTCTACTCAGGAGTAAGTCACATTGAATTCGGAGGGGCTTTTTCTCAGTTAAATAGGGTTAGGAATGCAGCCTGCAATATTATTTAAGATTTTTATACTCCTTTCTACTGAACCTCACAGAAAGTTTACCCCCCCAAAAAAAAATCTTTTTAAAAGTATCAAAAAACTATACAACAAAATTAGAAAACTAGTGTTCCCTCCAGATTCAGTGTTGCATGTCAATGCAATAATAATACACTGGTAGTGAATTTACACTAGACCATCTGTAGACTGGTGATGGAAGCTGCCCAAGCTATTTTGTCTTCTTCCTCTTCACGCTTCTGTGCAAAATGGTCCTATGGCCCTTTGGTGGCAAATGAAGGAAAATGAGGCCCCTTCACCATCAACATTACCAACTAGGTGGTGTACAGTTCCTTAGGCATACATAGGATTTTGCTGAGAACTATCAAAGATGCCCAACACAGCAGCCCTGCAGAAAGTGAGCAAGTCTGGGTCTTTTCAGGAAGCCACTAGACAACTTTATACATGCCTGCTGTAATCTTTAACAGCAGCTCTGTAATGTAAGCCAGTTGTATTATCCCCATATTGCAGAAGCAACACTGAGGGAGAGTGGCTGACCTAAGGCTACCTAGTGAAATCAAGGTGGGGTGAAATTTATTTAAACCAGGGTATTTCTGACCTGTAGCTCCTTTGCTTAGCTGCCACGCTATTGCAGTTTCTCTCTTAAAAGATCTAGAAAGATTCCACTGACTATAAAGATTTAATACCATGTGGGCAGCATGAACACTCTGAAGAGCGAACATATTTTAAATTAGATTTATTCTACAAATAAGCTGTCCCTCCCCCCCCCCCCCCTTTTCGGGGGTAAATAAAGATCAGCATCATCCATAGGGAAACCCTGGGGTTTTTAAGTGATGTGTAAAGTCTGAGGTACATAAAGACAACTCATAAAGTGATAGCATTCATACAGTATTGCAGGAGTTTATCCCCACAACGCTGCTGTAATATTTACTGGTCTTTCTCATTGTGCACTATGCTGAATGAGTCCTTCGAGGGACACATTTCCCCAGATATAAGTTCCATTGACCACAGCGGGCCTTATTTCCGAATAAATTGGCACAGAATGACCACTCCTCACATCAAATGGGGGGGGCGCCTTTTGTGTGGTTGCATGCAGCCCCCCGGATCCCTGTGTGGCTCCTGGTGTTTCAGGCCTTGGGCGGAATATCTAGTCTATCTTCCTAAATGGGGGGGGGGGTGTGAGGCGGTGACATATGCCCCCCTTATGGCGGTGATCCAAGGGTTCCCAGTTAAAAGGGTCTTGAGGGGAGGCATTGGCCATACGCCGAGAGGTTGTCATTGCTCTCCCCTGCGATGGTGGCAAAATGGGAGGCGGGCTCTCTGCTTGAGAGCCATATGTTCTCCAGAGCCAGCCCAATCCCCACACATTCTGGATAACCCTGATGCCTCCCAGATCCCTGACTGGGGAATGGGAAGGATAAATGCCCAATGCCTGAGCCAAGGTCTCCCTACATCTGAAACTTAGAATCATAGAATCATAGAGTTGGAATAGACCACAAGGGCCATCGAGTCCAACCCCCTGCCAAGCAGGAAACACCATCAGAGCACTCCTGACATATGGTTGTCAAGCCTCTGCTTAAAGACCTCCAAAGAAGGAGACTCCACTACACTCCTTGGCAGCAAATTCCACTGTCGAACAGCTCTTAGTGTCAGGAAGTTCTTCCTAATGTTTAGGTGGAATCTTCTTTCTTGTAGTTTGGATCCATTGCTCCGTGTCCGCTTCTCTGGAGCAGCAGATAAAGTTGTGGCAAATTTTAATCCCATAGCACGTTGTCTGGAGTCATTATTCCACTCGGGGGTCGCCTGGGGTTGGGGGGACTCCCCCTGTCCATTGCAGTTCTGCTTTGTTCAGAGGTTCCTCGACAAATCATGCAAAGCAATCCCAGAAAAGAATTTAACTGCACAAGTGACTTCTTATTATACTTCCCTCCTTTCTCGGTAGTCCTGATTTCTGCATGAAAAAGAACCAGAATGAAAACACTTTATCTTTTCTGATGCTTGGTATTTAAAAAACGAAAGGTGGGGGGGGGGGAGAAAGAGACCAGAAAGAGAGCAGATGATATTTCAAATTCAGAGAACATCTTTTAACAGGTGGTCTCTTATTCTGAATATAATGAGCTTTAATAATTCCCAGGAAGAATGACACTGAAGAATATAAGTCCATGATTAAGAATCTCTTTGGACATTGCTGAGGTTCTGTAGTGAGAAAACTACCTGCATTTTGTTCTTGAAGAAAAATTGGTACCTGATGATGCAAGGAATTCTGTTAAAAGTGTCAGGTCACGCCTTGCAGTCAGCTTCTATGTATGTCTAAAATGATAGGTGTTGAATCCTAAAGGAATTAACCTTCATTGGAGGCAAGAGGTATATGGATGCAAATATAACAGCTCTGCCCTGAAGGCCATCTATGTTGTTGAAAGCAAAGAGCATAGATTAAAATTTACTCTTGGAGGCTAAGGTGACATCTGGAAAATGAAGAAGAGTCTGCTTCTATCCCCCTGTACTTTCATTGTAGAGTTAAACTTGCATTATGTGGGGATGCTTAGGGAACGTGACTCTGAGGTGACTTGACTGGGTCCCAAACCTCCTGAACTAATATGCAGATCAGAATATAATTTTCCTTGGAACTCAGCTTCTCCAAATTTTCCAATACAGTTCTCCCATACAGAAATCCACAACTCACTCTTAACAACCTGCCTTTGAACATGCACATTTCAATACAAAATACATTTAGAAAGGCACAGTGCTATTTTTCTAGAAAAAGAGGTGCCAGAACCCATCACAAGTGTCTCCCTTATTCTCTTATAATGGTGATGACACCCACGTGAGATGTGCCAGAGCTGAGTTCCGCCTTAAAAAAAAAAAAAGCCCTGGAAATGCATTGAGATGAAAAATAATTTAAAAATTATCATTGTTATTTGATTTTCAGGTAGCAAGAAAAAGCAACAACAGAGCAGATATAAAGATGATTAGTCTTAGTTCCATGCCCAATAAGCATGGAATGCCTTTGCCTGGTGGCACTGTGGCCCATCGATTGCAGCAAAATACTGGGCAAGGTTTTGAAAAAGAAATGAACAGAAAACAAATAAGGTGACTGGGGAAGAGGATACTTCAGCAAAACATTTCATTAAAAAAAACCCAAACCTTTACTGACAACTATTTCAGTCAACCAACCCCCCCCCCCCAAAAAAAGAAACCCATTGTATTCACAGAATTCACCTCAAATGTCATCCAGAGAACTGTGATGTTAGAAATTACATGTGACACTTTCTGTTCATAAGATAACATTACAATTGATCTGGAACCTTTCCTTAGGGTCAGTCTGGTTATCTAGTTAACCTGCGTCTTTGGAGAGCACAACTTGGTTTCTCACTTGATGTTCAAACAAACTCCCTCTTCCTGCCCCTAATATGCTTATGCCAAGGAATGGTGGGGTGCTCAAATGTGCCTCTACCACTGCGTAAATCAGTTGAGGGGAAAACTGCTGTTCCAGAACAGTTCAGGGATTATATTGCCAACGCTAAAGAAGGAAGACTTTCTACCATTCGGCTGTGACAAATGGGTCAAGAGAGTCACTTCTCTGTGTGACACACACCTAATTAATGCTAGGGTAGGGTACGCTTCGCGTGGGACAATTGTATCAGCAAAATGATGTGAGACGCCGTTAAATATTGCCAGAGGGGGAAAAAAAAGAAAAGCAGGCCCTATTTGGAAAGCTAAAGTACCTCCCTCCATTTCTATGAGCATCGCGCCAGAGTGGATCCTATATCACTATAATGGCAGAACATTCGCCCCAGAGGCAGAAATACATCACTCTGCTTGCGATGGTGTTGCTGGCTTCAGAGAAGTGAGTTTCTACAGCTAGTGTTTCCCACTCCTTGCCTTATCCTCAAGTTTCTCTTATCTGCGGCGAGACAAAGCAGAAAGTCCCCGTTCTGTGAGCCTCTGCCTCGCAAACAGAGATGTGCAGTTATCATTTTGATTAATCGCCGCTATTGTAAACATTATTTATCTGAAGGGCATGTTATAAGAAGGTAAGCTGAAACATGTTCAGCTTCCCAGCGAGGCATTAATTATTATAATAGCTCCGGAGACCTCAGTGGGCCATTTAAAAGGAAAGTCATTAAAACCTTTTCATCGCGTCTCTTTGGAAATATCAAGTGAGTGACATTAATTATTAACTAGGTATATTCAAGGAAACCCCACCAAAATGAAGGCAGTGATTAATAACGCTGGCTCCCTCATGCTAACTATATTTCTGAAGACCATCAAACTGAGCATTCTTATATGACAGGGGTCAGTCGGTATAGCACAACATTTCCAAGTCTTGGAGCGCTGGCAGTAGCTGACAAAGCCAGCACCTCCCTGTCAGAACAACATTTCCCTCAACAAATAAAGCATAGGCCCACAACCACACATTGATTAATTTATCTTTAAAGCCCTATGTGGCCTAGGACCCATGTACCTACGGGGCCACCTCTCCTGGTATGCCCCGCGGACGACCTTAAGGTCCACAAATGACAACATTTTGGAGGTCCCAAATCACAAGGTGGTTAGATTGGTCTCAACTAGGGCCAGGGCCTTTTCAGTACTGGCCCCGACTTCAGCTCTGTCACAAGAGACTAGGGCCCTGCGGGATTTGACATCTTTCCGCAGGGCCTGTAAGACAGAGCTGTTCCGCCTGGCCTTTGGTTTGGACTCAGTCTGACCCTTATGTTTCCCTCTCCTTATGGTTTTGATCTATGATCTACTTTTAAAATGAGGCTATATTTTAAATTGCATTTTAACCTGTATTTTAAATTGGTTTTTTCCCCACCTATTACCGTATGTTTTTACTGTAATTTTACTGGTGTTAGCCACCCTGAGCCCGGCTCTGGCCGGGGAGGGCAGGGTATAAATAAAAATTATTATTATTATTATTTATTTACTTATTACAGTAATATCCCACCTTTCCTGCAAGGCGTTCAAAGGGGTATATACATACTTCTCTTCACTACAACCCTGTGACTTGCCCAAGGTCACCCAGTGAGCTTCAAGGCTGAGTGGGGATCTGACCCCTGGTCCTAGTCCAGGACTCTAACCACCACTCTTCCAAGCCACAGTTTGGAAACCACAGATCTTCCATTCCTCCCATTGGGCCATGCAGTGTCCATGGGCACATTCTCTTTCATGGGACATGGAAAGTCCTGTTCTCAGTAAAGCCTGTTATGTTCACTACCTCTAGAGCTGTAGGAGTGAAGCTGGACAGAGGCGGGAAGGAGGAAAGATGATGGACTAGCCCTTTTTCTCTCAGGTGGTAATGAAAGCAGCTGGTAAATGAGGGAGGCGTGGAAAGGGCAGAGGGCGAGCACAAGAGAAGGAGCAACAGCTCCTTCATTGTGCTCAGGTCCAACTCCATGACCTGCTGAATTGTTCCCTGTCACGAAAATGTGAAGAGAACAGAAAGTTAAATTAGTCTAAACTATATCTGATAGAGGGACGCGGGTGACGCTGTGGGTAAAAGCCTCAGCACCTAGGGGTTGCCGATCAAAAGGTCGGTGGTTCGAATCCCCGCGGCGGGGTGCGCTCCCGTTGCTTGGTCCCAGCGCCTGCCAACCTAGTAGTTCGAAAGCACCCCCGGGTGCAAGTAGATAAATAGGGACCGCTTACCAGCGGGAAGGTAAACGGTGTTCCGTGTGCTGCGCCGGCTCGCCAGATGCAGCTTTGTCACGCTGGCCACGTGACCCGGAAGTGTCTCCGGACAGCGCTGGCCCCTGGCCTCTTAAGTGAGATGGGCGCACAACCCTAGAGTCTGTCAAGACTTGCCCGTACGGGCAGGGGTACCTTTACCTTTACCTTATATCTGATAGAGTGTGCTGATCAAATGTATTTTTTTAAAAAAAATCTCCCGTGGTCACAACAAAGATTCACAGATGGATGTACTGGACCACCAAACGAGGTGGGCTAGTGAGGGCAAGGGAAGATTTATGGCACAGTGGCCATTCCTTCTGAAGCTGCATATTATGGGGCTTGTATATCCAAAGGGAAGACAGGAGTGCCTGGCGTGCTCTGGTCCATGGGGTCACGTGCTCTGGTCCAAGAGTCAGACATGACTAAACGACTAAACAACAACAACAGCAAATATCCAAAGGGGCATGACCAAAATTTGAAAATGGGTGTGGTAAGAACTACTATTCTCAAGGCTACCTTCCATAAGACTTTATCATCTAGTTCTGTTTCTTTCCCTCTTCAATATTTTTATGTGCTTATATATCTCTACTCATAATACCCAAACGTTTATATCTGATCTATTAAAAGCCCAGCAAAGGAAAAGCGGCCTGAGAATGAGAGTTGTTTCCATATAAATTACTCTGGTGAATTTCACAATGATAATTAATTTTTTTTAAAAACTCAACCTGAGACAACGTAAAAGAGGGCTGCAGGGACTGGCACATAGCACCTAGGTACATGAAGGGATAAAGTGGTAAAAACGAAATTAGGAAACCCAGGGGCTGTTGGCCAGAAAGTCATGGGGATGCAAAATGTATAGATCTTGTGTCTATCTCATGGCATATGCTAGTTGTGCCTTCAACTTCACCACTGCATTGTAACCTTCAAGAGGCAATGGGTTAAAAAGTTAGCAGGGCTGAAATCACACATTGATTTGAACTCAAACTCACCAGCTAGGACCATGGCATAGGCTTCTCGAATGAATTCAGTGTGGAGGAGCGATAGCTGACTAGAAGCTGCTTGTCACTGTGCTACCTGAAACAAAAGAATAGCAATTGCGCTTCCGCTGGAACAAATTAGTTCCATTTTAAGACAAAGAGTGTGCACACACAAAAACATTTAAAAAGCACATTGCAGCATTGACAAAAGGCACACACATCCGAAAGTGGCATGCTCTGCATAATGAATGAGCTGAGCCTCAAAGAATGTGATTCATTGTTCATATCACTTAACAGAAGGCATAGCACATGGTAAGCCGAAAAATTACATTCTGATTTCCATAGGCCTGCAGTCACAAGTACCCTCTCCCTTTTTTCGGGAACATGGTGGAGAGACTTGTGGCAAGACGTCTGCAAGGTAATCTTGGGTGGCAAGGGTTATCTAGACATTTTCCAATCTGCGCTCAGCTCCTCTGCTTTTCAGCTGAGGAATCTGCTCATTAGTAGGGTGGCGCTGTGGTTTAAACCACAGAGCCTAGGACTTGCCGATCAGAAGGTTGGCGGTTCGAATCCCCACCACTGGGTGAGCTCCCGCTCCTCGGTCCCTGCTCCTGCCAACCTAGCAGTTCGAAAGCACGTCAAAGTGCAAGTAGATAAATAGGTACCGCTCCGGCGGGAAGGTAAACGGCATTTCCATGCACTGCTCTGGTTTGCCAGAAGCGGCTTAGTCATACTGGCCACATGACCCGCCAGCTCCCTCGGCCAAGAAAGCGAGATGACCACCGCAACCCCAGAGTCGGTCACGACTGGACCTGATGGTCAGGGGTCCCTTTACCTTTACCTTTAATGCTTCTCTCCAAACCAGGAACAACTTTGTGGATTAATTTATTCAGAAATGAGCAAATCAGGTCAGACGTTTTGGGACAGGTGACACCTGGCCTCATGGGTGGGTCGGCTCTGACCACAACTGAGAATGTCCTTTCCTCCCTGCTATCAGCCATCTCACTTGAGATGGTGGAGTACCCACAGGAGAACCCCGAAATACGATCTCAGTGTCCGGACAGAAGCCCGATAAAGGAGTGAATCCTTCATATAAGTAAACATGGGGCTATTCCAACCAGGGAGACAGAGGGGAAGTGGGGTAGCGGTTTTTACTTTTTGAAATATGGCAACCCTAACAGTGGTGGTAGTGCTTTAAGTCAGACTTTACCTTCTTTATGAACAGAGAGTTCAACACATGCCACGGTGCCTTATCACCTAGTTGGGCCCTAAAGAACATTTCAAATAAATGAAATAGATCCAGATTAAGACTGCAGCCCCTAGCATACTGATCGGGGAATAAGCCCAATATGCACAATGGGACTTGCTTTTGAGTAGACAGGGAAAAGCACAGAGCTATTTGTGATGCACCCAAGTATTCACATGAACAGACACCGTTACACAACAAAAACAAGAGACTTCATAATGGCTTCACCGCTTATTTATTCCTTCAGATTGCCCTCTCAGCAGTTCATCTGAGTCAAACTTTGATCCATAGGAGATGTTGTTTATCTGTGATACTTAGCTCAGCTTCATTGATTTCCTTTTACCAGAAGATGAACAAACCAAGAGAAGTTCACATTTGCTCATCTTTATTCATGAAGAGACATAGCCCTCCTCTGGACTGATACATTTCTCTGGAGAAAATTCTCCCTTAGTTTCGAGCATTCCAGGAAAAATGATTCCCCTAGTTTCATTAGAAATAATCCATTTACAGTGGAAAAATTGTCCTGAAAGTTTTCATTTGTCTTGTTAGTGTGCTTTGCTATGTGCTATGTTTTGCAATATTGATTATTGTGATTTGTTGTTGTTAATTACATTGCCTTCTCTTTGCTGCTAGCCACTTTGGGCTCCTCTCAGGACCGAAAAGCAGGATATACGCAATAAATGGGATGAAATGAGTGTTTAAATATTTGTATATAATGCAACAGATTTATGTTCCTATAATTGTTGTAGTATTGATTGATTGATTGATTGATTGATTGATTGATTGATTGATTGTATTTCTTACTTCCCCTTCACACAGTCCCAGGGTGAAGGCTGCAACAATATAAATGCGCAATAGTAAAATCAATTAACGCAATTTACTAACCACCTTACCCTTTCTTTCCATGGTGCAGAACTGCAAGAAAAAAATGTAACTTGTGAACTGATCCTGACAAGATGCTCTGACATGAGAGGGTGATTCCAACGTCTATATTAGAGTGATACCTTTTTTGGGACAACCAAAAACGTTTCATGATGTTGTATAAGCGTTCAAGTTGTCCAGAACTCTTCATCAGACTAGATCAGTCTTCACCAACCTGGTGCCCACCAGACATTTCAGACCATAACTCTCATTACCATGTTGGCCAGGGCTGATGGGAGTTGTAGTCTGAAATACCTTGAAGGCATCAGGTTGCTGAAGCCTAGGCTAGATGAAGGTGTACTGGGGGAGAAAATGCCATACATGTCTACATCTGAAAGAATCTTATGATGGAGGGTGAAAGGAGGTAGCACTCATTCAAATGAACTCTGTTCGGTGCTATGCAGAAAAAAATAGAAGGTTACTGGCCTAATACTGATTTGGGTTGGGGGGGAATGGTTATAGACCAATATGGGTACCTTTACTTTTTGTGAGAGAAGGATATATCTGATTGGCTGGTCAGCCCATATCTCCATGGTGATAGCTCCGATGTTCTCCTGTGTTTGTGTATTGATCCTCTATCCTAGTTTATATTTCATGGTAAGGGTGCCTCTCAACTTCTGGCAGGGGAGAAAAGTTGCTAATCTAAAAACTTACTGTACAAGTTTTAGCCCAATGAGTTATTGAGGCTCAAAGGGAATGAATTACAATCTTTTGAAATGTATCATTAAATGTGTAATGGAAACTCTGGCAGATCCTTATCTCCAGTTCAGGAGAGCTTTTAGGAGCTACTAAAATAATCTCTTTTTAGCACCAGCTGCTCTTAACAGGGTGGTTTTTACTGATATTGGCCATATATCTTCTATGGTAATATGCACTTTCAGTGAAGAGTATTACACAGTTCCAGATTGCATGTCCTTCATTGGAAGATGGTGGCAAAGACCTGAAGGAACATATTTCATCTAAACAAGAGGCCAACTCTTCTCCTCAAAGCTAAGAGGAAAGAGCTGCATGCTCTTGCTTCAGAATATACAGATATTTACTCATGGGCAAACCCTCTAGAGCAGAGGCTACAGGACATTTGATCTAGAAGCAGAACCTGAAACAAAGTTTGTTGTAGATTTCATAATGAACTGCTCATCTGACATCCACCCATTATCAGCAAGTCCAATTACCGTATTTTTCCATGTATAAGACTAGGTTTTCCCCCCTAAAAAATAATGTCAAAAATTAGGGGGCATCTTATACTCTGGGCCATCTCCCCCCATTTTCTTAAATCAGAGTCCCCCAAAATAAGGGGTGTCTTATACATGGAGGAGTCTTATAGACGGAAAAATACGGTCATTTACCAGACTATATTCACAGCAGAAGTATCACCATACTGGGATCATCACACTGGGAACTGCAGCTTTAACAATTGCAAAAAAAAAAAAAAAGAAGAAGAAGGATGGGGAAGAAGGGCAATGAAAGGTCAAGAGATAGACTCCTTTAGCTCCAGGGCTGAAAACAATGGTGCGACCTGAATTGGTTCTGAGCACATTCCATCAGTGCCCCATTTAGAAAGTTACTAGGCCAGCAAGGATCTTTGCATGGTAGAGAAGCAAATCCAACCTTTCCCTTTCACCACAAACCTAATGTCACATGAATGCTCTTTTAAACAGGTGTCAGATTTGAACAGTCTTGTCTCTTTTTGGAAAAGAAAGGATCACATAAGTTGAGCATCTTCAAGTACTTGCAAAAAGCAACATGTGGTTGAAATTGGTGCATCAACATTAATTTGAAAAGGCTGATTTATACTTCTTGCATACCCCCAAAAAAGCCTATTGGGGAGCAACCCTACCCATGAATACCTTCTTGCTCCAAGAGTAAGCATTCATGACATTGAGCTGCAAATTCCTGTGTTGCTGGACTACAACTCCCACCATCCCATATCATTGACCATGTTGACTGGGGCTGCTGGGAGTCATAGTCCAAAATAAATAGAGGACACCAAGTTATCTTAGATCAATGCAAAGCTACAGACCTTGGGGGGGGGGTGAATATTACAATAGTCAAAACTGAAAAGCAGTTGAAAGGTAGGTGGAGATACAATTTAATTATGTATAATAATGGGTAGAACCACCAGGTTTGAGTTTTGGAAGAGACTGGGTGCTTTTTATTCTGTACCATGGAATCCAAAATGGTTTCTACAATTCATTCTCTTTGACTGATAGAGCATGAATAAAACTTCCACTTGTATGGATTAGGGATGGAGGGAGATTCTGTCTTGGAATCCTAATCAGGACACAGGAGCATTATATAAGAATATCAAAAGGCACAGGGAATAATTAAACCAAGCTTTTTCGCTGTCGACACAGACCATCCAATGAAATGCACTGACATTTTCAGGCCTGACACAACACATAATTAACTTATGAAATACATCACCATGAGGTGCAATAATGACCACTTGCTTAGATGACTTTTAGACAAATGCATAGAGAGTAGCAGCTGAGGGTGGGGCTGAAAGCCAGCATCCTACCACACATAGGGAGAAATGCTGTCTGTCACGTTTTGGGTTCTTTGGGGTCCGAGTTGCCACAAATGCTGTGAGCAGAAGAGAAAGGGTGATCAGAATTAAGTCCAGCAGGCCAGTAGGCGTAGCAGCTAATGTCCAAGCCTCCATCTGGTAGGAGAGTTGCAATCAACTTGTAGGCTTTAATAGGAACAGTGCACTAAAAAGCCACTTTGTTTTTAATAGCCATACAAACTCCAGGCAACCCTACTAATGAGTGCAGTTTCTTGGCAGACACCGAGTCCCAGGTGCACCTAATGAATCCAGCTGACCATCTTGCCCCTCTGTGAATGGCCTTTGTGGTCAGGAGCACAACAGCAGTTAGCAGCCCACCAATATGTTCAGCTAGCTTCCAAATGCACAGATAAATGTTTGGTGATAAGCTTCCCATTGCTAATGAATTTTGATGATTTGCTGCTGATGAATACTTCATTGAGTATTCCAGGGATCGTTAGGGCTGCGTTCCTACACAACGCCTCTGGAATGTACACATGCCGAGTCCAGTGAAACTAAAATTTTCGCTCCCACTCCTGACTATCTGAACGCTGCCATTTTACAATGGCTCATGAGGGATTTGACAGCTCACTAGTGATGAACAATGCCACTGGGGCTCTTTTCACTCACTTGGGGTGACCAACGAGACTCAAGGTGGCTACTGTGTTTTTGTGGGAGTTGCAAGGGAAGAGGTCAAAAAGTAAGTGAAATTGGTGGTTGCCCCCCTAACTCATAAAGCCCTATACCTGATGATTACTTTCCTTATCCCAAATATTCTTAGCAATAAGACACTGGTGGCAGTAAAAGCAATGAAATCTCTTTCTGTGCCTTCTCTTCCCCTTCCTTCTTTTCAGCACTTGTAAGTCTGCATTGGTAGCATGCCAAGCACAAGAAATCGGGAGTCCTGGAGAACTATTCTCCAAAGCACTCCTTGTTCATCAGATGATGCTATTGGAAAGTTTTGGGAAGCTTGAGGAAGATACTTTGTTGTTGCTCCCTGTACCAAAATGAGATAGATTTAAGATTGACGGGTGCGAAAAGGAACTGAGTCCACAGGAGACTATGCCTGAATTTGGAAGGCGAGCTCACCTCATATTGCCATCACCTGCTTATGTTATCTCCCTGGGATTTATTTTTTTTAAAGTGGGTGGGTGGATCAAACATCTAACATGACTAGTGGGCATCTTATTGGGTCAGAGGTTGTGCAGGTTTCACACACAACTAACATTAAGAAAAAATACCTTTACATGGCTACCATTAGATGCCACAAATGCATCAAGGACATCCAATATTGTACATCAGAAACAGTGAAGCAAAGCTTTTTCATGTGTTCTAACTAATTATCTGGGAACTTAAGGTATTTTTCTTCATACTGAGGAAAATATTGATCATGTGGCCTTCATTTCTTCAACCTGAGAACTGGTGTGGCTGAGTGTATTATGGTTAAAAGCAGTGGACTTGGAGATATCTGGGTTCAAATCTTTCTTCAACACAGATTCACTTGGTGATCTTAGGCAAGACACTTTCCTTTTTAGCCTCATCCCCTGATCTGCAACATGGGATTAATAGCTTTGGTGTGATTTACAGGGCTGTTGTAAAAATTTCTGAGACAAAGTTTACACATATGAAATCTGTCTACAAATGCTAATTATACCAGAGGACCAGAAAATGGTCTGAAGGCACCTGACGTTCTTCTAAACAAGTTTGGCCTCGTCAGCTGCCTGGAGGGGAAACCATCTGGAGACTGTATGCAAAGTCCTCTCCTTGCTTTGGAGGAAGAACGCAAGGCAGGTGTAAGAAATAAATTAAATATTGCCATTCTGTAAAATCTGGCTGAAAACAGGAGTCTTGGTATGTTTCCATTGCTTTGTGCTGACAAGAGCTCATTCAAAAAAAATGTTGACTCTGTACAACAAGCATGGCCACTGTGATATATAATTCAGAAGTCACCAGATGCTCCCATTATGCACAGCCTTTCATGTTCTGCTGTCCTTTATGGAGAATCAGATGGGTCTTGCAGAGGAGAGTGGGACGTGACTCACTTTGCCTGCAAGTCTTTTGGGGACAGTTAGCAGATCATAGTAGAAGCCGATTCTGTCTGCATTTGCCTCTGTTCTCAGTCACAACATCCAAGAAATATTTAGAAATATTGTACATTTCTTGAGCATCAACTATTTATTACACTAATATATTGCAGCCATGAAGAAACTCAGTTGATGAGTGATAAAGTTCACTGGCGGGGTGGCAGATCTCAAATTTTATTAGCCAAAAGCTTGTCAAGGAACTTCCTGCCAAAAAACATGTCATTAATCTGTCGGCATTTTCTCTTGGAGTTCAGCAACATCTCTAGACACATCAGAATCTCTATAGCTACAGTAGCTTGTAGCAGATCAGGAATGGACAGTGCATGTTTTGTACTGAGTCAGACTGTAGGTCAGTGACAGCAAGCATGGCCAATGACCAGGGATGGTGGAAACTGTTGTCCAACAAAGAAACAACATGCTGGCTACCCCTGAACTATACTATCAGGAGCCCTGGAGAAGACTTCATAGATCTCACACATGCCTAGAGCACTGCTGTTGCAATGACCTCTAGGTGTCTCAGGGAAGGGGAAAGAGAACATGTGTGGCTTGTTCCCAAGTAAACAAGTTTAGGATTGAGATGTTTGTCACATGTATGTGTAGCAGGTGGAAAAGGGTGTTGGAAACCAGGGCATATCACATCCAATTACCTTCTGTAGTAAGTCACCATGGTTTCTCCAGAAGTTAATTATTCTTTCAGTGATTCTGAATGCAACTTTTCACATGGTGACTCACTATAACCCAACACTCTCCCACTGTTAGAAAAATATATCCAATTTCCCCTGGTGAGCACAACCTGCAATCCAATGATTTCCACTGGTCATCTTTAATCGACCTTCCCTCAAAAACTAATAATCTAATTATTGAAGACTTGGAGTTACACTTCACTTTAATTTCTTCCAGCCCTTTTACAACTTTACACCAGATCATTATCCTTCAAGACTGCTTGCCTCTTCCTAATGATCTTTTTTTTTTAAGAAAAGAAAAGAAAAAGAAAACCCACAAAGTTTCTAAGGCTCTTTTAAAACTTCTGAATCAGAGGCTGTATGATTTTAAAATGCCTGTTCCCTTTTAGATATAAACTCAGTTCAGGAATATAAACATGAAGACTAGGCAAACAGTTCAATTTATTTGGATGCATTTGGTTGTTGTCTATAAATGATCAGTACAACATTGTTTGAACTCTTATTGCTAATAATATGTGAGACACATTTGATGGATAAAACCACATTTTGGGAAGGAGAAGGCAGCAATGAGCAACTGCTATCCCCCAGAGCCTCCATAGAAAAGCTGACATCCTAGACTTCAAAGCACATCTCCCACATGTTGACTTTGTTTGCACAAAGAACAAAATAAGTGGTAAAACCGTTACTGATTTTTACCTTGGACTGTAAGTGGAAGGTTGTATAAGTGAAGACTTCACTATGAGAAACCCTAAATATACAAAACTAGTACATTTGGAATAAAGTTGTCATGAACTCTTCTCTCTACCATCCATCTTTTCTATTTGCAGGCAGATTTTCAATATTGAAGATTATTCCATCACTTGTAAGAGCTGATGCACATCTGTATGAGGGTTTAAGAGGATTGCAAAAGGATACAAGTAAATTTTGTTTACTGAAAAATTCAGCTGACTAATAATAAATAGACAGTGGCAGCTGCTATGGAATAGGGCAAGATTTTTACACTTATGCATATGCCCTGCTCGTAGGCTTTTCTTAAGCATCTGCATGGCCACTGTGAGAAACAGGGCTTTGGTCTGACCCAGCAGGGCTGTCCCTGTGTTCTTTGATGGATCAGACAAACTACTCTGAAGCAGCCTTGACCAGAAGAGCTAGGAGTTAAAGCCTTGGTGCCACCTTGACTCCATCCACACACTAGCCCTCTTCAGTTGTCCTTCCTCCCATGCAACAGCAACAGCATAAGGTGGAAGGGTGGTGGTGAGCCCGTTGACCCTGTCCTCTCTGTCACATCCCTGTCGCCAGCTTCACTAGAATGGAAGGAACACTTGAGAAGGGAACTTCTGCACCAAGTAGCCTGCTGTAATCCTGAAGGATCTCCACATGATTTAGAGATCTTCAGTCTTCTAGCTGTGATAGTTTCCCTTCCCAAAACATGGAAGCAATGGTGTGGTGAGTCAAGGGGCTAATCCCTGCTGTCCTTTGCATCCCATGAAGTTTGAATACCTGAAAAGGGTGCAGTACCAATTTATTGGATAGATTTTGCTTCCTGCCTTTGTCCTCCACTGCTTCTATATACCCATTCAGCCCCCAATTTATGTTTCTGTTCCACATGTATAATTTTAACTGAGTATGCACTTCATGCAATACATTCTATAGTGCCTAAGTCAAAGTCTTCCATGTCACAGAACAGAAAACAGGGTATATTATTCAATCTTTCTTTCTCAGTCAACTTCTCCTAATGTCTTTTCCTGTCCCCAAACCAGGCCTTTGGCCAGAACCATTACAGTGGAGGTATATTGCGCAATGCATCACAAATCAACGTGGAGGCGCAAAATTACCATTATTATTATTTATATCCTGCTCTTCTACTATAGGTACTCAGAGAGGTGTACAGCATAGCCATAAAACTGTACAAATGCAATCATTAAAATACAGCTAGCGGACCGTTTCTAAAAGCAATAACTAAGAACATCTAACACAATCAACCTAACAACAGCTAGTCTGCAAGATACTGCACATTAAAACCAGCAGCAATAAAACTAAGTATAATTCAAGAAATAAAAGTGTCTCTAATTTCAATGGAGACACATACATTCACACCATACATTTAAAACACTGTGATACCACTTTAAACAGTCATGGCTTCCCCCAAAGAATCCTGGGAGCTGCGGCTTGTTAAGGGCGCTTCCAATTCATGGGAGACTCCAGTTTCCTTCACAGCTACAATTTCCAGATTGTTTAAGAGTCAACCTTCTTCACTCTGAGGATTGTTGCTGCCTCATCTTGCATCTACCTCCTAGTGAGCAGTAGCAATGCCACAGACCAGACATCAGATAACCATCACCTTCCCACTACATTCTATGCTACTGGAACCAAACCCAGTCACATCATGGAGGAGGTAGAAGGCTATGGTCATTCTAGCTTTCTGAAGATTTTCCCAACATTATTTGGGTAGGTGAAGATCTTCGCAACTGTAAACAGAATAATCAGGAGTCAACTGGCTCTGCTTCTGTCATTTCCTTGGCAGATGTTTATGCTGTAGTAGCCACAGCATCACTCCACCTACTGTTAATTGCAGTTGTCCTCAGTTGGAGGAAGAGACGGACTGAAGCTTGTGGTGATGGATTTTTAAGTCTCTTGTGTGGATCCTTTCTCCTTTTAATTAGAATGTGGATTTAAAAGAATGTTGCTAATGGGAGGGTGTGTGCGGACAGGCCTTAGCCAGTGCAGGAAGGAATTCAATGAGGCTGATCAAGTGCATACCTTCAGCAACAGGTGATTGCAGAATTGTCACTTTAGCCTATAGCTTGTCAACTTGATTAGATTAAATAGGAGACTGAGATGGTTGCTGATTAGAAGGGAAGAAAAACTGTGTGATGGATACCATTACTAGCCAGGCATTCTTAGTGGACCAGGCTTGTGGCAAGAGAAAAATACTTTCCCTGATAAATTCCATGCTGTGTTTTATGATGATTGATTTTAAAACAGCAGATTCCAGAAGGACCCAGACCTCAGAAAAGCATTTTAGCCTCACATTCAGGACCCAACAATTATTTGCAAATTGCATGTACATGTCAATGAGGTAATGATCACCAGCTTAGTGGGCTTTTAAAGGTCATTGGGAAATTCAAAGAGGATGAAGTCTGTCAATGACAATGAGCTATATGAAACTTCCATGTTCAGAGGTAATTTGTCACTGAATAACAGCTGCTGAAGGACCACAGCAGGAGAGGGCTATTGCTTTATTGCTCTCCTTGTAGGCTTTCCCAAGGTATCAGGTTGGTCCCTGTGGGAAACAGGATAGTTTGTAGATGGACCATTGGTCTAATCCAACACAGCTGTTCTTATGGAGGCACTGATGTAGTTAATCTCTTGCAAGTATTTAATGTCACTGCAATGCTATGACATAAATACACAAAAAGGCCTTATATGGCACTGTGTTGATGTATAAAGGTCAGTCCTCCCATAAAGGAAGCGATGTGCAATTATTTTGGTCTGGTTTTCAATAAGGCTGTGCAGATGATTTACAAATCACAAGTCAAAACGGTCTGATCCAGATCTGGTCTGAGCCAAAGTAGCATCTATTCCAAAAATAATCTTTAACTGAATCAGGGCTACCAAAATGATTCAGAGAAATTGGTGAGTGTGTTTGCTTGGTTTTTTTGTTTATTCAGAAGGAATTATTTTACCACGACTCTCCAATCACAGTGTTTTGAAGGGTGGGATGTTGAATTAATATATTGCCTTCTTTCTTTTATTTTTATTTTTTCAGTTCAGTAGTCTTTGCTAGTTCAGATACTGGTGTTTACTTGGAAAATGTTACATGTTCTTCAGCCTTTGACACATGTTCACATATCCAGCCCTGTCAAATCAGCTTTGCAGTTAGTTTCTGCAACTTTTTGTGCTTATTGAGCCGAACATAAGCCTGAATCTGTTCTAACTTTTCTTTCTATTCCACATTACTCTCTAGCCCCTATACGGATTCTACTGAAATTGCATAGGTTACTTTGCTGAGGGCACCTCTAAGATGTATGCCATTTTCATGCTAAAATAATTTACCTCAAAACCACAGGAAATGAAGCAAAACCCTTTTATTTCTACCCTCCCCCTTAAATCCTTAAAACCCTTCACCTATCCTGAATTTTGACAGGTCCCTTTTCCCAGTGCACCCTTCTTGTAAATTTACCTTTTGTTACACAACAACAATTTGTATAAGTCATTGAATAAACATATCTGCATTGCTTTTTAGGTACCAAATTTACTCTGCTGAATTTATTTATCTTAGCTAGGCTTGTTTTATTGTATGTTGCAGTGACAACTTTATTGCATATTTTATGTGATGTGACCTGGCTTTAATTTGATATGAGGTGCAATTTGCCTGGAAATGTCTATTACTCAATATGTATCAACAGCCTGTTCAATTGGGGATAAAGTAGATTCTGTACCTATTCGTACTGTACCAGATAGACAGAATGCAATAGAGTTGACAACTGATGTTTGATCATCTTTACAGGATATCTGGATCAATTCTGAGAAATGGGGGTGGGGGAAGGAAATTAGAAAATCTTCGTCTAAGATCATGGCCACTGGTCCCATCACATCCTGGCAAATAGAAGGGGGAGAAATGGAAGCAGTGAGAGATTTTACTTTCTTGGGTTCCATGATCACTGCAGATGGTGACAGCAGTCACGAAATTAAAAGACGCCTGCTTCTTGGGAGAAAAGCAATGACAAAACTAGACAGCATCTTAAAAAGCAGAGACATCACCTTGCCGTCAAAAGTCTGTATAGTTAAAGCTATGGTTTTCCCAGTAGTGATGTATGGAATTGAGAGCAGACCATAAAGAAGGCTGATCGCCGAAGAATTGATGCTTTTTGAGTTATGGTGCTGAAGGAGACTCTTGAGAGTTCCATTGACTGAAAGAAGATCAAACCTATCCATTCTTAAGATAATCAGCCCTGAGTGCTCACTGGAAGGACAGATTGTGAAGCTGAGACTCCAATACTTTGGCCACCTCATGAGAAGAGAAGACTCCCTGAAAAAGACCCTGATGTTGGGAAAGATTGAGAGCACAAGGAGAAGGGGACGACAGAGGACAAGATGGTTGGACAGTGTTCTCAAAGCTACAAACATGAGTTTGACCAAACTGCAGGAGGCAGTGGAAGACAGGAGTGCCTGGCATGCTTTGGTCCATGGGGTCACGAAGAGTCGGACACGACAACAACAACAGCACATTCCTTCTTAAAAAGCACATGGACAGGAAGGAGGCATTGAAGAGACTAGGGCAAAACAAGGCAAAAAAAAGCTGGTGATGCAGATAAAGAAAACTGATTTGGAATAGTCTAAAAGCAAAGATAGGAAATGGAAAAATATGGAACAGAATGTTATACTTTGTTCCCATTAGCTAGTGCAATGGCATACCATCCCCAATCAATGCCATGCCATATCTGTCTTAGAGGGAGAATAAAGGGTCAAGAGTCAGATTCAACAGTTATAAATCAGAGAGAAGCATCTGTCAGAAAACGATTGTCAGAAAGAGGGCAAGTAGGCAGAGGTGACTTCATCTATTACACATCCACCATGAGATACTTTCTGTAGTAATTGGCTTAGCGGACAGAGGAGAATAGAACAAGAGAGAAGATGGGGGTTTTCCTCCCCTAAATATAAGTGGTTCACTAGAAATGGAAAGTGTAGGGGGTTGAAATCTCACAGTATTGATATTATAGGAATCAGCTTGCTGCTAAGGGGAATTTTTTTTGGAAAGGTTTTCTATTTAAAAAAAGTCAGTCTACAACCTACTCACCCCCCCAAAAAATCTAATAGGGGGGAAAATTAGGATACTGTCCAATATATTTTATTAGCTGTGAAGGATCAAGCCTACATATAAGAAGACTGTCTTCACAGCAAGGTTCATTGCAATTTTATTGGTGCATTTTACAATTCTCCAGTCTATATAGACTCTCATTAAGGAACTGACCCAAAACCACTGATATTTATAAATCAAAGCCTATACTGCGAGCTCCTTTATCATCCCCAACAGTCAGACAACAGAAGAATGTTCTCATTCCACGTTGGTATTGATTCCAAATGATGAAGCGTGTAGCAAAGAATATTGCTGAGGTTTTTGAAAAGCAACAAAGTTGTGCTTTAATTTGCAACTGCTTTTTATCATACACTCATCCAGCCTTTTCTCCAGCAAGCTGTGAGTAACATGTGGAATTAAGTCTTCCTGTTCTTACATGAATCCTGTGTGGTAGGTTAGGCTGAGAGTTTGTAAAAGGCCCAAGGTAACCATGGATAAGTGAAGGCCTGGCCCAATACGTTATACCAGAAGATGATTGGGGAAGCAATGGCGGCCAGGATGGTGAGCTGTCAAAAATGGGGACAACCGCATGCCACAATCTCTTGATTCCTGGTGAACTAAAGTTTGAAAAATGGCTTACATGGTGAAATTATCCGATTTTATTAGAATTAGAGAAGGCAGACAGGAAGACAGTAACTTTATTGAAAATGGAGTTTATTTGTATGCCACTGGAATGAGAAAGTATAAGATCCAATTAAATCCACACTTGCTTAGAGACATCTGGGGTACCTACTGTTGTGCCCTTCCAATTATGTTGGACTCTGTTCACAATAGCCAGTAGTCAAGGCTTTTGGGAGCTGTAGTCCAGCAATATCAGGAGGGCACTGTTCTGGTCATTCATGGTATGACAATAATATGTAAAATGACCCAGGCCTAGAGTTTCTGTGCACTGAAGTAAGGTAAAGTTAAAGTTAAAGGACCCCTGGACGGTTAAGTCTAGTCAAAGGTGACTATGGGGTTGCGGTGCTCATCTCGCTTTCAGGCCGAGGGAGCCGGTGTTTGTCCACAGACAGTTTTCCGGGTTATGTGGCCAGCATGACTAAACCGCTTCTGGCACAACAGAACACTGTGACAGAAACCAGAGCGCACAGAAACACTATTTACCTTCCTGCCACAGCAGTACCTATTTATCTACTTGCACTGGTGTGTTTTAGAACTGCTAGGTTGGCAGGAGCTGGGACAGAGCAATGGGAACTCACTCCATTGCGGGGATTCGAATGACCGACATTCTGATCGGCAAGCCCAAGAGGCTCAGTGGTTTAGACAACAGCGCCACCCACGTCTCTGCAGCAACTCTTCATGAGTTGTGCACTGATGTATGTAGCATAACTCATGAAGAGTTGCTGGTGGGTTGAAACTGCTAACAGTTGGTGGATTTGCCCTTCCTCAAGGAAGGCTAGCTTGGGAGCAAAATACTGCATTTGACACACTGGTTGGTTATAGCATCTTGTTCTCTTTTGAATGCAGGAAATTGAGTGAATAGCTGTTGGCATTTTCCAACTTTTGTTTTCTCTATGAAACGCAGACTGAATTTTTGGAGTGCATTATTCAGCTGCTTGAAAAGTTTTGATAGCTTTATTTCTTTAACACAAAATGCAGTTTGTCTACAAAACTTCTCTGGGGTTTTGCTTAGCTTTGATGCTTCTGTTAGATGAGCTGTATATCTATCGTAGATGTCTTTTTTCCCTTTCTTATTTTGTCTGAAATAGACTGATGCTCTGCATGATGGCGCAGCTCTGGGGGATTCGTTGCACTTCACAGTTTTACCATAAAAGAAGCATGTTTGGTGAAAAGAACCATTAGTGGGTTAGACTATTCGGTTAGAGAGAATCCGGTTGCGCTCATTAAGACCTGTTAGGATCTCCTTGATTGAAAGACAGCTCTGGAGTATATTGTACAAAAGGCAGTTGCATCAAAATAAGGTGGCAAAGGATGGGCAAGGTTATTTATATTGCTTAAACTACTGTAGGATAGTGGCTAGAATGCTTGTTCTGTAATATATAATAGATCAGGGATAGCTAACCTGTGGTGCCCTCCATGTGTTCCTAGACTATAACTCCCATAATCCCTGACCAGTTGTTTTTTTCATGTTGGATGAGGCTGATGAAAGACCAATGGAGCTTTATGTTGGAGGACTCAAGACAGACAAAAGAAACCACTGCTTCTCACAACATAAACTATGGAATCTGCTCCCACAAGATCTAGCCACCAACTTTGATGGCTGTCAATGCAGTGGTGACATAACAATGCTTATGTTATGCCACCACTGTTGGTGGTAGTATTCACCTGAACGTCAGTTGATGGGAATCACAAGTTGACAGGTGCTGTTGCTGGCTTCACACAAACATCTGGCTGAGCACCGTGATGACAAGAGGCTAAACTAGATGGACCTTTGGCAGTACTCTTCTAAATACTCTTTAGATATGCTCCTTTAATATCTACACTACCTTCTTGCTATTCTAAGCATTTTAATTATAACCCATTGGGTGCTTTACTTGGACCACCAAATTCTCCCCTGGCTGGTTCTAAACTGCTGATTATTATTTTTAATTTGCAGTGTTTTCTGCTGATTTCCTGGATATTTCACTTGTGTGATTTATTTCATTTTGGTTTAGTGATTGAAATGTATTTTTATTTTATTGCTTAAGCAAACGGCTGACTCTGCACTACAAAGGGGTCTGTCAGCAAATGTGACATGAAGGATGGCAACATCAAACCCACCATATAGGAATCCCTTGCAGATGACTGCAGTGCGTGAAGACACATGGTTCATGCATCCAGAACAATGACCAGAAGATGAATGACAGCCGGGAGGAGTGCACAGAGAAGAAATCCCATTGTGCATTTGCAGCAGCACAACCGGACACCGCTATCTGCCCCAGCTGCAACAAAACATGTCTCTCTCGTATCAGGGTCTACAGCCACAGCAGATGCTATAACTTTCCAACAGTTTGATTTCACTCCCAAAGGCGCATGCCTCCCTTGTCTCCTGAGACAGACAGATGCCAACCAAATTGACAAGAGAACTTGGTTGGATGTGCAGTATAGGAAGAACATAATAAAATAATATGGTCCAGAATTCTACCATCTCACTCTGTGTAAAATACAGAATGAATACAGAATACATTATCAGAACAGAATGTATGTAAATGAAGGAATTGTACATGCCCGCCAGTATAAGTTAATGGAAGAGAGAATCTTTCATCCCACTCTGTATCTAGGAAGTAGCCACTGTACAGATTAATGCTAACACAAAATTGCAGAATTGCTCACAGTAATTTCCCTTCCATCATCATGTCTGCATATCCATTTTTGTTCAGGTTAGTTGGTAGTGGATTATTGCCATTCTGTGAAAAGATCATATGAAATGTTACTTTTTAAGAAGTGCAACAATATTAATCTAAAGTGGAGAGATACAAAGGATATTACAAAAATAAACTGAATGAGTGTTATTAACTGGTGAAAAAAATAGAGAGTAGTCTTCCTGGCATGCTAGCATATTCTCCTTTTAATAGGGAAAAAAAGAGTTGGGTAGATTAAAAACTCCAGGTACATTATTCTTATAGACATAAGCTGTACAGCAAGAACATTTCAGGAAAAGGAGTAATGAAACAGTCTGGAGCTTCATATAAACCACACAAAAAAGGAGCTAAATTTAAAAACACTAGCTCGGAACGACTAGAAGGACTTTCTTTATAGCAAGTAATGAATGTAAGATGCTCTGGAGAGAGGTGCTATATTCTTCTGACAATATTTTTTCAGTCCCGTGGATATAAAATATGCAACGTTATTCAGACTGGGGATTCGTTTCATCCAGAGTTGCTCCGTCTATTTCCAGGATGTGTGTGCAAGTCATCCATACCAAAGACTGTAGAGATGTAAAATGTCAATTAGTACAGTATATCCAGTCTCTGACTCTATTATATATCAAAACTTCTTTGGTTTGGTTTTTGCATAACATTCAGTCAGAAGCAGAGGTCTAGCGAAATATGCCTACCTCTCACCACATTGTGACGTGTTATTTTATTTAACATTTTTATTTTTGTCACTGTGAACGTCAGGTGAGCAATTGGTATAAAAAAAGGTAAGTACAATAACAGCTAAGAGACGTAGTAACACCCCCCCCCACACACACACCTCTGGCAAGGTTCACCTGAACACTCATGCTCTTTACAACTGTGAGTTGCATTCCACTAACTTTTACTCCAGGTAGATCCTTTGAAATGAATGAATCTAAGTGAGTCATGGTCCTTAATTTCAGGGCTTTTACTCCCAGTAAATGTTAGTTGAATACAAGTTTGAAGAATCTTTCTGTGACCTAATATCACCTACAGGGGTGCCCAGTGGCGTAGTGTGGGGGTGCAGGGGGGGCCGGCCGCACCGGGCGCAACATCTGGGGGGGGCGCGCGCTCGCATTCGAGTGCTAGAATCCACGGGTTAGGCGCAAATTACTTGCCTTGCCCCGGGTGCTGACAACCCACGCTACGCCACTGGGGGTGCCAACCTGAATAAAATATTGGGGAGGGGGCAGGTAAGATGAATGGACCTTGACCCCTAGGAGTTTGCTCCTATGATCAGGTATGTTTTTTTCTCTTATAGGTATGTTTAAATCTGTGTCCCGGAATTTGAGAAATGCTTCTGACATGTACAAGGTGGATCAATGCCTTACGCATGGAACAAATCCCAGGTCAGAGTAATCCATCACCTTTGATTTAAGGTAAAGGTAAAGGACCCCTCACAATTAAGTCCAGTCATAAACAACTCTGGGGTTGCGGCGCTCATCTTGCTTTACTGGCCGAGGGAGCCGGCATTTGTCCGCAGACAGTTTTTCCGGGTCATGTGGCCAGCATGACTAAGCCGCTTCTGGCAAAACCAGATCAGTGCACAGAAACGCCATTTAACTTCCCGCCGGAGCTGTACCTATTTATCTACTTGCACTTTGACGTGCTTTGGAACTGCTAGGTTAGCAGGAGCAGGGACCGAGCAACAGGAGCTCACTCCGTCAAGAGGATTTGAACCGCCGACCTTCTAATCGGCAAGCCCTAGGCTCAATGGTTCAGACCACAGCGCCACCTGCATCCCATCCACCTTTGCTTTACCCTTTGCCAAATCTTAGGCTGAATGTCAGTTTGTGTCATTTTAGTTCATCATCATAAATCTAATACAGTAATAAAAATGCATTTTATTTATTTATTTCTCCCTTTAGTTCTCCATATTTGTGATTGTTTTCAAGCCCTCTGAAATTTTGAGAGCATTTTCTTGAGCATTTCTCCTAATATAGAGATTTCTGTATACAAAATACTATAGTAACTTTAGACTATACTATAGTAAATATGCAGACTTTTGCAAGCAATCTTCCCTAATGACGTGTAAGGTACCCCTGCCCGTACGGGCCAGTCTTGACAGACTCTAGGGTTGTGCGCCCATCTCACTCAAGAGGCCGGGGGCCAGCGCTGTCCGAAGACACTTCCGGGTCACGTGGCCAGCGTGACATCGCTGCTCTGGCGAGCCAGAGCCACACACGGAAACGCTGTTTACCTTCCCGCTAGTAAGCGGTCCCTATTTATCTACTTGAACCCGAGGGTGCTTTCGAACTGCTAGGTTGGCAGGCGCTGGGACCGAACGACGGGAGCGCACCCCGCCGCGGGGATTCGAACCGCCGACCTTTCGATCGGCAAGCCCTAGGCGCTGAGGTTTTACCCACAGCGCCACCCGCGTCCCTCTAATGACGTGTATTTGTGTGTTATTCTCACTAATGTACATATTTTTATGCACACTTTCCCTAAAAGTATGCATTGTTGTGCATTAAAGTGGAAACCAAACCAAATTTGTTCTCCATCTCTAATAGGGCAATAGAGGCAATATTGTCCCGGTGTTCTAGGAGAGGGTTTCACACATGAAGGGTTCTACGGGAGGTTCATAAAAGGATTTCTTTGTGTGAAGAGAGCCTTCTTTGAGTCTTTCATTATCAAAACATTTAATTTTGATGTTCCCTAATGCATTAACCACTGGGGTGGGGTGGACGGGAATCTGATAGAATTTGGCCAGAAATCCTTCATAACATGAATGGGGCGGGGGGGGGGGGGGAGAGATGAAGCGATTTTCATTATTCATGTCTTGTGCTCCTTAAATAAACAGAATGATGGAGAATTGGTCCCCAGCAGAAATGACACACATCCTGAAATGAGGAATGGGGCATTCTGTTCCAGTAGCTTATCAAAAATGTCAAGCTCTTATTATAGGCACTTGTTGGAAGCAACAAGTATCACTTTCGGAGCAAAAACCAGTTTTGAGCAATGATTGTTAAGGTTTTGCAGTCAGGCCACATGGGAGCCCTTGTAATCAACCTTTGGCTCTTGCTGACCATAATTTGAAAAGCTTTCCCAACAGAATTGAAGCAGACGTTCAATGCTCAACTTCTCAGCAATACACAATATAACTGACATGCACTCATCTCTTTATCAAGTTGTCAAGAGCGCTAGTACAACAGGATGTTTGTGTGTGTGTGTGTGTGTGTGTGTGTGTGTGTGTGTGAGTGAGTGATAACTAGCCATGCAAAGATTTCAAATGCTGCTTAGCAACAACAGAAGCAGATGGAGATTCCCAAAGTCTAGGCCTAAATCCAATACAGAGTTAGGCATGCTTAAGACCATTGAAATCAATGGAATTAAGCATGCTTGACTAAGCTGGATTGAGTCCATAGACAGCACTGAGCTAGGAACTAGCACAGGCATAGGCAAACTCGGCCCTCCAGATGTTTTGAGACTACAGTTCCCATCATCCCTGACCACTGGTCATGTTAGCTAGGGATGATGGGAGTTGTAGTCCCAAAACATCTGGAGGGCTGAGTTTGCCTATGCCTGAACTAGCTGCAGCAATGACAGAATAGTTTGAACCTTCTAATGTCTGGGGCTGAATCTATAAAGATTGACAGATGATGCTGTTAGTGCATTGTCTGCACTTGGTGTTGGCAAATAACTGGAGAATAACAGTTAATCCTGAAGTCCCAGTGCTAATTTTGGGAGAACGGGATGGAATGTGGAGAACTAATCTTTATATATCATCAGGACAGGCAGGAAAGTTTTCAGCCTAATTAGAATGGAGTTGATTTCAGCTGAGAGTTTTGAGCCATTCATCATATTGTTGGTCTTCTTCCTTTCTGTAAGGGAAGCAATCTGGAGCTATTAAGATGAGCTCTTTTTTCATATGGCATGAAAAAAAGAAGAGTGCAATTATTAAGAAAATGGCTGCATTAGGAAGGTTTAGGACCTGATGTTATATTTTTAAAGAAAAACCCTTCATGGAAGGTGATTATCCTGAAAGAGTGAGGCGTTGTCCTCCCCTCGCTGATCAATAGAAGTCAAACAGCAGGACAACAGTGGTAGAGTTGCTTTCGGCTATCTCCAGCAGAGCTCCCTGCTTAAAACTCAGGATATTGTGCGAAGGGGAAATGTTAACAGGGGAGGAGAACCATCTCCAAAGTTCATGTAATTGTCAGTAGGGTGGAAATGAGAGGCAATGTCTCCTTCCATTCTTTGACTTGCTACAGGATGCCGGCAGGCAGAAGAAAATCTCAGCAGGTGGGATATGGGGGCACGAGTTAATGTGTGATTCCAAATGCATTTTTACAAGCAACTCAAGAAGCAGTGAACTGCTCCCCCCGCGCGTGCACACACACACACACATACAATCTAACAGGCAGAAATATTCAGAAACTGAATTATTCACTTGCTCATTGCTAGCTTGAACTTTGTGGGGAATAATTGGAATGGCTTCGCTTCCCAATTTCTGCCTTCCTTTCAAGAGATCTTTAAGGGAGTCTGATAGGATCACCATCACCCAGACCCGGCATGAAATGCACAATTGAGGTAAAAGGTAACGGTAAAGGACTCCTATATGGTTGGTAATGGTTAAGTCCAGTCGACTATGGGGTAGGCGCTCATCTCGCTTCAGGCCAAAGGAGCCAACATTTGTCTGCAGTCAGCTTATCCAGGTCATGTGGCCAGCATAACTAAACTGCTTCTGGAACAATGGGACACCATGACGGAAGCCAGAGCACACAGAAATGCTGTCTACCTTCCCACCACAGCAGTACCTATTTATCTACTTGCACTGGTGTGCTTTCAAACTGCTAGGTTGGGGGAAGCTGGGACAGAGCAACGGGAGCTCACCCATCATGTGAATTCTAACTGCCGACCTTACAATAGGCAAGCCCCAGAGGCTCAGTAGTTTAGACCACAGCGCCACCCATGTGCACAAGTGAACCCATGGTGCATTATGGTGCACCATGGAAATTAGGGATACTAAATGAATAAGCTCAAGAAATATTCTCCGCTGTGAGATAATAGGCTACAGATTTGCATTAAGAAAGCAGGGACACCACAAATATCACTAGAAGAATTTTACCATTTTCAGGGGGTTCTTTTAGATGACCAGTAAATTTGGGGGAATTAGCCTTTAAACCATTTGGGGGAAGAGATACCTACCATGATTGTGGTGGTAGAAACAGATCACTGCTTTACTTAAAGCAGAACCACTATGGGACTTTCAATCTAGGGTTTTAAGGGGGGGTGAATGTGCTGCCTTTGCCTTCTCCGCCATAGTAAATGTTTCTTTCTCTTAAAGCACACAAAACAACTTCAGTTTCTGGGAAATTCAGGTGGGGAGAGTGCTGTTGTGGTTCTCCTTGCATCTGGTTGGCCACTGTGCAAACAGAATGCTGTACCGTGGTACCTCGGGTTACAGATGCTTCAGATTACAGATGCTTCAGGTTACAGACTCTGCTAACCCAGAAATAGTACCTCGGGTTAAGAACTTTGCTTCAGGATGAGAACAAGTATCGCATGGCGGCAGCGCGGTGGCAGGGGGAGGCCCCATTAACTAAAGTGGTACCTCAGGTTAAGAACAGTTTCAGGTTAAGAACGGACCTCCAGAACGAATAACGCCGGTTTTAGGGCAGTGTGAGCTGTTCCTCCAAACAGGGCGCCAAGCCAAGGGGGCACAAAATTGAACAGAACCATAACTAAGAAGATCCATTTGGAGGTGTCAAATTCTGGCCTCACAAGCTCATATTACAAAAGATTACCAAAGTCCCTCCCTGTTGGGCCTGATCTAACATATACATCGTACATTCTTAATCAACTTTAATGAAGTTCTTTTGCAAGGTGTAGTTACCATAAGTGGATTCAACTCACTGCACTTTAATTGATATTAAGTCCTCTTTACTGGACTCTTTTTTTTATTTATTTGTGATATTAAAAAGAACTGGAGATTTTACATTTCAGTGTAACATCTCTTTAGTTACAAATATTCAAGCAAAGCATAGTTGGGGGAAAAAACAGGCAGCAGAACTGCATGAGATTCCCCAAGCAACTTTATAGATCTCCTTTATAGATCTCCACCTCTGCATCTAGTTGAGTTCTCTCGTCAAGAAGAGTCATAAATAGGAATTTGGAAAGTTTAGCTTCTGTTTTAGATTTACTGCAGTTTGCCATGTTGCTCAACTATAGTTTGTTGGAAATGAGCCAACTTCAAACTAAATGTTATGGAGCTAGCTTGGTTAAACAAACCATAGTTAAGATAAATCACAATACAAGATTCAGTAGACATGCTAAAGTGTGGTTTGATTGAAACTGAAAGTGAAAGCTTCTAATTTTTGCTTTGTCGCCACAACAAAGAAGGAGATAAGGGTGGTAGTGGCCTGAAACACACCTATCCTTTGAAATTTGCAGTCCTCTGAATTTTGCAATGCAGTTCTTCAATGAAAAAGTGTGCAAATGTATATTATGGGAAAGCTTGCATTGAAATGCTAGGCTGTGTGCCCTTGCCTGCCTCAGCCTCCTAGAGCTTCCCTCCTGCTGTTCCCTATGCCTTAGAGCCTGCCGTGTTTGGGGAGAAAGGCTCTGGTGATGGGTCCTGCTGCTCTGGTTCCTGTGCACTGACCCCCAGCCCCTGTCCATCCTCCATCACCCCTGGGTGTTGATAAAACGTGAACTGGAAGGCTGGGTTCCATGTATCTGGAATCCACCACAGACTCTCCAGCTAGATTCTCGAACAAGTAGATCTACAGTGCTCGCTACGGGAGTCCCAAAAGACAGCTCCAATTTTACAGAACCACCAGCTGTGTCGGGGGCAGAAATGCAACAGGTGTATCTTTCATCACCACATTTCCACTTTTCTTCGGGGGGGGGGGATAATGGTCCTCTTGAATGCCTGCTACCATCCAGTTGTGAAATGCACAAGGGACCTCCCAGGGAAATGATGTTGCAAACTTATTTTTACAGCATATTGAGGGGTGTACCAAAATATTTCCAAAATTCCTGCTTGTGTGGATCCAAGGATGGCATAATCATCTTGGGGGGCCTCTTTTGAAGCTGTGTCTGTTCACCCTTCAGAGGCAAACTGGATCCCTCTCTGATTTATATGCCTGATGCTCTCTTCTCTTCAGTGTGGATCTGATTATTGGGTTGTTTTATTTTTATTATGCATTTTATGTTGTGATTTTATCTTATGAACTGCCCTGAGACCTGCGGGTATAGGGCAGTATACAAATTTAATAAGTAAGTTAGTAAGTAAGTAAGTAAGTAAGTAAAGTAAATATTAAGGAAAATGACCTACAAAAATGATACACGTTAGGGAGAACTGTTTGCAAAAGTATGTATAATATGAGAAATATGAAATGCCAATTTATATATGTGAGGATTTTAAAATTAATAAACAGATCACAAACTAAAGAAGAAATATGGTAAACTGAGGTCATGGCTGGAAAAATCAGAAACAAAGAAAACTAAATATGGCTGATTTATCCACCCCTACACACAAATGCATGCAAAGGAAATGTCTACCTCCCCTCTCAGTTTTCTGAGGTAGGGGGCTTGATTTCACCCCCACTCTCAACAAATGGGTTAAAAATGGTTGGACTGAAGTTTTCCATTTGGAAACACTGAGAATTTGTTCTGTGAGGAAACTAATAGGAATATCAAGGAAAGAATCGTCAACATCCTCAGCAGTCATGATTCTTTGTGAGAAGTCTTGAGACTCAAACTAGTATAAAACAAACTTGCATTTCTTAGTTGAGAGATACCATCTTCCTTTATCTGCTTTAACTGTGGGTTTCTGCCCACAAATCTAGGAGTATAGACATATATATTAATTGGTATGTGAATACGTATTTCCAAAAGAAAGAGTAAAGACTGGCCATTTTGGTCACACTTTAAAGGGAATACAATGGTCTAGCTTTATGCCAAATGGTTTGAACTTACGAGTTACAGTTTCCATGGAAACAGGGCCAATATTTTTGAGTATTAAAGATTTTGCTTTGTTACAGAAGTGAGCTCTGCAAAACATACCGTGATCTGAGATAAATTGAAAATCCAATCTGCTACAGCGTGTCGTTTAACACGAAGGGCTTTTTTCCCTTCGATCTCTCTTCCACACCGTAAACAAAAACAAGATTTTAAATATATAGTACAAGTATTTAAGGAGCTGTGTATCTTTCGTCTCAGACACTAAACTGAATGATTCATATTGTCTCATCCTAGGCATGGTTTTTCCACCAAGGCTATGGCAAGGTTTTGCTAAAATAATGCAAACAATTTGTTTTTCTGTCATAGCAAAAAACTTGTTTATCAGCTAGGGTCACCAACTCTTGGGATAAATGGGTACTTGGGTGGGGCCTGTTGCCACAGTCCTTTGTATTGGCAGGGAGCTAAGAGTTGATTCAGCAGAGAAGCCAGTCATGGCTGCTCCTCATTGGGACTTCTTCTTCTTCTTCTTCTTCTTCTTCTTCTTCTTCTTCTTCTTCTTCTTCTTCTTATACCCCACCCATCTGGCTGAGTTTCCCCAGCCACTCTGGGTGGCTCAGAATTCAAGGAGGTCACCAGTAGGTGGAGTCAGAGCCCATTTCAGGCAGAGACAATTAATTATAGCTCCAATTCCATCTTCCTTCCTACTGAATTTTCCAGGGGCAACATTGAGACTGAGGAGGAGGAGAAAGCTGACAGGCACCATCACCCCACTGGGCTAGATATAAATAAGAAGGTAATTGGGAGCTGGCTGATGGCAAACAGAGGTTATTGGGATTATTAATATTGTGCATATGGAAGCAGTAGGATGAATAAAAACTGACTCTTCTTTGAAATAGAAAATTCTCCAGTATAAAAATATGTTTCAAAACCTTTACTTACACTACTTCAACTCCAAACAACTTAAAACAATAAAAGTTACATTCAGATAGTTGTATATTTCTTCTTCTTGTCCAAGTATAAGGCATAAATCAAAGCTCCGTCTTTCCTCAAAATAGCCTCCATTTAGCTGGAGGCTGTTTTCCTAGAGAAGAGATATTAACATGTCCATTCTCTTCAGTAGCTGGAAAACAAGGAAGTTACACACTCAAGACGGATGCCTACAAATTAGCATATGCATTGACCTGTAATAGTACAGTATATCTTTTATGTGATTCTAAGCTAAACACCTTGTGACTGAGCCACAGACCTACGACCCCACTTAATGATCAACTGTTAGGCTCTCGACTTCAGCTTCAGTTGAAATTTCCGTGCCATGCTTCACAGTATACATGGAGACACATTATAATTATTTTCCATTTCAATGTGCATTAAACAATTCTACTTATCAGAGGTTGCAGAGCAAGTGCCCCATTTGCCCAGATGGGCCAGCCTCCACTGGATGGAATCAAGGGGCAGACACTTGGGAGCAGGTTTAGCATGAGGTTCATGAACAGAAACATTATCTGTAGTCAATGCCAAACAGCCCTAAACAAAGACAAAAAGAGTCTGGCCAGGTCCCAATTTAAGAGCAGTTGATTGAGGCCATGCCAGGTTTGGAAGGAGCACTTATCACTGACTAATTTTTAATTTCTCAGCAACTGAATCAATAATATGAAGAATTTGCTTTCACTTCCAATGTTGGCAGCACTGACCAAGGTTGCTGTTATTGTATTAATGTTGTTGCTTTGGTTTAATTCCTGAGGGACTTTGCAAAAAGATTATAGGTTTTGTTTGTTCTCCGTGTTTGCAAATATTTGAGATAAAAATTCCCAGCCTTCATCTGTGTGAGTAGTACTGCTGTCTTCAACTAATATGTTCATATATAATACATGCATAATACACACAGAGAGAGAGAGAAGATATCTGCTACTTAACCACAAAATAGCAGATGAGGAAGCAGTATTTTCGGGGGGCGGGGGAGTTTTCCAAGTACAATACATCTTAAATGTACAAGAGAAGAGGAAATGTCCTCAAATTTCTGTTTCCAAAGATAAACCCAGTGGAGTTCTCTTATTGCACAGACTGTTTCTTGCGGTGGGGGGATGAAGGAGAATGGGGTTTCATGCACTTTTTCAGCAAATCTGCCCCCATGTCCTACATTGCACAGATACTGACCCAATAATATTATCCAAAAGTCATCAAGGGCGAATGATCTGGTGTAATGGTCAGGTCAGTATAGGGTGGTAGAATCAACACAGCAGATACTCATTCTTCATGCAATTAAAGGGGTCCCACCACAAGCCCCACCTCTGAAGTGGCACGGCTCCTCAGTCCCCATCATTCCTGTATTTCACATAGAGGTCTGCAGGGGTCAAGCTGATGCACATAGGCTTTGCCTGTTCAGATGTCCATGCTCAATGCATAGACACCCAATGCATAGCTGGGACTAAGGAAGACATGTGACCTTGATGCCTTTTTTTATTGCACCAATCCCCTTTGTGCATATGACACATGGCGGGGTCAACTCTGTAGTGGTTTGGAAGCCAACTGCTATGCCACAGGTCACAAACATTTATCTTAGTGTTCCTTCCATTATTCCTGTAATGTATGGGTAATAGCATCATCCCGCTCCATTACAGCATAGGTTGCTGTGGCTGAGAGTTAATGGCTTGCCATAAATCACCTAGTGAATTAATGAACTAAGCAGAAATGTGAACAAGGGGTTCTGTCTGTTAGGGTTAGGGTTAGGTGCTTTTAACCATCACACTAGTTCGTGGAAGCCTGTAATGCCATTAAGAGTTCCTTCAGTCAGAGATGGAGAACCTATGGCCCTCCAGATGTTGTTGAACTTCAAGTCAGATCATTTGTGACCATTGGTTATACTGGCTGGAGGCCAACAACATCTGGAGGACCACAGGTTTTCCACCCCTCCTTAAGATACACTGGATCATAGACTGGACTTTGGACTGCCATCTCTTCTTAGATTTCCACACAAAAACCAAGGTTGATTTGGTTCATTGTGTGCAGTCACTAGACCACTAGTTAGCGGAGGGAGTCTCGTAGATTAAAACCAATATTCCTCAGAGTCTGTTCATTATTTCTTTACTGCAAACATTTCTGTACTGCCATATAGCTGATAATTTCTTAGTGGTTTACAAAAGTTAAAAGATAAAATGGAAATAGTAACAACACAAGATAAAAGTGACAGATTAGAGTTCAGTTAAAACTCAGTGTTTTTCTGATGCTTGGTGTTTCGCTTAGGGTGGTATTCTACTAAGTTTTACTCAGAGCAGAACCACTGAAATGAATGAACTTGACTAAGTTAGGGCCATTATTTTAAAAAGTCTAGTGTGAGTAACATTCAGCTGAATACCACCCTGTGATAAGTAGACCTTTGGTCTGAATCAGCACGACTCTTCCTTTATTCTTAACCTCCTTAGGCTGCAATTTATGCCACAGTCATGTTCATGTTAATTTAGGCATAAATTCTATTGAACCTAGTATGATTTATTCTTATGCACAGGATCAGAGCATTAGTATGAACAAAGGAATAGCCTTACAGTAATACTCTGCATAATACACATTTTTTTGCACAATGGAACTGAGAAAGAAGAAATGGACACAAATTTCCTTAGAAATTTCCATAGAAAACCCTGGGGAAGACCTACCACGCCCACCAATTGCCACATCAGAAGCCAACACCAAACATTTCTAACATGCTTTGCAGAAGGTGAGTGTGAAAGGGGTGTCCAAATTAAAATAATAATAATTGCCTTGAAATTCCTTGTCGAAGTGTAATTTACATTTGAAAGTCAGTTTATGTTATGTCAGATGCACATGATTCTACCACCACCCTCACCCTCAACCCACCCGCCCCATGAGGGTAGCTAAATATGAACAGCAGACCAAGTGCGAGGGGGCTTTCAGGATAGAGAGAACAGAGGAGGGATTAATTTTAAGGTAATTATTTCCATTCCTTCTTATTCTAAATGCTCACGACCATTTGGAGCCATCAATATTCCATGGCAATTATGGCCAGCTGTGTTTACATTGGAATGGAAAGCTGGATTACATTCCCGTCTGTCCGGCAAAGAAAGGCATCATCACTTTGTTCTGTGTGGAAGGAGTTCATGCCATCCTAAGACAGATCCATGACATATATATATATATATAAATATAAATGAATTAAGCTGGTTTTTGAACATGTAGCTTTGAATTCTCATGGCATAGTTCTGCTTTGGGGTTTGGACTTCATTCGCAATCAGCACTTCAAAGATATAGTGCCCATCTGCAAAGGACCTTGCTGTGTTCTGATACAAACAGCATATTTGGAGGCAGGGTCAATGTAACAAGAAAGAAGTGCTTTTGCTGTATGCATAAAATATTGCTTCTGAGAAGCAGACATCAAAAGGGAATGGCATGGGCTAAGGACAGGTACAGCGTGGATTGTGAGTGCAAGGTGCATATCAGGAACACATCCAGTCACACCACAAGTGCTCTTATATTCCTGGGCTCTTGTGGTATATTTATGCAAAAAATACAGCACATTATTGTATTATGATTCACTATTATTTAGCCCATAAATAATAATAAATTATAATATCATAGTCTCATGTAATTTTTGCTGCATTTTGTATTTCTGGACATGGTGTATGAGGAGCAGCCTCATGGGTCAAATTGAGACCCATATCAAGCCTAATTAGGCCCATGGGCCAAAGCTTCCCCACCGATGATTTATGGAGAGCCATTGTGAGTCTCCCCTGGAAAGGCAGACTATTTTCAAATGAATGCACATCTGTGAATTCACTGTAAAGCATGGAATGCAAAGTCTTGCCCAGAAACTAGTAGCTGAGCTGCTATGGAATTCAGAGTACCTGGGTTCTTAAATTTTATTTCCAAAAGCATATTGAGGCCACATTGTTGTAAAAGAAAAGAAAAACACTTCAGAGTCAATGGGCAATTTCTACTAAGGATAAAATGAAACCTTGAGAATTGTTTCTGTGTGACTCCTTGGTTCTGTACCATTTCAAGGGAAGACTGTTGTAGAAAGGTGTTGGATTAGAATAGCAATCTGTAGACTCTGGACCTACCTTTAGCCACACACCCCCAATACACTATGGAACCAATGCAGCATATACAGGCAACTCTCCACTTGCATGCGATTGACTCACACACGGCCATGTATGCGTGCAGTGCCAGGAAATAATTAGATTATTTAATTCATACCAGGAAATGGAGGAAGAGATCAAGAGAGTCCTTGTAGCTCACAAGGAGGCCCTCCCCGGAGGTCCTCCCCAGAGCCCAAAGAGGACTTCAGTGAGGCCAGAGAAGAGACTGGAGGTGCATCAGGACTTTGTTTTGTTCAGTTTCTGTTAATTGGTTCTCGTGGGAAACTTGCAGATTCTAGCTTCGCACAATTAACTCAAGCTGGTGTCAATTTACTCTTGGCAGAAAGCCCAGGTCTGCTTGACCTAGAAACTACTCACTCTGATTGGTTAACGACCAGCACTCTGCTCTGTTATCAAGGGATTGCTAGCTCAGTTTGAGTTGAGGTGTTGTTAGGAGTAGAAGTGCTGTGTATGGTTTTGAGAGAGAGAAAGAGAGGATTTATTTTGCTTTGTTTTGTATGCAGAAACTCTGCTGGTTTTATTTTTCCTTTTAATAAATCCTGTAAATAGTTATTCTGAGTCTAGCTGACTTGTCATTACTGCCGCAACTAGCTTCTTCGCTGTGCAGGAAAACTCTGCTACGTTTGGGCTAAAGCCAATAGGGCTATGCCTGACACTTCAAAGTTCCATGAGGTTATGGGCATTGTGCTGCCAGCCTGAGTTGCGGTGGTGTCAGCATCAACGGCGTTGGTTCCAGTAGTTCCAGAAGTTGTTGTTCTCTGGCTGGTTCCTGACCGTGGTGAGCTGGTGACGCAGCGGACACAAGGACAACAGCTGCAGCGTGTGAGTGCTGGGTGCTGTGGTTCCTGTTCTCTCTCTCGGTGGTCGTGAGTAGCTGGTTCCGGGTTCCAGGGACATCGCTCTCAAGATGGCCTCACAACCAGTTCAGATGGCTTTTGAGCGTCTGAATGACTCCAATTACTTGCTGTGGTCGGAACGCATGCAGGCAGTGCTGCAGAGGGATCGTCTCTGGCAAGTGGTGAGTAAGTTTCCTGCGAAGCCTGATGATGAAGACCTCGATAAAGACCAAAGAGCAAGGGCCACAATTGTCTTGGGGCTGGAAGATTCCCAGTTGCCGTATGTGAGGGGAATCAAGACAGCTAGAGGTGTGTGGCAAGCACTTAAAGAACTCCATGTGCGTGAGACAGCGGTTTCCAAGCTGTTCATTCGCAAGGCATTGTACAAGGCAATGTTACAGCCTGGGGTTACAATGCAGGAACACCTACACAGTTTACAGTTAAAGTTTGTTGCGCTACAGGAAAAAGACTGTGCATTAGACCAGCAGGAGAAGGTGGCTATTATTTTGAGTTCTCTCCCGGAAAGCTGGGATAATTTAGTTTTGTCTCTAGAAGGCATGCAGGAGCATGATTTATCAGTCAGTTACGTTACTGGGCGTTTGATTGAAGAATGGCAGAAGAGGCAAGAAAGGTCGTTGGCTGCAGAGGCTTCTACAGGTGGGCGGTTTGAAAGGAGTTCTCATGCCGTGCCAGAGGTGACACAAGAGCAGCGTGCCGGTGAGAAGTCAGCGTTTGCTGTTAGGCGTTGTTTCCGATGTGGGTCTTCAGCGCATCTAAAACGACAATGTCCGGAGTTGGTCAAGTCTCAGTTGCCGGTGCAGGAGCAGAGACGAGATCAGCAGCAGCAGCAGCGTAAAAAGAAATTCTTCAAACGAAAACAGTCGGCTCAGCTGGTGACCGGCGAGGTCAAGATTGCTGATGAGAAACAAGCGGTCTGGGTGGTCGATTCGGGAGCATCTCGCCACATCGTGAATTCAGATGAATTGTTTGTTTCCAAGAACTCAGCACAGCGCAGCCAGGTGGCTCTAGCAGACGGAAGTACTTCCGAAGTGATTTCGGGGGGTGCAGTTTTTGTTCCTTGTCTTCGTGAATGCCTGCAAAATGTACTTTGTGTGCCTTCATTAAGGAGCAATCTGATGTCTGTAGATTGTTTGCTAAAAGCTGGGTTTAAAGTGTATTTTGAAGGAGACAGTTGCATTATTAAGAAGGCTGGTGAGATTTTAGGCACTGCTAAATCAGAGGGAGGCTTGTTTTGGCTTAAAGCAGGATCTCAAGTTGCAGCAGTAGTCAGTAAATCTCAGCCTGCAGTGAATAACAAAGCTATACATGACAACTGTGTGCACTTATTGCATAGGAAAATGGGGCATGCTTGCTGGAAAAGTGTACTAAAAATGTCTGAATTGGCTGATGGGGGTGATTTAAAGAGTTGTAACAAGTACCTTGATTGTAATGTGTGTAAAAAGGTTAAAACCCACAGAGTCTCTTACCCCAGAAGTGACAGAGTTAGTGAGTCACCGCTACAGCTGGTTCACATGGACGTAATTGGTCCATTTGCTGTAAGCAGGGGTGGATCGCGCTTTTCACTAACAATTGTGGATGACGCCACGCGTTACTCCTGGGTTTTTCCCATGAAGAATAAGGGTGACGTGTTCACTAAGTTTAAAGGCTGGGTGGCATCTGTGGAAAGATTTCTGTCCATTAAACTTAAAAGGATTCAGACGGACAGAGGTGGTGAATTTATGTCAAATGCCTTTAGAGATTGGTTACAAAAGCGTGGCATTGGGCATAGAAAAACGAACGTTTTTTCCCCAGAGGAGAAATGCGTTGCAGAACGGAAAAACAGATCTTTACAAGATATGATGTTTGCCATGCTTGACGATGCTGATTTGCCCATGTCTTATTGGGGGGAGAGCATGCTCACCGCGTGTTATCTCCAAAACAGGCTCTTTCATCAAACAATAGGTACAACCCCGTACTTTAAATTGTTTCAGAAAAAACCCAAAATTGACCATTTGCATGTGTTTGGATCGAAAGCCTGGGTATTAATTCCAAAACAAATGAGGAAGAAGGGAGATCCTAAGACCAAACAGTTAGTGTTTGTGGGTTACCAGGAGCTGGGAAAAGGTTTCCGTTTTGCTGAAGGGACAAATGGCATTGTGATCTCCAGGAATGCCAGTTTTTGTGAACATAGTGGCTGGGAGAGACTACATGCCAATACTGAGGTTTGGTTTGAACCTTCCCAGGAGCTTCATGACTCTGAAGGTAGACACAGGGAGTCAGAGTCTGAGGGGGAGGAAAGTTCAGATAAGAGCTCTCAAGAAAGTGGAGTTAGCCAAAGACCAGTTGCTATGCAACAAAAGAGAGGTCGTAGTTCTGAGGAGGAAAGTGGGTCAGAAGAAAAATTTTCTCCCAGAAGATCTAAAAGACAAAACAAAGGAGTGCCTCCGGTGCGTTTTTCTCCAGATACTGCAAATGTGTTTAGTGTGATTGCAGAACCCAAGAGTTTTCAGGAGGTGTTAAAGTTACCAAAAGAGGAGGCAGAGCTCTGGAAACAGGCAATGGAGGAAGAGATGTCCTCTCTGAATGAGCACAAGGTTTTTACACCAGTAGCAGCGCCTGAGGGGGGCAAAGATTGTAGGCTGCAGGTGGGTGTACAAACTTAAACCTCTGGTGACAGGAGAGTACAAATACAAAGCTCGTTTAGTGGCTCATGGATACTCTCAGAGGCCTGGAAAAGATTATGACGAGACTTAGGCCCGGTTAGGACATATCTAGGGTTGGAAGTGTGCTGGGCCCAAGATGGCAGCTGCCTAATTAGTCAGCAGAACAAAGTTAAACAACTACTGACTACATACAGGATGCAGGATTGCAAAGGGGCAGTGGTGCCTATGGATCCAGGTTTCATAAAAACACTTCATATAGATGATGGTCCTGAATTTGAACATCCTGATGTATATCATTCTGTAATTGGAAGTTTATTGTATCTAGCACAGTGGTCCAGACCTGATATTAGCTACGCAGTAGGCATATTAAGTAGATTGGTCTCAAAACCCACACTAAATGCCTGGAAAGGGGTAAAACAAGTTCTGAGATATCTCAAACAGACAATTGGCTATATGTTACAATTAAATTCTTCAGAGGATGAAATGTTGAGTTGCTACTGTGATAGTGACTGGGGAAATTTGCCGGATAGAAAATCTGTCACAGGACTAGTCATAATGGTCGGTGGAGCTTTAATCAGCTGGCGGTCACGCAAGCAAGACGTTGTAAGTGTGTCATCAACGGAATCAGAGTACGCCGCATTGAGTGAATTGTGCAACGAGGTGATTTATTTCAAGCATTTGTTGGCAGATTTAAATGTAAATTGTGGAGAACCAGTACAAGTTTACATTGATAATCAAGCTTGTATAACCTTAAGTAAAACAGAGGGTTTCAAATCGCATTCCAAACATATCTCTGTAAAATACCAAAATGTACGTTGCTGTGTACAAGACAATGTAATCACCTGTACTTATGTGTCAAGTGAAGAAAATGTAGCAGATGTGTTAACTAAACCATTGGCAAAGATAAAGAACAAGCAAATGTGCAAGGGTTTAGGTTTGCTGGAAAAATAATCTCCTACATAGGTGTATTTGGTGTTAATTGTTCAGCAGAATCTGTGAGGGGGTGTTCAGTTTCTGTTAATTGGTTCTCGTGGGAAACTTGCAGATTCTAGCTTCGCACAATTAACTCAAGCTGGTGTCAATTTACTCTTGGCAGAAAGCCCAGGTCTGCTTGACCTAGAAACTACTCACTCTGATTGGTTAACGACCAGCACTCTGCTCTGTTATCAAGGGATTGCTAGCTCAGTTTGAGTTGAGGTGTTGTTAGGAGTAGAAGTGCTGTGTATGGTTTTGAGAGAGAGAAAGAGAGGATTTATTTTGCTTTGTTTTGTATGCAGAAACTCTGCTGGTTTTATTTTTCCTTTTAATAAATCCTGTAAATAGTTATTCTGAGTCTAGCTGACTTGTCATTACTGCCGCAACTAGCTTCTTCGCTGTGCAGGAAAACTCTGCTACGTTTGGGCTAAAGCCAATAGGGCTATGCCTGACACTTCAAAGTTCCATGATGTTTAGGCTGCTCAGCCTCCCCGCCGTAAAGGTGGTGCATGTGATAACACAGCAGCAGCAGCCACTATCCCATATGTCCTCCAGTCTGTTGATGGCCCCAGAGCTTCAATTCTACTCGTGGATATTTTTGGTACAGTATTTTTTATGCAATTTTCACCTGTGAGTGTGGGGTGCCAGAACATAACCCCTAAATATGTGGGGAGCTGCCTGTATGCCCAAGGTGGTGTACAACATATCATATGATACAATACACACACACACACACACACACACACAACAAACAACTTAAATAACTAAATGCAATGTAGCAATAAAGCAATTTTTAAAATACTACTACTACTACTACTACTAATAATAATAATAATAATAATTTAAAATCTATTATTTATATCCCCGCCTATCTGGCTAGGTTTCCCCAGCCACTCTGGGCAGCTCCCAACAGAATATTAAAACCATGATAAAACGTCAAATATTAAAAACTTCCCTAAACAGGGCTGCCTTCAGATGTCTTCTAAAAGTCAGATAGTTGTTTATTTCCTTGACATCTGATGGGAGGGCATTCCACAGGGTGGGTGCCACGACTGAAAAGCCCCTCTGCATGGTTCTCTGTAACCTCACAGTGAGGGAACCACCCGAAGGCCCTCAGAGGTGGACCTCAGTGTCCGGGCTGAACAATGGGGGTGGAAACGCTCCTTCAGGTATACTGAAGTAAGCAGAACTAGAGAAAACTCTCTTCTTGGTCATTGCCACCTTCACTGTCCATCTTCCCATTCACCAGTCCCAGCTCCATTCAGGATGCACTTGATGCAACCTATCCCTAGGTAAGGCAGATACATAGTTGTGGGTTGTGACCTATCCGCTGAAGGCCAATAGAACAATGGACTAGAAGATTCATTGAATATATATTTAGTTCAGTCATGGGCAACCTGCAGATCTTCCAACTCCCAACAGCCCCAGCCAGCTTGGCTAAAAGTCAAGGAAGTTGGGAGCTGCAGGATCTACACCTCTGTCTTAGCTCTTGTTCTCTGACGGCTCCTTAATTAACACTCAAAAGTTACACCAATAAAAATGCCCTCAAAAAGCCCTAAAATTAATGGATGAAACAAATCTCATGTTACTCATCCTTTCATTGATCTTCGAAGTGAGAAAGAAGATAGTAGGCTTAAATTTCTCTCGGTCTGGCTTCTCTATATATCTCAAAGAATTTTGCAGGACAAATGAGTTAGAGCAGATGCTGAGGGAGCAGAAACAGTATTGTACCGGCAAAGGCAGCATGCATTATAGATTTCCCATGACCCCAGTAGGCAAACCATCCTACTAAAGAACAGGGACACTGAATAGGGCCCCATACTTATTTCATCAAACTATCTTCTGGGCTGTTCCCAGAATTTAAAGGCCGAGACTGTGGTTTAAAAGGATCAATGGGAGGCATCATGGATCATGCTACTTGAAATGTGGGTAAGCATCTCTGTTTTCCCAGGATGATGCTTCTTCTATGGCTAATGAAGACAAATGCTGACTGATTAAAAATAATCATTTATGAAATCACATTTATATCGGCCGTTGCAAGTATACAGTTTTCTTTCTACTTCCGCTGAGGTTCTGGTGTAATACACTGATGCAGAGCAGCTCTGGCCAAGAGTCCAGCTGTAACATTCTTCACTAGCTGCAATTTCTGAAACAACCTCTGAAACAACTGCTTAGAGAACATTACAGTAGTCCAGTCTAGTGATTACTAAGAGCTGAACCACTGTGACCATGCTATCCCTGTCCATGAATGGCCATAGCTGTCATACAGCCAAAGCTGGGCAGGGAGGACATTCTTCATCACTGAGGACACCTAGGCCTCCAGTGGCTGTGATGGATCTAAGAGTACTTCCAAGATATGTACCTGCTCTTTCAGTGATGGTGCAACTCTGCCAAAAACAAGCAACCTGCCTATTCCACTTCAGTTTGTTGGCTGCCATCCAACCCATCATACTGGTGACACCTTGCTCCAGATGACCACTCTTAACAACTTCAATAAGATGTTTAAGGGTTGGGGACACAGTGGTCTCCCACAGTGCAAATAGCAGGGCACTGATAGACAGTCACCAAAAGCCAGTCTGTATGAATAGTCTGGCCAGTAAGAATGGAACCACAGCAGTACTGTGACACCAGTTCCCACCCCACATAATTGCTCCAGGAGGACAGGTGATGGTATCAAACGGTGCTGAGTTCAACAGGATTTGCTTCCTTAAGATTGTGGCCTTAGTTGATCAGTGGATCGCTATTTTAACATATCAGGATTTGGGGGGAGAAAGCGGCAGCCACGAAATAAGAAAAGAAGCTCAGAAATGTGTATTCTGTTCTGTCAAAGACCAGGACACATTCATCACTCAGTTTGGACAAGTATTTTGTTTGCATGGAAAATGTCAGGCAAAACATTGCCTTTGCACGGCATATGTAATTCATCTGAAAAAGTCACTGCTTTGGGATTTTCCCATATCCCCACCCCCTCCTATTCCCCCTCCTTTTCTACTTGCTATTTGATCTGATTTAGAAAAATATGGGATTCCCCCCCCCCCCTAAATTGCTTATTAGAAACACATTGGGTTGAATCCTGACTGAGGATGAGATCCAAACCCTGGCTGCTTTATGGCAGGGCTTAATGGAGTGGTGGAGACACTACTGCATCTGCACTACTGTAGAACATGCCAGGCAGAATGGAAGGTGTGGAGGCAGGCAAATCGCATATCCAGTGAGTGGAACAGGAAGCTTTGTACCAGCAGAGTGGTGCAGGCAGATGCTGCTAGAGGCCAGCAGGCTGGGTGGAGGAGACACCTCTGCCGGAGCCTGGTGCCGAGGGGGTTGGAACTGTGCCCTGAGTTAGTATAACCTAGGTCTTATTGAAATCAATGGGACAAGTTAGCCATGACTTCAGTCCTACTGAGTTCAACTGGAACTAAGTTCAACAACCTTATTCTGAATCCAACTACAGTGGTACCTCGGGTTAAGTACTTAATTTATTCCGGAGGTCTGTTCTTAACCTGAAATTGTTCTTAACCTGAAGCAGGCCCCATTAGCTAAAGTGGTACTTCAGGTTAAGAACAGTTTCAGGTTAAGAACGGACCTCTAGAATGAATTAAGTTATTAACCCGAGGTACCACTGTATTGGATTTACTCCAATTTTATTGTAAGCTTCTTTCATTGTATGCTTTGTGCTGTTGACTGCTTTGGCGGTCTTTGGGCCAAAAAGCAGTAAATAAATAGATCATAGCCTAACATGTAAAATGAATTTCTAATAAATGTATAAAATCCAGCAGTTACATATAGGTATTGAGTTAAGACACTCTGAAAACCTTATTGAGGAAAATTTCTTTTTATAATGCTTGCACAGTTTAAGTCGGAATCTCGTGCCATGCAAGGAACCGCTACACAGTTTATGAAAGGAAGCAAACTGTGTATGTAGTGATTTCCCTCTGTGCAAACAGGGCTTTCCCCAGTGTAAAAGAGAAAAAGAGGAAGCCTGTGGATGTGAGGAATGTGCCACAGAATTTCGTAAATGAAGGAATCAAATAGGATAGTTGAATCATTTGGGAAGTAACATCAGCGACTCACACCCTCTCGGTTACTTTCTGAAGTTGTGGTGCTTATGTGGTTATTTCCCATGTGATCCATCCATCAACTATAACTTCTTCATCTAAATTGCAACTGTGTGGCACAGTATTCAGCCATGCAGAAGTGATATATCACTCTGGTAACAATTAATCTTTCCTACTCTTTTGGAATTTTGCCTTTGAAAAATGACATGCTACCCACTATTTTCTGTGTGGCTGGATACAAATACAGATAACTGTGAACATATGAAAGCAGCCTTATATTAAGTTCATCTGTACTAAGCCTCATATTGAGTCCCTCCAACTCAAGTCTACCTAACTCTGTCTCTGTCTGAAAGAGCCCCTCTGGGTCTCAGCCAAAGACCAACTGCCCAGGATACTTTAACTGCTGATATCCATGACTGAACTTCGAACCCTGTACAGCAGGATTGTGGAACAGTGCCAGATTTAGAGTGATACAGGTGGTTCCCTCACATAGGGCTCCGAGCCAGGGGAGGGGGGCAAAATTGAGAAGATCCGTTTGTGGGCAACAAATTTTGGCCTCACACAGAGTGCCATATTATGAAAGACTACCAAAGTCCACCCCTGTGTGGAATTTGTGACTCTCCATATGTTGTTGGACTCCAGCTCACATCCGTCTCAGCAAGCATGGCCAATGGCAAGGGATGGTGAGAATTGGGAATCCAACAATTGGCAGTATCCCATGTATTCAGCAATGGACAGTATCTACCACTTGCACAATGGGCTTTCTTCCCAATCTTCTCTCTGCATGTGGCCTGCAGCATTCCCAAATCTGCTCTGGAGAACAGATTTGTAGGGTGTGCAGGGAATGGAAAAGGGGGAAGTCCCAGTGCGAATGACTTTTGTTTGCACAGATCAGTGTCTGGAGGGCCATTGTTTCCCCATCCATGACGTGGAACTAGCTTTCCACTTACCTGTGGGCCCTTAAGGCACACCAACTCTAGAGGGCAGGCGTGTCTTCAGCCCCCTCAGTACTTACTGGAAAGGGGCCGGGCTGCCGCAGTGTTGAGGGGCCCAGCGAGCAATGTCACACACATTGTGAGTTGCAGCTTCAGTGGCTGGCTCCTCCAGACAATGTGATGACGGGAGCCAGCGTGGTGTAGTGGTCAAGAGCGGTGTACTCGTAATCTGGTGAACCGGGTTCACTTCCCCGCCCCTCCACATGCAGCTGCTGGGTGACCTTGGGCTAGTCACGTTTCTCTGAAGTCTCTCAGCCTCACTCACCTCACAGAGTGTTTGTTGTGGGGGAGGAAGGGAAAGGAGATTGTTAGCCACTTTGAGACTCTTTAAGGGGAGTGAAAGGCGGGATATCAAGTCCAAACTCTCCTTCTTCTTCATGCATGTTGCTTGCATGACATCTGTCAGGGAATAGTCGGAACAGGAAGACTGAGAAATGAGCACTGAGTCTGGTCGGCTTCTTTCCAAAGAAGAGGAGGAAGGGGAAGCTTCGCCCCCCCCCCTTATCTACTGCAGTTTCAGGAGGAGAGAGAGAAAGAGGGATGCTATACTGTTCAAGGAAGAATTGCCTAGTTACGAGATAGTGGAGGAGGAAGGGGAGGGGAGGGCGCAGCCGGCAGATCTCCTTGGAGAGTATGGGGTATCCTCCATCTCCATGGGCCCATTGGTCCCTCCACATTCTAAAACAGAGAAGGCAGAGGGGTGGGACTCCTGAGACTTCCTGTTGGTGCTCAGGATGTTGTAGGGGACAGAAGAAGAGAGCCTCAGAGTAGCCAACGTCTCTCTTTGTGTGGAGACATGGATTCTTGTCTTACAACCAGATGATTGAATAAAAAGGACTATGAAATATGAGCTGCTTGTTATTCTTGCCTTTGATGCAGTCGGAGGGGGAGAGGACTCTCCACATCTGACAACATCACACATGTGTGGTGAGCAGTGTGTGGTGTACATGACATCACATGCATGTGACACACAGCACTTGTGTGACATTGCACACGTGCACCACACACCAGGCCCCCTCAATCTTGGGGGCAACTTGGCAAGTCTGGGACCCTCTATGGTTTGCCACTGATCTGGACTGTGAGTACAGGAGGCAAATTTCCTCCCCACTTGCTTGTATCCACTAGATAGCTCTGTGCATCCAACTAAATCACAAAAGTCACAGAGTCCATGAAATAATACTTTCCATTAGGAAAAGCTGGTCCTTTATCTGTGCCCTCCATGGTAGCTGACCATTTCAAATATATTTTACAGGCTGGCTCTAGTAGTCATAAAAACATGCAAGCAACGTGGGAGATGCTATTCTGCATTTTTGTGCAATTTTACTATTATTGGAATGTGCCCTCAGCAGCCTCCACCTATATCCTTGCCAAGCATCCTCTTTACAAGGGAGTGCTGGAGATATTGCTTGTCACTTCTGATTACCTTTTTTGATCCATGGCTTTTCTGGAATGGCACTGCCCGGAGCAGCTGACTTTGACAATAGGCATGTGCTTAATAGAGTTCACTTGTGTATTAAGTTAGCCATTTCACAGCAGGCATGATAAAGTACGTTAGCTTTTACAGACAATTAAAAGAACAGGGTGGCCTCTAGGGGTTTTCTGGTTTGAACTGGAGTTCAGGCACACACAAAAACACACTTTCAGAGCCCCCGGTGAATTCCGAAAGATGGATTTCTGCAAATAAATAGCAGGCAAAATGCACTGTCAAATCCGAAAAGGGAAACTGTAGTGATACAGAACATGCAGAAATTGCTCCATAACCAAACATTTACATCAAATTTACATTGTATTTTATCTGGTCTGAGGTTTTGTTTTGTTTTTAAGCTCTTTCTATCTCAAAGGCTCAGGGTGAGTATAAAGAAGGAAAATCATAATGACATCTCTATTAATAGCAGACTATAATAAAGCATATACTGAAATATTGTTGCTATTCTAGAGCAGTTTCAAGAGCAGTTCACATGTATATTCAGCGCTCAAATTACTCTGTAATGCCCTATAATGATTTGCATACCGCATATCTGTCTTACAGCTTTCAAATCTCTTGATGTCACCTGGAGCACAGTGCTTTTAAATGGAAATAAATTAATGCATTCATATATATGCCATTTATTCGTTTGCTTCCTTGTTTAATGCACTTTGTTTATATACTGCTTTTGAGCCCAAAGGCTACCCAAGTGGTGAGTAGCACATGAAAACAAAATATACAGAACAATTGCTCTAAATCAATGCTTGTTACACATGTTGCCCTGAACACAAATACATGCTGACACTACACTTGTACTTACAAGTGCTTCTGCAGGAGAGTATATACTTGTTGATCTGTTAACTGTTTTATTCACATGTACACAGAGTGTGCACACATTGAACATTACATGTGAATAACAGAGTGTACAGCTCCTCTCTTTGTGTACACAGGTACACAGATGGCACACTCATTCTACATAACAGGTGAGCACTTGTCAATCAAACATTATAAGATAGCAAAACGCAAGAAGACTAGAATAAAGCCTTCCAAAAGCTATGAGCTTAAAGAGTGTGTGCAACCCACATGCTTAAATGTTGGAAACCTGAACCAGCAATGAGAAATAGTGAAAAGTTTTATCCTAACTGTATCATCATCATCATCATCATCAGTCCTCTTGCACATGAGTCTCAAGGTGATTTACTACACAATAAACACAACTAAAATAGATTTTTAAAACAAATTTAAAACTAAAGATAGGTTTGAAAAACTGGAAAACCTTGTAAAAAAAAATCCTCCACTTGTTTCTTTGTTGTTGTTGTTTAGTTGTTTAGTCATGTCCGACTCTTCGTGACCCCATGGACCAGAGCACGCCAAGCACTCCTGTCTTCCACTGCCTCCCACAGTTTGGTCAAACTCATGCTGGTAGCTTTGAGAACACTATCCAACCATCTCATCCTCTGTCATCCCCTTCTCCTTGTGCCCTCAGTCTTTCCCAACATCAGGGTCTTTTCCAGGGAGTCCTCTTCTCATGAGGTGGCCAAAGTATTGGAGCCTCAGCTTCAGGATCTGTCCTTCCAGTGAGCACTCAGGTCTGATTTCCTTCAAAATGGATAGGTTTGATCTTCTTGCAGTCCACGGGACTCTCAAGAGTCTCCTCCAGCACCATAATTCTAAAGCATCAATTCTTCGGCGATCAGCCTTCTTTATGGTCCAGCTCTCACTTCCATACATCACTACTGGGAAAACCATAGCTTTAACTACATGGGCCTTTGCAGACACTTTTTTCTAAGAAGTATAAATAGTGAGGCACGGGCCATATCTCAAGAGGGATGTTTTCCCACAGAACACGAGTGTGTGCATTTTTGTGCACCTGACTTGGCTGGAGAACTGCATTGCACAATTTTGAAAAGTGTGGATGTTGAAGGATGATTGTGTATCAGGATGCATTTGCAAAGTGCAAATTAGGTAAGCTCACTTTTAAATGTGAAGTGAATCAAATGTCTCTGCTATTCCTACCATACATTTTTTTTTAATAATATGGCCACTATCCAGCACAGAGTAAAATATCATATGAGCTACAATCGTATGATAATCGCCCCACCTTTCTGCCCAGTTGCTAGGTGCAGTCACCTTTTTTTGCACCTAGCTAGCTTGTCTGAAAGTTTTATCGAGCCTCTATTCTATTAATTGGATATTTTTTCTGCTGTGGATCTGATTATCTTTAATTCAGCAGCCACCCAGGAAGACATATGGTTTGCAGAGCCATCGCTGACAGTTACCTTTTGCCTTATCATAAAGAGAGATGAATGGAAGCATTGTAAAGCTGACTTAAAGAGGACGTGAACCAGATGGCCCATCAGCAAGCACAAAGTTGGAGTTTATCTTTCTGCTTAGCAACGCTTATTATATAACTTTTGGAAAAAGGCAGGGAACAACTTTATGGCTCTTGTGCCAAGACATGTCTTTTCACTTGGATTATTCAAGTAACAAATGTGGCAGTTAAGTAGTGATCAGCAACCACAAGCCCGTATGGCATGAATTTTATGAGCTTGTGAGTGACAAATGTGAGATCAGGACCATACACAAAACATCTGCAAAGGCAAGTTCAAGGCAGGAATTCTGCAGGCAAGGTCAGGTTGGTTAGCATCCATTCAGGTGAAAAGGTGGGACCCAATTTTCCTTCCAAAAGTTGTGGGGCCTGCTGGTAGGTTAAGGATCACCTCTGAAGCTAAATCTGTAACACCTCTGTAACACCCACTCAGAGTTGTGTGGCCATGAGAGGGGAATGGGCCAAGATGGTCTCCCTATTCACACTTAGGGATAGGTCTTCCATGAGGTGTGGCATTAAAACAGCCCAATTTTCTGATTGCCAGAGTTAATTCACCAAATTGGATTACGGCTAGCTTCCTGCAGCCTTAATTACACTGTAGATCAGGTGAAATATACTCGGAGTCGAGAGTGGATTTCGTGCTCTTTATTCAGCACATAGTGGTGAGGAGGAATTGAAGTCCCCCCATTATATACATTATTTACACAACGGGCCCCCCGTGATTGGCTAATTCCAGGATTCACCTGTAGGCCAATCAGGTTGTGGATTCACTTCCACCTGGAGCTGGATTGGGTGGCTCCTGTGGACCAATCAGACTGCTGCATTCTGAATCCTATTGTTCTAGAACCAATCAGACTGCTGCATTCTGAATCCTATTGTTCAAGGACCAATCAGACTGCTGCCTTTTGGATCCTATTCAACTCAGTACATAACATCAGGGTTTCCCAAACTTCCCATCATTCCTAGCTTGCAGGACCATTGCTCAGGCTGAAGGGGACTGTAGCCCCCAAACAGCTGGAGACCCAAGTTTGGGAAACCCTGCTGTAGATCTTAGTTGTATTTAATTCAATAAATGTGACCCATGTTTAATCCACTTCACCTCGCCATCCATGTTTATTGTCCCGGCTGCTGTTGCAAACATACAAAGTTAAAAAGGTTGTCATGAAGAGAAGGCTGGTTGGAACACACTGAAGTCACTGGAAGAAAAGCAGAACATAAATGTAGGAAAGAAAATGGGGGAATCACAAAAGCCCTACTTTTCATTGCATGTGTTTGATCACATGATGTAGCATGCATATGAACATGTGAGCCACATGTGTAACAAGACTTTTCAGCTCAGAGTCACAGTATGCTGAGGGGGAGGTTATACTTTAGCCTAATATATGGGGGAATTGGTTTCTTAGACAGTAGACCAGAGCTTAAGATCAAGGAAGGTGCAGTTTTACTACAAAATCAAAACACTGCTGAATACATAAATTGTTACAGAATGAGAATCACAGGCCAAAGCAGATAGGAAATAAACTGGACCAGCTTACAACATATCTGAAACCATTGAATACAACATTATGAAATATCAAAATAAAATATTACAAATGAAAAGCAAACACAAAATACCATAAAGATCCACACTGAGAGTGGCATAATTAAGAAGGAGCCAAACTATCCTATTGAACAGCAAAAAGCATTTTAAGTAAGAATCAGGTGCAATAAAAAATAAAAAATCAGGTATGAAAGCATCATTTGCATCCAAACAAAACAACTGTCCCTTGCAGTTTCTAACATACTCTACCATTCCCGCAGACCATATCATAGCACAGCTAATCCCCAGTCAGCCAGCCATTTGTCACAGTATATATCTGGTGTACAAAAATCTCTGGCAACATTAAACATAATTCACGACCAGCTCATTCACCCACCTCCATCTATGATAATACAGTGCCACACAAACAGCAACATAGCCACTCTGTCTCCATCTCCCCTGCCCCCAGGCATGGTCTTATTCTGTACCAGTTCAGTCGCTCACACTGAGTGATATTAAGCAACTTCATGACTAATAATAATAATAATAATAATAATAATAATAATAATAATTTTTATTTATATCCCGCCCTCCCCAGCCTTAGACGGGCTCAGGGCGGCTAACAACAATAAAACAGTACAAAAGTACAGCATAAACAACACTCTAAAACAATTCATTCTAAAATTAATTAATTCAAGCCACTGGCAGCCATTGGGCCAGAGCTCCGCGAAGATTGCCGAGGAGGGAGTCAGGCTGTGCCCTTGCCAAAGGCCTGGTGGAACAGCTCTGTCTTGCAGGCCCTGCGGAAAGATGTCAAGTCCCGCAGGGCCCTGGTCTCTTGTGACAGAGTGTTCCACCAGATCGGAGCCACATATGACAACTTGGGCACTAAAACACACACAGACAATTCCAGTTCTCAATATTACATCCCTTACATTCTCCTCTTTCTTTCCTTCCAAATAACTACATTCAACACCACAAACTTGAAGAAGTGACACCTTCATCCAACTAGTGATAAATCCCTTGGTGTTGCCTTGGGTACCACATCAGCAACACCCTTATCTAGTCTATGAGCTCGGATTCAAGTGAATTAGCCACGGTTGTTTCCACTGTCCTCTTCCTCTGGAATCCTTCCCAAATCAGCAACAGCATCCTGGCTGGCAGGACAACTGGTAACAAGTTGGGATGATGGTTCAACTGGCCTTTAGGACCTCGAGAATCACATAATGAGCATTATGATCTCAACTACCCACATGACCAGCTGGGATAGCTCAGTCGGTAGAGCACGAGACTCTTATTCTCCAGGTGGTGGGTTTGAGCACCACATGGGCCCAAAGATTCCTGCATTTTGGGGGGGTTGGACTTAGATGACCCTTGTAGTCCCTCTATGATTCTATCACCAATCAGATTTGGCCATTTAGTGACATCAGTGACCAACAGCAAAGGAAGTGGCTTTGTCTCCACTCCCCTCGTTCTGACTGTTTTGTTGTGGTTTATAGCTAAGCAAATAAAATTATTACCTACCTACCTTTGTCCACATCCGTGTGTGTGTGCTTTAAAAGGCTTTGTGATGATACATACCAAGATGTAGCTGTAAAAAGCTGAATCCTGATATGTAATAATGCCTGGCTTTTTTGTTTTTAATGGAACTCCCCTGTGAACAATTTCACTTCTTAAAAAGTGCTTCCTCAAAGAACTAAAGGAATAATAGGAACTGAAGTTGGTTAAGACTTCTGAGAGTTGTTAAGAAACTCCTATCTCCCTCACAGAGCTATAATTCTCAGAGTGGTTTAATGATCAATCCCTCTTTTCAGGGAGTTCTGGAAATTGTGGCTCTGCGAGGGGAATGGGGACTTCTAAAACTCTCAGTACCTCTCAAATTACAGATGGGGCATTACTCTGTAAAGTGACATTAGTAACAAGGTCATAATCATAAGAAATATAAACCAATTCCATTAGATCTTAAATACTTTGAAATATATTTTATACATTTTAGATCAGGTTTGGAGAATTCTGGTCCTCCAGATTGTTCTACAACTACAACTACCATCAGCTCCTGCAAGCATAGCTAATGGCCAGGGATGATGGGACTTGTAGTTCAGAACCTCCTGGTGGGTCAAAAGTTTCCCACACCTGTTTTAGATGTTCTCATGTTTTCAATGTTTTGATTGTTTAAAATATGTTTCTATTTCTTTTATAATAGCATTCATTTAACATCCTTTCTGTTTGCTGATCTGGGCTCCTCTGGGATGAAGGATAGAAAGGAAATTGAATAACTAAATAACATTTGGTTAGATCGTTCAGTGCTCCATTGTATCTCCTTTAGCTTAACAAAGCACATCACATCTCACTGGGACCATTTTAAAGAAATCATTTCTAGAATCTACTGCATGAAGGCTGTTTGTTTTTCCCCAAAAAGTTTTGCAACATATTCTTGCATGACCGACCTTGACGGGTGAACAATGACTTCAAACGGTGTAAAACTCCTTATGGGGGGAAAAATCATGTTCATTCCTGACAAGCATTTATTTAGACAGCAATGCTAACTGAAAGTGTCATGTATGGACTGCCAACATACTGCCAAGTGTCAGGATGAGTTAGAATGTACCCAGAATGCACTCCAGTCAGAGTCGAAAGGGCAAGTCCCGAGGTTAGGACAATGCAGAGGCTGGATAGACAATGTGAGTGGAAAGGTGCCTGAGCCCTGAGCTTTGTACAGCTACTGGCTGCTCAGCCTGGACTCCTATAGAAAAGCCTGGTTCTTGGCTGATCTCCAGCTCCTTGAGGGACCTTTATGAGCTCTATAGGTTAGAAGAGTCTTCAGGGATTCTACATTGGTACAAGAGAACTAGTCTGAATGAAGGGCTAAATTGAATCTGGATGCTGAAAAGGTGACCTCTATATTCAATTAGCATTAGGGATTAATGGATCTCTCCGTTTGCAGTCCATGTTGACTTCACGTGTGTTTATTCATCAGCAGGGATGGGGGAGACATTTGAATCAGTTTGCATTTGAAGGCAAATCGCCCTGATCTGCAGTTTCCAAAACAGCATGTGAACAGAAACACAACCACCTTTCAAAATTTGCACTTCTCTGAAATTTGCAATGTAGTTCTCCAGCCAAGTAGTGTGTACAAAAAAAAATGCATAAACTAGGGAGAAGTGGTCATAAAAACATGTACATTCATGAAAACAACATGCAAAAATGTGTTAGGAGGGGAAATGGCTTATGAAAATGTGTGTATTTAGCAAAATTGCAGCGAAACTTGTGTATAGTAAGAGAAATTGTACTAAAATGCTGATGAATTTTCAGGAGGACTTTTTATTTTTAATGCAAAGCAATCCGGAAATACAGAGAACTGAATTTGAGGTGGTGGGGGGTGGGGAGAGAATCTGAGAGAAAACAAAATTGACAGATTCTCCCAACCTTATTTCTTCTGTACACTTTCCACATTAATCTGTGGATTAACCAAGGAGGTGACAAAATATATCAGGTATTTCCTTTATATTTTAGCAAGCTTACTACTTTTAGTCAATGACAAGATTCTAGCGGGTGAGCTGCTTCGCTGCAGCACTCTTAATTGTAGCTCAACCCTTTACGAAAATTACAAAATGCAAAACACATCGCATCATCTCCACATTGCTGTAAACATGCGAGGCATTTTTAAAGCCCCTCTTTACAGTGACAGGATACACGGCAGATTAATGATTGTTATTTGAATCTACATTTCAGTTCATTTCGCTTTAGGACATAAGTTAATAGGATATTGATGGTATTCAAACTGAAATACGTGCTTTGTAAACCGAGGCTGTGTAAACTTTGATGGGCCATTTTGCCACCTGGCTTTCGGATTCAAACAGAGCTTTGAGGCTACATCATTTAAAGTTCTGCTTTCTACCATGTGAACTTATTTTGTAAATGAAGAGCTTCATAGGAGCCCCTGTACTGGATTTGAACCAGGGATGGGTTCGAAGGACAGGGTCTTTTCAAAAGTATGACACCTTGGCTCCTGTTTCCCTGTGCAGCTTTGGGAGGCAGGGCGGGATATAAATTTAATAAAAAATAAATAAAATAACAGTGACAGAACTTCATTCTGTCCCTTCCCTTTAGAGTTTTTACGCCTCGTAAAGACTACTTACGTAATAAATAAAAGAATGGTAAAACCAATGAAACACAAGGGTAGCTAAATTATATTTTTCTTTGCTTGCTGAAACAATATGTTTTCAACAGGTGTCTAAAACGATCTGGGGAGGATGCCCACCTAATAACAATAGGCAGGGAGTTCCAGAGTTCAGATGCTGCTGCACTAAAGGATTCACTTTCTGAAAATGCAGAATGGACATTTCACTCTTGTAAAAGCACAAGTTCTGCAGACCAAGGCCACTGAATAGGCAGTATAGGGCAAGTGCTCCACATGGACTATAATTATAGAACCATAGAATTGCAGAGTTGGAAGGGACCACAAGCATCATCCAGTCCAACCCCTTGCAATGCAGGAATCTTTTGCCCAAGTAGGGCTCAGACCCAGGACCCTGAGGTCCCATGCTCCACCGACTGAGTTCACAAGGTTAAAAACAAGCACCCAATAGGATTCTGCGGCTTGCAAAATCCAACATGTAGCTGAGCAACAGTACAGTGGACACTCAGGTTGCAAACGTGATCCATGTGGGATGCACGTTCGCAACCCGCAGCATTCACAACCCACGTCTGCACACACACGGGTTGTGATTCGCCACTTCTGTGTATGCTCAAAGTGCGATTTAGCGTTTCTGCGCATGTGTGACCACCAAAACCCGGAAGTAACCCGTTCCAGTACTTCCGGGTTTCGGCGGTCCACAACCTGAAAAAACGCAACCTGAAGCATCTGTAACCCAAGGTATGGCTGTACTTAGCATCCTTCAGCCATGGAAATAGCATTGGAAGGTGTAAATAGGAAAGGATCTGCCATTGATTCCCACGAGAAGGATTTAAAATGGGGTGAAAGCTTCCTTGCATGTGCTCAAGCAAAGAAGAGTGCCTAGGTTTGCTGTTCGCCTTGACCTCGTGGAGGGAGAGCTTTAACTACAGCCAATAGTCTTTAAAAGGCAGTGGGTTAGAGCTCTGGCTTTCATCACAGCATGTAACACAGTGCAATCTAACTACTATTTTCCTTGGGTTTGGCTCTGGGTCATAACTCCAGCAACTGTACTCCCTGATCATCAAAGAAGTAGGAGGGGATCTATCACCATCTGAAGTGCAGCAAAGCTTTGATGAAGGTGAGGGATTTCCCCCTTTACTTCTCTGTCAGGGACAGCTCTGTTAATGGAATGCAGATGCAAGCCTACAATGAGCTTTGCCAATGAACCAAACTGTACACAGAAGAATTTTGTAGCTGCAGAGCTCTGCATGCACTAGGGGTGTGCGCAGGCCCTGAGATTTGCCTTGGACTTGTATCTGTGCATTTTTAAAAAAGAAATCCACTCTGTTTCTGAGTCACATTGTGCTCTCCCCACATCAATCTATGTTTCAGGTTCTGAGCTGCTCTGTATAAAATGAAGCTCCGTGTTCTCCCATTCATCAAAATAGGGAATCTAAAAATGGATACAACCCTTTTTTCTTTTGGTCAAAGTGAATGTACTGTAAATTACTGGCACAGGAGCCCTTCTAGCATGGCTTAAGCCAGCCAAATTGTGGACAAGAGGGTATGGGGGATTTTGGAGGCGGGGAAGTAAAGGGAATTCACTTCCCCCCCACAATCCCTTTAGGGACTGGAAGCAGGATGTGTGTTGCTTTCTTACCTTAAAATAATTAACAGGTGGCCAAAGGGTGTGTATTCTTGCTTACCCAGCTTTTTAAAGATAGGCAGCTACACACCAGTCTTTTTTCCGGGGGTTGCTTGTGACGTTCAATAGGCTTAAAGAGTGTCAGGGAACTTTCAGCCTGTGGATCATTTTGGCCAGGTCATTCCCACCTGTCCTGCACCTGTCATCATATATGACATCAAGTATGAGGCAGGAAAAGATGCAGGTGATCAAAAAGGGTTCCATCAATCAGCTGACCACTGATGCTTGCATAGAGCCCTGATTCGTTCTTTGAAACCCCAAAGATCAGCTGATCTGAGGGGCTTCAAAGCACTGCACACCCCACATGGTTTGATTTCAAATCGTGCAGGCAAAAAATGGATCAGCTGAAGTCATTGTAGCATCAGGTGATTGGCAGGTGGACGTCCTCACACACTTGCCAAACTTTGCTTACACCCTGCTGCCTTACAATGTGAGGTTGCCTAGCATACTGCCTGCAGTATTCTGAACAGCTCTTGGTGTTTTGATGTTGTTAAAGTAGAGTAATGTAGGATTTAAATAAAAATAGATGAAGCTTATGTATATATACTGTATATCTGCTGCTGTGCTTTAAAAACAACAACAACAGTCCACAGCTCTTTAGTGCTCCACGAGAAGCATTTTGGACAGCCTCACTTCTTACAAAGCTCATGAACCTAGAGACAAAGATATAAATAGAAAATACAGCATAATAAAGCACATAAACACAGCAACGGACCAACATGAGGTGTTGTGGTAGTCCCAGTTTAACTCAGGAGGTTTGTTGACATTGTGCTTTGACTCAGGAGGGGAGATAGACCCTCAAATCCCCCCGAATTCACCTCATTTTTTGCCCACATACAGAACCACTTCCAGGCCCTAGCATATACAGTGGTACCTTGGATTAAGAACTTAATTCATTCCGGAGGTCCGTTCTTAACCTGAAACTGTTCTTAACCTGAAGCACCACTTTAGCTAATGGAGCCTCCTGCTGCCACCACGCCACCGCTGCACAATTTCTGTTCTCATCCTGAAGCAACGTTCTTAACCCGAGGTACTATTTCTGGGTTAGCGGAGTCTGTAACCTGAAGCGTCTTTAACCTGAAGCATCTGTAACCCGAGGTACCACTGTACACAAGAACCCAACATACCTTGGAGCTGCCGGATTGGGGCCTACGGGGCAAATTTAAGGGAAGGACGCCCAAATACATCTCTCACATTTAAACATCTTTTACAGACAGTCTGCACTCCGGAGGTGATTTTCATGTATGATGGAGGGAAAAGATGCCAATAATATGAAGGTGTTGTTGAATGGAGTGTTTGTCCTTCCCTTGAGAGCTTGTTTGTTAGGGTTTGACAACAGTTCCGCATCTTTGTACCCCAGTTGTGGGTCTGCAAGTTGAGAGCTTTGGCAGCTCCTGACAATCTGAGAAGCTGCTAAGCCAAGGAAGCAAAAGAAAAGAAAAGAAAAGAAAAGAAAAGAAAAGAAAAGAAAAGAAAAGAAAAGAAAAGAAAAGAAAAGAAAAGAAAAGAAAAGAAAGAACCTGCTCTCGGAGAGTCTCCTTGAATGTGTTTGTTTGAATGTGTCTGCACTTCATCTCAAGCCTACAAAAGCAAGTGAACTTTTGGGCTGCTCGCCACACTCGAGGCTACATGTCACAGCTGGGGTTTGACAGTAGTGGAGGTGGATACAATAGCAGGCACACTCCACATGCCCTCTATAATTGCAGCAGGATGGGCAATCACTGCGAAAGAGAGGAAGGGGAGGATACAGCCTCGTTTTTTCTGGCCAAAAGGACAGAAGGACAGAGCTACAGAGCTGTGCCAGCGTATCACGCTGCCCTTTTAAAAGCATACTTAATGCATACAAAATGCAATGACTTATGAAACTATCTTGCTGGTGTCAGTTTCCTCAACACTTTGCAGCAGTGCAATTATGATAGGAATGCAAAAGACCACGTGCCTCCACAACAGCTTAAAGCAACGGTGAATTTGGCTGCCAAGAAACTGGAACAGCGAGGGAAATATCGTTCTCGGCTTTTTCGGGAGGCATCTGCTAAACATTTTCAGCAGAGCCAAAGACCCCCTGCCACTATAAGATGCAATATTGTTCAGAAAGATAGATGCATCCAATCTGGTTTCATTGCCAAGGGTGGGCGTTTAGAAGTGCCACCATGCTCTGCCTCAAGTGAAATTCACAGCCGTCCGTGGGGTCCCCAGGGGACTTGTATATAAGCAATGATTAAGTATATTATTTCCCAAACATCTGATCACTAAGCACCTTTCCTCCCCACCCTGTATGCATCCCCAAAGAGTCACCTTTAGAAATGGCTTGCTTTTTAGCATAAGCAAAAAACACCTTGCAGGCGAATGCATTTCATGAAGAACGGAGGTTTTCTTTTTAAAAAACAATGAAAAGCAGATCAAAAGGATGGGGTTTCTAAAAATCACAGAACAAAAAAAGCCCCTTCCTCTGCCACACATATCTCTGCTCAAAATCACTCTGAGCTACTCCCCCCCCCCCGTACTGTCCTCTGGGCTTTCTATAGCTTGAAGAGTAGGAATTTCAAGCAGAAAAATGGCTGGCTTGGAAAAAGTTGAGAGCATTCTTCCTTCTCACTGTTCCTCTGCTCCAAAGAGAGGCACTTCAAGGTGTGAGGGGACCCTGAGCCAGATGTCTTCCTCCCACCTCATCACTTTGGCTGCTTTACCCTTCTTCCTCCCTGGATAGGACTGCAGTGCTTACTCCTTTTTTTTTACTATATGAAGTGGCTGGTTCTTCGACACCAACTTCATTGGACTACTCTATTCCGAACTTAAAAATGGAAAGTGTAATGCTGGTGGTCAACAAAAGAGGTTTAAAGACTCTCTGAAGGCAAATCTAAAAAAAATGTAGTATAAACACAGACAACTGGGAAACACTGGCCTGCGAGCGCTCCAGTTGGAGGACAGCCTTTACCAAAGGTGTCATGGACACTGAAGAAGCTCAAACTCAGAACAAAAGGGAGAAATGTGCTAGGAGGAAGGCACATTTGGCAAACCCTCACGGTGATCAACTTCTGCCCAGAAACCTATGTCCCCACTATGGAAGGACATGTGGATTCAGAATTGGCCTCTACAGTCACTTACAGACTCACTGTTAAGACCGTGTTAATGGAAGACAATCTTACTTGGCTATGAGTGATCACTAAAGAAGAAGAAGTGTGTTCATTTTTACTTGAAATATCTAGTAAAAGTATCACACTTCAGCCGGTGTGATGAGATCTGCTACTGACTTCCTGCATGAAGGGTGCCTGTATCTCAGTGATGGGAGGGGTGGAGATCAGTGGTAGAACATCTGCTTTGCATGCAGAAGTTCCTAGGTTCAATCCCTGGCACCTCCAGCTACAGCTGGGACAGATTCTTGCCAGAACCCATTGGCAAGGTGCTGCTTGTCAGTACAGATGATAATGAGGTGGATGAACCAATGGTTTGACTCCATATAAGGCAGCTGCCCATGTTCCTGTATCCTATGATTGCTCCACACTTGTGGAACATGCACAGAGTTTTTACTACCCACCATGTAAAGAAGACAGCATCTTAAAAAGTAGAGACATCACCTTGCTGACAAAAGTCCGTATAGTTAAAGCCATGGTTTTCCCAGTGAGTGATGTATGGAAGTGAGAGCTGGACCATAAAGAAGGCTGGTCGCCGAAGAATTGATGCTTTTGAATTATGGTGCTGGAGGAGACTCTTGAGAGTCCCATGGACTGCAAGAAGATCCAACCTATCCATTCTGAAGGAAATCAGCCCTGAGTGCTCACTGGAAGGACAGATCGTGAAGCTGAGGCTCCAATACTTTGGCCACCTCATGAGAAGAGAAGACTCCCTGGAAAAGACCCTGATGCTGGGAAAGGTGGAGGGCACAAGGAGAAGGGGACGACAGAGGACAAGATGGTTGGACAGTGTTCTCGAATCTACCAGCATGAGTTTGACCAAACTGCGGGAGGCAGTGGAAGACAGAAGTGCCTGGCGTGCTCTGGTCCATGGTGTCACGAAGAGTAGGACATGACTAAACGACTAAACAACAACAACAACATGTAAAGAAGAATCAAGACCCCTTCAACCGTGACTCCATTACATGTTTGCATGGGTAAGTTTTTATTATTATTATTGTTGTTGTTGTTGTTGTTGTTGTTGTTGTTATTATTATTACCATTATGTCCCACCTTTCCTTTAAGGAGTTCAAGGTGGAGTTCACATACAGCTCTGTCCTCTCCAGTTTATCCTGTGAGGTAAGTCAGCCTGAGAGATTGTGACTGGCCAAAGGTCACCCAGTGAGTTTCCTGACTGAGTAGGGATTTGAACCCTGGTCTCCCAGATTCTAGTCCAACACTCTAACCCCTACACCACACTGGCTTTCCTGCTGTGTGCTACTAAAGGTAATATTATCCATGCAGGAAGGATCTTTCTCCCTTTGTTTCTCAATGAGCCATGGATCTAGGCATGTTTTCTGATAGGAATGATGTAAGGCCAGCATCATGCAGATTGCAAAGGCAGGCTGTGAACAGCCTCCTGTGTGGGGGTTTGAGCTCACAGCAGATTTACTTACTTATTTCTTGTGCTTCTCATCTCATAGCGCACTAGTGAGTTCCAGGACACCATCTGGGAAGGGCTGATCTACTGTGACACCAAGACAGCAAGCCTACAGACATTTCTGTCCTCGTAATTACACTGCAGCGTGCTGTTACCACACATGGAGCTGCAACCTAGAAGAGAGCTGAGTTTTTTGAGTTGTAGACATCTCTGTATAAAGCAAGGCTAGATAGCCTCCTACCCCAAAATAAGGTATTCTCTTTAGTATTTTTTTAAAATTTAATTAGTTCCATAACTGGGTTATATTTATGGATTGCATCCAGATATCTGACCTTTGTGAATTGTCTGCTGTTCTCTTCTCGCTCATCCAAATTGCAAAATAAAGCTGCACATCTTGAAAAGCTTCAGGGGATACAGTGGAACATAGAAATATTAAGCTCAACTTAATTAGACACTTTAATGATCAAGCATTTGGTTTTTTAAAAAAGCACAAGGGCTTGTTTTCCCTTTTTTGTCTCACAAGCAAATTGGCAAAGTTCTTGGACACAATTCAGATGATTTTATTTTTGTTATTATTTTTTGAGGGAGGGGATCCAAAACAGTGAACTGGGATGAGAAAAACAAAATTAAACTTCATTCATTTCTGTTTTGTGTCTTGCACATTTAATTAATGTAATTACATTTGAAGTGCGAAATATTATAGCGGAGAAGACTCCAAATACATTGTTTGGAAAGATGAGGGGAAGAAGTAGAGTTAAACTGGATTGCTAAAGAGTTTAATAATTTGATGCTCTCTAGCAGTCAAAAGCTACCGTAGCTAGAAACAGCTCCATTGCATCATGGGATACTTGGGCTTCAGGTTGAGACATACCTTTTAACCCTTTTCAAGAGTTAAAAAGGTAAAGGGACCCCTGACCATTAGGTCCAGTTGTGACCGACTCTGGGGTTGTGGCGCTCATCTCACTTTATTGGCCGAGGGAGCCGCCGTACAGCTTCCAGGTCATGTGGCCAGCATGACTAAGCCACTTCTGGCAAACCAGAGCAGCGCACAGAAATGCCGTTTACCTTCCCGCCGGAGCGGTACCTATTTATCTACTTGCACTTTGACATGCTTTCGAACTGCTAGGTTGGCAGGAGCAGGGACCGAGCAACGGGAGCTCACCCTTTCACGGGGATTCGAACCGCCGACCTTCTGATCAGCAAGTCCTAGGCTCTGTGGTTTAACCCACAGCGCCACCCACGTCCCTTCTTTTAGAAGTTAGGCCTCACATATTCTTTGAAGGCAGAGACATGCCTTCAAAGAGGCAGAGACATGCCAGTAACCATCTACCCAATGTCTCTCACACATTCTGCCTTGTTCCAGTCATCTGCACAGACATGTGCCTTGTGATCAGGGCTCCTTGATCAGACAGCCAGTGTGGTGTAAATGGCTAGAGCCAGACTCGGACCTGAGAGACCAAGGTTCAAAACCTCACTAAGCAAAGAAGCTCACTGGGTGACATTGGGCCAGTCACTGCCTTCATCCTAACGCATCTCACAGGTTTGCTGCAAGTAGGGGTGGGAGATTTGAGCATATCTGTAATCAATAAAGTTATGGCCATTTCTAATTCAGATCATTGTCTGCTCGAGTTTACTAATCACATATTACATTTAGCCACTGTCCAGGGGGATGGGTGACACTGTGACAGGGCCTTCAATAAACAAACAAACTTCGTGGCAAGTTCCCCCACCTTCCCTCCCCCCCACCACCAAAAAAAAAGCACTGGTTGCAAAGATAAAATGAGGAGGAGATACACGCTGAGCTCCTTGGTTGAGAGGTAGAATAGGTAATTTAAAAATTATAAAATGACAAAGCAATCTCCAGTCTACCTGTCTTGGAGGAAAGGAAGGCTAGAAATGTAACAAACAAATGACAAGGCAATCATCCTTTGACCTTTACTTTTCTAGTTGATATGACGCATGCACAGCAGATCTGTTGAAATATTTCAGCAGCGAATCCTGTAAAGATACAGTGGGGAACCACCCAGAGGACTTCTTTAAACCGCACATGAAGAGATGAAAAATGGGAGTGACGTATTCATTATACTAGTTAATTTAGCATCATAAATCACCAGGAAGAAAGAACAACCACCTATCTCGTTAGCTGAAATAGTCAGATGCTAATAAGTGGCTCATTAACTTTAAAAAATATCAACCTGGTTGCATTATCATTGCTTTGAATGGTGAAATAATGAGTCCCATTAGCAAGAAGGACCCACCAGGCTACGTACAGGTAAAAGAACTGCATCTGCTTATTTAATAGATACAATATAAAGCAGTGGTACACATGAAAGAACTCCAGGAAGGAAGACCCTGCTTGTTTGCAGGAGATCATAGTATTATAGGTAAAGGCTAGAATTTGTAAGGCATAATTCTGTGTGTATTTACTCAAAAGTGAAATCTCACCGTGTCCGGTGCTGTTTAGGTTAATGCACATGGAATTGCAACCAAATACCTAATTCTATGCACCTTGCCATGAAATTGGAATGGCTGGCTCTGTGTGTTTCAGTTCTCCCTATTTTTCCATCCTTAAATTCAGTTCTATACATTTCTGCAGCAATATGCAACTTTTTTTAAAAAATACCATCAAAAATTTGTCAGCATTTTAATGTGAATTTCTTCCTTTGTAGGCCATTTTGCATAATGCCATGTGTTTCGTATGTTATTCACACTAATGTATTCATTTTCATGCACACTTGCCCCTAATATATACATTTGTAAACTTTGGTTGGAGAACTGCAATGCAAAATTCAGATAATTGTAACTTTCACAGGACAGGAGTATTTTGGCTCATGAATTGGTGCAAGAAGTATGAATTAGGTAGTTTCTCATGCAAATGTAAACAATGCAATCCATTAAAGAGTTACTGTGTATCTTCCCTGTCCATAGGGAATTGCATAGGTCAGTGGGAGAACGTCTGATTTGCATGTAAAATATCCCTGGTATTTCCAGGTAGTGGTGGAGAAAACTCCTGACTATTACTCTGAAAAGCTGAAGTCACTCCATGCAGACAGCAGAAGGACGAGTGGTGTGACTCAATATAACACAGCTTGTTATGTTCTTTCATAATCCAGTGAGACTTCTGAGTAGACGTGTATAGCTTTACACCGTAATAAATGTAGACTAATAGTTAATATCAGTTTACTTCAGAAATCCAACTAACTAGCATAAATATATTCTTCTGTGCCTTAAAGGTTGACATGATTCAGTTTGGGAATGATGTTCCATATTCGTGCTTGAAGCATGCCTCCCTATACTCAGTCAACATGCTGGGCAATCCTGCATTCTAGTGTCTGGCTTATTCATGGAGGCTCTTAGCCCATTCTGACAGTGAATCAATTCTATCCACATAAATAGGATGTGCTTCTTGCTGAAATCGTAGTTGTTTATAGAGCTCGGCATTCTCTCGGCATGCAGCTCCGAGCTCTTGAAGAATGTTAAGAAGGCTTGTGCAGAAAGGAAGCTCTTTTCCCTTTGGGAGATTGAACTGGATGAGAAAAGCAAAGAGCTTCCTTGCCTAAGCCCATGGGTTGGTTTGTTTTACTTTTTTCACCCACCTGAGTGACCATTCGTTCCTCTGGATACACCATGGAATGCTTGCTAAACTGCAAATGAAAGATGCTTTCAGTTCATGCAGAGACAGGATCTAGAGGATTCCCTGTCTCCAGTGGTGTATGAAGGGTGGAGGACCTTTGATTAATATCTTATAACATCTCATACCCCTTTTAAATGTGTTTGTGGGTGGGGGTGGAGTGGGTTATTGGTTTGTGGGATTTTTTTAATTCTTCTTTTTATTATGCATTCTGTGTTTCTATATTCTAGTTTTAGCCTGTGAACCGCCCTGAGACCTATGGATGAAGAGTGGTATATAAATTTAAGGCGCAAATAATAAACAAATACAGTGGTACCTCGAGTTACAGTGGTACCTCGGGTTAAGAACTTAATTCGTTCTGGAGGTCCGTTCTTAACCTGAAACTGTTCTTAACCTGAAGCACCACTTTAGCTAATGGGGCTTCCTGCTGCTCCCGTGCGATTTCTGTTCTCACCCTGAAGCAAAGTTCTTAACCCGAAGTACTATTTCTGGGTTAGCGGAGTCTGTAACCTGAAGCTTCTGTAACCTGAAGCATCTTAACCCGAGGTACCACTGTACAAACCCTCAGGTTACAAACGCTTCAGGTTACAAACTCTGCTAACTTGGAAGAGTTACCTCAAGTTGAGAACTTTGCCCCAGGACGAGAACAGAAATCGTGTGCCGGAGGTGCAGCGGCAGCAAGAGGCCCCATTAGCGAAAGCACACCTCTAGTTAAGAACAGTTTCAGGTTAAGAACGGACCTCCAGAATGAATTAAGTTCATAACTAGAGGTACAACTGTAGTCTGTTAGAGGTGCTGAGAGTTGTTAGGAGACCCCCTCACAGAGCTACAAGTTTCAGAGCAGTTTACCAATCAATCCCTCTTCGTTGGTAACTCTGGGAATTAAAACTCTCTGAGTGGTCTTTTTAGCCCCTTTAACAAACACCATTTCCAGAGATTCTTGGGGAGGGGTGTGTGGATATGACTGTTAAAATGGTATAATACTGCTTTAAATGTGAAGGGTGGATGTGGCCTAAGACACGCCATTGACTCATAAGCTGACTTGTAAATATGTTCAAGTTGGTTGTAATGGGTTTAATCATGTTTCACCTTGCATTTTACTAAAACTGAACTCAAATTTCCGAAAAGACTTTTTACCCTAGAAAAAAATGCCTGAGATTTTTGTTTTTCTCACCTACCAGGAAAAAGAAGTCCACCTGGCAGATTCCACCCCCACAATCTTTTTGGTGGTGCTGCCATTTAACTCCACAATGTTCCAGAATGGCGCCGGGGCTGAGGCATTGTGGAGGATGTGAAATGGTGGGCAGGCTACTGATACAGCTGCTACTATACCTGAAAGATCATCTCACCCCTTTATATACCCAATTCATCATGACACTCTTCAGGTGAGTGCTTCCAGCAAATACCTTATTGTCTGGAGGGCCATTCCACAAAATGTAGGAATGTAAGAACTGGGCCATTAGTGTTCTGGAATTAGAAAGACACCAAGCCTGTTGTCTTTTTTGTGCCTAATGAAGACCTTTCTCTGCCCACAAGCCTTTCAAGGTGAGATCTTTTCCAGCCTGCATCTGTTTTGGAAATGTTTTAAAGATGATAGATTAGATAGATAGATAGATAGATAGATAGATAGATAGATAGATAGACTGATAGATATTCAAAGATTTACTGCCTCTGACTGTGGAGCTAGACAAAGCTGACATGGCTAGCAGCCATTGCTAGCCTTATCCTTTCATATTTCTCCCACCCAGTCATGGGTATAATATTGTTGGTCCCTGAAGTAACATCAGGAAAAATGGTAGCAAGTAACCTAAGGAAGTTTTAATCTGTGAATTGTGGTTTTCAGAGGGGGGGGGGGTAAAATATCAAAAACTTTTGTTCAACAGTTTTGAAGTGACTGGAGAATAAGTTTGTTTTGTTTTTCCTGGGAAAAGCCAGTAACCCAAAAGCCCATGTTGAAATTTGACTGGGGACCTTGGATGATCTGTGTCAGATCATTTCATAACTATGAGTATGTTGAAGGAACTAGCTTCACATCTCATTTGGAAGTCAGAGTTCCAGCAGTGCCATGTTAACTGAGACTTGCTGAGGCCATCAGTTCAAGACTGACTCAGAGAATAAAATGTAGCTTTTGGATTTTTCTTATCAAAGCCTCAACTTATCCTTAGACAAACCTTTGTGCACAGTAACTATCCTCTTTTTTTCTTCTTCAACAGACCTCTCAGATTTGGACTGTATGTCACACAGAAGTGGGGAAAGAAGGAAGTGTGTGTTCCGCACTTTTCTTCTTTCGCATTTTCTATTTGAAGCATTCACAGTCTGGTCCAAATCTAGTTTAAATATGAAGAACTGTAAGACGGGAGAGCAGTGGCTTTGAAGTGGCCCATCATCAGCCCACAGACTGCAGACTCAGGAGGCACACAAGTGACCTGTTCAGTTTTCTTCAGTATGGTGAGATGCATTGTATTTCTATTCAAGTTATGCAATCATTCTTAAATGTGCATCTCTACATATAAATGAGCACATGCACCAATTATACAAACTCAAGTGCCATTTGGTGCCTCCTCCCCTTGAACTGAAACTCCCAAATCAGTTTTTCCATTAGCATCAGATTAAGTTCCATTGCACTCAATCAGGTTTACTTCTGAGAAGATATGTGTAGAATTACGTTGTTAACCATCAAATGCCTAGGTAAACAGATGTCCCTCTTTTGAAACCTAAAGGTTAATTCTTAAAAAGCAATTTTAGGGTTAAGTTAGTAGATTTTTATTTATTTATTTATTTTGGAAGGAGGCAACCATGGAAATGTCCCCCACCCTGGTAGCCAGTCATCTGAATGCCACCGACAAGGTTACCCAGAAAACTACCTCTCAAAGAAGCAAGACCTCTCAACTAGCTTCACAGCTATTGAATGAAAAATAGTTGAGTATGAAGTGCTTTTTAATGATGGTCCTCGCCATTAAGGAGTACAATCAACTATTTGTTTGGTGACCATGGCAGCTACAGTGGTACCTTGGTACTTGAACTGCTTGGCTCCTGAACAAATCAGCTCCTGAACGCTGATTTGTTCTGGTTTGTGAAAGATTTTCGGAAGCGAAATGTCTGATGCGGCTTCCATGGCTTTCATTTGAGTGCAGGAAGCTCCTGCAGCCAATTGGAAGCTACGTCTTGATTTTCGAACAGTTTTGGGAGTTGAACGGACTCCCGGAACAGATTAAGTTCGAGAATCAAGGTACCACTGTATTATGTGCTTAGCACCATGACATGCTTATCAAGATAGGAGTAACTCATTATTCTTTTTCAACCAAAAAACACTGTAAAGATGAATATATGCTGTGTCAAGAATTCACCCAGAATTACAGGCTATCAGTCAAACATTCTTATTTTTTTAAAATCATTTTTATTAAGTTTTCCATTTTAACAATCCATTGAAATCACATTGAATGTTCCAAATTATACAAATACATATCAAATAGTCCAAATATTCTGCCTAAATTATAATTTTTTTCGTTGGGACTTCCCATGCTTCAAATTCCGGGGGGGGGGGGGGGGGGCTCTGATCCTCTCATATCTCTGCTGCCTTAGATAGTCTTTCCAATAGTTCCTTTAAATCTTCCTGTTGTTAACCTTCTATCAGCCAAACATTTAACTAAATACACAAGGAAGTGGTAGGGTCCAGCGCTGCATCTCCACCCCCTCTCATCATTTTCACCAGTCTTCAAAAATTAAAGGGCAATTGTCTGAAGCAGAGAGCTTGTTCCTCTACTCCTGGAGCTTCCCACCTCAGATATAGCTGCTCTCCAACTAATGACACGAGGTCAAGTAGGTGGGTTCATCCCCACTGCCCCTGCTGATGTTTTCAGTGTATCAGAGAGTGCAGGAAGTGAGCTTTACAGTATTGCAATTAAAGTATTGCAATAACATATTGCAAAAGTATTTGTCCACCTTAACTTGCAAACTACCTCTTCCTTTTTTGTTCTATATCCATTAAAAAAAACAAGACAGCTGAGAATGATAACAGGAAGGCGTATATAACTTCAGTAAGCACCAGCAATATACGAGCATTTCCTCTTTTTTTGCATGAACACTTTCTTTCTTTTCATAACCTGGGACACCCCCCCCCCCCCTGTTATATCAAATGTGAAAATCAGCTAGAAGTGATTAATCTTGTATCCAGTTTTTACCCTGGTCTTATTCTTGTTCTGGAGCTTTGTTTTGTGTTACACCTTCAGAGTTCATTAATTGCCTCCCCCCCCCCCTTGACACTACAACTCTGTACTTTTAGTTTCCGCTGAAATCCTTATTATGGAATGTGCTGAAATGGAATCTGAGTTGGATGGAGCAAGACTGGCACCTACTGGTAACAGACACTGAATTCATGCTTAGAATAACAATCCCTTTTGATCATAGATGGCAGCTCTTTGAGGGCAATCCTATAGCTTCCTGGTGTGCTTCGGTCCATGTTGTGAGCTTATTGGTTTGCCCAATATTAAGATAAACCAAAACTGTACCAGTAGGAAGAGGAAGGGAGGATTTTTTGAGAACACAATGGTCTATCTAACTGCAAATTATATCCGTTCTGATTTTTCCATTGTCCCCCACTAGATCATCAAGTCCATTCTTCATCACACATCCCCTGTGAGAATCAAGAACTGCTAAGACTAAGTGTAAGATTTTGGCAAGCAGCAATAATTATTTGCTTGGCTTAGCTCTTACACTTTGCCCTATACATGGTGGGCTGTACATTCATTTTAATGAATAGAAAATGAAACAAATGCACCCATGTTAATGTTTGCTCTACATTAATACAAAAGCAAAAAAAAAAAAAAAAAAAAATGAAAGCAAATGTGAAAAGAAGAATAATTTTTATTTCTTCACATTTGTTTTTCAATCCTGGCATGGCTTAGCAGTGGGAGAATTGCCTAGGACTCCATTAAAATCAGTGGGGAAATGAAAGCAAAGATGAAAGGAGGATGAATGCCATTAAAATGAAGGTAAAATGAAACAAATGTGGCTTTAAAAATAAGAACAAAATGAACATTTGTTTCATTGTTGCATCCATATTTGGTAGTTTTACTTAGATTTCTCATTGAAGTTGACTAATGAGTCCAGAACATGTCCACTTGGAAAGATGGGTTTAGAGATATTTCATAATGATACAGCTGGATTTTAAGTTCTATGTGTTATGGGTAGGGTTGTACAACATATTTGTCAAAATCCTGAACAGAACTGGACCAATTTGCACAGATTTGTGCCAAATTCACATTAGGTCAAGGAAGTTAAAACCACTGCGGAGCAGCTCAAGTGAAGAAGAAGAAGAAGAAGAAGAAGAAGAAGAAGAAGAAGAGGAGGAGGAATGTCTTATACCCCACCCAGCTGATTGGGTTGCTCCAATCACTCTGGGTAGCTTCCAAGAAAAATACAAATAAAACAAAGAATAGTAGTAATAGTAATTTGTTCCAATGTAATTTGAAAAAACTCTTTAAAGTCAGAAAGTCTCTCTCCAAAGTATAAGAAGAATGTCAAGTTGGAGAGAGGGCAGGAGGGAGCTGGAGTTTGCTCACTGAGAGCTCTTGCTTCCAATGCCGGGGTAGAATCTCTCCCAATTAAATGGGCACAAGATGTAGGTCACAACATTGTGATGGAAGATTGGGAAAAATTATGGAAAACTGATTTAAAATTTACAGATTGTTCCCTATTGAAGGAGAATTACATGAAGATGATGGTACACAACACCAGTGCAGTTAAGGAAAATGTACAAAACTAGTTCAAATATATGTTGGAAGTGTAAGGAAAAGGAAGGGACATCTTATCATATGTGGTGGGATTGTAATGTAATTTTAAAAAATTGGGAAATGATATACAATGAATTGAAGAAAATGTTCCATTTAACATTTGTTAAAAAACCTGAGGCATTTTTGTTGGGGATTGTAGGGAAAGACCGGCCAAAAAAGCTGAAAAACATCTTCATGTATGCGACAACTGCCGCGAGAGTTCTGGTAGCACAAGGATGGAAGACTGAAGAAACCCCAACTAAAGAATCATGGCAAGAAAAATTGACAGACTATGCAGAACTAGCAAAACTGACATAAAAACTGACATTAAAAAAAAAAAGAATCTCTCCCAACACTCTCCAATCACAGAGCTTGGATGAATGAATTGTGAAGTCTTAAAATGCAAGAAGCTCATGCTGCCTTCACTGTTTTGTAAGGTCTAGTCCTTTTAGAAAAGATTAGATGTCGTTTCTTCTGCTTGTGTCTTGTTTCCTTGACAACAGGGGTTGGCAACCTAAGGCCCATGGATCACAAGCGGCCAACAGGGGTCATTTAACCGGCCCATGAGTCGCCCCCAAACCGAGCCACCCACTCTGCAAGTCCCCATGCGCTGCACTAAACTGGCGCAGCATGGGGATTTGCTTTCACGGCACTGGAAATTGCATCTGCACAGACACAGATGCCAGAAACTGCATCCGCACAGATGCCGGAAATTGCGGTCCTGCCCATGGAGGGATCTTTGCTGGAGTGAACTGGCCCAGGCAAGGTAAACCTTGCTGGGCCCTGCTTTACAACATTCTACCCAGCCTTAGACCTATTTGTTCTCCACCCTTTCCCAACCAATACCAGTCCCATCCTTATACTTTTTCTTTGAAAAGGTTGTTTTCTGAGTCTAGTCTTAGTTACTTAGGCAGTATCACTTTCCTTACCCCTCCCCCAGTTTAGGATCTTGGTTTTTAGGCTAAGTTGGCATTTTATTTACAGCTGTTTTCTGTGTCTCTCTTCATTAGAACCTTGTCTTGTGTGTATCGGTAAGGCTTTTGGGCACATTGTACACAGCCCAGTGCACAAGCAGCCCACATACAGTATAATATTACATAAAGGTAAAGGGACCCCTGACCATTAGGTCCAGTTGTGGCCGACTCTGGGGTTGCGGCGCTCATCTCACTTTACTAGCCGAGGGAGCTTGCATACAGCTTCCGGGTCATGTGGCCAGCATGACTAAGCTGCTTCTGATGAACCAGAGCAGCGCACGGAAATGTTGTTTACCATCCCGCCAGAGTGGTACCTATTTATCTACTTGCACTGCGTGCTTTTGAACTGCTAGGTTGGCAGGAGCAGGGACTGAACAACAGGAGCTCACCCTATAGCGGGGATTCGAACCGCCAACCTTCCGATCGGCAAGCCCTAGGCTCTGTGGTTTAACCTACAGCACCACCCGCGTTCCCATAATATTACAAACCTCAGTACAATGCAGTCTCCTTTTTTTATATAAAAAAGTGGGGGTGTCAAAGTGGATATCATAAACCCACTGGAGCTACGTGTCTGAAATTTGGAAAGGAAAATCTCCTCTGTCAAACCTACTGGAACTTAATTCCATGTACCTATGTTATGACTCTTGAGAGTCCCATGAGACTCTCATGAGAAGAGAAGACTCCCTGGAAAAGACCTTGATGTTGGGAAAGATGGAGGGCACAAGGAGAAGGGGATGAAGGGGACAACAGCAGCAACATGTTATAGCCATTTTTGTTCCCCAGTGCTATTGAACCAAGTAGCACATACTGATACCAAGAAGGTGCTGATAATGATTTAGAAAGCCCTAAATATGGGAAGGTAGGTAGCTGCTTTCTACTGCATCAGATCATTGGTCCATCTAGCTTACTATTGTCTATTTTGTTAGCAGCTCCCAGGGTTTCAGGCAAGGGTGATTTCTTGGCCCTCCCTGGAGATGCTAAGGCAGGCATAGGCAAACTCGGCCCTCTAGATGTTTTGGGACTACAACTCCCATCATCCCTAACTAACAGGATATGTGGTCAGGGATGATAGGAGTTGTAGTCCCAAAACATCTAGAGGGCTGAGTTTGCCTATGCCTGTGCTAAGGTTTGAACCTATTACTTTGCATGCAAAGCAGATTCTCTGCCACTGAAATATGACCCTTAAGCTTGTGACTACATTATCTGAGAGAACATCTTCATGCATAACCTGTATGCCCACTTCAATGTAGGACTTGCAGGTCCTTCTGGTCCACTAGGAGCAGAATCTTCTCTTTGGTGGCACCCACCATGTGGAATGATCTCTTCTTCGACAGCCTGGAGGTACCAACTTCTCTGGTGTTTTGCCAGTTGCTCAGGAATTCTGAGGTTCCTGATATTTTTGTCAATACCTTGGTGCCATAACTGTATGCTTTAATGCATTGCTCAATTTTTTCATAAACTGTTTTGACATTATTTTAAATCAAAAACTATGTGTGTCTTATATTACGATGATGGAAGAAGGCTTGAATTTGTAGGACTGTGCCGGCACTTACTAACTGGTGCTTAGATCCTTCAACTTGGACTTATGGTGTTTTGCCCAGTTGAACTTTGCACTTGCCTGTTAAGAATCCTAGATGACCCGATTTCTGTTCTAAAAACAAAGAGTAAAGCTTCCAGCTGTCATGATTGTGGGTAAAAGTTTTGAAACATGACCTCATTATTTACCTGCCCTAGGCAATGCTTCTCAAAAGCAGCTGCTGCAACTGCATGTCACCACTGAAGGTACTCCAGACAGTGGGAAGAAAGTATTCCTTAGGATGCATCTCTGCTCTAACCTGGTGTATAAAGGCAAGAAAGCATCTGAAGGGCAAGAGATGACACCCTCATTGTCAAGGCTGCTAGCAAATGAAGCAATTGTCTGACATCGTTGAGTTCAAGATTTTCCTGTGCTTACTTTTGGAATAGATCATGAAGATAAAAGCAAGGAAGGACAGATGAGAAGGTGGAAGAGAGTAAAAACCATGCATGCACCTTTAATTTGCTCATACTTTGTGAATGTTTACTTTCTTTTTAGAATGGTCTTCTGAGTGAATACAACGTATGATCCAAAATGCTGCCATTAGGAGCTGAGCAAGTTTGATTAAGGCTGGTTTAATCAGGCATCCAGGTGAACAATGACAGGTGGTCTCTAACTACAAATCTTCAGGAGCTGTATAAGAGTTTTCACATTATATTAAGCACAGATCTTTAGAAGACAACGTCTTCTTCTGGGCCCAAGGAGCTATATGTTTTCTTTGCCTTGTTTCATTTCGCCCCAATGTAATTTTGTTTCTCCCCTTTTTTGCCCTGTATAACTTCCCCTTCCTGCCATTTTCACATGCTTGCTCTGCAAAATATGACCTGCTTCAGTCTCATAGATCCCACACAGCAGCCTGGCTACTGTCACCATATGAGCAGATCTCATTGCATTTTCCATGGAAGGGACACAAGTGGCCCACATGGTTAGGATTCCTCAGGTTGCCATGCTGTATGCAATCAGTTCCCATTCTGAGGGGTCCTTTGTCTGTCCACAAAGTAGTTTCACATGCAGCTTCCACAATCAGTTCCTTGTTGTTCTTGAGCCTGTTCATGCTATGCTTCCCTGAAACCCCAAGCAACTTCCGGTTCCCTAGTTTGTCAGTCCCTTTCTTTCCACAGTCACCTGCCCGGGCTGCCTTCTGGAAATTGACCTCATTCTGCCTCATGTTTACAATGATTTTCCCATGTCCTCTGATATATAGTGCCACAGCCCAGCAATGCAAAGACATTATACTGAACCTCTGCTTCAAAAGTTGTGTTTTGAAGTGAGGGAGTTGTCTTCAGCCCATTCATTTTCTAAACAGCTCCATGGTCATCCATAGCTCTTATCAAAATAATTTAATGGAGGAGAGGAACTAGTTATATGAATTGGCATGCACATTTATGTAGTCAGGTTAACCCTAAAAAAGCCAACAGAGAGAACAGGGAAGGGACATGGTAACAAATCACTGTGTACTTAGATGTTGAATTTATCATATATCAAATGTCATATATTAGGTTAGCCAATGTGGTGCTCGACAGGTGTTGCTGGATTCCTACTCCCAGCAGCCCCATCCACCATGGCCAAGGGTGATGGGACCTGTAGTTCAACAGCATCTGAAAGACATCACTTTGGCCACCCCAAGAGACATTATGGGCATAATGATGCAGAAGGTCTTTGGCTGATAAGCTAGGATGGGAGAGGGATTTCATTGCAAATTATTATATATGTTGGTATAGGTAAGAAACTGAGAACTTGTGGCCCTTTTAGATGATGTTGGGCTACAAGTCCCATCATCTCTGACCATTCACTGTGTTAGCTGGGTTTGATGGGAGTTGGAATCCAACAATATCTGGTTCTCCATCACTAGTGTAGGCCACCAGCTGTTTATAGTGAATGAGTAGGAGTTTCATCCACTATATGTGCCAAGTTCTATCAGCTTTACTGGGAAAATGAAGACGTTTCAGGATCTGAAAGAAGAGAGCTCAGGCTCAATATTGAAATACACAGCTAAAAAAACCTCTCACCTTGGAGATTGTTACATATGTTCTTACTAATTTGGAAATGAATTGTATTCGTAACCTTAACCGAATGCAGTTAATGAGGTCACTGACAAGCAATCAGATTTCTCTGGATGTGAATTTCATGCCCAGCATGCTCAGCATTCCAATTGTGATGTAACATAATTAAGGATTTGATTTAAATTATTTGTGCTACTTTTGCAACTTTTCTTGTCTGCCAAATGAAAGTTGAGCAAACACAACCTTTTTATTTTGCTATCCATTGCTGAGTAACCCAGGAAGTGAGCACTAGAGCGAACAATAACTTTCCACTGAAATTCTGTAGATTTTTTTTTAAAATTAATATAAGTTATAAATGTCACTGTGAAAGCAAAAGGAAACTTTTCTTATTTCTAGGTCACTCTGGGCCTGGCCTCTTGCATTCTGCAGCCATAGGAAAATCTGAGCCCTGCAGTGATTTATTCTCATGAAAAGTTGCTTTTTGTTTTCTCTCAATCTAACAAAAGCAGATTTCTAACATTTCTGGCAAAGATTGATCTGTGCCAGTTAATCCACCCCTATTCCTTGCTGTTACAGAGCCCTAGGTTGTTTGCATTAAAAAGAGGAAAGTTTGGCCTCATCTGCACTATACATAAAAAGCAGTATCATTCAGTTTTAAACAGTTATGGGTTCCCCAAAGACTCATGGGAACTTTAGTTTCTTAAAGGGGCTGAGAGTTGTTAGGAGACCCCCTATTCCCCACATAAAGCTGCAATTATCTAGGGTAGTTTAACCATTAATCCCATCCTGAGGAGCTGTGAGACTCATAGCTCTGTGAAGGGAGTAAGGATCTCCTAACAATTCTCAACACTCCTTATCAAACTACAAGTCCCAGGATTCTTCAGGAAAAGTCATGACTGTTTAAAGTGATACAATACTGCTTTTAATTCATACTGCAGATGGGGCCTATAAACAGCTGCCAGTCATGATGGCTGTCTTCTACCTCCAAGTCAGAGGCATTAGCCTCTGAACACCAGTTGTCAGCAGTTTAGTGTGTCTTTTAAAAAAATAAATCCAGTTCTCCAATACCCTTTTTTGAGATATGGCAACCAGAACTGTACACAGTATGGTAAGTGCAATTGCTCCAAATATTTGCTTAAATGCAGTTTTATTTTTGATCCTTTTTCTGAAGATCCACAATATTAAATTTGCTGCTATACACTGGCTTAATATCTTCATTGAGCTAGTCAACAGAGCCCCAAGTTCCCGGCTAGTCACCACCTATTGAAACACCATCAGTGTAACTGTGAAGTTAGGACTTCTTCACACTGAACTACAATTGACCACTTTGTTACCCATTCACCCAGTTTGGAGAGATCTCTTTGAAACTCATCAAAATCCCTTTTTGCTATTACCACCTTGAATATAATTCACATGTGCCCATTGTGAGAACTGTCCATTTATTGCTGCTCTGTACTAGGTTAACTTGGCCCATGAGAAACTGCAAATCTCTCCCTAACTATCAAAACCCCTGCTGGAAGCTAGGCTGAAACTTACCCAGTTTTCTGAGCTCTCCTAAGTACATTCCATATGTGTGCTCACACATTAAAAAGTACATCTCAAGAAAGTGCTGTGCATTATCAGAAAGTGGGGGAAGATAAAGTTCTGTTTCCAGAGATGATGAGCTCAGTGGCGTAGCGTGGGGGGTGCAGGGGGGGCCGGCCACACCGGGCACAACATCTGGGGTTAGGGCAAATCCACAGGTTAGGGGGCGCAAATTACTTGCCTTGCCCCGGGTGCTGACAACCCACGCTACGCCACTGGATGAGCTGTAGGGTGCAATTCTTGCAGGCCATCACCATCTGTACGTTCCCCAAATGTATTATTTCACCCTCCTAGTTCTTTACAAGCCACAACATCTATTCCAAGAGATGGTTCTGCAGGATCACTATCACAGCGAGCAATATTTGGCCTTCTGTCTTTTCTGACCTTTGGCACCTTCACCCCTATCCTGAACAAGCATTCCACATCTTTGTTTTATGAATGCAGGCAGGCAACATGCTGGAAAAATAATTATCTCTGGAAGTATTTGCAAGCTACTTTAAGGTGAAACAATGGTGAAATAAAAGCTTTCCCTGCTACCTCTAAACAGCTGCAAGAACCTTATCCCCTAAATGCCTGCATCAAAATGAAACAATGTTCTCTTTATCATGTCTGGCAACAGCCAAGAGGCAGGCAAGTCACTGGGATCTTTATTTTATTTTTTTTGGTTGTGTTCTTCATATCCAATTAACATCTGCCTTCCCTTAATAACAAAGGTTTTACCTTCATTACAGTAAGGATTCTTTGTTAAAGGAGAAATGTGTTTAGAAACTACAGCAACAACACTGGCAATTAGAATGAGGGCCCCTGCTGTTCAGGAAAATGTGCAGATCTAGTTATTTCTAGTTATTTCGGAAAGCAGAAAAGTGATGCTTACAGCTACTGTTGCAAAGAAGAAAGAGAATATATTCTACAGCTGCGTAGGATTGGGATGAATGGCAGCGACATTGCACCCAGGTAAATACTGCAAATGCAAATGCAGTGATGGATCATCGTGGCAGGAAAACAGCTGTAAATGAGAAAGGATGCTACCTTGAGAAATAATGGTTTTGTTTTGCTGCCCACCTTTCCTGAGCAGTTCAGGTTAGGAATGCTTGAGGAGTTAGCTTTGTTGTGAATGTCCAGGGAAACGGACCTAATTCACACCTCCAGGACTAATGAGCAAATCAGAATGTAATTAGGAACTTAAGGGATATCCTGCTGAATCAGGCCAGAGGCCCATCCAGTCCAGTACTCTTCTGTCAGAGTGACCAACCAAATGCCCATTGGAAGCCTGCAAGCATAACCTGAGTGCAGCAGCTCCTTTCCTGCAGTTCCCAGCACCTGGTATTCAGAGACATACCTTGTTGCCCTTTGTCCCAGAGCCTCCTAGAGCACAATATACATTATGAGACTTACTTTGGTCAGAATCAAGTATATACTTGATTGACACTAAATACGTTACATATGGCAAATGAACCACCATAGCCACTAGAGGGCCATTAAAATTTGTGTCCCGAGCTTTTTAGGCTCATCTACCCAAGTAGTTGTTTTTGTCCATGGAGTTTTCTTGGCAGGGATACTGGAGTGGCTTGCCGGTTCCTGCTCCTGGTGGATCACGTTTAGTCAAAACTGTAGGAAGGCTGTATATTGTCTCCCTGCTTATTTAACTTATATGCAGAATTCATCACGTGAAAGGCTGGACTGGATGCAGTGGTGTAGCGTGGGGGGTGCAGGGGGGCCGGCCGCACCAGGCACAACATCTGGGGGTTAGGGTTAGGGGGCGCAAATCCACGGGTTAGGGGGCGCAAATTACTTGCCTTGCCCCGAGTGCTGACAACCCACACTACGCCACTGACTGGATGAATCCCAAACTGGAATTAAGATTGCCGGAAGAAACACCAACAACCTCAGATATGCAGATGACACAACTTTGAAGGCAGAAAGTGAGGAGGAATTAAAGAACCTTTTAATGAGGGTGAAAGAGGAGAGCGCAAACTATGGTCTGAAGCTCAACATCAAAAAAACGAAGATCATAGCCACTGGGCCCATCACCTCCTGGCAAATAGAAGGGGAAGAAATGGAGGCAGTGAGAGATTTTACTTTCTTAGGCTCCATGATCACTGCCGATGGTGACAGCAGCCACAAAATTAAAAGACGCCTGCTTCTTGGGAGAAAAGCGATGGCAAACCTAGACAGCATCTTAAAAAAGCAGAGACATCACCTTGCCAAAAAAGGTCCGTATAGTAAAAGCTATGGTTTTCCCAGTAGTGATGTATGGAAGTGAGAGCTGGACCGTAAATAAGGCTGATGCTTTTGAATTATTGTGTTGGATGAGACTCTTGAGAGTCCCATGGACTGCAAGAAGATCAAACCTATCCAAAATCAGCCCTGAGTGCTCACTGGAAGGACAGATCCTGAAGCTGAGGCTCCAATACTTTGGCCACCTCATGAGAAGAGAAGACTCCCTGGAAAAGACCCTGTTGCTCAGAAATATTGAGGGCACAAGGAGAAGGGGACGACAGAGGGTGAGATGGTTGGACAGTGTTATAGAAGCTACCAACATGAGTTTGACCAAACTGTGGGAGGCAGTGGAAGACAGAAGTGCCTGGCATGCTCTGGTCCATGGGGTCACGAAGAGTCGGTCACGACTAAACGACTAAACAACAACAACCCATGTAGTATCTGAAACCGAAGGGGTGCATTGGTTGCCAGATATGAAATCTTTTTCAGCTCTCCTACCCCACTATAGGGCCCTGTGTCCATTTTGCAAGGTCTGGCCTGGGCTGGCCATTGGCTATGTCAATCCTGTCACAACTTTACCCCAGGCCAGGGAGGGCATTGAGTAGGACCCATGGATTATGATGGGATCCACATGAAGGGGCTTGGAATGGTGCTGAAAAATCTTTGCCCAAGTCAGACCAGAGCTGGCAGCCATACTCCCAAGACCTATATACCCGGTCCACACCACGTGGGACCTCCTGCTTGGCAAGTCCTACAGTTATCCCATCAGGTAGGCTGTGGGTAGGGAGGTGACATTGGCTGACAGTTGGGCTGCCCAATCAGCATATCCTTGCCCTATGCCACACCAAACCAAATGGACTTCTATCAATACAATTGTGGTCATGTTTAACCCACACTCTTATCTCTAGCTTGTTCCTACCCACCCCAGCATGAATTTACCTGGTGTGCAAGCATTTCTTCACTGGCTTTGGTAAGTTGGTGCTTAGACCAGGGATGAGGAATCTGTGGCCTTCTAGCTTTTGTCAGACTACAACTTCCATCATTCCTGAAAACTGTTCACGTTGACTGATGAGAGCGTTGACTCCAGAGGGTAACAGGTTCCCCATCCTTGTCTTAGACCATGACTTTCTCAGGCAACAGCACTCTTGCTGCATTGCATTGTGATAATGCAAGACCAGCCCAAAAATACACCCAAGAATTCTAAATCCTGCTCCGAGGTTCCAGTGGCAATTCTGAAAATTGTTGTTCTTTGAAAGTCTGTCCCTTTGAACTCTGGATGAAAAAGCTTTCCTTGTGATCACATTTACATAAAGAAGTAACCTGTGTTATCACTAAGAGCTGCATCTATGAGATATGTCACAGCTGAGATGGGTCATATAAAAGTTCCACAGAAAGCAGTGGGATTGAAGTTAGTTCTTCCACAGGGCTCAGAACACCGAAGTCCTATAAATTCTTTCAGCCTATACCATAAGTCCCAAAACTCTACAGGTCTTTCTCCCAGCTAAGTGGGCACAGGATTGCTGCCATGCATAGAAATAAGACCCATTCGCTCTCCGTTATGACTAAATTTTTTGCCTAAACTATCTCTATCTTTTAGAGGAGGTTTTTTTTTTTTTTTTAAGCCCCTGGAACAGATTATCTAGCTGGGTTTTAAATGTTTTAACATAATATTATACTGCTCTGCTGGATTTTATATGAGTAAGTGAATGGATGTCAGTGTTTTAATTTTTTGATGGTATATTATAGTGTTTGAACTCTGTGTGAACCTCTCAGAGGACTATGTTGATTGGGCAGTCAACAAAACTCCAGTAATTTTATCCATTCCCATGATGGTGACAACAGCTGTGATCTTGAGCAAAATATACACATTTGAGCATTTTCAAGCATTTGTACAGTTTTAAGATGACCAGCTATGGTATTGTGTGATACACAACCTGCTTCTGTTCATGTGCACTCAGAAAAAAAGTCCCACTAGGCTGAATAGAGGTTATTCTCACATGTAAGATTGGAGTTTCAGACTACAATCCTAACTTCTGGCCATTAGTAATGCGGCTTGATGGAGCAACTGACATTTTCACCAGCCCAAGGTGGAAGGTGAGCACAAGAAAGATGTCCCTTTCCTGAGCCAGTTCTCAGGATGGTGCAGCAAATAGGCCAGTGGTGTGCATTGAAATTTTTCATAGGGGAAAAGTAAGGGCCAGAGGTGTCAGCTTCTGAGAGCAATTTTTTTTTTTGGGGGGGGGGGGAGATGCCACAACATCCTGATGTTGTGTGAGTGAACATCATGCCTCCCTCCCTACTGTCCCTGACAGGACGTTGGAGCCCTCCTACTGTCAGTGACTGGGAAGGAGAAATGGTGGAGACAGTCTCCTCAGCCTGACTCTTCCAGAGAAGAAGACAATTCAGAATTACAACAGGGGTTAGAGGGAGGTCACAGCTCAGAGGAAGATGAGGGGGGAAGTTGGGAAATAATGGGAGAGGAGGAGGCAGAGCCAGAGCAGCTGGCTGACACATTAACACTAGAAAGCATTCCAGACTCACCATCTCCCAGAACCTGGCAGGCCTTGAAAGTAGGAGAGCAAAAAGCTCAGAGTCATATGGCCCTAAGTGGCAACCGTAGGGGTGGTGGTGCTGTTGACGAATGAGGAAGTGGGAGAGAAGAGGGGTGGAGATTTACTCAGGACAATGCCATAATTACAAGAGGCTGCATTCCCAAGCTTCTCTCTGTGAATATTGAATAAAAGCAGATGGTAAGGACTTTTCATTGACTTCTCCATTCCTGGCAACCTGCTGTGGGGGTTGGTTTCTCTGCCGCCTGACACCTACCAAGCAAGCTTTGGGAAGGTAGTGGGAGGACTCTTGGACTCCCATCGGAGCATCACACCTCCCTCCCTAAGCCAGGCAGAGGCTTCCCAGGCTTTGGGAAGGAGGCAACAGGCTTTAATACTTTAATACTCTAATTTACCAGGAACATGTTGGAGAGTAGCCTAGTTCCCCTAGTCCACTGACTGCACACCACTGAAAGAGACCTGGATCAGGTTCAACACCATCATATAATGTGAGCAGGGCTGCTCCAGTGGATCTTAAGCCACCCACCTGTGCCTTTTCCCACTCCGATGCCCAAATGCTCTATTTCCACTGGCTCCCACCACCATTTGGGTAAGTGCATTAGAATTCCTTGCCAGAGAGGCTTCTCCACCTATGGTAGAGATCCCCCATGCATGGAGGCTGCTGAACTAAGTGAGGAGACTTCCACCCAAAGCTGACAAAGGGGAGTGTAGCATTGCAGATCAAACTTCCCTGACAGAACATGCATTGTACCTCTGTCACAATGCTTTTCAGTGGAGTTACTCTATATAGCCAGAGGAAATAGCCACAATGGGAGATGAAACTGCCTATATATTCAGAACAAATGTTTCTGAGTTGGTATGAACCAATTGTCTGCAGCTTCCAAGCAAGTATGGAAGAAAATTCCATTTGGTCTGCACATTAAAGTCAACTGAACTAATTCATGCCTTCTGAATTAATACATTCACCAAAACTTTATTTCCTTTCATGTTTGCACTTGTAATTTTGTGATACAATTATTGACTCAGAATGTGTACCACAGTGCATTAAAAATTGTGTTTTATGATGAAATGCCTGTGAACTGTGTACACTGAGATGAAACACAAATTTAGATATTATTCTGTGACAAAATGAACACTGAAGGTATTTAAATATGAATTTTTGAACAGTTTTTTCCAAAGCATAGGTTAATCACTTTAATAAAAATCTCAGAACAGACTCATTAATAATCACATATGAAATTAACATGGACCAGAAAGACATTGATCGCTCTATCAGGTGGCAACTCTCATGACTCATTTGACATTTGCGATCAAAACACACAGAGCCTTCAATTTATAAAAGTCAACCACTGTGAGACAGCTGAAACAGTGAAAATGAAAAGGCAACTTGCCAGAATTCAAACCGGTCTATGGATTTTGGGCCTATATCTCCAATAGGGAGCAGTTAAAATGGCACCAGAAACTGAATCTGCTCTGTTAGTTTCATGCAGGACTTTTCTCAGTGTTGGCAAGTACCAGGGAAAAAAACAAGTTTTAACACTGATTTGCTATAGTGTCAGGTCTAAAGCCTGTTCCATTACAAAACTCTACCAAGCTTACTGTTCACTTTCACATTAAAAACTTTTTTATAACCTTATTGATTCTCAGGTTTCTCCCAAACATCAATAACTGTATCTTGGATTATTTCTTCCCTGGTGTTTTAGCTTCTCCTGCTCAACTTTTAATGAATATCTGCCTAGGTTTGTAATCTCTTTTCAATCATTTTACATTCTCCTGTCGTTCATGCCTCTCAGTTTACCCAACATACATATTATCTTAGTGGGGCAGAATAATGACGTTAGAATTATTCCACCTTGTTTAGGCAGAAGTGCTAAGGAGAGGGTGTCATGTAAGGTTACCAACTTTTCAAACAACTGTGCCTGCAATAGAACTTTGATATGTAGGAATCGCCTGTTGATTTCTGCACATCGGGTTACTAGTAATGGCATAATATCAGGATATGGTGGGTTTTTCCCTAATCCGTTGGCAACCCTACAAGGGTGAGGTGATGGTAAGGAAGAAACTCACAAGTACAAGTCGATACTCCTAAACCACAGTTTAAAGATAGACCCATCTGAATTTATTATTTGTTTATTTTGTTATTTATTGGACTTGTTAGTCACTTGTCACAGAGATGTATGTCTCCAAGTGACTTACAACCTATTTTAAAACAAAAATGAATTATATTAACACACGTATACAAAAACACATACAGTTCAAATTATACAAGACAGTCCCACTCACCCAACAGCCACAGGTAGTTTTGGCAGCACACTGACAGCAAAAACATCATCATATTTCTCCATCAAAAATCAGAGGGAAATGTAAGTTTTGACTTGGTACTGGAAACGCACCAGGCAGGCCTCACTGGGGAGAGCAATATCCCAGATGAGGAGCAACAAGTGAAAATATATGTCATCATATTCTGAGCCTCACAAAAAGAAGGAACTTGAGGAAAGGTCTCAGGTGAACATTTGAGCATTCAGATAGGTTCATATCCAGTTAAGATTTAAAATATTTCTATACTGTATTTCAATTATATATTTCCAAGGTGAATCATGAAATAACAATAAAATCAAAGAAACCAATGACAAAAAAGAATAAACTGCATATAGCAGCATTAAAAATCTTATTACCAGAAATAATATAAAATGCATAGGCAATTTAAAAAAAAATGATACACCAGTCATCTAAAGCATAAAAATTTGGGGAACATAATTTTGGTGCGCACCCCTGCCCCATCTGCACATTGAGCATTTGTGTGTTTAGGCAGCTACACCCAGAAACCATCATTTCAAGCTGACAAATCTGAGAACACTATGAGAAAATAATGGTTTTGTCTTACAAAGCAGTTCTGAAATTTAGATATCTTCAAGCCTCTCTACTGTCAGATGCCGAAACATTTCCCTTAGATTTTCAAAATATTTTGTCACTTCTGAGGTGTCATATGACAACGGCTGATTCTTCAGAATATATGCCATTTTACTTTATGTTTTGATTTGGGTTCTTTTCAGATGTTGGGTTTTATTTTATTTTTCTCCACTAGGCTATAAAACCATTTTACTGTTTAGAACCCTTAGTTACCAACGGATGAGCGTCTTGCCCCTGAAAAGCATTGGAGGTCAACTCTACATTACCAACAGTGTACACAACATCAGAAGTTGGCCTCTGTCTTACTCTTGGTTTGGGGGTGCCAATCTCTATGATTATTTTTATGTTCTCTAAGCATGCTATATTGCAGAACTCACCAAGCAAAACTTTTGGTTGTGAGACCTCGTCAGAAGATGGATAATCGTGGGACAAGGTCACAGCACCTAATCAGTATGCCTCTCGTATAGGGAATCCAATTAGTGCAATTTGGGCTACTTTGATTCTTATGCAAAGCTGAATGACTTAAATTTCTAAGATCATTATTCATTTATTGCTCTTGCTTGATAGTTGATTCTTGGTACTCTGTTTCCTAACAGGACAAAAAAACCCATAGAAATTAGAATTTTGGACAGATTACAGGGATGCAATCTGAAAGGTAATACTGTGGTCAAATCTCAAGACTGGAAGCTGATGTTGGAACTAAGCTCTATCTGTGTTTGAGGTATTACCCTAGTTGGGTTGATCCATATTGTATTCTTCAGTTAGGCACTCATCCTTCACCTGACAATCAAAGAACAGTGTGTAAACTGATGGATTGTGACCCAGGAGTGTTGATAATCTTGTGAGGGGAAGATTGTTATTCAATAATTGCTGCTTCATGGCGTAATGAACAACTAATCTATAACCAGCTGATGTATTTCAGGCCAATGCACTGAATGGGAGAGATGAATTGCACTAAAGAGCCTATATATCAGTACACCTCATTTAGCTTCAAGCTCCATTATTTTAAAACTCAAATCCAGTGTTGTAAAGGGGTAAGACGCTATTGGTTTCTTTCCCACTGGTTGGAGACTACAAAAATGAAGAGACTGTGAATCTGCAATGAAGATTTAATGAGCTCTACCATGACAAATACCATCAGGACAGAATGTCTTGCTCTCATGGGTCATCAAAGGCCTGATCAAGCCTATTAGAACAATTGGAAGGACTTCTCTTTTCTTTTGGGTGATTTTGGGTGATGTGTTAAGTCAATCAAAAAGAAAAAAAAGAAAGGAAAGGAAAGAGTTCACAGTGCAAATCTGAGGAACAAGAAATCAATGTTCACTTTCTGCTGTAGTAATGGATTTCATTATAAGAGGATTGACATCCATCACCCTTAACTATAAATACACCCGTCTAACCTTTGGCTTACTCCAATTTAGTTCCTTCTAGCAATGGAGACTTTATACACCCACTCTCGGTTGTTGAGCAAAGCTTCAGTTTGGCTTCCTGCTTATATAGTACAGGGGAATCCATTTGGGTTTGTAGCACCAAGCTATTAAATGTTGAGTTGAAACATATCATGTTAATTCTCCAAATGCTTGGTCGAGGGGCTATTACAACCGCATGAACTCATTTCAGCAGCTAAGTGCAAATGAAGGCCACAGCAACTGATTTGCCTTCGTCATCACATAGGAAGTGTTCTATTTCCCGATCTTGAAAATGCAGTAATAGGGTATGGAAACGCAGCCTGCAGCTGCCTAAAGTAGAGTAAGTCACTTCAAGTTAATTCAGAAACCTCTGGCAAAAACATTATGGGAAGCCAGTTTCCGCAATGGTGAGTCTAAATCAAAATTCAAGTCCTGGGGGAAAAAACACCTGGCAATGAGACGTCTTTCACCTTGTTCATTCATTCAGTCAGAAGTAATATAATCTAATGTAATCTGGATGCATGTGGAAGTTGACTTCATTTATAGCATAGTAACCCTGCTACTGAGGCACAAAACTTAAATCATCATATTATTAAGAAATCGACTCAGGAAATAGTTCTTTCTTTTTTGATGATGATGGCCAACCAAAAGACACACTGTGAATTGATTAACTATGGCAATTAATGTTAATGCTTATTACTGCAGCTTTTAAATGTGAATATTTGATTGGATTTTAATTGTGCCCCTCTTTAAAAGTGTTTGGCTGCAGACAACACGCTTGTAAGGATGTTGTAAAAGATTTAAAGGATGGGCTTAGCTCAGAAAAAATGAAGTACCTCTAGATGTGTACAAGCTTTGCTTTCCAGTGAGATAACTCACATACATTAACATTCTTTTGAACTTCCTTTGACATTTCCACAGGTGTTAACCCACTTTAGACAAAACTCAATGGTTGCTTACATGGGTGACCATGGGGGGGGGTGATCTTCCACATCTTCCTCACCCACCATGAATCATTATTATCAGATTCTCAGCTTTTATTGTTTTAAAAAAGTAAGTTTCTAGTATTTGTAGAACCTGAGTCATGTGGCTAAATATGCAGACACTATTCTCCCCATTTGTTGCACGAGAACATAGCCTGCTCCCACCATGAATGAAGCCATAGCAATGACTGGTACTTAGGAAAGCAATTCTATCCCATTAAAAAGAGAGACTTTAGAATGAAACACCCAATATCTAGGTAATTTGGAAGCCCTTGTCAGATTGTTGGTTTGCTTCTAAGCCTTTTCTGCTATTCTACCTAGTGGGGAAGTGATTGGTACCCAATAGAAAATACCGTAATTCAGGTATCTAGAGAGCTCATAGTATTTCTGATCCAGGTTTCATTTCATACCATCCTCACCCCAAAGTGATTTTTCTGACTCTAAAAATCACAATTATGGCCAATGCAGTCTATATTTCAGGGGCAGGCATTTATCTGAATGAGTAGGGGTTATGCCATCCCTTCAAAGTAGACCAGTGTTGTTATACCAATTTTGCAGAGGTGGGAAATGTAGTGTATGACAACCCTGAACCCAGTGATGTCAACCTGGTGCTTTGGGATTGCATTTTGGGGAGGAGGGGGAGCCTTGAACACTTGGGGTATAAAATGATTATCATCAGCTCCCAGCCACAATGGCTATGTCTTATGCCTGTTTTGATAGGCTGCAATATCAGATGCTGGGACTCACAGGTGAAGAAATTGGTCTTGTGCTCAAGTTTTGTTTGTGGGCATCTTATTGGCCTGATCCAACAGGGATCGCCTTATGTTCTTACTGCACGTTTCTCTGCTGTGACTCCAATTTAGCCAATAAAATTTTAGCTCGAAACTTGGAATCTCTTTTCCTATTAGGAGGAAGAGATACACAGCTGTTCTTATGGACAGCAGCCGTGCATTCCCCCTTAATGTTGTTGTTTAGTCGTTTAGTCATGTCCGACTCTTCATGACCCCATGGACCAGAGCACGCCAGGCACTCCTGTCTTCCACTGCCTCCCGCAGTTTGGTCAGACTCATGTTTGTAGCTTCGAGAACACTGTCCAACCATCTCGTCCTCTGTCGTCCCCTTCTCCTTGTGCCCTCCATCTTTCCCAGCATCAGGGTCTTTTCCAGGGAGTCTTCTCTTCTCATGAGGTGGCCAAAGTATTGGAGCCTCAGCTTCACGATCTGTCCTTCCAGTGAGCACTCAGGGCTGATTTTGTTAAGAATGGATACGTTTGATCTTCTTGCTGTCCATGGGACTCTCAAGGGTCTCCTCCAGCACCACAATTCAAAAGCATCAATTCTTCGGCAATCAGCCTTCTTTATGGTCCAGCTCTCATTTCCATACCTCGCTACTGGGAAAGCCATGGCTTTAACTATACGGACCTTTGTTGGTAAGGTGATGTGTCTACTTTTTAAGATGTTGTCTAGATTTGCCATTGCCTTTCTCCCAAGGAGCAGGCATCTTTCCCCCTTAATACATAGTTCTAACTTTTGCATCCTATTAAGTCTGGTAGGATCAGGCCCTTTACTTAACAAAATGCCATGAACTGGAGTGTTGAAATTACCAAGAAATTCTTTGTCGTTTTGACACAGCCAGGAAATTCAAGGAGACACTTGGGCTTTTTTTGAGTTTAGACCTTGCAAGAAAGAAAGAAAGACGAAGTCACACAATACAATCAATTATGGTAATAGGCAGCGACAGGCTTAGCAGAATAACCTGGCTTTTATCAGTCTGAGTTAAAGTCCTAATGTTATTTAAATGCAGATGTCTATTTCCCCCTTCTTCATACACTTACTTAATTCCCATTCATGGCCAAAAGAACAAGCTGTCAAAGGGGATTGTGTAGTTGTCCTCATCAGACATACTGAAGGCTGAGCGTGAACATACTTTTGTTGAAGAGAGTTCAGAAATAATTAAATTCATTCTACCTTGATGGAGGGTAGTACTCTAGATGAGTCTGAAGATGCTCTTCCCAGTTCAAATGAGTCATATATATATAAAGCAAAATCATTAATGTCAATAGCAAACAATGAACTTCTCCTTTTCTAGTGTTTCATCTTTTGAAAATGAAGGGGGGAAGATTAATTGTGAGCGTATGAAAGGCACAATTTGTATGGGACTGATGCAATAATTATATCAAGTACTTTCAGGTGATTTTTAAAATCATAGATCCCATAAACTGGTTGCGCATCCCCAATCCAGAACCGGGGGGGGGGGTAGGGGTATATTCTCCAAAATACATGAGTTGTCTTTTATCTCCATCTTCCTCTTGGACATCTTTTGCACAAAGGGAAGTGTTAGGATGAAAGTAGACATCATGATAAGACAGTCAACTTGTTCCTGAAAATGACAGCTATGGCTATGGATTTCCTTGTAAAAGGAAAGCAGATGATAATATGATAATAGTTTTCCATAGAAGGGGTTACATGGAGATTTAACATTAACATGTGGAATCTCTATTGCATACCATCTTGAAAACATTTATTCCCCTTACAGATGAAACTGTGGATAAACATTTCATCCTATCCTTCATTAAAATTTAGTAGGAATGCTTGTGGGGCGGGGTGAAATTAAACTGGCACAAGGGGCTGCATCCGGCTCCTGGGTGGCTACTTGACCCTCACTTTTACAGCACATCCCTTGCTTCCATATCAGCTATTCATTATGCAAAGTGCATTAAAGTCTGCTCAAAGTCCTCGATTCAGCAGCCCCTTCACAGGTTTCATTTTTATAACTGCAGTGAAATTAGTGAATCACAATTATGTACTTTCATATGAATAATTCATCTAAAAAGGGGCCCTGTAAAATGAAAGTAGATGATTATATGATAACAGTTTTCCATAGAAGGGGTAATGCACCTGCCCATTAGTTACAACAAGAACAGTGACAAGGCCCATTAATTATGTCAAAAAAACAGTTCATGCCTCAGATCTTAACTAATGCAGTCCCGATAATGGTAGGACAAAGCACACCTTAGCCTCCGTGTTTTAATAAAGTGAAATTGGTGGAATCCATGTGAACTTTGCATAATTTCTCCCCCTCTCTTCCTGCTGCTGGATTTACTAATGTTCCTTTCATAATTGTGAAAGAACTTGCTGGAGAAAAGAGGTGTTTGTGTGCAGTTCCTAACATAGACCATTCACCCCAGCAAGGTAACTTCAGAAGCCTTAGTCTGTACTAACAGAAGCATAGTGTCGCGAACACAAGGAGTAACAGGTCCATTCTATACTGGCTTCGTTTGGCTGTATCCACAGTACTTGGTGATATCCAGTGTTACTCATACTCAGAGTAGGACCATTTTAATGGGCCTACACTGAGTATGGCTTAGTTGAGCATCACCCACTTCTGTCCAATTCTGGGTGCCACATTTTCAGAGGGACATAGACAAACTGGAGAATGTCCAGAGGAGAGCAACCAAGAGGTCTTGAAGTTAAATCTTATGAGAAACAGGCTACAACTGCACTATACCGCAAAGCAGTATCATACCACTTTAAACTGTAGTCTATTAAGCATGCTGAGAGTTGTTAGGAGACCACTGTTTCCCCTCACACAGCTAAAATTCCCAGGGTGGTTTAGTAGTCAATCCTTCTTTCCAGGAAATTCTGAAAATTGTAGCCCTGTGAGGGGATGTGTATCTCCTAACAACTCTATGCACCCTTTACAAATTGCTGCTCCCAGAATCCTTTGGAGGAAGCCATGACAGTTTAAAGTAGTGTCATAGTGGTTTGGATGTATGGTGCCGTTAATGTGGCCCATCAGTTTCACCCAGCACAACCAGTGTTCAACCACTTCAGGAAAAACACAAGTTGCCACTACTGGAACTGGGTTCGAGCATACAAAAAGACCACAGTCAGGGCATTTTATTGTACCAAATAGCCCTTATTTAGTGGAAGTGATCTTCAAATGGCAAGGAAGCCTTAGAAATGCCCACTTTGCAGCACTTGAAACAGTCTTGTTTCATCTATGTCTTGTTTTCTCTACACTCGCAAGATTTCTTCTGCTCCTGAAAACAAGTTTGAGTATATTTATGTAGACAGCAAAATAATTTTAGAAGCCTGTTTAGACTTACACGGCAAATAAACATTGTGAGGAGAACCCTACAGAGAGAAGGATGTGTTCTAGTTAGATTTTTTTTTTCTCCAGGGTGGGGAGAGAAATATAATGTCAAACCATGATTAATAAACCTCATGGAAATATAAAAAGCCTTTGGACAGCTTATAGAAACAAACTGCACATGCACACAGACACACGCGCGCGCACACACACACACACACACACACACACACAAAAGCTAGAAAATCAAAGGACTATATATATCAAATAATCCTTTCATGGCACTTGTGTTTGTTTTTCCAAGGCTATAATTAATATTTTGCTCCCAAAGTGCTTATCCTCCAGGCTTTGCTATGGCTAGCTATCTTCCCTATTGTTCTTCCTCTTATTCTGTGAAAGCTTGTACAGTTTGGATTAAAAAGAAGAGGGCCTGCCAGGATGGCTTTTGTCTGCGCTGTTGATATGAACCCACATGTGGTGTTAAAAATGCATCTGCGGAGTCAAGGGGCAGCAGCAGGGCTAATGTAGCAAATGGAAGGAATGTTCTCTTGGCAGGAAACAAGGCCAATGGCAGCAGGCAGTGCTCTCAAATGGCTGTCAGGTCCACCCACCCAGGCCCCATCCGCACTATGCATTTAAGGCAGTATCATACCACTTTAAAAAAATAGTGACTTCCCCCAAAGAATCCTGGGAACTGTAGCTTGTTGTTATATTTATTTACTCCCAGAACCAGGACTCTAGCAGACCCTCCAAGTGTCCCTATTTTCCAAGGATGTCCGTGATTTAGAGAAGCTGTCCTGGTTTCTGATTTGATCCCAGAATGTCCTACTTTTCCTTAGGATGTCCCTGTTTTCATCAGAGGGTATGTTCGACCCTTGAGCCGTCTGAAGGCAATCCTGTATAGGGAAGTATTTTTTTTTAAAAAAAAAATGTTTCATGTTTTATTATGTTTTTATATGTGTCAGAAGCTGCCAAGAGTGGCTGGGGCAACCCATTAAGATGTGTGGGGTATAAACATTAAAATTATCATTATGGAATGGGACATCCCTATTTTCATTGGAGAAATGTTGGAAGGTATGCTCTAGGCAGCTTCCCAAAATTAAAACAAGCATGAATAAAAGATAGAAATCTAAATAGAAATTAAATAGTTAGAACGTAATTAAAGGATGAGAAAATTAAAATGATATAAAAACAAATACAGATGGAAACAATGCAGCAGCTTTCCTTAAAAGCAACTAGCTCCCCAAAGCCTTGAATAAAACAAGATTGAGCTGCCGGAGGAAGGATAACTCTGCCACACAGCGACAGTCATACCAGTCTACCCTGAAGTAAGCCCCACTGTGTTCAATATGACCTACTCACAGGTAAGTGTGTTTTGAATTACAGTATGTTTCATCCTTTGTTTTGGATTGTCACCTCAATTTATTTTAATTAGTTCAGAATTTGATAGTGACATTAGAGTGAACCTGGCTATTTTGGTTGTAGAGAACAGACTGACAAAGAGGAAATTGTAAGAGACTGCAGTCAGTAAGAGACTTAATACAGAATGGGCAAAATGGCTAATTGGAGGGCATTATTCTGGTGGCTGCACATCATGCACAATATTTGGTTTGGACCCTGATTCAGTGCTTCAGGAAACAGCCTGCCTTGGTCCAAAGCATTTTGTAGTCTGGCTGCTTCAATTCAGCATCTGTCCAAGTCCTCATCAACTCCCATCCCTATGTTGTTCACGATGTAGAAATTTTAAAATGGCTGTAACTTTTGCATACGTGCTCATTGCTGCAAAGCTTTCCAAAGTACAAGCAAGTACATTCAGAGTTGGATTGTTGTTTTTTGTGCAAGGCACATTTAAAGTTGTTTTTTTTTAAAAAAAAAAGATGGAAAAGAAAACATAGTATTTAAAAAAAATAATCAGAGCAGAAGTGGATGAAATTTGCAGGCAAAGGTCCTGTTAGAAGACATAAATCATTTTAAATGTCAAAAGAATGTCTGCAGTGGTTTCCCCACAAAGGCAGAAGTTTTGTAATATATATATTTAAAATAATCACTTGATCTCAGTGTCCTGTGGGCAATTGTTGTGGAAATTGTAGATATGGGAGAAATGCCCCAGGGTAAGAAAATTTCCAAATTATAGACAAATAGGCCCAGGGCTATGCACATTACAATTGATTTTGAAGGAGAAGAACTGAAAGGGGTTCACTTTCCTGACAAAATCATTCCCTCTCATTACGAGCTTGGCCTGTCAGTCCCAATCCCTCTCTCTACATAGGACTCTTCCTTTTCCCATCACCCTTACATTTTCCGTATTTTGTAAGTTTAAAGACATCTAGTCATGCTTTTTTCAGGCATTTCTCTCAACAGCTTGCTTATTTATTTATTTATTTATTTATTTAACATCTAGTTTGCTGAAGCAGCTCAAACCACTTCAGGGGTCCATGCCCTGACTCGTGCTGCCTCTCATCGATCCCGCTTCACCTATGAAAAGGCAGAAATCCCTCAGAGGCACCCTGCTTTCAGTCACAATTTGGAATTAGTCTGAATCTGATGCACTCCCATACATTCCACTTGCTGCCCACACCATAATGTCTTAGCATTATATTTCTCTCATTCCTTGGGAATGGCATGCTTTAGGTTATAAACACAATCAATCAATTTGGTAGCTTTAAGGGCAAGTATAACTATCCTTAAAGTTAATATGCAGCGGGGGTTTTATTGGGTTATTGCAGAATGGGTCTACTCTTCATCCTGAAGTGGTTTGCATTACTATTTACCTCTAATAATTTATTTCAACAGGAGAGAATGAAGTAGATGCCTAACTCAAGTACTACCTTTGAACAACATTATCTGAATAGACATGTTGCCCAATAAGTTGGTTAATGCTTTTTTGTGGGGAGACGAGAAGACTGTGATCCTTTGTGCACTTACCTGGGATTAAGTCCCATTGACCTCAAGGTAGATTAACTAGCATGCAAGTAAAACATGCATATGATCTGATGAAGTGTTAGTTTTCCAGCCAAACACTTCCCATTGGTTTTACTAGGATATATTTAAATACTTATTGAACTCAACAGCTTAGCTTTGGCCAGATCATGACTAGAAACCACAAGATGCAGGCTGATTTTATGCATGTGTCTTTGTTACTGCCCCCAAGATTACAAAGTAAAGTTTAGTCTTCCCCTTCTTACACATTTCTCATGCATGCATCTGCAAGCAAATGCCTACAAGCATAAACCTCTACACATGCCAGTCTTCTCTGTGTTCTGGAACATCAATTGGGTAAGGCTTTTGCTTGCAGAAATCCAGTCCTGATGCATGAACACTGAAGAGGCATAATAGCATTGTGGTAGCATGCATGCTTTGCATGCAGAAGGTCCCGGGTTCAACCCCACACCTCTCCATGCAAGCCAAGTCAATGTTGACACAAATGAATTAGATGCGTCAGTGGTCAGACATGTTATAACACAACTTCCTATTTCCTGACTTGGGATTACTGCAAAATCTCAGGAGCAGAGGCACAGTCCCACTCAGCCCTAGGACTCAGCTACATTAATAAAAATAAAACGTTATAAATTTCTTATAACACTGTGACACCAGATGGTGCTGTAGAGCTGAAATCGGAATTCTATTAAATTTTCCATTGTGAGCTTTACAACGTTTTTTTCAGAGCGTTTCTTTTTATAGCTGTGTAGATGTGGCCCAATTCTGTGCACGACTCCCCAAACAAACCATGCCATGAGGAGAATAGAGAGTACGGCTGTTTTTCAGTCTGCAAAATTAAGAAATTGCTAACTTTTTGTTCGGTTACAGCTTTGAAAGCATGAGCAATATCTTTTTGACCTTCTGGTCAAACTGCTGATAATTATTTTACTCTATGAGGCTGTATTAAAAGGTTACTCTGAGAAATGTCAAAAATCAATGACACCATTGACCTAAATGGGAGACAAAAAAAAAAAAAAAAAAGATTATACCCTTGATCTCTAATGTAACTAATCTGGCTCCAAAGTCTCTGGCTGACATTTGCCACAATCTTGAAAAGGAGCCAGTTCAAACTCTTTACATATTATTATCAGGGGGGTGGGGGTGCCCTTATTTTCAAATGCCCAATATCTTTTGGGTGAAGTTGGCTGCTGAACATATTTCACGGTCTAAACAACTGGATTTGAGTTTCCTCAAAAATCCCAGATATTCCCAACTGGAAATCAGAACTATCCACAGAACAGCTTGACTGGCAATCTGTATCTTCTTCTTTTTTCAGTGGCAGGTCCCCCTCCTCACAGTCATATATCGAAACTCTTTACGCTACCCTCAGAATTGTCTTGGATGTATTACCCAGTGTTTCTTGTTTTCTGGGTTGTGGTTTTTGTGGTTTTTTAGCAAGTTCTGTGTTGAAGCTAATGGCAGGACTTCCACCCTTTTTTCCTTGCATGGATTCTGTGTCTTCAACTGCAAAGTAACAGGCAGAAAGTCAATGGGAGAAGTGTCACACAACATCTCCCTGCTAGATAAGACTGTACCTGGTGATTTTCTACCTGTCGTGCAACTGTAGCAATGCATAAAGGAAGGCAAACTTATTATTAAATGTGACAGGTTTAAATCAAAGGCATCCACCGTCTCAATTTTTTTCCCCAGTTGAAACATGCAGTGGAACAATTGCAGATAAAATGTAGAATACCACATACTTATGCTCCATTTGGGAAGCTTTTATCAGTGATAAAAAGAAGGCAATTAAAAATATACCTAATTCTTTCCCAGTTGAAAAGGGAACAATTGCACCCATGGCATAAGAGAAAATGGGAAGAGGGCTTAACAAAATGTAACTTAACAATGTCACAAGCAGAATGGATACTGGGTGCTCAAGAATATCCTGAATTATTAAGCATTAATCTGAAAGAAAACTTTTGAAAGACAAATTTTCAATCGTAACATGCACCTCAAAATACTGATTGCGGGAGATGTAATGAAACCAAGGCAGCTGGCAGGAGCAGAAACTGCTGTAAAGCAATCTGGCAGTGTAAATTTACGCCAGATCCGAACCCTGTTCAGGAGCAAGGTTGTTGTTGGCTGAGCTGGTCTGAGCCTGCCAGAGGGGAAACAAGCCTTTAAAGTATGTCTTTCAGTACTGGTTTCTGGGAATCAGGAGTAGGGAGAATGCTGCTGTGCTCAGGTCCTGTTTTCAGGCTTCCCTTGCACATCTGCTTGTGAGAACAGGATGCTCAACTAGACAGACTACTGAGCTGATTCAGCAGACTCTTCTAATGTTCTTAAAACATGTTTTCATGGCAGTGAACAACACCTCCACCTCATATTACTTGAGCATGTGTATCCCCCCCCCCCTCTGCTAAATATTGGAGGACTTTTCTGAGATAAGAAATATGTTATGCATTTATTTATTTAGAATATGTGGCGGTGGTTGTTTTTTGTGTGTGTGCGTGTGGGGTGTGTTTATATACAGGCCGTTAAAATATCATAATGGAGTACAACAAAATGTATACAACAAAGCTTTACAACACCATTACAAACCCGGTAAAAAATTAATAATTAAACTAACTGGCTAATAAAAGGATTAAACAACAGCATAGGCAGGTCAGCATAAAAAAAGGTCTTCGCCTGAAAATGGCCTCAAAACCTGAACTTTGGAAATAGAGGAGATGATGTTTAATTGTGGACATTTTTATTTAGGTGTAAATAACCAGACAGCCGATACCATAATACCAAGGGTGGCTAGTAATACTTAAAGCCACTTAGACAAATTTGAATAACGGCACTGATTTGGAACAAAAAAGCTTCTCTTGTGCCCAGACAGGAACAATTAACAGAACAACTCGTACTGAAGCAGAAATCCTAGCTGAGAATGTGAAAAAGCTTTATATAGATCAACAGATGCTGCCCTCTATGACGCTCCGTGACTGTGCTCTGAGGTCTTGCAAAGCTGCCCAACTGATCACTGTTCCTCTATTCTCAAATGCTCCACACTTTATATGTCTGCCATGTTAATCAATAGTTGACCCTGTATTTATGCTAATTGTTTGTTCCTTTCCCTGGATCAGAGACTACAGACAGGGATCAGGTTCAACAGCAGCTGGGGAAAGTTTAATGAAATGTCAAAAGGATGGAGCATAAAGCACCATAGTCACAGTTTGGAGGAGATGTGTACTAAAAGTACTTGGATGAATCAGGAATCACTCACATTGTCTATTATATCTTGCATAATACCAGATGAAATTAGGGCCGGGATGGGCGGGTTGCCCTGTCTACCTGCCACCAACAATTTGGCATAGAATGAAATAGATTTCTGACTCCTATGTAGGGATCAAATATAAATACACAGCTGCATTGCAGGGGTTTGGACTAGATGACCCTCAAGGTCACTTTAGACAATTCTATGATTCTCTGCTTGCCAGTCAGGCTTCCAGAGGTGGGTGGAAGGAAACCTCATAGAGTGACATGATCTCATGTTCTCTATCTCAGTGGTTCCCAAACTCTGCTCCCACCCCCACCCCACCCCCATGGACCACCTAAGAATTGCTGATGGTCTTGGTGGACCACTTAACGACAGTGCACTATGCTAGTGAATCTATTATTTTTAATTGTGTTTTTATTGCTTCTTTTGCTTCTTATATTGTATTACAATTAGTCTTCCGTAAAATTCAAGGTATAACACAGCAAAATACAATATAAGAAATAAAAGAAACAATAAAAATACAATGGAAAAGTCCACATAGATATTTTATGTGGACATGTCGTGGGCCTCTGGTGGTCAGTACACTGCAGCTTAGGAACCCCTCCTCTATCTACATGCAGTAGAGAGAGAGAAATCATTTTTTGTGTAAGCCCTTCCCAGCTCATATGGCTAGTAACACCCACACCCATAAACACATTGAGTAGGAACCTCACTGTGCTTTTACTCAGACAGTGGTTCTCTCTCTGCATCTCTCTGCACTCATAAAAACAAGGAGAGGGAAAATTGTAAGGGTGTTCGTAGTATTCAGATGCTTAGTTGTGGTTTACTGCTACCTGACTCTGCTGATCATGTTTCTGTAAATATGAATTTATTCATTTTATTATTTTTAAATTAAATGTATACATTATCCTTCCTCTCAAAAGAGCCCAGGGTGGCACATTAGGGATGATTGCAAGTGATCAGAGTATTTTGTGATCCCAAAAACACCTACCAAGTTAGTCAACCTCACTGAATGCAGTGGCACTTACTTCCAAGGTCTAAAAAAGCGCAAGTAGAGAGGAATGAGTGAAGAAGTAGAGTGTAATGATACATATATTTGAACTAATTAGGCAGAGCTGGTGGAAGACATTTTAGTATCTAAGCCAGGGATAGGCCAGCCTGTGGGACAAGGGAATCAGCGTGTTTTTACATGAGTAGAATGTGTGTTTTTATTTAAAATGCATCTCTGGGTTATTTGTGGGGCATAGGAATTCATTCATTATTTTTTTTCAAAATATAGTCCAGCCCACCACTGTTAGGATATTTCCGTTCCACCTTAAAAGGGAGCAGGCTTTGTGAGTCACAGAGTCTGCGTATTTCCTGTTCACAGGAAGTTTATGTTTTCTGTTGCTTTCGTTTCTGTCTCTCGGTGCCTGAACACTGAAGCAGTTGGTCATGTTTTTTCTTTGTTCTGACCAACGCTGAATAAACTTAAATAATGCGCTCCTGCATGCATCTTTCGCTGTACATTATCTGCTGATAAGAGCATGCATCAGCTCTGGAATATGGCAAGCTATTTCTGGAGCTCGTGTCGCTAATTGCTGATACTGCGTGTCTACAGGAGATCGATGGACGTCCGGAGGCGACGTGGGGCCATGATGGACTTTGTCTCCCTGGCAGTATCCCAACAACCACATGGTCTGAGGGACAATGGACCGGCCTACGGCTGAAAAAGGTTGCTAAGCCATAGGAGAGAACACACACTCTTCCATGCACAAGAAGTAACTGGATTCGCAGTTGCCTCTTACATCAACAATGGTGATGGAGCAACATCCTCTACCATACCTGAAGTCAATGGACTAGTTTAGTGAGTGCAGGATAGGCTGCATTGCTCACACAGCTTTGTCCTCCAACACCTCAATGCCATTCCCTGCTGCCCAGCATCTGCCACCTGAGGCAGCTCCCTCGGTCTACCAAACAGTAGGACTGCCCTGCAACTAGTCTGAATGTTTGTGATGAGCTTGGAGCCTTACCACAACTTTATAACCAGTACACTGACCCAAGGGTGCTAGACTATTACAGTGGTACCTCGGGTTAAGAACGTAATTCGTTCTGGACGTCCGTTCTTAACCTGAAACTGTTCTTAACCTGAGGTACCACTTTAGCTAATGGGGCCTCCCACTGCCACCCTGGAGCCACCGCACGATTTCTGTTCTCATCCTGAAGCAAAATTCTTAACCCGAGGTACTATTCCTGGGTTAGCGGAGTCTGTAACCTGAAGCGTCTGTAACCTGAAGTGTCTGTAACTCGAGGTACCACTGTACTTCAGTCCCCATATTTAAAATATTTTGAAATAAGAGATTATAGCAGTTTACAAGCTAGAGGTAGGATCATTCACAATTTGGGGGCCAGCCATTTGTATTTCTAAATTAATTCCTAGTGAGTATCCTATTAGAAAACAAATGCAAAATGTGCATAATATATTTTGCACGGGGTGCAGTTGTGTTAAAGGAAAGCATAGTTGATCAAATATATGAGTTCTTTGGAAGATACACATTTCTAATGACCACTGGATTTATTAGGGCATTACTGCAAGGTCTATGTTCCAAGTTTCATTTGAAATAGGAAAGTTGCTCACAGCCTGGTATGTAATTGCTTAGACAAAAAGAGTGTTATCTACCAAATGTCACACACAGAGGCATCCATCTTCTTCTGTATTGTCTTTCTATGCTATATCATGACATATTTACTCAATGCATCAGGATAACGTTGCTGTTCAGCAAAGTGTCATCATTGACCTCCGTGGAATGTCCTGCTCATTTTAATAGGATGGAGAATATATATATTTTTGCATAATAGCCTGATTACATGTACTCCAGCTTCAAAAAATAGTTCACATGATGGTGTGCTTACTCCATAAAACAGAGCAGCAATCATTTAATTGCTTTCCTCCAGAAAAACAAAAGATTATATACCATTGGTCCGTATAATAGTCCTACTACCTAAAATGACATTGAACAAAATGTTGCCAAAACAAAAAACCCTTGAACTTACAATCCTATTGTGATAAAAGTACATATTCAACATAGCACGGGCACAAATTTAGCAATACACTAAATACAACAATTTAATGGGAATATATTGTTGCACACTTCCCAATCTCTGAGCGGCAAGAGACTCCAGGCATGCCTGCACTTTCCCAGGATTCAGTGTCATTGGAAGTAAGGTCAATGGAGACTGTGCTATCTTTAGCATATATGATTTTATATACTCATGCATATACAACACAAGCATAGATTGAAAGGGCTCACAACAGATCTTGCTTTCCCATTAGCTTTCTAGGGAACTCCCAAGTCACAACTTTGAGTCCAGCACTGAGCAAGATGTGTGTCTGTCTCCGGTTTCCACCATCAGACAAAATGCACTTACACACAACCCCACTTCACCTATTCTCCTTCCTAGGATGATGTCAGGAGCCAGCCAACAGTAAATCACACTTTTCCAGTTGGAATTAACTCTTTATTAGCAAGAACACTATCTGCACAGACTTGGCGGAGTCTCAGGCCTAAGGAACACAGCAGTTCATTCCCAGTAGCTCTTGCCCTATGGATCAGTTGCTGAGACTGAAAGTCCCTCCCTCCCCCCAGCTGGCTAAGTCCCCTCCACTCCAGGGTTTTTCCACCAAGCAATCAGATACTGCAGCTGTGTGAAGTTAACCTCTCCCCTGCCCTTTTCATGTCTCTTCTGGTTCTGGGAGACCAGGGTGGGAGGGGAGCTTGTCATAGCAGGAGGGGGAGACACCCATGACTCTTCACTAGCCTGATTCATTTCTGCCTACTGGTCTCCCTCATCCCCTGCTTCAGCTTCTGACTCCGATTCTGGACTTCTATCTGCCACAGACTCTCCCAGCTCACTAAACCCTATTACCTCTACAGCTTCTGACACCTCCTCTTCCCTCTCCCCCCCCCCCGACCACTCATTGTTGTCCCATCACCAGTCTGTGGGTCTGCACTTTCTTCCCTTGGTGGTTCCCTAGCTGATTCCTCCCACCATTCCTCTGCATTCAACCAGTCCATGTGTGCTGGTCCCAGGGGGGTTACTGTGCAGTGTGGTCTGAGTCCGGTCCTAGGTCGAGGGTATGGAGGCTGTCCTTCAAGGGCGAAGCGGGGTCCAAGGCAAGGAGCCGGGCGTGGTCAGGAACTCCAGAAGTGCTCAGGGTGCTGGCAGGAACAGGTTTCCAATGATGTTGCTCCCGCAACCTGGGACTGGGCTGACTGGCCTTTATCTCCTCTGAGGCCTGGGGCAGTCCCGGCCCACAGGTGACTCACCTCCCCTGGCCTTAAGACTAGCACTCCTCCTGAGAGAACTTAGTTCCCTCCGCCTCTCTGCCCTGAGCCCCTGCAGCTCAGGAGAGGCTGGAGGGTTACTGGACCCAGAGGCAACCTCACCTTCCCCTGACAGTGCTGGGAGAGGAGCACCTGCAGGCAATGGGTCCTCGATCACCTCCGGAGCCAGAGCAGATTCAGCTGGTGTCTGCTGGGGATCCAGCACAGGTGAGGGCCCTTCAGATTCAAGCCCCTGCCCTGGCTCAGCCGGCCCTGGAGGCAGGGACTCCTGTGCAGGCTGGGATTCCTCCGGTTCAGCCTCTGAATCAGATTCCCAGGCCATCACACCATGACACAAACGCAGGCTCACAGGTTTGGAAAGAACCCATGGATATTGTCCAGATTGGTTTTCCCCAAACCCTCAAAGTCTGTATTTGTTTTTATTTGTTTTAGTCTATTACATTGTGGTTTTAACTTTCTGTATGTTTTAAATTCCCTTCCCATAATACAATTCCCAGAGTTCCCTGTGAAGAGGGATTGATTTCTGACTCTGGGACTCTGGGAACTGTAGGTCTGTGAGAGGAATATGGATCTCCTAATAACTCTCAGGAATCTTAACAAGCTGCAGCTCCCAGAATTCTTTGGGGGAAGCCATGACTGTTTAAAGTGATATCATAGGGCTTTTAAATGTATGGTGTGAATGTGATCCCAGTATAAGGCAACTTGCTATGCTTTTATGTTCGTATGAAGGGAACACTGAAGCAAAGGGCATTCCCAGCTTTACAGTGATCCCAAATCTGATTACTGTATAAATTAAACCTTTGAGCATGACTTGGTCTACTAGACACTCTCTTTCACAAGCAACATTCTCACTTCACTGCATTTTAAAAAATGGTATTACTATGGACTGATCCAACAATAATGAGAAGACAAAAAGTTTCACTCTCCCTTGCTTTGTTTGCACGAGTGAATTAGTAACTCTGCCCTTGTGCAGCTGAATATGCACAAATTGAAAGTCTCCCATCGCCCGACTTAACCTCCAGCTCTTTAACAGGCCACAGCTTGCTAATCAAACAATTTCATTTTATAATGCCCATTTCCCCCATTATGCAGTGTACGTGTTGGTGGCTGTATTGCTACCTCTCTGCTATTGAATTGGAGCATAATGCCTCATTTGCTTTGGAGAGCCCACGCATATACTTAAAAAGCCAGCCTACAGCCTCTGAGCAATATCATCTTTTCTCTCCTTGGCTCATAAAGAAAACTGATATCTACATGTGCACATTCATAGGGGTCCTAGCAAGAAGGAGAGAACGATAGCTGAAAAGCAAGCATTTAGGAGAGACGCAGATAGGCAGGGAAACCAGCACAATATGAGTAGGAACAAATGAAAGTGTTTTCAGAAATGCGGGGGGGGGGGGGAGGGATGGGAAGAGCAGGAGGAGAGAACGGAAATGCCTAGCTCATTTGGGGGGTTGGCTGTGCCCACCACTGGCTCCAGCCCCTGCCCATCACCAACAAATGCCCTCCACTAGATTACCCCCAATGGAATAGGAACATAGCAAGCTGCTGTTATTTTCTATGCTGATTGACAGGGGTTCTCAAGGGCTTCAGTAAGCAGATAGACATATACTGTATGCCTCAACTTTGAAATCGTTGTAGTTATTCTGCTGCCTTTCATTGAGTCTGCAGTAATTAAAAGCTTTATGAGCACATATGACTAAGCCCTTTGTAGTGTCTGATGTCCCTGGCCTCATATTAATACCCTCCAACATATTGAGTCCCAGAACAGGCCATGCTTTCACAGCCCACAAAAACACATGTTTGGGGGCACCACATGAGTATTCCTCCATTTTAAAAAAAAGATCCATGAACACAGAAAACAGTACAGTATGTCAAATTATGTGAGAGCCACATGTTCTTGGCCACTTTGTCAGACTCATGGGGACTCTCAGTGTCCCTAGGGGAATCAATGCAATCAAACATCCCTTTCTCTGTCTCTCTCTCCCCACAGGGTGTCACATGAAAGAATCACCCAGCATCTCTCCCACATGGTGCAAAGTGTAAATCTATCCTTTGCCATGTAAACTCTCAGAGAATTAGCCTTATTACTGGGTCACCTCAACATGGATAGACAGCAATTAGACATTCACAGATATTCAGAGTCATTGGGTTAGGATGGAGAGAAGGGAGAGATTCTTCTTTGTGAAAGGGGAGAAATGAGCAGTTAAAGGGTTTGTCCTCCCTTCTTAATGTTGACATGGATCAATTCTGAAGGACTATGGCACATTTGACCCTCGGGATCTCTCTGCATTGTCGTTCAGCTGCGTCAGAGAACTCTCCCTTCCATTTATTTAAGATTACAGCCAGCAGGGCTTGTAAAAACTTACCCTTTAATGTTTGTTGCTCTTCTTTTATTCTGGATGTCTTTCTTTGTAGGCGTGCAACATGTTTGATGTGTTGTCTGCTTCAAGGGCATTGACTGCAACTCCAAACTTCAAGTTGAAAAGGGAAATTAATTGCTTTTGCTTTTTCCATATACGCGGTTCTTTTTGGTGTGATATCAGTGCTATTTTATGCGTTGGTATGCGTGTGTGCACACGCTTGTGTGCCTACAAACACATATACATAAATATTGCATACTGCATTGCTGTAGAACCACAAAGAAATTTATCTGGAAAGAGGAAAATTCAGAAAGTTTACGTAGGTTTCTAAATAGTGCTTAAATTCTTTGCATCCCCAATCTGGAAAAGGAGCTCTTCACATAGTAAAAGGTAAAGGTACCCCTGCCCGTACGGGCCAGTCTTGACAGACTCTAGGGTTGTGCGCCCATCTCACTCAAGAGGCCGGGGGCCAGCGCTGTCCGGAGACACTTCCGGGTCACGTGGCCAGCGTGACATTGTTGCTCTGGCGAGCCAGAGCCGCACACGGAAATGCCGTTTACCTTCCCGCTAGTAAGCGGTCCCTATTTATCTACTTGCACCCGGGGGTGCTTTCGAACTGCTAGGTTGGCAGGCGCTGGGACCGAACAACGGGAGCGCACCCCGCCGCGGGGATTCGAACCGCCGACCTTTCAATCGGCAAGCCCTAGGCGCTGAGGCTTTTACCCACAGCGCCACCCACGTCCCTTCACATAGTAGTACCTATTTATTATTGCATTCATCTGACATTTCCGCCAATTAGTTCAAGAATACTCATTCCTTCCTCATCCCTCGCAGTATCCTCACATCCCTTTGTTGAACGTCATGGTAACTCTGTGAGGTAAGTTAGGCTAAAAGATAGCCACTGACCAAAGTGAGCTTCAAGGCTGAGGGAGGATTTGACTCTGGGTCTCCCCAGATGTAAATGCAGATGTAGATACATTCCATTCTGTATTGTGAAGCTCATCAGAATTCCATTAAAGTGGGTGCATGCACCTTTCACTGAAGATGGAACTTGTTATCTGTCTTGTTCTGTGAGAGCTCAGGGCTAACGGAAAATGCCTGGAAGTATTTCATCAGGAGACCGAGTCAATAGTTGGAGTCAGGAAGGAGTCAGGAGGTGAAGTACCTGGGTGTGAATCTGACTTCCAAAAATGCGAATTTGTTTAAAGATAACTATGATAAATGTTGGACAGAGGTGAAGAAAGATCTAGAAATATGGTCAAGGTTGAAACTTTCCTTGTTAGGCCGAATTGCTGTTATTAAGATGAATGTACTGCCTAGAATGTTGTTTTTATTTCAGACACTCCAGATCCTGGACAAAATGGACTGTTTTAAGAAGTGGCAAAAAGACATATCAAAATTTGTCTGGCAGGGCAAAAAGCCCAGAATAAACTTTAAGATTTTAACTGATGCAAAAGATAGAGGGGGGTTTGCCCTGCCGGACCTGAGACTTTACTATGAATCGGCAGCGTTTTGCTGGCTGAAACAATGGCTGCTTCTTGAGAACACAGACATTTTGGATCTGGAAGGGTACGACAATAGATTTGGCTGGCATGCTTATATATGGTATGACAAGGTAAAAATGCATAAAGGTTTTAAAAACCATATTGTTAGGAAAGCACTATACAATGTCTGGATAAGATATAAAGATTTACTGGAAAGTAAAACTCCCAGGTGGCTATCACCAATGGAGGCTAAAGAGACAAAAAAACTTAATATGGAGTCCAAATGGCCAAAATATTGTGAAATCTTAGAGCAAGATGGTGAAAGGGTCAAATTACAGAGTTATGATAAATTAAGGTCTAAAGTACGAGACTGGTTGCACTACCGTCAGATAAATGAGGTATTTAAACAAGACAGGAAAATAGGTTTTCAGAAGGAGAGGTCGAAATTAGAAACAGAACTGTTAGAACCCAATACTAAGAACTTGTCAAGAATGTACAATTTGCTGCTGAAATGGAATACACAAGATGAAACAGTAAAATCAGTTATGATTAAATGGGCACAAGATATAGGTCATGACATTATGTTTGATGACTGGGAAAGGTTATGGAACACTGGTGTTAGATTTACGGCTTGTAATGCTTTAAGAGAAAACATAATGAAAATGATCTATAGATGGTATATGACTCCAGTCAAACTTGCAAAAATTTACCATTTGCCCAATAATAAATGTTGGAAATGTAATGAGATTGAGGGTACTTTCTATCACCTTTGGTGGACCTGCCCGAAGATTAAAGCCTACTGGGAAATGATCTATAATGAAATTAAAAAGGTCCTTAAATGGACATTCCCTAAAAAACCAGAGGCTTTTCTCCTGGGCATGGTGGGCCAATTGGTGCCAAGGAAGGACAGAACTTTCTTTATGTATGCTACCACAGCAGCAAGAATTCTTCTGGCAAAGTATTGGAAGACGCAGCAGCTACCTACTCTGGAAGAATGGCAAGCGAAGGTGATCGACTACATGGGAATGGCAGAGATGACCGGCAGAATCCGAGACCAGGGGAGTGAGACAGTGGAAGAAGATTGGAAGAAATTCAAAATATACCTTAAAAACTGTTGTAACATTGAGGAGTGCTGAGATGCTATGGTGTTAAGAAACAGAGAATTGCAGCTGTATATCATAAATTTAAGGGAATTACAATGAAGATGAATTAATTAATTAAATGGAGGGTTGCTGATAAAAGGGAAAAACAAGGATGCAGAAAAAGGGGGGTATGGGGAAGTCCGGGAAACAAGGTGAAGGAAAATGAGTTTATGAAATTATACATGTTTATTTGTTTGTATGTTTTGTTTTGTTTTGTTGTTGGTATATAATACATGTTTGGAAAATTAATAAAAAATTATTTTTTTAAAAAAAAAAAAAAAGTTGGAGTCAGGAATTCAAGGCAAAAATCCACAGCAGAAACCCGTGGCAGCCAGCACACCTGAAGGACCTTGGAGAGCTCCCAGGGTCCTGCTAAGGCATTTACACAAAATGGTGTTTCTGTAAGCACTCCCTCAACTGAAGCTTTATATGTGTCAACCAGATCTGTAATGCAGTAAGCCCCACTTACCCAAGGAGCTGACTGGCTGTTAAAGGGCACTCACCTGTTGGGCCACATGAGCAGACAGGGGTACTGTGGCTGAGGGTCCTGAAGAAGGTCCTGGCAGTTCTTCCTCCAAGGAAGGAGCCAGTGCCTCAACCTTCTCCAAGTCTTCTATTGCACATGATTCCTGAGTCATGCCTCCACCCTCATCACAGCCTTCTAAGCTTCTATCCATGCTCATTCTCTTCATCACTCACTGTAACATGTACCCATTGTTTACATACAATGAGCAAATTATTTAAAATATATATATGTTTGCCCCCCACCCTTCCAAGTGTTGGGATTTTTTAACAAAGTGACCCCCAAAACCCAGAAATGGTTTGCTACAATAGGCTTCCTATCAGTTGGGTTGCTGTTATGCAATGGGAGTGGGGAGAAGGAGGTGATCAGGTGATCAGGAAGTCAGTATGTGCAGTATGTTCAGGTGCACAGTTAGAGCCAATTTGGCACTCACACTAGTGCATGAGAACCACACCAACCTAGTGGACATGTACTAAGGTTAAAGCCTGCTGGGATATGATATATAATGAACTGAAAAGGATTTTTAAAAATACATTTATTTAAAAACCAGAGGCATTTTGGTTGGGTATAATTGAAGAAGAAATTCCTTAAAAAGATAAAAATTTATTTATGTATGCTCCCACAGCTGCAAGGATACTTTTAGCCCAGAAATGGAAGCAGCAGGAAGTTCCAACACTGGAAGAATGGCAGACAGTGCAGAACTGGTGAAGCTGTTTGATGAGCTGTTTGAAAAGGACTGGAGTAAATTTATACAATATATGAGAGAACATTGTAATCATTTGAAAACGCTTGCAGGTTTGAGTTAAAATATTTTGTAATGCTAATTTTTGGAATCTCTTTACAATTAATAAGGTAAATTTTATAAGCATGAAAGAAGGTAAATGTTGTTGTTGTTTAGTTGTTTAGTCGTGTCCGACTCTTCGTGACCCCATGGACCAGAGCACGCCAGGCACTCCTGTATTCCACTGCCTCCCGCAGTTTGGTCAAACTCATGCTGGTAGCTTCAAGAACACTATCTAACCATCTCATCCTCTGTCATCCCCTTCTCCTTGTGCCCTCAATCTTTCCCAACATCAGGGTCTTTTCCAGGGAGTCTTCTCTTCTCATGAGGTGGCCAAAGTATTGGAGCCTCAGCTTCACGATCTGTCCTTCCAGTGAGCACTCAGGGCTGATTTCCTTCAGAATGGATAGGTTTTATTTTCTTGCAGTCCATGGGACTCTCAAGAGTCTCCTCCAGCACCATAATTCAAAAGCATCAATTCTTCAGTGATCAGCCTTCTTTATGGTCCAGCTCTCACTTCCATAAATAGAAATGCTAAGTTGTAAGTGAATATTTATGAAAGCCAAGTAATGGGAGGGGGGAAGTCGAGGCTCAGTTTGAGCAAGACTACAGGTGATGTTGTGATTTTAAAGGACTGTGACTATGGTAAAAATAATGTAAACACAATAAAAAATATTATATATATAAAAAAGACAACCTACCTGCTGCCTCTCAGCTCCCTGTATCAACCCACCTGCCAGGTAGCTAGCAAAGCAATGAGCTGCATCTGCCAGCAGCATAAGAAGAAGAAGAAGAGTTTGGATTTGATATCCCGCTTTATCACTACCCAAAGGAGTCTCAAAGTGGCTAACATTCTCCTTTCCCTTCCTCCCCCACAACAAACACTCTGTGAGGTGAGTGGGGCTGAGAGACTTCAAAGAAGTGTGACTAGCCCAAGGTCACCCAACAGCTGCATGTGGAGGAGCGGAGACGCGAACCCGGTTCACCAGATTACGAGTCCACCGCTCTTAACCACTACACCACACTGGCTCATAAGGAGAGTTCCCTTTTCATTGCTGCTAAATTCATTGCCGCTATATCATGTGACGTGTCATGGGCATTGTTGATTTTGGGATTATGAATGGAGTGTATTCTTTGCTTTTTAAATTGTGTTCTTACATGCTGAAACCTGTCCTGAGACCTTCTGATGAAGGGCAGATTTAAAAAAACAACAACACAACAACAAAAACCTATTATTATAAGTTCCTACTTGGACAAAACATCTTAAGAATTTCATAGAAATCTCAGAAAGTTTTGATCAGAGTACAGATTCCTCAGGGGAGGTTTTTGTGTGGGGTTTTTTCATCTTAATGCAGGGATAATTTCAGAGAAGCATGCTTGAGGTATGAAAAGCAACTTTCAACCAGATTTAAATGCATCGTTTCTGAAATAGGTTCTTCTGAAGACAAATGGATTTGTCAGTTTATGATTGTCACCTTAATTTTTACTTCTTTATCAAGCTTTGGAACAATTGTAAGTGAATGCCGATTGGGTTGTATGAGGGAAGCAGAAAGGGGAAGTATTAATAGCAGGAAACTGGAATGTACGAAACAAAGGAGGATAAAGTACAGACAGAAAATCAATCTTGTGGTTGGCCGCCAGGACCTTATACTATCATGGTAAGAAACACCAAATCAGTTAGCAATTTAGATATTTAGTCAAGGTCAGTGACAAGATGATTAGGCAAAGGACAAATTAGGTGGTAAATCATGCATCAGTTTAATGAGGAATAAATAAATCAAGCAATTAATTGCTTGCCAAAAATATATATACACCTTATACTCAGTTGAACTAGGAGCAACATATATTGCCAAGCAGTTACACGTTACCTCTCCCCCCCCTTCTTAATAGGATTGTTTTTCTCCTTACTAGGTCTGTTATGAATTTGCTTGTCCTTACCTAGTCTATATCTAATCAGTGCTCATCTAATTGGCAAACCCTCTGTTGCATATATATAACAGACTAAATGCTGTGCACTTTTTATTCTTTTAGGCTGTTAGTTGCTATTGTTAGGAGTGATTTAGACATATCATCTGTGGTGGACATGCAGAAAAGTCCAAGATTTTTGGAATATTGTTTATGAGGAGATGAAAAAAATGTTCAAATTAACATTTTTAAAGAAACCAGAAGCCTTTCTGTTAGAAATCTTTGGTAGAGACATTCCGAAAAAATATAAGAGAAATCTTTTCATATGCAACAGTGGCTGCCCAACTATTGATGGCATCTAATTGGAAAGGGGAAAAGATACAAACACTAACTGAATGGCAAAATAAATTATTAGACTATGTGGAAATTGCTCAACTAACAAAGAGGTTAAGAGGTAACACCAAACAATTATTTTCTCAAAAATGGGAAATGTTTAAGAGATACTTACAAGAAAAAAACAGCGACAAATTATCTGTGGTAGTGTTTGAATGACTCCTGTGTACATGAAATATTAAGAAAGAAAGGAAAGTCGGTATGCTAGGTTGCAAGAAAGTATTAGAAAGTATATTAAATGTAAGGTAATAATTATAAGTACATTCAAAATCACAAATGTCAACTACAGTGGTACCTCAGGTTAAGTACTTAATTCGTTCCAGAGGTCCGTATTTAACCTGAAACTGTTCTTAACCTGAAGCACCACTTTAGCTAATGGGGCCTCCTGCTGCCACCCCGCCGCCAGAGCACGATTTCTGTTCTCATCCTGAAGCAAAGTTCTTAACCTGAAGCACTATTTCTGGGTTAGCGGAGTCTGTAACCTGAAGCATATGTAACCTGAAGCGTATGTACCCTGAAGCGTATGTAACCTGAGGTACCACTGTATATTGGGAAATGATGGGAAGTCTGTATTTATTTTACTTCAGTCTGTTGTTGTTTTGTTTTATTTTATGTACCATTATATGATTTTAGTTTAGCTGATATCTAAATGGAATTAGAAGGTCAAATTAACATTCTAAGTTAAACTAATTTAAGACTATATATATATATATATATATATATATATATATATATAGTATGTGTGAAGTTAAATCTGTAATGCCATTAATGAATTTCAATAAAGAATTTCTTCATCAGAAAGAAAGAAAGAAAGAGACAGAAAAGGGAGCTGTGGACTGTGAAGAGCTGGGTGGCTTGTACTTGGCAATCTGTGAAACCGCCCCATGCACTGAAGTGCATGCTGCAATTACTGTATGTCTCAGATCCTAGATTGACTCCATGTTGTCTACTGGATCATTCTGGTTTTTTTTATAAAGATATTTATTGGCATTTTCACAAATTTTATAAAACATAAAAATCACAAAAACACAAAAAAGAAAAACAAAAATACATACAGAAAAAGCAAAAAAACCCACATGTATAACTTCATTCCCTTATGTTCATGAAACTTACTTTCCCGACCTCCTCATACCTCTCCTTACTGTATTCCATTCTCTAATTAAGTCTCTTCAACAAATCCTTCCCTTAATTTCTGTTAGATTTTTAAGCTTACTTTTCATATTCACATAAAGATTACAGCTAGCAACCCCTTAATTTCAAAATCAACATCGTCTTAACCTTCAACAATTTTACAATATTTCTTAAGATAGTCTTTAAATTTCTTCCAATCTTCTTCCGCCGTCTCTTTCCCCTGGTCTCGGATTCTGCCGGTCATCTCTGCCAGTCCCATATAGTCTATAACTTTCATCTGCCATTCTTCCACGGTGGGTAGTTCTTCTGTCTTCCTCTACTGGATCATTCTGGACAGGAAAGGCTATGAATGGGCTCCTTGTACAGTATGTCTTGCTCAATCATCTCTTGCTCATGATGTTCTTGAGTTCTTATGTGATCCTTTGGTCCTGCCTCCTTGTTTGTTCTTCAAGACTGACTAGCTATTGGGTCCTAACTTCTGGCCTGCTCCTCAGCCTTGTCCCCATGGTTTGTCCTTTGGGCCTGACGAATCCTGACCTCTGGCATGTTTCTTGATCTGCCTCCTGTTTCTGACACACTCTTTGCATGGGTTTGAAGTAAACAGGTAACCGTTTGCCTCTTTGCTGACCATGAGCCCTATGAACCATTGCCGAACCTGCTGTGATGCCACAGAATGTTCACAAATATTATAACAGGCGGGAGGAAGAAGAGTCATTTATACAAAGCTAGAAAGCAATGCAAACTGGGGGATTTTGACTGAAAGGAAAATTTCACACATGATCAAGGTACAGAAGAGCTTTATGTTACTGCGTGTGGATGAGTCACGTTTTCCCTTGAGGATTAAAAATAATGAAGCGAATCTCGGGTTGCAGATATCTAGTATATTTACCATATGTTTTCCCCCCAAAGGTTAATGAAATGAAACTGGGACTATGAAGGGGGATAAACACTGGGTTTAATTTTCAATGAAGAGATAGTAGTGGGAGGGACCGAAAATAATAATTAACTGGCACTGGCACCTGGAGATATGGGCTAGTGGCTTGCATTTAGAAGATATTTAACAGTATAAATAAATTTAGTTATGTAATTAGACTATCAGTGGAATTATTTAAAAGTGGATTACAAAGATTATCCTACTAAAAGTGAACTAATTTTTTTTTAAGGGAGAAAAATTAAACCAGTATGGTAGAGGGATTTTTTAAAAAAAAAAGTAAAAAGAAACGAGGCCAGTGATTAATCCACTATGCAGACAAACCATTAAAGAACTGCATGAATTAAGCAGGCGGAAAATTAATTCAGTTATGGAATGAGTTTGATAGCAATTATTAATGAATTAATTAAGCAGTCAGTCATGTGATCAGTAGAAGAACAAAGAGGCAATATACAGTTGATCAATGGCCAATAGGATAACTTGATAGAGCAGCAAGACAAATACCAAGTTTTAAAGTAAAAAATTGGTTGGTTTTTATGATGCTTTAACAAAAGCAGTTCCAGCAATGGAACAAACTGCTCAGTACATAGGACTGGATGGATCTGTCAATTTTGCTTCTCTCATTTTCTGAATTTTAAATGCAGTTCTCCATATTTCTGAAGCAATTTGCCCTTTTTTAAAAAAAACAACCACCTATGAAGCTTATTCAGCATTTTAGTGCAAATTTCCCCAAATAAACACTTTGTATACAGTTTTGACTAATGGGCACATTTATGCAAGGAGTCTCCCCCTTAATATAATGCATTTCTGTATGTTATTTTCATGAATACATTCATATATGCATTTTTGTAAACCTTGGTTGAAGTTCACTGTATCACAAAATTAAGAAATTTCTGAAAGACAAAACTCTACAGCGCCATATGGTGTCACAGTGTTATAACGAAATTTAAAATGCTTAAAGAGAAAAAAAACCCTAACATAGTTGAGTCCTGTGTTTCAGTTCTCATGGTGTTTCAAAAAGCACAAATGAAGTAGGTCTACCTTTACATGTAAACTGAATCAAATATCTTCTCCATCCCTGCTTGGAAGGTAGTTAGAGGCTTTTAAACAGGAACTGAATGGCCACCTCTCAAGGATATGACAACAATCTTTCCTTCTTCAACAGGTGAACATGGAGGTCTCTTCCATCTCTTATGAACCCAGGAAACTTAAGGTTAAGCATTTAAAATAGAATTATGCTTTAAAAAAAACAACAACCTTCATTCATAGGGAACATGCTGCAAACAACTGTCATTTTCAGAGGACCTGGCCTAGGGGGGCCCTGCAAAAACCTGAGTTGCTTCTGTATCTCAAAAAGGATGCTATGGACTTCTGGGGGTGGGGAAATGGTGGAGTGTTGACTGTCTCTGTTGACTGTCTGTCAGTTTATAGGTATGTTGGAATTTCAGGAGAGCCAAACACCAGAAAATAAGTTGGAAGAGGAATACTAAGCAATCAGAACAAAGCAACCCAAATGATTAATGGGCTGGAGGAACTCCCCTATATGGAAAGGTTGTAACAATTAGGGCCTCTAAGTTCAAAAGAAAGGTGACTGCAAGGGGCATGTTGGAGGTGACTACAATTTTGCATTGCATAGACAAAATGGAAAGAGTTTCTCTTCCATAACTGTAGGGCCTGAGATCATCCAAAGAACCTGAATTGCAGGCCATTGATTATTGATTCACATGAGTGTGAGATATTATTGAATGGATGGGTACATTTGTGTTGTGTCTTATCAACTAGATTCCCAGTAAATGCCCCAGGAGAATTATAGTTTGGGCTATACAAACCTGATCGTCCATGATTCTGCATGTGTAGAGCAGGATCCTCATTGCTGAAATTCAGCTACCAGCATTTGAAGGGCTACAGGAGGGAGGCAGGGGGACCAGGCAGTACACTCACTTATCCCCCCCCCCACTCTCTGCACCTCTGCACACACACACACACACACAGAGAGAGAGAGAGAGAGAGAGAGAGAGAGAGAGTAGTAACCATGTGTGGGAAAATACCTGAAGAGGGCTGAAGTGAGCCTTTGATAGTGAAAAGTCGCTGTTAGAATTCTAGAGCTCCAATACGGAAGGAAGTATTTAATTTTCATTGGGGTTTTTTGTGATGGTTTGCCTGCATGGCCATAAGCAAAACCTTAGTAATATTCGGCATGTATAATGCATACTGTGATCTAGTTGCCAATGTATTCATATTCCAAGGGCTTCAGCAAATATGTGAATGAAGTTCTCACCACTGTGATGTGCCTGCTATATCTGGCTAACCTAATCTCTCCAGCAGAAATCCTAAATGGGGAGGGGGGTTAGCTCTGTGTAGAACTGGGTTGAGGAAATAATTTTCAGTTACCAAGCCTAGACACAATTGGCTGACCTCTCATGAAAGGAACATGGCTTGAAAGTTTTAAAATGACTACACTGTGTCACAATTTCTTTCAGATTACATTGCAAAATTCTGGTTTTAATTGCTGAAGACCTCGATGGGCAAGCAGCAGCCTAATTTCAAAAGCCCTCTGCAAACTTTCAGTTCGGACCTCTGAAAAGACCAATCCCTTTTTGCAACTGGCATTAACAGTCTTGTAGCTCAATCTGTCACTACTGTGGAATTGGCAATAGGCCTCAGCAGATGCAAGAAGAGATGATGTTAAAAACTCATATTTGCAGACTTGTATTTTGAGGATTAGGGAAGCGGGTGGCGCTGTGGGTAAAATCCTCAGCGCCTAGGGCTTGCCGATCGAAAGGTCGGCGGTTCGAATCCCCACGGTGGGGTGCACTCCCGTTGTTCGGTCCCAGCGCCTGCCAACCTAGCAGTTCGAAAGCACCCCGGGTGCAAGTAGATAAATAGGGACCGCTTACCAGCGGGAAGGTAAACGGTGTTCCGTGTGCTGCACTGGCTCGCCAGATGCAGCTTTGTCACGCTGGCCACGTGACCTGGAAGTGTCTCCAGACAGCGCTGGCCCCCGGCCTCTTGAGTGAGATGGGCGCACAACCCTAGAGTCTGTCAAGACTGGCCCGTATGGGCAAGGGTACCTTTACCTTTACCTTTTATTTTGAGGATCATAATGCTTGCCTCTAATACTATGTGTGCATTGGAACCCTAAATTTTTCTGCGGCTTGGGTCTTAATCTGAACTAGAGAAGAATTCCCTTCCTTTCCCCATCATTAAGTCTGCGGTGCTTTCTCTCTCATCCACTTACGTGGCTGCTGCTGCTGCTGCTCCAGTAGTAAGTAAGAAGAGGGAAGACTCTGGTCCTTCTCCCTGCTGTGGCATCTGGAGTGCTGTAATGCAGGTGCTGGACATGGAAGGGGGAGCATCCTCCCTCACTTGCCCTTACTTGTCATTTCTGGAATACTAGTAGCATCCAGGTAAAGCCTTGTAGCATAGGGTGGGATTAGGGACTTGGGTCAAGGGGTAGCTTGGGTTTCTTGCTACTGGAAAAAAGTAGAGCTTTTCCCTGCAATTTGGGGAAAATCCATTTCTGAGCCAATCCAGTTTGATCTGAGGAGAGCTTGGCCATCATGCAATGTGAGTGGCTTGGGCCAATGTATAGGCCTAGGTGATTATTCGGAGCCCTTTGACTCAGAATTAAGAACACTTGCCCATTACAGCTAGTGGAGTCTAGCAGATTGGTGTAAATAGACATAGGTAAAGGTAAACGTACCCCTGCCCGTACGGGCCAGTCTTGACAGACTCTAGGGTTGTGCGCCCATCTCACTCAAGAGGCTGGGGGCCAGCGCTGTCCGGAGACACTTCCGGGTCACGTGGCCAGCGTGACATCGCTGCTCTGGCGAGCCAGAGCCGCACACGGAAACACCGTTTACCTTCCCGCTGGTAAGCGGTCCCTATTTATCTACTTGCACCCGGGGGTGCTTTCGAACTGCTAGGTTGGCAGGCGCTGGGACCGAGCAACGGGAGCGCACCCCGCTGCGGGGATTCGAACCACCGACCTTTCGATCGGCAAGCCCTAGGCGCTGAGGCTTTTACCCACAGCGCCACCCGCATCCCCACGTAAATAGACATAGGTGATTGCTTTACTGGCTGCTCATATCACAACCACACTAAATCCAGTTCACTCATGTAGCAGTGTTGTCACTCCCCCTGAAATCAAGGGTGGGGTTTTGTGTGTGTGTGTGTGTGTTTGTTTTGCAAGGGGGTGTTTTGTTTTGAGATGAGGCAATCCCATTCAGCTGCAGGCCATCTTTATGGCCACATTTTTGCACACTTTCTCAGCATATTGCTACTGTAAATAATAACAGCCAAATTGTACCTGGTGCCTGTACACCCATCACAAATCTAAGAATTCATCTGCACACCTGGTTAATATTTCATGTAAGCAATTTCAGACTACTGATTAGATCTTTCAATAATTAATGCAATGTTATTGTGGATGATTAAGGCTATTCCTTTTAATGGGAATCTCAAATCACTCCTAACACCTCCGTATAAATTCTTTATGATATCCAGCCATGCATGCATTTCAGCAAGTCTACTATAGAAAGCTTTGTAATTGCGATTCAACCAGCCCTATCATAACACACACACAAATGTGGCTGGGTTCAGATCTACATTCCAAACACTCCAAGTAACACTGCACAGGTTTCAATTTCTTTAAAATAATAATAATAATAATAATAATAATAATAATAATAATAATAATAATAATATCCCGTTTCCCTCCTACATGGTGAGATCATTGTTCTAATTGAAAAATGAACCACATTTTGTGGAGCAGTATTTAGAACAGGCTGGTGGTATTAAGAATGGGAAGATTTCAAAGAAATCTGCAAATAGTCTTTGAAAGTGTCAACGAGAGAAGATTGTTGAGTGGAATTCTAAACAGTGGCACGGTGACGGCAATTGGAGGATAACAGCAGCTGGGAAGTGAACATACATCTACCAAACTACTTTTAAAAGTTTCTCATTAAGCTGCAAACAGGATCAAAGAATGTAAAAAGAGCCTTACTAAACTAAGGATCAACCCCCATTCTCGAATTTTATTATTTCATTCACTGTGTTTGCTATGTAGGTCTAAACAATAATGGTAAAAATGGTAATGATTCCTTCTGTCAGAGGCCGGCCATAGAAACATAGGATCACAGAGTTCACCACCTGAGACAGTCTGTTCCACTGTCAAACAGCTTTGTACCATCAGGAAATTCTTCCTAATGTTGAATCAAAATCCTACCTTGTATAAGTTGAATTTTGTTTGGGACCTACCCTCACATGGGGGGGGGAGGGGGTTAATACATCACCTATGCAACAGGGCAGCAGGTTCCCCATCCCCAGTATAGGAAAAATCAAGGAAAATCACAGGAAAGGGCTTAGTACAGAAGTGGAGGAACTTGTGGCTTTCTATATCTTGGTGAACCACAGTTCCCATCATCCTTGACAGCTGGCCATGTTGGGCAGGGCTGATGGAAGATGGAGTTCAGCAGCAACTGAAGGATCATTGGTTGCCCACCCCTGACATCAGAATACCACAACACACACGTAACTGGCTGTAAAGTAACATAACATTATATATAATAAAACTGCAATCTTCATATAAAAAAAATGCAATGCACTCAGGATACACCCTTGTTTTGCCCATTGGGTTTCTTCAGCGACAAGGTTTCCAGGAGATTTTTTCGGTAGGTTTTTTCAGCCAAAATAGTCCACAGGAAAGCAGAAGTTGCCAGTCAGGGTGTATCCTGAGAACTAGTCTATCATCAGCTGCCTTATTGTTACTAAGTAGTTCTGTTTGTTACACTCTCAGGACATAGGACTATGCAGAAGGAAGATATCAGTATGAAATGGCATTGCCAACAGGAACAGTACATTGTAATTGTTGGCCTTGACAATCTTTGGACTAGACTATCCTTGGACTTTACAACAATAAAAACATATAGAAGGTTAATAATAATATGATATGTTATTGTCACTGGAAACTGTGCTTTGCAATTTTTTGATATGACGATTACAGTTTCATTATATACAATGTTATGTTACTTTACAGCCAGTTACGTGTGTGTTGTGGTATTCTGAACATGATTTACGTAATGAGGCAATTGTGGTGTGCATCCCTGACATCAGGCACACCTGGTTTTTTGCTTCCAAATGAAAATTCTGCCAGACTCTGACTAGAACATGAAACAGGAGAAACATTGATCCAGCTACTGTGTGAACAGGTCAAGGGATTTGGACCATTCCAGTCAAATTTAGGTCAAATCAGATTTACTGGAAGATATATGCACAGCTTACAATGATATATACTTACCCATTTCAAAATAAGCATATCACTTCCTTAATGTAAAGTTGTGGCTTCTTTGTTTTGTACATACACAGCTGGAGGGGAGAGACATGGCATTATCAAGACGGGAACTAACAAGCAAATATGAGTGTGAAAGATTTACAGGGCCCAATTAGATATATGTATTCATTATGAAAGGTTAACACAGATTGTAAAGAGGAGTTGCAAAAGTTACTGCTCCCCCCAGGCAGCTGTAACTTATGCACTGAGCATTTATATGGATTTTTACATGTCCATTAAATGAGCAGTTCTGAAATGTGGAGGCGCTTTAAGCAGCTTTGCCTTCACTCAGACGCGAGGCCATCTCAAAAGCACAGCCCATTTCTTTTATTAATCACCTGTATTACAAATGTCACTTTCCTTCCCCTTACCACGTCCCAGCCAAGAATTAAAATAAGTCTTCAAAGCTGACTGGACCACACTAGAGCAAATCTCTTCCCATTGTACAATGTGTTGATCTTTTTCATCTTCCTACCATTTAAAGGTCAAGAGGGGAAAGGGGAGAATTTAGAAAACAGGAAAATAAAATCCTCACTAACCTCTCCCCCCCCCATACAAAAAAAAATGTGGGGAGGAGAAGAAAACCAATGAGTCCATATTGAGGTGGTTAACTTACATGTCTCCAGAAGTTGTTGGACAACCGTTCCCATCATCCCTGAACATTCGCCCTGTTGGCTCCTTTGGGATGCCCTTTAGGCCGGGCAGGTATGATGGGGGGGAACACCAACCCAAGGGGGGACACAGTGTGCCTGTCAGGTTCACATAAAAAAAGGTACAGGTATAGGACCTCTGACAGTTAAGTCCAGTTGTGAATGACTCTGGGGTTGCAGCACTCATTTCATGTTTGTCCGCAGACAGTTTTTCTGGGTCATGTGGCCAGCATGATTAAGCTGCTTCTGGCAAAACCAGAGCAGCGCATGGAAACTCTGTTTACCTTCCCACCAGAGCGGTACCTATTTATCTATTTGCACTTTGATGTGCTTTTGAACTGCTAGGTTAGCAGGAGCTGGGATCGAGCAATGGGAGCTCACCCCGTTGTGGGGATTCAAACCTATCAGCAAGCCCTAGGCTCAGTGGTTTAGACCACAGCGCCACCCGCGTCCCAAATCAGGTTCACATACCCAATGTTTTTGTAAAAAAGGTAAAAGGTAAAGGTACCCCTGCCCGTACGGGCCAGTCGTGTCCGGCTCTAGGGTTGTGCGCCCATCTCACTTAAGAGGCCGGGGGCCAGCGCTTGTCTGGAGACACTTCCGGGTCACGTGGCCAGCGTGACGAAGCTGCTCTGGTGAGCCAGCACCAGTGCAGCACACGGAAACACCATTTACCTTCCTGCTATAAAGCGGTACCTATTTATCTACTTGCACTTAAGGGTGCTTTCGAACTGCTAGGTGGGCAGGAGCTGGGACTGAAAGATGGGAGCTCACCCTGCCGCGGGGATTCGAACCGCCGACCATGCGATCGGCAAGCCCTAGGCGCTGAGGTTTACCCACAGGGCCACCCGCATCCCTTGTTTTTGTAGCAAGGAGGACTAATTCCTTCCAATCCTTTGCTATGGGGCTACAAGTAGAGCCTGTAAATGTGCCCAGGAGTCAGGGGGAAAACAAATCCCTCCCATTTTAGGGAGCTTCCCTGCTTGGACTATGTTCCGATTTGTCTAATTATGTTCCTTTGGTTCTTTGCAGATCCTCTATGTTGTTACATTTGAATAAATATACTCTTTCCCCACAGTTATGGTTTGTCAAGTCTTCTTTAAGGGTGAGCTTGCAATGAGCTTGACGGAGATTTTTTTTTTTAATGCGTGAAACAAAAACACTCCTCTTCCATTTCCACAAGGCTGGTTCCAAACTGCAAGCAGGCCAAAAATGAGAAGCTGTTTGCCATGAAAGCATGCAAGGAACAATTGTCCTTATGGAATTTGCCTCAAAGATCCCTCTGACCTGGTCCATAATTTCTGGATATTTGCTATGATAATTCTTTTCGCTCTGTAATTATTATTCATGCAACGTGACACAGTGCCAAAGTGCTTTGCCAGTATAAAGGAAAGCGGTGCCACTAATACAAGGAAGTAAGTGTGAACTCCTGATCCTCTCAGGGCGGAGGGGAAGCTTCTGGGATTGAATGTGCAGGTAAAGATTTCACCATACAAACTAAAGCTTCCCATCAATTCAGTGTGAGTGGAAATCCTACACCAAACAGATAATTCAGCTGCCTATTATCACCCAAATTTCTAGTTTAGGGACAAGTAAGAAATAAAGGCTTGTGGCAACAAGAAGGGGAAACTATGGCACCAAACTATACTGGGGAAGGGGGAGATTTTATTTTATACACGAGGGATGGATAACCTTTGACCCTCCAGATATTGCTGGTCTACAACTCCCATAATCTCCACCCATTGGCCATGCTCTCCCCTCCTGCCCCTCTTCTCCACCTACAGATACAGTGGTACCTCAGGTTAAGTACTTAATTCATTCTGGAGGTCCGTTCTTAACCTGAAACTGTTCTTAACCTGAAGCACCACTGTAGCTAATGGGGCCTCCTGCTGCTGCCGTGCCACCGGAGCACAATTTCTGTTCTCATTCTGAAGCAAAGTTCTTAACCTGAAGCACTATTTCTGGGTTAGCAGAGTCTGTAACCTGAAGCGTATGTAACCTGAAGCGTATGTAACCTGAGGTACCACTGTATAAGGAATAAACTTTTATACAGACATGCCCCCCACCACCACACACACTCCCTGCATGCATGGCCTTTGTTGTAGGCGCTTTTTTCCAAAGCATTTGGGGGTCATCTAGTTGATATGTAGTGAGCAGCCCAAGCAATATTTATTCAATTTGCTCCTGCTTAAGCCTCTTGTATGAGAGCAAGCAGCACCTCATCACAGAGCAGCTTGCGCCAGCAAATGGAAGGTAAACATTTTTATCTACACAGTAGAAAGGGCATTGCATTTTAAAACTGATAATTATACCGACTGAGAATATTAAGCACTGGTTTTGCCCTCCATTCTGCTTCCTCCCTGAATTTGCATAAACCTGCTTTTGATTATTTTCCCTGGAAACGAATGAGACACTAGTGTGTCACTCTGCACTTCTGCCCTGCATATGTGTGTGCTTTCCCCCCAGGAACCATTCTAATATATGCAAATTGTATTTGTTATCAAGTACATTAGATTTTGTATTAGCAACTTTGCCTTGTTACACCTTGTTACACGTTGAAATGCCCATCCAAGGAACACAATTTGCCAGTACTAGAACAATGCAAAAACCACACTAACATTTTTAAAGGTCAAAGGTCATGGGCCACAAACACATATTTGACAGAAACATTTTAATGCTTTTGTGAGTGCTCTTAACATGGCCTTAGAACCTTTAAAAGCAAACCACATCTCTTCAGAAAACATATACAGCTTTTGCCGTGAGACCAATATGGGTATTGTTGCGCCTTCATTCACCGGAAGAATATTGACATAAAGCAGCCTTCCTCAGCCTGGTGCCCTCAGATATTTTGGACTACAACACCTATCAACCCCAACTAGCATGACTGTGCTGGCTGAGGCTGATGGGAGTTGTAGCCCGAAGCATCTGGAAGGTACCAGGCTGGGGAATTTCTGAATTAAGGCATAAGTCTATACTGACTGCCATGCTGGGTCAAACAGAAGATCAGTTTTGACCAGCTCTATGTCTTCAGCAGTAGACAGCTGGTTATCTCAAAGAAGCTTGCACGTGGAATGAATTGGTCCATTCTTCATCTATAGTTTGTCCCTGACTCCTGAATATTGGGTGGCAGGGACACTGACTGATTATGACATTGTTCAGTTTCCCTTTTGAATACCCCTGTGAGTTTTTAGGAGTTAAGATTGCTTAACATTGGCAGTTGTGTATGGGTTACTGTGCTATCATGATATTTTATTTGTGTCTTACACCCACCCTTAGAAGCAGTAAGCATTATGAAAACTTGTATTGATAGCCAGCAGCTTGGACAACAATAATACCAAGTTCCCCAGTAAATCTACATTGAACAGGTTGGGGGGATAACCCTCCTGCTCTTTCACACACACTTCCCCCAACTATGCATGCGAGGGAATTGTCAAAATGTGTGAAGATATAAGTAGATGGTTTTAAGTAGTTTTAGCTGTGTAGCCTCCGGCATGCTTTGGCTTCTCAACCTGCCTTTGGCCTAGCATACTCGAGATACCACTAGGTTTAATGCCTACCCCTCGTGCCGACATGCTAATTCAGGAAAGCTGTTCCTTGTAACCACTTCCTTTTGCTGTACTTAGCTTATTTTAATATGTCTGAACTGCCGTCTCTCATTAGCTCATACATTTTTTAGCTACTCTGAGAGGTTAAGGGTAATAAAAGTGATGATTCTTTAGAGTTTGTCCAACTTACTCCTGTCACAAATTTTTAAGTGGTATCAGCTGAAACAATTTGTTTAGGAATCTACTGGTTGGTTGGTCTGTCACATCAACTGCTAAAAGGGTTGTAGCTCCATGGTAGAACATCTGCTTTGCATACAAAAGGTTCTATTGTTCAACTCTTGGTATCTCCAGGTAAGGATGGAAGAGATGTTAAGGAATGCAGCTCATGTGTTAATTCCATTAGTGAGGAAAGAGCTAATTCTGACTCATTCCTGAAAAGCAGCTGGCTGAATCTCCTTACTTCTTTATCAGTGTTACTGGGAAGATTAGGCATGAAACTTTGTGTATTAAAGGGCTCAGGTTACATTTGTTGTGGATCATTGGCCATTACCAAGAAGGAGTGGGAAAGGAGTATGACAAGGTATTGTCTCTCTGCTTATTTAACTTATATGCAGAATTCATCATGTGAAAGGCTGGACTAGATAAATCCCAAACCGGAATTAAGATTGCCGGAAGAAATATCAACAACCTCAGATATGCAGATGACACAACCTTGATGGCAGAAAGTGAGGAGGAATTAAAGAACCTTTTAATGAGGGTGAAAGAGGAGAGCATAAAATATGGTCTGAAGCTCAACATCAAAAAACGAAGATCATGGCCACTGGGCCCATCACCTCCTGGCAAATAGAAGGGGAAGAAATGGAGGCAGTGAGAGATTTTACTTTCTTGGGCTCCATGATCACTGCAGATGGTGACAGCAGCCACGAAATTAAAAGACGCCTGCTTCTTGGGAGAAAAGCAATGACAAACCTAGACAGCATCTTAAAAAGCAGAGACATCACCTTGCCAACAAAGGTCCGCATAGTTAAAGCCATGGTTTTCCCAGTAGTGATGTATGGAAGTGAGAGCTGGACCATAAAGAAGGCTGGTCGCCGAAGAATTGATGCTTTTGAATTATGGTGGTGGAGGAGACTCTTGAGAGTCCCATGGACTGCAAGAAGATCAAACGTATCCATTCTGAAGGAAATCAGCCCTGAGTGCTCACTGGAAGGACAGATCGTGAAGCTGAGGCTCCAATACTTTGGTCACCTCATGAGAAGAGAAGACTCCCTGGGAAAGACCCTGATGTTGGGAAAGATTGAGGGCACAAGGAGAAGGGGATGACAGAGGACGAGATGGTTGGACAGTGTCCTCGAAGCTACCAGCATGAGTTTGACCCAACTGCGGGAGGCAGTGGAAGACAGGAGTACCTGGCATGCTCTGGTCCATGGGGTCACGAAGAGTCGGACATGACTAAACGACTAAACAACAACAACAAGAAGGAGTGGATTGTGGAACTGTGGAGTTACCTGAAGAGAAGAGCTGAGATGAAGACTTTGAGAAGAGCTTGTCTGAGAATTGCCAGTCTTCAGGACTGTGTGCAAGTTGACTTAGAACTTGTGTGTCAACTTGGTTCAACAAGGTCTATGAATTACAGAAAGCCCTCTGGGACCAGAGGAAGAAAAACTTTCATGTAACCTGTATATAGTATGTAAACAGTGTATGTTTGTTTGTGTCAAGCAAAGTAACTCTCCTTCAAACAACACCTGTCTCATGTTGGTGACCCTAAAAGCATTACTGAAGCTTCCACGGTGCACACATAGAGAGCAAGATTAATAGATTGAAGATAAACACACACCCCAACAAGATAACCCTGTCTAAACCCCAAAAAAACCTACTGTCTGTCAGTGTAGACAACAGTAAGTTAGATGGACCAATGGACTGACTCTGTATCGGGCAGCTTCCTATGTTCCTAAAAAACACACGATCCAAATTGCACAATCATTTGGCTATAACTTGTTCCTATCAGCCTAACTATTCCTAAACCTGCTTAGTCTTGTAGTACATTTTGCAAAGATGTCCACACCGCTTCCCACTTCAGTTTCTGTTTTGCTCCACTCTCATCCCTCATATAATTTAAGGGCAAATCCCATTGCCTAAACCATTCAGTCATTGCTTTTTGCAGCCGCACCAAGAAATAGGTTAAACAACAGTGTGATCTGCAAACAAATGATGCAGTTACATTATCTCTGGTGCCGTTTTAGTTTTAGACCCATTACCATAGTGAAGGCTACTAGACAGCTCACATGCCTATATAAGCAGCTCGAGTATTTTGTGTGAGAGAAATGGACTACTCTGTTAAGCTTCAATAAAGGGGAAGATGGATAAAGTTATGACACCAAATGAAAAGGTCTGAAGATAAATTTTCCTGCGGGGCTCATACAGGATGAAAGAAATCAAAAGACTTAATTGAGCCCTGAAGTCTGTGAACAAGATGGACAGGATACAAAGAGGTGGTTGATTTCCCCCTCTCCTTTTGCAGAACTGGTGTCTATATTTCAGCTTTCTTTAATCTCCAGTGTAGGTCTCCTGTTCTTGCTTATCAATTTCCCCTGGGCATCTAGTTGGCTACTGTGAGTACAGAATACAGGACTAGATGGGCCTTTGGTCTGATCCAGCAGAACTCTTCTCGTGTTCTTATATTAACTTTGTTCCTGGAGCTTTTGGTGTAAATATTTCAACTTAATTGCTCTTGTAGAAGGGCCTGAATTAACAACTGGCAATTAAGGATTCTGAGCATCAGTGAGAAAACAAATGTTTAGATACTTAAGGTGAAAGATGATTGCTATACAGCAGGAGCTATTTCTCTTCTTATGCCGCAAGATATGCTAAGGAGTCTCAAGGTGAACTCCAGTGTCTCTTTGGACAATTAGCTGCCAGCGTCTTATCTATTTTTCAGTGCAGTCTAATCACTGGCCTTTAAAAGATCCCCCCCCCCCCAGCTGATGCAAATCAAATTGTTGGGCAAATCTAGACTTTCCATATTTTTATTTCCATATCTATTTTTATATTTTATTTATTATCCCATTAATATCTCACCTTTCCTCCAAGGAGCTTCTAGATGGCATACCTTGATTCTCCACCTCTCCATTTTATCCTCATAACAGCCCTGTGAAGCAGGGAAGGCTTAGAGACAGTGACAGGCCTGAAGTAATGCCGTGAGCATCAGCACTGAGTCGGGATTTGAACCCAGGGGTCAGTAACTTTTTCAGCAGGGGGCCGGTCCACTGTCCCTCAGATCTTGTGGGGGGCCGGACTGTAATTTGAAAATGAAAATAAAAATGAATGAATTCCTATAACCCAGAGATGCATTTTAAATAAAAGGACACATTCTACTCATGTAAAAACACGCTGATTCCTGGACCATCCGTGGGCCGGATTGAGAAGGCGATTGGGCCAGATCTGGCCCCCGGGCCTTAGTTTGCCCACCCACACTCTAACCATTGTACCACACTGCTTTTTATATTTATGGTAGCGGAGCTAAAGGCACAGGTAGACAGAATCTGTTTTCACTTCCAGGCAACTGCATGCATTTTAATGTGGTTTCATACACCTGGAAGAAAAGTAGTCAACATTTCATTGATTTCAACTCCTCGAGACTTACTGGGCACCAACTGTGAGAATCCCCTTTTGCAAACTTCACAGACTATGCTGATCCAACACTTGTACCTATTAAAAGTGTGGCCAACTAGGGGGTCTGAACTAGACAGGAGCCTGGGGAAACTACATGAGAGCAGGCAATCATCAAAGCATATCCAACTGAGGAGAAGCATCTTGGGATTAATGGTGTTTTCCGAAGAAAGCAACTGGAGGATTTCACTCTTGCAGCAAAAGAACACAGAAAGCTAAAGTGATTTCTTAGCTCAAAAAGATGTTGAGTTGCTGATCTGTGGCTACAAAATCTGATTCACAGGACACATTTTCATTGCACTGATCAGTCTTCATTCTATTCAGGACTTCTCAACATGTGAATTTCAACCTGTTGAAGTTATACAATTTTTCACAGATGAAGATGTGTAGATCACTTAATTGTTTTTAAACTTTTACTTTACCTTAGTACATGGTGACATTATTAGACCCTAGCCAGTGCCTTGATCAGAGGCTTTTCCAACATAAAGCATTGAAGGAAAAACAGGAAATAAATATAATTAAATATAAGCATCTGGGCAGCCTGTCTAAGAGATCAAGCTGTAAATATTGTGCAAGTTTTGTGGTGGTTGTACATATTTTGATTCAGAAGCCACTGTCTGATTTTATCCTGAAGAAAGAAAGAAACACACAAGCACACACACATACAAACCTTGAACATAAATAATGGTATCAGCCATAGCAAATGCTTGCAGTTCTGAGATGGCCAAAAAGAAACAAGAAAATAACATGTGCAGGTTGTAATGCATTTGTAGAGTCTGTAGAAAGCAAGAGAAAAAGTGCATAAACATGCCAATGGTGGCAGATATTGCAGCAAAATCTCAGTGGGCATCAAAGCATTCTCTCTAAATAGACATCTCCATCACTTGGCACATAAAACTAAATTATAATCTCACTTACAACTAAGCCTTGGTTCACCTCTAGCCACAAAGTAACAGTTGCATAAAACAAACAGTTGATAGCTTTATATTTTTTTTTTTAAAAAAGATTTTTATCAAAGTTTTCAAAATATTACAAAAAGGAAAAAACAAAAAAACAAAAACAAAATAAAAACAGTTAAAAACAATTCAATCTTTCCGTGTCTTATCTTTCATTCGCTTGTTCCCCAGACCTCCTCACACCTCCCTTTTTTGTATCCAGTTCAATTGGTTGGTTTAGCAAATCCTTTCCCTCTTTATTTTTATCCTAATCTTTAATCTTAATATATTATAACTTTAAATTATCCCCTGTTAACAATCCATTTTTACACATCGTTATAACATTACTGCTGAAAACCACTTAACTTCAATCCAACATCATTCTAACATTCATTAATTTTGCAGTATTTCTGTAAATAATCTTTAAATTTCTTCCAATCTTCTTCCACCGACTCTTCTCCCTGGTCTCGGATTCTGCCGGTCATTTCCGCCAGTTCCATATAGTTCATCACCTTCATCTGCCATTCTTCCAGGGTGGGTAGATCTTGTGTCTTCCAATACTTTGCGATAAGTATTCTTGCTGCTGTTGTGGCATACATAAAGAAAGTTCTATCCTTCTTTGGCACCAATTGGCCGACCATGCCCAGGAGAAAGGCCTCTGGTTTCTTCAGGAAGGTATATTTAAATACCTTTTTCATTTCATTATATATCATCTCCCAGAAAGCCTTAATCCTTGGGCACGTCCACCAAAGGTGAAAAAATGTACCTTCAGTTTCTTTACATTTCCAACATTTATTATCGGGCAAATGATAGATTTTTGCAAGCTTGACTGGTGTCATGTACCAACTGTATATCATTTTCATAATATTCTCTCTTAAGGCATTACATGCCGTAAACTTCATACCTGTGGTCCATAACTGTTCCCAGTCAGCCATCATAATGTTATGTCCAACATCTTGTGCCCATTTAATCATAGCAGATGTCACCGTTTCATCCTGAGTATTCCATTTCAACAGCAAGTTATACATCCTTGACAAAGTCTTAGTTTTGGGATCTAACAGTTCTATTTCCAATTTTGATTTTTCCACCTGGAATCCAATTTTCTTGTCCAAATTGTATGCCTCCATTATTTGATAATAATGAAGCCAATCTCGCACTTTGTTTTTTAGTTTTTCAAAACTCTGCAATTTTAGTTTATCTCCCTCTTGTTCCAAAATTTCCCAATATTTCGGCCATTTGGCCTCCATATTGAGTTTTTTCTGAGCCTTCGCTTCCATCAGTGACAACCACCTTGGGCAAACAGTTGATAGCTTTAGAAGGGGACATTGTTTTATATAGTTGTTATTTGATTATTATTTTTTTAGGCTCCTTGAGTTTTCTTGGAAAGTTAGGTGGGATAGAAAAAAACCACACACAGAGAGAGATCTATGTCTATATACCTTCTATATATAACTAAAGGAAAGAGTCCTGTTCTGCACTCCCAAGTATTGCAAATCTGTATAATTTCTGTCATTTGCAAATGTAATGTGAATCACAAGGTAGAGTTCTGGTGGCATAGACTTTAGCACATATTTAACTCCATAGATAGTGATAATCAAATATTGACTTTAAGTAAATGGAAGTTGGTAAGACTGACTGCATTTTCTATCCTAATCTTCTGTGCCATCCTTGCATTGATTAGATGTGGCACAGTTATAGGTTTCTGTAGAATGCGGAAATAGAGGACTTTGCAAAGAGCATTTTCAGAGGTTAAGTTTGCTCTCCATACGTAGCGAGATAATCCAGGTCACAATTCAGTGACCTCTTACTGTATTTGAGCACTTAATTAGAATTCCTGGAACAGAACGGGTACTATCAGTTAAGCTTTAGCAAAGTACCTTTCATCAAGCAAAGCCACATCAGTTCATTGTCATTCATCCAAGCAGCAGAATACTTTCCTGACTTACATAACATTAAGTTCTGACAAATTTTGTCTTCACTTGGCATGTCAAGGCCTGTCTACCCTCTGCACAGAACAAGCCTACACAAGTTGTGGCTTACTAAACGTAACACAGCCTATCAACCAGCATTGTTGCCTGCTGGTTGCTATCCATCCTCCTATTTTTGCTGTTCTAGGCATGCATCAAAGCCAGGAAGTTTTGCAAAACCTTGCTGGGCTGCATGCAGCTTTGTGGTTTTTGTAGCACAATATGCTATAGGGAATGTACTAGAGATGTGCCCAAAGATTCACATTCATTCTCTCTCTCTCTCTCTCTCTCTCTCTCTCTCTCTCTCTCTCTCTGTGTGTGTGTGTGTGTGTATAGAGAGAGAGAGCTGATCTTATTTTTTGAGTCACTTGTGCTTCAGTCTGTGCTCCAGGTTCCAGGTTGCTCTGTTTAAAATGAAGTTGTGTATTTCCCATTCACAACAATGGGAAATCCAAACATGACAACAACTCTTTCTCCTTTTGGCCAAAGTGGATGGAATTTATAAGCACAGAGTCCTTCCAAATCGGATTAAGCCTGCCAGAGTGTAAACAAGTACATCCAGGTGTTTTTTGTGCAGGGCATCTTTACATTTTGGGTTAAAAAATGAAGGAAAAACTATAACTTTTTGATTTTCATTTGCATGCATAGCTACCCTTTCTAAGGGGATGCAGTCTGCAAATTTCAGAATGATAGAGATTCTGCCACTTTACCATTCGGGGGTGGGTAGAATAGGAATCATTGGGGGGGCAGATTGGGGGGGAATGTGACCCCTTTTACTCCAAGGGTCATTGGTGGAGCGTGATGATCTCTTTTACGTTTGTGCCCTAAGTCATTTAGGGCTTTAAACATGAATGTGAGCACCTTGAACTGAGCCTGGAAATGATCTGACAGTCAGTGCCTGGCATCTAAGTTAATCAATCATAAGTAGGCAGCATAACCAAGTCTTCCCACAAACAAGCTCTAAGTCAATGGCTTTCAAATTTGCAACCTTAGGACAGTGATGGCCAAACTTGGCCCTCCAGCTGTTTTGGGACTACAACTCCCATCATCCCTAGCTAACAGGACCAGTGGTCCGGGGAATTGTACTCTCAAAACAGCTGGAGGGCCACGTTTGGCCATCACTTGGACAACATTTTCCACATCAACTTGTCTTCTGAAGGAAGAACTCCCTATATGTCTGCCACAGAGCATCTGTGCATGAAAGAATACTATGGTTAGGCCTTCCTGATACTCCATGTGAACACTTCTGAACAGCTGTGCATTGCATGGGAGTTCTTTAATGGTAACTAACAAGATTTAAAGGACTTCAGAGTTTTCCAGGAATCTTATTTTTTACAGACCACTGGTCTGAGTCAATATACATTAAAAAGAATTAGAACGTTTTTGTTATATACTAAGGCCACAATCCCCACTTACCTGGGAGCAAACCCCACTGAATGCAATAGGACTCATTTCTGAGCTGACTTGGTTACTGAGGTATACGATTAAAGAAGACTTCCCTGACAAGCAAGTATTGTGGGAGGTAGAACTTTTTTCTGTTAATGTTTCCTATTGTTTGTTAGGAAACTCTCCAAAGTATTTCATGCATAATCCATAGCATGTGCACACTTGAAAAAGGTCAAAGAATTTGGGGACATCATCTGCCTTGACAGAAGGCAGGTGCTCTGCCCTTTTGTGAGGTTCTTCCCAAGCAAAGATCATGTCAGGTGAGGTAGCCACACGGCGTTTGGGTCACACACAAGCTTACTTATTCATGGGAATATTGACCACAGGTCTTGTGTTCAACCAGATGTACCCTTGAGCCAATACAGCAAAACAGATTGGGCTGTTGAAGGCATTAAATATTGACCACATGAAATAACAGGAAGTTTAATGTGCCTCTGCAGAAAAAGAAACATTGGAAGTCAGTAGGTTTTCATCCAGTGGTTAGTATAATTCAGAGGCAGTGATGGCAATAGTTCATGCAGATTATGAGGCATGAGACATGTACTTAGTAAGTCAAGAGAAATGATAAAGAAGGCACAAGCTGCCTCTTAAATGTTCCCATCATACTTTTAGTATCTTGTGTACCACTTGATCTAGCAAGTAGGGACTGTATTTAAACTGTATTCTAACTTATATTTTAATCAACTGTTTTTTTTTCTTTTCTTTTTCTTTTTACTGTATTTATATTCAGTGTTAGCCACCCTGAGCCCAGGGAGGGCAGGGTATAAATAAAAAAATATTATTATTATTATTATCATTATCATTATCATTATCATTATCTATTTTGTATTAGACAACTTTATTCAACATCAATTATTAAACTGTGACCAAGAAACTACTGTAATATATAGTTGAGAGCTCCCCAACAATGTAAGCAGAGAGAAATGAAGCCTCTTCCCACAACAGATCCCATCAACAACAGCCCAAAAACCACCTTCTGCACTTATTCAACCACTCTAGATGCACAGAATTAAGCAGTGATTATTATAAGATGTCTTTTAGGCAAAACAGCACTATTCTGATCTGAATGAGTGATGCATGTCTCTGTGACATGAAGTATGTAAAAATCTATCAGCATTTCTGCTTCTCCTTTCCTGTCACCTAATGCATTAATTCTGCTTGAAGTGCAAAGCACAGTATTGGGATTACAGGGGGGAGGGCGTTGATTCAGTTCACATTTCATGGAATCATAGAATTGTAGAGTTGGAAGGGACCCCGAGGAGCATCTAGTCCAAACGCCTGCAAGGCAGGAATACGCAGCTGTCCCATGCAAGGATTGAACCTGCAGGCTTGCCATTACAGTGGTACTTCGGGTTACAGACACTTCAGGTTACAGACGCTTCAGGTTACAGACTCCACTAACCTAGAAATAGTACCTCAGGTTAAGAACTTTGCTTCAGGATGAGAACAGAAATCGCGCGGCGGCAGTGGGAGGCCCCATTAGCTAAAGTGGTACCTCAGGTTAAGAACAGTTTCAGGTTAAGAACAAACCTGCGGAACGAATTAAATTCTTAACCCGAGGTACCACTGTATCAGCACCATGCTCTTAACAGTTAGCCTACCTAATTTGCAGTTTACAAAAAAAGTGATCAATGAAATAATAATAATAATAATAATAATAATAATAATAATAATAATAATTTATTATTTGTACCCCGGCCATCTGGCTGGGCTTCCCCAGCCACTCTGGGCGGCTTCCAACAAAGATTAAAAATACATTAAAATGTCACACATTAAAAACTTCCCTGAACAGGGCTGCCTTTAGATGTCTTCTAAAAGTCTGGTAGTTGTTTAACTCTTTGACATCTGGTGGGAGGGTGTTCCACAGGGCGGGTGCCACTACCAAGAAGGCCCTCTGCCTGGTTCCCTGTAGCTTTGCTTCTCGCAATGAGGGAACCGCCAGAAGGCCCTCAGCGTGTCCGGGCAGAACCATGGGGGTGGAGACGCTCCTTCAGGTATACTGGGCCGAGGCCGTTTAGGGCTTTAAAGGTCAGCACCAACACTTTGAATTGTGCTCGGAAATGTACTGGGAGCCAATGTAGGTCTTTCAGGAACGGTGTTATATGGTCTTGGCGGCTGCCCCCAGTCACCAGTCTAGCTGCCGCATTCTGGATTAGTTGTACTTTCTAGGTCACCTTCAAAGGTAGCCCCACGTAGAGCGCAGTGCAGTAGCCCAAGCCAGCATTTAGAATTTCCACTTCTCTAAATTTTGCAATGCAGTTTTCCAGCCAAGTAATGAATACAACTCTACAATTCTATGATTCCACAGGTAGCAGCACACGGGCAGCATTGCAGTAATGCAATTTTAAGGTCGCCAGTGCATGGACTACTGTGGTCAACCTATCCCTGTCCAGGAATGGCCACACCCAAAGCTGAAAAAAGGTACTCGTAGCCATGAAGGGCACCAGAGCTTCCTGTGACAGAGTTGGATTTAGGATTACTCCAGGCTATGCAGGGACGCGGATGGCGCTGTGGCTTAAACCACAGAACCTAGCACTTGCCGATCAGAAGGTGGGCGGTTCGAATCCCTGCAACGGGCTGAGCTCCCGTTGCTCGGTCCCTGCTCCTGCCCACCTAGCAGTTCGAAAGCATGTCAAAGTGCAATTAGATAAATAGGTGCCACTCTGGCGGGAAGGTAAACGGCCTTTCCATGCGCTGCTCTGGTTCGCCAGAAGTGGCTTAGTCCTGCTGGCCACATGACCCGGAAGCTGTACGCCGGCTCCCTCGGCCAATAAAGTGAGATGAGCGCCGCAAACCCAGAGTCGGCCACAACTGGATCTAATGGTCAGGGGTCCCTTTACCTTTTTACCAGGGTATGCAGCTGCTCCTTCAGGGGAGGGGGGTACAACCCCATCAAGGGTGAGCAACTTACCGACTTGAATTTGTGGTTGCATTTCTTTGAAATGAACAAAATCTAGTGACAGAGTGAATCCCACCCCTGAAAATAAGGCTCTGGGTTGGAAAATAGAACTGTTTGCTAGAAAAAGAAAACCCTCCCCCAAAATGGCACTGTGTCCTGAGTTTGAATTCAACCCCAGTTCAAACCTTGTTGTGCCTCTGAGATCAGCAGCAGAACAAGACTCTGATCCATCTCCCAGCTCTCCGATTCACTCCCAACCTCTCACTTACCCGCCCAATTCATCTCACTGCATTATTACACTGTGCAAAGGAGACACAACACAAATGGGTGTGTGTAATCAGTTGCATATTGTTTGTGAACTGAAAGCACCTACACATATTCATTGAACTGATTTCCATTCCAAACATGGGACAAATAAGCAAACTGGCAATCTCCACTCCTGTTTCTGATTTCATCAAAATTCTACAACATTCTAGTTTAGAGAAGCTTTGTACAGGCAACATCAAACATTTTTCTAATTAGATAATCTTCTAATACATATTATTAATAATAATATAGCTTTTGTAAGGTGGGGGATAAAAAAAAACCTAGCACAAAGTTGATGACTACATGCCAATCAATCTGCTTCTCACTCAATATTGGGCAAACCTACCACGCTAAATATGCAGAAACACTACAAGGGAAACTGTGTAACCATAGAAACTACCTTCTATCAATTGTAAAATACCTTTAGAATTATATACGAAATAAAGGTGAGAAAGACACTCCAAACTGCCAACAATGAATAGTATATATAAATGCAACAGGGAATGTATAAATGTAATGGTTTCTTAAGCACAGTGGTTTGGAATTGTAATCACAGGCCACCAAGGAGCTGCTTCCTGAACAAACCAGCGCTTCTTTCATGTGCCAGGAAAAGTAAATCTTCTTTTAAAAATGTGTTTCATAACATCCCTGGGAGCTGCTCTGTAGGTTTCCAAACTCCTTGTTTAATAGCTTGTGTTGCGTGTTTAAGACACTGCAATCCAAGGCTGTAAAACTAAGCAGGCGTTCCTTTTTTTCTGTTTCATGGTGATCTGCTTGGGTTTCTACCTCTCCTGAATTCAATTTATGAACTGTTCTGTGGGAAGGGAGTCTGAGGGAGGCTCCAGAGTGGAGGAAGCACAAAATCCAAAGCCCTGCCAGGTCCGCAATGGAAGATAAGGGTGGTGTTTTCACAAGCACCTCATATGGTCAAGCACAGCCTCAGCAATAGGCTGCCAGAAGCAGTGTTGATGCTCCTATGGGAGGGAATCTAAGTGCAGCAGCAGAGCACATGCCTGTGCTTCCTAGGGCGGGCGTGCTCCTGAGAGGAGTGTGGCACAGAGGGTGCCCTCCCAGGCACGGGATAGCCTCTCAGGTGCCCAGAGCAGCGCACATGCCCTGCAGCCGGGGACGGAGCTGTCAGGAGCTTGTCCTACATTCGAGTAGGACCCTGGCAGAGACACATGCCCGATTGGCATGTTCCCTCCCTCCCTCCTGGTCAATCGTTCGGGAGCTTCAAAAGCTTTCTTCAGGCTGAACATCAAAGCGACCGATGCCAACAGACATCGGCACACTTAGGGATCTGCAGAGTCTTTGCAGCTTGCGTAACAGAACTCAGCAACTCAGCATTTTGGCTAATCTACTTTATTTACATATAAACACAAACGGAGCACTGCAACATGTCTCCCTCTCTCTCTAGCATCAGACAGCAAAGAGAAAAAGAACAAAGGACAATAGTCCTACAGAACACAGTAACACAAACATCCTGTCTCCGTCACTTCCCACTTTGTGGAATCAAAATGTTGAATAGTGGGTAGACATGGCAGACGACACAGCAATTTCTCCAAAGCAGCTCTTTATTTTGTAAGCTGGAACAGAAACTGAACAGCAAACAGCTCAGCCGGCCTGCTTTTATAGGCAGCTAGCTGTCAACATTGTAGCAACAACAACCCAGGGCTTCCCGCCTAAAATAACTGACGTGGACCTGAGTGAAAACTATCTACAGTATCCCCCTGCTGGCCCAGGGTGAGAACTTCTGTACATAACACAAAACATACACCGTCATGTGAAAGACAACAATCCCATGACTGCAATCATGGAGCAGGAATGCTAACAGGAGCGAGCCACCTATGGGGGCGGAGCAAGCCGCTCACGGGGGCAGAGCAAGTCGCCCATGGTGGACATTCGGCGCACCACCCACCCACAATTCCCAAGCCTCCCCCAAGCTGTCAAAACGAAGGGGGAAGGGGGGAATGCTGCTGGCAAAGCAGCGCAGCTCCCCCCATTAACCTGACGGCTCAGGGTAGGCTTGGGAGTCGTGGGTGGGCGGCGCGCCAAGTGTCATCCCCCTCAGTGAGGGCACCTGGGATGGCCCGGCCCCCCTGCCCCCCATTCCTACATCCCTGCCTAAGTACATAAGTAAACATTGCTTTTTTTCCTAGAAAAAGAGGTGCCAGAACTCACTATGAACACCTCCCTCATTCTCTTAGAGTGGCAATGGCATCCACCTGAGAGGTGCTGGAACTGAGTTCCTGTGAGTTCACCTGGAAAAAAGTCATATACATAGATATGTGTTTTAAAATTACTGATTTTCATATTTATGTAGCTTTTCTTTTGAGGGGGGAATATTTATGAATTCTTTAGTCTGTCTTGTAAATCTAGTAATAAGAATAAGAATAATGGTAAGAATAAGAATACTTTATTATTTATATGCAGCCCATCTGACTGGGTTTCCCTAGACTCCCTGGGCAGCTTTCAGCAAATTAAAACATGAAGTACGGTCAACACCAAACATTAGAAGTCTTTTATTCTAGAAAGCATTATATAATCGTTGCATAAAAATGCAACAGCATTAGAGCTTACCTACCCACGCTGATTTTGCAAACCTGCTGAGAGAACAGGAGAGTTTTGGGTTAAGATTATGCAAAACCTCTCCTGATTTATCCATTTACTGTTACATTTTAATACTACGAAACAACGACTGACTGAATGGCAAGGATTGGGAAGGGTTTCTAAGACTAGAATAACATGCAAACATCCATACAATATATGTGGCTGACAGATTATGCTTTGGGTAACAAAAGGCCTACCGGAAAATCGTTGCTAAAAGCCATTAGTACAGAAAATAAGCATAAGTGACTCTTGACACAGAAGTGATTATGCTTGGGTAAGATCTTTGAATAAGGATTTGATGAACACAGGTTTTTTAGAAAGGAACATGCTTAGGTCAGACCATTAAATAAAGAGGTGACGAAAGAAGGTTTTCAGCAGCTAGCATGCTTAAGTCGGGGCATAAATACAGATTTTAGCATCAATGTGCGTAGATCAGAGGGTTGTTGTTAGTTCTAACCAGACAGTAAGACTAATACACACACATACCCTCCAGGTGTCCCTATTTTCCAGGGACAGTCTGGAACGACAAAAGTCACCACGGCTTCTGATTTGATTTGACGTTTCCGAGCACAATTCAAAGTGTTGGTGCTGACCTTTAAAGCCCTAAATGGCCTTGGTCCTGTATACCTGAAGGAGCGTCTGCACCCCCATCATTCTGCCCGGACACTGAGGTCCAGAGCTGAGGGACTTCTGGTGGTTCCCTCACTGCGAGAAGCCAAGTTACAGGGAACCAGACAGAGGGCCTTCTCGGTAGTGGCACCTGCCCTGTGGAATGTCCATCCAGCAGATGTCAAGGCAATAAACAACTATTTTACTTTTAAAAGACAACTGAAGGCAGCCCTGTTTAGGGAAGCTTTTAATGTCTGATGCTGTATTGTTTTTAACATTTGGTTGGAAGCCACCCAGAGTGGCTGGGGAAACCCAGCCAGATGGGCGGGGTATAAATAAATAAATTAATAAATAATAATAATAATAATAATTATTATTATTATTATTATTATTATTATTATTATTATTATTATCCTGGAATGTCCCTATTTCCCCTGCCAGAGCTGCTTGAGGAGGAAGGTGAGCTGGCCCTTGTCCTGAGCGGTAGTGGCAGCAATGACAGCTGCAAGGGAGCATCTCATTGCCTCTCCATAGCCTTCCCAAGGCTGCCACTGCTGGCCTTCTCCCTTAGGCAGCTCATAGAGGCTGCTGGAGAGTGGGCAAGGAGGAGGAGAGGCTGCCAAAGCCCAACTCCACATGTTGCCCCAGCTCTGAGGGGCAGGCAGAGGGCAGGACCACTCTGGGCAGGAAGAAAGGGGAAACCGAGTAGAGCACAAGGCGTCTTGATTTTTTATTATTAAAAAAAAATGCTTTGTGCATCCACAACTAATCTTGCCCCTTTCTAAAATCCATTTATTGGTGTGTATTTAAAGTAAAATAAAATCAGGATGGAGGAATTTTCTCAGGATGGAAGAAGGTGTGTGTGCTGTGTCCTGTTGGTGTGTCATAGAATCAAATATTTGTAAAGTCGGAAGGGACCACAAGGAACATATAGTTCAACCTCCTGCAATGCAGGAATCTGTAGTGGTGATGGAAATCTTTAATGGTGGAGGAAATGATCCTTGGAGGAGGACAAAAGTGGGGGGTTGAGGAGGGTCAATTGGGGGGGGGGGAGTGAGAAATGTCCCTATCTTCACCTTAGGAACGCTGGAGGGTCTGCATGCATACATATACAGTATACATAATTTTATTTGTATGCCTTTCCACAGTTCAAACCATCCTCAAGGCAGCTTGCAACATGGGGGAAAAAAAATACATAACTATAAGATAACAAAAGTAGTTTGTTATAAAATACTTAAAAATACACAACCAAACTGAAAAATTCCCACATAAATCACAAGTTCCAAAATAGAGATGCAAAAAACCAACAGCAACAATGCCCCACAACGAAACCCCGCAAACAAAACCAGAGTTGGAAGCTGATTAAAGCATCTAGCTATGATTTTGTTCCGACTTCTTAGGCAACCAATTGGCTCCTCTTGAGTTCTTAGAAAGCCAATGTGTGTTAGTAATATAAACCTTCCCAAATAACTAAGGAAGCATTTCTTCCTCCATCCAAATCATTCGATTGAAACCAACGTTCTTAGTTGCTGTGTAGTCATGGTCAAATTGCTGTCAGTCAAATTAGGGATGTTTTCTTATGTACCTGCTAGGGTGTGAAGGTCTGCGGGAAAGTCATTCATGTCATAGTTCTAATAAAAAAGAAAATGGCGACAATGAAACTGGACTTTGCTTACTGTGCTCAGGGTTTGATCATCCACCTTCCGTGATCATATGGAGAAAACAGGAAAATTCACAGTTGATATCAATATGATGACAATAATTGATTTTGTGCTTTGCTGAGAGGCAGAGTGAAAGAAGGAAATTATGTTTTCTCCTCTGTCTTTTTGAGGGTTTTTTTTTAAAGCCTTTTGGGCTCAACCAGCCCCCATAGCAGTCTCCATTTCAGCATTAATGGAACTAATCTACCTCATTCATATTTAATAAGAGAGGGCTCAGCCAAGTATTAACATGACTGAAATTCTCACTAATGCTTTCTGACTGTAAGTACCTTCTAATGCCTTGGTGGAATAGCCCTAAACTGCTACATGCAGTGGTTGAATAGAAAGGGGGGGGGTGAAACCTCCCAGGAATCAGCCTTGGAGTGCACTGTTGCAGTGGTGGAATCAGAAACTTATTTTCCACTGGTGGATTCAGTGATTAGCTGACATGATGAATTCAAAACCCACAGCAGGTTCGGCCAGATGGGAAGAAAACCAATCTTGAGATGTATTCAACTGAATCTCTCCTCGTTGCTTGGGCCAAAACTTTGCTAACGTGTATCGTAGTGAATGGATAGGATAGCAGTCAGGCTGGGTAAGAAACTGGGATCAGATGTCACGGCAAACATGGAGAACATTTCGCCTCAACGCCCGGCATCTGCAACTGGTCAGATCATCACCACAGGAATTGCCAAGACCGGTCTAATCCAGCATTTTGTATTCAACAAAGTCCAGCCAAATTTCTCTGGGCACTCACAGCCAGGGCCGTACCATGAAAAAGTCATATAGCCAATGAAATTTGTCTACATGATGGGGTGTATGGGGTGTCAGGAGAGGGGCAGTGCCCCTGGTGAGGGACACATCATGCTTGTACTTTGACTACCTCAGATCTCATCTGTGGCACCTAGAAGCTGTAAGAATGCAACAGTGGCCACACCCAGGTAACAGCTTAAGGAGAAAAAATTGGATATAAAGTCATACCTTGGATCCCAAATGCCTTGCAAATCGAATGTTTTGGCTCCTGAATGCTGTAAATCTGAAAGTGAGTGTTCCAGTTTGCGAACGTTCTTTGGAACCCAAACGTCCGACATGGCTTCCACGGCTTCTGATTGGCTGCAGGAGCTTCCTGCAGCCAATTGGAAGCCACACCTTGGTCAGTCAGTAAGTCATGGGGTTAGATCAAGATTTAGTCATGCTTAGAGAAGACCCATTGAAATCAGTGGGATTTGTGGCCAACTAAAGTCTCATTTGAATAGGTCTACTCTAAGCTTGACTAAGTCTGGATCCAAACCACAGAAATTATCACTATATTCATTTCAAGTTACTTCTGTATCAAACTTGGGAGAAGGTGCCCATGTCTCATAAGAAGGAAAGACAAGGCAAAAGGAGAAACGTTTTTCTTTCACCGCCCAGTTATACGCTTAAACTGCAATCTTAACCCGACTTACCCGGGAGAAAACTCCATTGAATGCTTGTGTTTTGGATAAGAAGGACAGGGCTGAGTGAACCTAAGCACCACCTTTTAAAAAAGAAGAGCAATGCCAAAACTTTCTAATAGGCCCATGTGTAGGAGGATAGTGATACACTTTATAGAATAATTGTGACTTTACCCTCCTACAGAGGAGCTTCTCACACCTTCATTGTATGGTTTTTTCATTACCTTTTTCACTCTGGCCTTTAACAGCTGCCAAATATGAAAACAGTGGTACCTCAGGTTACAGATGCTTCAGGTTACAGACACTTCAGGTTACAGACTCCGCTAACCCAGAAACAGTACCTCAGGTTAAGAACTTTACCTCAGGATGAGAACAGAAATCGTGCAGCGGCAGCAGGAGGCCCCATTAGCTAAAGTAGTACCTCAGGTTAAGAACAGTTTCAGGTTAAGAACAAACCTCCAGAACAAATTAAGTTCTTAACCCGAGGTACCACTGTATATATTAGGAACCCACCCTATTCTTCTGATTGCACCTGTTTTAATTGATTTTACTTATGGTGGGAAATAAAAATACAAACAATATAATGCTGGTTGCTGGGACTCACAGGTGGGCAGAGTGCTATTGTACTTATGGCCAGCTTCAGACGTCCTTCAGGCATCTAGTTGGCCATTGTGCAGGATGCTGGACTAAATGGACCTTTGGTCTGATCCAGAAGGGATCTCTTTGTGTTCTGACATCATATCATCATGCACTTGCAAAAGCAACACAATTTGAATCGAGGCAGAAGTCACTCCCATTGCTAATGGCATGCTCCCTTTTGATTTGCTTTAAATCACATGAGGCAGTTATTTGAAAATTGTGCTTAAGGTGAAAAAGAAAAGAAAAGAACCCACCTGACATCAGTTGAGGTTTAGAGAATGATAAGTGGAAATGTATATTTAAAAACTTCCCTACATGCTTGGAAATTGCTGGCCAAAGGAAGTTTCTCTTTTCTTTGTTTTGTATAAACGAGTATACATTATTCATCAGGGAAGCCTATCCTCTGGTCTCATGTGCAATTAATGAGCTGGTTCCATGGAGCAGTAAAGCCACAGGAACCATGACAAAGCAGTCCTGGCAGGTGATTTATGGACAGATGGGGTATTTTCATTTTTGTTTATATTAAAAAAAAACCTAGACTAATCCTAACAACGTTTGCTTGAAAATCAGTTCTGCTGATTTCAGCAGAGTTTTGTCTTGCTAAATATGCTTAGGAGTTTCATCTGGGCATAGGATGTCATAAAATCATAGAGTTACAGGGCTGGAAGGGATCCTGAGGCTCATCTAGTCCTATATATATATATATATATATATATATATATATATATATATACATATATACACACACACACACACACACACACACATACACACACACACACACACACACATTTTTCCCCACATATCATTTCCAACAATCATTTAATATAACTTTTTATCTTATACAATACAATATTTTAGACTTCCATCAACCACCTCTGATGATTTTCCATTCTTTATCACTTATTCTTAATTTCTTAATTTCTCTATTACTCTTAATTATCATTAACTAATAGTTCTCTTCATAGTCTTTCTTGTAATATTTCAAATAGTCCTCCTTACAGAACTTCTTGCAGTCCTACTAGCGTAATCTGTTCATTACAATTGCTTTTCAAATAGTTCATATATTTACTCCAGTCTTCTAAGAATCTCTGGTCCCGCAGGTTTCGAATCCTTCCTGTTAATTTATCTAATTATGCATAGTCCAGAGAGTCATCTAGTCCAACCCTCTGCAATGCAAGAATCTTTTGCCCAACATTCAAACCATGGGTAGAATCTGGTGCCCTTGCTCCATTAGCACAAGGGTTTCTGCTTCGACAATGGCTCCCATCTTCTCCCTGTGCATGAACCCCATGCAGTATCTGGATGGTTGGAGGAATCCCCAGAACAGATTTTCAGGGTATCTCAGGAGAAAGTAGGGGAAGATCCTTTGCACAAGCAGAAATCCCTGTTCTAACAGAGCGAGTGACCTAGCACTACTTTGGAAATAAGGTATTATTCCTTGAAAGTTGGATTGTGGGACAATTCACTGCAGCAAAGGTTAGGTTTGAAGTTGGCTAATAAAAATTATACATATAGCCCATAAGATTTTGGGTTGGCTACACTTTTTCTGGACATGGCACCCCAAAAGTGCTTTTGGGGGGCACAATCTTGTGTGGCTCACATGACTTGTTCGGGAGCGCAAACCCAGAAGATGGCATCCCTGGTTTGGTCCGTGTCATGTTGGAAGGTATGCAAGCTGCTCGCCTCTTGTGCAATGACTTCCTTTAGCATTGAAAAAGCATAGGCTCAAATATTCTGTTAGATGAATACAGTGTTCCTCACCGCCCAGTCCTGTGTGGGATGTGAGCAATTGATTGTGTATTAATGCCTTCCTGCTGCAGGTGTTTGAAAATTATCTGTTTGGTCCCAAGTTTTGCTGACTGATAGCACAGAGCATTCACATGGAAAGTTGGAAGCCTTCAGACAAATGGCTGAAGAAGACACACAAAATCTCCTAGGAGTTGGCTAGCGGTTAGTGACAGCTATTGTGCCCTCAAAATTAATCCTTGTGGTAACACAGAGCGATGCAACCTTTTTGCAATTCAGGATATGGTACCACTGGGATAACTCTTAAGCATTTTGCGTTCTGATGAAATACAAAGCAACCAGGGGAAAGCATCCTATCAAAATGGCAGATTAATGAATTATATCATAACGTGTAGGCACATTTAATACGTTGTATTACCGGTAAATGCACGTAGGATTTACAGGTGTTGCAACCTTTTATTTGAATGATAGAATCAGTCCTGGTCATCCCTTTTTTCTCTCCCTCCAAACAGGAAAAAAGTGATTAAAATAGTAGATCAGAGTGACATGGTTCACACAAAACTTGCTGCATTAGTAGTACACAGGTCTCTGATTGGGGGCGAGAGGAATAACAGCATACTATCGTTTCTCTCAAAGGGATGTGGATGATGCTGTGGTCTAAACAACTGAGCCTCTTGGGCTGCTGATCAGAAGGTTGGCAGTTCAAATCCCCACAACGGGTGAGCTTCCATTGCTTGGTCCCAGCTCCTGCCAACCTAGCAGTTCGAAAGCATGTCAAAGTGCAAGTAGATAAATATGTACCACTCCGGCAGGAAAGTAAACAGCGTTTCCATGCACTGCTCTGGTTTCGGTGTTCCGTTGTGCCAGAAGCGGCTTAGTCATGCTAGCCACATGACCTGGAAAAACTGTCTGCGGACAAACGCCAGCTCCCTCGGCCTGTAAAGCGAGATGAGCGCCGCAACACCAGAGTCATCTGCGACTGGACTTAACTGTCAGGGGTCCTTTACTTTTTTAATCATTTCTCTCACACCATCTTTTCATTTGACACAAACTCTCGTACCTTCTGTGACCGGTTCTTTGAGTCTCTCCCTCAATTCCATGTATTAGTTTTATACTAAGTTTTATACTAAGACTGGCCACTACTCTATGAAGACTAGCAACTGTCTATTGCAACTGACAGTGGCAAGGCTGGTCCAGTAATGAGGCAGGTGGGACCAATGTCTCAGGAGGAGGAGGAAGAGCAGCAAATTGGCACCTCTGGGTCCTCAGCTTGCTTCATTATTAACTTGTTTGGGTGGCTGGCCAGCTACCAAGCCACTCCAGTGAGGCATTTTGCTGCCCCTCCACATCCCCCCCCCCCGCCTTGCTCTGAGGAATGGCCAAAGGGATCCTTCAGAGCATGATGTTCAGGGTAAGGCAGCCCCACTGAAATGAATGAGGCACGTTATCCATCATTAACTGAATCCCCAATGGGACTAAAGCATGAGAAATGTCCTCTGGACACTCTCATACCAGCAGTGGCCTGGCAGCCACACAAGTTGTTCCTGTCAGCAGTGAGGAAGAGGCAAATGTTAGCAATTAGTCCAGGGCCTAGACCAGGCTTTCGGAACCTTGGGTTCCCAGATGTTGCTGTACTACAACTTCCATCTTTCCTAGTCAGCATGACCAGAGATGATGGGTGTTGTAGTTCAAGAATATCAGAGGACCCAAAGGCTGGCTGGGAGTGTATAGAAGGCAGTAGTACAGTATTGGCTCTCCAAGACCACCTGATTCTCAGGTGCCAATCAACATATAGAGAATAGGTGTGTCTCAACCCTAGAGCTCATGGCTTATGCTCCATAGTAACTGACACAAACCTAGAGCTTTGTCAAAGTGCAGCCATAACTGGTGTTCTATTGACATTCCTACCATGGCCACAACCAGGTTGCAAAAACACCATACTTTACAGTGGATTGCTTCCCCCAAAGGATCATGGGAACTGTAGTTAACTCCTTGCGGAGTTATAATTCCCAGCTCGGCAAACTACGCTTCCCAGAATTCTTTGGGGGAAGCTTTAAATGCCTGCTGTGTATGCAGCCATGCACTCTGGTCACATACACACAGCACTCCAAAAGTAACTTTTACCCACTACAAAAACCATCATCCGATGCAGACTCTGAAATATAAAAATTACGCATACACATATTGGGAGTGAGGTAACCACCTGAAGATTTTGAAGAAGAAATAAGTAATCGAGAACTACTACAAATCTTTAAAAATATGTTTTCTTCATAAAGATAAAGATTACCTCTGGTACATTGCCTCTGGTAACATCTCAAAGGTTGCTATAGCAACCCCTGCAATGTAAATTAGCATGAAGCTTTATCACAAGATTTTTAGATTGCTGGATCTTGGGGACAAAACTGAGAACATCAATTGTAGTGAAAAATGTGCTACAAGATGACCTAAAGGGTCCAATTAATAGTCAGTTGTGGTCCATTGGTGACTAGGCACAATGCAGTCTTTCCATTAACTGCTAGGCTGATAAATCCAACAATAAATGGCTACAATGGATCTTACTTTCTTTTGCGCATTCCTCAATATCTAAGGAAATTTTCCTACAGATTAAAACCTAAAATCTCATTTATCGTCCCTTCAAATAAGAATCTCAAAGCACCTGAGAGACTTGCAAATATATAATTACACTTTCCATCAGTATTGTTGTTGTTATTGTTACCACAGTTTATTGCTCACCCTGCTGCCTAAGGTCCGAGAGCAGGTTTTAACAATTAAAGCACAACGTTAAATTAAAACACAATTAATACACACTATTAAAAACAAATGTAAACAATTACAAAAAATAAAATGGGTCCTGAAAATATACATCTCTGGTGTCAAAAACCAGGGCGAACGGGTGCATCTTCAGCATTCATTCATTCATTTATTCATTTTACTTGAGTGCCACTTTTCCACACGCAGTATTTCAGTACTACAACAATATTACTTAAACAACATGCAACCTCCAATAGCAAAAATAAAATAGGAGCTTCACAGTTTCTCCTTCATCCTAGAACATCCCTCCCATGAGGTTGTTTACAGTCAGTGGTGGAGCTTCATGCTCCAGCACTGGGGGGGCAGAGAGTAGGTGGGGTGGGGCTGGCATGCACCCTGGGGGCGTGGCATGCTGCCTGCGGGGGCGTGGCGCCCAGTGGGGGCAAGGGACAGCCATGATGGCACCCCACTGGGATCGCGTTGCCAGGAGCAGTGCACTCCCCCCCGCACTCCTCTTCCTCTGCCAATGCTCACAGTCCCTCTCCTGCAGCAGCTTGCTATAAGGTTTCCAAAGGCAAGGGGTGGGGTACCCCTCCCATTCAGCAAAAGCTGTATAATGAGGCCAGTAGACACACTTCTGTGGATTGGGAGTTCCGCATCTTAGAGGCTGTTAAAGAGAACGACCTCTTCCAGGCTGCCACCTCCCAGGCTTCTGAGAGCAGTGGAAAACCCAAAACCAAGAGGGCCCAAGGTAGAAGATGGTGGAAATTGAGTGCTGAGGGCCCTGAGCCCTGCAAACCCCTTAGGTAATAAACACATGGACACATATATTTAATTAATGGGATAAAATAGGCCACAACTTTATAGGTTACAGGTGTGAGTGGTTTGGCTTAGGCATTGGGTGAAACCGGACTATATCCCGTCTGCAGGGAGTCTCCTAAGGGTAAACCACCTATAGGGGGAGCACTATGATATGCATCAAATTGGGGCATCCCCAGGGTTCCCGATGGGGTTGTGGCATGGCCCTAGCCAGATCCCTTTAATGGGATACCCTTAACGAGGAGGGGCAGGCAGAGGCTACAACCTCCCCTCCCATAAGCAAGGCTTACCCAATGCCTAACCGCCACTCGCTCGCTGCTACCACCCTCACATCTGCAACCAATCCTGAATGTCCTTAACAATATCAACCAACCAAGTACCATTTCCCATATTGGAAAGATGAACACCATCATTACGAGAAAAGGAGGGTGCGCTCCCCCAGCTGTCCCGATAGGTCAGCCTGGGGTGTGACATGGCCGGGAGTCCTGGTGACGCGGGCAGCACACACACACAAACCCGCCCTCCCGCCGGGTCACTGCAAGGCCCGGATGCCCCGCTGCAATGCCACCCACCAGGGGAAGGTGAACGGTCTTGTAGTCTAAAACACATTGGCTACACCTGCTCTATTGAATAGTACTGCCAGGAAAGGCATGTTCAGCCCTTTGCAATCCAGGAATCTCAACTAAAGCATCCATGGCAAATGGCCACCCAACCTCTGCTGAAAAGCCTCCAAGGAAAGAGAGTTCACAACCTCACAAGGAAGTCCGCTCCACTGTTGAACAGCTCTTACTGTCAGAAAGTTTTTCCTGTATGTTTAGTCGGAATCTCCTTTCTTGTAACTTGAAGCCATTGGTTCGACTTGTACCCTCCAGAGCTGGAAGAAACAAACTTGTTCACTCTTCCATGTGACACCCCATCAGGTATTTGAAGAGGGCTATCATATCTTAAGGAAAACAGTCCTGAGTGCTCACTGGAAGGACAGATCCTGAAGCTGAGGCTCCAATACTTTGGCCACCTCATGAGAAGAGAAGACTCCCTGGAAAAGACCCTGATGCTGGGAAAGATGGAGGGCACAAGGAGAAGGGGACAACAGAGGACGTGGTGGTTGGACAGTGTTCTCGAAGCTACCAGCATGAGTTTGACCAAAATGTGGGAGGCAGTGGAAGACAGGAGTGCCTGGCGTGCTCTGGTCCATGGGGTCACGAAGAGTTGGACACGACTAAACGACTAAACAACAACAATCATATCTCCTCTAAGTCAGTGTTTCCCAACCGGTGTTCCACGGCACACTAGTGTGCCGCGATACGTTGCCTGGTGTGCCGCGGGAAAAATTGGCGGGGGGGGGGGGAATAAAGGGGGAAAAAATTATTCCCCCACCGCCAGGCGTGGGGCTGGGGCGGGGGAAGCCCGAGCTTCCCCCTCCCCCAGAACGGGACCCAGAGCCATGCCGAAGCTGCACGCAGCTTTGGCATCGCTCTGGGAGCTTGCGGGGCTGGGGGAGGAGGAAGCCCTCCGCCAGCCTCCAAACCATGTCGGGAGACAGCGGGATGGCGTGCTGCGCCTCTCCCGCTGTCCCCCGAGTTTGCAGGGCTGGCGATGGGGAGGAGCAGGCTTCTCCCCCCGCCAGCCTTCCAGCCAAGTCGGGGGGCAGCAGCAAGGGCGCGCTGCGCCTCTCCCGCTGTCCCCCGAGTTTGCGGGGCTGGCGACGGGGAGGAGCAGGCTTCTCCCCCCGCCAGCCTTCCAGCCAAGTCGGGGGGCAGCGGGAAGGGCGCGCTGGGTTTCTCCGCTGTCCCGGACGGCTTTCAAAAGCCTGCCTTCAAAAGCCGTCCGGGACAGCGGAGAAACGCGCTGCCTTTCTCCGCCCTCCCGGGAAGGCAGGCAGGGGGGAGCAAAGGCTTTCGCCCCCGCCCGCCTTCAGAAGAGGTCAAGGACCTCTTCTGAAGGTGGGCGGGGGGCGAAAGTCCTTGCTCCCCCCTGCCTGCCTTCCCGGGAGAGCAGAGAAAGGCAGCGCGTTTCTCCGCTGTCCCCGACGGCTTTTGAAGGCAGGCGGGGGGGAGCAAAGACTTTCACCCCTGCCTACCTTCCCGGGAGAGCGGAGAAACGCACTGCCTTTCTCCACTCTCCCAGGAAGGCAGGCAGGGGGGAGCAAAGACTTTTGACCCCCGCCGGCCTTCAGAAGAGGTCCAGGACCTCTTCTGAAGGCGGGCGGGGGGCGAAAATCTTTGTCCCCCCTGCCTGCCTTCCCAGGGGCTTTTAAATCGCCCCGGACAGTGGAGAAGTCCTCCGCTGTCCCGGGCGATTTTAAAATGCCGCCCGCTAGCATTTTAAGATTGCCCCGGACAGCGGAGAAGTCCTCCGCTGTCCCGGGGTTTTTTAAAATGCTGGGGGTGGGAAGAAAAGCCCTTGTCCCCCCCCCCCCCAGCCTTCAGAAGAGGTCGGGGGACAGACTGTCCCCGGACCTGGTCTGACGGCGGTTTCCCTAGGAACGCATTAATTGATTTTCAATGCATTCCTATGGGAAACCGTGCATCGCAAGACGAAAAACTCGCAAGACGAAGAGACTTGCGGAACGAATTAATTTCGTCTTGCAAGGCACCACTGTATCCGGAGAGGCGGCCTTCAGGCGAGTTTTAATTTTAATTTTCCTTCTCCCACTTAATGCCCCACGCTCGCCCGAGCAGCTTGCAGTCCTCGGTAACCACGGCGACCCGAGGGAGGGGAGGGAACAGGGAAGTCGAGGGCGGCGGCGAGCCGCGATGACGTCAGTGGGCCACGCCGCCTCGACCTGGCACGGTGTGAGAGCCCCGGTTAGTGGCGCGAGCTTCAGAATAAGTGGGATCCGCGTGCACGAGACCGAGATTGCGGGTAAGGAGCTCAGCCCTGGGCAGGAGGAAGCGGGGCCGCGCGTGCGGGCCACATCCCCACAGAGAGCGAGCCTCCCCCGGCCCACCACTCCGGGCAGGTCCACTCGCATGAGGGGGCGGCGATGGCGACGGCCGGCAGCTTGCCTGCAATGCCATCCCTCGAGCAGGCGAGGAGCCCGGAGGCTACCAGATGCGAGTCCTCTTTCCCACCCTGCTCGGGAGTCCAGAGCACTTGGTTGCATTCAGGATCTAGAGTGGGGAAGCGGGGCTTGTGTCTGGGCTGGACACATTGGGCTGCCTGTGCCGCTCGACCTGCAGGGAGAAATCAGGGTGGGAGTCACGACCGTGAGGCAGGGCTGCCAAGTGTGGCAGAAGAGGACACAGCCGTCGCACCTGTCCTTAGGTAGGAGCTTCTTCCGTGTCGACCTGCTGCCCTTGGCTTTTTTCTTGGCTTTTTTCTTGGCTTTTTTCTTGGCTTTTTGGCGGTTGGCACAGAAGGAAGGCAAGGGGGAGGGGAAAAAATTGAAACTTACACTTTCGTGCGTCCCTCCCGGCGTGACGCTGCGCGCTGACGTCACGGGGCTGTAATGGTGGTGTGCCTCGAGATTTTTTTCATGAAACAAGTGTGCCTTTGCCCAAAAAAGGTTGGGAAACACTGCTCTAAGTATCCTCTTTTCCAGGCTAAACATACCCAGATCCTTCAACCGTTCCTCATCAGGCTTGGTTTTCAGACCCTTGATCATCCTGGTCGCTCTTCTCTGCACACATTCCAGTTTGTCAACTTATGGAACAAAGCTCGTTCTCTCATCAGTATATCTCTCCCCCCCCACCCGCCCCCAATCCTGCATGTATTGCTGTGCATGTGTATGAAAGGTCATGTATTTAAGCTCTGGGTAATAAAGCACAGGCATATTTACAAATTCATGTTGTCAGGGGCTCAGGGGCAGAGCCACGGGGGAAAGAGGCGTTGGAGAGCGAAGGGGAGGAATCTGAGGGGAGCTTAGGAGGATATGACAGTGACTCGAGAGATTCCATGAGTCTCTCCAGCGAATCAGAAGATTCTCAGAAAGAGGCGCCCAGGGTCAGGGCAAGGGGGGCCAGCGGTGAGTCCCCAAGCGGCAGCTGGAGATCAGGGCCAGCTTCCCTGCCAGAGCGTAGCGGGGGGGAAGAAGCCCACAGATCAGAACCGGCGTCCACTCCAGCAGGGAGAGAGAGAGAGTCAGAACTGACCACGCCTCCGTCGGAGAGTGGAGGGGCGGAGCGGAGGTCAGTTCCAGCCAGCCCCTCCGAAGGAGGAAGCAGTGACAGGAGCAGTGTAGCCGTTAGGAGGAAAGTGGCCAGCTGGGCGCGCGCGCCAAGTTCAAATGTGCAGGCGCGCGGGTCAGCAGAAAATCCGGATTGGGAGCCAGGTCCCAAAGCCCGCCAGAGAAAGGGGGAGGAGTCAGAGGAATCCGCCTCCGAAGAGTCCAGGAGGGGTGGAACCCCAGGGGGCAGGAGGACCCAGAGGAGAAAAGAGCAGAGGAAGAGGTGGAGCAAAGCTCGGGTGTTAAACTGGTGTAGGGGAGGGGAAGAATCAGACGGAGCTTCAACGGTCTAAGGTTACAGACGTAGGGATGCGCGCCACGGATGTAAAACCAACAATGAACTTTAATAAAGACTTTTGTATATAAAGAGACACTGGCGTTGGTCCTTTGTGAGCTGGGACCTGAGGCACCCCTGACACATGTGTATACGTGTGTGCGCATGCGCGTGCATGTGCATGTGCAAAATTCCAGAGGGGCCATCTCATTAGATTGCAATGGTTTGCTTTGAAGTCATTTCAGCACCAGGTTGGTGGGGGATGGGAATCACCCTCCCAACACCCCCCCCACCTGTCCTATATTTTGCCAGAACAAAGGTGGCAACCCTAATTGCCATTTAGGTGCCATTTGGTTGGCAAGTGCTCAGTTCTCCCAAGCCTGTGTGTTCACTCAAGATTTCAACTTCGAACTTAAAGAACAAATGCCCCCTATTTGCAGAAATCTGTACAATTCCTGGCATAATACCGAGCCTCTCTGGGCTATATGTCATATAGTGTATGATGTGATATAATGCAAACACTAAGTAATGGTAATAAAAAATAATAAGGCATTTGCCTAAATGCAAAAGTCAGCAGAAAAACAACAGCAACATGATTTTACAATACTACTGTTCTTCTGTGCTGATGATGTTTCCCCCCCCCCCCCTTCCCTAACAATGCTTTAATAATGAAAGTTACATAATTTACTATATCAACAACATTGTTCCTGGGCTTCCTGCAAGAACGGGTATTTTCAAAGGGAAACAGTGCTCTCCTGTGATCAAATAAAGGAACTGCTTGACTCGTAAAACAGATTGTTCTCACTATTCCCAGCCAAAAATGCCGCAGAAACAAATATCAGGAATGACTGGCATGCACATAGCTGCAAAAGTGCCCTTTGTGAAATACTGAAAACTTTAAATTGAAGTCACGGCAGTAAGAAAAGAAGATGTGTGGCCTCTATTTCAGTCTCCAAATGAACACATGGGAGAGGAGATAGAAAATATAGCATCCTTCGTTCCCTCTTCTAGTACTGCTGACCAGGCTTACAACATCACAATAGTATGACCCCACAACTTACTGGCTTGACCAATCTATGAGGATTTAAGAGCAGCCTTGTTCAAGAATTTAAATCCACCATTTCAGAGATCAATTAGGTATCTGATTAACTTTCTATTAGGGGACAGGTTTCCCCCTACACCTGTGAAAATGTGGTCTGTTTTGTCTTTAAAGCAGCAATTTTAAGGAGAAAAGTTTGTGGTGATGAAAGATTAAATTATTCGGGGAGCAAACTCTTTTCATGCCTGGTTTTAATAATTATTTTAACTGTAATGTATTTTATTCTGTTTAAGGTATTTTTTTGTAATGGCTTTGGCTACACAAATAACTCTTTTCATGCCTGGTTTTAATAATTATTTTAACTGTAATGTATTTTATTCTGTTTAAGGTATTTTTTTTGTAATGGCTTTGGCTACACAAATAACTAATATTCGTAATTCATAACAGTACAAGCCATTGTTGTTGTTGTTGTTGTTGTTGTTGTTGTTGTTGTTATGCTGCCCATCTGACTGGGTTCCCCCAACCACTCTGGGTGGCTTCCAACAAATTAAAACACAATACGACCTATGGCAGTCATAGCATATTTTTTCCCTTCAAATACCTATAAACATAAACACAGCATTTCCCCCACAGTCTTCCTAATGTGGCAGAGCCATGGAGGACCTCCAAGACAAGGAGGTAGGGGCAAGTTGTGGAAGACTTAATAAGCAGATGGAATGGCTTGGTAGCTGAAGACTTGCTGATGAGAGCTTAATTGTTTGTTTCTTCTTATTAAATTTATATACCACCCCTTACCCAAAGATTACCCTTACCCTTACAGGGCAGTTTACAGCACAAAAATATTAAATGAAAAATGCAAAATACCTATCGTAATAACAACAAAAAACAATAACCCCCTCCCACAAACATTCATAAAAGGCCATCAATGGTTTAATCAGCCAAAGGTCTAGTTATATAGAGGAATGTTTCTGCCTGGTTTCTCATCACATAGCTCAGACTAAAGAGATGAGGGGAGGAGTGTTAGAGTTGTTCAGCAGAATCCCTGATCTGGACCTTGTGTGGAAATTACTTCTCTCCACCACCCGAATGAGTTCCCAAGCTTTACAGCAGAACAGTCTTAAATATCAGTCGCAATAAGATAAATGTAACAAAGCAACAAAGCAGCACATTGCAAGCAAACAATGGGGTTCAGTCCTTTGTGCAGTTCAGTAAACTTTCCTCTCTCTGGTCCCAGAGAGAGATCTTAAGCTTGTTTGTTTTTGCTGTGCTGCTGCTGCCACCAGCCGTCTCCAACAAACACACACAGGCTTCTCAAGTTTCAGCTTCCTGCTTGGGAGCTCTGCAGCTCCTGTTTCCAGTGATGAGTCATCAGGTAGTTCAGTTCATTGAAATGGAAAAATACCAGCCTTCCCTGACGCTTCTGCCATAGTGGAACCTTTTGCTTAAGGTAAACATTCCTATACAGCATTTTAAACACAAACCTTCAAACACACACACATATTTTGTTCATTAAACTTATAACTTTAACAAAAGCTGTCTGCAGGGCCAAGGGAGGGAGGGAGCAGCAACAACAGCATGGAGTGTCAGTCTCTTGTGACTGTTGGAAGAAGACTCCCAGGGAAGCACAGCAAATTGGAACTACACTTACATCAATGGGTTCATCCAGACTGGTGGAAGAGCCTTGCAGCGAGTGTTGGTGAGACTTCAATAGAGTGGACAGAATAAAAAGGCAATCTGGTTTAAAGGGCTTGAGTGTCTATTTCCTTCCAAGGCTGAATCTACACATATTTTAAAAAACGCTGTGAAAATGCTTTTTAAAAAAATGTTTTGAAATATATATGACATTTGCCATTAGCTCACCAGCACCATCTAGTTTCAAATTTGTGTAATGCACTTAAAATGTTATATTTGCAGCTGTATAGCTGAGTCCCAATTGTCACAGTTTAACATTATTAGTTCAATATAAGCTGTAGTGTAGTCTAATTAAAAGCTACAGAACCATATTAAAGTAACTTGAAAAGCTTGTGCATTTCAAAAACTTTTTTTGTGGGGAAGATACCATTGATATCTTTGTTTAATATAATAACTGGCTTTGTAGCACACCTGTAACCCATGGCTATTGGGTTATTGGTAAATTGAGGGTCCAGAAAGAATAAGTAGAAAGTGATGGTGGAAGCATAAAAGAACCCTCTCTGAAGCCACTCAGTTCAGGGTCTAAAACAGGGGTAGGTAACATATTTCATACTGTTGACCATATTCTTTCATGGGCAGCCTTTTGGAAGCCAGTAACTGGTGAGGTCAGAGGCAAAACTGAAGTGACATTTGCTTCATATAGTAGACCACACAAAAGCCAGTGATTCTAATCATTGACATGCACACACATTTTTTCCATCATTCATCCTAGCAGGCAAGGGGTGTTAGCACCACTCAAGGGCACATTCCAGCTAGCCAAAAGCACTCAAGGAGGCTGGCAAGGGCTACGGTTTGAGGATCAGGACTGTGGCTTGGGGATAATCCCAAAGGCCCAAAGGAAAAGCCTGGAGCACAACATTCAGCTGCTGAGCCTGAGATTCCCATCCCTGATCTAAAACTACATAGCTGCACCACTGTTAATCAGAAATGGCTTGCCAGGTAGGGAAATGCTGTATTATCTTCCCGGCAGATGGGTCATATTTTTTTATAATCCTCTGCCTTACTTGGTGAATGTGCTGATGGCAAAGTGAAACTACACAAATATGTCACTGTGACAAAGGAATTCAAGGAATGTGCTTTAGATCAGCAAAGACTGTAAGAGTTCGAAAACAGTGTGGCAAAAAATTAGTGTTGGACACCCCACTGACAGTTGGCATTGTGCAGCAACTGCTGGATGAACTATTGAAAGAATTCAAAGCTGTGATGCATAAAGTGGCAAACCAAAATGGACTAAATGATGCTTAGAAAATGATATAGATGGAGGACTGCCAGGACATGAGAGTGGAATGGTAGAGTTGGATGCAGTGGATGATGAAATGGAGAGGACTTTCACATAGGTACCTGGAAGAATGAAACAGCCAAATGGTAAAGAAATATCCTCAGCTGACAGAGACAGAGTTGAGAAAGGACTCTGCATATAATTTGAAGTGAATTTTGAGGGGGAAACCACCAAATCTCTGGCAGCACTGTTGGAAAAAGAATGGAAGAAGAGGAAATGGAAGTAAATTTCTCCTAAGTTAGAATGAAAAACCACAGCCAGAAGGAAAAGGGGATTGGGAAGGGAAGATCTCCCAGGGTGGGCGGCTGGGAGAAGAATTGGGAAGCTCCTAGGTGAGAGCTGGGAGGAGCCATCTCTTTCTATGTGAGGCAAGGGCTAAGATCTACCTGTGAGAGAGGACTCTCCAGTCTTCTTCCTCTTTCTTTTTCTGTTTTGGTTTAGATTCATTTGTTTTGTTTATTGCGTTGTATATGAAAGGTCTCAATAAACCATACTGGGGTAAACACACTGGCAGGAGTGCCAGCCTCCCAGCTGCCTTGCAACCTTTCTGCTAGGAAGCTAATAGAGCTGCTTCTGCTGGCAATTCTTCTCTTGGTTATACTATGGCATTTTCTATCCAAAGATGTTGTGATGAGTGGCTTCAAAAGAGTTGTAGACAAGTTCATGGAGGATGAAGCTATTGGGGTTAGCCAGCATGATGCCTGTATTCTGTGTCCATGATTAGATGCACGAGGCCTCTGTAAATCTGTTGCTGGGGAGCCTGGGCAGAAGTGCTCTTATGCTCATATTTTGCTCCCAGGCATCCCATGGGCGCCTGATTGGCCTCGAGAACAGAATTCTGGATTAGACAGGCCTTCTTGTTCTTATGTATGTATGGAACAGAAGCCAGGTTTTTGTACTGATTCACTCTTGCCTGTAGTTTTTCTGCATCTGTAAAAAGCAAAACAAGACAACATTATTCTGTCCTTGGGCTCTTTCTGACACAAAACACCAAATATATGAAACTCCACAGCTCTCTGATCTTATGTCATTTTTAAAAATTACCCACCTGTGGCTCTAAAAATCCTTTCCCCTTGTAGCGATGTTATTTTTGTTGTTCTTGTTTTTACCAGCAACTCTTGAGAGGAACATGGATCATCTCTGCAGGAAACTGAACTTTATATAATTACGTTGCACGGCACTTAGGCTGTTGTTTAAACAAAGTTAAATGTGTCTCTGTTTTGGCTTTTGAAGTTTAAAATGGCTCTCAGAAGCTTAAGCATGTGAGGGAAGCACTGTGGAAGAAAACAATTATTTTAATTCATTGGTGCTGTACAATGATAGGAGAGTCGCTATGCTATGGATTTCTGAAGGGCTGTATTATCATAACAGCACAGATGCAAGGCTGCTTATGGTCTCATTTGTTTCAATTGCTGCCGTTATTTTCCTCACAGAGAGAGAGAAACTATTTAAAGAAGAAGAGATGGCTCCTCATTTCTGCCAGTAATAGGTAAATATGCATTTTAATCGCACAACTGATATTAAGACTACTTGAACTTGGAATGAAATGCCTTGAAGAATTTGGAGCTTCTTTCTTTAATACTTATGGTGAATATAAACAATGAAGGGATAATTCAGCCATGCTTTTTGGCCTCGTAGATTTTCATTGGAGTTAAACACTCAAGGAATCAAAGTGCTTACACCTGACTGACTTGTGTCCTGTGGAAGAGTTGTTGTTGTTTTTAAATATAGAAAAATCCCATCCCATTGTGACTTTTTCCTGTAATTCTTGCATGGTTTCTTATTCTTAAAATGTACCCCAACATTCTCACAGAATCTTGGAAATTCATGTGTTTCTTCTGACATTTTCTGGTGTTTGCATCCTGTTGGATTCCATCTCTGCAATAAGACTTTTCTCTATAGAACTTGATTGTCCAGAGTAATCACTATTTATAATAAGAATTTTATTTGCCTAATATGGCAAATAGATGAAACTTTTGCTTTCAGGGCTGCCATCATTTAATTGGGCAGATTAAGGACAGTAGCTATTTACCATATCAAAGCCTGAAACTTCATTCGGACATAATGCTCAACTATGGTCAAATGAGGCCTTATTGTGACCACTGTCATGGCCTACTCTTCACATAATCTTACCTTATTTTAATAGTTTTAACTTTGTAAACTGTCATGGAAGTCCTTGTAGACTAAATGTCCAGGATTTAATTTGCTTCTAAACCTGAAAGAACCATAAAGGTAAAAGTACCCCTGCCCGAACGGGCCAGTCGTGACCGACTCTGGGGTTGCGCGCTCATCTCGCTCTAGAGGCCAGGAGCCGGGTCACGTGGCCAGCATGACTAAGCTGAGCTGGCGAGCCAGCACCAGCACCGCACACGGAAACGCCGTTTACCTTCCCGCTAGGTAAGCGGTCCCTATTTATCTACTTGCACTTAGGGGTGCTTTCGAACTGCTAGGTGGGCAGGAGCTGGGACCGAATGGCGGGAGCTCACCCCACCGTGGGGATTTGAACCGCCGACCTTACAATCAGCAAGTCCTAGGCACTGAGGTTTTACCCACAGCGCCACCCGCTTCTCGAAAGAACCATAGCTCTGTGGTAATGCATCCTGCTCTATTGGCTAGCCTACAAATGCAGCAGAACAAAGTGGGGAATAAGTTGGGACGCAGAACTTTTGCATTTGCTGAAGTCGGTATGAACAAACTTTACCAAAATGAAATAAAAAACTCCCCAAAGTGCAAACCACCTCCAAGAATGATGAATAAGTGGCAACCCTCTTTGCCCCGGGAAAACAAAAGAATCCTAGCATTTCTCTCGCTAAGAATCTTTTCTCTTTCGAGTGACAGTCAGCAGGCCTCAAACATTCTTGCATATCGTGTAAGAGGGATCATGAATATTTGAAGCCTGTTGTCATTCTCTGCTGAGCAAGAAAAAAATGAGATTCGCAGAAGAGGTAAATGTAACAAAGGTCAAAGGAAGCACTGAAAAAGCTGAGTCCAAGCTTCCTGCCTTCTTGGGGCACAAAGGAGCTGAAGCACCAGGAAAAAATATATGGCACTTTCAACTTTCCAGGGCATGTTTTGATATTTAACATTCAGAAATACAAAAAAGCTCTTGCTTGTGCTTCATTAGGCTACAGAATAAATATGAGGATACACTAGCCCCTGCCCCCCAGAGGGCTGATTGATATTACTGCAGATAACTTACTATATATACATTATACATGACCCCAGGGAGAAGAAGTCATTCCTCATCCCAAAATAGCATTGCGTCTTCCTCTTCTAGTGAAGATCTTTTTGTCTTCCAGCTCCTAATACACATGTGCTCACAAATACATAAACAGAAAATGCCCCGTGGCATCGTAAAGACATAGAGATACAGAGAAGTCTATGCCCAAAAAAAGTCGCTTGATGTTTCACTGCATAGTACACAATCAAGTGTCACTCACTGTGGACCCTGGAGACAAAGCTGCGGAAGAGAGGATCTACATCTGGAACTGCAAAGACAAATGGCTGTATCCAACATTAGTTTTTCTCAGAATTCCCCCCCTGAAATTAATGGACTTGGCATCCTTGGTTCCATTACATTTCAGTGGTTCTACTTTGAGTAGAACTTGGTCAGCAACAGCCCTAGCAGTGCAATCCCATACATGTCTCCTCAAAAGCAAGTGGGTATAGGATTACCATGAGCAGGCAAACAGCAGAATACGACTGAGCAGCGTAAGCACTATCAAGGCAGTGTGGCCCTCAGGATGGAAAAGGTTCCTCATCCCTGTATGAGAACTAAGTAGCCACTCTTCTTGTACTTTCCAAATCTGGATGGTGTCAGGAGTGGAGAGTCCTCTCCTTCCCCAGTAACTTCACAGGCCAGAACAACACGCAGTTGTATTTTATAGTCCTTTTATTCAGTCACCTGGTTGCAAAGCACGAATCCATGACCCTCCACAAAGAGAGCGGTTGGCTGCTCTGAGCCCTTCCTCTTCCATTCCCAGCAACATCCTGGGTGCGTACAGGAAGCCCCACCCCTCTTCATTCTCTGTTCTCTAACATGGAGTGACCTACAAGCCCGAGGGGAGGGGGGATCGCCCAGGCTCTCTGGGGAGGTCTCTGCTGGCTGTTCCCTCCCTTCCCCCTCTTCTTCCACTATCTCATAACTAGGCAACTCCTGGTGGAGCTGTACAGTGTCCTTGTCTCTCCCTCCTGCTGGAGATAAGAGGGGCAAATCTTCTACCTCCTCCTCTTCAGAGAGAAGCTGATCTGACTGAGGATACACTTCCCAGTCCTCCCGTTCAGACCATTCCCTGAAAGATGGGGTGATTGGGGCACAGGAGATGCCTTCATTCCTACCAATCCAATGTGGATCAAGGCAGGTCTGTGCCAGGAACCATTCAGACTCTCTGTGTTTCTGAAAGAAGGAATGTTCCATCAGCCTAAGGATAAGCTGCCTTCTTGGTGTTTTCTTCCCCGGAGTTTGAGAATCCCTGTTTTAAGATTTTTCCACATGAGGACCTACCCTAAGCGATGATCTCCCACTCCGTCTGAACCTCTACCCTTATTTTCCAGTTGAATGTTCAAGGGCTGCGACTCTCCACGAGTTAGCAGTCCTGTGAAAATGTTGCCTGTACGATTCTACCATTAGAAGAAAAATATTGGCCAGGCAGTGAAATAACTCCAGTCGTGTAAATGAGACAACGAATGGAATATGAAACCTGGCGTTATTTAATTACATATATAAAACCACGCAAATTCAATTAGAATCTCCTTATTACCAGCTGAACTCACGCTGAGAAGGAAAGAAGCATTAGCGGAAGAGCGAAACAAGGCCATAAACAGCCAAATCTAGGATGATTCCATGCAGAGACAATGTATTTATGGCTGCTATATGTTATTTAAGCTTGGATGCATGACTCAAAGGAAATGAGTAACAGGCAGCTCTGAATACATCAGTCCTTTGCTCACACTTTAATAGGCAGACTATGGTGAGGTATAACTGCTCAAGCGTTGTGCTGGACTAAAATGGCAGTGCTCACAGCCTTTTCCTATAGATCAGATGAAGATTCCATAAAGATTCGTGGAAAGGCAGGAGTAGTTTAGGCTTGAGAGTCTGTAGCAATCTGAAAGTCTCCAGTGAGCTCCATGGCAGAGGTGGCGTTTGCATTATTCATTGTGTAAAATTCCCTGCAGGTAGTAAACTAGTAAATTCAGAAGGAAGGATTAGGGTCTAAAGTTTTAGGCCTGGAGAACATTTTTCACCCCAAGGACCACATTCCCCCGAGGATAACCTTCTTTTTACGGGCTTTCAGCTGCGTGGAGCATCACCTACAAGCATACACTTGAACAGGCAAGCGCATTATGTGCCCCATGAGAGCAGCAAAATATCCAGACTGTGCAATGGTGATGGGATAAAATCAGGCCAAATATTTATTGACAAAACCACTTCTGAACTAGAGAGGAGGTGGAGGTGCGGGCTTCATGCCCTCTCAGCCCCCGCGCGATTGAGGGGATCCCTGGCCGCGTCATCCCGCGTGGCTTGCACGATATCACACTGACACGGCCAGGGATCTCCCTCTTTTGCCGCCTCAGCTCATCAGGTTTCCCACCCTCCCAACCTTTAGGTTTTCCTTTTGACCTTGCTATGGACCTTGGTTGGTCGCCGTTAAGGGGCCTGGTAGGAATTTTTTTCCACTTGGCAAATTGGCACCAGCCACTTGGTTTTTCGCCTACCTCGTAGCAAATCGTCACAACTTCCTCGGCATTGGCGGTTAGGTATTGGTAGGGGTATTGTCATGTAGATGAGGTGGGGAGGAAGCGCCATCACCTCCCCCGAATATCGAAGGGTAGTCTGGTAAAGGATTCTGGGGGGCGTGCCCCGTCTGAAGCCTATGGAGGTGAGGGCCTGAGGCACGCCCCCGAGCAGTGACCCCGGGGGAGTTCCTAGTTGATGTGCATCAGCAGGACTCCCCCTACTGGTGGTTAGCCCTTCCCGGTCTTCAAGCAATCGGGCTGAAGCCGGATAGTTGGTTAGGACCAATGCCTAAGCCAATACCGCTCATTCCGGTAACCAATAAAGTTGTGGCCATTTTTTGCCCGTTAACCTAAATATTTGTGTCATGTGTCTTTATTTCCACCGGGGGGAGGCGGGAACTTGCCACGCAACAGCAGGCAGGCTATGGCATGGCATGGGAGTCAGTAAATGCTGAACCTTACCATGGTGTAAGCCAAGCAAACAAGGTCTCACTGGACCAGGGTGCAGATTCCAACCAGGCAGATACCCCAACCTGAGCTTGGGGGTGCCATGGTCAATCCTCCCCCAGGCCCCTTTTCAAGGGGCCCCGGAACTATATTGATCCTGCCCAACGCCATTTCCACCCTCATACAAACAACGTTCTTCCATCTAACAAAGGAAAGCAGTAATTTCACGGAGGGAAAAGGGGAGGGGGGACCCAACCATGTACCAATCAGGTCGAAAGAAAAAAATTCCTTTCTGGTTCTGTCAGCCAGCAACCCAACATTGCTCAGTGAAGGCTCCTAACCCAAAGGTGGGCATGTGGGAAGCGCTCAAGGCAACATGGCCCTGAGCTCCAGGGAAAGCAGGTTTATCCAGTGGTACCTTGGGTTCCAGACGCTTCAGGTTACAGACTCCGCTAACCCAGAATTAGTGCTTCAGGTTAAGAACTTTGCTTCAGGATGAGAACAGAAATCATGTGACGGTGGCACAGCAGCAGCGGGAGGCCCCATGAGCTAAAGTGGTACCTCAGGTTAAGAACAGTTTCAGGTTAAGAACAGACCTCCAGAACGAATTAAGTTCTTAACCCGAGGTACCACTATATAGGCTTCCCCTCCCCTTTGCAAGGGCTTCATGGAATTTTGCTGCAATCTATGGGCTGCAGCACCACTGGGCAAAGGCGTCCCATGCTTATTAGGCACGGAATGAAACTTGTAGAGGTAAATACACATTGCAAATGCACTTTTTGGTGCACAGAAGCAGGGGCGTAGGAAGGGGGGCAGTGGGGGCGGGCCGTCCTGGGTGTCATCCATGAGGGGGGTGGCAAAAAGGCACACACAGGGGGGCTCACCCTGCCAACCCCGTGCGCGGCGGCTTGGGCCACTGCTGCCACTGCGTGCAGTGGGTGGCCCAGCCACACACAGCGGATCGCCCCGCTGTTGCCGTGTGCAGTGGATTGCCTCGCCCACTCACCCCCTGCAGCTCACCCCACTCCCACCCCGGGTGCATGGCATGGCTGCCGCTCTGGGCACCCATGCAGCTAACGCCACCACTGCACAGAGGGCAGGGCAGAGACTGACATTGCCCATGTTTTCATTGTATGCGTGGAGAAGAGCCCAAGCATGGAAGATGTCTGGATTGAAGCTTTATTTTGAGTCAAGTTAATACCCCGTGGAATTTTGTACCGCTGAGCAGTCAAATGTTCAAACATTCCCACTAATTGGTGCTGCCCATGGCCTGAGCTCTTGAGAGGATTTCAGTTTCACTTATAAAGCACGACGATATTTTGAAGCATACACAAAGCTAGCAGAATATGGCCTTATGGGACCAGATGACCTATTGTGCAATTAAAGAGAAGAACAGCGCTCAGTCGAAGATGTTAATAAAGTGGTGACATATTGTTAGGGACAATACAACCTTCCTTGTCGTGAGCTATTTGAAGTGCATGGGGAGAATTACAATTTGAATAATTTATTTCTGTATCTACAGCGGAATATTTTTTTTTAAAAAAAGTTATGAAAGTTCTCACTAGAAGCTCATTTAAAAAGAGTTAAAGAAGCAAAGGGCTACTTGGAATAAAGTAAAAATTAAGCCTTCCATTTTGCAGAAGAAGCTAGTGTAAAGCAAACTAGCTTCAATTATGCTATACACTTGGAATACCCTGTCTACTGACGTTAGACAGGCACCATCTCTGTACGTCTTTACTTGTTAAATAATTTTTATTAATTTCAATTACAAAAATACAATATGCGCCATATTATGGTAACACCAAATAGCAATACCAATTCAAATATAAATCAGTTACAAAGTCAATTATAAATTTTGTATGGCTTCCCACGTACTGTAGTACAGGGTCTTATTCCCTTTAATTCTGCCTCCAGATTATTGCTCAAACCAAATACAATCCATTCTTGATAAAATCCCTTATACCGCAGCTACAACAACTAACTTCATTTTGCATTATAACGCATATAATAATTTGTAAATTCGCAAGTGAAGTTCTCCTTTCTTCTTCTTGTGTGAGTTTTTACTTTCCATCACTAGTTTCTTTAATTCTTTATCTAATATCATTATGTCCATGTGGGTTATTCCTGATCCCTTTGTGCCTTTCAGCTTTGTTGACTCGAAGTTACTCTGGAGAGATCTCTCTCTTTGTTCTCAACTCTTCTGATTGCAGATGTAAAATTCCACTTTCGATTTCAGGCAGGGAGTCACCCAGCATCCTGTGGAAGCCTTGGCAGGCCTCCAGATTCTCCCCTCCACACCCAAACAAACAATTAATTATAATTATTCGTAGAAGAATGATCTGGTGTCCCGCCAAAGCCCTCGCAGTCTTCAAAGTCCTGTCCCTCCTCCCCTCAATCAGGGCCTTTAAACACTAACGTAAGCCCCTTGAATTGGGCCCAGAAATGAACCAGCAACCAGTTCTGACTCAAAGTAGTCCCATAGCCATGTCTAGCTTTAGTTTAATAATTTCAGTGAGGCTACAGTTGGCTACAATTCTGTTACTTGTCTCTACGGTTTATAGACTACTTATTACTCTCTCTCTCTCTCTCTCTCTCTCTCTCTCTCTCTGTGTGTGTGTGTGCACTGCCGGATTTACATATAAGCTAAACAAGCTATAGCTTAGGGTCCCACTCTGTTGGGGCCCCTTTAGATACCTATTAGGTCCATAAATTACCATATAGCATATATTCAACACACACAAAAACAACAATTTGTTGTTGACAAAGGACAGCTGAACATATATTGGCTCAGAAATGGAAACAACAACAATTACCAACGTTGGAGGAATGGAGAACGAAGCTGATGGACTATGCAGAACTTGATAAACTGACTGGGAAGATTAGATATCAACGAGATCAAAAATTCATCGAGGACCGGGGAAAATTAACAGACTACTGGGAATGTATAAGTGATAATGAAATAACGTTAGTGGCATTTAGAGAAGCTCTGTGATAAAATAAGAAATATTGTAAAAAAGTAAAATATAAGAGGGGGGAAGGCATAAAGGCAATATCAAAATTTGGAAATGTGTATTTAAAGAAACCAAATTCGAATGATTGGCAGAAAAGCCGAGGGAAGTCAAAAATTGAAAAGTTCAACAGAAATTGTAATGTGGTATGATTGTATGGAAAAATTAATAAAATATGATTATAAAAAAAGGACATACAGTGGTGCCCCGCAAGACGAAATTAATTCGTTCCGCAATTTTTGTCGTCTAGCGAATTTTTCGTCTTGCGAAGCACAAAATCCCATAGGAATGCATTGAAAATCAATTAATGCGTTCCTATGGTCAAAAAAAGTCCAAACAAAGCCAAATTTGGTACAACAACAGTTTATTAACTGCTCTTTAAAGTCACACATACTGTAAAGAGCAGTTCAAAAATTGAAGGGAAAATAAATTAACTTTATAAACATGACAGAAAAACATTTAAAAATCAACAAAGTGTACAGTACATTTTCTAAGACTCTGGGGGACCACTCGAAGAAGGCTCCTCTTCCACTCTTTGCTTCTTGGTCAAGAACCTGTCCATAGTCTGCTGCTTTATCCGCCTTTTCAGCAGCTCCCTGAAAGACGACATGACCCTCGTATCATAAAAGTTCCCAGCGTCATGTGCCACGTGCTTCTCAGGGTGGTGTAGATCTGCAAAAGTCTGCACCTCCTTCCACTTCTGGCAAATGTCCCTCAGTCTTTCGGAGGACAGCCGTTCCTCAGTTGCTTCCTCCTCTTCCAGTGAGGCCTGCTCCTGCGCAGGCTCTGCCTGCAGTTTGACCAGCTCCACGGTGGTCAGCTCGTCGTCGTGCCCCTCCACCAGCTCGCAGACGTCCTCCTCCGTGACCTCCAGGCCCATGGTCCTCCCCAAGGCAACAATGTCCTGCACCACTGTTGACTCTGGTGCATCAGAGTCACTTGGTGCCACACAGTCCGGCCACAGGCTGCGCCAAGCGCAATTCAAATTTCTCTGGCTGATCCCTTTCCAGGCCGTGTTGACCATCTTCAAGCAGGTGACGATGTCGAAGTGGTCCTTCCAGAATTCCCACAGGGTGATGGTGGTGCAGTCAGTCACCTCGAAGCATCGCCTGAAAAGCTCCTTGGTGTAGAGTTTTTTGAAATTGGCGATGACCTGCTGATCCATCGGCTGGAGCAGTGGCGTGGTGTTAGGCGGCAGGAACATGATGTTGATGAAGCTGAACTCCTCCAACAAGTCCACCTCAAGGCCTTTAGGATGGGCAGGAGCATTGTCCATCAGAAGCAAAGCCTTCAGCGGCAGGTCGTTGTCCAGCAGGTACTGCTTGACAGCAGGGCCAAAAGCAAGATTGACCCAGTCCACAAACAGCACACGTGTGACCCAAGCCTTGCTGTTGGATCGCCACATGACACTCAGCCGCTCCTTGTCGATCTTGTGTCTCTTGAAGGCCCGTGGGTTCTCCGAGTGGTACACCAGCAGGGGCTTGATCTTCAGGTCGCCGCTTGCGTTGGCACAGAAGAGCAGGGTCAGGCGGTCCTTCATGGGCTTGTGGCCAGGCAGCCTGGACTCCTCCTGAGTGATGAAAGTCCTTTTGGGCATCCTCTTCCAAAACAGCCCGGTCTCGTCGCAGTTGAAGACCTGCTGCGGAACGTAGCCCTCCGTCTTCACAAGCTCCAGGAACTCCGCTGCAAAGTCTTCAGCCGCAGGAGCATCAGAACTGGCAGCCTCTCCATGCCTGACCACGCTGTGGATGCCAGATCTTGTCTTGAACCGGTCAAACCAACCTCTGCTAGCCTTGAAGACTTCTGGCTCGGCTGAGGTTCCTGGCTGTTCCCGGATGAGGTCAGCGTGCAAGGCCTTGGCCTTCTCACAAATGACGGCCTCAGACACTGTGTCCCCTGCACGCTGCTTCTCTTCTATCCAGATGAGCAGCAACTTCTCGACCTCCTCCAGGACAGCTGGGCGGTTCTTCACGATCCTGGTGACTCCCTTGGCTGCATCACTCGCCAGGATCTTCTCCCTCATCTTCAGGATGGTCCCGATGGTCGATGGGTTCCTGCCGTACTCCCTGGCGATGTCCGTCACACGCATTCCGCCGTCGTGCTTCCAGATGATCTCCTTCTTCATTTCCAGCGTCACCTTCTCCTTCTTCCTCTCGCCGGCCACCGCAGCAGCAGTCTTCTTGGGTCCCATGGCAGCACAGCACCTACCTTCATAAACTCAGAAACAGAAAAAAAAATCAGTGATGTGCTTCAAACCCAAAAAATACAAAAGCACACAGAAATTAAAACCCAGAACCAAGGCCTTGAATCCCAAGCACCCCAACCCCAAATCCAAAATCCAAAAACCCCCAAAAAAGTTTTAAAAGTTTAGCTTACCAAATGGATGAAAGAGAAGTTCTGGAAAAGCTTCAACAATCAACCACCGAAGTCCTCAGAAACCTCAAATGGCTGCAAAATAAGTTTAGGAAAAGCTTCAAAAATCACCAATGTCTTCAAAAACCTCAACTGCTCCCACAGACACGCACCAACCCACCCACAACACAGAAATTGCAAACCCCTCCCCAACTGCTCCCCCAGCCCCTCCCCAACTGCTGCAAACCCCTCCCCAACTGCTTCCCCACCCAGACAAAAAAAAAAATTCAAAAAATAACAACATGGCCAGCACTCAGAAATTCAAACTCAGAAAAATTTTTCAAAAAAAAACAACCTGGCCCAATGGTCACAGAAAATCATAAAAATTCCCCAAAAAACCCCACATGGTCCCAGATTTCTGCAGAAACCTCCCCAACATTTCCCCTAGCCAGCCAGCACTCAGAAATTCAAACTCAGAAAAATTTTCAAAAAAAAAACAACCTGGCCCAATGGTCACAGAAAATCATAAAAATTCCAAAAAAAACCCACATGGTCCCAGATTTCTGCAGAAACCTCCCCAACTGTTCCCCCAGCCAGCCAGCACTCAGAAATTCAAACTCAGAAAAAATTTCAAAAAAAAACAACCTGGCCCAATGGTCACAGAAAATCATAAAAATTCCCCAAAAAACCCCACATGGTCCCAGATTTCTGCAGAAACCTCCCCAACAGTTCCCCTAGCCAGCCAGCACTCAGAAATTCAAACTCAGAAAAAAAAAATTTGAAAAAAAACAACCATGCCTAGTGGTCACAGAAAATCATAAAAATTCCAAAAAAAACCCACATGGTCCCAGATTTCTGCAGAAACCTCCCCAACAGTTCCCCTAGCCAGCCAGCACTCAGAAATTCAAACTCAGGAAAAAAAATTTGAAAAAAAAGCAACCTGGCCCAATGGTCACAGAAAATCATAAAAATTCCCCAAAAAACCCCACATGGTCCCAGATTTCTGCAGAAACCTCCCCAACAGTTCCCCTAGCCAGCCAGCACTCAGAAATTCAAACTCAGAAAAAATTTCAAAAAAAAACAACCTGGCCCAATGGTCACAGAAAATCATAAAAATTCCAAAAAAAACCCCACATGGTCCCAGATTTCTGCAGAAACCTCCCCAACAGTTCCCCCAGCCAGCCAGCACTCAGAAATTCAAACCAAGAAAAATTTTTGAAAAAAAACAACCATGCCTAGTGGTCACAGAAAATCATAAAAATTCCAAAAAAAACCCACATGGTCCCAGATTTCTGCAGAAACCTCCCCAACAGTTCCCCTAGCCAGCCAGCACTCAGAAATTCAAACTCAGAAAAATTTTAAAAAAACAACAACCTGGCCCAGTGGTCACAGAAAATCATAAAAATTCCCAAAAAAGGCCCACAAGCCCCCAGATTATCGCAAACCCCTTCCCAACACCAAGTCCTTGAATCCCAAACACCCCAACCCAAAATCCAAAACCCCCCAAAAAAGTTTTAAAAGTTTAACTTACCAAATGGATGAAAGAGAAGTTCTGGAAAAGTTCTGGAAAAGTTTTGGAAAATCTTCAAAAGTGAGCAAAGTCTGAGAAAAGGCTACCAAACCACGTGCTAACAGTTGCTCCTCGAAGTCAAGTCGCAACTGCAGCTGCTCAAGCTAAGCACCCTTGGTTTTAACGCTTTTTACACAAAGGAAACAAAGTCGCGAGACGTTTTCGTTTTGCGAAGCAAGCCCATAGGGGAATTCGTCTTGCGAGGCAAATTGCGGACGAAAAAACCTTTCGTCTAGCGAGTTTTTTGTCTTGCGAGGCATTCGTCTTGCGGGGCACTACTGTATAAAGGGCCCCATTACCTTCAGTAGCTTAGGGCCTCATCAAACCTAAATCCAGCCGTGTGTGTGTGTGCGTGTGTGTGTGTGCGTGTGTGTGTGTGTGTGTGTGTGTGTAAGAATTAGTGGCAGCATGAAAAAATTTTGTGAGTCTGATTACTGTAATTACATTCCACTGCTCATTAATTATAGCTGCGTTTGCTTGTTTATTTATTTATTTACCAAAAGGAAAAAAGCAGCTGGGTTCACAAAATGCAAGTAAAATTCATGTAGAAAGACTATTATACTTTTCCAGTAACAGCATATTTTAACTCTCTGTAGGAGCTGTGTGCAAAATTAAATACATGCCAACTGGATTGGGAAATAAATTTGTACCAAACATCTGTGCCATCTTACAATATTTCCAACAAAACTATTTGGTCAATCAAATATAGTTAATTGACTGAATATTGTACGCACTTTAGTCAGACACATCTAACACATTAAAATATATATTTGATAGGTTAGGTGATAATAGTTATTTTATTAATGTGGGAGGGTTGTGTAAAAGCTTACCATTTCAAGATGGCTTAGAAAGAAATGCTCACTAATCTGCTTTATGCAAAATTTATTTTGAAGTATAATAATAATAATAATAATAATAATAATAATAATAATAATAATAATTTTTTTTAAAGTATTTTTTATTGCTTTGTTTTCCAGGGTCAGAATACAACATCAATACATCGTCAGTAACACAACAAAAGCTTTTTTTTTTTTTTTACAAAGTAAAGAAACAGAACACTTTTTCAAATCTTTTTTCAACATCAACTGGACTTCCCCACATCCTCCCTCCCTGCATTCTTTACAATAAAAATCAACAGCAAATTAAAACCTTGTTTCATGTGTTTTTGTATTTTCCTCTAATTATTTACTCTAAAAGTTAAGCTTTTCTCAGTCGTAACTTAGTTTCAATCATTTCCAAATTTCAATACTGAAGCATGTTTTTCTCAAGACTTAGCAAATTCTCAACATTCATATAACTTAAAATGTTTTTGTAAATAGTCCTTAAATTTTTTCCAGTCCTCTTCCACTGCCTCTTCTCCCAGGTCTCGGATTCTGCCGGTCATTTCAGCTAGTTCCATGTAATCCATCAGTTGCGTGTGCCACTCTTCCAGTGTGGGTAACTCCTGTGCCTTCCAGTATTTGGCTATAAGGATTCTTGCTGCTGTAGTTGCATATAAAAAGAAAGTTCTATCTTTCTTTAGCACTCTCTGGCCCACAATGCCCAAAAGGAAGGCTTCTGGTTTCTTATGAAAGGTATACTTAAATACCTTTTTCAACTCGTTATAAATCATTTCCCAAAAAGCCTTCACCCTCGGGCATGTCCACCAAAGGTGAAAGAATGTTCCTTCAGCCTCCTTACATTTCCAACATTTATTGTCAGACAAATGGTATATCTTTGCCAGTTTGACTGGGGTCATGTACCACCTGTACATCATTTTCATAATGTTTTCTTTTAAGGCACTACATGCCGTAAATTTCATACCGGTGGTCCATAACCTTTCCCAGTCTTCAAACATAATGTTGTATCCAATATCTTGTGCCCATTTTATCATGGCTGATTTAACTGTCTCATCTTGAGTATTCCATTTAAGCAACAAGTTATACATTCTTGAAAGCACTTTCGTCTTAGGTTCAAGTAGTTCTGACTCTAATTTTGATTTTTCCACCTGGAAACCAATTTTTTTGTCCTTTTTAAAGATCTCTAAAATTTGGGCGTAATGAAACCAGTCTCGCACCTTTCCTTTCAATTTTTCAAAGCTCTGCAACCTCCAAGTGTCCCCCACTTTTTCTATTATTTCACAGTATTTTGCCCAGCCACCCCCCATATTAAGTATTTTTGTGGCCTTAGCCTCCATTGGTGACAGCCACCTCGGAGTCTTGTTTTCAAGTAAGTCCTTGTATTTAATCCAGACAGTAAACAAAGATTTCCTGACAATATGGTTTTTAAATAACTTATGAGACTTTACCTTGTCGTACCACAGATATGCATGCCATCCAAAAGCATTGTTAAACCCTTCCAGATCTAGGACATCAGTGTTTTCTAGCAAAAACCAATCTTTCATCCAGCAGAGGGATGCAGCTTCATAGTACAACCTTAAGTCCGGCAGGGCAAATCCCCCTCTTTCCTTCGCATCTGTTAATATTTTAAATTTTATTCGGGGCTTTTTGCCCTGCCAGACAAACTTCATAATGTCCCTCTGCCACTTTCCAAAACACTCCACCCTGTCCACGATCTGCAGGGCCTGAAACAGAAACAGCATTCTTGGCAATACATTCATCTTAACTGCTGCAATTCTTCCCAACAAGGAAAGTTTCAGTCTTGACCAGATTTCTAAGTCCTTTTTGATTTCAGACCAACATTTTTCATAGTTATCTTTAAACAAATTCAAATTTTTCCCAGTCAAATTAACCCCCAGGTATTTCACTTTTTTAGCCATGTTTAGTTCCGTTTCCTTCTAATTTTTTATTTATACTCCGCCCTCCCCAGCCAAGGCCGGGCTCATAATGATGCATATGAGCTAAGTGTGGGATGTTAAAGTGCCGTCAAGTGCAACATTCCTACAGAATGGATTTTTAACCAGGAAGACATCTTTATTAGAAGAACTCAGACGAGTCAGCAACAAGCTGATCACTGCATTAACTTATAAAAGGGGATTGTTTAACTCTGCTAAAGTAAACCTTCCCATACTAGGCAGGGTACCTAATTTTTGCTCATTTCTGTTCTCTTCTTCCCCCTCACCCAAATCTACAGGACTGCCACATACCCATAAGGTTGGGAAACCCTCCCAAACAGTATGGAATATGGGGTGGAGGACTGCAGTAGGTGAGCGCAGGTAGTGGCATACTGGGGGGGGGGGGCGCACAAAGGCAGTTGCCCCGGATGCAAAATTGTTAGGGGCACAAAATTTCAACACCTGGTCAATACAGCTGCACGCTTCCATCACTGGCCTCCATTGAAAATGGCTTCTCCATGCGAACCTGGAAGTGACCTCTCTAGACGACAAAATGACTTTTCTAATCTCTACAGCTGCGATCTCCTGGGAGATGCAGATGTTGTTAGGCAGTTGAATGTGCATGCATACTCCATCCATTTCCCAGATTAACCCCTGTTCTATTGTTGACCCACTCCTAGGACGATGTAGGTAATGTCCAGCCAGGTGAGGCAGGTGGAGGCCTAGCAAGTTGTTTCCATAGCAATGACCATGTTTCTTGGCCAACTCTTTAGAAATGTATAAAGGTTCCTTCACAAGCTCAGCTAGGGCCATTAACTTAACAAAGAGATTGATCTGACCATTTCAGCAGTTCCTTCTACTACAGACTCCCATTTTACAAATGCAGAATCATAGGCTTAGAGGAGGGGGCCCAAAGATTTCACCCAAGCCAACTCCCAAATCCTATAACAATATCCTTTGAAACTTGGATCGGGATTAATGTTGGACAAAAAAGCCTTGGGTCTATGGTCCATGTTTGATGGAAGTGTGCAACCTCTTAGTCTTCTTCAAAGGCTATGTGAATGCTTGTGTGTGTTTGGGGGGCAGGTGAACCTATGTTCCTCCAAATATTGTAGGATTACAACTTCCATCATCCCTAAGCACCAGCTGGGGCTGATGGGAAGTAAAACAGAATTCTAGGCTAGATTAAGGTTATCAGATTTTTTTCAATGATTCTGGGGACACTTTTCAACTTCAATGGATTTTCTATGGGGACTGATTTGTAAATCCGGGGACTGTCCCCAGGAAACGGGGACGTCTGGTTACCTTAGGCTAGGTGGAACTTTGATCCAAGTCCAGCAGGCCTCTTCCGAGATTCTTCTTATTATTGTCATCATGAGAACCACAAAATATTCACGCTTCCCACTCAGAAGCCCAAGCTTACCTCTGCCTGATGTGTGTGAAATGATCCAGAGTCTCGCGCACAACGGCACCATTTTAAATAAACAGTAGGAAAGCATTTTGGGAAAGTAACAGCAGATGGCAGTGTTACATCAGAACTGCCACTTTTGGTTTCTGTTTGGCACATTTTCTTCCTGGACAATGAAACCAATGCATAAATAGTTTCCATATCTTTTCAATATACAGTTGCACCTTGGATCTCAAATGCCTTGGCTCCTGAACAAATCAACTCTTGAATGATCAAAACCTGGAAGTGAGTGTTCCGGTTTTCGAATGATTTTCGGAAGCCGAACATCCGGCATGGCTTCCACGGTTTCCTTTTTTTATATATATTTTTTATTGATTTTAACATATTAATTATAAAATGTACCACAAAACTTATCACATACAATCTTTTTAGACTTCCATCAGCACCTCTGATGATCCACCGTTTTAACCACTTCTTATGCATTTCTTAACTTTATATTGCCTTCACATCTCTTAACAAATCATCCTCCCCCTTGTCCATTTTTACAATACTTCTAATAATACTCCTCACAAAACTTCTTGCAACCCTACAAACGTTGTCTATTCTTCACAAATACTTTTCAAATATTCCGTAAATTTACTCCAGTCTTCCGTGAATTTCTGGTCTCGCCGGTTTCGAATCCTTCCTGTTAGTTTATCGGCTTCCGTGGTTTCCGATTGGCTGCAGAACGCTCCTGCAGCCAATCAGAAGCCGTGTCTTGGTTTTCAAACGGGAACGCATTCTGTTCAAGAACCAAGGTACGACTGTACAGTGGTACCTTGTTTTGAGTCCGGGATCCGTTCCGGAGCCCCAGATGCTCAACGAAAGGGATGCTCGACAAAGAGCCACTCTGTGCACACATGCGGAGTGGTTTGTACTTCTGCACATGTGCAAAGCGCAGTTTAGCACTTCTGCACATGCACGAGCAGCAAACCCAGAAGTATCCCATTCCAGTACTTCTGGGATTGCCACGGACGTTCACTGAAATGGATGGTCGACAGGGCGAGCGTTCGCAGAGGTATTACTGTATATGGTTTTCTAAATATATTTTCCATAGGCTATTGAATTTATTTATTTTTTGCCCTTACAGCAGTGGAATACACAAATCATTGAGACCCATTTGAATCAGTCAGATGGCCATGCACCTTATTGGATCATTCAATAGTAGCATAACTTCATGAATGAATGGATGGATGGATGGGTGGATGAATGAATGAATGAATGAATGAATGTGGAAAATCCCTAGTAAAGCATAGCAATAGGCTTTACCTTCTTCCCCAAAGGTAATTAGAATCTCATTTAGAGAAAGTACAGAGCAAAGGAAATGGAGAGCACAGAGACACAAAGATTAAGTGTGTGTTGCCAAGTGCTCGTCAGTCATCCCACTGTTTTTGCATCCTTGGGCCGGAACTGAAATGGAGAAACAGATTTATTTCTTTATGAACAGTTGCGTAGTATTCAGACTGCACATTTCTCTCTACCTTTCCTTAGGTAAAAGGGCCAGAAACTTAGTGGGTTATTTAAATGAAAGGGGAACATTGAGACAAGTGGCCTAGAAGACTCCAGGGATGTAAGATTCCCCCCTCTGCAAAAAAAAAAGTAACTATGTCTCTTAGTACAGAAATATCAACAACCTCAGAAATGCAGATGACACAACCTTGATGGCAGAAAGTGAGGAGGAATTAAAGAACCTTTTATTGAGGGTGAAAGAAGAGAATGCAAAATATGGTCTGAAGCTCAACATCAAAAAACCCAAGATCATGGCCACTGGGCCCATCACCTCCTGGCAAATAGAAGGGGAAGAAATGGAGGCAGTAAGAGATTTTACTTTCTTGGGTTCCATGATCACTGCAGATGGTGACAGCAGCCACGAAATTAAAAGACGCCTGCTTCTTGGGAGAAAAGCAATGACAAACCTAGACAGAATCTTAAAAAGCAGAGACATCACCTTGCCAAAAAAGGTCTGTATAGTTAAAGCTATGGTTTTCCCAGTAGTGATGTATGGAAGTGAGAGCTGCACCATAAAGAAGGCTGATCACTGAAGAATTGATGCTTTGAATTATGGTGTTGGAGGAGACTCTTGAGAATCCCATGGACTGCAAGAAGATCAAACCTCTCCATTCTTAAGGAAATCAGCCCTGAGTGCTCACTGGAAGAACAGATCGTGAGGCTGAGGCTCCATTACTTTGGCCACCTCATGAGAAGAGAAGACTCCCTGGAAAAGACCCTGATGTTGGGAAAGATTGAGGGCACAAGGAGAAGGGGACGACAGAGGGTGAGATGATTGGATAGTGTTCTCGAAGCTACCAGCATGAGTTTGACCCAACTTCGGGAGACAGTGGAAGACAGGAGTGCCTGGCATGCTCTGGTCCATGGGGTCACGAAGAGTCGGACATGACTAAACAACTAAACAACAACAACAACAACTCCCAGGGACTGAGGTCCTTGCTCCATTTTCTGTGTGACAGCCTTTTAGATATTTGAAGACAGTTATCACATCTCCTCTCAAGCTTCCCTTTTCCAGGCTAAACATACCCAGCTCCCTCAATTCACCCTTCCCCCAAAATTGTAAATTCTAAAACTTTTTAGACCATAGAGACAGAGTTGATTATAAAGACATAAAGGTCTGAAGTGGAGGATATAAAGTGCGACAGAAAGACTTGAAAATTAAAAACCGGTTGAAGGGATGGAGGGAAGTCATGAGCTCAGCAGAGCAAAGAATTTATTTGTTTTGTTATTGGTATGTTGAAATATTGTGTTAAAAATGAAATCAATAAATATTATATTTTTTTTAAAAAATCACCGTTTCTCTTTTTACTTCTCACTTTGTTGGTGACATCCGCATTCCATGCAAATCTGAATTCTGAAAGAACTTCTCACATTTAACCCGGGTGTTCATGAGTATCAAGTTGACTAAGAGGTTTGGGTTAACTTTTAAAGGTGCCATCCACAATGTCAGTAATGGGAATCTGCCTGTTTGCCAGTACAGCAAAGATTATCTGAGAAGATGTTTGAGTATCCCAAATTAACCATAAAGAATGCAATTATGCAAATGTACTAATGAGTTGCTTTGTTGTCATCAGTGAGCCTTATTTGCGACATCCAAGATGTGTCTCTCTTAATGATTTGCAGGCTTCCATCTGCATACAACTTCCATATGAAATATCTAGCTAATTGTACTATTTTTACACTTCACTTTTGCATTAACATGAGCACTCGCCATATGCCTCACAAACCCAAGTGCTGGGTCGGCTATATAAGTTGTGCATCGTAGTTCAGCACCCTATTAAATGTTGAAGTGTGTAGGATACAACACCATATGCTGAAGAAATGGCCGAGATCACAATGGAGAACCGAACTGTAAGTGAACTGTTCTGCAACCACTGTTCTGTGTAAAACTCCCTTGCCCTAGTCACTCTCAAGTCATGCATGTAAAATTGATATTGACCTTTGCAATTGCAGCAAAGGATGTGTTCATCATCAGTCAATAATTGACAAGGTGGTGTGACTTATTAAAATGTGGTGAGGTATGGAAATGGACGGGACTTTTCTTTGGTTCCGTTTATGAATGGCTATGGAACAATATCTTAACAAAGTCACAGAGACAGAGTGGAAGCAAGCAAACAGAGGGACAGGAGCCTTTCAGCTGATTGAAAGGTGATTTAATCAAAGGACTTCTGCATGGGTCCCAAAAATATCTGCATAGCATGCTTTCAGTTACATGAGGTGCATGGCACTGGAGTGTGGCCAACAATCATTCTGAGGCTGTGGTCACTGGGCATGATCCTGCTCTTCTTCCACCGTGCTTGATCCAGAAGCTGCAGCTAGTGCAGAATGCTGCAGCATGACTGCTGGCAGAGGTGAGGCCTTGGAAGCATAAAAACCCTTTCTTGGGAACTTGCACGGGCTGCTGATTTGTGACTGGGCCAAGTTCAAGGTGTCACTATTAGTATATAAAGCCCTTAATAATTTGGGACCAGTTTAGCCGTGAGATTGCCTGGCCCCAAGTATGCCCACTGGACCACTTCAATCTACAAAACTGCCAGTGTTACAGGTGCCACATAATACCGATTATTCAATTCTCAACAAATTCTTTTCAGTAAACACTGGAAAGTATAGCACTGCAAAGAGGCTAGAAGTCTCCTAACAATCGGCATCCTTAACAAGCCTTACAGTTTCTATGATTCTTTGGGTGAAACTGTGACTCTTAAAAGTGTTATTATATTGCTTTAAATGTAAATTGCAGGTGGGGCCTTCTTGTGGAAAAAAAACCACTTTGTTTTGGACAATGCACACGATGCACACTTTCCGAGGAGAGTAAGTCCCACTCAACTCTATGGGGTTTTGTTTGTGGGAATGTTCAGGGAGGCAGGAGAGGCTATATTGTTTAATAGTATCCTTCCTAACTTGCGTTAGCAAGTCCCTTTACTTAACAGAGTGCATTCCCCTTTTAAACACACAGCGGTTAGCTTGTTGCAAGCTTGATTAAGCTTCTCAGTATAGGATTCCTGGTAATCCCCTTTTCTCCCCCTTAAAAAGAATAGGCACAACACAATCTTGTGTAAAGTATTATAAAAGAAGTTTACTCACACATTCAGTTCACAGATGGATCCCTGAAGGGAGACTTAGGTTACAAAGTATATACACATGGAACTACCCCATACGGGAGTTAGTCCCAGTGACTGCAGACAGGCAGTCACTGCTGCTCATTCGTTGAAAGCAAGATGGAAAAGAGAGAGGGTGGCACCTGCCTTGCCCCTTCTGGTACCTGGGCAGGTAAGGTCACGCCCACCTCTAGTCACATGCAGAGGAAATTTGTCCCAGCTCAGGAGGAAACAGGAAGTTTTCTACTGACTGGAGCAAACATGTTGTACTTGACTGCTATCTATCTGTCACATCCCACATAGTTCAGAGTAGACATGTATACATGTGCACTCTTAATGGTTAAATTATTGTTATGCACCACCCAATCTCTGAGCTGTGTGAGATTCCGGGGGTTCCAGGCACTCACCCAGGGTTCAATTTCCTTGGAACGAGCGACAGGAGACTGCCATGGCTTTATGATACATGGTTTATTTACACATATATACAACATGAGCCTACGGTGGAGGGGTTCACAGCATCAACAACCCAAGAGGGTCTTGCTTCTCCCATAGCCACAGCCTTGGATCCCTCCAAAAAAACAGGCATGGCTTTGTCTCTCAGCTGCCCAGCCTGTAGCTTCTAACTTCTAGCTCACACACCTCAACTCTGGCTTTTGCTTTTCTAACTAACAGATAGCTGAGGGAGGGGGGCCAACCCATTTGGTTTCTGGCACAGAGACACTTCCTTTGTTACCTTAATGACCCATACTTGGGCCATTACCTCACCAGGAAGCTAGCCAGGAATTGAATCCATGCTGGATCCAGGAATGAGGATGGGGCTCAGGCGTACAGTCTATCCCACCCACCCACCCCCCCAAAAAAATCCCACAGGCACAACTCCAGCTATCTGAAAAAAGATCAGTCAGTGGTGCTTCCTGCTGACTGACTTAAGGTATGAATTTGTTTAGTCCTCTGCTTTGGGGATGAATGAACCATCTGCTTATATCCTCTGTGAATAATCAGAAAGGCAGAGCAGATGTTTCTGGGTCTCCTAGAGAGTTGTAAAGCATTGTAGCAGCTGATGCTCTTTTTATCTCTAGAGATCGGAAGGGAAGCACCTTCTCGCGTCTGATCCCTGGGAACACCAGGGATCAGATCTGAAATGGGGACAGAATTTCCAGCGAAGCGACCTAGCTCAAATTTGCATCCAAGCATAAATTTCAAAGACAGTTTATCCAAATTTGAATTGTTCTGTCATATTTGCGCCAGATGAATCCTGCTCGTGTCATCTCAGAAGTAAGCCCCGCCAAGTTTAATGGTACTCACTCCTGGCTACGTACGTAAATAACTGCAGCCTCAGTTATGAGTGCTGCTGAATTTTAAAACTTTAGAAAAACAGGGTGTACAGGCAGGGGCAGAGGAAGGGTGGCAGAGGGGGCGGTCCACCCCAGGTGCCACTCTGGGAGGGGTGACAAGATGGCCCCTGCCTCCCCCCAGCTGTAGAGCGGCTGAGGGTGCGTGCGGTCCATACGGGCATCCATATGGGATGCTGCTCAAGCGGCAGCCCGTACAAACTGTGCATGTGTGGCATCCTATTTGGTTGCCGCACATGCACAGTCTGTACAGGTTGCGCCACCCCGGTTGCCGGAAAGGGTTCCTCCACCACTGTGTACAGGTCTGTTAGTCATTACCACACCAGAGAGAGCTGCATGGTTTGAGTCTACTTTGCCACTAGTCCTGGAGAAGAGAAACCTTTTCAGCCTGAGACACATTCCCTACTAGACAACCTTTGAGTAACCTCTTCCGCCAGAGGCAAAAGCAGGCAGAGAAAGAAAGAAAAATGTTAATTTTACCTTGCGGAATATCTTTGGGAGAACCAAAGGCTAAGGAGTGAACCCTACACAAATCTGGAGTGGAGTCCCTAAGACAGTTGGAAGGTGTCTTGTACATCTCTTTCTGGCAATTCCTGCAGCCAAGCTGGTGCCAAATGCATTGCTCTGCTTTCATTGGACCACATCAGGAAGGCTGAGAGGAGGGTCTTGTCTTCTGGGCAGCCCAGGACCTCCATGCACACTGTCTGGGCTTGCGCTCCAGGGAGATCACTCCAGTTCTGCTAACACAGAGGTTTGACTGCACCCTCAGAGGCACACTCCATTATCTCCTAAGATAGACAGACAGATGCCAACAACTATAGGCTTGTTTCTACACACATACATCTCTGTCTTCCATCCAGACAATCAAAGAGACACTATCAGAGTTCAGGAAGACATTCCAGTCAGGCCAAAGTACCCAAGCAGGGTGCAAAGCAGGCCTGGTGAGCTGTGTGGCTGGGAAGGGGTGTGGCTTAAAGAGAGTCCCGTGGACCAAATAAATAAGTCATTCACCTGCAGAGCTTGTAGCCAGGGCTGCTGCAACAAACAGCTTTGCAAGCCTTTGGGAGGCAGAGACATGAGAGGGCATCAGAGGAGAGAGGGAAGGAAAGAAGGACAGAGGCTAGTGTTGCCCACGGCACCCTGAGCATCATTCAAGGCACCCCAGGGTGCCACAGCACACTGGATGAAAACCACTGCTCTAGTCCATGAAAGCTCCATGTTATTTGTTACCTTTTTTTAATGCTGCTGTTGTTTTTGCTGCAACAGACTCACAGGGTTGTCCTTCTGAAAAGCAATAGCACATGTTTAATGATAGTTTATTGGTCTTAAATGAGAAGCAGTCTTTGCAAACAATCAAGATACTATTTCTCTTGTGTTTTGCATTTTAGGGTGCTAGTGCCAAGAAAAAGGGGCAAGAAACAAGAGGAGGAAAGGAACATTAAAGGTCTATTAAAGTAGGGTTGAACTTTCTCTCTCTGTGCTATAATAATTGAGGGGCCAATCCTATGGCAGATCTACCCGGATGAGCAATTTAGGATGCAGCAGAGCTCCAGATCAGTCAGCTGATTCCCCTGGAATTAAGTCTCCAGCCCTGGCTCTGCCCAATCCAAAAAGGGGCAAGGCAGGTATGGGATCCAATGCCCTTCCAGCACAGACAGGTGACCTGACAACCCACTGCTTACCTTCCCTCTGCCAGTCTTAGGCAGAGCAGCAGCCCCACTGCTGAATGGAATTTTGATCTGATGTAACTTTACACCAGATTAATTTACACCAGTTTGCTTTACACCAGTTTTTTGTGCATACGGTTGCTTTCTCAGAGACTGTCATCCTTGGGTATTAGACTAGCACAGCAGGAAGCTTTAACTGCTGCCAGATCGCAATCATAAAGTTCATAATGAACTTGGCGAGATTCACTTCCATGAAAACATTCATCATTCATAAGCTGCAAGGCTGTCATCCTGGGCATTCTTCCTTGGGAAGATAAGTTCGACTGGACTCCTCGGGTTGGATTTGGAGATGTAAGAATATCATTTCAATGGGCCAGCACCAAGTTTGACTAAGGACACTTTCAGACTGCCACTACTTTGAAGGTGGGTTTCAACTGTCCATAAACAATTTGAGGTTGCACGATTAAAGTGGGATTTGGTGCTATTTTACCGCAAACCCACTCTCCCTCGCCTGCCCCCCCCCCAAAAAAACCAACACACTTTTGTGATAGAGAAAGTGATGAAAACAGTTTGTAGGGCAGCAACTGTGAGATCCTATAATCTCCCAACCCAATCAGAATAAAAGCTCAATAAACAGTCAAGTTCCCAGCAAACCTTGTGCAAACAAATCAGGGTGAATACCTAATAAACGTTGTCTGAAAGCAACCCAAGTCTGGATCCCTTTGATTTCATTGGTGCCAGCTCTGTGCACGAGGAAGCCCGGCTCCCATTGGTTTCAAGCTCACTGGGTGACCTTGGGCTGTTCACAGTCTCTCACCATAACCCAGCGCACAAGGTTTGTCGTGAGGACAAAATGGGGAGGAAACGAACCATGTACACCTCCTTGGAAGAGATGTGGGATCTAAACGCAATAGTCTCTGCTCCATGCATGACCAAGTCTGGATCCAAGTCAGCACGCAAGCGAAGGAGCTGCCAAACTACCGAGTACTCAGGGAACAAACTTTTCTGCAAGGCGCAGCTCTGGCGAGACCCTTTCCCTTCCTAAGCACGTGGCTCCCGCTCCAGGGTCTTTAAAAGATGTCCCGGGTGGCGAACCCCACCCTTCTCTTGCTGTCGCCTCGGAGCTGCGCTCTGATTTGCTCGTGCGCCTGCTCACGCGCCTAACCAAGAAGCGCTGCCCAGAAGTTGGCGAGCTGCAGGCGCCGGCGGCAGAGCGCGCTTGTGCGCAGAGAAGCGCGGAGCTGGCGAGCCTTCCGCCCTTAAAGGCGAGCGCCAGCCGGGGAAGGCGAGGAGAGCTGTAGCCCTGCGATGTGCCCGGAGCAGCACGAGTGGAGGCAGGTAAGGGGGCGTGGCTCTTGAACCTTTGAAGGCGATGCCTGGCTGGAATAGGTGAGCTCCTGTCAATCCATCAGAGTTGCTTCCGTGTGCCGCGCTTCTTGGGTTTATTTCGCGGGGATCCGGCCGGGTCTTCGACGGAGCAACCTTATGCATGCTTACTCGGAAATAAGCGTCATTGTGTTGAATGAGGCTTACCTGCAGGTTAGTGTGGATGGGATTGCAGGCTCATCTATCTTTAACGTCCTACATACTCTGGGTTTTTGTTTAAAAAATAATAATTTGCTGGTTTTCAGCGTTAAAACTTGGTTTCGAGATGATGGGTCCAATGCCATTTGGTGTGTTGACATCTTGTGTGTGCTTGCAAAGAAAGAGTAAGTCTTACTAAAATCAGTGGAACTTGCTTCCAAGTAAACCTGCAGAGGAGTGTGGGGCTGAATCACAGAACTGTAGAGTTGGAAGGGACCACAAAGCCGACTAGTGCAGGAATATTTTGCCCAGTGTGGGGCTCAAACCCACAACCCTGAGATTAAGAGTCACATGCTCTACTGACTGAGGTATCACAGGGGTGTTGGTGGATGATTATTGACCTGGTGTTTGGGCAGAGTGCTGGACTTGGACTAAGGAGATCCATGCTCCGACCTCATGCCAGTCCCACACTCTCAGGCTAACCTACCTTACAGGGTTGTTGTTGTAAGGATAAAATGGGGGAAGCAGTGTGATCTGTGTATAGCACCTTGAACTCCTTGTAGGAAAGGTGGGGTGTAAATGCATGTAATGATAATTAAATTAAGACATTGTGAATTGCTTCACAGCTGTGTATAATAATAGTAATTATTATTATTATTATTATTATTATTATTATTATTATTTATTATTATTATTATTATTAAAACTCTAGTATTCTGTGCACAGGTAGGGGAAGGGCTCTAGCTTACTGGTGAAGCATCTGCCTTGCATGCAAAAGTTCCGAGATTCAACCCCTGGCATCTCAAGATAGGGTTCGAAGTGTCCCTTGCCTGAAACCCTGGAGAGCTGCTGCTACTTGGCATAGATAATGCTAAGCTAGATGGACGAAAGGTCAGACTCAGTGTAAGACAGCTTCCTGTGTTCTCGCCAGTTGCTTATTTTTAAGATTCTTGGAGAAACAAAACACAATTGGTAGGCTGGTGATATAAACTGATGAAGGGATATGCTGATTAAAATGCACATTTTATTAGCATGTAAATCCACATTTATTTAATGCTGCACTAATTATTATTATTGCTGCTGCATAATATTTGATGCTGCAGTTTATTATTAAGTAGTTTTTCATTGTTGTACTAATAATCATGAAGTATCTAAAATTGCACGGGACGCAGGTGGTGCTGTGGTCTAAACCACTGAGCCTTTTGGGCTTGCCGATCAGAAGGTCGGTGGTTCTAATCCCCACGACGGGGTGAGTTCCCGTTGTTTGGTCCCAGCTCCTGCCCACCTAGCAGTTCAAAAGCACGTCAAGTGCAAGTAGATAAATAGGTACCGCTCCAGCGGGAAGGTAAACGGCGTTTCTGTGCGCTGCTCTGGTTTCGCAAGAAGCGGCTTAGTCATGCTGGCCACATGGCCTGGAAGCTGTCTGCAGACAAACGCTGGCTCCCTCAGCCTATAGAGCAAGATGAGTGCCGCAACTCCAGAGTCGTCTGCGACTGGACCTACCGTAATGGTCAGGGGTACCTTTACCTTTACCTATCTAAAGTTGCACTAAGTGATGGACATACCAACCAACACCCCCCCCCCCCACACACACACACACTCAGAAAAGAGAGAACAGTGTGTAATCTACAGAATGGGTAGAGAATGTGAAGGACTAATTGGCGCATTTGTTTTAATTTTTAAAGTGCCACGGATGTAAATTGCAGCTCCTGCTCCTTGCCAGTTCCTTGCCAAGGTTAATTGAAAAATCCATGGAAGAAGCAAGTCCTGTTGTGTTTAATAGGGCTTATTCCTAGATAAGTGTGCAGAGGATTGCAGCCTAGATGTTGAAAAGGAAACTGCCTCATATTAAACAAAATTCCAGTGAGGAAACCTAATGTGTACATTAGCCATTGTTTTGATTGCCGGCCAATAGAACCAGTGATAATGAGCTGTCTTCTTTTTAACTGCAAGGGATTGCTAAGCAGTTTCAAGAGATCTCGTGAGTGGTCATCCCTAAATGTCATGGCATGCAACTTCTCTGCACTTGTGCTTTTAGTGAAGCATTTCCCAGAAGTTGCTTTGGGTTCAGAATAATAACGGGAAGGACAGTCATCATTTTTTGTTATGCAAGCAGCCACCTGGTAAGGTACCTTGTTCTCCTAGGCTCTAGCATTCTGTACAAGCTGAGAACCAGGTAGTGTAGAAGGACCAGAATGGGAAATCTCTGGTCCTCCAAATGTTGCAGAACTCCAGCTCCCATCAGCCCCAGCTAATATGGTGAATGGGCAATGGGAGTCGCTGAGCTTTATTTGTTTATATACTGCTTATCCACCCAAAAGGCTTCCAAGTAGTTGACAACTATAAAATCAAGTATAGAAGCATTACATAATTAAAATACACAGTAACAATTCCATTGGGATTTTAGAACATCCTTAATTAGGATGTACAATATAGGAGCTAGCACAACTGGTAAAACAGTTAAAACAATAAAATTAGAAGTTCAGTTTAGGGGATTCCGTACTTAAACAGGTGTGTCTTCAGGGGCCGGCGGAATGCCAATATTGATGGAGCCTCTCGTATTTCAGCAGTGAGGGCATTCTCCAACACTGGTGCTGCCAGTGAAAAAGCCCAATAATCATCAGGCTGTGAGAAATCTAACCAGGTTCCATTCACTGATTGTAGTGCCCTTACAGTGGGGAGAAAGATGGTTTTTCAGGTAACCTAGTCCAGATTTATTTAGGACTTTGTATGTAAGTAGCAGAACCTTAAAACTGGCTTGGTTGCTCATAGGCAGCCACTGCTATTAGTAGTGGAAAGAGTGCTGGACTTAGCTCCCATGAAACTGGTTTTGTGCCAGTCACTGCATCTCTGCTTAAACCTGCCCTGCTGTGTTGGACATTTAGTCATAAAAAAAATTACTTTCATATCTAGTATCTTATGGTTCCATACCGACTTTGAGTAACCTGTAACTGGTGCAAAAAAAAACCCCTCCACATTCTATACCCAGAGGGATTATATTATGAAGACGGAACAATATTGATATATTTCAAATACAGTGGTACCTCGGGTTACATACGCTTCAGGTTACATACGCTTCAGGTTACAGACTCCGCTAAACCAGAAATAGTACCTCAGGTTAAGAACTTTGCTTCAGGATAAGAACAGAAATCGTGCTCTGGCGGCGCAGCAGCAGCAGGAGGCCCCATTAGCTAAAGTGGTGCTTCAACTGTTTTAGAACAGTTTCAGGTTAAGAACGGACCTCCGGAACAAATTAAGTACTTAACCCGAGGTACCACTGTATTTGGATCTCAAACCTTATGGTTAGTGGTCAGTTGGTTCTATTTACTATAGGAAAGGACATAGAAGTTTCAAACCTGAGCAACTTGATAGCCTACTAGACTTCGTTTACTTATTTCTGCAACCATAGTGACTAGCACTAACACACACACCCTCACCTTAAAAAAAAAAAAAGCCCTTCATTTCTTCTGATCCTGAAATCTGTACTGTGCAGAGAGGAATGGGTTCTTCTGTTGCAGCACTGGATGCAACCCAATTAAAAAAAGCATCAAAGGGTGAGAGAAATTTAAAAACCACAACATCCAGCCAGAAAGACTTGTTGAAACAAAAATGTCTTCCACTGTTTCCAGAAACTACAAATAGTGGGTGTTTGTTGTATCTCAACAAGGATGCAGTTCCACAAAACAGGGGCAGACACAGAGAAGGCCCTGATCTGAGTTACTGGGAAATTAGGTACTCTTTTGTAGAACACAGTGATCTGGTGGGTATGTGAGGGGGTAAGGTGATCTCTCAGGCAGGCTACATCTGAGCTGCATAGGGCCTTGTATGTTAGCACCAAAATCTTGACCCAGTAGCAGATTGGCAGCTACTGTAGATCTTGCAGACAAAGTGCTGCATGAGGAATTGAGGAAACTGCAAACAACGATGCATAATTGTTCGTTCTGTTGCTTTGCCCCAGCATGGGCTCTTTGACTTGCATGTGTCATTTTCTCTAGGAGAGAGAAGGCTGCCTCTGGCAGCTGAAGAATGAAGTCCCCTCCTTGCTGCCTGTCCCTTTCTTCAGGAGCATCTGGAGAGGAGCTGGGTGAGAGCACGTCCTTTGGATCTGTGGAGTCCAGTGTCTTCTGCAGTGAGGAGGAGCCAGGAACCTTGTTGCGGCCGGTGGCCCCGTCCTTGGACTGCATCACAGTCAATGTTGGAGGGGCCCGCTTTGTGCTGTCCCAGAAAAAGCTGTGCTGCTACCCGGACACCCGCCTGGGCAAGCTGGCTGTAGTGGTGTCAGCTGCCCGGGACGTTGCCTCCAGCCTCCTGGATCTCTGCGATGATGCCAATTTGGTGGAGAATGAATATTTCTTTGATCGGAGCTCTCAGGCATTTAGTTACATCCATAATTATTACCAGACGGGCCGGCTGCATGTGATGGATCAGCTCTGTGCACTTTCCTTCCTGCAGGAGATCCAGTATTGGGGGCTGGATGAACTCAGCATTGACTCTTGCTGCAGAGACAGGTGGGTAATCGATGGGGCCAATGGCCCAAATCCAGTAAGGTTGGGGAAGGCTTCAGGAGGGCATTGTAGATTAATTCTGCAGTTGGGGAGAGGTGAGGTAAGCACAGATGAAGGGAATTAAGATGAGGTGGTGGCCTGGGTGCCACTGATGTGAATTCCTGCTACCTAGGCAAGGCAGCAGCTGGACAGAAAATTATGGCAGTGGTTGAGTTTGGTATTGAAGTAACCCAGTTTAGTTGCCCGGTGCCTTTTTGTGTACTTGGAAAGGGGGTGGAAGTTGGGGTTGTGGATGGGCCCATTGCAGAAGGGCTCACAGGGGGTGGGGGTGGCAGGGTGAGGGAGGGAGAAAAGCAGACAAGTGGGGTGGGGGGCAACTCCAACACTGTTTTTTCTAGAAAAAAATCACTGGGTATCCCTGCTCCTGCCAACCTAGCAGTCCGAAAGCACGTCAAAGTGCAAGTAGATAAATAGGTACCGCTCCGGCAGGAAAGTAAACGGTGTTTCCGTGCCCTGCTCTGGTTCACCAGAAGCATCTTAGTCATGCTGGCCACATGACCCGGAAGCTGTACGCCGGCTCTCTCGGCCAATAAAGTGAGATGGGTGCCGCAACCCCAGAGTCGGTCACGACTGGACCTAATGGTCAGGGGTCCCTTTACCTTTATACCAATTTAAACAACAACAATAATAGTAGTAATACTTTATTATTTATACCCCACCCATCTGGCTGGGTTTCCCCAGCCACTCTGGGTGCTCCCGATGGAATATTAAACAGAATAAAACTTCAAACATTAAAATTTTCCCTGACCAGGGCTGTCTTCAGATGTCTTCTAAAAGTCAGATAGTTGTTTATTTCCTTGACATCTGGTGGGAGGGCGTTCCACAGGGCAGGTGCCACTACTGAGAAGGCCCTCTGCCTGGTTCCCTGTAACCTCACTTCTTGCAATGAGGGAACCATCAGAAGGCCCTCGGAGCTGAACAATGGGGGTGGAGACACTCATTTAGGTATACTGGGCTGAGGCTGGCTAGTGTAACCTTGAAACAGGTTCCTCTTGGGATTAAATGAATGTATGATCTAAAACAGGGACGGCTAGCTTGTGACTCTCTGGATGTTGATGAGCTACAACTCCCATCAGCCCTGCCAATTAGCCATACTGGTTGGAGCTGATGGGAGCTGTAGTCCAAGACACCTGGAGGGCCACTGGTTAGCCACCTCTGTTTTTAAGGCAGACTTGATGTGTAGCACGGAGGAGTTGAGGTTCATTTTAGGTTTGTCCCTTTTGTTGATCATCTGGCTTTACAGCTCTGAGGTTCACAAGAGCACACCTTGAAGCTTGTGGCCGCTGTCTTTTTGCATTTGTAATTGAAGTTGGTTGTGGTGGTGCACATGCTGCCACATGTGTTTGCATTCATTTCAGATGTACTATAGTGTCACATTTTGTGCTTCGCTGCCGTACACAGGTACTTCAGGAGGAAGGAACTGAGCGAAGCCTTGGATATCAAGAAAGAAGCTGAAGCACTCGATGCCCAGGAAGAGGAAGAGGACTTCTCCGGGAGCATCTGCCCCAGATTCAGGCAGAAGCTTTGGGAGGTATTGGAAAAACCTGGGTCTTCTGTCGCTGCCAGGACTTTTGGCACCATCTCCATGGCCTTTGTCATCATCTCTATTGCCAACATGGCCCTCATCTCTGTGGAACTGAGCTGGCTGCCACCACACCTCCTTGACATCCTGGAGTATGTGTGTATCACCTGGTTCACAGGAGAGTTTGCCCTGCGTTTCCTGTGCGCACAGAAGAAATTCTACTTCATACGGAATGTAGCAAACATCATAGACCTGCTGGCCATTTTGCCCTTCTACATCACTCTGGTAGTGGAGAGCTTGCGTGGCAGACACAGCTCCCATGAGCTGGAAAACATGGGACGTATTGTTCAGGTGTTAAGGCTGCTGAGGGGTCTGCGCATGCTGAAGTTGGGCCGGCATTCAACAGGTAAATCTACATGGTGTAGGAAACTCTTGGGGAAATTGATTATTTTGTGGTTCTACCTAAGGGGGGGGGTGATTTTAAGAAACTCAGATGAGAAGCTGACTTCCAAATGAGCAAAGGCCCACAACAGGAGACTGGTCCCATGTTGCAAGCTAAACTTTGTAGCCACCAAACTCCAGACAGACCCTTCCTCAGCATCATTTCCAAGGCAAGCAGGTGACTGTACATATCCCAGATAGGTTTAACAGTCCATCACTCTTCATGGGGAACTCTGGGAATTTGGAGCTCTGGAAGGGGGAACAGGGGTCTCCTAACAACTCTCAGCACCCTTGACAAATTACAGCTCCCAGAAGTCTTTGGGGAAGCCATAACTGTTAATAATAATAATAATAATAATAATAATAATAATAATAATAATAATTTATTTGTACCCCGCCCATCTGGCTGGGCTTCCCCAGCCACTCTGGGCGGCTTCCATAGAAACCAAAAAACACTAAAATATCATACATTAAAAACTTCCCTGAACAGGGCTGCCTTAAGATGTCTTCTGAATGTCAGGTAGTTGTTTATCGTTTTGACATCTGATGGGAGGGCGTTCCACAGGGCGGGCGCCACTACCGAAAAGGCCCTCTGCCTGGTTCCCTGTAGCTTTGCTTCTTGCAATGAGGGAATCGCCAGAAGGTCAACACCAGCACTTTGAATTGTGCTCGGAAACGTACTGGGAGCCAATGTAGGTCTTTCAAGACCGGTGTTATGTGGTCTCGGCGGCCGCCCCCAGTCACCAGTCTAGCTGCCGCATTCTGGATTAGCTGTAGTTTCCGAGTGGTATCCAATGCTTTTTGTTTGTGTAGGGTGTGTGTTGGTACTCACCATGAAGTTGTTACAGTAAGTGCCACACTTTTAACATTTGGGGGAGGGAAATGTGTCGGTACTGCATACGCTTGAGTGCCCCCCAGGGAGAGAGAAAAGCACTGGTAGTATCATAGTGCTTTAAATATATGGTGTGAATGTGGCCAGAGAAAGGGTATTTCATAATTCCATTCCTTTCAGTTTATCGACTTACTCTGTCACCGCAATGCCTAATTTTAACAGTGCTTCCTCTGTCATCTGATGGACACAGTAGTCCCTTGTCTGAAAGCTGCCTTAAACCAGGTGATGCTATCTCCTGATCTTCCTCAGTATAGTCTACTTTGTCCAGCAGTTCCTCTCCAGGATCAAAAGCAGAGGTCTTTCCTGCCATTTGATCCTTCTGACAAGAGATGCTGGGCACTGGACCAAGGATCTTTTGCATGCAAAACAGAAGCTCTACCACGGAGCTGTGGTACCCTTCCTAGGACCTTCCATCATTAGAGTTGGAAGAGACCATGAGGACCATCTAGTCTAACCCGCTGCAATGCAGGAATTTTTCACCCAGCATGGGGCTTGATCCATAGCTCTCAGATTAAGAGTCTCCTGCTCTAGTGCCTTCTTAGTAAAGCCACACTTTCCACAGGAAACTGAATCTTTTCTGTATCCCACAATTGTGGGAGAATTAAGCAGAGGGGACCAGTTTACCTCAGGATGACATCTCCCTCTAGAAAACTGAGCCCTGAGGTCCTACAGTTCTGAGAAGCGGAATAGGCAAATGATTTTTAGGCTACCAGGGTGGGAAGCCTGTGACCCTTCTAGCTGTTGATGGACTCCCATCAGCCTCTGCCAGGGATGATGGGAGTTGTAACCCAGCAACATTTGAAGGGCAACTGGTTCCTCACCCCTGGTCTGAGGCCTAGTTCTTACAAGGAACAAACCTGTTTCTGAACTGCACCAATAGTTGTAGGGGGGTGGCAGGAATTACATGACTGAATTCTCCTTCATACAACAGCAACAGAAGAAAAGTCCCTACATGCAGAAAAACTAACATGTTAGGAAGAAGGCTTTCCTAAAACCTTCGCTGCAGCATCTAGTTTTCTCTGTTCAGGGAATTTGACTTGTTTGGGGGGGGGGGGTGGAAGAGTATCCAATCATGTTAGCATCCTGAAGTGGTACAGTCCAGAAATAATATTACCCCAACACAGATTAATTGGACCGTCATGCTAGAAACTCCCTCTAATCACTTCTCCTAACCTTTTCATCACCCCCCCATTAGTGCTATATAAGCTAATTTGGTTGCCTGCCCATTTCATTGTCAACAGTGAGTAAACTGGCAAGGGTCATAGATGCCCTGCTAGCAGCATTGCATTACTATTCAAAATAAAACTGGATTCATATCTGCAAACATTTGCCTAGAAGGGGTTGCCTATATGAACACAGCTATTCTGAATTTATAATACTCTACTCGCTTCTTTTATTCTTGAACAGATCAGATTGGAAAGTCATAGCAGCAAGGCTGTGTTTGCAGCTGATGGGCTCAAATGTTGCCTCTGATGAATCTGTTGTTGTAACATGTTCCCCCCTTCCTCAAATGGAGAGAAATCCCAGATTGGTTTCCTTTAGTTGGCAGAGCACTGAAGGCTTCCTTTTGTAATATATACATGGCAGAAGATAGGGCAACCCCCCCCCCAAACTGTGCCCCCATTTTCATCTGATTTGGGCTTCTGAAAAACCCTCTCACCTTTCACTTACTTTACCTGTTTTATTTGCTGAATGTATATAGCTGCTTCATAAGTTCCAGGAGGCTCAGAAAACAATGTAAAACTGTTAAAGATACTGAAACACTCAAACACATATTTATTTCTCTCTCACACTTCCAGCATTGCAGCCAACCTCTGGGTATCTAATTCAGAAAAGATGCCAGCTTCAGGAGACGACCTCCTAACAATAGGTTCAGTAAATAAATTGAGCATCATTGAACTGTTAACAAAGCAATGGCCTTGCAGCATCTGTAATTTCTTTTATTTTCAGAATCATTCCAGTTTGTAACATATTGCAGGAAGAAAGAGAGAGGAAAGGAACTTTTATGTCCATATAACATATGTGATCTATGTTAGTCACGGGTGCCATGAAAGATAAGAGAGTCCTCTTTCGTTGCTGGTCCCTTGGGATCAATTTTTACTCATCATAGGAGGTGAGGTGAGAATTTATTTAAAGAGACAATGAGGAATAAGGAGATTGAGTAAGGGCAGAAGAAACTTGCTGGTATCCAAGCCGGGGCAAAATGGCAATGAACTCTTATGGTGAGGACTTCTACCCACAATGCATCCTGATGTTAAAGAGTCCATGTATTGTGTTAGAACATGATACCACTCCCGCAGGCAAGTTATACTTGCTACTCCACCAGACTAGCATAAGTTATAGAAAGTGCTAACTTGACACATCTTGACACTGCGGCATATTGTTTTTATGTCATATCTCCCATACATAGACTGATGGATCACCAGCTCTTGAATTGTTCCATCTCTGAAGAAACTTGGAGAAGGCTTGAGATGGAAAACAGTCAATTTTTATTTTAAACAACTGAGATGTGCTATTAAAATGGCATTCACAAGAGACATAAATTAGGTGCTATGCATTGCAAGCCTGTTTGTGCTTGGAAGGAACCCCATCAAGTTCAATGAGACTAACTCCCAGATGTCTGTATAGGACTTCAGCCTAAAAATATGAGGGTTGAGGCTGTTTTAACACATGCATGTACATAAACTGCAGCTGTGTGGGGTACCTCAATCAAACAGAATCTTGTTTTGATGTGAGGCTAGTTGATATGAAAGGGGTTTTTTGGGGAGCAGGAACCAGGGCTGGTGATAATAAAGCTATAGTCCTGAGCTCATACAGTTGGCAGTTACCGACCTCTAAAATTCATTATTTCATTTACATTTAGTATTGAGGTACAGCAGATGAATGTCAGCTCTTGCATGCAGGAAATGATTCTCAAGTACAAAATTTGGAGAGATGGCTGGGTAAGCAGTATCACTTACTTAAGGACTTCAGCAGAACTCAGATGGATCCTGAGTCAACAAACTAAATATGAGCCAACAGCGTGATGCTGCTTTAAAAGGGCAGATGCTAATATGGGTTACACAGAAGTACTGCATCCAAGGCATGGGAAGAAATTGTTCTACTCTACTGAGTGCTGGTTGATTCCCAGCTACATAAGGATACTAAATATGTTTTGTTTTGGTTTTAACCGTTAAAGGAGAATAGCAGGGCTGACTTTGTTGGAAGAAGTGTTCCATTCATTCAGACCCAATGTCCAACCTCTCCAAAAGCATTTTCCTTCCTCTTTTGCTATATTGGGCCTCCTCCCCTAATAAATACTGGGTGAGATGAGAGCACTTTTTCAACCCAAGGGCTACATCCTCTCCCGAGGACCACATGCCAGTGGTGGGTGGGAACAGAGGCAAAAGTGGGTGGATAAATAAATGCAGATGTTACCTTTGTACAGTAGGCTAGTTTCTGCATGCACACCTCTCTATCCTCCATCGGGGCAAGCAAACGGCTTGATCAGAAGTCAAGGCCACGGAAAAGCATGCAAAGCAGGGACACTGAGGGTCTAGCCAGGAAAGGAGGCTTGGGCCCTAGGGAGAGTTTTGAGGGCCCAATAGAAAGACCTAGAGAGCTGCATTTGGCCTCTGAGCCACCTCAAACCTAGGGAAATATTTGTACCAGGGACTGTTCTCCCTGCCAAGTTGGATGCGGGAAGTGTCCAAGTGGGCTTTAGTTCAACCTGTACTGCTCAGAAGGCAGAAGTTCACATGACCACAGCTTTGCTCAAGGCCTCTCTATCCCACTCCATTACTCGTCCTGTTTAGCTTGTCTTACTATTGCCCTTGCAGCAGGGAGGAGAATGGGGGCAAAACTAGAATTATGGGGCTCAGCTGTCATTGATGTTGGTTCCACCTACCATTGGCATCCCAGTCATCCAACCTACAAGTCCCAGTGGCGTCAGGATTCAGGGGATCCTATCCTTCCCACAGTGGCAGCCAATAAGCAGATAAACAAAAAATGTTTCTTACCAAGTAATTTATTCACTATGCACAGAGAGCTGAAGGAATGCATTCTAACTAGGATAATGCCATTGCTCCAAGTAAAGTCCCACCCCCTCCCTCTCTTCTAATGTACGTCACACCTAATGTGAGCTTTCTGCCTCTGAGCTTTCTGTTCTACTACCTTCAGTGCACGCCTGGTCCTGGGAGAGGGGAGGTCAGGAATGCTTTCCAAAGACACTGAGTCTGTCAGAGGTATCTCCCCTGGTGCTGCTCCTTCCTGCTGTTCCTCTTCCAAAATTTCCTAGCTTCTTCCCTCTGCAGCCTCTGAACTATGCCCTTCTGCAAACCACTGTTCTAAATCCATAATGTCCTGTTCTTCAGAAGGTTCAGGAGAAGGGGGGGTCGTCCCCACCATTCCTCCTCAGTCCAACCCCTGAGAAGGGGGCACCAGTCACCACTGATGGAGGCTGTGACCTGAACTGAAATCTCTATTGTGTTGCAGGTTTGCGGTCCCTTGGCATGACCATTGCCCAGTGCTACGAAGAGGTCGGCATGCTCCTGCTTTTCCTCTCTGTTGGCATCTCCATCTTCTCCACCGTGGAGTTCTTTGTCGAGCAAGGTGTCCATGGCACAACCTTCACAAGTGTGCCCTGTGCTTGGTGGTGGGCTACGACATCCATGACGACAGTTGGCTACGGAGACATTAGGCCGGACACAACCATCGGCAAGATAGTGGCATTCGTGTGTATATTGTCAGGAATTCTCGTTCTGGCTTTGCCGATAGCCATCATCAATGACCGCTTTTCTGCTTGTTACTTCACGCTGAAGATTAAGGAAGCTGCTCTCCGGCAGCGTGAAGCCTTAAAGAAGCTCACAAAAAACATGTCCAGCGATTGCACCGTCAATGTTAATTTGCGCGACGTCTATGCTCGAAGTGTCATGGATGTGCTGAGGCTAAAAGGCCGGGACAGAACAAGCACTAGGAGCAGTGGTGGTGATGAGTTTTGGTTTTGATTTCTTTAAAAAACAAAACAGCGTAAGGCAGGGGTAGCCAATGTCGTACGGTCCAGATATTGTTAGACTACAACACCCATCATTTTATTACCATTGGCAATGTTTGCTGCGACTGATGGGAGTTGTGATCCAACAACTTCTAGAGAACACTACACTGTTTAAAATGTGTGTCTAATGTTTCGTCAGCCTTGATAATAAATGCTGTGTTGAATACGAGGCTAACAATTGTTTCATGTTCTCGCCTATTAAATTTCCCTTTCCAGGTTTCTGAGCATATGACAACAATTACCCTAACCCAAAGGCTTATTAAAAGCAAAAACACTCAGGTTATACTGACTCTTACCATTTAGACCATTCATTAGAATAAAATGGCAAATTCATCTACATAAGACAATGTTTCGGTTATTTGGTAATAGTTCTTATGCTTGCTTTAATATGAAAAAATAAAGTGTTAGCAAAATGAAAGTTGTTGTACTGTTTTGTTTTATATTTTAAAGAGTTTTTTATTTAAAAAAAAATAGCAAGAGATGAGGAGCCTTTACAGTTGTGTCACAGTAGCCAATTTGAGACATGATTTAGTCCATCTCAGAGATGGGGGACTCAGCTTCTCTCAATCTCATTTACACTTTTGAGGAAAGTCATACTTATAGCCTAAATCAGATGTGAGGAACCTGAGACGCTCCAGATGTTATAGATGTAGTGCCTGGGAACTGGTGGGCAAAAGGCAGGGATCCCTCCGACAGGCAGAGACAACTAATTCTAAATTTGGCCAATAGTCAGAGATGATGGAAGTTAAATATTCCAGCAACATCCAGAGGAATACTGGTCTCCCATTCTTGCTCTGACATTCGCCATAGTGACTTTCACAATGCATATCTGAAACCCTGCTCCCGCACCCCGCACAAATACTTACATTCTAATCCTGTGCACAGCTACTGTGGAGTAACTTCCACATTGTCATTTACTCACAAGATGTATGCATAGAATTGAAGCTTTAAACAATCATAGAGTTGGAAGAGACCCTGAGGATCACTGAGCCCAACTCCCTGCAATGGAGGAATATGCAGTGGTCCCATACAGGGAATGAACCTGAAACCTTGGCATTAGCAGTATCACACAATCAAAATGGGGGTGTAGGAGATTGGGATGTAGGAGACATCCACACCATACATTTAAAGCATGTGGCTCCCTACCCCAAGTCCCCTGAGGACTGCAGTTTGTGCCTTTCTGAGGGGTAATTCCCAGCACCCTTAAACTACAGTTCCCAAGATTCTTGGGTGTCGGGAGGAGAGTCATGTGCTTTAAATGTATGGTACAGATGTGACCTCAGAGCAGGTAGGGTTATGAAATGATCATTGTGGTTTAATAGAGCTGAGCTTCTGTTTTGCATATGACTATAGATGTATTTCCTGTGCTAGCTTGCACTGATGTCGAACTCTATATGCCCTTAATAATTGATACAGGGCTGCTTTCCAGCTCTGAGTTACTCTCTAACATCAGTGTGACAAGAGGGTGCCTCTTTTTCTTTGTGGCTCTCATGTCATCGACCCTCTTCTTATCAAGTCCCCTGCCAGACAGCTGATGAATGCTTTCAGAAACAGTAGCAATTTATATGTTAACGTTGATGCCCACTGGCACACTGTCAATGGTATCATCTGCTGGCATTTCCATTCCGAGGCCTGCGGCAGCGCGTGTTGTTGCTTGGTTTCCACTCGGTGCATAGGGACGTTGTCAGCACAACTGAGTCCATAAATTAACTGTGCCTTCTGGATCTCCTTACTGCCAGGATGCAAATAGGATCTCGTGACACACCTGTGCTAAGACACTGAAAAAACAACAACTGCTCTTTGCTTGCATTTGCAGGCAAATAGGATGACCTGAGCCATACGGCCTCGTTCACAAAGAACTACCTATCTAAGAACTATCTAAGGTATCGAACCATTGGAGATGTAACAGGGGTAATGCTTCTCTAAAACATATGTCCTTTCATTGTCCTATATTGAAAGCTTTTTGGCAGAAGGTAACTGAAACTATTAACAGAACTGTACGGAACAACCTTACATTTACAGAGCAAAATACCCTCTTGATTCATATACCCAGCACATGGAACCTTACAAAAGGACAATATGAGTGGACTCTCCTTGCCCTTACTATAGCAAAAAGACTGATACTGATGAATTGGAAAAATAAAAATGCGGCTCCCTTCTACGATTGGATTGAAGACTTATACAAACTCACAACATACGCACAACTTGCATATAAACGCAGACTCGCCATGGACAAATCCAATGATATTTGGAATCCATTATTACAAATTGTGTAATAGGTTAAAATCTGGTGAAGTACAATAACAACTTTGTAAAATATACAGTTTTTGGTTTTTCCCCCTCCACCCTTTATTTTCCCTTCTGCACGGGTCCTGTTTCTCTTCTTCTTCTTTTCTCTTTTATTTATGTCTCACCATGTTTAGTGCACATATAATTATGTGCTTTTTGAATTTTCAATAAAGATTTTAAAGAAAGAAAGAAAGGAAGAAAGGAAGAAAGGAAGAAAGGAAGAAAGAAACTACTGTTCCACTTTAAACACTTGTAAAGGTAAAGGTAAAGGGACCCCTGACCATTAGGTCCAGTCGTGTTTGACTCTGGGGTTGTGGCGCTCATCTCGCTTTATTGGCCGAGGGAGCCGGTGTACAGGTCATGTGGCCAGCATGCCTAAGCCGCTTCTGGCGAACCAGAGCAGCACATGGAAACACTGTTTACCTTCCTGCCGGTACGGTACCTATTTATCTACTTGCACTTGATGTGCTTTCGAACTGCTAGGTTGGCAGGAGCAGGGACCGAGCAACGGGCAGCTCACCCCATCGCGGGGATTCGAACTGCCAACCTTCTGATCGGCAAGTCCTAGGCTCTGTGGTTTAACCCACAGCTCCACCCGCGTCCCCATTAAACGCTTGTAGTTCCCCCTAAATAATTCTGGGAGCTAGAGTTTTGTTAATGAGATCCCCTATTCCATGCCCAGAGCCACAGTTCCAGAGTGGATTGATAATCAATCCCTCTTTGCATGGACTCTGGGAATTGTAGCTGTCTGAGAGGAATGGGGGTTTCCTAACAGCGCTCACCACCCTTAACAAATAATAGTTCGCAGGGTTCTTTCGGAAAGCCATTAACTGTTTAAAATGCTTTAAATCTATGAAGGTGGCTTAAGTTAAACAAGTGACACCTGCAGCAACCAGCCCCTCCAGGCGTCCCTATTTTCCAGGGACAGTCCCAGAGTTACCATTTCTGCTTCTGGGATACTGTAAGCCTTGATTCGGGAAGATCAATGTGCTTTAAATGTATGCTGTGTACCCAGCCAGAAAGAGAGAGCGCTATCAATTGGCTGTAGCCGAAGCATTTTGGAGTGTGGGCTCTTTCTCTGATGCTTTGCTGCCTTTTAGGAGCACTCTTTGCTTCCACTTACGCTCTGCCCTGTTATCTGTAAACAAATCAATTGCTGCAATATGTCATATGTCTCCACTGCTCTCATTCAAAGAGAAATAAATCTGGCAAGGCAGCTCTTTAACACAGCACTAGAACGCTTGCTTTATGTGCAGAAGGTCACCAGAACCTGCAGTCAAAAGGACCAGGAGTAAGTGATATGAAAGACCGTTCTCTACCTCCAACCCTGCAGAGCTGATACCAGTAGGAGCAAGCAATACTGTTCTAGACGGACAAATATTCTGACCTGGTATAAAATAGGTCCTACAATCCTGGAACTTGGGGAAGAGGGTATATGTTATACTTCAAAAAAATATGCATAGGGTATTATATTCTGTGCACAAAGAAAAGGCCAGCATCTATACTACCTGATGCCCTCCAGATGCTTTAAGATACAGTTCCCATAAACCCTGACCATGGGCCATGTTTGTTTGAGATAAATTCTAATCCAAAGCAACTGGAGGGTGGTAGGTTAGGGAATGCTGAGCTAGACTGATCTAACTCAACTCATGCAGGAAAGTAAAATTTTGCAAAATGAATACACTGGGGGGAGTAAGCAAGTTCCATCAAGTTGCTTGTTTGCATCGTTTGCATCTAGTTCAGCAGCAGCGTAGGCAAATTCACAGCTTGCACACTCAACCTCTTGCAGGTGAGAGGGATGAACTATGCAGATTCCCATAATCCTGACTCTGGCCCTGGCATCTTCTGTTATATTCCAGATTTTGTGGTGGTGAGTGACATTGTGTGCCAACGTAGCATAAAGCCCGATAATGGATTAGGATCTAGATTTCTCATGCCCAGACTCTCATCCGATCAGGAATCACATCTAAGGAATCCCTGATGGATGGCCAACCAACCTCTGTTTAAAAACCTGCCATGAAGAAGAGTCCACTGTCAAACAGCTCTTACAGCCAGAAAGTTCTTCCTGGTGTTTAGTCAGAATCTCATTTCTTGTAATTTGAACCCACTGGTTCTGATCCTACCTCCTGGCATAACACAAAATGGCTGCTGTTATTGCTCAAACTCAGACCCTCCAAGGGACCCTATTTTCCAAGGACATCCCTGATTTAGACAAGCTGTCCCAGTTTCTGATTTGATCCTGGAATATCCCACTTGTCCTTCGGATGTTCCTATTTTCATTGAAGAAATGTTGGAGGGTATGGGGTTATCCAATCCCCAAGCTGTCTGAAGGCAATCCTGTATAGGGAAGCTTTTTAATGTTTTCATGTATGTTGGAAGCTGCCCAGAGTGGCTGGGGCAACCCAGTAAGAGGTGAGGGGTACAAATAGTAAAATTATCATTGTGGAATGGGACATCCCTATTTTCATTGGAGAAATGTTGGAGGGTGTGCAAACTTTGTGAAAATATAGAAGGAAAACAGGTAAACTATCAACAGAGACCCCTCCATATTGCATTCATCAACTATTTCTACAGCCAAATAAGAGCAGAGAAAATGACGTCACCAAATGCAATTTTGTGAGCAAGCCATTTAAAAAGCTGCCTGGAATCTCATTATATTGTCTTAAAGTTGTTGCCCAAAGCTGTGGCAATATTGTTGCCACAGCAACCTCAACTTGTTAACCATAGTGTTATTCATGAGAAACACATGAGTACTGTATGTGAATCTTTCTCTAGCAACTAGAATTAAAACCATGGTGGAATATATTTATTTGCTGCTTAAAAAAATAAAAATAAGACCTGTTCTCATAGTGGCCAATCAGATTCATTGGCTGTGGTTTGAGGAAAGCTCCAAAGATAAAGATTCAGATAGAGAGACCTGAGGCCACATTTGTCTCCCAGTTCTAAGGCTATCCACCCCTGAACTAGATGGATAAATAGTCTAACCTGGTGTAAGACAGTTTCCTGTCTACCATAATGTTGGTGTTCATACCATGAAAACGAAAAAGCATTTACATTCTATGTTTGCTCCATCCATCCATAAAGAAGGCAAGTTTCTTGAAGGTGAGTTTCAAAACAGCCATGCTTTTGAATAAATTCACATTTTATTCTTAAAGGAAAATGCTACAGCTTTTTTTTTTTTAAGTACTTCAAAAAGCATTGGCCAGATGAGTGAATTATGTAGGTCATTAGTAGCAATCGCTAAGCCCTGTTGCCGTTCCCTTGCCCCCTCCAAAAACAGTGCTTGTCAAACTAAAACGCTGTCTGAACTTCATCTAATACTGCTGTAGGGACACTGAGAAATAAGTGTCTGTATATGGCAGGGACATCCAGCTTCCAAGAGACTGCAATCTACTCACAGAATAAAAACTGGCAGTGATCTATCCTTTTTTGGGGGGGAGGAAAGTCGAAGTTGTTGACCTTTTTGGGGGGGTTCAGGTCAAAGTTGTTGAGCTTTTTAGGGAAGAAATTTGATCTTTTTGGAGGGTATATGGCATGTAGTAAAATTACAGGGTGTGCAATTGTAGAATAATGACATGGACAGTTCAGGATGCAAGCATTGACCAACAACTTTAAAAGAGAATTCAACAAATTCATGGAGAATAGGGCACTTGCTATGATCTTATGAGTGTCAATACCAGGATTTAAGTGCCCAGATCTCTACAGCTTCCTTTAATGGATATAGCAAAAGGCCACAATTAATTTGCTTAAGAAAGATATTTCATTTTCCATTCCCTGGCAACTAAGCAACAAATAATTAATATCTAGGTCATTTAAAAAGAAAAAGAAAAACCCACTAAACAGGAAACATGGGGAATTTTGAATCCACCCACAACCTTTAATGCAATTAATGGAAACTGCCTCTAAGCAAGCCTTCATAAAAGTAGTTAAAAGGAAGCATAGTTTCTAAAATGGTTTCCAATTACTTTGGAATATAATTGTCATAGTAAGAGCGCTCCAAAGCAAAGCGAAAACATTATATAAAACCTGCCAGATGGGAATGGTATGGTACCATAACAGAAATTGCAAATGAAATCATTTAACAAAAAAACAAAAAAATCCCTAAGGTAGATGCAACGATGGAGTCAGATATATTTTTTAAGCTGTTCCATAAAAACAAGCCTTCATATGCATTTCAATTGCTTCTATAAAAAGAGAAGAAGTAATTCAATGATATGCATGGATTTTGACCTATGTTCTGGCAAGGTTTTTCTCCAGTTCAGTTCAGGTATTGGTAGGCGGCTCATCTGACCAGGTGGTGACGCTGCTGTTTGGTGGTTGCTTTTTAAAAATACCAGTAGATTTACAGTAAATTCAGATATAAAGTTGTCATATACACTTACAGGACCCCACATTGTCTGGTTCTGGTGCTGTCTCCAGCTGCATTGGGGAAGGCTGCACAACTCCTCAACAAGAAGGTCCTGATAGGTCCAATGTTGTCACATGATGCACAAGTCACATTGATGGCACTTATTATTATAAGTACAATTATTTTCCATTTTTATCACACATTTGCTCCCAAAGGAGCCCAGGACAGCCATAAAAAGGTAAAGGTAAAGGTACCCCTGCCCGTACGGGCCAGTCTTGCCAGACTCTGGGGTTGTGCGCCCATCTCACTCAAGAGGCCGGGGGCCAGCGCTGTCCAGAGACACTTCCGGGTCACGTGGCCAGCGTGACATCGCTGCTCTGGCGAGCCAGAGCCACACACGGAAACGCCGTTTACCTTCCCGCTAGTAAGCGGTCCCTATTTATCTACTTGCACCCGGGGGTGCTTTCGAACTGCTAGGTTGGCAGGCGCTGGGACCGAGCAACGGGAGCGCACCCCGCCGCGGGGATTCGAACCGCCGACCTTGCGATCGGCAAGTCCTAGGCGCTGAGGCTTTTACCCACAGCCATACAGCATCATAAATGGAACAATATGATTACAAAAGCATTACAAAATGTACAGCTACAACAAAGAAAGAAAGAACCCCTTCAGAATACATACCAAAGGTGTAAGATTTGCCTTGGACCTGAATCTGTTCATTTCCCCAATCCAACCTTTTAATCTGTTTCAGAGTAACTCTGGGCCCTTTCTACTTTGATCTGGATTCTGGATTCCGAGCTACTCTGTATAAAGTGAAGCTCTTGGTTCCCCTAGTCCATGGGTAGGCAAACTAATCCAGCCCAATTGCCGTCTAAATCCGGCCTGCGGACAGTCCAGGAATCAGGGTGTTTTTACATGAGTAGAATGTGTGCTTTTATTTAAAATGCATCTCTGAGTTATTTGTGGGGCATAGGAATTCATTATTTTCCCAAAAATATATAGTCTGGCCCCCCACAAGGTCTGAGGGACAGTGGACCGGCCCCCTGCTGAAAAAGTTTGCTGACCCCTGCCCTAGTCACTATAATGGGGAATCTAAAAACAGTTGTAAGTTTTATCCCCTTTTGGCCAAAGTGGATAAAATTTTAGGCACCTCCTGGGATCCCCCCCCCCCAAAGGTGGTTTAAGGCTGCCAAACCTTGATTGGCATATAGACAAAATTCTGAAAGCTTCCGTATAATAAAAATCACTCAGCAAAATCGGCATCTAACAATTAAAATACTGTTGTATAACATTCATGGATCTTCACTGCATGTTGCAGAAACCTGGCTACTATCTCCATCTTGTCCCCATCCTGGTTAAACATTAGAAAGGCTACCTTATCTGACTGCCGCTCCCTGCAAACAACCAGCTGATTAATGAGCTTAGGTCAAATTATCTGACACAAGGGGCAGTGCAAAAGAACATGCACGACTGATTCTATATGATTCTCTCCACAGAGGCATAGTCTCTCTGCGAGTGGCATTTTCTGGAATCTCCCCTTTGGTATTGCTGATGGTAGCACATTTATAGTCCCCTATCTATAAATTTATCTTATCCTTTTATCAGAATTTTAGTGGAAGGACCACTATCCATCTATGCATATTGACCTCTAGTCTTCTCACACCAATAAAGAGAGCAGCTCTTACAGGTTGGGGATATTTATATGTCCAACAGAGCCCACACAGCTGCAAGCAAGTCCCGGAACAGGGAGACAGAGTGTTTTAAATTCCCTGATTACCAAAATGGGCCATTAGGATACTGATAAATAGCAGCAGTTGACTATTTCCATGTAAGGGATTAGAAGCTTCCAACTTTGGGTCTTGTGGCTTATTTTGTTGAAGTGAAAAGTCTGCAGCGATTAAAGCAGCTTCTTGTTTTTGTAAACATTAAACTTGTGTCCTCTATGTACTTCAATAAAAGGAACAAAAAATATGACCTTATCCAGAACAAGATGAGCTTTTGCCAACACGGCTGCACTCAAAATATTATTATAGGCAGATTTTAGCATAAATAATTTTGATGTTTTGATAAACAATATTCCTTTTTTCTTTTCAATCTGTTGATGTCATTTTCAGTCTTGTTGCTTTACATTGCAGTAATCCAGATGTGTAATCATAACTAAGGCTTTGCTTATATGGGAAGATTTGAGATCTTTTATAGGTTAAATTGGTAGCATTTAATCTGTTCAGTTCCGGAACTCAACTTTATCACCACACTGCAATATGGGAAACTCTATTGACATTTTCTCTCATATATGTCTGATTTTCCAAATAAATTTAAGATTGGGGAGGTGAGCATTTTACACACCTTTATAATTCAATCCTATCAGAAAAGGGGAGCTCGTTGATTTTGTTTTCTGAACACACTTTCATTCAACTTCTTTGATCTTTTCAACCACTGTGCTATGTACCCACATGTAAGATTTACACATGATAGGATTAACTTTATTCTTAAACTGAGGTCACAGAACATGCACCCTTCCATCTTTCTTTCTACTTATTAACTACTTTCAAGGGGTTACAAGATGTTCACTAGTTTTATATCAGCTACATTTACAACTTTGTAGGCGTTATAATAGCATTAGTCAATGTATGCTGGATCAACATGTTAATTGCTGCAATTCTTGCAACCGAAGCTATTATACTTCACTTGACTTTATATCATTTGACATGCTTGTTCAAACATCTGATGTGATTACTTCTGTCAGTGTGAGATTGCTCTACATTCATGTCTGACACACCTTGGCTCTTTTACAAAATTAGCTTCATTAGCAGCTTTTAGCACAAATCAGCGGTTTGCCCCCATTGCGGCTAAAACAGGATCCTATGCCCACACAAATGGTGCAGAATGAAATATCAAATGGTTTTATCAAATGTCAATCAATCCTCCTTTGCACATTCACTCAACTGTGAGATAAATGCACATGTGAAGCTATTTGTGGGGGAAATATGATCCAAGGGTCACCACCACCTGACTGCAGTATGCTTCCAGGGCAATGCTTAGGGAATTTCTAGAGCAAACTATGATAAACGGCACACAAATAACTCAACTTGTTTTGTTTTACTGTTTGTTTTTATTACATGTTTGGAAAACTAATAAAAATTATTTTTTTAAAAAAAACAAGTAACTCAACTTCTTACACCTTTTCAACACAACAGTACTGACTCTCCAATGTCTACCTAGCTGGTTGGTTGGTATTGCTAGATTTCCACTTGTTCTGTTCTCTGTGTTAGTGAGACTAAAAAAGGTAAGTTAAAGGACCCCTGGACGGTTAAGTCCAATCAAAGCCGACTATGGCGTTGCGGCGCTCATCTCACTTTCAGGCCAAGGGAGCCGGCGTTTGTCCACAAACAGCTTTCCAGGTCATGTGGCCAGCATGACTAAACCACTTCTGGTGCAACAGAACACCGTGACAGAAACCAGAGCGCTCGGAAAATCCGTTTACCTTCCCGCCACAGTGGTACCTATTTATCTACTTGCACTGGTGTCCTTTCAAACTGCTAGGTTGGCAGGAACTGGGACAGAGCAACAGGAGCTCACCCCGTTGTGTGGATTTGAACTGCTGAACTTTTGACTGGCAAGCCCAAGAGGCTCAGTGGTTTAAACCACAGCGCCACCTGCATCTAGTGGGACTAGAAATGGTTGATTCAAGCAGTTGAGCTGGCATGAATATGTCAGGGGCCGGCAGGATGCTGATGAGTGTGCACTGGGGGGAGAGAGGCTGCATTCTGACTCGGGAGAGGCAGGTCAGCGATTTGTGGGGAACTGCACTGGCCAGGAGGCAAGAGATGGAGGCTGGGGAAGCTTGAGAGCTGGAGGCTGGAGCACGGGTGGGTCTCTCCTGCACCACTGTCTCCCAGAACCAGGAGGGGATTGAAAAAACAATGAGCAGAGAAAGTTTCCACACAAACACAGTCTCCAGCTGCATGTGCATGGCCCATCAGGGGAAGATACTGTACATAAACTGAGGGAGAAGGAGTGGTCCCCTGTTGCTACAACTGCTGCTTAGAGGTGAACCTGAGAATAGCTGCCTAGATGCTAAAGGGGTATGCAGAGGTATGCAGAACTCTAGAAGCGACTGTAAATGTTATCTTTGACAGCACAAAGTTAATAATCTTCCCTGTGCATTCCTTCGGCTGGGAAGCGCCCTTGACAGAATATGTTTAATGTCTTGGCTGATTAATATCTCAGTGGTCCAGAATCAAAACACTTCCCTGTTTTTGTCCCTCCTCACATCTAGAACAGGTCACAGGAGTGCAGGTGGTTCTTAATTTGAATGCACCAACCCATCATCACTACTTGCTTTGGAAATGGCTTCTCACTCAAAGAGTACAAGTGAGGAAGCACCAAAAGCAAGGAGGGGGAAGAGGAAGTCAGAGGCATCCAGGAAATGGCAGGTGACCCCTTACTGCAGGGTGGGCTTCAATAGTTGCCCAACAATGCCAACCTATAATGCCAGCCCCACAACTGTGATGTGCTGCGTGTGAGGCACTCCTGAAGACAATTTGGGAATTGCAGCTGTTGCAAAAATAAATAAAAAAGTCCTTTGGGATTTGGGAACTGCATTTCGCAATCAGTGACTCTGCCATATTAAAAACCTTTCCCAAATACTTTAATATGTGCATTTCTGTACACATTGCAAGGCAGATCACCAGCCGAGTAAAATTCAGGGAAGTGCAATTTTTTGAAAGAACATTGTTTCTATTTACATGTTGTTTCAGAAAGTTTGCCTTTAAATATGAACTGATTCAAATTTCTTCCTTTTCCCTAGTTTTGCACTAATTCTTCTTTTTTTAGTTTGTGATTCTCCTGACAAGGCAATATGCTTGATGGAAATAATCTGCAGGAAAACATCCCAATCACATCAATTGCAAACTGTAATAGTTTTTTGAAAAGGTTGTTTTTAAATGTGATTAACCTGATTTTCTTATCACAGTGGCATGTCTTAAACAGCTCCTATTAAGCTAACTAATTGGCAGCACTTTTTTTTCCATTTCAGTGCTCAGAGAGACAGCCCCCCCCCTCTATATATATATGGGGGGGGGGGTTCCAGCAGCCATTTACAGTCCATGGGGAATTTTCAAGACTAATCTTGTGTCACACTTTTCTTTAACTGGCATTATCTGTGCAATCACGATGATATGTGTTTATAATAGATGTCAAGTCAGGATGAGCATCTCTCAATAAACAAGTGACAGATAAGGATCAGTCATGTAAACACACAAAGAAAATGAATAGGAGTCCTTGCAAAATTTGAAATGGGTTTTGAAAGCCCTTCTGTCAAAGAAAGGCAGGGTGCTTCTTCGAGATTTCGTATGTTTATTTCTTTTTGTGCAAAGATTAAAACCAGCAGTGTCTCACAGAGACTTACCTTAACATTTGCCCCTAGAATGGAAGAGAACTATTAGTTGGCAGAAGCTCTATGCAGGCATTCAAAGGTTCAGGCAGTGGAGATATGCTAGCTGGGTCTGCACCCAGAGAGAAACTTTGCAGTGGGTAGTCTGCTATGTTTGGGTAGGTCTCTACCCAATTGGCAGAGCAACCCAACCTTTTTTGCATTAGCCTGGGACAAGGGGAGCTCTCTCATCAGTGGGAAAGCCATGCCATTGAAATGTACCCCAATGCACCAACCCAAATGGAGCTCTATTAAAAGTCAAGTCAAGCAACAGTAAAAAAGTAAAGGTAAAGGGCCCCTGAATGGCTAAGTCCAGTCAAAGGTGACTATGGGGTGTGGTGCTCATCTCGCTTTTCAGGCTGAGGGCGCCAGTGTTTGTCCACAGACAGTTTTCCTGGTCATGTGGCCAGCAGGACTAAACTGTTTCTGGTGTGATGGGACACTGTGACAGAAACCAGAGCACATGGAAACGCCTTTTACCTTCCTGCCAGACCAGTAACTATTTATCTACTTGCACTGGTGTGCTTTCGAACTGCTAGGTTGGCAGAAGCTGGGACAGAACAACGGGAGCTAACCCCATTGCAGGGATTCAAACTGCCAACCTTCTAATTGGCAAGCCCAAGAGGCTCAGTGGTTTAGACCACAGCATCACCCATGTCCCTTCAAGTAGCAGAATAGTGTTAGGAATATAAGTTGTGAGTATTTTCTGTCCCCTTTACAACCCTCCCCTCTTTCTACCCCTTTTGCAAGAAACAGACAACACAATGCTAAGTAAATTTAAAATCATTTACTTACATATTCAAAGACTTGATGTGCTTGTGTTGTTCCATGAAGCTGCAAGGAGAACACAGGCAAAATACTCTTGGGCAGAAAATACAGAAGGTATTTCCAAACACATGGTCTAAGCTTGGGAGCAAGCATATGCATATCATCCTTCATTGGTTACCTGGTGCGAAGAGAGAGAACAGGAAGAGAAGGATTCACTTCCTCCTTCATCAAAGAAGAAGGGGCATGACCTAACTGAGTCTAGGAACACAGTTCTATTGTCTTAATTCATGCATGCATCAATTAGTCCTATGCTTGCTAGTTGTCTTTGACTGCAATCTCCCACGCTACTGTCACCATTATGGTATGACAACAGACACAATGCTGTCCCCCTTGCTGCACCAGCCCAGGAGCTGAAGAACAGGATGGTAAAATTCAGAGAGTTTCAATGGATAGCTATGTTTTGGTTCACATACTGAAGCAAATAAGGAAGGTTCATTAAACTGTGAACCAAACCAAATTTCACTCTCATCCCTATTGCATTAATTTTCAAATCTCTACCTTACCAAGAGCACGAGAAGCAAATGTAATTGTTTAATTTGTCTCCCCAGATTATTAATAGGGACACAAAACTGCAGGAAGTTACAGAGTTCCTGTAATTCTTCCTCTTTTTTTCTACAAAGTCCACTGCATTAAGAGCTTTAGGCAACTTAATATGCCATTACTTGTAAATTTGTGTAATGCTCAGACGTTGAGTCTGCACAGCATTCTTCTGACAGAATTTCAGCTCATTTCCTGCTCTCTCTCTTGCAGAGGGCAATCTAATTATTGACATTAGCTATATATGACAATTCTGTACAGTATCCAGATTTTCAGCTGCACCCCAACATAATAGATTTTTTTTTAGTCACAACTATTATTATATATCCAAAATACTTGTTCCCACATGCTGGTAAGCCCCACTCCATTTCCACAGCTGGGGTGCTAGAACAGAGACAATGGTTCAGTGACAATAAAGTATTGTCAATATAATACAATAAAGTATTTCTATTTTCTATTTCTACATCTTCACTGACTGACTATCAGCTCCTGTACTATCTTCAAGATCTGCTATATAAAGCTCTGAACTACATGGGTCCCGGCAACCTTCTGCTGTTTAGACCCATTTGACAATTCAGGGGGAAATCCCATGGCCACTGAGGTGAGCAGATTAGCATGCAACAAATCTCTAGCTCAGCTGGCTGGTTCCCAGTTCAGCTGGGCTCAGTCAGCATTTAGTCCCCAGCCGACAATATACAGGAATAAATTGCTCTTGTCAACTCAGCCAGGGCTAAGCCAGAGCTCAGGCAGTTGAGCCAAAGTCCTTCCACATCAGGTCCTCCCTTAAAGAGGGCATGTATTGTGGTGAGACCCGGACAACTGACACCCTATGTTGTGGGTAGGTGCTATTGATTCACCACAACACCCAGTTGGTAGGTCCCTTGAAGCTGGATACAATCTAGCCAATGGGATGCAGTCCAAATGGTTCAAGGGACCTATTTATGGCCATGCACATGACCTAGAGCTTCCTCTTTCGCTGTGTGCATTCGGAACACCCGCCCACTTTCCCTACTTTTAGGGCTTTGCACTTGACCTTGCTATGCCATTGCGTGTCATCTGTCGTTGGGACAGGGGCACAGCAGGAATTTTCCCCATTTGGCTGATTGGCTGTTGCCATTTGGGTTTCGCCTGTCATGTAGCAAATCGTCACAACTTGTAAGGTTGCGGATAGGCTCTGGTTCAGGTGATAGGGATGGGAGAACGCTCTCGCCATCCATATGTGAAGGGTATTCCGTTAAAGGAATCCAGGGACTTGATGGTTTGGTCAACCCCTGAGAGGAGGTTGTGCCCGTGCCTGAGTCCAGGGGGACATTTGGGTGGCGGAGATAGCCTGTTCCCAGCTTTTTGCTTATCCAGGTGTTCATCCTTGGCTGATCTATGCTGGAACCCTGGGTCAGCGCTACCTGGTTGCTGGTTCCTTGCTAAAGTTTCATGGGGGACTTTGTCAAAAGCCTCATTGAAATCAAGATACACTATGTCCCCAGCATTCCCCTGATCCACCAAGCTTGTAACTCTATCAAAAATGGAAATGAGATTTGTCTGACATGACTTGTTTTTAAGAAACCCATGCTTGGTCTCAGTAATCAGACCATCCTTTTCTGAGTGCACATAGACAGACTGTTTAATTATCTGTTCTAGGACCTTTCCTGGTATCGATGTCAAGATGACCAGGCAGTAATTATCTGGGTCTTCTCTCTGCCCCGCCCCTTTTTGAAGAGGAGGACAACATTTGCCCACCTCCAGGTTGCAGGGACCTCATTTGTTCTCCAAGAATTCTCAAAGATTATAGACAGAGGCTCTGAGATTATTGTCCCTGCTTGTCTTCACTGCTTTCCCACAAATGAATAGGCTGTCTGATTCTAAATGCGTTATGTGGAAGTGAATCGCAGAGAATTCAATTGGGCTTCCAAGTAATGTGTTTAGAACTGGGCTGACAATGTAAAATGTGAAGTTGGAAAAGTAGCTCTCCGGGAAAATTAACTTTTGATATTTTTATGGTCAATGGAAACATTCCTAGCAATGATTGGTCAAGCTATGGGGTGTGGCCAATTCATATTTCCTTTTCTCCAGTCCATCTCCCATATAGCAATGGTGGGCTTTAAGCTTTTCAGCCAGTCATCTACTCTTGCACACACATGCATTCGCACAAGGGCCCTCCTGAGATGCCCTAGCCACCCACCTGAATCAAAGAGAATGAGAGAGATGGGGTGCATTTATTTCACCTGCACCAGAACCAGGAGCGAACCCCAAACCAGCTAGCTTGCCATAGTTTTTAGTATCTCTAGGAGCAGCGAATGCAGTTGTTGTCAAACCAGCCTCTGTTCAGGGCTGCTCCAAGTTGCTCTGCGACTTACTCTAATAACTTTATGGAGGAGGAGGAGGAGGAGTTTGGATTTGATATCCCGCTTTATCTCTACCCTAAGGAGTCTCAAAGCTGCTAACATTCTCCTTTCCCTTCCTCCCCCACAACAAACACTCTGTGAGGCGAGTGGGGCTGAGAGACTTCAGAGAAGTGTGACTGGCCCAAGGTCACCCAGTAGCTGCATGTGGAGGAGCGGAGACACGAACCCGGTTCACCAGAGTCTACCGCTCTTAACCACTACACCACACTGGCTCTTATGGTGAGTTCCAGCACCTACTTTTGTTGAAACAAAGCAGAGGTCTTGATCCACACCAGGGGTCTTATACCTATTTGTATTGGGGAAAGCTTCCACTGGAACTCATGGGAATTTTCAACCTAATGGATATAATAGATGTGGAGTCTCAATATGGACTGGGACCACTCTGTTGTTGCTTTTGTTAAAGTATTTGGAGGCAAGAAAAACTCTTGATAATCTACTGCTAATGCCTCGGAGAGCTACTAGTAGATGACCTACCTACTGCTTACCATCCCTAGGAAGGAATGCAGGAAATCTGCCTTATACTGAGTCAGACCATTGGCGCATCTAGCTCACTACACTAAATGGCAGCAACTCTCCTGAATTTCAGACAAGAGTCCCTGCAAGCCTTACAAAGGCTATGCTAGGGATTGAGCCTTCATGCAAAACACATGGCCTACCCTATAATGCTTCACTGGTCTGTGTAAGCAGGACTTTCCATCCAGGACTTGGATGAAAAATGGCCAAACATATTCAATATTTATGTCATTTGCATCACTATCTGACAAAAGTTTGCTCCTCTCAAAAATGCAAATTTCTTCATGTCAATGAATATTGCACCAAAATGCAGTTCAGCCTTAGCTTTAACTCCTACAGTGAGATGACAGCCTCAGCCCTAAAACGATTTGAAGTTTGTTGACTCAAATACTGATGTTCCAGTTTCACACATGCATACTTCCAGACACTGTTCTCTCTTGCACTTTTGCAAAGGAGTAGAAACAGACACGCTCAGTCAATCTTAAGCTTGACACCCTTCCTGAATTTTCAGATTCAAATCTGACTACATGTCAAGGGAAAAGAATAATGGAGATTAATTTTATGTCAGGTGTTTTTTATTTATTTATCCCCAGCTAACAACATTTCAAAAACTTAGATTCACTGAAAGCAACAAGGTGCTTTCATGATTGGTATCCCAAATACGCTTTTCATTTGTAACAGAGTTTGCATTTTAATTTAATTTAAATATTTTTTTAAAAAAAATGTGGATATGGTTAATTGCAGCATGCACTGCGGAGGAAATTGTTCTGAATTTTGAATTAATTTCAGTCAACCCTTGCAGAGGTGGCTGTTGAATTCTGATGATCTGGCAGACAAGCTTTTTCATGAGCCAGTGAACAGGCATGATAAAAATGGATTTGGTTGCTGGATATTTTTATTATTATTTTGTATTGACAAACACAGCAATTAAGCTCTCCCAGACTAGAAAAGAGAACTGGATATTTCTGAAGCAGTTGAGCAGAATGAATGCTGATGCATACTCAAATACATGGCAAAGCGACTTTGGATGTGAGGCCTTTCGGTGTTTATTCGTTGCTTGTAAGAGGTCCATTGGCATCATATGGTATGGATGAAAGCTTGCAATAAAGATGGGAATGCTGATCTTCAACCACTGTCCTAGGCTATATATGTGTCTATACTTGAATTTCTTCCACTGTTTCTTTCAATAGCATATCAGCAGCAAAGGCAATGCCTTGAAACAATTGTGTTTCATGTCAGCAACCGGACACACCAGCTAATAAGCTATCTGCTCCAACATGCAGAAGCTGCTAACTAGCTAGCTTTGGTTTAATCCCAATGTATTTTTTATTTTTGTCGTGGAAGCCTTCTTGAGAGAGGGCTTTTTTATTCTTAAAGACAGCCTATAAATGATTTAAATAATCAATACTAGAAATATTAAAGCAGTATGCTTTTAAGAAAATCTTTAAAGGTGGCAATTTTTCTTGGATTTTATTAGATATTAGGATGTCTCTCTTTTTCTTTTAAAAGAAAAAAAAACCACATGAATGGGATGGAATTGCACATAATTTATGAGAGGCTGTAAGATTTCTATCTACTGTAATGTTCTAATGGCAATTATTAGTACTTTTTGAGTGGCTTGACTGTGATGCCAACTTCTGTCCCAAAGCAAGCAACTGAGTGCAAATGCAATCAGAAATCAATTACTAGCTGAACAGCACACTGCTTTAAAGTTTGATGTCTCCCCTTACGTGATCCATTATCCAAATTGTTGGTGCCAAGGTTCTGTCTCTAACTGTCTAGCTTAGAACCAATTTGACACTGATGTAACTCATGCCTGCATTTATTTCTCAGCCTGCTCTCAAAGAGGTTTACACAACGTGGCCCCAAATTATTCTGTCTGCTCTTCAGTGAAAACAGGTAACTGATACCTTACTTAGTTCTTCTTTATTTTTAGGCCTGTTATATTTATCCCGTATGAAGGCTGCAAATATTAATTGTTGGAGAGGGAGGGGAAAGAGGTAATAACAGGAAGCAAAAGAAGGGCATGTTTTACAAAGGCCTACCATTAGGCAGAGTAAGGCAGGGGATGCTGGTTGCAATGACAAATTGCTAGAGACAGAGCTGTGTGTGCCGCACCACCAACCCCCTAAGCTCAGCTGCTGTGGAGAACATATCCTGTCACCAGCACTGAAGTCAGATTCAAGTCTTAGTAAAATCAGCTCCTATACATGAAACAGAGTAGGGCACCATCTTGTTCTTTGCCTCAAGCAGCAAAATGGCTTTGGCTCACCGTGGACTTCCTGACAAAAGAACCAGAGATTGCTAACCTTATCATGAGGGAGGGATGTACAGCAGCCACCTCAGGTGGCAGATTTCAGTTTTAATAATAATAACTATTATTATTATTATTATTATTATTATTATTATTATTATTATTATTATTATTATGGCAATGGAGAGATCAGCAAAGATAGTATGTAGGATGGTTCCCTGAAATCAAGAACTTAAAATGGCAGTGGGAGAAAGCTTGCAAAAACCTTTATAAGTCTACCTCCCTTCCCTTTTAAGTCCCAAATCTCACTCTTTGCTCATTAGCTGACGGGCAGAGGTCAAAACCTGCTGCCTTGGCTGTGCAATTTTGTTCCCTGCTGGAACAGGACAGCCCAATCAATGGAAGATTAAACCGTGTCCTCTCAACCAACAGCTGACATCACCAATGACATCAGCTGGTGGGTGGACATGGTTTGCAGAAAATGGCATGGTGGGCCAAATTGGACTTGCTATCTGCTCTAATTGGCATAAGAAAGCAATATGATATAAGAGAGAATTACCAGAGTGGTCTCCTTACCATTCCACATCCATGCTAAACCACAGTCACCTCTGGTATGAAAGCTCATTAGCACTTTGTGGACTTCACATGCATGCTGATGTTTGGGCTAGGAGTCCCTGTCAGCACATCCCTGCTTCCATTTGCTCTTCAAGTGAGCATAGCTTAGTCAATTTCCCCTAACAGCCCAAACAATATCAGTGTGTCTATTGCCACCAATAGTACTACATGCTGTCAGTACTGTACATCCAAATTTTAACACCCAGTTTAGAGGACCCAGTTTCTTCAAGATCTTACTACTACTACTACTACTAATAATAATAATAATAATAATTAATTTATACCCTGCCCATCTCTCTGGGTTTCCCCAGCCACTCTGGATGGCTCCTAATAGAATATTCAGAACACAATAAAATATCAGACATTAAAACATTCCCTAAACAGGGCTGGATCATACAATATACTGGATAATAATAATAATAATAATAATAATAATAATAATAGGATCTCAGTTTTTCACAAGACCTCTATATCCATTGTTAAAGGGGGTGAAACCAGATAGGAATAGATGCTGCCCTCTCCTCAACCCACGAAAGCACAAGCCTTCATTTTGCCCATTGTGAAACATTGCATGCTTCTGGTAGGCCAATTTTCTTGAAAGGCAGAGGTCCAGAAATACCTGCACCCATGTCTAGAACAGAATAAAGTAGCGGAGAGCCAGGGGAGTGGACAATGAAGGCCAAAGCCTCAACACAGTATGGAAACATTCTCTCAAGGATTTTTTCACTGGTGAGGACAGGAAACAGCATAATACTTTGAAAAACCTAGGACTAAAAAACAGTGTGAGTTGGTTGTGTGCCAGTTTTGCATACAGGAAGAAATGAATCTGAACACTCCATTTGCAACATAAACCCAAAGCACTGGTGGTTTCTTTGACAGGACAGTGACAGCTGTCTCATTTTAATTAATTAATGTAGCTAGTTTGGTTGATAGTAACTGTCAAAACTTCAGTAGGAGAAAGTGAAACTCGTTATCCTGTGCTTTGATTCTTAAATTATCTGAGGTTTGCTTAACAAGATAAATACCTAGGAAGCAAATATTATGGAAAGCTGAACCTCGGCCCATTGGGATTGTGTCCTAATTTCTGAGTGAAATGGCCAATTAGTTTGCAGTACAGTCAGCTCTGGGACTCAATAAAGCACTGCATTGAATGGTTACCTGGAGCTTTTCTATGCATGCTTACTTATTGGGAGAAATTTGCACTAAAATGCTGATGGGTGATGGGAGAAATGAGAAATTTAAGTTGACAGATTTGTTCATCCCTAGGGAGTGATCCCTGATATAATATACGACCTTTACAAATGTGTCCCTGTTTTGTTTGTGAAATGTGGCAGACTACACACCGTGCTTACGGATGCTGCTCACATGCTGCGGTAACATAAGGAGGAGTTTGCATACATTACCCCTTCTTCTCATCTCCAACTGGGTGTCTGTGGATTCAAACTCTGCACCACCAGTTTTATTTTTGTTTCATTTCAATCTTACAAGTAGAAAAATAATACTTCTGGAAGCATCTTTTTGCCAAATGTCAGCATAAGTGCTGATTATCTGCAGTGAAATACCCTTCAGTTATAAAAATGGTAGAGGGAGATTGAATCTTGTTTTTTCTCTGAAGCTGGAAGAGAAGTGAGAGCATCTGTTCCTATTTTCCTCCTTCTGTCCACAACGTTTGTCGTTTTGTGCCATGTGGCAGGAACACTGGGATCACAGAGGTGGACAGGGTTGCCTTGGGAAAGAGAAATATGGCTTCCTAACTCTTCTACTGAGATGTCTCTACATTTTGATCTGGGATATGAAGCATTAGCTAGGCTCCTCTTTAAATAATGGGTTTACTTGGCTTAATCCAGAGTTCCTGAAACTCCTATGTCATTCTGGGAACTCCTTGATATTATTTTTCTACAAGCTATCTTCACTGTGGACTTGCAAACTGTACAGTTCTTATGACTCTTTTGATCTCCCACCAGACCAGTTTTCCAGCCCTATCGTAAGGCAAAATGAGCCAGCTGCCTCAGGCAGTGGTTGCCAATGGGCACAGTGTAGTGGCAAAATGCTGGAGGACAACACACAGTTGTGACGCACATAGCTAGCCTACTGCATTAGGTATAATGAAGGTTGCTGTCCGCTCACCAGTGCTGAAGTTTCTGTGTGTGCAAAATGTCTTGAGCCAGACCCAGTTGTTTCTCTCTCTGTGTGTGTATGTGTGTTTGTGCCTGCATATAAACTCTTAAATCTAATAGACCCAAATGAAAATATTATAATAAAGAGTAAGAGGGAAGAAACGGACCATAAAATTATGCATGGTGTAAAGCAGGTGGATACAGAGTTTTCTCCAGCTCTCACGATACTAGATCACAATACTAGTATCTGAAGAAGTGTGCATGCAAACAAAAGCTTATACCACAAACAAACTTAGTTGGTCTCTAAGCTGCTACGGGACATTTTTTATATATATACAGTGGTACTTCGGGTTACATGCGCTTCAGGATACATACGTTTCAGGTTACAGACTCTGCTAACCCAGAAATAGTACCTCGGGTGAAGAACTTTGCTTCAGGATGAGAGCAGAAATCGTGCAGTGGTGGCGCGGCAGCAGCAGGAGGTCCCATTAGCTAAAGTGGTGCTTCAGGTTACTAACAGTTTCCGGTTAAGAACAGACCTCCGGAACGAATTAAGTACTTAACCCGAGGTACTACTGTATTTCAACTGCATCAGACCAACACGGCTACCTACCTGAATCTAATACTAGATCAGCAAAGCTGAACGGTGAATTCAAGTTGGACCAAAGGCAATATTTGGAATTCTACGAACTTATGGAATTTGCTATGGGACGCGGGTGGCGCTGTGGGTAAAAGCCTCAGCGCCTAGGGCTTGCCGATCAAAAGGTCGGCATTTCGAATCCCCGCGGCGGGGTGCGCTCCTGTTGTTCGGTTCCAGCGCCTGCCAACCTAGCAGTTCGAAAGCATGTCAAAGTGCAAGTAGATAAATAGGGACCGCTTACTAGCGGGAAGGTAAACGGCGTTTCCGTGTGCGGCTCTGGCTCGCCAGAGCAGCGATGTCATGCTGGCCACGTGACCCGGAAGTGTCTCCGGACAGCGCTGGCCCCCGGCCTCTTGAGTGAGATGGGCGCACAACCCTAGAGTCTGTCAAGACTGGCCCGTACGGGCAGGGGTACCTTTACCTTTACCTTATGGAATTTGCTACCACAAAATCTACTGGTGGCCACCATCTTGGATAGATTTAAAAGTGGACAGGGCAAATCCATAGACAATAAGGCAAATTAAAGGCTACTGGTCACAGACTACTTCCATGCTTATGAATGCCTGTTGCACAACAGTGAGAAAGGCTCTCGTATCCCGCTTGTGATCTTTCTATAGGCATCAGGTTAGCCATTGTTAGCATACTGGACTAGAAATGCATTTGGCCTGATCCAAGCAGACTCTACATTTATCTTTATTACTCCTTTTCTAGACCTCTATTCCTCTCCCACTCCCTCGAGTAGCAGCCATTTTGCATGCCTTGTCCCTTCCCCCACTAGTCCCTGCCAGTCGCTTCGCTATCATAACCATCGCATCCATCTAGAATGACAGGATTCCCTGTTAACTATGGATAGCAGAATGAAACCCGGCATACTGGTGGAATGCAACAGATTTAAGAGTGGGAGTCTATATAAAGGATGTCCTTGGAATTGGCTCCTGTCTCTCTCTCTCTCTGCTTCTGTAACACTGTTTCCCCTTCTGTTTAGTATTTCCTTTTATCTTGTTCAAACTTCTCATTCCAATTCCCACGTTATCTGACATATTATGGAATCCTGTGCTTCACCATTTCTCTTCCACCACCACCTTCACCAGCTCTTCCATTTTACTCTAAAGTATTAGGGGTAGTAAACCTGAAAATTTAACATATCCCCCACAGAGAGATGTGTCTCCCCCCCCCACACACACACACCATATTCTCTAGCATGTATCTATTTATCACAGATGGCAGAATCCATATGAGTTCGTCTCTTTGCTTGGCAGTGATACTTATCGTGGTTCTTACAGTACCCTCTGATTTGGCTGAGCTGCCAGAGCATCAAACTCGGCAACGACTGATAAATTATTGTCATCAACTAAAGTGGGGAAGTGCAAGGATGATAATTAAACTTTCTTGCACCGTTAGTGGGAGTGTAGCAAGAATGTGAAGCTGTGCAAGTTCTGCTGTATATGAGATAGGAGATCAAAGCCTCTGATCAACATTTTGTACATTATTTGATCAGCGGGGGGGGGGGGGGGAGACGGCAACAGGCCAATGGCAAAATACCAAAAAGATGGTTGCCATAGAGACCTGCTTTTGCTATAGCTTATACCCTGAATTTTCAGTATGGTTCATTTACTAGACAGGTGATTCTCATGCAATTCACCAGCTTGGTCTGTAAAACTGGTTCATGCTGGAACAAGCCAAAACTCCATCTAATTCCCACAAGAGCACTCTCCCCTCTTGCAGCTTCCAGCAGCTGGTATTCAGAAGGATACAGCTTCCAACCATGGAGCCAAAGCATAGTCATCCTAGCTAGTGGCCAATGGTAGCCTTATTCTGCATGGATTTCTTTAATTCTCTTTTAAAACCATCCAGGTCTGTGCTCATCACTGCCTCTGTGTGGGAACAAGTTCCTGAATGAAGAAGTGCTTTCTTTTATCTTTTCCAAATCTTTCAACATTGGATGTCCACAAGTTCTGGTGTTAGGAGAGACAGACACAAACTTTTCTCTATCCACTTTCTTCATGTCATGAGACAAAGTGTGGTGACCCCCTCAGGCGGCAGAATCCACAGGGGCAGCAGTAAAAGGTAAAGGTACCCCTGCCCGTACGGGCCAGTCTTGACAGACTCTAGGGTTGTGCGCCCATCTCACTCAAGAAGCCGGGGGCCAGCGCTGTCCGGAGACACTTTCCAGGTCACGTGGCCAGCGTGACAAAGCTGCATCCGGCGAGCCAGCGCAGCACACGGAAACGCCGTTTACCTTCCCGCCAGTAAGCGGTCCCTATTTATCTACTTGCACCCGGGGGTGCTTTCGAACTGCTAGGTTGGCAGGCGCTGGGACCGAACAACGGGAGCACACCCCGCCGCGGGGATTCGAACCGCCGACCTTTTGATCAGCAAGCCCTAGGCGCTGAGGCTTTTACCCACAGCGCCACCCGCGTCCCTCACAGGGGCAGCAGATTGCCATGTAAATATTTACTCATCCTTTGTTCCCGATATAGATCTTCATGTAACCCTTCTTCCCTAGCAGGGAGAGGGTGCCATTTTGTGGTTTGCCACAGATGCCAAAATGTATTGGGCTGGCCCTGACAGCATGTATAATTTTATAAACTTCTACCATGTCACTTTTCAATCATGCAGTATACAACTTTTGTTAAATAAATAAACACATTCTATTTCATGATTACAACTTGTCTGAGTAGTGGAAATCTTATGGGACAGCCTTTAATAAAGTCATTTTCATTGTCTGGAATGGGTACTGGAGACTTGCGGTGTTTTTGTAATAGTTGAATATTTATCTACACAAATGAATCCATTATTATCCCCCATGAACTTGTCAAGTCCCCTTTTAAACCCACTTCCATTATTGCTGTTAACATGCCTTGGAGCTGTGTGATTCAGTAGTACCACATCAAGGGGAAATCCATTTGGCTTGTTCTGTATTTCTGTGTTAGTTATTTGATGGGATGTCCAACAGCATTACTAGTAGTGTTTTGTGACCTTAACCATAGTTATATTTTCAGTACTGCATTTATTCCCCACTCCATGCCAAACGTACAAAGTACATTTGTCATAACCCTGTATTGTTTATAAGCAAAAGAGCCAGAACAGTACCCTGGTTCCCACTTGTGCATGCAGTACATGGACTCTCAGCTCGGCTAATACCAAAGGTTTTATTCCAAAATTCACTATGCAGCCTAAACATAAATCAGTTTACAAGGTTCATACTTGTCAGGAGTGTGTGCAGGAGCCAGGCCCTGTGACCAGTAGGGCTTTGCAGGACTGGGGCCTTCCTCAGTTTGTTCTGAAGAGGCAAGGCGCGGCTGCACAGGTGGGGCCGCTTAGTAACTCACTGGTGGCCAGAGCCAGGAAAGGATATAAGGTCAGCATTTCCCTTCAGCTCTTTGCCACAGCAACACACTTCCTGCCTTGGGCTTCTTGCTTCCTAATCCTTGGACCTCGGCTTCGTGACTCCCTGCTTCTTGATCCTCAGACCCTTGACTTTGTGACTCCTTGCTTCCTGACCCTCTGACTTCTGACTCTCATTCCTGCTCCCACCCTGCCACCTTGCTCCTGGTCCCAATGTCCTCAGTCAGGTCTCCGATCGCCCATAGACCGGACCATGACAACACTTAACAAACTAATACAGAGCTCTAGGGTACATGGCTAGACATAAGCCAAGATGTCTCTCCAACACTTGATACACACCCTGGAACTCCCCTTTTGAAGAGTGGGGTAGACACAATCATTTGTGCAAGTCCCATCTGAGCCACAGAACTGGGTAAACAGATGGCCCCTCCTGCAAGTAGGCTGGGTCTGCTCATGCCACTGCAACTGGTGTTGCGTCCTTGATGGTGATGGCTCCTTGTCTGGCCTAGACTCAGATACCTCCTCAGAGGGATGACTGCTTCACCAGTAAGAGGTGAGACAGTGACTGATTCAGACACCTCTCCCACTGTGCTTGGGATATTTGCTATTCCTGCAGTGGAGCTTTCTCCTGACTACCTGCTCAGCCCCTCCCCAGTGTCCAGATCAGCAGCTCCCAAGCCATTGGACTGCTCCTCATGACTGGTTTCCAGAGTCACATCTCATTCCCCCATCCCTCTGACCAGCCCTGCCAAGGTGTTTTTGCAAGACCTCCATATAACACTGCTCTTCCCACTTGTCATATCAGCAGTGGAGGGAGAACATAACCATAGGAGTCAGTAGCCACCATCTGCCTTATTCCCCATGAATTTTTCTAAGCTTCTTTTAAAGTCAGCCAGGTTGATGGCCATTACTACCAACTTGGTGGAACCTGAACCAACACATCCCACTTGCCATATGTTGTGGCCTGACCCACAGACTGTGAGCCCCAATGTCTTCTGCAGAGAGCAGAAGCATGGTAAATGAGCCTCTAGTTGGCCATCGTCCATGGCTGGTGCTTTATGACAGGTTTCACGGGACACAAGTTGTGCATGTTTCCATTAGTTCAAACTGTTATTACCCCTATGTTCCTTGAAGACACCACACTTACCCAGACTGGTGATGCTTGTTGATACAAAGGTCTCGCTTTCATGAAAGCACACTCTGAAAACAAGGTGCATTTGAGTTGTTCTCAACTGGGGGGCAGTGCTCCCTTGAGGAGTAATCCTTCCTGAGCAGAAAGCCACTTCTCCCGTAAATGGATTGTGCTCTCCTTGAGCCAAACATAAATGCATCAAATCCCCATCGTCTTATCCTTAATAATGCTAGTCACAAAGAGGGGAATGAATGGAACATCTCTTGGGATGATGAAAATGCTGTGCACAGTATTCAGAGCATTCTATGCTGCTGTCACTCATAGTATTTTCTTCAGGATGGCAAAAAGTAAGAAGGCTGTGCTGTTAAACTACAACAGGACTGGCCCTCCAGATATTGTTGAACTACAAGTCCCATCATCCCTGGCTGTTGGCCACACTGGCTGGGGCTCATGGGAACTGGAGTCCAGGAACATCTAGAGGGCCAGAATGTTTCCACCCTGAACTCCAGCACAAGCAACCATAAGGTGTCTATTTCTTCCATTTTTCAATGAATTCTGAAAGCACTTCATTGTAATGATTGATGAAAGCCGATTGATGGATGCAGAGATGCAGCACAACACCCCTCCCAGTTGTTTCAGTAGCAGGACATTTATAGCATCTTGAGTGAGCTGTCATACATGGACAGTGAACTGTGATTAGTTTGGTGGGTCACAAGTTGTGTACATCTGATGTAGCCGGACTTTAAAAAGAAATGTTTACGGGCAAGTAACTGAACCATTATGCCCTCAGAATTAGATTATTTTTTTCATCTCATATGGATCAGATATAAGTTACAATCCTATTTCAGTTTAAAGGTTACATTTAGCAATGTCATCCAAATGCAGTTGGGATATGCTTTGCTTAATCATGCGGGAAGTGCACTCCCTATTTTGCAAGACTAATTATCAAGGGTTATGTAGGTCTTTAACTAATTCCCATTTCTTTTCTGCCTTGTTCTCTCTCTTAAAAAACAAAACAGGGTCTTTGTTAACTTCTCCAATTGAATGTCTAGATACTGATGAGCTAACAGTTCAATAGAACACATTAAACAATACAAGTTTCATGTGATGCATTCAGTATCAAGCCAGCAAGATGAAGTTTGCATAAGATGCAAATGCCATCAACAGCTGCAACAAAGAAACCCATTTTATATTTGCTCAGCCTGTCTATAGATGGAAACAGCATTGTCTACAGTGTTTATGTTTTTAATCAAAAGGCATTCCCATTTCTACTTTCCCTTCTATGGTCTACTTAATTAAGTTGATCTTTGCCTATTGAAATAGCTTACTACTTTCAAAACATGCAAGAAAGAAACCTGTTTGCCATTATGTTTCTGATGCTTTCTAATATTTCTCTTGTGTGTGTATGTGTGTGTGTGTGTGTTAGAGCCACACTTTTCTGTGAGCTATGCACTGGTGAAAGCAAACCCAGGACCTTCTGAATTGCCTTCTGCATCAAATCAAAGGTTCATCTTATTCAATATTCTTTTTCAGCAATAGCTGCACAGGTACCCCAGATAGCTAATAAGCATGATGTGACAAGGATGACCATTCTGCCTCTGGAGTAGAGAGGGTACAGAGCACAGAAGCCAGCTCTAGGGGGGCATGGGTGCTTGGGCACCCACAATAATATAATTGTGGGGCCCAGGCACCCACAAAGTCAATGAGAAAAGCCAACAGTTGGCAGTGGTGCTGCTTCTGAGAGACAAGCAGTTCAGCTCCACCCTCCACAGCCAACCAGCAAGGCACCTTTTTCTAGAGGTTGGGGACTTGGAAGCTGAGGCAGGGTCTCTTTGCCTCCAAGTCTGTGCCTCTCCCTGCAGAAAAGGGTGCCTCACTGGCTGCGAAGAGGAGGAAGAGGAGCTGCTGCCGCCAGCCGTCACAACGTGGATGTGCGATGTCCCATGCACACGCCTGCACATAGTGTGCGTCAGGTGTGTGCATGGGACATCACACATCTGTGTGGCGGCAGCAGGCACCCACAATCCTGAGGGCAAGTTGGCACCCCTGGTACAGAGCACCAGATAAACATTATGGAGCTCCAGTTGAGCATTTCAATTGTTTATTACCAAGTTTACAACAGCAGAAAAATACACAGGAAACTGACTTTCAGTGCTGGAATTCTAAGCATCGAGAGTTCTGCAACAGTAGAATCTGTGGCATGTTCTTTTTGCAGATTTCCACTGTTTCTCCGATGCGCCTCTAAGGTCACCTCCAGACTGCCAGTCTTTTGCAGGAGAGTTTAATCAACGCACTGTAATTTTAGGTTTGCACGGTCATTTAATTCATTCATTTCTTACATTTGTAGCCCACATTTCCTCCAAGGAGCTCAAGGTGGCATACATGGTTCTCTTCCACCCCATTTCATTATCATGATACCTCTGTGAGGTGGGTAAGGCTGAGAGACTGTGACTGGCCCAAGGCCTCCCAGTGAGCTTCATGTCTGAGTGGGGATTTGAACTCTTAAAGACGCTTAAAAATTCTTAAACCACATTGTCATCCTTACCTATGACTGAGGAAGGCAGTAAAGAGGCATCAGCCCTACAGCACAATCAGTTTCCACTGATGAAGTAGAGGAAACTGTTCACTCAGAAAAAGGTCTCCAAGAAGATCACTGTGTTGTCGTAGAACATTTCTTTATGTTAAAGTCGGTCCAGTATATCTGAAGGAGCATCTCCACCCCCATTGTTCAGCCCGGACACTGAGGTCCAGCACCGAGGGCCTTCTGGCGGTTCCCTCACTGTGAGAAGCCAAGTTACAGGGAACCGGGTAGAGGGCCTTCTCAGTAGTGGCGCCCTCCCTGTGGAACGCCCTCCAACCAGATGTTAAAGAGAACAACAACTACCAGACTTTTAGAAGACATCTGAAGACAGCCCTGTTTAGGGAAGTTTTTAATGTTTGATGCATTACTATATTTTAATATTTTGTTAGAAGCCGCCCAGAGTGGCTGGGGAAGCCCAGCCAAATGGGCAGGGTATAAATAATAAATTATGATTATGATTATGAAGCAATCAGTTACTCTAATACAAGAAAAACTACTTTTTTATAATAATAATAATAATAATAATAATAATAATAATAATAATAATAATAATAACAACAACAACAACAACAACAACAACAACAACAATAACAACAACAACCTTTCTGCAGTTAGGAAAGTGATGAGGAAATGAACTGATTAGAGTGGGGTAGAGGAATGATTAATGGGAATGTGTATAAAGACCACACAAGCAAACCAGGATGAATAGGAATGCTTATTGTCACAGAATCTCCTTGAAGTGCTCACTAGAGACCAAAAGTAATCTAACCACTGTGTAAGTTTCCTAGCTTCCCCTTATTATATTCTAACACAACACAATGGCATATGTATCCATACATAAATATTCAGCCTGGGCATGAGTTTTTCCAGAGTCCGTTAGTAATAAAACCTGAAAGGAATGGAAAAAGTATTTTTATAGCATGATTTCTCGATGGAGGAAAGAGACTGTAGGCCGTTCCGCTAAGCCAACTTTCCAAATGGTTAGAACTATAGCCAGAGATTAGTGAGAGAGGCTGATGTAATGTTGTGGTCCAGGGAAGAGCGAAAACACACACACACACACACACACACACACACACACACAGACCCAGAGATAATTATAGCTACTTTGGGATGGTAATGAATAAAGACAGTCACGATAATGAGGCAGTACGCTTTAATTGGAGGAAAATTCAAACTGGAGAATAAAGAGAAAAAGTCACTTCAAAGAGCTGAGTGGAGGGCAATGCAGAAGCCAAAGCCATTCATAGGAACATAAGCAGAGCCTGCTGGATCAGGCCAATGGCCTATGTAGTCCAGCATCCTTTTCTCACGGTGGCCAACCAGATGCGTGTGGGAGTCCCATAAGCAGGACCCAAGCATAAGAGCACACACACTCCTCTTGTAATTTCCAGTATTCAGAAACAGTACTGCCTCCAGCTGTGGAAACAGAGCATAACCGGACTTCCGGGTTAGCGCCATCGGCAAATGGTGGATTCCCTCCGAGCTCCGGAGGGAATCGGCTTCGCAGGACCAGGGTCTTACCGCCGCAGCGACGCGGGGACCCTCAGAAATCACAGGCGCTGAAGCCTGTGAACCTGGTGACTCGGCGGGCACCATTTGCGCCCCCCAACCTGCGAAGGAGCCTTTTTAAAGGCTACGGAACAGGGGACGGGGTGAGTGGCGCAGTGCTGAGAGTCGACTGCTCCTCCTGCGAAGTGAAGCAACATGCCATGGCCAGAGAGCGCTGACTTCTTCCTGTGAATTGGACTCTAAAATAACAACCCGTGAGTAGTACGGAAATTGGATTTGTAAAGAAAATCTTTTCTGAATTAGGCATGATCGGGGAAGGCGCAAAAAGGAAGTCCGTCTCCCCGTCCTGTAAACAACCTAAAGCAAGGACCTGCTAACTAAAGTCGAGAGAATCTTTTCTTCTTTTATTGGGCAAAAGACATTAATTTCATGATTTGGCACTACAAGAAATCTTTACTGGAGGATAAGAGCTAATTTTGGGAGCTGAAGTGCCACCACCACCACCCCCCGGATCCGGGAGTGATCCGCGAGAGAGCCTGTTGAAAAGGTATTGAGTTTGACAGCTGTCAAATTAGCTGTCAAGACGGAAAAAGAGACTTTGTTTCTGCTGCTTCTGCTGGCTATATCTGTTACAATTTGATTATACTTTGTTGAAAATAAGGAAGAACTGATATAAACTAACTGGATTTTTGGATTTGAACTGGAAGGAATACTAAGTAACCAAAATCCCTCTAGAGGGGGTTTTGGGACATTACAAGAATGGCTGAAGGAGGGAAAATTCATGCTAAGCTGGACAGAGTTTTTGCTCTCTTGGGAAAGTTACAAGGCCAAATTGATGTTTTGACTACAAATGTTGCAACTCTGGACTTAACAGTAAACAAATTCATTGAATTTGATAAGGACTTGACTTAGGAAGTTCATGCAGCTGGACAAGAAGAGAAACTTGAGAGCTTTGAGAGTGTGGAGAAAGAGATATTTGTTGTTCCTGAGGAAAAGGAAGGGGGAGCTGTAATGCTGCAGAAGACAAAGGAGAGCCAGAGGCCTGACATGATGGCTACAAAGGAAATAAGAATGTGATGGTGAAAATGTGGTCTGAATTGGAGTTTGAAGGGTGGAGAGATCTCCTTATGTGGAGATCTGAAGACCCAAGGATTACAAATCTGATTAAGGCGGAAGTTGGAGCTTTGGGGACATTTGGACTTGAAAGGAGTAAAAAACAAGATTCAGGCTCCACTTCTAAGTATGGAGGTCTGGCTGGAAGAAAAATGGACCTTATTGGGTTAGAGCTTCTCCGAGATTTGGTGTTTAATACCAAGGATTACCAAAAAAAAACCAGCAGAGAGGAACTGAGAGAGAATTGAGAGCCTTGGACGTGAGATCTCCAGGCTGATAGTAGTTTGAATGATGGACGTTTGTTGGGGATTGAAACCGGGAAAAGGGGGGGGGGTGGAGTTTGGGAATCCAAAGGGTGTACAATTATAATCTGTTTTGTTATTATTTTGTTTTTGCTATTTTTATGAAATTGGGGAAATCGTGGAAGGGAATTTAGGCCGACTTTAGAAAAAGGTTTTAAGAATAAGCAATGATGTATAAATATTGATGTTTATAAGGCAAAATTGGACTTTTTCTTTCAAAATGAACTAAATATAAAAAGTTTTAAAATTAGGGATAAGAACTTGTTGAACCAACAATTTGAACTGGAATACATGAGGGGGAGGTGTGGGGAAGTCAGGGAAATATGTTATAGAAAATAAGGATTGTGAACTTTATGTGGTTTTTTAAAAACTTTTTTGGTTTTTTCTTTCTTTTTCTTTTTTGATTTTTTAAAATGTGTTATAGTTGAAAATCTTAATAAATATCTTTTTTTAAAAAAAGGAAACAGAGCATAACCACCAAGGTTCACTTAACCCTGGTTCTGTCAGGAACTGGGTAGAGGGGGAGGAATGGTGGAGACCGCCTCCCCATCCTAACCCTTTGTCAGGAGTGTGTGCAGGAGCAGGGCCCTGTGACCAGTAGGACTTTGCAGGACTGGGGCCTTCCTAAGTTTGTTCTGGAGAGGCAAGGCGCGGCCACACAGGTAAGGCTGATTGGTAATTCACAGCACCTGGTGGCAAGAGCTGGGAAGGGATATAAGGTCAGCATTTCCCTTTGCCTCTTCGCCACAGCAACACGTTTCCTGCCTTGCTGCATTTGGCTCCTTGACTCCTTGCTTCCTGACCCTCGGACCCTTGGCTTCTTGGCTCCCGGTTCTCTGACCCTTGGACTCTTGGCTTCCTGACTCCTGGCTTCTGGACTCCCGTTCCTGCTCCCACCCCACCATCTTGCCCCCAGTCCCGACGTCCCCAGCCAGGATTTTGACCACCCGTAAACCGGACCATGACACCCTTCCAGGGAGGAGGAGGAAGAAAACAGTATAGATTTACAACAGGAGGTTGAAGGAGGTCACAGCTCAGAGGCAGATGAGGGGGAAAGTTGGAAATAATGGGAGAGCCAGAGCAACATCTGGCTGACACATCATAAGAAAGCATTCGAGACCCACCATCTCCCAGAACCTGGGAAGCCTTAAAAGTAGAGCAAAGAGTTCAAAGACAGAGGGCATTTAGCCGCACCCATAGAGGAGGTGAAGATGACGGCGAATGAGGAAGTGGGAGAGAAGGGGTGGGTAGAGATTCACTCGGGGCAACACCATTATCCAAGAGGATGGGTTCTATAGCCTCTCTCTGTAAAGGTTAAAATAAAGAAAAGGACAGTAAGAAACTTCTCCTTGTCTTTATACTTTCCTGCGCAACCAGCCGGGAGTTGCTGACAGCATCCTGACAGGTTCACACACAGATACAATAGCAGACAGTGTGCTGGGGCAGAGTTGTGGAGCTGCTCTCCCAACGCCATCTCTGAACAGAGCAGGGGCAGAGCAGGGTGGCGCAAGGCAGTGCCAGTCGCTTCCACAGCTCTGTATACCCACACAAACCAATCTAGCACCTACTCTTTCCAGGTGTGCAATCAATGAAGCACTTGCAACAACTGGGGACCACTCCCCCTCCCCCAATTTATATACCTTCCCCTGCTAGGCTGATCACATGTAGCCAGAGACTATGCCTGTGTGGAAGCTGCTCCTGCTCTTCCCACTTCAGTTCTCTACTGGTTCAGGGAGACAGTGGTGCAGGGGAAGGTGGAGAAGCACCCGACCCTTCACTTGCCTGTCCTGCCTCTTCTGCCTCTTCCTCCTCTTCTTCCAGCTCTGATTTTTGCCTCCTGGCTGGTACAGGTCCTTACAGACCAATACTCTGCCGTCAGACTCCAACTCCCCCCCCCCCTTCCCCTGATGAACACATGTCAGGATTGTGCCAGTCCCTGACACATGAATGGGGGACCTATCACCCTCTGGACATTGTTGGATTCTCATCACGCTGAACCATTGGCCATGGTGGCTGGGGCTGATGGGAGTTGGAGTCTAAACAGCACTTGGAAAAGCAGCATTTGGACAGTTCCTCCCTCAGACTACTGACTTACCAATCTGGTAGGTGGGTGGAATCCTCCAGAGAAAGGCAGTGGCAACCCGCTTCAAGTTTTTCTTTCTTAGTACAAGAAATCAAGGATCTGGTCTTTCCCCCCATGCATTGCTTCTGTGCCTTCTGCCAAGTAAAGGGGGCAAGTGGAATGAATGTACATGTGTCTTTCCCAATTAAAATGAGTCCCATCTATTTTTGACTCGGCAGGCACCTGTAGCAGATCAGCCCTGGGGGACACTTTGCTTGTCTGTCACCAATTTGGAATTCTTGCCGTGTGATGTTGTTGATTCCGGCCTTCAGCAACATAATCCAATTAGGCGCATCTCAAACATTGGGGAATATCCCAAATTCGTGCAGGTAGCAGATGTATCACTTCAACATGCAAATGACATCCTTCGCAAGGCTGACAACCATGCACAGAAAATCTTAGGCGACATGATCCAGTCCTACAGCTTTCAACAAAGACACAAAGTGAAGCACAGAAACTATTTGTGCTCCTCGTGCGATAGCATTGTTACGAAATGTCACCATTACTCATGGTATATATGTCAGAAAGTCTAGAGTATTTATGCATTTCCCTAGATGGTGCCATGTTACGAATTTAGCGGCAAACAACATTTAAGAAATTGGAAGGAAATGTCTTAACCTTTACAAGAAGTTCTTTCATCAGCAAGGGAGGCCTTGCCATGCAAGATGCCTGTGGAACACCCACCAGCAGGATTTGGGTGAAACAGTGCTCTCTTCATACTTAGAATTCCCAGCAATAGAATTCAGAGGCATATTGTCTCTGGCAAAGTAGTGAGAACGTAAGGGAGCGACATAAGACGGGGCCAGCTTCATGGTGGCACCCTGTTTATGCAACTCCTTATGCAGTAGCAGCCCATGCGGTAGGGTAGAACAACCCTCCCAACACCAGTGCCACTTCTGTCGCTTACCTGGATGGAGATGGGTCCAGGTGATGGTGAGGTTGAGGCCATGTTGGTGTGTCAGCCTGAACACTGGATTGGCTCTGCCTGCCAGAGCACCCTTTGAAAGCTCCTTTGGCGATGCATGTTGGAGAAAGATGAGGAGAACAACAGGCAGGTTAGGCAGGAGAATTTGTTGGACTGAGTTATTTAGTTATGTCCCAACTTTCATCCAAGGAACTCATTGGTTCTCATTGCTCCCAATTTGACCTTACAACATTCTGTGAGGTAGGTTAGGTAGGTTACTAGTCCAAGATCACCCAGTGGGTTTCTTGGCTGAGACAGGATTTGATCCTGGTTCTTCGCAGTCCTGAGTCATCCCTCAACTATTAAACAATGGTTTCCCTTGGTTCCTATTTTCTTAAAACATACACACTGAAAAGCCAAACCCTACCCCGAGACGTAATGGAGACAGGTTGTCATTATTCAGTGGTGAATAAAATACACTTTGCACATGCCTAGAGGTGATCTTTTTTAAATTTCCCAGGTTCCAGAGCTGAGTGCTGAAAACAAGTTCTACAACCCAACCCTACATGCCCTGGAGCAATATTAAGGCAGGGGGGATTTTAATTCGGACTAATCTCACTGGTAAACGAAACAGGGTTTGCAAATGGCACAGCGGCAAACAACAGCCAATGCTATGTTTTCTTTAATTTCTGCTCTTGATAGATTATATATCTCACACCCCTGTTGCATGCTGGTGTGAAGGCCACGATGTGCCCTGGTGTCAGCTATGCAATTAAGAGAACCATTTCTGAGTCACACAGCTGGCCCCGGTGCATGAGAAATTGGCTTAGAAATCACTCTGCGGATTTCTTTTTCCGTGCATGCTCCTCTAAGCACAGCATTAGCCTCCCCTTCTGTCACTTCCCAGGGGCAGGAAGAGAAGAGAGAGAGATGAGAGAGGAGTTCAGAGGCTTGTGGAGTGTTGACTGCAGATGCTGCTGCTTGAGAGTGAGAAGTGATCTCTTGGGAATCTCAGCAAGAACATTAAGACCACCCAATTCACAACCCCGTTCTCCATAAGTACTGCTGCTGATCAATCATTGATTCCTTTTCCCAAAGGATCCCAGCAACAGCTGAACAACAAAATAGTCACAAATACACTTGAACTGCCAACCAATGATTCATTATTTATTTCTACACTGTTTCAAATTGACAGTGGTCTACCACTGGTCTACCAAAGCCAGAGTAGACACTACTGAGCCAGATGGACCATTGGTCTGAAAGAGATATAATGCAGCTTCCTTTGTTCCCCATGTTTGTTCCCAAGTCATGTAAGGCTGCATGGGATGATGGACTATATGGAACTGGCAGAAATGACCGGCAGAATCCGAGACCAGGGAGAAGAGTCGGTAGAAGATTGGAAGAAATTTAAAGACTATCTACAGAAATACTGCAAAATTAATGAATGTTAGAATGATGTTGGATTGAAGTTAAGTGGTTTTTAGCAGTAATGTCATAAAGGAATGTGTAAAAATGGATTGTTAACAGGTGATAATCTAAAGTTATAATATATTAAGATTAAAGATTAGGATAAAAACAAAGAGGGAAAGGATCTGCTGGACCAACTAATTGAACTGGAATACAAAAAAGGGAGTGTGAGGAGGTCTGGGGAACAAGCAAATGAAAGATAAGATACGGAAAGATTGAATTGTTTTTAACTGTTTTTACTTTGTATTTTCTCTTTTTCTTTTTTCTTTTTGTAACATTTTGAAAACTTTAATAAATATCTTTTAAAAAAAATTAATGTAAGGCTGCATGGGAGTCCTCATGATCCCTTGGTCAACCTCCTCCCATTCAGGGAACGGTGCCATGGATTCTGAGCAAAAGGGCAGAATTCTCCCCAACAGCAACCCCGGGCAACCTTCAATGGTGGGCCCATTTGGCTACCACCTCCCAGGCTTAAGGAAGTCATGCTGCCATCATCCTCAAGAGTCAAAGGACTCTGGCCACAGCCTCCTCAGTGTTGTCACAAAGGAACAGTCCTGCTCAGAGACATACCTAGGCTCTCTTGCACTCTTGCCAAGGAGATGTAGTGGTGCCCACCTGTCCTTTGCACCCTTGACAAAGAGTCAAGCTGAGAGAAAACATGGACCAAAAGAGTTTGCTTTTCGTTGCCTTTCACAGACTTTCTCTGGGCCATCTATATTGGGTCTGCTGTGATCCACCTCCCCTCCATCGGTCCATTGGTCTACCTGCCTTCTTGCCTTTCTACCTCCCTCTGCTCTCTGCTTTCCTTTCTGCATCCTTCCTCCCTTCCTTTTTGCTTCTTCTGCAACTCCACTCTCTCCATCCTTCTACTCTCTGAGCCCAACTGGACACTGCTGGCCAACTGGGGAGGGATCCCCACAGGGCTGCTTTGAAGGCCTGTGCCAGACACTGGATTCCTCCACCCGGGTGCCCAGAGGAGCTGGTGTGTCTTGCCCAGCCACACAGAGCAGTGGACAAGTTGCTTGCAGAGTGCCCAGGCAGTCTTCTAGCCACACCAAGGCAGACCAGAGTGGAGTGGCGCAATTTTTGCATTCCCACCCCTGGCGGGTGCCAACCTCATCAACTCCTAGGAACACCACTGGTTCTGTTGGATCAGGTCAAAGGTCCACCTAGTTACAGCAGCCACCTGCACTACAACAAGCAAACAGGATATGTGGATGAATCCCTTCTCAATATATATGTTGAGACCTAGCCCAAACACTCCTAAGTCCCACTGATTTCAGTGCAATTTAAGTTTTGTCTGTACTTTTGTCTGTACTGTACTGAACCGTTTTTATTCAGCAGGCGTTAAGTAAGCAGTCTCCTTCATCATAACATTTCTTTTTAGGGGATTTATCCAGTTCCCTCTCTTGATATTATTCACATGCCATCTGGTGGCCAGTTTGGAGATTTCCCCACCGAAAGTTCCAAAATCTTGCATATCAGGGCCGTCACTGAATAAATAACTTAATTTTGTCTGACCTGCTCTAGAGCATTTCCTGTCTAGTTTCCACCTCCAATACATTTTGGTACTATATTTAATGCTATATTAGTACCAAATTTAGACAGCACAATTCAGGTGGCAATCTACGTTTGCAATCTGATTGTACTCTGGGACTTACTTTGGGGTAAATATGCATAACCAACCTTACTACATCCATAAAAGTGAAGATGACATTATTCTCCCCTTTGTGCCATCTTGCAAGTAACATTCCACAAAAGTTATGACCATCAAAAAAAAGTTGTGTTCACTATCTGCCCACTCATATCTATGTCAGATATCTGTAGCCTGAAGAGAATTGTGTGTAGCAAGGAGAAAGAGGAGAAAGAATTATTTCTGTCTGTCTCATAGCACCGGAACTCATGGACTTGCAGTGAAGCTCAATGTTGAAAGAGTCAGAACACATAAAATAAAGTATTTCGTGCAAGAATTTGCTCGCACGGGAGGCAGTGATGGCCACCAACTGGAATAGCTTTTTTAAAGGTTTAGACAAATTCAAGGAGGACAACCCTTTCAATGGCTGGTAACCATTATGACTATGCCAGTTGGAGGCAGTGTGTTTATAAGTACCAGTTTCTAGAAACAATTGGGTGGTGGGTTGCTCAGGTCTTGTTGGTGGGTCTCCTCCAGACATCTGATTGGCCACTGTGAGAAGAGGATGCTACACCAGGTGGACCAATGGCTTGATCCAGCAGGCTTTTCTTATGTTCTCATGAGAAGCTACTTTTCTCCAGTTTTCCTATGTGGACTCCTGGAGCCAACCGTACCTCTTCACAAACAGAGTGGCAATTTTGAGACCCGCCCATGGTGCTTTTCAAAGATCGATGAAGATAATTTCAGAGGGCATTTTTCGGATGCTGACATTAATTCGGATGTGTTTGTTGTTGGCAATGATATTTGTATTTTGCAGGGTTTATTTGTACACAGGAAAAGCCCAGCAAGGCCAGAACATGCCCAGTGGCAATGGAATGCTGAAGACTGTTAGAGGGAGGGGTGGAAAGCACAGGGGAGGAGGAATGTAATGGAGTATCCTGGAAAAGGTATGGGATGCCAGCTTGGCCCTGCGACTGCTGGTGTCCGATATCATGGGTGCCATGCAGTGTGCATGGCCCTGGCACCAAAATGTGTGGGTCCCCAGTCCCTTCATGGAGAATTTTGTGGGTGCTCAGGCCCCCAGGCCCCCAGGGCATTGGCACCTATGGTTCCAGCCAGCCAGGAAGAAGAGCACTCTACAATGCCATACAGTGGTACCTCGGGTTAAGAACTTAATTCTTTCTGGAATTTCTCGGGTTAAGAACTTAATTCTTTCTTAACCTGAAACTGTTCTTAACCTGAAGCACCACTTTTTAACATTTGATTGGGAGTCACCCAGAGTGGCTGGGGAAACTCAGCCAGATGGGTGGGGTATAAATAATAATTTATTATTATTATTATTATTATTATTATTATTATTATTATTATTATTATAGCTAATGGGGCCTGCTGCTGCTGCCGCGCCGCCGCTGCACAACTTCTTAACCTAAGGTAATATTTCTGGGTTAGCGGAGTTTGTAACCTGAAGCGTACGTAACCCAAGGTACCACTGTATTTTGTTTCAGGTCCCATTTGTTCCATTTCCAATGTTTGGAAGTGAGTGCTGTTGTGTATGTAGCACCACCTCTGAACAGGAAAACCCCTTTGCAGAAGTACAAACGAAACTGATGGAAAGGGGGGAGGGGCCCAGAGTAAAAAGCCCATTGTGGAATGAGCATGCTCAGTGACCACGGAATGCTGATTAAGAGTTAAGAGGACAAAAGTGGATAATGTGAAGGGGAAATGGAATAGACTCGCATCCTAGACCAGAGTCCTTGACATTGCAATGTTTTATGGCAGACCACACTTGTTGTCGTAATTTATGCTATGCTATGTGCCTTGTTTAAGCCAAGAGGGATATAAAAATATAGTAAGCAGCTACACCACAATAAAATATTATAAAACAAAAGAGCTGAATGTGTGTAGAGATGGCTTGCACTTTTAAACTTGACACATATATTGAGAGGTACAATCTAGTGTCAAGAGACAGAAGCAATATATGTGCACAGGTAAACTGAGCAGGAAGCTGAGTGCAGACACATCTGTAAACAGCTACATTCATTTTGTATACAGTTCTATAAATGGCCTTCTGCAAAACAAAGCCCATTATCTGACCTCTAGGTGTCAGCATTTACTCTCTTTCCTTTGTTTGAAACACAGCAGTTTCATACATTCTCTTTCACTGCTCAGAGCATAGTACTATCCATGTCTCCAGGTGTGTTGGCTTATGGCAGGCATGTCCAAAGTCCATTTCGGGGGCCTAATCCGGCCCGCCAGTCGATTTAATCCAGCCCCATGGCAGTACAGTGGTACCTCAGGTTAAGAACTTAATTCATTCTGGAGGTCCGTTCTTAACCTGAAACTGTTCTTAACCTGAAGCACCACTTCAGCTAATGGGGCCTCCCACTGCCGGAGCACAATTTCTGTTCTCATCCTGAAGCAAAGTTCTTAACCCGAGGTACTGTTTCTGGGTTAGCAGAGTCTGTAACCTGAAGCGTCTGTAACCTGAGGTACCACTGTATATGTTGTTCAGCAACTTCAATCCTTAAAAAAGCTCAACTTTGGTCCTCATCAAATCTGGCCCTCTTTGAAAAAAGTTTGGGCACCCCTCGCTTAAGGTATGCAGCTTGGCAGTTGTGGCACAGAATTAAATGTAGCGCTGCCACAAACATATTTCAGTTTGCCAGATGGAACCATTCCCCTTTCCTGCCATGTGTGGCTGTTCTGTGGGCTTCTCCCAACACCCCCCCCCCCCGAGCCAATTTGTGGGGCAGGGGGAAGAGAGGGGGAGCACCATTGTCCAAGCACAAGTCCTTTCACAGGACGCCCACTAATGGGACTGGTCAGGTGAATCCCACCCATAAAATTTGGAAGGGACCTTGTAAGACATCTAGGTCCCACCTGACACTTATATTTATATCAGTATCATAGAACTGTAGAGTTGGAAGGGATCCTGAGGGTCATCTAGTCCAACCCCCTGCAATGCAGGAATCTCAACATGTGGTCTCCCATCCAATTTGAAATCATACCAGGTCCTGCTTAGCTTCACAAATGTGCCAGCAGTTTTATTGCTGCACCAACATACCACTTTAAATAGCCACGGTTATCCCCAGAGAGTCCTGGGAACTGCAGTTTGTTAGGGATGCCGATAGTCATTGGTAGACCTTTATTCCCCTCTCAGAGCTACAATTCCCAGAGTGGTTTAACAATCCATCCCTCTTCCCAGGGAACGCTGGGAAATGTAACTCTGTGAGGGGAATAGGCATCTCCTAAAATGGCAGGCTTAGCTTTTGGCTATCTAAAATGGAAGTCTTGGCATTTAGCATAAAATAAATACCACCCAGCCCTCTAAACGTCAACCTCGTCTTCTGATATAGCGAAATGTCAGCACAAAAGGGAAGTGGGTTGCTGGTACTAAACACAACATTCCCTCTGCACTTTGAGCTCAAAAGATCCAGCTACTCTATATAGGTGCAGTTCAAATGCGCAACACTTTTGAGGCAATGGATGGTGTGTTTAGAAAAACAGCAGAGGGGAAATGTCAAAATCTAATAGTCAGTTTTATCAATCAACACACAGTTGATTGTGTGCTTTTTTTACATTTTTTTCACATCTATAAAATCCCTAATGCATTTCAGATGAATCAAGCAACTCTGAAATGTCTATTTAGCATTCATTCATTCATTCTATTTAGCATTCATTCAACACTCCCTCCTGCCTCACAAATGGGAGGTTTTAGAGAAGCAGAAAGATGGTATTTAAGGTTGTATGAATCACTGGATTTATATTGAAGATTTTGGCCAGGATTCAAATAAGGACCTTAGGCTGCCCAAACGTTTCAAAATACCCGGCAAGATTCCTTTTGGTTGTGCTTGGAACAGCAAACTCCATCATGTCATATCATAAGCTGCCTCTGAAAGTCCCTTTAGTTTCAAAAACCCTTTGCCATGTAGCATGGAGGACTGCTGTTTTACCAGAGATTTTCAAGAATACATAAAGAACAAATGTAACAGTTCTTTGAATCCTGTATTGCTTCCAATCTTAGGGCTGTTTAGTACTGCTGAGGCACAAGTTTTCCACCATCAGCTAGAAGTATTTCATGTAGTGCTACTGTATATTCCTTGTGAAAAACTGGTATTACCGTTTGTTAGATTCTACTACAGTCATACCTCGGGCTGAATGTGCTTCAGGTTGAGCGCTTTTTTCAGAAGTAACAGAGCGCATTAATTCTGGGTTTTGCCACTTGTGCATGCGCAGACGCTCAAAATGACATCACGCGCACGCGCGGAAACGACAGAACGCAACCCATGCACACGCACACATCTTACGTTCCATTCAGGATGCAAACGGGGCTCTGGAACGGATCCCGTTCGCATCCCGAGGTACCACTGTACATGTTTAGTTAGAAGTATCTCCTGTTCAGCAAAAACCTTCTAACACTGTCCTTTTAATTAGTAGCTTCCTTCTTGCATCTTCTTTTTTTAAAAAGCTTCTACCTCTTTAATTATTTCCTTCCTGTTCCCTTGTATAGCTGCAGAGTTCCTAACTTGGTCATTAGACAGTATCTATTTTCCTGATGGGAGAATTAATGGACATATTTCACATCATAATTATCAATACCAAGACTTGGAAAGGGGTGGAAGGAACTACAGATATCAAACACTGACTTAAATCACTGACAACCCTTGCAATGCTCTTATGTGCAGGAGAGAAAAATGTGTCTTAGGAAAACGTTGATGATCATGGATCTTCACGCTGAGAAATACACCTAAGAGTGATACATCTGATACACCTAAGAGTGAACCAATTTGCACAGGAATGCAGCATGAGAACCATTCCGCTAACAAAAACATTGATAGTAACTGTGGCTTGGATTCTGGGATCCCATGAATCAAACTCCACAAATGGGACTCTCCCATTGGTGGAGGTGGGGGCGCATGATCTTCATTTATTGTCGTTTTTACAGTGTCTTCTGCCCCTTTGGCACTTTCTCATCCTTTGCTGGATCAAAAGAATTCTTCCATTCAAGCAACTGGCTGTAGTCCAGCACACTTCAGCCTCCTTAATTCAAATGCCCATAACCCTGAACTGTAGCCAAATAAATCAGGGTGCTCTGCAGGTATCTCGCTCTGCTCTGGCAAATTGCCTCAGCATCTCTTGTGGGATAATGATGGCTTTGGGAGATGCACACTTTACCATTGGCATTGTTCCTGAGTGTACCAGCCAATCAGAGAGCCCACATGACTGGGGCGGCGGGGCGGGAGAGAGAACATGTTGCAAAGCCATTTAATGAAAACTATTGATCAGTTTTCTACATCATCCTTGACCATTTCTTCAAACTCAGCTTCAATAAGGCTACTCAGTTTGCATCCCTGAGCGTTGCCTTCCATAATGCAGTATGTGGAGTTTACATTTCCCTCCCTCTCTATATTTATATATAAATAAGCTGCACTCTGCTGTAACAAATGTGCTTGAAGATGAGACTGGCATAATGGGGTCAGTGTGCTGCTGCCTTGAAGTGCAACAAATTTCCCAACAAACCTTCACTGCTGAAGCTGCTTCTTGAGCATTGTCTGCTTCTGCTCAGAGCCTGCCGTTCGGTGTCACATGGAGATCTGCCAGAAGCCACAAAAGCAATGTTGCATGGAACCTGATGTCATTCATCCCAGAGACTCCCCCATGCAGCAACCTGGATCCAGCTGAGATGGGTTGCAAGCTGACACAGAAGGTGGATGGCAGGAAGATATCTACATTTGTTGCTTAACATAGCAGCTTGCTTGTTTTTTAATGAATGAGCAGGTTGGTTCTAGGGCCTAGTGGTGGACTTTGGGTGATGCTACAATTTGGCATGCGCACACACCAGCCTCTCACACCGCATTCTACAGCATTGTTATAGCACCCCAAACTGGCCATGCTCTCCTAAAACTACCACTGCTAGGGCCCCATTCATTCATATCTTGAATGAAAATGGGCTTTGTGCAGTGGTGGAATGCCACTGGTCTCCTGCCCTTTCACCCCAAAGATAACACTACACTGTGATCCATTGCAGTGCAGAAAGCTGGACTAGGATAGCATAGGGGAACCTTTTTCAACTGCATCTCTGGTGTATAAAGTTCATGGGGGTAGAGCACATGCAAAGCCAAGGCAACAGCAGGTGGATCAATAGATATCACTCCTATCTGCATTCTAGCCACACAAAAGCCAGAGGTTTTTCACACACGCCTTCATCTTGTTGTGATCCATTGGGATGGCCACCTCCATGAAGATATGATGGCCCAAGCAAGGAGAGGTAGCAACCAAGATGATCAAGGGCCTGGAAGCCAAGCTTTATAAGACACAGGTGAGGGAGTTGGGTATGTTTAGCCTGGATAAGAGGAGACTGAGAGGAGATGTGATAGCCATCTCCAAATATCTAAAGGGCTGTTACATGGAAGATGGAACAGGCTTGTTTTCTCCTGCTTCAAGTTACAAGAAAGGAGATTCCAACTAATCATCAAGAAGAACTTTCTGGCTGTAAGAACTGTTAGACAGTGGAATGGACTCCCATGGGAGGTTGTGGATTTTCCTTCCTTGGAGGTTTTTAAGCAGAGATTGGGTGGCCACCTGTTATGAGATTTCTGCATTCCAATTGATTTGACTAGATGGTCCTCAGCATCCCTTCCAACTCTGCAATTTTATGATTTGAGGTCAGTAACCCCTGACCAAGCAGGCTAACCTGGAGGAAGATAATGCCAAACACTCAAGTTGTCTCTGCAAAGCATCATGATACCTACTGCTGTTCCAGGATCAGAGGCCAAATGCATCTCTGAATACTAGTTGAACATGCCTATGAGCTCAGCAGCAACAAGATGAATGAAAAATGTATGGGAAATAGATACTTTCCTTTCTTTCCATCTTTTGAAGTCATTATTTTTTGTTTCTGCTCGTCATGTTCCAACTCCCCTCTTGGAATGAATTATTTATTCTGTTTTTCTGTTGGAAGAATAACTAGACACAGAGAATCCAGTATTGCCTTCCATTGCCTGTCACAGAAAATAACTTTCCTATTTACTCTATGGTTGACATTAAGACACATGGCTAGAATGATATGGCATTTCGCCCCAGGTATGGTGGGTCGTTGTGACTAGCCTGATAACATGCATTATCAGGTAGCCAACGTGGTGTCTTCCAGATGTGGTGTCCTCCAGATGTTGTGATCCTCCAGATCTCCTTCTCCGTCTACCACCACGGAGTTATGACTGAGCCAGAGTTGTCCTAATGCACAGCTCAGTGTCTTGGACAGCATATTACATTGGGGGGGGTGTGCTTCCTTTTAAAAATGTGTGACAGCTACCAGATGTGCATATGATCAGAAGCAGCTTCTCCGGGAAGTGCAGAAGCAGAAGCAGCAACGCTTATCACCATGGAAACACAGGGAAGGAAAAGGATGATTTAGTACGGAATCTGGGTCCTTCTCGTTTTTTTGTTCATTTCATACTTCCACTTTGCTGCCTTAGCAATTGTCATTGCTCTCATGCTCTGCCTGTAGGATTCCTATAGGATTCATCATGGATGGTGGACATCATCTGCCCTGTGGGAATGGAACAGAGAGTTGGATGCGGGAGAGAGGCAAAGCCCACATGAAGGCCTGATCCAGTCCCCTTCCCCCTCAGGACAACTTTTTTATTTTATGTCATTTGTTTGTCTGGGTAATTTAAAATTATAAACTGCCTGGAGTGCCTTGGCAGAAGGTCAGTGTATGAATGCAATCAGAAAACAAAAGGATAAATGGCATCTGTCTATCTGCTGTGTGAAGTTTATGGCATGTAATGCCTTAAAAGAAAATATTATGAAAATGATATACAGGTGGTACATGACCCCAGTCAAGCTTGCAAAAATATACCATTTGCCTGATAACAAATGTTGGAAATGTAAAGAAACTGAAGGAACGTTCTTTCACCTTTGGTGGACCTGCCCTAGGGTTAAGGCCTTCTGGGAAATGATATATAACGAACTGAAAAAGGTATTTAAGCATACCTTTCCTAAGAAACCAGAGGCCTTGCTTTTGGGCATTGTCGGCCAAAGGGTGTTAAAGAAGGATTATACATTCTTTATGTATGCAACAACAGCAGCAAGGATACTTATAGCTAAATACTGGAAAACCCAAGATTTGCCCACGCTGGAAGAATGGCAGATGCAACTGATAGATTACATGGAACTAGCTGAAATGACTGGCAGAATCCGGGACCTGGGAGAAGAAGCAGTGGAAGAGGACTGGAAGAAATTTAAGGACTATTTACAAAAACATTGTAAACTGTTTGAATCTTAAGAAGGTGCAAGAGTAAAAAAAAATGTGGCACCAGTAAATTGGTTGATAAGAATTTGAGAATAGATGGAGTTTGAGGAAAAAATGAACCTGTTTTCTATGTTAATATTATGATTTAATTAAATATTCAAGTTTTTGGGATATAAATCTAAGTTTAGAGACATAATATTGGAAGTATATATTTAAGGTATTGAAACAAGGTAATAATTTGCTGTTTAGAACTTTAAAAAATTGGAAAGCAGGAGCGAAAGATGTGAGGAAGTCCAAAGGCGAGGAAAGTAAGAATTTGATCTCGATGTTATATCTTATCTGTTTTCTTTTCTGTATGTTTTTCTTTGTTTTTCTTTTTCTTTTGTCTGTTTATTGTATGTTTAAAAACCTTGAATAAAAATCTTTTTTTTTAAAAAAAAAAGAGATTTATGAACTAGGGAGGGCTTTGGCCTGATCCCTTTTAGACACTTGCGGGATAATTCTCTGTGCTGCCCGGCTTTTGCAGACAGTTCAAAAACACCCACTTTCCCACAGTTAGCCAGAGTTTTGTGACTCTGGTAATTTTTATGTAGGATTATTGTCTGTAGGTGTGTGTTGATTTTCTTTTAATGAAATTATATATATATATATATATATATATATATATATATATATATATATATGATCAACAGCTAAATAGAATCAAATAACTGTAGTATTTGAAGATACCTTGAGGGTCATCTAGTCCAAACCCCTGCAATGGAGGAATCTTTTGCCCAATGTGGGGCTTGAACCCACAGCCCTGAAATCATGCTCTACCGACTGAGCTATCCTAGTTTGAATGGATATAGATATAGATGTATGAATGAATACAATTCATGAAGTTAAACTTTTCCTTGAAGTAGTACGAGTTGTCAAACAGAGAGAGAGAGACAGAGAGTTTCAATTCAACAAGGGACTTAGAGTTATTATTCATGACACCATGAGTGAATTATGCTGTATGATAAACTTTCTGCTCTGTCCTTGGTACTGAAATATGAATAGGTGAGTTTGAGCAGATGAAGGACTGCAGTACATTTATACTTACTTATTTACTTATCAAACCTTTATTAGGCATTATGCAAATAAAACCATAAAAGAGAAAATAGCATATAAAAGCCTTGAAATATATATAGAAAGGCAGCAGTTGGCTACATACATATTTATATATATACATATAAAATCAGTGGTTTTCCTTGTTAACCTGCTCCTTGGAGGACTGCTACCAAAAACTCGGCTACCCCCGCCGTTACCCTTTGGTCAACGTCGGATAGGCAGAATCCCACACATTCACCTTGCTGGGGTTCCAGACCACCCAAAAGAGGGGACAGCACGCGTTGACGGAGCGTACTGTACAATGGGCAATGAAAGAGAATATGCTCTACAGTGTCCGGGACATTCATAGAACATCTGCAGAATCTCTCGTTTCTGGGAATGTTTTGATATCTTCCCCTGACAAATGCTGAGGGAAAAACATTCAAACGGGCCAGCATAAAAGCCCTACGTTGGGCTGGGATTATTAATTTAGTGACATAATTGGCTCTGCTATCTAAGATATTTAAATCATAGAATATGGGGGAGCAAATTTTAGACAGTACATTTATTGCATGCAAAAGCTGGGGGTTTTTTCTATTTGTGTAATATTTTGTATATTTGTGCCAGCAAATGGATTATTTTTTTTGGGGGGGGGAGAGATAGGCAAAACCAGAAAACAGGCTGCAATTGAATGGAATGGAATGACTGGCATCCTGAACAGCTATGCTCTACGTCACAACGTTTTGTTGCAGTACCCACGTACAGTAGCTCATTAAAGAGAAATGGTAAGTGTTGGCTTCTAGCTTGACAACAGACTTACACATTTTTGATTTGTACTTATGCGGCCTTTAGCAAGTCATTGCACAATCTAGAGAAGAAAGAGAGGGCAACCTTTATTTTATTTCCATCTCAGCATTTGGCTTCAAACCATTTGTCAGTTCAAATCACTGGTCACTGAAGCAGCAGCAGTAAGGAGAAGACTGGAGTGCTAACATACAGCATGCTGCCTAGGAGGAAAGAACAGTTCATGAGCCAAAGATGGGGTGGATTTCCTTCCACAGTGTGTTTACGTGCTTTCCAGAAGGCCATCACAATGACAGGATCCTGCACATCAAATGGAGGTGATGGGGGAGGAACATAGTACTGCAAGTCCCAAGAAGCTACTGAAAGTAACAAGGCCCTTTATATGTCCTGCTGTCCTTTGTCAACAACAAATTGTGGCTCTTTTTTGTGTTGAATATATGCTATATGATAATTTATGGACCTAATAGGTATTATCTAAAGCCATTTGCACATGTTGCCATGCAACCAGTCCATGCAGAATGTAGGTACCCTATATATAGAAATGAGCAAACCAGTGATATTTTAGGGAGCAGGCTAGCATTACTTACTCCGTAAGAGCCTACACAACACAAAACACTGTTGCTGTATGTAGGTTTTATTTGTTTTTTTATCTTATATTTTGGAAATGTACATCCAGGTTTTTTTCCTTTAAAAATTTTTTGGGGGCCCCAAGAGAGTGGGGCCCTAAGCTATAGCTTGTTTAGCTTATATGTAAATCCGACACTGGCCCCAACACATGCTGTTTTCCTTTTTTAAAGATGGTGTATTGTGTATGTGTGTGTTATGGTCACCCCGCTTCTCTGAGCAATGAGAAGCTTCAGGGATGCAGCACTTACCCTGTATTTGGTTCTCCTTGGAAGGTCACTAAAAAGCTTATTGGGGTCCTATCATATTTGCATTTATTCACAAACACACAGGTTGAACATAGTTGGAGGCACAATTTAAAACACAGAGAAAGCCTACTTGCCCCCACGACAGATCTCTAGCGAGACAGCCAGCACCCTAAGGCCTGGTTTGCATGCAGCACTAAACTATGGTTTCAAACAGGAGTGGCTAACCTCCAGATGTTGTTGGACTCCAACTCCCATCCAACCCCCAGCCAGCATGGTCAGTTGCCAAGGATGATGGGAGTTGTAGTCCGGTGACATCTGGAGGGCCACAGGTTCCCATCCTAGTTTAAAATGAACTATGGTTTAGCCTGCACAGCCACTTTGCTCCTCGACCATTTCTGACCGTAGGGGAGGAATCAAGCCAGAGTCTGGTTTGTTATGATGACCGAACCCAAACTTGTGGCTTCCTTCTTCCAAGCAATCTATGAGCGTTAAACCAAGAACACACCCTGGATTCTGCTTGTGATTTGGAAGGAAACAAACCAGACACTTAGGTTTACATATATATATATATATATATATATATATATATGCTTTCGTAGATTTTCACGGGTACAGGAATGCAGGTTTTGGTGTCCTCGGTGTCCTCAAACACTGAGATCCTGCTCTGTTCCAGTAACAAGAAGCCGAAAGCACCAGCCTGAAGATGACGAGTGAGACCTCGTCGAAACGTCGAAACGTCGCCTAGACACCCCAACTTTTACACGGGAAGATACCCGAGGACACCAAAACCTGCATATATATATATATATATATCAACAAGCTTGTTTCCTCCCTCACATGGCACAGACAAGAGCAGCAGAGATTCAAGGTACTCTTGCATATTAAACCATAGTTTGTTGTAAACAGTGGTTTTATGTTATGTGCAAGCTGGGCATAAGAAGATGATTAGAAGCCAAACTCTGTGGTCACATCCACACCATTTAAATCCTAGAAACCTGCATGAGAATGCTGCCTGGCAGGACATTGGGTGTAATTTTAAATGCTTGCTTCCCATTTAATTTAGCATTAAATGATCATAATTATGATTTTGCTTTTTCAGAATATTTAGCATTCCCTAATGAGCAAAATAAAAGCCTGTATCTCTGCTTAGTGAAAGTAGAGACTCCCTGGAAATGTGGGTTCTTTGCTTGCAGGGTTGAGACTTTCACAATGATAAGGCTTCTGGTTTTGACTGGTGTCATTGCAATATGCACTACCTTCTGAAACATGGCTCTGGAAGGTGCTGATGTTCACAGCAGGTTCTCTGTTATCCTGTCCTCAAGCAGAATACTTAGTGATATGTTTGGAGAGACAGAGAGCAAGGGATGATCATCTTGCATGAAAAATGAAAAGCATAGATTGTATCTGACAAAGTCATCCCATTAGTGCAATAATAATAATAATAATAATTTATTATTTATACGCCGCCCATCTGGCTGGGTTTCCACAGCCACTCTGGGCGGCTTCCAACAAAAAACTAAAATACAATAACCTATTAAACATTAAAAGCTTCCCTAAACAGGGCTGCCTTCAGATGTCTTCTAAAAGTTTGCTAGTTATTTTTCTCTTTGACTTCTGGTGGGAGGGCGTTCCACAGGGCGGGTGCCACTACCAAGAAGGCCCTCTGCCTGGTTCCCTGTAACTTGGCTTCTCGCAGTGAGGGAACCGCCAGAAGGCCCTCGGCACTGAACCTCAGTGTCTGGGCAGAACGATGGGGGTGGAGACGCTCCTTCAGGTATACAGGACCAAGGCCGTTTAGGGCTTTAAAGGTCAGCACCAACACTTTGAATTGTGCTCGGAAACGTACTGGGAGCCAGTGTAGGCCTTTCAAGACCGGTGTTATATGGTCTTGACAGCCGCTCCTAGTCACCAGTCTAGCTGCAAGGCATTCTACCTACACAACATGACTTGCTCGCTCTCTCCTCTCACTGTGCAGGCCCAGTTTTCCCCACCCCTACCCCCACCCCCACCCCCACCCAAAAAATGTTTGGGAGTACCCCAACCCTCCGGAGAAGATTTGTGGGCCATGTGGGGAGAGGAAAGGGAGAATAAAGTCTGCTGTGCAGGTAGAAATCCTTGTGCTAATGGGGCATCTTCTTTGGATGCAACTATTTATAGCTGTGTGGCCCACTGTTTTGTACAGACAGGGTATGTACAGAGAACACTGAGGTCTGTAGTCCTACCCCAAGGAATCTCTGTGAAGGAACTCTTGATTTCAAGTCAAAGGGCAGGTTTTGATCTTGACTTCCAACATCACTCGCACAGTCCGTGTGTAATTCCACTTCCCAACCCAGCAATAAGTGATAGCTTTCTGTTCCAAGGCCACCTGCCCTATGAGGCAAGATGAGGCGACTGTCTTAGGCAGCAGGATCTAGCCTCCAAGGAACACATTGTGTGTAGATATTTATTCCTGCCCAATGCAGTGCTTCACACCCTCCTCCTTCCCTTGTGAGGGATGCCATTTTGCTGTTAGCCTCAGTTGCCAAAATGTCTCGGATTGGCCCTGGTCCATTTTATAGGAGAACATTAAGGGATGGGATCAGGGATTAATTTTTCTCTTTGGGCCTGATCATTCGAGTTGTTAAGCAGAGGCTGGGTGGTCATCTGTCAGGAATAATTTCGCCGTGATTCCTGCATTACAGGAGATTGAATTCAGGGGTGGAGGAAGGGGTGTGTGGTGGGGGCTGACCGCCCCAGGTGTCACCACTGTGGGGGGTGAGAAAATGTTGGGTGGCACTCACTGCGGGACCTGCAGCGTGCCTGATCCATGCGTCTCTCCTGGGAGTGACGCAGTGGCTTGGGCACCTGCAGATTACACGCTGCCCCAAATCGTCCACCCACCACCTCCCCCTCAGCTGTAGGGCGGCTGAGGGGGAGGAGGCAGGCAGACTCCTCAGAGGCCCCACAGAGCATCCTGCCCCAGCTCGCCTGACCCCACAGGCAGCTGGCCCTGCCCTCGCTGGTGGCTAGCCCGGCCCCTGGGCACAGGGCACGCCCCAGGTGCCCGCTCAGCTTGCTTCGCCACTGGTTGGACTAGATGACTCCAACTCCATAATTCGAGGATTCAATCAACAAATCAATCAAGTCCGCTCCTATCTGGATTGAGCCATGCCCTGGGCGCTCTTTTTTGGTCAGGCTGGAATGGTGGCTCGGTGTGCTAACTATGTGCAGCTTTGGTTCATCCATAGACAGGTAGATGTTATTTGCAGGCATTCCCTTAGGCAGTGACAGCCATCTGTAGCAGGTGAGAAAAGGCTTGCTTGGCCTTCAGCTCCACTGCATTTCCAGGCGAAATGCCCCCCACTAATGATGCTCTGGAGAAAAGGTCTACAGAGATGAGCCTACTATACCCAAGTAGAGTACAATTGGGGATCTAAACGCATGATTTCAAATCCTGAAGACCAGCTGCCTCTTCAGACCTCCACCTCCAGTGTGTAAGGGTTGGGGGGGGGGACAGGTCTGGCAGAAGCTTGGTGAGGTGTGGCCCTGCTCTCCATGAGGAGGCAGTGGCTGAAAAGAGCTAGATAACAACTTTACTGTTGTTATTACATCATTCACCCAAACTGGCAGTTGACAGCAAGGGGGGGGGGCTGACATCATGGGGCTGAGCAATTTCTGGATGCTCAGTCCCACTGTGTCCTCAGAGGTCCTCAGCGGGATTGCTGCCTAGCAGGAGAAGGACACAAAGGGCATCCTAGATTGAGGGCAATAAATCCTTCCTGGTTAATCCAGGCAACATGTCGATATCATGTTCCTGTGACTAGACGTGAGTGTGATTTTGATTGTGCAAATCTGTTTTCACCTGCCTTGAGAACCTCTTTGGGAAGAAGAAGACAAAGGAGGAGGAGAGAGGGATAAAAGTCTCCTAAGTATAATAATAATAATAACGGACACATTGCACTGCAAAATTGCAAATTGACATCCTTTCTGAAGTCGGCAGTCTACTTGTGTCAGCTTTGACCTACATTGCAAGGGCCTAAACATTTCTTTCCTTCCTGTGCAAGCCTAAATTATTCACGTCAAGGAGCAGGATTTGCTCATGTGCTGCATAGTTTTCCCATTGTCTGATGGTTCCAAGACAGAGAAGGGCCCACAGAATTGCTTTTCCTGCCTGGTGAAATCGTCTCTTTCAATTTCTGGCTTTCTTCTCTTCGGGGACCGTACATAATATACACACAATGCAACTTTTGTGACCGATCTTCTAGAAAGAGAGTCTGGTGGCGTCTCAGGCCATCTACACATTACTGTCTTAAAACACAGCAAGGTCATTCCCAACCCCTGTTGCATTTCAAGTCACATTTGTGTCTTGCTGTACACAGTAGAGAGGGGCGGGGATGTGTTCATGCAATGCATGTACCTCTTAGGTGTTCCTGTGTCTGCAACACAACGATCCTGATATGCTTATACATGAAGCTGTCATTTGTGCATGCACAGTGGCTATCCCAAATGTACACACCTCAGCTTAACTGAGAATTAAATGTAGCTTACCATTTCAAATTGGATGGAAGCTAGTTTGATGGAAAGCCTATCTAACAGCAGTTTCTCTCAAGAAACTACAGGACTGCGGCTAATGTGTACACAGCTTCAAACACCAGTAGCGGGAGTGCATAGGAGCCAAAGTAAATGGTAATGTGCAGACAGTCTTAGAGATGACACATGTATTGTGGTGCAAGCCTTCTGTCCAACCCAATTGCCAAAAGAGACAACATTCTCCTTGCAGGCAGCAACGCCACATTTCTGGATAGCCAGAAGAGGGTATCAGAGAACAAGCCATCCCTGGAGAAGAGATAAACAACTGTGTCTGTATTGTCTGCCCATCTTCCACTTATAGAGATCAAGCCAGGTATAATCACCAAATTCACATATTTATCACAATGGAAATGTTCCATAAAGAATCTTTGGACTCAGTTAGAAAGACCTGTTTGCAAATGTAGATACAGTTGAGGTATTTGGTTAAAGAATAACATGCAGCTAGTAAGGTATAATAAAAGGAAAATTTCCTGGATGCCTAGATCCAGGTTTGGGGCAAGTACTCTTTGGTGAGCAAGCCACAGCAGAGATTTAAAGTCACAAAATATGCAGCAAAGAAAAGCATGGAAATATAGGTGGTTAGACTTTTAAAAGACACCCTTCATAGTTGCTTCCAAAGTTCCCCACTTCCCTTAGCATAGAAAGAGACAAGTAAGTTAAAAATGAGTTACTTACAAACTCTTCCAAAGTCGGTTTCATGTGCTTTTCCATAAAGCAGCAAGAAAAGACTGGCAGTATAACTTAGGTTACAAAATGGTAAAATGTTTTAAAATTATTTGTATAGAAACCCAAAGATGGCTTGCTTAAGCCACATGGTCTAAGTTTGGAGCATCCAGCTTGGACCTCCTTACTGGTAAGGTTCACATGGTGGAAGAGAGAAAACAAAGAGTTTGGGAACTCAATATGAGGGAGGGTGACGGAACAGCTTAATCTATAGTTGTAACTCGTTCGTGCGGTAATTAGAGTTAAGCATGTTGGTTATCTGAGGCTGGAGAGATATTGGCTTTAGTATAAAATATCAGATATTGGCAAGCAATTTAGAAATAAACAATGACAATAATGCATGACCCAAAATCATGAGTCAGGAAGGAACTGGCTAGTGTTACTTTATATGGATTTTGAAAAAATGAAAACCTCCTTTGTCATTGGTTATTTGTAAATTGTTCTCCAACACCTGATGTTTATGCCAAACTGTAGGTGTAAATCCACATTGCATGCCAGCAGAAGATGTGGCCAACTCTCTCTCTCTCTCTCTCTCTCTCTCTCTCTCTCTCTCTCTCTCTCATGTGCACACACAAGCATACAACCTTGTGTCCTCAGCAGGTTCATGTAGATCAGCTAAGGTGGGTTGTCTCTCCCTCTTCACGCATTAAACGCTAGATCTCATTACCTGAGCAGGAGCAATATGCATTCCCAGCAGAGCACTGGCTCCACTCATTCCACATTAGCACTATGTCCACATTAGTGTTTTATTTTTATTTTTATCATGACTGCTGCCAAAATCAGTGGAGTTCGGGAAAAATCACTTGGGAGGCTGAATCAGGCTTCCCAAAGTAGGGGAACCCCTAGCTACCTCTGCCCTATCCAAATACATGGCTCTCCATATAATGCCCCTCAACTTTTAGCTGAAGTTTTGTGTGCATGCATGCATGCATGTGTATATAGGCAAATACGCACATCTGGGTATGTAATAACTTGAGCATGACCAGATATGCATTATTTATTCTATTATTTATTTATTTGATATTGTTGGGCTCCAACTTCGTCAGATTGCCCAGCATCATAAGGAGGGCCACAGGCTCCCCAACCCTGGTATAAGGAGTCAACGTGTAATATAATTCCATGCTGTTCAAGATGAGTTGTCTCTTGTAGTCAGTAATACTCTTGAAGCAAAGATCACCAGTGCTGAAGCAATGATTCTTCAACATCAACTTCGTTGGACTGGTCATGTTGTGAGGATGCCTGATTATCGTCTTCCAAAGCAACTACTCTACTCTGAACTTGAAAATGGAAAGCGTAATGCTGGTGGTCAACCAAAGACTCTCTCAAGACAAATCTTTTAAAAATGTAGTATAAACACCGACAATTGGGAAACACTGGCCTGTGAGCGCTCCAATTGGAGAACAGGCTTTACCAAAGATGTCATGGGCTTTGAAGATGCTTGAACTCAGGATGAAAGGGAGAAACATGCTAAGAGGGAGGCACACTTGGCAAACCCTCAATCCCGCCCAGAAACCTATGCCTCCACTGTGGAAGGATGTGTGGATCCAGAATTGGCCTCCACAGTCACTTACGAACTCACTGTTAAAACCGTGTTTACGGAAGGCAATCTTACTCAGCTACGAGTGATCCCCGAAGAAGAAGAAGAAGAAGAAGAAGAAGAAGAAGAAGAAGAAGAAGAAGAAATACTCTTGATATTTAATGTGCTCTTTTTCCAAACTCCTCTAACAATGTTAAGATTAAGGACTTTAAAAACCGAAATAAAACAGGTTTAACTTGTTTACATAGCACACACCTGAAACGACAGTGAACAAAGAGTACTAGTCCCGCTTCTCTGTTAGCCAACAAACACCTGAAATCCAATACCTAGCTTGTGCTTGTGAGCACTGGATCCCATGTCTGCCATTGTGGAATAAAAGGGATTGCATGAAGGATTATGCTATCGGTGGCTGCTAGCCACAATGGCTATCTATGTTCTACCTCCACTATTGGAGACAGAGTGCCTTTGAATGCCAGTTGCAGTCAGGGAAGAGGTGCTGTTGTACTCAGGTGCTGCTTGCTAGCTTGCCATAAGCATCTGGCTGGCCACTGTGAGAAGAAGATGCAAGACTAGATGGGCAATTGTCTTGATCCAACAAGCTCTTCTAACCATCTTAAGTTTTTGCCTCAACTTTCAGAATCCCGCGTGCTGAGAATCACGATTAGGAAGAGTGCTGCTGCTCTCAAGTGGACTTCCCACGAACTTTGCTTGGCAAAGAACAGGGTACTGGACTCAATGGGTCTTTGGTCTGATTCATCAGAGCTCTTGTAATGTTCTTACCAGACTTCTGGCCAAATCCAACTTTGTTGTTGTTGTTTAGTCATTTAGTCATGTCTGACTCTTTGTGACCCCATGGACCAGAGCACACCAGGCACTCCTGTCTTCCACTGCCTCCCGCAGTTTGGTCAAACTCATAGCTTCGAGAACACTATCCAACCATCTCGTCCTCTGTTGTCCCCTTCTCCTTGTTTGTCTTTGTCCATGGAGTTTTCTTGGCAGGGATACTGGAATCTCGTTCCGGTTCCTGCTCCAGGTGGATCACGTTGGTCAAAACTCTCCACTATGACCTGTCCATCTTGGGTGGCCCTGCACAGCATAGCTCATAGCTTCTCTGAGCTATTCAAGCCCCTTCGCCATGGCAAGGCAGTGATCCATGAAGGGGCAAATCCAACTGGAGAGAGTTTATCATTATCTGGATCAGCAAACACTTGTTTCTTTAAAAGCTAATATTTGCAGATCACTACTTTTCATCACCATCTAGTTTGCTTTAAAGCTGGCAGTTTTTCAAGAGACAGTGGTCTGGAAATATATCTGCCGGTCAGGTTTCCTTGTAAGATTAAATTTATATAAACAGAAATAGTTTGCATTATTTGAATAAACATCCACAAATTTATGAATAGAATATATGACAGATAAGGTAATGATGAAGACAGGAGTGCCTGGCGTGCTCTGGTCCATGGGGTCATGAAGAGTTGGGCATGACTAAATGACTAAACAACAACAAAGGTAATTATATGTATAATTTTTAACATGCAGAGAATAACAAGTGCAAACAAATCAGAGAAGGGAGCTGAGGGAAGTCTCGGGAGAGAGGGAGAGGGAGGGATGGGGAGTAGGGGGATAAAAAGTGGAAGAAAATGATGCAACTGTTTACTTGGATGGATAATTTGTTTTGTTGAAATTGTTTAATAAAATGTTTTTTAAAAAAATAAGAAGAAAGAAATAGTTTGCATTGAATGTTAAGCTTACAGCGGTCTGGGATTCTGCAGCAGCCAATTACAATTATTTGGCACAATTCAGAAGTCACAATTTAGCATAGTACATCAGTGCCCCTGTTCAGATGTGCAATGCTACCCAAATGCCCACCTGCAGGAGTGAGCAGAGCTACTTGCAGGGATTATGTGGAATTGCACATCTTGGTGGAGCCTTTACTCACACAGCTCACCTCTTCAGAATATGTCCTGTCCCAGTTCACATGATCTGCACTTCTACATGGTTTCCTGCTGGATTGAAAGGCTGATAGGAGCTGTTCCATTTCTCCCACCCCTGCCACATGGCTCAAAATTTCACCTTACCCAGGAAGCCCAAGGAGCTATCCAGCAGACCAATAAGTAAGTACTCTTTGTTAGGAGCGAGTGGCAGGCTTCAGGCTTGCAGGGTCTATTGTTCTTGTGGTTTTGAACTAGAACCCTGAGATCTACCAGCCAGAGCCAAGCAATACACACACACACACACACACACACACACACACACACACACACACACATATATATATATATATATATATAGACAGAGAGAGAGAGAGAGAGAGAGAGAGAGAGTTTGGAATGATCAACTTTTAATAATTGCTTTTGTTACCATGTTATGTCATGAGTTACAAAATAGCTAGAAAAAACTACGAAGTTCTGAAAGGGCTTCAGTTTATTTGTGTGTTTTTTAATTTTAAAAAGAGCCATATTCATTACAAAAATGCTTCAGGCACTTTGTAGGATTCCTCTGGTTAAAAGACCTTGTCAAGAATCCTCAAAACTGCATGATCCACTTTTGGATCAAGACCCTCTTAATTAGGCCCCTTATGCTTAGAGTATGCAAACCTCCAAAAAGAGAACGGAAAAACCAGCATGTCAGGAAGGATGCCACACAAAGTTTACAGTAGCTGATCAGCAATCTGAGAAGAAAAGCAACCAGAGAAAAGAATTACACGAGGTCAGGGAATCTGTTTTTTTCCAAGTACCAAAACAGAATGGAGATTGCACACACACAAATCCTTTCCTGAAGACTGCAAACATTGTTCATTTCAGCTACGTAATTTAGGGCCATGTTGTTGTTGTTGCTGCTGCTGTGGTTAATTGGGGGTTGGAAATCCTTGCTGAACCACTGCAAATCACCCAGAGCCCAGCAGCTGATCCCCATCTGCTTCTCTGTCCATCCTTCTCTAGATAGTAAGGAAGCTGTCCAGCAAAAAGTCTTAGGGAGCACAGTAGCTGCTCAGCTCCCTATCTCTTACAGGGTTGTTGCTGCTGCTCTTTCTGGGCAACCCTGCAAAGTAAAAGAGTGCTGAACCGCTTTTCAAGGAGGCTGCCAGCTGCTCCACCCTCTTGGGAATGGGGAAGGCTGCAGCTCAGGGACAGAGCATCTCTTTGCATGTGTAATTGCCCAGGTTCAATCCCCTCCAGCATCGTCAGGTAAGACTGGGAGTGTCCCCTGCCTGTCGCATTCCATGTGTAAGGCAGCTTCCTGTGGTCCTAAGAATGAAAGCTGGTGGTGGCCGCAGCAGGACTGCTGGGGGTGGTGGTATAATTGGCATTGAGGGGGCACCAAAGGTGGCCAGCCCAGCCCCCGTGCTATCTATATTGTGTAGTGGTTAGAGAGCTGGACTAGGACCTGGCAGAGTTGTTGTTGTTGTTTAGTCGTTTACTCGTGTCTGACTCTTCGTGACCCCATGGACCAGAGCACACCAGGCACTCCTGTCTTCCACTGCCTCCCGCAGTTTGGTCAAACTCATGCTGGTAGCTTTGAGAACACTGTCCAACCATCTCATCTTCTGTTGTCCCCTTCTCCTTGTGCCCTTCATCTTTCCCAACATCAGGGTCTTTTCCAGGGAGTCTTCTCTTCTCATGAGGTGGCCAAAGTATTGGAGTCTCAGCTTCGGGATCTGTCCTTCCAGTGAGCACTCAGGGCTGATTTCCTTAAGAATGGATAGGTTTGATCCAGCTGGAGCAGGAACCAGCAAGCCACTCTAGTATCCCTGCCAAGAAAACTCCATGGACAAAGACCTGGCAGAGACCAAGGGTCAAATCCCCACTAAGCCATGAAGCTCACTGGGTGACCTTGGGCTAGTCCCTACCCTCTCAGCCCAGCCTACCTCACAGGGTTGTTGCGGGGGTTAAACGAGGAAGCTCCTCAAGCTCCTTGGAGAGGCAAAAGGTGGGATAGAAATGCAATAAATAAATACAAACAAATAAAAATTGTGTGTCACGTTCCTGCAAATTACCATAGTGAAGGGCATCAAATCCACCATCAAAATGTATGATGCAACTACAGTGGTACCTCCGGTTACAGATGCTTCACATTTCAGACTCCGCTAGCCCAGAAATAGTACCTCAGGTTAAGAACTTTGCTTCAGAATGAGAACAGAAATCCTGCGGGGGCGGCGGCAGGAGGCTCCATTAGCTAAAGGTTAAGAACAGTTTCAGGTTAAGAAGGGACCTCCAGAACGAATTAAGTTCTCAACTCGAGGTGCCACTGTATTTGTTTGAAAGATGGCAGACTTCAATCCTTTAGAAATGGAGGCGACTGGGTTGGCAAACTCCATGTACTTCTTCCATTAAAAAATAAAATAAAGTACGGTAGTTACAGGCGTGTGTTGACAGTACTGCTTGTTCTCAGCTGATTTCTCAAACACCTGCGATCTCCGCTTCGCTCCAAGACGAAAGACTTCCTTCCTTGGAGGTTGGACGGGCCATCCGTCATGGATGTTTTAGTTGAGATTCTTGCAATTGGGGTGGACTAGAAGATGACCCTGGGGGGTCCCTTCCAACTCTACAGTTCTATGATTCTAAGACGACACCGCGCGCTGCTCAGAGAAAGAAGTGGGCGCAAGAGGCTCCCCCCCCCCCCAAAGCAAACCGAAGCGCCCCTCGGTTCCCTCCCCGCGGCGCTTCTGCCCTCTGCCAGGAGGCGTCCACGGCTGCAGCAGCGCCAGGCAGCCAAGCGGAGCAGGCAGAAGCAGCCGGCGGCAACGGCGGCTCCACGTGTCAGGGCGGGGCGAGGCAGCGCTCGGGCTGGGCAGGGCTGGAGCTGCGCGCTAGCAAGGGAGCGAGCGAGGCAGCGGCAGGCAGGCAGGAGGGCGAGCGAGCGAGGAGGCTGCTGCGGCATTGACGGCGCCTCGCCTCTGCCTCCTCCCCTGGCCAGCAGCTCTGTGCCCCGCGCCACCTCCCACCGCAGCTGCGTCGCCGGGTCCAGGCGGGATGGGACCCCTCCGGGAAAGCAGCAAGGTGAGCGCACGGCGGAGGGGCTCGCAGGTGGGACGGGGCGGGATGGGACACCTCGGGGAGAGCCGCCAGGTGAGGTAAGAGGGCTCACCGGTGGGGCTGGCGAGGAAGATGAGGAAATCAGGATGTGCGTTTGTGAGTGCAAGTCCGTGCACGTGCAGCCCCAAAGACACGCGTTCGGTGTGTCGCGTGTACGTGTGAATACTTGCCATAATGTGTGCGAGTGAATGCGGGGGGGCTGTATGTGCTGGCACCGGGGTTCAAGCTTTGGCTAAGGCAAGAGCGGTGTTTAAGACTAGGATACACCAGCGGGAAAAGTGGGATGATGGATATTTTCACTTTCCCCTCCCCTCCTCATCTCTAAAATGCCCAGCAACAGACGCTAAAAGAGCAAACGCTGCTGAGTCCGCCCCTGATGGAGTCTGACATCATTAAGGCAAAATTTGTGGGATTCAGGGTGTGTGTGTTTATTTGAGGAAGTGAAGTCGAATAGGGTGGATGGGGATGTGTGGGGCAAAGGCAAGGGATGGGGTGAAGGAAATTCATAAGTGGGGGATCCCCAAGCAAAGGGGAGATGAAGGGTGTCTCTCGCCCTCCCCACCTTCCTTGCAACAGCATCACCCAGAAGAGTGTCCCTCGAGTCCATCTCTGATGGAGTCTGACATCATCACTGCTGCTGTGCCCCTGCCGCAGATTTTTCTCTGGAGTGGAGGTTGGGGGGGGCAGAGCAGGGAGAGACCTAGCTCACAATTACGTCACCCCAAAGCTGGGAAGACTGACCAGAACCCCCATTTTCTTTGGGCATTCCTTCCCCCACCCCCTTTGCATTTGCCGGAACCTCTTGGGGGCTGTAGCCCTGCCGATACAGGTGGCAAGGATGCTGCAAACGGCTGCGATAATTGCCTTTCAGTGCTTTTCCAGCTGATCCAATTTTAGCACAGTAATTGCAGTGCTGGTACTCGGTAGTCTTTGCATAGGATCTGTGCATCTCCCGTCTGGCAAACCTTTCGCTTTTAGCTGTTGACTTCTGCTTTTTTTCTACCTCTCCGGCAAGGGAGTGCACTTCTGTGTGGATACTCACATGCACATATTGATCGAACAAGGCTAACCCCCATCTGCCAGGTGTGGATACAAGAGGGGGCTTTTTATGGCGATATGTTGGACTGTTGCACAAGAGCAAAACTCCAGCGTTTACAGATTGCTGGAAAAGCCCTGCGAGCCATTTTGCACATTATGACGGAGTTGCCTCAGCAGCAGCAAATCGCATCTTCCTAGCAAGTAGACCATGTGACGAATACATATGCTTGCAAAGATGCCTGCCACATCAATGTCTGCATGTGACATTTCCCACATTCTTGCCTCGCTTTTAGCTCTGCTCAGTTCAGCAGTGGCATAACCGCCGCTGCAAATCGCTTCCGCATGGGCAGAACCACAGTTAGGCTGTGTGCATACATTTAAAGCACATCGTCTAACCTGCACAGAGCTACAATTCCCAGCACCCTTAACAAACTACAGCTGCCAGGATTCTTGGCGGGACGAGGGAGGTAATGTGCTTGGCATTTATGGTGCACAGAACCTTAGTACAGTGGTACCTCGGGTTACATATGCTTCAGGTTACAGATTCCCCTAACCCAGAAATTGTACCTCGGGCTAAGAACTTTGCTTCAGGATGAGAACAGAAATCATGCTCCAGTGGCACGGCAGAAGCAGGATGCCCCATTAGCTAAAGCGGTGCTTCAGGTTAAGAACAGTTTCAGGTTAAGAACGGACCCCCGGAACGAATTAAGTACGTAACCCGAGGTACCATCATCAGTGTAGTTTCAGTCTACATCAAGGAAATCCATCTGGCTTTGTACTGAGTCCAGGATTTTAGGTCCAGGATTTTAGCTACTAGCCATGATGACTATGTTTTGCCTCCACAGTTGAAGGCCAGCCATGCTTCTGAATACCCGTTTCTGAAAACCACAGGATGGGAGAGTAATCTTGTGCTTGGGTTTCTTGCTGGGGGTTTCCTACAGACATCTGCTTGTCCACAATGAGAACAGGATGCTAAACAAGATAGGCCATTGCCCTCATCCAGCAGCTCTTGTACCATTGAGATGGCCCTTCCGTGTGGCTCACTGTGGCCAACTGGAATGCTGTCCATGGGCAGCTCCACCTGAGCAGAAGCAGTTTTTGGTGGGGATCATACCCATTTGGAAGGGACCCCAAGGATCATTGAAGTCCAACCACCTGCAATGCAGGAATAAGCAGCTGTCCTGTATGGGGATCGAACCTGCAACCTGGGCGTTATCAGCCCCATGCTCTAGCCAACTGAGCTATCCAGGGGTGTTAGCTGATCTGCTGACTCCATACATTGAGCCAGACCTTTGGGTGGGGCAAGGGCTGGGAAATACGCATGGACTGATGTGCCCGTTGTCTCTGTCATTGGAAGGAGCACAAAATGCAGGACAAGGAGATCTGCCGCAGCCGAATTCCTCGCCTGGTCCTCCGGCCTCATCTCCCCCAACAGCAGCTCCGCCACCAGAAAGTGTCCCCGGCGTCCGAGTCGCCCTTCTCGGAGGAGGAAAGCAGAGAATTCCACCCCCTCAGCTCTTCTGGAGGGTCTGCAAGGACCATCAGCAGCAACAGTTTCTGCTCAGGTACTAGAAGAAACAGTGTGTCTGTGGCAATGCTGACATTATAGTCCAGAGATAGGGAACTAGTAATAATAATAATAATAAATTTTATTTATACCCCGCCCTTCCCAGCCAAGACTGGGCTCAGGGTGGCTAACACCAGATATAAAACAACTGATTAAGATACAACTTAAAAACAAGATTAAAATACAACATTAAATGCAGCCTCATTTCAATAGAAACTCAAATCAAAAACTTTTTGGGGATGAAAATGTCAAATCTTCACCAAGGCCAACTATCCAGACTGGTCCTACGTGGGCCAGAAAAAAGCCAGGGAAGTCCCCAAATAGGAGTTCCATCACAGAAGGAGAAAGGAAAAAGGAAAGAGGGGGAGGGGATCAAGTTGATTCCAAGCCAAAGGCCAGGTGGAACAACTCTGTCTTACAGGCCCTGCGGAAAGAAATCAGATCCTGCAGGGCCCTGGTCTCATGAGACAGAGCGTTCCACCAGGCCAGAGCCAGTGTTGAAAAGGCCCTGGCTCTGGTTGAGGCTAATCTAACTTCCTTAGGGCCCAGGACCTCTAGGGTGTTGCTATTTATCAACCTAGTAGGCATGATAGCCATGGTGACTATGTTCTGCCTTGACAGTTGGTGGCAGTGATACCAGTTTCTGAAAACCACAGGAGGGCAGAGTGCCCTTTTGCTCCAGTCTTGCTTGAGTGTTTCCCATTGGCATCTGGGTGGCCACTGTGGCAGCAGGATGCTAGATTAGATGAGCCACTGGTGTGATCCATTAGGTTCTTCTTATGTTCTCCAGATATTGTTGAACTGCAAGTCCCATCATGCCAGGCCTCTGGCTATTTGGGAGAGAATATGGGAAAATGAAAGTAATAGACACATTATAATTGCATGTTCAAGGGAACGTCCTATCAAGTAACTGTACAATCTTTAGAGGACATCTGAAGGCAGTGCTACATAGGGATGTTTTTAATGTTTGATGCTTTATTATGCTTTTATATTTGTTGGAAGCCACTCAGAGTGGCTGGGACAACCCAGTCAGATGGACGGGATACAAATAACATTATTACTATTAGGGGAGGGGGTTGGGCCTCCACTCCTATCAGCCACTGCCATCATGGTCAATGGTCAGGGATCATGAGAACTGTAGTCCAACAACAACTGGAGGGCTATAGATTCCCCATGCATTTTAGCCCAATTGCTTTTCCTCTCTACCCAAGAAAATAGAATTAACTTCCCTAACGGGGTCAGTGGTAGCAAATACACCAACTGAAACCTGTTGAAAATTAATCAGTTTGCTGCATAATGGGAGCCTGGGAAGCCAGGTCCAGCTATATCAACATTGTCTACACTGAATGACAGCAGCTCTCTTTAGGATTTTAGGCAAAGTTCCCTCCCAGCCCTGCCTGGAGGTGCCTTGAGTTGGACTTGGGATCTTTTGTATGCAAAGCAGATGCTATTTCACTAGGCTGCAGCCCTTCTCCAGTTACTCTGTCAGAAATGTATCCCAAGAGGCACCAAATATATATTGCTGTATTTTTCCACATTGCCAATTGCCTGGCTCCGTACAGTGGAGCTTTAGAGAGAAATAAAGTCACTGTCAATGAAACTCAGCTCGGAGCACATGAAGCATGTGCCGCTGACTGAAATCAGATGTTTCTGTTTGGATTAGTAAGTGTTTATCTTGAACGCTGCGTGGAAAAAAAAAATTGGCATGCCCATTTTAAACAGAGCTGAGGTTTACACACTTGGAGAATCTTGAAGGGTGAGGTTCACCCAGGAGCAGCTTAGACCTGCGAATTTAAGTTTGCATGTAAAACGAGAGGGGTAATTGGTTCAGGAGAGTACCGATTTACAGTTTCAAAAGATGGTTTCTAAAGAGAGCTTATATCCAAAGGTGTTTCTAATCCCTGTCTCAATTATAAGTGACCCAGCAGATGTCATGCAACAACACTGATTCGTGACACATGGCTTGAGAGCAGTACATGTGAAAAGGATCTAGGAGTCTTGGTTGACCACAAACTTGACATGAGCCAACAGTGTGATGCGGCAGCTAAAAAAGCCAATGCAATTCTGGGCTGCATCAATAGGAGTATAGCATCTAGATCAAGGGAAGTAATAGTGCCACTGTATTCTGCTCTGGTCAGACCTCAACTGGAGTACTGTGTCCAGTTCTGGGCACCACAGTTCAAGAAGGACACTGACAAACTGGAACGTGTCCAGAGGAGGGCAACCAAAATGGTCAAAGGCCTGGAAACGATTCCTTATGAGGAACGGCTAAGGGAGCTGGGCATGTTTAGCCTGGAGAAGAGGAGGTTAAGAGGTGATATGATAGCCATGTTCAAATATATAAAAGGATGTCATATAGAGGAGGGAGAAAGGTTGTTTTCTGCTGCTCTAGAGAAGCGGATACGGAGCAATGGATCCAAACTACAAGAAAGAAGATTCCACCTAAACATTAGGAAGAACTTCCTGACAGTAAGAGCTGTTGGACAGTGGAATTTGCTGCCAAGGAGTGTGGTGGAGTCTCCTTCTTTGGAGGTCTTTAAGCAGAGGCTTGACAACCATATGTCAGGAGTGCTCTGATGGTGTTTCCTGCTTGGCAGGGGGTTGGACTTGATGGCCCTTGTGGTCTATTCCAACTCTATGATTCTATGTGACACCCAACCTCCCACCGATTCACTGTGTCACATGTGTGGGTCAGTAATCAAATAATGACCATCTAATACAGGTGTATGGAACTTTTGGCTTTCTAGATGCTGCTGAACTACAACTTCCATCATCCCTGGCCATAGGCCATGTTTGCTTGCTGGAGCTGACGGGAGTTGCAGTTCAGCAACATCTGGAGGGGCCAAATGTTTGCTGCACCTGGTCCCATATAAGCAATGTTGAGTCTGGAAATTACAGCGTGCAAATGAAAATACAGGCTTGCCCCACCTCCATCCCTTGCAGATATTGATACTAATTTGACTAGTGAGAATTTTCCTATAACCACACAGTGGCTTAGTGATTCAAGTCCAAAAACAATTTGGAACGATTGTTCAAAGGGAGAGTGTACAAGGAGGCACAAGGGATTTCTTAGTTATAGGGGAATATCTACATTGCTAATAATGTACATTGGCTTTCTAAGAACTCAAGTCAAACCTGCATGCAACATCACTGTTCCCATTTGTGATTCCTAGCAACTGGTTATTTAGAGTCCTACTACCTCTAACAGAGAGGGATGTGGGTGGCACTGTGGGTTAAACCACAGAGCTGAGGACTTGCCAATCAGAAGGTCAGCGGTTCGAAACTACGCAATGGGGTGAGCTCCCGGTGCTCGGTCCCTGCTCCTGCCAACCTAGCAGTTCAAAAGCACGTCAAAGTGCAAGTAGATAAAAAGGTACCACTCCGGCGAGAAGGTAAATGGTGTTTCCGTGCGCTGCTCTGGTTTGCCAGAAGCAGCTTAGTCATGCTGGCCACATGACCCGGAACCTGTATGCCAGCTCCCTTGGCCAATAAAGCGAGATGAGCGCCGTAACCCCAGAGTCAGCCACGACTGGACCTAATGGTCAGGGGTCCCTTTACCTTTACCTTACATCTAACCGTGTGCTAGATCATGGCTGCTAACCACTGATAGCCTTGTCCTCCATGAATTTGTTCAATCCACTTTCACAGCTATCCCATTCAGTGGCCATCGTTGCCTCTCTGTGGAGTGAATTCCGTAGTTCAACTTCATTCTGTGTGGAGGAAGTACTTATTTTTGCCTACCACTACTTTCACAGCTTCCCCTGGTAGGACTTATAGTTCAAAGAGGGTGACAAGGATTCTAAGCAGGCCTCCAGCTCTGTCTTTCAGAGGAGAGGGAGCGGCTGTTAAATAAGCCCCGAATGACAGTGCACGGCAGTCGCAGAGCCGGGACTCCAGTCATAATTGGTGCCAAAAGCAGCCCTGCTAAGCTTTTCACAATTGGGCAGGAGGAGAGCTGGATTGGCAGGGCTGCTTAAAGAAAAGACTTGCTGACTCATAAAGTATAACCACATGTGTGGAGAAGTTACAGCCACCCTCCCTGCTGTACCCATCTCTTTTGCTTTAAGTGCTTCCCCAGCGTACTCCCATTGAAAAAAGGAGTATGATAGCAGACAATTGCTGGCTGGTTGTGGTGGACAAGTGAAAATGGGCATAGGGCTGTGGTTGTCCTGCTCTTCTCCCTTCTTATGACTGCTCTGCTCATTTAGTTGGTACCTTTTGGGTCTCTGCTGTGCTGCTCTGCTCTTCCCCTAACTCCTTGACTGGCTAGCAGGCAGGCTAGATATAGTAAGGAGATGAAGAAGAGTTTGGATTTGATATCCCACTTTATCACTACCCAAAGGAGTCTCAAAGCGACTAACATTCTCCTTTCCCTTCCTCCCCCACAACAAACACTCTGTGAGGTGAGTGGGGCTGAGAGACTTCAAAGAAGTGTGACTGGCCCAAGGTCACCCAGCAGCTGCATGTGGAGGAGCGGAGACGTGAACCCGGTTCCCCAGATTACGAGTCTACTGCTCCTAACCACTACACCACACTGGCTCTCAGTGGCAAAACATCTAATTTGGGTTCAGAACATCCCAGGTTCAATGTACAGCAGATCTGGGGACCCCCAGTACAGTCATACCGTGGATTACAGACACTTCAGGTTGCACATTTTTAGGTTGCATACCGCACTGAACCTGGAAGTACTGGAACAGATTACCTCTGGGTTTCAGTGCTCGCGCATGTGCAGAAACACTAAATCACACTTTGCGCATGCGCAGAAGTGCCGAATCATGACCCACATTTGCGCAGACAAGGCACTGAGGGTTGCAAATGCTGCGGGTTGCGAACATGCTTCCCGCACGGATCACGTTTGCAACCCGAGCACCCACTGTACTGGGAATGTCCCCAGTTTGAAGCCTTGCAGGGTGGCTGCCAGCCAATGTAGACTAGAGCTTCTCAAAGGGTGTGGCAGGAGAGAATGGCAAGTGTGGCAGGAAGATTCAAGGAACATCAAAGAAGCATTTAAACATTTCAGTGTACTATGGTTGTTGTTGTTGTTGTTGTTATTATTTTGCAGAATATGGATAGATATCTTTTGAAAATGAGAGCAAGAGCAAAGATTCTTTGTGTTGATGTGGAGATGAGAGTTTGTTTGTCTCAAATTAGGCCTAATATAAATGAGATTACCCAGCAAAAGCAAGTTCACACCTCTCACTGAGTTTGTATACATATTTAAGGTCCGTGCTTTTTCCCCCCCTTAAAAATTGTTTAGGGGTACTCTCATTTTGTCTTAAGAAAATCACAATTTTATAGTTCAAATCAGGAAAAAATAAATACAGTAAATGGACAAAAGTACAAAGATTCACAAAACGTTTAGGGGTATGCGTCCCCTTGTGTCCCCCCAGGAAAAAAGCACTGCTTGAGGTAAGTATGTAAGAGGATTGTTTATAATTATATTTTAGGAATGATTTGTGTTCTTATGTAGCTGCATTGTTCATAATAATAATAATAATAATAATAATAATTATTTATATACTGTCCTATACCCGCAGGTCTCAGGGCGTTTCACAGGGTAAATTTACAATATTAAAACACAGAACACATAATCAAAATAAAAACAGAAACAACTGAAGAACACCCCCACCCCCCAAAAACCCCACACCTTAAAAGGGCAACCAAAGGCCTGGTTAAAGAGGAATGTTTTTGCCTGGCACCTAAAGGTACATAATGAAGCCACCATGACCCATGATCATATTATAAAGTAGTTGTCTTCTGTGTTATAAATCAAGCACTGCTTGTTGTCTCCCTGCCTCATGTATTTCTTATCAATTAAAAATCAGTCTGGCACGAGCAAATTTTTATTGTGAAAGGGTTGCCCAGAGGAAGGAAGTTTGAGAACCACTGATGTAGACAATATTGAGCTATATGGGCCAAGACATATAAACGACCCCAAATGATGATAACGTAGCTCTATGCAGCTCGAAATGTGTACATCATATGTGAAATTGTCTTATGTGCACTTTTTTACACACTGTGGTACAGAGTGGGGAAACTCACTTGGACTACTGCAATGTGCTCTCCGTGGAGCTACCCTTGAAAGTGACTGGGAAACTACAACTAACCCAGAATGTGCCTGCCAGACTGGTGTCTGGGAGCAGACGCTGGGGCCATGTAACACCAGTCCTAAAGGATCTACATGGGCTCCCAGTACGTTTCCAAGCACAATTCAAAGTGTTGGTGTTGACCTTAAAAGCCCTAAATGGCCTTGGTGCTGTGTAGCTGAAGGAACATCAGCCCAGACACTGAAGTCCAGCTCCGAGGGTCTTCTGGTGGTTCCCTCATTGTGAGAAGAGAGGTTACAGGGAACCAGGCAGAGGGTAGTTGCACTCGCCCTGTGGAATGCCCTCCCACCAGATGTCAAACAGATAAACAACTATCTGATTTTTAGAAGACATCTGAAGGCAGCCCTATACAGTGGTACCTCTGGTTGTGAATGGGATCCGTTCTGGAGTCCCATTCTCAACATGAGCAGAACGCAACCTGCGTATGCGCATGCGCGGGTCGTGATTCGCCACGTCTGCACATGCGCGTGATGTCATTTTGCACGTCTGCACATGCGCGAGTGGCAAAACCCGGTACTTCTGGGTCACCGCAGGACGCAACCTGAAAAAATGTATCATGAAGCAAATGCAACACGAGGTATGACTGTATAGTTTTAAATGTTTGATGTCTTACTATGGTTTTATAATTTGTTGGAAGCCGCCCAGAGTGGTTGGGGCAACCCAGTCATATGGGCAGCAATAAATAAACTGTTATTGTTATTATTAGAGCCTATGCCCCCTTGGACTCACTCAGACTTATTTCCCCATAACGCTACGTATAATAAGAATAAGGATGCATAGGATTCTCTGTGGAATAGGATTTATGCATGCTGCATAAACATCCTGCAAACATTTTGAAATGAGGCTACTCTGGATTAATTCATTTGTAAGTGGCATCCTTGCTGATAAAATGAGAATAAGATTTCTGCATCTGCATTTTTACACATTTTTTAAGAGAGAGAGGGTATGGCCTGTTGAACTCAGTGGGGCTGCAAAAGTCGCAGGAAGGTGTTGGGCTGTATCCAACTATGTTCTACTCAGAGTAATCCATTGGCATTAGACAGGTCTGTTCATTTCAGTGGGTCTACTCTGAACGCGGCTAACATCGGCTGCCCCCCATTATTTCTTCTATGAAATTATTGATCAGTGGGGGGGGGGGGGAGCCAGCTTTCAAAAAGCACATTTGTTCCAGCCAATTGCGTGTGGAGCTCGTTATAAAACTTCCAGCTGGATGCTAGGCTTCGATAAAATGAAACAAATGCTTTGGCGTGCGTGCTGTCTGTCATCTGACATTGAAACAGGCACCCTCCGGCCTTCCCCCTCCGGTTTGGATTTCAGCTGCAGGGTTCATATGTCAAGCAGAGAGAAAAACATTCTCCCAGCAGCAACGCCTGCCTCATCAGCTGCCGAGTATTTCACCACATCAGGTCTGTTATCCTTGTAAGTTGCATAGTAGGGGCTGCTTGGGATCGGTTCTCTACTGAGTGCTGCATTTACCTTGTCCACCTGGAAAAGGGGATGTCCACAAAGCAGTGTCAGCTATTTAGCTCTGAATGGCCCATTCATGGTCTGGGTGTCCCAGAGAAAGGCAACCCAAAAGAGTGTCTCCTGAGCACTCTGGAAAACATAAAGTAAAGGGACCCCTGACCATTATGTCCAGTCGTGACCGACTCTGGGGTTGCGGCGCTCATCTTGCTTTATTGGCCAAGGGAGCCGGCGTACAACTTCCGGGTCATGTGGCCAGCATGACTAAGCCACTTCTGGCAAACCAGAGCAGCGCACAGAAACACCATTTACCTTCCCGCCGGAGTGGTACCTATTTATCTACTTGCACTTTGGTGTGCTTTCGAACTGCTAGGTTGGCAGGAACAGGGACCGAGCAATGGGAGCTCACCCCGTCGCGGGGATTTGAACTGCTGATCTTCTGATTGGCAAGTCCTCGGCTCTGTGGTTTAACCCACAGCGCCACCCGCATCCCTTCTGGAGAATGTAGGCTTTGGAGATCTGCCTGCAAGGTAGTAAGACATGTGTGGCACTCACAGCAAACGGGACATCTTTTTCACACCAAGCACTACATTATCTAGCACACGTCAGTGATTGGAAGTGCAAGGGGCAAAAGGTTGGTAGAGTATCTGTGGGAATATTCAGGGAGGCAGGTGAGGATATATTCTTTACTAATATCCTTCCTAACTTGCGTTAGCAAGTTTCTTTACTTGGCAGAGTGCATTCCCCTTTACACAGCACAGCAGATAGCTGGTTGCAGGCTCGTGTGAGCCTCTGACTATATTATACAATTCAATCTGTCTCAGATTGAATTGTACGTTCCTGGTAAATTCCCTTGAATCCCTCCTAAAAGAATAAGGACACCACAGTCTTATTCATAAGTAAGAAAAAGAAAGTTTACTCACAATCAGGCAGAGCACAGTGTGATCCCTGAAGCTGGGCTTAAGGCTTAAAGTTACAAATATGTACATGTGGATCTACCCCATATGGGGGAATAATCCCAGTGACTGCAAGCTAGCAGTCCAGCACTTCACACAATGAAAGGAATATGGAAAAGAGAGAGAGAGGTGCTTTGTGACTCGTCCTTTTGTTACCTGGACAGGTTAGGTCACGCCCACCTTCTGTCACATGCAAAAGGAAGGATGTTCCAGCCAGGAGGAACAGGAAGTTTCGACTGGCTGGACCAAACACTCCCTCACATGTCTTCTCTAGCATTACAAGGAATGTTGAACTTGACTGCTCCCAGTAGATTACATCCCACAGTATCCAGTATGGCACTTATCTTCATATAGTAGCCTATATTCCAGGAAAATCTCTTCCATCCAAGCAAGCAAGCAAGCAAGCAAGCAAGCAAGCAAGCAGGGGACATCAGAACAATTCAAGGGAAGAGGAGATATTCACATTAATTGCTTCATCTTGTCCTGCACACCACTGGCAAGTGGCCCCTGGGTGGCTGTTGAGAACAGAATATGGCCCTCTGGCTCAAAAGATCCCCCACCTCTGATGTATCCACTTACTACTACTACTACTACTACTACTACTATTTTAATTTATATCCCACGCATCTTGCTGGGTTTCCCCAGCCACTCTGGGTGGCTTACAACATATATAAAAACACAACAAAGCATCAAACATTAAAAAACAAAATATCCTATATGAGCAACAAACAAACCAATAAATCAATAGAAACCAATAACAACAATAACAATACAATGGTACCTTGGTACTCGAATGGCTTGGCTCCTGAACAAATTGGCTCCCGAACGCCACAAATCTAGAAGTGAATGTTCTGGTTTGCAAACGTTTTTCAGAAGCTGAACGTCCAACGCTGCTTCCTCAGCTTCCGGTTGAGTGCAGGAAGCTCCTGCAGCCAATCGGAAGCCATGCCTTGGTTTTCAAACCGTTTCGGGAGTCGAATGGACTCCCAGAACAGATGAAGTTCGAGAACCAAGGTACCACTATAATGGCAATAATAAACAGTTTACAGTTATACCCAAATTAAAACAACCACCAACCCCAACTAAACATTTAACCTTCGGAATAAGGTCCATTGAACTTAGTGGGGCTTGTGTTTCTGCAGATGTGCATAGGATCCCACCGTTAGGCTGCAATTCTTGTATACTTTTGCTCAAGAGTGAGCCTTGTTGAACTCAGCAAGGTTTGTTTCAGAGCGTGCATATGCCTAGAGTCAGACTGCACATGAATTAATATGGAATTATCTTGCCTGGCAACTCCTGGAAAACTGATATAGTCTTGCAAGAGCCCTTCTACAAAGCAGTTTCCCTCATCTCAGTGCTCGGTGCACCTGCTTGAGAAGTCACGCCCGATGACTTTCGCTTCTGTCTTCACCTGCTTTGTACATCAGTCAGCAGAGTGAGCTGGAAAAGAGGAGCACCTGGCAAAGTATGCCTCATCCTTCCCCACTTTAGTTCATTTCTTTTTCAATGCATCTGCACATAGGACTCGGTGCAAAGTTACACTTTACAATTTCTTTTAAAGGTTTTGAAAGCATCCTTTGACACTGATGGATGGTTGCAAAGCTCGTCAATGTTAGAAAACAAAAGCGCACAATACATTCGTTGCAAGTTAGCTCTTAAGGGCCTTCATTACAAACTTAAAACTGGCTTAATATTTATTTTCTCTTTCTTTTTTCTGTATATAATTTTTATTAAATTTTCTGCTTTATGATTTAAAATACACATTTTACATCCTTATGATATCAGTGGCTTCCCTTCTTCTCTTTCCATGGTTCATTTTACATGTCATAAATCCCTGCATATTTTACAAATACTATTCCCAGTGCTTTTTTCCTGGGGGGACGCAGGGGTATGCATACCCCTAAACATTTTGTTTGGCCTCATTGAGGGGGCAGTATTTCAATATGTGTAGGAAAATGAGAGTACCCCTAAACATTTTCAGGGGGGGGGGAGCACTGACTACACCATTCAGTATTCCATTATTGCATCCATCAAAACTTATTTACACTGTTTAATTTATCTTAATGCTGCCAGTATTTTCTTTTCTCTTTCTAGGGTACCATGAATTCTAGGGTAGGGAGACTAGGGATCTGTAAAGAGCTCATTCTTAGTGCAGACCTTCCAAGTGTCCCTATTTTCCAGGGACAGTCCTGGTTTCTGATTTGATCCCAGAATGTCTCACTTTTCCTTAGGACGTCCCTATTTTCATTGGGAAAATGTTGGAGGATATGGAGATATTCAACCCCCTGAGCCAAGCAGATAAGTGATTATACATCATGTTGGAAGCCACCCAGAGTGACTGAGGCAACCAGTCAGGTGGGAGGGGGTATAAAGGCATTGTTGTTGTCATCGTCATTGAATAAGAGGTCCCTATTTTCATCAGAGAAATGCTGGAGGGCATGTTAGTGCCTTCACCAGACAGTTCCCAGGATTCTTCGGGGAAAGCCCTGAAAATTGCACTGGTGTAATGTCAGTTTCAGTTTGTCGGAAGCGGTTTCATGTGCTTGCTTGCACATACAACCAGTGACGGAACTTAGGCTGGATCTAAACACATCAAAGAGGTGTTTCTGTAGCGTTGTAAATTTAAACAGGAAAAACAGGACTCCACATCGCCGTCTGGTGACACAATGTTATATCGCATATACAACACACAAAAATCACTTTTTCTTTACCAGTCTAGCTGAGCCCTTAGTCTTCATTCTCTTGTGCATATTCCATTTTCTTCCATGATCACATTATCATAGCATTATAGAGCTGGAAGGGGGCCTGCAGTCCAGCAAGTTCAGCTCCCTTTTGAAAGTCAATGTTTGGTATATCTTGGCTGTAAGTCCTGGAAGACCTGCTCCCTGCCTTGCAAACCTTTTCCCATCTGGCCTGGGAGGGTGGAGACCTGACTGACTCTAGCTAAAAAAAGCTGAGGCTGCTGAACAGACTCTCAGGCTCTCGCCCCCCTCGCCACACTGCTTCAGGTAACTCTTGATTGCATATTTACTCCACCTTTTCCTCCAATGAACTCAATGCAGCTTCTTCCTCGAATTTATCCTCCCAGCACTCTCATGAGATAGATTAGGCTGAATGATAGGAGCTGGCTGAAGGTCATGCAATGAAGTTTATGGGGATTGGAATCTGATCAGTCATCCTCTGGCACTGTGTGGCACTAGCTCTATACATGCACATGGTCTGTGCATTGCAAGCAGATCCAGATCTGGATTGGGATGCTAGGTTTGGATCAGATTGAAGCTTCGTATATGTTAAGAGAGTTTAACTACCAGGAGCAGGAGCCTTGAGTAGGTTACTTTCTGTCTCGGTTCCCCGCCATTAAAATGACAGTCTAGTTTAGGGACGTGGGTGGCGCTGTGGGTAAAAGCCTCAGCGCCTAGGACTGGCCGATCGCATGGTCGGCGGTTCGAATCCCCGCAGCGGGGTGCGCTCCCGTCGTTCGGTCCCAGCGCCTGCCAACCTAGCAGTTCGAAAGCACTCTCGGGTGCAAGTAGATAAATAGGGACCGCTTACTAGCGGGAAGGTAAACGGCGTTCCGTGTGCTGCGCTGGCTCGCCAGAGCAGCTTCGTCACGCTGGCCACGTGACCCGGAAGTGTCTCCGGACAGCGCTGGCTCCCGGCCTATAGAGTGAGATGAGCGCACAACCCTAGAGTCTGGCAAGACTGGCCCGTACGGGCAGGGGTACCTTTACCTTTACCTAGTTTAGTGATGAATGCACTTTCTCATTTCAATTCACTACTTATTGTTATACCATGCATTCTTATAACATAGTTTGAGGGCTGGCATCCATGAGCAGTTTCCAGGACCCTGACACTGCCCATATGGGCAAATGTCCGTTTCTCTTTTTTTTTTTTTCAGTCTTAAGTTCCGTTCGTCACAAGAGTTTGTGATTTTTTTTTTTTAATTAATAAATTCTTATGGAAAGTCATCAGCATTTTGGTATGATTTTTACCTACTCTATATATTTTATATGCATTGTCACCTAATCATAGAATCATAGAGTTGTAAGGGACCACTGAGGATCATCTAGATCCTGCAATCTCTGCAAATCAGGAATGTGCAGCTGTCCCTTTCAAATCCGTAATCAGCGTGTAAGCCTTGAAACTTGCTTTTGGAGTTCCATTTGGGCCATCTTCATTGTCAACTCAACATACTGTCATCTGTAAGCATCATTTTTGGTGGTTTGGGGAAGAATGGGGCCTGCTCTTAATTCCCAGGCAATTGAGGATTTACTTATTTTTTATGTGCTTGTTCTGCGAAGGGATTAACATCCTGCCTGAGTTGTCAGCCAAGTTATAGCTGACGTCTGTTAGAAACTGTTTGTAACAGACGGCCTTCTGAAAAAAGGCGGGGCAAACATTTTGTGCCATCCAAGATTAAGACTTGCCAAGTCATGAAAGCAGAAAGCTGACAGAATGAACCTTGCTTCTTCCTTTCTTTCTTTTTTTAATAACAAAAAATGCTATGTCCAAGTGAACAGAGGAGTAAGAGCTGGTGCTAACCAACTCGTGGTTTGATGGTACCACCAAGTCCCATCCTTCCCTTTTCCTCTTAATTTCTTCTGCGCAACAATAGTCATAGCCTCGGGGAAATGTTATCTCCGGTTACGAATGGACGGCATGGAAATTTCCTCTCCGTTCCAGTCAGGACTCTGGCTGTGCCTTCACAAACTGGTAAATTCTTCTTATGCTGCTATGGAAGTGTCTGTAGATGTGTTGCTCTGATATATTTTATTTTTTAAAAGAAAGCGGTCTCTCCCCACCCTGTAAGGAATCTTGTCAAATTGCTGGACCTTGAGCAGATTTGCTAAGTTGGCAGTGTGGAGATGCATGAGGTCTTCAAGATACTCCAGAGGTCAGCCCACTGCCCTTCTTGTGATTGATCCGGCAGCGGGATGATTTGTGACAAGGCAATGGAGGAAGGCAGAGAAAATGCATGGTCCACGGTCAGAGGTTATGGGAAATGTAGTCATAAAAGGTCTGGAGGGGCCCAGGTTGAAGAAGGCTGATTTATATATGCAGGGATGTAATCTGTGTCCTACATCAAGGAATGACTTTGCCTCTTGGGATGGGCAGTGCACTGCTGCTATTTTGGGTGACAGCGAAAATTTTGATCCTGCAAAAGATCTTGAGTTCAAATGTACATCTGATACATTTATATGCATTGCTGGGGGGTGGGGAGGTGGAAATGTCTCTGGCAGAATGAGCTGGGTCCTGCAACTGTCCAGATGTACCTTATATTTTCCATGTGGCTGCTTTGTGGGGAGGGGGGGTACATTAGGTATATCGTTTATTTAGAAATAACAGAAGGGTCATAGGAAAGAGGATTGCATGCAACAAATCCTTTCATTGTCTGCAGCTGAATTCAAAAGCCTGGCTTAGTTATTGGTATGTCTAAAGGTCATTAATGTTGATAGGAGCCAAGAGGAGGAATTGTTGTCTGTGCCAAGTTCAGTTTGTTCCCATGATAAGCAGCCTGATGTCTGTGAAAGCTGGAGAGCTTAAGCAATTTCAGTTAAAATGGAGGAGTTGTGAGGCTGAATGTAGCTTCCAGGGCTGGAGCCATGTTTGAGAGGGCGCAGGAGAAAATGCCGCAGTTTCCCCCTTCTCTGTTGGTAGAACATGGTGAGTTTACCAGCCAGTAGGAGGAGGTAGCAGCAGACTGCACTGATCCAAGCAGTGATGGGTCAATGCAGCCCACCAGTTTGAATTTCCCAGAATGCCCTGGGCTGCTGCTATGTTGAAGGCTTTGTAGAAAATTAAAATGGCAGCTTAGACCCATGGTCCTGCTTGGTGTCTAAGCTGGGGGGGACGAATTAGAAAGGGACACAGTGAAGATATCAGTAGTATGCCCTAGCAGGGCTTGGAAGCCCTGGCAGCTTCCCAAGGGAGTTGGGAAGCTTTGTGAAACGTATGTAGACATTATAATGTTGTAGAATTGAATCCCCTTGTGAATTCCTTTTTAAAAAAAAAAAAAATTTTTTGAGTTCAGGATTTTTACATACATTATATTATCTTCTTCCAATTTTTAAATTTCCCATACAATTTTTTTCTCCCCCCCCCCCCCATATCTATTGGAAGGGTTCAAACAATTAGCCTCAGCGACCAAATGTATTTTGTTCCAGTAGTTTCTATCCATTGAAGATAGGGGTTCCATTTGTTCCTTATTGTGGTGGACTTGACCTTCCACATTGTTTCCTGTGACATGACTGTAACAATGGCCGACTGAATAAATTCAAACAAATTCCATGCCTCTACTGTCCATTTTTCTCTATCTTTGCAACCTTAAGCTATTGTTGCCTTTCCTGCTAAAATCATAGCTTTGAAGTTAAGCTGGTCACCTTTCTCTATAGCCGTGTTTCCAAGTATACCCATAGTCATGAAATCAAAGTCTGTTGAAAGCTTCACTAATAAATTAATAACTTTTAGGGTTTTATTCCAGAATTCCTTTACCTCTGGGCATTCCCAGTACATATGGGAAAACCATCCCTTGGCTATCCCCTTGTGAATTCTACACTGCATATTTCTGACTATAAACTATGCAGTGATTTAAGTTTGGGAGAATGTATCCCCTGTGGGATGTGATACATAAGTAGCAGTCAAGTACAACATTCTCATCTGCAGTATGGGGACAATAAGGATTGCAACACGGTACTGTTGAAACTCTGAATAGGCTAAGTGTAGATCTACCCGGGGGGGGGGGGGGACACACACACACTAAAAATAGGTCAGAAATTAAATCATTATAACCAAAGAAAACCGCTATGTAAAATCTCAGAGGTTTTCCTTTGCTCTCCAGTGCCATCTGGTGTTGCATGTTTATAATGCATTCAAAGCACTGTTTTTTGACTAATGTAGCTGAGTCCTAAATGTGTTATATGAAGTTTTATTTTTTATTATTCATGATGAAGTACAGTGGTACCTCGGGTTAAGTACTTAATTCGTTCTGGAGGTCCGAACTTAACCTGAAACTGTTCTTAACCTGAAGCACCACTTTAGCTAATGGGGCCTCCTGCTGCCGCCGCACTGCCGGAGCCCGATTTCTGTTCTCATCCTGAAGCAAAGTTCTTAACCCGAGGTACTATTTCTGGGTTAGCAGAGTGTGTAACCTGAAGCGTCTGTAACCTGAAGCGTATGTAACCTGAAGCGTATGTAACCTGAGGTACCACTGTATTATGAAGTATCATGAATTAGTATTAGTATTAGTAGTATTATCCAAACAATAAGGATTGCAACAAGGTACTACTGAAACTCTCAATGAGCAATATGAAGTATTATTATTAGGGCAGGTGGCACTTGATTCCTGCATTGCATGGGGTTGGACTAGTTGACCCTCAGGGTCCCTCCCAAATGTACAGTTCTATGATTCATGGTGACAGAAGATACTTTGCACATGCTTTATATAATCGTGCTTTAAAGATGTTCCTTGAAACAGAGGGATATGAAATTGGCGAGCGTTCAGTGCTCTGACCAGATTGTCAGGAAGCACTTCTAGACTGAATATGAACATAGTCTGCATTGACTCCTGCAAATTCTCTTTCGAAGGTCTTCTACCCTCCCCACTGGAACAAAGAATCCCAGTCCCTCCTATGAAAAAGAAACCTGGAAAACTGTGCTGTAGGTCTTGAAGGCTTTCCCTTTTGCTAATGAAATATGATTCCCTGTAACGCAGCAGCTTGTTGCCAACACCTGCTCTGTTTACTTTGACCAGGCTGTCAGCAAACGCATCTAGCTTACAGCTCTTCTAAGCCATTTCCAAACTTCGCAGGTTTCCTAAACTTGGTTGCACACCAGGGAAGCTTGTGCTTTAAAAACAAAGCAAAACAAAACCTGGCTAGTGTTTTGGAGACATAGAGAAATCGATGTGCATTCCACTCTTTTTGGCATTTTCCCAAACTACTTCTGGGAACGACTCGCCTTTTAAAATAATTGGATGAAGATGGACCATAGTAGAAACTTGCCCCTTAGGCCAGAGGTGGGGAACCTCAGGCACCAGGCCAAACCTGGCCCTCCAGGGCTGTCTTATCCGGCCCCGGAGGCTCAGAATGTAGGTATTGCACAACAATCCCTTTAACAGAACTGGGAGGACCCTGTATTAATAAAGGAACATATCTGTGGTGTTCGATATTCCTTGTGAACAATTGTGGGATGATATCAATTTAAATGGAGGCATTGACCAGATCTGATTCTAGTCTTCTAGCCGCCTTCAGTTTGTAAACCAAATTCTCTCTCCCATGTCCCATTAAGATCAGAACTCCACCCGAATTCATTCTCCAATAGCAATTTCTATATTGCTGATTCTTACCCTTTGGAGATGTCTCCTTCCCCAGTCACTGTTTTCTCAAATTGTACCAGTTGCCTTGTGCCATCATCAGCTTTTCTAGGCAGAGAGAAATACTGGCTTGATTGGAAAATATGAATGGGAGAATATGAATGATGCATTAGAGGAATCATTCCCTATATTCGGAAGTGACCTCCTTCTGGTAACTCTTGCAACCAAGCTGGTGCCAAACATATTGCTCTGCTTTCCTTTGGACCACGTCAACAAGAGCAAGACTTGTCTTGTCATCTGGGAAGCCCTGGACCTCCATACACACTGCCCAGGCTTGCAACCCAAGGGAGGCCACTTAGGTTCTGCTCACACAGCAATTTGACTTTACCCCAGAGGCACACTCCATTGCCTCTTGAGAGATACGGATGCCGACAACAACATCATATCCAGATTTGGGGATCCAGGGTGCCTAACTGGAGGTGGTGCAGCAGAAAGGTATCAGGGATGAGCAGAAAAGCTCTTTGCACCATCCCCACAATAAACAGGTGGAAACTGAGAGGTGCGCATGCTGCTCTGATGCTGTCAGAGAAGAGGAAGAGGAAGAGGAGGAGGAAGAAGAAGAGGAAGAAGAAGAGGAGGAAGAAGAAGAAGAAGAAGAAGAAGAAGAAGAAGAAGAAGAAGAAGAAGAAGAAATTTATTATTTATACCACGCCTGTCAGGGGTTCAGGGAGAGAGGCACAGATGAGGGAGGAGACTGAGAGCGAGGGGGAAGAATCCCGGAACGAGGAGGAGGAGGATGACAATGACTTGAGGGTTTCCATGAGTCTTTCAAGTGAATCGGAGGATTCCCAAAAGGGGGCGCCCCTGGTCAGGCCAAGGGGAGCCACAGGGGGGACTCGTCAGGAGCAGGGGAGCAGCAGGGAAATCCCGAGTGGGAGTGGGAGATCGGGGCCGGCTTCCCCGCCGGAACGGAGTGAAGAGGGTGGAGTTCCCAGTGTGACAGACGAAGCAGAGCAGGAAGCAGAGAGGGGAAGGAGATCGGGGCAAGACGTCCTGCCGGAAGGGGCGGAGAGTAGTACAGAGAGTAGTGTAGCTGTCAAGAGGAAGGTCAGAGGTAGCGAACGCGCGCCAAGTTCAAATGTGGAGGCGCGCGGAAATGCGGAGAGCCCGGAGGAGGAGCCTGGTCCCAAAGCACGGAGGAGGGGGGAGCAGGCGTCTGGGGACTCAGCGTCAGGGGAAAGCAGGAGGGAAGGAACCCAGGGGGGCAGAAAGACCCTGCAGAAAAGGAAGGACAGGAAGAGGTGGACCAGCAGAAGCCTCTTAAACTGGTGTGGAGGCGGGACTGATTCAGAGGGGACTTCAGCGGTCTAAGCGTAACAGACGTGGGGCTGCGCGCCTCGGCTGTGGAGCAAACAATGTACTTCAATAAAGACTTTTGTAAATAAAGTGGACTTGGTGTTGGTCTCTTGTGAGCTGGGACCTGAGGCGGCCCTGACAACGCCCATCTGGCTGCGTTTCTCCAGCCACTCTGGGCGGCTTCCAACAGAATATTAAAATACAATAGTCTATTAAACATTAAAAGCTTCCCTAAACAGGGCTGCCTTCAGATGTCTTCTAAATGCTAGGTAGTGGTTTATCTCTTTGACATCTGATGGGAGGGCGTTCCACAGGGCGGGTGCCACTACTGAGAAGGCCCTCTGCCTAGTTCCCTGTAACCTGGCTTCTCGCAGAGAGGGAACCACCAGAAGGCTCTCGGCGCTGGACCTCAGTATCTGGGTAGAACGATGGGGGTGGAGATGCTCCTTCAGGTATACTGGACCTGGAATCTCCCCAGGAGCTGAGAGTAGCAAGCTGCTTGGAGGCTAGACCAAGTCAGTTTGATGCCCGAGGAAAAGGATAAGATAGCACCACATAGACACTTCCTTTCCGCTTACAGAATCCCACCAGGCAGGCAACTGAATCTTACTTCTCAAATGGCAATCGGAAATGGTAGAATAGGAATCACATGGGGAATGATGGAGGGCCCCACCCTCAGCACCTGCTGTTTGGGGCTGCTGCCTCGTATGCCAAATGGGAGGGCTGTCCTCGGAGTGACAGCCCCACCCCCAGTCACCTGCTTATTTGAGAGGCTGTCGCTTTTCCCCTTCCAGGCTGGGGACGAGTGAGGTGCAGACACGTGGCGCAGACACATCCCTCAAGACAGATTCTTTCCCTTTCCAAAATCCTGTCACTGGGTGAGGGATTGCTACAGAGGCATTGCCACTGAAAGGAATGATGATTGGGGGCAGGAGAACAGGGGCATGTGTCACGAGGTGTGTGTCCCCTCCCCCAGAAGCCAAATCTACACTCCTAATAATATTCTCTTGGAGATTAAGGAGGCTTGCTCCCTAGCCTAAAGGTAAAGGGCCAGTCTTGCCAGACTCTAGGGTTGTGCGCTCATCTCACTCTATAGGCCGGGAGCCGGCGCCGTCCGCAGACACTTCCGGGTCACGTGGCCAGCGTGACAAGCTGCATCTGGCGAGCCAGTGCAGCACACGGAACGCCGTTTACCTTCCTGCTGGTAAGCGGTCCCTATTTATCTACTTGCACCCGGGGGTGCTTTCGAACTGCTAGGTTGGCAGGGGCTGGGACCGAAGGACGAGAGCGCACCCCGCCATGGGGATTCGAACCGCTGACCATGCGATCGGCAAGTCCTAGGCGCTGAGGCTTTTACCCACAGCGCCACCCGCGTCCCATGCTCCCTAGCCTATTCAATGACAATTCTCCTTTTTCACTCTCTTCTTATTCCCTCCCCTGTTACAAAGCAGAGGTTTTTTTGTGTCCCTGAACCAGATATCGCTCTTGTTGTAAATAAAAGCTATATATCAATCCACAGTTCAGCAGGTCTCCTTTGACATCACCAGGAAGCAGCAGGTTAAGGAATTCATGGTGGCTTTTTTCTTTCACGGTCCTTAGACGTCCAAGGAACCAGCTGCTGTCCCGAAACTGTGCCCCCTCCATGTTTTTCAATACAGGCACAGAATTTCCCCCACAGAAAGCAAATGTCTTCTCTATCTAGCTATTGGAGGATTTACACACATGCTTCATTGGCTGTGCGATATACTTAACAGGTAGTAATAATAATTAAAAGAGAACAGTTCTCCATCATCTGTTTTCAGTCGGACGAAAGATCTCTCCCGTGGCACATTTTGGTTTTATTTTTCGCTTTTGCTCTCCTGTTTGCAGATGACACAGGTTGCCCCAGCAGCCAGTCCGTCTCTCCAGTTAAGACTCCTCCTGATGCTGGAAACAGTCCAGTTGGTTTTTGTACAGGCAATGATGGAGGAGACTACACAAGGAAGAAATTTAATTCGGGAACAATGGGGGATGGAACTCAACAGCCGGCTCGATATAAGAAGGAAACAAAGACAAGCTTCATAAAGCCAGGTAAGATCACTTTTGAGTCTCTGGATTTGTCAGTGGCACTTTTGCTTTGTCTCATAGCAGGTGATGGTCAGAATGTCTCTAAAATTGCGTGCGATACCCACTGCTTGTAAATCAGATACTTTGCCTACATTTACATAGCTATGTGGATTGCTAGATCTTTGCAATTGTTTAGATGCAATGATGCAAAATACTACGAAGTGTTGTTTTTAAAAAACAAACAGAAAATTACAGATGAACAAAAAGGTGACAGTGTCATCCTATGGGGCCTGGTGCAGTAGTTAGAAGATCAGGAAGCCTTTGAACACTTTGATTGATATACAAAGTTCATTTGAAGCCTTCTAGGAACTGCCTGGGGTTTTTTTTGTCATTTTATTGTCATTGTCTCATCATTCGGGGGTGTTTTGCTGCTAGGATGAAAAGATCTTTTCTTTCTGCTTTGAAATGTATGATACTAGCTGACAAATGGTCACATTGTTTGGTTTTTCTCATCTGTCTATTAGTTAATTGCCTTGGATCTCTTCCAAATTTTGTATTGTGGTGTTGGTTGGGCTTTGGCCGACCTTGTTTCAGCTAAGATCACTAATCTCAGTAGAAAACTTAATGAAAAAAGACAGCTTCAGCCCGTTATTATCACTGTTCTCATTACGATTGTTTAAATTTATATACCGCCCTTTGTCATAAGACCACAGGGCAGTTTATGACACCGAACACAAGTGTCAAAATGTAACATAATATCTATATAATATAAAAACTGAAGCAGTCAATTATAGTCAGAAATACGTAACAGAATGCAGATTCTAATAAAAGGCAGATTCCCATAACAGCAAAGGCATAAAAAATTAGCTGCGAGAAAATCAGCTGCAGGGTATCTGAAATACCCCCTATCCCAAAGTGCAGAAATATACCGAATTTTCTCTCTATCCAAGGCTTAATCCTGGCTCCCACAGAAAATAACAAAGCCTTCCAGGTCTCACCTGTGATCTTTTCTTCCATCTCCCAGTCTCTCACTCTAGGAATTATTCATGGGTGCATACTGTTCTATTTTTGAGTTAACTTTCTGCAAGTGCAGGGGAGATAGACAGAAATGTGTTATTGTGCATGTGTCCCAGTTTGGCTGTATCATGTACAGTAAGTTCCACGTTTCTGAACTGGGGTGGGGGCTGGGAATCCTCCTGGAACCGCTCCTAAGTCTGGATGCCAGACATTTCTTCGCTATATTGTGTGGCTGTAAACCACCTGTGATGAATAAAGTCAGGGCAGTAGCAAAGCAAGCACCCTTTTAAGCGTCAAGAATGCTTCTCGTAGAAATTGTCGTCCCCCCCCCTTTTATTTTAAAAAAATTAAGCTGCTGCTCAGCTAAAAGCATCCCAAGCAGCTAACAAAACACATGCTAACAATGATGCAAAAGCAAACATAATGCTAAAACTCAGGGGGTTTTGAATTTTTAAAAAATGGCAACCTATAAATACTAACTAGCAGAAGCAAAAATATGAAGTGGTTCCAGATGCACTTCAAAAAATGAAGACTTCCAGAGAAAGGAGGTCTTTGCCTGCGTTCTAAAAGGAACATAGGCGGAGCTAGTGTCCCGGGGGTGGGGCGGTGATGTCACCCCCCCCCCAGGGATGACACCCAGGGCGGACCGCACCTACCGCACCCCCTGCCTCCTCCAGTGAAAAGGAAAGTCCCTTAGTGAGGGAAATAAGCAGCTTTGCTGCTGCTGTAAATAAGGCTTCTTCCATGTCTTCAGCTTGCTATAGTTCAGACAACGCTTTTGTCAGGCAGGTAGGTCCATATGAGAGCTGGCAGCTATCCTGTGCGCAAGGCTTTCTCCCCTTTTCCTCTGCCTGCCTGTCCCTCCTCAAATCTGCTCTGAAATGTCCTTGCACTGATCAGCGGTGGAGCAAGCCAATCAAGTACTTGTAACCTGTGCCCAGGGGCGGGGCCAGCCGCCCACCGGGGCGGAGCAAGCTGGGGCAGGATGCTCTGTGGGGCCTTGGAGGAGTCTGCCTGCCTCCTCCCCCTCAGCCACCCTACAGCTGAGGAGGAGGCGGCGGGCAGACCATTTGGGGCAGCGCACCCAAGCCACCACATCACTCCTGGGAGAGACACATGGTTCGGGCGTGCTGCAGGCCCTGTGGTGAGTGCCACCCGGCATTTTGTCACCTCCCTCAGTGGAGACACCCAGGGCAAGCCGCCCCCACCGCACCCCCCTTCCTCCACCCCTGGCACTGATGGGACCCTGACTTAACACTACACCAAATGCCTGGGTCCTATGTTTAATGGCTTTTCTTCTTGGTTTCACACTATTCAGCGCAAAGTCAACCAATGTGTGATTAAGCTAGAATTACTTGAGATTTACAGCACAATGCTATCCCTGTCTGCAGGGAAATTAGTCCCATTCAGCTCAGTTGCATTGCATTGCATCACAGCCTTCTCCCTCTTTGGGGAAACTCTAGGTGTTGCTGAACTACAACTCCCATCAGCCCCAGGAAACGTGGCTAATGGCTTGGGATGATGGGAGTTGCAGTTCAGCAATATCTGGAGGGCCAAAGGTTCCCCACATCTAATTTATTAGGATTTGGACTTTGATGTGTGTGTTTTGAGACATGGTTTGGTACTGCAGCTCCGCGGGCCTCTCCAAACAGAATGAAAAGATTATGAGAAAGTTGACCAATCACTTTAAAGGACACTGATTGGCATTTAATGCTTTCCTGTTTAAGAGACACGGACATGACTTTGCAGGAAGAGCTTGTGATCTGTAGGAAGTCACGCAAGGCATGATACTTCACATTCATCCAAAAGTTTCATATTCTGTTCTTGGAGGAAAACATGCTTGGCAAAGTGTTTTGTAAAAATGACATTTGTAATGTTTTGCTTGGATCGCTGCTCTTTGTTCTCACTTTGCTGCAAAGATCAGCAAATTGGGGGGAATAATGTGTTTGCTGTTCGGACGCAGATACAGAATGTGCTAAGTTGAATAGTGCCTTTGTCATGGGCATGGTTGAGTGGCTTTTGGGATAACAGTTATGCATTGACCTATTGTCAAAGTGAAAATGCTGCTTAGTCCATTCTTACTGGAGATTAGATTTTGAAGATAGGGTTATGCTGTTTCACCACTGATACTGAGAAAATTGTGCTTTTTTGAGAGGGTGTGTGTGTGTGTGTGTGTGTGTGTGTGTGTGTGTGTGTGTTTTCCACTTCATTTGTTCTTGAGCAGAAAAAAATGTTGACCCTGCTTTCATTTCCATGGAAAAGGGGGTTGATGATCTTGCCAGTTACTTCTGTTGCCACTTATTTTATAGCAACTGTCTTTGCTCTTCTGCAGAAGGAAAATTTGGGAGAAGGCACATTTACAGTGGTGCCCCGCAAGACGAATGCCTCGCAAGACGGAAAACCCGCTAGATGAAAGGGTTTTCCGTTTTGGAGGTGCTTCGCAAAACGAATTTCCTATGGGCTTGCTTCGCAAGATGAAAATGTCTTGCGAGTTCCTGCAGGGTTCCCCCCCCCTTTTCCCCAAGCCGCTAAGCCGCTTATCAGCTGATCCGCTAAGCCGCTAAGCCGCTTAACAGCTGATCGCTAAGCCACTTATCAACTGATCCGCTAAGCCGCTTAACAGCTGATCCGCTAAGCCGTTTAACAGCTGATCCGCTAAGCTGCTTATCAGCTGATCGCTAAGCCGCTTATCAGCTGATCCGCTAAGCCGCTAAGCCGCTTATCTGTTGATCTGCTAAGCCCGCTAAGCCACTAATAGCGCTAATCCGCTAAGCCACTAATGGGCTTGCTTCGCAAGACGAAAAAACTGCAAGACGAAGAGACTCGCGGAACGGATTCTTTTCGTCTTGCGAGGCACCACTGTATATCTATGTGTGTCTTGTTGTTTGCTGTCATTTGCTCTGGCTCACTTAATTTCATCCCACAAGTCCAGTTCTATTTGTTCATACACGACACTGAACACAGGGACAAGGTATCTCTTCATATGTACAAATGCTTCTGTAAAACAGTATACACTTGTTTATTTATTTATACAGCTCAACTGTTGTGTACAGAGGTATGCAGACTATACATTGGCGGAACTTTAAATGTGAATAGCTGTACAAGTGAACCGCTCGATGGTTTGTCTACAAAGGTGCACAAGATTGTCCACACATTCAAGGTGAAATGTGAACACTCCTTGTTTCAATTCAAGAACACCACTTTTTTCAGTTCTGCCTTTTGGCTGTTGCCTCCAGGATGCTAGTGTGATGCTTCACAGCTTGTCTTCTCTTTCCCCAACAGAAGTTGGGCTCCGGATATACACATGTGGCAATACTTGACAGCATTGGTACTAGGGTGGCCTTGTGGCCTAATTTACAGAGGACTGTCCTCTGCCTGAAGAGTTATCTGGTCCACCTCTGATGCAGAACCAGAAGAATGTGCCTATCAATGCTAAGCACCTTGACAGCACACTGAGCAGGCATATCGCCCATCTGCCTTCAGTCTTTCCCCCAATGGAGAGATGAATTGCATTTCTATTTAAATTACATTCATGGTTTCTATTTTTTTCTGTTATATAATTTTTATTAATTTTCAATTACAAAAATCCAATATGTGCCATATTATATTAATACCAAATGGCAATAACAATTCAAATACAAATCAATTACGTAGCCAATTATAAATTTCGTGTAGCTTCCTACGTGCTGTACTTCAAGGTCTGATTCCCTTTAATTTTGCCTCCAGACTATTGCTCAAACCAAATACAATCCATTCTTGATAAAATCCCTTATACCGTAGGCACAATTCCTAGAGTTGCATCTATAGACCATACAGCTGCATCTTTCTGGGCTTGGGCCATAGCTTTGCATTAATAATGCCCCAGACTCAATCCCTAGCATCCCCAAGTAGGACTGGGAGAAAACCCTGTCTGACATCCTGGGAGATACTGATCTGGATAGAGCAAAGGTCAGACTCAATATAAGGCAGCGCCCTGTGTACCTACGTAGATATAAATTAGCATGTCAAATTGCATGCAAATTTCTGTCCCCTTTTACTTCCCTTGCTTTTTTAACTGCTGATACGTAAGTGGCCACCCTGAGGGATATGTCTTGCTAGATGGAATGACATTGGCCCTAAAGGCAACAGAACAACCCCCAAGTGAAGAAGGACTCTTAAGATGAGATGGACAGATATTCAGAGCTATATGCGTTTTCTAACATCAGTTTGCCTCTTCCCAGTTACTGTATTTTGCAGAATGATGCTGCGTCTACCACCAGTTGCTCCTAACAAACAGCATTGTCTGGGTCCTTACACGCCGTGAACCTTAAGGCAATGGCTTCCTGTTCAGTCCTTTGTTTTCCTTTGCACCTTCTTGAAATGGGTAGTGCCCCTTTTGGTAAGCCAGCCTGCGCATCGCGATAATGTGCTGTGCAGATTCCCCCGAGAGAAGGAGATGCTGCTCATTTGCTGATAGGCTCCCCGTTCGTCTCAAGTCTGTTGCCATGGAGCTGGATAGCTTTGCTTACTTGACCTGCTAACTTGAGGAGTTATTAAAGGATCTGTCTCCATGGATACGCCTGCACGAAACTATATTCCACAGAAGGCATAAAATACACACATCTCTCTGCAAAATGTGCTCTTGTTTTTTTGTACAGTGATATACTTTCACCTTTTTCTGAAAGCTTAAGTAAATACACCCCCTGAAATGTAAGCAATGAGATAGACACTGTTTCGGATATCTTCCATTTCGTGTTGAAGGAGACACTGGTGAATATTAAAATACTGTGAAATGATGAGTCTAGAGATGTTGAAGCTGAAAGTTGCCTTTTGTGAGTGGGCGAATTGGGTTTGCCACCATATATATAAACACCATTTTCTGTGTTCTGTCTTTGAGACAATATAAAATGAGCAGAGAATGGGAATTAGGGTAGAACTAAGCAGAGAGAGATGGTGGAATACCAATAGAGAGGAGATCAGGGATGTAGTGGCAAATTCAGGATCAATTCATGGTAGCCATAGCCATGTCCCCTCTCAGCTACACCCCTTCTAAGATCTTGCAACCTAATGATACCATTATACCATAATAATAATAACTCGGATTGCCTTGCAACAGTTTCTCCATGCCTTTCAGCTAGATCTACTATTTTCTGTGCCTGCACATGGGCAATGATTTGGAGTGCTCTGATATCTTCTTTCGAAGTGACTTAAATTGAAACAGAAGCACCCAGTGCTTCCAGTGCTTCTAAATACTGTACTTCTCTCTGGAGCACACAGTGGCTAAAAAGCTCCCCTTGGTTTGATGCCTCTTGCAGGCTAGAGACAGGGTCTCTGCTACAGAAATAGTCAAAGGTCTTCAACCACCTGCAATCCCAGACACTACTTCACTCTGTTCAGCTGCATTCAGTAGCATACATGCATACATACATGTATGTAAATTGCTTTGCAAAAAAAAGTGTTTATTAGGAGCAATTAGCAGTGAAACGCTGATGAATGAGGACTTTAAAAATATTTGTGTGTTCAGACCCAGAGACCTCCCCCCTAAATAAAGACACATTTGACTCAAATTTTAGTTTTGGTTTTTGGCAGAATTTAGGCCACAACTTTATTGATTACAGAAAAGTGAGTGGTTGCATAGGCTCTGGTTCGACTAGCTCCCTACACCCTTGCAGGTAGCGCTGACCCAGGTCAGCTAAGGGTGAACACCTGAGGCAGGTGAAAAGCCTGGGAACAGACTCTGTTCACTCCCCAGATGCTCCCCTGGACTCAGGCACGGGCACAACCCCCTTACGGGGGTTGACCAAACCAAGTTGAGTCCCTGGATTCCTTTAACAGAATACCCTTCACATAGGGATGGCGAGACCGTTCTCCCATCCCTATTACATGAACCAGTGCCTATCCACAACCTTACAAGTTGTGACAAATTGCTACGCAGCAGGCGAAACCCAAATGGCTACAGCCAAGCAGCCAAGTGGGGAAAATTCCTGCCGTGCCCCTGTCCCAACGACAGATGACACACAACGGCACAGCAAGGTCAATTGTAAAATGCCCTAAAATTAGGAAGAGGTGGGCAGGTGTTCCGATGCATGAGCCGAAAGAGGAAGCTCTGGGACATGTGCATGGTTTTATATAGGTCGCTCGATCCGTTTAGACTGCACCCCATTGGCCAGATTAAACCCAGCAACGAGGGGCCTACCAATCGGGTGTTGTGGCTATCCAATAGACCCACCCACAATCAGGAGGTCCGTCTCCAGGTCTCACCACAACACGTGCCCTCTTTTAGAGAGGACAAGATATATCACAAACTGATGTGGAAATGCACTGAATTTAAGGTGGGGGGGTGTATGGAACCGAGATTAAACCAAACCTGACAGATTCACTCATTCCTAGTTCCAAGTGCTCAGCTCTTTAAAAAGAAAAAGAAAAAAATGGGACCAGATTATTTATTAACTTGTCGGCATACAGCCCAGCTACAAAAGTACTTGGCTTGAAATGGCTTGGAAGAGCTCCTAAGTACATCTGTTATTGTTAAAATGTCCTTATATGCTTGCAGCAGCTGCCTACTTGAAACTGGCATGAGAGGCCGTCGCGCAACAAAGTTGAAGGTAGCACACACCACCTCCAGTTGTGGTCCATAGAAGAGACATGCTCAATTTCAACAGAGTGACAATTTGTGATTTCATGCAAGAGCCTCTTTTCATAGTGTGTATCCCTAGCAGGGAGATTTGCCTGCCGTCCAAGCTCTGTTGCAGTTCTTTGGAATTAGACATGAATGTGACGCAGTCCCTGGGACAGCAATACTGTTTGGAAGTACAGCAACTTCCTCTTTCCCCTTCGCTTAGCTGTGATGACATTGAGCCAACAAAAATATGTAACCGGTGCCATAAGCACTCCACACAATCTGCTGTTTATTTTAGTAGGTGGAAAAGGTTGACCCGGAGCATGGTTTTACAGCTCGTTTGATTACTTCCATTTTTTCTCTCATCTCCTTTGCTGAACTCTCCTCCTTTTGGCCCCACAATACATCCCCCTCCCACACACATTGTTGTAGAAGACACCTAGTCCATATTTAAAATGTCATAATATGTCTAAAGATGGAGAATTGAGGGGGACTAGAACTACTTCTTCTATCAGGTACATCAGAAATGGAGGACCCTGTGTTCCTCTAGATGTTTTCAGACTCTATCTCCCAGCCAAAATGGCCTACAGCCAGAGATGAAGGTGTTTGTCATCTCAACAATATCTAGAGGGCAACAGGTTCCCCATCCCTGAAGTACATCTTTATACATGTTTAAAACCCTACCAAAGTAAGTGAGATTTAAAGCTCAAAACCCATACCCCTCAACTGTCCCGCTTTGAGTGGGACATCCTGGAATTACAGAAGTATTCCGGCTTGTGACTGCATCACAACAGGATGTCCTGTTTCAGCTCCCACAAGAGCACATCCTCCAAAGATGCCTGTTTGGGAGGGCCATTCTCTTGCGCAAGTCACCTGGCTTCCACAAGAGCACAGCCCCGAAAGACGCACACCCCGATTTTTCTCTGCAACATGTTGGAGGGTATGCAGATCCCATGTGCGGTGGCATGAAAATGGGAACACTGTGGGACTTTCTTACTTCTCAGCAATCATATAGGACAGGGCAATCCAGAAGTGAGAGGAGGAGGAAGAGCTAAAAGGCAGATTGACCCCCTTTTTATATATCCTTCTGGGTGTTTGTTTCTTTTAAACAGTTTCCCCCTTATTCATTCCAATGGGAGGGAATTAAACCTCACAGACTCCAGGGCTGGCCTTCATTACTTTCCAGTGTTTATGTGTTGGGGGCTGGGGGAAGAGAAGGGCTTGGGATACTGCAGACCCACAGCTTCTCTTGGCATGCCCTCAGAACATTTCCCCTTTGCCCTTACCAGTGTTGAGGCGCTGGTTGCAAACCTTCTTGCCACAGGGACGGGAACCCTTTTGAGAGTGAGGGCCATGTTCACTTCCTGGGGCCAGATAATGGTGGTGGGTGGGGCCAGAGACAAATGTGGTTTGGGCAACGACTCTACCTTTCATACAGTAGACTAGTTTCTTCACTCTGACAGATCCCTCTCTATCCTGAAATGCAGGCCGGAGGCTCCCCATCTCTGTTTTATAGCAGTGGCAGTGTTCCCAGTGTTCCTGTGACCCCAGGGCCATAGGATTGCTCTCCATGCGAAAATAACTCTGAACTGGATTGCAGCTATGGCATTTGCAGATAACAAGCCCTCTAGCAGCATGTCTCAGGTGTTTTCTGAAACTGATCCAGCAAGACAGTTGGTTAGTGCTGTTCCTGCCGAAAGGAATGGAATCTGCCCCAACAAATTACTTCACACCTTGGAACATATTCAGCATCTTATTCCTTCTTAGAATCATGCAGTTGGAAGGGCCCACGAGAGTCATCTAGTCCAACCCCCTGCAATGCAGGAATCTTTTTGCCCAACGTGAGGATCAGACCCACGACCCTGAGATTAAGAGTCTCATACCCCACCAACTGAGCTATGTTAATTGTATATTTTTTAAAAAAATGTTTCTTCCCGCTTTTGATTTTTGGTTCAATAAATGGCTCAAAGAAAGAAAGAAATACATGGGCCAGTAACCAGGGAAGATGGTGTAGAACCGGTGAGAGGTGTTCCACCAAGTGGTCCTGCCCAAAAATATGCAGCTGTATTTTGAGCTAGTCAGAGTTTCTGAACAGTCTTCAGAGGCAGCCCCCATGTACATTGCACTTCAGTAATCTAACAACAAGGTTTACCAAAGCTCTAGTTGGTGTGTGGGACGCGGGTGGCGCTGTGGGTAAAAGCCTCAGCGCCTAGGGCTTGCCGATCGAAAGGTCGCGGTTCGAATCCCCGCGGCAGGGTGCGCTCCCGTTGTTCGGTCCCAGCGCCTGCCAACCTAGCAGTTCGAAAGCACTCCCGGGTGCAAGTAGATAAATAGGGACCGCTTACTAGCGGGAAGGTAAACGGCGTTTCCGTGTGCGGCTCTGGCTCGCCAGATGCAGCTTGTCACGCTGGCCACGTGACCCGGAAGTGTCTGCGGACAGCGCTGGCTCCCGGCCTCTAGAGTGAGATGAGCGCATAACCCCAGAGTCTGTCAAGACTGGCCCGTACGGGCAGGGGTACCTTTACCTTTTACCTAGTTGGTGTGCAGGCCTCAGATGGTAAAAGGCCCTTATCCTGCCTTGGAAGATGAATTTTGATATTTCTTCTTGTGTACTTTTGTTTCTTATTGGTCTTATGTGTTTTAAACTTGTATTTGTAAACCACTGTGGACTTTTTTTTTGGAGAAGTGGTATACTTCAAATAATAAAGGAAATGAATGCTAGAGTCAGCCTATACTTATTGTAGACCTGGTGGAAAAGTAGATCTCGGCTGTTTCAAAACGTCTATATTGTAAAAGCCAAGCTTTTAAAAAAATTCCAAAATAACGTTTGCATCCTTTTTCTTGGCTCGTCAGTTTTGAGGAAATGTGAAGAAGCTGAAACTGATCCACCCTTAACATTTTGCAAAAGTGCAGGCTTGGTTTCCAAATTCCAGTGGGAGAGGCAAGGAAGGATGGCAGTGATTCACCACATCAATCCTTGAGCTACGGTTTCCATCAGACATTTACTCTTCCCTTTCCTTTTCCAGGAAGTGAAGCTGATTTTAGCTCCTCAAGCAGTACAGGCAGCATCTCAGCTCCTGAAGTCCACATGTCTGCTGCTGGAAGCAAGAGGTCATCCTTTTCTCGCAAGTACGCAACAGCATCTTTGCCCAACTCCCAGCCTGTGAATGTAGCTTCTGTTGAAGATCGGCTTGTTTTGGTTTGGGTGTGGAGGATAGAAGTTGGAGGTGGAGGTTAACCAGGAGCCCTCCCTCAATTCATTTCTGTGTCCTCATGTGTTTGCAGATGTGTTTTGTGGTACAAACCAGAATCTGACATCTAGGTGAGGGCTGATATCTAATGCAGAGATATTGCTTCCAGGGGTGCCCAAACTTTTTTCAAAGAGGGCCAAATTTGATGGAATAAACATGTGTGAGGGCCGACCAAAGTTGAAGTTGTTGAGCTTTTTTTAGGCTTTTACCCCACGAGACAGACTGCCACAGGGGCTGGATTAGGCCCTCAAAATGGACTTTGGACATGCCTGGCTTAATACCATCATGTCTAAGCACTGCACAACAAGGCTACAAACAAGATAAAATCTGTTTACATCGATCATAAAATGTGGGGGATCAACACCTGTTGAATGTTGCTCAGCAGCAGAGAACTAGCTAAAGGACATGGATGAGGAGAGAAGATACCTCTAAATTTAATGGCAAATCATAAAAGGCAGAAGTCATTTAAAAATTAAAAGACGAAATTAAAAGACGCCTGCTCCTTGGGAGAAAGGTGATGGCAAACCTAGACAACATCTTAAAAAGCAAAGACATCACCTTGCCAACAAAGGTCCGTATAGTAAAAGCCATGGTTTTCCCAGTAGTGATGTATGGAAGTGAGAGCTGGACCATAAAGAAGGCTGATCACTGAAGAATTGATGCTTTTGAATTATGGAGCTGGAGGAGATTATTGAGAGTCCCGTGGACTGCAAGAAGATCAAACGCATCCATTCTTAAGGAAATCAGCCCTGAGTGCTCACTGGAAGGACAGATCGTGAAACTGAGGCTCCAATACTTTGGCCACCTCATGAGAAGAGAAGACTCCCTGGAAAAGACCCTGATGTTGGGAAAGATGGAGGGCACAAGGAGAAGGGGACGGCAGAGGACGAGATGGTTGGATGGTGTTCTTGAAGCTACCAGCATGAGTTTGATCAAACTGCGGGAGGCAGTGGAAGACAGAAGTGCCTTGCGTGCTCTGGTCCATGGGGTCACGAAGAGTCGGACATGACTAAACGACTAAACAACAACAACAACAGAAGTCATTTAAAAACAGCAGTGGAACTTAGCATTATATTTGGTTGGATAGAATTGTTTTCTGCTTCTGTCTGCCTGGCTGCTTCTAAGGAGGCAGCCAGGCAAATCTCTACATGAGGGACAGGCAACTATCTAGATGTTGTGGAACTTTAACTCTAGAGTTACGAGCTTCAGCCAGAATGGGCCACTGGTCGGGAATGATGGGAGCTAGAGGATTCCAAGTTCCCCATACCTGATCTAAATGTTTTAAGTATGCCACAAAAGAGGCTGTTCCTCAGTGTTCAACACATTCCATTTTGCAAGCCAGCAAAGCAGATAAAAAACACACAATTAGGATTCAAAACCAGGGAAGCAGCTGGACGTATAGTCCCTTAACTGTACCCTGTCAAAGCAATTAACCTTCGTCCTCTCTGCTCAGCACACATTTTTGGCAGTAATGTTTTGCCAGTGCAGCATGGGCTTTGCAGACGGTTGAAAGGTTGTGACACTGGTGTAATACCTCTGTTGTTGCATACTAAAGGCTACGGGAGCCTCTGATGATTGGCTGAACTTGCCTTGTGTCACAGAGCAGGGAGAAGCAACTCTGGCAGAGTCAGAGGGTCAGGCCATCCGGAAAGGGCTAGAGGAGGACTAGGAGAAAGAAGAAGTAAGGTCCTAGGGATACAGAGGCATTGGAGGAGGGAGTTCATACTTAAACGAGAAGATACAAGATTTGGAAAAGCAGTAGCAACAGAGTGGATGGGCACTGCAGCTTCTTTTGCAGCAGTACTGCTTTATGGCAGACTTCACTTAGGGCAATTTACTACATTCTGCAGTGCGCACTCTCCATGTGTGTATTGTGAGATCATGATCTAGTAAGTAGGGTTGGGCAATATCTGATTTCAACTTTGTGATATATCACCAGCTAAACATTGCAATATACTGATATATTACAATGTCTGAAATAAGGATGGAGTACTGTAGAGGCATTGGCTGGCTGCAGAGTTTTCCCCACATTGTGATTTTTGCATAGCACATTCACAATATATTGCCAAGTCAAAAATGATGAAACCAATATCATGATATGGACTTGAAACTGATTTTGGATGATATATCACCCAGCCCTAACACACATCATGATTCGCAATATATTGCCAGGTCAAAAACTATGAAACTGATATTATATGAACTTCCAACCGGTCTTGGACAATATATCAATACATCGCCCAACCTTTGTTGTTTAGTCATTTAGTCGTGTCCGACTCTTCGTGACCCCATGGACCAGAGCACACCAGGCACGCCTGTCTACCACTGCCTCCCGCAGTTTGGCCCAACTCATGTTTGTAGCTTCGAGAACACCGTCCAACCATCTCGTCCTCTGTCGTCCCCTTCTCCTTGTGCCCTCCATCTTTCCCAACATCAGGGTCTTTTCCAGGGAGTCTTCTCTTCTCATGAGGTGGCCAAAGTATTGGAGCCTCAGCTTCACGATCTGTCCTTCCAGTGAGCACTCAGGGCTGATTTCCTTCAGAATGGAGAGGTCTGATCTTCTTGCAGTCCATGGGACTCTCAAGAGTCTCCTCCAGCACCATAATTCAAAAGCATCAATTCTTCAGTGATCAGCCTTCTTTATGGTCCAGCTCACACTTCCATACATCACTACTGGGAAAACCATGGCTTTAACTATACGGACCTTTGTTGGCAAGGTGATGTCTCTGCTTTTTAAGATGCTGATCACCCAACCTTACTAGCAACCAACTCTTTCTTAAAAGCATGTACGTATGGTGTGTTTTTTATATATACCCCCACTATGGCGAAGCTGTGCAGAATATGACTTTTTCTAGTTCATTACAGAACATTCTCCTGGTTAATCACAGGAGCTCCTGAGAACAATTTGCTCTGCCCTGGCAATGCAACGAACATATGCTCAAAACATACAAGCTGCTATCCTTGCTTACAGCTATGAAAACAAGCCCCAGCAAGTCTTGGGCTTCCACATTTCTAGGGTTGCCATATTTCAAAAAGTAAAAACCAGGACACCCCGAAAGTCATTGAGCATTTTTTTTTTACAAAAATCCCAAAACCCCCCTCAATTTTTTGATTGACTTACCTAAGATCCACCTGGACTGTGGTTCATCTTAACTATGGTTAGTTGAAACAAGTGGACTTCATAGACTATGGTCTGAAGTTGGCTCATTTCCACTAACTATAGTTAGGATTATTCATGTGCCAGAGTTTGGATGCTGCTGCAAGCTGCAATTAATTTAAAATCAAAGTGAAAGTTTCTGAACTCCCTTGAGGCTCGCTGAGGGTTTATTTTTTAACTTGAAAAGCAACTTTGTGAAGCTGTGATTTTGAGTGTTGGTTGGCAAATGCTCCATCCTTTTTCCACTGGCCATTTACCCCACTCATAATCAACCCCTGCTCTCCTCCTTCCTCCTGCAGGTTTCTAGCTCCATAATTTAAATATACCTGGAACTGTGTGTGAGGGAGACAGCTTGTGGGGGACATTTTGCAAAGAAGAACATTACCCTGAACTCTTCAGAGGAGAAGCAGGATAAAAATGCCATAAACTGGCAAAGCTTAATACCTGGAAAATGCCCCTCTTTTAGACAATAAAATAAAATAAAATCCACTTTCCCCTCCTTCTAACAAAATTCTCCACTGAAAGAAGCTTGATACCATAATGAAACAAATTTGCTGGAACTGGGAACTGGATTAACTTCAGTCGCACAAGTAACTTGGTCACCTTCATACAGTTTCTCCTAAAAGAATTGCACCCTAGGATATTTGAGTTAAAGCTATTTATAATGATATTTTAAAAAAGAAAAAGGAAAAAAAAGTTATTTGAGCAAGGAAGTGAAGAGGGGGAAACCACAGAGGCAAGCCTTAAAATCCCCTCGCTCAAGCTCCATAAAATATCCTTTTCAAATACATCCTTTGAGCCAACAAGGCAAATTATGCTTGCCAAAAATATCTCTGCTGCGCCATGTGTGCAAAATGCAAACAGGTTTTTTCTTCTTCCTCTTTTACTGTTTTCCTCCACTTGCCACATTTTTAGAGTCTTTAAAAATATATATATACTATTTGGTTTTGGTTCCTGTGCAAGGGCAAGGTGCAGTTGTGAGAGATTTGCTCAGCGTATCAGTCCAGTACAGCTGTCTAGCTTCCACGACAGCTTTCCATTGTGTCCACATAGGCAAATCAGAGTGGAGCTAACCCAACCACAACCTTGGGATTTTGCCTTGCTGCAGCACAACTCATTCCACCATCTGGTCTGTATAAAGTGTTCCGTGCAAAGAGAGAAGGAAAACCAGTTCAAACGCTTTCTAAATTCAGAGCTTTCTGCCTCGTGATTTGCGGTGTATCTCCTGCGCTTCCTCTGTCTTTCCCCCCTTTTGCTCTCAGCTGTTGCCGTCTTTGATCTTTTTAAAAGAAACGGTTTTGGGGTTGTTTGTTTGTTTTACGTCCAGTAGGAGGTGAACAACAGGTTTGACAGAGCCTGCTTTAGAGACTTCCCGTGCTGCTAATTTCCATTTATACTATTAACCTACGGTAATTTGTATTCCCTCCTCCCCCCCACACACACATTGGGTAGATCCCATGTCAGCAGATGCAGTGGTGAAGATCCTTTGAATTTGGCTAGCTCTCTTAAATAATAATTAAAAAGGAGTGAAAAGTTCTTAGAAAGTAAAACAACAAACATGGCTTTTACAGTATGTTCTCCTAGAAAGTGAGGTTTTCAGATGCTATGCCCTCTTATTTTCCAGCTTCATTTTGCAATATTTACAATGTGTAGATAGAAAAGTTGTTGTTTTAAAAAGCATTTAAATTAGGATGATGTGTATAGAAAGATAAACATCTGAACAGGGTAAATAGGTTTGGGGCAGTAGCAATTTTACAACATCATGGTAAAAGCCTGCAGATGAAAAGTAAAGTCAAATATATCTAAGAAATCTATTTTCTCTTTCTTTAGCCTTTGAATTACTTCCATGGACAGTAATAATGCTTTTATTTTTCCAGCAGTAGATTTATTGAACTTGTCTCCTGAGTTTCCTGGTGATGACTATAGAAACTCCAGGTCTTTATAGGACTGAACAAACTAGTTAAGAGGCAGCTAAAGGCTGCTTTAATCAGAGGTGTTAAATTCAGATTGACTGAATCTATCATAATGAGCCCTTTGCCTGAAATTCACTGTGCCATCCTATATATGTCTACTCAGAAGTAAGCCCAGTGGGGTTCAGTGGAGCTTACTCCAAGGTAGGTGTGCATGGGATTGCAGTTGTAATTATGGTTTGACATAAATGCAGCTGTTATCACATCTCCAGTGGCTATTGCATCATAGAATTGGGAGAGCGTGCATGTGCATATGTCTATTTTTAGTAAATGTGCACTATTAGTATATAATACATATCAGAGCTCTCAGGGACGCAGGTGGCGCTGTGGGCAAAAGCCTCAGCGCCTAGGACTTGCCGATCGAAAGGTCGGCGGTTCGAATCCCTGCGGCGGGGTGCGCTCCCGTCGTTCAGTCCCAGCGCCTGCCAACCTAGCAGTTCGAAAGCACCCCCGGGTGCAAGTAGATAAATAGGGACCGCTTACAAGCGGGAAGGTAAACGGCGTTTCCGTGTGCTGTGCTGGCTCGCCAGAGCAGCGATGTCATGCTGGCCACGTGACCCGGAAGTGTCTCCGGACAGCGCTGGCCCCCAGCCTCTTGAGTGAGATGGGTGCACAACCCTAGAGTCTGGCAAGACTGGCCCGTACGGGCAGGGGTACCTTTACCTTTACCTTTTTACATATCAGAGCTACCACCCAATTAATGAAATCTGAAGCTGATTCATTGCGTGAGGTTTAGCCAGTCAATCAGGTAATTAAATCTGCATAGGTTTGCAAATGGATAAAACAATAGCTGTGAAGAAAGGAACATTCTAGTCATTGCTGTTAGGTTGGACGCTTCAGATGTTGTTGGACTCTCATAATCACCAACCAGCATGGCCAATAGTCAGGGGTATTGGGAGCTTGAGTTCTACAACATCTGGAGCCATAAAGGTTCCCCACCTCTGTTTTGGAAGATGCTCGTGTGCCCCAGCAATCACTGCCTTTGAATGAACTTTCCCTCTTATGTAGAGTGGAAGGATACCTCTTTGAAAGTGGTGACAAATACAGTGGTACCTTGGGTTACAGACGCTTCAGGTTACAGACTCCGCTAACCCAGAAATATTACCTCGGGTTAAGAACTTTGCTTCAGGATGAGAACAGAAACCGTGCGGTAGCAGCAAGAGGCCCCGTTAGTTAAGTAGTACCTCAGGTTAAGAACAGTTTCAGGTTAAGAACAGAACTCCAGAACGAATTCAGTTCTTAACCCGAGGTACCACTGTACATGCAATTTTAATTACAGTGGTACCTCAGGTTAAGTACTTAATTCGTTCCGGAGGTCCGTACTTAACCTGAAACTGTTCTTACCCTAAAGCACCACTTTAGCTAATGGGGCCTCCTGCTGCTGCCGCGCTGCCGGAGCCCGATTTCTGTTCTCATCCTGAAGCAAAGTTCTTAACCTGAAGCACTATTTCTGGATTAGCGGAGTCTGTAACCTGAAGCATATGTAACCTGAGGTACCACTGTATTTTTATTTAATTTTTTTAAAAGCAACATTTAAAAAATGGATGCCCTGCCCAATTAATTTGGGATACCTTTTTCCACCAACCAAGAGACTTTTAAACAGATTAATACAACTGACTGATTGTAACTCTGATGTATATTTCCCTCGTGCCCTATAACACATTGTTTCTGCTGTCTACTTCAGCCGGGGTCCCCACGGACGGAATAACGGAGCTGTGTCCTACAAGTCTGGATCTAGCCCTCCTACCACGTCCCGTGAAAAGGACTTCCTGTCAATGCTGTGCAAAAATCAGTTGAGTCCCATTAGCACCCACCCGAATTATGAGGCTTCTTCGGCCAGCAGCAGCAATTCAGGCTCATACAAGGGAAGTGATAACAGCCCCATTTTGAGGCAAGTGAGCTTCTCGCAGCTTTTTCCTCTCTCTGCCCCGCCAATCACCTAAGCCCCCTGTCCGTTCTCAGCTGTCATCAGAATCTCCAATTGTAACTGAAGATTTTCTTCGTTACATGGTACATCAGGCTCGTAAATTCTCTAGGCATTTCAGTGACATCCTTTAGGCATTTGAACAGGTGTGGTGGCAGTGACGACACCATCAGCGCACCCGCCAAACCAATTAATTTCCCTCCGAGGGAAGAAGCTTAGCAAAAGGCTTCGTCTTCCTTGCTAACTCAACAGTCTGCAATAACGTTTCTTCTATACAACCCTGTTGCGGGATAGTATAGAATTTAACCCTGCTTGCCATTGCCTTGACCTGCAGCTGCTGCAAAAAGAGCCTCTGGTGTTGTCGCATCGTGTGGTGTCCTTTGATGTGTGACCCTCCTGACCTTTGTGTGGCCACTTCTTCCCTTGATGTCTTTACTAGAGGCAAATGGGTGTCGCTTGCTATCTGCTCCGTCTAGAGTACTTAAGTCTGCTCCAGGAAATACGATGTCCAGGAAGGGCATAGCTCAGTGGTGGAATGCCTGTTTTGCATGCACTAGGTCTCATCTTTGATCCCTGGCAGCTCAGGAAGGGCCTGGAATGTGCCCTGCCTGAAGAGCTTCTGCCAGTCATTTCTTACTCCCCCACCACTGAACCTCCTCGATCTCCTATTTTTGGTCCCCTGCAGAGCATTTCCACTACCAATGGCACACAGCGCACACACACCCTCCACTGTCCTGAAAAACTTCTTCATCCCAATTTTGTTTTATTCCTTGGTAGATTTTAGATTTTAGAAGGGACGCGGGTGGCGGTGTGGGTTAAACCACAGAGCCTAGGACTTGCCGATCAGAAGGTCAGCAGTTCAAATCCCCACGACGGGGTGAGCTCCCGTTGCTCAGTCCCTGCTCCTGCCAACCTAGAAGTTCGGAAACACATCAAAGTGCAAGTAGATAAATAGGTACTGCTCCTGCGGGAAGGTAAACGGCATTTCCGTGCGCTGCTCTGGTTCACCAGAAGCAGCTTAGTCATGCTGGCCACATGAGCTCCCTCAGCCAATAAAGCGAGATGAGCGCCGCAACCCCAGAGTCGGCCACGACTGGACCTAATGGTCAGGGCTCCCTTTACCTTTAGATTTTAGAAACAGGCAAGATTCAATGTGGACACATAAATCATTTTTTAATTAAAAGGGTCGAGACTCCTTGCACTCACCCTTTCTTCCTGCCCAGGGTAGCCCTGCTCTCTGCCTGCCCCCCAGCAGCTGCTACGAGCTGCCCAAGGGAGGAGGCCAGCAGTGGTGGCCGTGGAAAGGCAACAGGATGCTCCCTCGCAGCCTGTCACTCAAGACAAGCACCAGCTCATCCTCCTCCCTGAGCACACTGGTGAGGGGAATAGAGACATTCTGGGATCAAAGCAGAAGCCAGGATGGCTTTCGCAGTTCTGAAACTGCGCATGGAAAATAGGGAGACTAGAAGAGTATGAGCTGGATGGACCAATGGTCTAACCAAGCATATGGCAGCTCCTGTGTACCTAATGTGAGGGTCGCAGCCATGGTTACAGTTCTCCTTGTGCCATTGGCCAATCAAACTCCCAAGGTCCTTCTGGATTAAAACAAAAGGCATCATTTGCTCACCTGGCAGCGCATGTGCTGCTCACCAAGCGTGCAAATGTTTACACTCCTTCTTTCACGACAGTGAGCAACCAGAAGACTGTACTACGGTTTCCACGTTGCAATGGTGTGGTGGTGAATTCTAAAGTGCAGGCATTCTTCCTGACAACCCCCAGAGCTATGCCCCCAGAGCCACTCCTTCTGAGACCTGGCAACAAAAATAAAGTATTGACCAATGCAGACGTTATGGCTTCAATACGAAGTCATTTTCCCTCATCCACTGCTCTTGGCTTTGCTGAACATCCAGTCTGATGAAGAGTTCTGGGGGAGAGTCAGAAGCTTGCTCTTTATATCTGGTGATAATAAAGGGACTTGAGAGTTTTTCAAAATAAAAGCAGCGCTCGGCTATGCATGCTTAGCGTGATGGGCAGGTTTCTCTCTGAGAAAAGCCTATTTGTCTGGCATGCAGAGGACTGGCAAATAGCAATTGCTATCATTTAACACTGGCAAATATCAATTACTATCACTTAACACATGTGCCTTTCCTTCTCTCCGCCCCCCCCCCCAGCTGACCTATGAAATAAGTGCTGGTGGTGCTTTGTCCTGGCCTGTCCCTGCTTCACTACACCACAGGTTACATTACAGGTGGGGAGTCAGTCTGGGCACCGCAAGTTGCAGGCAGCGATGTAGGGAGCCTGCTGGAAGATGCTCCAGGGAAAATGCAGAAAAGCAGCCCACTTTATTGGAAAACACTTAGCAGAATTAACTACATCTCTAGAAGGTGCTGAAAACTAATTAGCACATGCATGCCAACAGGTTCTCACCCCCAAAAGCGTTCCAAGACCTTCTCTGACAGCATCACAGTTGTGGATCCTTCCTGATATTTCTGAAATCATTTGTAGGCAGTTTTTGTTGCTTTGTCGTTTACTTACTGGAATGGTGGGTGAGACAATGTCTGCCTGCAATACAGGCAGCCAGAAAAAGGTGCATTCTGTCAACAGTCTGCCTCCAGTGTCAGACTGGTGGTTGACTCAATTACTATCATTTAACACATGTGCCTTTCCTTCTTCCCCACCCTCCTAGCCATATGTTTAAGTGGAGTTTTAAACCCTAGTTAAACATGCAGTCAGGCAGAGGGGGAGGAAATGTGGGTTCCCTTTTCTCCCCCCGCCCCGGTCCATATGCTTAATCCTGGGGATTTATATCCTGATGAAATATATGATCCGAGGCAGGGAGGTAGATGCAGACTGCCTGCATGTCTCAATCTCCCCTCTCTTCTCACTGCCACACTGTCCCTTGCTTTGAGAGCCCTGAATCCTTCTGATGGACTTGATCTGTTCCAAGTAGATCTGGGGCCGCCTCAGTCCTATGCACCCGAATCCCAGGTTAACCAGGATCATCCAAATTTGGTTTGGGATCCAGTACAGAGGCCTTACTAGGGCCTTTTAGGTAGGAGGGCCTTTTTGGTGATGGCACCCAGATCGTGGATGTTGCCCTATAGGTGTTGAACTGCAGTCCCCATCATCCCTGAACATTGGGATTAACCTTGAATTTTCAGAACCTTAAACCTGGCCCAGTAACACATGGGAAGCTTTAAGTAGCTGAAATATTTGTTGATGGCATCTGTCCCCATCAACAGTTTAGCCTCAGCAATTTGCACCAACTGGCGCTTCCAAGAGTAGTCTCCCACATGTCATGATGTAGCACTGTTTATTATGAGTTAGTTTATACTTTTATATTCCACCTTTCCTCAATAAGCCCAAGGTGGCCAACATCAGACATAAGCAACCTTTAAAAAACAACTTGACCACACCAATAAATAGTGACATCATCATTATCATCAGTATTAAGTTTGTTGTTGTTTATTATAACCTCCCTTCACCGTAAGGTCCCAGGGTGGGTTGAATATTAAAACACAAATTTAAAAGCAGTTTAAAACAACTTGCAATCACAAAAATACAATAGAGGAGCCATACCACATTATGAAAAAAAAGATTTTAAAATACATCCATCATCAGCTTCAAAAAGGGAACAACGATTTCAGTGCAACTTACTCCCAGGTAAGTCTGTATAGAATTGTGACCTAAATCACCAGTTCTTGCCTTAAGCAGAATGTAAACATAAAATTTGCAGGCACAACAACATTTTTCTGTTGTAGGCGGCCGGCAAGATACACCTCTTGTGGAGAGAACCACGGCATCAAACCACCTAGCCCAGAGCAGTATCTGACCCCTCTGCAGCAAAAGGAGGTTACAGTGAGGCACCTGAAAACAAAACTGAAGGAATCTGAGAGCAGACTGCAAGAAAGGTAAGAGTTTCTACTAATAGGGCCTTTTCAGTGATGGCACCCTGATTTCAGATTCCCTTCCCAGTCAAGCTCGCTTAACATGTACATTAAGCAGCTTTAGTGATGGGGTATCCAACGTGGTTCCCTGCAAATACTGTTGGACTACAACTCTTATTATTCCTGACAACGAGGAGTCCATCACATTGGCATGGATGGCCTTCCATTGCTCCCATCTTCCTGGATCATTGGCCATGCTGGCTGGGGGCTGATGCAAGATGGATTTTACCCCCTCCAATCTGCCCCAGAGACTTGGAGAAACCCTCCAGAACTGATTTGAAAGAAGGGGGCAGGAGATTGCGGGGGGTTGGAATTGAAGGGGACTTTCATTCACACCACATTGGGTTTCATCCATAACGTTCTTGCTTAAACATGAGGACAATCAATGGCCCAAGAAACAGTTATATCATGGGTAGGCAAACTAAGGCCCAGGGGCCAGATCCGGCCCAATCGTCTTCTAAATCCAGCCCGCAGACGTGTGTGTTTTTACATGAGTAGAATGTATTCTTTCATTTAAAATGCATCTCTGGGTTATTTGTGGGGGCATAGGAATTTGTTCATTTTTTCCCCTTCAGAATATAGTCTGGCCCCCCACAAGGTCTAAGGGACAGTGGTCCGGCCGCCTGCTGAAAAGATTTGCTGACCCCTGGTTTATATAATAGTTTTATTGTTATAAAAGCCAATTTCTTGATATATGGGTATCTCTTTACTCTACCACAGGAGTAGGTAACATAGTTGTCAGAGATGATGGGACTTGTAGTCCAAGAGTATCCAGAGGAGTTAACCATGTCTATGAGCTGACCATGTCTGATTCAAGCAGAAAAACTCTACCTTCCTTCATGCATCTTGTTCACCATATCTTTTCCCTCCTAGCTTGGTAACCTCAAAAGGGCAGGTTCTCCCGCCTCAGGAAATGATGCCTTGTTTTGTTTTGCCCTCCATTCAGAGAAACAGAAATCAAGGAACTCAAATCTCAACTTGCCCGCATGAGGGAAGACTGGATTGAAGAAGAGTGTCATCGGGTGGAAGCCCAGCTTGCCTTGAAGGAAGCAAGGAAGGAGATCAAACAACTCAAGCAGGTTATTGAAACCATGAAGAACAGCTTGGCTGAGAAAGACAAAGGGATTCAGAAGTATTTTGTGGACATCAACATCCAGAACAAGAAGCTGGAGACCTTGCTCCAGAGCATGGAAATGGCACAGAACGGCTCTTGTCACGAGGATCGCAGCCTAGATTATGTGTGTGGGTCACCTGATAAGTCTTTGACTCCGAGTGCGGCCTACTCCAAAATGGCAGACAGCATGCTCATGGAAGACCACTCTGTGGAGGATATGGCAGATAGCGGCGTATTGCTTAGTGACGACGTGGCCAATGGGAACGATGTATTTGAAGAGACAGCGATGGACGCCACACTCGAACTCTTTACACCTTCCCCCTTAAACCATTTGGATCTCGTTAAAAACCTCACAAACGCCAAAGAAGAAGATGACAGCCACAGCCATAGTTTGGCGATGGAGCAGGCAGTTCAGGCTGATGTGTTGCTGTACAGCTCAAGCATGGAGCAGCTGATTCAGAACATATTCAAGGCGCACGAGGGACGCCCCATCAGCCCTTCTTCAGCTTCGAAAGAATCCGACGGATCTGGTCTCGAAAGCATCACAGACTTGCTCGTGGACTTGACTCCATGCGATCCGAATTCCGCTATCCTTTTATCCCCGCTGGAGTTGACACACGATGCTGTGGATTCTAGGTATTACGAAAACAGAGTCATGAAGGAACTGGACTTCACAGACTGTCACGCTGAAGGCTTTGGGAATGTCACGAAGTTGTCCGAGAGGAGCGTTGTGAAAAGATACTGGAGCAGCAGCTTCTTTGTCGATGCTTTGGCTGTAGCCGCTCCCATCCTGCCAACGGTAATGTGGATGTTCAGTACCCAGCGAGGAGGGACTAACCCTGTCTACAATTTCGGAGCATTGCTTCGAGGATGCTGCTTGGTTGCCTTGAATTCTCTCCGCCACGTACCCGTCAGCGTCCGACCCTAGAGGGAATTCTCCTGTACAGTTGTGCCAAGAGGCTGAGTTCTGGTGGGTGTGGTTCTGGTTGCGTGAATATAATGTTGGGTTCTGTCCGTCCTGCTCCTAAATGTTTGATTTGCACTATATTTAGTTCAGAACATGTTCATTGTTTGAAACTGAAGAAGAAGAAGGAGGTGGCACAGAGATTTTCTGCCGCTAAATGTAAACGCAAGTGCATCTTAATTTTTTAAAAGAAGCATGCTAAGCACTTCTCGTTCTGTCGTCGGATGTGTGGATTGTGATACCAAATTGTTTTCAGATGGGAGGGGAAAGTACACTCTTACAAAGGCAGCTTACATAAGCCTCGCATGTATTGTCTGTCTGTGCTTCTTCGTGGTGCTTTAATTATGTAATCGCCCCCTGCATTCCACTGATCCTGTGTACAAGGGGACCGTAAACCAAAAATTAAAAAGAGAGGGGGAAATGTTATTGCAGATGGGTAGGTGGGTGGGGAGTCTTGAATCTTGTTATTAACCACGTTTATAAATATGATTGTGAATATATTTTATGAAGTCTGTTCAAAGTCTTAAATGAAGTCTTACTCGGAACGTACTGTTGTCACACAAGTGTATGAAGGAATATTTTAAATGTATGTGTACTAACTTATTTTTTTTCTTGTTAAATAATCTTTTAAGGAAAAAGAAGAAGAATGCTTTATAATTACAAGCTATAAGTAAAGCATGTTGAAACTGAACTGGTGTCTTTGATTTAGCTGGGCATGGATGACTGCAAGAGATCTGGGTGCTCGCCTCAGTTAGAAAACAAGTAGGGATTACACAATGTGTAGCCAGGGGCTGAGGGCCACAAGATGTGCTTGGACTACAATTCCCAGCAGCACCGGCTGTCATGCTCAATGGAAGATATGGTAACCTTAGGCCCTCCCACTGTTGGTTTGTGTCATGAAATTTATACACCACTTGAATGCGGGGGGGGGGGGGCTCAAGAGGATAAAACAAGAAAACCAAGAAAAATGTACAACTGTACTTTAAAACATACAAAAGTAAAAATACTAAAACAGATTAAAATTACCTCAACTTCCTAAGCATCTGGGTAGGCTTGTCTAAAGAAGTTGGTTTTTAGCAGGTGCTGGAAAGAGCGGTGATCTCAATAGTCAGGATGCAACACTAAACAATCAGGTTCTTACAAATGCAAAACGGGCATTACATGGCACCTGTAGTAGTCTCAGTTCGGCTGGTTGAAGCAGTCAAGTGGGCACACATTGGGTAAGGTATTGTAGGTAAACTTATCCCAAGTTGTTAAGGGCTTTAAATATTAATAGTAACCTCCTAAACACGGCCTCTTCCGATTCAGATATTATGGAGAAATAGAATTGAGTGTGATCAGCACCTTGCTCTGAAATGCCTAATGACCGCTCTGAACAGCTTCATGTAGATATGAAATAGTGCTGGAGATAAGATAGTCCCCTGCAGCACCCCATAACATAGCGGTCAGGGGGCCAAAAGGCACTCTACCAATGCTACTGTCCGACTTGGTCCTGAAGGTAGGATTGGAATCAATGTAATAATACAGTACCCCCCAGTTCCAGTTCCCTGCCAGTGGTGTCAAATGATCAAGATCAATAAGCAGGAGCCAGTCACACTCCCCCTATCCTGCTCTCCATCAAGGCAACCAAGGGCAAATTAGCTCCATGGCCAGGACTAGACCCAGATTGGGATGGATCTAAATAATCCTTGGGGTGTCCTCCAAGATTGCCTGCAGCTGCCTGACCACAATCCTTCTCTCAAAAGGGGGTATTTGAAATTGGCCATTAGCTATTCCAATCTAAAGGATCCAGGGATGGTGAGATTTATAGTTCAGCAACATCTGGAGGGACAGATCCCTCACATCTGGTCAGTGGTCAGGGAAAGCAGGTGACACCCAACATCTGGAGGTCCACAGACTCCACAGCCATAGTTTAGGCACTTGCCTATGTTATTGCTTTTGTTCATCTTGAAGCAAAGCAGCATGCAGTGGTACCTCGGGTTACATACGCTTCAGGTTACAGACTCCGCTAACCCAGAAATAGTACCTCGGGTTAAGAACCTTGCTTCAGGATGAGAACAGAAATCGTGCTCCGGCAGCGCATCAGCAACAGGAGACCCCATTAGCTAAAGTGGTGCTTCAGGTTAAGAACAGTTTCAGGTTAAGAACGGACCTCCGGAACGAATTAAGTACGTAACCAGAGGTACCACTGTACAGGTGCAGTTACGGTTCCTATCGTGACCAAAGAAGAGAAAGACCTTGTTCATTACCACTTATTGCATTCAGCACCCGCCCTCGTCTTTACCACCTTCAGGTAAATTAGGTCTGGGAAGCTTGTGAGTTGTCTAGAGAGATGCAAGGAGTTTTGCAGCTGAGTTAAGGGCAGGAAACCGGTTTGTTTTAAACATGTATATGAAGTGGGAAATATAGGATGACTTTTCGCACGAAGGGTAAATACACGTATGCACTGAATTGAACTTTCCTCCTGGTGTCATACACTGCCCTTAGTTAAGACTCAGGATACTGAAAATGAGTCCTACTGGAGCAAACGGCATCTGGGGTTCAGGGAAAGGTAATCAGTGAGCATAAGGACCACTTCGCATTCTTAAGTTGCTGTCTGCTCATTTCCCCATCCTTGCCCTGTAACCACCACCCTGGTTCTGGCTAGCCTAATAAAATCCTGCTAAAACCACAGGGGAAATTCCTTGCCCAGTTCTGCTTACAATGACTGCGGCAGAGAGAGCAGGTTTGTGGGATTCTAGTCACACTGCTGAATTCATTTACTTTACATAGCTGTCCTCATAAGAGGAAGTTTCTGGACAATTCACAAAGCCAAAAGAAAACCTCACCCCACAGTAAAACAATAATATGTATGACTAACTAGGTGGGACTGTGAAAAGGAATAAATATCTTGTTCAGACCAATGCATTGAAGATGTACTTTCGTATTAAAGGACAACGTCTGCCTCTCCACATCTTCCCACAAAAGCCACTTTTTGTAAAACTTCATTTTTTCTTTTCTAAGAGACTGAGTGGGTCAAGTAGAGAGTGTAGCCAAACAACATTCCCTTAAAGCACATAAGAAACAAATTCCACTGGTTTTGATTATTTTATATTCAGCAAATATTCATACACATCCTTCATGTACAAAACCCAGAGTTTAATTACCCAAGTAATATAACCACCAGGACAACAAAAAACAATAATCATTATATTGGCCAAGATATTATTCAGGGACCCTAGTCTATAGACTATTTACAACTGAAATCAATTCACTCTTTTGGGGAAATTATGTATTGGGACTGTAAGATTTAACCTATTTAGTTGGTAGAGAACTAAAGATTTGGGAACCAATTTAAATCTGAGGGCAAATTAACTGGAGGATAGACTGATTAAAGGCATATTTTTAGGTGTTGCTGTAATAGAAATGAAAAAAGGATTCTTTCAAAAAATTGCTGTGATCCAAGTAAAATTAATTGCTACTAAATCCCATTAATTACTGACAAATGCTTACATATTTCCTGTAATGGGTGACCATCCTGCTGGGAAAGGGAAAGGGAAAAGACCACTGGATGGTTAAGCCCAGTCAAAGGCGACTATGGGGTGTGGCACTCATCTCGCTTTCAGGCTGAGTGAGCTGGCGTTTGTCCATAGACAGCTTTCCGGGTCATGTGGCCAGCATGACTAAACTGCTTCTGGCACAACGGAATACCGTGATAGAAGCCAGAGCGCATGGAAATGCTATTTACCTTCCCACTGCAGCGGTACCTATTTATCTACTTTCACTGGTATGCTTTCAAACTGCTAGATTGGCAGAAGCTGGGACAGAGCAACGGAAGCTCACCCCGTCATGCAGATTCGAACCACCAACCTTCTGATCAGCAAGCCCAAGAGGCTCAGTGGTTTAGGCCACAGCGCCACCCACATCCCTGCTTATACACTCCAAAACGTTTGATATGGCAGCCAACCTGAAAAATAGGGCCAGTGATACACATTAAAATCTAACATAGGAATCTTACCTCCGTTTATCTACACAACAAAGGTAAAATGTAGGCTGGCCCTCAGCACAAGCACCAATGCCCCTATTTCAGAAGTGGCAAGTTAAACATGGAATGATGAGTTCCTAAGCAAGCAACCTGGGAAAACAGGAGTCCATATAAGTTTTTCCAGCTGCCTTCAGCTTTGACAAACAGCCCAAGGATTGGCTCAGCATGCTAAATTAAGCAATCCATACTAGAGCAATTCATTCCTGTGCAATCAACTGCCCATTTTTTCCTTAGTGAGGCCAGCTTCAAGTTGATCTGACAACTCAATATTTCCATGTGACACACTCTTCAAAGTTTTGGATGTTTGGCATAGATGCAATGACCCTTCATTACCAGGAAAGGAAAGGCTTCTTTGCACTTAGGCTGGAAGAAACCTGATCGCATGCATTGGAGTACAGTCCAGCTTTGTAGGTGGAGGGAAAGCCCATCTGGCTGCCGGGACTTACACAATTGCCTCGCCCCTGAGACTTCAGCATATCAAAGGAGTTTTGTGCCCTTAAAACTTGGATTTCAAAGTTCAGAAGCAGCCACTGATATTTTAATCTGCATAAGCAATGCCTAGATCACCACCCAAGCAGTTCTGGAATTTTTCATGAAAGCAGGCAGACACCTGTTGCCTATGTTTGGGAAGTAGAAGTTGCTATCTCAGCTTAACCTTCCAGTAGGGCTTTTGTCTTGGGAGTTTAAAGATGCAAGAAAGCAAACATCATCACAGGCACATCGAACAAAGCAAGATAATAGCAACATCTTCTTTTTTGCCTGAAGTCATGGCTGGCCTTAAGCAAATTATCCTTCTATGTATGACACCGTCAGCTTAACTGGCTTCCCTAAAATTTATAATGAGGCACTTAGTACTGCAGTAAAGGCAGGGTTTTGTGAAAACAAGCAGTGAAGCAACATATTCTTTAAAATTATTTAATTACACACCTTTCTCGTAATAAGCATAATAGACAATAGATTGCCATCATTCAATTATTTACACCCTTTTCCCTTTAGCTTCAAAACAGGCATTTGAAGAGTTTATGAAGTAGCAGCTCTTCTCGCAGTGGGAGTGCACGGGGATAGGGCTTCTGCAGGAAACACTGTCCCACCTTGATGGGATTAAATGGGATGATGCTGTCGTTGTTTGAACTGTCCAGTTGCTTTATGGAAGAACCAACCGTTTCTTCCAAGATGGCTTTAAAATAAGTAGTGAGGCGGAGTTCTAAAAATACTGAGATCAATACAAAATGATGGAAGCTGAATTCTCTCCCCACTGCTGGCTCCGTGAGACCAAGGCAAATGTTGTTAGGACAGCTTCACACCAATTTTATTTTGTTCTTTCTTCATTAACCGCTGTGCTTCTTTCTCCATTTTCTTCCTTTGTTGCTCAGCTGCCCTTTTTTCCCTTTCTGCTATTTTCTGCTGCCTGCAATTTGACAAAAAATAGAATTGCATCAATGGATGCAAAAGATGGAAATGACTTTCCCTCTAATGGATGCAAATACTTTCCGTATACAGAAGGTGCACAAATACAGTGACACAGAATTAATGGCTGCCTGAGATGGGACCAATAGCGGCCTACCCATGGAATATAAGCTACTTTCCAATACAATTTAGAGCTAAGCAGCGGAACATGTTAACCAACATAAGCTTGGTAAAACAGATGTGAGCATTGTTTCATGTAAAATTCGCCCCTTCTCATGGCAGTTTGGGTAAGATTTCAGACCATGTGTTTTGACTAAGGCATGGGAAACCATCCATGGCCTTAACACTAATCCTCAAGAAAGCGAAATATAAGGAATGATGATTGTTCTTTAACCAAGAATGGGAGAGGCTTGGATGTATACTGAGCCCTCTGGTGGCTAGGGAAGGTATTATTTTAAGGATTCAGTATTTCCAACAATTTAAACTATTTTTTGCCAAGATCTCATACGTATAGGGTCGTACCTTGGTTCTCGAACGCCTTGTGACTCGAACGTTTTGGCTCTTGAACACCACAAACCCGGAAGTGTTTTGTGAACTTTTTGGAAGCCAAATGTCTGACGCCTTTTGATTGAGTACAGGAAGCTCCTGCAGCCAATCGGAAGCCATGCCTTGGTTTCTGAATGTTTCTGGAAGTTGAACAGACTTCCAGAACAGATTCTGCTTGAGAACCAAGGTACGACTGTATATTATAACAACAACCTTTCCTGCTCATCTTTACAACTATACTTAAACAGAACTCATCAATGCTTTTCTACCAATCAGAATGGGACTTTGAATGAAGCGTTGTAGCATTCTGTCCAGTACGCTTCAACATTTTTTATCAGCAACTTAGATGAAGTGGAATCCTTAGCAAACACTGCAGATCCCGCCTTTCTTCCATCATGAAAGATGGTGTACATGTGGCTCCAATCCAGGCACAGCTTCTTGTGCCTTCAAACCACGCTATTTGGGTTCTTGTGCTGACTAAGTACACAATAGGAAGGTATGGAGAAGCTGCCATTCATAAACTCTTAGCTGAGTTGGACCCTGAATATGGGCTTTTCTCCACTTTGTATTGATAAATAGTATTTTTTAAAAGTAAGTAAGCAAATAAAAGGGTCTGCATTCAATATATTTCCACTGGTGTAATGAGACTTCTCCTCCTCCCTGTGCACACTGCAAAATCTGCTCTAGAAGGGCCCTCAAACATCTGGGGATGGGGGGGTGGGCGGAGAGAAGAGGAAACTCCGCTGTATGCATGAAAGTCCATCATGCCAGCAGACCTGAAGCACTGGAAATGGTCCATAATTTTTATCCTGATTTTAAGCCAAATCTGCAAAAGCGGATTGCAGAAGAAAATAGAACCAAACAATCAAATGTTCAAATTAAGAGCAGAAAACAGCCTTTAACAGAAGCAATCAAATGCCTGGGTGAATAGAAAATTGTTGGCCTGGTGCCTAAAGCTCTGGATATGTGACAAGTGAGCAGCACTGGGAACAGCATTCCAATATTAAATTCACAAAAGTGTTGGGGCTTTTCAAATTGCAATGATTTTACTGTTATGAATCTTCACAGTAATTGTATTGCCTCTTTATACTTGGGGTTTCTGTTTACAGTGGTACCTCTAGTTACGCACAATTCGTTCCGGAGGTTCGTTCTTAACCTGAATTGTTCTTAAGTAGAGGCATGCTTTCACTAATGAGGCCTCTTGCTGCCGCTGCGCCGATGGCACACGATTTCCGTTCTCATCCTCGGGCAAAGTTCTCAACTTGAGGCAACTTTTCCAGGTTAGCAGAGTTTGTAACCTGAGGTGTTTGTAACTCAAGGTACCACTGCATTTTTTAATTCTCTTATATGAATGCTGTGCTCAGTACAGTGAAAAGCTTAGGTGACCTTAAACTTGCACACTCCCCACTCCCTCTGGTGAGCTGCTTTCATTTTCTACTCGCCACAAGCCAATTTCAAACCCTGGTTTATGAAGCTTGTTGGTTTCTATGCCACAATTAAAATAAAACTACAGTTCAGGATTCATGTGTAATGAAACACCCGCTTGAACATGCTTCTGTTCAAAAACAAGCAACGGGTTGCATCCAGTGTTCTGTGCTAATCAGTCCACTGACGCAATTGTTGCATGCACTGAAGTTCACTGTGCCAGCGAAAACAACCCAATAGCTTTCAATAGCTCATGACTGTATCAGAAAAGGAAAAGGGGTTGGGGAGGAGCATACAAGCTGAAGGGTTCATTCATATAACAATGAACTATAGCTCAGTGTTACATGCAAACACGATTAAAAGTGCATGCTCCCTGAATCAATGCCTGCTAGTTAACAGCAAATTTTTGCAGTACAGCTAATTATAAGATTGTGCAAATTTACCTAAGAACCTCTTCTGCTTGCCAGGAGGCATCTTCTTCTTCTTCCCAAGCATTTCTGTTTTCCTGCCATGTCTCCAAGTCTCCCAGTTCTGGCTGGAAAAGGACAAGAATTCAACACACATCTACAGAGAGAGACTCAACTTGCTAAATCTCAGAAAACTATTATTCCACATTAGGGGTGTGTCATCCTATTTATACGAATGGAATCCTAGTTAGGCAACAGCAACTCTACCACTCTCTTCACAGTACTTAATGAAGACAGCCACATGTTGAATGAACTTCCAAAAACACAGAAGCATTTTCTACTTTCTAGTGCTGGCTAAGACATTATTAATTCCTTAACTGTGCATACATCACTCTTCCATATTCCTGCCATACTAGATTGTAACATTCCCTTTGGGAACATCTGTCTAAAACTCCTGAAGTTTTTACTAGCAGACAAAGCAAACTATCACAGATGTCTCTGTCACGTCCTAGTTTTTACATACATGAAATCCTAAATTTATGTCAACAAAAGGCATGATACATAGGATTGGATCCAGAAATGTTCCCAAGAAAGGGGGCTAGCACAAGGTGAGTTTTTTTGCTCCTCCTCCCTCAGCATCTTCCAAGGATTAGGGGCACCCTGCTGAATGGGGTGGGCTGCAGAAGAGGGGGAAAAGGGGGAAAGGGAGAACTGCAGGAAGTCTTCAGAGAAGGTGTTTCCACCTGATTTTCCAGAGTCCCCCTTTCACCCTCAGCTCCCCCGCTGAGCACAACACACCCTATTCAGCAGAGTCCCCTTGACACCCATGGGAGCCTTTTGGCAGGCTTGGGAGACTGACAACCACTTCCTTTTATGGGCAATTGTCTAATGCATTGCATCCTTTTCATTGGGGGTAGTGGAAAATCACCACATTTATCGATAGAGAGAACAAATGGATGCACTGGCTTAGTTATAAATTTTAACAGAAATACTTGTTGCATGTAATAGGGCAGGCATGTCCAAAGTCCGTTTCAGGGGCCTAATCCAGCGCCCACCGGTCAGTTTAATCCGGCCCCTGTGGCAATTTATTTTCTGGGGTAAAATCCAATAGAAAGCTCAACAACTTCAATCCTAAAAAAAGGTTCAACACCTTTGGTTGGCCCTTTGGTTGGCCCTCATGCATGTTCACTTCATCAAATCTGGCCATCTTTGAAAAAAGTTTGGACACCCCTGTAATAGGGGTTAAGGGGGAGGTGAATGAATTGAATCAATCCTACAATTTGAAAGCTGGGGGAGCAGACTGGATCAACCAATACTGCAGCTGGGCAAACATAATTATACCCAGTGCCATGGAGAATAATAAGCAGGAAAGAAAGTGTAGTGAGCCAGGTCTGAAGCTACTCTACAACAAGCCACCAAAATAGCTGGTCAGTGCTTGGAAGGGTGAGGCTTTGGCAGTTCAACCATTTTTATTTTGCAATTTAGCAGGTCTTTTGTATTATGGGAGGTAGGAGTGATATAATCAACAAGTTTCAAGATACACTCTTTAAAACGAAATGCTGCCTTTGGAAATTTGGCATTGGAAAGTACCCTTAAGAGACATTCCAACAATACAACCTGCCTCTGAAAAAGCAAAAATAGTTACACAGTCTTCTGAGAGAAAACATTATCTAAATACAGAAAGTGATCAGTACAGAGAAGATACTTACAGACTGATGAATAAAAGGAGTGTCTTGTGTAGCTGCTAATAATCTACTAGAAAATCCTGCACTGACATCCTGGTTCCCAAAACTTAAGGGTTCACGTTTTTTAACAATAATCTGCAATATAACATTGGAGAGGAAAGAGGAAACATATCATAAATACCTCCATTATTAAGAGAATGAATTGCAAGATTTTCAGATCATTAACCTACTGTGGCCACAATGAATCATGCCTCATGACAATAAGATATCTGACTACTTGACAATAAGGTACAGACTCACACCCGCACATCTGTGAATTGGAAGGAAACTCGCACACACGGGCATTCCCATACTTCCCAAACAATGAACCACTCTGCATGACCTTTAGACTTATGCTGCTCACTCTCCCACCCAACCTCTTGCAGCCAAATGATCAGAAGCATCTGAATCTCCGCCAAGCTAAGGAATTGGCTCCTTATCTCTCTCGCCCTGACCTAGCCACTGTGATCCACGCGACAGTCACCTCCAGACTGGATTATTGTAACTCGCTCTACGTGGGGCTGCCCTTGAGACTGACCCAGAAACTCCAGCGGGTGCAGAATGCCGCGGCGAGACCCCTTATGGGGTCTTCACTGTAAGATCATATTCATCTGGTACTATACCAGCTGCACTGGCTCCCGGTGGAGTACAGGATCAGGTTTAAGGTGCTGGTTTTAACCTTTAAAGCCCTATACGGCCTAGGACCCTTGTACCTACGGGACTGCCTCTCCTGGTATGTCCCACAGAGAAATTTACGGTCTGCAAATAAGAACATCCTGAAGACCCCAGGCCACAGAGATGTTAGGCTGGCCTCAACTAGAGCCAGGGCTTTCTCAGCCGCGGCTCCAATCTGGTGGAACGCTCTGTCACAAGAGACTAGGGCCCTGCGGGACCTGACATCTTTCCGCAGGGCCTGCAAGACAGAGCTGTTCCACCAGGCCTTTGGTCAGGGCGCAGCCTGACCCCCTCCTCTGGCAATCTGCACAGAATTTTGCTTAATGGTTGCCATCAATTTGATTTTAATTAATTTTATAATGAATGTTTTTAGAATGTTGGATTATTTTGATTGTTGTTAGCCACCCTGAGCCCAGCTTCGGCTGGGGAGGGCGGGATATAAATAAAATTTATTATTATTATTATTATTATTATTATTATTATTATTATTATTATTATTCAATTTTAAAATATGGTTTCCCATTATGTCCAAACTTTGGTAACGCTGGTTTACTTAAGCACTAGTCAGCGAGAATTTAGCCAGGATTAAACCATGGTCTCAGATTTCAGTGTGTTTCCACTAACCAGAGTTAAACAAACTGGTGTTTCCCATGTTTGGACAAAAACAGAGCCCCATGGCCTGTTTAAAAACAGAAAAGGTGCTTATGATTTCCTCTTTGTGCATTCCAAGGAGGAGAAAAGGGACAAAACCAAAGCTTATGAAGGTTTGTACACTTCTGAATCGAGTCAACGCTGCTCTGGAAAGCTTAATTGCACCAACTCCCTTGGTATCATACTGTCGCCAGTAAACATACAAGCCAGTCACCTGATTACAAATGAAGTTCTAAGCTACAGAAAGGAGTAAGCTTCCTCTGAAGTCTCCAAAATTTGATACAAGCAGCAATAATGTAACTATCCATGCTGCTGTACTTGTAGCAACCCGGACTAGCCAGTTAAGAGATCAAGATGGAGTAACACCTTTAATTTTGCATGTTATCCCTCTGCCACATACAACCATGTTGTTGCATTACAATACTAAAATGCCCCAGACCAGCTGATTCGCACAACGAAATTTCCTCTGCACCAAATACTAATAAGGACTGCTTTATAAGATGTTACATAATGTTTGGTGTCACGCGTGCTTGAAACCTACTTTCTGTGTTTTCCTTATTGTTGGCGTCATGTCCTTAAAATAGTCAGGCTCCATTTCTTCCAAACCATTTTGCTGATTGGCCACATCGCCATTGCCACCTTCAATCTTCACACTTGTAGGTGCATCTTCATCCCACGAAGTCCAGTCTTCTACTTCTGACTAAAGGTGAAAACAGTGAGACTTCAGCTTTCTATTTGCAGCTTGACACTCATAAAAAACAATCTATATTTGACTGAGCCACTTGGAATTACTATTGTTCAATCACTGACATTAAAAGGTATTACCTGCTTTGGAACCAACGAGTAATCCACAGTAGTTGGTAAAGTTATTTGATCTCCACTAAGTTTTCGCCCTCTTCCAGTCCTGAAAAAGAAAGGCAAGGATCTTCTTAGTTCTGAAAACACGAACACTAAAAGCTATTAGTAAGGCTAAATATGTTAAAGAAAATGATTGAACGTAGCTAAGTGAAAATGCAGTGGATTGAAAAGGTTAGTAATTTTTGTGTGAACAAGCAAAGATTAATATCTGCTTTTGAAGAAGTGCTGGTCTATATCTTTATCTTAATTTAAACCTCCCACTACTATCCTAGTTACTGTAGATGTCTATCAGCTGATGCAAGTGATTTCCTTCATAAGAATCAACATACCTGACTACTTCTTACCAAGGTACAGACTCCTGCTTGCACATCTGTGATTTGGAAGGGAACACATACACAGTGTGATGACATCTAGATAGTATGGACTACAATTCTCTTCGACTACAACCATTGCACATGCTGGCTGGGGCTGATGGAGTTAGTGTCCATACCATTAGGAGAGCATCTTATTAGCTCCCCCTGCTTTACAATATATAAAAAGAAGAGGTCACTTCCTTTTCTGATTGCTCCTCCTCCTGTGGAATCTGGCCATTAAAATCCTTGTGTTGGGACATTAACTGAAGCAGTAGCCTGAATAGTTTCTCTGTACCAAAACACAGGCACTGAAGTGTGTAAAGAACTTTGAAGAGAGAACTGTGCCTGGAAGACACAGCTTTGAGTCTTTAGTTCGATAAAGTCTTGCTAAATTTCTTGAATTATGCAGCCCAAATGGATGGAACAGTGTTTAACGTTATTTATTGTATGCATGCGTCTCACTATTTATATTGGGGTGGTGGTGGTGGTGAGTGAGTATAAAGCCAGAGAGAATAATAAGGGAGGCTTCCCAGGAATGGGAACTATGCTGTAACTACCAAAATCTTCACATGGACTGGACTTTTGTTTTCTCATTTTTAAGTAAAGTGTTAATATTTTCAAGGTTCAATCTTGAACCAAATTAAAGTTCATAGAACCACTACTGAATGAAAACTACAGAAGCAACAAGCATACTTCTACATTTTTTTAAAAAAAGTAGTATAGCTCAGTCGGTAGCACCATGGGTTCAAACCCCACTTTGGGCGAAAGATTCCTGAATTCCAGAAAGTTGGACTAGATGATCCTTATGATCCCTTCCAATGATATGATTCTATGATACTAACTGCATGCATTAATTTGTCCATGGTTGGGTTTTTTTGGCCGGGGGTGGTGGTTGGGTAATAGATTCATTGGCACCTTAAAAAGGTAAAGGGACCCCTGACCATTAGGTCCAGTCGTGGCCGACTCTGGGGTTGCGGCGTTCATCTCACTTTATTGGCACCTTAGACCAGTGTAATTACTGCTGCACAAACTTTCTGAAATTGTTTCTATTCGATGTTTATTTACAGTATTATCTAGCTATGCTTATTCATCAAGAGGAAAAATATTGAGTATGCAGATAACAAACAAACAAATATTGAGGACAGAAAACCCAATCACAGGAATACAAGATCTAGTTAGCTCTGGTAAAACCCACTCCTGAAAAGTATTGTGACACCTACTGCTCCCTGGAACTGCTTGACTTTGTCCCTAACAAAGAATGGAAGACGTTTTACCCTTCTCTCTGTACTCAGGATTTTATCTATTTAATTAATTCCTCCAAAGGAGCCCAGGGCAGTAATGCAGATATGTCAGCTAATTAAAATGACCTCATCATGCAATCAAAGGTGTGGATTCTGGCCCACAAACACTAATGCCACAATATGTGGCTTAAGGTGTCCCAGCAGTCTCTGTTGCTTTTGCAGCATAGCATTTCCTTTTTTCCAAAGAAATGTTTACATTGTTAGCTTCTATGTTGCTAAAAGTGTCATTTCAAACCAGAATAAAGATTGTTCAACATTTCCAGGTACTCCAGAAGTTTCAGAAAAAGTTATATAGATGACATGAAAAAGAAGAGGTGAAAGCAGGTTCTTTAAAACAACTGTCATGGCTATTTCTTAGAAGTGCAAATAAGGAATAAAATTATATATATATATATATATATATATATATATTTGCTTTCGTAGATTTTCACGGGTACAGGAATGCAGGTTTTGGTGTCCTCGGGTGTCTTCCCGTGTAAAAGTTGGGGTGTCTAGGCGACGTTTCGACGAGGTCTCACTCGTCATCTTCAGGCTGGTGCTTTCGGCTTCTTGTTACTGGAACAGAGCAGGATCTCAGTGTTTGAGTTCCTATAAATACTGTTGAGGAGGTGTGGCCTCTAATGTTCTTGGGCAGAGAGGAAGTTCCCAGGCTAGTGTGCCTTTTCTTCTTTTGTTTCTTAATTACTCAAGATATCCCTCAAGTAATTAAGAAACAAAAGAAGAAAAGGCACACTAGCCTGGGAACTTCCTCTCTGCCCAAGAACATTAGAGGCCACACCTCCTCAACAGTATTTATAGGAACTCAAACACTGAGATCCTGCTCTGTTCCAGTAACAAGAAGCCGAAAGCACCAGCCTGAAGATGACGAGTGAGACCTCGTCGAAACGTCGCCTAGACACCCCAACTTTTACACGGGAAGACACCCGAGGACACCAAAACCTGCATATATATATATATATATATATATATATATATATATATAACAACTCTTTTCGGTACAACTCATTTAAACGTGTAACCATGCAAATTAAGGTAGAGCTTTACACAGCCTGAAATTAAATAAGAAAACAAAGTTCTTCACAAATGAAGAGGGGGGAAAAACCTTACAATTAAACCAAAATCACATGCAAGAGAAGCTATTTACCTGCATATTAAGCGCTTAAAAAAAGACAGTACTGCTGCCAGGCATGTACAAATTTTAAAAAGACGGAACTGTGTAATGGCCATGGTGAAAGTCTTCACCTGCAAAAGAATTAATACAATTATGCTGACATGTATTACACAACTTTTTAGTACCTTATGGATGCAGGAACAAAGCCAGCACATTCCCATTTGCTAAACCACTCTTTGGCTGTAACATCCAAACTAGGCCTAGCCAACCCTTCTATGTTTATGCTCACTGAATTCATGAGTTTACGTATTTTTTTCAGACCACCATCAAGTCTTGCTTTTTTACCAAGGAAAGCAGATATTAAGAAGCCAAACTATAAGCAGCCTCTTGAATTTATCAGGTCTAGGGGAGAGGTGGGTTCTCTAAACTGCCTTTGCACTTCACTCCCTAAGCCCCACAAAGATAATTTGGAATCAGACACTTAAATAGTCCAAATAAAAATGGAAAAACAGTAATTCAAGTGTGTGGTTCTCTTCTTTATCAAGTTCCACAAATGGTTTTCAGTAACTGCAGCATCAGGGCATTCAACTTACTATTAATTTTTAAAGTCACAAAAAATTACTAGCCTGCCTCCCCATGCAAACCTATGTTAATAACTTCTGACACATTAACAGCCTGAAGTGAACAAAAGAACCACCTCTCTGCCTCAACCAAATATTCCTTGCATGGAAGCAATTCTTACTTGCCATAGTTTATCAAATGAGTGACTATTTATTCAAGTGAGCTTCCACTGCACTTCAACAGGGCTTCACAGTAAGCTAATCTGACATTTTTAAAAGAAGTGTATACTAATTAATGAAAAGTCAATCACACACTCTGTTTTTCACTTGATTTCATTAATGCAATGAATAGTATTTTTGATATTTTTATGTCTCATTCACAGACAGACTTAAACTGGAAAATACAAACATGAACTTTTTCCTGTACTCCCACTCTGTAAACATACAGCCCATAACGCTTACCATTCTGGCACTCATCAAGAGTTTATTACAGTTCAGAACAGTCAGTGTTACTTCCACCATGAAGTCAGTTAACCCTACATTTTCTCATGATATGCAACACTAAGCCTGCAATCCTGTACATATTCACCTGGGAATAACCATCAAGGAATTCTTTCAGACAGAGAAAAATAATTCTCAGACAATAACTATCACCATTTCAGCTTCAACAGTGCAATCTTGTGAAATAATTGAGAGTCCTACAACTCAAAATCTATTCTATTATACAGAAACTACTGTACAGTCCTCCCAGGAGCTTTAAAGCATATTTTGAATTTTGTTATCTATGTCTGTATGCCATAACGCCTATGATTTTTTATTCTTACAAACTGTATATAGGAATTGCATTTTATGACCACAAATAACTTTATTAAGACAGCATGAGGTTGAAGCATATCCTCATATCCCATAATATATCATAAGTGTACTGTAAATGGCAAGAAGAACAGAAGAGTAAATAACATGATGGAAGGCAATAGTGGCAGGTGGGCAGTCCTGTCCTGTTACTGCCTTGCCCTTCATTTAGGAGGGAAAGGTGCTTCATCATTCAAAAAAAGGGGGGAGGGGCTCTTAATGCTCAGCAGCAACTGATGCTCCAGTGGCAAGAGTAAGGTAAGCACAGTGGAGAGAAGAAGGGGTTACACATGCAACTCTAACTTCATCCACCAAGCTTATCTACCCGTGGAAACTTCTGGCAATGGCACAGCAACAAAGTTTCTGAAGACATTTCAAAATATATAAGTGTACTGTGAGATTGCCAACATTTCTTCCCCTTGGATGGTCCACCCTCTTTTTCAGCCAAGTGCATAAAGCTGAATTCACACACGTTAAATAGTTGTAACTCAACTGTGCAAGGCTTTATAAAGGTCAGTAAGAAAAATGTACAAAGAAGCTGACTATGCACATATCAGGTGTATCAGGACAAAGAACCCCTCCAAAAAGATATCTGTAGATTCGAAGATCTAGGTTCTCCTGGACTGGAGTTAATGTATAAAATGAACAGAAACCAATCAATGTCAAAAACATTATTTCATTCACTTCAACTAAGTATGCTTGTATTATTATATTTACTTCAACTAAGCATGCCTAGGTTTGCAGGCCAAGATGGAGGGGTTCTCCCTGAGAAAGAAAAAAAGTTGATCTTCACACTCCTTCCCAATTTGACACCAACTCGGAACCGAGGTGGGGGGATATAACCCTATAGTAACACAGTTACCTCAATAAGCAAAGGGTTCACATACACCTAAGAGGATGGAAACAGAAGTGGTAAGTTAGGTGATCTGTATTTTCTCAGGGATAAATTCAGTATCTATTAGTAACAGATGTTGAAGCAATACCCTGAAAATCACAAGGATTCAAATGCATTCTGCAGAGTTAACAAGCATGCAACTGTTAAATGCCATGAAAATAATCTCTCTCAACCAACAGCTCCAACCAGTTACAGCAACCAGATAAGAGTGGCATTATAAAATAAGAACATAAATTTAGAACAATCAGACATTCATGATGCTCCTCCCCTTTACCCACCAACCAATGTACACTGCAATGAACTAGTAAGTACTAGCACTAACTTAAGTTCTGGAGCTAGCATTTCTCAGAGTATGTAAAAAAGGGCTGAAAATACAGTATCTGTCTCTGAAAATGTCCTCCTACCTTCTTCCACAACTTAAAGACTCTCCACTGCAAGGAGGTTGTCCTACCATGTACCTTATCTCAGATTCAGTGAGCCCCTGTCATTGAATCGTAGCTCCCAAGAGAAGATCTGGCTGCTACCCAGAAGGTTAATGGTTTGAGCTCACCCAGATACGGCTGTGGGCAGGACTCCTGCATTGCAGGGGGTTGAATTGTAAGTTGAGTGTTCCAGCTTACAATACTATGATTTTATGTCCACCAGTCTCATTTCTTCATCTTCTTCTTCTTCTACGTTCTTAGTCTACTTAGCCGCCCTGAGCCCAGCCTTGGCTGGGGAGGGCGGGGTATAAATTAAAAAATATTATTATTATTATTATTATTATTATTATTATTATTATTATTATTATTATTATTACTTTCCTGGATTGTTCTGAAGTGTAAATGGCCCATAACTCTCTGCACAAGCCCTCACAAGTCATACCTCAGGTACGCAAGAAAAGTTCATCTTGGTTGCCAAAGCAACACACAGTTAGTGAATTCTCTCCAGCCTACTCACTTTTCTCCCTTCAGTTAAAACTGGTCTTTTGGCCTATAGTGTTTGCCATCCTTTTGGACTTCCCTTTGTCATCTCAGAAGCCATGGGTAATCCAATACAACCTCTTTAACATTGTCTGTTGTAGGTTGTTTAGAGAGCTAGACTATATGGTGGCCACGTTTGTTGATGACACCAAATTAAATGAGATGATTAAATGAAAAGGGATAATAAAGAGTTCCAAATAAAGAGTTGAATGGGTACTAAAAGAGAAAATGGTGTTTAGTTAAGCAGGAAGTGATGCACACTGGGGAAGAAAATCCTAGTTTCATATATACAATGACGGGGCCTGATCTAGTGGCTACTACTCAGGCAAGCAATCTTTAAGTCATGTTGAATAGCTCAATGCAAACATCAATCCTGCATTATGAAAATGGCAAAATCCATGCTGGAGATGAAGAGGAAAAGTATTAAAATAAAAAGACCAATACTATAATGGCCTTATACAAATCTATGATCAAACTTCATATGGAATACTGTGCACAGTTCCAGTCTCTGCGCCTTGCTGTGGTGGAAAAAGTGCAGAGAAAGACAACCAAAATTAGCAGGGGCCTAAAGCTACTCCTCTAACAAGTGAAGGATGCAATGGTTGGAGCTTTTTCATTTAGAGCAAAGGTAAATAAAGGAAGAATATGATAAGAGGTTTGCAAGTTATGCCTTTGTCCCAGTAAAAAGATAGGAGACCCGCAAATTATAGGCATTGCCCCTACTTTCTGCCTGTCCTTGTTATCTGGTTTACCCCATTTAGCTATACAGGTACAGGAATTCTTCTTTAGCACTATAGTACTTAATTTGTTCAGAGCAAGGGACAGCCCTTGTCAATTAAGAGAAAATATGGTTCATAACCCCTCATTCTCATAAGGGAGTAAAGATAAAGGACCCCTGGATGGTTAAGTCCAGTCGAAATTGACTGTGGGGTGCTGTATGTGGACAACTGTATTATCCCAATTAGCCACTCTTCCAGGTAGCTTGGAAATTCATCTAGGAGCCAAAAGGTGTTTTGCTTTTTCAAAGTGACAAAATATATAGATTGAATATAGCAAACCCTTAATTTCTTTCAATACAAGTAGTAATCATGACTACATACTATAACGTATGCTAAGCATATGAACGTCTCTTGTGGATTTTCATGGGTGCAAAAAAACAAATTGTCACAAATGTCAACTCATACTGCTCAAAAAATGGCTATTCCTCAAACAGCAACTCCCACTAATGTCCAGCATTCCTAATATGTCACAACCAGAGTGAGTCAAATGCATAAAGTAGAAGCTTTGCCTTTTAAATGTCAACGGTGTAACGTTCAAGTTGTTCCAATTTAAATGGAATCTAAAATATATGACCCTGTATTTAAAACAAAAAATCTGGTAGCCACAATAACCAAGACTCATGAGTAATAGCCAGTTTCCCTTCCAACCAACATCAAATTCCATTGAGCTCACTGGGACTTGCTTCCCAGTAAACATGCACATGTTTGGGTTGCAAATATTTCTAGAAACAAAGAGTTAAGACTTACAACAAAGTAACTGTAATGCTTATCCTAAAATTTTAACTGCCAATGTGACATGCCCATGACTTAACGAGTCAATCTCATAACTCAAACTTATTTAGAATAGAATAATAAACTATACAGCTTGAGGCGCTATTATGAATCAAATCTAGGGGAATAGGTATGCAGTAAAGACACCTGGACAATTGAACATGGAGTTTTTCTCCTCAAATACTAGGTCAATACAACAGTTTACAGTGAGTGACCCCTTCCTTGACCAGCTGAAGCATGCTGGACTTGTCTGAAGTCTCATCCAGCATAACTTGCATTAAATACAGCCAAGGAGCTTTTCTTTGCATCTCACATGATCAAGGTCATTTCTCCCTATCTATAGATATAGTTCTCATAATTTGTGATACCAGAAGTAAGTTCAGTATTTCTTTGAAGAAAAAGGCAATCTCACAAGTGATGCATGTAGGTAGGCACAGTAAAAGTTCAAAAGAACAAGAGGAACTATAACTTTTATCTAGTGATGTACGTCCCCTAATACTTGAAGTTTGATTTAGCTGCACATGTCAGAGGGCACCCCAAACTTTTTTAAAAGGTGGGCTTTGGTTCCAAGTGGGAAGCACTGTTTTATAAAGAACTACAGTGGTACCTCAGGTTAAGAACTTAATTTGTTCTGGATGTCTGTTCTTAACCCGAAACTGTTCTTAACCTGAGGTACCACTTTAACTAATGGGGCCTCCCGCTGCTGCTCCGCGCCGCCATGTGATTTCTGTTCTCATCCTGAAGCAAAGTTCTTAACCCAAGGTACTATTTCTGGGTTAACGGAGTCTGTAACCTGAAGAATCTGTAACCTAAGGTACCACTGTACAACTATGACTAGTATTTATAGTACCTAGTTTAGAGCAGCTTCCACCTTTTACTCAACTCATTCCCACAAAAGGAAAACCAAGCTTATCAATTGAGCTTCGAAACGAGGTTATGGCCTTTGAGTCAACTACAGATGCTAATTACAGTAACTAACCGGTGCCAGGATGTTTACCATAAACACCGCTAGATTACTGCAACCGTGTTTTCCACACGTTTACACTTTACTGCCATTATCCCTGCCTGTATTCCTTCCAGTTTCATTTCCCCACTGACCTCAAGAACTAACATATTGAATGTGTGTGTGTGCCTGTTTACCTGGACTATCTCTCAAGAGGCTTTTAACCGGAGGTTGGATGGACATGTGTCAGGGATTCTTCAGCTGCGATTCCTGCATGGCTTTGCCTAAATTTAAACCCCACTGGCCTACTACCCTCAACATCGCAAAATTGTCATGAGAGTGCTTGGACTAAAATTGTCAACCAAAAGCTTTACTTTTCTGGTTTATCACCACAACAGTTACTAATACTGGGCTTCAGAAAAGCAAATAATTTAATTAGACAGCGCCTATATGATATCGAGTGAGAGAATAATTTGGCCACAATAAGGACATTTTGTCCATGCTATGATTATTTTCCACCTAGTCATCTTGACACTTTGGCACCCTGTCTGCAAAATTTAACAATTCCAAAATACAGGCGCGGATTCACTTTCGCAAGATACTGCCTTCGGCTGGATTTGAGGGTTGATTTCAAAAAATTCCACCGGAAAAACAGTTATGACCATGTGGAGATAGCAGTATTGCATCAGTTACTCATGTGCTTCTGGCTTGCACTCTTTATAAAGATTTGAGGACCAAGGTTTTTACCCCTTTATTATTGTCCATGCCGGATCACTCAGTCACTGCTACTGTGTCCTTCCTTTTAGCACATCGAGATGATCAGGGGACAGAAAAACTGCAAGGTTTTTAGTGGGGGCAGTTAGAATAAGATCTATTATTTGATTATTGATGTAAACCCCCAAAATGCATTTTCTATAGCTAAGTTTCTACCTCTGTCTTCAGTACATTTTATTTTATTGCTATGGCTAGTGGCTGATGCAAATAAAGATTCTCCTCCTCCTCTCTCTCCCCCTCATAAAACAAAAAGCACATGCCCGAATAAAACTCCTTTTTTTTTGCAAAAGGGGTGCCGCAGAACACCTCCCGCTGGCTTTCCACAACAAGGCTGCGACTCTTACTTTACAAGGTGGGAAGGGGGAAAGAACACCTTTTGGGGCTTCCCCGGTTAGCTGAGCTCGGCAGAGGGGAAGCGGGTGTCTGGCAAGTTGGAACTCCTCGCTCCGGCGGAAGAGCCGCCACTGGGAAGCGGGGGGAGAACCGCGGCTGGCCAACCAGAGGCCGCCCCATCAGGGCTCGCAGGCGGGCCGAGGGAGGGACGGGGCCCGCCTGCTTCCTCTCCGAGCCGGGGAAGCAGCTGCCCAGCTCAGCCCCCGGGACGAGGCGGCTCCAGGGCGGGCAGCGCCTCCCCGGCGCCCGCTCACCTTGTCCAGCGCCAAGCGGGAGAAGAGGCGACACGACGGCGGCGGCGCGAGCCGAGGGGGAGCCGCTTCCCTCGGCGACCGCGGACTCCCTTCATTCAAGGGCGGACGCGGCCTCCCGCTCAGACGTGGCCGTTGCCGCCGCTGCTGCTGCTGCCGCCGCCGCTGCTGCCATCGCTTGCTTCCCTCATAGGCCGTTGCCGCCAGCCCGGCCTCGCTGTCACCTGGGAGACCCGCTCGCGAGCTCCGACCCGCCTCTTCCGGCCGCGCCCCGCCGCTCTCGGCCAACCAGGCGCAGAATAGCGAGGAAGAAGACAGGAAGCGGAAAAGGCGTTTTGCGCAAGCGCCTCTGTGTGCTTGTCGCCGCCTTCCGAGGCGTCACCTCGCACTTTGGCCTGAGGAAGGCGCGCGGGGGGAGGGGGGGAGAGATGGGCGGGGCTTTAAAATGACTGGCATGCATAGCCGGAAGAAAATTAACTGTCAGGCTGACAGAAAAATGCAGTATTAACATTTTATTTGTAATTCACTTCAGAAATTTAAAAACATTGGGGGGGGGGGAATCGGATGGCTTTAAAACTGACACAGATTATTACTTATATACACATAGGCATCCGCTTGGGACGTGGCACATTATTCTTTTATGATGTATTCTGTGTTCTCTTTTTATATTTTTATGTTGCAAACCGCTCTGTGATGGGCTGTACACAAACTTAAATAACTAATAATAATAATAATAATAATAATAATAATAATAAAGAAGTAAGAAGTTACAAGTCACTTAAATGTTGCCCCAAGTCATGTGGGTACCTGCCACTGCTGTTGCAAATGGCCCATTCTGTTCTTAACTACTGGTGCTGTTTGAATTCCATGTATAGAAAAATAATTTCGGCCGCTCCTGCTAGGAAATACATCATAGAATTGGAAGGGACTACAATGATCCTCTAGTCCAATCCCCTTCCTCTTGTGTAATAAGGCTGTATCCAATACTAATCCTCAGAGTAAACCTACTGAGATTAATGAACACGATTTAGAGCCATTGATTTTAATGGGTAAAGCTTAGTTGGATACATCCCCTAGTCTGCAATGTTACATACCAACCTAAAGCATATTTGCTCAGCATTAATTCCACTGAATTAAATAGGAGTTTCTAGATAACATAAGATTGCAATTAAAAAATGCCATTGGGTAAAATGGATTAGGATTTCAAGGTTCTCGATGAGATGGGGTGGGGGCAAGATGCACATCTAGCGTCTAGACTTTTTCTCCTTAGCCTGTGCCATCAGGACCTTAAAATATGAACATCAGAGGAAGATTTGATTTCTGAGATCACTTTCAAAGCTCACGGTCTTACAGGCAGGCATACTACCTTATTTTGTTGTCAAAATTGCCTTAAAAATCTAGCTTCCATTGCCATAACCTCATCTCCCCCAAATCTTAATTGCTTCTTTTAAAAACAGCATCTCTTTCAACTCAGCATCACAATTAAGTGCTATAGACAGTGTTTAGCTATGATATAGCTATAGGCTAGGGTACCAAAAGATATTGATGCTCCCAGGTTGGGAAAGGGTAGGCTAAGAGAATACCCATCTACCCAAAATCCTACCTATCACTGCTCTGCCCCACCCTGTATCATATGGGCATCCTTCTTTTTCTCTGCTGTTAACCAAATACTTTATCTAGTGTGTGTTCTACTGTTATCATTTCTGCTACTGCAATTTAAGAGACATTTGGAATAGTTAATAGTGATGAAAAAGATGTCAATCATGTTAAGCGACACAATAACCTTTTAATGGCAAGAAATGGCATCTCTTTCCAACATACACCCACAAGCAGTTCATTTTATTTTTTATTAAAATAGCAAGAATTAAGAAGTCAATGTAGCAAAGTACACTTCCAGTAACTAAACATTAAAAAAAAGTGAACTTTCAACCCTAAAGCATGGAAAAACGTCTTCCAGTTTCTGGCAAGATTCACGTAATACAACATGGTAAGACTCAATGGAAGAAATCAAAGGCTGGCGTGTTGAGCGAGGAATGTTCTTATTCTTTGTAGAAGCTCTTTCTTTACACTGTCGGGTACCAAGGCTGAAAAGTAAGAATAAATAGCAAGAGATGAGAGTGGGGAAAAGATGTGAGAAATCAAGCTGTAGCCACATTACATGTGACAACAGGAGCTTACAAGTGCTGCAGTGCAAACACCATTTTTATAGAATACATACCAAGTGAAGAGCCCAATTTTATATCCCTCGATGTTCATCCTGTTTAGTCCAGGTTAATAACAAACCCCATGAGATCAGAACTTTGGCTCTACAAAGCCCAACAGCCATGTATAGTTCCGGTCTACTGGGAAGTTAGTATCTCTGGGTTTGTCTGAGTTGTTGATCATCTGGCAGGTCCCAATCAATAGCCCATGGGCTGTCTTTGGATGGATGGATCATATGAACTTTTGCACAGTGGCACGTTTGTGTCATTCTCTTCCAAGAGAAATCTCCCAGCCTTAGTCTTTATGGGTTTGTAAAAAAAATGCCAGGCAGTCAGGCTAGGCTGAATTCAACTTTGATGTTTCCTGAAATTATTGTAGCTGTTTTTGGGTTATAACTCTATGTCCTTTAATTACTGCCAGTGGTTTAATTTGCTGTGATCCACCTTGAACTCTGCTTGGACAAAACAGAAGAGGCCCTTCCAATCACTGAGAACTAATTAGGATCCAAGCCATTAATACGCATCAGGAAATACTGAACTAGCTGGATGCATTTTCCGATAATATTGAGGGTACATGTCCAGTTGTTACATGAGACTAGTTGCCTGTAGCTAGAGCTGTGCTGGTACCAGTGTTTTACTCAGTTCTTTCTTTCTTCCTTTCCTAATTGCCTATGGCTGATCACATTAAACACATTCAATTCATCTCTTCGCAATTAAGTAAATGAGCACAATTAGGTACATGCCTCAAGATGACAGAGAATCTTGTTTATAGTAAACCAATTGCGGCATTATGCTAGCTCAAGGATGAAGAACCTGAATCTCTCCAGGTGTTGTTGCACTCCGACTCCCATCAGCACCAGCCAATATGGCCGATGATTAGGAATGATGGGAGGCTGCAGTCCAGGAATGACTGCACAACCACAGATTCACTTTCCTAGATGCAGCAGTACATAAATCTCAGCCAGATACACATCACTGTTCTTTGCGTAGGTGTCAAAGCAATGTTACTTCTCTTACCTCTGCCTTTGGGAGTAATTTCTGCCACCAAATCGTCAACCGTGACATGCTCTAGGCCTTTGTCTTTGATGACATCTAAGCAAGGTTACACACAATACTTCAAATTAGAAAATGATAGGCCTAGCCTGTATGAAAAAACTCATTGCGGTTCATTCCAAAGTGCATTTACACATTTAACTTTAAGTGATCAGATGTGTCATGTCTGCATTGGACCTATAGGAAGGAAAAATATACTTGAACTAGTGACCATATAACAGTAGGAACCTCAGTCAACCTAATTCTGAAATCATCATCAGATTTAGCTTGTTAGAAGTATAGCCTGGGTATAAATATAATAAAGAGAGAGAAAAATAAACTTTTTTTTAAATAGAAATTTTAAGCAGCTGATTATTATGTGCCAGAAGGTGGAATAAATCTTCTGGGAAATGGACATTTTGGTTCTAGAAGGAACTGGGTCTAAAATGCAGTGCTTAAAACTGCTAGAATGGAGGTGGAAAGAAACAGACAGGTGTGTTTTTTTTATAAAAAAAATCTATCAGTATTTAAAATGCAGATATATAGGCACTCACTTCCATATGCTTTGTACTTATGGCTTAGCTCTGTCAATACATTCACAATTACTGAGATCAACCGACAATTACCTTTGCAGTGTGCCTTCAGCTGGTCCTTCCAGCCACATTCGATTAATTTGGCTCTCAGTAACTCTTTAAGGCTGTAAAACAACATGTCATTAGAGGACAGTAAAGTAAACCGCATTATCGAGCCCCAAATATAAACTACCACACATAAGAGAGATTAGCACAAACAAATGCTTGGAATGTGGAAGCTGCACTGGCCAAACCTAATCCAAGGGTGACACATCTGTAGCCCTCCAGATGTTGTTGGATTGCAGCCATACTAGCTGGGGCAGAGGGGTCCAACAACCTGAATTAGAAAGCTAACATGGACCCAATAAGCAAAATCCCAAACCAGCTCTATTTGTAGTTTTTTTTACTCCAAGTGATTAAGGGCAGCATGCATGGTCCCAACCACCCACCAATTTTATTGTCTCTACAATTGTACTTAGTTAGGCTCAGTGATACCAACTGGCTACAGGTTCTCCTCTCCATCTGCAGTTCCCCCTTTGTACCCCTCCCAACAGTCCCAGGACCCCCCAGAACCAGATTTACAAGGGCTGCAGGGAACGGCTTTAAAATAACTTTAGACAAATTCATGGAGGATAAGGCAATAGGTTGCTCCAACCCATGATGGCTATGTTCTGCCTCTATGATTGGAGGCAGTAATGCTACTGAATGCCAGCTGCTAGAAATCACAGAAAGGGAGAGTGCTCTTGTGCTTGGGTCCTGCTTGTAAATTTCCCATAGGCGTCTGGCTGGCCACTGTGAGAACAGGATGCTGGACTAGATGGGCCACTGGCCTGATCCAGCAGGACTTTTCGTATATTAACACACCTTTTTTCCCTAGTAATGAACACACAAGTCTCCAATCCTAACCATGTGGGGTTACGACTGCAGCCATAGAGATGCAATATATTTCTACATGTGGAACAGGAAACAAAGCCCACCTACCGTTCTCGTTCTCCTGTTTCGATTAGCTTTTGGTTTATGCTTGCTCTCATTTGGGCATCTTTATTCATTTTTTGGGGAGTCTATATGTGAACAACCGATCTACTAAAAAAAAATAAAAAATGCAGAGATGAACCTTACTGAGACACAACATCCACCATCCATCTAAATTGGGTGTACACAAAGAAAAGTGAATATAGTCCATGAGTTACATGTGGTTGCTTGCCAGAGACTTGATAACAGGAAAGCTGTCAAGTCTCAGAAGGTGACAATGCATAGTTGGATGGGCAGGGTTTGATCAGGGGGGAATCGCAAAGTACACAGACCTGTTCTGAGATTTTCCAATGTTTTGTTAGTTGGTTCTGTTTTTATAGTCGGATACTAAATAAATCTATTCTTTCCATCTGACACAAGGACCTCAGTGGCAAGACAACAACTTCCGTTGTTGATTCAAGAGCCAAGCACAATGATTTTCTTAGACCAGAACAGTGAGGTCATATGCAATTACAATGTTTTATTAATAGATTTTACGAATTCCAAACCACTCCCAATAAATGTGGCTCTTTGTTCCCAACATTTTGACCAGGTGCCAATCTTAGGCACATATACTGGAACTAAATCCTATTCAATTCAATGCAATTAATCCCAAGGAAGTGTATACAGCCGCCATTCCCAGCCTGCGCCCTCCAAATGTTCTGGAATACAACTCCTTTCATCCTTGGCCAGCACTAATGGGAGATGTAGTCCAAAACAACTTAGTTCAGTGCACTGCAGCATTAAAAAGGAACAGGGAGGAGCAAAACACCTTAAAGCTCCTCTCTGGGACCACATAAATTTTTGTGGGCTCCGTAAGTCATAGTTTGGCTTACCATATTGTGAAAATGAGCTCATTGTTTTATTTACTATGATAGTCAATTTTTTTCTGGCAAAACTAAACATGGATTCCCGCCCCCCTTCAGTTAGGAACAACTAGGGGCAGGGAAAACGTGTGTGGGCTTTTGGCAGGCTGGTGTATCTTCCTGTCTGTGCCATCCCCCCACTCATTTAAAATCAACCCTAAAGCAACCATTAGCCCCAAAGAGGAAGGTACATTACAGGAACCAATCTTGTTTCTTCTTTGAGACCACTAACAGCTGGGGGCAATTTAAATTCAGGAAATACTGTAAAAGGGAAAGGGCTAAGACTCCCACCTCCAACATCGATCTAAATCTCTCTCCCTGCCCACCAATATTTGTTCCTAATTTAAAAAAATCATTTTAGAGTCCCAATAATGGATACCCCACATGTTTTGATTGATCTGCAGCTTTGGGCAAGCAGATATCAGATGCACCAGCACTGGGCTGAAAGTGTCGATTGAAGAAAGTCTCTCGTTGTCTTGATGTAGGAATGGTGCATCTCAAGTTAGATAAAGAGATGCTCCTCCCCTCATGCAGGCTACTGCCTGTGCTCCATTGGACCCTTGCTTCATGGTCTACACTGACTGTTAGTGGTCCTCCAGTTTTTTACTTAGGGATCTTTCCCAGCCCTGCCCTGAGATGCTGGGAACTTAACCTGGGACATTCTACATATAAGCAAAAGCACCATCTATGAGCTATGACCCTTCACTTCATACACAAAGGGGTATATAAAAGTAAATGTAAATTGTGAGGGGGAAAGTAAAAGACAGGAGCCAAAAAGTGCACATTTGAAAATTTTGGTCTAGAGGCATGATGAGAAACTTACGTTTTAAGAAAGGAACACACACTATGCTGTTCCCAAACGGATTTCAATCACCACGGATTTCAGAGCTCCCTCTGCAAGGAAGATACAATTGATAGTTTTAAAACTGATCAGAAATAATGAAGCAAATTAAAAAGGAAAAAACAAGAACAAAGCATTTGTCCTTCAAAACCAGGCATAGGCAAACTCGACCCTCCAGATGTTTTGGGACTACAACTCCCATCATCCCTAGCTAGCAGGACCAGTGGTCAGGGATGATGGGAATTGTAGTCCCAAAACATCTGGAGGGCCGAGTTTGCCTATACCTGTTCAAAATAGTAATGATTTTAATGCAATTGATGGTCACTATTTGTGGTCACCAATGATGTCTCTCCACCCCAGTCTTTCTGCATTTGCAGAGAACATAGGAAGGCATATGGATAGAGCTCAGCACAAAGTAGAAAGCAGAAATCAGAAGCTGGAAGCAGCAACGGGCCCTTGAATTGCACTTGGCTGCTTTAAGGATGCTACACCACCCACCCTGATATCACACGTAGAAGAAATCAGGCAAAGGAAGAAATCATCTAGTCATAACTTTGCACTAGGCTTTGGGAGAAGGAAATAAATCCTTAAACCTCCTCTTACTTCCCACCCCCTGGGATTTGGACACAATAAGCTTTTATTTCCCCAGGCCATCTGCATCTGTGTGCCAACAAACTTAGGATAAAGGTTGGTCTCCTATGTCCATTACTAAAGATCCATTGACTGAGTTATCATAAGAAAACAAAGCACTTGGAAGACAAACCCACCCTGCACCACTGAGGATCAGAAAGATCCCTATTTGAAGCCTTGTACAACTGCTGCCAATAAATCATACTGAAAACCAGGCTGATCAATTGGCAGCAAAACCAGAAGCGCATACAGTACACTGGTGTACCATTCAGGCGTTATGTGTTCTCAGAGTGAGGGAAACTCCGGCGTGCACACGCCACAGTCACGTTTAACGTGAGAACGCACCCTGAATCACCATCCCATTTTAAATGCGTGCACGTTTTTAGTTGCCTGGCCACCAGATTTCCAAAACACGCAGATGCGACCTACTGGAGTCAGGCGAATTTACAGCCACCCCGATTTCACACTGGGGAACTTGGATCTGGAAGAAAGAGCCTTCCCCGTATCTGGAAATGGGGAGGAGGAGAGAGAGAAAGAGAGTAGCCAGTTCCAAGTGGGGAGATCGGGAAAAGGGAGAAGGAGGGAGAGGAAAGGGAGCCATTCTTCAGTCTAGGCGACCAAGACGCCGCCTCCTCCGCTATCACCCCCCACACCCCTGCCGCCGACAAGTCGGATTACCTGCCCCGGAGGAGACCCGATCCCTTCCCGTCCGGCTCCCGAGACCAAGACTTAACAGAAATCTCAACGCCCTGCCTAATCTTCCCCGCCGCAGGGATGCATGGGAAATGTAGTCCTAGATTGCGGACTATTCGAGCCCCGGTTATGGCAAAAGAACTACAACTCCCAGAAGGCCCTCCAGCCGCTCGCCCGCTTTGCTAGAGCCCCCACCCCCCCGTCTCGAGAAGAAACTATGTCTCCCACAATCCCTTTCGGCAGCTTCGACTCCTGCAACCCGTAGGAGGGTGTTTTTTCCACGCAGATTTGCGCGGGTTCAATTCAGAATGGTGCAGGCATAGAAAGAAGGCGGAGGAGGAAAGCTGGTTTTCGCGGGGGTCCAGGTTGCGAAACTTCACCCGGGAGTTTAGGTGTCACTCAGTTCAGTAGCAGTTAATGGATTTGCTCCCATCCAGTGTGCAGCTTTCCTTAGATGCAAATCTTTGCTGATTTCTTCCTTTTTTAGAAAGAACATTATTTATTTGGTTTTTCAAATTAATTTTTTACAGAGATATATCACACATAAATAATAAAAAACGCGATTCCAAGGAATCTCCTGAACTTCCATCCTCCCCTTTGTGGGTCCTATTATTAATCCTTTCCTCCCGCATCTTTTATGATAATCCAAAACCTTTACCTCTTTTCCATTATGTCCAGAATTCAGCCTTCAACTACACGTGATAATTCCGATCCTACTAACGATTTTAACTGTTTACAATGGTCTTTAAGGTAAGTTATAAATTTTCCCCATTCCTTGTTAAAGTATCGGTCTTCCTGATTTCTAACTCTTAAATCTGCTGATTTCATTCCCAGGTAAATATGCCTAGCGAAAGCTAAACAGGTTTAATTAATACGTAAGGAAAGCACGCAAGTGTATTTAGCAAACTTAATGGGCTCCTCATCAACTCTTGTCACTAGGAAGCAAAAAGAAACAACACACCAAAAACCCTTTGAAAGTGCAGTTTACTTCTGAGCAAGGTCGACAGGATTTGATTGCAAGACGTGCTTTCCCCCGGCAATCATAGAGTTGGGTACCCGAGGGTCATCCAGTCCAGCCTGGAGCCTAGAGGGCCCCCTGAACTACATCTCCCGGCGTGCCTCAATACCCAGGATCCTTTGCGGCCGCAAGAGGCCCTTCGTCGGCCGATCGCGACGCCTCGCCGTTTCAACAATAACTTTATTGGTTCCCGGGCGGCATGGAGGCGGCGGCGAATTGCTCCCTTCGCGTCAAGCGGCTGCTCTTGGACCCCAAGTTTGAGGGATACAAGTTGTCGCTGGAGCCGCTGGCCTGTTACCAAGTGGGCCTGGACTCGCGTGAGTGCCTTGGGGGAGAAAGCCGTGAGGGGCCTGGACGCCTCAGTGCTCCCTGTCACCACCCGGGGGGGGGGGCGGGGAAGGAAAATGAACCCCCTTTCGAAACTATAGCGGTGTTTATTGGGGATGATTTGTTACTTTTTATTATCTTTACTATGCCTTTAAGACAGGCGGGGTAAGAAGTACTGGAAGTTTTCTCTTTTTAAAAAAGGTATGGGGGTTCCTGCATTGCAGTAGGGTGGGCTAGATGAAACTCATGGCCCCTTCTCTACATACTGTGAAATCAGATCCTCCAAGTGTCCCTGATTTAGAGAAGCCATCCCGGTTCCTGATTTGATCCCAGAATGTCCCACTTTTCCTTAAGATATCCCTATTTTCATTGGTGAAATGTTGGAGGGTATGGAGTTATCCAACCCCCGAGCCATCTGAAGGCAATCCTGTATAGGGAAGTTTTAAAATATATATATTTTTAAAATTATATGTTGGAAGCATATTTTTTTGATGGTACTACATTTTTATTCTGTGCCCCTGCAAACAGCATGACATTCTGTGGAGGTAGTGAGCTACTGTTTGCAATTCTGTTAAATATTTACCTTAGACCTTTCAAGTGCCCCTATTTTCCAGGGATGCCCCTGATTTAGAGAAACCATTCGGTTTCTGATTTGATCCCAGAATGTTCCACTTTTCCTTAAGGTTTCCTTATTTTCATCGAAGAAATGTTGGAGGGTATGGAGTTATCTGACTCCTGAGCTGCCTTAAGGCAATCCTGTATAGGGAAGTTTTTTTATTTAAAAAAATGTTTAATGTTTGATTATGTGTTTTTTTATATGTTGGAAGCTGCCAGAGTGGCTGAGCCAACCCAGTCAGATGTGTGGAGTGTAAAAAGTAAAATTATCATTATGGAATGGAATGCCCCTATTTTCCATCGGAGAAATGTTGGAGGGTATGTGATATACCGTAATTTTCGCTCCATAACACGCAGTTTTTTCCTCCTAGAAAGTAAGGGGAAATGTCTGTGCGTGTTATGGAGCGAATGCCTACGGATGGCAGGGGAATCTGCTGCAGTTGTGAGCAGTCCGTGGTTCGCTTTGAAACAGCAAAGCGGGTGTAAGCGGCTCCTGTCAGCGAGCCGAGCAGGGGAGGAGGGAGAGAAGCAGAGCGGGAGAGGAGAGGAGCCGCTTACACGAGTGTAAGCGGCTCCTGTCTGGTTGGCTGCTTTAAAACAACCCCGTGTTCTATGTCCCTCTCTCCTACCCACTGAGCTGCTAAGTAGCAGCAAAGCTTTTCAGCCAGCTGAGCCAGGGAGGAGGGAGAGAAGCAGAGCGGGGTTTGCTCTCTATCCCTGCCTGCAGTTTTTTGCTGTCCGATTTTGGATTAGCCACTGTAGGGGCTGTGTGTGTGTGTGCTTGAGCTATCCTCCTCCTCCTCCTGCTTCTCCCAGCTTCTCCCAGCGCTCTCCTGCGACTTTAGGATTGATACTGTGTGTGTGTGTGTGTGTGTGTGTGTGTGTCATCCTTCTCCTTCTCTTGCTTCCCACTCCCAGCGCCCCTGCGCTCTCCTGCGACTTTAGGATTGATTCTCTCTCTCTCTCTCTCTCTCTCTCTCTGTGTGTGTGTGTGTGTGTGTGTGTGGCATTGTTCTCCTTCTCTTGCTTCCTGTTCACTCCCCCAGCGCCCCTGCGACTTCCAGCACCCCTGTGACTTTAGGATTGATATTCTGTGTGTCTGTGTGTGTGAGAGGGATTGTTCACTTTCTCTTGCTTCCCGTTCACTCCCCCAGCGCCCCTGCGACTTCCAGCACCCCTGCAACTTTAGGATTGATATTCTGTGTGTCTGTGTGTGTGAGAGGGATTGTTCACTTTCTCTTGCTTCCCGTTCACTCCCCCAGCGCCCCTGCGACTTCCAGCACCCCTGTGACTTTAGGATTGATATTCTGTGTGTCTGTGTGTGTGAGAGGGATTGTTCACTTTCTCTTGCTTCCCGTTCACTCCCCCAGCGCCCCTGCGACTTCCAGCGCCCCTGCAACTTTAGGATTGATACTCTCTCTCTTTCTCTCTCTGTGTGTGTGTGAGAGAGAGAGAGGCATTGTTCTCCTTCTCTTGCTTCCCGTTCACTCCCCCAGTGCCCCTGCGACTTTAGGGTGACCTTAGCATGGATCCACATGGATCCTCAGGATTTTTGCATTGGGCTACCCCAAACTCACCGTCAGATCACATGTCTGTGGCCACAGCATGAACCACAAAAATCATACATCCACTGTTTCATTTAGAATATTTTTTTCTTGTTTTCCTCCTCTAAAAACTACGTGCGTGTTATGGTCTGGTGCGTGTTATAGAGCGAAAAATACGGTAAGCTCTTGACAATTAAGAGTTCATGTTACAAACCCTTCCTCTGCCAGGCCTGGAGCCTAAAACGTCTTGCATGTGAGTGGGGTTTGTGGGGATTCATTATTATAATTATCACTGTAGTTTAATAGGGATAATAATAACCCCTCTAGTTTCAAATGAAGCTGAAGGCGGCTGGCAAATCCAAATTTATTATCATTATTATTATTAGTCTCTCCTTGCTTGCAGAAGAAGCTGAAAGTGGCTGGCAAATCCATATGTATATCGGTTATGTTGGCATTCATCTGTCTCAGGAGACTGGCCGACTGTGCCCATGGGGATGAAGTTAAAAACTGTTAAGTGACTGGCAAATCCAAATATTTATTTATTGAATTTGTATACCACCCTTCTTCTGAAGGTCACAGGGAATTTTACAGAATAAAAATGCAAACATGCATAACATAAAAGCAAACAAAACAATACTTGCCCCCCCACCACAGTTTAAAGGTCATAGTTTGTTCAATTAGCCAAAGGCCACAATATTGAAATACTGCAATTTCTGTTTCTAGCGCTCATCTTTATATCAGAATATTGATGTAGAAAACTGAAACCTTTAATAATTCCAAAACAGCCATCTAAACTAAAGCAGCATCAGAAATAAACTGGTGGGGTGGGGTTTGGTGGATGATAAAGGGGTGTTTTTGAAGATCTTTTAACAAGGCACATTTTTGCCATCCATTTGGGACAATGGTGACGGGGCATGCCTGACATTTCTCACTGGATTTTACAGGGCGATCGCTGCTAGAAAGACTTCCATTCATACTTCTAAGAGGCTCAAGGGATAGGAGGATCTTGATTATAGGGCCAGAAAGGGACTTTAAGATTAATGAGAGTTGGCGTTGGTGTCTGTAGATCAAATGTCTTCAAATTTTTGATATAAAGCCTTGCTTTTAACCTCACCATGCAACACTTTTTTAAAAAAATAGAGCGACCCTGCACATGATTACTCAGAAGCTAGTCGCACTGTGCTAGTTGTTGTTGTTTAGTCGTTTAGTCGTGTCCGACTCTTCGTGACCCCATGACCCAGAGCATGCCAGGCACGCCTGTCTTCCACTGCCTCCCGCAGTTTGGTCAAACTCATGCTGGTAGCTTCAAGAACACTGTCCAAACATCTCGTCCTCTGTCGTTACCTTCTCCTTGTGCCCTCAATCTTTCCCAACATCAGGATCTTTTCCAGGGAGTCTTCTCTTCTCATGAGGTGGATGAAGTATTTAAGCCTCAGCTTCAGGATCTGTCCTTCCAGTGAGCACTCAGGGCTGATTTCCTTCAGAATGGATACGTTTGATCTTCTTGCAGTCCATGGGACTCTTAAGAGTCTCCTCCAGCACCATAATTCAAAAGCGTCAATTCTTCGACTATCAGCCTTCTTTATGGTCCAGCTCTCACTTCCATACATCACTACTGGGAAAACCATAGCTTTAACTATACGGGCATTTGTTGGCAAGGTGATGTCTGTGCTTTTTAGAATGCTGTCTAGGTTTGTCATTGCTTTTCTCCCAAGAAGCAGGTGTCTTTTAATTTTGTGACTGCTGTCACCATCTGCAGTGATCATGGAGTCCAAGAAAGTAAAATCTCTCACTGCCTCCATTTCTTCCCCTTCTATTTGCCAGGAGGTGATGGGACCAGTGGCCATGATCACTGTGCTTAGTTGGCCTTATTTCCTACTAGGCCTGCTTACTATTTGCATCCTTAGGCTGCAGTTTGTTTGCTGACTTATATGAGAGTAAATCTGATTGAGCTCAGTGCTTCTGAGAAAACATGTTTAGGATTGCACTGTAAGTTATTAAAAATATAAGCAATTTTTTAAAGTTGAAAAGCTCTCAAGTGGGCAAACTTATAATAAAAACAGTAGTTGGAATACAAATGATTAAAACAGCAAGAAAATTATAAGAACATGTCATGCAATTGTAAACAAACAGCATTGAATATATATATATGGTTACAAATCTAGAGTTAGTGAATGTTAGAAGTTAGTAAAATGATTGCATTTAGAAAATAGTTGGAGTGTTAAAGGGAAGATTCCAAGCCAGTAGAAAAACACAGGCCAACCTTCCTTTCCAGGCCAGGGCCTCACCTGGGATAGAGGCCGTTAACAGGACAAAAGGTGTTGATGGCCTATCACAGAGAAATCCTTGACTCTGGTTGCCAAAGTTACAATTATTTAGGTTACAGGAAAATTGTCACCTTTTAAAACTAGGCTTGGAATAGGGGGCAAGTGGATGGATGTAGAGGTGTTGCTTGGACCATGTGATTCCTGGGAACAGGAAATGAAGTTAGTAGGACTAGAGGCAGAGGCCTTGAGGGGCAGAACCATATTGGCGGGCTGGCTGAGGGCAGGCTGGAACAGAGGAATGGATATGTATTGGAATCTCATGCTGCATGGTTGTGGGGAACAAGCCCCTCTTGAGATGCAAATGCTGTAAACTCTGTGTTCCCTCCAGCTACACCCAGGTATAAATCTGTGTAAAATAAACCATATTTTTTAAAGACGCAATGGTCTCTGCTGCGTCTTGACTCCCAACAGAAACATGGGTAAGCGCCTGGATCCCCCAGAATTTTGCTACTGCTCAGCAGAGATCGCAACCTTCATAACAATATGTAATGTTAAAATTGGCTTGAAGGCATTAGGAGCATAGGCTGCTGCCTAAGACTGAACATTGCATTGTCTACTGCACAGACTGGTAGTATCCCTTCAGAGTTTTAGGCAGGAGTCTTTCCCAGTTCTACCTGGAAATGCTGGGGTTGAACCCAGGATCTTGTGAATGCAAAGCATGCACTCTGCCATTGAGTCCTTGTCTCATTCTTAAATACCTGGGCATTTTTATTTTATTTTTTGCTTGGTGCTGACAAGCTTCCCTTGGAGAACACCCTTTCTCTGGTCACCACATACTTGGGTTCAGATGTCAGGGAGTCCTGGACAAGAGTTTCCGACCCAGCTTTCGCAGCCACTTCTCCCCAGCTTTTGCTGCTGCTATGCTACCAGGAGCTATGCCATAGTTTGGCTTATGTCTGGACCTGGGTTCATGATTTCTCTCTCCAAAGGAAATCATGGGCATTAAGTGCTAAGTCAAGGACAGGACTTCCATTACAGCTCATGGTTTGTTTGGCAAGACACAAACCATGAGTCTGAGTTGGGGACGTAACACATGGAAAATAATGACTTTGCTGCTCCTCTGATACTAAGAGTTAAGTGGCCACAATTTGCTTCCTATGCACCAGCACACAGTGAATGCTCATCTTTAAAGCACAGTTAGCTTTAACTGTGCTTTAAAGCAGGGGTTCCTAAAGTAGTTCATAGATCATCAGTGGTCCATGAGTTTCATCAGATGGTCCATGGTAGCAACTCTGCAGAGCAGCATAGCTATGTGTGTGTGAAGAACAGTGGGTGCAGAGGCTGCTCCATCCTTCTTAGAACACAGCAGTCTACCCAGAAGGTGAGCAAGATGGGCTTGAAGTCATGGGGAGAGGAGGATCTGCCTTTTTCCAAAGAATAAACCCACAGCTGGCAGCAAGATGATGGAAGGTCTCCAGTATGGAAAAGAGTCTGACGAGCCACTTGAAAGGAGTGGAGAGTCAATACATATTTTGCATCTGGCTCAGCACATTATGATTGCTAAACAACAAAAAGAAAAATCATTTTAATTGGTCTATCAAGTACCTAATTTTCAAGTGGTTGTGGGGAGAAGAGTGAAGGTTGGGAACCACTGGTTTAAAATGTGTTTGTAAGCTGTGGCAGGTTTGATCCACAGGATGGCAGTACAATGCAGAGAGTTGCCTTGGCTATCATTTCTAAAGCTTTCTGCTTAAAGATGGTGGTGAGAGAAGATTTATATATTGAGAGAGAATGTTTATATCTTGGTATCTTGGTGCACAATGATAGCCCAGAGGCTATAGAAGACCACCCAGGTGCTTACACCTGTTACTGGCAGGTCACCTGATTGATACAGTGGTGCCCCGCAAGACGAAATTAATTCGTTCCGCAATTTTTGTTGTCTAGCGAATTTTTCGTCTTGCGAAGCACGAAATCCCATAGGAATGCATTGAAAATCAATTAATGCATTCCTATGGTCAAAAAAAGTCCAAACAAAGCCAAATTTGGTACAACAACAGTTTATTAACTGCTCTTTAAAGTCGCACATACTGTAAAGAGCAGTTCAAAAATTGAAGGGAAAATAAATTAACTTTATAAACAAAACATGTCTTTGTTTTTAGACAAAGAAAACAAAGTCGCGAGACGTTTTCGTCTTGCGAAGCAAGCCCATAGGGGAAATTCGTCTTGCGAGGCAAATCGAAAACGGAAAAACCTTTCGTCTAGCGAGTTTTTTGTCTTGCGAGGCATTCGTCTTGCGAGGTACCACTGTACTTTCTAAGGAGAGGAGTTGTGGCAGTTTATAGATTGTAGATGCAGCCCAAAGCTAGCCCTGTTCAGGAGACAGAGAATGGTATGAAACTATTTATACACCAGGGCCTGGGCAGTGACTCAATGGCAGGTGAGAATATGAAGTAGAGCAGTCACTGCCCTAGTCCCATAAACCTAGTGACCTTTATGGGCTCATTGTTGAATCTGACTTGAAGAGGAAGCTTGGGGTAACCAGAATAACTGAGTCTACTATACTTGGGTAGAGGAAATATGCTCCAACAGAGCTGTGTGTATGAGTGGTGTAGAATTACTTTTTTAAACATAGTATCTTCTCTCTCTAACTTTCTTTCTTCTTTAGTGTTAAGTGTATGAACCTTGGATTTGTGTGCGTTCCCACATGCAGCTTCCAGGAAGATGTTGGAAGCATCTGCTTCTTTTTTCAACTCATGGTTTGTTTTGTGCGGTCTAGGATCTGCATTTAGTAAACTGTAGTTTATTAAAAGAAGTCAGAAGCATTAACCAAAATTTAAGTTGGCTAGTTTCAAAAATCATAGGTTACAATAACCACACTTTGTCATAGAATCATAGAATCATAGAGTTGGAATAGACCACAAGGGCCATCGAGTCCAACCCCCTGCCAAGCAGGAAACAGCATCAGAGCACTCCTGCCTAGTATTGGCAACAACCTGTGGTTAGTTGGAAGCTGAAACAAAGGCTTCCCATCTCCTTGTGGCCATACTGAAGGACATGAGCCCTTTGGCTTGTGAATGTAACACAAAGCCATGATTTAGCATTCCTGAAAAGATGGCCATTCAGTTACTGCCTGATGGTGATGATCACACAATACTGTATACAATTTTCTTGTATTTCAGCTAGCAGTTCACCAAAAGTTATATATAAATTGGGTATTGGGAAACAGGACCTGACAGCCTAGAACATTAGCAGTGGAAGCTTCACTGTTCCTGTTTGTGTCTGTGTGTTTGTCCATAATGATTGCAAACCTCATGAAAATATTATGTGAAATGACATGGTCATAGCGCTTTGAAGGTCTGCTAGGCTCGATTATGGCTTTGTTGCCACTTTCTCTCTCTGTTTTTGGGACACCAAACAAATGGGAAGCTTTGATGACAATAGGGAAAAGAACCTAAACCGTTTTACAAAGTTGTCTCTTCCATATGTACAACTTAAGCTAGAGGCAGCAGGTGGCATTCTGGGGTTGTTGCTGTTTTATCAGATCTGCTTCACCGTATTTGTTAATAATAATGATAATGATAATATAATAGTTTGAATAAAATATCTAAATTCAGTAAGTCAGAGACTTAAAGGACAATTCTATTTTTCAATGAAGTTACCATTTTGAATTATAGGTCCCAAAGAATTATTATCTATTAAATGGAACTTGAGATTTTTGTTTTAAATGGATGCAGGATCCTACATTTTCTGTGTTTGTGTTTTGTTTTTCAGCTGTAGCAGAAGTCAAACTTCGGGATGATCAGTATACCCTGGATCACATGCGTGCCTTTGGCATGTACAATTATCTACACCTGGATCCCTGGTACCAAGATAATGTTTATTATGTTGATCAACTTGGAAGAGTCATGAATTTAAGCATTACTCTGGTAAGGATGCCATGAAAAAAGAAATAAAAACTTGAGTCAGTCGCCTCAAACTGAAGTCCATTGATTTCACTGGTTTTTCTTTGAGTATGACTTAGTCAGATAAGGTAAGGTAAAGGTACCCCTGCCCGTACGGGCCAGTCTTGACAGACTCTAGGGTTGTGCGCCCATCTCACTCAAGAGGCCGGGGGCCAGCGCTGTCCGGAGACACTTCCGGGTCACGTGGCCAGCGTGACATCGCTGCTCTGGCGAGCCAGAGCCGCACACGGAAACGCCGTTTACCTTCCCGCTAGAAAGCGGTCCCTATTTATCTACTTGCACCCGGGGGTGCTTTCGAACTGGTAGGTTGGCAGGCGCTGGGACCGAGCAGCGGGAGCGCACCCCGCCGCGGGGATTCGACTTAGTCAGATGCCACCAAGTAAATACAGTGGTACCTCAGGTTAAGTGCTTAATTCGTTCCGGAGGTCCGTTCTTAACCTGAATCTTTTCTTAACCTGAAGCACAACTTCAGCTAATGGGACCTCCTGCTGCTGCCGCTCCGCCGGAGCACGATTTCTGTTCTCATCCTGAAGCAAAGTTCTTAACCCGAAGTACTATTTCTGGGTTAGCGGAGTCTAACCTGAAGCATATGTAACCTGAAGTGAATGTAACCCGAGGTACCACTGTAGTAGTATTCATAATTTGAACATACTTTTTAACATATTTTTTTCAGTAACTTATGATGCTTGAATATTATTAAACATCTTTGTGTTTATGATTTGTAATTAAAAGAGATCAGATACTATAGAATTGATTATTATTATTTTTTAAATGCACTATTGACTTTAAATATGGGCATTTCTCAATTCCATTAATTGTGTGATCCAATAAAGATTACACATTCTCCAATAATACTGCTATTCCACTATTCATTGCTATTAATTAAGCTACCCAACACATTTGCACGATATTAACTGCACTGTATTTCACCTTAGGTAGTCAAGAATTGCACTCACAGGGTTATGCACAGTTTAATTATGTCTATTCAGTTAGTTGCACAGAGCAATACTTTACACATTTCTTTTTTCAAATTTGAAGTTAGAACTGAAGCTGCAGGCTTACTAATTGCTTAGATGGGGTCGTGTGACAATCTTGCCATCTCTAATGTCTGTTCAAACAGTCCCGGAAGGCAGATGTACGACATGTGCTTCCATCTAATCATCACTCTGTGCTTAGGTTTCTGCATACTCAAATGATTTTGCTTCCAGAAGCTTTATTTGTGATCCCTTCCAGAGCTGGCACACACACTTATTTGTGAAATATCCCGATTCTTCTCAAAGGCAGTGATTCAGATAGAGAATGCTTTGGGTTTTACAAAGAAAGACAGGCCTCTGTAGCTATCCCTTGCCAGGCTTGGAAGGCAGTTGTCTGGAACGCAGAACACCTTTGCAGAAAGTGCTGCTGTTGTTTATAAAGATATGAGGACAACGTACTATTAGGAAAGAGGCAGGATTGCTGAGCAGACATGGTGGTTGGGAACTGAGAAACGAAGGAGACATGGCCAAAAACAGAATACGTAGTAGGCTGATATGAGCAGGAAGGATGGATGGGGGAGGCAGAGGTTAGTGGAAAGCGGTGCGGAGCAGCAAGGAAACTCAAGCAACGGGTTTGGGGTAATGCATTTGACAGAAAATGGGCAACAAAGGTATTCTGTAGGACAATGGGGAAGGAAGGTTAAAGGCAGTGGAGTGAAGGTTGGTGAACTTCCTGCTTGAGTGAACCAGTCAGCACAGCAGAATATTTGACTACAGTCTGTTGAATAATATTGCAATACAGTGGTACCTTGGGTACCACTGTATTGTTTGTTCCGGAGGTCCTTATTTGTTCCGGAGGTCCATTTTTAACTTGAAACTGTTCTTAACCTGAAGCTCCGCTTTAGCTAATGGGGCCTCCTGCTGCCACTGCACCGCTGCTGCACGATTTCTGTTCTCATCCTGAAGCAAAGTTCTTAACCCAAGGTAATATTTCTGGGTTAGCGGGTCTGTAACCTGAAGCGTATGTAACCCAAAGTACCACTGTAGTACTGTATAACTTTCAAAATAGTGTGGTTAAGAAGTAAGACAAAGATGGAAATAATTGTTCCCACCCTTAAGGATTGTGAGAGATGGATAATGTGCTTCTCTGACTTGTTTGCTGAGAAATGTGCTCCTGCCTCAATAAATAATTGAGGAAACAAACATGTCACAATTCTTACTCAGAATTTGTTATAGAAATGTACAGAGAAGTATAAAACACCATGTTTCTCTGAACCTTTTGGAAGTATTGTTTTTTTAATAAAAAAATGATTGCCGTAAAAACAGTTTTCACACACACACAAATCTTTCTTCGCTCTGAAAGCAAAGTTATTTCCTTTCCTTCTCTTCCAAATAATTATGCCGGTCGTGATGGGATGAGCTTTCCCTTCCTCATTTCTGCCATATCCTTAGAAATTGCAGCTCTGGGTGAGGTGCTGCCCCAGAGTTATCTGCAAACTGTTTCCAGCAAGCAGGTCATGGTGTCATTCTGTGTGGGTATGTGCCAGAAACACTGTGCTCATACTAAATGCTAACTATTGAAGAGCTGTTACCTTGGAGACCGTGATGTTGAAAGACTTTTTTGGTCCCTGAAAAATGGAGGCTGACTTCAAGAGGGAACTTGATATTTAGGTGAGAGTGTAGGTTGTCTGGGAACAAATCATCTTAGTCCCATCTGTAATGGAGAGGGCATCTGAAGCATCTAGTTTCATCATTCATGTCCAAGAACATTAGGAGCGAAGCCTATGCAGCCTATTCTTCCAGTCCATTTCCATGTGCAATACAAGGTGCTAGTTATTACTTAAATGGCTTGGGACCAAAGTACTTGAACAGCTGGTCTCTCTTAGGTGCATCTGCCTATCCTTTAAGATCAGCAGTTGTGCTTCTCTCGTGTGTGACATTTCCTCCTAAGGCAAGTGGTAGCATGCAAGAAAGCTTTCGCTGGTTGCTCCAATATGTGGAAATCCCTGCCTCACAGGGTTGCATTAGTTTACCCATCATTTTGTGTTGCGCTGGCAATTCAAAACACTCCTTTTTGAATGCAAGCTTTCGATTCCGTTGTGCTTACAATGTGTTGAGTCTTGAGTGCTGTTCTGTATATTCCTGGGGTTGCTTCAGTTTTTTGTTTGATTTGATCCATGCTTGCATTACTGTTCTGAGCCACTTTGAGCAATCCCTTTGTGTATGAGAAAGCAGGGTATGTATTTTTTAAATAATAATAACTCACAAAACTGAATACACACACACTGCATTTTGCTTTGGTAAGAACCTAAGAGCCCTACTGGATTGAACCAAGATCCAGCCAGTCTAGCATCCAATTTCTTGCTGTGGTCAGCCAAATACTTTTGGGAAGCAGAGCATGAAGGTAACATCCCTTTTCCTCTCGATGGCTAAAACAGAACTGAAAATGCATATATTGATATTTTTACCATGTTGAGATAACAATTTTTAACACTCAGTTTTTAGCAAAGCCTGTTTGCTCAAAACTGCATAAAAACACCCGTTTAAATCTTAGTCTAAACCATGTATCTGAAGAGTATGCTAGAATTGTTTTGACTTTTTTTGTATACTATTTAAATGTTGCCTTAGTGCAAACACAATATAATCTTTTACTATGTACGTATGGGACGCGGGTGGCGCTGTGGGTTAAACCACAGAGCCTAGGACTTGCTGATCAGAAGGTCGGCTGTTCGAATCCCCGCAACGGGGTGAGCTCCCGTTGCTCGGTCCCTGCTCCTGCCAACCTAGCAGTTCAAAAGCACATCAAAGTGCAAGTAGATAAATAGGTACCGCTCCAGCGGGAAGGTAAACGGTGTTTCCATGCGCTGCTCTGGTTAGCCAGAAGCGGCTTAGTCATGCTGGCCACATGACCCGGAAGCTGTCTGCGGACAAACGTCGGCTCCCTCGGCCTATAGAGCGAGATGAGCGCCGCAACCCCAGAGTCGGTCACGACTGGACTTAATGGTCAGGGGTCCCTTTACCTTTATATACATATACATTTTTTTAAAATGACTAAGGAAAAAGAGATGTATTCAAACAGTAGCAGTTAAGAGATGAGTAGCCTTGCTTTCCTGGCTTCCACACATTGCAGATGCTTCTGGTAACCAAGATGGGCAAAGCAGCAGGCAGGTTGGAAGGTGCAGTGGCACCACATTGGATTGATTCTGCCACTGCACCCGCAACGCACTGCATCCTCACCGCTTTGCCTCTCCCTCTTGGTTACTGGCAGCAGTGTCCTTTGCACTGGGAAGCCACACAAGTATTGCCACACCCACACTGTGCTAACCCACACTGCATTCAAAGATAAGTAGTGTTGCTAACTAACAAAATAGTCAACCTTCTTCCAGTGAAAATGTTTTCTCTAAGCATACCATCTTCAGATTCATCTTGTTTTAAGATATTTGTAAGCTGACTCTCATTTTAACAGTAAAAGCATACCAGGTTTTGCTTACAAGGCTTGCAAAAAGAAAAAGTAGAAGACAATACCAAACTCTTCCATAACTCACTCCCTAAACTGAATAGATACGTGCTGCATGTTACTCAACGTATTTGTAGCTTTCAAGCTGGCATGACCTCTTCCCTCTGCCAAAAGATAATATATTGTGCAAAGGACAAGCGGTTGCATTCAGAATGTGGTTCAGTGGTAAGAGTGCATGCAAATTCAATCCACAGCATCTCTATTTAGGGTTGGGACAGATCCCTGCCTGAAACCCCGGAGAACTGCTGCCAATCAGTGCAGCCAATCCTGAGCGAGATGGAGTAGTGGTATAACATGGTATAAACTAAGCAACTGCCTTTGTTCCCAAAGGAATTGCCCCATAGTCAGTAATTTGCAAGCTGGCTTTGTTCCATGGGCTGCCAGTTGCCAGCCTGCTTCTAATCTAGGGAAGCTGAAGCCTTTTCACGATTTATCAGATAACTGCAGTCTGGATCTTTTACATTCTTCTCTTCATGTTTTTATTAAGTGTATAATTTATGTAAGTTGTTAAGTCATAAAAACAGTGATTCATAATAGCAGGGATGATTTAATAACACTAGTAAATTAATAAAATTCTGTGTAATGGCAATTAGTAAGCAACTCTCAATTTCCAGAGCAAAGATATATATATATGATGGATGTATCTTATTAGAATAAAAAGGCAATTGTACCAACCAAGCTATATCCCATATATTTTTTTCCAGCCATTGCAAAATTGTTGGAAATTGTGAAATTAGTATTACATGGCAATACTAATGCATGCAGTTGCATGTAAGTTACTTATCTCTGGAACTGTTGCTTCTATCATAACCTTTATGTAATCCAACAAAATCTTCTTTGGGACCAGAAGAATATTATACCCGAACATATTTGAGTATCATTTAACACCCCCTTCCAGAAAGGTCATACATGTGTGTGCCACGAGAAAATATGCATGAAATATGCCTTGTTTCACCTTTCCAATATTTGTCTTTCGTATTTGGATATATCCATCTCTTTAAACCTACACAGAGTCAAATAACACTGAAACTTTTTTTTATGGGATTAACTGGATCTTCAAAATTATTATTGTCATGTACCAGCTGTAGGTTTTTCTTAATATTCGCTCTCCTGGTATGAATTTCTCTAGGGGATGGTGGCAGTTTGTTATCCTGAGATAAGGATGAGGTGTCTCTTCTTATATTCCAAACTATTTGCTGATAAAATATGTGAACTTGCAAACATTTGCCAGCAACATTTGTTCATCAAGGTGTGATTGTCGTTCGTCTAATTTCAAATCTGTTCTTGTTTCCTACTTACAGGACACTGCCTTAAAAAAGCCCAGAGAAGTATTCAGGCTTCCTGCAGACTTGATAGCTTGTGATAATCGCCTTTGTGCATCTGTACACTTCACATCTTCCACCTGGGTTACACTTTCAGATGGAACAGGAAGGCTGTATCTTATTCGAACAGGAAAACGTGGTGATGGCTCATGTGAAAAGTGGGAAGTAAGTATTGTAAAGCCTAGCTTTTCTATTTCCAGATGGTTGAATGTGCTTAAGCAAAGCTAGAAGTTACTGCCTCCTGCTCTTCTTGTGTAAACCAGCTCTTTCCCCTCTTATTGCATCTTGAAGGTCTTCTGATCTCCAGAACCTTAACTTGGGTCATCCACTTTCCAATTAGGGTTATATGGTGTCCAAGCCATGCTACCTTACTTAATATGTACAAGAGCAGTCTAGGAAACCCTGTCAGCTGGAGAGGAGAATGTATGGCAGAGAAGGTGAATTTTGACTGTAGAACAAGGAATGGCGCAAGAGACACTGAGAAAGTACAGTGGTACCTCCGGTTGCGCACGCTGCGGGTTACGAGCGAGCTCCGATAACCTAGAAGTAGCCACTCCCGGTTGTGAACTTTGCCCCGGGATGTGAGCGGAAATGTCAGAGGCATGCATGCAATGAGAGACACACTTTCGCTAATAGCGCCTCATATTACAAGCAGTTTCCAGTTACGAACGGACCTCGGGAACGGATTCAGTTCATAACCAGAGGTACCACTGTATGAGAGAGTGAGAAACATCTTTCAGGATTAGTTGATAAGTTCAGTATGTGGTTTTAAATAGTTGCCACCCAGAGATCTCTGTGAAGCTTACAAACAGGCATGAAGGCAGCATGTACCCATTGTGGTGCCTTCCTAGTTTCTGCTACTTGGGTATACTGCCTCCAAATGTGGTGGTGTCGTTTGGACAGGCATCTAATGGCAAGTACATTTTTTCCAAAAAAAAAAAGAAGTTTTATTCTAAGCCTCAGAGAAAAGTGATCCCCTTGATCTTGTACTGAGCCTCACTGAAGTTCAGAAAGCAGTGAGATGTAGGCAAGCAGGGACAAAACCTTTTCTCTCAGCATGTCCCAAGCTTGGAAGCACGGGAGGGTGGGGCTCACCTATACAGTCTTGCTGGACTTTGTAAGCACTTCGTATACCTCTAGTCGGAGGTGTCATGTTATAATCAGGACCCCGTAGGATAGATGGCCAGCACACCTTTTGATTGGCTACCAAAGTCAGTCTTGTCTTTTCTTTTTTTCCCTTTTCTGTCTACTTTTCTGTACCCTTGTATTTTGTTGCCATGCTGTATGTGTAGCCTGGGGTCTAACTTCACATCTGGATAGCACATCAAGAAAGCAATCAAAGTTACTCAGATGAATCTCTCCTGCTGATATTTCTTAAGTGAATTTGAAAACAGATGTAGAAGTGCCAAGTGCTGAAGCTATGGTCTTCTTAATGTCTGAAGCTGCTTCATTCCAAGTCATTTGTTTACTGTGATTACCTGTTTAAGGCCTTTCTGCGCCCTGCAGCCTGAGCTTATGGGGACTCGGCTAGGCGCTGCCTATGACACACTAGTTCTGTGTTGTACTCTATGGCTTCTCCCACTACATTCAGTGTTGCCAAGTCAAGGTAATTATAGTAAAAGTACATTTGAAGTGAAGTCAAGCAAATATAAGCACATTAAGTGAAAAGGCGTATGAGAAGTATGCATCTTTCTAAAGTGTCTCATGGGGACGTTGATTTCTTCAAAGTGTGCCTTTCATAGTCGCTCTGTGATTTTGTTGATACTTGAAATGTGAAATTTGATTTTGTTTGCAAGTCATAGATCTGCAACCATAATTCATCAGGAGAGTTAAGTATTAATATAAACAGTGGGAGAAATTTGTGGATTCCATATTAACATTAATAGTGTTTAGATGGGCACTAATCCTATCTTTATACCATAAGTGGTTTCATTGAGCATTGAAGAATCCACTTTGCTTGCTTTATTTCCCAGCATCCTAAATTGACTATCTGAACTGTTTTTGAGAGAGAATAATGCAGCATAGAGATTGTTTCTCCCCCTTGCTTCCTGGCAAAAGACCCAGTAGCAGCAGAACATGTCATCTGTGTCCTGCTTTTGGGTTCAAAGCACTTTGCGTATGTTGGTTCATGAACAACAGCACTACTGTAGTCAAGTCATTATTGTACCTGTTTTGAAAATGGAGGGGTTGAAATGTAAATTAAATGGTGATGTACATAAACTCACCTACTTACACATACGTATTGGAAACGTATCTTACTGAGCAGGTGAAATGCTTCAAAAGAATACCCAGCACTAAAGCTACTCAGTCATCAGTAGTCTGATAACACAAAGAGCCAATAGTGACCCACCGGGTCATAAAAAGCAGCAACTTCCAACTGGCTTCTCCGTCTGGGCAATCGGTATTTCAGACATGAACTGAGCATCTTTCAGATAATCCATCCCCATTTCCCTTCACTTTACCCAACTCTGACAGCAGCTGGTTACCAATAATAAAATGTTATGCAAATTAATTTCAGAATCATGTAGGCAGGGATTGTATGACTTTTGCCTTGTTCATTTAAAAACAATTCCTGGTTCTAAGATAATAGCACAGCTAGGGTATGATATCTGTGATGGGATAATGAGCTGCTTGTGCGTAAATTCGCAGTCCCTCAGAGTTTGTTCAAGCCCACAAACTTCTGTCTGTGACAGAGCCCCTCAGACATGGCTGCTCTAATCACTTGCAGATTCCGACAGTGGTTGCTTTCGGAATCGTTTCCAGCATAAAAGCTCCTTAACGGAAACACGTCTTCTGGACTCACGGCGTGACAGTTTCCGGCGAGGAGTGGGTCTCCCTATGGGAGCTTCAGATACCCCCCCCACTGCTCTCGCTGGAAGAGTCCCTGAGCCCTCCCCCCTGCTCGCTTTCCCTCGGAGATCCACCTCTCCCCTTGCTAGTTCCTGCTTCAGCTGCTGAGTCTCTCCCAGCCTGCGTGAGCCCTTCCACCAGAGACCCACCTCTCCCTCTGCTGGTTCCTGCTTCAGCTGCTGAGTCTCTCCCAGCCTGCGTGATCCCTTTCACCACCGGTTCCTCCGATGGCAGTTCCCTGACAATATCTATACATCGTATAAAAAGTATGTTACACAAAAGCTTATATTCAGACTTTCCACGGTCTGAAATCTCTTTCAGTGCACAGGATATCTAAGTTATTAATGCTGCTTATCATTGGGGACTGTTTAAAGAGAAAGCTGGTGGAAGGAGACTTGCTTGTAATGCTTTTTCAACTTAATGGCATATATTTTCACTGTAAGGCCTTACTTATCTAGATGTACTTTATACTGTGGGGAAAAGCTTGCTAGTTTGCAAACCAAGCTCATGCTGATTTTCCAGATGAAAGAGTAATAATCTGTTTCCTGTGAACAGTTGTGTAAAAAAGCAAAGTTGTCCTAAGCAAGTGCATATCCAAATTTTCAAGCATTAGTACAACTTGAATTTTATTTCCGTGTCACTTTACAATAAAGGGCATACAATAAAACTTTGGGGTTAATGCAAAATCTAGAGTAGGAAAATACAGATACTGAAACCTAGGTAACAATGGTTGCAAATGCTTATTTATTGATTAAAACATTTATATGAGAAGTCAGCAGCTTCCTTCTTCCCTCTGCTTGCTCCCTGATGCTCAAAAACTGCTCAGTGAATACACTGGTGCTTACTGGTAACAGAGCATGATTGCAGCCAATTATTCTACCCATTTTTAAAAATACTTTTGACTAAAGTTGATGACAACTCATAACCCTTATTCAAAACCCATTTCCTTCTAATTACGGGGCTTAAAATGCAGAGTCATTGTCAAGTCTGTTTTTTCAGACTGTACATTGCCCACACATTTATTAGATAGTGGAAATGATCTAGTTTCCAGGGGTGGTGGGAATGTCAGATTCGTAGGCACCAGAATCAAATTATTTATATGCATGAAACAAGTAAAAATGGGAAGAAAAATCTGTGCTTGAAATGAAAATGACGCTATGCTTTCAGCCAGTTTTTAAACCTCTCAAGTAATAACACTCACAGTGCCAATAAAGCTGGATGGATGTCTTGGAAAAATCAGTGTTGTGTGTACCTCATCAGCATTTTCCAAAAGGAACCAGGTACTAGAGCAGAGATGCTACCAAAACCCAACATTCCTGTGTCAACTTCTCCTCCACCTCACTCTGCACTGTATTCTTGTCTCATCCTTGAGTTATCTGTTTGATCTGAAACATGCATTGTGCATTCAGAAGGCATGACACAGTAGCATTCACAAAGTCCGTCTCTTCTCAGATACTATTCAATGAAGAATTCGGGAGTCCCTTTGTTATAGTCCACAGCATCTCCTTTTTGCAATCTGATGCTCATTCAGTGGGCGTACTGCTCCTTCGCGTAGAAAAAGATGAATTGGATGTACAAGGCAGTGGCTTCCATGTTTCCTTGGAATGGGTCACAATTACAAAAACAACCAAGGAGAGTAAGTATTTTACTTGCTGTTGCTTTCCTTGTGTCTGAAAAAGAGACTCTTACTCCTTATATGTTTAGGAAGTTGCTATTCCAGTGGCTCAGGTAGCTGGAAATAATTTTGTCATCTTTTTGATAGTTGTGTGAAGGATCTGAATCTGAAGTCATCTGGGGGACTGTTGGATCCCTGAGAATAAAATAGTCACAGAGCAAGGCAACAAGCATGTTGTAAATCAAATTTAAATCAATGGGGCTGACTTCTAAGTCAATGGGTGTCTTGGAAATGTGGCTGCTGTGTGCCCCTTGTTAGTATTTCCCATAATGAAAACCCAAGCTTTCAACCAGTGTGTGTACACATGGAACTGGAACCAGACATTAAGGGCAGATGCAAGCAGCACATTTGCAACTTCTCCTTTCTCCCCTGAAATCATTATGAGATGCTAATTGCGACTCAGTTGTCAGAGCACTGATCCTTCTGTAGTCCAGACAGCAGCTTCTGTGCACAAGAGCTGGTATCAGCAGGCTGCAGAGGGGGAACCCACATTTTGCACAGAAGACAAACAAGTCTTTACAAGGGAAAGCACTTTCAAATATTTTAAAGGTATTTTCAGCCCACCTTTTAGGCCCAAACACTCAGCTTCTAAGATGCACTGGGAGGGGACCCCCAAAACAGCCCAGTGAGGACTGAGCCTTCTTAGCAGGCATTGAATGCAAGTTTACTGGAGCAAAAGTTAATGGAATAGAGGGGTTATGGAAGGAGAAGGAATGGCATGGAGCATCCTGAAGAGGAGAACTCCGCATGGCATTTTGCAATACCAGATCTGTGATTTGATATCGTCACAGGACAATATTTGCCTTTTCACTTAGTTGGCTGTCTCTTGCAGGGCTTGGGATAGTTGCAGCATGATGATGTTTTACCAATACTATTGTTCCCACCACCAAAATACTGTGTACCCTGCCTCTCTGTTAAGTATTCTGGAGGTGGCTAAAAACATACGTTACAAAAAAAATCCAATGCCCACAGTACAGTGGTGCCTCGCAAGACGAAATTAATTCGTTCCGCGAGTTTTGTCGTCTTGCGGTTTTTTTCGTCTTGCGACGCACGGTGTCGGGAAAGTTTTGGAAAAGCTTCAAAAATCACCAAAGTCTTTAAAAACCTCAAAAAAGGCTACCACACCGCGTTCTATGAGTTGCTCCTCGAAGTCAAGTCGCAACTGTATTAACGGTGATAAGAAAAAGGAAACAAACTTGCAAGACGTTTCCGTCTTGCGAAGCAAGCCCATAGGGAAAATCGTCTTGCGAAGCAGCTCAAAAAACAAAAAACCCTTTCGTCTAGCAAGTTTTTTGTATTGCGAGGCATTCGTCTTGCGAGGTACCACTGTAAAACCATTGTGATACTGCTCTTTCCTGCTGGTACCACTCTTCCTTCAAAAGTATTTTTCACTGCAGCGCCACTCTTTCATATAGACAAACGGCTCCTGTGCATCCCACACGAAGGCTAAGCAGTAAGAAGATCAAGCCAGTATTAAGTTCTCTTTCCCCTCCCCAGCCGATCAGTACAGAAATACTCAGTGCCCTCAGGCACCAGTCATGGCTGGCTGGAACAGAAACTCCATGTTTCCTCGGAGCCATCTTTTAGAATAGCTTACCTGCTGGTGCAAAGAACCTTGCGGTAAATATTAATATGGCCTTTATTTGTATTCCTGTGTTCAACAAATCCTGCTGCCTTCTTGTAGCAGTTATTGGTATCTAATTTTATGCATTTCCTGAGGTCTTTCCAACACATTACTGGTGGTTACTTTTAAAAGGGGGGCTGGGTTTTAATTACAAACCACAAAAGAGCAAATTTAGGAAAGAAAAGGCTAATGAAATAGCTAGAAGACCAATAGAGAATTGCCTCTTTTAGAGCAGCAAAATGAATTTGTATTGTTATCAGCCTGGATATTTATTATGTAGCTGCTTCAGGTTGCTGAAAAGTGCTGTATTTATTTAAGTGTATGTATTTAAGGAGAAAACAATTCTTAGAATAATACTGTATCGGGGTTTTCACTGTTTTCTGAAATATGCTTATTTTTCAGGTAAGCCTCTGTGTGGGGCTACCCAGTTTTGCAAGCTATGTCTGGCATAAATGGAAACACCTAGATGGGTGGGCTGGGTTTGCATACCTGCAGCCAGAATCCAAGGAAAGCCCAGTGCATGCTGGCATTTTTGTGCAACAACAGAGGAGTGAGATGCTAGTTATTAGAGGGGACATCTTATGAACAAAACAGGCTACTAAATTAGTTAAGACAAAGCGGAAACGGGCTCATTCTAGGGACCTATTCTTCTGTAAGGCTATACAGAGGGGCAAATCCTTAACAACTAGCTAAGCTCTCTATTTGCAATAACAAAAAATATTAGCAAGGATGCCTCAGAGGATGTGGGAAGTGGGTAGAAGAGGCTTAGGACATACTTCCATATAGGTTTTAGTCTGAATATGACAGGAGGAAGCTCGGCATATGGAAACAAAGAAATGGTCTCATCAAACTCTCCAAATTGGCTACAGATTTAATTGTCTTTGGAGAGAGGGAGGTAATGAGAGCAGAGCCAAGTGTACCCAGTAACCTTAAAAGCAGCATGAATCCTCTAGGAATGGGGTCAGAAATGGTTTCTGGAGACTATTTGCCTAGAAATAGTCTTCATTACGGTCCCGTAGGTGAGAGTCAACAGTACAGTAGTACCTCGGGTTAAATATGCTTCAGGTTACATACGCTTTAGGTTACAGACTTCACTAACCCAGAAATAGTACCTCGGGTTAAGAACTTTGCTTCAGGATGAGAACAGAAATTGCGTGGCAGGGGCATGGCAGCAGCAGGAGGCCCCATTAGCTAAAGTGGTGCTTCAGGTTAAGAACAGTTTCAGGTTAAGAATGGACCTCCGGAACGAATTAAGTACTTAACCCAGGGTGCGGACGCGGGTGGCGCTGTGGGTAAAAGCCTCAGCACCTAGGGCTTGCCAATCCGATCGGCGGTTCGAATCCCTGCGGCGGGGTGCGCTCCCGTTGCTTGGTCCCAGCGCCTGCCAACCTAGCAGTTCGAAAGCACCCCCAGGTGCAAGTAGATAAATAGGGACCGCTTACTGGCGGGAAGGTAAACGGCGTTTCCGTGTGTGGCTCTGGCTCGCCAGATGCAGCTTTGTCACGCTGGCCACGTGACCCGGAAGTGTCTCCGGACAGCGCTGGCCCCTGGCCTCTTAAGTGAGATGGGCGCACAACCCCAGAGTCTGTCAAGACTGGCCCGTACGGGCAGGGGTACCTTTACCTTTACCTTTACTTACCACTGTACTATGCTAGAAGACTTGTCGAAGAGCATAAACCTTTGAGATGTTTGTGTTTGTTTGACTTCTTTCTCGCACTGTTACCCCATGACGCTGCAATCAGATAGAATTGACTTTTTTCAAGTAGTGCTTTGGGGGTTACCTTGCAGTCTGTCATGCCAGGAATATTGAAAGCCTGCTAGATTGAAAAGCCTGCAGACACCTGTCTCAGCGTTTCTGCATTGACTTTATGTATGTTCAAGATCTTCCCAACCGAGGAACGCGTTGATTTCTGTTAAAGTCAACCAGCCAGCGGGTTGGATTTTTGTCCTTTACAAACTGGGACGAGCAGGGTTGGGCGGTGTCAGCACATTCAAAGGAATTGTTTCTCTTTTGATCAGGTGATCATGGGTATGAAATCTCCAAGCGTCGAGTTCTTCAAGGAAAGTCAGTTCCGCATTATGCAGCTATAGAGCCAAGTGGCGATGGCCTGATGGTTATTTCGTACAAGCCCTATGCTCTCACACAGAATGGTGAGGATAAGCATGAAAAAAGTGAAAAGGAGAAAGCAGAGGAAAACAAAAAAGGTAACCTTGCATTCCTGACAATAGGTTAGACAACTAGCTCATTATTATTGCTTTATAAATTTCTATCTCACCTTTCAGGGCACACCAGGGAACAAAGCATGGTCTTGTAGCTTATATTTGTATTAGAAATTCAGTGCACCGTACATTCAGCACAGTTTTAAATGTTAGTAAAGGTTTAAATGTTGGTAACCTTGCATTCCTGACAATAGGTTAGACAACTAGCTCTTTATTTATTATTGCTTTATAAATTTCTATCTCACCTTTCAGGGCACACTAGGGAACAAAGCATGGTCTTGTAGCTTATATTTGTATTAGAAATTCAGTGCACCGTACATTCAGCACAGCTTTAAATGTTAGTAAAGGTTTAAATGTTAGTAAAGGGACCCCTGACCATTAGGTCCAGTCGTGACCGACTCTGGGGTTGCGGCGCTCATCTCGCTTTATTGGCCGAGGGAGCCGGCGTACAGCTTCCAGGTCATGTGGCCAGCATGAGTAAGCTGCTTCTGGCCAACCAGAGCAGCACACGGAAACGCCGTTTACCTTCCCGCCGGAGCGGTACCTATTTATCTACTTGCACTTTGAGGTGCTTTCAAACTGCTAGGTTGGCAGGAGCAGGGACCGAGCAACGGGAGCTCACCCCGCCACGGGGATTCGAACCGCCAGCCTTCTGATCGGCAAGTCCTAGGCTCTGTGGTTTAACCCACAGCGCCACCCGCGTCCCTAAGTGTTAGTAGTATGGTTTTAAAGTTTTCTGTGGAGAAACCAACCTGTCAGTTCTCCAAATGAGCAAGATGCAGCTTGTTTATTTGGAAGGGTGAATAGCTTGATGGCCATTACCTGAGGATTCAGCAGACTTAACAAGTACATGCCTCAAGACAAAAGCTGATCACCTGCAGAGATTAGGAAAATTATTGCTTCCCCTCTCCACATGCTCAGCATTTCACTTAATTGATTATATGATGCTGCGTTGAAACAACAGGGAGGGCTTGGTATGTTGGATAGATTACAGAGGGTAATCTTAGTGTGATGTTTCTGTTTTATGCAAGGGGTCTCCTCTTAACTTCTGTTTTGTTCTGGCACAGGTTTTCCATGTTAAGTTAGAAAGGTTTGCTCAAAAAACTTCAGGAAAAAAACAGGGAATGGGAGAGAGAAACATCTTTTTCTGAAAATTTCCAGGTTTTTTCTCCCAGGCCTTCACATCTCTACCAGGTCGTAGTCCAACATTCCAACCACTACACCACCCTGCCTGTCCTACAGGTGTGCTTAGTGTTGCAGTTCACCATCAGTGATCCATTCCTTTTTGTGTTCTTGGTTTGTAGAACCTCTCTACTACTGGCAAGAGACTGAAGATGATTTGACGGTTACTTTTCAGCTACCAGAAGACTTTGCCAAAGAGGACATTCAAGTCCGTTTTTCTCCAGGCCATCTCAGTGTCGCACTGAAAGATCCCCTCAGCCCAGTATTAGAAGGAACGCTTTTTTCATCGATTGATCACGAAAGCTCCACGTGGATAATTAAAGAAAATAATAGGTATTTCTTGCAGTACTGAGTAGTCTGGTCTCTGTATAGCTGAATGCCTAAGTAGCTCAATAGCCCTGGGCACTAAAGTGTGTAATACTGTGAACCTGAGCTGTCTTATTAGGTGTGCTTCCTTTCCTTGCAGGCTGCTTCCTTTTCTTCACGGAAACAGAAACTGGTCACAGTTAGTCGTACGTAGACATTTTATAAAGAGAGACAATGGAATTTGAAGAGAATTTGAACAAGGAGGAAGGGCCTTCCACTATTTCCAGTACATTTGTTGCTCGATAGGAATTGCTGATAAATCCTGTCTTCTCTTTAATGAATGCTTGTGATTTAATACTATTACCTTTTGTGCCTCTAAGCAGGCTGCTGCAACAGCAAAGTTAGTGGGTTATATGCAGTTGTTGTTGTTAATTAAATTTGTATACCGCCCTCTACCCGCAGGTCCCAAGGCGGTTCACAAAATAAAGTCGTAATATAAAAACACAAAATATATCATAAAAACAAAAGCAACCCAATAATACCCCCCCTCCCTAACACATTTTAAAAGTGCATTGGATGTCAATCAGCCAAAGGCCTGGTTAAAGAGGAACGTTTTTGCCTGGTGCCTAAAGGTGTATAATGAAGGAACCAGGTGAATGTCCCTGGGGAGAGCATTCCACAAATGGGGAGCCACCGCAGAATATTATTATTAATTATGACTCTTTAGAGTTCAGCATGTATGTATTCACCATTATAGCAAGATCTATATAGATTTATTTATCTAGAGATCTATATAAATCCAGTGTGTAGTCTTAAATAAAGGAAGAGAGTAACTCAGCACTGGACGCTAATGTAACTTGTTCAGTCCATTTAATGGGAACAATCATTAAACAAATGTCTTTCATTAGGCCGGTTTCAGTATTGGATTTCTCTGAGGGGGGTTAATTTATTTTAATGAAAGCAACACTATTTTCATTCCAGTGAGGAGAACTATAGACTGAAAATTAAAATGCTTTAGCTCATCTCGGCATGGATAACTTAGAGATGTCTACTGTTGCTTCAGATTAAAGTTTTGAAAATCGATCCGGTTTTCCAAGAGATTTTTGTTGTTGTTTAAACAGCCTTAATCATTTTATTTGTACGCCAAAGTTAAAACTGTGCTCAAGGCCACTTACGACATATAAATAATTCCGTAACTTCAAACATAACAAAAGTAGGCATAAACAAAACATCAGAAAGTTCAAAACCAAATTGAACAATTTCCACATAGATCGTAAGATCCAAAATAAAGATACATGTTAAACATTCTGATTAGCTATTTGCAGAGAAGGTTAGGAATTCTGTTCAATACAAATGCATATAGCCCTCTAGTCATACATTTTGTAACCGCATGTGAAGTGAGTGGTGCTTTCTCTTGGTCGTTTTGGGATTGAAAAAAGCCTTTTCTAATCATATCACATGTTGATCATGAAAGCGAAAGCTCTTTCCATCTAAATTAACTTGTTGAAAACAATGGGATTATTTCAATGCTTCTCCTATCCCCATTATCCCCTTTCCTCCAGCTGTCAGTGTTTCGGGTCGATTTGGCTGGCTTTTCTTTCCGCAAAGCTAATTAAGACATTTGCAAGGATCATTTTTGACAACAAATGTGTTTCAAGTTTTTCCTCTGACTTAAGTGTTTGAAAACAAAGGCGTGGTATGGGCTACGTTTGGCACTCTATATTTAGAAATGGAGATAAGTGCATGCTGATCCAATCTTCCAGATTCCTTTTCTTTAAAAGCTTTTTAAAATACTGCTTTTGCTTATCCCCCTTTGTTTTTCTACTCCTACCTTCTAATAGGCAAAAAAAGTTTAACAGATATTTCTGTATAGGAGAAGGGGAACTGGAAGGGCCGTAGCTTGATTCTGTAGAGCACATGTGTTGTATGGCGCAGGTCCCAGATTCAAGCCCATCATAGCTTTGAGAACAGCGCACTTAGCCAGGTGGCCTTGGTTGAACTAGAGATCAAAACATATTTGAAACATATCTGCTTCAGACCATGCTCAGTGACATAATCTTTTGCATGCACTTTGGGAAGTCTCATTTAAAATCAATGGCTCTTTCCAGAGCTTCTTTTGCAGCCAGAACACTGCTCTCCTGAGAAAACCTGTGTTTTTGGGTGAAGACAACAGCTTTGGTTGTCCATCCAAAATAGGTTGGAGTTCCTGCACCTCTTTTCCTAGGAAGAAAGCACTGGCTGTTTCCCAAATAAGCATGGTTGTGACCAGGATGCACACTCCGTTTAGAACTGGGAAGTATTGGAAGGATAAACATGATACTTATCATTACTCATATTGCAGTAGTTAGGAGTTCTGGCCTGGATGCTAGCATCTGTTCTGCACACAGAACAGAGCTCTCCCTCTGTAGCCTCTGTTGCCCCCCAAGAATTAATCCCTGAAGACTGGGGAACTGCATGGGATGTGGCGCAACACTCTTCTTGCTGCACACATAACCTGGCAGAGGAGCAGGAGTGATGGTCCCAGCAAAAACCAGACACTTCTGTGCACAGATTTGCCTCCTACTTGCACAACAGCACCTTAGCACTGAAACAACTTTTTGACGTGGTTATTAAAAATATATATAATTATAGTGTGGAATATACTATGACACAGTAGGCATGCTAATTAGTAGCATTCTCCATTTTCCAACAGCCTCCTAGAGCAGGTAACACACCGTACTCAAATCTTCATTGTCCCCAGTTTGACAGTGCCTTCTTTTAAAAATAGAAGATGCATACTACGTAAATGTTACCTTTAGACAGTACACTCTCATGGTAAAGATTGAGAGGACAGGAGTTATGAACTTCTGGATACTATAGCAGTGGCTTCCCTGCTGTTCCACATGGAAGATGGTTTCCATCAAGGTGGGTTTGACACTTGAACCTGTAATAGATCTTAGCACTCAGATTTGCAGATCATCTTAGCACACAGGCATAGGCAAACTCGGCCCTCCAGATGTTTTTGAGACTACAATTCCCATCATCCCTGACCACTGGTCCTGTTAGCTAGGAATGATGGGAGTTGTAGTCCCAAAACATCTGAAGGGTCAAGTTTGCCTGTGCCTGTCTTAGCACCTGCTAAGCTACAAATCAGGAAAATGAGAAATACTAACAGCACTTATAGTCATACATCTTAAGACAGAGAACTCATAAAATGTTGCAATGAAATGATACCACTTCAGCTGTGCATGTGGAGACCACGTGTTTGAAAGTGCTTCTGCATCAAAATCATGCAAACAAAGCAAGTTGGGCCATGCATATGTATGAGTGTAAACTTCATTTGCATCATCTTCCCTTTAAAAAAAGAAAAGAGAATGAAGCTGGGTTCATTCATTTGTACACACAATGTTTGCAGCACAAATTACCTTCTACATTATATATCTACTAATTTAAGAATCTGTGTACCGCCCTTCACCACATGGTCACTGGATAGATTATAACTTGTCAGAATATACACATACAATGAGATACAGCGAAAGTGGATGTACTTAAGTGGATGTAATTAAAAACTCAATTTAAAAAATTGACCTTCCAGGTTCAGATTGTAAGCCGGCACATTTTGCCTCCTGACACACAGCCGTCCATCTGTGTGGCATCTGGAGGCAAACCCATTACTTTGCCAGTTCAGTTAAGGGAGTATGTTGTTTGAGGGAGGATATTGATGAAGAGCACCCTAGTGGTAGGCCAAATACTAGTGACCTCTGGCCCCACTATGTTAATTGATCAGGGTGTTTTTGTAATAGATTGTGTGTATTTATCATTTTGATATTTCATATATACAGTGGTACCTCGGGTTACAGACGCTTCAGGTTACAGTTGCTTCAGGTTATAGACTCCACTAAGCCAGAAATAGTACCTCGGGTTAATAACTTTACCTCAGGATGAGAACAGAAATTGCGTGGCGGCGCAGCAGCAGGAGGCCCCATTAGCTAAAGTGGTACCTCAGGTTAAGAACAGTTTCAGGTTAAGAACAGACATCCAGAACAAATTAAGTTCTTAACCCAAGGTACCACTGTATTTTAAACTGTTGAACTAGCCCAGTTGCGTATGCCTGGTGGTTTTCCAAGGAGCGTACACTTCACTTTTCTGTGTCTTGATTAATCTTTATTAATGTTAGCGCTTATGGAAGGCTTGGATGTCTGGTGGTATGTACAACTGCATGCTTAAGTAACAGACGTTACACTGCCCTTCAAAACTAATAGCCTTCCGAATATGGCTTCCATTGGTAGCAAATATGCGTTGCTTTATGTTAATAACCAATATATGTTTAGAAACATGCATACAATTGAAATCATAATACAAGAACCTGTTGATATATGTCTGATGCAATAAAATTAAGACACCAACCAAAAAACCAGTAACCCAGCAACAGCAGCCTATACAAGAAAAGCTTTCAGTTATAAGCCAAGGAGAAGAAATAGTTTAGTGACACTAACTCGTTAGGATACCTTGTTCAGAGACATCGTCTCTGAATACCAGTTAATGGAGGCAAACAGCAAAGGAAGTCTATTGCTTTGGGGCCTGCTAGAATCATCAGGGTGGCCACTAATGGAAACAAGGCGCCTGATTTGATAGCTTGTCTTCATTTCTCATATTTAGTAATTCGTCTAGAATGCAGATACAAGCAATAAGGGACTGGAAAGGGTTTTTAGTGGGGAGGATCTGAAGGTGTAAGGAATTCAACTTGGGGGCATTTGGGCAGCTAACTCCGGCTGAGAGAGGTCAATTTGATTATCTGTTTTCATCTTGTTTTCATAACTGGTTTGGAATTGCTCCGGAATATCTCAGTAATAGCACCAGTCTTGCCACATCTGTGTCTTACCCATTTGAATTCCCCCCCCCCCTTCAGTGCAGCTTTCACTGGATAGTTAATGAAATATTTAGAAGAGGAGCGACCTTTTAATAATGGGGAAGGGAGGAATGAGTGGCTAATCTAAATTATGAATTTATAAAGCCAGAGTGGCTTAGTAATTATTAGCTTGTGATTAAGTGCCAAAGTGAAGTATTAATTCTTCAGCACTAAACAAGTTACTTCCCTGTGAGTTCCACAATACGAATTTATCATGTAAGAGTACATTTAGAGAGGCAAACTCTCTAAATGGGAGATTTGTTATGTTTATATGACTCCTCTTCTTTGCTGAATGCAATCTAGAGAATATCTCCTCCCCCATTTTTATAAATTAAAAGGCCGCTTGCTGCATTGAGCCCTGGATTTCAGCAACTTTGGCAAGGTCCAAGGGGCAGCCATATGACATTCTGACAGAGGAGGGTATAATATCAAGCTAACTTATATGTACAATTTGGAAACAGATCTACAAGTATTGCTGGAAGTAGGAGGTCAGAATAGAATGGAGAGAACTGCCTTTAACTCATTATGCGTGGTTCCAAGTGTCAGTTTAAAAGCTTTCCTACAATTTTCTAGCTAGCTAGTACATGAGCCTCTTGCAGGTTTCCCGTTAAAGTCAAACTGCTTTGGCATCTTGGGGACAAAAATCATTTTACTATGGAAGTAACAAAACCATTGTGCATAAATTCCAAATTCTCCCATGTAAATCAGGAACCTTGTGCAAGTGGTGCAATGTTGCTCTGTTTTATTTCAGGTGAATCTCCCTTTCACTGCAGCCCACAAAGTTCCCTATCTAGATTTTGATGAAGATTTTGGGGGCATAGGTGGGGGAAGTACATGTGTGTAGGTGGGGAGGGACAGGGAAATATAGTATGAGCTGCCTTTCCACTCCTTCAGTGCTGGATACTACCTGATACTGATAATTTTGTCCCACGCATCAAATTTACCAATATTCATCTCTTCATCTCTTTGCAGCTTGGAGATTTCCCTGATTAAGAAGGAAGTGGGACCTTCGTGGCCAGAACTGATTGTTGGTGACTCTCGGGGGGAATATGTCATGGATCCAGCCAAGAGTGCCACAATAGCTGAGCGTCTGATGCATCTAACCTCTGATGAAATGGTAAAGTGCTGATCAAAGAGAACTCTTTTGATTCTAAGAGGGAAATCAGTCTTATCAAATTGCAGCAGAATCTTTAAGTCAATCTCACTGAAGCAAGTCCCGTAAGCCAATGTAACTTACTACCTAGCACACATGTGGATGGACAACCTGCAGCCCTCTGCTAGTGCCCCTGACCGCTGCTAAATTTCACTAGCTGAAGGCTGAGAGGACTGCAGCTGCAACGGGGAGCAGGGGGGAGGCACACAGGAAGAGTCACCCCTTTCTGCCTCTCTCTACTGTAAAGTGGGGGTCCTGTGGGAGGTTTGGCTTGGTGTATTTCCTAATCTGGGACAGGGCCCCTTCCTAGCTGGAATCTCTGCCCCTGGTTGCCCTAGACATTCAACACTGGCTGACACTCATGGTGGGTGGTTTGTTTAGCAGTTGTCTGATTTCGTCCTGAAAGCTCTGAACAACTGTTTGGTGGGTTGGGAGGAGTGCTGCTGTCTCTCCTGGGTCTGTCCTTCAGTCCAGTGGGGAGAGATTGTGTGTGTGTGTGTGTGTGTGTGTGTGTAAGAGAGAGAGAGAGAGTGTTTGTATGCATGTGTATACGTTCACGGGATGTGGCCCTTGAACACCCATCTACTGTTGACCTTGATGCTTGGAGCAACCAGGACAAGGTTGTTATGATGAACAGTTAAACTGCTAAAAACTCCAATGCCACATGGAGTTCCCACTCCTTGGGTGGGTGTCATTTTTGTGCTTCCTACCCCAATCTCCAGTGGCAGATCAACAATGTGGAGTTCTGGTGGGAACACTTGACAGCACCCATTTGCTTAATTATATGTTATGGCCAAAGCTGGGGAAGCTTTCAGTTTTCAGCAGCACCAACACATTTCTTACCGCATCTAGTTCAACCCGTAAACGCTTGGTAAAGGCTCACGTCTGCCTATGTCTGAATTGGTGATAGTGTGGTATAGTACAGCAATGGATTCTAAGACGTATTTAACTCTGAGAACCCTGCACTGATTTCCCTGTTGAAAGACTTGTGTATAGGCAGGTGGTTGAGCTGTGTGGTGGCTGACCATATTATGGCTCAGTTGTTACCTTGATGGTGGTACTTTCTTCAGTAGTTTATTTACTTCCTCAAAAGAGAGAGAGATGACAACAGTAATTTAAAGCATCCATTTCCAAGGCTCTAGGCTCTGCTATCACAGCGATTAGAGTAGCGTCCCAGGGCACCTTTCAAAGGCTAACAAATGCCTTGTGACGCTAAGCTTTTGTGGGCTGAAGCTCTTTTCAACAGCTTCAGAAGATACTGAGATAGCCTGCCTTCCGATATTTCACAGCTGATAATAGGGGCATTTTTTGTCCAAGATCCTTATTTCCATGCACTAATTGTGCTTCCTCTGTCTCTCCCTCATCCAGGGAGGCACAGGAGGAGGTCAGGTACACATAGCTTATCTATGAAACTGAGTCTAGGAAGTACATCAGGAACAGAAATCTGTACATGGTGTTACTTGAACAAGAAAAGCCAACACCCATGTTTTCAAATCTATTCCCTCTTCACCCACAGGCATGCATATAAAGGGTAGTTTTTTTAAAAAAAATCTTTATTTATTTTGACTGAAAGTTTGATAATGTGCTACAAATTCATAGGAATTGTTATTTAATATGCTTTTTGTCTGAGATGTATCTTCATATTTGTTATAATGTTTCAACTTAATCTTCTAGGATTCAAAATATTCTTGGAAACAACTGAGATGCTGTAGTGCGTTATTTGTGCTACAATAATGTGCAAACTTTTGAGCTAGACTTGATTCTTCTTGATAATAGCCAGTGTTTCATGAATGAGCTTTTATGTGGAAGCACCTGCAGTGGGCACACTTACGTTTTTGCTGCATGCTAAAGACTTTTCAGCCAAACCTTTCTAGAGTAGCTGTTGGTCATGCACTTTATTCTATCTTACGAGTCACTGGAAGATTCAAATAATTGTGGGATCTTTTGCCCCAACCCCAAGGCCTACAGGCCTTGGAGTTCTTTAGTATGCCAAGATGTCTTTTGTCTCCAGAGACCACTGTACTCATGCTGAGTTTGGGGCTCCTGTTATCACATGATTCCCTCTGTATGGTTATGCCACAGTAACCTAATTGGCAAATAATGCTTATGGCTCTTGTAGTGTAAATTGTAAAACATCAGACATTAAAAAGTTCCTGATACAGGGCTGCCTTCAGATGTCTTCTAAAAGCAGGCATAGGCAAACTTGACCCTCCAAATGTTTTGGGACTACAACTCCCATTATCCCTAGCTAACAGGACAAGTGGTCAGGGATTATGGGAGCTGCCTTCAGATTTCTTCTAAAAGTCAGGTAGTTGTTTATTTCCTTGACATCAGATGGAAGGGTGTTCCACAGGACGGGCGCCACTACTTGAGAAGGCCTTCTGCCTGGTTCCCTGTAACCTCACATCTTGCAGTGAGGGAACTGCCAGAAGGCCCTCAGTGTTGGTTTCTGCTTTCCTTCACTGTGCAGCGAAAGGGCTTGTCACGAGACAGGTGTTTACATTCCACAGTCTGTACTGTTGGAGTTTCTCACGGGAAAGGGAGACTGGATGTGACGTACACTGGTTTCCTGTTTTTCACTGTGTGTTTCTCTCCAAGCTGTCGAGGAGAGAGGATGCATTTTCTGCTCCGGCAGAGGCAAGATGTCTTTCTGTAATATACCAGCTTTGAACTGTAAATAAAGCAATATAGAGTATGTAGTACGTACTCCTCATCCTTCCGCTGGGCACTGAACTCTGCTTTACACCAACACGTGGTTATGGGCTCCAGAAGTCGAATCGGAGTGCCGGCAAAGGATCGGAATGCAGAGGGACAGATCGGATTGGAATCTGCTCTGCGCGTAAAAGTGATTGATGAGGTATGTACTACTGCTCCGGGCAGCCTGCCAGCTTCTAGTTAATGGCTTTATGGCTGGACTTTGAACTTTTAAAGCCGTTTTGCCGGGAACAGGCAAAAGGCTCCCAGGCACAAGTTACTATGCTGGGGAAATCGAAAGTAACTTTTAAAAGCGCCTTTGGAATAAGGCAGCTGCAGCAGTGACGCAGCAAGATTTAAAGCAGCATATATGACGCTGAAGGCTAATGCCAGAGTCATGATGGCCCTTCAGGATGCTTGTGGGATTCCTAAGCTCAACAAGAAAAATTATGCGGACTGGGTTTTGTATGCAGAGGCAGTTCTGCGGAAAGAGGGTTTGTTTGAGGTGATTACAGAAACCCCCCCAGCTCCAGTTACAGATGCATGGAAAGCTAAGGATTCCAAAGCACGGGGAACACTTACATTGATAGTATCCCCAGAAGAGCTCTGTCTATTGCGTGATAAGACCTCAGCCAGAGAAATTTGGGATTCTTTGAGAGAGGCTCACTTAAGGACAGAAGCTGGATCTACTATGTTTTACTTCAACAAGCTGCATAATATGGCTCTTGCAGAAGGTGGAGATGTGCGTTTACATCTGATGGAGATGCAAAATCTGAGACATGAGCTGCAACAGAGAGGACTCAACTTTCCAGAGGCTGTGTATTCTTTCATGATACTACAATCTTTGGGTTCAGGTTGGGAGTCTGTTGCAACCCAGATTGCTGTGCAGCCAACAGCTCAGCTGACAGTGGACTTTGTTACTGCCGTGATTCAGAATGAAGCAGATCGCCGGGGTGCTAGCTGCATGGGCAAGGGGGAGTCTTCACAGACGTCATCCCATAGTGCAGTGGAACCACCAGATGGCGCCAAAGCTTTGAAGGCAGTGAAATGCTACTCGTGTGGACGTCTAGGCCATATGAAGAGGGAATGCAGATATCCCAGGGCCAAGACAGAGCAGCGCAGCGAAAGCTCATCGCGTGGAAAAGGCCGAGGCAAAGGCAAAGGTCCGGTGTCTAGGACAACGCAGCACAAGGCTATGGTTTCACGCTTCACTCCAAAGGTTGCAGAGGTCCAGAAGAAGTCTAGATCTTTCTTCGTTGTTGATTCGGCGGCGACCCACCACATGTGCAACGATAAAAGACTGTTTGTGTCTTTTACACCGCAGGAAGGTGCGATTCACCAGGCGGATGACCACACTATTCCCAGTAAAGGCTACGGAACTGTTGTTCTTCAAAGTTTGGACTTATCGATACAGAATGTCCTTTACGTGCCAGATTCCAAACATAACTTGCTCAGCGTTGGACAGCTAATTGAGCGGAACATTGACGTGTCCTTCAAGAACAAGAAGTGCATCATCACAAAGAAAAATGACTATGTATTGCATGCTGAATATGTTGATCGTTTGTTTGTTTTGTATTATGATGATGTTGTGCAGGATGACACTTGTTGCATTGCAGGTTCTAACAAAAGTTTGCATGCAGGATGTATTCATGATTTTCATCGAAAATTTGGACATTTGCATTTTGAGGCAGTATCTAAAATGCCTGCCTTGGTTGAAGGTATGACTATTAAACCCTGCAGGTACCACATGAAGTGCAAAGCATGCGCAGCAAACAAGGTGAAAATGGCTGCGAAAGGTAAGGTATCTAGTAGGCAAGCTACGGAACCATACCAAATTGTTCATGCTGATTTGGTTGGACCACTATCGCCCTCTTTGGGTGGAAATAGGTACTTCATGGTTCTCATTGACGCATTTTCGAGATATATTTTTGTGTACAATCTCAAGCAGAAATCAGAGGCTTTTCCTAGGTTCAAGGAATTCTGTGCTTGGTTGGAAACTGTGCATGGTAAGAAGATAAAGACTCTTTTCAGTGATCGCGGGGGAGAATTCACTTCTCAGCAGTTTGAAGCTTTTCTGACTGAGAAAGGAATTCAACACGATTTGTCTAGTCCTCGCTCGCCATGGCAGAATGGACTTGCGGAACGGGCAAATCAGACATTGCTTCAAGGGTTAAAAACCTTGCTGCATGATGCCAATCTTCCAGAGAGTTATTGGGCCGAATCTCTCTCGTGTTTTGTTTACAGTTACAATCGCAGGTTATCTTCAGCGATTGGTTGTACCCCCTATGAGAAGATGTTTGGCAAGAAGCCTTACATCAAACACATGAAAATATTTGGTTCTGACATGTGGGTTCATTCACCACAAAACTCCAAGTTAGACAAGCGTGGTTTGCATGGTATCTTTCTAGGTTATCAGAAAGGGTCTTACAGAATAATGATGACTGACTCTAAGACAATTAAGCTCACGAGAAGTGTTGAGTACAATGCAAAGTGGGGGGAGAATGTGGGAATTTTCCAATGTTATCCTGATGACGGTGATGAGACTGAGGATAGTCAAAAGCAACCACAACAACCCACACCCACTGATGAAGGTTCTGAGTCTGAATCTGAAACTGAATCAGGTGATTCAGAGGATTTCAAGAGTGCGAAAGCCTCTATGCGACCCTCTGAAAGCTCTGATCAAGAATTGGAGGAACCATTGTTCACAATAGGACGTTTTTCTCCTAAGAAGGAAGAGGAGAGTGTTGAAGACTTAAGGCTAATTCGTAGGTCACAGAGAGCCACAAAAGGCAAACCTCCAAAGAGATTTGCTGATGAGTTTGCTACGATAGCAGTAACAGCCGTTAAAAGCTCCAAGAAGGTATTTGAACCTTCAAGTTTCCAAGAAATCCAGGGTTTGGATTCAAAGGAAGCTGAGCCATGGTTAAATGCCATGAAGGCTGAGCTTGATTCCTTGGAAAGGAACAAAACATGGGAGCTAGTTCCAGTAGTTCCAGGAATGAAACTGCTTGGAAGCAAATGGGTCTTCAAAGCGAAGACAGATCAAAATGGCAAGATAGTCAGACACAAAGCCAGATTGGTAGCCAGAGGTTTTGCACAGGTACCAGGTGAAGACTATCACGAGACCTACTCACCCACAGTGAGGTATGAAAGCATTAGGCTTATGCTTAAGCTAGCTGCAGAGCAAAATCTACACATTAGTCACCATGATATTAATACAGCTTTTCTGTACGGATCTCTAGATGAATCACTTTATATGCTTCCACCTGATGGCGTACAGGTAAAACAGGGATTTGTTTGTGCTCTGAAGAAATCCCTTTATGGTCTCAAACAAAGTGCACGGTGTTGGCACACAAAACTCACTGAAGTATTGTTTTCTCTAGGTTTTAAGCAAGGGAAAGCTGATCCATGTGTATTTGTCAAAGAGGAGGGGCAAAAGAAACTGTACTGTTTGTTTTATGTTGATGATTTATTATTCTTTTGGAAAGATGTCGCAATGTACAATAACGCCCTAGCTCAACTGAAAGAGCACTTTGACATGAAAGATCTTGGTGAGGTAAACAACTACCTATCTCTGGAAATAGAGAGAAATCAAGATGGTAACATTCTAGTACACCAGTCACGGAAAATTGCTGATGTGTTAGGCAAACTAAACCTGATGGATGCTAACCCTGTAGACACACCGATGACAACAGGTTATCAGGTAGATGACACTGAAGAAGCATTTTCTGACACTACACTGTACAGAAGTGTGCTAGGCAAGCTAAACTTCATTGCCAGATGTTCAAGACCAGACATTGCTGTTAGCTGTAATTTGCTAAGCAGACAAGTCAACAATCCTAGTGTCAAGGATTGGAAAGCTCTGAAACGCATAGCGCGGTATTTGAAAGGCACTATGCATTACAGACTGAGATTTAACAATCAGAAGTCTGGTGGTCTTGAGATATTTGCAGATGCAAGTTTTGGAAGTGACACTGCAGACAGGAAAAGTACGTCTGGAGTTTGCTACATGTACAATCAGGGTCTGTTTGATTGGTCATGCAAGAAGCAAACAACAGTTAGCTTAAGTACTTGTGAAGCTGAACTGAATGCACTGTCTTATTCACTTAAGGATTGTGAATGGTTGATACAATTGTGCAAAGATATGAAAATTCCTGTCAAATGTCCAATCCAGGTTTACCAGGACAACAAAGCATGTTTGGCTTTGCTGAAGTCTGAAGGTTGTAAGCAAAGCACGAAGCACTTGCAATTAAAGTTGCAGCATGCTAGGGAATGTATTCAGAAGGGACTCGTAACGGTGTCCTATATGCCAGGTAATGAAATTCCTGCTGATGTATTGTCCAAGGTTGTATCAAGGGATCAACACTGTACCTATGTGCAGAAGTTGGGTTTGTACTGATATTGTACGAACACGCTGCCCAGTGATGTTCACAGAAAGGGGGAGGATGTTGGTTTCTGCTTTCCTTCACTGTGCAGCGAAAGGGCTTGTCACGAGACAGGTGTTTACATTCCACAGTCTGTACTGTTGGAGTTTCTCACGGGAAAGGGAGACTGGATGTGACGTACACTGGTTTCCTGTTTTTCACTGTGTGATTCTCTCCGAGCTGTCGAGGAGAGAGGATGCATTTTCTGCTCCGGCAGAGGCAAGATGTCTTTCTGTAATATACCAGCTTTGAACTGTAAATAAAGCAATATAGAGTATGTAGTACGTACTCCTCATCCTTCCGCTGGGCACTGAACTCTGCTTTACACCAACACTCAGTGCCGGACCTCGGTGTCTGGTCTGAATGATGAGAGTGGAGACGCTCCTTCACATATACTGAGGCAACACATTTGAGCAGGCATAGGCAAACTTGGCCCTCCAGATGTTTTGGGACTACAACTCCCATCATCCCTAGCTAACAGGACCAGTTGTCAGGGATGATGGGAATTCTAGTCTCAAAACAACTGGAGGGCCCAGTTTGCTTATGCCTGCTTTTGAGGCAACACTTGCCTGCCTTCCCCTTCTGTGCTGCCTTTTCCTTCTCTGTCTGTTTCTCTCTGCTGCCTTCACTTTCCCTCTGTATCCAATCTCCCTCACCTGCTTGGTTCTGTTCACTGGGCTGCTCCACTTAACCTGTTCTCCAAAATTTCCCTTCTTGGGACCTGCTATTGATGCTCCACTAGCTGCCCTTTGGGCCTCTGGCTGGTTGAATGTTTCTTCCTTCACCGCCACAGTGCCCTAACACTTCTGATCCTCCCAGTTCTCCTTCTGGGCAGATCATGGAGCTGATACCATTACAATGCCTCCAGCAGCAGTTTTTATTTTGGCTGTTGTCATTGTATATATATATGATCCTTTTGTACACCGCTTCAAGGTTTTTTGGATGTTAGGCTATCTACAGATATTTTTAATAATAATCTAAAAAAAGCAAACTGTTGTACCTGCAAAAAAATTCTTGGTAAAGAAGATATATTACCTTTATTATATTTTAAAGAGTGGAAAATTTGCCTAGTTCATTCACAAATCAAATGCATGGCAAGAAACGTACCTCATTAGGTTGCACAAAGCAACTTTTCATACCCGTCAGCAAGGGAATAATTAGACAAGCCACTTTTTTCTTAAAATACTCTTTCGCATAATTGTATCACATTAGTGGCAGGCATTATCATACTGGAGGAATCTGTACAGGCCTTGATTTTGTAACAAATAGACTGATTAAGAATTATGTGTTTAAAACTGGGCCCAGTCAGCTGAAATTAGCCAGCCATTATTGTCTCCATCACCAATGCCACCCCCACACATACTAACTACCTACCAAGAAGATAGGGGTGGGAAGGAGAACTTCACACGGTTGTTTTTGGGCTTTGAAATCGCAGCCCCACCAAAAGAAAAATGAAATGAAGCCAGATGAAACAATAAATGGTATGGGGAAATGTCCTCTTGAGGATGATTTGTACCCGAAAAAATTCTTTGGACTGTTACTGTTTAAATAGCTTACAAGGAAATTTTAAAACTTTAAATCCTAGAAATATTTCTGCATATTGCCTGCTGGAATACAATGTTAGTAGCAGTAAACACTGCAGGAATTAGTGTGTGTGTGCGTGTTTTCAGAACAAAAAGCATACTGTACAGTGGTACCTTGGGTTCAGAACTTAATTCGTTCTGGAGATCCATTCTTAACCTGAAACTGTTCTTAACCTGAGGTACCACTTTAGCTAATGGGGCCTCCCGCTGCCGCCACGCGGTTTCTGTTCTCATCCTGAACAAAGTTCTTAACCTGAGGTACTATTTCTGGGTTAGCGGAGTCTGTAACCTGAGGCGTCTGTAACCCAAGCTACCACTATAATTAAAATTGTTTTGTTTGTGAGAATGGTACAGAACTGCCATCAATTAAATATGTGTTAACTTTTTCACTTAGAAACAAATTAATAGTGAATCATATTTTTAAATGCGGTGCACCATTTATTTCATTTTGTGCTGCACTTACTGTACCTGGAGAACAATTAAAAAGTTCACAATAATAAGACCATTAAACAGCTAAAATGTGAAATGTCAGATCTATGCTTTTGTTCACTCTCTTAACTTATAATATGCATTTGTTTCAGTATCCCTCCACCCAAAAAAACCCACTCCCAAACCCCAAGTCTATATATGCAATTGCTGCAATTCTGTTCAAGATCTGTTTGTGTTTTAAAAAGGTAAAGGTACCCCTGCCCATACGGACCAGTCTTGACAGACTCTAGGGTTGTGCGCCCATCTCACTTAAGAGGCCGGGGGCCAGCGCTGTCCGGAGACATTTCCGGGTCACGTGGCCAGCGTGACAAGCTGCATCTGGCGAGCCAGCGCAGTACACGGAACGCCGTTTACCTTCCCGCTAGTAAGCGGTCCCTATTTATCTACTTGCACCCGGGGGTGCTTTCGAACTGCTAGGTTGGCAGGCGCTGGGACCGAGCAACGGGAGCACACCCCGCCGCGGGGATTCGAACCGCCAACCTTTCGATCAGCAAGTCCTAGGCGCTGAGGCTTTAACCCACAGCGCCACCCACGTCCCGTTTGTGTTTTAGGAAGTCCCAATAACTTTGTATGACCTACTTAGGACCAAGCATGCTTTGACTTGGATTGCAGGACTCTCTGCACCTGAAGAATCATTTAAAAGTTACCAAGAGAAAATGCAGAGAATATGATGCTGCGATGCCGCTGTTGAGAAGGTGTCATTGCCTCATTGCGTCAGCTGCTCCTGAAGTCTTATAATCAATAGGATTAAATGCTGCTCCCTGTGCTCAAGTCACTCAAATCCCCTTCATTTTCAGTCCTAACCTTCATAATAATTTCCTAAACACCCCACCTTGCTCTGGACTTTACAGAGTGAACTTTTCTGATCCCAGGTTTTGAGTGTGTACTTTGGTTACGGCCGGAGGCAGCATCCTCTCAAGGTTCCATGCATCGTGGTGCGTTATCTCAGGTTTCAGCACAGTGGTGGAACTACGATAAAATTCTGTTTCATATCTTGGTTATGAAAGAATCCCTCATCCTAGCTCTGAAGAAGCCTGTGATGATTGACATCCACTATGGTGATAATCCTTGAAAGCAAGAATCTTTAAATAGATTGATTAGCCCGGTGGAAAAACAAATGCACCTTTCAGAGTAATTATTCAGACATGGTGCAGGCATAATACTTAACAAGCCTTGGTTAGTTTTTAACCTTGTTTACCAACCCTATTATAGGGACGCAGGTGGCACTGTGGGTTAAACCACAGAGCCTAGGACTTGCCGATCAGAAGGTCGGCAGTTCGAATCCCCGTGATGGGATGAGCTCCTGTTGCTCTGTCCCAGCTCCTACCAATCTAGCAGTTTGAAAGCACGTCAAAGTGCAATTAGATAAATAGGCGGGAAGGTAAACGATGTTTCCGTGCGCTGCTCTGGCTGCTCCGGCGGGAAGGTAAACGGTGTTTCCATGCACTGCTCTGGTTCGCCAGAAGTGGCTTAGTCATGCTGGCCACATGACCCGGAAGCTGTACGCCGGCTCCCTCGGCCAATAAAGCAAGATGAGCACCGCAACCCCAGAGTCAGTCATGACTGGACCTAATGGTCAGGGGTCCCTTTACCTTTACCTTACCAAGCCTATTTAAGATCCCAAGCATACTGTGAAGATAAAGTTTAGCTCAGCCTTTGCCAACCTGGTGCCCTTCAGATGTTTGAGATGACAGAGTCATGCCTGCTAGGGTTGATAGGAGTTGTCCTCCAAAATATCTGGATAGCAATAGATTGGTAAAAGCTGATTAGGTTGTCAAGCTACGTCTGTTGGAATTTGACCTTTAATCTAGTCGTGCTGCTTTATTGACAATGAAATCTGCTGCTTTCCTATTCTGGTTTCTTTTTCTTCTTTTTTTAAAGAGCGTTTTCCTTAACAAATGAGTCATTTAAATTTCAAAGATTTTAATATTAAAAACATTTCAGAAGTTTCAATGTAAGAACCTCAGATTCATATTTTTTTGCCTTTATAACTACAGTGGTACCTCGGGTTACATATGCTTCAGGTTACATACGCTTCAGGTTACAGACTCCGCTAACCCAGAAATAGTGCTTCAGGTTAAGAACTTTGCTTCAGGATGAGAACAGAAATCGTGCTCCGGCGGTGCGGCAGCAGCAGGAGGCCCCATTAGCTAAAGTGGTGCTTCAGGTTAAGAACAGTTTCAGGTTAACAACGGACCTCCGGAACGAATTAAGTACTTAACCCAAGGTACCACTGTATCTAGGAAACTGTAGTTGAAATCTGTTACATATCTTTCACATTGTTTCACTCGGGGGGGGGGGGGGAGAGAAAAACCTAATGTTGGATTCATAATACCTTTGACCAAGGTTTCACTTCTGTGAACCATAAAAATTTAGACATGGAAAATGTTTGGTCTTGTAAATTAAAAGCAATGAATCTAGGGCAAATGGTTTCTGCGCTGCTGAGCATTATTTCTCAGCAGAGGCCCTGCATCCCAGTAACTAGTCTAGTGTATTAAAATAATAAGGAAAACGGTATAGTGTTGCTTTTCCTAAGCACAACTTCCAAATTCTGTTTAAACTGTCAAACACATCCTGAAAAAAATTCTATTCCACCAGGCTTATGCCTGCAATTAAAAATACATCTTTCCATGATAGTTGATGAACTCTGATTTTATACACACACACACACACACACACTAAATCGCTTTCATATTTTTAAATGATATATATATAAAATATTCATATATGGATAAAAGTAAATTCTGCTCTCAGCTTTTGATTTGCTCTTTCTAGTCTCAGTCAAGTGTTTATCCCCTTTCAGAGAAATCAGTTTTCACTTGGGAGTAATTGAGAGTGGCACAGCAAGCCCTCTTCCAGTAAATGCAAGTTTCCCAGTAAGTCAATATCCTCTTTTATCACTTGTATTTCTTTATAATACTTACATTCTGCTTTATAGGCCCAAGAAGCTCTCCAATGCTATTTACCAAAAAAATAAATAAATCAAAATGGCACTCAAATTGAGTGCAGGAACAAAGAATATATGGTGTCCATATGAAACCTGGATAGTTTTCCTTCTGGCATTCCTGTGCTTAAAAATGAAGATTCCTGGCTTGTTTACATGACCCTTGAATATTCAGTCAAGGGTAGCATGGCAACTGGCAAATTGCAAACAACTCCAGGGAACTAATTTTTATTCATCTTGCCTGTTCATGAACAAACTAAAATGTTGGCTTTTCTTGTTACCCATTTTTGTCAGCTTCCAAAGTGAATGCATTGCTGGAGCATATAAATGCCAACCCAACTTAAAATTCTCAAGCCGATTTGTTATATTCCTCATTCATTTTACAGTTGATTTGACCTCTGCCTGTGGCAGTATTGCTTATTTACACAATGCAGTGTAAATAATTGCCTGTACGCAATTTGCTTTATCGTCTTACTTGTCCTTGCGTCGGGCCTGTGCGTGTGGTTTTTCCGTTGTACAGATGGTCAGCCCTAGAAGTCGTAGAAGCCTCCCACTCTGAGCAGTTGTGATTTCAAAGATTCACTGGGAGCACTGGGTCATTTGTGTTCAGTGCCTCCATAGTGAAAACAGTGTCCTTGAAACTTGTGATAGAATCATAGAATTGTAGAGTTCGAAGGGACCATGAGGATCATCTAGTGCAGTGTTTCCCAACCTTGGGCCTCCAGCTGTTTTTGGACTACAACTCCCATCATCCCTAGCTAGCAAGACCAGTGGTCAGGGATGATGGGAATTGTAGTTCAAAAACAGCTGGAGGCCCAAGGTTGGGAAACACTGATCTAGTCCAACCTCCTGTAATGTAGGAATATGCAGCTGTCCCTTATGGGGATTGAAGAAGAAGAAGAAGAGTTTGGATTTGATATCCCGCCTTTCACTCCCCTTCAGGAGTCTCAAAGCGGCTAACATTCTCCTCCCCCTTCCTCCCCCACAACAAACACTCTGTGAGGTGAGTGGGGCTGAGAGACTTCAGAGAAGTGTGACTGGCCCAAGGTCACCCAGCAGCTGCATGTGGAGGAGCGGAGACACGAACCCGGTTCCCCAGATTACGAGACTACTGCTCTTAACCACTACACCACACTGGCTCACACTGGTGAAGAATTAATTGCTGTCTCAGCCACGGTATGAAATGGTACAGCCCAAGGAGGATTGCCATGTTGCATTTGTTCCTTGAAATCACTCCTATTCCAAAAGTTCAAGAAGACCTTGTCTGAACTACCTTTGAAATATTTGATACAGTACATATTGTATTGCATTAGTGGCTATTTATCGTATTAGTTTTACTGTGTGGCTATTTTTCCCACTCACCCATTTTTCAGTAGTGTAACCTTTATGTGCCATTGGAATGCCTAAAAATCTAAATAATATTAATTTTTCATTTAGAATCCAGACCCTAACAAAGAGAACCCTCCATGCAATGCCCAGGAGCTGGAAGAATGCGACATTTTCCTCGAAGACAGCACCAGTCTGTGCAGATTTGATGGTAACACCTTCAATGTCACCCATGTGGTAAGCATAAGATAATAATCTTGATAATAAGCATTTCTTAATTACTTGCCTACCAGCAGAGAACTGGATTGCATTGTGGTCTGATATTATTAGTCCTCCACCACCAACCTGCCAGGGCTGGACTCCACTCATCAGGAAAGACTATCTCTGAACAGGCGCAACACGTAGAATAACGTGTTGTAGAATAACATAATGTACATGCAATTTGTGTAAGCAGTACTAAAAAGCGCTTGTGGCATTGTCCTCTCTTAGCTGCTATGTTTTGTTCCCTTGTAAAGCATATTGGTAAGTTTTCTTTATTTCTGTGTACAAGATTTGAAAAACTTACCATTCTGAAGATTTATTTATTTGCATAGTTTATATACTGCACATTCCGTGTAGGTTTATGGGGGCCTGAAAGTGGTTGGTGCTGTTTGTGGCAGGGAGGTGAATGGGAGAGACAGAGAGGAGAGAGAGAGAGAGAGAGAGAGAGAGAGAGAGAGAGAGAGAGAGGCCAAGCCTTTCATCCCTCTGCAAAGGGGAGAGAAGGGCGAAAAAGCTTATTCCTAGCTTGACTGCTGCACAAGTCGTATTGATGCATCTGGCAGCTTCTCTGCTACAATTAACTTTATAATGGATGCATGTGTGATGATGATGATGACGATGATGATGATGATGATGATGATGGTGATGATTGGAGGGGAGATGTGCCTGGGAGGGCAGGAGCTGGAGAGAGCAGGGGGGTCATTTGCAGTGGTTTAGGGTAGGCCAGGCTTCCTCGATCTCCACCCTCCAGATGTTTTTGGCCTACAACTCCCATGATCCCTAGCTAGCAGGGCCAGTGGTCAGGGATGCTGGAAACCGTAGTCTCAAAACATCTGGAGGGCTGAGGTTGAGGAAGCCTGGGGTAGGGGCAGGTATGGAAGACCAGGTAAAGGGCATATGGCACAGGCACTTAATGGCTGTGCCATGTGCCAACCCCACCATCTGGGGGAATTGTGGTTGTCCTATCAGCCAGCTGTGGGGCCTGCTGCTGTTGAATGTCAGCTCAGCTCTGAATAAGATCTCCCTCATCCATGATCCTGATTGTGGACGAGGAGGCTGATCTGGTCTAAATTACTGAGACTTGGGTGGGTGAGCAGGGTGAAAAATATATAGAAGAAGTCAAAGCAGCTGTAGAATTGGGGGCTGGCACAACCTGTTTTATCTGTCCCTTTTCACTATAGGCTGCCCCATTCAGCAGGGTCCCCTGATTTGGTGGAGCATTTGGGGCAGCCTAATGGAGAAGGAAGACAGGGGAATCAGCTTAACCTTCCATCCAACCCTTTATGTTTATTTCATTGGTTGAATTTATGGCACAGGTTTCCACACTGGACTTCTTAAAACAGCTTTTGCATCAAGTCTTTGTAGGAAGCATTCAGAATGGCTATTAGCTGATCTTCGAGTTTTAGCAGTGATTTAGCATTTGAAGTCGCCGATGACGAGATCCCATTTCCAGATGCTAGATATACAAATCTGTTTTTTTTAAAAAAAATGTATATATCATGGATCAGTTCTTCTGTTATCACTTCAAACACTAACTTAAGGAGAGACAAAGTCATATTTTTGATCTCATTGACAAACTTACTATCTCCTACATCATGCCAGGATATGGCATATGCCCCCCACTGCTTCCTCCAAGATTGAAAATTCTCAGAGCTAGTAAAGCAATTCTTTATTTTTATGGGCTGTTACTTTTCTGGGATTTGCTACTTTATGCCTTGGCCAATGGAGCCATGCATCTTCCCTTTATTAGTATTATTTATCTGCTTACTGCCAGTCTCAAGATATGAGCTCAACCAGTCAAGTTATCTGTCTTTCATTCACTTTAGCTGCTCTCTTTCTTGACTCCTTTTGTCCAGGACAAGTAGTGCACCTTTACACCCCAGTACTCTAGAGATGTACTGCTTTCAGGAAATTAATCAGTCTTTCATGCACTATTAGGTTCAAAGTTTTCTAAATAAAATAGATTTGATAAATAAAGTAGATTTGATGTTCACAGTTCTTTGTATAATAGTCCATTGTAATATCGTTCTTCTATTTTTTATTTTTTCAGTGCACTTTCTCTCCTCCTTTATTAAATTGTTGCGTGTGAAGATAACAGCTCATCTTGTTTGCATCTAAGCCAAAAGGTTGCTGCCATTCATTATTTAAAAAACAAAAAAACTTGTAGAAATCACTTAACTGTGACAGCAAAAGAAGAGTGCTAGCATAGATAACAAGCAGTGAATACATGTTCATGAGAAAGGCAAACTCCCCTTTATGCAGTTGTATCAAATAATTACCAGTTGGCAACTAAGGAAGACAGTTCAACGCAAATGGTTTTGTACTTAATGCCTGTTTGTCACATTTGCTTCTTTCGAGTAGGATGCATACAGTTGGTTACTTCTGAAACTAGATGGGCAAGACACTGGTATGTAATTATGCCATTTGCTGTGGGGAGAGTAGGAACAAAACTAGAAAACTGCTAACACATTTGCAAAGCTAAGCAGGGTCTGGTATGGTTTCGAAATGCACATTTTTCTTCCAGAAATAATCCCTAGAAATAAAAAAGCATGCACTACAGTGTTAGCCTGAATAATTTGCATTCTTCAAGCTGATCTATCTTCCACCCAAAGACATGGCAGAACTTAAACATCTTTCTGGTATGGGATGATAAATGCATGTGAGAAATAAGCACAATGTTTGTCTTGCTAGATCAGACCAGAGATTATTTAATCCAGCACTCTGTTGGCCATCCAGACACTGATGAGCAACATACAATGAATATAACTTCCTGTTTGCCTGTATCATCTAGCAACTGGAAGTAATGCTCTGCTTAATCATGCTGCTTCTTTTTGTAGTCATTGTGGCCAAAAGTGGCTAGAAGTGTGCTTGAATTTTTCTAGCCCTTGTTTGTTTTTGTGTCGTCGTTGTCGTTCCCCACCCCACCCCCAAAGCTCAAGCCCACAAAAGGTTCTTTTACTTTTTCTTACTTCTGTGATTGGGGTGGTGTTTTTTCCCCCTTTCAATTTCATTTGCTTTTGTTTCTGTGTGTCCATTTGCCACTTGGAGGGCGTATATAGTATTTGGAACAGCATCCCCATAGAGATTGGTTGTCTGAGATCAGGTGCCGCTCAGCTCCTTTTGCCTCCCTCTAGAGCAGGCATGTCCAACAGGTAGATCGTGATCTACCGGTAGATCACTCAACGTCTGCGGTAGATCATTGGCTCCCCCCAAAGAAGCTGAACAATTGTGGCTCCCCTAAAAAACCCTCAACATTTTACCTCCTCCCTAAAAAAACTCAACAACTTTGACCCAACCCCAAAATGGGCCTTCCTCCTTCCTAAAAAAAAACTCAGCAACTTTGACCTGAACCCCCAAAAAGGGGATAGATCACTGCTAGTTTTCAACTCTGCGAGTAGATCGCAGTCTCTTGGGAGTTGACCACCCCTGCTCTAGAGCATTGCTTTAAAATAAGCTTTCACATCTTGCAACTTGCCAGTCATCTATGGAAGCCCTGGAAAGGGTCAATTAGACACCCTGTGTCTGCTGTCTGCCTGGGCCTGCAAAACCAAGGGCATTCTCAAGCACCTGAGAAGCCAAACCAAGCAGCTGATAGCTCATCAATCACAAACTGCCAGAAGCTTGACAATGCAGCTTATCTTGGTGGGCTTCGTTTCAAAGTTCCTCTGTACCTTCTTCCCGCCTCACTTGTGTGTTTTTGTTTTGTTTTTCCATTTTAAGCATCGGCAGCCAGGTCTTGTTACGGGCCCCAGCTCTTCATCGCAGTCGCCCCTTGCCTCAATTTTTCTAGGTGTCTACGCAGCTCATTCTGCCCGATAAAAGTTGACGTTTGGAAACGGCATTACAAATAGTCAACTTTAGCAGATAGACGTGCTGCATGAAGATTTGCCACCCCAAGGCTTATCCAAGCTCGGATCGTCTGCATTAGCTGCCCATGCTTTGAATGCTGCTTGAATCCAAGAACAGCCCTGAATGTCGGGCATTATGCATAGTTGTTGCACAGAGGCAGCCGCTGCTCAAAGCAGTCTGCATTTTACTTTGAAATTGACTGCTCTCGAGAGCATCAGTGAATTTGGAAACTTCTAATGTGATTCAGACATGGATTCCTGGTGCAGGGTTCCTGCACAGACAGAAAAGTTCAGTTAGCTGTTGTCAGCTACTATTGATGTTAATTAACAATTAAATGTATTCTTTCTATATAAAAACAGAGGTGCACATTATTTTTGCCTCTAGAATATAGGCGTGGCTGAATCTAATCAACATGCTAAATAGCATTATCTTGTTTGGGTGTGTACCTTTGCATGCAAGGTAATGTAACCAGTGCTTTTTTGAGGCACAGGACTACTGTAATGTGAATTCATCTTGTCTGGCCAAAAAAATATCCACAACCGATACATCTCTTTTGTCAGAGATGAAGGGAAATAGCTGTCATTAGTGTCTCTTTATGTTCTTTTCTGCTTTTCCTAGTAATCAATGGGTTGGTATCGACTGCTTCTATTTTCTTTTTGTGCCTCAAAAATAATTGCCATCTTGGAAACTGTAATTATTTTTTTGCAGACTAGTTTAGAATATCAGTAAGCTTGTCCTTTCTGCCTTGCAGGGCTTTTCTGTATTTTAAAATTACTGGGTAACTAGGTGCCTTTAGCTAATTTTTGGCTGATACATTTCAAAGCAAGCAACTCTTCTCTCCTGTCTGTTGATGAGGGAGAGGGATCTCTTTTTCTACCATCCCTTGATGCAGATTCTCTCCCCGCTCCACAATATTCTGCGATCTCTTGCCCATCTGGGTCCAAGTTCCTACATCCATAATGTACATTGAACACATGAACCAAGGCAGTCTTTGACTAGGCTCAGTTGTATGGTGCTGTTACTTGTGCAGAAATTGCTTGGGCAGTCATGGTTGTGGAGAAGAACCTGGCTTTCAATCTGTTGCACGATAAGGTGAGGAGAGGTGGTCAAGAATAGTATGTCTTGTAATCCACCAACACCTGGAGGGTCACAGTTATTCGCTTACAGTGCAGAACAAATTTCAGAGTCATTGTAATAATAATAATAATTTATTTATACCCCACCCATCTGGTTGGGTTTCCTCAGCCACTCTGGGCGGCTCCCAGAATACTACTACTACTACTACTACTACTACTACTACTACTAAAGCTATAAAACATCAAACATTAAACACTTCCCTAAACAGGGCTGCCTTCAAATGTCTTTGAAAATTCAGATCGTTGTTTATTTCCTTGACATGATAGGAGGATGTTCCACAGGGTGGACCTCACCACCCAGAAGGCCCTCTGCCTGGTTCCCTGTAACTTTGCTTCTCGCAGCAAGGGAACCGCCAGAAGACCCTCGGCGCTGGACCTCAGTGTCTGGGCTGAATGGTGGGAGTGGAGACGCTCCTTCAAGTATACTGGACCGAGGCCATTTAGGGCTTTAAAGGTCAGCACCAACACTTTGAATTGTGCTTGGAAATGGACTGGGAGCCAATGTAGGTACAGTGGTACCTCAGTTTAAGAACAGCCCTGTTTACAAACTATTTGGTACATGAACTCCACAAAACTGGAAGTAGTGTTCCAGTTAGCGAACTTTACCTCAGTTTACGAACGGAAGCCAAATGGTGGAAGGGCACCGGTGATGGGAGGCCTCATTAGGGAAAGCGTGCCTCGGTTTAAGAATGGACTTCTGGAACGGATTAAGTTCATAAACCGAGGTACCACTGTATTTCATTGTAGATTACCCCTCCAAATGTCAAGATCTCAGAAGTCAACAGCTGCAAGATTCTATGGTTGCCTAAGTCCTGACAAAAGTTCTTCCATTTTAGAAACAAGCTATCCACCAGTAAGAAAATATTGCTAATCTTGTGCAGTTTCCTCTCTTGTTACTCCTTAAGCCTAAAACTCATACTGCAGGGTGTGAGTTGTGTGAAGGGGGCATCACACTGTTACCAGGAGTAGCACCGTGTTTCTGGTCCTGACTTGGACATCCATGTAGACTGCTTTGCAGGAAGAAGCCTTTGCACAAATAGCTGTTCACTCAGACTTCTTCACCGCATGCAGTTGGCTTTAACTTGTGCATGCCCAGACCCTCCCAGTGTCCATTTTAAATGACAAAGAATAATCCTTGGGACCAACCTGCAGCTGCCCAAGAAAGCTAGCTGATCTCTAACCCCTCTTGTGAGCACCAGGGTGAGTGGGTAGGTGCATGAGGCAGCCTCATTATGGAATTTTCTCAAAAGAAGCTTGGCAGGTTGCCTCTGGTTTTATCTTTAAGTAGCAAAAAGCTTTCTGTTCCAGTAGGTGCCGGGGAGAGTAAGTGGAATTGATTTTGGAGGCTCTGTCATGTGCTGCTAGTATGCTCTTTTATGCTTTTCTGATCAGGGGCTTTTCATCTCTCTTTAGATACTGTGTTGGGCTTTTTCTTTTTTTTTTTCTTGTGAGGTTCCCAGAAGGTTCAGAGGAACCATATGGTAGGAAACAAATCTCAAAACAAATTGAATGCATGCACAAGAAACATGTCAATCCTGAAGGCTGTCTAGCAGAGAAGCATCTTTGTGTCCCGCCTCCCATCTATACTGGGTTAATTTAATGTTTATCAGTAAGTAGCATGTTTTAGCCCAGTGTTTCCCAAACTTTTTTGGGCAAAGGCACACTTGTTTCATGAAAAAAATCTCGAGGCACACCACCATTACAGCCCCGTGACGTCAGCGCGCAGCGTCACGCCGGGAGGGACATGAATTGCTAGCAAATTACATAATCACCTCCTTGAGGGCTGGCTCATCTTCTCCGAAGGCAGAACCCCATTAATTAACAGCACAGACTCACACCATAGCCAAGACGAGGGGGGAAAACCTCAGTCATGCACAGTCATGCACATGTGGGGGCTAAATGAGGACGAAGACCAGGCAGAGAGCAGGGTTCAAATCACCCCACCTGGCCAGGACAATCCCTGGGTGCTCCCTTGGGCCACTCGCCTGACCCACCTCGCAGGGCTGTTGTTGCGAGGATAACACGGGGAGAACCACGCGCGCCCCCGGGAGCTCCTTGGAGGAGAAAGCGGGCGATGAATGCAATGCACGAAATATATGAGAGGCGACCAGGTGAGGGGCCCCCGCCAGCCTCCGCTTCCAACACCCGGCGCAACGACGCCGAAGTTTCCCCCCGGGCTCGGCTCGGGGAGCAGCGCTGCTCCCCCCGGCTCCCCTTCGCCCTCCCGGCTCTCTCTGCCGCCCACTGGGGACCCCCCTCACCTGCCAAGTCCGGAGCGCCGGTGGAAGTTGCATGCATGCATGCAGGGCGCCGCGTTGCCATTGCACTGCACTGCACTCCATGCAACGCCTGCACACATGCATTGCCTTGCACGCCCGCCAAGGGGTCTCCCCGCGGTCCGATGCGTCCCCTCCGGCGCGGATGCAGCATTGCAAAAATAAAAAACCCCCGACGCAGCCCTACCTGGGGGGCAGCCTCCGCCTCCGCCGCTCCACCTCCGCGGGGATCCCCGGGCTCCATCCTGCCGCCCGATCTCCGGGGGGCGCAGGCAGGCTGCGCGGGGTCTGCGCGGAAGAGCCCCTGCCCGCCCGGCCGCCGCCGCGCTCATTCCATGGCTGGGAGAAGAGCGCTTCAAACAAAACGCCCGGCCCGCCAGGCCACGCTGGGAAACGTAGTTCGCGCACCCCGCGCGGGCGCAGAGCCCAAGGGAGAGGGGGACTACGGATCCCGGCAGCCCCCGCGCCGGGGACGGAGGGGGAGAGGCCGGGTGCAGGGATGGAGGGACGGGTGGGCGAGCGAGTGAGTGAGTGGCAGCCGCCAAGCCTTGGCCGAGAGCCAGGAAGGGCCTCCCCGGAGGAGGAGGAGGAGGGAGGCGCAGAGCGGGAGGGAGGGAGGGAACCCCAGGGGTCATCTAGTGACGGCGCCCCAATCGAAAATTTGACTTTTTTAAAAAAAAAATCTTTCAATTTTTTAATTTTTCCCGCGGCACACCAGGCAACATCTCGCGGCACACTAGTGTGCCGCGGAACAGTGGTTGGGAAACACTGTTTTAGCCAACCACCTCTCTGGATGGCACTTCATCACCCCTTCATATGGGGTCCAGTTGGGTAGCTTAAGGTTCCCACGCACGCACAATAGAATCAGGCACAATAGAATCAGGGAAGCCAAGTTACAGGGAACCAGGCAGAGGGCCTTCTCGGTAGTGGCATCCGCCCTGTGGAACGCCCTCCCACCAGATGTCAAAGAGAACAACAACTACCAGACTTTTAGAAGACACCTGAAAGCAGCCTTGTTTAGGGAAGCTTTTAATGTTTGTATATAAATAATTTTTATTGAGATTTAAGATCACCCACCAACACCAGTAAAACATCAAATCTTATTACATATATCCTACTTCATGCTCCGTAGAGCTGTTGACTTCCGTCCTTCCCTTCCATCAGTTTTCCTATTCTATTCTATAGTTCACAGTTTCTTTGATTAGATATTACAACATGACATAAGATTTACTTCAATCCTGCCAAAGTTTTCAAATGTTTTAATGTTTGACGGACTATTGTATTTTAATTTTTTTTGGAAGCTGCCCAGAGTAGCTGGAAAACCCAGCCAGATGGGCAGGGTATAAATAAATTATTATTATTCTTATTATTGCTACTACTAAAGTAATATACAGTGGTACCTCGGGTTACATACACTTCAGGTTACATACGCTTCAGGTTACAGACTCCGCTAACCCAGAAATAGTGTTTCAGATTAAGAACTTTGCTTCAGGATGAGAACAGAAATCGTGCTCTGGCGGCGCGGCGGCAGCAGGAGGCCCCATTAGCTAAAGTGGTGCTTCAGGTTAAGAACAGTTTCAGGTTAAGTACGGACCTCCGGGACGAATTAAGTACTTAACCCGAGGTACCACTGTATTCATTAGGTTTGCCTTATTTCATTAGGAACTATAATGAACCATGTGAATCCCAGTAAGAGAGACATCTTCTTGATCTTAACTTGTATGGGGAGGGTGTACATTCAAAGATACTGGGTAGAAGGAGAAAAGGGTGGGGGGAGAGGGAAATAATATTAATAATATTAATAACAGTAATCTGTTTTGAATTAGTCCATGGAGAAGCTTATGTTTCTCTATGGCCTTCCATTCTGGTGTTCCTAACGTGGAGTTGGATTAGAAGTAAAGTGGATTCAGGCATTATTTATTCAAGGGAGTCAGCATATGATATTAGAATCTGCCAGCAACATTATTACTGCAGACAGTGCATGATGTATAGTCAATGGGACTCTCAGAATCATAGTAGAAATACTGACCTAGAAAATCATTTCTCTGAAAACGTTACCTTTCTCACTTTCTGCTGTTCATCCGCAGCACCGGGTGTGTGTGTGTGTGTGTGTCATCCAGCGACTGGTGGTGCTGAGATTGGGAATACAAATGTAAACGTGTAAAACGGGCAAGTCCCAATATCGGTGGCCTCACAGTTTTGCCTCTTTGCAACAAATAACATCCAGAGAGCCTGCTTTAGAGGAGAAAACAGATGGGTCATAGTCGCGTGGCAGAGATACTGCCGTGTGTGCAGAAAGATTTCTGCATGAAACCACAGAATGCTGCTGCCAGTCAGTGCATACATTACTAAGCTGGATCTGACATGGTCTAAGACAGCTTCCTCTGTTCTTAAACTAAGAAAATATTTAAAAAGGGGAAAACAACAACCCTGAAGTAGATACTGAATTTAACAAACTAGCCCAAGAGCAGACGGGTGCTTAAGCCCCCAGTTCTCTGGACTTCAGATGTCGGCTAGCCCTGCCTTTGGTTACAAGTTGCCGTCTTGGCTGAAACAGCCAGATTGTTCTTTTTCTGAAAAAACAGCTTCTGGCGATGTAGCCTTTGCATCTAACGGATCTGCTTCGATCCTTCTCAGCGTGCAAAGCAAAGCGGTTTGTTTTCATGCCATTAGACGCCTGAGAAGTAGGTGCTTAAATTGGCTTAAACATTATCTTTACAAAATGGAGCTGTCATGGTCCCAGACCACTCAGAGACCTAGATAGCCGTCCTTGCTGCTTTTAGGCACAGGCTGTCTTCTCTTGGCAGATCAGAGAAACCTGCTTGTTATGGGGGAATAAATAAGCCCTCCTAACTCCCGGCACCCATTGCAACGTCCTCCTTCCAGAGGTAGCCTTTGCCTTCCTCTGGCTTCTCTCTTCCTCCCTGGCTCCTTCTGAGACTTATAAGCCATCACCCCCCCCCCCTTGCTTAGCTGCTGCCCATCCTGACAGGTTGCTGGTTGGACTACTTGTGAGAAAGCAGCCATTTCTTCCCCCACATCCTCCTTTGGAAGACGTGGCACTTGTGGGTTGGTGGTTTCGTTTAACGTTATAATTGTAGCTGCTGTTCAATGTATATAGCAAGCCCTGGCAATTCACCAGTGGGTTTTGAGAAAAGTAGATGTCGCTGGTAGTCTTTCTAAAGGAAGTTTTGAATTTCTGTTTCTTATTTTTATTGTTGAATAACAAACACTACATAAATATTACCATTAGGGGAGAGAAACAGGAAACAGAGAGGTGAAAGTCATTGCTTAGATACTTAAACAGTAATGTCTAGCAATAGCCTTAAGTTCTATATTGATACTTGTTTTACTTCCCCGTCCTGAACGTGCCCAGTAATTTCATAGTTTAAATGGGTTCAGTCCTGTCTGAAACTTCAGAATCTGAACAAATTTAAAAAGTAAAGATTACATTCAGACTAAAATAATAAATGTATTCAACTGTGCTGTATGGTCTATTTGTTGCCTATTTATCGTACCTAACAGTTCGAAAGTGCAAGTAGATAAATAGGTACCGCTCTGGCAGGAAGGTAAACTGTGATTCCGTGCGCTGCTCTGGTTCTCCAGAAGTGGTTTAGTCATGCTGGCCACATGACCTGAAAGCTGTACGCCGGCTCCCTCGGCCAATAAAGCGAGATGAGCGCCGCAACCCCAGAGTCGGTCACGACTGGACCTAATGGTCAGGGGTCCCTTTACTAAGAGTCCAAGGTAGCATGCATTTTGACCTCATGATGACACAGGGAGGTACTGATGATACAGTACTGTGAAATAGCCATTAGCTCATAGTCAACCAGCAAGTTTCATGGCTGAGTGGAGATCTGAACTTCGATGTCCCAGCTTCTAAGCCAACATGCCCCCCTGGCTGTTAGGAATAGAATTTAGGGTAATCTTTGAACCACAAGGAAGCGGTTTTGAATGGCTCTAATGTTACACTAAAACATTCCTTGGTGTAAGTAAACCACCTTTCATATCTATGTCAGGGCAAGGGGGGAACCGAAACTGACTCTAGCTATGCTGGTCCTCCACAGTGCATGGATACCTGCTCTACCTATTTTCTTTCTGCCCCCTCCCCAACTGCTGTGAAGCTGCTAATGCTACATATAATCAAGCAGATAAGCTTTACATTTGTACTAAAAGGATCCCCCCCTTTTTTTTTCTGCAGGTGAATCTTGGAAGCAACCAGTACCTCTTCTCAACAGTGGTGGATCCCAAGGAAATGCCATGCTTCTGCTTACGCCATGATGTCGATGCTCTTCTCTGGCAGCCACGCCCAGATCAGCCGGACAAATGGGAGCACATTTCAACCTTCAATGCCTTAGGTATGGGAGGAAGGCTTTTTGAAATAGCCTTTCTCTTCCTTATAAAGCTGTGGTCCATAACTCTTCCAACACTTCCGTGCAGTATCTCTGATCTCATCCATAACAGAGCTCTCTGTCTTTCAAAACTCGGTTGATAAATCGCTGCATCTTGGAAAGTAGCTAAACGCTAAGCTGACTTCCGTAATGACTTAAAAGGGAATAAGCAACCAACTGACAATGGGGGAAAAATCAGTATAATCTTAATTACTGCCTCCTCATCATAGCCAACTAATTGAGAATGGAGATCTCTAAAATCTTAATTACTATCTCATCAGCAAGCCAAGTTTCTTCAGAATTAAATAGAAATTAGTTTTATGGATGAAGGGTTCTACAGTGCCATCTGGAGAACATAAATAGAATCTATGTCCACAGATAAAAAACATATTTCAGGGTTGTGTGCAGTTAAGTTGTAGGTAGACCCAATGGGTTTAAGTTAGTCATGGCCATTAATTTCTGTGGGCCTGCTCTCAGGAGAACTTAGTTCGAGACAACTCCCAGATCAAATCTGAGGATCAATTCCAAGTTAATTTCTCCAGAGTGGGGGGAAATCCATAAAAAAATTTCCAGGCATTCACTGACTTGAGTGGATTTCACTGAGCACACTACTGGCAGAAGGAGTGCTGTAGTATTGCCCATCTTATACCCTTTGGAAGATTTCAATTCAGGATTGTGTTGATGTAAAAAATACAACAACACTTTAAGGTTTTGGGTTTTTTAGCTGGCAGTCCAATGTTTTTAATCTTCATTGTGGAAAATAACAGGGAATTCTAAAGCATTTTTGCTTTATTCATCCCATAATTTTTAATGAATAACACTTTGTGGTGAATTTCCACATCTTGGGCCACTTCATATACTGAATTTTTCAGAGGCCAGTACAGTGGTACCTCGGGTTAAGTACTTAATTCGTTCTGGAGGTCCATTCTTAACCTGAAGCACCACTTTAGCTAATGGAGCCTCCTGCTGCTGCCGCGCCGCCAGAGCACGATTTCTGTTTTCATCCTGAAGCAAAATTCTTAACCCAAGGTACTATTTCTGGGTTAGTGGAGTCTGTAACCTGAAGCGTATGTAACCTGAAGCGTCTGTAACCTGAGGTACCACTGTATATTTCCCATTTCTACACATATGACTGACTGTATTTAAAAGTGCTCCTTCTGTTCCAAAAGAGGTTCGCTATAACTTTGGGATTTGTTTGCTTTGCGTTGAACAGCAATGTGCTGTGTTATACCACAGTCTGTGGGAGCGATTTAACTTAGGAGTCCCTTGCTCAGGCATATTCTCATCCCCCCATTGCCCCCCAGATTGGCTGAGGCAGGGTCAAAAGAACCCTCAGATCAGCGCATGGGAAGAAGGGGGGGGGGTGTAGTTCCATCTGGCAAGCTAAAACATTTATGCAGACAGAGCTTTTGTAATGGAGCAAGACTGAATTCCACCCTTCGTTTTGAAAGTTTCAGCTGTGGCGTTTAGTATAGAGGTTGGGTGCTCCCCAAACAAGTCCAGGCCTGTCTCACACACTCCATTGTCTCTCAAGGCAGACGGATGTCAACAGCAGCAGCAGCACAAGCTCCCATCAACCCTAACTGACATACCCAATGGTCAGGGATGATGGGAGTCAGTCCTCCCATATCAGGAAAACACATTGGCCCCAGCTGCAATTCTGAACAGTTTAAAGGAGCCACACCCAAATGGAGGGCAATGCAGTAGTCTATCCCTGAGGATACTGGGCATAGAAGATGTTTGCTAAGCTTTCATCCAAACGAAATACTTGCCAATATCTATTTTTGCATCTTCTTTCTTTAAAAGAAAAGAAAACTCAGTGGTTGTCTCTTTAAAAATGGTGCAGACCTCTATTTGAGAGAGGATGTAGCATATCTAAATACAGTGGTACCTCGGGTTAAGTACTTAATTCGTTCCGATGGTCCATTCTTAACCTGAAGCACCACTTTAGCTAATGGGGCCTCCTGCTGCCGCTGCACGATTTCTGTTCTCATCCTGAAGCAAAGTTCTTAACCCGAGGTACTATTTCTGGGTTAGCGGAGTCTGTAACCTGAAGCGTATGTAACCTGAAGTGTATGTAACCCGAGGTACCACTGTAGCCCTATCTTCTTTTTTTATTGTCTGTGTGTGCTTCAGGTTATGTGCAAGCATCAAAACAAGACAAGAAGTTTATGGCCTGTGCCCCAAATCACTCCTATTCTGCCCTTTGCGAGTGCCTGCGACGCGTCTTCATCTATCGGCAACCGACTCCTCTGTCTACTGTTCTCTACAACAGGAAGGAAGGAAGACAAGTGGGGCAAGTTGCAAAGCAGTTGGTAGCGACTCTTGAAACCCATGACCCCGTTTTGGGGTTCCAGGCAACAAACGAGAGATTGTTCGTTCTGACGACGAAAGTGCTCTTCATCATAAAAGTGAACACTGAGAACTAATGACCAAACGTATCGCGTTATCGTTGCATTCAAAATTGGCTCACATAGTGACTGCATAAAAAAATTATTAGGAAAATACAGAGGTATGCTGTAAGTTCAAAAGCAACATTTATCGCACCATGACCAAAATGTATCTTCGCATTTGCCTTGTATTTAATAGAGAGAAGTTTTCGGCTTTATTTTTTAATAAACAGTTCATTATTTGTGCAAGGTTGCAGTTCTGTTAAGAAAGTGCAAGGAATTTGTTTGTTTTTCTCTTTCCAGCAGGTGCTTCCATGAAATGGTTAATTTGCTGCTTTTCCAAATAGTTTCCAGTCACATCTTTTTTAATAATAGCTGGTTGTTCATTTTTCTTCATTTTTTTTTTTATTACAGCAATGTCTTATCTGGCATGCTAAGTCAAATCACTCCATATATATGTGTGTGGAAATCTACCAAAATAATTAAAATGTAATTTGCAGCCTTAGTTAAAAAGGCGGGGTTATTTGTTTTCATTTTTGTTTCGTTTGCTTTTTCATCTCTATAAATGTCTCCATGCTTAGCACTTTGCATTGGCTCATCAGATAAACGATAGTGAGCACGAACATCTTACTTTCCTCTGCTATTTTTTTTTAATTGACTCTGAAACTTCTCATTATGTGTAAACTTTGATTGTGTTTGGGTTCCAGATGAAAATCTTCAACCTTTTTAGAAATAAAGTGGGTTTTTAAAGAGCAAGCAAATAAATAAATACATAAATAATACTGATGTTCTTGTCTTCCTTCCCCCGATGTTAAGGTAGGAGCTCTGATTTGAGGGAGAATAACTAGGGGTTTGAGTGCACTCAGTTCTACAGCTGCTATTACTGTCTGAAGGTAAGAGATAATGAATCTAAACAATGCCATAGGTAAGCCTCTTATGAGAAGAGGAGGTTCAGCACTGTTGCAGAAACAGGAAGGTAGCTGCTCTGCAACTGTTCAAAGGCACACAGAAAATCCACTTTAGTATGATCATGACGCGGGTGAGATCTTTGAAAAATTAAACCAGTTTGTGGACATGATGCAAGCAAGATGCACTCACCTATTTTTCCTTTCATCAGCCAGCCCTGCTGCGAAGCTAAATTTTACTGTTGGAGAAAAAGCTCCTTTATAACAATTCATTAGTCATATAATAATTCCTCTCCTGCACACAACAGCACATTTATTTATATACTTCATAAAATTTATCATTTGATGGTTAAAAAAACACCTGCCCACTCTCAAAGCTGTTTACAAAAAGTTAAAACAATAAGATCAGGAAGAATATGCAATACTTTAAAACAAACGAAAAGTTAAATACTAAAACATTAAGATTCATGTCAGCATTTATGAAGCTAAGAGTTGTGGGAAGCTCGTTTTCTCTGTCTCTTGTGGCAGAGAAAGAAAAACAAATAGCTCCCTACTCATTTTTTCACATAGTCTTCATTATAGCAGACAAAAAAAGGCAAGCATGGAAAATGTAGCTTAACTTCCAAAGGTTACCAACAGAGCAAATCTAACCATAAAAAAGTTTTATTTCCCTCTTAATGATACTTCTGTACACTTTTTGGAAACAGACTAGCACTTACGATGAATCATAGTTTTGCAACGCACATCTAAATCTCGTTTGACCCAAGCATACAAAGATTGATCTCAACATCTCGTAGTGTCAAGAAGAGATAGAGAAGTATCCTAATTCCAAATACGGTTGGATCTCCCATTTCATACACTGTGTTCCACAGCAGGAGGGAAGAAATGGAATGAGCCACTTCTGTTCCCACTGTTAAGGGGCACAGAAATTATTGTGGGTCTAATTTAAACAGATCCCTCCATAGCAGCAGGGCATAGCTTATCATTTGATGATAGCAATGGGTAAAATAATTGACTTTGGCAAGTTATTTTTGACTGTTGGGCGCAGCCAGTGCTTAGCCTGCCATGTAAAAATTTTTGCATCCTAAATACGGTATTATCCATTAATTGACTCCTAAAGCAGGATGGAGCAAAGTCTTCAATCTGAGTGTGTTACATGTGCTATAATGCAATTTTGGGATTAAAAGGCCTATCCTTGGGTTTAGATTCTTAATAATAATAATAATTAATTAATTAATTTTTGTGCTGCCCTTCATTTGAAGATCACAGGGCAGTTTACAGCATAAAAACACAAAAATACACGACATAATAACAAACTAACCAATACCGACCAAGGTTTGTTGCTCCAAGCAACATGACCAACCACTGCTAGCCAAAAGCGAAAGCTTCCAAACGTCTGCTCCCAGCCACGTGGGAGGAAATGGACGAAGATGGGAAGCATACAAATCCAAGATTGGCAGTGGTGTCTTTCTGGTTTAGCGTGATTTGTGAACATCACCACTGTGAGAAGCAACCTCATGGAAATCAGACTTCTATATCCACGTTGTCCTGTCAAATGGTAAGGAGAATAGCTCTACGGATCAGATGCAGGTATGCGGCAAACTTGTTTTCTGCGTGCATCGGAAGCCATAACAGAAAAGGCAACAAGGCAGCATCAGAAGAAGGAAAGGGTGCCATTTTTAAAAAGAAAGAAAGAAAAAACCATAGCAACTTAGTTCAAGGAGCAGGTTTGGTTAGGCTGGTGACTGGGACCAGCTTAGTATGGGTAGCACAACATCTACAGTTTTGTTTAAATGGATTGTGCCTGATTTACAAAACCTCACAACCCAGAACGACCCACATTTCTCTCCAGAGGCATTTTGGCTAGCTGGACACCTCCAGGAATTTAGGGGGACTTCGTATGGCACATACTCCATTTGTCAATTTCAGCATTGAGTGTGACGGGGGCATCTGAGGTTAATATGGACATATCAAACTTCCATATCCCCAGTGCCAACTATTTTAACTTTGTGAAGTACTGTGTTTGTTCTTTTTTAAAACTTCAAATAAATTGTATTACGGCAGAGCCGTATGAATTGTTGATGTCATTAAAACTTCCTTTCCAGAGTCTGCCACAGACTAGGCGCAATAGCTCAAAACGCGTAGGACATTTTAATTTACAAGGAAATAATTTACAGCAGCAGCAGCAGCTGCTTTGTACAGAGATGGAAAAATGCAATCCATTTCCTGCCACTGAAATTTGGTTAGCTACGATGCATTGAATGAATATCCATTCAAGCCGTAACTTCTTCCTGCCAAAGAGAGTTTCTGAAAGTTATTGGGAAAGTTCAAGAGACATCTCTTGGTAAAGTTTTTCTGGAAATAGCATCTGGCAAGAAACATGCTACAGCATGGGTTGGGCACCTGTGACCCTCCAGATCCCATACAGCTCCCGTCAGTGAAGGCTGATCCATTAGGATGAGTGAAGCACTGTCCCAGCAACCTCAATCTGCCCCCAGCCAACCTTCACTTGCCTGCCTTCTACTGTTGGTCTCCTTACCGTCTACCCTACCAGTCCTCATGGGCACAAGATCTGGAGGGTTAGGAGAACCCCCAAAACATCACCAGAGAGGAGGGGAGATTGTTCCGCCAGGCAGGCAGAAAGGATCGCGCTGGCAGAGAACAATCATCTTGGTGCACCATTGAATTCTCCTCACGCAGTGATGGTTCATGGTTAATTGGGGGAGCAAAAGTGTGTCATCCAATTGAGGAGTGATTTGAGAGAAAGAGAGTATTAAGAATTGGTGTCTTGAGTTTGCCAGTGTGGTGTAGTGGTTAAGAGCAGTAGACTTGTAATCTGGTGAACTGGGTTCGCATCTCCACTCCTCCACATGCAGCTGCTGGGCGACCTTGGGCTAGTCACACTTCTCTGAAATTTCTCAGCCTCACTCACCTCACAGAGTGTTTGTTGTAGGGGAGGAAGGGAAAGGAGATTGTTAGCCGCTTTGAGACTCCTTAGGGTAGTGATAAAGTGGGATATCAAATCCAAACTCTTCTTCTCTTCTTCATTGTTCCCTATTGTGTTATTTTTGGATGGTAACCATACCCACAGATCCACAGAAAACCATGGTCAAGGAAGTCTACTCATAGCCTTCCTTTGCTGGATGCCACCCTTAGATTGTAATGCTGTGGGGAAGGAACGGCTTGTTTTTATTGATTGCTATGTGCACGACTCTTTCTTTAGGGAGGGAAAACTTTCAAATAAATATACTAAATGGAATCCCCATGGAATCATGCATGCTGGTGACTTCTGGAGTTATGTTTTGTAACACTTTCAGGAAGTCACGGTTTGGGGACAGGGGCTAGGAATATTGTCAAAAGCTATTTCCATTGCAGCATTTATATGCATTCTGGCCATAGCTGGACTCAGCTCAATATTTATGAACTGTCCACCAAGACACCCTCCCTGTTTGTTTTCTACAGAATTTTTACCCTGAAGTTGGCTGGGCTATTATTCATTGTGAAAGGTGTCACACTGGGTTTTTTTCAAAGTCTGCTCATTTAACTTTGCTGATGGCAAGACACAGACTTCCTGCTCGAAAACCAAATGCTACGCTACACGATCTCAGAGTCTGCATTTCTTTTTTTCCCTGCAGCACATTAAATGAATGGATAGTGGGACTCAGAAGATCAGCCATTTTGGCTAACCCCCCTTTCTTCCTGTACACAACTAGATTCCAATAAGCAATCTAGGCTTAATAATACAGCAGGAATGGGGAATCTGTGAGCCTGGACTACAGCTCCCATCAACCCTGACTGTTGGTCATGCTAGCTGGGGCTGATGGGACTTTGAATGCAATAATATCAGAGTATAATAACAGGTTCCCCATCTCTGCAGTAAAGGAATATGTGCCTGCAAATTTTTCATTCTCCTTGCTTTTATCAGTCTTGTTTCAGACAGTCATTGCACTTCTGGCAGCCTATATTCTAATAGTGGGTGGGTGTCTAATAAACCCCTATTTTTAAAAAAATAAAACAAAACAAATCACAGACAGAAGCAGTGGCCTGGAATGAGCTGTATTGGAATGAGCCATAAGGAACTGTGAGGAGTAGGGAATAGCACAGACACCACGGCCTTTGACTATTAGAAAATAAGATTCACTCTAGGCAAAATATCTGTGTAATTCACAAATTATTAAGTCCCTGCCATTCTGCAAGGCTCCTGTTGGCAAAAGGCAACAGAGAACATAGTTTACAAAGAAAGGAGGGAGGGAATTGTCTTAGCTGCTGCTGGCTAGAAGATGCAGCAATTGTTACTGGGGATAATTAGGAATGAAGTAATCAAGTTTCCCCATTAAGTCATCTTACTTAATTCCCCCTTTTAATAAATGTTTAATTTAGATTGTAAGCCTACAGGTATGAACACCTGTCTTGTACAATCTCCACAGGCTACAGAGAACTAATAATCATTTTGGCAGGCAGGTTTTCTTCTGAGAGAGCAGAGCCCACACAGATAACCACTCAGACTGATTTGTGGTAAAGGCTGTCTTCTCGTTGGTGGTGGCAGCTGGTGCCCATTGGGGATCGCTAGAGCAGAAGGCATGGAGACCCAGAATAAGTGGAACCAGAGACAAGGACAGGCACTGCCCCATTTTGCCCTAAGGGACCGGCCTGCACTGCTTATTTAGCAAGATGACAATGCAGGATGACAATACAGTTCTCCAGGACGGAATATTTTAATAATGCCTCTGGTTCACTGAGAACATCGAGGGGGAAAACGTGACCCACCAGGAACTCTTCCCCATTGGCACAGAGGCCAGTTCTCCATATACTGTATATTTCTCCATGAAAACAGTCTGGGCAAGGCATGTGGATGGTTGTTAAGAGAACAGCAGAGGTAGAATACAGGTACATTTCTAAACCAGCTTCCTGTTTCCCACAGTGGTCAACTATAGGCCTGCAGGAAGCCCCCATGCAGGAAGTCCACCGGGACCATATAGCACTGGTCCTAAAGGATCTACACTGGCTCCCAGTCAAATTCCAAGCACAATTCAATGGCCTTGTCCCTGAAGGAGTGTCTCCACCTCCTTTGTCCAACTCGGACAATGAGGTTCAGCTCCGAGGCTCTTCTGGCAGTTCCCTCACTGCGAGATGTGAAGCTACAGAGAACAAGGCAGGGGGCCTTTTGGGTAGTGGCACCCGCCCTGTGGAACACCCTCCCACCAGATATCAAACAGATAAACAACTATTTGACGTTTAGAAGACATTCGAAGGCAGCCCTGTTCAGGGAAGTTTTTAATGGTTGATGTTTTATTGTGTTTTCAGTATTTTGTTGGGAGCCACCTAGAGTGGCTTGGGCAACCCAGTCACGTGGGAATCATCATCATCAAGCACAATTCTCTCCCATGGCTGTTGTAGCATACAGAAGGACCCAGGTTCAACCCTTGGCATGTCCAGGAAGGACTGAAAATTTCCCTGTCTGAAACCCTGGAGAAATGCTGAGCTAGATGAGGCCATGTTCTGACTTGGTATAAGCCAACTTTCTGTGTTCCACTATAACTGCTGTTCAAAGACCTGCTGCCTCTGATCTTGGAAGGAGTATATGGTAGCCACTGTGGCTTGCAGCCATTGACAGCTGTCTCCACCATGAGTCTAATCCCCTTTTAATGTCATCTGAACTGGTGACCATCACAACTCCTCGCAGCACTTCCATTTTCCCTGTCCTGAACCTTCCAGCATTCAGCTTCATTGGACAGCCCTGAGGTTCTTGCATTATTAAAGGTAAAGGGATTCCTGACCATTAAGTCCAGTCGCGGACGACTCTGGGGTTGCGGCGCTCATCTCACTTTATTGGCCGAGGGAGCCGGCGTACAGCTTCCGGGTCATGTGGCCAGCATGACTAAGCTGCTTCTGGCAAACCAGAGCAGCGCATGGAAACACACCGTTTACCTTCCCGGTACCTATTTATCTACTTGCACTTTGACATGCTTTCGAACTGCTAGGTTGGCAGGAGCAGAGACCGAGCAACAGGAGCTCACCCCGTCGCGGGGATTCGAACCACCGACCTTCCGATCAGCAAGTCCTAGGCTCTGTGGTTTAACCCACAGCGCCACCCGCGTCCCGTCTTGCATTATTAGAAGGGGTCAAAAACCTTACGTTCTTCACCTTATGCAAAATTTTATGCACCTTCCAACATCCATGCCCCACCTCACCTCTTTTCTAAACTCAACAGCCCCAGATGAGCCATAGATCAAGCCCAGATCAAAACTCTGATCCTGGATATTTATTTATTACATTTATCTCCCTGTTCTGGGCAGCACCCCTGAGATTATGCGTTGCAACAATCCTGTTGTGCCCCCAAGGGACTCTGCCTTCCAGTGTTTAATATTAAGAGCAGGTGTGCTGCGTTATGTACTGCTGAGCCTGGAAATGAAGTTCGCATTGGCAGAGGCTAGACTGGCATTAATCTCCATTATGGTGTCACTCTTGTTTAATGCTAAGACAAGTTGATTGAGGATGAGTGACTGCAAAGCACATTGTTGTGAAATAGCAGCATCCAGCTCTGGCTCTCTTTATAGTCTCCCAATAGAATACAAACAAACAATGACCAGAAATTGCCGGGTAAAGATTTTGCAACAAGGCACAATACATTCGGATGTATAATGGACTAGTTTTAAAAGAGGTTTTTGTAACAGCAAAGGCTGCAGGAATCTCAGCGCCTCTGATTTGTAAAGAGTTCTGCTACATTTTGTAAAGAGTTCTAACTCCATTTACCTGGGAGTAAGCTCCTGGTGGATTCAATAGGACTTATTTTTGAGTAGGCATAGTGAGGATCATACTGTCAATGTAAGGGTTGTCACTGGAAGATAAATAGCAATAGTAGGAATTTGAAACTAGCTGAAATAAAAAGATTTGCTCTAGGAGTCCTAATCTGGTTTTTTTAAAAAAAATCATTAATTCATAACTGATGTTGAGAAATTGTTGCATATATTTTAAGAGTACAGTTGTACCTTGGTTTTCGAACAGCTTAGTTCATGAACAACTTGGAACGCGAACATCGCAAACCCGGAAGTAGGTGTTCCAGTTTGCGAACTTTGCCTCGAAAGCCAAACGTCTGGCATGGCTTCTGTGGCTTCCGATTGGCTGTAGAATGCTCCTGCAGCCAATCAGAAGCCGCTGCTTGGTTTCCGAACATTTCGGAAGTCGAACGGACATCCGGAATGCATTATGTTCGAAAACCAAGGTACAGCTGTATGAAGAAAAGCTTTGATTTTACTTCTAACATTACAAGCTTGAAAGTCCATTCCACTGGTTTTCTTTTCTTCAGACTTCCCCTTCTTATGTGTTTCCATGGTTTGGGATGGGGGTGAGGCTTGTACTGATTTCGGGGGGGGGGGGTTGCGGTTTGTGTAGATGTGACATGCCTCAAGAAGTGTTTTTCAGCTTCTGAATTTGTCATGAGGCTTTTCTTGGTTGATACAAATTGCAGGAAGTCCTGGAGGATATAAATTATCTAAGTCTTTTCAATCTGGGTTTGGGGACTGGACCTGCCTGCCTTTGTTGCCCAGACTGGTGATCTGTATTAAGAGCAGAACAGGGGGGATGCAACTCTGTTTCTCCTTGTTATAAATATATTATCAGGATCAGGACTCCCTGATCCTGAATAGGGTAACTGTGCCCCTGAAGGACCAGGAGTGCGCAACCTGGGAGTCATTTTGGACTCACAGCTGTCCATGGAGGCACAGGTTAATTCTGTGTCCAGGGCAGCTGTTTACCAGCTCCATCTGGTATGCAGATTGAGACCCTACCTGCCTGCAGACTGTCTCGCCAGAGTGGTGCATGCTCTAGTTATCTCCCGCTTGGACTACTGCAATGCGCTCTACATGGGGCTACCTTTGAAGCTGACTCGGAAACTGCAATTAATCCAGAATGCGGCAGCTAGACTGGTAACTGGGAGCAGCAGCCGAGACCATATAACATCGGTCCTGAAAGATCTTCATTGGCTCTCAGTACATTTCCGAGCACAATTCAAAGTGTTGGTGCTGACTTTTAAACCCCTAAATGGCCTCGGTCCTATATACCTGAAGGAGCATCTTCACCCCCATTGTTCAGCCCGGACACTGAGATCTAGTACCAAGGGCCTTCTGGCGGTTCCCTCACTGCGAAAAGTGAGGTTACAGGGAACCAAGCAGAGGGCCTTCTCAGTAGTGGTGCCTGCCCTGTGGAACGCCCTCCTAGGAGATGTCTAGGTAATAAGCAACTATTTTACTTTTAAAAGACAACTGAAGGCTGCCCTGTTTAGAGATGTTTTTAATGTTTGATGCTGTATTGTTTTTAATATTCAGTTTGAAGCCACCCAGAGTGGCTGGGGAAACCCAGCCAGATGGGTGGGGTATAAATAAATTACAGTGGTACCTTGGGTTACATACGCTTCAGGTTACATACGCTTCAGGTTACAGACTCAGCTAATCCAGAAATGGTGCTTTAGGTTAAGAACTTTGCTTCAGGATGAGAACAGAAATCGTGCTCTGGCGGCACGGCTGCAGCAGGAGGCCCCATTAGCTAAAGTGGTGCTTCAGGTTAAGAACAGTTTCAGGTTAAGTGCGGACCTCCAGAACGAATTAAGTACTTAACCCGAGGTACCATTGTATTATTATTATTATTATTATTATTATTAAATATATCATTATCATCATCATCATCATTTTATATATACCTTGCCTTTTCCCCTGATAGGGACTCAAGGTGACTTAAAATTAAAAATAAGTACATCTAAAAGCAATATTTTTAAAAAAGCCAATAGAATTAAAACAATATATATTATTGGCATCCATCTGTCTCAAGAGAAAATGGAGTACTCCTCCAAGGGTGAAGTCAAACCACTGGATTAGCAGCACCAAAGTGCAAACCTGACAGTATATAGGGAGGTCCTGGGCTGCCCAGATGACAAGACCCCTCTCTTGGCCTCAATGTGGCCCAGTGGAAAGCAGAGCACCAGCTTGACTGCAGGAGTTGCTGGAAATAAGCATACAAGATGCCTTCCAACCGTTTTAGGGACTACACTCTGGATTTGTGCAGGGTTTACTCCTTCGCCTTTTCTTCTCCCGAAGATATCTCACAATGCAGTGGAGGTTTAGAATCAGAGTCTTCCTTCTCCTAGATGAGCTACCTTCCCAGATTGACAAGCCCCACCTGCCCCTCACTTCAGCACATCCAGAAACCACCTTCTTGACCTTTGGGCCCACTTTTGGTCTCATCCACTCAATCTGTACCACCAAGCTCCCAGAGCTTCTTTTGTAAGGATTAATTGCCTGGACATAAATGATCTTAAAGTTAAAGACATCTGAAGGCAGCCCTATTTAGGGAAGTTTTTAATATTTAATGCTGTATTGTTTTTAACACTTGATTGGGAGCCGCCCAGAGTGGCTGGGGAAACTCAGCCAGATGGGCGGGGTATAAATAATAAATTGTTGTTGTTGTTCTTGTTGTTGTTGTTCTTGTTAACAGGAATTTCTCTCCATTTCATGCAATGGCATGCTCTCTTCTGGTAACTGATGTGCACTATTTTAATTCATGTTGTGTTAATTTACCGGATTATTCTGTTTTCTCTGTGTTAAGTTGAGCTTGCAAACCCAGATAGTGAAATATAAAATAAAGTGTAACTAGTTGCAGGACTTTTGAGAAATGTCCGTAGCAAGACAATGAATTAAAGCTAGCAAGTGTACGTTTGTCTTGGAAGCAAGAAAACCATGAGGTCCCTACCAGTGAAAGGAGGACGGTGAGTGGAGCACATGCTACTGAAGAGTGGAGATGGTTGGAATATGTTAGTCATAAGTTGCTCTCGTGGTCTTTTGCCTCAGGCTACCTGTTGGGGCAAGATGGGACAGCATAAAAGAAAAGCCACATTTGTTGTCCAGCGCAGAAACCAAAGAGAGAAACTCCCAGCTGTAAGCCTGAGGGGAACTCTGAAGGCAGACATTCAAAAGGGTCCACATTGCGTTGGACATGAGGCCCCTGCCGTAGCTTATTTCTGTATTTTGATAATCCCTTCTTTCCCTTTTGGCAATAACCATTCTCTACAATCTCTCCCTTCTCCAATGAATTAAATTTCTATTTATTAACAGCAGTGTGTTTTGTGAAAACCGATCCCCTTGATGCTTTGTGCTTTATTTATTCATATATTGGGGTTTTAGCTCTTTGACTGCATCACTTTCAAACTGAGTGGGTAAGAATGAGGGAGCCCAGGCGAACGTGTTGCTTTCTTCCAGCTCAATAGGGTCCATTTTATTTATTTTTTTATTTTTGCTTTTCTTTATATCCTGCCTAAATCATGAGGAGAATTCTAGATGCTTCATTTTCTCAAAGCAAACACAGTACAGGCTAGAGGCTAGAGGCTAGAGAAAACTTCATAATCAAAAGTTAAAAGGGTATTTTATTCTGCAAAGAGCAGTCAGCAGAGGAAATAGTAGTAGCCCTTAACAGAAGGTTCTCTCTCTCTCTCTCTCTCTCTCTCTCTCTCTCTCTCTCTCTCTCTCTGTGTGTGTGTGTGTGTACTGTCACATACATACATATGGAATCCTTAACCAGCAAAGCTACATTTTTGCAGTATGAAGAGTTGTGTGCCCAGGCATCCTCCCACCCAATGGACCATCTTAACTTTAAATAATGAGACATGACAAGTTGTATTTTGGGTCAAATCAGGCCACAACTTTATTGACTACATATGTAAGAGGTTTGGCATAGGCATTGGTTTGAGACACTCCCTCCAGTCTGCCTGCTGGAAGTACTTTATTTGGGGTCAATCGGAAGAGAGGGAATTCTTGATGAACATCAAAGAGTAGCTCCTCCTCTGGATTGTACCTGGGCATCCAGACAGAATCATCTCCCCTGGATCCCTTTAATAGGCTACCCCATTTTCCGGATGGGCCGACAGGCTACAACCTCCCCTCTGTCCAAGACTACGTCTAGCCAATGCCTAAACTACTCAAGTTGTGACAATTGCTATGAGGATGGTGAAAACCACGTGGCTGGAGCCAATTTGCCGAACGTGTGTGTGTGTGGAAATGTGTCTTTCTCTGTGTGTGTTTATATATATCTATTTTTAGACACATTTCCACACACATATATCTGTAGTATCTTGGCATAGCTCAGGACTATCATTAAAACACACACAGAGAAAGACACATTTCCACACACATATATCTGTAGTATCTTGGCATAGCTCAGGACTATCATTAAAATTTCACAAATAAAGCACATGTATGAACTACTGTGGCACTGTTTTCCCATTCTGTCAGTTGCAAGAGCACTGTCAGGCTTCAGGGAATTCGATCCCTCCACCGGTGGCAGCAAAGAAGCAGAAAAACAAAAAGAGTTCTTACCAATTAATTTATCCAGTATTCAGTATCTGTCTCTCCTATTCTATGTCATCCCTGCACAGCTGATCTGAGCTTTCTGCCTCTGAACTTTCTGTTCTCCTACTCTTAATGCTCATCTGGTCCTGAGAGCCGGGGCGGGCGGGGCGGTCAGGAATGCTTTCCAAAGACACTGAGTCTGTCAGCTGTCTCTCCCCTGGTGTTTCTTCTTTCTGCTGTTCCTCTCCCAATATTTCCCAGCTTTCCCCCTCTGCAGCCTCTGAACTATGCCCTTCTGCAAATCACTGTTCTAAATCTATACTGTCCTCTTCTTCTCAGGAAGGTTCAGGAGGAGGGGGGCAGCCCACACCATTACTCCTCAGTCCAGCCCGTGACACACACACACACACACACACAGAGAGAGAGAGAGAGAGAGAGAGAGAGAGAGAGAGAGAGAGAGGCTATTATGTAGCACAAAGCAGAAGCTGGAGAAGGGTTAGGATGAGAGGAGCATTAATATCTAGACTCCACATGAAATGTGCACCATGCTGTAGCCAAGATTGCAGCATCAGTTCCAACCATATTGCTGAGCATTTTCTGACTGAAAAGCTCAAATGAGCATCACACTTGCTATGGCATTATCTTTGCTATCAGAAATGAACTGAAAGGACAACCAGCTGCTCTAGTTAATGGTCTCTCAAAGAAGTAACATTAGCTGCTGGTTGGACAGGCTATCTGAAAGCTCTCTACTTGCCACCCATTAAGACCCAGGCTTCCCTGTATTTATCAGTAAGTGTGAATGAACAATCTCTGTGTTGATGGAAGCCTAGGCAACACACAAACTCTTGGGTGATTTTGGCTGGCCTCTCAGTGACAGCAGCAATTGCCATTCTTGGTATGAATGGGGGAAAGAGAGGCACAGCAAAGCATGAAAAACGAAGAAAGAGGGGAACTGCAGGTGTAGGAAAACAACTTGCTAAATTTGTGCTGTTGTTTCAAAAGCCAATGTGCACTTTTCAGACTATGCTCTTCTTTAGGGAAATGTTAAGAACAACAGAAATTGGCCATTAAACCTCCAACAAAATCCAAAGGATATATAATTAGCACACATTCATTCTCACCCTCTATTCTATTTCTATTTGAAAATGCACCATTTTTGATTACCACAACATTTTGGTCTCTGCTGGTGACTTTAGACAGGTTGCTCCACCAGGAAAATATTTAGATATAAGTTATAGGAGATTCAGTTACATGCTGTACTAGGCACACTCTATGTTCAGGCCTCTGAGTGCAGTTGCCAGTTAGAAGATGCTATCAGAGGGCCAGATACAGGACAAGGGGCAGAAAAAGGGCAGCCTAATTTTGGCCAGGGGTGATAGGCTAGCTAATGCAGTGGACACAGGCAGCAAGGAAAGGAATCAGGAGCCAAATTTGACAATGGTGGTGGATATTTGGGGTTGCAGAACAGATCCATCAAGGACACATGCAGTTTACATATGCATTGGGAGAAAAGGGAAAAGGAACTGGGGTTTTTAATGCAATACTTTTAGGTGCCCTTTGTTAATGCAATATCCACATTTAATTGATAATTCTATTCTGTGAGCCCAGCCCTTTACGCTTTCAACACAGCTGCAAAGTTAAGACCTGTCAGTTTGTTCTCCGACCTACTTACTCATGTAATGTTTATGGAAGAGGAAGAAAACTAATAGGCTGCCTAATGCTCCAAATGAAATTTCAATCAGTGGCTGCATACTGTACCAGAATGTGCTTTCCAGATGCTTACAGCATCCAGCCTCTCTCCAAGGTGCTGAAAACCCCAGTGTCTGCTGTTTTCAGCAGCAAGGAAGAGAGCTTTCAGGCATGCTCTGCAATACCAATGGTCTCAGTGGGACTTAGGAAGGCTCCAGTTCAATTCATTAACCAGCTACAGCCTTTTCCTCCCTGCCCCTTTCTATCTACTCTCTTTGCTTTGTCAAAAGGAAAGTTGGATCAAGGTGCAACTCAAATCCTATGGAAGTCTTCACCCTCTTTGCCATTGCTTCCTTTCCATCTCTACTCATGCAAGAAGTCAGTTTATGTTATGAACTGTTCGTATTTTGGGGCTTGGGCTTCCAGAGAAGCAGCTGTTTTCCAAAGCATGTCAATATATCCATTGAATATTGAATTATGTATGTGTGAACTGTATCCCTTAACTTTCTGCAGAGTCCAAATCACTGACATGATTTAAATACAGAATCAACATTTTAATTTCATAAAATTTATATACCACTTGGTTGTAAAAAAAACAACAACTCCAAGTGTTTTACAAAAATATACGACAATAAAATCAGGAAAAAATTACATCCCTACTTTAAAACACACAAAAGTTAAAATACTAAAACAGATAAAAATTATCTTCACTTTCTAAGCACCTGGGTAAAGGTAAAGGTAAAGGGACCCTTGATCATTAGGTCCAGTCGTGACTGACTCTGGAGTTGCGGTGCTCATCTCGCTTTATTGGCCGAGGGAGCCGGCGTACAGCTTCGGGGTCATGTGACCAGCATGACTAAGCCGCTTCTGGCGAACCAGAACAGCGCACGGAAACGCCGTTTACCTTCCCGCTGGAGCGGTACCTATTTATCTACTTGCACTTTGACGTGCTTTTGAACTGCTAGGTTGGCAGGAGCAGGGACCGAGCAACGGGAGCTCACCCCCTCGCGGGGATTCGAACTGCCGACCTTCCGATCAGCAAGTCCTAGGCTCTGTGGTTTAACCTACAGCGACACCCGCGTCCCTTAAGCACCTTGGTAGACTTAACTAAACAAGAATGTTTTTTATCTAGTGTCAACATTTAGTCACCTGTAACAATGAATTAAGAAAACCTCTCCCCAACCCCCGATTGCCTTTTTCATTCCTGTTTTAAAAGCTGTGCTAACTATTATGCACCCTCTCAGTATGCAGTTCACTTCTCCTACTGCCTTTTCCCTGCACGGGCAAGTCTCACTTGGCTGCTTATTGACAATCCTGATGCCATTTGATGTGCTGAGCAAAAGGTACATCTGTTTATCTGCTACGTGAACAGCTGTAGAGCTGATAGAAGCTGCCGTGAAGTGTAACCAGGTTTTTTTTGATACAGGGCACAAAACTGCATTCTAGACACAGCGAATCAGATAGGGCAATTGTGCATGAACAGAATGTTAGAATAGTACAGAGTATGAGGCAAGCGTCCACACAATCATGTGGATTTTAAATGGGAAGTCGTTTTGCCAATAGTTTGATATCCTTTAAAATAAAATAAAAAACACATTAGACCGGGGTGGGGGGTCGTGCCAGTGGGCAAACTACAGAGATTACAAGCACCAGAAAAAGGGGACAGGGAAAATAACAGCCATTTAGGACCCCATGGAATACTATTGCCTGGTGTCCAGACAATTCATTTATCAATCACAGTCTTGACTTCACTTTCACAGGCGGGAGAAGCCAGTCTGGCTCATTTCACAGAAATTGTTTAGAGGCGTATCTGCACACTTTTTGCTTCATAGCTTTCTTTCTGGGGGGTTAGAGACTTACATTTTAAGAGAAGAAGAGAAACCCAAGCATAGCCCCCTCCCCCACCTGGAGGTGCCAATAAAGGCCTTCACAGGCCCCTCACTGGTGACCCCTACATTAGACTAGTGCTGGGAAGAATTTGTGCAAGCAGAATTATTCAACTTCAACAGGAACATTTATTTTTTTTAATGTGTAATGTAGCTGAGAGGATATTGGGCTTACCTTTTTATCACAAATAAAACAGTTCACTCTTTCCTCTCTCTCATTCTTGGATCTGAAGGAGTTAGGTCACAAATGGAAATGACTTCTACAAGTCCATCTCCTGAGCATTCATATTGGTGTAAAAACAGATCTCTGAGTTCAAGTCCCAGTCTTGATAGATGCCATTTAATTGTTTAGCTACTGAATCTGATAGGGACTTAGCGAGCTCAGACCTATCATCATCTTGATGTACCTCCAAACCATCACCAACTTCAAATTCTTTGCTTGGAGGTCCCATCTGCAAGGCTACAGTCAGAATTCCTCTCTCCACTAACCCAACCAGTGTACCAATTATGGCATTCAAACTGGAAAATTCCTTTTCCAATGTGTCCCTTCTGGTAAAGATTCTGCTATTTGTTTTGTTAAGAGACATTGGTTGTGTAGAAGTTCCCACAGTGAGAGAGTTTCAGTCTCTAGTAGACCAAAATTGTTATTATGCATTGTGGAGGTTTCATTATATGGAGGAAGCTGAGATTGTCTGGGAGCATATGTATCAGCTCCTAAGAAGTCTGAATCAATTGACCAATTAGCTAAGCTTTCATTAGAAGAATATGTAGCAAAAAATTTTACTTGGCATAAGGCATCTCCAGACCATTATTTTCCTAGTGATCTCTCCCACGATCATTGGCTCAAGCTAACCTAGCCTGAAAACTGACAAGATCACAGCTTGTGTCAATACCCCCATTCCTCTTCCTAATGAAAGATATTAGATGCTGCCATGTCTGAATAGGAGTGAGCTGGTTATCTTTGCTGCTAAAACTTCACCGCTGTCCCTCCAGTTGCCTCCCCTTGTAACTCCTTTGAAAGGCTGAATTGTTTCCAATGAAAAGCAACCCTAAGGGAATGATCTGTGAATCCAACTCTGCCTTCCGGTTCAGAGGCCTGGACTGAGGCGGTTTGACTCCAACATAGTCAACTACATTCATGCAGTCGACATACAAGGAAGCTTCAGAATATTGATTCTACAAAGCTCTTGTAGAGGGAATTCACCAGGTGAAATCACTCTTGCTGACAAGAGTGAGCATTGCACCAATTTGTCTCGCCCAGATAAATTTGTCTCGCTGACACAGAAATGTGGCCTTTGTTCTGCATGGAATAGTTATGTAATTTCCTAAAAAAGGAAACAGGGAGAAGAAATTGCTGGCTTACACTTATTACATTTATTTATTTATTTATTTGTTTGTTTGTTTGTTTGTTTGCTTGCTTGCTTGCTTGCTTACTTCTTCTTCTTCTTCTTCTTCTTCTTCTTCTTCTTCTTCTTCTTCTTCTTCTTCTTTATTCTTTGCTACCTTATATACTACCTTTTCTTCCCAGGAGCTTGTGGTGGGCTACATGGTTCTCCTCCTCCTTGTTTAATTCCCACAACAACTTTGTGTGATGATTAGGCTGTGTGGCAGTGACTGGCCCAAGGCCACTCAGTGAGCTTTGTGGCTGAGTGGGGATTTGAAATCCAATCTCCCAGCTGCTAGTCCAACGCTAACCACTTGTGCCTAGAAAAAAAGGTGTTGGTATTCACCATGAAGTTGTTACAGTGAGTGCCAGTGCTTTTCTTCTAGAAAAAAGGTGCCAGTACTCTGTACTCTTGAGTACCTCCAGAAAAAAATTAATCACTTGCTGGGGGGAATCTACATCCCTCCAGATGTTGGCAAGCTCTAAGTCCCATCAGCACCAGGAGAAAAGATCAGGGATAGTGGACAGCTGTCGTCCAACAACATCTGGAGGGCCACAGGTGACCCACTTCTGCTATATGAGGAGGGCATTCCACAGACAGGGGACTATCACGAAGAGGACTCTCTCTACACCTGCTCCTTACAGGCAGGCTCTATGTACAGGAGCAAATAGCAGCTTTATGGGAGAGGCAAACTCCAAGCAAGAACATGGCACAGAGGGAAAGGGAGAACTTTCCCTGCCCCGAGCCATGGTCCAGATCCAGACTGTGCTTGTTTTTGGTTCAGAAACTGCATCCCCATTGCCGAGCATGCTGGAACCAATGCTTCTGCCAAATAGTGTGTCTGCTAGCCCTGAGGTCATATTAAACCTTTTTCAATTATGCTTGATTAGTGATGGGTCTCCAGATTTCGGAGCTCTGGCTCTCCCATAAAGCAAATTCTGTTTTGGAATTATATGTATGCATAAGATTTAGTTAGGTTGCGCTTGCAGTCAGTCTTTGGTCAAAGTAAAGGATTTATACAAGTTTTCAGATCCTTCCCCATTGCACAGAGGGGTCAGCTTACTTACACAATCTCCTTCTTCATCCTGAAGCTTTGCAAACAGGAGAAACGTAAAGAACTCTTTCCTCTCCCTGAGCAGCCAAGTTATTAAATCTGAAGCCTTTGGCTGCTTGAAATCACACCTCCTCTCACCCCCCACCCCCCACCGCGATTCTTACAGCTTTTGTTACCACGGTCAAGCATGAAAGTACACTGGGCAATTTTTCAGAATTTCTCCTGCTCACAGAGCTGTTTGCCAAAAACACGGTCACCGGAGAATAGGTCTATGAAACTGCAGGCTGCGTTTTTGCTACAGCTTGAGTGGACAATCCTATGTGAAGACCCAGAGGGATGAGCTGTTTAGGATGCAGTGGATCTCTGGCTCACCTGGCTGATTGCAGGCACAGCAAGGCTCAGTCAGTGTTTAGCCACCAACCCTGGCTCAGCCAAAGATTTACTAGTGTGACTTGGCCATCCTTGTTCTGCCAGCTGAGCTGAAGCTGACTGAATTAAGGCCACTGTACATGCTCCAAAATGGGGCATGACATGGGCCAGACCAGAGACAGGGGATTTAGGTTGGGTCCTGTTAGCTATTTTTCTGAGTTGAGTCATGCAGAGGGATACAGTGGTTTCACCCTCAAAGTGATGAAGTAAACTCCACTTACAAGACTTTGAAGATGACACATTACTTGCAGGGTGGCAACTATTAAAAGCAGTATTATTTATGCACAGCAAGTCCAATACAATGTGTTTCTCTCCCTTGAGCCCAAGAGAGGGTCCTTTTGCTTCTTGCTTCTGAAACTCCTTTGAAGCAGTCCATAAATTATAGCTTTGTCTGTCCTCACCAACTCCTCCCCTCTGTTTTCCCTCTGTCAGGCTCTGGCAGAGCAGCACCCCCACCCCACCCCATTGAACAGGGTTTGGATCTGGTGTAACTTTACCCCGGCTTAATTTACACAGGTGTGCTTTATGCCAGCTTCTGAGGCTATGCACATTCCATTTCTGTGTTTCAAGGGACATTGCCATTATTGCTTGCAAACAAATCTTAGTTAGTTAATGAATGTGCACATGAGAAAGAGCTGACAACACCAGGTCCAATCTCTGGGTAGGTGTTCCAAATGTGTGTTTTCTCATTCACACATTGCTGTTTTGAGTGCACATCTTAGATCTGTGTGACGTTCAAGTCAGTCCTAATAGTTTCTTTCTATAGTGGAGTCACCTCTCAATTCTAGTGACACCAGGTCCAATCTCTGGGTAGGTGTTCCAAATGTGTGTTTTCTCATTCACACATTGCTGTTTTGAGTGCACATCTTAGATCTGTGTGACGTTCAAGTCAGTCCTAATAGTTTCTTTCTATAGTGGAGTCACCTCTCAATTCTAGTGATCTTCTTCTTCTTCTTCTTCTTCTTCTTCTTCTTCTTCTTCTTCTTCTTCTTCTTCTTCTTCTTCTTCTTCCAATTCTGCTACCTTCCATGCTGTTTGTACAGTCGTACTTTGGTTGTCAAATGGAATCCATTCTGGAAGTTCATTCGACTTCCGAAAACATTCGACAACCAAGGCGCAGCTTCCAATTGGCTGCAGGAGCTACCTGCACTCAAGCGGAAGTCGTGGAAGCTACAGAAGCCACGTTGGACGTTCAGATTCCAAAGAACGTTCGTAAACCAGAACACTCACTTCCGCGTTTACGGCATTTGGGAGTCAAAACGTTCGACTCACAAGGCGTTCGGGATCCAGGGTACGACTGTATTCTCCCAGATGTCTAAACCTGAGACTCTTTTATTCAGAGCCTTCATTTACTCAACCTACTTCTTCACTGATCCACAGTCAATCTTTCTTCAATCTACCTCCATCCTTTATCAAGGTAACAATGCTGGGTTCTTTAACGTTTTGGAAGAAAAGCAAAATCTTAGCATCTCTGAATCAAAGGCTTCTGTCACTCACTACATTTCTGAATAGGACTAAGCAACTAACTTGCAGGGCTCTTGTGGCCCAAAACACAATAAACAAATCAATTGTTTCCATGTCTCCAAGGCAGCAGTAACACTCTTTATTTTTAACAAAAGGAAAATCAGACATCACAAAAGTGTGTCAAGTAGTTACTTCTGTCTCTGTGGAGCATCTGCTTCTAGATGATGAAAAACTAGGTTTTACAGACCTTTTCATTAGTTCTGTGTCAAAACAAGTAGGGCTGCCACATGTCTGGATTTTCCTGGACATTACAGGGATTTCAAAGGCGGAAATGGATCTCAGGCAAGTCAATTGAAAAATCATGGGGTTTGGGAGTTTTTGTAAGAAAAAGCTCAACAACTTTTGGGATGTCCTGGTTTTTACTTATTGAAATATGGCAACCCTAAAACAAAGGAAGAAGGCATGTTTTATTTTTGCAGACTTTTTGAATGCATTGTTTGCTGGAGTTTCTTTTCTAATTTTTGTAACAATGCAAGTAACAAACACGAACAGTAAAGGTAAAAGGAAAAAAGAAGAAGCATGTCAGTTCATAATACCATGAAGAAGATTAGACATATTTAATCAAAGCCAAGAGTAAAGGAAGAAGAAAATAAAAATAAAAATTAGAAGAAGGGGTTGAGAAGGGAAGGCAGAGGGAAGAAGATGGAAAAGACTGACTGGCTAGGATCACACAGTTGAAATTCAATTTTAAGTACTAAAACATGGCTCTGAAGCAGCAGTAGGTTGGGGAAACAGTTACCACAACCAAGTACAAAAATGTTCGTGAGTGTGGAATAATTTTTCTGCACCCATCTTTCAACCCATACCCTCTTCCGGCAACTTTAGTGTCAGAAATTGAACTTTGCAAAATATCTGAACTTCACAGAGATTTGACACAGCACTGCTTTTCAATATTGTCTATGACCTCGGGCCTAGATTGATTTTTCCCTGCGTATTTTCCTCACACTGTATTATTGACTATTCGACATCATATACAGAAACAAGAAAAAATATGTACTTATCTGGATAATATATATTGTACCATCCAAGAAGACTTGTTTACTAAATTAATTTCTGCTTTCTCTTCCATCCTATGCATGTTTACTTATTCGCGGCACGTTCCTTGCAAATCAGGGATCATATAGGGCAAATGATGATGTCACAGCACCTCATAATCAATTTGAACAGTTTCATTGATTTCAGGTGCTCCTTTCAAAGGAAACAAACTTAAAAGGGTGTGTAAAATTTATCTGTGCAGTCCATATTGTTCATTGCTGCTAATATAATCTAGCAATTCTGAACCTTGGGGATGATTGCTTTGTTTTCCTTGTTGCTTTTGGCAATCACTAGACATTCTTACTAATGGTTCTGTTCTAAGAGGACAATCCAAAAAGATGGCGGGAGGGAGAAGTGAAGGCAGAGAAAACCCTAAATCCAAAACCCTCCTGGGCTCAGCTTAGTAGAATGGAAGGTGTGATTCATGGTTCTTTTTTCTCTCTCTCTTGACTTTTTATATTTCCGCAAGCTTTTCTTTCGGAAGCTTTTTGCTCTCATTGGTCTCAGTGGGACAGAAAATTTGTATGCTGTCTGGCATATTCCACCCCCCACAGTATTCTGGGGGCAGGTCAGGGAATAGATAGATTTTAAATCTAGTGGGTGGCTCTGTGGTCTAAACCACAGAGCCTAGGGCTTGCCGATCAGAAGGTCGGCGGTTCGAATCCCTGCGAAGGGGTGAGCTCCCGTTGCTCGGTTCCAGCTCCTGCCCACCTAAAAGGAGCGAAAGGCAGCATTTGATTACAGCCTCCTTTTTTCCTTTCTTTTTAAAGAAAGCAACCCATTGAGTGACTGGAAACTGAATGCATTGATAGATAGGAGATAGACATTTATTCCAAAGCGTGTTCTCCCTGAAATGAGACCACCTGTTGCGGTGGGGTCTGCCAGGCCAACCCTCAGGTGCCAGGCAGGTAAAAATTGTGATGGCCTGGGGCAACGATTGGATGGCCGGGTTGATGGGGCAAATTGCATGTTGCAATTCGGGGGGTGGGACCATAGGCTTTAAATATTGGGGCACTCAGCTTTTGCTTTCTCTTTCGCTGAGTGCATCGGATCACCCGCCCGCCTGCCCTGAGTTCTGGTTGACCTTGCTTTGCCTGTCATGGGGTCGTCTGCCGTTGGCGCAAGGGCCTAGTAGGAATTTTGTCCATTTGGCTGATTGGCTGGTGCCATTTGTTTTTTGCCTACTGCTTAGCAATTCGTCACAACTTGTAAGGTTGCGGTTAGGCATTGGTTATAAAAATTGGTGGAGGAGGGGTAAGGATAGGCTGGGCCTGCCCATCCAATGGTGGTGTGGAAGGGAATCCTGGGGCTTGCCACGATTTTGTCCAATCCCTGAAATGGGACCAGGGCAGGCAAGCCTTGGGGAGCAGGTTGGGTGAGCGGTGAGGGACTGTCACTCAGCTCAACTGATCCCCAATATTGTTTTCCCTTCACTGGCTTCCGAGGGAGTTCGGAAAGTCAGTTCTGTCCCAGGTGGGGGGACAGATAGTCATAACCAATGCCTAAGCAACTACACATAGATTATGTATTTTAATAAAGTTGTGACCAAAATTATGCCAAAAACCTTAAACAAAAATTATGTGTGATTTGTGAATTATGTTATTTTGAGGGGTGGCTTGGGGACCTTGACACGCAATATATCTTACTTGCTAACAGTATTTATATGTCATCTAGTGACCGAGTCCTCTAGGTGCTTTAGCAATAAAAATAGAACATGATAAAGCAGAGAATAAAATCAGTATTTAAAAAATAAATAAATCTCTGTGCATATTCTGCTTCATTGAGGTGTTGTTTTTTCCCCCAAGACACTTAATTTTTTGCTTAAGAACACAGGAAGCTGCCTCAGACTGATTCAGATCATTGGTCCACCTAGCTCAGTATTGTCTACACTGGCCGGCAGTGGCTGTCCAGGGTTTCATACCTGGTGATGCTGGGGATTGAACCTGCGCCCTTCTGCATGCAAAGCAGATGCTCTACCACTGAGCTACAGCTCTCCCCTGTAGGTGGGTGGACTACACTGGAGAGCCAGTATGGTGTAGTGGTTAAGAGTGGTAGACTCGTAATCTGGTGAACCGGGTTCGCGTCTCCGCTTCTCCACATGCAGCTGCTGGGTGACCTTGGGCTAGTCACCCTTCTCTGAAATCTCTCAGCCCCACTCACCTCACAGAGTGTTTGTTGTGGGGGAGGAAGGGAAAGGAGAATGTTAGCAGCTTTGAGACTCCTTCAGGTAGTGATAAAGTGGGATATCAAATCCAAACTCCTCTTCTTCTTCTATATTTGTTGAATGCATGAATATACACATGCTCCACACAGAGATACAATTAACATGTCGGGGATAAGGCAAAGCCAAACCTTTCCCTTTAATTTGCTTTTGTTTTTTCCTCTGCTTATTTTTGTGGGCAAGGAGGTGAATATGCAGTCCCTTGCTTATCTGCAATCTGAAATAAGACTGCCAGGAAAAGCTCTACAGTGCGATTAGGGTGGCTGTATAAGTTGGGCAGCCCACAGTCTCCAGGCGGAAGGGAAGGGGGCTTTCATTGCTACATGTTCAGTGCACACGGCATATTTTTTTAAAAAACAAAAACAAAAAACCCTACACACAGAGAAATAAATTAACCAGAATGAATACAGCACACAATTTACTATGTCAAAAGGAAAGAAAGAAAGAAAGAAAGAAAGAAAGAAAGAAAGAAAGAAACGTTAAAATCACACCAGCTGCTGGCGTTCAAAGAGCAGATGGAATTGTGGGAGTGTTGAATCCAGCCAATGGTGGCTGCTGCCCATTAGGACTGGTGGTGCAGAAGGCAGGGAGGTCTGCAGTTGGTGGAGCTACAGCCAATGACAGGTAGAGCTAGAACCACTGAGAAGTGAAGCCTGCTAACTCCAGTGCGGCTGCCATCTTCATCTTCTGCAGCATTCCAGCAGCTCTAGTGTTTGTTTGTTTGTTTGTTTGTTTGTTTGTTTGTTTGTTTGTTTAGCAGTGGTTGCCTTTTGCACTTGTCAGGCAAGCACAGCAACAACTCACAAGTATGCATGTCTCTCTGTGTGCATGCATACCCACAAACAAACAAACACACTGTAAGTACAGAGAGACAGCGAATGGAACTTGGCAGGTGCTGTCAGAGAGAAATCATTTTGAAGATTTTATTACGACACGGTGATAATGCCCATCAGATCCGAACAATGTGAGGCCAATTAATTGAGCCAATTAGTTGATACTTGACAAGTGCACTGCAGGGGGGAAATGCCCCCTTGTGTGCATTTAATGATCCAACCTGCTTTTGTCAACCCCCTCAAATCCTTCCGTTACTCCACAATGTATTACAATACAAGCAGGTGCAGCTGATCTACGGGATTTGTTTTTAATCTTGCCTGGCTCAAGCAGATGGGCTCTCGGTGGAACACAGCAAGCGTTTAAGAGACATCCCTCGCTTCTCTCCAACTTTGATTAATTTAAAAGGTTAAACTTCAGTGTCAGCAAAACATTTCCTTCCACCCCTCTCTCCGAAGCTTTGGTACTTCTGGGGCTCTTTCGTTTTGCATCCTTATTTCCTTGACAAGAGCCTCTAAACCTCTCTAGCGCTTAAATGTTTTGTAAATTAGGGCCCGAGTAGCTCATGATTCATGGGAAAGAAAGAAAGAAAGAAAAAGCCCAGATTCAATTCTAATTATTATGCCCAACATGAAAGCGTGCTCAGCATCAAGCAATCAGACCGTTGGCCATATTGATTAGCTGCCGAAGCGTTAAGGGCCCCTCCGCATTGACTACTCATCCATGGAGGCATGAAGAGTTCCAGTTTTAATAAAAATACAGGTTTTTTTCCTGTAAGTAAGGAGGACACAATTTTTAATTTGTAGGCAGTTTGGTCCAGGGATGTGGCTCTCCTAAGGTGAGGAAAAGATGAGCATCCATTGCTGTTGCATGAAACATGCCATTTTGTTCAGCTGTTGAGCGAAATTAACAATCCTAGCTACATATTAGGAAAGGGATGATGAATCGGTTGCCTTCCGATGCTGCTGAACTACAAGACCCACCATCCCTGACTATTGGTCATGTTGGCTGGGGCTGATGGGTGTTGTAGTCCAACAACACCTGGAGGGCCATAGTTCCCTCAGCCCTGAATTATGGCGCACTCATGACACAAACGGTGGTGCTCATCTTTTGATTAGGTGGGTAGGACTTGCCCTTATTCATATGCTCTTGAATGAGCATTCTATGTATTTTGTATTGCTCGTTGTGAATTTTACTGGACTTAAATTGCTTTCATTTGTTGTTGCTTACCTTGCTAAAGCACTTGGGGCCTTTTCCTCTGTTATAAAGTGACTGACAAATGTGATAAGTTAATAGTAATAGAATTTGAGACATTCAGAAGTCATTGGGGTAGATGTGCATTTGCCTTCATCACTGTTGTCACTATTCCCATCCTCAAGAGGCTTCCTACACAGGCAACTCCTCATTCACACAGGGGTTGCATCCTGAGGCACCAAACAGGTCAGCAGGATGCACATAAGCCCAGCCCATTCTGCCCCTGCCCTAAAAACAGCTCATGCGTCAGTGGTCATGCGCATGCTGTTCCTGCACAAATGGGGAGTTGCTTGTAGTTTATTTATTTATGGGGTTTGTGTGCCACGCCATAACATAAAGGTCCTCTGGGCAGCTTACAATAGATATGCAAAAACAAAACAAAAAACCCAACAGCAAAACCATTAAAATTATCAAGATTACAGACTGCTCATTGAGAGATGCATCCATCCCTGCTGTTTATTCCTGCAACAATTCCCCCTGCATAACATTTAAACCGGTCCTCCTTGGTTAGCCAAGCAAAGACTTTTGCTCGATCTCCAAGACCAAGATTTGCAGCACATATATTATGAGGATGGTGAGAGTCATAGATTAGGTTCTCACAGTCCCCAGCTACTAGCACAGTGAATGATTCATGCACCATTTTCTCTTCTTATTATCATCCTTGTTATCAAAATTAGGTTTTGAATCCCTTTAGTCATTCTTCCAAAGAGACAGTCTTCAGTGCACCTCAGTGGCATTCTCAATCTTTTACAAATCAATTAAATGCATGTCTTTGCTCTTCCGCCCCTCCTGCATGCCAGCTGAGCTGGCAAGATGGGAAGGCTGCCTTTATGCACCTATAGATCTTTTGTTGCTTAAGCGTTTTGCCGATATTAGTTACTTAAGCTTCGGAAGGTTACGATTTGGCTGCCAGTCTCTCAGCATTGCCACTTCGAAAGCTACTGGCTGAAATGAATATTCACACTATACTCTCAGCCCTGGATTCTAGATATGCCAACTAGGTGTTCAAGCACATGAATTCACTTTCAAAAAGAGCAAATGTGGTTGGCGTATATGGATTAGGGTGGCTCCAGTTTGTTGGTATTTTGCGGGAGGGATTGAAACTCACCCACCAGGAAAGTGGATTAAAGTGCTCTGACACCCTAGCACAACAAATCCACTTAAAGAGGGAGTGGGGGGGTAACCTGACCTTTTGCGGTTAGAAAAGTGATGAGAAAATGTGTTGAAAAGTGTGGAATCAACAAGTGGTGAATGGGAAGGTGGATAAGCACCTTGCATACAAACTAGGATGAGCACAGGAAGCCTGGAATGCAGGAACAAATCAGAAGGAAGGCTCAGTAAAGACCAGATACAATCTAATCTCTGTGTAAACTCTGTGCAAGCAAATCAGCATGAATGCATGGATTACAGCCCAAGGATCTCTCTGGTTGGTTTGTTTTGAAATAGGTTTCTAGTCCATAGGGTTGTGAAAATAAATTTGACGTAATGGGATGTGGTGAAATCATGTTGCAAGGATTGGTCACAGGAGTGGGAAGATGATGATGCTTAGCAAAACACTTCCAGTTCTTCCTATGACTAGCAGGTATGGAAAAGGTGCTATTTTGTACAGTGCCTATTAGCCTGATTGGTGAACCAGAAGGCCTGTAATTCAGATCTTGTCTCTACAGTGAGCTCACATGCAGTCTGGGGCATATAGCGGAGACCGAACTACTAAAAGGGAATGTAGCAAAAATAGGAAGTTTGATGATATTGCAGGGAAAATAGGTAACGTAAAAGGTAAAGGACCCCTGGACGGTTAAGTCCAGTCAAAGGCGACTATGGGGTTGTGGCGCTCATCTCGCTTTCAGGCCAAGATAGCTGGTGTCTGTCCACAGATAACTTTCCGGGTCATGCGGCCAGCATGACTAAACCACTTCTGGCACAATGGAACACTGTAACGGAAACCAGAGTGCATGGAAACCACATTTACATTCCCACCACAGTGGTATCCATTTACCTACTTGTACGGATGTGCTTTCAAACTGCTAGGTTAGCAGAAGCCAGGACAGAGCAACAGGAGCTCATCTCAACGTGTGGATTCGAACTGCCGACCTTCTGATCAGTGAGCCCGAGAGGCTCAGTGGTTTAGACCACAGTGCCAACCGCATCCCAGCCAGCAGGGAAAATAAAAGATTGCAGACACATCATATACAAGAGAGAAGAGAGTAGGATCCATCATCCCACCTATCTGCTTTGTGGTGAAGGCATCATGCATGTTTACCAATTTCCACAGGGAGATGTTCCTTGCAGGATTTGAGTGGTGGTTGTCCATGTGTCTACAACCTCTCTAATAATATAATTCAGCTCTCCTTCACAACACAATGATCAGAACAGCTAACAATGCCGATATATAATTTATCAGCAGTGGACATTAGAGTTATCTTCTGCTGGGATTAATGACCCCATTCACATACCCTGGAGCTGTTGTTATCTAAGATCTCATCAAGTTCCCATAGATGCAGCTAATAACATTTTTATTAGGCTTTGTGCACTTATTTTGAGCTAGAAATCAGTGCTCCAGGCAAAGATATGCAGAATATCTTCAGAGATGATGTCAAGATGCATGGATGTGTGTTGGGGTGTTCTCTTTTAAGTGTCTTAATTATTTTTCCAAATGTTATATTCATTTTGGGTTTTTTAATAGAAGTATATAATGGAGTATTGTTAGAAGTATTTAATAGAAGTATATTAATGGAGTATATACAGTGGTACCTCGCAAGACGAATGCCTCGCAAGACAAAAAACTCGCTAGATGAAAGGGTTTTTTGTTTTTTGAGCTGCTTCGCAAGACGATTTTCCCTATGGGCTTGCTTCGCAAGACGGAAACGTCTTGCAAGTTTGTTTCCTTTTTCTTAACACCGTTAATACAGTTGCGACTTGACTTCGAGGAGCAACTCATAGAATGCGGTGTGGTAGCCTTTTTTGAGATTTTTAAAGACTTTGGTGATTTTTGAAGCTTTTCCAAAGCTTTCCCGACGCAAGACGAAAAAAATCGCAAGACGACAAAACTTGCGGAACGAATTAATTTTGTCTTGCGAGGCACCACTGTAAGTATATACTCCACCAAGTCAGAATGGCTTACAGAACACAGCCTCATCATCAGCATATAAAAAATGATCAGGTTTCAAACATATCATAAAACCTAACCCTAAAGGGAGCAATATTAAAAAAAACAAGCAAAGAAACACTAGGAGAAACTAACTATCCAAGCCGTTATTTGTACAGTGTGCTGAGTGTTAAAGACACCATCATCCATGCAATATCAGGACTACTCAAATTATTCCTAGGGACAAAGTGTCACAAACCGATGAATTTCAATGGTTGTTGTGTATGTGTGTGTGCACTTTATTTATAACCCGCCCATAGCCCTCCAGGACCTTTAAGCTGTTTAGAAATTATGTATTACAAATTATGTTACTTGTTTTAAAATAGCAATCAAATCACAATATGGATGTAAGTTGTCATATAACTGATCTCTCTATCCCTTTATAAATAATAGCTTCTCTATCACACGCTAGAAATAGCCTCTGAAGTGGTTCACAATAAAAACCAAAAGAAAATACATATGGACCCCAGATTAGATCACGACATAGGACCCACAAATCCTAAGCCTTTTAAGGTCTCCTTCAGAACTTGCCTGGTAGGCTTTTAAAGGATGACAGTTCCACAGAAGTTGTTGCATCGCAGAGAAATCCCTGCTTCTTGAAGGCTGTGGCTTGAATGAGGCTGTGGCTTGAAGATCTATTGTTTTAAGGAATCCAAACATTTTTATATTAGGGGAAAGGTCCCTCTGCTTTTCTTTTAGAAACAAAGCATCCAGAGGGCCACAGCCAACATCATGAGAGCAGATTTACCCTTTCTATTCTATCTCTGAAGTCCCCTGCCTCTCAAAAGTCTGGAGGGTTCCTTAACCACATTTTATACCTCCATCCAAAAAAGTACCCAAACAGCCTGTTGGAAAGGAAAACTAGGTATGTAGGAGGAGAATTCCCTGGATGACAAGATCCAGGTCTGGGGCAAGTACTCTTTGGTGAGAGAAGACAAACAAAGATTTAAAATCTACAAAGTAAAGTGCGGAAGCACAGGTTATTAGAGCTTTAAATATGGCCTTCTACGTCCCTTCCAAAGTTTCCAACTTCCCTTAGCATAGAAAAAGACCACACATTTGGTTAAAAATGGATTACTTACAAACTCTTCAAAGGTCAGAATCATGTGCTTTTCTATACAGCATTCAGAAAACCCGGGAAGCAAAACTTGGGTTAGTTCCAAAGTGGTGAAAGTTCCTACATTATTTGTATAGGGACACAATTATGGCTTTGTAGAAAGGCTTGGAGCAACCAGCTCAGACCTCTTTACACACTGAAGTTCACATGGTAGACTGAGGGAACAATAAACTTAACTTCTTACTTCCAAGGTGAGGGTGAGTGACCTAGCTAAGTGTGGCAGGGCAGCTTACTCTATGGCCTTAACCCCTTCATGTATTAATTAGACTTAAGCACTTTAGTTATATGAGTGTCAGGGGCTGGGCAGAGGAGGAGGAGTGCTGGAGACTGCCTCCCCATCCTGACCCTTCCAGGGAAGAGGAAAGGGAAGACTATAAATTTGCAACAGTGATTTGCGGGAGGTCACAGCTCAGAGGCAGATGAGGGGGAAAGTTGGGTAATAATGGGAGAGGAGGAGCAGACAGAGCTGGAGCAGCAGCTGGCTTACATGTTGTCACTAGAAAGCAATCCAGACCCACCATCTCTTAGAACCTGGCGAGCCGTAAAAGTAGGAGAGCAAAGAGTTCAAAGACAGAGGGCACTTAGCGGCACCCATAGAGGAGTCTTTATACTTTCCTGGGCAACCAGCCAGGAGCTGCTGACAGCACTCTGGCAATGAGGCAGGCTGTCCTACACAACCACCATTGATTTAAAATAGCCCCAGATCCTAAATCCTTTTCAGAAACCTGCCATGAAAAATCCACTTTCCACAGGTTATCAGCTTTAGCCGCCGTTTCAGAGAACAACCTCAAACTTTTAAGTTCTTTTGAACTGGAAATAATGGATGACAACTGACTTTCAGGAATGACAGCTTGTTAACAGTTTCAGAGCAGCAAGGAGCCAACCAATAAACTCATGTGGATTTTTCCTCCAACACTAGCTGTCAGTCTCTCGATCTTCATTTGAAGACACTTTAGGCAAAGCACAGCATGAATGATGACCTATTTTGTCCTTTAAAAATATGCAGCGTAACTAAATGACCTTGCTTTCATCTTCATTATATCCATTGCTTTCAGCATCATATTGGCCACATTAAGCCAGATCTAATGATATGATAGAATTGTATTTATTGCCAGCATCAGAAACAGACTGCCAGCTGAGAAGTTATAAGCCTGAAAATGATCTCGGCTGGGAGGCAACTGCATCTCTTTGAGATGGAAAGATGTCAGATTTGTCTGGAATATGTTCTGCATTTCCTGAGTACTTGAATGTCACTACCACAGGCTTTTGGTAGACATTGACTTAACGAAGGCAATTTGTTGCCTTTAAAATATTAGGATGATTCTTCTTGGCCTGTCTAGTCATGGAGCAGATCATAGGAACATAAGAACCTGCCTTATTTGAACTTTCAAATAACCTTCTCAAGGGTCAGCAAACTTTTTCAGCAGAGGGCTGGTCCACTGTCTCTTAGACCTTGTGGGGGGCTGGACTATATTTTGGAAAAAAATATGAATGAATTCCTATGCCCCACAAATAACCCAGAGATGCATTTTAAATAAAAGGACACATTCTACTCATGTAAAAACACGCTGGTTCCCAGACCGTGGGTGGGCCGGATTTAGAAGGTGATTGGGCCGGATCCGGCCCCTGGGCCTTAGTTTGCCTACCCATGCTTCAGATCATTGGTCTATTTAGCTCAGTATTCTCTACACTGATTGGCAGTGGCTCCTCATGATATCAGATGAGGAGTCTTTTCTCAGCCTACCTAGAAATGCCGGGCATTGAACCTGGAACTAAACATGAAATTTACGGCTTGTACTGCTTTAAAAGAGAATTTGTGGGAAATGATCTACAGATGGCATCTAACGCCGGTAAAGCTAGCAAGGATGTATAGAACAAAAAATAAGAAATGTTGGAAGTGTGGAGAGGTAGAGGGTGACCTCTACCATATGTGGTGGACCTGTAGTAAAGTGAAGGGCTTTTGGGAACTAATCTATAACGAACTTAAAAAAATATTTAAATATACTTTCCCAAAAAGACCTGAAGCTTTTCTACTGGGATTGATTGGAAAGGAAATTGAAAAAAAAGATAAAAACCTCTTTTTATATGCCACGACAGCAGCCAGAAATATGTTAGCTCAGAATTGGAAAACAGACATAATACCGAATATAATGGACTGGCAGGTTAAAATGATGGACTACGCAGAATTGGCCAGACTATCAGGAAAATTAAGAGATCAGGACGAGCAGAAGTTTCAAGAAAATTGGAGTAAATATTTGATGTATATAAGAAACAATTCTAAATCTTTGAAGACACTGGTAGGGTTGGAATAACTCTTACAGCATGTAGTTGATAATAAGATATATAGATTACGTGATATTAGAACTTTATTTGATACTTACCAAAGAAATCGAGGGAAGTCAGAGGCATGATAGAGCCTAAGTTAAAAATGTAACCTATATATGTGTAATTTATGAATGTATGTATGTGTACTGAAAATCAATAAAAATGTAATTTGCAAAAAAAAAAAAAAGAAAAAGAAAGAAAGAAAGAAATGCCAGGCATTGAACCTGGAACTTTCTCCCTGAAAACCCTGTGTTAACGGAAAAATCTGAGGGCTCCCTTGGACAAAAACAAAGACACCAACCAGGATAACTTGGAGCAAAACAGCAGCCTGTAGGCTTGGCCTTTATTGAATACTGTCACGACAGGACTCCCACCCGTAACAAGATGAAGCAAAATGGAAGCCCCGAACAAAAGAAGACCCCCAACTTTTATTAGTTACTAACCCCCCAAACTACACCCCTAAGACTACATCACAACTACATCACAAAAAGGAGGGGTTGAGGGAGGAGTTGTGGTGGTAACCTGAGTGTCCTGTCACCTGGCTGGTTCCTCCTTTCCCCCTCCCCATGAGTATTTTCCAGGTGACAAAGGAGAGCTTGCAGTTTCCTGTCCCCAGAGGGAAGAGCTGATCTTGTCCTTTGTTCCAGTCGTGCTGAATCCACTCCCATAAGCAAGTTCTTTGTGATCTTGATGGTCTTCTGTCTAGGACCATCAGGGTTGGCATAGCAACTGGGCAGGGCTCCTGTGTATGTGCTTGTATGCGCAATGGATTATCGCTGCCCTGTATCAAACTTTCCCCATTTTGTAGTCCTTCCTTCATGGAGTAAAATAAAAGTGGAACAGTGCAGATCCGATGTATGGTTGATTTTCTATGAATTTATAACAGAAGCGTAGCGTATGTAGTGTGTGTGTGTGTGTGTGTGTGTGTGTGTGTGTGTGAAGTTTGTACCAACTGAATGATTGGGGGGGTTCCTGCGACACCTGAAAAAACATCTGCAGAAGCTGGGTTTAATTTATGCTCTGATATATTTTTCCAGGGTAGATGTGATCTTTCCCAATTAGCCTTCTTGCAACTGTAGTGGTCAGGGCGCAGCCTGACCCCCTCCTCTGGCAATCGGCAATCTGCACAGAATTTGGCTTGATGGTTGCCATTAATTTGATTTTAATTTGATTTAATTAATTTTATAATGAATGTTTTAGAATGTCGGATTATTTTGATTGTTGTTAGCCGCCCTGAGCCCAGCTTTGGCTGGGGAGGGCGGGATATAAATAAAATTTATTATTATTATTATTATTATTATTCAGGAAAGCTAGGCATAAAAGATCCCAAGAGATAAGAACAGAAGACAAACCTGCTGGATCAGGTCAATGGACCACCTAGTCCAACATCCTGTTGTTACAGAGGTCAATGTGGCGTTTGCCCTCCTATGTGTGTGACATCATACTGGGTTCGTAAGGAAAGGGTTAACTAATTGTAAAACGACTAACCAATGGGAACCCAGGGGGCAGAGTTAATTGTGTATAAGGTTTAAGCACAGAGAGAATTTGTTAAGAGGAGTTAGAATGGTTGAGAAGACAGTCTGGAGTTAGAAGAGACAGAGAGCATAAGTCTGTGGGTTGGGCTAGTCTGGTGTGAGAGAGGGAGAGAATTTGTTAAGAGGAGTCAGTCAAACACTTGAGATAATCAGTCAGAAGGTATTAGGAAGGTATAGGCCGGTAAAGAAACAAAAGTTAAGATACTGACAGGAGTATTATCTGAGAAACCATAAACTTGTTAATGTTTGTAAAATAAACTTGTTTTTTTTTGTTCACTTTTAACAACTGACTGGACTCAGCGTTTTACCAGAGAGTAACTGGTTGGTGCTAGTGCGCTCCCGTTGCTCAGTCCCAGCGCCTGCCAACCTAGCAGTTTGAAAGCACCCCCGGGTGCAAGTAGATAAATAGGGACCGCTTACTAGCGGGAAGGTAAACGGCGTTTCCGTGTGCTGCGCTGGCTCGCCAGATGCAGCTTTGTCACGCTGGCCACGTGACCCGGAAGTGTCTCCGGACAGCGCTGGCCCCCAGCCTATAGAGTGAGATGGGCGCACAACCCTAGAGTCTGTCAAGACTGGCCCGTACGGGCAGGGGTACCTTTACCTTTACCTTTTAACTGGTTGGTGGCAGTGGGGAAGCGAGCACCGTGGTGGCACAGGGATCAATAGACGGTTAAACGTCTGGGGACAAGATGCTTTTGGGGAGCCTACAAGCTGGACATGAGTTCAACAGAATTCTGCTCAGCAACTGATACTCAGAGGCATGATGCAACCAATAGAACAACTATGAAGACATGGAACAAACTGGCAACATTGGGCCTACACCATGTATCTTGCAAATTGAGGGTGTTTCCCAACTCCATTCATAAGCATAGCTCTGTGCGTGGAGGATGGGATTTCACAGAATCACAGAATCGTAGAGCTGGAAGGGATTTTGAGTGCCATCTAGTCTGCCCCCTGCAATGTAGGAATCTCAACTAAAGCATCCATGACACATGGCCACCCTGATGGTGGCAAAGGGGTGGGGTGAGGGAGGCTTCCTGGATGCCAAGATCCAAGTTTGGGGCAAGTGCTCTTTGGTGAGAGAACCACAGCAGAGATTTAAAACCAGAAAATAGGCAGAAAAGTAAAGCCTGGAAACATTTATTTCATCAAAATGTATATACCACCATCTGTGGATCTCAGGACACTTCACAACATAAAAACACAAGAACACAAAGATTACCGATTTTCACCAGAGAAACGTTGGAGGGTATGGAGTTATATGACCCCTGAGCCAAGGAGATTAGTAACTATACAACCTTTAGAAGACACCTGTATAGGGAAGTGTTTTAATGTTTAAAGTTTTGTTATGTTTTTATATGCTGGAAGCTGCCCAGAGTGGCTGAGGCAATTCAGCTGGATGGGCAGGATATATATTTTATTATTATTATTATTATTATTATTATTATTATTATTATTATTATTATTAGCACCCCTATTTTCATGAGAGAATTCTTGCAGGGTATGTTCTCTGTAGATAATTGTGTCTGAAATTTACAGTGCAATCCTATGCATGCTCCTTCAGCAACAGCGTGAAGGAAAAGGTAGTTCATGATGTGCTAGCATACTAATAATGAAGAGGTGTATACACATGTAGTTGAAGTTATTCTCTAGGCATTTAGATCAATGCTTGTAAAGGTAATCTTTACAGTTGCTTGCCTCTCATTACAACCGACAAGCAGCACTGCTTATTCAAACAAAGAGTAATAGATTTTTGACACACTGGGAATGATTTCTCAGGAGGCTAAGTACTTTCTGTTCTGCCCCAAAGAAGTGCAATTATTCAGGTTCATGATTAGACTGATAAGCCAAACCTTTCATCTCCTTTCAGCAATTTATCAATGCATTCTTCATCTTACCGTTGCGTTTCTGCAGATATCTTCTGCAGGTATATGTCTGTGTAGGAAAATACATTTAACACAAGGCGGATATTAATAAGCTCACATTTTTTTATCTGGGGGTTGTGTACATCCACAAGGTAATAATGTTATTAGTTAGTGTGGTTTGGGCACCTCTCCTGCATTCATGTGTAAGCTGGCACGCCCAGAACCTCAATAAAGTTCACAGCTCTGCAATAATCTGCAGGAAATAAGCGAGTTTGTTTTTTCATGCCTTTTGACCATTTTTCTTGACCTAATTCCTGGCAGGATATATTGCTCAGCCAAGACAAGCTGACAAAAGGAATGGATAACTCAACTTATCATTTGCAATTCCAGCTTATTACATCGCTGCAAAAATTTATCACAGGAATGCAATCAAAACTCAAATAAAGCAAATGTAGTGGGGAAATATGAAACAGGCGTTTTACGAAAAGATCGTCAGTGTGATTCAGAAGCATGAACTTAAACCTGCTATCAGGCCTGTGAAATAATGGTAGTTTTCTTGACCTGACCCTTGGCACTGTCCCATGTCACTGTCTTTACTGGGACCCCCAGAGTACCCAGAGTGTCTCTCAGCTGATAGCAGACTCTTCATACATACATACCACGTCCCATCCTGCATCTAGGCAAGCAACAGGCATTTAGAGTTCAACAACACATTCAAGGCAGGCAAAACACTCAAGGATGGGGTGAGGCAGAGCCGGTGAGCTATACTTGGAGGCTTCCTCGTTTCATTATATTGCTATGCTTGCTCCTTTCCTGTGAGAGATTCCTCCAGGCCAGCTGTAATACCCATCAAAATATGTCAATGAACGATAGATGATTAGCTGGCCTCTCTTGAAAGCGATGCTATCATTATCACTCCTTTAAGTCAAAAATAATTGGTTCTGAAAACGGCAAAGATTTAAAATGCTCTACAATTTTAAAATGATTGAAGTACGAATTAAAATTCAATATTAGCCTCCTGTAGAAACATTCCAGTGCTGCCAAGTTGAATTAATGGTTCTTCATATCCTGTGATTTGTGTGAAGACAGTAGCAGACTCTGGTATCTAAGTTTGTATTAGCATCTCAGCCTATATTTTAAACAACGAGCAAAATTCAAAGTGTCGGTGCTGACTTTTAAACCCCTAAACGGCCTCGGTCCAGCATACCTGAAGGAGCGTCTCCACCCCCATCATTCTACCCGGACACTGAGGTCCAGCGCTGAGGGCCTTCTGGTGGTTCCCTCACCGTGAGAAGCCAAGTTACAGGGAACCAAGTTACAGAGGGCCTTCTTGGTAGTGGCACCCACCCCGTGGAACACCCTCCCACCAGATGTCAAAGAGAACAACAACCACCAGACTTTTAGAAGACATCTGAAGGCAGCCCCTGTTTAGGGAAGCTTTTAATGTTTGATGGACTACTGTATTTTAATATTTTGTTGGAAGCTGCCCAGAGTGGCTGGGGAAGCCCAGCCAGATAGGCAGGGTATAAATAAATTATTATTATTATTAGCCATCATGTTTGTGATAGCATAAACTATTAGTATACTAGTTGATAGGAGATCCTTATTTCCCTCACAGAGCTACAGATTCCAGAGTTTTCTGGGGAAAGAGATTGATCGCTAAACCTGTCTGAGAACTGTAGCTCTGTGAGGGAAAATATGGGCCCCCTGGCAGCTCTTAGCACAAACTACAGTACCCAGGATTTGGGGGGATAAGCATGACTGTTTAAAGTGGTATTATACTGCTTTCAATATATAGTGCAGTTGTAGCTTTAATACAAGTAAATGCTGGATTTAACTGATTCAGGAATTTACCCATTATATAAATGTCTCATGCATCAGTCATTGCTTTTACCCACATAATACAATCCAAGATCATTAAAAACAGGGGGATGGATGACTCCCAAAGACTCTTGCTTGAAACAAATAGCACCTCAAAGCAGATCATGCTGACAGGAAAATAGGACATTCTTCTCACATTAAAATTAATTGTTTTTAATGCAAATTTGTGCCCTTGAAGGCTAAAGCTTTCAGTTAAGTTTATTATAAAACATCTGTGCCCATGAGGCCCATTAATAATTTGGAATAATTATTTAGAACCATAATTTAGAAACTGGAGTATGAGAGGCATTGGCGTTTTGAAGAATTGCTAATAAAAACAGGAACAGAATTCACAAGGAACATTTTATTGGGCTAAGACGGCTGAACAGCAGCATCAAAACACAGAAATTCTTCATCAAGCATCTTCTCTCGATGCTTTTGAGATATCACAGCCTTTATCATTATCTCTGGACAATGCCACCTGTTTGCAAATAAAAATGATTTATTTTTTTAACATGGCTGAGTCTTTATTATCAAACACATGGGGAGTAAGTGACCAGCAAGATGATAGTTTGCCTTCATATAGCCAGTGTGGTGCAGTCCTTAAAGTACTGGCCTGGGACCTGAGAAACCAGGGTTCAAATCCCCGCTCTGTCATGAAACTCACTGGGAGACTTTGGGCCAGTCGGTCACTGTCTCTTAGCCTAACCTACCTCACAGACTTGTTGGGGAGAACCATGCTACACCACCTTGAACTCCTGAGCAGAATGGTGATCATAAACGTATTAACAACTAAACATTATCATGATTCCCCTCCCCTTCCACAGTCTCCTCAGCAACCCAGTAAGGATTAATGTCTTTATAATGTTCATTCCTCTTTTACGTTTCCACACAGAATTTCCCTAAGCTGTTCCATCAGGCTTGTGTGGAAGCATCCATCCATGTGGGGAAAATATACCAAGCCTGTGGACCAGGGGTGGGGAAACTCAGGCCTTCTCTCCCAGCCTTCTTTATCCAGCCCTCAAGACCATGGGTAGGCAAACAAAGGCCCAGGGGCCGGATCCGGCCCAATTGCCTTCTAAATCCAGCTCACGGATGGTCCGGGAATCAGCCTGTTTTTACATGAATAGAATGTGTCTTTTTATTTAAAATGCATCTCTGGGTTATTTGTGGGGCATAGGAATTCATTCTTTTTTTCCCCTTTCAAAATATAGTCTAGCCCACCACAAGGTCTGAGGGACAGTGGACTGGCCCCCTGCTGAAAAGGTTTGCTGACCCCTGCTCAAGACCTTCTTCAAGCTATGTGCTTCATCCTACCCCACCTCAGACTTCTCTGTAAGCTATCCCTGTAATTGGCCCTCACTCTGTAGCGCTTTGACCAGGCTCTAGTATGTTCTTCAGCTGTGATGATGCCTAGGGAAAATGTGCATCACTAAGATTGTGTGTAAATCTCTGACTTTTGTGTAGCTGGAAGGCAGCCTACTCTACAAAGAGCATAAGAACATAAGAAGAGGCAGCTGGATCAGGCCAGTGGCCCATCGAGTTCAGCATCCTGTTCTCACAGTGGCCAACCAGATGTCTGTGGGAAGCCTACAAGCAGGATTCAGGCACAGGAATACTCTTCCCTCCTTTGGTTTCCAGCAACTGGTAATCAGAACAGTGGCGTAGCATGGGTTGTCAGCACCCGGGGCAAGACAAGTAATTTGCGCCCCCTAACCCATGGATTTGCGCCCCCTAACCTGTGGATTTGCGCCCCCTAACCCATGGATTTGCCCTAACCCCAGATGTTGTGCCCAGTGCGGTCGGTCCCCCCTGCACCCCCCACGCTACACCACTGAATCAGAAGCATCGCTGCCTCTGACTGATGGGAAGGATTCCTGCCTGAAACCTTGGAGACCCACTGCCTATCAGTGTTGATAATGCTGATGCAGAGGGGCCAATGGGCTGACTCATTATAAGGCAGCTCATTTTCATATATACTCATATAAGTATGTGCAGAAAGATAACATTAAAGAACTGTGTGAATAAGGGCTGGAACATGTTGTCTCGTGCCCCTCTGAGACATACTGCACGAGTGAAGAAACTTTGTAGCCTGGGGTGGGGCAGATCTTTATCTCTCTCCAGCTGTGTACTTCAGTCACTGGGCTCCATTGAAAACAACTTCTACGTGCAAACCAGGAAGTGACCTCTCTAGACAACGGAACGACTCTTATTTTCTTATCTCTGCAGCCACAATCTCCTGGGTGACGTGGACGCCATTAGGCAGTTGAATGTGCATGCATACTCCATCCATTTCCCTTCCACCCACCCCCCTCTGTGTAGCCCCAGGCGCTGGCAACCCACGCTATACCACTGACCACTGCTATTTTAGTAGCTGTTTCAATGCAAACTGTTTCCTGCTTTTGCAGCAATTGGGAGCTCAGTTTTAAGCTCCTGGTTGTTCCTTTATAGCCACATTGGAACCTGCCCCATACTTGACATCGAATATGACATCAGGTGTGGGGCAGGTGGATTTGGATTGTGAGAAATGGCCTCCTGGGCCAACCAGGGATCACTGCTGGGTAAATTTGGCCCTCGGCCCTGCTGTCTAACTTTGCCTTGGTTCTCATCACAGTTCTCGCAATTTTCATTCTGGAGCTAAAGTGGCAAAGAGAGATAGAGAGAGATTTATTTGATTGCTTCTTAATTAGGGCCATGACAAAGCTTCTTGTCACAAAGAATAAAATCCTGGCATCCATCAAAGAACATTCTGCGTGTGTTTTCTCACTAGAGCAAGAATGTTGATGAACAGCCTGTTTCTTGTTCAGGATGCACTGAAGGAATTTAGGATTGCATTTCTTCACCCAACCAGCTGTGCTATGCACCATGTGCAGTAACAGTGTGAGATATGGACAAATAGAGGCAGGATACTGCATTACCGTCCTTCCACCTTAATTTCCCCTCCATATTAACAGTCAGTTTCTATCCTGTTAATGATCAGCTAACAGATCTATAGGGGTGGTGGCAAGTATTCATAATGTGTACAGGTATGCATTAGGACTAAACTGAAACTACTGGCTGCATTTTGGGAGAATGTTGAAAAGCGATTTATCTTTCCATGATTTTTCACAATTCACCAGTTCGCATACATTCACCTTTCTAGCTGTCTTGCACTCATTGCATTTCTTTTGCCATCTATGATGTAACCATGCACATCAAACTGATTGTGTAGTGCTATGCTGTCATTCCACTACATGATTCCATATGGATGATCCAGAAAGAGCACTCTTGCAGTTTCTTTCGATTTGTTTGTTGACTTTGAATGACTTCCTCATGTGGCTAAGTCAGATGTTGCGGTGTGACATCATCCTTTCATAATGTGATTCCTAACTGGCTAGAATTATCAGTGAGACTGATCCTGGAACTCTCCCTCTCTTAATTGATATGTTTGCTATGAGTGCCATCACCATGTAACCCTATTAGCTTGGCTATATAATATGACATAATCCTTTCCTAATTGGCTAGAATTACCCATGTGACTGATTTGGAAACCAATTCTCGCTTCTCTCCCACCCTCTAGGAATATTTACTATCAGTGATAGGATCGTGTAGCACATCAGACAGGCTATGTTGAATTGCGGCATCTCTCTCTGTCAGTATGTGACTGCCATCTGGGGAAAAATAGCAATTAATGGGTTCGGAAATGGAGAAAATATTCTTAACATTAAAATGGTCCTCCTTCCCCAGAGAACAGGATAATTTTATGTGTAGTGTAGGTATGTAGTCAGTAGGGGCCTGTGCAGTGGTTGTTCTCCTGGAATCCAAACATATTTTTAGTTTTTTACCTGTATATAAGCACTATTGAAATCAATGGGATTTCCTTCTGAATACAACATGCCTAGCAATGCACTGTGAATGCCCATTTCTCAAGTATCCCAAAAGCTAAATGGCAATATAATTATAGATCACTGACAGTATGGAAATAAGAAGCATTGATTCCTGTTCCAGTGCACATTTGTCTCATGTAGTGCTGTTTCTGTTCCAACGTAGTTCGGCTTCCAACAAAAAAACCCTACAATATTCATCTTGCTGTCCACTATGGCAGAGTTTTTCATAATTATCTGTGATATTGATTACTTTGCTATTACGTTATTCCACAATGTTCATTCCAATGCAAAAGCCGTTCATTTAAGGGCAAAGCAAACTTAATGCAAATAGGTGGGGGGGGGCATCAAAGTTTGCAGATAATATTCACTGGATTGATTTCCATTTGAGACATGAGATGAATAAGCAAACGTCAATGATTTCCGATTCCATTTACATCTCCGTCGCAATTCTCTGACATCCCTAATTGACAGTGATAAAGTACTCCAGCCATCAGCAGAATCGTTCGAGAATTTGGCTGTCTTTTTTATATCGCTGATCAGAGAAACACCGGGTGGTTTTCCACATCAGAAAGTTTATTTAAATTTTTGTATTCATGGAGCCATGAAAGGTAAATTGGCATCATGCAGCTCCCATTACGGAGCATACTGACAACAGGTATCACCATACTGTTCTTTCTTAAATTGATTTCATCCTCTCTAGCTCAGAGGTAACCAAGGAAGTGCCCTCTGGATTCTGTTGGACTACAATATCCCATCAGCCTCAGCCAGCATGGCCAATGGTCACAGATGATTGGAGTTGTATTCCAGCAACATCTGGTGGTCACTATGTTGGCTACCCTGGTCTAGATCAGTAAGTACAAAGTCACCACTCAAAAATACTTTCCTCAAAATTAGGTCTCATAACAGTAATTGAGCAGATGATTCCTTCTAGAAACAATACAATATACAATATTATAAATAAAAAGCGGGCAGTAAAATGCACTTCTTCAGACCTTACAAAATTCTGTACACACTAAAACACATAATTCCAGCAACAGAAACACAAGAATAAAAATATTTAGTTCAAGCTCAGAGATGTTTTCCAACAGACACTTTCACAATGCTTGAACTATGAAAATGAGATTCATGAATTTGAAATGCATGTTATATTTAATCACATCAGGTTGGGGGGGAAATTGAAAGGGCAATATATTCTCCTGTACTTCGGAATGAGCTTTGCACACCTAGCGATAAATCATGATATTATGGTAATGCTTCATATGCAAAGTTGTCTGCAGTTTTGCATACCTAATTAATTCTGTTTCCACTTATATGCAAGCCACATTCAAACAAAAATGTTCACCATGTAATATTTATATGGCAAAGTCACCGCATAGAAAATATGATTCAAGTTTTCAAAACAATGCACTACATGGATGTATGCATGTAACGACTTAGATATCCTGGTTTCCAGACATAGGTTCTCAAAATGGCGAGCTTGTTGAACCTTGAAGGCCCCTTGCGAAGCACTGAGCTATATACCACTTTGAAAGAGGCTTAGCAAGACTTGGCATTCAAGAGAAGCCCCTTTCAAAGTGCTGCCTTCTCAAGCGGGTCTTGTGGAACACTTTGCAAAGCACTCTGCAAAGACCTATGGGAGGGGGATCATAAGCAATTGTGAGGTGTGTGGACCCTGTTAAACTTGGTCCGTGACCTGTGGGGTAGATGATTGCAGATCCAGTTCCCCATATTTGCTTTAGAAAGATTTAGGATCGTCAGTTCTCTTTGGAACATTTCACATGAGTGATTTTTGCTGACTGAGAATGGGTTGGCATTCTGCTCTCAGGCTCATTTGAGTCCCACTTCGCACAATTATTTCTTGACGTAACACACACAGTTAACAGCGCACATAAGTATTTGCGCTAATGTGCTTGTAGCTAGCTAATTTTGGCTGAGCTGAGAGGGAGTCAAGAGTGGCTTCCGCCATTTAATTTTCATTTTAAAAGCTGCTCAAGGGCCCGCAGCCCAAAAAAACATCTTGGAGCCTTTTGTTGGAAAATTGCCTTTCTCGTCTCAGTATTGTCTATTTCACTGGAACCCAAATTATATTCTATGTCACAAAGGGCCCGGAGTACAATGTAATAATATTAAAAATAATAATCTGAATAATGCTACTTTGAGGCTGTGCAAACTGGTCTCTGATTCAGGTTCACTCTTTGATTCTCGTTCTCTCAATTTCTCCACTATCAATCTTTTTTAAGAGCATGTGACAAAGAGAGAATGAGACTGTGGGGGCAGGGGATTCTGCCTGTAATTTTATGGCAAAATCCATCTGCTAAAAATGGCTAACTGCTGTCACAGCAAACCCTCCCACAAAACATTGGTGAACTAGCTGCATGCTATGGAATATTCACAAATATCCAAAATTATGAAGGTGAAGGATAATTCACAAAACGTTGACTGACCATGGTGACAAATACTGTTGAGCGGTGCGGAAAGAGACAAGGCCTGTTTTTCAGGGACCAAACAGGGGTCAGACTGTAGCTCAGCGGTAGAGAACATGCTTTGCATGCAAAGGGGCCCAGGTTCAATCCTTCGCTTCACCAGATAGGACTAGAACAGACCCATGTCTGAAACCCTAGCTGTCAGTCAGTGTGGACAATACTGAGCTAGATGTAGCAATGGTCTGAACTAGTGAAAAATTGTGGTACCAGAATGATGGAATGTTAAGAGCTTGCTGGATCAGACCAATAGCCCACTCAGTTCAGCATCCTCCTGTCATTGTGGCCACCAACATGGATGGCTTTAAAAGAGGATAAGGCTATATTTGGATGTGTTCTGCCTCCATGGTAGAGAAGCAGTATGTTTCTGAATGCCAATTGCTGGAAACAACATGAGGGCACAGTGCTGTTGCACTCAGGTCCTGCTTCCGGGCTTCCCACAGGCATCCAGTTGGCCACTGTGAGAACAGGATGCTGAAGAGCCCTTGGCCCAATCCGGCAGGCTTTTCTTGTGTTAGATGGCCTCCAGTGCAACTTCCAATGATATGATTCTCCCTCATGGCTGGGGCAGAGTAGGCTGCATGCTGACAATGATCGTGGGTGAGTCAGATAGTTCAGCAGGGAAGAAAGAGAGGAGTTAGGCTGCTGCAGAAATAAGACCAAGAGAAAGGAGTGTTGAGTGGATCTATCCTAATACTTGGACAAGGGACTATATGCAGAGAAGCTACGGGAGAAGGGAATCACGAAACAGAATGCCAAGATGACAAGGAGGCCCCAGAAGAATGGGAGCTGAATTTCACAGAGCGAATTCTTGAATTGGGTTAGTGTGAGAATGCTAAGAGAGTAACAGGTCCTTTAACCCTCTTCATAGAGGAAGCATACATATATATACAGTTGTACCTTGGAAGTCAAACGGAATCAGTTCTGGAAGTCTGTTCGACTTCCAAAACATTCAGAAACTAAAGTGCGGCTTCCGGTTGGCTGCAGGAAGTTCCTGCAGCCAATCGGAAGCCACGGAAGCCCCGTCGGATGTTCAGCTTCCAAAAATATTTCAAAAACCGGAACACTCACTTCAGGGTTTTGATCATTTGGGGGCCGGTTTGTTCAGGAGCCAAGGCGTTTGAGATCCAGGGTACAGCTGAATATAACATTGCTCAGAAATTTTAATTTTACTATTTGCTATGGAATGAAAAACTATTCCCCTCACTTTGCTCTCAAGATCCCTCTGTAATTACAATTTAATCATTTTAAACTACAGTTGCATATGAGGCAAGCAACAGTAGCGGTCGGCCAGACTGGTATATTAAAACCCAAGAGAGCACTGCTGCTATGTACATTTTAAGCCTGGAAAAGAAGCTTACTGCTACAGTGTAAATGTTTGCTTCTCTGTCAAACACATTCCTGTAGAGCTGTTTGCCCTGAGTTACTTACTCTGAAGGAACAGCCATATTATCTCCCAAGTGTGTTGATGTGTAGGCTTATCTATATGGAGCCTGTGTGGAGCTGGCTCCATACCCATAATGCACAGCTTCCTTCCACCAGCAGGAAACACATCTGTGGGGAAAGGGGGGCAGAAAACTGCTGTGCCTTGTGAGCCATCGTGGGGGATAGAGGGGGGGGGGCAGCTGTATCAGGAAGAGGAACAAATGCCATTTTTGGTATTGTATCTCTGGGAGGGGAATGGGGGTATCCTAACAACTATCAGCACCTGGGAGTTCTAGTCCAAAAACACGTCAGGATGCAAGTTTGGGGAGTCCTGCCCTGGATAATTGGTTGGGCAGCTTTCGCTTCATAGCACATGGTTTAGAAAGGAATGCGTAACAATGCACACACTTCTGCCATTTGCCTCTTAGTTTCCATATAGCAAGCATAGTTTAATGAAACGAAGCAGCTTCCCTGTGGTGTGAACAGGGTCAGCATTTGTCATATCAAGCTCGGTCACATCAAATATAACTAGAAAACAACCAGACTGGTTCAGAACTGGGTGGCTCCGCAAGATCAAATAAAGTAAGAGAGACAGAGCAGATGCAGGCTCCAACGTCACAGCACCTGAAAGGAGAAATTGAAATAATGAGTCACCTGAAATGTCAGAGGTGTGTGCAGCAAGGAGGGGAAACAAGTCATGCAAATGCGACCCATCGTGTCCTACCTCTTGACAGACCAACTTTCACAGTTTGTTTTTTTAAAAGGAGGAGAATAAAATACACAGGAATGCTGAATTGATGCATGAAGTAGCTCTTTCTGTTGCCACTTGACAACCAGGCTTTTGTAATTGCTCTGGAGTGGATTAACACAGACCATTACAGTGGTACCTCAGGTTACATACGCTTCAGGTTACAGACTCCGCTAACCCAGAAATAGTGCTTCAGGTTAAGAACTTTGCTTCAGGATAAAAACAGAAATTGTGCTCCAGTGGCGCCAGGAGGCCCCATTAGCTAAAGTGGTGCTTCAGGTTAAGAACAGTTTCAGGTTAAGTACGGACCTCTGGAACGAATTAAGTACTTAACCCGAGGTACCACTGTACTTCAAAACGCTCCAGTGAAATAATAAACAATGAGTGGGATCCAGAGAGCATTTTGCACAAGCGGAAGTCACTTTGTCGACACAGACTGTGGTCTCTGATTTGCGCCTATCAACTTCCTGAGGTCACTAAATGTAAGAGCAAATCATGCCAAAGGCCTATCTAGTCCAACACCCTAATTTCCTTCAATGCCCAACCCAATGCCTAAGAAACACCAACAAGCAGCACTGGAGGGTGACATCCTTCTCTGCCATTCCCCAGTGAATGGTATCCAGAGACCCGTAGCCTCTGATTCTGAAGGTGGCAGGTAGCCACCAAGTCATCCATAGCTTTATTCTCCATGCTTTATCTAATTTCCTTTGAAAGCCAATTTGTTGATACAAAGTCTAGCCAGCATCTGGACAGAAAACTGCTCTGAGCTCCATCATGAAGAAATGTGAGTTACAAAGGTGATCTGTGGATCAAAATGTTGTTAAAGATGTTAGCAGCCCCCTGGATAGCTCAGTTGGCTAGAGCATGGTGCTGATAATGCCAAGGTTGCAGGTTCCATCCCTTTATGGGACAACTGCATATTCCTGCATTGCAGGGGGTTGGACTAGGGTCCCTTCCAACTCTACAATTCTATTATTCTATGTGTATTGGGTTAAGCAAGGATGGGGAATCTATGGCCATGCAATTATTGTTGGATTCCAATGCCCTTTGGACCCTGCCAGCATAAACAATGGATGAGGGGTAATGGGAGATGTAGTCCAATAATACCTGGAGTGCCAAACTATCCCCATCCCTTTTTTAAAGACCTGAATTTTGGCTTCTAGTCATCAATTCTACCCCTGTCAAAAAACCTTCCGCAGTCACACCTTTTTCATGGATCTTAAGATGAAGGACATTTAAAGCTTTGTAGTGTTTCAATGGAAGACAGGAGTGCCTGGCATGCTCTGGTCCATGGGGTCACGAAGAGTTGGACATGACTAAACGACTAAACAACAACAAAGTGCTTCTTTACCTCAGAAGACACACAGGTATCATCGAAAGACACTTTGGTGGATGACAGATAAGCGTCTGTGACGGTGATGTCTTCTAGCTCAGTGTGGAAATGGTCTGTCTCCTTGATGACGCTGTAGTTTAGGGCCACGCTGTAGTTGTTGGGCTTCTCCGACTGCTTCTGCTGGCATTTGCAGAGTTTCTTGAAGGCTGCTCTGAATTTTTGGGACATGAGGTTGTAAATCACAGGGTTGATAGCACTGTTTAGGTAAATGCAGATCCTGCAGAAGAGCAGGAACCAATTTTCTTGGAAAGGGCGAGACAGGAAAGAGTTGATAACCACCAGGGTCCTGTAGGGCATCCACAAAAATGCAAAGAGGATTACAACCACAGCCAGCATCTTGGTAACCTATGGGGAACAGGAAACAATACCATGTGAGCAACAGAAAGGGAGGGGAAAGCAGGGAAGGAACACAGCAAACACTTCAGGGTTTATTTCAGCCTTCCACAACTCTCAGCAGCTCCAGCTCAGCAGCGTAGCTAGCCGCTTGGGTGCCTGGTGCAGGGAGGTGTCCTGCAGCCAGGGGCAGGGCGATCCACCCATGGGGGTGGGGCGAGCCTCTCCAAGGCTTGGAGCCTCTCCGCTGCCGCCTCCTCAGCTGTAGGGCAGCTGAGGGAGAGGCAGTAGGCAGACACAATTCCCACACTGCTGTTCCAGGCAGTGCAGAACCTGCAGGCGTCTAAGCCACCACATCACTCCTAAAAAGTTTCGTGAGCCCAATTTTTTTAAAACAACAACAACAACTCATTTTGTCACTCACCCCCCCCCCCAGTGATGACACCCGGGGTGGACCGCACCCCCCCCCACATCCCCTTCCCCCACCACTGCTCCAGCTGCCATAGTTGTGTCAGGGTTGAAGTTAAAAACATTGTAAAATCTTAGAATCTGAAGATTCTAAGTAGAGTCCAGTCCAACCCCCTGCAAAGCAGGATTCCCCCCCCCAACGTAGGGCTTGAACCCTTGACCCTGAGTCTCATGCTCTACCAACTGAACTCTCCCTTGGATGAAGAAAGCAAGCTGGAGAATGTGAACACCAGATTGGGAAAGGGTAATCTGGTGGAATGCATATTACTACCAGAGACTGCCTCCTGGGCGAGATTTCTTCTCTGCTGGTTAAACATCTACCTTACATCAGATAAAGATCCTCTCCTCAGTGAAGTTTTGTTAGACCCCTTTCTTTCCCCAGGGTTACAATAGTTTAACAAGAAGGTGCAGCGGAACTTTTGCGATCAATGTCCCTACCATCTGCCATGGCTATAATAAAAACTAGGTTGTGGGATATTGAACGCCAGGAATTAACAGTAGCAGCACAGAAAACATGTTCTAACCACAATTACCTTGAATTTCTGCTTAACCCTGAAGAAAGGAGGGAATTTTCACTGGCCAGGTTTAATTCAAATCCATCCAACCTCCTTTGGGGAAGGTTCTCAGGCAGGGTGGAAGGAGAAAGAACTTGCCCATGTGAAGACCACCTGGTGGAAACCCTTACACATATGGTTCTTAATTGTAAACTATATGCTGATTTCCGTCAGCAATTTCTAGATCAACTCTGCATCCCCAAATAGAAACCAGAGTTGGAGGTCATACATTTTCTATTACTGGGGAATGATCAGGAGCTCACCAAGTTAGTGGCTAAATATCTCTATTTGGTTTTTTGTCGTCGAAATACACTGCAGACGCCTGATCTCCCTGGAGACCTAGAGGTGTGACGATAGACTGCTCTGCCTCCTTTCTTTTAGCAAATGTTTGTGCCACTGGGGAAGTGGTAATTCTGTATTGATTAGTTTTGGATGTTTGGATGTGATGCCAATAAAAGGTTTGATGATGATATTACTACCAGGGTGGCAGCATGAGAACAGGCCTTTTCTGTGGTGGCTCCCTCTTTGTGGAATTCTCTCTCCAAGGTGGATCGCCTGACACCATCATTATATATCTTTAGGCACCAGGCAAAATCTTTCCTCTATAACCAGGCCTTTGGCCTTTAACCACCTGTGGCATTTTAGAAGTGGGAGGGGTGCTTTTAATGTAGTTTCTCCCACTTGGTTTTAATTGTATCTATGTGAGGGGTTTGGGGTTGGTTGGTTGTAAGTTGCTGTGGACAGCCTTGGGCAAGATAAAGAGATTAACAAATTTAATAAAGGGAAAGGGACCCCTGACCATTAGGTCCAGCCGCGGACGACTCTGGGGTTGCGGCGCTCATCTCTCTTTATTGGCCAAGGGAGCCAGCATGACTAAGCCGCTTCTGGCGAACCAAAGCAGCACACAGAAATGCTATTTACCTTCCTGCCAGAGCGGTACCTATTTATCTACTTGCACTTTGACATGCTTTCGAACTGCTAGGTTGGCAGGAGCAAGGACCAAGCAACGGAAGCTCACCCCATCGCGGGAATTCGAACCGCCAACCTTCTGATCAGCAAGCCCTAGGCTCTGTGGTTTAACCCATAGCGCCACCCGCATCCCGCAAATTTATTAAATTTAATAAATAATAATAATAACAATAATAGCAGGCTTTGATTGCTGAATTAAATTTCCCCCATCCCTCCACATGTTTGTGGAGCTCTGAATGAGTTCCAATACTTCGACAACCCTATAATATTAATATCCATCTCTACAGCATGCCATCACATTCTGAAAAAATAAAATGGAAAGTGTTCTGCTGCTTCTGAATAATCATAATTGTTTTCTTATCATTGAAACCAAGCCCCAACTCTCTCATTAATGTGCTGCAGTGACTCAGTCCTTCAAAGAAAGGTCAATGGATAACTTGCTACACGATACTTTTCCCCATGCTAGAAGCTTTTTGTCTGAGACTTCAGGGGTTGCGCAATACTAACCAATCATAAGCAATTTAAGCATCTCAGTTATTTCAGCACAACCTCTGCCCAAGAATTTTCCAGAGAATAAGAGAAATTATTTTAATCTGATGCAGTTACAAGCTCGAACTCGGCGTTCTCCCACAGCACTAAATTAAGAGTGCTCCATTTTATCAGGAGCGAAGAGCCAGCCATTAATGTAATAGTGAATGGGATTGTGGGACAGAACTATTACAGAAATGGGGCAGGGTGGCAGAGAGAGAGAAAAGAACTGAACGCAGAACAAAGCATCATCTATTGAGGTCAGGCTGAAGGCCTTCTCCCCCCAAGCACTTACTGTAGAGGAAGCCAACAGAAGTTAATGATGATGCCTTAAAGCTAATGGTTCGAGAAGTGCAATTTTCTATTGATTCCCAAAGGGGATACATTTTTGAAAGGCACTGAAGTCAGGTACTTTACAACGTGAGCTGAGGATCTCAGAGTCTAAGTCTGGTAAGCTACTGCGGACTGTATGCTGTAGCTTCTGTATTACGGGGTATGGACATTATTTTCACAAATATATGCATTTTTATGTACAGTTGAAGAAGAAGAAGAAGAAGAAGAAGAAGAAGAAGAAGAAGAAGAAGAAGAAGAAGAAGAAGAAGAAATAATAAAATAAAATATACCCCGCCCATCTGGCTGGGTTTCCCCAGCCACTCTGGGCAGCTCCCAACAGGATATTAAAAACAGAATAAAACATCAAACATTAAAAACTTCCCTAAACAGGGCTGCCTTCAGATGTCTTCTAAAAGTCAGATAGTTGTTTATTACTTTGACATCTGATGGGAGGGCATTCCACAGGGCAGGCACCACTACTGAGAAGGCCCTCTGCCTGGTTCCCTGTAACCTCACTTCTCACAGGGAGGGAACCACCAGAAGACCCTCAGAGCTGGACCTCAGTGTCCAGGCTGAACGATGGGGATGGAGATGCTCCTTCAGGTATACTGGGCCGATGCTGTTTAGGGCTTTAAAGGTCAGCGCCAACACTGAATTGTGCTTGGAAACATACTGGGAGTTTACCCCAGTATATGAATTTTGTACACATTTATTTGTCTGGAGAAATGGAATGCGAAAATTCAGAGAACTGCAAACTTTGCTTATTCATTTATTTCACATAATGTATACATCAACTGATTGTTTTTAAAAAATAATTCAAAAGTTACAACACTAAAACAGTTTAAAATCACCTCAGCTTACTAAGCATCTGGTAGGCTTGTCTAAACAGGGATGCTTTTAGCAGGCACCAGAAATAATACTGTGAAGACGCCTGCGTGATCTCAAAGGCAGGGAGTTACAAAGTTCTTACAGACTTGAGAACAGATATTATGTGGCCCCTGTAGTTGTGCCAATTCCGCAGATCTAAACAGTCGAGTGGGTACACGTGCTTTTTTCTGGTGGTACTCAGTAGTACACAGTACTGTCACCTTCCCCTCCCCCCCAAAAAATCTTGCAATAAGGTAAATGGAGGGTGGGGAGAGCAAACAAGCAACCATGTTTAAAAAGGGGGTTGTTGTAAGAATGATCACTGGATTGTGGAGCACACTCCCGCCCACGGGCAGCCTCAGCTGCCTTCATGTGTGACTTTGGGGTGCGGAGCACGCTCCCCCTCACAGATAAAGCCACAGCTGTCTGAACATCTTGCCCTCCATCTAACCTTTTGCAGTCTCAGTAGTCTGCCGTGTCCTCTCTGAGACCTTTGTCTCCGTGATACGTTGTGCAAGGGGAAAATGAAGCTGTGGAAACAGGTGCCAAAATAACTTTGTACCACCGCACGATCTTGGGACTGGAATGTGTGTAAAGGTCACAGCCAAAAATGTATCTGCCTGGGTTTGCATACTGTGGCAATAAAAGGAGCCTCCGCAGAGCTAGCTGGCAGCTTGCTTGTGCACAGCTCACCTGCATTATCAACTCCTGCCTCATGTCCTTCACTTCAGGTTGTGAAAAGCAGGAGGCTGAGATGGTGGCGAGAAAAACAAGGCCCTTGTTTGGGACTGTAGTTGCCACTCTCAGTCAACAGGTTGCAGCACTCTCCCTCAGCTGCCTCTCAATGCATGCTCCCCCCCC